>NC_060123.1:379354343-384154343 GCF_021461395.2 Schistocerca americana | reverse complement strand
CGTATCATACACAGATCTCCTAAGAAATCATCTGCGGCCTGCAATCAAATCCAAGCGACGTGGATTGCTGTCAGCAGGTGTCCTTTTGTAACATGACAATGCCAGGCCCCACATTTCCCGTACAACACTTGCAACAATCACAGACCTGCATTTGGAGTGTCTTCCTCATCCACCATATTCACCAGACATTGCCCCAAGTGATTTCCATATGTTTGTACCACCCAATGACGCAATTGGAGGGAAGAAGTTTGTTATATCCTAGCCAGTAATGCCACCCGAGCCCGCTGCCAAAAGCTTGGCAGCATCAAAGTCCGGACGCCGTCCGCATAAGCAGCGCCAGCGAGACAGGAAATCGCCGCAAGTCTGCGCGCGCCACCGCTGGCTTCTGGTTTCTTAAGCGCTGGAGTCGCGAGTGCTAGGACAGTTCTGTATTCGCCGCTCAGTTGTATACTCGCCACCGAATTGTGTACTTGCTAGTCAGTTGTGTGTTCATCGCAGCAGAGTTGTTGTTTGTCGTCAGCCGACGCTGACCTAGCCGCTCCGACTCGAACTAGACAGATTTCTGTAGACACGGAGTTCACTACTGTTTCTGTATCTTCGTTAATAAAGATAAGTACCGACTTTTATTTAATCAGTGTTTGGGTTTTCATCTTTCTGTTCACTGTTCCAGCGGACCGGTCGGCCCGCTATTAAAAGTGTGGCGGTAACTTCGTAAGCCGTTTCTACAGCGAATTGTTTGTCGCTACGAACGCCGCCACAAAAAAGTTCCGTTCTGATGAAGAGGTACGCCACGCGGTGCATGGAGTGATTGCGTTGACTACCAAAAGAATTTTTTTCTAAAGGTATTTGTGCACTTTGCAAGCGCTGGAGGACTTGCATTGAGCGTGGGTGAGATTATGTTGAACACTGTACAGTTTTGTACCACTTCTGCACAATAAATAATATTTTAAAAAATATTTAAGGTTTTCATTTGACTCACCCTTGTATATCATGCACAAAGAGGGCCAGCTGTGTCTCACCTGACCGACCGCTGTTTCCTAAAACCATGCAGTTTTCTGCAAACGAGCTTCTCAGAGTCTAGAAAGGTCATTATGTCTGAACACAAAATATGTTCCATGATTCTACAGCAAACAGATGTCAGTGAAATTGGCCAGTAATTATGTGCATTCGATTATCTACCCTTTATATAGAATGCTATGACCTGGACTTCTTCCAGTCCCGTGGAACTTTCCGCTGTTCCAGTTATCTCCGATAGATGATGGGTAAGAATGATGCTATATTAATAGCGTAGTCAACATAAAATCTTACGGGGATACCGTCTGGACCAGATGCCTTCCTGGCGTCTAAGGATCTTAACTGTTTTACAATTCCAGATACACTAAACACTATGTCAGCCATCCTTGCCTTTGTTCAATTATTGAAAGGGAGAATGGTGCTGTATGTGAGTTAACGAGCATTGCGCTCTCATTTAGCATATGGCCGAAAGATTCAGTCTTCAGGAATTGTGAAACGAACCCTGTCGTCCAGGACCGGATGCCACAAAGGGCGCAGATTCACCACGAGATGGGGAAACTAACAGGCATCTAATGTCTGTTGAGGCCTAAGTGCTGTAGTGTGCGAGCGAGACAGACGAGAACCTACGTCATAGGGAAAACCAATAGAAGCCTATTGTGGCCGAGGAGACGTAGCAGTGTTAAATAGGGCGGACCTAAGATCGCCATAAAGGGAAACATTTATGGAAACTATTTAATTCTGTAGTAATTCAGTGAATGAAGCCACAATCCTCCACAAATTTTCATGATGATCCCAATAAAACTTGAATATTGATCATATCTATAATAGTTTAGGATTTACCGCTAAAGTGAAATTAACAAGTTTTGTAACAAAGACCTGAATGCTAAAATCTGAACGCTTTGGTCGACCTTAAGGATCGACATTTCATATAGAAGCTCATCGTTAAAATGGCAAACGTTGTAACTATCAACTCTGTAACTTTGATTGTTTAAAAGATACTGTAAATTTAAATCATTAGCATTTTCAGTTAAGCATCAGAACATCATTTTCTCCACAAAAAACACATTGAACGATGGCAGTATGTCACCTTATTGAATCATTGGGTAATAGAATATTTGTTGTAAAGTTTAGTGTATATTAGCTACTTTTGTTCTTTATTTATTTATCAGAGAGCAAGGCTACTGGCCGTCACATTCAAAGGTAAGAAAGAAATTGATTTCATGTAAAGGAATTTAACGTTTATTATGCAATGGTTATTATTGTTACTTTATTGAGACGTGAAAGTGGTCGAGCTTTGCTTATTTAAATATGTTAAAATGCAAAATAATTTAGAACAACCTGTAGCCAATCCGACGGACGGCTTCAGGAAAGGGAACTGCCCTAGTCAGTTGAGTGACGATGTTCAGCGCGAGGGAAAACGCTGCCGGAGATGGGCAGAGAGAGACAGTTCTGGTCTAGACACCAAAGAGGACAGTTCTGCTGGAGACCCCAACGGGATAGTGCTGGTGGGAACCCGAAAGTGGACGGTCGGTCTTTAGGTAGCTAGGAAGTGAAACGACTTAGAAAATTTCGCGTTGTGTGGTATCGCGGGACTTAGTCTCTGTGCGGTGAGCAGCCATGCGCCTGATTCACTAACTTTTCGCATAGTTAACGAGATGGAGTATTGAACTTTTAACTCGCGATGAGTTTGTGAATGATCGAACTGTGTCCATTGGATGTGCGCTCGAGTGTAACAGTAACTCTAAATACGACCACTTTCGCTAGTAGTTTGCTTTATGAATAAACATTAATAGAAACAAAAACGCAACTTTGTGACCTACATCATTAATGGGTCATTAATTTAGTTCCCGATATTATTATTACTGTTATTATATGTGATGTTAATTCTGTATTTCACAAACTTGCCATCAGCCAGCCAATTTAACCAAAGGGTCACAAGTGTCTAACTTATGGCGTGAAATCCGACACGTGCCGTTCAAACCCCAGACGAGTCTGAGCCAAGACATTTCGACGAAGTGGAACCGCATGTGAGCCCGAACATCTTTGGGATGGTAGCTCGCTTGCTGTCCTTTACCGCAAAGGAGTTTTTGAATACTAGGTTTAGAATTTCGGCCTTCTATTTATCATCATCCGTTACATTGCCCGTACTGTCAGCAAGAGAAGGTATTGAATTATTCGTAGCGTTCATAGATATTACGTACGACCAGAATTTTTTGGGGTCATTTTTAGAATCTGCAGATGAAATATTGCTTCCAAATTCGTTAAAACAATCTCTCATTGTCCTTTTGACAGCTGCTTTTATTTCACGTAATATTTGTTTGTCAGAGGGGCAGTGACTGCATTTAAAACGACTGTGCAACATTCTCTGCTTTCTCGGCAACTGACTAATATGTTTGTTGAAACAAGGTTCATCCTTTCCCTCCCCTATAATCGAAAAATATGGATGGCAAATACTTCACACCCACCAGACATCCCTGGTATAAACCCATCAGACTTTGATTTGTTTCCCAACTTGAAGGAACAACTCCATGGATAAAGTTATGATACAGTTGATGAAGCTTCCAGTTTATCAATGAAGGTGCCCTATCCGGAATACAAAAACTGCCAAAACGTTGGGAAGCTGTAATAACCAGGAATTAAGATTGCATTGGAGACCTGTAAAGATAATTTCTAAACTAAATTTTCTTTAATTATATCTCACAGTGTGCAGAACTTTCGAAATAACCCTTGTTGATAAAGTTGAGATTTCGAATGTCTCTGGAACATAATTTCATCTGATTAATATACCACGAAAGACTCAGGTGCAGGCAGAATTATCTCCATCATTTTCAATGTTCAGATGCTATTCAAGTGTTGGATAGCCTCTGCAATACTGATACGAGTTAAGAAGGGAGCATCAAGGTGGGCGGAGGCGTCAAATGAAGTCTGTATTAAGGGATTAGATAATCCGCGCAGCTGTGTGTAAACAGTGCCAGGAAGACACAGTGCTTTGGTTTGAATGTTGGCCATAGTACCTGTTTTTATTAATTTTTTCGGCCCGTATTGATTACATAGTGAAGGTAATTCGTTCACCTTAACGGCAGGAAATATTAAGAGAATAATTCTGGATTATTCTTTTGATGTACAAATAAAAAGACGTTTAGCAAAGACATTGGTTTCATTACATGAACAAAACACATACTCTATAGTGACAGAATACTACGAGGCTGAGTAAGTAAGTAGTTACTTTACTGGCTGCTAATTTGACGCCAGCTATAATTTATGAAAATTACATTTCTTTTATTAACAAGTATTGAAAGTAATTATTTATTTACCTGATACTAATAATAACAAAGTAGCGTAAGTAGAAGGTGATTGCTAGCCTCGTGTTCATTTAAGAGGTAATTAAAATTTATGTCATTTTAATGCAGACACTATGATACAAGTGGACCAATGGTGTATGCAGACGCATTTTCTGTTCGCAAGGTTTATATATTAATACATCGTATGACAACGAACTTTGTTGAATTTCGTAACTTTGCTGGATAACTAAAAATGCTTACTGTGTTAATAACGAAGATGTAGTGCAGATAGCCGTTTTCAGTACATCCAGACAGTCTATTTAAAATACCGATTATTGTAAGAGAAAATGTCACGCTTGTGAAGACGTAAAAAGTAGCATATACGCTGATGTGCTGGCGTTAACTGTAATATTCGAATCATTCAAAACTCAAGATTTTACACATACAAACAAAGTGTACAAGAACTGGTATCTCTGATCACTGGCGATTTAGATGCCTGCGTGGAAATAGTTGTTTCTACGGTTTTCATAAATTAATAAGTAAACTTATCTTGAGCTGGAATGACGTAGACTCGATTAATCAGGGCATTTGCGCACATAACGAGTAGTAACTATTAGTACATTGTGTCACACTGTAGGAGGTGGCGTACAGCCTTCTACTTTAATTATAGACAATACTCGTTGCAAGGAGTTTATCCTAGTAACATGCTGGGATAATTAATAACTGTTTAAAGTTAATCGCCGAATTCCACTCAAAGTAAAACAGTGTAGGAAGTGACTTATTGATTAAGACACACTCCTTGTTACAGTGCAAGACAGAATCCACTTATTACAAATTAACGGGAGAAATTTAGTGGCTAACAGTGTAACTAGAGAACAGAGAGTGGCGATGTCTGTTAAAAGGTTCACTTCTACATATCGATAGTAAGTAGTGACAGTTTAGACCACAAAATCGTAAGAGCTCTTCCATCACAGTGCAAGTGCCAATGTTGGTTGGGATCTGTTCACCATTTTTCTTGTTGATGAGGGTAATCATTGTGTTCACTTAAGTTATCCATTAAGTGACTTAATGCTCTTTGTTATCATGTGAATCGCATAATAATTCAGATTCGCTATTTTTTCCTTTGGCGAACCGTGAGAACGATGTTAGAATCAAATTATCATACTAGTAATCAATAACTTTTTCTAGCTGAGTAAAACGAAAACGAATACCTGGACATAAATCCGAACTTGCATCTGCTATATTTTAGTAGTTTTAATCTGTTTTTGATGGGTTGACTTTGAAGTTACTGACGTTCTGCACCAGGTTCATACTAACATATCCTACTCAGTTTCCTGATAAGTATGAATACTCGCAATCCAAAGAAGTTATTGCTAAGTCGGAATTTGTCGGAATTATTCGACCTCTAGGCAGTACGATGTAGTTAGTTTCTTGTTTCATTTGAGATCCATCTGTAATGATAGTATGTGCTGGTTTGCATATCCTGTTCAATCTCTTCCTGTAGTGTTTGGCTCATATAAGTATTGTATTTTGCAGTGTTAGAGCTTATTACATTCCCAAGAATGTTCACATCCTTTTACCTTGTAGGAAAGACCCTTTGCTAATATAACATATGAACAATGTTCAAACGATAGTTCCCACCCCTCTCAAGGAACGATTTTATTAAGTTTGTTCTTGGGATACGATATGTGAGTCGAGAGGGAAGATCCGTCCAGCTAGTAAATGTTTGTTCCGTGGAATGTAATTCACTCTTCTTTCTACCCCCTGTGTTCCACCATTTTATCACATTCCCTGTGAAATCACTGACTCAGGGAGCCTTGCTTGAAAAATGAATAACTAATATTTAATAAAGCCCATTTCCCAGGTCGTCGTCCTGGAGTCATAATATGAATTTCCGTTGCGCTCTTGAAGTAACTCATTGGGTCAAACATAAGCAAACTTTTGTAGAAACTTCACATAACACTGTACGTTTTCCCTACTATTAACTCTCGCAATACAGGAGTTTCTGCGGGTTTTATGCCACCCTTTTGTAAATGTAGTGAGTCAGTACTACGCATTTTAAAATTTTGAAGAAATTAATTATGGTTTATAATTATGTCTCCTGCCAGATACCATGCATTTTCTAATTTTTTCCGTTAAACTTAACCCAAAAGTTTCTGTCTTAGTATCTCATGTGACTTTTTACAATGTACATCACATTCAGTATTTTCAGGTTTAGGACCCTATATGCACATCAGTATCTCTCTAAAAAGTATGTTGTTGGTATACATCAACAACTAACAAACTTTCTTTTCTTCTTTTAATTATTTTCAAGGGTAGCCATGCGTTGGTATTAACAAGAATCACAGCAGTCTGTAGAATTCGATGGAATATGGAAAAAACTGAATAAGAACCAGGCATAGAAACAGAGGGGTTTTAAACGCAGTGCAGACAGCTTTTAAAGTTTCTGGTGCGATTCAGGAAATAGAGACATTGAATTAATGGGCAACAGTGGCGTTGGTCGTATATTTTTAAAATGCATTTCAGTAGCCAAATTTTAGATTACGCCAGTGGTCTTGAATATCTGTGTCATAACATACAATTTGCAAACGTAATATCGCCTTACTTGCAAGTTGTGTGATGTTTGTCTTTCTGCTATGGAAAATATATTTCAGCGAAACAATGAGTCTTCACAAATAGACAGAGAAGTCTTAAAATGGTTGGAAGATAGTATCAAGCGATTTTTTACTTACAAGTGATATGTTATGTCACAGTTGTCCAAGTAATACATGGTGTCATGTTGTTTACTTTTAAGTGCGGCCATCCAACCGCACTTTAACAACGTATGAGCAACCTATGCTTGTGTGGAACTCATATATGTCCATTTTATGGGTTACACCACTGACTTGGAAATGGCCGTACAGGCGAAGTTGTGCCACAGTGAAGAATTGGAATGTAAGTTATGAAAGGTGTTGCAAAGATTATTGTCGTTAACAAAACTCCCAAATTGTTAAATAGTCTGAATCTTAACACATGAGAAAAACAGTGCTTAGATTACTATTATGATCATTATTCCATTTTTTAAATATCAGCAATATGCCTTTCAATATGGTTCCAAATTCCAAGTACTGTTTGAGGCCTCGGAGTATCACCTGAGTTCCTGACGTCTCGTCTACGTACTACGTGGGGCACAAACAACGGCAGGTGATCATAATAGTGTAATTTGACTGACTGTACCGTAAATGACAGCAGTATCTTCTGCCACAGATTTGTAATGTACAGATATAACTGTGGAAGCTCTCTGTTTCTTTGAATACACGGGTCTTTAAGTTGGTCCGGGTCTTAAAGATCTGGGATAGTGACTGTGTGATTCATTTTCCTTGAGCAACTAGGCAGCACACGGCAGATGCAAAACTCCGCTCCGTCTTCGGGAGGGCTAGCACGAGCTGCACCCCCGCCTTCCCCTCTCCGACCCCGCCACGGTTTGCATATTACGGCGCGGGCCTCGGAGACAATCGTCCGGCTACTGCGCCGCTGGGACGGATAAAGAAAATTGCCCGCCATAAAAGCCGGAACTCTGCCCGGCCACCGCACGCTGTCTTTTTACGGCTTACTTTTCCATTACGTATGTCCCTTCAACTTCGCTCCGTTTGCGGCTCCGCCTATGGCGACCCTTTCATTGATAGAATGGCCATCTCATAATCTGCAGATTTTGGAGCCATCGCATACTTTTGAGATGTGCGATACTAAGATAATCGTGAGGTTTTCTTTATAAAACACACGAACGGCTCGTATAGAAACTAAATTTCTAAAGTTTCTCAGAAGCTAGTATGCAAATAGGGCGAGCCGCGGGAAGAAAGCAGCTTGAACTAAAGATGTCCTCCGTCTGCTACTTCACAGAGTAAAGTGGCGGAATACGGCAATTTTGGAAGATATTATAGTATTTGCAACTACTACTTACTTACTGACGGTCCTAAAAGTGAGCCTATAACAGGTATATTATCATTCTTGGAGGAAAATAAACATGTTATGAATCTCTCGGTGACGATGGTCGCTGTATCTTCTTCTATGGAAATATGATGACTCGACAGAAATCGTGGATCAATATTTATTTCGGGGTAATGGCATGGGGTATGTGTGAGGAGGTGTGGTGTTGGGGAAGGGGAACCAATCAGACATTTAATTGGTTTGAAGGACCCAACATGAATTTCTCTCCTGTGGCGTCCTCACTTATGTATTGCATATATTCCAATCTCTGACTTCGTCTACAGTATTTAACTCTCCACAAATTCCTCAAATATCGTGGAAAATATTCCCTGATGTCTTAAAACGTGTCCTGCCACCCTGTCGTTTCTTCTTATCAA
Organism: Schistocerca americana; assembly: GCF_021461395.2. Classification (NCBI taxonomy): domain Eukaryota; kingdom Metazoa; phylum Arthropoda; class Insecta; order Orthoptera; family Acrididae; genus Schistocerca; species Schistocerca americana. The sequence continues at coordinate 384,145,705 of NC_060123.1, read as the reverse complement.
TGTCTTTTGTATGTTGCTTTCCACGCTGGTTTTGCAGACAATATCCTCACATCCTATCTTATCAGTCCATCTAATTTTCAACATCGTTGTATAGCGCCTCATCTCTAACGCTTCGATTCCTTCAATTGTACTTGTAAATATGTATATTCGTAACACACTTGTTAATATTTGAAATGCGACATTCCCCAAAAGCAGCCGAGTAACAGGTGCACATCAACCAGTACAGACCAGTTTCAGTTCAATGAACTGATGTCTGCAATAGAAAAAGTGGCGGAACTGTTTAGTTGATATGCAACCTTGGTCTTTAATTTTGGCACAGTACCCACCTGTGTCTGAGAAACTTTTACTGTAATCAAGAGCCTTAATTACAGCTCTATGTTCCTATATTTCTTCTGAAAGGAGTACAATATTCCGTTTCGAAACACATCAGTTTTCTTAGTACCACCGTCAAACAAAAGTTGCAGGTGCCAACAGTAGAATGAGATACATTTGTCTCAGAGACCGTTACATTTTGGATAGTCATACCGGGTAGATATGAGTACCCTCAAAATAAGTACATAAATGAAAAGGTTAAACGACGTACAGGCAGGGGGATGAGTTCTTCCATATACCACTGAGATGTCCTACAATGTCATGGGAACTTCGTAACGCCTTTCTAAACAACAGAATACTTAGATAACGGACCAGAAGTCCAGTTGAAATGTACGACGACTTCCTTATTCTTTTCTGCGCAACGTATGAGATTTTACTTTTTATTTTAGAATATGTAGGCATTTCGCAGGATTCAAACTATACATCACCATCCGCTGCCTTCGCCTTTTGGTCATATATTCTATCTAACTCTAACCTGTTACTTACTTCTGGCTACGGAAATGTTTAACGTAAATACATCACGGAACTACAGTCCATCAAACTACAGAGCAGAAATAGGCTGATTAAGGTGTTACAAGATAAAACACACAATAAACCTAACATGAACGTGTTAAAGACAGTATTCTGTGATTATAGCACTACCTGTTTTGCCGCGCAGGATTAGCCTATCGGTCTAAGGCGCTGCAGTCATGGACTGTGTGGCTGGTCCCGGCGGTGGTTTGTGTCCTCCCTCGGGCATGGGTGTGTGTTCGTCCTTAGGATAATTTAGGTTAAGTAGTGTTTAAGCTTAGGGACTGATGACCTTAGCAGTTAAGTCCCATAAGATTTCACAAACAAAAAAAACTACCTGTTTTTGCTAAATCTCCAAGACATTTAAGTGTTAGCATGAAAAGATATTCGACTTACTACAAATGTTAATAGGAAGCATATTAAAAAGATTCTGAATGGTCCCCCTTGCATATACTCTTACATTACTCAGCACAAAAGCCTGTTTGTAGCATATATTGTACCGTTTAGCTACTGAGAAACGTTTTGTAATGTACTAAACGTTATGGGAAGGCCAAGAAGAAATCCAGCCGTACGTTCTCTAGAGAACTCACCAAGGTTGACACATTTACTTTCCGGATTTTCTTATACAGTACATCAAGGACGCTACGATGAGACTTAATTCATATCAAAAACGTATGAATATTTTATGGTAGTTTACATTTTGTATGTTAGTTAATGTCGTTCCTTCGCATCATCACATCCCTGAACGTTTTATTAAGAAATTTGAAATTTAAGAAACGAGTTCCCTGTGTAACATTTCTTTATCGCGTTAAACCACAGACTTTTTGAGACAGACTGAGCAGAAAAGTAATGTAATAGAAATCCATTTCAAATGTCTCTTTTCAGAAATCACTTGCATCTAGGTAGCTAATACTGTCGCAGGAAATTCTACACACGTGTGTATCGACACTTTGAAAACAAGTGGTTTTAGATATTCGTACAAAAAGGAAGCAAACAGATTAATATAAGGTGCCCTTGAACACCGTGAATACAAAATGTTATGTGGTAGAGGAGGGCCTGTACACCGGTAAACTTAGATGAACCAATTCTCCTTCATTCTGGGTCGACATCTTCGCTTCGATGGCTAACGGAAAAAGCCAAATAAACATCCTTAAACGACTGAAAGCATTTATGCCATGTGCTACGCAAAATTATGTGTTGTTGTGGTCTTCAGTCCTGAGACTGGTTTGATGCAGCGCTCCATGCTACTCTATTCTGAGCAAGCCTCTTCATCTCCCAGTACCTACTGCAAACTACATCCTTCTGAATCTGCTTAGTGTATTCATCTCTTGGTCTCCCTCTACGATTTTTACCCTCCAAGCTGCCCTCCAATGCTAAATTGGTGATCCCTTGATGCCTCAGAATACGTCCTACCAACCGGTCCCTTCTTCTAGTCAAGATGTGCCACAAACTCCTCTTCTCCCCAATTCTATTAGAAACCTCCTCATTAGTTATGTGATCTACCCATCTAATCTTCAGCATTCTTGTGTAGCACCAAATTTCGAAAGCTTTATTCTCTTCTTGTCTAAACTATTTATAGTCCATGTTTCACTTCCATATATGGCTACACTCCATACAAATACTTTCAGAAACGACTTCCTGACACTTAAATCAATACTCGATGTTAACAAATTTCTCTTCTTCATAAACGCTTTCCTTGCCATTGCCAGTCTACATTTTATATCCTGTCTACTTCGACCATCATCAGTTATTTTGCTCCCCAAATAGCAAAAATCCTTTACTACTTTAAGTGTTTCATTTCCTAATCTAATTCCCGCAGCATCACCCGACTTAATTCGACTACATTTGATTATCTTCGTTTTGCTTTTTTGATGTTCACCTTATACTCTCCATTCAAGACTCTGTCCATTCCGTTCAACTTCTCTTCCAAGTCCTTTGCTGTCTCTGACGGAATTACAATGTCATCGGCGAACCTCAAAGTTTTTATTTCTTCTCCATGGATTTTAATACCTACTCCGAACTTTTCTTTCGCTTCCTTTGCTGCTTGCTCAGTAAGCAGATTGAATAGCATCGGGGGCAGGCTACAACCCTGTCTCACTCCCTTCCCAACCACTGCTTCCCTTTCATGTCCCTCGACTCTTATAACTGCCATCTGCTTTCTGTACAAATTGTAAATAGCCTTTCGCTCCCTGTATTTTACCCCTGCCACCTACTGAATTTAAAAGAGAGTATTCCAGTCAACATTGTCAAAAGCTTTCTCTATACAAATGCTAGAAACGTAGGTTTGCCTTTCCTTAGTCTTTCTTCTAAGGGTCAGTATTGCCTTACGTGCTCCAACATTTCTACGGAATACAAACTGATCTTCCCCGAGGTCGGCTTCTACCAGTTTTTCCATTCGTCTGTAAAGAATTCGTGTTAGTATTTTGCAGCCGTGACTTATTAAACTGATAGTTCGGTAATTTTCACATCTGTCAACACCTGCTTTCTTTGGGATTGGAATTATTATATTCTTCTTGAAGTCTGAGGGTATTTCGCCTGTCTCATACATCTTGCTCACCAGATGGCAGAGTTTTGTCAGGACTGGCTCTCCCAAGGCCGTTAGTAGTTCTAATGGAATGCTGTCTAGTCCCGGGGCCTTGTTTCGACTTAGGTCTTTCAGTGCTCTGTCAAACTCTTCACGTAGTATCATATCTCCCATTTCATCTTCATCTACCTCCTCTTCCATTTCCATAATATTATCCTCAAGAACATCGCCCCTGTATAGACCCTCTATATACTCCTTGCACCTTTCTGCTTTCCCTTCTTTGCTTAGAACTGGGTTTCCATCTGCGCTCTTGATATTCATGCAAGTGCTCTCTTTTCTCCAAAGGTCTCATTAATTTTCCTGTTGGCAGTATCTATCTTACCCCTCATGAGATAAGCCTCTACATCCTTACATTTGTCCTCTAGCTATCCCTGCTTAGCCATTTTGCACTTCCTGTCGATCTCATTTTTGAGACGTTTGTATTCCTTTTTGCCTGCTTCACTTGCCGCATTTTTTAATTTTCTCCTTTCATCAATTAAATTCAATATTTCTTCTATTACCCAAGGATTTTTACTAGCCCTCGTCTTTTTAGCTACTTGATCCTCTGCTGCCTTCACTATTTCATTCCTCACAGCTATCCACTCTTCTTCTACTGTATTTCATTCCCTCATTCCTGTCAATTGTTCCCTTATGCTCTCTCTGAAACTCTGTACAACCTCTGGTTCTTTCAGTTTATACAGGTCCCATCTCCTTAAATTCCCACCTTTTTGCAGTTTATTCAGTTTTAATCTACAGTTCATAACCAACAGATTGTGGTCATAGTCCACATCTGCCCCTGGAAATGTCTTACAATTTAAAATCTGGTTCCTAAATCTCTGTCTTACCATTATACAATCTATGTTATACCTTCTATTATCTCCAGGGTTCTTCCATGTATACAACCTTCTTTCATGATTCTTGAACAAATTATTTGATGAAGAGAAATTCCAGAAAACTTACTTTGTAAAAAGCATTTTCTCTGCTGTACAGATCCCAGCAAGAAGTAATTCTTTCAGTTTTTAATTGTTGAAAACTCCATTAGAATCATTCAGTGTAGAGGAGTGGTCATGAATTTCGCTCTCAGAACGTGAGAAGGTCTAAACTGCTATGCTCCTTTCTGAGGCCCTCTTTGCTGAGACTCTTCATCAGAAACTCACGAGGTAATAAGGAAATTTACTTACTATACGCTTCTATTCTCCACTTGATGTATTTTAAATTATTATAAGGGAACGTCATGCGACGTTCAATGCATTTGTCAGATTTTACTTTATACCTAAAGCCCCTAACCCCTCCTGAATTAATGCGCTTGTGTGATGTAGAAACAATTCCAAGAGCGACAATGTGAAACCATCAAAGGAGCTGTACTGGCGATAACTCCATATTTTGTTTGCTAATTTAGGTTTAGAGACTATTAGCTGGCAGACATAATACGATGGCATACAACAGTATGCGAAAATACTGGTTTCTTGTTACATTAAGTCTGCAATGTGGTGGTCTACAAACAGACGTTGATGTAAGATAAGTTATTATCGTCAATACAGCAGCTCTGTTGGTTTCAAAACGTCATTCATCAAATATATTGAAGCTGGGGAGTATTGCTTGCACAAATAAAGCTGCAAATAATTCGGTGATATATATTTGTGACGACAGTCGTAAGTAGCACGATTTAACTCGTGACGGTCTAAAATGGTTAATGTTGACCCTTGTCAAAGTCTAGTGCAAGGGAAAAGTAGTGTAACTTGAAAGAAATGAACTTTTTTCATACACGAGATAGTGGTAGCAGGATCTGTATCAGCTAAACACGAGTTGTAACTGAAAGAGAATATGTAGAGGAGGGGCTATAGCTGTTTACACTGAACAACGATAATGCACAACACTAATGCACATGTGGCAAAATGTCAGAAATCTGATATCTGTAGAGTTCTGAGGTATTTTGTCTCTAATTTTGGTTATATACACTTCAAAGACTGAAACAGTAAAGTTCTTAATTTTAAAGCCTCATGGACCTTAAGCCTTTTTTTTTAAAAAAAAACTTGGTAGGTTGCTAGTATTTCATTACAAACATGTAACACGAAAAATTTTAGTCGTCGGTACCCTGCACAGTCGTACGCTCTGGGCTTCCACTATCTGAGACTGGAAAAATGCACCCAGTACTACCATCCACTGTTCTTGCTAACGATGTGTATTTCAGTAATCTCTCGAACTGCAATTCACATTGTGCGATATTGTGAAGTGCAGAAGAAAAGAGTAGTTGAAGAGGTCTGAGAGATGTAGTCATAAACCACATTCAACTAGTTTTGAGATACAGGAACTTTAAAGTTTCATGCAAGTATAAAAATGTTGAGAGCAGATACATCCTTTTTGCTTTTAATTATACTTTAATACATTGTAAACCTTGTGTAAAATAGACGATCTTCTTTCTGTTATGTAATGATAATTTGAGAGTCATTTTAATTATTATGTGATCGAAAATGACTTATGACTGTGTCTCCCTGAAAATAATTTAGGATACAAAATACGTTTTAAGGTTTTATTTTTAAAATTATATAACAACTAGTAATTTTTAACAATTTTTGCACTTTCACGTGCACACATACATAGATAAGTCAGTCCAATAATTTATTTTACACTGTAAATGTGAAATCAAGGAAGTTCTTCTACGTCATCATCGTTCACTTTATTTCCAGCACATGACCGAGAGAAGCTATGATATGCTGCAGGTATGTATACCATAACAGATAGTATGTCATCTGTCTTTTCTGATTAATTTGAAGTGGCTTTCTGTATTTTATTGTCAGCTGAAATAGATCTGGTTCAGCAGGTCTTCCTTTCCACTTGCTATATACACTCCTGGAAATGGAAAAAAGAACACATTGACACCGGTGTGTCAGACCCACCATACTTGCTCCGGACACTGCGAGAGGGCTGTACAAGCAATGATCACACGCACGGCACAGCGAACACACCAGGAACCGCGGTGTTGGCCGTCGAATGGCGCTAGCTGCGCAGCATTTGTGCACCGCCGCCGTCAGTGTCAGCCAGTTTGCCGTGGCATACGGAGCTCCATCGCAGTCTTTAACACTGGTAGCATGCCGCGACAGCGTGGACGTGAACCGTATGTGCAGTTGACGGACTTTGAGCGAGGGCGTATAGTGGGCATGCGGGAGGCCGGGTGGACGTACCGCCGAATTGCTCAACACGTGGGGCGTGAGGTCTCCACAGTACATCGATGTTGTCGCCAATGGTCGGCGGAAGGTGCACGTGCCCGTCGACCTGGGACCGGACCGCAGCGACGCACGGATGCACGCAGTGCCGTAGGGGACCGCACCGCCACTTCCCAGCAAATTAGGGACACTGTTGCTCCTGGGGTATCGGCGAGGACCATTCGCAGCCGTCTCCATGAAGCTGGGCTACGGTCCCGCACACCGTTAGGCCGTCTTCCGCTCACGCCCCAACATCGTGCAGCCCGCCTCCAGTGGTGTCGCGACAGGCGTGAATGGAGGGACGAATGGAGACGTGTCGTCTTCAGCGATGAGAGTCGCTTCTGCCTTGGTGCCAATGATGGTCGTATGCGTGTTTGGCGCCGTGCAGGTGAGCGCCACAATCAGGACTGCATACGACCGAGGCACACAGGGCCAACACCCGGCATCATGGTGTGGGGAGCGATCTCCTACACTGGCCGTACACCACTGGTGATCGTCGAGGGGACACTGAATAGTGCACGGTACATCCAAACCGTCATCGAACCCATCGTTCTACCATTCCTAGACCGGCAAGGGAACTTGCTGTTCGAACAGGACAATGCACGTCCGCATGTATCCCGTGCCACCCAACGTGTTTTAGAAGGTGTAAGTCAACTACCCTGGCCAGCAAGATCTCCGGATCTGTCCCCCATTGAGCATGTTTGGGACTGGATGAAGCGTCGTCTCACGCGGTCTGCACGTCCAGCACGAACGCTGGTCCAACTGAGGCACCAGGTGGAAATGGCATGGCACGCCGTTCCACAGGACTGCATCCAGCATCTCTACGATCGTCTCCATGGGAGAATAGCAGCCTGCATTGCTGCGAAAGGTGGATATACACTGTACTAGTGCCGACATTGTACATGCTCTGTTGCCTGTGTCTATGTGCCTGTGGTTCTGTCAGTGTGATCATGTGATGTATCTGACCCCAGGAATGTGTCAATAAAGTTTCCCCTTCCTGGGACAATGAATTCACGGTGTTCTTATTTCAATTTCCAGGAGTGTAGATCCACTGACGTAAACGTTCCTGTATCTGAGTAGCAGTGCTTCACATTTAGCGTGAAGGGAACCTTATACTTGAACTTAAATTGAGCTACTTCACTAACTCGAATGGGATCTCCAGATCTGAAGATCTGAATAGAGTGGGTATGGAGATTAATGAGTTGAGATCTGTAGTCTTGTCTGTGCATTTTCGACACAACGAAATTTTTTGGACCATCAGATTTGACTACTTCTGCCCATTCATCTGGCATGTATACTATTGGACTTCTGTTTCTCGCGTAAATTTCAATGCGACCAAAATCAAGATCGCAAGGAAGTCTAGTATGAGTTACCACGGGGAAATAACGGCGCACAGATTCAAATCTTTTGGTGGCAACGAGAGTTCTTTCCAGGGAAATACGTGGCCAATTCTTTGCCTGGCCCTTAAAGTTAACTGTGATTGTGCGGAGATTTTATGCTTTAGTGCTAGTTATCTCCAAGTATTTTAATAAACAGTTCCCATCGTGTTCTGAACCCCTTCCTCCGTCCTTCTCATTCCACAGAAACATGTAGCCCTCATTTGACCAACAAACGTGAATACCGTAGCTATACAGGGTGGTCGGAAATTCCCGTTACAGACTTCTAAGACTTGTAGAGGGGAGTGAGTACATCGTATTTTGAACAGGAACCCAATTCTGGAAACGTCATCCAACGAGACTACAGAGCGTCAAAGTTACAGGCGCGGACGTCTGTTAATGTACGTATACACGGGGTGATTCCGTGATGATGTAACAAACTTTCTAGGATGATGGATAACGATAAATGTATTAATTTGAAGTAAAGATCCCTATACCGGTAACGAACGAGTCGAAAGTTATAAACGAAAACTGTTCTGATAGCTCTGACAGTTGAATACATATACCAGTTCTTGTGTTGCGAAGAGTGTAGGGTTGGTAACTTTCAGTGGTGGTAGTGTGGACAAAAACGAGAAAAAGTGTCCTATAAACGTGGGCTCTAAATTGCATACCTGAGGAGCTATGACCATTCTTTCATCTTCGTTAATGGGAAAAACATCTCCTCTATTGAGCAAGTGTTCATAGCTTCTTAGATGCAACTCCTGTTGTTTTTTCCCTTATGTAATTTCTTCTGCACATAATTCTGGGTTACCTGTTGCTGTTAGAAAGCCATCACTTGTGGAAAAGGTTAAATTCGGACACAAAAATCTTCTTTTGGAACTGAGTGACACAACTTTATTTGCTGTTGCAAATTCCTCACTCATCTTATGTCGTTCTGTAATCCATGAACCCTGAGGAAAGCTTGCTTGCAAATCATGACTTCCATTCCATTTACTTTCACATTGTATGAAAATGTCACAGCTCTAGATGAAATTTGTTTTTTAGTCTTTTTTGGATAGCTGTGAAAGAAAGAAATGGAAACGGAACAAGGTAAAGTAAATTTGTGACAACTGGTCCATTCGTGTTTAAAAAAAGTGAAACGAACTTTCACTTTTTTGTGCCATTTTCATACAACACATTAGGTAAGTATTATGGGCATTAAAGTTTCCTACGTCCCAAAACGAGTGAAAAATATTTTCTTCTTTTCCGAGTAGTTTCGTATAGAACTTACTTGAACAACTACAGGGACTTTCCAAAGATGCTGCCTGAACAGTCTTGCTAGTTTTAGAAGACACATACAGCTGACCCGTGTTACGTCGACGTTTGGCCTTAATTTTTTTCCACTCATCAATATTAAGCTTTCTTTTTCTTGAAGAGCTTGGTTTCTGGCGTGATACTTCATTTGCTCTACTTGCTTCAATCTATAATATGAATAGAAAAAAAGTCACAAAATTTCCGCGAGATATAGTTTCAAGCCACACGAATCATTATATGCCACTGAAATGAATTTGATAATAAAAATATTCTTAGATGTTTTTAGCCATAAAAGCTATATTATTATCGCAATCAGTGGTCGTTAAAGCTAGGCTGTAAAGGTTTCTCATTAACACAAAAGACGACGATCAACTGTGAGAGCAATGTTACGAGAAACAAAGTAACAAGCCACTGAAAAATGTTCACCAGTAAAAAATATTTTTGTATACATATCGAAACATCTTCTGAGGTAGTACTGTTACTTGATGGAGACCAAGACTTATCACCATCGCTGTCAAAAGGATCAGAATCCTCATTTACAATACTGTCACTGCCATTTACGCCTAGAATGTGCGAAGCGGCTTCGGATGTACATGAGCATTCAGTCATTTTGATGCGGCTTGTGACTATGTATCTTCTGAAAAAGACACCAGGTGGCAGAGTATAGAACTACACTATGTCATCACCTGCCTTCTGTTGGAGAAAGGCGGAACTTCTTCAATCCAAGATGAGGACGGCATCGTTAAGAATGTCATAGCGTGAATATCTCAATTTCGACAAAAGTTTGGCTTATGACTGTATCTCTCGTACCCCTTCAGTTTTTACATCATAAGGACTGTACTTCAATCTTTATGTGTCACCTCATATCTCTCTTAAGGAAGAAACAGAAATGTTTTTGAGATACCATTTAATTATAGTAAGGGTGGGTGTAAAAGCTAAAACTTTTGAGTTTGTAACTCTTTTGAAAAGTTTTTAGTCGTCAAAATAACATAGATAAAAATTGAATTATTGCATGCTTACTCTATTTACTAGTGCTGAAAGAAAGGTTCTTGGGATTAACTGTTGAGATACTGCTGAATTAAAAATTAAATTCATGTATTTTGCTTCTGTTGTTTTCATGATAATCTGTTAAACATCTCATCGTCAAAACAATAGATATATGAATTTAATTTCAACAATTAACGTAGTGTGGTGCTAACCTGGATTAACTGTTCATTAACTCCTTGCTTACTGCTGCACTTACTGTACATAAAATAAGTTAATATATACTATTCTCTTTGGTCGAAAGATACTCCCGTTCACATAATATGTCTTCTGAGAACTGAATTTCACATAGTAGAGCTGCTTAATTAAAAATACAGAAAAATGGATTACCACAGCGAAATTTGCACCCTAATTTCATGAATAGTTAGGTCAGCTTAACTATCAATAATATCTGGGAAAATAGCTGTTGTGTATTGTCAGCAAGCGAGGCAACGAAAGACTGTGATCTTTAACACAGCCTCTCTACCTGAATGTGTATAACTTCTTTTTAGCGGTATTTCACATTTGTAATTTGTAGTATAAATTAAGCGTCGAAAAATGTAGTCTACTTTGCTAAACTGACTGTGCTTCTGAACGAGCGGTTTTCGTCATGGCAGGGTTTTAAATTCATTTCAACTCTGAACAAATTGAACATCATACTCACTGTAAATTTTAGAATGTTTAGCGAAATTAACTTCGCCTGACTGAGACTAATGTAACTGCTACGACTGTGTTAATAGTGGTATAAATAAATAATAATTCAAAATTTGCAAACGCCATAGATTACAACTGGTTATTTCAGTTATACTTCACATATTCATTTCCCATGTATAAACTCTGCAATCGATGATCGCAGAAACGATAGTTTTAATTCGTCATTCAGCAACAGGGCATTTATATCTCCGATACTCTTATGGTAACTCAGACGAAAATGATTTGATACTAAACAAGTAGAAACGTTGTAAGCACTAATAAGATTAGTATATAATACATGCTATACATTACACTATATACCATATACTAATTTTTATATTGACTCCTTAATGAATATTGTTTCTTTCGTCCAGTTAAAATTTTTTACATTATTAATTAATCCATTTGCTAATATGGTTGATATGAAGTGGAAAGATCTATCGGCGAAACATACAACAACTATTACCGTCATACGTTGGTTTAAGATGTGAACACGAAAAAAATGCTGGTCCTATGTAAGTCCTGTAAGCGGGTCTAAGGCTTCCGTCCAGTCACTCGTTGACTAATCTGGTTCGGCATTATAGGACAGCAAAAGGAAGGCTGAAGTTACAAATTCCATGTTTAAGAAATCGTTCACGCAGGACAATCCTACGAACGTACCATCGTTGGACCATCTCAGAGTCACGTGTGGATGACATAGTAATAAGCATCCCTGGCGTAGAGAAACAACTGAAACGGCAGAAAACAAATAAGTCACCAGGTGCGAATCTCATTTCGGTTTTACAAAAATACTCTAAGTTACTGGCCCCTTACTTAGTTTGCATTTATCGCGAATTTCTCGACCAGCGCAAAGTGCCAAGTGACGAGAAAAAAGCGCAGGTGACTCCTGTGTATAGGAAGGGTAAAAGAAAGGACCCACAAAATAACAGACCAATATCCTGAACATCTGTTAGCTGCAGAATTCTTGAGCCCATTCTGAGTTCGAATATAATAAATTATCTTGAGACCGATAAAATCAAGTGCACAAATTAGCACTGCTTTAGAAATCATCGGTTTTCCGAAACCCAGCTTGCTTTTTTCTTGCATGATATATTGCGAACTATGGATGAAGTACAACAGGCATATTCCATATTTCTAGATTTCCGAAAAGCATTCGATCGGTACCCCAATGCAGACTATTGACGAAGGTACGTGCATACGGAATAGGCTCCCAGATACGTGACTGCGTCAAAGACTTCTTAAGTAATGGAACCAAGTATGTTGTACTCGACGGCAATTGTTCATCGGAGATAGGAGTAACATCAAAAGTGTCCCAGGAAAGGATGATACAACCGTCGCTACTTTCTGTATACGTAAATGATATGTCAGACAGGGTGGGCTGCAGTCTGCGGTGGTTTGCTGATGATTCCGTAGTGCACAGGATGGTGTCGAAGGTAAATGACTGTACGTTGATACAATATGACCTAGACAAAATTGGCAGCTTGCTCTTAATGGAGAAATATGTAAGTTAATGCGGTTGAGTAGGAAAAACAGACTCGTAATGTTCGGGTACAGCATTAGTGGTGTCCTGCTTGACACAGTCACTTCAACTAAATATATTGGGCGTAACATTGCGAAGCGATATGGAATGGAGCGAGCATGTGATGGTTGAGGTAGGGAAGGTGAATGGTCGACTTCGGTTCATTGGGAGAATTTTAGGAAAGTGTAGTTGATCTGTAAAGGATATCGCATACAGAACGCTTGTGCTTCCTGTTCTTGAGTACTGCTCGATTATTTGGGATCCGCACCAGGTCGAATCGAAAGAAAACGTCGAAGCAATTCAATGTTGTTACCGGTAGGTTCGATCAGTATCAAAGTGCTATGGGTATGCTTCTGGAGCTCAAGTGTGAATCAAAGGAGGGAAGAAGATATTCATTTCGAAGAGCACTACTAAGAAAGTTTACAGAACAAGCATTTGAAGCTGACTGCAGAACGATCATACTGCCGCAACATACATTTCGCTTAGGAATCAAGATGGTAAGATACATTAGCGCTCATACGGAGGCTTATAGACAGTCATTTTTCCCTTGGTCTATCTACGAACGAAACCGGAAATCAAACGACTAGCTGTGGTACAGGGTACCCTCCGCCACACATCGTACGGTGACTTACGTAATATGTACGCAGATGTAGACGTACTGAGGTCGCAATCATTATGAGAAGTACCGAAATTTGTGGAGAAACGGTATACTCACGTGTGATTAGAACGTGTGAAAATATATTCAGTAGCTAATAATTTGTTTGTATGCTTTACCTTATAATATATTTATGCTTCTGCTAAATGCTTCTCTTAGCAATTTAATTAAAATTTCATCTTCAAAAATGTAATTTCTTTGCTAAGGAGAGTAGAAAAGAGCCATGTGCATCTAGATGTATGACAAAAGTCGAATTAATTAGCTTCCGGAAAGAAGAAAATAAGGACTGCTATAGCGAACTCACAGATCGTTCCTACGTACGAGAGGTAGTCCTTTATAATTTTACGTTCAGTCCACACATTCAGAAGTACCCAAGTTTAATTTTACCAGTGCTTCAAAAAACAATCCCATTCCTCTATATTTTTTTGAGTAACATTGTATCAATGAAGTATTATTAGACGGTATCTCGCTACCAGCGAAGACTGATTGCAGTTTACACAAACAGTATCAACCGTCAAAATCTTTTAACTACAATTGCAATCATTTTAGTTGCCGAGGAACCATCGAATGTGGATATGCATGCTTCAACTACGGTAAAAGGATAAAAAAGGTGGCAGTTCTAAGGATCGAGCATGTTCCATACGATTGCCACTATGTAAGTGGGGCCTCCGCGGGAAAATTTCGCCTTATCTGATACAGTTACGAGTGTTTTCCCGTTGGCTGGATGTTAATGTGTTCATTCTCGTTGCTGTCAGCAATCTGACTTGTCATCCAATTCTAGTTTCAGAAGCAGCTGCTGTCAAAGCGACTAACTTACGATGTGTAATTTGCATGAATTTGTTTCTATACACAAATAATATTGTAAATTTTTATGTGGAAATCTTGTTTCCTCAATACCAAATTGTTTATACTCTCAAACCGTAAACTCCTGCATACCCTTTCTGTTTTATATTAATACATATTGAATTAATAAATGGTTTAAATGGCTCTGAGCTGTATGGGACTTAACTGCTGTGGTCATCAGTCCCCTAGAACTTAGAACTACTTAAACCTAACTAACCTAACGACATCACACACATCCATGCCCGAGGCAGGATTCGAACCTGGCACCGTAGCGGTATAGAATTAATACATTTTGAATAATACATAATAAACGTAATTAGAATTCAATTCGATGTGCTTTACATAATTTACGAAACTGTTTTTTCTTTAGTTTTATATATTTCTGTGCTTACCTCATGATCGAGAAGCGAGAGTTCAGCAGTGACTGCTGTACTAATGAGTCGTGATTTTCCAACTAGTTTCATTGAATTTTGTAGCCCTGGAGTTAATCTAGCTCCACAAATTGTTCCTTCACACGGCCCAATATGTTGTTACCTTTCAGCTTCACATCGCCTTAGCTTTTATCACTACCACCTGCCAGACCAAACTAGCTCTACTTCCTTGCTCCCCCGCTCATTGCTGTGATCAAGGGCATTGAATGCCAAATCACTACAGAGGTAAGCCAAGAGGCAAGATCTTGGATTTAATATTCAGTCTAGTATGCATATTTATTTTTCCAAGAAGTTTCTGTTAACTCCAACCTCAATGAAGCATTCCTCCTACACGATAACTGCATACGCACTTCATCGTATCACCTACACTACACTAATGACTAACTTCGATCCGTTACCATAGGAATGTCTCATTTTTGGGTACAGCCTCAGTACAATATTCCCACCGAGCAACTAATCCTCACAAAGGAGTTTAATCATAGGAAGTAGGCTTTCAAGATTATTGTTGACAGTTTCGTTATAAGCAGAAGACCGTCGTGGAAGGCATCACTCTCTGCCTACCGTTCCGTCGTCTACTTCTGGAGACATCATGAAAGGGTTTAATGACTCATAAAGCATAGTCCCAAACAAATTCTTTATACATATACCCAAACAATGGTTGGTACGTGACGTCTTCAAGCTTCTCAAAAGATCGCGGAGTCCTGCCAACGTCCGTTATGGTGACGAAATGCTAGGCAGAGAATTGTTACTTGCACCGTGGCCGGTGCCCATAAAACTGATATCAGCAATAATCGTAACCATTTTCTTCAAAGTTCTATCTGTTACCTGTCGGAATACATATGTCTTACATCGCCATTCCATCTCTCATTATGTCGTTACCCCTACAGATTCGATCTTACCCACAAATATTATTGTTGCCAAACTAAACATCCACTGCTAATTCCCTGGACCATTCCAGAAGTAGCGTAAGTGTGTTGCTTCATTCCAAGGTGAACCATTCCACAACAAGCTTATCCTGAAAGCAACTCCACCTTCCAGGCTTACAACTAATTTCCTTGTGCGCGTTCCTCTATAGATCCTCCATCTGTTCCCATGAGATATACGTGACTGTTAACCACCGTAATAGCACTAGCACACTAAAATACGTTTGACTGATTATTGTTTGTTAACTTACAATGATATCCCAACTACCAACAATTTGACAATAAGGCCATACCATACTAAAGGTACTCGCCAACTCACTGAGAGACAATACAATCCATCTTATTGATCAAATCGGTTTATTCTCAACCGCCTGAGTGCTTCATCAACTCACTGTACTCGTCTCTCATTTTTGGTTACAAATTATGTCATTCTGTCCGTCCAATCCTATCCAGTCCCACAGACCCTACACAAATACACCCTCCATATTGCCTCTCAATGCAACTGCGATAGCCTCCTACTCCCAGAAAATGAATTCTATTGTGACATCTTTTTCCGTTTCTGGTCAAGTTCTCTCCTCCCTATCCATTCTCAAATTTCTCATCACTTTTAATCCAATGATTTTCTTTTCCCTTCAGTACTATGGCCTCAGTTCTTCTTACATCTACCCCAAATGCTTTGTCTCGAGCCATGTACTTTCCCACACTACACATCTGCACGTATAAACCAAGCAGATCAATTTCTATCTAAATTCTCACACCACAACTCAATCAACCAGCTTCCAACTTACCTTCTCCCTCTGCAGGAGCTATTGTTTTTAGCTCTGTACACTAAGGTGTTTCTTTCTTATTGTAAACTTTATCATCAAAATTAATTTTAAATGTCAACTAATAGTTTTTAATAGTTGGACATTTTCGTGTTTGGAGCAGAATTGTCATTTTCGACCAATTTAGCACTCATAGTGTTCACTTCGAAGCAAACTGAACGGGATACGCTGCACGCTGTCCTCGGGCCATTATTATTAAACAGACATTTTTTAATAAAATTTATCAACCGTATTATCACTTAAATATCTTACAACTATATTCATATTTCAAAGTGCTTTCTGCTGAAGAGCGGTAAGTGTACCACTGCCACGCCATCGACGCCAGTCCGGACGAGGGAAGAAGATTTAAATATAGGAAAAGGAAAGTAATCTCCTTTATGCTTTTCTGATGACGTCTACGAGATGGATACAATGGAGGCGGTAAAACTGTTGCTTCTCTGAATTTACTCAAAAGGCTTCCACGGTAACAAAGCGACCTTTATACAGGGCTATTACAAATGACTGAAGCGATTTCATAAATTCACTGTAGCTCCATTCATTGACATATGGTCACGACACACTACAGATACGTAGAAAAAATCATAAAGTTTTGTTCGGCTGAAGCCGCACTTCAGGTTTCTGCCGCCAGAGCGCTCGAGAGCGCAGTGAGACAAAATGGCGACAGGAGCCGAGAAAGCGTATGTCGTGCTTGAAATGCACTCACATCAGTCAGTCATAACAGTGCAACGACACTGCAGGACGAAGTTCAACAAAGATCCACCAGCTGCCAACTCCATTCGGCGATGGTATGCGCAGTTTAAAGCTTCTGGATGCCTCTGTAAGGGGAAATCAACGGATCGGCCTGCAGTGAGCGAAGAAACGGTTGAACGCGTGCGGGCAAGTTTCACGCGTAGCCCGCGGAAGTCGACGAATAAAGCAAGCAGGGAGCTAAACGTACCACAGCCGACGGTTTGGAAAATCTTACGGAAAAGGCTAAAGCAGAAGCCTTACCGTTTACAATTCCTACAAGCCCTGACACCCGATGACAAAGTAAAACGCTTTGAATTTTCGGCGCGGTTGCAACAGCTCATGGAAGAGGATGCGTTCGATGCGAAACTTGTTTTCAGTGATGAAGCAACATTTTTTCTTAATGGTGAAGTGAACAGACACAATGTGCGAATCTGGGCGGTAGAGAATCCTCACGCATTCGTGCAGCAAATTCGCAATTCACCAAATGTTAACGTGTTTTGTGCAATCTCACGGTTTAAAGTTTACGGCCCCTTTTTCTTCTGCGAAAAAAACGTTACAGGACATGTGTATCTGGACATGCTGGAAAATTGGCTCATGCCACAACTGGAGACCGACAGCGCCGACTTCATCTTTCAACAGGATGGTGCTCCACCGCACTTCCATCATGATGTTCGGCATTTCTTAAACAGAAGATTGGAAAACCGATGGATCGGTCATGGTGGAGATCATGATCAGCAATTCATGTCATGGCCTCCACGCTCTCCCGACTTAACCCTATGCGATTTCTTTCTGTGGGGTTATGTGAAATATTCAGTGTTTAAACCTCCTCTACCAAGAAACGTGCCAGAACTGCGAGCTCGCATCAACGATGCTTCCAAACTCATTGATGGGGACATGCTGCGCGGAGTGTGGGAGGAACTTGATTATCGGCTTGATGTCTGCCGAATCACTAAAGGGGCACATATCGAACATTTGTGAGTGCCTAAAAAAACTTTTTGAGTTTTTGTATGTGTGTGCAAAGCATTGTGAAAATATCTCACATAATAAAGTTATTGTAGAGCTGTGAAATCGCTTCAATCATTTGTAATAACCCTGCACTTTGAGTGCTATTTGAGGTACGTATGCGGTCAGCGTTTCCGACTGACACGTTGCGATATGACTTCTATTCAAAGGAATTTTTCTCTAAAGGAAGAGAAGAAATCTGCGTACTCAGCCTTCTAAGCAAAATTGAAGAGCTACAAGATGAAGCAAGTGTGATTTTGTTTTGAGGTAGAGGACCGTAACGTCTGGCGTAGTGGAGATCAACACATATACTGCATTCGATGACTACGTTGCAGAAAATTGCAGTGTGTAATTATTTCTTCATGCACGGTACAGCAACTACCATACATCATAGCTGCACTGCTTTCTAATGACTATTTCCGCCACTATCCTATTCTCATTGCGCAAAAATCCACGTCAGAATGGAAAACTTATGGTGGGAAGCAGAAAAAGCAATTCAGTGACGGCGAAATCATAGTGTTGTCGTTTTCATAGATTACACAGTGATCGATCAATAACGTATCGTCTACTAATTCTGACCGAAGACTCTTTCTGTTGTATTTTAACTGACACACTATGCCCACAGCAATTCATTCGACTATGAAATAGCCATTTCTTAAAGATATTCTGATTGCTGCAAAATGGTCGAGAGTTTAGTTATTGTTTTAATTGCTATATTACAACATGTATCAACATTCAGGTACTGATCATAAGATACTGTGAAATCATGCCTCGCCATAGACAGGTGTCAGTCACCATATACGAGTGCAAGGTTTCGTGGCGTTGTGTACTGATCAAATTCTCTCAAGCTTCCAGCTGGGACAAGTGGTTTGGGAACCACGATGTTTCGGCAGAGTACTCCTCGGCGATTGTCAAGTGGTGACTGGCTCTTGGTTGCTACTACCATCGTTATATAGCCACACTGTCTTCTGTAACGTCTCTGGTGCCCACTCCTTCGCCGTATGTTGTAATGCTTTCGTTCAGTATGTTGTCACAAATTTTTGTCTCGATTGCTTCTTTAATTGCTAGTTCGTGTAGTAACTGCTGCCTCTTTGAATGCACTACGATGTCCAGTTTCTAGAGTATTTGCGCTACTGCTAATTTCTAAGGGTACCGAAGGCGAAAGCATCTCTCGTGTTCTACAGAGCACTGTTCAATAATACACACAGTCTGTCCATCATAAAAGTGTTCAACACACATTGTATTTTGTAATTTTGTATATTATACCACAAATCAGTTGGATGCCAACGGCCAAGAACTAATGGCCGTCCGCCTGCGGCTGAAGGAGTCGCTTTCAGCTTTGAATTGGGAATGTACTGCTGTAGCCACAGTAGCACAACAGATGTTATCATAGAGGACAATCACGGAAAGGCCGAGAGGGGCATTCAGCTGGCTTTCACAGTAAAAGCATGGGGAAAAATGGTAAACAACAGAACGCGCAGCAATACACATGACGACGAGAAACATCGACGCGGGACATAATTTCTCACCATCGCAGCAGGTTATCCATCCACCTCGCTGACATAAAAAGTGGTGTAGGAGAAGGAGTTCACAAGAAGTCAGGTGAAACTGCAGCAGAAATTCGTCGAGAAACGAACGTCTTTCTTTGAAAATCCAAGCCTCCAACCTCGAACGTACCAAGAGCTGAGTGTAATGGTCGTAAAGGACTGCGCAACGATCCTCTGCTCGTGGTCCTGGCAGCTGACAAGGGAAATACAGCCGTCTCTGGGGAACGACCCTACTATGACATAAAGATTCAGTTGATGCTGGAGGGGGAGACATAAAAAAAGTTATCCTGGGACCCAACATCCAGTATAATGAGGAAGACATCGGAGCTTCTCAAGAGGTCTTCACTGAAAGAGAATGTTATTAAAAACTTCGTACCTTCGTCATTTCGATCACCTAATTCATATGGCCTCCCAAAGCTCACTAGAAGAACGCACCTCTACGTCCCATCATCAGCAACATTTGGTCTCAGACATACAGACTCGCGAAAAATCTGGCCAGCCTCCTTGCTCCTTACATTGGTCAATACTTAAACCACATCAAGAATACGACCTACTTTATCAATCGAATTAAATGTCTGCGTCTTTTAGAATGAGAAGTTATGGTCAGTTATACCCAGGATTCCGTAGATCTGCTCCCGAAGTTATTGAAGAAACTGTTATGTATTTTCAACTTTTTTAGTCCTGTCTTCCTCAGTTGCGTGTAATATTACGGTATATTGGTAATTTTTACTTATGGACCATCTGACAGCCACTGAATAAAACACAATTTTAGTGCCATACGCACTTGACATCTGACAGTCAGCAACAGAAACCAAAACATTGCATTGAAACAAGCGTTCAGTTCATAGGGCTGTGGAATGTGGGAAAAAATCGCAAATTGGCATTCATAAGAAGAAGAACAACACCAAAAATGCAACAGGAGCGTAATATGTAAGAAATTGTCCACTCAACCTGTAAGTACAGTTCAAAACATTACTACTTAATTGGAAATACCAACCACCAGAACTGTTTATAACCTATAGGCACAGTGACAAAAAATGTAAATTAAATAGCTAACATATGTACAAATTCCAAACCACTGATGATGCCTTGCCGAAAATAAAGGCGAAACGTGTATGGCACTAAAATTGTGTTTTATTCAGTTGTTGTCAGACAGTCCATAAGTAAAAATTATCAATATACCGTAATATTATGTATTTATATAGCACACTCGCAGTCATACTATCTATTGTTTGATAGAGAATATCATAATCAGACTGAAGGCGTCGCGGTGGGAGCTATTACCTTCAGTTACAGCCAACCTGTTTACGGAGCACTTTGAGGCCATCGCCCTGGACACCGTTCCTGCAAAGCCTAGTTGCTTTTATCGTTACATCAACAACACTTTCGTTGTCTGGTCTCATTGACGTGAAAACCTGCTACAATTTTTGGACCACATCAACAGTATCCATAACACCAAGTTTACGATGGAGGTAGAGACCAATTGTGCTTTGCCTTTCCTTGATGCCCTCATCCGCCGTAAAGCAAATGGGTGTCTCAGCCACAGTGTTTACCAGAAACCCACCTACGCGGACTGATATCTGCAAGCTAACAGGTATCACCATCCGTCGCAGAATCGTTCGTTCTGAGGACCTTGGTGCACCGAGAGGAAGCCATCTCAGACGCGAAAAACCTGCCGAAAGACTGAATCACTTACAAAGAGTATTCAAGGAAAACGACTGCAACAACCGCCAGATTTCGCAAGCCATCTTCTCGAAAACACGGAATCAGAAGGACCCCGAGGAGGACTCGAAAAAGCTTGGTTTTTACCGATCCCTCACTAACAGGAAAGATTAGGCGGCACCTAAATAGGCATGAAATTGATTCTGAGTTCTGGACTCCAACATAAGTTTGACAACTCGCAATACCTGTGAAATAACACCAGGAGTATATAAATACGTCGTGGGTGTGGACAGCTTTATGTCAGAGAGACTGGGCCTACGAACAGCACTGTGCAGAACACAAGTGATGCTGTCGCCTTTGGTACCGAAATAGCGTTAGCGGAACATGATTTAGAAAACAGGCATCCTACTGCATTCGAAGAGACATTTATTACACGATCTGGTAGTTTACGGGTAGCGTAATTAAACAAGCGATCCAGATAAAAATTTGTGACAACATGCTCAATGCGGGCGGTGGCCTGCGGCTTGCTACGGCTTGGGACCCTGCTATCTGGAGGCCGAAGTGGACGAGGTGGGCGAGCAACGAAAACATTTCTTCGTATGGCGTTGGAACAGGCATCAATGAAGTAAGAGAAGGCAACACGGCTATGTAAGGATGACAGCAGCAACACCACTTGACAATGGTCGAGGATTACTTAGCCGGAAGGTAGTGAATTTTAAACCGC
This sequence comes from Schistocerca americana, assembly GCF_021461395.2. Taxonomy (NCBI): domain Eukaryota; kingdom Metazoa; phylum Arthropoda; class Insecta; order Orthoptera; family Acrididae; genus Schistocerca; species Schistocerca americana. Next base: position 384,123,813 of record NC_060123.1, on the reverse strand, counting down.
TTGACGCGGCTGGAAGCTTGACAGGGTTGTATCGGGTATTACCATGTTTCAATGTCAAAGTCGCTGGTGGCGATACACGAAAATTGAGAAAAATCTTTTTAGCTCGATATGCTTACCGTGATTGACGATAATTTTATTTATTGACAGATCCCTTCGCTATAAATATTTTAACGTTTTCACATTGTACTGAATTTCTGTACTCGAGACAAACTTGACTAGTTATGAAATGAATAAAGCGTATATGTAAGGTTCGTATAAAATCCGTTAGGACTTATGCCTAACAGGCAAATAACACACAAGGAAGCAATTTGTATTTCGGATAAAAAGCTATCATAAGTGAATATCCTTTTATTCAGTTATATGTTTTGCCTTTGCAAAGAGTGACGAGTAATTGGTCGCTTAAACTATTGCAATGGTCACAGCTTTATTGCGCGTGCCATGACCATGGCGTTAATGATGCCGGAGTTGGTGAGTGACTGTCGGACTGGTAGTAAGTGCTCCACATAAGGGACACGACAAGAGGTCACAGCTCTCCCGTGGCCGTATGACGCCGGCCTCGCCACCGTATACGGCAGTATCAATCATGGGAGTGTCGCGCTGGACTGCGACAGGTTAATGCACCGCTGTCCGGGATCAATCTCAGTGGATGTACTGAGTTGAGTGGTTTGTGCCTAACAGTCGCTTACGATATGGGACAGTTTACTAGCTGCACTAACATTTCCATGCCTGATATTGCTCACTGTACCTCAGTGGAAGTTCTACTTCAGTTACTGTTCGCGATGCACGTATTTTCAGCAACAAACATTTTATTACAAAAGACCGGAATAAACATCAGTGTAGTGAAGCTGAAGGAATAATAGAAGCGATGGAGTAACTTTTGTACCTTATCACTATGCGTAATAGTTCTGCTATTCGTGATGGCGTTTCTTGCTTAAACTCTGTATAGTTCCTAAGTTCACTCTCAGAAGGGAATCATTTATTTGAGGGAACGCAGCGTGTGTGTAAGTCATGTTTCACAGAAGGTATCTTTAACAAAAAATGTGAACAGTCTTTGTACTGCAGCACTATAGGAACCACAATATTTGACCAAGTGTGACAGGGAAATAACTTGCAGACAACTGAAACTTCATGGAAGAGAAAGCTAGGAAATAAATGCTAGGCTTCCACATCCAGTTGTGATACAGTACAATTGAAAGTGGAGAAAAACAAAACGTACGTAATGCTAAAACCGTTGATGGGACATTCTGTCACAATTCGTACACTAAAAATAAAAGTGAATATATTAAATTATTTGACCCAAAAAGAACGACGTAATCAGATTTGTGAATGATAATTATACATGAATAATTTGGTGATCTGCTTTATTCACTTGTATACTGCACCAGTAAGCATTTCAATAGTTCACACCAACCTTTTCAGATGGAGAATTATGTTGTAATATTATTGATACGAGCGTTAGGGAAGACGCTTTTCCACAATTTTTGCTGCTTCAGTCACTTGTACACTGGACCAGTACGCATTTCAGTGGTTCACTCCAACATCAGTTTCGTTACATTTTCAGAAACAGTAGAGCTAAAGTTAAAACAAAAATTACTCATTATTAATGACTATCTATATGTAAGGTGAAACAAAGAAACTGCTTCTGTATATTTTATCTTCGCTATAGACTAGGTATTACAAGGTCACTGTATTTACGTGAAGTACAGTAGTAATTGATGGATAAAATTGATGGAGCTACGCTGTTTAACGTAGATTACAGTTCAATAATACAGTATATACTTATATGCACTTTTTGTGTCGATAATGTGGACGGATTGCGAGAGAATGTGCACTTGTGTATAAGCAGGGTAGAGACTCAACAAGAACATGAAAAAATGACGTTAGTATGTTGTTAATTAATTGAAACTTACTCCAAATTAAATATGTTGTGGGTTGAAAGTAAAAGAATTTAATTTTTCCGGTTCCACAGTTTGACTGTCTGTCTTATTATAATAAGATAATTTTATTAAACTATTACCTGTCTATATTTCCTACACAATTTCTTCTGTTACGAAAATTAATGGACTTCACTGAAGATGAGACTTTAGAAGAGATCAATTAAATTGCTGTGCACTGAAGTTTACTGTAATTTTAAGAAAATCTTAAAATTACTTGAAGAAAATTGTTGGTCCTGTGTTACAGAGGAGATTTTTCTGTGGACATAAATTTCATGTGTTCTTTATTCTGTGGATACAGTGTCTTACGAGTGTCAAATCGATGTTTTGTCTTTTATGTGGATGCCTATCGTATATTTGTGTGGTGTGTTATATCGACTCAAGCTGAAACATTCTTTGTACGTGGAGTGGAACCTGTGAACCGAGCTGGGCATTTACTACACACACACACACACACACACACACACTCATATATATATATCCCTGTGGATGAATAATTACCTTTTCGGTTTCTGCTTCGACCAAGTTGTAATCTCTTATAATTAACTGTCTGTGCAGAATGCAGTCCTTAGTATATGTAGCTTGAAGATATGTTTAATCTCCATTGGTTGACTTCAGATCTTTTGAGGCCGAAGTACTCATCTGCTCACTTATTACTTCTTTCCGTTTAGTTAATACTTTGATTAATAGTATTACCTTTTACGTTTCGTATCTTTGTGCAGGTAATTTGTACCACTTCGTTTGTAATATGGTCGCCTTCATTCGCAGTGTGCAATTTAGCCGGGGTTTGCTCAACAAATCCCGAAATGTGGACTAAGGTTAACTATATTTACATTTCTATTTTTCACTGGATGAATGTTAAACACTTACCTGCTATTCCTCTATTTCAAACAGACCTTGTGGTTCATCTATCTACATATTTCTAGATGAACGAATTATCTGTGTTGCTGAATATATTGTTTTTATCTTATTCGAATTTGAATATTGAGAAAACCTCTATGTCTAAAAAAACTAAACTTTCCATTATCATCAGTGTGCTGTCCTAAGTCAGATTTTCATATTACGTAGCTTTCCATGCATTCCCACCATTTTCTGCCCTCTTCGTTTTCTCATAATTGTTTCCTGTCCTTATACCATCTATCATCTTGCATCTTTTGCGTCCTCTCCTCGTTCTCGTTCTTGTTCTTGTTCTTCTTGGTTTCCCGTTCACCGTTTTCTTCCACGCCATCGATCAATAAACAATCTCTTCTCATCCAGTGTCGAAGACAGTTGTTTCCTCTTCGTGATTACCTTTAAAATTTCTCTCTCCCGCCCTGCTCTTCGCAACATCTCCTCATCTCACTTTTTCTACCCATTTAATCCCTTCCATCCTCCTGCAAATCCCCATCTCAAATGACTCTGTTCTTCTTTCTTCCTCTTTCGTCAGTGTCCAAGTCTCAGCTCTGTGTAACACAATCCTCCATACGATGCACTTCACCAGTCTCTTCCGCGGCTCCCTGTCCATGCTCTCACAAAAAAACCTCCCGTTTTATTAAAAGCCTTCGTGGTAATTTCCGTACGTGTTTTCACTTCCTTATTACATTTCATGTCATCCGTAATAATGCTTCCCAGTTATTTGAAAACAATAAAGTGTTCTATGTCGTCCAGTCCTAACTTCATAGTTGTTCATACTTTTCTTGTACTTACCACCACATGTTTTGTCTTTCTCTATTAATTCACATTACGTATGCTTCACAGGTCTTATTAACTCTTTTAACATTCCAACCACAGTTCTTTCGCTCTCGGCCAATAACACCATACATCCTTAAAACGAATAAATTCTATCGTCCTATCACCAACCCGCAATCCTCTATTTTGTTTCAAACACTTCTGAATAATATGCTCCAAATATAAGTTGAACAGTATTGGGGACTGACAGCAGCCTTGCACTCACTCCTCTTCCAACTGTGCCTTCATCTGTAATCTCACTCCCAATCTGTACTCGTATTTTTGGCTGTAGGTATAAGCTTTTATCAGCATTCTAGCCCTACAGTCGACACCAGTATCCCTTAGAATGTCCATTAATTTATTCCAGTGTACACTATGAAAAGATTTCTCAGAGTCAATAAAAACAGTGCAGACTTATCTTCCTCTTTCATCGTATCTGTCACCTATAATTCTCAGCAGCCCAGCTGCATCTCTTATACCTTTCCCTTTTCTAAACCCATACTGATAGTCTTCAATAATTATTTTCTAGTCCTCTGCGAAGTCTTATATTTATCACCATTAATAAAAGTTTTGCTGCATGAGAAATCAAACTTACAGTTCTGAAATCCTCATACTTGTTGGCATTTCTTTTCTTCTCAATCAGTATCAAAACTGCTGAAAGAAAGTCATCGGGCCATTCGTCTTTTTCATATCTTATTACGCTGATATGTTTACTCCTTCAAACCACTGCTCCCACTGCTTTTAAACAAATCTGCTGGTAATCCATCAGTTCCACTTTCTTTATGATTCTTCATCTCCCTTAAACCCCTTTCTTCTTCTCCTTCCATGATGCACCATTCTTTGTTCTCTTCTAGAACTCTTGTTTCCTCTTACAACTGAATATTTTTGGTTTTTGATCAGCCGCATTTTCGTGCCACGTTCTCAACATTTCCTCCGGTTTAAGAACCACAGTACCATCACTTCCTGCTACTCCCATACTTGTCCTACTTTTTTCTTTGCTTCAAACACTATGTCAGCAGCTAATCTATACATAATTTCATATTTCCCTTCCTTTTCTAGTTTCTCTATTTATTTACATCTCTCCTTCATCCACAACTTCCTTACTTGTTCTGTTTACTTATTTCATTCATTATTCAGCTTTTCGTGTATTCTGTTTCCTTCCTTAGCTCCTACTGTCTTTCATTTCTTTCTTTCTTCCATCTTAGCTCGCATTTTCTTTGTTTCCCATTCTTTCCCTATTCCTTCGAACTCACTCACCTCTACAACTTCTTCTGCAGATTCATTAAGATATTGTTTCATCTTCTCCCATATCTCATTTGCACTGTCTTCGTTTTGCACACTATCCCATTTTAACATAAATGAGTTTTGCAATTCAACACCATTACCCTCTTCCATTTGTCCCTGTAGGTCAAATTTCTCTCTTGGTTTTCTTCCTCTCACACTCTTCAACCTTACTGCAAATTCCGCAACCACCAAGTTGTGGTCCGAATCTACGCAGGGCTGGAGGGTATGTGCTGGCATTCTTTAGGCAGCTTTTGTACCTATTCTGAATTATGATACAATCAATTTGGATATCTTCAACATTTCGCGGCCCTGTCAGCAACTGTATAGATATTAATTTTAATTTTAAAAATCAACAGCCTCAGTTGCACCGTTTACCTAGAATTTACCTAGGTTTCAGTCGGGATAACCCAACCTTCTTCAGAATAACAGTAATTACCGTTTGTCCATAGTGGACATCGTCAAGCTAAAACTACAAATCCATAAATTATCGTCAGACTGTAAAAACTTATCTGAAACTGCCTCGGCCCCACTTCGCGATCACGATGCGGCAGCCACGAGTGGCTGTCACCAATAGCATAAGCACATTCCGCCTTCTAATTGTTAAATTCCCTTCTCTCTTCCTACTCTGTTTCCTCTTTCCTTCTTCATTCTCCTCCAGCGCTTCTGTATTGAATCTCGATGTAATCCTCTCCCAGAGATGCGATTGTGGGGAATTTTTGCCTACGGATTCTTTTACAAAGAGAGCCATACCACATGTTTCTTGCGGAAAAATTATGTGGTGGTATTTCGTTCCTTTCCAGAGAGGCAGATGTGTGCCCAGCGGAATTCAGCCACTCAGTATGATTCAGACTCTGTTTGTAGCTGCCTCTGGGAGAACAGACGCTACAGTTTCCCTCTTCCGCCCTCGGCGCCGTGTCGAAGTCCAGGAGATACAATAAGCATTCCAGATGTTAAAATTATTCTGGAATTTCTACTTTTGTTTTCATGTTTCGTTCAACTGAATGTAGGAGGAAGATTGGCAATGGACTGTAGGCAAAAACGATACGTTTTCTAGATGTTAAGTTAAAATTTATGTAGTCAACATGTGGGTCATCTCAATATTTTGTGACGAATAAGCGTAGTTCATAGCTTAACTCATATTTTATTGTTAATTATACTCCAAACGTTTCATTCTCTGATACACGTTGGCCAATATGGGACAATTGTATATGTCAGTTCTGGATGATATCTTTTGGTATGCATGGTAGAAATCACTGAAGGTCATGCATTTTCTTGTCATTTATTTGCACATTTCAATTATTGTCTGTGCTTACAACAATACTGAGAACATAAAATATTGAGAAAGCCCATATGTTTCATACATGAGGGTGTTGCTCTTCGGTTTAGGTGATTCAGTGGCTGCATAAAAACACAAAAAATGCCAGGATACGTGGAGTTTGACTATATCATGACCGCTCTACATGTTTAAAGTATAAAATCATTTTGTCAAAACAGACATGTCGGGCTTCTCAATGTTTCCATTCATTAAATGCAACAATTTAAAATTTATATCAGGATTGTAGTTGTGTAGGGCTTGACAAACATGAGTCACGCATGACAAAAGGAACTATGCGCAGTAGATTTTACACAGAGTATATACCAGTTACGCTTTTCTTTTACTTTGCTTTCTTTTTTTTAAAAAAAAAATTAATTAGAGCCCCATATTTCAATACGATTAAAAGGATTAAATGCTTGAGTAAAACGAAAGTATTAAAGCTGTGACACATTCTCGACACATAAATGCTTTGCACCGTTGTGGAAACGTAAAGCATCTTCTTTCACAGTAGTTCAAATGGAGCAAAAGGCTCTGAACACTATGAGACTTAACATCTGAGGTCATCAGTCTCCTAGAACTTCGAATCACTTAAACCTAACTAACCTAAGGACATGACACACATCCATGCCAGAGGCAGGATTTTCACAGTAGTGACTGCATAAAATTGTGTTACGTTCTTCCTAAGTACGAAAATCTTTAGCAATCCCGGGTGATCATTAACAAAGAAACATGGTCAAAGGTCACACATTTTTATCTGTGGAGCTTTGTTCTCGACAGTTTCACAGACGTGTGAAATAGACTTGACTTCACGTGAACACTATCATATCCATGAAACGTTACTGAGTTAATTAAAGCACTATGGTAGCGTGGGAGGTTTTGTTCACTTAACACTATGTTAGATATACAATGGCCATTAAAAGTGCAATACAAATAAGGATAGAAAATAAGGAAACCTTACTCCATATGCATGTAAAATGTATTTAGAAGAACATATGATTAAATCTGTTGGTTATTTGGGGGCCATACAGAGTGCGAGGTCTGCTATACTGAGCTGCCATCTCTGGCAGAAACAACGGCTCAAAAATATTGTGGTCTCTTTGTCTCAATGTTGGCTCTAACTATACAGCGTTAGGTTACAGTATACGTGCTAAGTAACAATGGAGATTTCTTGAATTCTACACGACACTGCCGCAGCGCCACAGTCACTAGCGATGACCCCCAGCTTCAACAGTTCCACGTCACTGCCCTGAGGCAGAGGAAAGTTAAGAACAAATCTTAGGCTGTTGGAAATCGGCGTTTTTACTTCGGACATCTCGTGTTAGCTGCTGCTTTGTGTTCTGACTTCCCCACCACAATTTGATATCTGTTTGTCCCGGCAGAGACATAATTTGTCAGATGCTGTGCTGTGCTAAAATAACAGCGTCTATCGTAACAATGCTACTTTCTGAATGTATTCCTATGGTTCACGCTTCGTTGAAAGTATTCGTTACATATGTGGAATTGAATTGTCCCATGATATTCCTCAAGTACATCGTCAAGTTGAATTCGCTGAACAACTTATGTATCTCTCTCGCTCTCATTGTTGTAATTTTATGAAGTACCGCAATAGCAGCGATTGGCTACTACCCTGATGTTATGATCTGCGCCACATATAGCGTGTAGGGTAATGTCTCAGATATTTAATTATTCATCATTAGTTTTTGCGCTATGCTCCTTTTCTGTCTGTATGAGAATTGACAGCAAACTATTACGCTGGTGCATAAGTTCTTAGCGTTTCTGCTTTGCATGTTGGTATTCTGATTGCTGTAGGTTTATTCATCGACTGTCATTTTTTATTTGTTGTTCACTCTTGTTAACTGAGCTTACATATTGTCATTCTGTCATCTGGAGATAGTGAGTGGCGCTGTGGACGCTATCTAATGGAGTGCCAAGTGCACAAATCGGAACATTTCTGACATATTCTTCCGTTTGAGTTCAGTAGAGGGGTGATAGCAGTGGGGGCAGCCAGAAACATTTACGCCGTGGTTGGGAATAATGTCATTGGACAGAAAACGGCCAAAAATGACTTTCTGGTTTTAAGGAATTCGAGAACTTCCAAATGTAATGAACTGTGATTATTCCGCGATCATGTGACATTTGCATGCAATGGGTAACGTTCAAAAATCGTGTTTATGGGTACTGCATACTCTAAGCCAAAGTCACAAAAATCAGAGGTTGGCCATATGTGAATCTCTGCTTGCTCTTCATAAACTGTCTCATGAACAGCACCGACCATGCCTATCCTGTATCGTTGCTTGCGATAGTAAATTGTGTGTTTATGCTAACATAAGGAAAATAAAGGAATGGCTGATCGCAAACAAAGCAGCAATTCCCCATACAAAGACCTGAGCTCATCTACAAAAGATAATTTATGCATCTGATGGAACAGTGACGGTATGGCATACGAATATTTTCTCCGAAGTGTAACCACCATCGCTCACGTTTATTGTCAACAACAGAGACGTCTTCCATACGCAATCCAAGATCAACGACCAGGAAAACTGCGGGCCGTGATTCTGTGTCCCTATAAGGTATGCTCATATATTGCTAGACTGAGACAAAGCATTATACAGCAGTTGGGTTGGGAAGCCATTCCTACCCAATTTGTTACCTGATCTTGTGTCCTCACATTTTCACGTTTACGGCTCTCTATCGAACAGCCCTTCAAAGAACTTTCTTTCCGGATGAAAATGCGCTCTGAGCATGGCTCTAGGAGTTCTTCTTCTCAAAACCGACTGATTTCTACAGTCGCGGACACGAAAAGTTACGGAAATAGTAAAGGAGAATATATTACTGATGAATAAAGTTTCTGTTATGCGTACCTTCTACGTTTATTAAAGTTTTGGAAAAACGCTAGGAACTTATGCACAAACCTAGTAGTGAAATGAAATGTCGTGTGACTAGGGCCTCCTGTCGGGTAGACTGTTCGCCGGGTGCAAGTCTTTCGATTTGACGCCACTTCGGCGACTTGCGCATTGATGTGGATTAAATGATGTAGATTAGGATAACACAACACGCAGTCGTTGAGTGGAGAAAATCTTCGACACAGCCGGGAATCGAACCCAGGCCCTTAGGATTGACATTCTGTCGCGCTAACCACTTTTTTTTTTTTTTGTAATCTCATTTTGTTCGTTATAGTTCGTTCCAATTGTTCGTGGCGGACGTCCCCTGACGCCCGTTGAAGTTCGTTATTGATCCATTCACTCAGTTTTTTTATTGCAGAGGTCAGCTAACTCTCTGACCGAACTCGCTGAGCTACCGTGCCGGCGACCACTCAGCTTGCAGTTGCTTGCCAATATGTAATTATGTATAATGCGTCATTACAAACCACCTTAACTAACAATAAAGTGGAGTAAAAGCATCCCAACCACGTACAAATATCGTCTGTTGAGAAAATCACCAACGAGACAGGAAAAGTGTTTATAATTACTTAAAACACTGTCTTTGATCCACGAGGGTTTCAATCACTCAGCAGCACACAATTTCATAAACATGACTGAAACCACTTACATTTATAAATATACTCGACGGGGTTCGCGTAAAATTACTGACACATATTGGCTCTGCTGCTGAATGATTACTTTTAATGCTTTCGAAACTGTTCACAGTTGTTATGTAATTTAAAATCTCTTTGGGTGTTTTACCGACCGCAAGCGCTGGTTCTCAATAAATTTTCGGCAAAGAGACTATGTATCAAAACTGAGGCGAGTATTTCTCAACACTCATCTTAAGATATTAGCAAGTCCCGTTGCCGTGAATACGTGAAGAATCAGCAAGCATCCTAGCAATATGCCAAAGAGGAATACAACTGTGATTAATTCACTTCCTTCTTCTAACGTACTTTCAAGATTATTGTTAACCTCTCTGAAGCTCGCATATCGAGCGACGCTGTGCGTAATGCAACGTTAAGACAATGGACTTGAATTCGGAGAAAGGCGGTTGAAATCCTAATGCAGCCATCCAGATTTCCCGTGGTTTTCTTACACCACTTAAGGAAAATGGCATACATTATTTATTTATTTCTGAGAAGGGCACAGCCGATCTTCTCCTCCCTTCCCGCGTCTGCGGTTGTGCTCCGTCTGTGATGATCTGGTTGTGGACGGGACAGTAAACTTATAAATTTCTACTCTTTTTCTTCCAAACATTTTTTCAAGCTACATAGCCAAAAGGGAACACAGGACTCGCGTTGTGGCCGTACGGAAATAAAATTCCCGTCCGTCTGCAATGAAGTTAGCAGTCTGTTTCGAATGCCTGGTTGGTATGTGATACTAGTCAATTCCTCATCTGTATCCAGTGTACAGGGGCGTGCTAAAAGTAATGACTCCGAATCCGTTATGTGAAAACTATGAAAGGTTTTTAAATAAAACCAATGTTATTAAAAGTCTGCGTCTTTATTCTTCGTGTCTGCGTATTTATTTCTTAACATAGTCACCGTGGCGACGAGCACATTTCTCCCAACGAGACCCCAGTTGGTAGATAGCGTCATTGCAGAATGTTTGCACTGTTGACGAAGCATAACTTTTCACCGCTTCATCACTATCAAAGCGAAGCTGACGACAGTGTTCTTAAAGTTTTGGAAACAGATGGAAACCGGACGCAGCCAATTCGCATCTGTTTCGGGTAGAGGATAATCGGTAAGAGTGAACCCTTGGCATCAGATTTTTGCAGATGTCACAGTACTCATGTGTCGTCCGATATTGCCATACTGGATCACAGCGCGCTGCTTCTCAGGTACCAACACATTTACGTTACACAACTCCATGTTACAGACTGCAAATCGGAGCTCTGTATCAAAAATGCTTCAAATGACTCTGAGCACTATGGGACTTATCTTCTGAGGTCATCAGTCCCATGGAACTCAGAACTACTTAAACCTAACTAACCTAAGGACATCACACACATCCATGCCCGAGGCAGGATTCGAACCTGCGACCGTAGCGGTCGCTCGGTTCCAGACTGTAGCGCCTAGAACCGCTCGGCCACACGGTCCGGCCAGCTCTCTTCCGCCATAGGGCTGCAGATATGTAGAATAAAGAAGTAGAATAAAGGTGTAGAGTGTTAATAAGTTTGTCTTATTTAGACAGTTCTAAGACTTTCCACGTAAAAATTCGGAGCCGTTACTTCTCAGCACGCTCTCGTAGTCAATAGAGGTTAAACATCAAGATACTGGCTGATGGTACGTACATTACGCGGTTGTAATACCCTTCATGGAAACATCTAGAGTCCAGTTCAAATCTAAAAGGGATGAAGCCAGTAAGAGTTGTGATTACTGAGCCGGCCGCGGTGGTCTCGCGGTTCTAGGCGCGCAGTCCGGAACCGTGCGACTGCTACGGTCGCAGGTTCGAATCCTGCCTCGGGCATGGATGTGTGTGATGTCCTTAGGTTAGTTAGGTTTAAGTTGTTCTAAGTTCTAGGGGACTGATGACCACAGCAGTTGAGTCCCATAGTGCTCAGAGCCATATGAACCATTTTTTTTTTGTGATTACTGAAGTTGACCAGGAGGCTAAAATGAGGAGACGTGCGGTACGATGGAAAGAGGTAAAGTTATTTTCGACCATAAATAACAATTTATGACTTGATGTACACATCGAATGTGCACGGTACCAGTAACAGGCGATTATAAGAGTAGTACAGTTCAATGTGATTGCCGAAACTGTCGCCGGCCGAAGTGGCCGTGCGGTTAAAGGCGCTGCAGTCTGGAACCGCAAGACCGCTACTGTGGCAGGTTCGAATCCTGCCTCGGGCATGGATGTTTGTGATGTCCTTAGGTTAGTTAGGTTTAACTAGTTCTAAGTTCTAGGGGACTAATGACCTCAGAAGTTGAGTCCCATAGTGCTCAGAGCCATTTGAACCATTTGAACCGAAACTGTCTCTCTCGCAGCCACAGTGGCTTCGAAGTATCAGGTACATAAATTTGTCGAAACTATCTTTCCTAAACGTCCCACGATAATGCATAGAATATGACATGGTTTCACAGTCTCGAACAGAGTTACTGTCTGATGCGAGGGAGGGTGCTTGAAATACGGGTTCTCTACCAGAGATATTCCAGGCAGGGAAGAGCTGTCCGGCGGCCTCTTCTGACTGAGTGGTAGGGCTCTTGAGAAAATCGTTTCCGCGGCGCGTGACTGGCACAGAATGTGGCCACTGAAGCGGCCAGTTTGCCACCAGTGGTGCAGGCTGCCCGCGGGTCTGCGGCGACGCAGAAGGGATGGGGACCACTGCGCAGCGAGAGGCCGCTGGTGGATTATGGTATCTACATGCAGGCGAGTAGAGTGTATTCTCGATCCTTCTATTCTTATTAGCTGGAAGCGGTTATTATATGGAGCCGCACAGTATCCACAAGTAGAACTGTCTTTGAATAACCCAGTCGACATCCACTTCATCAAATACGTTCATTTTCTATGTAGAAAGAGTTCTATACACTGTCACTCAGTCATACTGAGAAGGAAATTTGAGAGATGTATTGCTCTCTTGCATTATAAAGGCAAGCCAACAAATAACAAACAATTTATTTTAGCAGAAACGTTTTATTGGAAAAATAGCTTTGCACGTCATATTAATTCTCCACATAATCCGTGTAAACCTCTTTGCCCTATTGTCTGTTTCTTGTCAGACTTCCTAATCCGTCCTGGAAGAAGGTTTATGATATCGTGCTTCACAACTTCGTTATCTGAAGAAAAATTGAATTCACGCAGGTTCTGCCTCATTGAAACAAAATGGTGAAAATGGTGAAAAGAATCTTATTACTGGACTCCAGGGTCGATGCCCCAGTGGCTCAGAACCAAGATATATATATATATATATATATATATATATATATATATATATATATATATATGTGTGTGTGTGTGTGTGTGTGTGTGTGTGTGTGTGTGTGTGTGTGTGTGCACCTAAGAAACTGGTATACGCATGCATATTCAAATACAGAAATATGTAAACAGGCAGAATACCGCGCTGCGGTCGGCAACACCTATATAAGACAACGACAGTTTGGCGCAGTTGTTAGATCGATTATTGCTGCTAAATGGCAGGTTATTAAGATTTATGTGTGTTTGAACGTGGTTTTACAGTCGGTGCACAAGTGATGGGACGCACTGTCTCCGAGGAAGCGATGAAATGGGGATTTTCCCGTACGACCATTTCACGATTGTACCGTGAATAAGAGGAATATGGTAGAACATCAAATCTCTGACATCGCTGCGGCCGGAAAAAGATCCTGCAAGAACGGCACCAACGCCGACTGAAGAGAATCGTTCAACATGACAGAAGCGCAACCCTTCCGCAAATTGCTGCAGATCTCAATACTGGGCCACAGCAAGTGCCAGCGTGCAAATCATTCAACGAAACATCATCAGTATGGGCTTTCAGAGCCGAAGGCCCATTCGTGTACCCTTGATGACTGCATGACGCAATGCCTTACGCCTCGCCTTGGCCCGCCAACATCGACACTGGACTGTTGATGACTGGAAAAATGTTGTCTGGTCGGATTAGTCTCGTTTCAAATTGTATCGAGCGGATGGACGTGTCTGGGTATGGAGACGACTTCATGAATCCGTGGTCGCTGCTTGTCAGCTGGGGTTTGTTCAAGCTAGTGGAGGTTCTGTAATGGTGTGGGGCTTGGGCAGTTGGAGTGATATGGGACTCCTGATACGTCTAGATACGACTCTGACAGGTGACACGTACGTAAGCATCCTGTCTGATCACCAGCATTCTTTCATACCCATTGTGAATTCCGACGGATATGGGTAATTCCAGCAGGACAATGAGATGTCTCACACTTCCAGAATTGCAAGAACTTTCTTCTGAGTTGAAAAATTTCCGCTGGCCATCAAACTCCACAAACATGAACATTATTGAACATATCTGGGATGCCTTGCAACGTGCTGTTCAGAGGAGATCTCCACCCCATCGTACTCTTATGTATTTATGGACAGCCCTGCAGGATGCATTGTGTCAGTTCAGACATTAGTGGAGTCCATACCACATCGTGTCGCGTCACTTCTGCGTGGCAGTGGGACCCTACACGATATTAGGCAGGCGTACCAGTTTATTGGGCTCTTAAGTATACAGAACTATAATGGTGGCCGAAACGTCGGACAGTTTTATGTATTGATAATACGGTCAACAGCCCAGAAGAATTTGGTTGACAGTAAGTTAATTATGCCAGTGTGCCTAACTATACTTTTTTACATGCACGAACCTTTGTAATGGATGAAGCTCATCCGAATATGGCAATAATTTGGCAAAAATGGTAAGGTCGCGCGTTTCCGGACTGAAGCGCCTAGAACCGCTCGGCCACGCTGAAATAACACAAAAGATGCAATAAAATTAAATAAATTCTGTACTTTGACCAATTAAGGCGAAATGTTTACATCTAAAGTAAAATTAGATGCACATTTACGTGGAAGATGTAAACCCAGAATTAAACATGTGTAGAAGCACCGGTACTTTATTCTTGTGTAGCGTATCTGGAGGATCACACACACACACCTTTTCATGCCGTATACCTCTATAAGCACGCTTATAATTTCTTTGTTTCGTTCTATTTCTACAAATAGAAGCTATCGTTGTATGTACAGCTTTTGCCCACGACAGCTAAAAAAAAAGTTAATTCTCATTTGTTTTATTACTGTACGGTGAAAAATGTGCACAATATTTCGCACAATAACCAAAACAGTCCTCAAGAGCTCATGTGCTTCTCGTCTGCTGACCACGAGTGAAAGCAACAAATAAGCAGAAATCCCACTGGAAATGCTGCGTTCTACGCATGAGCGGAAACACCGCCTCTACAGCGCATGTGAGTATACACGGCGGAATACAATCGCCCCTACTTCTGCCCAGCGTATTGCTAAAATCGCAACTTCCCCATTCTGCCGCTAAGTGGCAGGCCGTCCACACGTGACCTGTACACCTTACAAGGAAAGCTCCACATCGCACCCCCGCCAGATTTAGTGGTACGAGGGCCCACTGGATAGCCCGTCAAAAACTGGACACAGATCAAGCTTGAGGGCGTACTGGTCTGTAAAAAGGAAAACCAAAATAGAAACTGTGAACGGTCCAAGAATAAGAAGTGCAATAAAGAGCAGCCGGTTACAAAAACGCCGTCGTAGTTAAGTGATTACAGTATTGGATTGTCAACTGGGCGAAATGTGTACAAAGGCTCTCTCGTGCCTTTTTTTTCTTCGCTGTTCTCTTTATTCATATTTGTGTCTGTGTCACAGTGTAACGTTCGTTTGCAACAGGGAGGTCTAGGCAGAGACTTACAGAGACAGCTGATTCTGCATAACTGCTCTATTAGCAGCCGAAAGGAAGCGGCTTTCGAATGGGAAGCGCAAACGTTTGATGGCAAAGCGACAAGTCAACCGAAGCCTCCACCGGAAAACAAGTTTGTTGTGTCAAACACGGCATTAGCGGCAGTACTTGAGTCGTATGACAGAAATCTCTTATTGACCCACCTAATTTGTACGACTGATAAGTGAATGAGATGTCTCCTTGCCCAATATACAGACGCAGACGAAAGTATTCAGTCACATGTTACATGCTACCTCATTGTCAAGTATGACTGATGCGTTCACAGAATGTATATCTGCGTATGTGCCATAATTCAGGGAATACTTCGAAAGACGTCAACTATGCAAATGTAACCCTACCCTCTATCTGGAACAATTAGTTCTGTGTTACTGTCACAGGCGTGTGTGTCACGCGGGACAAAGGTAACCGCGGTCTGAAGACACAACTCGGCGGCAGCGAGCAGTCAGTGTGCCCAAGGCAGCTGCCTCGTATTACAGGAAAGCACAGGTTTCGTCGAAAAAGATCAACATAGCGCCATGGCCCGTAAAGGTAGGCAAACGACAGCAGAAGAGCGAGGGGTTGTTGTGTGGCTGCATAGAGAGGAAAAATCATATGCAGAAACAGGCAAGGTCGTCAACCGAAGACCAAACACTATATTTAGTATCGTCCAGAAATTAAAAGAGGAAGAAACTCTTGTCAGTCTTCCACGACAGGGGCGACCTCAGAAACTCACCGACAGAGACAAGGGGAAGATAGTTCGAGTGGTGAAAAACAACCCGAGGAAAAATTTTTGGAAATTTATGGCAAGGCCTTATGGGACCAAACTGGTGAAGTCATAGGTCCCTAAACTACCGTACTACTTAATCTAACTTAAAGTAACCGAGGCTAAGGACAACACACACACCCATAGGACTCAAACCTCCAACGGGGGAAGAACACGGACCGTGACACGTCGCCTGGGACCGCTCGGCTACCATGCGCGGCTCAACCCGCGGTCAACGGCACCTGCTATAGCGGCAGAACTGGCAGAAGGTGTTGATACCGAAGTTAGTTCGCAGACAACTAAACAGTGATGCGTACAATGTCAGTTCCAATGCGCAAACCATTCGTCAGTGAGTGCGTAAGTAGCCTGTTGATATGTTTGTGTGTTGGCAGCGCTATAGACTGCATTGATATCACTGACAGCGCTCGGCGCCCTCGCTAAGAGACTCTGTGGCTGGGCGGGCTCGCAGTTAAAAAGTTAATTGGTAGCAGTGATGGAGGTTGCCAGTGTTAGCGCGAGCGGACGGCCTGGACGTGTGTCCATCATGAAAATTTAGTGTTGGTTGGAAATGAATTGTAAAATGATGATTGATGGATTTCCTACTGCTTGGATAGTGGAACTACTGACGATTACATAATTTTGGAACTGGATGTCACATGATAAAGGTAAAATCTGGTAAATACATTGTTTGCTCTGCAACAAAATATTTCCTTTGCTAACCACTTGCCTATTAGTAGCTAGAGCCTATAGTCATTAGAATATTTTATTTAGCTGGCTGTAGTTGCTGCTTGCTGATATCGCTGTAGTTACAGGAATGAAGATAGTTTGTGAGGTAAGTGAGTTATGAAAAAGTGTAGGTTATTGTTAGGGTCTCTTCTAATTCAGGGCCATTTTTTGTGTTAACTATTGGCAGTCAGATTGCTTTGCGTATTGTATATTGTGGACAATAAATGAATAGAACAAGTTTGAGTCAGTTTTACCACTGATTAATTTTTCTTGTTTGCTGCATATTGCTTTATATTAGTTGTAATGTTGCATTTGCTTTGTTAATTTAGATATGCTCCTGCTTGCTTTGCCAATTTGCATTTTTGTCACTGCTGTTTGTGTTAATTTTTTCTGCCACTGCATTGCCTCGTTCCCTAGTTTATGTATCTGAGGTCAGTAGATTTACTTTAGTTTAAGAGGGGGGTATGCTATATAAGAAAATGAGTTGGGAAGAAGTGCATTGAGAAGCTATAAGAAAAATTTCTGGCCATGGAGTATTGCATAATGAGGAACTATTATTTTGAAAGAGGAAATGAACTGATATAAGAGTGGTATTGTTACAACAGATTTAGGTAGGAATGTCTTGGAAACGAATTATGAGGTAAGAAAAATATGGAAGTATAGAAACTGGTTGAAAATATAAATACAGAAAGCTTGCTTGGATATAATTTTTTTGCGGGAACAAATGTTGAAGTAAGAAAATAATGAAGTATTGGTTGGAAATGAAGTAGTTTTGGTTAAAAGTTAAGGAGGTATGAACATGAAGAATATTATTGAAAGGAGAAAAAATGAAACAGAGGTATAAAATGCTCACCACGAGTTCTGCAGTACCAAATGTTACACTGAAAACAGACCCTGTCCCTTCCTTTTGTGTTATTCCACTATGTTTATGTGTACCCCCTTGCGTCTGTGTTCTTTCTGTCTCTACGTGTTTACCTGATAAGATAAATTCGGTAGAATTTTTTCTTGTAGTATTAAGCTGGATTGACTGTGAGGAGGAATACTGTTATCCTCAAATCTAATCTGTTTTATATACTACATTCTTTACTTTGGGAAGATGTTAAGACATTATTCATTCTGTTACGTTTTCTTTCAATGTTAATGTTTCAGGTTAATGTTTCTAAGGATATTATAATTATTCATTTATTTACTTATGTCACAATTCCTGTAATACTTATATATATGCTTATTTTTATTCATTTTGTAAAACCTGCATTACTACATATGTTATTTGTATTATCACGTTCTTTACTGTAATGGGTTTTCTTTACCTTTACAATTGTATTCTTATACTGTAAAATTGTAATTGTATAGACACTGGTTGTCCATGTTAGGTAAATAGTACAGATTCATTTCACTGCACACACTTGTCTGTTGGTCATACAGTATGCATCAAATATGAAAGACTATACGACTGTGGTAGTGGTTGCTTGTGTGTTGGTAATTCAGCAAGAGACTGGTTAACAGCATTTCTGGTTCTAAGGATATTTCAAAAAATTAGTGAGTGCACATGTAGTGGCTCATAGACTTGTTATATTATTCTCAAGACTCTTCAATTGTGATTGTGCAACTGCACAGTCGGAACGGATGGCTGCTGGCCATCTCTACAAGGACTACAGTGGATCTGCACCTTTGGTGGCCCATTACTACCATAATCTCTACCAGGACTACAGTGGGTTTTGCCGGCCGAAGTGGCCGTGCGGTTAAAGGCGCTGCAGTCTGGAACCGCAAGACCGCTACGGTCGCAGGTTCGAATCCTGCCTCGGGCATGGATGTTTGTGATGTCCTTAGGTTAGTTAGGTTTAACTAGTTCTAAGTTCTAGGGGACTAATGACCTCAGCAGTTGAGTCCCATAGTGCTCAGAGCCATTTGAACCATTTTTTTACAGTGGGTTTGCACCTTTGGTGGCCCACTACTAGCATAATCTCTACAAGGACTACAGTGGGTCTGCACCTTTGGTGGCCCGTTGCTGCTATAATCTCTACAACAATTACTGTGTATCAGTTCTATGGTGACCTATCAATTCTACCAATATTCTTCAAGACTACGACTGAGTGTGCTCCCTGCCGCCGTTGGATAAGCAGCTGAGCAGCAAGTCGTATACTCCTAGCTCACTCATTTGTTACATAGTTTAATTCTTAATTTCTTTGCGTGTTTTTGGTTCTTGCATTGTTTAATTCATAAATTTCGGGCGTATTATAGTATTTGAGAGTGTAGCATCGTGTTTTAGTACCTGAATAGTGTAATTTCGCTTAGTCTCCTTCCGCCGCCGAGCAGTGTCAGCAGTGCGCAAGTAGCAGCATTACTGCATTTACTAGGCAATCTTGTATTTTAATAACCGTTTAAATTTTGTCGATTTGTTTGCGCTCTCTGTAGATTAGTTCAGACGTTCTTTGCAAAACAGTTTTTAGCATGGATAGGGACTGCAACTGCTGTGTTCGGATGCAGGCTGAGTTGGCATCCCTTCGCTCCCAGCTTCAGGCAGTGTTGGCTTCGGTCACACAGCTTGAGGCTGTTGCCAATGGGCATCACTGTGGGGGTCGGGATGGGGGTTTGTCGGGGACGGCCAGCTCGTCCCACGCATCCCCTGATCGGACTACGACTGTGGTTGCCCGGGATACTGCCCGCATTGAGGCTGATCCCTCACCTGTGGTAGAGTGGGAGGTCGTTTCAAGGTGTGGCAGGGGGTGAAAGACATTCCGGAGGGCTGAACGGAAAGCCTCTCCAGTTTGTCTGACGAACCGGTTTCAGGCTCTGTCTCAGGCTGATACTGATCTTCGGCCTGACATGGCTGCTTGTCCTGTTCCAGAGGTTGCCCCTCAGTCTGCAAGACCCGGGCAGTCGCAGAGGGTGCGCTTACTGGTAATTGGGAGCTCCAACGTGAGGCGCGTAATGGGGCCCCTTAGGGAAATGGCAGCAAGAGAGGGGAAGAAAACCAATGTGCACTCCGTGTGCATACCGGGGGGAGTCATTCCAGACGTGGAAAGGGTCCTTCCGGATGCCATGAAGGGTACAGGGTGCACCCATCTGCAGGTGGTCGCTCATGTCGGCACCAATGATGTGTGTCGCTATGGATCGGAGGAAATCCTCTCTGGCTTCCGGCGGCTATCTGATTTGGTGAAGACTGCCAGTCTCGCTAGCGGGATGAAAGCAGAGCTCACCATCTGCAGCATCGTCGACAGGACTGACTGCGGACCTTTGGTACAGAGCCGAGTGGAGGGTCTGAATCAGAGGCTGAGACGGTTCTGCGACCGTGTGGGCTGCAGATTCCTCGACTTGCGCCATAGGGTGGTGGGGTTTCGGGTTCCGCTGGATAGGTCAGGAGTCCACTACACACAACAAGCGGCTACACGGGTAGCAGGGGTTGTGTGGCGTGGGCTGGGCAGATTTTTAGGTTAGATGGCCTTGGGCAAGTAAAGAAAGGGCAACAGCCTCAACGGGTGCGGGGCAAAGTCAGGACATGCGGGGACCAAGCAGCAATCGGTATTGTAATTGTCAACTGTCGAAGCTGCGTTGGTAAAGTACCGGAACTTCAAGCGCTGATAGAAAGCACCGAAGCTGAAATCGTTATAGGTACAGAAAGCTGGCTTAAGCCAGAGATAAATTCTGCCGAAACTTTTACAAAGGTACAGACGGTGTTTAGAAAGGATAGATTGCATGCAACCGGTGGTGGAGTGTTCATCGCTGTTAGTAGTAGTTTATCCTGTAGTGAAGTAGAAGTGGATAGTTCCTGTGAATTATTATGGGTGGAGGTTACACTAAACAACCGAACTAGGTTAATAATTGGCTCCTTTTACCGACCTCCCGACTCAGCAGCATTAGTGGCAGAACAACTGAGAGAAAATTTGGAATACATTTCACATAAATTTTCTCAGCATGTTATAGTCTTAGGTGGAGATTTCAATTTACCAGATATAGACTGGGACACTCAGATGTTTAGGACGGGTGGTAGGGACAGAGCATCGAGTGACATTATACTGAGTGCGCTATCCGAAAATTACCTCGAGCAATTAAACAGAGAACCGACTCGTGGAGATAACATATTGGACCTACTGATAACAAACAGACCCGAACTTTTCGAATCTGTATGTACAGAACAGGGAATCAGTGATCATAAGCCCGTTGCAGCATCCCTGAATATGGAAGTTAATAGGAATATAAAAAAAGGGAGGAAGGTTTATCTGTTTAGCAAGAATAATAGAAGGCAGATTTCAGACTACCTAACAGATCAAAACGAAAATTTCTGTTCCGACACTGACAATGTTGAGTGTTTATGGAAAAAGTTCAAGGCAATCGTAAAATGCGTTTTAGACTGGTACGTGCCGAGTAAAACTGTGAGGGACGGGAAAAACCCACCGTGGTACAACAACAATGTTAGGAAACTACTGCGAAAGCAAAGAGAGCTCCACTCCAAGTTTAAACGCAGCCAAAACCTCTCAGACAAACAGAAGCTAAACGATGTCAAAGTTAGCGTAAGGAGGGCCATGCTTGAAGCGTTCATTGAATTCGAAAGTAAAATTCTATGTACCGACTTGACAGAAAATCCTAGGAAGTTCTGGTCTTACGTTAAATCAGTAAGTGGCTCGAAACAGCATATCCAGACACTACGAGATGATGATGGCATTGAAACAGAGGATGATACGCGTAAAGCTGAAATACTAAACACCTTTTTCCAAAGCTGTTTCACAGAGGAAGACCGCACTGCAGTTCCTTCTCTAAATCCTCGCACAAACGAAAAAATGGCTGACATCGAAATAAGTGTCCAAGGAATAGAAAAGCAACTGGAATCACTCAATAGAGGAAAGTCCACTGGACCTGACGGGATACCAATTCGATTCTACACAGAGTACGCGAAAGAACTTGCCCCCCTTCTAACAGCCGTGTACCGCAAGTCTCTAGAGGAACGGAGGGTTCCAAATGATTGGAAAAGAGCACAGATAGTCCCAGTCTTCAAGAAGGGTCGTCGAGCAGATGCGCAAAACTATAGACCTATATCTCTTACGTCGATCTCTTGTAGAATTTTAGAACATGTTTTTTGCTCGCGTATCATGTCATTTCTGGAAACCCAGAATCTTTTATGTAGGAATCAACATGGATTCCGGAAACAGCGATCGTGTGAGACCCAACTCGCCTTATTTGTTCATGAGACCCAGAAAATATTAGATTCAGGCTCCCAGGTAGATGCTATTTTTCTTGACTTCCGGAAGGCGTTCGATACAGTTCCGCACTGTCGCCTGATAAACAAAGTAAGAGCCTACGGAATATCAGACCAGCTGTGTGGCTGGATTGAAGAGTTTTTAGCAAACAGAACACAGCATGTTGTTATCAATGGAGAGACGTCTACAGACGTTAAAGTAACCTCTGGCGTGCCACAGGGGAGTGTTATGGGACCATTGCTTTTCACAATATATATAAATGACTTAGTAGATAGTGTCGGAAGTTCCATGCGGCTTTTCGCGGATGATGCTGTAGTATACAGAGAAGTTGCTGCATTAGAAAATTGTAGCGAAATACAGGAAGATCTGCAGCGGATAGGCACTTGGTGCAGGGAGTGGCAACTGACCCTTAACATAGACAAATGTAATGTATTGCGAATACATAGAAAGAAGGATCCTTTATTGTATGATTATATGATAGCGGAACAAACACTGGTAGCAGTTACTTCTGTAAAATATCTGGGAGTATGCGTACGGAACGATTTGAAGTGGAATGATCATATAAAATTAATTGTTGGTAAGGCGGGTACCAGGTTGAGATTCATTGGGAGAGTGCTTAGAAAATGTAGTCCATCAACAAAGGAGGTGGCTTACAAAACACTCGTTCGACCTATAATTGAGTATTGCTCATCAGTGTGGGATCCGTACCAGGTCGGGTTGACGGAGGAGATAGAGAAGATCCAAAGAAGAGCGGCGCGTTTCGTCACTGGGTTATTTGGTAACCGTGATAGCGTTACGGAGATGTTTAATAAACTCAAGTGGCAGACTCTGCAAGAGAGGCGCTCTGCATCGCGGTGTAGCTTGCTCGCCAGGTTTCGAGAGGGTGCGTTTCTGGATGAGGTATCGAATATATTGCTTCCCCCTTCTTATACTTCCCGAGGAGATCACGAATGTAAAATTAGAGAGATTAGAGCGCGCACGGAGGCTTTCAGACAGTCGTTCTTCCCGCGAACCATACGCGACTGGAACAGGAAAGGGAGGTAATGACAGTGGCACGTAAAGTGCCCTCCGCCACACACCGTTGGGTGGCTTGCGGAGTATCAATGTAGATGTAGATGTAGATGAATCTGCTGTGGGTCTGCTCTGTTGTGGCCCCCTGCCAATCTTCTCGACTGAAATCTTCATATCAAGAGTCAGCACTGTGTTTCCATGGGGAGGACAACACCACTTGAAGACTGGATGGTGGTACACTGCTTACGTGTGCATTTTCTTTTACTGACTGTCGTAGACTACTCTTCTGATGACTGATTAGTACTGTCTTTAGGGACTGTGAGGAGAAATTTTGCCTTTTTGACCAGCCGCATATTTAACATTTATGTGCATCTTACCTATTTTATATTGTTCATATATAAAAAAATTTAACAAATTAGTATTGGCCACTGCCTAAAACACTTTGTAAATTTTTTTGATAGGAGCAGGGGGCTATGTAAGTAGCCTGTTTGTATGTTGGCAGCGTTATAGACTGCATTGATATCACTAACAGCGCTCTGCGCCTTCGCTAAGAGACACTGTGGCTGGGCGAGCTCGCAGTTAAAAGTTAATAGTTAGCAGTGATGGAGGTTAGCAGCGTTAGCGCGTGCGGACGGTCTGGACGTGTGTCCATCATGAAGTTTTAGTATTGGTTGGAAATGGATTGTAAAATGATGATTGCTGTATTTGCTAATGCTTGAATAATGGAACTATTCATGATTATGTAGTTTTGGAACTGGATGTCACATGATTAGGGTAAAATTGCTAAATACTTGTTTTCTCTGCAACAAAATCTTTCCTTTGCTAACCACTTGCCTATTAGTAGTTAGAGCCTACAGCAGTTAGAATATTTTATTTAGCTGCTTGCTGTTAGCGCTGTAGTTCGAGTAAAGAAGATTGTGTGGGAGGTAAGTAAGTTATGAAAAAGTGTAGGTTATTGTTAGGGTCTCTTCTAATTCAGAGCCATTCCTTTGTGTTAACTATTTGCAGTCAGATTGCGTTGCGTTTGTATATTGTGGACAATAAATGAATAGAATAAGTTTGAGTTGTAAATGTCAGGGAAGATTCTGTAGGTCAGTGATATGATAAAAACTAAGCAAAGAGACAGTACGTTCAGTTGCACTCAGCAGCATTCAGTAAGGTTCAGTTATTTCAGCAGTTTAAGTATAAATAATGAAGTTTCAAGTGTGACGCAAAAAAGCGGTTGGTTTTTGCAGAAGAATTTGTAGGCAATGATGTGACCTTTTGGGACAAGATGCTGTGGAGTGATGAATGCAAATTTACTTTGATCCACGTGGATGGCCGTAGTTTAGTGTGGCGTCAAGCAGACACAGAGTGACAGCCCAAAAACATGCAAGCAACCATCAAACATGGAGGTGGCAGTGTGGTGGTGTGGGGATGCATGTCTCCCAGAGGTGTTGGGAAGCTTGTCGTTATTGAAGGCACCATGGACAAATTTGTCTATCTCGATACTCTCTAACAAAATCAGACGAAAAGTGCTACAAAGTTGGATCTTGGAGGTCACTTTCATTTCCAACAAGGCAATAATCCTAAGCATATTTCGTATAAATTGGCAAACTGTGGATCCTATACAACACAGCTCATCACCTCATCACCCCATCGCAGTCTAGGACCTCAATCCCATGGAAAACATCTGGAATGAACAGAAAATGGGATTACACAAACGCCATGTAAGCAGTTTGACACATCTGCGTGCATTGATAGAAGAAGAATGGGTGAATATCGGTTCGGATATAACGAAAAAGTTGTTTATTCCATGCCACAGACACCGAGGGCTGTAATACAGAGAAAGGGATGCATTGCCAAGTACTGACTGCTTAATGTCTGAATAGTTTTCCCCATTGCGTATTTCGTTTTTTTCTTTTTTGTTTTACATAAGGCGTGCCATGTTACTTGTTTTTCCGCGTATGTTCAGACTCACATATTTGTTACACATTTGTAAAGAATAACATACATTTTTTGAGTTAAAAAGGTTTACTTCTCTGAATGCTTCCAGTGTATGAATACTTTTGTCAGCCTCTGTAGGTGTTCCTATGAATGTGAATGTGATTGCTCCCATGAAAATGATGAAAACATAATTGTTTGTTACATATGCTGCAACAAATGAACGCAGTCGTTCCACAATCACACAGTTTCTCTGTGCTCTGTCGAAATGTACGTTTTTAACGGTTTTGAAGTCGGAAGTTTTGACTCTTGAATTGTTTTATTGTAACATAGTTCAGACCCGATCATTTGTTGTTTTCGTTTCTGTGAGATGTCTATGTGGTATCTCACCTATTCTCACTGTTCATCACATTTACTTGCGATGGTAACATATTCTTACCACATGATCATATTTTATAAGCATGACAACTGCCAAGACTACAGAAAGAGAACAAACTTTTCAGTGACTGGACGGAAAATTTATAACGATGAAAAAAAAAAAAAAGTTGCGCCAGGGAGGTTCGAACACGGCTCGCCCGCTTTGGCTTTGGTAGTCCTCGAACACCATGACCACTTAACCCAGACGCCGGTGCTATTTGTAATGCATTTCGTCGTTTACTAGTCGATAGTGGTGAATATTAAATTATTTGTGATAGTAAAAATTTCTAGACAGCCAAATAACGTTGTAAATTTAATAAAATTTAATCCAATTACACGTATTTCCCCATTATATGAATTGTAATATAAATAATAAAGAAAATGACTGTGTTGAAAATAAAAAAAAAAAAAAAACACTGAACGGAACTCGATCCAGCGATCCAGCTGCTTGAACGCCAAACACTTAAAAAAAAAAAATTGTTCTATATTGTTCTTTGAATTTGTTCAGGGCGGACGTCCGATGACACCAATTCCGTTTGTTCAATGATCCATTTGCTCAGTTTTTTTTATTATAAAGGGTAGCTAACGCTCTGACCTAACACGCTGAGCTACCGTACCGGCACCAGTCGGCTGCAGCCGCTTCATAGTTAAAATGGCCACGCACAGATATATGTTCGACGACCGAAATTATCTTGCTATTTTCTCAATAACGTTTGAGAAGTACGCGCTACTGCCTACACATTTTGTTGTCCTCATGGAGTACTACGATTGTACGAAGTTTGCAGTAAATCTGCGTTCCAAACGTCGTGGCCTCCCCTTGTGAGTCAGCACCACCTCCTCCTTGCTGACGTCATCGCTTCACCAAATCGCTTCATGCTGAGCGACGAACGCCATCACAGGTCGATCCCACTTCATGTATTGGAGGCCATTGACCCTGTGCCAGTACTATCTAAATAAACCGAGATTGAAATTTTAATTTTAATATTAGTGTTTGAATTAAAGGCAAACTTAGGCCTCCGCAGTCGTTGTCACAGATAACAAGATTCTTTAGGGTATGTGACCGCAATATCAATGTGCAAATTTCTCCGACATTTCGGCCACTGTGGCAAATGGTCTTCCTCAGCGTGTATTTGCTAACCAAAAAAACACCCTGAAGAATTCAATTTCCAATTACAACAGTGTCTGAGACGTCGGAGAATTTTATACGTTGCAATGCGGTCACATACCTTGAACAATTTTCTTGACTGTGTTTGAATTACTTAAAACATCAAAATATGAGATCTTATTTTACGAAAAATTCTGACATGAGTGAACAAAATGAAAGTAGTTTCCAGAACCATTATTAAAACGGTTATAAGAAACCTATTTAGGAGAAATCATCTAACGAAAATTTTAAAAATGGGGGCTTGTGTTATGAAAAATAATTTTAGATGAATTTGTTCAAAAAACCCACAACCAAATTCATACGAAAACACGTACTTGGCCAAATCTGAAAGTCAGTGAATGAGAGACATGCTACAAATGAAAACAGGACTTTATGTGTTAGCTACATCTTCTAGATGAGCACCGGTCGACGTTCAAGAAAAATTTCATTGTCATCTAATGTTTGTGCATCTGTCATCCTTGGCAGACATTAAACTGCGGATATTCGAACAAACATATAGAATAATGAGTGTACCGATATACAATTGTAGTGATGAATAGCAGTAATAATGGCTATCTTCTTTAAGACAAGTGAAAAAAAAAATTATAAAACATGTCAGTCTTACAAACTTTTCTATGGGTGACTTATTATGTAGGCTGATTTTGCTAAATTGGACCAAGCTGCAGGAAACGGTCTCTGAGAGGATAAAGGGCAAGAAAGGTCAAATGGACACATGACCAGAAATGCATTTCAAAGAACGCACATCCACTTAAATGTGGAGATAAAGGATCTTTAACAAAGATCACGGGATCAGCATCAGATCGGTGGCCGGCCAGCATTAGACACGCCAGATGACCATGTGTAACAATCTCCATGACAACTGGCACTATTCGTATCACAAAACGCGTACGGTTCAAATTCGCGTCCGGCCTTCCTGTTTTAGGTTTTCCGTGATTTCCCTAAATCGCTTCAAGCAAATGTCGCAACGGTTCCTTTGAAAAGGAACGGCCGACTTCCTTCCCCATCCTTCCGTTGGGACAGATTACCTCACTGTTTGGTCCCCTCCTCCTCCCCCCACTCCCCTCCTACCAACTAAGCAAAACGCACTGTTCTTATCACCTACGCACTTACCTCAGTGGCGACGGTTTTGTCTCTGGTTTGTCTCATAAGCCACCACGGTGTTGGGGTTTCTGTCATCCATCCTTTTCACAGATGAGGTAGCAGTTATGCGGAGTGTTATCGTCAACCCGCACAATAGCTACCTCTGTGCTACAGGAATCATTGTGGTTTGGCTGCAGCGGGACATCAGCACTGGTTCAGTCTCAGAGGATGGGCAGGGACTATTTGCGACCGTACGGAGGGACCAGCCATCCTTCCATAACTCCTCATATGCGAAGCATATCTGCGCTTCCTGTGGGTAACCCTGCCTCCCCGTCTGGTAAACGTGCCTCTGGTGGCAACTACATGACTGAGCTCTAGCACACTGCCCGCTTTAGTGTGAAGTACAATCAGAACATTCTCTCTTGTCTGGCACGATCTCATGGGTGCTATCACTTACTGAAACCTACGCTGTCAAAGACCTTTCATCTACACCTTCAAATGGGTGTGCCTTCCTGGGGTCACATATCTGGCCATGTGTACATCACGTGATTTTTGCTCCTTATCCTCTGACATATTTTCCTAAGTTTGTCTCCACTTAGCAATATCATCTTTAATAACATCTTATTCATAAGGATGCTGAAGACCACTGTCCTAACGTAAGTGGAACTAGTGACGACATTCATCTACTGTCCCGACATGCTACCACTCTGTGGAAGTATGAGAAAAACGTATAAAATATAGCACGTAATTTAACAAAACCTTCTCATCTGTTCGTTATTGTTGAAAAATTCTGAAAGCGCATTGCTGTTATAGATTATCATAATATGACGCAAGAAGTCTAGAATACGGCAAGAAAAGTTATTTCACATCCTAAACTGGGTAATACTAATATTTTCACCAGAATTCAGCAGAAATATAAACTGCTGTCAGTAAAGAGCAAAGGGCATCCACTATCTCTGGTCGTAAATTCTTATGAACGTTTAGGCTTTTGTGTATTGTGACTGCGTCAGTAGAGTGAGCGAATTATCGTATACGTATACATAGGAAAAGAAATCCACTACTGTACAGCTACACTATTGATGACAAACAGTTGCAGACAGCGTCTCCTGCAAAATATCTAGGTGTAACTATCCTGAGCGACCTTAAGTAGAATGACCATATAAAGCAGACAGTGGGAAAAGCAGACTCCAGACTGAGAGCCATCGGAAGAATCTTAAGGAAATGTAACTCATCCATGAAAGAAATGGCTTATAAGGCGCTTGAGTATTGTTCATCTACTGGGATCCCTATCAAGCAGGACCGATAGAGGAGATAGAGATGATCCAACGAAGAGCGGCGCGTTTCGTCACGGGATCGTTTAGCTGGCAAGAGAGCGTTACGGAGTTGATAAACAAACTCCACTAGCAGACGTTACAAGATGGGCGTTGTGCATCACGGAGAGATTTACTGCTGAAATTTCGGGACAGCACTTCCGAGGAGGAGTCAGACAACATATTACTTCCACCCACATACATCTTGCATGTTGACCACGAGGAGAAAATTCGAGAAATCAAAACCAATACAGAGGCTTACCGATTATCATTCTTCCCACGCACTATTCGCGAATGGAACATGGTTGGAGGGATCAGATGGTGGTACCTAAAGTACCCTTCGCCGCACACCATTAGGTGGCTTGCGGAGTATGGTGTACATGTAGATGTACGAATAGACTACCAGAAACTGTACACAAAGCTTTTAAAGAAGCAAATATAGGAGTTTCAGATTTGTCTTTATTTGCTGACTCATTTTAACTGTATCACTAACGATCCAATTAAATACTTTTGCATACAGCAACACCAATTTAGAAACAAGTAATTACTACTGTTGAGTCTACACAGAACTCAGAATTCTCCAGTGGATGTCTACGTGCA
Organism: Schistocerca americana; assembly: GCF_021461395.2. Taxonomy (NCBI): domain Eukaryota; kingdom Metazoa; phylum Arthropoda; class Insecta; order Orthoptera; family Acrididae; genus Schistocerca; species Schistocerca americana. Next base: position 384,094,053 of record NC_060123.1, on the reverse strand, counting down.
GTTTAATTTGGCTGCACTGTTTATCCACTCAGACTTGCATAGTAAAGCGACTTAATGGCATAGTTTCCAGCATACCAAACAGTCAATTAAACGGGAATTAATTGGCGCTCTGAACCACATTGTGCCAAGCCCATTCAATAGCGTAAAGTAGTCTCTCTCACAGTGATTCCCTAGTCTAATGTGAACAGGGATTTGTAGAGGTGAGGTAGTAGTATTATTTACTTCACGTCCCGATGTTATTTTCTTCTTAAAACTGTGACGAAGTTTAGTGTACATCGCGGCAATTTAATTTCTGCAGTTAACCAATTTCTTGAGTAAACGATTTCGTTATATTGTCAATCATCAGCTTCAAATGATAATCATAACTATGTTCTAATAGTTCTAGAAAACTGCCTAAATATAAAACGCCCATGTGACATTAAATAATTATTTCTGTTCTACTACTAATGTAACTCTAGTATTTTGACAGTCAGTTGCCGAAATTCAGCTCATGTCTGTTTCACATAAACCGCAATAATCCTACACGTTCTGATACTTAAACAAAAAGTTTATCTTCTTCCTGAAATGTAGAGAGAAGTCTCTTCACGTGGTCATTCCTATCGAAACATCAGTAAAACAGAAATATTACTACTCTTTAGCATGAAGTTTCACTTTCCACAGAAATATTCCCAAATCTTAAATTCACAAAATAAAATCTCTTCAGTGTGATATAGCTAGGAAACATCATGTTGTTTCTAAAGACATATTTTATGTCCACTCATTGAACTGGCGCTGAGATACTATGCTACAATTTGCTAATCGGGTTTTGATTTAGACGCTGAGCAATTAAAGATATATTTTGATACGTTCAATATATTTGATAAAATAAATAAGTTGGCGCAGGAAAGGTGCCTATCTACTCAGCACTTTAATTTAGTTACGATATAAATTTTGCTTGCCATGAATCGCGATGCTTATATTTGCTAAGTACTGTACAAAGCGCTATAACCAATTTCCACCCATCGATAAAATGTCCTTAGCAATCTCTTTGCTCGATCAGTGAGAGAAACTTAAGTCTGTGGAGAGCCGGTTTGTTCTCGACCAGTAGCATTCGTTGGCGGGTATTGGTCCATGTGGGCATTCTTTTTTGTAAGTAGTACGCCATTATTCTTGGTCACTTGGTATGCGGAACTGATATGAGGAAGTCGAAGAGGCACTGTGTACTGGGTTCTGATGTTGACAAGGATGCTGCCTTGGTGTGGCTGAGATCAATGCTTTTGAGCAGCTATTAAAATGCGTAAGAAATCACTTGAGACCAACTCGATTTACTTACCGTGATATGGGTTAGTTTCGCGTGGGGAAGTCAGCTTGGCAATGTTTACTTGTATTACGTCACGGGTAGGTTTCCGATTGTACGCTTCCGCGAAGTAGTATGCGCTCATAGGTTGCCATTATGAATTGTGTGGATATTGTTTGTTGCGTCACATTTTACTATGTTTCCCTCTGTGCTATTACACACTGAAGCGCCAAAGAAACTGGTACAGACATGCGTATGCAATTACGAAGATGTGCAAACAAGCAGAATGCGGCGGTGCGGACGGCAAAGCCTGTATAAGAGAAAAAGTGTCTGGCGCAGTTGATAAGTCGGTTACAACTGCTACAATGGCAGGCTATCAAGATTTAAGTGAGTGTGAAAGTGGTGTTGTAGTCCGCTCCCGAGCGATGGGAGACAGCATCTGTGAGGTAGCGATGAAGTGAGGATTTCCCCGTACGATCAATTGAGGAACGTGCAGTGAATATCAGGAATCTGGTAAAACATTAAAACTCCGACATTGCTGCGGCCGGAAAAAGATCCCACAAAAATGGATCCAACGATGACTGAAGAGAATCGTTCAGCGTGACAGAAGTGCGACTCTTTCGCCAGTTGCTGCAGATTTCATTGCTGGGCCATCAACAAGTGTCAGAGTGCGAACCATTCAGCGAAACATCATCGATATAGGCTTTCGGAGCCATGCGAGTACCCTGGATGACTGCGCGAGAATAAGCTTTACGCCTCACCTGGGCCCATCAGCACTGAAATTGGACTTTGGATGACTGCAAACATGTTGCCTGGTCGTACTATTACGGATGTGTGGACAGCCCTGCAGCATCCATGGTTTCAATTCCCTCCAGCACTTCAGGTATTAGTCGATTCCATGCCACGTCGTGTTGCCGCACTTCTGAGTGCTCGCGGGGACCCTACACGATTTTAGGCAGGTGTATCAGTTTCTTTGGCTGAGTATAAATTCAGATAACTTACTCCTTCATTAAGTGTAAAGCCTAGTTTTTGAAATCATCAGAACCACGTATTTCAGACTGTGTTGCTTAGGTCTGTAAAATCAAAACATAAATTTTTGGGTTGAAATATCAGTACGAGGTTGTCAAGCTTTCCACTCGTTTTCACAGATAATACAATGCTTGTTAAATTCGCTTCTCACGGTTTCGTTTTTCCAGTCTGTATTCAGTCCACTTGAATGTGCCACACTGACTCGCCGTCATCTTTTACGTTACTTTGCCAGCCCACAGGCGTCAAAGTTATTCTGATAAATATACATTGGACTACTAATCCACGACTGAGAAATAACAGTCATGAATGGAAATTCTCTGCATGCTAATAAGGTTTCAGGAGCTGGTAAGAGGTAAGTCGACTTGGGCTGGACTGCTGACCGCTACTACAACATGTTGTGTGGGTCGCTTCACTTAACTTGTAAAGTGTGATATACGAAGCGAGTTACGATTTGTACGTGATCTTTCTACTCATTAACTATTTTCTGCGTCCTGAATTTAAGTGCACACAGAAGAGGAGAATGCCGCTTTGAGCAGCTGGACACTAGAAGTGGAGGGCTAACACATGGTTAAAGTAAGCTGTTGCATTCACGAGTCAGTACCCTCATATGCTGCTTGCAGATTCGGGTACGCAGTCCTCCATTTCTTGTAGTTGCGCTGAATTTATGATTATGTGTATGGTGTGACTTTTTTGTTTCAGATTTACGTGCCGAATCAAGTCACTGATTTGTTTTCTGGGACACTAAAAGGCACATTCTGGGAATCACAAAAGTATCAGAGCTTGATAATCATTATTTCCGGGAATAGTCTATGCCTCTTCACACACACACATAGACATTTCAACTGAGAATGCCGAAATACTGAATTCAGTCTTGCGAAATAGTATCACCGGGAGGATCGCAATATGGTCCCTCCGTTCAAACATCGTACGAACACTGAAATAGGAGATTTTGAGATCACAGATCATGGAATAGAAGATCAACTAAATCTGGTCAGCAAATACCTCTGAGGCTTTTACAAGGATCATGCGACTTATGTTGGAATCCTTCTGACAGTAGTTTATCAAAGGTCAGCCAAGCAACGACCGGCACTTAGTGACTGAGAAAAACGCGCAGGTCATTCCCAAATACAAAAGGGATCGTCGTACACACGAGCGTAATTATAGGCCCATATTGCTGACGTCAGTCTCGTGGAACTGTGGAACATGTTTTACACTCATGTTTTAAAATGCTTATACAACAGAAATCTACTCTGTAAAAATCAACGCAGATCCGACAAGTACAGACTTCAGTAACTCAACTGACTCTGTTCTTCCACGAGATCCTAAGTGCTGTAGACAGAGGCGCGTTAGGTTGCTGCGATGTACGTTAGGCCCGTTGCACACTTAAGCGGACGGTCCATGCCCCATGTCGCGTGCGCGGGAGGCGGACATGCATTGATGCTTTTCACCGTGGGGCGTGTGTCTGTGCAGCCAGCAGGAGCGGATTTCTGTGTTTTGTGCTCTAGCACACCTTGCTGTTTAATCTCAAGTACAGATATGATCTCGCTGCAGTTAAAATCATTTCATAGATGCAAATATGCAGACTGAAATTACGAATGAAAATTTGTACTATGTTCCAGAGTTGAGGAGCCTCTACAATGCTGTTCGAATTTAGGAAGAGTAACAGTGGACTGAGGCGTAAGAGGAATTTTGATTGAGGAGGGAGGAGTGTTAGCGTGATCCATGCAGGTTTACTGAGCAACTGTGCCACTGTGGCGTAGTGGTTAGTGAATCTGCCTGAGCAGGCGACTCGGGGTCGAATCCTGGCCTTTGTACCAATTTTTATTCGTCACTTCAGTCTGCATAATGGATGTTTGAGACTGTAAAAGTTCTCTGGAACCACATATTTTCATTTGATTACAATCATTTCTGCGTATCTAACATAAAGAAAGAGAAATACTACACACGAAGGAAATTCTACACGCGTGAGAAGCTTTTGGGGTGCATCCTATCGGGGAACAAGGCTGAAAGAAAAGATCATTCGTCACAATGTATTCCGAATTGCTTATGGACGAAGATAAATTTTATAATTATTTCTGTATGCCTTTTCGTCCTTTTGACAGACACAAATTTGAGGACACCATGTTTGTTACCGATTTCGAAGAAATGGGAAAGACTGCATCTGTCAGAATGTCACGTAATACTCCACGAGATATGTTCGTGAAATATTTTGTTAGAATGGGAGCTGTGCCAAGACAGGGATCAAAAATTCACTGACCGCAGACCAGCTCTCTCAGAGGCAGAATTTTTGAGTTGTGTTAAATTATTTTGTATTCCTATAATATACTGAGTAGGAACTGAATTTATGTATATCTTTAATTTTAATTCTGTATTGAGACGTTTATTTCAGTCGCTTTACTTACAGTTATTAGTATCCGTTGGTTGGATGTTGGCGTACACAGTATTCTGGAAAACATACTGAATGATTTCCAGCGACGTTAATTGTACTGCACTTCAATACTTAGCCACAGGTAACACGTTTCACATGCTTTAAAAGACGTAAATGAACCAAAGAGCATGGCTAAAGTTATGTCAGAGAGTCTGTGTTGGGCAGAGACTCTCTTTTTTCAGCTCTTGCAATAGACACTGGCGTCAGTATGTATCTGTTTCTCTATTGCAAAAATAGCATGTAGTAATATGGCAGAAGTGATCTGCGCTGTTTATAAAATCTATTAAACAATGAGTTTGAAAGATAATACAACTACAATTTTAGCACTGCAATTTCGATTGACATTTCATTTGTCTGTTGTTTAGCTTACGTTGATCAGGATTTATGAAATTAAGAATAGATATCACAGTATTACTATTTTTTTTAATAGTGAACTGTTAAGTTCGGTGGTATGTGGAAAGAAGAGATTTGTGTGTGTGTGTGTGTGTGTACACTAGAGAAGGAGAAAGAGAGTGTTGAGTAGGTGTGCCAGTGTGGGAGAGTGTGTGTGTATGTGTGCGTGTGTGTGTGTGTGTGTGTGTGTGTGTGTGGGTGTGAGACAGAGAGAGAGGGGGAGGGAGGGAGATGGGGGAGGAGGTTCTGTTTTTCTATTCTTTGTGAGTTATTTGGTTTTTCAAGTGTAGCACTCAGCTGGCAACTACACGGGTAGCGAAGGCTGTCGGGCGTGGACTGGGCGGTTTTTTAGGTTAGAAGGCCTCGGGAAAGTACGGGGTGGGCTGCAATCTCAAAGAGTGGATGGCAAATACAGGACGTGCTTGGATCAAGGAACATTCAGAATTGTAGTTGTAAATTGTTGTAGTTGTGCTGGGAAAGTCCCTGAGCTTCAAGCACTAATAGAAAGCACAGAAGCTGAAATCGTTATAGGTACAGAAAGCTGGCTAAAGCCTGAAATAAGTTCTGCAGAAATTTTTACGAAGTCTCAGACGGTGTTCAGGAAAGATAGATTAGGCAGAATTGGTGGTGGAGTATTTGTGTCTGTCAGTAGTGGTTTATCTTGTAGTGAAGTGAAAGTAGATACTCCGTGCGAATTGGTATGGGTGGAGGTTATACTTAACAGCCGAACTAAGTTAATAATTGGCTCCTTCTAACGACTCCCAGACTCCGATGATATAGTTGCTGAACAGTTCAGAGAAAATTTGAGTCTCGTAACAATTAAATACCCCACTCATACGGTTATAGTTGGTGGGGACTTCAACCTTCCCTCGATATGTTGGCAAAAATACTTGTTCAAAACCGGTGGTAGGCAGAAAACATCTTCCGAGGTTGTCCTAAATGCTTTCTCCGAAAATTATTTCGAGCAGTTAGTCCACGAACCCACGCGAATTGTAAATGGTTGCGAAAACAGACTTGATCTCTTAGCCACAAACAATCCAGAGCTAATAGAGAGCATCATGACTGATATAGGGATTAGTGATCACAAGGTCGTTGTAGCTAGGCTCAACACCGCTTCTTCCAAATCCACCAGAAACAAACGCAAAATAATTTTATTTAAAAAAGCGGATAAAGTGTTACTAGAAGTCTTCCTAAGAGCCAATCTCCATTCCTTCCGAACTGACTATGCAAATGTAGACGAGATGTGGCTCAAATTCAAAGATATAGTAGCAACAGCAATTGAGAGATTCATACCTCATAAATTGGTAAGAGATGCAACTGATCCCCCATGGTACACAAAACAGGTCCGAACGCTGTTGCAGAGGCAACGGAAAAAGCATGCGAAGTTCAGAAGAACGCGAAATCCCGAAGATTGGCTAAAATTTACAGACGCGCGAAATTTTTGCACGGACTTCAATGCGAGATGCCTTTAATAGGTTCCACAACGAAACAGTTTCTCGAAATTTGGTAGAAAATCCGAAGAAATTCTGGTCGTATGTATAGTACACAAGCGGCAAGACGCAGTCAATACCCTCGCTGCGCAGTGCCGATGGTACTGTTACCGACGACTGTGTCGCTAAAGCAGAGTTATTGAACGCAGTTTCAGTTTTTCGAAATTCCTTCACCAGGGAAAACGAATGGAATATTCCAGAATTTGAAACACGAACAGGTGCTAGCATGAGTTTCTTAGAAGTAGATATCTTAGGGGTTGCGAAGCAACTCAAATCGCTTGATACGGGCAAGTCATCAGGTCCAGATTGTATACCGATTAGGTTCCTTTCAGATTACGCTGATACAATAGCTCCCTACTAAGCAATCATATATAATCGCTCGCTCACCGATACATCTGTACCTACAGATTGGAAAATTGCGCAGGTCGCACCAGTGTTTAAGAAGGGTAGTAGGAGTAATCCATCGAACTACACACCTATATCATTGACGTCGGTTTGCAGTAGGGTTTTGGAGCATATACTGTATTCAAACATTATCAACAACCTCGAAGGGAACGATCTATTGATATGGAATCAGCATGGTTTCAGAAAACATCGTTCTTATGCAACGCAGCTAGCTCTTTATTCGCACGAAGTAATGGCCGCTAACGTCAGAGGATCTCAGGTTGATTCCATGTTTCTGGATTTTCCGGAAGGCTTTTGACACCGTTCCTCACAAGCGACTTCTAATCAAGCTGCGGGCCTATGGGATATCGTCTCAGTTGTGCGACTGGATTCGTGATTTCCTGTCAGGAAGGTCGCAGTTCGTACTAATAGACGGCAAATCATCGAATAAAACTGAAGTGATATCAGGTGTTCCCCAGGGAAGCGTCCTGGGACCTCTGCTGTTCCTGATCTATATAAATGACCTGGGTGACATTCTGAGCAGTTCTCTTAGGTTGTTCGCAGATGATGCTGTAATTTACCGTCTAGTAAGGTCATCCGAAGACCAGTATCAGTTGCAAAGCGATTTAGAAAAGATTGCTGTATGGTGTGGCAGGTGGCGGTAGACGCTAAATAACGAAAAGTGTGAGGTGATCCACATGAGTTCCAAAAGAAATCCGTTGGAATTCGATTACTTGAGGCGAGCCAAAGGTTGCGTTTCATTGGCAGGACACTTAGAAGATGCAACAAGTCCACTAAAGAGACAGCTTACACTACACTCGTTCGTCCTCTGTTAGAATATTGCTGCGCGGTGTGGGATCCTTACGAGGTGAGATTGACGGAGGACATCGAAAGGGTGCAAAAAATGGCAGCTCGTTTTGTATTATCACGTAATAGGGGAGAGAGTGTGGCAGATATGATACACGAGTTGGGATGGAAGTCATTAAAGCAAAGACGTTTTTCGTCGCGGCGAGATCTATTTACGAAATTTCAGTCACCAACTTTCTCTTCCGAATGCGAAAATATTTTGTTGAGCCCAACCTACATAGGTAGGAATGATCATCAAAATAAAATAAGAGAAATCAGAGCTCCAACAGAAAGATTTAGGTGTTCGTTTTTCCCGCTCGCTGTTCGGGAGAGGAATGGTAGAAAGATAGTATGATTGTGGTTCGATGAACCCTCTGCCAAACACATAAATATGAATTGCAGTGTAATCGTGTAGATGTAGATGAATGATTCTTTGAAATTTTGGAAGAATGCGTTATTTGCTAAATGTGTTTGTTCATTTAAAATGGTGTAGGGAGACTTGTTCTTATGAGCGAAAATCTCTAATTGTTCCAGGAGATCCATCTTTATTCCTGTGTTTGCAATGTTTAGGGTATGGAGATATGTTTTGATGTTTATTACTGAATGACTGTTTTGTGTTAGGAGGGCTGCAAAACCAAATTTACTTAAATTTCTTAATCGAAGGGAGTATGTGTGTTTTTTGTAGTCCGCAGCTCATGGTGGTGCGGTAGTGTTCTCGCTTCCCGCGCCCGGGTTCCCCGGTTCGATTCCCGGCGGGGTCAGAGATTTTCTCTGCCTCGTGATGATTGGGTGTTGTGTGATGTCCTTAGGTTAGTTAGGTTTAAGTAGTTCTAAGTTCTAGGGGACTGATGACCATAGATGTTAAGTCCCATAGTGCTCAGAGCCATTTGAACCATTTTTTTGTTTTTTGTATCGAACTTCAAAGTTTCGTTCTGTTTTCCTATTTAGTGGCAGGAGAAGTTGTCGCATGTTAATTTATATATACCAGATTTTTGAAAAGGTGGCTTGGCTGTTTTGGTGTTATGAACTATTTTGGCCGGCCGGTGTGGCCGTGCGGTTCTAGGCGCTTCAGTCTGGAACCGCGTGACCGCTATGGTCGCAGATTCGAATCCTGCCTCGGGCATGGATGTGTGTGATGTCCTTAGGTTAGTTAGGTTTAACTAGTTCTAAGTTCTAGGGGACTGATGACCACAGATGTTAAGTCCCATAGTGCTCAGAGCCATTTGAACCATTTTTGAACTATTTTGTTTTTATTTTGTTGGTTGTATGGTAACTTATTTTGAATCTGTGTGATTTAAATCGTTTTGCAAGTTGGTACGAGATGTTAGCGGAGGGTGGCATGGAGGTACATTTAGTTTCTTCTGCTATTGAGGGCTGTATTGTTGATACTGTTTGTTTGGCTTTTATCTTTTCATCTAATTTATCAACTGTGGATGGGTCATAAGCATTGTCGCTTGCTTTTCTTCAATATTCATTTCTTTGTGCTGTTTGAGGCTTTCTTTGGTTTTTACATGACGTTCAGCATGAATTTTGTTTACACGGTTGAGTGATGATCTAAAAAATTGTATTTTGTGTTGATTCTGGTGGCATGATGTGTTATTTATAGTGACATCTGATCTAGCACGTTTCCTATAAATTTGCAGTTTTTGTTTGTTGTTATGACAGGTTGTTTAGGTCAAGAAAATTAACTCCTTGTTGTGTTTGGTGTTCAGCTGTAAATTGAAGAACCAAACAAAAGGCGACAGGTTGCTCAATTTCAAGAAAATTTAATTCTATATTTTTATGTAAAGAAAATAAAAATACAAAGTAAATATGAATTTACTTTCCAGTTTTCTTCTGATCTGTCTCGATGAAACTTTAAATTTGCGCTGATGTCTTGCCATGCCTTAAAACGCAATTCGTGTTTGTTATAGACATCATGTGACAAGTTCTCTATGTGAATCCTTCTCTCAGCGTCACCAGTTAAAACGGTAGTATCGAACCCACTAGGCACTGTAAAAAATTCTCAAAATACTCTCCTGAACAGGCTTATTACCGCGCTGAAATGTTTTCTGCTTCGTCTGCGTGATCTATCCACAGGACTTCGCACGTACTGAAGTGTATTTAACTGATGTGGACGATCCGCAACGCGGACGGTTCCACCGCGTGCGAACCAACCCCGCAGCTGCGCAGTTCCCCTAAAGAATACGTTACTGTCGACCATGCGTGGGTCGCGGACCGTCCGCCTAAGTGTGCAAAAGTTCTTAACTTGTGGAAGAAATTAGAGTTGCACATCATAATTTACCGAGAATAGAACCAGATTTGTGATTGGTTACACGCAGAGCTCAAATGTAGCATTTAACGGAAGAAATTCGAAAAATCAGAAATCAATTCCGGGAGTAGCGAAGAAAATGTTATAGGGCCACTACAACTTTCAGTCTATATTAATGTTCCAGTGGATAACGTTAGGAGGTCCTTGAGGCTATTCACGAAAGACTGCAGCATCAGAAGACACTAACAAATTTCAGAACGACTTGCATAGTGTTGACAATTGATCCAGGAAATTGCAGTTGGCTCTGAACGAAAGTAAATATAAAGTTTGAACGATAATTAGGCGAACAGATCCACTGCTGTTCGATTAAACTGTAAGTGACATATCACTTAAACTATCGTAACTACCCGAAGTGACCTAAACTGCTATTAGAGCATAAAATATACAGCATCGGAGATAGATGCAAGACAGATTCATTGGGAGAACGTTAAGGAATGTAATTCATCCACGAAAAAAGTGGCTTACAAAATTCACTTTCGGCCTATTCTTGAGGAATGTCGGTCAGTTTGGAACACTTATCAAACACAATTAATAGAAGAGGTAGAGAGAAGCCAGCAATGTGAAATAGCGTATTTCGTCACGGGACTGTTTACTCGAAGCGAGAACGTTATGGAGATGCTCGACAAACTCTTGTTGCATACGCTACAAGAGAGGCGTTTTGCATCACGTAGATGATTTCTCTTGAAATTTCGAGAGCTTACTTCCAAGAAGCGAAGGACAACATATTACTTCCACTCACATATGTCTCGCGAAATAATCACGACGAGGAAGTCAGAGAACTGAGAGACCATACGGAACTCTACCGACAGTCGTTCTTCCCAAGCACCACTAGTGGTCGGAAGAGGAAAGGGGACATAGGATTGTGGTACCCTCCGTTACACACCGTAAGGTGGGTTGCACAGTACACGTGTAGCTGTAGGTAACTTCGTTTGTCATGGATTCCGACCAATATGTTATAATAAACACTACGGAAACAGTTCTTAAAATAGATAGGTAATTTGTTTGAAAGGAGGAGTAGATTTAAATATTCCACGAAGTTTGACGTAATTTAAGATGGAGCACGAGTACAAGGTAGCAGCTGCTATTCGACTGTAGACTGTTCAGGTAAATCTGCATCAGCTGCAATGGTTAAGTCAAAATACAGCAAACCTAAGTATGGACAGCCTGCCAAACAAATGGACCCAGATCCTACCAGAAGTGAATCTATAGCTAAATATTCGTTCAGTCGAATCATCCGAAAGTACTGCATGAATGAGGCGTACAAGAAGTCTCCTGATGTGCAAACAAATATGTTTGCTATTTTATCTTCTACTCGACGTAAACTTGTATCTTCAAAAATTTTTGCTAGAACATGAAACATCTTGATTATGTAGTGCATTGAAGCAATTGCATTCAATAGCTTGTGTTAGGAAAATTTACCGAAAGGTTATTGAGGCTGGAAGGAAATTCGATTTAGAAGTGTATTTAAAATTGCCGTAACAGGGAATCCGTCCTTTGCTCTGTTTGCGAAATCAGTTTCACCAATGCAGTTAAAAAGTATGTCGTTTCATTAAATAATATTTCGATATCTCGGTTGATACAAGGCTTATGGTAATTACACACAGAACTTAATTATGTACCCGTTGTAAGTTTACCTATATCTTTGCTAATAACCGACCACAGCCACCTACTTCCGGTGACTACCATATCGGCGGCTAAAAGGTTCCAGAAGGAATAGCTATGCACCGTTAGGCTTAGAGTCCCGTACTTGCCTCTAGGCGTCAGCAGACATGCAGGAGTAGGTCAGGATTAGGAGATGGATCGAAGATGGCGGTCGGGCTGCGGCCCGAATGTCGGAGAAGGTATATATAGCTGAAGAAATATTAGTTTGGTTAAGATTATGAGAATTGCGGCGAATAAAGAAAGTGTTTACATGCATGGACAAGAAGTTTTGTGAATTTATAAGCGAAGCGTCGAAAGTTGTAAATGGAAAAGAGAATCGTGCAATATCACGTGAGGGGCAGCCATCGTTAAGGGAAATTTCGATACAATTGGATACGGAAAGAAGCTATATTATTTAATGAATGAGCTAGATAGACAGTTAAATCTCTCTGAACCTAAATTAGAGGTGAATCCCTTCGTTGTTGCTAGACTGGATGACTGTTAGGAGGGGGTGTGAGACAGACTAGGGACCTTATACCTCATTCAAAGACAAACGAAATGTGTTAAAATTGATTTACTGTTATCATTGCAATCCTATTGTTAATTATCGATCCCTGTGGGCTAGGCATAGGAAACAGAGCGTATATCGGTTGAGGCTCACAGTAAAATTCAATAGCCGTCTACATATCTGGGCGTCACTCGACATCGTACTTTGACGTACAAACAGCATTGTGAGAATACGAAAATGAGTGAGGGCGGAAGGCGAAAAAAATTATCCTTCGCAAGATCAGTGTCAGCACGTGGAGCTATCGACCACAAACACTGAGAAAGACGACACTAGCGACATATTACAGTGCTGCAGAGTATGCGTGACCCGCCCTGCGGAAAAAAGAAACCAATATTGTTGACAAGGCGCTACGCGAAACATGTCATTACATCTTGGTTGAAACCAGCGTATCTTGTAGAACTCCATCATCTCGAAGGCAAAGCGCCTACAGATATTCGTCGTGAAGTAACAGACCACGCAGAGAGAACATTTCGGACTTATCAGGATATCCATCCACTACGTGGGCAGGTTCCAGCGGCTGCAAGGCTGAGATCCAGAAGCAGTTTCATCAAGATCACTTCAGTCCTGCAAACAACTACTACAGCAAGGAAATAATTGTGGATTTGTCGACTTCAGAATAACTCTACCGAGACTCTCCCTTAGGAAACCCTCCGAGATGGGCATGAACAGAATTGGATCGTATGGAGGTCACTCACAATTCTTCCTGCTGAAGTTGTAAGATCCACATGTAATCTCTAGCAATTGATCTTCCCTGTCTATATCGCCAACTGTGACTGTGGGGAAACAAAGACCACGGAGCCCATACTAGAATGTCAACTACCCGCTGCATCTTGCACGGAAGATAATCTGCTTGCGACTCGGAACACAACTGACTTTGATTTAACAGTAACGGCCTTATAATGCATATGTTTCTGTCGTCAATAGAGAGATTGTCCGATTGCCGCTAGAATATAATCGCCAGAAAGGGGTGTGGGGAGGCTATGCCTTCTCTACTTATTATCATTTTTCTAAATCCTCGTTTCGATATCTTCGACCATTTACGAAATGAAAAAGGGTGTTAGTCTTATGCGACTACCAGATATCACATATGTCGTTAATACGATTACATATTAGTAACTGACGAAAACCGAAATTTAAGTACGCGGTGCAACGAATGGGAAACTGTAGCTAGATGATAGGAGGAATTTTGGCGTGATAGCTTTTCTGATGAATTTCCCATATGAAGTGGACGAGAAGGTTTGATCACCAGGAGAAATTTTTAAGTTGGTGAAAGTTGTGCTGATTCTACTGAAGCATTGTCTCCGCAGCTGTAACAACATGGAGAGGAGTGGTATCTGCCCTTTTCGTCTGTACTCGAGCCTATTCGCAAGATGTTCGCCACGCTTTGAGTTAGCGCGTTTTACATGCAGTGTGCTTAAGCAAGCCCACGTGGATGGGTATCTGGTGCGTAGACTTCGCAAACTTTACGGCTCCGTAGCAACTTCACGAGAAGAGGCGGGGCCGGGTGAGACGACTCGGGTGGCGTGGAAGGGGTGGGTACATAAGAGGAACAATGGCACGCGCCGGAGGACAATTACGGGGTGTCAGCTCCAGTAATTAGAGCGCCAGGGCCCCGGGGCCGGGCTTGTTAGTGCTGAACCGGGGGCAGCTACTCGCACGCACCACGCACCGCACACCGAGCCACCCAGCGGAGCAGACCTTGGAAGGGCAGAAGCAAGCGCCGAGCTGTAACCAAGGCGGCGCTTTCCCTTCTTGAACGACAGCACTTCGTGCACTGTATCCGAGAGATATCGATTCGTATCGCAGATAAGAGGTATAAATTTGAGCCAACCCTTAACCCAGTGTTAGGAACGGAGAGGGTGTGGCATTACTCTGAGCTACATTTCACTCTAGACTGAGCAACCCGACACAACTCTGGATTTCCGCAATATCAATAACCGCCGAGGAATTGAATGATGTTTTGACAACAGATGCGAAGAAATGATAACAAAAACTCTGAGACGTTTAAACATACACTACATCATTGTTGGACCTGTCAGGTAATCTAGGCGTGCGAATATGTAACGGAAATGTGGTATACTATTACATAGATTAACTTCGCTTTTTACAATCCATGAATTAAAGAGAGGTAAGAAACCGATAAGCTTCATTAAACAATCAGAAATAAAGGAGGCGTACGTGAATGGAAACTTTAAGAGACCTAAATCTCACACCTCACGCCCTTAAAATCTGACAGAATCCTTGAATACTGCCTGGCTCAAATTATCCCATTAACAGAAAATCAGTTTGTATCCATGTAGGAATGGGGACCACGGCTGCTATTCATCCAATCAGGCAAAATCTTTGGTTGGTCTTTCTCGAAGGAATGGGGATCACGGCTGCTATTGATCCAATCAGTCAAAATCTTTGGTTGGTCTTTCTCGATACATTAGAGTGGTACACACACCACTGGCGCTATACCATCACGCCGGGTGATACGCCAGTACGGCGATGACGAATACACACTTTCAATGTGCGTTCAAACACGGATGCGACCATCATGATGCTGTAAACAGAACATGGATTCATCCGAAAAAATAACGTGTCGTTGAATACACCATAGCAGGTGCTCCTGTCTGTGATGCAACGTCAAGGGTAACCGCACCCGTGGTCTCCGAGCTGATAGTCCATGCTGCTGCAAACGTAGTCGAACTGTTCGTGCAGATGGTTGTTGTCTTGCAAACGTCCCCATCTGTTGACTCAGGGGTCGGGACGTGACTGCACAATCCGTTACAGCCATGCGGATAAGATGCCTGTCATCTCGACTGCTAGTCATACGAGGCCGTTGGGATCCAGCACGGCGTTCCGTATTACCCTCCTGAACCCACTGATTCCGTATTCTGCTAACAGTCATTGGATCTCGACCAACGCGAGCAGCAATGTCGCAATACGATAAACCGCAATCGCGATAGGCTACAATCCGACCTTTATCAAAGTCGGAAATGTGATGGTACGCATTTCTCCTCCTAACACGAGGCATCACAGCAACGTTTCACCAGGCAACGCCGGTCAACTGCTGTTTGTGTATGAGAAATCCTTGGAAACTTTCCTCATGTCAGCACGTTGTAGGTGTCACCACTGGCGCCAACCTTGTGTGAATGCTCTGAAAAGCTACTCATTTGCATATCACAGCATCTTCTTCCTGTCGGTTAAATTTCGCGTCTGTAGCACGTCATCTTCGTGGTGTAGCAATTTTAATGGCCAGTAGTGTAATAATTCCGCTATCGTGAAACCTTTTCATGCAATGGTGAAGATTAAAAAATCGCGTGCACGGGTACCGCATGCTCTAAGTCAAAATAGGAAAAATAAGTGGGTGGCAATAAGTGCATCATTCCTTGGTCGTCATCAGCTGGCTTTCAAACAGCACTGACGATGCCTCTCCTGTTTCGTTACTGATAACTAGACGTGGTGTCTTTATGCTAGCCTATGGAAAAGAAAAGATTGGTTGAGCGCAAACAAAGCAGCAACTCCCAGCACACAAACACGCTTTCCTCCACAAAAGATAATGTTATCCATCTGGGCGAACAGTGACGGGGTGGTGTAGTACTAATTGCTTCCTCGATGTGTGACCGTCACTGCTGACGTTAAATGTCAACAGCTGAAGCGTCTTGCAGACGGAATCCCAGATCAACTACCGGAAGGCTGCACGAAGTGACGCAACGCCACGATAACGCCCGCTCGCATTTGCTAGACTGACAAAACAACTATATACAGGAGCTGTGTTGCGAAGTTATTCCGCACCAGTGTTATTCACCTGATCATGCACCTTCAGATTTTCGCCTTTCCCGCCGTCTGTCGAACAGCTTAAAGGAACTTCCTTTCCGGATGAAAGTACTCTCCGAACATGGCTGGACGAGTTCTTCGCCTTCTACAGTCGCGGAATGGAAAAGTTAAAGCAGCAGTGGAAAACTGTTGTAAATACTGAAGGAGAATATATTATTGATTAAAGTGTCTGTTATGTGCCTGTGTTGTGCTTAACAAACTTATGGAAAAACGCCACAACTAACACACCAATCCAATAGAAAAGGTGTTTCACTGAGTGTTAGAAATAATAATTTGGCAACCTCTGTATACACACCACGTCCCAGGAATTGTACACGTCTTAACATAGACAGGCAAAACGATATCCAAAATAAATTATCCTAAGCAAAATATCCTAAGTCTCCTATTCTTTAATGTTGTAAGGAATTATCTATCCGGAAGGATTCAGAAAGCAACATAGTGGAATATTCTGTAGGGAAATAATACAGTCATTATGTCTGAAACTTTCAGGAAATTCAAGAGAATCTTGAGGAGATGAGGAAGGCACATGAAGCAAATAGCTTACGCATCAGCAGAACAACGATTCCGTTCACGAAACACAACTCAGGAAACGATACTACACAAACCATACACATCATACCTGGCAGCGTCATACTTCCAGGAATTAATAATGCTAAGTACCTTTGATCACGAATACCACAGCACGGATCAGTACAAGCAGTCATAATTCAAGGAATAACGTCTGGCAGGAACAAGCGACGCATACTTTCAAGGGTTCTGTGTAATGCAAAAGTGCGCGTAGAAACCAAAGAGATAATTTATAACATAGCTGTAAGGCCGATGATATATTATGGCAATAAAGTCACAGCAACAAAAAGGACGCACAGACACAAGATCCATATAACAGAAAGAAGCATATTACGACTTTCGAGCGGAGTAACACTGAAAACACGTAAGATAATAAATATATATAATCTCTTATTCAATGTACAGGAAAGAAATGTTTTCTTCGTTTCATCGCTACCGACGCGATTAATTCTGACTGTCGGTACCAACAACACTCATCAAATACGACATTTCTATATTTTCAGTTCCTGGATGTAATACAGCTGTAATGTAGACATTGGCTATAAGCTGAAATACACGTATCAAAAAAAGTTTTGCATCACCTCGGTTCCGAGAGTTCCGAAACCTGTACAGAAAACTGGAACACAGCTCAACATAAATATTATTTCCGCTCTTTTTATTGCTCGTGGAACCACACATTGCATGTTGTACCACCATACAGCGAGACCTTCAGAGGGTGGTGTTCAAGACTGCTGTACACACGGGTACCTTTAATATCCAGTAGCACATCCTCTTGCATTGATGCATGCTTGTATTCGTCGTGGCGTACTATCCACAAGTTCATCAAGGCACTGTTGGTCGAGACAGTCTCACTCCTCAACGGCGATTCGGCGTAGATCCCTCAGAGTGGTTGGTAGGTCACGTCGTCAATAACAGCCCCTTTCAATCCATCGTCGGCACCTTCGATAGGGTCCATATCAGGAGAACATGCTGGCCACTCTAGTCGAGCGATGTCGTTATCCTGAAGGAAGTCATTCACAAATGTGCACGATGGGGGCGCGAATTCTCGTCGATAAGGACGAATGCCTCCCCAATATGTTGCCGATATGGTTGCACTATCTGTCGGAGGAAGGCATTCACGTATCGTACAGCCGTAACGGCGCTTCCATGACCACCAGAGGTATACGACGGCCTCACATAATGCCACCCTAAAGGAGCAGTGAAGTTCCACCTTGCTGCTCTCGCTGGACAGTGTGTCTTAGATGTTTAGCTTGGCCGAATTGCCTCCAAACACGTGTCTGACGATTGTCTGGTTGAAGGCATATGCGACACTCATCTGTGAAGAGAACGTGATGCCATTCCTGAGCGGTCCATTCGGCATGTTGCTGGGCCCATCTGTACCACGCTCCATAGTGTTGTGGTTGCAAAGATGGACCTCACCACGGACGTCGGGAGTGAAGTTGCGCATCATGCAGCCTATTCTGCACAGTTTGAGTCGTAACACGACGTCCTGTGGCTGCACGGAAAGCATTACTCAACATGGTGGCGTTGCTCTCAGTGTTCCTCCAAGCCATAATCCGTAGGTAGCGGTTGTCCACTACAGTAGTAACCATTGGACGGCCTGAGCGAGGCATGCCATCGACAGTCCCTGTCTCTCTGTATCTCCTCGATGTCCGAACAACATCGCTTTGGTTCACCCCGAGACGCCTGGACGCTTCCCTTGTTGAGAGCCCTTCCTGGCACAAAGTAACATTGCGTACGCAATCGAACCGCGGTATTGACCGTCTAGGCATGGTTGGACTACAGACAACACGAGCCGTGTACCTCATTCCTGGTGGAATGACTGGAACTGATCGGTTGTCGGACCCACTCCCTCTAATAAGCGCTGCTCATGCATGGTTATTTACACATTTGGGCGGCTTTAGTGACATCTCCGAACAGTCAAAGGGACTGTGTCTGTGATACAATATCCACAGTCAACGTCCTTCTTCAGGAGTTCAGGGAACCGCGATGATGCAAAACTCTTTTTGATGTGTGTATTTAAAAAAAATGGTTCAAATGGCTCTGAGCACTATGGGACTTAACATCTATGGTCATCAGTCCCCTAGAACTTAGAACTACTTCAACCTAACTAACCTAAGGACAGCACACAACACCCAGCCATCACGAGGCAGAGAAAATCCCTGACCCCGCCGGGAATCGAACCCGGGAACTCGGGCGTGGGAAGCGAGAACGCTACCGCACGACCACGAGATGCGGGCTGTATTTAAAAGGACGGTAAAATATCAATAAATAGACTACCTAAATAAATGCGTCTATGAAGCTATTACTGATTTATTATGTCGGGCGGGAAAAACCCAAGTCAGAAAGTGAGGTACTTCCTGTCATTTCTACGTTATGACATAGAGTACATACAGCGTCTTTTTAGGCACTGATGAATCATGTTGTCTGCAGACTGACAGGATAGGGGAAGATGACGGAGGTTTCTGGTATCCAATTTAATTCGGTCGACTTCAGGAGTGTCTGTATAGTTCTCAGTCGATTTCTTTCTGCGTTATCATTCTTTAATGTGACCTTTACTAGCAGTTTACCCATCCCTGAACAATATTGGTCAAATATATTGTTTATTTCTATCTGCAGTGCTCATTCAATTATATGTAATTCAGGTATACCGCAATACGCTGTTCAATACCACATATTTGTTGTTTTTTTATCTATTCGGTCAGCCTCACATTGCAGAGGTCAAAAAGAAATTGTTCCACTGAATGTGAAATGCTCATTCAGTAATAAGTTAACATGCACGCATCATCGGGGAGTTCTATTGCTCGCACTGCTTTCTGTGTGACTGTTCATTTGTTAAACTCAGTGTCATGCAACATTTGCTCTGTCGTAATCTTAGTGCCTTTTGAAATATTTTTATGAAGATTTAAAGGGATATACACCAGATTATGAATAAAGTGCTCGCGACCATTGCTTTATGTATGCCAACGCGAGATGAGATGGTGCGCTGCTTATTGTAATAATCAAGAACAAAGCGCCAAAACGTGCCTCTACTTTCTTTGAAGACAGAGCAATCTATTACAAAGAGGAAATACGCAATCTGACATGGTGCAGTAGAATCACGATATGTCGTTGCATACACCTTTGGTTCTCATTTACATTTAAAGAGTTTGAAAGAGTGCGATGTGACATGCTGGAAGTAACATCAATAAGTAGCATCCAGTCAAAGGAAAGTTGAAGTAACTGACTGTTTGTCCAGTAAATTTTGACTGGTCAATGTACCAGTATGTTCAAGTTAACTTATTTCACTTTCTGTAGACATTACAGCAGTTTCTTTGAATAGCACTGCCAGAAGGCGATTTCTAAAACCCGTAATTATTCGCGGTAATGTGAAAGAATCGTTTATGAGAAATAAGCGGTATCATTTCATGGACAGCCAGTATAAAAACGTAAAAGATGACAGTCGATTTTCTGGTGACTACTCGATCTGTTAATGTAGTTAAGATATTGGCTTGGCTGTTTGGGGAAGGAGATCAGACAGCGTGGTCATCGGTCTCATCGGATTAGGGAAGGATGGGGAAGGAAGGCGGCCGTGCCCTTTCAGAGGAACCATCCCGGCATTTGCCTGGAGTGATTTAGGGAAATCACGGAAAACCTAAATCAGGATGGCCGGACGCGGGATTGAACCGTCGTCCTCCCGAATGCGAGTCCAGTGTCTAACCACTGCGCCACCTCGCTCGGTGCAAACGATATTCGTTGAAGAGTCGCACGAGTCACTCCCCGTCCTACCGTATCCCGCAAGTTCCCTGTTGGATGTCGTGATGTCCAGGGAAGACGCTGAACGTCTCGCAGAATATATTGTGTGTCACGGGCAGTGTGTGGGCGAGCGTTGACCTGTTGGAACCACAGATTGCATTACTGTTGCAAGAACTGCAAAAAAAAAAAAAAAAAAAAGAGTGCTACAACACTCTGCATGCACCGAGTGCTGGTCAGTGTCCCCTCCAGAAACACCGGATATCACGAGAGACCACGAGGTCTGGGGGTGGGCATTGTGTCTTGGATGAGTGAACTCTAAGAGACAGCACTCACCACTTCTACGTCGTACGCACAAGTGACCATCACTTGCGGGCAGGGAGAATCCGATTTCATCGCTGAGACCAAAGCGTGACATTCCATCTTCCAAGTGATCCTCTGACGGCACCACATGACGATAGTGTACCGTGAGTGCATGACGGGCTAGAGGTGTGCATACCAGTAGTTCCACTGTTAATAGCCGGTTCTAACAGTTCATGTTGACACGTCTGGGCTCACAAGCCCTATTAACTGTGCTGTGGTAGCTATACATACTGCCACTGCTAACCTCACAATATGGCGATCTTGGCGGACATCTGCGCTGTGTGGACGCCGAAAACCTCGTCTACGGGTGTGAGAATGTTCACTGATACCAGCATCGCTGCGCAACCGATGGAACACGTCCAACTTTTGTGACAGTTCTCTGGGAGGGCCATCCCACCAATCGCAAGACCACAATTTGACCCCTTTCCAAGTAGCTCCGTTAGCTGTAGGAAGAACGAGTGCATCTCCATGGTGCAGTTGTCTACTTGCTTCACCTGCTTGCACCACATTGAATCTTTTGGTTGTAAGCATACCATTTTAAAGGGTAGACATAGATGGCGCACTGGTAGCTACGCCACAACGGTCTGTTTGCTAATCACGTTCAAACCATTATCAGTACATCAGTTATCCCCTGGGTGGCATATGCCATCATCAGATAAAAATTGCCGTCGTCTTTCCAGGTGTACCAATTATTTTCTGGTCGTGAAAGATAGAAAGAAAAATTCTGAAAAGTTGTACAATTATATGCGATGCTTTCGAATTACAAGGATAATCGTCAACTGTAGGGGGATTATGCTGCTTTAGTCACAGAAACCGTATATAGCAAGGGAATGTTTAAAATTAGGTCTTGAGTGATTGTAATGTATAATATTTTGTGTAAATAACCAGTACTAATGATATACCAGTACTAACGATATACCAGTACTAATGATATACAGTTTCTCCTTCTGTCACGCACTAACATAAGATAAAAACTCAAACTATTTTATACTCCAGGAAGAGGCAGCTGCTGAAACGCATGATGGCTGGAAGAACTTCACTAAAAGCTGGTAAAATTTTTTTTTATTGAAACACAATCGGATTCGCGGCCTAAAGCAGCATCATCAGGTGCAACAACGTTGTAAGATCGTAAGCATATCCATCGCTCCTAGGCTAGAGACTATCGCTCTCCATAGTATTGACGATAGTCTCTGAATTGCAAATTTTGACTAGGAGTGTTTACGGTTGTTGCACTTAATGATGCGGCTTTAGGCCGCGAAACCAACTGTGTTTTAATAAACAACAATTTCACCAATGTTAGAGGAGTTCTTCCTAACATCAAAATAAGAACTGTTGTAAGGCTAGTGTGAATGATAAGTTATTTAAGAAGTTTTACTGATTTCATTCAGGACACTATTATTCTGTTCCTATCCATCTGAAATTAACATTGTTCACCCTTAACAACTAATAATTTTAAATATATTGTTAACTACAGAGATGTAGTAATAATACTATCATTGTTGATCGGAAAGAAACGAATTGAGTTTCATATCACTCTGAATATTGGTTTTACAGAAAAAATCACGGGATGCAAGTTATGGCTGACATTTTACTTAAACAGCTTCGGGATATGGTAGCTTGGTTCGTGCACTTCCGTAGCCGCATGGTCAAAGTGGCAGATCCTTATGTGGGGAATATAGGTTCGATTCCCGGTATTGGGACGGCTTATCTCCCTTTGTGTTAGGACTGGACGGGTGTGCACTAAGACTCGAGATGCCAACTGAGGAGCTACCCGATTGAGAACTGGCAGCTCCAAGATCGAAACGTCGACAACGACAGTACGTGGCGTTGCTAACCCCATGTCCCTCCATAGGGCTTCTGATGATGAATGACTGAGGATGTCACGGCAGTCAGTCGATTATTGCGTGGTCTTAAGGACCTGATTGTGGAGTTTGCTTTCGTTTAATAGCTTAATGTTATTAGGTTTTTCAACATAGCTTCAACCCCACCTTTAACCACTTTATTATGAATATGTGCAGTCGATATGCAATGAGAAAAAATTGAGAATACAGACACAGTAGGCAACACACACACAAAGAAGGGTAGTGTAACAAAATGACAATCGTTTTGTGTTTTGATGAAGATGTAAAAGTCATACTGGAATCGAAATCAGAATGTCACGTTTTAAGTCTGTTTCGTTTTTTTTAACCAATCCATGCACAAATCTGTGTCACACCACAACCTGAAGCAGATTTCGTTCCTCATTCGCCTCCGAATAACCCGTTTTCTCTCCTCGTATGTCATCGATGTGATTCGTACACTATGAGACCACACACCAGCTTGTCCTTATGTCCACTAATATGTAACTATAGCTCTTTGCCGCGGATAAATTAATTCGTCACCGACAATATTAATTCAAATTTTCGTGTTGAAAATCTGCTTCTATTTCTTTCATTTCGGGTCGTGTATCTGCACGCAGCTGCATACAGTTGCTAGAATTCTGCAAGTGCAGTGAAAGTGGAGCGCAAATACTGCATTCCTTTAGAAAATTATCACTGTGTGCGAGACTTTATAAATTATTTTTGTGAAG
The DNA here is from genome assembly GCF_021461395.2 of Schistocerca americana. NCBI lineage: Eukaryota > Metazoa > Arthropoda > Insecta > Orthoptera > Acrididae > Schistocerca > Schistocerca americana. The sequence continues at coordinate 384,070,634 of NC_060123.1, read as the reverse complement.
ACTGAAACGACTGAAACGTCTAGCTGTCAGGAAAATATACTCTGCCTTACCCAACGAAGGAATGCACAGATATCAAATAGTCTTATAGCAGTTAATGTTTACCTCTTCTAGAAGTCAGTAGATGTATTAATTTTGGAGGAGACTTTTGAAATAATTTTTATATTACTTTTTTTATATATACTTTAGATCAAGACATGACACTATAGTATATGAAGACAAACATTTTGAAACATCAGCTGATGAACTGATGGAGCTTGACGTCAGCGAAGAATTAATTATTTTGTGTGTGTATCAGTAGGTCAGTGGTAACATAGACACGTTTTTTTCAATAAATTAACAGTAGTTCTAAATAAAATCTCAAGTACAAGAGTCAGTATAATTTTGTGGTAGACAGAAATATGAAACTAGTAGTAAGTTATAAATGTCCTTCAGAGCTTTGGCATGTCCCTGTTGGCCAACAGTTCAACAAGCGCTACTGCAACAACCCCATCAGTAATCAACCATGTGGATACAAATATAGACAGTGGAAAGTTTGGCATAACTACGAAAGATCTTGAAGTGTCATACGATTTCCGCCAAAGAAGAAGGTAAAATGGAGTATAAAGAAGTCCCTAAACTGCAAGCTTATAAAAGACATTTATCAGAAATAAAAACCCAAGCTATTTTAAGAGAACTAACAAACCAAAGTCGGTAGGATATATAGAGAGAAACCAATGTAAATGGGAAATTTTCTAAATTCTTAACATCCTTTACAAAAAGATTTATAGGAAAGTGCTAATAGCTTCAAAAAATTCATCTAATGACAAAATAACATACATTACTGGTAATAAAGGAAATATCTGTAGAAAGTCATTCAAAAGGAAACAGGGAGACACAATCTTGAATATTCATTCTCATTTCAACAGGTGCAGACACATACACATACTTGCAAACGGAGTCCAACACCACGTTATGCCCTTGGAGTCCTGTCAAGAGTGCATGTCGGACAGTGTCTTTTGGTTAGACACTATTCACAAGTACACTCAATTCTTAGCTTTCGAATTTTTTCTGGGGAACAAATGAACAAAATATGAGCATGTTTTCCAAACTACAGGAAAGAACAATGTAATAATATGCAAAAATAACAGTCGATCTCATTGCAAAGATCTGCTCAAAACATGATGGATTTTAACTACACCATGTGAGTACATTTACCAGTCAGAAGTATCAAAAGTGGCATTCATAATTACTGCATAAACAGCTCTGTCCATCAAATTGGAATAAGAGCCAGACGTAACTCGCATTTACCAAGAAAGAATAATCATAATACTTAAAATAGCAATTTCAACCCTCGAATAAAAGTGTACAGTAAATTGCCCAAGAATATTAAGATTACCCAAACAAACTTATTTAAGAAGACAAGTAAAAAAAGTGCCCATTAAATATTAAGTTCCTTAAATTTAAGGATAATTTTGAGAACATAGAGTAGAAGTTTGATGAAATTGTAAGAATTATAATCAATAATAAAGTTAATAAACGTATTTCGATTTAACCTTTCACATTTCTGGATAGCTTACTCCAAAAGGTATTGAACGTGTAATTTTAAAATCTTATCCTTCTTCTGAGCTCGACGCCTCAGTCGTTATAGAGGAATACTGTCAGAGTTATTCAGTTTATGCCATGGGAACTTTTGAAAACAGATATAATCGTTATGATGTTGACATCAGCTAATACTGTGACTGTGGTGCCATTATGAAACCATGTGTATATCGTGTGTGTAGTCTGTGCAATGACTAGGAGACACAAATAAATGAACAGTATTTTACTGGTCTACCACATTATTAAATTACTTCCTTGTAAAATGGTCATGTACACTAGGAATAAACAAAAAAAGTATTGAACAGACTGTTCTTGTATTTCGGAGGGCTTCAGTCTTCAACTTTCCACCCCGAGTTAGGTTTTCCATTGTTTCCCTAAATTACTGCAGGCAAATGCTAGGATGGTTTTTGCTATAAGGCCGTGGCAGACTTCTTGTTCCATGCTTCTCAAACTATATATATATATATATATATATATATATATATATATATATATATATATATATATAGATGCCTTGATATGTTATGCTATTTTGTGTTAAAATATCAAGTGTTACGTGAATGTTTCCTCCAAACTGTTCCGTAGATAATATAAAGCCCGACTGAAAAATTCGAATCAAATAGGAATAAATTAATCTCTATCAGTAAATGGAAGATAAATCCTTACTACTGACTGCCAGTACTTAACTAAGTAGATTACAATTTCCCATATTTAATTGTATGAACACCTAAAAAAAAGCTTCTATGAAACCATGTTACACTTGCCTGTAGGCAAAGGTACGCGCCGTGGGTCGTAAGACTGGAAGACGAAACAGCCCTCACTACAATTCACAGAATGCCAGCTCGCACACGTGCAAGGGACAATGGCTGGCGATCAGTCTGTACAGTTCTTTGAAGGGAGCCGCCTTGGCACCGGATGTCCCAAAGTCATACCGCAGGTAACATCTCCAGGATGTGAAAGAACAAGGGAGGCTGTTTTCACGAGTTGTGTGTGGTCGGGGGATCCATGCCATTTTGGGCAGAGTCCCAGGAATCAGCTTTCGTGGACAGAACTACAACCCGTCAGAATTCATCGAAATAAACGACCCTTTAAAATAACATCTTAGGAAGTTGAATGTTAACAACAAAGTTTAAGGGAGCTGTGAAAATTTTAAGACAGTGGCACAGCGTTCGGGTCCCACATAACGAAATTTAAACATAGCTACCATTTGCTAACGTAAATTATCTAGAAGAGTGAGTAAGAAATACAGCTGTGCTACAGAACTCCAGCATGATTGGTCAGCACATAAATGTAGACAGACAGAGGAAGAGATTAGCACATAGTTTTTCAGTACCAAGTATAACGAATTTTGTAATTGGTTAACCGCCTGATATGAGAATAAGAGTAGGAGACCAGAGTCTTGTAAGACAACTTCTTACTGGTCGGTACCCATTATATTTATCATTCAGCCAATCAAAAATGTGACACCAGAAAATACAGAGAGCTGAGTCTTTCTTGTCAGAACCACAATGCAGAAAGTTACTTTCTCATAAAGCACATCAACAGATTCGAGCACTGAAAGAAAATACTCTGCGTCGTTTTCTGGAATATGCAGAAGTTTTTCTTTGATATTAAACGGCAGTCTTGCCTTCAGTGCGCGGAGGATGTCGTGCGTTGCACCTGGCTCGTCAAGGAAATGTCCCATATTTAAATATTTCTCAAAATATCGGCGCAAATTGCCGTACTTAGGATCGAATGGTTCAGGATCCACAATCTGCCTACCAAGTCGTTCCTGTACAGATTGTGACCAAAATTTAGATAAAAAGGCTCTCTCAAATTGGTCGTACGTGACGCATCTGTCGCCTTCATTATACGCCCATACAGCTGCGTCGCCTTGGATATAACCGTCAACGTAAGATATCTCCACATGGTCACTCCACGTACGAAGAAATGTACCGTATTTCTGAAGGCTTAAAGAAAGGGACGGGATGTACGGTTATTTTTTGAGGTAGAAATGGCTGAAATTGTCTGTGTTTTATGTGGCTCTCCTCTTCCTTGGCATTATAGCAATGTCTGGTTTCCGAATGATTACTGTAAGGTTCAGCTGGCGAATGACAAGGAAAATGTTGATGATAATTATCACGACTGCAATGCAGTGTGTCACGTCAAGGTACGTACTGTTGTTGTTGTGAGTACGTTGTATTCGGTGTGTATGCCTCATAAATGTACTTGTATTCACTGTTAATGTGTGTGTTTTGGTTGCTATTACCGTCATTGCACACTGGTTGTAGGTAATTGTCAAACTGTTTCGATTGTCAGCGGCAGATTGTGCTGCTTGAGTGATTACATATTTGTTGTTATTCATAAATTCCGTGACAGTGTCCTGGACAATAGCAGGCAATTTTTTTGTAAGCACTCGTCAAAATATTTGTCCGTTTGCTCCATTCAAGTGTGAAATTATCTATTGACGCATGAGAAATGGTTGTCAGTGCGTAGTCTTACTTTATCAGAAACCTGTTTGTCAACTGTGTCAATTTTGTTTTCGACATCGGCATTACGCGTTCTTATATCATCATGCCCTGCCGGGTAAGATTTAATCTGAGTAACTTCGGACTCTCATGTTTTACTGAGATTGTTTACTTGTGCTTGGATGTTTGTCACATCTTTATTTGTGTTTTCTTGTTGTAATGTAAGCTCTGAAAATTTTGCGTTGAGTCGGACACTTGTCCAGTCTGTCTATATCTCTTCAACAAGGCTACACAAAGTGTCGTTTGACGTTTTAAGTGCAGCTAAATCTGATTTAATTTCATCATGTCGAGTTTTCATCTCGTCATGACCTGTTTTCAAAGTGGCGCGTATAGACTTCATCTGTTGGTCAACGCGAGCGTCAATGTCTTGTTTATGTTGTGTCTTTTGATTCTGAATGGATTCGATCCTATTTTTGTTGTCAGTCACCACGTGTTTTTGTTCGTTCATCTGTTTCATAACAGCATCGAACATACTGGCAATACTAGTGATGTAAAACTGTTACGCCTCCGCCACGTCGTTAGACATGACGTCACACACCAAAATGTGTTCGGAACTAGATTTAGGCATAAAACTGGTGGACGGTCTATTTTATAAATTTACGTCACCAGAATAGTCAATAATATGTCGGTCGTTAGTATTCGAGTCAACCGTAACGTCACTTTAATTATTTAATGGCATGTCAGAGTCGGATTGCATCTGTGTTTGCCGTCTCTGGTCTCCATCTTTGCTAATTGTTTTCTGGTCAGTACCATGCCACACGTAATGTATGACACAATAAAAATTTAAACTCGTATGCTTGATGAGAATAAATGTAAAAATTAATCTCGCTGTGCGACAATGTTTGAACAAGAAAATAATTATCGTAAGTAACGGCGGAATATTGAAGACTAATGGCTGCACGCCATATAACGTCGCACATAACTTAAGCCGGCCATATTGTGATCTGATAAAACTGTAATGTCGCACTGAATGAATAATGAAAATAATTTTGGAAACCGGGATGTAACTTAAAATCACTGCTACGGAAACGGAAAATTGTGATAGATCTACCAAGCAATCTACGATAGTACAAAGCGCTTGGGCAAGATGGTTGATGTAAAGATGCGGTGCCTTACCTTGTATCCGCGATTCCAGCGTAATTTCAGGTGTCGACATACAATCCAGTAATTCGTCTTACTTCAATTTATTCCAATGGTCTATAATAGGGTCTCTTATCTAGTTTGTGGCATCCAATAAACATGCAAGAAAAGGAAGACAACATACTACATATAGAAATGCGTCTGGGCACGAAGTCGCCAATTTAATTTAACTCGTTCGTATCTGGATCGAGACAGTACAGTGAATTATAGTAATGAATATTAAGTAGAGATCAATGAAGTTTGCGGATTGGTAAAATATGTTTCACACAAACTCACGGCGCTTGAGCAAGGCCTTTTCTGTCAGAGGTCCGTTCATGTATTTTAACCGTGTTTCTTCTCTTTTTGTTTTCACTAAAATTGGACTTCGTAATAAGACAGCACTCGAAGACGACGGTGGATCGAGCTGGACGACGTTTTGTTTAGAAGTACAGAACCTTTCGCCATGCCATGTCACCCAACAACCTTAAAGTGGCTAAATATACGAAACAAAACATACGTAGGTTAGTAGTAACAGAATATTCTGAAATAAAACATAGTTACAACACTTACATTGAGACTTGCATTATGCAGTTACGAGAACCGATTGGTGGCAACTCATGAATGTATTAATAAAATAATGTAGTATTAATGGCTGTGTGCCAAAACACGTCCGATCTGGACAAGACCTAGAAAACAAAAGGTGCCTCTTAATCCGCTTTATTTCATTTCTAATAATTGTGTTTTTTAAAAGGTCTACACAATGCTTTGTGACTAGCTCCGAAATAGTGTTTTGTTTCGCTGTACATTCTTTGTGCATATTAAATTTAGGCGCCATATTTCCTCCCTTCACTGTTTACAAAGTGTGATGGTGTATGTGATGTAATAAAAACACGAAAAGAGTTTGTGACGACTGTGATATTTTTATTTATTTTTAATCTATTTTTACGTTCACATTTATGTTTTGGTTCACCCCTTCAGACACAGACTTTCACAAAACTATGAGCCACGTACGCAACTAGAGTTCCGTCAGTGCCACAGCATACTCCAAGTTTACATGCCATATTCATCCACATAATAGCAATGATGATGAAGATTTAAGCATCTTAAATGCGTAGTGGAAATAAATAAATAGTGACTGTTAACTATAAAGTTGTTGTTCTAGCCGATACCTAATCAGCGTCTCCTATCATTTCACATATGAAAGTTACAATTTTCGTTGGTTATCTTCCTAATCTGCGTATTATGTTGTTGCTTTCGATGTGAAAGGCTATATGCACAAGAGAAACAGTACAATATGATCTGCAAAACTCGGATGTACTGCATTGACATATGTTCCCTCTATTTTTCTTTGGTTTATCTATCTGAAAATGTCATCTATAGCTGATGAGAAGTGTAGAGATACGGTAACTTCCTGTCTGAGTCCTGTTTCAGTTTTCAATTTCTCACCGTCGTAAGAAAGTCTAGTGGAAGCAAAAGTGGCGCAAATTCACTTGAAGCAGGAAACAAAACTCGCGTATCACCAGACCTAAAAGACTGCTACGATCAAAACAGAGTAGGAGATATTGAAACAAGTTTGATGATATACTAGTAAGAAAGAATTATTAAATTAGCAGTCTTGAAGCCTGCAAGCGAAAAAATTGATATCTTGCTGGAGCTACTTTGAGTTAATGCAGCGATTACTTCGTCATGGCTGGGTTCGTCGGGAGATGCAGTTGGGAGTAGTTTTTATATTAACCTGAATAATATGGACCCCGCAATAGAAAGAAAGTATTGTAGGTTTACAGTTCCTTGAACTCGATGAACTTGACAATGTGCTTGGAACTGCGTCAGCTATTCGAGCCATTCTTCTTCTGTGTCGTTAAACTGTCGGAACGGCAGTATGGCGATTGGCGGCACTTGTTGGGCTGGTTTGTTCGTTTGTTGTGGTTGTGCAGCCAGAAATTTTTGTACCGTCGTCAGTAAGACAGCAGTTTGTTGGGTCTGAAATTGAAAATATCGTGTTAGAGCCATGGCATTGGTCGTCTGCAGCTGGGGCGCGGGAGCAGGGGGTGGAGGGTGCAGGGTAGCCATGGCTTACACAAATACGTTATAGCAAAAAAAGAAAGCAGTGCCTCTGAAAAGAGAAATCTGATTACATCTGTGGCTGCCCCCCTAGAATACAAGCCAGAAGAAACAAAAGATTTGCAAAATTGATCACCCTGCAAGCTGAAACACAACGGAAGCAAGCAATATATTCTTCTGCACTGAATTAGCCTCGTCGCCACTTTAGTGTTGTCTCGTTGCCACTGTAGACTCTTGTACCATGGGATCAAGGAGAGGATGTTGTTACGTGGTTTGTATTACCTTTCTGCAACACAACGGAACATATGTGTTAACAGAATTCTTTATTTATCAGAACAGAAACCTTTAAGCAAGTTGTTGTGGTACAAGCTCTTACCTAATAGTCCACGGTTAGCTTCACTGCTGGTAAAATACAGGTCGTGCTATGTACACTACTCTGGTCGCTAGGTACCGACTAACTCTGAGCTGAAGACTGTGACTCTGCGACTGCGACTCCAACTGCGACTGGGCTGATTGTCTGTAACTCGCTGGATGACTGCCTAGAACTCTGACTGACTGGGCTCTCCGGTCCGCAGAGGCGATCTAAATACTGGCCATCGGGAGGGCGTTGGCCGTGCATTACTTGCAAGTCTGCCTTTGGCCTCTATCCTGATAGGCGTGCTTGCTCAAATGGTTCAAATGGCTCTGAGCACTATGGGACTTAACATCTATGGTCATCAGTCCCCTAGAACCTAGAACTACTTAAACCTAACTAACCTAAGGACATCACACACATCCATGCCCGAGGCAGGATTCGAACCTGCGACCGTAGCGGTCACGCGGTTCCAGACTGAAGCGCCTAGAATCGCACGGCCACACCGGCCGGCCGCGCTTGCTCCAGCACCTATTACCGATCTTCTCGCAACCCCTTTGCCGACCGGTGTGTGCTGGCGACAGCTTACACCAGCACATTTATGTCAAAACCTCGTGAGATAGGATAGTCATTGTTGAACATTGTAGTTCGCTTTCCCTCATGTGATGTCTCACCAAACGTTGAAATCAGGCATCCTGAAATTTTAGAAACTGTACAATGGATACACAGTAAATAACTGAGCTGTCGATTATACAGATGCGGCCGTACACCATCAAATGGGTCCCCAGCCATGACAGCGTAATGTCTTATCGAGTGCTGACATCGTGAATTGACATCCGTTGCTCTGACATCTCGTGCAGACTTTTCTGTCACTGTAGTTCAAACTGAATTAAAGCTTGTATACGCTGATTTCTCCCAATCTGTTTACCAGAAAAACATACTAGGCCGTAACTGCATTGATCATGCTCGTATAATATTTGATGTAATCCGAAACTCTACCTTACGGCGTCCTAATGGCCTGCTATTGCCACATTTGCTAGAGAGACGACTGCTTTTGTCATCATTGCGATTCCCCATTAATAGGGCTGAAGTTTTCGAAGTGCATTCCTAGTTCACAAATTGAGGTACCTTTTAGTTCAATTCCACGGCCATCAGCTAGGAAGCATTATCTCCGTTAATGCAGGCAATAGGAGTAGTCTGACCTAGATACTTTGTGTCAGTTAGCCTCATTACATACTCGGCCACTCATCGCTGAATTCAAAATTCGTGGTAGTTTGTATGGAATCTACATATCTGCCACGAATACCGTACGTTTCACATGCCATGCGTTCTGGACAGTTGTGTGATATATTTGCCACTCAGCATAAAATTCTACTATTGCTACCACAACACTCTGCCTGGAATGACAACGTTGGAAGGATTTGCATATTCAGAATCTACTACTTAGTTCTAGAGAACGCAGTTCAGTTATTTTAGTACTCTATGAACGTCTATCACTAATTACATACTTTTTATTCCATTAAGATGTACGTGTCTTCTTCCACGCTGGAGATGGTCATACATTACCTGACCAACAGTATCGGGACACTAACGCAATTCTAAATTGACTACTAGACGTCATGAGAGGCGAACCCTTCATTATAAAAGGATGCAAGCAGTATTATGTTGTCATTAGACAGCACTAACAGCAGAATGGGTCGGTCAGTAGGGCTCAATGACTTCAAACGTAAACTAGTAACTCGATAGCCATCAAAACATTTCAGTCTTTCTAAAGCTGTCCATGTCAGTTGTTGGTGATGCAATTGGAAAGTGGAAACGCGAAGGAACAAGCACAGCTACGGAAAATTCAGGCAGACATGTAGGGGCGGAGAGGGACCGACAAGCACAGCGGAAGATGGCTGTAAAAATCGCATTAAATCAGCGGAAGGAATCAATCACCAGTTCTAAAGTGCTACCAGCAATCCAGCAAGCACACTGGCTGCGCGCAGGAAATTAAAAAGAATGGGGTACAACAGTCGAGCAGCTCTTCATAAGTGTCCCATTCCTGTAGTCAATTCCAAGTGACGCCTCAGGTGGTGTAATTAAAGAGCGACGTCACTGGGCGGTGAATTTACGTCTGCATCTACTGCATGGGGGCTTAATTATTATGCAATTTCTTTAGTAGCTGTGTGTCCGGTTAAGAAGTCTCGTAACCGGTTGGCCCTGACTAGTATTAGTACGCAGTCTGACTGCATAAAACAACAATAAAGAATGAAAGGAAATTTCCGTTAATACAATTGATTAATTAATTCCCCTGCAACTATAAAAGTTACGAAACAACAAAGCACAAGTGTAACTGTTCTCTGTGTGGAAGTGTCATTCAACGTACATGTATCTGGCACGGTTCTTCCTCAATACGACAAGATATTTTAAACACCATTTACAATGAACTAATTGAAAAACTAGAAATACTTTAATTGCACATATAAACCAGAATTACAAGTTTAATACATGAACACGAGCCAGATGCTTTGTTGACTGAACCTGTGACCAAGAGGCATTGTCATTAAGGAAATGTGAAATAAATTTTTTTTTACCTCCATATATATTGAGGAATAAAAACTTTGAGGTTCGCCGATGACATTGTAATTCTGTCAGAGACAGCAAAGGACTTGGAAGAGCAGTTGAACGGAATGGATAGTGTCTTGAAAGGAGGATATAAGATGAACATCAACAAAAGTAAAACGAGCATAATGAAATGTAGTCGAATTAAGTCGGGTGATGCTGAGGGAATTAGATTAGGAAATGAGACACTTAAAGTAGTAAAGGAGTTTTGCTATTTGGGGAGCAAAATAACTGATGATGGTCGAAGTAGAAAAAATGTCGACTGGCAATGGCAAGGAAAGCGTTTCTGAAGAAGAGAAATTTGAAACATCGAGTTTAGATTTAAGTGTCAGGAAGTCATTTCTGGTAGTATTTGTATGGAGTGTAGCCATGTATGGAAGTGAAACATGGACGATAAATAGTTTGGACAAGAAGAGAATAAAAGCTTTTGAAATGTGGTGCCACAGAAGAATGCTGAAGATTAGATGGGTAGATCACGTAACTAATGAGGAGGTATTGGATAGGATTTGGGAGAAGAGAAATTTGTGGCACAACTTGACTAGTAGAAGGGATCGGTTGGTAGGACATGTTCTGAGGCATCAAGTGATCACCAATTTAGTATTGGAGGGCAGCGTGGAGGGTAAAAATCGTAGAGGGAGACCAAGAGATGAATACACTAAGCAGATTCAGAAGGATTTAGGTTGCAGTAGTTACTGGGAGATGAAGCAGCTTGCACAGGATAGAGTAGCATGTATAGCTGCATGAAACCAGTCTCAGGGCTGAAGATCACAACAACAACAACTGCACACGACATTCTCTGAACAAGCACTTCCCACGCCAACCTCTGAACTACTACTGCCCAGAGGAGGTGGCGGAATAATAATCTTTGGCGCAATCTCTGGCGCTGCCACTCAGTGTAGCCAACTTTCATATGCCCCTCCTCCACAGGCTAGAATTTGATGGTATTTTTGCCATCATTGGTGGTGAAAATACCACCAAATTCGTCCAAAAAATACAGACAAAAATAAAAGATGATATTAATAAGTAAATATCACATAACTAAATAAATTTTGGCTTTGTACTGACCCTTCAATAACCTAATACATAAAATCAGTAAGGAATTCAAATGCTTGCATACATGTGATTTTACATAATAGTTTACACAAGTATCATTTGTCACAGTGGTTAAACAATTCAATCAGTTGCACCAGCAATGACGAACAGGTGCAGGTAAGAGCCTCATAATATTTCATAAACAGTAAATACACAAAAAATCAGTTTATACAAATATTCACATAAAATCTTTTCAATAGTTCAATAAACAAGTAGCACTCCTCAGAGTAGTTGACAGTTCCATCAGTAGCACCCAGCAATGGTCAACAGGTGCAAATAGCAGTCCCAGAACATTTCATCAGCAGTATTTAAACAGCTCCAACAGTGGCACCCAGCAATGGCGAGCAGGTGCAGCCACCAAGAAGTGACATTATCTCAGTAGCAGCAGTTCCATCAGTGGCACCCAGCAATATTGAGCGGGTGCTGACACCAACAAGTAACATTATCTCAGTAGAAGCAGTTCCATCAGTGGCACCCAGCAATGTTGACAGGTGCAGACAGCAACAAGTGACATTATCTCAGTAGAAGCAGTTCCATCAGTGCCACCCAGTAATATTGAACAGGTGCTGACAGCAACAACTGACACCTCATCACTGGTTGAGCAGCTCCAACAGTGGCGCCCAGCACTGTTAAACAAGTGCAGGTAACAGTCCTTAATATTCACTATCAATAATTAAACAGTTCATGAGAGTTCATCAGGAGAAATTAAACATTTTCAAGTGGCACCCATCAATCTTGAACAAGTACAGGTAACAGTCCATAATATTCACTATCAATAATTAAACAGTACATCAGAGTTCATCAGCAGAAATTAAACATATCCAAGTGGCACCCATCAATGTTGAACAAGTGCAGATAACGGTCCATAATATTCACTATAAATAATTAAACAGTTCATCAGAGTTAATCAGCAGAAATTAAACATATCCAAGTGGCACCCATCAATGTTGAACAAGTGCAGATAACAGTCCATAATATTCACTATCAATAATTAAACAGTTCATCAGCAGAAATTAAACATTTGGAAGTGGCACCCATTAATGATAATAGGTGCAAGCACGAACAACAGTTTGAATGCACACACAATTGCTTTTACAAAATTATTATCAATGCTCTTACACTAAACATACAAATTATAATAAATACACAAATGATATCAGGTAACTGTCATATTAACTATTACAAATACACAAATTGAAACATCCCTTTAGAACAATTATATATGACTGTGCTTAAACTGACGCACAATATTTTTAGCGCAACGCAATCTGACTTTCAAAAATCCCTACAAAAGAATGGCCCTGACTAACATTAACCTATACCTTGCACAAATCACTTACCTCACCAAAAATCGTCGTTACTCGAACTACTGCAATACAGCGAGCACCACTACTGCCAGCTAAATAAAAAATTCAAACTACTGAAGGCACTAACTACTGATAGGCATAGTTAGCAAATGAGAGATTTTGATAGAGAACAAACAATGTATTTACCTTAATAGTCATAATATATATAGCAGTTCATGACATCCAGTCTTACAAATTTCAAAACTCTGCCATTTCTCTCCCCACATCCACCACTGCTGGCGGCTCACCTCCAACTGCGCAACGCTACGCGCTGTTCACATCCAGCTGCCGCTGCCCAACACTACAATGGCAGACAACAATGCAAACTAGCCACAGACTGCACACAGCACAGCCAGTGATTTTCATACAGAGCGCTACGTAACGTTGCCAATAAGAAAACATAAACAGCCTACTTACATAGCCCCCATGCACCCCACAAAAAATTTTACAAATTGTTTTGGGCAGTGGCCAATATTGATTTGATAAAATTTTTCATAATTACAATAACAAAGATATCAAATGCACGCACTTATTGATACAATGTTGGTCAAAAGCTAAAATTCTCTCACAGTCCATCATAAAGACAGTCCTGATCATTCATCACAGTAAAATTGCAGTGTTTTTCTCAAAGTCTGAGCAGTAAAAGAAAATGCACATGGAAGTAGTGGATTTCCATGCAGTCTTGAAGAAGTAGTGTTGTCCTTCCAACAGAAGGCCAGTGCTGTCTCTCGACATTCAGACAAGTAATGGGTCACAACAGAGCAAACCCACAGCAGAGTCATTCGAAGTTTTGAAGGATATTGGTAGGCAGGTCATCACAGAGTAGACCCACTGTAGTCCTGGTAGAGATTACGGTATTGGTGGACCACGAGAGGTGCAGACCCACTGTAGTCCTGGTAGAGATTGTAGAGAGGTGCAGACCCACTGCAGTCCTTGTAGAAATAATGGTACTGGTGGGTCATCAAAGATGCAGACCCACTGTAGTCCTTGTAGAGATATCCAGCAGCCATCTGTTGTGACTGTGCAGGTGCACAATCACCATTGAAGAGTCTTGCGGATAATATAGCACGTCCATAACCACCACTTGTGCACTCACAAAGTTTTTGGAATTGTCCTTAGAATCAGCAATGCTGTTATCCAGTCCGTTGCTGAATTATTAACACACGTGCAAACACTAGCAGTCCCTACTTGTCACATATTGTCCATATACTATGACCAACAGAAATGTGTGCAGTGAAATGTAACTTACATGTTACCTAATTTGATGAACTGGTGTCAATTACAATTTTATAACATGAGAATACAATTACAAAGATACAGAAAACATCATTAAAAATAATAATACAGATAACATTTGTAGTAATACAGGCTTTAAAAGGAATAGAAATAAACATATACATTAGTGTTACAGGAATTGCAACATAAGTAAATACATAAAAGATCAGGATAACTTTTGAAACATCAACTTCACACATGAGCATTAAAACAAAACAGAACAAATAATGTTTAAACATCTTTACAAAGTAAATAACATAGTATTGGAAAAATTCTACAACATAACAACATTAGCTAAACACATAAAGACAGGAAAAACACAAATACACAAGGGATAACACAAGGAAAGGACAGGGTTTCTTTTACTGCAGAATTCTGCAAACAAAACTTTCTTTACTTCTCAGAGATCTCCCTTCGTTCTTCATTATTTTCAAAAAGTCCTATCTATACCTGCTTTCTGTACTTTTTTCATATGACTTCTCAATGCATTTCTTCCTATTCATCGCAACTCATTCTCTTATATAGTCTACCCCCTCTTAAGCTAACTTAAATCTACTGAGCTCAGGTGCTAAACTAAGGGATGAGGCAGTGCAGCAGCACAGAACAATTAACACAAACAGGAATGACAAAAAAAAATGGAAATTTGCAAAGCAAGCAGCAGAAAATGCAATAACTTATATCTAAACATGACAAAGCTCAAGCAGAAAAATATTACAGTAAAAATGGCCATGTTTAATACCTATGTCACATCTTAACACTAGAGTGATGCATCACGAGAATTTACACTAGCAGATAAGTTACCAAATCGTAAAAAAAATATTTATGCAATTCCTGTGAAGGGAAATGTCTATTTATGTGCCCTCGTTTTCTTAGAAGTAGATCATAAATTTCTTATTGACTGGATCTGTAGGCATAAAATAAGTATATTAGTACATCTATTAAATTTTATTTTAACCAATGGTGCAGTCCAGCTAGAAACTAGATATTAAACAAAATGAGTAAATAAATACATAAAGCAAGCCATATGGCATTTCTCTCAACTAGCAAGACAATAGCCGTGAAATGTTTCTCATTGTTTCATTAGGCATTTTAGTAAATATCATAAATTAAGAGCTCCACAGTATAATCATATGTTTTCAAGTTTGAGCATGTCGTATTTGCGATGTTTTCTACAAAGGAATGTCAATACCGAGGATAATGGCCTGCTTTTTTTTCCACCTGTGCCTCTGAAAGGCACACACTAATGGCTTTTTCCCAGGCGACTATCACGCAGCTGGGTGCCCACCACGCATTACGTGAAGGTCACTTAACTTCCTACCGAAATATTTATGACAGCAGTTTCCGCTACAGTGGCAGTCTCATATAAAAAATTTCACAGGTGGAAAATTTGCGTTACAAATGTGTTAAAAAAAATCTTATAAATACAACAGTGTCCAAAAAATTTTCAGTGGCATTGTGATACATTCACATATGTACACACATTTCATAATTCTAAAGTATGATTCTTGGTTTCCAACATCCTTTTCCACAAATCAGAGTTCCTAACCACTACTCATTATTTCTTACCTTATTACACATATACATATTCGTCGACACGTCAATCTTGCGTCGACACTTCAATATTTCATCATAATTAATATGTAGCATAATTAGATTCCTCGTATAGCATCAGCTTATGGATCATAAACATACCTCAACAGCATAATACACATCGTCTTCGTAAAAATAACATCATAACACCTCAGTCAAATCTCAAAAACGTTGTAGCTTTCTGCAATAATGTCAGAACCTAAAAAAATTCTCTGCTCATTTCAATAGTGTCATCTACCTCAAATGTACTTTAAAATCATGCTCCCTTACCAAATACATCATTCAAAGCTCTCATAGTATCATAATGGTTCCGAAAAATATGAACAGTTCACAAAGTACAGACAAAATACAATTTCATAAGTGTGAAGCTACCCAACTGTGTAACTGCATAAACATGTGTCACTGATGTAGTAAAATAAATGTTTATCTCTCAGTTAAATGATCAGATAGCTGTGTAATTTGTGTGTTAGAGAAATATGGTACCGATGTGTAAAGTTGTATAAGCAAATACCATATTAGCTAGGGCTCCTTGTGCTTGCCAAACACATGGTACACAAAGTAAGCGTGTACCCCCGTGAGGATTAATGTAATTATACCCTCAGGTGTTACAGATTACAGCAATGGAATGAAATGTATCACGGAAAAACCTTTGTATCTTTGTAATTCAAAAATCTTTAAAAATAAATGTTTTAAGTACAAAATTAATCACTCAAATACATGTACTGTAGCGCAAAACTGTGCGTCTTGTTGTAAGATAATCTCTGTGGAAGTGTCGTAGTTATCGTCCTCTGTAAGCAAAGTTCTGCTGAAGTCAATGTACTTACCTCATCATAAACGAAACTGAAATGCTTTGCGTTTAGATATCGTAGTTATTACGTACCTTACCGTGATCAAGAAAGTACTATAATGTAACATATTGTTGTGCCACGGAAAAGGCTGTCTCATTGTAGCTATACAACAAAAGTTACTACTAAACATGTTTTACTTTCCAGAGTAATTCAGAAAAACTGTGCAGATATAAAACAGAAACACCGCAAAAACAACATTGTAAATTGTCACTCATTAGTAGTGTTGTGATAAAATCGTGTAGCTGTCACATAAACTAACCACTGTGTCATCTGTTATCTCACAGAAAGTACTTGAAATCCAGAATGTATTTTCAAGTAAACCAAAATGTTGCATTAAAATCTCATTAGCAGTACCAGTATATGTTCTAAGTATGTAAGCATGATAGTCATTACGTAATCATGCAACTAACAAGCAAGAATGAACAAACAACATCACTGTGTCGTCTGTTCACTATAACAATGCATTCGTAATTTCTGTTTAAAAATGTTCCCTAGGTTCTAGACTGGATAGTTAACTTCAAAACATTGTTGCATGTTAACAGTTTCTCAGTGTGACAAATTGTATTAGTAGCGTGAAGTGAAAAGTTTTATAGCAAAGACTAAGTTAAAAAGCAAATTATTTTTCAATAAACGGTTTTAAATGTGAAATGTGGTGTAAACCTTTACCTTTCCTCAGTACGCAGTAAATCAACTTGAACGCAATTATGCGGCATATGTCGGTAAAGAATGCTAAAATTTTTCTCAAAGTTAGCGTCTGTGTTATTTTTCACTGGGCCAGCCTGCGCACACGGCTGCCTGCAGTGCGAGTCATTGTCTGTCTCTTTGTTGGTGCGCGTCGTTATTAGGATTAGGAGACCTAACTTCTACAAAATCACCTTGTCGAGAGTGCCCTGCTCCGTTTGAATCCTGCCATTTCTGATAAAATTCAGGTCTGTCGTTATGTCGGTAGTTTACATAGTTTCTTTTCTGTCTGTCATGTGGTGGAGAACTTCTCCTGGAATCGTAACTGCGCGGTGGACCGTTGCATCTGAAGTTATTCTGTCTCCCTTGATAATAATTGTTTTGGTACCAATATTGTCTGTTTCTGTGGTTATCTCTGTCATATTCATTACTACGGAAATGCGATCTTTCTCTGTAACTATTATTCTGCCAACGGTTGTCATAAAGGTGGTGTCTGTTTTGGTCACGATTTGTGTTGTGAGAATAGCCTTGTCGTGTCCATTTATTATTTATGTCATCACGGAATTGTGACGGATGTGTTTTCGCGTTCCGCGATTGTCAGTGTCAATTTCCAATTCTTGTAAGAGTCCCTGAAAAGCTTCAATGTCGTCTTTGCAACGTCCTGCCAAAATAATGAGTCGTAAATGTTCAGGTAATTTGATTAAGCAAATGCGGATGAGTTCTGAGGGGCTGTATGGGTTTGACAGGTACTGATTCTTGTGCAACACGTCTTCAAAATATTTCACAAGACTGGAAAATTCAGATTGTTCGAAATGTTTCATCATTATGATGCAATGTTTTACTCGGTCTTGTGTAGCTTGAGACCAATATGCTGAGAGGAAGGCATGACAAAATTCTCCTTCACTGTGACAATCGTGAATGACCGATCGCATTCTTACAGCTGGTTCCTTCTCCAAGTAGCCACACATAAATTCTAACCTGTGCTCCAATGACCAGTTGGGAGGAAAACAATGAGAGAATTGAAGAAGCCATCCTTGTGGATGAATGTCGTTGTCAGAATTCTTAAATGTTTTGAATTTACGTGTAGTAATGAACAGCTTATAGTCAAAATCATCGTGTCGGCGAGTCGCACATCGCTCATTGTTACTTCGTTTCGGCGGTTCCATCTCAAAATCCAATGCGCCTTGCCAATTTCTTTCATAATTTCCGAAGTGTCCTGTGTTATAATTTTGTGGTTGTTCCGTATTTCTATGTCCCTCTTCCCGTACTGGAGCGCAAGTGTTCTCTGAAATATGTAATTCTTGTATTACTTGTGCCAACTGATCTTGTACTTCTCGGATTTCTCTTTTGTACTGTGTATTGATTCCATTTTAATTTTGTTTGAATTTTCTAATTTGTTCATACTCTTCAGTGTCCATGAAGGCTACAGGTCTTGTGCCATTCAGATCATCATCTACCTTTGTAGATAAGTTAATGAACTGATCTGAAAGTTCGGCTACTTTATCCGATAGTGAAATTATTTCCTCTGCGTGTTTCTCTGAACCAAGTTTCAGAGTGTCCATTTGTGTTGAAATCTTATCTACTGCGTCCTTTAAGTTTTCCTGAGTTTTTGCAAGTTGCGTAACCGAATCGGTAGATGCAACTGAGTCAGTTTTAGCTTGCAAGGTGTCGTGATTTTCATGAACAATAGTTTGCAGTTCTTTTATGGCTGCTTCGTGATTCTGTAATGAATTTTCATGACGCGAAAAAATAGGTTGGAAATGCTCACAAATTTGTGTTTTTACGTCAGTACAGACTTTTTGACATTTCGATTCAATGTTATGTAACTCAGTAGTTAAATCTTCACGTGTTTGTTCAAGTGTGGCGTCTAACTTTTGAAGCTTTTGCTGTGTTTGTCTCTGATTTTGTTCCATTGTGTCTAACTGTTGCTGTGTTTGTCTCTGGTGTTGTTCCATTGTGTCTAACTTTTGAAGATTTTGTCCCATTTGTTTCTGATTTTGTTCAAGCGTTCTGTCTAACTTTTGTAGCCTTTGTCCCATTTGTTGCATTAACTGTAATAACAATGTACTGGTGTCTGAAACATGTTCCTCAGTGCTTTTCGGCAGTGAAGTTGCACAAGCAACATTCACATTTTGACAAGCAGAAAATGTGTCTTGACTTATTTGAGAAAACGGTGAGGACCCAAAACCTGAATCTACAGTATTTGCAAGATTGTGTCCTTTTCGGATTCCTGAGGCGAACTGTTGCTGACCGATCGATCGATAATGCTTCCCTGTTCACTAATTGTTTCACTGTCTACACTATTATTTGCCGCCCGCTCCATTTTCCTATGCACAATTACCAAATTACTACTTTGAACATTTGTTAATTCATTACTCGGTGGCACTAGCACACTGCTTTCGTCTTCACTGTCATTTCTCAGTTTACTTTGGAGCCTAGTATTACGTTTTTCACGCGCCATTATTGTCACAATAACACAGAAAAGCACAATTGGATGAGTAAAATAAGAAAACACATTAACGTAGCACTGAAAATAATATCTAGTTAATTACAAGCGCAGCTGCGAAATACTTGGTGCAAATCTACATGCATGCCATAGCTGTTTTACTGTACAAGAATGAAAGACTGCAACTACAGAGGAGATTCTCTCTACAATTACGTGCTAGCAATAAACAAAATCTACACTAATTACACAAACTACAAGAAAAAATCAGAAGATTCCAGTGAGGTATCCTCGGCTAAGGGTAGACATATGAAACGTCCCCTTTGAACAGTTATATATGACTGTGCTTAAACAGACACACAATATTTTTAGCGCAACGCAATCTGACTTTCAAAAATCCCTACAAATGAATGGCCCTGACTAATATTAACCTATACCTTGCACAAATCACTTATCTCACCAAAAGTCGTCGTTACTCGAACTACTGCTATACAGCCAGCGCCACTACTGCCAGCTAAATAAAAGATTCGAACTACTGAAGGCACTAACTACTGATAGGCATAGTTAGCAAGTGAAAGATTTTGATAGAGAACAAACAATGTATTTACCTTAATAGTCATAATATATATAGCAGTTCATGACATCCAGTCTTACAAATTTCAAAACTCTGCCATTTCTCTCCCCACATCCACCACTGCTGGCGGCTCACCTCCAACTGCGCAACGCTACGCGCTGTTCACATCCAGCTCCCGCTGCCCAACACTACAATGGCAGACAACAACGCAAACTAGCCACAGACTACACACAGCACAGCCAGTGATTTTCATACAGAGCGCTACGTAACGTTGCCAATAGGAAAACACAAACAGCCTGCATACAAAATATTAGTAAACCCAAAATATTTATGGGTGTCAGTGCAAGCCACAACAAACAAGTAAAAAAATAAATAACACAAATGATATCAGATAATTGATATTAACTATTACAAATACCCAAACATCAGTAAACCTATAATATTTATGGGTGTCAGTGCAAACCACAACAAACAAGTAAAATAATATTTAGCAGGTACGTCGGTACCAATTATTTGGGATTAGGAAAGGAAAACACACAAAACACACTCACTCATCTTTGTAATTGAATAGTGTTAACTGTGTAAATGCAATTCTACCAAAATTTGAGGTTAAACATGTGTATCAAACAGTAGTGGCAACAGTGTATAACAGTCAATAGTAGTTAGTCAACATCATAGTCATGATGTCAAGACCAATGTTTGCCAAGCCAAATCAAAATGTACGGTTGCTGAACAACTGTCACAATGCCAAGATATGCAAATACTTGCTCTCTCCAAAAAAAATATATACTGCTTATTGATTTAACAAAGTGTGTGTAGACAATCTTCCTTCCATTTGAGTGTTCTAGTCTACCATCTTCATCCTCCTTGTTCCATATAAACCAACTAAAGAAATACGCTCCTCTTGTCCACCAAAACTCCAAAAATCATCAGCACCACATAATCTTAATACTTCAATAATACCTCTTACGTCGATACATGTAAACCTTATCATCAATATCATTTACCTTACCTCTTGTCCACCAAAACTCTCCACCAAAACTCCAATAATCATCAACATCACACAATCTCAATACGTCATTAATACCTCTTCAATACGTCAATACATATAAACCTTATCAACAATATCATTTAACTTCCATAACAACTCTTTCCTCTAGTCAGTCTCCTCGAACAAGAACAGATAAAATCCTGGTGGAAACTTCAATTCATCATCCCATACAATCTGAAGACACAATGTCCACACACAACCTCTGTGTAATCACCTGACCCAAATTTTCTACTCACTATGAATTATAAAATACATTTTGGTTACCTTGTCCATCATTAAATAAAAGAAATGCATACATGACATCTAACAGCCTTTAGTTTGAATAACTTTCAGTAAGTAAGTACGAGTACGGAGTACATAAGACATTGAATGAATAAATCGTAATATTTAACAGTGTGTACATCACTTCAAAAATCATGGCAAAACATAAGCAAACATATGGAGTACTTTTTTTGTGTGTCAACTGTCACTTGCTATGTCAATTGCTCACGAAGAATGCGGTGTAATAACTGTCAATGGTCTAAACCTAGTGTTGGTATTTCATGTCGTTAGCTTCCTTCCAATTAGCATACATTTATACAGCTTCCATAAAACCTCCAACTCATGTGACTTCAATGAAGTTTCTTGTACCAATGTCGTTCGTAGAATTATATCAGATCTCTTTCTTATCTTAAAATATAAAGCACTGAGCGTAAGCAAAACATGCAATAGCGAGTAAATATACCAGTAGAGAACAGAATGTCAACAAGTGGATGTAGCACAATCCCTACAACGAGGCTCTGCCAAGCGAACAATCTATAATTAATACCATAATGTGACCTAAACTCCATGTTCGTACACAGTATATCAGCATTTCTATATACCAAATTAAAGAGTAGTTATGACAACAACACAGAAATGTGTAAATACGCAATCCATACGCAAAGCAGCAAGTATATATGTTACATGATAAACAGGTCATTAGCATCATATCAGCATAAGCAAATAAATGTTCATATGTAATCTTAATATGTAAATATTAAGGCGCAAGAAGATAAATTACAAAGTATAACTTACATAGATAACCATATCAGCACAACTAATCAGGTGACATTTATAATTTAAATAAATAAGCACATACTAAAAAAATACGGCATCAGTGAAAAAGCAGAGCGGCCAAGCGATGTATAATATACATAAGTAACAATCCTGTTCATTAATCAATCATTGTCAAAATCAGTTAACACAGAGTATAAATCACGTAATCGCGAGCAGCAAATTGCGTATAAAGTACATACCTAAGTAGAAATATGTTACCAGAAAAATAAACTCAATTAATAGTTACCTTTTTAGTTTATTACTTTCTTCTTCGAAATTACACTCTTCCTGAAATTTTCTCGATAGCAAGTCCTCTTAACGTCGGACACACACAGAATTTAGCTGAAGTTCTTAAATATTATATACAACTGTATCCTGAAAAAAACTGAACGTTAATAACATAATTTATCAAGTCACTATAGCTTTATACTGAATTTAATCGGAGAAATTAGACTGTGTATTTGTTTACGGCTGTCAGCGCATTCGCACTGAGCGCTCGATCAGCTGTAGGTACGCGTGACATAGGAAGTAATTGTTTGCGGTCAATGACAGCCTTGTGCGGTGCGCAGACTGACTGTCGCTTTGAGTATGTGCCGCCGCCGGAACACATCGCGGTATCCTTGTATTCTCTGCGTATTTACGTGTAACTGTTAGTTTCTCAAAAGTATGTCATAACACAAAAATTTTAACGTTCGATATATGATGTATTTCCTTAGAGCGCCGTGATTTAAGAGTTTCTACTTCGACTGTGTTATCAGGAATAATTTTGCGAACTCTATATGGACCGGTACAAAGCAGAAAAAAATTGCGACACAGGCCTTTTCCTTTGTGAGACAAACGATGAGACTCAATTAACACATTTTGATCAACTGACAACGTTTTTAAACGACCAGGACGTTTAGCTGATTTCTCTCTTCTAGCAGCCGCAGATGCAATATTTTGGAGAGCCAGGTTGACAACTTCAGAATACCACAGTTTCCGTGTAGGCGGAAAAAGAACAATTTCAAAAATGCGATTTGTCGGTGCTTTATTTTTTAATATCAATATAGGCGGTAAAGAAGTTGTATCATTAGGGAGTTTATTCAGAATGTTTTGAAAAATATGAAGATACTGATCCCACGTTCTGTGATTCTGATGACAATAAAGATGACACAATTTATAGATTTCCTTCATCCATCTCTCTGAAGCATTAGATTGAGGGTGAAAAACTGAAATGAAAATTGGTTTAATCTTACGGCGCCGTAAAGTACGAAGCCAAATTTTAGAGCGAAACTGTGATCCATTATCTGATATAACTTTATCAACATGACCCACTTCTTTAAGAAAATGTTTGATGAAAGCACTAGGTACTGAACGAGCTGTTGCTTTGCGTAAAGCTGTAAAACACACATATTTTGATGTCAATTCCACTGCTACCAAAATGTACGCAAAACCATTAGTAGAAAGAACCACTGGACCGAACAAATCGAATGCAGCCATCTCTTTTAATTCCGCTGGAGTGATAGGAAACAACGGTTCTCTGTGAGAAATAGTTGGCAGCTTAGCCTTTTGACATAATTTGCATTTGGCAAGAACAAATCGAATACGTTTTTCCATATTACTGAAGTAGCAATTTTCTCGTAATTTATGAAAGCATTTTCTGGGACCAAAGTGTGCATAAGTGAAATGTGTATACCAAATCAATTTATTACCCCACTCATCAGGAATGCAAACTAACCAAACATAGTTGTCAACCGATTTTCGTTTAAAAAGAATATCATAGCGAACTAAATAATACTGTCTAATCGCTACGCTTTCCTTTCTCCTCCACTTCTCCTTAATGTCCTTCGAGATTGGATCCTTGTTTTGCTCCTTAGCGATGTCCTGGAGCGAAGACGAAATAAAATTTTCAAACGCAACACCTTGAATATACATCAAACAATAATTGTTTTCTTTGCAGTCCTCTTCAGCACTTTGATTCAAACCCATAGGTGCACGTGATAATGCATCAGCAATAATATTTGAAGAACCCTGTATGTAAACAATACTAAAATCAAATTCCTGTAGATACCGCACCCATCGTGACAATCTTCCATGTGTTAATTTTGTTGTCATAAGAAATTCCAGAGCTCGATGATCGGTGTAAACCTTAGTATGTCTGCCATACAAAAAGATGCGAAATTTTGTGATAGCCCAAACAACAGACAAGGCTTCAAGTTCCGTTATCGAATAATTCTTTTCTGATTTAGAAAGAGCACGACTTCCGAATGCAATAGTTTTCCGTACTACAACGCCGTTTTCTTCTATCTCATGAAATAAGTGTCCACCTAGGCCTTTGTATGATGAGTCCGTCACCAAACAAAAATCTTTAGATAAATCCGGATGTGAAAGAAGTGGAGCAGCAACTAAAGCATCACGAAGTTGTTCAAATTCTGATTGAGCTTCCTCATCCCAACACCAATTAGAATTCTTTCCAGATAGTTCTCATGAACGAGGTGTGGCCAAATTGTCCAATCTAACAAAGCGTCTAAGAAAATTACAGACACCAAGGAAACTACGAACATCACGTTTTGTGGTAGGAACAGCATAATTACGAATAGCGTCTAGTTTCTCTGGATCAGGAAGAATACCTTCTGTAGAAACAATATGACCAAGAAACTTCACCTGAGAATGACCAAATTCCGATTTTTCCAAGTTCACTGTAATGCCAACTCTTGCAAAAACACGTTATAATGAATCCAAAATTTTGTTATGCTCACTCCAAGAACGTTTAGCAATAAGGATATCGTTAACATATGAAGTAATATTGTTATGAAGATAAACAGGTAAAATTTCGTTTAAACCACGAATGAATGCTGCTGAAGATACAGTAAGTCCAAACGGTAATTTCTGAGATCACTTTTTGGTAAAATAGTCATATCCGGTCACTCTTTACCGACTCCTTTTCTAGATAGATTGATAGTTGAAGAGTTATTTTGATAGATACAGAGAATAGTAAAAGAGTAGGCAGCAGTGCAGAAAACTAAAAGGGTATAGCACCACTACGGCTCGGGGCCCTATGCACGCTACGGCCCATATTCACTTAGTGTAGTGAATCCCCTGATGACTTAAATAGCCACAAATAAATTCCAGTTTGTGACTTAGTGGCCAATTTGGTGGAAGTGCGTACATAAATTGATCTAACAGTGAACATGGATATATGTCATTATAAGAATTGCGAAAGATCTTAAAGTTCCGAACAGTTAAAAAGTGTTAATTGTCAAAGTTTTCGCCTCGTGGCGATAAAGACCTACCGCGTCTGTCCCAGTCCGAATGTCGATTATTGTGAAGTTCTCGCGTCTGCCGCTCTCTTGTTGCATCTGGTAAATGAAATAAATTATTTTCTTCAAAACCCGCTGCTATCGGTGATTCAAAAATTTCTTCTACTGTCTTTTCCTACGATTTCGCTTTCAGTTTGTTTGACTTGCTTTGGTAACGCCTCAAATCCCCTTTTAACGCGTTCATTAAATTTTCCCTAATTTTCAACATGTTTATTTATATTCTGGTACTCTTCTGTTTCTGCAAATGGCAATGGAGCTGTATCATCTGAATCTCTGTCCCCATTTAAACTAAGATTTGTCACTTTATCTGAAATCTCCTCAACTCTTTCCGATAAGTCACCTATTTGTTCTTTCTGTTTCTTTACGTCTTCCGTGTCGCGACTCGGGTTTCAGTATTGACACATTTAGTAGTTAACTGTTCACATTGTTGTGTTAGGTTATTTATTCTGTCATTTGGTACGGATTCCTCGATTCTGTCATACATTTCTTCCTTATCGTGTGCACGTTGAAGATTTAACTCTGAAAATTTTTGTACTATCGCGCGATCTCTTTCTTCCTGTTCTCTATCCTGTTCCCTTTGTCTAATTTCTATTGAAACTAATCTATTATTGTGAGCATCCAAAATCGTTTTTACTTCTTCTCTAATTTCTTTCTTTAATTCATCTTTCTTGTTTTTTAAACATGTCCCTATTCGTGAGTCTAACCGTGCTTCCATTGTTCCCATCTCTGTTTTTAATTGAGATCCTAACTGTGATCCCAAATTTAATATTGCACTCATCAACTGCTCCATATTAACTTGTTCGAAATTCTTTTCGCCCCTAACATTTCCCGTAAAACTAACTTCCTTCGTCGTAGCTGTAAAGCTATCTGTGTTCGATACTATTCCAGAATCTTCTGTCGTTAATCTCGAATTCTGTGAAATTTTTGATTGTGAAAAATTTTGAACTGGTTCCGGACTATTTTCACGGCTTATTAAATTGTTTTCTACTTCATTATTCATCATACTATTCTCCTGTGTTGGCGAGTTCGCCATACTAACAATTTCGTTATTCTAACTATCCATTATTTTTGCCTTTTTCATCGATCTCGTAACCATTTACAAAACATATAAAACTCGTCACTATACGAAAATTACACACAATATAACACTTTATCACCAACAATACCATTCACACGAAGTGCTTCCCGACAAACACAATTAACGAACAATTAAAACCTTTATAATTGCACAAAATTATCAAACCCGTATGCGAGACATAAAAAATTAAATTCTGCAAAAATACCATTAGAAGAATGCCAAGACAACTACAATTCACTTACCAAATCTACATATGCAATATAGACTACAGTTACTTCACTACAAATTACTACAACAATACTATTGTCTGCTATTTTTACTATCGGAGGATTTCCAAGGGACGATCTGAAGCAGCGGTCGCCACGTGAATGGGGGCTTAATTATTATGCAATTTTTTTAGTAGCTGTGTGTCCGGCTACGAAGTCTCGTAACCGGTTGGCCCTGACTAGTATTAGTACGCAATCTGACTGTATAAAACAACAATAAAGAATGAAAGCAAATTTCCGTTAACACAATTGATTAATTAATTCCCCTGCAACTATAAAAGTTACGAAACAACAAAGCACAAGTGTAACTGTTCTCTGTGTGGAAGTGTGATTCAACGTACATGTATCTGGCACGGTTCTTCCTCAACACGACAAGATATTTTAAACACCATTTACAACGAACTACGAGGGCAGTTCAATAAGTAATGCAACACATTTTTTTTCTCGGCCAATTTTGGTTGAAAAAACCGGAAATTTCTTGTGGAATATTTTCAATCATTCCCGCTTCGTCTCGTATAGTTTCATTGACTTCCGACAGGTGGCAGCGCTGTACGGAGCTGTTAAAATGGCGTCTGTAACGGATGTGCGTTTCAAACAACGGGCAGTGATCGAGTTTATTTTGGCGGAAAACCAGGGCATCTCAGATATTCATAGGCGCTTGCAGAATGTCTACAGTGATCTAGCAGTGGACAAAAGCACGGTGAGTCGTTGGGCAAAGCGTGTGTCATCATCGCCGCAAGGTCAAGCAAGACTGTCTGATCTCCCGCGTGCGGGCCGGCCGTGCACAGCTGTGACTCCTGCAATGGCGGAGCGTGCGAACACACTCGTTCGAGATGATCGACGGATCACCATCAAACAACTCAGTGCTCAACTTGACATCTCTGTTGGTAGTGCTGTTACAATTGTTCACCAGTTGGGATATTCAAAGGTTTGTTCCCGCTGGGTCCCTCGTTGTCTAACCGAACACCATAAAGAGCAAAGGAGAACCATCTGTGCGGAATTGCTTGCTCGTCATGTGGCTGGGGGTGACAATTTCTTGTCAAAGATTGTTACAGGCGATGAAACATGGGTTCATCACTTCGAACCTGAAACAAAACGGCAATCAATGGAGTGGCGCCACACCCACTCCCCTACCAAGAAAAAGTTTAAAGCCATACCCTCAGCCGGTAAAGTCATGGTTACAGTCTTCTGGGAGGCTGAAGGGGTTATTCTGTTCGATGTCCTTCCCCATGGTCAAACGATCAACTCTGAAGTGTATTGTGCTACTCTTCAGAAATTGAAGAAACGACTTCAGCATATCCGTAGGCACAAAAATCTGAACGAACTTCTCCTTCTTCATGACAACGCAAGACCTCACACAAGTCTTCGCACCCGAGAGGAGCTCACAAAACTTCAGTGGACTGTTCTTCCTCATGCACCCCACAGCCCCGACCTCGCACCGTCGGATTTCCATATGTTTGGCCCAATGAAGGACGCAATCCGTGGGAGGCACTACGTGGATGATGAAGAAGTTATTGATGCAGTACGACGTTGGCTCCGACATCGACCAGTGGAATGGTACCGTGCAGGCATACAGGCCCTCATTTCAAGGTGGCGTAAGGCCATAGCATTGAATGGAGATTACGTTGAAAAATAGTGTTGTGTAGCTAAAAGATTGGGGAATAGCCTGGTGTATTTCAATGCTGAATAAAACAACCCCTGTTTCAGAAAAAAAATGTGTTGCATTACTTATTGAACTGCCCTCGTAATTGAAAAACCAGAAATACTATAATTTCGCATAGAAACCAGAATTACAGGTCTAATGCATGAACACGAGCCAGATGCTTTGTTGACTGAACCTGTGACCAAGAGGCATTGTCATTAAGGAAATGGGAAATAAAAATTTTTTTCACCTCCATATATATTGACGAAAAATACACTGTGATCATTGCAACATCTTCCATCTACACATTACACCAACCGAACAGCATCTACTGTCTCGCCCAATAGAACAACAACTGCACACGACATGCTCTCACTAGTACTGCTCTCGACATCCTCTCAACAAGCACTGCCCACGGCAACATCAGAACCACTACTGCCCAGTGGAGGCGGCGGTATAATAATCTTTGGCGCAATCTCTGGCGCTGTGACTCAGTATAGCCACCTTTCACTACATCTACGTGATTACTCTCCTATTCACAATAAATTGCTTGGCAGAGGGTTCAATGAACCATCTTAAAGCTGTCTGTCTACCGTTCCACTCTCGAACTGCTCGCGGGAAAAACGAGCACTTAAATTTTTCTGGCCTGATTTCTCTTATTTTATCGTGATGATCATTTCTCCCTATAGAGATGGGTTCCAACAGAATGTTTTTGCAGTCGGAGGAGAAAACTAGCGATTGAAATTTCATGAGAAGATCTCGTCGCAACGAAAAAGTCTTTGTTTCAATGATTGCCACTCCAATTCACGTATCATGTCTGTGGCACTATCTCCTCTATTTCGAGATAGGACAAAACGAGCTGCCCTTCTTTGAACTTTTTCGATGCCATCCGTCATTCCCATCTGATGCGGATCCCACACCGCACAGCAATACTCCAGAATCGGGCGGACAAGCGTAGTGTAAGCAGTCTCTTTGGTAGATCTGTTGCACCTTCAAAGTGTTCTGCCAATGAATCGCAGTCTTTGCTTTGCTCTACCCACAATATTATCTATGTGATCTTTGCAATGTAGGTTATTTGTAATTGTAATCCCTAAGTGTTTTGTTGAATTTACATCCCTCAGATGTTTGTGGCTTATCGCGTAATCGAAATTTAGCTGATTTCTTTTACATCTACATCTACATCTATACTCCGCGAGCCACCTTACGGTGTGTGGCGGAGGGTACTTATTGTACCACTATCTGATCCCTCCTTCCCTGTTCCATTCACGAATTGTGCGTGGGAAGAACGACTGCTTGTAAGTCTCCGTATTTGCTCTAATTTCTCGGATCTTTTCGTTGTGATCATTACGCGAGACATATGTGGGCGGTAGTAATATGTTGCCCATCTCTTCCCGGAATGTGCTCTCTCGTAATTTCGATAATAAACCTCTCCGTATTGCGTAACGCCTTTCTTGAAGTGTCCGCCACTGGAGCTTGTTCAGCATCTCCGTAACGCTCTCGCGCTGACTAAATGTCCCCATGACGAATCGCGCTGCTTTTCGCTGGATCATGTCTATCTCTTCTATTAATCCAACCTGGTAAGGGTCCCATACTGATGAGCAATACTCAAGAATCGGACGAACAAGCGTTTTGTAAGCTACTTCTTTCGTCGATGAGTCACATTTTCTTAGAATTCTTCCTATGAATCTCAACCTGGCGCCTGCTTTTCCCACTATTTGTTTTATGTGATCATTCCACTTCAGATCGCTCCGGATAGTAACTCCTAAGTATTTTACGGTCGTTACCGCTTCCAATGATTTACCACCTATGGCATAATCGTACTGGAATGGATTTCTGCCCCTATGTATGCGCATTATATTACATTTATCTACGTTTAGGGAAAGCTGCCAGCTGTCGCACCATGCATTAATCCTCTGCAGGTCCTCGTGGAGTACGTACGAGTCTTCTGATGTTGCTACTTTCTTGTAGTACTCATGTGAATAACTTCACACTTTTCTTTATTCAGGGTCAATTGCCACTTTTCGCATCATGCAGATACCTTATCTAAATCATTTTGCAATTCGTTTTGGTCATCTGGTGACCTTACGAGGCGGTAAATAACAGCATTATCTGTAAACAGTCTAAGAGGGCTACTCAGATTGTCTCCTATGTCGTTAATATAGATCCGGAACAATAGACGACCTACAACAATTCCTTGGAGAATGCCGGATATTACTTCTGTTTTACTCGATGACTTTCCGTCTATTACTACGAACTGTGACATTTCTGACAGGATATCACGAATGCAGTCGAACAACTGAGGCGCTATTCCATAGGCACGTAGTTTGGTTAGAAGACGCTTGTGAGGAACGGTGTCGAAAGCCTTGTGGAAATCTAAAAATGTGCAATCAATTTGACATACCCTGTCGATAGCATTCATTACTTCATGAGTAAAAAGAGCTAGTTGAGTTTCACGAGAATGATATTTTCTGAATCCGTGCTGACTATGTGTCAATAAATCGTTTCCTTCGAGGTACTTCATAATGCTCGAACACAGTATATGTTCCAGAAACCTACTGCAAATCGATGTTAGTGATATGGGTCTGTAATTCAGCGGATTACTCCTACTTCCATTTTTGGGTAGTGGTGTGACTTGAGCAATTTTCCAGTCATTAGGTGCGGATATTACTGTGAGCGAGCGGTTGTATGTAATTGCTAAATATGGATCTATTGTCTCAGCATGCCCTGAAAGGAACCTGGCTGGTGTACAATCTGGACCGGAGACCTTGCCTTTATTAATTGATTTAAGCTGCTTTGCTACACCAAGGACATCTACTTCTATGTTACTCACCGTGGATGACTACAAACTAGAGGTTCCGAGTGAAGAATCCCGCTGTACCCTGTGGCAGTCCGATGGAAAGTTTTCGAATTTGGCGAATGCCTGAAGAAAGTTACCATGCCGTCGCGTGTAGTGTCAACAGTGAGGTATCGAGCAGACGGTCATACGAAATGGTCGTGATTTTCGTGGTCAGGGTGAGGTTCCCTCATTGCGCCGAAGGAAACGCTAAATGTGGAATGATATGCACACATTTTACAGCAGTATGTACTGTGTACAGCAGTGGAACTGTTCAAGTACGATGAATGTTTGTATCAGCATGATAGTGCTCCAGGTCATTAAGCAACATTTCTGAGTCATTTCTGCTTCGCGCCAGACCCCAATCTCTGATTTTAGCTCTTGAGGATGGCTGGGCTGGCATTCCTCCACAGACATCCAAATACGTCATTGAAAGTGTCCCTGGCAGAGTTCAGGTCTTCATAAAGGCGAAAATTGGGCACATCCAACAATAATAACCACAAAAAATTTGTTAACGTATTTTTGATAAAATATTGCATATTTTGGCCAACTGCCTTGACGCAGCAGTAACACTGTTGGCTGTCACTTGCAGGGGTGACCGTCTGACGAGCGCCGTTGGCAAGTGGAGTGCACTCGGGCCTTGTGTGGCGATTTGAGGAGCTACGTGACGTCACGAAAAGTGACTACGGCAGGGAGAGCGATGTGATGACCACACGCCCCTCTATATCCGCATCCAATGAAGCTTCTCGGCTAAAGGTGACTCGGCGATCGGTCAGTGCGGTTGAGTCTTCCGAAATCATTCCGGACGGAGTTTAGTTAGTGTATATTACACGAGATATCTACATTCGACTTCTTGGAATAGCCAAACAAAATACTCTGAAAACAACTGCTCTGCCTTTAGTTTACTCGTTAGTTGGATACTGTTCACCTGTATAGCTCAACAGTTCACACACACAGGCTATGGAATACATCTCGCGTACGAAGACGGCAAGTTCTCGTTCGGTTTTAAGCAATAATACGGAAGAACCGGTCTCTTCTCGTATACGATATCATACAGAAGGGTTCTGAAATAAGACTGAGATCTCAGCCACTAATCTGGAGAACCGCGATGAGGCCTGTTAGCCAGCGCTTTCCTTCCTGTGTTTGCCTCGAAATGTATATGCTGTTTAGGCTACATCTTCTCAAGCCACTACCTGTAACACTGCCTCCCATATATTTTCATTGTTTTCTTAGCAGATTCTCTGTGGCTAACATTGTTCTTCTGTAATTTTTACACCCTATGAATTATGATAGCTTACGATTTCGTCCAGTGCGGTATTTCCTTTCCTGCTGTCTTTTTCTGTGTAACTGTTTGCCATGGAAATCCCGGAAGATGTGTTGCGCACTCAGCAATCTTTGGCTCACTAAAGGAGGAAGACCAAGGTTTGAATGTGGACGGGGATGAAGAGTAAACACTGATATTTAGTTTCGTCCCTTCACGCACGGTTATACTAGATTCGTGACACATACATTAATATGTTGCATTTTAAATATGAATGAACATGGAAAATAATGTTAAGTGATCACATGTCTGTTGAAGGAAAGGCGGGCAGTGAACTACTGTGACACTGTTGTTTATTACTTTCACTGGCATGTTAATTGGAGAGCGTTAGTAGATTCAGAGTAATTTGCTCTAGATCTATCCATATAACGGCGAGTGGAAGGGGAACTGCTAGATCGTACTTTTCCTTACACCATGTTACATCGTATTACTATTAGATGAATAACAATAATCAACCGTTACATTTTATGTTTGTTTATTCTTCTCTTATTTTTGTGGTCTCGGACAAAAAACGGTTCAAATGACTCTGAGGACTATGGGACTTAACATTTGAGGTCATCAATCCCCTAGAACTCAGAACTACTTAAACCTAACTAACCTAAGGACATCACACACATCCATGCCCGAGGCAGGATTCGAACCTGCGACCGTAGCAGTCGCGCGGTTCCGAACTGAAGCGCCTAGAACCACTCGGTTACCGCGGCCGGCTTGTCTCGGACAAGCAACACATATTCCCAATTATGTTGCATATAAAAAACTTTCTCTCTTGTCATATCCATTAGATCCGCTTTTAAAAACAAGTTATCACAATAGCATCCAATGGTGATGTACGTATACCTTTGCCAATGGCAGAACATAACTCTCTCCTGACTGTTAATCAAGTCATACTATGCCAGACTAATCATCTTCGTGTTTGTCTACAGAAAGGAGAGAAACGTAAGAACTTAGGCAGCGATGCGCGTACTATCTTGTCTTGTGGCTGACATCTCAGGCAGAGGTCAACTGCTGAATTATTACTTGACATTTTATTAAAAACTTTACGAACATAGTTCCAACCCATAGTGGGAGAAGAAAAGCATATGAAATGCTACAAAACACATTACTTCACGTGCTTGTTTCTGTTCCTTTAGCACAAAAATTGTACGTAATCTGGCATAAACTGCTATTCTGAACGATGTGTACTCCGTCCGTACAACAAACCCGTGTGTTGCGAACTGTATTTTAGAAATACTTTGTATATTAGGTATTGTATTGGATTCCCGTCACAGATAACAGCACAGTATGCGTCATTAACGGTTCGTTGGGAAGCAAAACAAGTTTTTACTTGATAGTGTCATTATTGGTGGTGCACCATGCAAGTGTTAAAACTTGGTTCCCGCTTTTCCTCCAATGCAAATGTGTACCACCTCTGGCGGCGAACGCAACGCCCCTTCACTTTCCACTGTTGATCCCCAACGTCTTGTACTGAATTCCACGGGTGGTAATCCCGCAGATATATCTTACTGCAACTCTAAGTGGACTCGTCAGGGACATTTTACTGCTGTAACTTCATTAGGAAGTGCTCCGCGGAGATCTGTGACCCATTAGCTTCTGGAGCCGACAGGAGGGGGTTTCCGACCAACATAAATATCCTCGTAGCGACAGCTGGAGGAGGAGCACATTATCTCAGCTCCATTCCGACTTCTGTAGTAATCTCCTTCTTTATCTCTCAAGGAGTCTTCCACCATGATCATTTCAGTCAGAGGAATCGCTTCATTCTTTATATTGCCTTGCCTCACTTTAGCACTGCCTGGACAAGACACGTTTCTCTTTTATGTTCAGGCAATAACCGAAATCTTTCATTTGTTCTACTGCGTAGGATTGTCAACTTGCTTTTCATTATTTCATTATTTTATTATTTCCAAGGGTGTGCACAATTTATTTACTGACATTGGTGTATTCACAGCCGGAACAGACGTACCGTCAGTAGTACACAGAATGAACGGGCGTGACTAGGAAGTGTAAATTTAAGTGTAGTTGTGGCTACATTTACAGTGATGCAAGAATATTCAGTGTCCCAGGTAGTAGAATACGGAAAAATATCTTAAAGTAGTCTGATCCATCACTTCCCCAAGGATTGCAAATTTTAGAGCAGTTTGATTCGGTTGCCATAGCGGCCGATAAGTGACCCGGTACCGATTTGTCGGGTCGGGTCGCCCCTTGCTCGCGACCGCCCCAAGCAGCCACAACAACGAGCGCGCACACAGTCTCGTAGACATGTTAACAGGCCGGTGAATTTAGTTACGTTCAAAAATGGTTCAAATGGCTCTGAGCACTGTGGGACTTAACATCTATGGTCATCAGTCCACTAGAACTTAGAACTACTTAAACCTAACTAACCTAAGGACATCACATAACACCAAGCCATCACGAGGCAGAGAAAATCCCTGACCCCGCCGGGAATCGAACCCGGGAACCCGGGCGTGGGATTTAGTGAAGTCTTGCCCTAGATGTTTTGCTTGCTATCAAAGGCAGGATTGCCCATCACGTAATGCTACGTGTTACACGTGTGGAAAGAAAGGCCATGTCCAAACAGTTTGTATGCAACGGCACAAAAACGCCAATTTTGCCCGCCCTCAGAAAAAAAGCGGGCTCTAGCACATGCAGTAAACGCTGTGTTTTCTAAACCTTCAACGGGTTCTGACATAGGTAAGATTAAGCTGTGCCTCCTTCTCACCCTAGTGCTGTGCAACGGCATTCTAACAAGCTATTTGTCTCATTACGAATTGCTGGCCGTCGTGTGGACTTCCATTTAGACACAGGTGCCTCAGTAACTTTACTAAATCGTGCCACGTACGAACAGTTAGGCTGACCACACATTTCTAAATCTAACAAACACCTCACTGCTTACAACGGACAGGAAATTCCAGTGTATCGGCAGTATAGTTTGCCTGACACTTACAAATGTCACACTAGGACAGCGAATTTCACTGTGCTGAAATCAAGAGACTTTGAGAACATATTAGGTTTACATGCCTTTGATTTGTTTGGCCTTAGCATCCAAGACTATGTACTTTCCATATCAGCTTTTGCACCGAAAGACAGTGTCACTACCTTGCTTAAAATTCCTGAACAATTTTCTGAAGGGATGGGAAAAGCTAACAACTTTGTAGCCCATGTTACATTGAAAGACAATGCACAGCCCAAGATTTTCCTGGCCCGCCTCATTCCAATTGCTTTAAGAGACAAAGTAGCCAGTGAATTGAAAGAATTGCAAGATAATGGTGTAATTGCTCCCATTCAAGCTAGCCAGCGGGCAAGTTCATTACTTTTGTTGACTAAGCTTTCTGATCGCATTCACATTTGTGTTGACCTCAAGTCTACATTCAACCTATAGACAGTAATAGACATTTACTCGTTACTTCGCCATGAGGAACTCATGGACAGGCTTGGTGCAGGATGTTACTTTTCTAAGTGATATCCACTTGCAAATTCCATTGGATGAAGAATCACAGAAAGTGTTCGTTGTAAATACAGACTTAGGACTTTCAAGTATTTGCGTTTGCCGTTTGGTAGTGCTTCTGCACCCGCGATTTTTCAACTTGACTTGGAACAGCTGGCTGTTAAAGTGCCATTTTGTTCGCACCACAGGAACACATTGCCAATTTGCGTGTTCTTTTTCAGAAGCAGGACTCAAGTGTCGTCTAGAAATGTCTGACTTTTTCGAACTGAACTACAGTACTTAGGTCATGTGATAAACAGTTAGGGTGTGCACCCACTCCAATCAGCTTTGCTTGCAATCCGTGACCTGCCAGAACTGTCTGAAACCGAGCGAGGTGGCGCAGTGGTTAGACACTGGACTCGCATTCGGGAGGACGACGGTTCAATCCCGCGTCCGGCCATCCTGATTTAGGTTTTCCTTGATTTCCCTACATCGCTCCAGGCAAATGCCGGGATGGTTCCTTTCAAAGGACACGGCCGACTTCCTTCCCCGTCCTTCCCTAATCCGATGAGACAGATGACCTCGCTGTCTGGTCTCCTTCCCCAAACCAACCAACCAACCAACCAACCAACTGTCTGAACTGCAGTCAGTACTAGGCGAAACATACTGTATTCGGTTCATACCGAATGCCGCTCAGATCGCTGCTGCATTCCGTCGCTTGCATCGCAAAAATGTACCTTTTGTGTTTACTCTAGATTGTCAAGACGCATTTCAGAAACTCAATAACGCTTTGCTTAGTGACAGATGTTTAGTGTATTTTGATCCTGCCAAGCCAGCTGTTCTGCAAGTCAACGCTTCTTCCTATGGAGTCGGCGCTTTGTTCTCGCACAGAATGGTTACACAAGACAGACCCACTGCTTTTGATTCGAAGTTGTTAACTCAAACGCAATGCAATTATTCTCAAAAAGAAAAAGATGCTCTCGCTATTGTGTATGTTGTGACAGAATTCCATCACTATTTGTAGGTCGTAAGTTTTATTTACTGTCAGATCACAAGCCATTGCAGACCTTGTTTCATCCTTGAAAGCCGGTTCCCACACGCACCGCTCAAAAGTTGCCACGTTGGGCTTTGTTGCTTTCTCAGTATCAGTATGAAATTGTGTACAGACCTACAGCAAAGCATGACAATGCAGACGCCCTATCTCACCTTTCGACTGGCCCGTACTTTGATTTCGATACATTTGCCACATATTGTTCCCAAATCGATAAGCACGACTCTGAACTGCTGGAATCCTTTCCCTTGCACTACAGAAAAATAGCACAGGCCACGGAAGCAGAACCAGATTTGAAGATTTTGTTGCATTACATTCTCACGTCTTGGCTTCGTTCATTGAACACCCTAACCAGAACTCAGCTGTGCGCCGATATTTTGCAGGTCGGCATAACATTCCGGTACAATAATGTGTAATTCTAGTTAAACATGACAGTGAACAATTGCGTGCGATTATTCCCACAGTGTTGCAAAAG
Source organism: Schistocerca americana (assembly GCF_021461395.2). Lineage (NCBI taxonomy): Eukaryota > Metazoa > Arthropoda > Insecta > Orthoptera > Acrididae > Schistocerca > Schistocerca americana. Next base: position 384,033,050 of record NC_060123.1, on the reverse strand, counting down.
GATGTGTTGCGATTGCTCCATCAAAGACATTGGTTAATTGTTGGCACTAAACAGTTAGCGCGACGGCACTGTACATGGCAGGGCATTGACACCCATATTGAACAGATGATGTCACAATGTCGCGCAGGCGCGGAGGACTAATCCGATCTGCCGCAGACATTCTCAGTTTGGCCTAAGACTGAATCGCCACGGCAACGAGTGCACATCGAATTTGCAGGACCGTTCGGGAACGCTCGTTGGCTAATGGTGGTAGACTCTCTTAGCAAATTCCCATTAGCGTTTCCTATGAACTCTACCACATCACGTAGCACCATCCAATCGTTGTCGTCAATGTTTTGCATAGAAGGTTTGACAGAAATACTTGTGTCGGACAAAGGACTACAGTTCACTTCACATGATTTAGGACAGTTTTGTGAATACAACTCCATTCGTCAATTCACAAGTGCTCCATTTCAACCGCAGTCCAACGGAGAAGCAGAACGCATCATACGCACTTTCAAACAACAGATAGCCAAGCTTCGCACCACCCACACACAGGAAAGGCGCCGAAACTCTTTCTCGCCTCCTATCAATCCCACCCACGAGACGGACCATCATCGGAGGAACTTCGGCATGGCCGCCGCCATCGGACACTACTACACTTGCTACACCCACCGCAGCATCCGGCGCCACCTATTGTCCGTAAGTATCGAGTTGAGCTGCGCGATGTTGTTCCTTTCAGGGTTTATGGCAACCGTGGGCGCTGGGAAAGAGGCTTGATACAGGACTGCATTGGCTCTTTTATGTACTTAATTGCAGGTCACGATGGTTTGCAGCGTCGCCATCAGAACCAAATTCGAGCATGTCATTTGCCCCGTGATTCTGGTGCTTTTCTTCCCCAACATTCACAACCTCACAGGACCGCGTGGCCTTGCGGCCACTTGCTGGCGCCACCAGAGCACCCCAGGAGGAGAGGATGGACGAAGCTCAGTCGCCCTCCCCGCCCCCCCCCCCCCCCCCCACCGTCTTCCCTGCTCTCGGACCCAATGGACCTGGACCTGGACCCGCCATCGCCGTCGCCATCGCCGTTGCCGTCGCCGATGTCGTCCCAAGACACGCCCTTAGGCAGCAGTTTCCAGGAGGATTCTCCTGTTCCCTCGCAAGCCAGATGGCGGGGTACCTTGGTAGTATGCCGTCCTCCACAGCAAAGGCTCTCAGCTCATCTCCGTCTTAGCAACTGCCTCCTTCACTGTTATTGTTCGCAGCCTCCCTACACGACAACGGTGCGGCATTTCGGGGGGAGGAATGTGCTGGCATAAACTGTCACCAGCACACCAGTTGGCAAAGAGGTGGCGAGAAGGTTGGTAACAGGCGCTGGAGCAAACGTGATTATCAGGAGCGACGCCGCTGAAAACAGACTCGCAAATAACGAGCTGCCTACGCCCTCTCGATGGCCAGTATTTAGTTCCTTGCCACGGACCGGAGTACTCAGACACAGTTGCAGGTAGTCGCCAAGCGAGTTACAGACAGTCACCCCAGTCGCAGTTGGAGTCAAAGTCGCAGTCAGTCACAGTGTACAGCTCAGTCAGTCAGTACTTAGCGACCTAGTGTACATAGTGGGACGTGTACTTCACCAGCAGTGAGGTTAACGTAGACTATTAGGGAAAACTTGTTTGACAACAGCTTGCTTAAAGATAAGTAGCTTTCTGTTCTGAGAAACCTCGTTAACATTTGTGTGCAGTTGTGTTGTAGAAAGAGGATAACGGCCACGAAACAACGACCTCTCCTTGCTTCCCGTGGTGCAAGGGTGGCAACGAGGCAATTCAAAGATACAAAATAATGAAATCCGTCGAACCACGAGTGGTCTATTGCGACAAGCGATGTGGAACCCTAGCGACAAACTAAAACTAAGTCCTTCAGATAGAGCTATGATACTAAAGGCATTGAAGTTAGTCTTAGGTGAATTCTTGGAATGTGATAGGAAGGTGGAACGGCAGGCTATTCAGGGAAAGAAGAACTGATTGTTCAGTGTGCTGAGTGATGAACGTATTGACCGCAGATGCTCAAAAACTTTTAACGTGATTCAGCGGAAAGTATTATGTTAACTGTTAATCGGACTTGAAAATTGGTTATTACATAATGGTTGCACGAGTGTAATTACCAAGGCGAAGGTAACACTGTTACCAGACAGAGAGTAAGGTATTTTTGGCGAAATTATTTTCCACTTTGTTAAAAAGGAACATTGAGGGTTGTAGAGCGTTGAATAATGGGTAATATCATTTGTGACTGTGGTACAGGGGGACAGTACATTAAAAATGTACGAGAGACGGCCATACATAATATCAGAACGGCACCCATCACTAATCGTACAGCACCAGTCATGAAGATCAACATATGTTGCAGTCACTGTGAACCATGTGTCATTAAAATGCCATGGAGGATCATTTACTTTACAGAGGATAGGATAACAGCCTGCAATAATGCACATACCAAAATCTGGCCTCGACCTGATGAACATAATTCATATTTTTCCTATAATCAGTAGTAAATTAGAATGAAATTTTCACTCTACGGCGGAGTGTGCGCCGATATGAAACTTCCTGGCAGATTAGAACTGTGTGCCGGACCGAGACTCGAACTCGTTACATCTAGAAACAACCCCCAGGCTGTGGCTAAGCCATGTCTCCGCAATATCCTTTCTTACAGGAGTGCTAGTTCTGCAAGGTTCACAGGAGAGCTTCTGTGAAGTTTGGAAGGTAGGAGACGAAGTACTGACGGAATTAAAGCTGTGTGGAGGGGGCGTGAGTCGTGCTTGGGTAGCTCAGTCGGTAGAGCACTTGCTCGCGAAAGGCAAAGGTCCCGAGTTCGAGTCTCGGTCCGGCACACAGTTTTAATCTCCCAGGAAGTTTCAGTAGTAAATTATGTTCAAATGAGTGTGAAGGCCAATGGGACGTAACTACTAAGGTCATCAGTCCCTAAGCTTACACACTACTTAACCTAAATTATCCTAAGGACAAACACACACATCCATGCACGAGGGAGGACTCGAACCTCCGCCGGGACCAGCCGCACTGTCCATGACTGAGTAAATTATTTTGCGATGTGGACATCATACTTTGTTTTCAAAATATTTTTTGTGTAATTATATCCTTAACAAATATCGTATGCCTCCCAAAATGTATATAATTTACATATGTGCAATAACGTCAGTGGTCCAAATGTGACACAGTACTAATCTCTGTTACGAAGTTTGTCATAAATAGTATATCTCTTTTTCAGACAAAAAGCCTAGATCATAGAATCAATACTAGCAATTAGAATAATTTGCATAAAGATTTAAAGTCATCCAATTTGATCCAGAAACAGGTATAGATCCAGGTTTCAGTTCTGTGTTGTTACAGTTTTCCTCTGTCTCTCTCCTACAAAAAGGAGTTACCGTCGAACACGCATTTAAAATTCCAGAGATTCCTAGTATTTTAATAATAATAACAAGAAAATATTTATCACAATAAAATGTTTACATCCGTGGTTATTGCAGTGTTTATGAGTTGGAAGGGAGTGGGTTTGGGGGGTGGGGGTGCAGGGTGATATCCCCACTAGACCACTCCTGACTCCACTCGGATCCGCGGCTGTCTTGAAAGGTATTAAGTATTCAAGGACGGATATTGTCAATAACTTGACAGCAGCCACAAACTTTTGTAATAGTGAAGTCGAGCGTAAGAGGAGCCTAAAGGATTTATTGGTGGCCAAATCCTTCTACTCTACTGACAAATGTTTAGTAGAATCAGCTAATGTACATGTTATCAATAATATCACATATCGAGAGTATTGCGTAAAATCGGACCTACACATTGTCAGAACAATAATGTCACCAATGTAAATAAGTGAAACAACCTGATTTCTTTTTGATGATGCAATAGGCAACACTAACATAGGAATTATATTCTGCAACTGAGTGTGTGTATATTTACATGTCTATGACAAATTTTAATATTGCCCCATAAATGAAAACATGTTTAACGGTTTTCCATTTATTCCTCATCTGTGAGAATCATTTATGTTAGAGTGTGTTGAAGCAACATAAATATTTTTTGTAAATATGTATTCTTATTTTATGACATGTCCATTATCTTTGAGGATCTACTGTCTGAAGATCTGTTGAACTAAAATGCATTCTGTGTAACATAATATAATGTTGAGTATGTTTCTATATGTGATGTATAACATCCACTATTTACAAAGTTAGTATTGATGGGGCGATCCTGTGGAAAGTGCTCAGTCAAGCATTTCGTGATGACTATTTCCTCTGTGTTCAAACCTGACTTGAACTGGCAGTGAGATGGAAACGCACAGTGCCGTCTTAGCAACTATCTCCCACACGGCATCCTCAGGAGGAGCAATCACGGCGCACACACGGTCGCGTAATCAGATTGGCGTATCGGATACGCGTGGCGCCGCATAGCGGCCACGGTGTGCACTAAATGTTTCAGGCGTCCGGCGCCCGGGGCCTTGTTACGCCGCTGCCGGGTTCCCAGCGGACTCGCTCCCAATTAGGCGGCGCTGCAAATCGCCGAAGCTCTCGGGAGCTCTCCGAAACCGTCTCCAGAACTCGCTGGGGCCAAGGGCCAACCAGACTTCTGGAGTTGCAGCCGAACTTGAGGAATCGTGTTTCCGCCTGGTACTGCCTGCCGCCACGACACTTGCAACTTGTGCGCGACTCTGTATTCCGGTCCCTCCCCTCTCTGCCACCCACTCATTCTGCCTCCAGCGCACCGCCCGCCTCCCTATTTTATCCCTTTCACCGAGTTTACGAGGACTTCAATGCTCAAGTAGATTTGAATCTCCTAATTCTATAGGCGAATGTATACTGGTTTTCATTAATACTGCAGAATCACAGCAGTAAGGACCGCTGAAGTGTTTTGCGACAAATGTGGTGGAAGTTATCCAGATTACTCTACAAGTGACATGTTCCTGATATAACATGAAATATCCGTTTTAGACTAATTGCGCAGTACAAATATGAAATATTGATTCGTCATTTTGTTACTTTGTATTTATTGATTGATTTATGGAGGCTTTCGACAAGTAATACAACACATTGGCCAATAACAATTGAAAAAATGCGGAATTAGTTGTGGGGCATCGTGGAATGTTCCCGTTTCAATCCCTACAGTTTCACGAAGCTCCGATTGGTGGCGGCCCCTATAGTTTCATGAAGTTCCGATATGTGGCGGCCCTGTATGTAGCCTTCAAATTGGCGTCTGTAACGGATGTGCGCCAAACAGACAGCTGTCACTGAGTTTCTTTTTGCGGAAAACCAGACCATCACAGATATTCATAGTCGCTTGCAGAGTGTCTACGGAGGCCTGGCAGTGAACAAAAGCATGGTGAGCCGCTAGGTAAGGCGTCTGACGTTATCGAAAGAAGGCCTGCAAACCTCTTCGATCTCCAGTGTGGCTGCCGGCCGTACACAGCTACGCTACCTTCAGGAAATTCAAGAAACGATATCCTTGTGTTTGTCACCACAAAAATACAAACGAACGTTTTCTCCATGACAATGCCAGGCCGCACACAAGTCTGGACACCTGAGAAGAGCTCAAAAAACTTCATTGGACTGTTCTTCCTCGTCCACCCTATAGCCCGGGTCTCGCACCTTCCGACTTCCATCTGTTTAACCCAATGAAGGATGTACTCCACGGGAAGCAGCATGGAGATGATGGGGAGCTTATCGATGTACCAAGCCGTTGGTTACGACATCTACCAGAATAGTGGTACTATGCGGTCGTACAAGCCCTCACACTAAGGTGGCGTAAAGCCGTCGCCTAGAACGGAGATGTGTTGAAAAATAGGGTCCTGCAACTAAAAGAGTTGAAATACTGAATAAATCCAACTTTTCAGAATAAAATTATGTTGCGCTACTTATAGAACCCCGTCGTATTATTTATGCTAAGAGTAGGGCCATCTAGTCCTGTCTCACATGTAACTAGACGTCCATTACGATAAGCATGGGTTACTTACATCGAATAAGCAACATTATACAATATCTATTAAGTATTATGGTGGAGAAAAGTAAGAGAAACCCAGTTTACACTTTTTCGTAAGAAGTACAACAATAGCGGCGAGGTACAGGAAGGCAGATTTAAACCATAAGTAGTAGCAGTCATGCATCTAAGAGATGGGGTGGAAGTAAGAGAGAGGAGAGAACATGATAAGTTACGAATATAAGGGAAAAGAAAGTGATGTTGTTCATTGAAAAATGAAAAGACATGGAATAAACTGGCGATGTGCGTCAATTTTTGGGAAAACGTGATGATAGTGACAGAAGGATGTGCTCCAACTTCTTCCTAAAAGTAACAGCCGTTCTAGGCTGTACTTGCGCCAGTAACTCATCTCCTGCCTTCGATGCTTCACGAAAGCTCTCCTGCAAACCTAGCAAGACTAGCACTCCTGGAAGAAAAGATATTGCGGAGACATGGTTTAGCCACAGCCTGGGGGATGTTTCCAGAATTAAATTTTCACTCTGCAGCGGAGTGTGCGCTGATATGAAACTTCCAGGCAGTTTAAAATTGTGTACCGCACCGAACCTCGGTCTCAGGGCCTGTGTACCTTTCATGGACAAGTGTCCTAGTGACTGAGCTACCTAAGCAGAACTCACGCCCCCTCCTCACAGCTTTACTTACGCCAGTGAGAAGGTAGGAGATGAGATGCTGGCGAAAGTAAAGCTGTGAGGATGGGGTATCAGTCTTGGTTGTGCAACTCAGTAAAGCACTTGCCCATTAAAAGCTGAAGGTCATGATTTCGAATCTCGGTCCGGCACACAGTCTTAACTTGCCAGGAAGTTTCGTATCAGCGCACCCTCCGTCGCCGAATGAAAAGTTCATTCTGGAAACAGGGCACTCAGTTCTGTGCAGTGTGCAGGGTATGTCAAAGTAGTCATGTACTCAGAGAATGAGCTTAGAGCTGCCGATGCATCACATTTGTAGGCAAGGTCCTATTGGAGATGGTTTTCCGTTGGCTTCTTCCGACCTTTTACGTAGTGTTAAGTGTGTATCTGCCTCGTGTGGTTGGTTGTGATGAGTGCTTGCATGCCGGCCGCTGTGACCGAGCTGTTTTAGACGCTTCACTCCTGAACCGCGCTGCTGCTGCGGTCGCAGGTTTGAATCCTGCCTCGGCCGTGGATGTGTGTGATGTCCTTAGGTTAGTTAGGTTTAAGTAGTTCTACGTCTAGGGGGCTGATGATCTCAGATGTTATGTCCCATAGTGCTTAGAGCCATTTGAACCATTTTTGAGTGCTTGTGTGGTGCAGCATTTGGTTTTTGGTGTAACGGATGAAACCCAGTACCAGCATATCGACAGCTCTTCTCCAATGTACAAAGGGGGTCGCCGAGCTTAAAGTCTCTACTCGACGGACGGTTTACCATCAACCCTGTCAAATGTCCTCGTTTCATGAGACACTGTGGAGAGGCTTGGAGTTTAATGCAGGAGATTAGTGCGATTGCTGTTGTTAAGGAACCTTATGCGACTGTATCTTCTTCTCTTGCCAGCTAAATACTGGCAGAGAAAATATTCCAGAGCTACGATTCGAATCGTCTTACCTCTGAGTCGAGTGCCGCTGCACAGGCAAGAGTTGGTGACCACAGCTATGGAGGCGTATACAGCACAGCATAGCTTGTTTAAAGACGGTCGGCAGCAACAGAAAAGGAGTTCGCGGAAGCTTTTGTTTTATGAATGGGCACAGTTATGGTACCATGCAAATGAGACAGTGTTTTGCTTATGATGAGATGCGGTGTGCTGGGATGCATACACACTGAAGAGTCGCTGAAGGAGGCGTAGTGTACGATAATCGCGTAACCTGACCGCAACCTCCCTAACATGGGCTATGAAGCACTGGAATGATCAAACAGACGGATGTTGCAGATGTAATGCACTGAAACATTCCTGGTTACCTCTATCCGTCTAGTTCTCTCGTGTCGTGCTGGATTACGTCATAATAGTGGAGGCGCGTTAAAATGAATGGTTCTACAAGTTTACGTGAACCCTCTGCGGAAACATGTTACGAAACTTCAAGGGCGTAGAGCCGAATGGAAGCCGTCCTGTCTATGGCGACATTATTTTCCGCTCAGATGAGATGTTCATCTACTATTACAAGTCACTGTTTAACTGTTAAGGTATTGAAATATCTACGGGGGGAACAGGAGGGAATTCGATCGAGAAATTCAGGGCCGATGGCAGAAGAATTTGATGGGAAACTTGTACAACAGTATATGGTTATCTTGGCTGTTAAGTTCATAACGAAGCTGATTTCATCTCTTAAAAGCTGCTTTCGACGCAGGAAAGGTCTGTTACCCAAGATTACCCCACAGGTTGTAAATGAGATTAAGACTTGCAAACCGAACTGATGAATCGAACTGTTTGCTGTCAAATATTACAATGTTAATTACCTAAATTAAGTTTCTGTCATGTAACCGATTCCTCATTAGAAGATACCAAATTCCACAAGTCCCATGGACAGACTTACCTTTGTTGAAGTTTTTCATATCTTCCACTATATATAAAATTGTATAGTATTACCATTCCAATATGCCTGGAATCAGTGTTGCCACCATGCCAAAGCTCAAAACGAAGATTGAGCACCTTCTCAACTGAGATACAGCATGTATTAATCTCGGCTGATCCGTGCAGATGCAACACTTCGTCACTGCCCGTCGTCGGAGCAGTCACTTTCTTTTGTAATGGTAACTGGAGACCGAATTGTCTACCAAACTATAACGTATCCTTCATTCCAATCATCTTTTGCACAATCTTAAATTATACTGAATACCAAATTTCTGCAAGCTTCAGCACATCATAAAAACAATCTGTATTCCTCACAGATTGCCTGTTGAATTCGCATGATAATCAAGTTTATGACATGTTGATTTAACCGGGTTAACATGAGGGTGTGTGCGTTTTGTGTATTGAACTGGGGTCCTATAAACGACGGAGAGGCTCAGTGGCTCACAACCCCGCAATAGGCCACAGCAGTCGACCCACCCCACCGCCACCCCACACAGAACCCAGGATTACTGTGCGGTCCGGCCCCCAGTGGACCCCCCCCCCCCCCTGACCCCCTCCCCCCTGACCCCCTCCACCCCCCCCTCCCCCGCCACCCGCGAACGTCTTATACCAGACGAGTGTAACCACAAATGTTTGCTAGGTACAGTACTTATGGTGCACGCGTACAGGAGACAGTGTTTGCGCAGCAATCGTCGACATAGTGTAACTGAGGCGGAATCAGGAGAACCAGCCCGCATTCGCTGAGGCAGATGGAAAAGCACTTTAAAAACCATCCACAGAGGGGCTGCCTCGACCCTAATGCTTCGGGCGGATTCTTGCCGCCAGGGGCGGGCAGGCCTTCCCGCTCGGGACACAGCGCGTTAGACCGCGCGGCTAGCCGGGCGGGCAACGTGAGGGTAGTATGATTAGTGCTGTGTATGACTTCGTACTCAACAGTAAGGAGAGGTAGGCTACAGAATAATGTGGCAACTGTCGTCATAGGGAACCTGGACGGGGGAAGAAAGGGTTAGTGAACAAGTAGTATGTATAAATTGTTGTTGTGGTCTTCAGTCCTGAGACTGGTTTGATGCAGCTTTCCATGCTACTCTATCCTGTGCAAGCTTCTTCATCTCCCAGTACCTACTGCAGCCTACATCCTTCTGAATCTGCTTAGTGTATTGATCTCCTTGTCTCCCTCTACGATTTTTACCCTCCACGCTGCCCTCCAATGCTAAATTGGTGATCCCTTTATGCCTCAGAACATGTCCTACCAACCGATTTCTTCACCTAGTCAAGTTGTGCCACAAACTCCTCTTTTTCCCAATCCTATTGAATACCTCCTCATTAGTTGTATGATATACCCATCTAATCTTCAACATTCTTCTGTAGCACCACATTTCGAAAGCTTCTATTCTCTTCTTGTCCAAACTAGTTATTGTCCATGTTTCACTTCCACACATGAATACACTCCATACAAATACTTTCAGAAACGAATTCCTGACACTTAAATCTATATTCGATGTTAATACATTTCTCTTCTTCAGAAACGCTTTCCTTGTCATTGCCAGTCTATATTTTATATCCTCTCTACTTCGACCGTTATCATCCGTTATTTTGCTCCCCAAATAGCAAAACTCCTTTACTACTTTAAGTGTCTCATTTCCTAATCTAATTCCCTCAGCATCACCCGACTTAATTCGACTACATTCCATTATCCTCGTTTTGCTTATGTTTAAGTTCATCTTATATCCTCCTTTCAAGACACTATCCATTCCGTTCAACTGCTCTTCCAAGTCCTTTGCTGTCTCTGACAGAATTACAATCTCATCGGCGAACCTCAAAGCTTTTATTTCGTCTCCATGGATTTTAATACCTACTCCGAACTTCTCTTTTGTTTCCTTCACTGCTTGCTCAATATACAGATTGAATAGCATCGGGGAGAGACTACAACCCTGTCTAACTCCCTTCCCAACCACTGCTTCCCTTTCATGTCCCTCGACTCGTATAACTACCATCTGGTTTCTGTACAAATTGTATATAGCCTTTCGCTCCCTGTATTTTACCTCTGTCACCTACAGAATTTGAAAGAGAGTATTCCAGTCAACATTGTCAAAAGCTTTCTCTAAGTCTACAAATGCTAGAAACGTAGGTTTGCCTTCCTTAAGGGGCTCCGGAAAGGCTCAAAATCATGAAAGTTCAATTTTTACTTTTTTGCGTTTTCTGAATCTGCAGACTATTACCTTTTAATAGATATATAATTTATTCAATTCCGAAGACTACAACTATTTTTAAATTTTTTTTGAAATGTGTTCTACATGGGCGTGACCCATGTGGCGCTGTTAAACTGCTGTCAAATGGTGTTATTATTAACGTCCGTGTTCATCAGGTACATTTTAGTGATGTGAGATAAAGTATGTGTTGTGGCTAACCTGTGATGGTTCAATATATATCGCTGGTGTGATTGTCGATTGTTTCATGTTTATTTACTCTGTCGTTATCTCGAAAATATTCGTAATTAATTCTGTTTCTTGAGTCTCTGTTTTGTTGAAGTATAATAATGAGTAAAAGTAAAGTTATTAGAAATCCTCTGAAGGTTTTTAAGAAAAGGAGAAATGTTGGAAAGCCAAAGGTATGTGTTATTACTGTAAACAATAAGGACGATAACCAAGTGAGTGAACCTAACCTCTCAAGTACACCTGCCCATAGCAGTCAAAGTGGGAAAGAAAATACTTCACAGAAGAAGCTTGGTTCAATGAGTGAAAACTATGAATGTTTTATGGGCGAATCGGATGTGAATGAAATATTTGATATGTCGGTTCTCAAAGGAATTTTTTCAAACTGTGTAAGATGTATTCATTGTAGTGAAGTTGGTCTGGAACTCTCCATAATAAAGCACGTAGGACTTGCTAGTGAAATACAACTGAAATGTGATAAGTGTTCATACATGACCACCTTTTGGAACAGTGTTGCAGTAACTGCAACTGAAGAAAATGGTAGCAAAATCTACGAACACAACAACGAGCGATGCTTGCTTTAGACAAGGAACGCCTTCGGGCTGAATCTGGAGGAGGAGTTTGCAGAGGATGAAGATAATCCATCCTATGGACCTGGAATGCACTAAAAAGTTAATCCAATCTTTGTCGCTCGATTCCCAAAACTTTTATTTTCTCGTACTAATTACATGTTTTCTAAGGATCTTCGAAACATATTTGTTTCAGACTTTCAGTAAATGTTACACAGTACCTTCTGCATAATTTAACACAGCCTTTTTCCAAAAAACTGTATATTTTTGAATATATAAACAAAAAATTGCAAAAAAATGTTGTGAATTTTCATTACAATTGAAAAAAATCATCTTTAATAACTGAACTAAAATTTTGTAAAATACCTATGTTAAGTTGTAGCCCATATTCCAATAAATAATCTGTAAAAAGTTCAACTTCCTACCTCAAATACTTTGTGAGGAAAGATGTAATTTATAAGCGTTATTTTAACATTGCAAGTATAGGGCGTTCCGGAGCCCCTTAATCTAGCTTCTAAGATAAGTCGTAAGGTCAGTATTGCCTCACGTGTTCCAACATTTCTACGGAATCCAGACTGATCTTCCCCGAGGCCGACTTCTACCAGTTTTTCCATTCATCTGTAAGGAATTCGCGTTAGTATTATGCATCCGTGACTTATTAAACTGATAGTTCGGTAATTTTCACATCTGTCAGCACCTGCCTCCTTTGGGATTGTAATATATGAATATACATACACTGTCACGACATTGTACATATGGTGACTCGCTCGAAGGTATTACAGTAACAAATATTTCATGGACATAACCAGCTCTGCTTTGGTCGCATATCAAAAAAAAGTTTTACTCACTTCACAAGCCAAAGCTACACATAAACGTGAAGAAGAGAATGATCCTCCAGTGGTACGCGGGCCGCAGTATGTGCTGCCGTTCGCACCAAAAACTGTCCCTCAGTCTCACAACGCCAGCAGCATCCTAAACAGTATATTAACGAATATGCAGATGTACTGATTTCATGGGAACTTCTGTACAGCTCTGTTGTGATAATACTATACTCAAGACTCCTGCCTATTATTATGTTTTAAAATAAAAGCATGTATGTCAATAACTCTAAAGCTTGTCCTATGAAACTGCTTTGGCGTTATTTCACATCATTATGGAATCAATTGCATATCAACATCGCCAAGGCGACCTACAGTGGTTTCAGCTGGAGCTGAGCAAGATATCACAATACCGAATGTATAGAGCCGTCACTGCACTGAAATTTCACATTGTAAGAGAAATAAGGCTACTTTGAAAAAATTGTAAGAACTGGTCCGTCATTCGAATAATTTTAATTAAATAATCGTGATAATTAACCATTATAACCCGTTAGAAATGGGAATGAAGTTACACATCCTTGAACAGGCACGTTAATTCCTCACAAAGTTAACAAATTTTTAGAAATAAACTGTGAAATTATGCAAGTGTCTAGGTCCAGTGGAATAATAAGTGTAATGCTAGATTTCAAACTTTAGCTTAAAGATTTCTTTTATACCAAAATAACCATTATTATTTCAAGCTTCATGAAGATCATATGAGACTGTACCAAATAAAGTAACTTACGTGTCGGTGAGGATGGAAAACAGAACTTCTTTTTCTAATGGGTCGTAAGGAATTCTCATCAGAAGACATTCACCCTCACAACACTAATAATAAACACTAACTGATAAATACGAAAATAAAGTCCCCTTCTTTCCCTGCAAACGTGCACGTAACACTGACTTGCTAGTCTGTTGACTGAGGAGGTGGCTATAAAAATTTACCATTCAATCTCTGCTCAGGTGAGAAGTGTTTTTAAAAGTAATTAAGATACTAAATACAATCCGACATACCTCTACATTCACTATAATAAAATTGAGGGCTAGTTTTAATATTTTCACGGTTTCTGAAAAACGAGTAGCGAAAGCATTATGAACGTTACTTTGAATCTGGTTGTTTCCACACATTTTGTACGAACGAAAATGTATTTTATCAAAAAATAAAAGTTTTTAAAAGCATATGAGATTTTAGAGTTATATTTGCCTACCAAACTCTGTAAATAGAAGTTTTATAGCTTGCATTGTGCAATAGAACACAACGAAGGAGTAGCATAAAGAAAAAAGAAAACTAAAAATATAAGAGCCACCCTGATGCTGAGTGTGTAAACACGTTTGATAACGTAAATGACAAAGGTATGTTACTTTACCCCAAAACAAATGAAACCTTATTCTAAGTTAAGTTCACTGTTAATATTTAACAAAGAGCGTTCGTGTTGCTTTTACTTTGTGAGTGGAACTTCACTGTGGACTGAAAATGCATTTTCAGCCTTAGTATATCAACTATCTGTTATGGTGAGATACGCTGGATATTTTACTACCTATCAAATTGAGGAGGAGAGCAGAATAGGTGTAATACGGTACATCAGTGCATCTTATCGCGGCTACTTTGAACGTGCAGCACGGGAACACTCCACACCGCACAAGGACTTCCACTCGTGTACCGCAAGTAACTACATTTCAGGAAACCGGCCACTATCAAACCACTGGGGATTCTAACAACACACAGAAATACCACAGTGCAGCAAACCAATCAATTCAGAGCTTTCTGGCAACAAGCTATGAGCAGCTGTAATACCACCCAAAACCACGCCCTCGCTGTGGTGTAAAAGAGCCAATCAATGCTCCTCATGCATATGTGTGCTCGTGACACGTCACAATGGACGGAGGGTGACATGGACTCAGGAATACTAAATTTGGAAGTTTGAGCATAGAACAGCGTCACCTGGACTGATGAGTCACATCAACGGCATAGTGCGATTACGCTGGAAACAACACGAGGCGATTCTTCCTACTAGTTAGCGTGGCACCATACAACCAAGTGACGGTATCCACCTGGGGCGGTGGGTGTTTCATTGGAGAAAGACAGTTGCACCTGTCTGTTGTCATCTGTCACCGGAGGACGACACTGGTCCCTACCGCTCGTTTATATGCCACTGTTTCTTCGCCCAGATACATTTCCACAGGACAATGCACCCCTCAACAGCCTCTTAAATTCTTCAGAATGATTTGTTGCACATTCTGTTCTGAACTGGACGATAGAAACATGCAATGGTGTGTCAGTAATACAGCTATCTATGTGGCACCAGTGGTTGCTTCTGACCAGTTTCCATGTAACTCTCTGACTAGCGTTAATTTTTGAGATTTGGCGAAGAGTTTAACGGTACTTACATGAGTCTGGGGTTATGAATCTGAGCAGTCATTCATAAAAATATTTGTGTCCATAGAATATGTGAAAGCTTCAAATTTTCTCTATGTAGGGATCTCAAATGTGTGCTTTACAGTAAAGTTTCTATTTGAGTGGCTAACTGTCCGATATCATATCTGTGTCTTACTTACTGCCTAAAGAAAATTACAGCAAAAACCGTAGCTTGGGTAATCATTTGTATATGGAAGAAAATAATCATATCATGATGTAAAAATTCAATGTCTTCATTATTTTTATCGGGTATACATAAATTAACTGCAACTGGAAGTGCGTTAGAGAATTTCGTACATAGATAGAAAGAGCTAAGTGGATATCACTTTATGGTCTTCTGTTTTGAAAGAAAACAAGTGGCGTTCCACGTTTGCTCAGACCACAGAACTAGAATACTAAACGCAAATTTATGCAGTCTGCGTCATGCTCCTCTCTGGGGGAGAACAGACGAATAAATAACAAAACACATAAAAGTAAGAAATAACGAAAACGACCTGAGAATACTGTAACTCAAGTATTTCCAAAATGCGGGGCATCCATTCTGCGTGCACTTCCTTTTACGAAGTTATAGTTGCCCACAGAATGAGCAAGAACGTTTTGGTAACCAGTTTCAACAAACAAAATAAAAGTCAATATTTCTTCACACCAGCTGCAGCTGCTACGAAGGTTAGATGTGTTAGATAGATAGATAGATGACTCAGCGTTTTCAGTTCCATATTAGTCGGTCATGGAATTATCGGTACATACCTGCGTTATCGTAGCCTAAGCCGTAAGACATACACTACATAGGCACATCTCAGTTCAATAAGAATGCAAGGTGTACTCAAAAGTTTGGGACGAATTAATTAGGCGACTGTGCTACTGCAAAAATATTGCAACTATCTGGATATTTCAATTCAATTTTTTTTCAAAAGCCCAATCCATTAGTAGGACTTAAGTCCTTCCCATCAAATTTCGTCCTTGTCGTCTGTCGCGTTCCCTATCGTCATACATTGTCTCAATACTTCTTCACAAGACCAGAACACTCGATTTAAATTTCAAGTATAGGAAGCCTGGCGCAAAAAAAAGGGATCGCCCAAACAACAACAAAAAGTTAACTCAAACCTATTCGAGTGCAGTATGAATTTTAATAACTTTCCAATTACTCACGCATAAAATGTAAATAGATATGTAAATTTTTTCATCATACACGGTATAACCATTCCAGCACTCAGTTGCTTTGAAGGGGAGAACAGTCAGTGCATTTAACGTGTATTTGGGCGACTTGCTGGAATATCTCTCTGAAGATTTCTGCTGCTAAAGATATCGTGATACTATACTTCGGTTTATTTAAGATTACGTTAATATACTCCATTTTCCAAAACATTGCAATTTATGAAAGTTTGACAATGTTTTCTTAGACTACATGTACGAATTGTGAGGACTCATTTAGAATAAAGGTATTGAATTTCTGAAATAGCTCATTTCTTTGATACAGAACAATGAGGACTAATTTAATGCTTTTTTTCGGAATTCAGTCACGAAAAGATGGTTTGTGAAGAGTGAGGAAAGAACCAGGAATGCTTACGCCTCTTGAAAGTACCAGGTGAAAATCACACATTTGATTTCGAAATCTGATGTCGGCTTCTGAGTTTGCATCTTGTTAAAATTTTTGTGTCCCGAAAGTTTCTACTTCAGATCATTGCGGTACCATATCAATCAGCTTCTTCTGAACATTTTCTGTTCATAAACTGTTGAACATTTAAGGCTTTTCAGTTATATGTTTCGGTATGGTTATCATGTCCTCTCTTTGTTGCTGTTGCTTATCTGCTCGATGTTACCAACTCTGTGTATTTCAGACATACTTTCCTTCAACGAGGTGCGTGCATAAAAGGTACGCTTTGCCGGTCATTTCAATTTTAATAAAATATTGTTCAGCAAATATTTTGATAGTGAACTGCATACTTTAACTTTTTAACCTGTACAACTATATGAGCTACGTTATTTGCGTCTATACTCTGCCATAAAATCAGGAAACGTAACCACATATTGAAAGCTATTTACTGCTTGCGGTGTGGTTACTGTTATTAAATGATGGAATTTTTGACCGATATAAGGTGTTACTTGATATTTTTAATATGATAGCACCATTTTCGTTACTTAAATTTATCGTTACGCGTTTTAGAATAAATTAGCTCCGCTTTATTGCTTTTAGAACGATGTCGCAATGTACTTAAATTTTCCATTGACCATAATAAAATTTCGTAATCGATTTTTTTGTCCTTTGGATAATAGTAATAAGTAATTTGCGATAATAGACTTTTTAACTTTAAATTCCGTTGGTTCAAAAGTATCAGTTTTGGAGTTCCTCTCTTATCACCGTTAACGAGTATTGCACCATGGAAGGCACGTGAAACTATGTCGTTTTGTTCTCGATGCTCGCGAGGGAGCGGTGTTAAGAACCTTCCTCATTTGTACAACTCGGTCTCTCACGGTGAGATTAGCCATCCTTAAACCACGATATTTTAAAGCCATTTTTTTTTATAGAAGCTTTACTGTCAAATCTAAGACATCGCATATTTTGTTTGTCACCTTGACACCTTTATGGCCGACTTTTTCATATTGATACGGTGTTGCCGGTCATAGTGTTATACATGCTGGATATCGGAACTCCAACGAGTCTATTTCTTTTTCTTCTTACCATCACTTATTCTAGGGGACCCATTGCCCAGCTGATTGGAATTCAGTCGGAAAGCTCATCTAGTATCGTTCGTTGAGCTACCTGTTGAATACTCAGTTAACCACCACACGGTGAACCTTGTTAGTATTCTGGTACAAAGGACACTCGGTGTGCGGCGACTTGTTACATTAGCTTGATGTCTGTGTTGTACTGAAAATGTCGACAGTATGCGCTGTGTGCCTTGTTTCCATTCGGTCACACAATACCTGCTGATGATAAATCTTCATCTTTAAGTTTCCATTCAGTATGGCTCTTTTCTTTCTTGGATTTGTTTTTCCGACAATGTGTCAACTTGGGACGGTGGCTGATGGGAGCGACTTAAATGGGAGATACCTTTACGGTCGCTCCCATCAACCACGTCTCCGAGAGTCGACATTGAATGTAATACACAGCAGTATTATCGCTGAATAGTTAGCCGATATGCACCTCGTACATGGGTTCACTGAATGTGGTGAGAGAGCGTAATGACGCTCTGCTGAGATGTTCCCTCAGCGACGGAAAAACAACACAGTACAGTGTTTCGTCTGACGGTTGTTGCATTACTCTGCATTGCCTGTTATGTGCTGTACGTTTTGGTGACTGCGAATCACGTGCTTCTTCACTTTTGTGATGTTATTTTCACAGACACAGTTTTTTTGCAGTAAATCGTAATTAAATTATTACTCTGCCGGAGACTGTGGGGCTCGTGCACCAAAATACTGTGAAGATTTCCCAGAACGACCTCTAAAAGTTAGTCGATGGAGTTCTGGTTGATTCCGTATAATGTACGTGGCAAGTAAAATATATTCTGGGCTTTTTAATATTGTCATGAACACTCAGTTGAACATGTTGCTACATAAAGGCCATCTCTAGACTTCACAATCGTTAAAGTCGTCAGTTATATTCAGGTTGCTCTTGCATGTTTTTAGCTTCAGCTATCCAGCTTTCTTCAGTTCGTCCTCTCTTTGTTTTCCTACCCCTTGGAATCAAACAAAGAAATTCGTTGTCCAATCCGTCGTCAATTTGTCTGATTACAAGTTTCGTCCACCTTCATTTCATCCTCTTAACAGCCATAACTACCTCTTGCACACCACTCTCTTCTCTGACTGCGTTTCTATTTTTTTGTCTTTAGTGACTCTACTAGCAAATCTAAATACCTCATTGTCATATGTAAACATTGCTGTTGAACAACAGTGAAAGCAAAAAAGAAAAAAACGGTAATGGGTTGGCCCCTTTCCATTTATATAAGTAATAGTAGTATCGTAGGTGAATTAGTGACGTTTACGTGACTGTAATGGCTGTGTGTATAGCGTTATGTTTGTTTTGTTGTTTTGTTTGTTTTGTATAATGATGACGAGAGAAGGGAGCGAACAAAACCTGGTGCTGAAAAATAGCCTACTAATAGTGAATAGCACCAAGGGGGCTGCGGAGCTGAACGTCCTCTCTCAACTGACGGATCACCAACAAAAAAGTGCACATTGGCACCATTTCATGGGACACTACAGAGGGGCTTGGAAATTAAACTAGGACACTGATGCGTAGGCTGATGATCATGAGCTTTATGTCACCACCTGTTCTCCCCTTGCTGGCCACATACACTGTCCGGTCACGTTATTGTGCCCACCTGACAACCTTCTTCAGCACGAACCATTGCAAGATGCGCAGAGATTCAATGGAGCTGTAAATGCTGCCAGGGATGTGGAGCCATGTCGACTATATTGCTGTGGACAGCTGCACAAGGATTCTTGGTTGAGGATCCATGGTGTGATCAACCCGGTCGACGTGGTCCAACAGATCCTCGATTGGGTTTAAATCTGGGCAGTTTTGTGAACAGGAATGTACAGGAAACTCGTTCTGGTGTTCTTCGAACCATGCACATACACGTGTGACACACTGCAGTCGCCAGCTGGTAGATGCTATCGTGATGAAGAAAGCGGAACTACATGTAGGAGAAGGGTGGGCGTGGCCCCCGAGCATAGATGCATACTTGTGTTGATACATTGTCCTTTCCAGAGTGACGAGACCACCCAGGAAATGACACAAAAGCATTCCCCACACCATAATACTCCCTCCTCCGTCCTGGACCCTTCAGACGATTGATGCAGGTTGTTTGCTTTCAGACATTTCACACCGTACACGCCAACGGTCATCTTTCCGATGGAGCATAAAACATTATTCATCTGAAAAGTCACCTATACGAGTAGTCACCCAATGGACCCCCATCTGTGGTATTGGCTTACAAATTGTTCCTTCGTCGCTAATGAACAGCATTCAGCGTAGGTCCATGAAGCATGCCCTGATGCAGAATCCCATATGCAGCAACGCTTCTGTGTATGGCCGTTGAGGAGACTCTGTTGGTAATCCCTTAGTTCATCTGGGCCATCAGTTTCTCAACAGTCGCACGTCTATTCGCCCATAAACACCTCCTCAACTGTCGTTCACCCCTGTCATCTATGACCCATGCCGCACTACAGTTACCCCGGCGTCGGGTATGGATAGTGCCATTTTGTCATGCACAACGTACTTTATTCACGATGGCACACGAACAGTTTACAAACCAAGGCATTTCGAAAATGCTCCCATCCTTGGCCCGAAACTAAATGTTCATGCCCTTTAGGACGCCAGATAAATCGCTCCGTTCCCGCTTTACGACTATGACTGCTTTGTTTTCCGTACCCCTCGCCGACACGCTATATGTACCCCAACTGCTGGTGGTGCCAAATACTGTCTATGAGTGGTTACTGCAAGCTGATGTCGAACATAGGCGTTGCTCACATTAATGTGACTCGACTGTGAAAATTTCTTGTACCACAACGATGCGAACTGGCTTACCTCCGAGTCGATTGCCAGCGCACAGTCATGCGTTAGCGACTTCGGCAATGAAGGTGGATAGTGAAAGTAAAATATCCTCCTGAAACACAATTAATACTATCGTAATTTTTTTTACCGTGTCACCCCCAGGTCTTCTTCATTCCTCTGTCTATGTCTTCCCTGTCAATCCAGATTGTCTTCGTCTGTCCTAAACACAATAACTCACCAACTGGTTCCCTGAATTGTTTGTTAATCCACCATATCCATTGACTGTGACCTTTTATCTGCACTATCCGCACAAAAGCCGTACAATACAAAGTTATTATCAAAGCTAATGTGTTTTAGGTATGTTCCATTAACCCTATTCTGTCCGCGATTTGTTCAGTTTAAACAGCTAAAAAATAAAAGCTGAAGGTATTTAGGTGTTGCAGAAGATCCCTTGTGACTCTTCTTTCCCATAACCGTAAAAAATGTCCACAGGGACACCGACCACTAACAGTCTACAGAAAGAAAAATACCATCTAGGTCACTTTATTATTTTATTGGATAACCGTTTTTGACCCCTACATCGATCATTACCAAATCCAGTAATTTCTAGAGAGGAGTCGAAGAAAGGTATCATAAATCCAAATATTTCTACAGAGGAAAAGTACAAAGTCATAAAGTGACAAAAAAATACAGTGGCATTATGCATAGTAAAAATAAAACAACATGAAGCAAATCATACAGAATTCCTGTGAGGCAAAGGTCGTCAGTTGACTAAGATATACATTGAAGAGCCAAAGAAACTGGTACACGTGGCTAATATCGTGTAGGTCGTCCGCCAGTACACAGAAGTGCCGCAACACGACTTTGTATGCACTCGACTAATGTATGAAGTAGTGCTGGAGGGAACTGACACCATGAAAACTGCAGGGCTGTCCATGAATCCGTAAGAGTACGAGGGGATGGAGATCTCCTCTGAACAGCACGTTGCAAGGCATCCCTGATACGCTCAGTGATGTTCATGCTTGGGAGTTCGGTGACCAGTGGATGAGTTTAAACTCGGAAGAGTGTTGCTGCAGCTACTCAGTAGCAATTCTGTACATGTTGGGTGTCGCATTGTCCTGCTGGAATCGCCCAAGTCCGTCGGAATGCACAATGGATATGAATGAGTGCAGGTGATCAGATTGGATGCTTGCGTACGTGTCACCTGTCACACTCGTGTCTAGACGTATCAGGTGTCCCATATAAGAGCAACTGCTCACGTGAGCCACCATTACAGAGCCCCCACCAGCCAGGACAATCCTCTGCTGACATGCAGGGTCCATGCATACATGAGATTGTCTCCATACCTGTACACGTCCATCCGCTCGATATAATTTGAAACGGGGCTAGTTAGACAAGGCAACATGTTTCCAGTCATCAGCAGCCCCTATCGGTGTTGACGTGCCCAGGCGAGGCGTAAAGCTCTGTGTCGTGCAGTCATCAAGGGTACACAAGTGGGACTTCGGCTCCGAAAGCCCATATCAATGATGTTCCGTTGAATGGTTCGCACGCTGTCACTTGTTGATGGCCCAGTACTGAAATGTGCAGCAATACGCGGAAGGGCTGATCTTCGGTCCCGTTGAACGATTCTCTTAAGCCGTCGTTGATACCGTTCTTGCAGGATACTTTTCCGGCCGCAGCGATGTCGGAGATTTGATGTTCTACCAGATTCCTGGAATTCATGGTACACTCGTGAAGATGTCGTACTGCAAAATCCCCATTTCATCCCTACCTCGCAGCTGCTGTGTCCCATCACTTGTGCACCGACTGCAACATCACGTTCAAACTCACTTAAATCTTGATAACCTGCCACTGTAGTACGAGTAACCGATCTAAGAGCTGCGCCAGACAATTTTTGTCTTATATAGTCGCTGCTGACCGCAGCGCCGTATTCTCTGCCTGTTTACACATCTCTCTACTCGTATTTGAATACGCGCGCCTGTACCAGTTTCTTTGGCGCTTCAGTGTAGATCTAACTATACACTTCTGACATCGTCAGCGGTGAGTGGCGATCTGTAGAATAAATTTTCAACTGTCAGGATCGCTAAAACTTTGTATAGATCCGAAGATGGCAACAGAGATTTTCCGAAACCGTTCATTCATACGGATAAATGATTTTCGCTATCTTGGCAGCTGAAAATTTATTTAGGGTTCACAGTTCAAACTACTAAAATTATGGCAATTGAAGGGCAATAAAAAGTACGTATATGCTATCACGCGACTCACAACAGACTTCAAAACTTTCAAATAAGAAAAATCCACGCCGGCCGGGTGGCCAAGCGGTTCTAGGCACTACAGTCCGGAACCACGCCACCGCTACGGTGGCAGGTTCGAATTCTGCCTCGGGCATGGATGTGTGTGATGTCCTTAGGTCAGGTAGGTGTAAGTTGTTCTAAGTCTAGGAGACCGATGACCTTAGAAGTTAAGTCCCATAGTGCTCAGAGCAATTTGAACCAAGAAAAATCCACATTCGTAATATGACAGCATTTTAAAGAAAAAGCTTCTCAAAAAAGTACCAAATCACATAAGCTCAAAGACTAAAGTTAACGCCCATTGATTAAAGCACATAGTCTTTAAAACGGACACAGAGGATCAAACGAAGGCAGGCCACACGCAAGCACCACCTCTAGTGGATACGGTGTTTGTTTATAGCTAGCATGCTGCAGACAACCGGTAGCACAGACGACACTAGTAGTCATACGTTTAAAGTATCGCGAGACATCTGGAATTATAAGTTTAGCATTAAATTTCAACAATAAATACCGAAATAGACGTTCTGTGGAAACTCATTTGTTTCCGCCAAAAATCACGTTGCAATATACACTCACGGACAGAAAAATAGCAGCACCAAGGAGTTGTGCGAGATGAAATTAATTGGTAGGCGTGTTCCTGCATCTAAAAGATATTGTCTATTCAAATTTCGCGCCAGCAGTATCAGGGTGGCGCCAGTTGTTCCCTATGGAAGACAAATTAGCTTTAAATACATGCTGTAACGGTCGAGGGCTTTATTTATCTTTGAGATAGCTCGTAATGAGATGGTGTTAGTCAAGAATGATCGCAAGGCGACAAGACGCCATTATTAACACCTCACTGATTGTCAACGTGGTAGTTTAATTGGTCTACGAGATTCAGGATATTTCTTCTGCAATATTGTAGAAAGACTGGACAGGAATGCAGCGACTGTACAGCCACTGTACATGATTGTTGGCAGCGGTGGTCACGAGAAGACTGGGCTCCGGACTACCAGGTTTCTCTACCGAGAGGGAAGCTCATCGTGTTCAGTGTACTGCTTTGTCGCATCGTACTGCATCTGCAGCAGCAATCTGCGCAGCAGTTGGCACCAAAGTGACACGTCGAACTGTTACGAGTGGGTTACTTCAATGACTCGCTGTGTTGCGTGCATTCCACTGACTCGAAACTATCGCCGTTTGGGATTTCAGTGGAGTCAAGCAAGAGTTCATTGGAGTATTGGGTGGAGGTCTGTTGGGTTTTGGGATGCTATTGATGGCCGTGTGTTGTTTAGGAGGAGGCCAGTTAGGGGCTTGCAACCAACCTATCTGCGTACTAGACACGCTGGATTTACTCTGGAGTTTGGCCAACGGTGCGATTTCGTATGACAGCAGGAGAACTCTCGGATTATTCCACGCACCATGACTGCAAATTTTACGTCAGGCTGGTGATTCGACGTGTTGTGCTACCATTCGTGAACAGCGTTCACGCTCACCGACATATCGCTGTTGTAACCAAACATGCTCTGCAGAATGTTGACATGTTGCCTTGGCCTACTCGATTATGAGATCTGTCACCAGTCGAATAAGACCATCGGAGAACAACTCCAACGTCATCCACAAACACCATTAACGGTCCCTGTACTGAGTGACCAAGTGCAACAGGAATGAAATTCCATCCCACAAAATGACATTAGGCACCTGTAAAACACAATACACGTACGTTTGCATGCTTGCTTTCAACATTCTGGTGCTTACACCTACTATTAATTTAGTAGTATTTCACATCTGCAATGACTTATCTCACGCTTAGATTAACCTGTGATCTTGCAATGTTAATCACATAAATAGGTTACCTAGATAAATATGTTCCAGAAACGAAATTAATTATTTTTTGGTATTCGAATTTTTTCTGTCACTGTGTTTCAAGCTCCTTAAACGCATTTTGATACCACCCCTTGACGGCTTTGTGGAGGATCTCCATGTTTGGGTTCACATCTGATTATATGATGACTTACATGTGTCAAGTGCGACTTTTTGTGCACAAAAGTGATTTTGAAAGCGCTTTAAAGGTTATATCTATCTGCCCAGTATAATAATTTTGGCAACAGCCTCGAAATACTGTGTCACACTCTCTCCATTAAATTATTTTCTGTTTTAAAAGCCCCTTAAAATTAATTTTTGTATAAAAATCTTTCAGTTTCGTCAGATGTCTTGATATAATGCCACAACGAAGTTCTTATTACTACTGAACGATAGCAGGCTTTCATGTATCTCAAAGGATCACAAGATTTCGTGTGGATTATGATGTCACTGCACATCGATTTCCTGTAGATTCTGAAGATATGTTTGTCATTAGATTTCTAAACGGTTAAATGACTGTACTTGAGAACGTCGATATTTTATCTTTAAAAGTTCTCGTAATTTTCATTTAACGACGCGTGGTACACTTTTCGAAAGCGACCTCCCTTTCTGAGTCTCATGAAGAAAAATGATCGTGTCTTCAACGGATCTCATGTAATAAAGCACTCGACTCTAAAGTTAGATTATACATTGAACAATTTTATTTTTAAATCGTTGAGTAAAATGTGTATGTGCTACGGTGACACCAGGTCTGTTCTACATACCATACCCCTCAACCTCTCCATATTGTTTGTCATTAAAAGTTAAAAGTGATGAGACCTGTCATCGCTTAGAATTCCTCCAATTCTGTACTTCCACGTATACTGGTTGTTTTGTATTATACACTTAAGGGCCAAAGAAACTGGTATAGGCGTGCATATTCAAATACAGAGATATGTAATCAGGCAGAATACGGCGCTGCGGTCGACAATGCCTTTATAGGACAACAGTTATCTAGTGCAGTTGCTAGATCGGTTACTGCTGCTAAAATTGGCAGGTTATCAGGATATAAGTGAGTTCGAGCGTGGTGTTACAGTCGGTGCACAAGTGATGGGACATAGCATCTCCGAGGAAGGGATGAAATGGGGATTTTCCCGTACGACCATTTCACGAGTGTACCGTGAATGTCAGGAATCTGGTAGAACATAAAATCTCCGTCATCGCAGCGGCCGGAAAAAGATCCTGCAAGAACAGTACCGACGACTTCAGAGAATCGTTGAACGAAACAGAAGATCAGCCGTTCCACATATTGCTGCAGATAACAGTCAGCGTGCGAACCATTCAACGGAATATCATCGACATGGGCTTTCGGAGGCGAAGGTCCACTCGTGTACCCTTGATGATTGCACGACACAGAGCTTTACGCCTCACTTGGGCACGTCAACACCGACAAGGGACTACTGATGGCTGGAAACATGTTGCCTTGTCTATCTAGCCCCGTTTCAAATTGTATCGAGCGGCTGGACGTGAGCTGGTATGGAGACAACCTCATGAATCCATGGACCCTGCATGTCAGCAGGGGATTGTCCAAGCTGGTGGGGGCTCTGTAATGGTGGCTGACGTGAGCAGTTGTCGTCATATGGGACACCTGATACGTCTAGATACGAGTGTGACAGGTGACACGTATGTAAGAATCCCTTCTGATCACCTACACCCATTCATGTCCATTGTGCATTCCGACGGACTTGGGCAATTCCAGCAGGACAATACGACACCTCACACGTACAGAATTGCTACTCAGTGCCTACAGGAACACTCTTCTGAGTTTAAACCCCTTCACTGGCCACCGAACTCCCCAACATGAACATCACTGAGCGTATCTGGGATGCCACGCAACGTGCTGTTCAGAAGAGGTCTCTGTTGTGGCGTAACAAGCTAGTTACGCCACACTGAGAAGGGAGCCGAAAGGCACGCGAACACACACGCCGACTGGCGTCAAGTCTGGAACAGGGTACGTTATGACTGCTATCAAGAAAATACGTAGCTTTGGAATATACTTAACTTTATTCTTTGTTGGTTTACAACGCTCTTCTTGAGACATTTATACGATAACTCTCAAACTAGGTAAGGCTAATGGCGCCTTGCTAGGTCGTAGCCATGGACTTAGCAGAAGGCTATTCTAACTGTCTCTCGGCAAATGAGAAGAAGGCTTCGTCCGTATTGTCGCTAGCAATGTCGTCCGTACAACTGGGGCGAGTGCTCGTCCGTATCTCGAGACCTGCCTTGTGGTAGCGCTCGGTCTGCGATCACACAGTGGCGACACGCGGGTCCGACTTGTACTAAATGGACCGCGGCCGATTTAAGCTACCACCTAGCAAGTGTGGTGTCTGGCGGTGACACCACAGTCTCCATCCCATCGTACTCTTACGGATTCATGGACAACCCTGCAGGATTCATGGTGTCAGTTCCCTCCAGCACTACTTCAGACATTAGTCGAGTGCATACAAAGTCGTGTTGCGGCACTTCTGCGTGCTCGCGGGCGCCCTACACGTTAGTAGGCTGCTAAACTAGTTTCTTTGGCTCTGCAGTGTATTGCTCTTGTTTTTAAGAATCATAACAGTCTCCTTAATCGGTATATCTGTGTAATAAAGCCACTATCTTGTCTGTGGGTACTCCAAAGCCTTCAATTGGCTCGACTCCTTCAGACATGTTCACAATACCATTCTTACGTTTGTTTAACACTGACTTGCTTATTTCGTATGGAAGCAATAGCATTGATATATACTGGGTATAGAAGAACATGTGTCAGAGAATTTCGGGAGATGCTGAGAATACTTCTCAGAATTCTTAAAAAGCTCAAAACCAGATGAGAGGGAGAAACCACGGACGAAAGGAAAGATGAAGATAAATGGGAAGTGAATGAAGAAGATGTAATGATTGTAGTCAGAAGATTCAAGTACAACAACGTTCTAGGTGAGGACACAATAATAGAAGAATTAATCAAAGAGAGAGGTGATAGCTTTGACTTAGACATAGCTAAAACGATCCAGTTGATATAGAAGAGAATGATCCGGTTGATACAGAAGAGTAGGTCATTGCCATAAACATTGAAATTGGCAACAATATGCCCGATATACAAGAAGGGAAACAAAATGAACTCAGTAATTACAAAGGCATCAGCTTGCAGAATGTAACCTACAAGATACTGTTAATATTATCCTCATTCATAGTCAATAACAAGTTGGCTTTAGATCAAACCGATCAATAATAGACCACATTTTCACTGTAAGACAAATGTCTGAAAACGCAGGGAATATAATAAGGATATTTATAGTCTGTCTCTCGACTGTCAGTGTGCATGATAGCATCCACAGCAGTAGCCTATACAATGCACTATGTGACTGCCGAATCCTAGCAGCTAGTGAGAATAGTGCAAACTTATATGGATGGGTCAAAGGCAGCAGAACGTCTCTCACGAATCACATCAGAAACGGTCGAGAGTGAGACAGGTTCTAGAGAAGGGGATGTTCTCTTATGTGTTCTGTTCAGTGTCACCTTACAGAAAGCAATAACGGAATGTAGACAACAGGAGTGAGCTGGAGGGCTGGTAGACGTTAATTTCTATGGTTTTACACATGCGGGTGATATAGTACTGCTAAATAAATGAAAACATGAGTTGAAATAAATTTACCAGAAAAGGAGAAACTACACACAGAAAGTAGCACTAAAGTTGAATCTAGACGAAACCGGGCTCATGCATTTAGTAAGAAGACAACGGCAGCAAGAATTTCATGAGATAGAGATTTCACCACTTCGAGTACTTGCGTTCTTGGCTTACAAGCAATAGGCACCAAGGAAAGAATAGTAGTGGAAATGAAAAGCATATATTCCCTCACCGAGACGCTCAGCTCAAAATCAGTTTCAGCGATTACTAAGAAGAGGATATATTGCACAGTGATATGCCCAGAAATCATGTACAGTTCAGAAACCTGGAGCATAACTAAAAGACAAAAGGAAAAACTGTTATTATTTGAAAGAAGATAATGAGAAAGTTATGGGAACGTCTTTAAGACAAAGGAGAATGGAGATGATGGAAGAATGAGGAAATATACCTCCTGATGCAACAGTCAACAATCCTACAGATGCGGAGGAGCAAAAGAAGCCAGTGGGTGGTCGATGTTTCCCGTATGCCAGAAGGAAGATAAGTGAAGAAAGAACTTGAGGGGAATCCAAACACCAGACGCCCTATAGGACAACCGAGGCAGCGTTGCATGGACGACCTGGCAGCCCTTGGGGTTGAAGACACCTGGTGGAACCGAGCGTAAAACAGACAGAAATGGAGGAGGCAGTTCGTGGAAACAGCGTGTGGTCTGCAGGGCCTGTGACTCTTGAAATGACATCAAAACATTACAATATGTTGATATGAACATAGGTCCGACAGACTGAAATGAAAGATATTCACTACATGTACAGCCTAGAAGGTCAGAATATGGACGCAGCGCGTCGACTTTGTTTTGAAAGTTACCTTGTGCCATAACGTTTGTATGAATCCATTAGGGCTTGCGAGAGACAGACTCATTTGGAATGGGAGTTGCCGACGGTGGGAAGCCACACCGTGAACCATCACCTGAGCTTAAAGAATGAGCACCTCTTACTCCATCACGGGGTACTGCGAGAAGGTAGGGCGCTAATC
This sequence comes from Schistocerca americana, assembly GCF_021461395.2. NCBI lineage: Eukaryota > Metazoa > Arthropoda > Insecta > Orthoptera > Acrididae > Schistocerca > Schistocerca americana. The sequence continues at coordinate 384,003,942 of NC_060123.1, read as the reverse complement.
ACATGATGATATGGAACATTCTGCATGAAAACCTTCTGTACTCGTATCACCTTCTGCGGGTGCAAGGATTAAGTGAGGCAGCTTAAAGCCAAGCATAACTTTCTGTCAACGCATATTACGACAGTGTGCTGTCTCCATGCAGCTCTTAGGATGTATCGTATTCACTAATGAGACTGGCTTTTCCCGTGATGGGATCTTCAGTTACGAAAACAATCACGTCTGGACTTCTGAAAATTCGGATGAAGTGCGACAAGACAGATATCATCTTGTAGGACCCTAGTTCTTTCCGTAACGTCTCACTGGTCAGAAGTAACTGTTGTTTGTCAGGTGAACTGTTTCATTTATTCGATGATGTACCTCTAAAGATTATCCAATGATTTTGTTCTATGCACAACTACGCTCCCGCTCACTTTACACAGATACTTTGTCAGTATATCGATTAACAGTTTCCGAGCATGTTGATTGGTCGAAGGAGATCCATTGCTTTGACTGACTGAATGCCCAATTTGAACCCAATGCATTTCTTCCTTCTCGGCACAATTGAAATCATTATTGTAATCAACCCACTTACTCAGTGTCAGTGTTCATGTGGAGCATATCTGTTCCGGCATATCGTCAAGCACCCCCACGAAGGTGAAGAACGCAAGAGCAGAGAGGGCTGTGGGAAGACATCAGCCAATAGAACGCTGACTAGGACGTCACCACGACAGGAGTGGCCTCTACCAGAAGTGAACACAAGCGCCGCTGCTGCTAGCCTCAGCCAGAGTAGAAGACGGACACTAGTGGAGCAGTTACTAGTGATCCATATCCATTGCTTACATGGGCATTGTATATAGTGAAGGACACTGACATAGTTGCATGTCGCCCATCGCCTGTGATAACTCGTTAAATACAAAATCAAGTATTGTCAAACTCTTTTATTATAATAAAAATCATTAATGTGATTTGCTTGAATTGTGGTATAGCTATTCGAGAAAGCTGCATCCTTTAGGCACCCTATAAGAAATGAGTGGGCAGGACCCCACATTGACGATGTGTTATAAGACGACCTCAGTGCCTGGCATCCACGGAATGATTTTTTTCAGGCGCCGTAATTCTCTCTTGTCTTTACTTTGCAGGGGTGTTTACTTGCTTTAACAGTCTCTTGTCGGTTTTGCTACTCAGTGTTTTCGGGTGGGTGTCGCAGAAATTTTCTTTGCTTTTCCCCTTATTTAGCTTGCTACCTTGTCTGTTTGTTGCAATTATGACCTCCAACATGCCCACCCCCATCTATCCCACCCGCTGCTCAGGCGCCACAGCCGCAAGCGTTAGATGCCACACAGATACTGCCGATGTTTCAGTTCCAGATGCAGCAGATATCTGCACTACTCAACACCGTGCAGCAGCTACTTGCCAACGCTGTTCGCCCTATGAAACAAGCACCACCTACTCCAGTTGCTATACCACCTTTTCGACACTTTCTTAAACCAGAAGATGAATGGTTCGAGTGGTTGTCGCAGTCGGGGCCCACCTACTAGCTCACAACGTACCAGGTACTGTGAAACTTCCGTATCTATTATCCATGGTAGGCAGTGTAGTATTCTAGTTAATTCAGAAGTTGTTTCCTAACGCCACTGTGTGAACTCACGAATGACGAAGTGGTACAGATACTAACTATTATGACCAACAATTGATTGTGGTAGCCTCTAGGTATCAATTGTTTAATTGAAAAAACGGTCAGAACAAACTTATTGTGAGAGGGTAACAGATCTGCAGGATATGACAAGAAAACGCAAATTCAGATGTGCTTGCGGTGGTTTATATTCGGATGTTACATTGCATGATACGATCATGTACAGTGTAGCTGATGTCAAACTCAGAACAGATTCTGAAATTCTGATCCATAACTTCCGCAGGTACTGCAAATACTAGATCAATTTGATTCCGGTGCCATGTTGGCTGATAAATCTGAGCAGCCAGCTATTTGTCGGGATGAGTCCCTTTTTTGCGATCTGCCCATTCAGTGGCAGACTGCAATAGCTACGCCAAGTAAACAATACTCAGCACTGCGTAAGCAGTTCGCTAAACGGGTAGCTACACAGGCAGACAGAAGTAAGCCATGCCCTAGGTGTTATTCACGGCACAATCGCCCAGACTGCCCTCCGGACAAACGCAGTGTCACACTTGTGCTAGGAAAGGACATGTACTATCCGTATGATTGCAACAGAAAAAACATAAGAATTCGGCCCACTCACAAAAATCTACTCACAAGGCCTATGTCATTAATGCAGTGTATTCAAAGTCTGCAACAGCCATTCACAAAACTAGCAAGCATGCAGTTTCTTCAATGATGCTCCAGTCAGACAAACGTTTTATTCATTTACTTCTTTGTGGGAAAGGTGGGAAATTTCAGCTGGACGCTGGTGCCCCTGTCACATTGCTAAATCGTCACTTATATAAACTTTTAGGCTCCCCATGCCTGTCTAAAACTAGCACGCAACTGTCGGCTTATAATGGACAAGACATTCCCGTTTTTGGAACATGTATTTTGCCTGCCATGTACTACTCGCATAAGCGAACAGTGACTTCCACAGAGCTACAATCATGTGATGGTGAGGACATATTTGGTCTCGATTCTTTTGATTTGTTTGCCTTTATCATTCGAGACGATGTGTTGTCAGTGTCTGAATTCAACGCCAAAGACAGTGTAGCTGAATTCTTTGCTGAAGGTTTACGCAAGGCTAACAATTTCGTTGCAAATATTATTGTGAAGGCAACGCTCAGCCGAAATTTTGCCTGGTCAGAACTGTTTCCATTGCATTAAGGGACAATGTGGCTCCTTAAGGTAAAGAATTGCAAGATAGAGGAGCTATTGTGCCCATAAAAGCTAATAAGCGGGCAAGTCCACTGGTTCTGCTACCCAAACCTTCATGTCGCATTCGCCCCTGTGTTGATTTTGAGTCTACAGTCAACCCACAAATTGTCATTTGCACGCCCGGAGGATCTAATGGACAGATTACGTGCTGGTCACTACTTTTCAAAAACTGATTTTCGCTATGCATACCACTAGACCAAGAACTTCAAATCGGGTGTGTTGTGAACACTCATTTGGGTTTGTTTAAATATTTGCCTTTTTGCAGTTCTTCCGCACCCGTCATTTTCCAGTGGTATTTGGAAGAGCTGACTGCACAAGTGCCAAACTGTTCAAACTACTTCGACGATATTGTCGTAGCAGGTCATACACCTCAAGAACAAATTTAAATTTTGTGTACTTTGTTTAATGTGTTATCTGATGCAGGACTAAAGTGTAGACTGGACAAGTTTGATTTTCTTAAAACAGAGTCGCTGTATTTTGGTCATGTCATAAATAGCCAAGGTGTACATCCTCTTCAGTCGCATTTGTTAGCTCTAAGAGATTTGCCAGTTCCTCACAATGTCACAAAATTGCAGTCAGTATTAGGGTAAACGAACTTCTATACTCGGTTCACACCGAATGCTGCACAAATCACAACTTCATTGCAGGGCTTGCATCGCAAGAATGTCCCCTTTGTTTATACAGACGAGTGGAAACTTGCTTTTCAAAATCTGAAAGATGCATTGCTCAATAATCAATGCTTAGTTCACTTTGATCCTGAAAAACCAGTTACGGAATCGGTGCACTACTTTCGCACACAATTGGTGATAAAGACAAGCCTATTGCTTTCGCATCAAAAGTGTTGTCGAAAGCTCAGTTTAACTACTCACAAATAGAGAAAGAGGCATTGCCTATTTTGTATGGTGTCACCATATTTCACCACTATTTGTACGACAGAAAGTTTTACTTAGTAACGAATCACAAGCCATTGGAGTTCTTGTTTCATCCGACGAAACCAGTTCCTGTACGAAGCGCCGAAAAACTGCAACGATGGGGTTTGTTGTTGTCTTAACATCAGTACGAGATTGTGTGTCATCTGATGGCTCAACATCGTAAAGCGGACGCACTTTCACGTCTTCCGTGTGGCCCTGACACAGACTTTGACACTTCTGGTAAATCTTATTGTCACATCGAAGCTAAGGATTCTGAATTGCTTCCGTCCTTTCCTTTGAACTATAGGAAAATTACACACGCTACGGAAGCTGATTCAGATTTGAACATTTTTCCAAAATACATTCGTACATTTTGACCTCGTTCCTCACTTAGGAAGGATAACTGTATCGTGTGCCAATACTTTGGACGTTGACATAGCCTCGCTTACAGTGGACAGTCACATGTGTTGATCCCTAAAGCATTGCAAAGGTAAGTGTTGCATTTACTTTACAAAGGACACTGGGGGATTGTTCGTACGAAACAGTTAGCGGGTCGACTCTGTACTTGGTAGGCTATGGACACCCAAATAGAACAGATGACGTCACGTGGAAAATCAGTCCGCTCCGCCACAAAAATTCTCATCTTGGCCTAAGTCGCAATCAGCATGGCAACGTGTGCACATAGTCTTTGCTGTACCTTTTTGGAACACTCGTTGGTTGACTGTGGTTGACACGGATAGCAAGTTTCCTTTTGCTGTGCCAATTTGCTCGACAACGTCACGTAGCACAATTCAGGTGTTGTCCTCTATTTTTTGCCTCGAAGGTTTACCGAAGAAATAGAATCAAACAATGGATCTCAGTTCACGTCAAATGAATCTGAAACATTCTGCTAATTCAATGGCATACAGCATCTAGCTAGTGCACCGTTCGTCATGGACTGTGCGGCTAGTCCCGGCGGAGGTTCGAGACCTCCCTCGGGCATGGGTGTGTGTGTTTGTCCTTAGGATAGGTTAAGTAGTGTGTAAGCTTAGGGACTGATGACCTTAGCAGTTAAGTCCCATAAAATTTCACACACATTTGAACAATTTTTTAGTGCACCGTTCTATCCACAAATAGCAAAGCGGAACGTTTCGTCAGAATCTTCAAGCAGCTGATGGCCAAACTTCGCACCGCACAAACTAGGGATCGAGCATTGTAACTGTTTCTTGCCACATATCGTTTGCACCCACGAGATGGGCCATCGCCGTCAGAATTTCTTCACGGTCGCCGCCATCGGACACTGCTGCAACCCTCCTCGGCATCCGACGCCGAAGGAAGGTCGCAAGTATCGCTTCGCGCCGCTTGGTATTGTCTTTTACGCGGTTTTTAGCAGAAGCAGACTGAGGGCGCGAGTGCGAGACCGTTCGTAGCCCTACCGCTTGCATGTAACTGATTTCAGGTCCACATGGGTTGCAGCGCCAACATCAAAATCAACTTCGCGTCTGTCATGTGCACGATGATCTTTCAGTGTCTCTTCCCCCAATTCACGGATCCAGAGGACAGCGTGGCCAAAGCAGCCGCCAGAGGGTGTCATCACGACACCGCGGGACGACCCCACGGAGACAGAGCCTTCGCTTCCTCCGCCTCCTCTCGTCCTACCGATGGAGCTGGACCCTACCACGCCGCAGCAGCCGACGTCTTCTGCTCGATTCTGGGGGACGTTCCCGCCGGAGCGAGGGCCGGATAGCGGGTTAAGACCGGAAGCTGGACGTCCCCTGCAGCCACAGCTTCCGGTCCTGCGATGCGCGCACACTCGTGCCTCCCCCGCTGTGTTTGCACTCCCTACACGACGACGGTCGCATTTGGGGGAGGGGAGGGGGGGGAGGGGGGGGGAGGAATTTTCCGGCGTATCGACATGCGACGGCACGAAGATATGAAGAATGTATGCAGAGAGGGCTGTGAGCCGTCTTTAGCCACTAGCACACTGACTAGGACGTCACCACGACAGGTGTGGCCTCTACCCGAAGAGAATATAAGCGCCGGCCTCGACCGGACTGGAAGACGGACCCTAGTGGAGCAGTTATTAGTGCCTACATGGACATTCTATACAGTGCAGGACTCTGACTTGTTTGCATGTCACCCATCGCTTGCGACAACTCGTTGTAAATACAAACTTCAGTATCGTCAATCTCCTTTATTGTAATAAAAACCAAAAATATGATTTGGTTGAATTGTTATGTATCTAACCGAGAAAGCAGCATTCTTCTTTCCGCACCCTATAAGAGACGAGTGCGCAGGACCCCACAATATTCAAACTGGATTTGATCATATGCAGAACACATCATAAATTTCCCATCAAGTATGGAAAAGTATGGAACGCAAGCCCAGTGGCTCACGGAAGCAGGAAATGGTCACTTCAGGAAAATTTTGTAAGTGTGAATATGTTTGGTAAATATCAGTTTGATGCCATTAATAAATTATTCATATCGTCATGACATCTACATCTGCATATACATGACTACTTAACAATTAACGGCTGAGTGGCTGGCAGAGGGTCGGCCGTAATGGCTGAGCGGTTCTAGGCGCTACAGTCTCGAACCGCACGACCGCTACGGTCGCAGGTTCGAATCCTGCCTCGGGCATGGATGTGTGTGATGTCCTTAGGTTAGTTAGGTTTAACTAGTTCTAAGTTCTAGGGGACTGATGACCTCAGATGTCAAGTCCCATAGTGCTCAGAGCCATTTGAACCTGGCAGAGGGTTCACCGAATCAACTTCAGAGTATTTCTCTACAATTCCAGTCTCGAACAGCACCTGGGGGAAAAGAGCACATAAAATTCTCACTGCGAGTTCTGATATCTCTTATATTATTATGATACCCATTTCTTCCTATGTTGGGTGATGTCAATGTGCCTATAAAATATTGTCGCCTTCAGAGGAGAAAGTTGATTACTGACATTTTGGGAAAAAATGTCGATGCAGTGGGAAACACCTTTGTTTTGATGACAGCCACTCCAGCTCCAACTGGCCGTGCCCTGCAGCCACAGCTTGCGGTCGGGCGATGCGCCCACACTCCCGTCTCCCCCGCCGTGGTCGCACTCCCTTATCATGTCTGTGACACTCCCTCCCCTATTTCACGATAATACAAAACGAGCTGCCATTCCTTGTACTTTTTCGATGTCTTCCATCAGTTCCATCTGGAAGGAACCCCATACAGGACAACAGTACTCTAGCAGCTTAGGAAAAGCATATGTTTTGAAAACATAAAACTAGAAGTTTTTATCTTCCATTAACTTTTCTTAAAAATTTCACTAAATAAATGAGATGCAACAAACCAACAAAGAAAATAAAAAGTTCAAAGATAATGGTAAAAAACATTTTCAAGCTAAGTATATCAACTTATCATGACGGAACCGTGGTAAGGTACCCCGAACTCAAATAAAGCCAAAAGATATTATAGCAAGCTTAATAAAAACATAAAAAAATAAAAATCACCCCCCCCCCCCAAAAAAATTAAAGCTAATAATATTCTTATAAAAACAATTCCAGTATACTCAGCTAAAAAAATTAAAGTAAACCTGTAGCATACTGTAAGTGTTCTGCCAATAAAACGCAATCTTTGGTTTGCCTTCCTCAATACATTAGCTATGTGGTCGTCAAAATTAAGTTGTCCTTCTGAATAACAGTGGAGAAAGCACAGATTGACTTCAGGAAAAGGATAAATACGGATATCCTTGTACGAAAGAAATACAGTCGTACACTCGAATGTTGATAAAGATTTCAAGATACTGTGGGAATAGACAAACTGCGTTTAATGACAACTAGAAAAGTGACATCTGGGGATCCAGCAGCACCATCGCAGAACTGCGTAACGGCAACTATTGAGTGAAGAAACCGGGGCACATCTTTGTATTCACAGTAGTGTCTTCAGGAACTTGGACAACGTCTCTAGACTGTAATGTAAACTCAGGTACTTCTGTGCATTCATAACAATTTTCGCTCAGTGGTGGAGAAGCCACAACTACTACAGAGCAAAACTCCAGCGAGAAAATTTAGGAGCAGGCTATGATAAAAAGGACAACTGAAATCTAATTGTAATCCTTAGGTATTTAGTTGAATTAGCCACTTTAGATCTACGGGATTTATTGTGCAACCGAAATTTTACGGATGTCTTATACTAATTACGTGGAAGAGTGGAATACCTCACACTGTCTCTCATTTAGAATCAATTGCCACTTTTTGAACCAGAAAAAATATTAGAGGATATATGTAAATAACAGAGCAGGGATGTCAAGGATGCGTGAAATGGAAATCACATATCATCAGAATATGGGAAGACAGGTTACTTAAACAAGTATCAGATATAAGCAACAAGAAAGGGAAACGTAGTAGACATAACTCCAATGAAGACAGATCAGTCTGGTCGATGAATTGAAGAAGAATGTTTCACAGAATCAGTGAATTCCAGTCGAAGTGCTAATTTATACTCATTTTGACTATATGATTTTGCTCATACCTAACTAGTGGCCCATTGTGCTATGCCTGCCTAATCAAAATCCAAAGAATTTTTTATTGTTCTTGCAGGTATTTTAGTGAATATCTTCTGCTTTTTGGAGACAAGGCCAATAGATTTTCGTATTTTAACTTTCTTCATTCTTGTGAAGAGGAAAACATTTATAGTGATTACAGTTTTGAAACATGGCCTTCCTCAGCAGACGTTTTGCAAATTATTTTCAAAGCGTCTTTTTATCTATTTAGTGGCTTGTTTCAGTTACTTTTGTTGTAACACTAACATCTAAAGAGCCTTTTCCTTCATCAAACCTGAATAGCTTTATTTAGCTTGCAAACTGGAACGGTCTTCTCTAGACTCAGCCCGGTATACTTAAAAAGGTCACTTTAGCAATTTTGTCTACGAACCACTAAATCTCCGATTCCTTAAAGAATCGAACTTCCATGAATAAAACAGTCTCAAACGTTTGATGAGTTTACAAATGAGTTAATATGTTACATATTTGACATTAAACGTTTAATTGAGCTTCGAAAAGCTTTGAAATTATGTTTAAGAAATTTGCTAAAAGCTCACATTATCAAAAAATGGATGAATATATTATGAGTGATTTGAGCTAGAAGGAAAAGACAGTTTTTCACATATCTCAGTGTTCATGATGTCATATCAGCTATGCATCGTATAACAATATAATTTTGCAGATATCCTCCTTGGTATATTTGGATGCCGTGTGGAAAATGTGTTGTGAATAGAGTTAGGAGTAAAGAAGTAATTAATTAAAACGTCATCTCTCTTGGTGAAGTTTTACTGCAAGAACAGTGAAAATGTAGAAAGCAATAAACTTTTTACTCTCATAATTGTCAGGGATTATCAGTGAGAAACAGTTTCATAAAAGTTTTTAAAATTAGGTTTGAAGTTTCCTGGAAGTCGGTAAGTGCTCACATTCTCAAATACTTGATGAATAAAGTCGAAGTCATGTGCGTGCAGTTAACTACTCTGTCTCAAGATACACATATATAAACAGTATCTAACTATAACAATTGTCCTGCTGCGTTAAACTTTTAACATAGGATTATACCTATTACTAAGTAGATTTTGGGAGTGTTTAGAATTTTTAAGTTTGGTCAGTGTTAATAGGAAAAATTAAAAATAAAATTTTTAATACCCCAAGAAGCTATTACATGAGTAACTGTGACTTTGAAACATAAATCATGAACCACGGGCAATAAACCTTGACCTGGATTAATCAGTTAGTAATACAGGTCAACAAAAAACAATTACCTGCACGCGTCATGTTGTTTGGCAGACATAACTGACCTCTTTTGACTTTCAGCAGTAATATTCTGTTATAAACAGCGTACACAATGTACAATTTTAGCCACAAATATAAATACAAGATTCAGAAAGTTTCTAAAAAAGTCATGAAATAATTATTTATTCCTCGGATTTTTAGTCTTCCGTAATCCGTTGCAACAAATTAACATATGTAAATACAAAGAAAATACTTAAATACCAAGAAAATATTTAAATGAGAAATGATATCGTTTGCGAGGTGAGTGCTGCGAGAGCCGCCATTTAGGTTGCTGCCTTAAACTTTCATCAGACATTAATTTATAAATGTAATTTTTTTCACTATTAAACATCGGTTTTCATGCATCCTGTGAACAATACAAAAAATTAAGGTCTCGGAATACTTGTAAAAATTTGTCGCTGTTTGCTAGTTAGTGTAGAGTTGTATTAAATGGTGAACTATATTAAATGGTGAATGTCTACTGAACATTATGTTGCTCCCGATTCTTCAATAAATTCTCATTACTAAAATTTTGGTCCCTTGCCTGATGAGTATATTGTTAGCATTTTTCTTCTCTGAGGAGTAGTTGATCTGTTGCCATTCTAAAGCGATTTGCCACAGTCTTATCCTGTAGAACTTCTTTAATACATAATAAAATATAGTCAGTATCATTTTAACTGCATTTTGCGAAGTCCATTTTATTTGGTTCCCTTCTGCAAGGCTGTGTTAACGAAAAAAGAATGTTTCTCTTCGGAAGTTCTAATACGATATGGTGTTTCAATGTCTAAAACACCCAAAGGGACTATGATAGCAAATAATGAATTATTCCCCTCGGCAAATATTAACGCGGTATGATGTTCTTCATTGCTGATATGCCCAAAATTACTCACTCAAAAATCATTCGCTACTCTGGGTCCCACTTCCGCATTAAAACCCACGCTATCGGCTTGTACTGCTGTCTTTTTCACATCTTCGTTTAGGTCTTCTGTCTATTCACGGGAATTTGGTTACATTGATGCCAAAGACTTCTATAATTCCCATGGAAATTAATTTCTTTTGTAACGTATCCTGCCATTATATATTAAGATATTTCTTCAATTCGTGTAACGTGGATTTCAATTTACTTATGTATCATAGCCCGTACCTGAATTTTTTTTCTCTGCAATTTTTCTTTGTAATTGTACTGCATTTTCCGCACTGTACAGATGAACCAGAATTCGAAAACCCTTGTTAATATGTACCCATCGAAAACTGATATGAGTCGCAGAAGTACCTGGGTGTACAGTGTAGTCTGGAGATAACGTCCGAGTTCCTGAACGCACTACTCCAAATACACAGATTTCTCCCACTTCATTCACGAAAGAGTTCCTGTTACGCCGTTCGACGCTGGTGCTGCTGGATCTGCAGATGTCACTTTTCTAGACGCGATTGGATTCCATTTGTCTATTCCCACAGTGTCTTCATATCCTTCTCAAGTTTCGAATTTTCGAATGTCTGTGCTTAGCAAAAGGGTAGCTATATTTATCCTTATTGTGTGCTACTACTGTACTCTCTCCAGAGTGAGTAATGAGGCAAACTTCATAGGTGCGGAAGCTGCTTGAAATGGAAGTGACTAGCGACTAATTAGTTTCATGTAGGGTTTATGAGCTGCCGAAACGCTTTCATTGTCTTACTGTCGCAGGTTTCGTGATCTCCTGTATCAGCATGTTCTTGATCATTCGCTGAAGCAAGATACTTAACTTACACGTCTTACACAAGCAGATCTCCCACTCGGATTTAAATAAATACAGTAACTGCTAAACTGAGATATTGGATAACATAGTTCAAGCTATGAATTTTGTTTTCAGTACCCTCCACAGGGTTACATCATATTTCAGCTGAAGAAACGTTTCAACAGATACAGATTTGTTACGTCAGTTGCATGAAAGTGCCATCCATGTTAACCCACGGGAGCATTTGCTACGTATATTTGCTGTAGTATCCATAAAATAGAGAGATTTTCACGAAATGCCACCGACATTTAACGTGTATGTCGAACGGCCATCTAGCCGCACATTTCATGTCCCAGTGCGCAACAAGTCTGAAGTAGAATGTTTTCAGGTACAGCAGACATTGCGGGTGTCGTCAGAGTTCACGGTTTTCATTCCACTATGAATTTTTTTCTACTGGACTGATTTCAGAAAGCGAAGAGGAATAATTTATGTAAGGGCTCCCCCTCATATTTATAGTGGTTTCCCAAAGTTATATTTTTTCCCAAAAAATTTTGCTCTACAGTCGATTAACGTGTTTTTATTGGTTTTATGTTCTATTGAGAGACCAGAAGAGTCTAAAGTACACTATAAAGAGGAGTAATTAATTTCTAGAATGCAGCAATATTAACATTTTTTAAACAGCCTTTCCGTGTGAATCCGTCGTTTATGGAACCTTAACCCGTTAATTAACGGTGTGTTATTGTGCTTAAATTACCGACTCGTTTTTGTTGCTCGTGCACAAGAGGAGAAACAACCAATTTAGTAGGGTAATTAATGCAGAAACACATTATGGCTGCTGAATACAATTATGTCAACAGTTCCAGTGTAAAACGTGGTGGCACATGATGTTTTTTTTAATAATTGTTATCAAAATAAACAAGTTATGATGGCGCAAAATGCTGCTGAAAGCCTCTGAACTCTTTATAATGTTACTCTGAATCTTGTTAAACTGACGGATAGTGTTAGTACTTAAATCCTGGAAAAGTTCACGCACATTGTCTTCTTATTTAAATTTCATGAAAATCCTGTTGCCTTATTTATTTTCAAAAACATTACATAATGGTACATAGAATATCAAAACTTCTCCATCGTAATAATTCGTGTCGCTTTGACAGAAAACTCAAAGCTGTGCAGAAACTCCGTACGAACAGATGGTTTGGCATTACTAAGCCGATCATTTCAGTCCGCTGATTTTTAAACCAAAACTAATGGAGAGGGAAGGCCCGAACAACATCTACGTATTCGATATGACAATTTATTAGGTAGAACGAAGTTGAAGGTTCCTAGAGGGCCTTTTTTGAAATGGATATCGAAGCAAACAGAATGTACAAGTAGCAATCCGAAAGTCACTACGGGAGTTATTTAGTAACAAATTTTGTACTTCACAGAACTTTTTGAATTTGCATCATCCTCAAATCAATCTCCTCTGACCTAATGGCACCCCCCCCCCTCTCCCCCCCCCCCCCCACCCCACCCAAGTGTTTCACATATTTATGGGATTTTTTTCACGTAGTAGTGAGAAGAGATACCACGTAGTGGATCCTGTGGAGTTCGCTTCACATTTTCTACACGCTAAAACTACGTCTCATTGAGACACAAGTCCAATACGACAAAATGAAACTGCATTAAATTATAAGCGTGGACGTGTTGCGAATCCCTTTCCGAATTGTTTTTAACGAAAAAATGCCTAAATTTCAATTCGGTCGAAAGGAAAATATGTCGAAAGAACTATAAAGTTATGACACAGAATTGCTGCAAGTTCTTAGCTTCAGAAGATGAAATTTTTACGAGTGGCGATAGAGACGTAGAAAGGTATACACACTATCTCAGTTTGCGGAGTTATTAGTTCCATGTTTGGGAGGAAGAGAGGGTTCAGGTAATATCCTAAAGAGATTTTAGCTAGCGTATATGACACACAGTGTGACTGGTAACTAAACGGACAATTGAGAGACAAGTGAAGCTCTTACGTTTAATTGGCTCTTGAAGAATGCGAACTATTACAAAGGTATGCAACGAGAACGATACGTTACTTTTCGGTGACTGGTGTAATCTGTAATAGAATACAGCAAACCGTGGCGGATTAGATTAATGGCAGATAACACTCATGGGTTTGAGTAATCAAAGGGGACGGTACAAGTTCAGCTTTGCTAAGCAACTACAGTTTCGTTTTTCTGTTAGTTTTTGTTCTTTTCTGTGTGATGGGCATTTAGATTCATGAAGAGGTACAACGTGAGTGGCTTTAAAAGAGATTCTTTACAAAACCGTGCAAATAAACGTTGGTAAAAGCATAACATACCAGAACGTGTGAGGACGAGGGCGAATAAAGCAATGAACGTTCTAAGAAAGAAAGAAACGAGTGAAATTAGTGCGAGCTGTCTCTGGAAGAGGACCTGGAATGTGAGACACTGTGACTGACTGTCTAGTTATAAAGGTGTGGTTCTAGAATATATTTTTCAAAGAGAAGAATGGAATTAACTAAATTTGTAAGCCTAGTGTGAGATAGACCCAATGAATCCTCGTTATACATAGTAACCACAATACTAAATTTTAATAATAATTGGTAATAATGAGAGCTGATTCGAGTAAAGTTAGAGGTAATACTGGAGAACATACTTTGTAAAAATAACGGATGTAGGGTAGATTAGTAATTGAATAAGATGTAGTTGCTATGTTGAGGAGAGACTGTCATTGTCACCGTGCAAAAAAGAATGGTACTGTAGGTGACGTTTACACGTATCATGTTTTGAATCTGATTTGCTGAGCCAGAGTTGGTCATACTGGTGCTCTTCTGAGGATTCAAGCACCTTAACCATTATTTACTCGGTCACAAAATCCAAGATTTTACAGACCACGAATCACTCAGCTTTTTGTAGACATGCCACCTGCTGAGATGGACACTGTATGAACAGCAGTTTGACTCAGCAAGAATAATACCGTTCCTGACTCTCTGCCTCTCGTGCCAAAACTGGAAGAGCCAGCAGAAAGGAATCAGGATGGGTGGGGAGTACCAGGGTTTACGAACGAAATGATAATGGACAACAAATACAAAGAGATTAGAAACGAATATAACGCGGACGAAAATTTTTAGTTATTCAGGCAGTATTTGAATCCAAAAGATCAAACAAAAGTGATATCATTTTGTAGGAAACGTGAAAACTTATAAGATTGGAAAATATGCTTCCCATGTCACGAAGCAGACTCGTTAGCAGGCTACATCCATGAGCGCTATTGACATTTTGAAGCAAGAATGTGTATTATGAAAATTCAAGAGATGGAGAAGAGTGTAAAAGAGATTACCAGCGTATGATAAATGTCAAATGTTTTGATCGTCAACAGTGTCTACACAGGATCTGAGAGAAAATGTTCTTACATGCAGAGTACTAAAATCAGTAGCAAATGACTGAACAGGTGTATGTTGCATCGTTTCTGTAATGTTGGACCCATTTGCAGTTATGCGTATTTAGGCCAGCTGAACGGTTACCTAGAGCTGATATAAGATAAGGTGAAATGGTTTACGAAGCCTTGCGTCCCCAAAGCCGATAGCACGATGCGAGCTACTTGCGTTAGCAAAAGAATCGGATTTGAGAAAAAACCCGTACGAGGAATTTGGACTTAACAGGGCCAGCTATGCTCCCAGCAATGGCTGGCTTTGAGAAATACTGAAAGGCGGCTTCTTACAGCTCTATGAGCGAGTATTATAATTTATAGTCAAATATTAATCCAGACCTAAATACATCAGCGAAGTAAGAAACATGAGACGAATCCAATGACACAACAATATTTCAATACCTTTAGTACTATAGAACATAATATTTCACAGTGAATTAATATTTATACGGGGAACCTCTGTATTAACAACTTTAAACGCTTCATGTGATTTCAATGAACATTATCTCAGATGGGACCATTGCACTATAGCTGTATGTATTTTATTTATTGTTTCTCAGAACATCGTATCCACCAAAATTACAAAGAAATGAATCGTCCTGAAAACCTCATATTTTGTCTTACTTGTGTATTTATTTAATGAACAGTTTACCATTTTCCCAGTAACCTTATCTGAATTGTTATTGCAAGTGCTACTAAGAAACTGTCATAATTTAAGGCTGTGTTAAGTGACTAAGCCATATCTCCGCAATATCCTTTCTTTGAGGAGTGCTAGTTCTGCAAGGTTCGCAGGAGAGCTTCTGTAAAGTTTGGAAGGTAGGAGACGAGGTACTGGCAGAAGTAAAGCTGTGAGGACGGGGCGTGAGTCGTGCTTGGGTAGCTCAGTTGGTAGAGCACTTGCCCGCGAAAGGCGAAGGTCCCGAGTTCGAGTGTCGGTCCGGCACACAGTTTTAATCTGCCAGGAAGTTTCATAATTTAAAAGTGGTCGATCTCATGTGTTAGCGGACTCCACAATTGAGAAGGGAAATAAAAGAGCCTTCTTACAAGCCGGCCTAAATAATTGTTTAAACCATATTTAACGGAAATCTGTGGTCATTTAAAGTGAGCGCCCTTGCCCAAGAATACAGCCTTATTTATTTATGGGCAAAGCTTTATAATTATTGTGAATCTTCTGAATGTGACTGAATATTTATAACATATCTTAATTTAAACTTTGTTGTAATATATTAGTTTAGTACGGGAAGTGGTTATGTTGCATCAGGTCACGCTGTAGCACATAAGAGCGATTTATTTTTGGTGGGGTATCTTTTAGCCAATGGAAAAGCCGATAGTAGCGGCGGAACACTACGGTAGTCAAGTGTGGATGGGACTTTTCAAGTGAAAAGCTCAAGGGGGCGATTCGACACTAGTATGAGAGTTCTGGATGGAAGCAGAGCTGCCTGTGGTAACGAGTGGTGTTCGACCGTTGACATTTTTTTATTCTGGGCGATGTGTGTTCGCTACTATACCTTACTTCTGAAGAGACTTTATATTTCAAGAGGTCTGAAAGTTCTCTGTCTATCCTCGTTGTGTCATATGCATTAATCTGTCAATCATTAAGTTGAACTCTGAACTGTTTTGAGCTGGTGAATATTACGTGTAATTTAATTGCGCAATGGCTTAGTTTCCGCATATGTTCGGTGACAAATTAGTTTAGTGATTTTGCTACCATTCTCTTAACGCTCTGAACGTAACTTTACTGCGTCTATTTCGTGTCTGTATTTTAACTGAATATCGTAGGACCATTTCTCGTTCATTTCAGATGTCTTTTTTAAAATAAATGTTAAACATAATTCTCTGTCATCCACATAGGCTGCAGATGTCAGAATAGAAACTTCTCATTAAATTATTCATTTATGTTGTATTTTATATGTCATTGTATTTTATTAACTCGAAATTCTAGCCAATGCATAGACTATTTGACCGCAGGATCACAGCTTCACGTTATTATTTGCGGCAAATTAACTGCGGGGCATAAAAGCAGACGTACACGGCTCGACTCTATCTACATGGAGCTATTCTTTTTTAACCACAGCAGTGCATAGCCCAAGTACCTAAATTACGTGTACTCACAGGTAAGGCGCAAATATGTTTGCTCATATGGAATGTTGTCTGCAAGAGCTACAACATTTAGCAGTAACCGTTCTATACCGTCACATAGTGAAAAAATTATTAACAGTAACTGTATTTGGCTTGAGGTGGCAGGTAATGCCTTGTGTAAGCTCATGTTAGCCATCAGACCGTGTGATTTGATTGAAGAAGGTGTAGAGTTTACTTCCATAGATTACGTAAGTAGCTTAGATGACGACACACTAACTAAGGCGAGAAAGAAGAAAATAGGTAAAAGGAACAGGTGAGATTAATGATAGCAGGGCCAACCCAAAGTTCTTTAAAATTAGGGATTTGGTACTCGAACCGAACAGAGAATGAAATCAAGAAATTTCGGCAGCAGTACCACACGCCATTTGAAGCTGTGTATGTGCCATACAAAATGCTTAGTATTTGGTGTATCGGAGGTACTGAAAATAACTGAGACTGAGGATTATTATTGATTTAACGAGATATGTGACAGGGTTTGATTAAATCTGAGGCCTCATAGGCTTGATAAGTTAACATGTGAGTGAGGTACACAGATCCCAAGTTGGTGGCAACATTATTTTAGTTTTTCACAACTCCATGTTAGACATTTCTCTTATTAGTGCCCTAGATACGCAACTATAGTCTTTGCTGAATAGATTTAAGAGTGTACTGACGAGTGAACTAGGGTTGAACATAGTGAAAATGGTATATTTATTTGTGTTGTGTGTAGAGGCATTGTTAAGGGAAAGGCGACAACGTAAGTTTAGTTAAGAGTGAAAATTTTTAGCGCGTCTGTTGTGAGTATGGTTTGAAGTGAGCAAAATGGTATTGGGTTTCAGCAGGCAAGAAACTATTGTTGTTTTGAGTAGGTAATATGAGGGTTTTCCGAGGGCTGTTCGTATCTGGTTATTAATCGTAATTAATGGAAAATGGGTGACACATTCATTGTGCACCATTGCGTATCGTACACTGAGATTCGAGATGGGTCTCGTATAGCTTTTATTTCACTTACATGTCACATGCTACTTTTGATCTGTTATACAGTCTACCATTATTCTATCTATTGCCGGTATGGGAGAAAGTGTAAACGTTTTTCGTATTATTCACACGATAACAGAAAAATTGAGAAATCTCATTGGAGAATTTTATGAAGTGGTGCAATGTTTGGTAGTAACTAAGTTACCATTTTATATATGGAAATATACCTAAGACAATGGGAAAAGTAAGGACATATTGAGCATTGAGGAAAGCCTGCCACTCCTTTTTTGAAATAAGATGAGTACATAAGTAGTATGACCTCAATGGAAATTCACAAAAGTTAATGTCGCGAGCTGTGATGCACCCAGTATGATGTAGGGGTTAGTGCCGTTTGTCGCCGAGCTACGGACCATCAGTTCAAACCCTACCACGAGCATTTATTTGTTTTTTACAACTACCAACTCTGGAATGTTCTTGAAATGGCTTTTGTTTGTAATGTTTGCATATTCTGGATTATTTGATGTTGATGTAAATAACGGCATTTTGAAATATTCCGTGTTTTTATAAATAACAGTACTTTCCGTCCAGGTGGTTAGGTCGGGTGTTCTGGCTGTGTGTTCTTGTCAGTAATAACCATGCTTTCAGTACTACGTATCAAACTTCTTGACGGCCCTCCCATAGGATTTGGACTTGATTCTGGTTTAGATGTGACAGTATTCTCCATTAAATACAAACATTTTAGGCATGAATGAATAAAAGTAACGTGATATGACTCTTATTTCACTGATATATTCAGAAGCAGGCAAGATTTTCATAGCACAACGAAAACTTTAAGGTGAGCTCGAAGGTGTATTTTAAGTGAACGTAACACTACGATCAACACGCTCGAACCTCCTGATACAATCTGAAAGTGTATCTGCATCCCCCCTTAAAGAAAGAATACGCATAGTGAGGAAGAAAATCTCACATTGAATTCACAAGTAACGTGAATCAGAATAATCATATTTACGATCAGCAAGAAATCTCGAAGTAGACACAGAATCCTAGTATAAATTGCAATAAAATGCATACAAAAAATAGAAAATATTTCTGCTGATTGCAAAATATGTGGAAATCTGGTCTGAAGAAGGCAGAATACGTCCAGTAAAACATGCAGGGTTCAGCTGCCGATTTAAGTGAGAAAACGTGGGCGAATGGAAAGGGCCCGGGATAACGTAATCCTTTTCGTGTATTACTGTGCAATCAAACTAAAGAGAAATTAAAAGAAAAAGTTGGGTAGTAACGTATGCCATGGCCTTCATTCAAGGATGAACATGAAACACAATCTCTCGTTTTTAACACAGGTTTAAACTTCGTCACAAACTCGGAACCTCTATAAAGCTGAAAATTCTCCAAATGAAATATTATGCCAGTGCGTGCTTGCGATTAAATATCTCATCATATATACATGTACGTTGCAGTACAGAAAAGGTCATCAAAGAGAAATATCAGACAAACTCAGGGAATTAGTGAAGGCAGGTTCCTCGTGATGCATCTAGTCCCAACGACCCCGAAAACACAAGTGTGCTTTGTCTGGCCAAATATGCGGCCACGATGCTCAAAATTGTGCCGCACTAACAGCGCCATTGTCAGACAGCTGCTTCTTCAAATTACAGCTTGTAGACCTATTTTCTCTACACAGCCAAAGACAGTGGTAGACATAAAACTTCGTCCGAAGTTGGACTCCGAAAATTATTTCGAGCAATTGGTCCGTAGCCCACCCGAAAATAGGTGCGGTGACATAACTGACCTTTTAGCAACAAATAATCCTGAGCAAAGAGAGAGAATCAGAACGGATACATGGATTAGTGACTACAAGGTCGTTGTAGCGATAGTGAATGCAGTAAAATCCACATAAACAAAAAAAAAGGAAAATTTTAGTATTTAGTGAAAATTCAGTTGACACCCTCCTATGACGCGGTTGCCACTCCTTCCAGCCTATGTAAGCTTAGGTCAAATAAGGCTGGTTTCAACACTAATTAAGAGATTTATACGAA
Source organism: Schistocerca americana (assembly GCF_021461395.2). Lineage (NCBI taxonomy): Eukaryota > Metazoa > Arthropoda > Insecta > Orthoptera > Acrididae > Schistocerca > Schistocerca americana. The sequence continues at coordinate 383,984,132 of NC_060123.1, read as the reverse complement.
ATAAATTAATAAGAGTCGGAACAGATCTCGCATGGTACACAAAACAAATCAGAAGACTGTTGCAGATGCAACGACAAAAGCACTGTTATACAAGTAACGGAAAAAGCGTATCAGATTTGAAAGAACGCAAAATCTCCAAAACTGACAAAGTTTTCCAGAAGCTGGAAATTTAACGCAGCTGCCAATGCAAGACACTTTTCTAAATCTGCGTCTGTGTGACTACGCTACAATCCACACTTAATAATTTCCACAATGAAGCTCTGTTTTGACATATGGCAGCTATCAATGCAAGACACTTTTCTAGATCTGTATCTGTGTGACTACGCTACAATCCACACTTAATAATTTCCACAATGAAACTCTGTTTTGACATATGGCAGAATATCTAAACAGATTCTGGTAGTATGGAATGTACAACGGTGACAAGGCATTCAATAACGTAACTGCGCGACGGCAACGGCAACGGCAATGTTAGCGATGACAGTACCACTAAAGTGGAGTCACTAAACACGCTGCGGTCACCAAAGAAGACGAAGTAGATATTCTTGAATTCGAATGAAGAACTCCTGCCAACATTAGTAACTTAGAAGTAGATATCTCAGGGGTAGCGAAGCAGCTTAAATCACTCAATAAAGACAAGTCTGCCGACACTGACTGAATATCATTTATGTTCCTTTCACATTATTCTGATACTATTTGCAGCAGGATTTTGAAACGTATAGAGTTTTTGAACATAATGAATTATCTCGAAGGAAACGATCTATTGACACATAGTCAGCATGGAATCAGTTAAATACTGGTGTTGTGAAACAGAATTCTCTCTTTGTTCTCACGAAGTAATGAGTGCTATAGACAGGATGTATTGAAATTATTCCATTTTTATAGGTTTCCAGAATGTTTTTGACACTGTTCCCTGTGGAGTATCGTTCTCAGTTGTGCGACTGGATTCGTAAGGGCGAGTCAAAAATGTCGTCCTATGACTGACGGAAAGTAATCGAGTATAACAAATGATATGCCGCGTTCCCAGTGAACACAATCTGCTATTATTGGTCTGTATAAATGATTTAGAAGTAGGATTTGTGCAGACGATAAGGTGCTCTCGTTTACCACTTAGTAAAGTCATCAGAAGAGCAAAAGAAATTAAAAAACAGTTAGACGGTTTGTCTGTCAACCACACGAATACTAAAAGGATTCCGTTAAATTTCGTCTACAGGATAAGTGACACAAATCTGAAGGCTGTCGACTGAACTAAATACCCCGAAATTATATTTACGAACAACTTAAATTGGAACGATCACATAGATAACGTCGTGTAAAAGGTCAGCCTAATATTGCGCGTTATTGGCAAAACATACAGAAAATATTCCAGATCTGCTAACGAAATTATTTGCACTGTCGTCCTCCTATGAAGTACTGACGCGTAGTATGAGATCCTTACTAGACAGGATTGCTGGAGGACACCAAAAAAGTGCAAATGCGAGCAGCTCGATTTGCATTATCATGAAACAGGGGAGAGGGTTTCACGAATATGATAAGCGAACAGGGGCGGCAGTCATCAAAACAAACGAGTTATTCTTTGCGGCGTGGTCCTTCTACGAACTTTCTGTCGCCAATTTTCTGCTCAGAATGCGAAAATCTTTTGCTGGCGCACGCCCACACAGGCAGAAACAGTTTCAGCGAGTGAGTGAGTGAGTGAGTTTGAGTGTGAGTGTGAGTGCATAGGTGCAAAGAGAAACTCGTAAGATACAGCTAGTGAATTATTTATAAGTATGCTATTGATATTTTTAGTAACAACTTTCTGGCAGTCGTTAGTATTTCAAATTTTCTACGTTGGAGATGAAAACAGAAGACTTTGCAGAGAATTCGATTGCCTTGCACATGAGAGTCAAGTAGAGTTAAAAGTATTGAAATATGAATCCATATTTATAATATTACTATTAAGTCTCTGTTTGATTAGATACAACTAGTGTAGTTAAATGTAAGAGATTCATGGATTGCAGTGAACAAAACGTTAGTATTGTGCTATATAATAATTAATTTGTGAATTCTCAATAAGGTCCTGATAGTAGGACATAATTCTTGCTAGGCGAACCTGAGTAAATTTCAAGAACTGATCGTACGAACTTTTCTATTGCAAGTGAAATAATTGGTGGAAGCACTGCAGTAGGGACTCAAAGACATGAACACGTGTGTGAGTAGGGATGTAGGATAGCTGTGAAGTGTCACCAATGCTTAAGAGTGTCCAAAGGAACTTGCGTTGAAATAATGGAGACTGAATGCTATGGAAATGTAGCTTGCAAACAATCTCATTAATGTAATTTATTCTTGATGTGTTGGCAGAAGAGCCAACACCGTGTTGCTAGAGGAGGCCGAAATGCACGCGTTTAAGCTCACGCAGACTGGCGTGAGGTCTGGAACAGTTAAAGGAGTTCAGTCTACTAAATAAAGTACGGAGTTGCTTGAATACTTAACTTTAATCCATAATTGGAGAACATCGCTCTTGTTGATACATGAATTATAATCTCAATATAAACTGGTAATGGCGTCTTGCTAGGTCGTAGCAAATGACGTAGCTGAAGGCTAAGCTAACTATCGTCTCGGCAAATGAGAGCGTATTTGTCGGTGTAGCATCGCTTGCAAAGTCGTCTGTACAACTGGGGCGAGTGCTAGGAAGTCTCTCTAGACCTGCCGTGTGGCGGCGCTCGGTCTGCAATCACTGATAGTGGCGACACGCGGGTCCGACGTATACTAGCGGACCGCGGCCGATTTAAAGGCTACCACCTAGCAAGTGTGGTGTCTGGCGGTGACACCACAATTCTCTTGTATTTTCGTGATTAATTGTACATCTATACAATTGTTTCACATTTTATTTTGAATGTTGTGTGTTAATTAAATTATGTCTTGGGTTAATAAGAGTGGGCGAAGGAGTGCTGGATATAAACTACCCTGTTTTCTGTGATTGTATCTTCTATAAAAGATTTAAATGTATTGTTAAATTTCAAGTACATTCTTGCAGATAATTAGGTAATTGTTACTGTTACGGCGTAAATTCAGCGCCGCACGCCAGTAGGGAACGACACAGAAGAGAGCTCAGCCAACAGAACGCCGACCAACCTCCCTCCAGGACGACAATGCTACAGCAGCGGCCCCTAGGTGAAGACGACATAAGCGCTGCACCCGACATGTGATAGCCTACTTCAATAGCAGGTTCAACGTAAGCCACTTCGTTAGCCGACACATTGTAGCCTCTTCATTAGCAATCTCTAAGTAGCCCAGTTGGAGATCAGCAGTCTCTGCAGTTGAGTTGACAGACTTTTGTTTGCAGCGGTCGCTAGGACCAGAAGTGCTACTTCTGTTTGTCTGTTCTGAAGAAGACTGATTATTTTGCATGTCGCCTTTGTTTGTGACACACCTTTGTAATTGCACTTGTGGATCATCATGTATAAGGCACTACAGGAATCCTTAGATCAAAGTGAAGTATTTGTATTTGTCTTGATGTAATAAAACTCATTAATACGAGTTGTTTGTTTGTCTAGCGAACCGACTATGCAGGATTCTTAGACACAACAATTACTATACGTTCGGTGCTGATTTCTTCGACGGTCTGTTTACAGCTGAGTTCGCTGCCGGCGCAGCCCTGACGACGCAGCCCTACAAGGCCGACCCACAGCAGTGCATTGCACTGGATCACTGGGGCGGAGGCCTCAGCATTGCGAGTCCCTGCGACGCGAACCGAGCTGAACAGGGCGCTGTAATGGAAACAAATAAATCATTTGTAAGGCTCAGATGAGTCTTAATATGGCGCCTTCTACCTCTTCCTGCTACATTTGGTCATCCTGATACATTGAGTGGCAGAAGTCGCCACCAAAGATGCAAAGTACCTCACTAAGATGATTCAGTTTCAGAAGCAGCAGACTGCAACCATTCTAAACACGGCACAGCACTTACTGGCCAACTAAGCAACGAATGCCGTGCGACAACTCGACCAACGGCAACAAGTGTAGCTCCCAGTGGCATACCGCCTTTTCGCGAGTTTAACGAAAAAGAGGAAAGGCTCGAGTGGTTGGTTGCTACAGTATCAAGCCCACATCATTGCTCACAAAGTATGAGGTACTGTAAAACTACATTACTTTTTGTCAACGGTAGCAAGCGCAGTCCTTCGCCTCATTCAAAAATAGTTTCGTAACGCCGCTCTGGGTGAACTTTCCTATGATCAGGCTGTAGATTCGCTAACTAACTATTATGACGAAAAAGTGTATGTGGAAGCAGCTAGGTACCAATTATTCTGTTGCAAGAGAAGGTCATAACAAACCTAACTCGAGTGGGTAACAGATTTTCAGGGTATGACGAGCAAATCCAAATCCAGGTGTGCTTGTGGTGCCTTATAATCAGATGTTATGTGGCATGACGTGATCATGTAGAATGTAACTGATGTCAACCTTCGAGAACAGATTTAGAAACAGTAAGATCCATCATTTCATCACATAGTGTAAATTTTAGATTAGTATGATTGAAGTGCTGTGTCATAGCTGTCAATAAATTTTAACAGCCACCAATTTTTTGGGTTGAGTCGTCCCTTGCTGACGACTGGCCGAGTAGGAAGCAACAGCACGTGTGCGCCAGGCTGTATAAACAGTTCTCTAAGCATGCAGCTACATCAGTGAATAGAATTCAGTCATGCCCTTGGTGCTATTGACAGCACAAACGCCAAGACTGCGCGTCCAGACAAGCACAGTGTTACGCTTGTGGCAAGAAAGGTCACGTACAATCCAGATATTTGCAACGGAACAAACATAAGAACTCTGCCCACTCACAAAAGTCTAGTTACAAGACCCATGAAACCAATGCAGTGTATTCGAAGCCTGCTGCAGCCATTAGCAAAACTAGCAATTAGTTTCGTAAGTGTACGCCAAACTTTTTGTGGACTTGCATCTTGGTTGATAACATGTGAAATTTCCGATGGTCACAGGTGCCTCTGTTACATTGCTTAATCATAACACATATAAACTGTTAGGCTCCCCATGCCTGTCTGAAAGTAGCATGTACCTGACGGATTATAGGAAAATGTTCTTTGCCTACCATGTATCACTCGCATACGTGAAATGTGACTTCCACTGTGCTACAGCCACACGGTGGTGAGAACATATTTGGCCTTGATTAGTTTGATTTGTTTGACTTTAATATTCAGGACAATGTGTTGTCAATGCCAAATACAGTGTTGCTAACTTGCTGAAACAATTCCCTGAACTGTTCCCTGAAGGTTTAGGTAGGGCTAACAATTTTGTTGCACATATTACTATGAAACACAACGCTTAGCCAGAATTTTGCCGGGCCTAAACTGTTCCGATTCGATTACGGGGCAATCTGGCTGCTGAACTTAAAGAATTGCAAGATAGCGGAGCTACTGCACCCATACTAGCTGATCAGTGGGCTAGTCCACTGGTGTTGCTTCCCCAAACCTTCATGTAACATTCACCCCTGTGTTGATTTTATGTCTACAGTCAACCCACAAACTGTGATTGATACCTATCCATTGCCACGCCCAGAGGATCTCATGGACAGATTAGGCGCTGGGCGCTACTTTTCAAAAATTGATTTGCGTGACGCAAATCTTCTAATACCTCTACATGAAGAACTTCAAACAGTGTCTGTTGTGAGCACTCATTTCGGTTTTTTCAGATATTCGCCTTTGCCTTTTCTCAGTGTTTTCGCACCCGCCATTTTCCAACAGTATTTGGAACAGCTGACTGCTCAAGTGTCAAACTGTTCAAACTATTTGGACGTTATTGTCATAGCAGGTCGTACACCTGAAGAGCACACTGCAAATCTCCATGCTTTGTTTCATGTGTTCTCTGAAGCAAGACTAAAGTATATACTTGACAAGTGTGATTTTTTAAATCTGACTTGCAGTATCTTAGTTATGTCATAAACAGTTAAGTTGTACATCCTCCTTCGTCATATTTGCTAGCCATACATGACCTGCCCATTCATCGCAGTGTCACAGAATTGCAGTCAGTCTTAGGGAAAATGAAGTATTATATTCGGTCCATACCGAATCTGCACAAATCGCTGCTCCATTGCATCGCTTGCGTCGCAGGAACGTTCCCTTTGATTGGACAGAAGAGTGCGAAGGAGCTTTTCAAAAAGAGGCATTGCTCAGTGATCGATACTTGGTTCACTTTGATCCTGACAAACCAGTTGAGTTGCAAGTTGACGCTCCCTCTTATGGAATTGGTGCAGTGCTCTCACACGGATTTTATGATAAAGACAGGGCTGTTGATTTCGCATCCAAAGTGTTGTCCAAAGCTCAGTGTAACTATTCACAAATAGAGAAAGAAGCATTGGCTACTGTGTATAGTGTCACTAAATTCCACCACTTTTGTGCTCTGGGGTAGCCATGAGCACCAGAACGAAGATGAGAAACGCAAGACCAGAGAATGCGGTGAAACGTCGTCGGCCAATGGCGCGCTGATTAGTACCGCGCCGCGTCCGGAGCGACCTCTGCAACAAGGGAATATAAGCCCCGCTCCAGCCAGCATTGGCCGCTCAGATCGGCTCGGTATACAGACATTAGTGGACAAGATTCGTAGAGCAGTATCAGTGACGTGTGTCAACTTGCTGGAACTTTGTCCATACTGAAGAATATTACTGTTTGCATGTTACTTGCGACACCGATGTAACTCCGAAGTCACGTATTGTCAATTTGCTTTATTGAAATAAAAGTACTAATGTTATTTGCTTGAATTGTTGTATAGCGTTCTGAGAACGCAGCATCCCTTAGGCACCCTACACGAGACGAATGGGCAAGAATCAACAACTGGCGACGAGGAGTTACAAACAAACCCCACGCCTGAGGGCCGAGGACATATTTTTGTAGGCGCCTTAATTCTCTCTTGTCTTTATTTTGTAGGGGCGCTCGGTTTGCTTTAGCAGTTTCTTGTCGTTTTTCTAAACTGTGTTTTAGGGAGAGCGTTGCAGAAAATTTCTTTGGTTCTATCGTTATTTACATTGCTTGTCTTGTATACTTTTTACGTTTGTGTCTTCCAACATGGCCGCCCCACCTGCCCTGCCCCTTGCTCAGGCGCCGCAGCCGCAAGCGTTAGATGCCACACAGCTAATGCAGATTTCAGTTTCAGACGCAGCAGATATCTACCCTGCTCAACACGGTGCAGCAGCTAGTCGCCAATGCTACGTATCCTCCGAAACAAGCACAGCCTACTACAACTGCTAATCACCTCTTCGACAATCTAGTCAACAAGACGAGGAATGGCTCGAGTGGTCGTCCCAACGTGAAGTGCAAATCATCGTTAACAATGTTGCAAGTACTGTGAAACTTCCCCAGCTATTTTCCACAGTAGGAAGTGCAGTGTTCAGATTAATTCAGAAACTCTTTCCTAACGCTACTCCGAGTGAACATGCGTATGATAGTGTTATCGCCTCACTAACTAATTATTATGATCTGCAAGTTCTGTAATTGCAAAAGACGGTCAGAACAAACTTGTCGCAAGGGGGCAACAGATTTTCAGGGTCTGACAAGGAAATGCAAATTCACATGTGATTGGGGTGTTTTATATTCAAACATTATGCTGCGTGATGTAATTGTGTACAATGTACCTGATGTCAAACTCAGAGAAAAAATTTTGAAACTGTCCGATCCAATATTTCAGCAGTTGGGTCAAATCCTAGATCAGTACGATTCTGGTGCCTTGTCGGCTCACACTTCTGAGGAATCAGCTATTTGCCGGGTTGGAAAATTTGGAAATTTGTGGTATGGTCTTATGGAACCAAACTGCTGAATTCATTGGTCCCTAAGCCTACACACTACTTAATCTAAGTTAAACAAACTTGATCTATGGACAACACACGCACCCATGCCCGAGGGAGGACTCGAACCTTCGACAGCGGCAGCCGCACGGACCATGGTAAGGCGCCTGAGACCGCGTAGCTTCCACGTGCGGCTTGCCGGGTTGAGTCCCTTCCTTGTGATCGCCCCATTCCGCACTGGCGACGAGCGCTACCCACGCTGCATGCCGCTAAAGCAGTTCGCTAAGCAGGCGGCTTCACAGGCAAACAGAATTAAGTCTTGCCCTAGGTGTTATTCACTGCACGAACGCCAAGACTGCCCTCCCGACAAGCACAGTGTTACGCTTGTGATAGGAAAGGACATATGCAATACGTCCCACAAAAATCTAGCCACAAGGCCCGTGTTATTATTGCAGTACATTCCAAGTATGCAACTAGCAAGCGTGCAGTTTCGTCAGTGATACGCCAGTCAAACAAACTTTTTGTTCATTTACTTATTTGTGGGGAACGTGTGAAGTTTCAGTTGGACACGGGTGCCTCTGTCGCATTGCTAAATCGTCAAACCAGCACGCAACTGACGGCTTATAATGGACAAGACATTCCCATTCTCAGAACATGTACTTTGCCTGCTACGTCTCGCACGCATACATGAACAGTGACTTTTCCGGTGCTACTATAACATGAGTGTGAGAACATATTTGGTGTTGATTCTTTTCGTATATTTGGCTTTAATATTCAGGACAACGTGTTGTCAGGGTCTGCATTCAGTACAAAAGAAAAGAGTCCACAGACCACAAAGGTACTACATTTTGTGGCCAGCCTAGCTGTGTATTTTGTAGCGGTTCTGGATGAACCAATCAGGAATGTCCAGCAGGCAGACATTTTCAATGGCCAGCTAGACCGTTCATGTGTATCGCTTCACATGACAGCGTTCAAACCATACGAAGACTACGGTTTAACTGAAATCGAGATCTTAGCGACAAGTACCAACATTTTAATGCAAATAAGTATTGACGTGCAAAACATAATGGATAAAATATTAAAATATCTGTTCGAGTATTTGTCACTTGCATTTATTTATCTTCTCTCCACCGTACTGGCATCACATATAAATTCATTTCGGAAGTTTGTACACTCATTAATTACAAAAGTTTCTGAATTAATTTTTAGCCTGAAGTGGTTGTTTTCCTTCATTGTAACTAGCTATAAAATTTTATAGCCATCCCTTTAGAATGTACCACTACAAGGCGCGTAGTTGTAGTTGTAGGCATTGTGATTTGTCAGAGTTGGACGAAAGGTGAAGTGAAGTGCAGATAAGGAACTGTCTGTCACTGATTCCCTATTAGCCGAGACATTAACCCCACCTGCCAATCTTTTGTTACCTTGACCATTGCGAGATCGGGTTCTTCTCGTCGAGTAGGGGCTTAAATCGTTGAATAACAACTTATTCGTACCGGGCTACTGGCAAATGATACACACTACCAAACAGACAGATGTCGTCAATAGTTCAAATATGTTCACTATGAAATACATCGAATGTGAAGTTGCCTATTACCGTTTCCAAGAGGTCGATCCACTCACAATTTAAGAAATAACCTGGCACAACGTCTTGCTAAATATAGAATTAAAATATGAACACTCGCCCAGCTCCTTGTCATTTGCGACGAAACAGTTGAGCTTTTAATACAAGGGGAAATGCTTAATAATCATTAGATCTTAGTCTGAAAGAAAGCCTAGGCAGGAACAGTAAGAACTTACTTTTCACGTCAGCATGGAAAAAGCCGCCATGCCTGTAGATCGAGATTCAAATGGTTGCTTCGATTGAAAAGTGCGAGTTGAATTACCGCTAGCGTTCTGTTGAGAAACACTAGCACTAAAATGAACTTTTCTCCCCATAAATGATACCAGTTAACAGACGCAAGTTCACAGACACTAGAGAAATGACGGCGGCATCCGTGCTATCGCTATCACGAAATGTCGCCGACCAGGAACTGCCACAAAACAGGGTGCTGAAAGTTTCTCTCAGCACTTCTGTAAATTCAGCTGCCTGACTGCCGGAGCCAACTTCTGGCAGAAGAAGGGTCATGCAGTCATTTTAACGAACCTCCACTATTGTGACGTAATCCAGCATGACACGAGAGAACTAGACGGATAGAGGTAACCAAGAATGTTTGAGTGCATTACATCTGCAACATTCGTCTGTTAACCGGCCGAGGTGGCCGAGCGCTTGTAGGCGCTATAGTCTGGAACCGCGCGACTGCTACGGTCGCAGGTCCGAATCCTGCCTAAGGCATGGATGTGTGTGATTTCATCAGGTTAGTTAAGTTTAAGTAGTTCTAAGTTCTATGGGACTGATGACCTCAGAAGTTAAGTCCCATAGTGCTCAGAGCCATTTGAACCATTTTTGAACATAAAAAAGTAGCGCCGGCTGAATCTGAGCAGAACAGTTAAAAAAAAAAATTACCTCTTCATTCAGTGGCCCATCTAAGTAAACATTCATGTAACCGGAGACGAACTCGGAAGTTCTAACCGATCAGCTGCCGTACAACACTTCTTATACGCACATAAATAGAAATCATTAAGCAAATCAGCAAAGTTACACTCGTGGTTTCAAATAGGTTGCAGTAATTGAAAGAAAACCTCATCTTTCAGATTCCACAGGTGAGGTTCACTGCGGAATAAACACAATACGCATCATGGCTGCTTTAGTACTCGATATGGCATCATTCAAAGCACTAATCCGACGGCCAAAATCCAAACTACACACGGGGAGAACATTCCAGAAGGCAATTAGCTGGTGCACTCTTTCTCCAAAACCCGGACGTCAGCCAGAATGGATGCTATCATGCACATGGCACCGAATACAGCGAGAGGCTCCAACAGCCGCTCTGTCAACAGACCAGCCTCCCAGTCCGTAGTTGCTGCCATCTTCTTTTTTCTTTTTTTTTGTGGTAGTTTGCTATTACACAGCGTGACCGGTTCAGATTCGGTCCAACTGCCTCGCTGGATAAGTGAGGGGAGACTCAAAGCAACGGCTGAATAAAAGCCGAGCATAACACTTTGAAGGTTTTTTTTCCTTTACTGAATTTCGGTTCCCTCTGACGGGGGCGGGCTAGCAGCAGCTTGGCACGCTGCTCTTCAGCCTACAGAGTTTTTAAAACATAACAAGAAGATAAGAAACAATAAAAGCAGGCGATAAAACGGTGACCTACATTGTAAAACGGCGGAAAATTGTGGAAAGTTCAAACAGAAAACAAAGGGTTGGCGATGCTATTAAATTACACAGGAAGCAGACAGGTAAAACAGTAGACAGACAATAAAAAAAAACAGGGCAACAGTCTGCTTTCTCTTCACAAGAGATATAAAAATCACACCCAGCGACAGTATAATTTCCGTTCGCAACACTTCGGAAAAGACACACAACACTTAACACGCACTGGAAACACTGCACTAAGAAGTCGACACGAAGACGGTACACCACAGCCAAGGGCAGATGGGGAAGGAAAAACGAAGGGGAGGGGGAAATCCGACAGAGCGAGAGGACTCATAAGGGGGGGGGGGGTGCGGCAGGGTAGACGCAAGAGGGAATGGGGAAAGGCAGAGGAGAGAAATGCAAAAGGACTTCGGCGAGGGAAGGGAGGCAGAAAGAGGGTAGGTGGGGAAACACAGGATGGAAGGGGGGAGAGGGAGCCCAGGAGAAGGACAGAGGAAGGGAGGTGAAAGTGAGGATCAGAGTTGATAGGAGGGATAAATGGAGGGAGAAGGGGCATCATCTGGAAGGGGGAGTCGATGGAAGCCACCTTGGGAAAGGAGATGAAGGGTATAGAGATGGAGGGTAGGGGGATACAACGGTGAAGGCGCGGCAGAGGGTGAGGGTTGGAGAGGAGAGGAGCAACCAGGGGATGAGGGGGATTAAGGCGGCGGGAGGTGTAGAGTATGAGGATATGTTGGAGGAATAGGAGCAGATGGGGGAAAGGAATTAGGTCGTAGAGGATCTGTGTGGGGTACAAGAGGCGTATACAGAAGGCAAGGTGGAGTGCATGGCGCTCAAGGATCTGGAGGGACTTATAGAATTTGCGGGGGGGGGGGGGGAGGCGGAAATCCAGGCAGGACTGGCATAACAGAGGACGGGCCAAGTTAAGGATTTGTAGGTGTGGAGGATGGTAGAGGGGTTCAACCCCCATGTCTAGCCAAAGAGGAGTTTCTGGAGTCGGAGGCAGTTATGGGCTTTGGATTGGATAGAGTGGAGATGAGGGATCCAGGTGAGGTGACGGTCAATGGTGAGGCCAATGTAGGTAAGGGTGAGGGAGAGGTGGACAGGACGGGCGCAGATGGAGAAACCAAGGAGCCGGAAGGAGCGAGTGGTACGACTTATGATGATTGTCTGGGTCTTGGAAGGATTGATTGTCGGGATCCACTGGCTACACCATGCGGCAAAAAGGTCAAGATGATTCTGGAGAAGGCGTTGGGACCATTGGAGGGTAGGAGCGAGGGTAAGGAATGCGGTGTCATCGGCATACTGCAGGAGGTGTACTGGTGGGCGGTGGGGGCAAGGAAGTTACACATATCTGCAGTGTACAGGAGGTAGAGGAGAGGGGAGAGGAGAGAGCCCTAGGGCACACCTGCAGAGGGATGAAGGTGCGGGAATCGGCGTTATGGATGGTAACATAGGAGGGGCGGCAGGAGAGGAACTTTGAAGGTGTGGTGGTGGAACTTTAAGTTCCGTGCCACCCTTCGACGGTGGTAGTACAGAGGAGGGGTACAGTAATGAGCCAACTCTATGATGAAGGAAAAAAGTGGCTGGACGAGAACAGGCCACTGCTAGTGAGTGTACGAAAAGGACAGAAAAACGTGGTCTTATTGGCCTTTTCTTCTCTCGGAAACAGTGATAAACCAGGCGAATCAGTGCGGCACTTGCGCCTCCTACCTCAGCGCCAGAAATCAGAGGAGAGCTTAACGCCACCAAGGCTCAATGCAATATCTTACGCGTTCTTTCTTCTCGCTTTCTTTCTTTCCCGTAGGTTTTCACTCTTTCGCTAGGCTGTTCTTTCGTCTGATCATACCGCACGTTTCTGTTGCTTCGTTTTCTCTTGGAAGCACTTGACACTTTTTCTAACTTGTATTTTCGATATAACTATGGTCTGGATGTAATTATTGTATGCAAATAACTGTATATAGGTTTTATTTAACATGTTTTACGGCCATTGGCTAATAATGCTTGGTGGAGCTTACGCTATTTAAACGATGTAAATTGCATGACATGCAACAATGGTTATGTGCCTATTGAGTGGCACCCGCTCCTCGCCAGTTTCAGCACATGGCCAAGGATATAGCTTTCTTTTAAGTATTTGTTCAATTATGTTAACCTTTGATGCTTGTGGTTAAGTGCGTTCATGTTACTCTCTTCACAGACGAAGCGGGACTTGCCGGAGTGGCCGAGCGGTTCTAGGCGCTACAGTCTAGAGCCGCGCGACCGCTACGGTCGCAGGTTCGAATCCTGCCTCGGGCATGGATGTGTGTGATGTCCTTAGGTTAGTTAGATTTAAGTAGGGGACTGATGACCTAAGAAGATAAGTCCCATAGTTCTCAGAGCCATTTTCAGACCAAGCGGTCTGATGATTACCAGAACTGTGCTCCAAACTAGTCACTAGTAAGTAAATAAATAGTTTTATGCGGTGGGGACTATTTTTATTATAATAAAAGGAAATTTTAACATTTGTTAAAACCGCCAACTTTCCAACACAAACAATGCAAAATATTTCAAAATAGTTTAAACCTCTAATAAATTTTCTTTTATTGTTATTAAAATTTTGGAAATCCTTTGTACTCTAAATCTGAGTTATCTGTGTGAGCAGGAGCGGGTGGAGGGCGGCCGGATAGAGAGACAGATGAGCGGAAAGAGACAGAGATAGAAGGTGAAGGAAACAGTGACCTCCAGAATCGAATCCTGGATAGGCGCCTAGTCACTACTGCAGCCCCTCCCCCTCCGCCCCCGTTCCTTTGGTGCGTTGTGACGTCTGACGCCGCGAGAGTTGCTCGGCCAGAGTTGCGCGCCAGCCTACACCAGCGCAGCCGGTCTCTTAACGGCCGCCTCCCTAATGGCAGGCAGCGGCACTCCCGCCTTAATGGATGTGGGCTGCGGGCACACCAGGGACGCTCGCGCCGCCCAACTAATCATTCGATTAGCGAATCAATTATTGAAATTCGTCTCTAATAGCGGGCGGTGCGCTAATCCCGGTCCCGCGGGGACGCCGTCACACGGAATTCCAACCCTCGCGGCAAACTCTGCCCCTGATGTGCGCCGCGCTTCCGCTGACGGCCGCAGTAATGGCTCACTCGTCGGCCGCCGAGCTCGCCGACCTCCAAACGTTGGCCTTCAATTATCGCCTTCCGGTCACGGGGCGAAAAAACAGTGGCGGGCAGATGAACCGATGCGTCGTACGTTTACATCAGAATCTGTTGTGAGCGCGCAATACGGTCCCACTTCTTCCGCTCGTCACCGCTACATCCGAGTACTGTATGTGGCACTCGGACTCGAATGGCATTCCATTCCAGTGCAGCCATTAAAAGGAACTGCCACAATTTTCGTATTGCGCTGCTAAAAGCGATACTAAAGGCAGTAAAGTCTGTATATACACTGATGGAAATGTAAAATGGTTCACCATGGAGCACCAATCCTACGTTTATCAGACTTTATGGAGATGTTCGTCACATAGTGGCTTATTAATTATTTAACGGTTTCCCCGTCTGGGGCGCAAAGGTACGATAAACTCTCGTATTCGGTGTGGTGAGGGAGGAAACTTCCTGTGCTTATCATTTTGAGAAATATCATGTCATGCATCAAACACGTGTCAGATAAAATTCTCTCGAACCTCCAGCCGCCTCAAGTGGTTTAAAGTCCATGAGCTTTCGGATGAGTGCTTCTGCGTGTGTCAAGTGGTGGCTGCTTTCTCGTTGCTGCTGCCTGTCTTATATACTGAAGCACCAAAGAAACTGGTATAGGCATGCGTATTCAAATACAGAGATATGCAAACATGCAGAATACGGCGCTGCCGTCGGCAACACCTATGTAAGACTACAAGCGTCTGGCGGAGTTGTTTTATATAGGCGCTGCCAATAGTAAGCGTCTGGCGCAGTTGTTATCCACAGTCGAGCAGACGAGCCGAGCAGACCGCTGCTCTCTACACTAGACGTAGCTGTCCAAGGATAGCTCTACGGAGTGGTCGCTAATAAGCTGCAACAGGCATAGCTGCCCGAGGATAGCTTTATGGAGTGGTCGCTAACCAGCTTTAACAGGCATAGCTGCCCGAGGATAACTCTACAGAGTGGTCGCCAACTAGATATAACAGACACATCTGCCAATGGATGCTCTTTGGAGCGCTGCGAACAAGTGCAAACCGCTTAACGCTTCTGATCACACGCAGCACACACAAGCGTCTGCCACAAACACGCTAGACGTGCCATCTCTAACACCTCTGGCAGCTCAGGCACCGACGGAGCCGGAGCCAGAGCCGACAGAGGACGCAAACAACACAGAAGACGGACCGTGCCAGCAGGTCGGTCCACGACACAAACTGTGAAAAGACACGCAGACAAGTGAGTCCACAAACTCACGAGGCAATCCCCGAGTACTGTTTTCAACTGCGACAACGCTAAATAGCAACACCAGAAACACAGGGAACAACACAAACAACCTTGCGACTGCAGCACACTCAAGTACACAAGCAGCTACGCAGAATCGAACGAAGTCCTCGCCTGGCTTCCCAACAGTCATCGTACGCAACTACGGAGACCTTAGTTTCTTAAACAAAGAGCTTAACAACAAGCACAACCCGACAACATCCTACTCTAAACTCACTGGGGACCATGCCGCACTGTTCGTGGCGAAGAAGACTACACGAATCTGCTGGACTTTCTGAAAGAAAGGAAAGTGGAACACTTCACGCACAGCACCGTTTTGGAAGAGACATAACAGCACGTTGTCAAGGCGGTAGACTCTCGAACCCCGATCGAGACAGTACACAAAGAACTTACTGCCCGTGGCTGGAAATGGATTCGTGTAAATCGAATAAATCGAATGACGGAGTTCGGCACAGTGAGACCATCGCACAACTACATGGTTGATCTTGCCGACACGGCCAAATCACGAGACCTGCTGAAGATAAAGTTATTTCTTCACATGGTCGTAAATGCAGAGCTACACAACACGCCGTGCAGCCTCCAACAATGCCACAAATGCCAGTGCTTTGACCTTGCGCGTAATCGATGCGGTCTCGCTCTCTTCTGCCGCAAATGCGCTGTTTGTTACATGACCCAACATCGCAAACTCCCCCACACTGCACCACGCAAATGTGGCAACTGTGGTGCGGCCTATCCACTGAAATACAGGGGTGCATTGCATATAAGGAGGCTCTGAGGCACAAAATAGCTAAGTACGTAAAAACTATCGCCATCACAGCTCCGAAACCACCCCCGCGTCCAGTAAGGATTGGAGTATCCTTTGCTGGAGTGGTAGCTGGCAACCCCAGCAGCGCGGAGTGGTCAGAGAAACCTCCACACATGCACAACAAACATCCCCAGCAACATACATGCAGCCAAGACGTACAACACCCAACGCCACACCTGCATCGGTTACACCACAAAGCACAAACAACAGTACCACCCTACCCCCTGAGACCACGCATTACAGCCCACCACGGACCACAGAAGACGTAACTACACAGGGCAGACACAACATCGGAGAAGGAGGAGGAGAAACGACGGGAGCAGGGGGAACACGACCACGCCACAACAAGTACACAGACAACAGGACACCAATACGCACGTACACAATTCGGGCACCAACACAACTACCCACACAATACACCCTGTCACCAAAGACACCACACGGGTGCTCACAACTACGACTGAAATAGCTGACACGCAAGCCAGTCGACACTAAACGCCAACACAAATACCAGCGGCCTCCAAGATAACCAATAACCCACAGGCCGACTCTCCTAACATTAACACAGCCCTCCAGAGAATAATGGAGACATTATTCCCCGTACTGACGAAGACCGAAGTAGTGACCAAGACTATGGGATGTGTCTCACAACTCTTTAGACAGTTCATGTCGGGCTCGCTGAAATGGACTAGCATACGAACTACTATCACACTACCTTTTACACCTGTACATGGATAACACATCAACCCCAAAACGCAATTGCCAACTCAAGGCCACAGATCTGTTTTGGAATGCCAACGGGATCGCAAACAAGTGAACCGAAATGGCTGCGTTGATGGAGCGAAAGGGTATCCGAATCGCCCTAGTGAATGAAACACTGCTTACGCCTCACAAACATCCCAGGTTATTGCGTTTATCGTATCAACTGAGAGGACGGCAGGAAGTAGAGCGGCACAGCCATCATCATACACAAAGACAGAACACGTAAACATTGAGCTCCCTGCACTTGATAAACGACAAGCAATGACCGTCAGTGTCAAATTCAACGTAGCCAACACCACACTGGTATCATTGTACAACCCTCCTAAAAACACAGTAACGTACAATATCAGCACAGTTCTCAGCATAGAACCGCGGGTAGAAATCACGAATACTTACCTCCTACGGCAAGAAACTATAAGAACATGCAATAGGCCGAAACTACATTATACTTGAGCCGGACTTCCGCAGTTACATGCCAGTACAAGCCCGATTCAGGCAAGACGTGTTAGACATAGCCCTCATCAAGCGCATCATATGGACGTTCAGCCTTATGGTTGAAAACGATGTGGAATGAGACCACATGCCTGTAATACTACACACGGAAGAAACACTGCAGGACACAGAACCAAGCAGAATACTGACCTACAAGCGCACGTATTGGACCCTGTTGAAGAAACGCTAGATAATCATTTTCCGGGTACTCTCGAAATTAACACCACGCAAGAAATTGATGAGGCGGTGGAGGCTCTTGCTATTGTCGTTCATGACGCGATGACTGACGCCATTCCACATATAAGACCAAAATAACTCTCTATGACATTGCCCCAGGAAATCCTGGGCCTTATCTCAATGAGGAACCGCCTCAGGAGATTCTGGCAGCGTACCGGGCGCCCGTTCTATAAACTTAATGTCAATAGACCCCAGAGTATATTACGGGAGAAAATACAAACATTTCGAAAGGAGCAATGGGGGCTGAAACTCCCAGGGTAGATACCACACGTCCTGGAGTGTGGAAGCTAGCTAGACACTTCACCAGGGAAAAACATTACATTCCCACTCCACGAGGACCAGATGGCCCAGCTTGCTCCGCGAAGGAGACGGCAGAGTGAATGGGAACAACACTTGCGGCGTATTTGATGCCAAATGTGGCTCCTTCAGTTTCAGTATTCACATTTGAAATGGATCAGGAGGTTACTCGACTTGTAGTCCAGTCTACGCTCGGCGGAATCAGACATACTATACTAATGCTCATAAATTAAAGATAATGCTGATACATTGTGAAAAAACGCCCTGGTGGGCGGTTTGTGGATTTAAATAACCTCGGTGTATGACCATGAGGTTCTTTTGACCTGCGGTCGTCGCACGGTGGCGCTGGCAGCAGTCCACATACGCAGAGGTGTGTTGGTGCATGTCATAGTACGGTGCCGCGAGTAAGTTTGCAGACGTTTTTAGTTTTGCTAATGGTGACTGTGTGTTGAAAATGGGTAAAGGAACACATATTGATGACGTTATGAAGAGTAGAATACTAGGGTGACTGCAGGCTGGTGTGCCACAAAGTATGATCTCAAGAATATGGCAACGACTCCAGTAGACAGGAAACGTGTCCAGTCGCTACAGTACGGCTCATCCACAGTGTACACCACCAACACAAGAAGACCGACATCCCACCATCAGTGCCCGCAGACGGCCACGGAGTACTGCAGGTAGCCTTGCTCAGGACCTTACTGCAGCCATTGGAACAGTTGTCTCCAAACACACAGTCTACAGATGACTGAACAGACATGGTTTATTCACCCGGAGACCTTCAAGGTGCATTCCACTGACCCCTGGTCACAGGAAAGCCTGTAAAGCCTGGTGTCAAGAACACAGTACATGGTCATTAGAACAGTGGTCCCAGATTATGTTCACGGACGAGTCCAGGTAGAGTCTGAACAGTGATTCTCGCCAGGTTTTCATCTAGCGTGAACCAGGAACAAGATATCAACCCCTTAATGTCCTTGAAAGGGACCTATATGGAGGTCGTGGTTTGATAGTTTGGGGTTGGATTATGACAGGTGCACGTTCACCCCTGCATGTCTTTGACAGAGGAACTGTAACAGACCAGGTGTATCGGGACTTCATTTTGCACCAGTATGTCCGCATTTTGAGGGGTGCAGTGGGTCCCACCTTCCTCCTGATGGGTGAAAACGCACGGCCGCACCGAGCTGCCATCGTGGAGGAGTACCTTGAAATAGAAGATATCAGGCCAATGGAGTGGCCTGCCTGTTCTCCAGACCTAAACACCATCGAGCACGTGTGGGATGCTCTCGGTCGACGTATCTGTGCACGTCTTCAGTCCCCTACGACATTTCAGGAGCTCCGACAGGGACTGATGCAAGAATGGGAGACTTGCCCCAGCAGCTGCTCAACCACCTGATACAGAGTATGCCAACCCGTTGTGCGGCCTGTGTACGTGTGCATGGTGATCATATCTCACATTGGTGTCGGGATACATGCGCAGGAAACAGTGGCGATTTGTAGCACAAGTGTTTCGGGACGGTTTTCTCAACTTATCACCAATACCGTGGACTTACAGATCTGTGTCGTGTGTGTTTCCTATGTGCCTATGCTATTAGCGCCAGTTTTGTATAGTGCCACATTGTGTGGCACCATATTCTGCAATTATCCTTAGTTTATGAGCGTGAGTATAGTACAAACGAAATTACTTGGCCTATCAAGCACACCAATGCTAGGAAAGCCCCTGGGCCCGATGGCATTCAAAACCGTGTCCTCCAGGAGTTCACGGATACAGCCGTAGAATACCTTGCACACATAACGATTGCCGTCTTAAAACACCAACACTTCCCTGACTTCTGGAATGCGGCCAAGGTCTCGATGTTCAGGAAGCCAGGGAAAGACCATTCCGTCCCACAACATTACCGACCCATCAGTCTGCTGCGCTCGCTCAGCAAGATTGTTGGGAAAGTAATATTAAAACGCATCACTAGGCGCTGCATCGCCATGACACCCTAAGACCGGAGCAATTCGGCTTTCGGAATCACCACTCAGCAACACAACAACTCCGCGTAGTCAACACACGGCAACAACACGAACAAAGCTACAGAGGCCTTGTTCTTGAACATCAACAAAGCTTTCGACTGTCTCTGACACAAAGGCCTTATACCCAAACTGAGCGATGCTGGTTTCCCCGGCGAACTCGCACGTCTCATGCACTCATATCTCACGAACACATGTTTTAACACTAGCATGCAGGGAAAACAATCGACACAACACATTAACCAAGTTGGAGTACTCCAGGGAAGCATCCTGGGGCCCATCTTGTTCAGCTGCTACATTAATAGATTTCTAGCAACACAAAACACGACGTTAGCCATCTACGCAGACGACTCAGCCATTCTTGCACAAGACTGGAAACCTTCGAACATAAATTCACGAATACAGACTGCACTCAGAACTATCGAGCCTTGGTTGGAATGGTGACGTATTAATGTAAATGTCAAGTGCGAAGTAATTCTGTTCACCCGCAAAGCGAAGCTACTGCGCAAAACTCGACAGGGAACACTACACGCACGCCCAATACGTTCCGGAGAAAAAGTTAGATATCTCGGTGTCTGACTGGACCGGAAACTTAAATGGGGGGACCACACTGAATACGTTGCCAACACAGCGCACGCGAGGCTCAAATAACTCTACTTCCCGCTCAACAGGGAAAGTTCACTGAATAGGAGGGTGTCAGGTCCATATACATGACACTGCTTAGACTTCTGATGACGTACGCTGCTCCCGTCTAATGGTACGCAACTCCTACACGCCTGCGCCGCCTGCACATCGTACAGAACAAAGTGATGCGCATCATTAGCAACGCTCCACGCTACACACGCACCGTGGATCTTCACAGTGAATACCGCCTAGGAACCCTCAAGGAAGTATTCAAAAAACACGCCGCACGACTATACAGAAACTCGAGACATTCGAACAATCCTTTCATCCATACTCTGGGAAACAATGATCACAACCATAAATGCAAGCGTAAGTGGCCAAAGGCTCTACTAGGTAGGGCATAACTTCCTATGGCAGGCTAATACAACCACAAGCGACAGCATCGGCATGCCCCTGCAAATCAGCAACACTGACTAGACATGCCAGCTGCTACCAAAGCTGCCCAAGAGGCTGTAGCAGGGAAACCGACAAGCTCGAACACTAACGCACAATCAAATCACCAACACTACCCTACGCTGGGAATCCGATATATGGCCCATCGGAGACAAGTCCGCCCCGGTAGCTGAGTGGTCAGCGTGACAGACTGTCAATCCTAAGGGCCCGGGTTCGATTCCCGGCTGGGTCGGAGATTTTCTCCGCTCAGGGACTGGGTGTTGTGTTGTACTAATCATCATCATTTCATTCCCATCGACGCGCAGGTCGCCGAAGTGGCGTCAAATCGAAAGACCTGCACCAGGCGAAAGGTCTACCCGACGGGAGGCCCTAGCCACACGACATTTCCATTTTTTATCGGAGACAAAACGATAATGAACCTTTTACCGGCCTGCTGACGCTGACCGAGAAGCCAGTACCGCAACCCAG
Source organism: Schistocerca americana (assembly GCF_021461395.2). Classification (NCBI taxonomy): domain Eukaryota; kingdom Metazoa; phylum Arthropoda; class Insecta; order Orthoptera; family Acrididae; genus Schistocerca; species Schistocerca americana. The sequence goes on along the minus strand of NC_060123.1, from coordinate 383,962,540 downwards.
CAGCAGCCGCCGAGTAACATCACCGCACAACGTCAACATTGTCGACCTGCATGATATGCACTTCTAACAAAGCCTACCCTTGCGTGAAGTGTCGCAGGCTGCAAGAAAACCACTACTGCTCTTGCAACGCAACCCAACTATCGGATAGATCTTTTTTCCCTTGGCTCTTGCCTTGGCACATTTTTTTTTCCTCTGCCCTTCAAACTGCTAACCTCCGTTCAACTTTCGACCCAATCTATCTCCAGATGAGAGTGCGTTAATGGTTAACCTTACCCAGACGTACGCAAACATCACAGTATCCAAATCCTGCGAGACCTCACTTTAGTGAAAACTAGCTCGTATGCAAAGATGGCAGTAAACCTTTTGTGTTGGCCATCATGCCGGTGTGGGTGTGAAGCGGTTCCACCTCTTATGTATACTAAAAAAGGCGCAGTTATTGGATCAGTTACTGCTGCTGCAATGGCAGATAGTCAACATTTTAAGTGAACGTAGTGTTATTGTCGGCGCACGAGTGATGGGACACAGCATCTACGAGGTAGCAATGAAGAGGGCATTTTCCCGTACGGCCATTGCACGAGTGTACCGTGAAAATCAGGACTCTGGCAAGGCAGCAGATCTCCGACATCGCTGCGGCCAGAAAATGATCCTGCAAAAGTTGGACCAACGACAACAGGAGAGAAGCGTTCAGCGTGACAGAAATGCAAACCTTCCACAAATTGCTGCACATTTCAACGCTGGACTATCAACAAGTGCCAGCGTGCGAACCATGCAACGAAACTTCATTGATATAGGCTTTCGGAGAAGAAGGCCCACTCGTGTATCCTTGATGACTGCACGAGATAGAGCTTTACGCCTCGCCTGGGCACGTCAACACCGACAACGGACAGCTGATGACTGGAAACATATTGCTATGCTTCAAATTGTATCGAGCGGATGGACGTGTACAGATATGGAGACAACCTCATGAATCAATGGACCCTGCACGTCAGCAGGGTATTGTTCAAGCTGGTGGATGCTCTGTGATGGTGTCGGACGTGAGCAGTTGCCGTGATATGGGACCACCAGGAGGTGTTTTCCAACAGCATAACGCTCACCCACGTTCCACTGTTGTAACACAACGCGTTCTACAGAAGGTCTACATGTTGCCTTGGCCTTCACGATAATCAGGTATGTCTGCGTTGGAGCACATATAGTACATCATCGGACGAAAACCCCAATGTCATCGACAAACAGCGTTAACGAGCTCTGTATAGACCGACCAAGTGCAATAGGCATGAAACTCGATCCCAAAACCTGACAACCTGAAACTGTAAACACAATGCATGCACGTTTGCATGCTTGCATTCAACATTCTCGCGGTTACACGAGTTATTAACGTAACAGCATTTTACATTTGCAGTAGCTTACTTCGTGCTTACATTAACCTGTGATCCTGCAATGTTCATCAGTTAAAATCGTATTCCCAGAGTTCCATTACCGTATATTAGTTATGAGTATTATATTGTTCTACAAGTATAACTATATGCTACTTCGAGATACATGTGGCATCTAATATTTTACAGTCCTTTACCTTTTTGCAACAACGTAGTGTACTGAAACTTCCTGGCAGATTAAAACTGTGTGCCCAACCGAGACTCGATTGGGCACACAGTTTTAATCTGCCAGGAAGTTTCATATCAGCGCACACTCCGCTGCAGAGTGAAAATCTCATTCTGGAAACGTAGTGTACTGTTCTATTGAAATTATCCCTCTTATGTATGTCAGTCGATTACTTATTAATTTGAAAATACGTTCAAAATGTTAAGTTCCTCTTTTTGTATTAAGCTCGTTGAGCATTGCAACAAAGTAGCCACACAAGTAATCAATCTTTAAAGAGCTTAGGTATGGCAAAACTATGAAATATATTTACCAGAATTTATTTATATATTGGTTCAATGTAGCTATAAATGTGAACTAAACTACCAAGAGGGTTGATTAGCAAGTTGAACCACTTGCTTAAATTTAAATCTAAGTCAGGGCGAGCAGTTAGATAATTTACTTACACTAAAACTTCGAGGCAGATTACATTTGTGCGCCTGACCTAGACTCGAACTTGGGGAAGTGCTGTACCAAGTTCGAATTTGAGTTCGAGTCTCGGTTCGGCATACAGTTTTAGTCTACCAGAAAGTTTTTATCAGCACACATCCCATTGGAGAGTGAAATTTTCATTCTACTTACACTAACTTAAACTAATTTCCCCTTAAAAGTATGGAACTCAACTATAGGATTCTGTAAATTCAAAACAGTATAAGTTCCTGGTACAAAAATCATACTAATTACTACTACCACTCAGTGAGAAGTTGTATAAACGCTCGTCAGATTTTGCCATTTCATAAATCATGCCTACATAATCCATTATGAAATACACTAAATCGTATACCGTAAAACCTTCATTCATAATTACGATTGGGCAGGCAATCATTAGTTTAGATAGTAAAGTTGATGTAAACTTGATAGCAGGTTAATTTACTAATTACAGCAAGCCACTAATGCATGAAGTCTCTTAGAGGATGTCCTGTTTATTTTAGCATTATCATTTTCAGGTGGACTACGCTATCTGAGACAATTCCTCCTATAATATTGGTGGCAGAAAAATAATTTTTGCCCTTCACAGGGTACAAATTGTACAAATATCACAGCACGAATAAACTGTTACTTCCCTGTAGCAAGGAAAAGATGATTCTTTCTCACAATGAACGAAGAGTATTAATACGAGATCCATTACAGGTAGACTCACCATGAGTCCACATTCCTTCACACTATGTTAATATACAGCGTCTAGGTGGCCTACCATTAAAGCATAAATATAAAAGAGGTTCCTTGACCAGCACATTAATTAATGCTACAGCTCTTCGTAAGTTCTATACATTTTAAAATCTGCTACAGTACCCCCTGTTAGGTGCCATGTACCAGCCAGAGCACATACAGTTCTGAGACCACGATAAATTTATATTTGGTCATCAGGAGAAGTTTCTCTGGTGTTTCGCGAGATATTTTCTATTTTCTGTGTAGCTAGAGTCAGCCCAAACAATTACTGCTCGTGACGGCTTTCATGACACGTCCAGCGTCAACAGAAAGCGTCGGTTTGTTTCCCATTAGGACCAAAATTACTTTTAAATTTGGATTTTACGCGCCCATTCGAAAGAGCGCTCCCAAATAATTCTAGCCCGATATTCGCTTTATTTATATGTGCTAAGAGAGACAGTAAAACACGAAGGATAAGCAACAGTCCAGCAGCGACTCAGTAGGGCCCATTCTTTGTGGTAGAGGTGAGCGCGTGGCAGGGCAATGCCGTCGCTGCTGCAGTACTGGCTATTCTTCGAGTTATACTCTCCCTGGTAATCGTTAAAACAAATATCGCGCTAGACATATCTGCGGCCATTCTACCACATGGATACGTGAAATTCCGCTTAAAACAATTTTGTTTATTTCGGAAAACAAACCGAGGCGTTTCGTGGACATTAGGCGTCATATGAATGAAGTGACTAGCGGCATTTGATTGGGTACATAGTGCTAAAACGAAATTGCAAATACCTGCTGAAACGCAAGAAAAATGCGCCTCACTATTCTTTGGAGAGACGCCCTGTATATAAACACTTCCTCTTCACTTAGTGCTAGGTAGAATCCACATTCTTGTCACTACGATTGGGTGATGAACTATTCTTGTTCTATAACAACCCTTCACAGTTAAAGAAATATAAAGACGCAAGTTACTTAGAAAAGTTTGTCCAAAACATTTTCTTAAATAATTGCATTGCCAAATTTTTGTTCCTCAAATGACCACCACAGTTTGAAGATCCTGGAGACACTTAAGTTTCCTTTTTTCTTTTAAATTGTTATCTCTTTGCAATGATTTCTTAATGATACGTAATATTTTTCGAAATATTTCTGTTTTATATTCAGTAATATCTCCTGTCTGTAATAATTCACTTTATTACATTTGTGTGCCGGCCGCGGTGGTCTAGCGGTTCTAGGCGCTCAGTCAGGAACCGCGCGACTGCTACGGTCGCAGGTTCGAATCCTGCTTCGGGCATGGATATGTGTGATGTCTCTAGGTTAGTTAGGTTTAAGTAGTTCTACGTTCTAGGGGACTGATGACCTCAGATGTTAAGTCCCATAGTGCTCAGAGCCATTTGAACCATTACATTTGTGTATATTATCAAATGTATGCCGTTGAGAATGCCTGCCATGCTCCCTGGATATGAGGCAGTGGACCAAGCTGATCCCCAGCCATAAAACCCCAAAATACGTCTGATATCATTAAATATGGTATAACGCTGTAGAAATTATTTTTATTTTCTCCCATATACTATTTCTGCAGCTCGTGGTCTAGTGGCTAGCGTTGCTGCCCATGGATCACGTACGTTGCCAAAACGGGTAGAAAGATAAGCTCCTCGGTAAGGATTGGGGAAAGGTAGCAACATTATCTGAGTATGTTAAGCAGATTGATTCATTGGATAAACTGTCTAATAGATGGCACAATGGCGACAGTTGAAGAAATAAAAATTTGAACCACACAAACCAGGATTGCAATGACAATACAGAAAGAGCAAAGCATGATCAAGGGTATGCGAGGGGAGGATATAAATTTCTCAAGGCAACAGCGCAGTCGTGGCACCGGGATGGCGTATTCCTGCGCAAGATATGAGGCTTTCGCGAGAAAACTGCTCCCAGCCATTGTCAAAGTAGCGAACGTCCGTCGCTTTGGCCCCTGAGGCGAGAAAGCTACCACCCTGGGCTTTGCAATCTCCAGTGACCAGATGTCTCCTCCCTCCTCCAATTGAGAGCGGTTGGCCTCCTCACAGCTCAAAAATTCCCATTTGAAAGGAACAGAATTATGATACGCGTGCATCCTACTCCGGATCATGTACATGCCATTACACAGCATCAGATTATCTGTTTTGCATGAAAGTGTAATACGACATTGGAATGACATTAATTACAACGTATGCGAATTCAGATTTTAGAAATGCGAGATAGCTTGGTTTTATGCCCCTTACTAAATGTATGAGGAGGCCAGAGTGCCTGCCGCATTGCAAAGTTAAAGGCTGCCTCAAATTCACTGTAAAATGTAAAGTCTCTAATTGTGGCATATCACACCGTACTACTTCCCCATTAAAGTGGTGATCAAGGAAATGTATTTTCTTTGGGTCATCCAGACCCCCCGCAACATACCCTTGAATAACCAAACAAACAATACTGTGTGTACCTATCCTGACTGAATAAAGTTGAAAATTTATGCTTTAATCCCTTATCGTACACAGCACAAATATGCTCCCAACCATTGTAATGTAACTTGCATTTCACTAGCATATCTTCTAATCCTGTGAGTACCTCACCTCTTGTACATTCATCTACATCTACATCTACATTTATACTCCGCAAGCCACCCAACGGTGTGTGGCGGAGGGCACTTTACGTGCCACTGTCATTACCTCCCTTTCCTGTTCCAGTCGCGTATGGTTCGCGGGAAGAACGACTGTCTTAAAGCCTCCGTGCGCGCTCTAATCTTTCTAATTTTACATTCGTGATCTCCTCGGGAGATATATGTAGGGGGAAGCAATATATTCAATACCTCATCCAGAAACGCACCCTCTCGAAACCTGGCGAGCAATCTACACCGCGATGCAGAGCGCCTCTCTTGCAGAGTCCGCCACTTGAGTTTATTAAACATCTCCGTAACGCTATCACGGTTACCAAATAACCCTGTGACGAAACGCTCATCTCTTCTTTGGATCTTCTCTATCTCCTCCGTCAAACCGATCTGGTACGGATCCGACACTGATGAGCAATACTCAAGTATAGGTCGAACGAGTGTTTTGTAACCCACCTCCTTTGTTGATGGACTACATTTTCTAAGCACTCTCCCAATGAATCTCAACCTGGTTCCCGCCTTACCAACAACTAATTTTATATGATCATTCCACTTCAGATCGTTCCGCACGCATACTCCCAGATATTTTACAGAAGTAACTGCTACCAGTGTTTGTTCCGCTATCATATAATCATACAATAAAGGATCCTTCTTTCTATGTATTCGCAATACATTACATTTGTCTATGTTAAGGGACAGTTGCCACTCCCTGCACCAAGTGCCTATCCGCTGCAGATCTTCCTGCATTTCGCTACAATTTTCTAATGCTGCAACTTCTCTGTATACTACAGCATCATCCGCGAAAAGCCGCATGGAACTTCCGACACTATCTACTAGGTCATTTATATCTATTGTGAAAAGCAATGGTCCCATAACACTCCCCTGTGGCAGGCCAGAGGTTACTTTAACGTCTGTAGACGTCTCTCCATTGATAACAACATGCTGTGTTCTGTTTGCTAAAAACTCTTCAATCCAGCCACACAGCTGGTCTGATATTCCGCAGGCTCTTACTTTGTTTATCAGGCGACAGTGCGGAACTGTATCGAACGCCTTCCGGAAGTCAAGAAAAATAGCATCTACCTGGGAGCCTGTATCTAATATTTTCTGGGTCTCATGAACAAATAAAGCGAGTTGGGTCTCACACGATCGCTGTTTCCGGAATCCATGTTGATTCCTACATAGTAGATTCTGGGTTTCCAAAAACGACATGATACTCGAGCAAAAAACATGTTCTAAAACTCTACAACAGATCGACGTCAGAGATATAGGTCTATAGTTTTGCGCATCTGCTCGACGACCCTTCTTGAAGACTGGGAATACCTGTGCTCTTTTCCAATCATTTGGAACCCTCCGTTCCTCTAGAGACTTGCGGTACACGGCTGTTAGAAGGGGGGCAAGTTCTTTCGCGTACTCTGTGTAGAATCGAATTGGTATCCCGTCAGGTCCAGTGGACTTTCCTCTATTGAGTGATTCCAGTTGCTTTTCTATTCCTAGGACACTTATTTCGATGTCAGCCATTTTTTCGTTTGTGCGAGGATTTAGAGAAGGAACTGCAGTGCGGTCTTCCTCTGTGAAACAGCTTTGTAAAAAGGTGTTTAGTATTTCAGCTTTACGCATGTCATCCTCTGTTTCAATGCCATCATCATCCCGGAGTGTCTGGATATGCTGTTTCGAGCGACTTACTGATTTAACGTAAGACCAGAACTTCCTAGGATTTTCTGTCAAGTCGGTACATAGAATTTTACTTTCGAATTCACTGAACGCTTCACGCATAGCCCTCCTTACGCTAACTTTGACATCGTTTAGCTTCTGTTTGTCTGAGAGGTTTTGGCTGCGTTTAAACTTGGAGTGAAGCTCTCTTTGCTTTCGCAGTAGTTTCCTAACTTTGTTGTTGTACCACGGTGGGTTTTTCCCGTCCCTCACAGTTTTACCCGGCACGTACCTGTGTAAAACGTATTTTACGATTGCCTTGAACTTTTTCCATAAACACTCAACATTGTCAGTGTCGGAACAGAAATTTTCGTTTTGATCTGTTAGGTAGTCTGATATCTGCCTTCTATTACTCTTGCTAAACAGATAAACCTTCCTCCCTTTTTTTATATTCCTATTAACTTCCATATTCAGGGATGCTGCAACGGCCTTATGATCAATGATTCCCTGTTCTGCACTTAAAGAGTCGAAAAGTTCGGGTCTGTTTGTTATCAGTAGGTCCAAGATGTTATCTCCACGAGTCGGTTCTCTGTTTAATTGCTCGAGGTAATTTTCGGATAGTGCACTCAGTGTAATGTCACTCGATGCTCTGTCCCTACCACCAGTCCTAAACATCTGAGTGTCCCAGTCTATATCTGGTAAATTGAAATCTCCACCTAAGACTATAACATGCTGAGAAAATTTATGTGAAATGTATTCCAAATTTTCTCTCAGTTGTTCTGCCACTAATGCTGCTGAGTCGGGAGGTCGGTAAAAGGAGCCAATTATTAACCTAGCTCGGTTGTTGAGTGTAACCTCCACCCATAATAATTCACAGGAACTATCCACTTCTACTTCACTACAGGATAAACTACTACTAACAGCGACGAACACTCCACCACCGGTTGCATGCAATCTATCCTTTCTAAACACCGTCTGTACCTTTGTAAAAATTTCGGCAGAATTTATCTCTGGCTTAAGCCAGCTTTCTGTACCTATAACGATTTCAGCTTCGGTGCTTTCTATCAGCACTTGAAGTTCTGGTACTTTACCAACGCAGCTTCGACAGTTGACAATTACAATACCGATTGCTGCTTGGTCCCCGCATGTCCTGACTTTGCCCCACACCCGTTGAGGCTGTTGCCCTTTCTGTACTTGCCCAAGGCCATCTAACCTAAAAAACCGCCCAGCCCACGCCACACAACCCCTGCTACCCGTGTAGCCGCTTGTTGCGTGTAGTGGACTCCTGACCTATCCAGCGGAACCCGAAACCCCACCACCCTATGGCGCAAGTCGAGGAATCTGCAGCCCGCACGGTCGCAGAACCGTCTCAGCCTCTGATTCAGACCCTCCACTCGGCTCTGTACCAAAGGTCCGCAGTCAGTCCTGTCGACGATGCTGCAGATGGTGAGCTCTGCTTTCATCCCGCTAGCGAGACTGGCAGTCTTCACCAAATCAGATAGCCGCCGGAAGCCAGAGAGGATTTCCTCCGATCCATAGCGACACACATCTTTGGTGCCTACATGAGCGACCACCTGCAGATGGGTGCACCCTGTACCCTTCATGGCATCCGGAAGGGCCCTTTCCACATCTGGAATGACTCCCCCCGGTATGCACACGGAGTGCACATTGGTTTTCTTCCCCTCACTTGCTGCCATTTCCCTAACGGGACCCATTACGCGCCTGACGTTGGAGCTCCCAACTACCAGTAAGTCCACCCTCTGCGACTGCCCGGATCTTGCAGACTGAGGGGCAACCTCTGGAACAGTACAAGCAGCCATGTCAGGCCGAAGATCAGTATCAGCCTGAGACAGAGCCTGAAACTGGTTCGTCAGACAAACTGGAGAGGCCTTCCGTTCAGCCCTCCGGAATGTCTTTCGCCCCCTGCCATACCTTGAGACGACCTCCCACTCTACCACAGGTGAAGGCTCAGCCTCAATGCGGGCAGTATCCCGGGCAACCACAGTCGTAGTCCGATCGGGGGATGCGTGGGACGAGCTGGCCGTCCCCGACAAACCCCCATCCGGACCCCCACAGTGATGCCCATTGGCAACAGCCCCAAGCTGTGTGACCGAAGCCAACACTGCCCGAAGCTGGGAGCGAAGGGATGCCAACTCAGCCTGCATCCGAACACAGCAGTTGCAGTCCCTATCCATGCTAAAAACTGTTTTGCAAAGAACGTCTGAACTAATCTACAGAGAGCGCAAACAAATCGACAAAATTTTAACGGTTATTAAAATACAAGATTGCCTAGTAAATGCAGTGATGCTGCTACTTGCGCACTGCTGACACTGCTCGGCGGTGGAAGGAGACTATGCGAATTTACACTATTCAGGTACTAAAATGCGATGCTACAACTCTCAAATACTATAATACGCCCGAAATTTATGAACTAAACAATGCAAGTACCAAAAACACGCAAAGAAATTAAGAATTAAACTATGTAACAAATGAGCGAGCTAGGAGTATACGACTTGCTGCTGCAGCTGCTTATCCAACGGCGGCAGGGAGCACACTAACTGTGACCAACCGACACTGGCCGTTCAAAACAGAAAATGAAGACAAACGACTACGCGAATTTACACTATTCAGGTACTAAAACGCGATGCTACAACTCTCAAATACTATAATACGCCCGAAATTTATGAATTAAACAATGCAAGTACCAAAAACACGCAAAGAAATTAAGAATTAAACTATGTAACAAATGAGTGAGCTTGGAGCATACGACTTGCTGCTGCAGCTGCTTATCCAACGGCGGCAGGGAGCACACTAACTGTAACCAACCGACACTGGCCGTTCAAAACAGAAAATGAAGACAAACGACTACGCGAATTTACACTATTCAGGTACTAAAACGCGATGCTACAACTCTCAAATACTATAATACGCCCGAAATTTATGAATTAAACAATGCAAGTACCAAAAACACACAAAGAAATTAAGAATTAAACTATGTAACAAATGAGTGAGCTAGGAGTATACGACTTGCTGCTGCAGCTGCTTATCCAACGGCGGCAGGGAGCACACTATCACATTCGAAGTGTAGATAGTTATTAAGAGGCGAATTTTGTGTTGTATACATTTTATGACCACTAGCACTTCATGTCAGCTTGTACAATTGTAAACAGAAATAGTAACATATCCTCAAGTAAACTTGCATTTCGTTCAGTTTCCACATTTCAGGGTCTCATACTAGTTACCAACAGTAACGTAAACGTTTATCTGGTACTGTTGCCACATGAGAGATCAATGAAAACGTTTATTCTTTATGCAAAAATCCTGTAGTAAATCCTTTGTAGATAGTTTAGTCTTCTATTTGAATTCTCAGTGCTAGTTCCCATCTTTACAATTTCGTGTCTTACTCCAGGGTCTCCATATCAGTGGACGCTTGGTGGTAAAATCACAAAAAATTAATGTTGTATTTTTAGTTCAGTGTTTTATTTGTTGACTGTTTTTCTAAACTTCAAAATAATCATCAACTTGTTTATAAGAACATGAATTTTTTTATACATCACAGACGTCGTCCATGCCATACTTGTTATGACGTAAAGGCGATTGCTGGCGAATCCAACCGCCGTACACCACCTGAGGGGTACATGAACCAAACAGAGACACAACACAAAAATTCGAAGGGTATTAAACAACACATTTACTCACTTATAGATGATGAGGTTACAAGAAACTTCGCACATCTAACTAACGAGGGACAAGTCCTTAATTTAACTACAAAAAAATCTGTAGCCGACACGCCACCATATAAAAGTATCGCACATATAATGGCACCATAAATTCGGCTTTTTAGCGGCAGTTTTCAGTTCTTGATTTCCAAAGTTTTCCATGAAAAGATATTCCAACACTTGCCTTATGGATCTACCCACCGCCATCATGTGGACTACTGATATGTTCCTGGGTGGTCGTCAGGATGTTGGCAGTCGGGAATGAATGTAGGCCGTATCCATAGTCAAATATTTTATTCATATTCAAGCTACACTACTCGCAATACAGATCCACAATGACCATGCTCCCTCCGTCGCGTGTTTTGGGTAGCACGCAAGGGATAACTGACACCAGCCGTCACCCAGAAGTTAGCGGTGAGTAAGTTGCTGGGAGAATGTTGACACCTGGGCTCCACATTGCGGCGCGTGAAACATCTTTGCAAGCCATGGCTGCTGGTGGCAAGGCTTACCAGTGGCATGGAAGCCCGTCGTTATTCTTGCAGAGGAAGCCACCTTAAGGAGTGGAACTTACCACTACAATGGAGGACTCGTGGCACCTGGACGTGCTCATCAGGGTAAGAGGTCTAGCGGCTGCACCGCCCTGGTGTCACATGACTATCCTGAAACTAAGAAGTCTGCTGTGGACGGAGTGACCTGGAATGTGGCCCACGAGTTGGATTGGACCAAGGCGACGGACTTACAAGGGAGGGCCTGGCATGTGAACCACTGACTTTGATCATACTTTGCAAGGACGTTCCATACAGAAAATAAAGAGACAAGGGTTTCGGTTTTTTCCCAGACACTCCCCAGTTTTAAAAAAAAAGTCTAGGACAAAGTTGATGAGTGAAAATAGTTTTTTCATCGTCATACATCGAAAGATCGTCAAAAAATAAACATTTGTCATTAATATAACATGGGATCAAACGTTAATAATGTATGAGTTATTCACGTTTTCCTGTTTTCATGCTGTACCGGTCATTCAATGTCCCTTGCTGAACGAGGCCAGCAGTCGAGCGGTCAAAGTATTATTCTTCTAAACAGTTAACCTGTGTTTTATTCTTGGTTGTGGCCTTTTTTCATTCCATAATTTTTTGGTGTATCTCATAATATTCTAAATAGGAATACCTTTCTTACATTTTTAAAGTGAAACATCGGGAAATATGATTAATAATCAATTAAGTATATGTAATATACTGACAATTATTTTCGCTGTGATACACGATGCACGTAAGGCAATAATGACCCTACGACTTACCTTAGAAAATAGATTAAGGAAAGGCAAACCTACGTTTCTAGCATTTGTAGACTTAGAGAAAGCTTTTGACAATGTTAACTGGAATATCCTCTTTCAAATTCTGAAGGTGACAAGGGGCGAAAGGCTATTTACAATTTGTACAGAAACCAGATGGCAGTTATAAGAGTCGAGGGACGAGGGACATGAAAGGGAAGCAGTGGTTGGGAAGGGAGTGAGACAGGGTTGTAGCCTCTCCCGATGTTATTCAATCTGTATATTGAGCAAGCAGTAAAGGAAACAAAAGAAAAATTCGGAGTAGGAATGAAAATCCATGGAGAAGAAATAAAAACTTTGAGGTTCGCCGATGACATTGTAATTCTGTCAGAGACAGCAAAGAACCTGAAAGAGCAGCTGAACGGAATGGACAGTGTCTTGAAAGGAGGATATAAAATGAACATCAACAAAAGCAAAACGAGGATAATGGAATGTATTCGAATTAAATCGGGCGATGCTCCGGGAATTAGATTAGGAAATGAGAGGCTTAAAGTAGTAAATGACTTTTGCTATTTGGGGAGTAAAATAATTTATGACGGTCGAAGTAGAGAGGATATAAAATGTGGACTGTCAGTGGCAAGGAAAGCGTTTTTGAAGAAGAGAAATTTGTTAACATCGAGTATAGATTTAAGTGTCAGGAAGTAATTTCTGAAAGAATTTGTATGGAGTGTAGCCATGTATGGAAGTGAAACACGGACGATAAATAGTTTAGACAAGAAGAGAATAGAAGCTTTCGAAATGTGGTGCTACAGAAGAATGCTGAAGATAAGATGGGTAGATCACATAATTAATGGGGAGGTATTGAACAGAACTGGAAGTAAGAGAAATTTGTGGCACAACTTGACTAGGAGAAGGTATCGGTTGCTGGGGTATATTCTGAGCCATCAAGGGATCACCAATTTAGTATTGGAGGGCAGCGTGGAGGGTAAAAATCGTAGAGGGATATCAAGAGATGAATACACTAAGCAGATTCATAAGGATGTAGGTTGCAGTAGGTACTGGGAGATGAAGAAGCTTGCACAGGATAGAGTAGCATGGAGAGTTGCATCAAACCAGTCTCAGGACTGAAGACCACAACAACAACACACGATGCGCGAGATATGACTGTCATATGAGTAGATGATAATGCTCAATCGACCGGCACTTCGAAAGTGATACCACCGAAATCTAACTCTTTGTCAACCATGTGACGTTCACTTTTCCGACAGGTAACTACCTTTGTCGGGAAACTTCGAAATCATGCGACATAGCAGGAATTACAAGATAGCGCGGCTGCTAAGAAATTCCTGGGTTCTCTTTCAAGATACGGTTTTATATGATTTGTACGCATCCAGCCTTCAGGTGGCTATATAATAAATCTGTTTTAGTAATGTGGGTCAGATATCTTTTCCGTGAACAATGTATCGGAAAACACATGAATGCTGCGATGTTTCCTCCTTGCGTTGAACATAGGAAGGACAATAGTTATTTTAGTCCTGCTTCTGTGATTCATTTCATTAGATCACTCAAGAATAGTCGATTACTTAATATTAAGCGATAATACACCTTAGATGTATTTGTATATTACACTAAAGAGCCAAAGAATCTGGTACTCCTGCCTAACATCGTGTAGGGCTCCAGCAAGCACGCAGAACTGCCGCAAAACGATGTGACATGGACTCGACTAATGTCTGAACTAGTTTTGGAGGGAACTGACACCATGAATCCTGCAAGGCTGTCCATAAACCCATAAGAGTGCGAAGGGATGGAGATCTCTCTGAAGAGCGCGTTGCAAGGCATCTCAGATATGCTCATTAATGTTCATTGTGTGGAGTTAGGTGGCCATCGGTATTGTTTAAAATAAGAATAGTGTTCCTGGAGCCACTCTGCAGCAATTCTGGACGTGTGGATTGTCTTATCGTCCTGCTGGCATTGTCCAAGTCCATTGGAATTCACAATGGACATGAACGGATGTAGGTGATCAGACAGATGCTTACGTACGTGTCACCTGTCAGAGTCGTATCTAGACGTACCAGGGGTCCCATGTCACTCCAACTGCACTCCGCAGCATTACAGTGCCTACTCCAACTTCAACAATCCCCTGCTGACATGCAGGGTCCATCGATTGGCAAGGTTATCTCCAAACCCGTACACGTCCATCCACTCGATACAATTTGAAACGAGACTCTTCCGACCAGGCAACATGTTTCCAGTCACCAACAATCCAATGTCGGTGCTGACGGACCCAGGGGAGGCTTAAAGCTTTGTGACGTGCAGTCATCACAGGAACACGAATGGGAATTCGGTTTCGAAAGCCCACATCGATGATGTTTCGTTGAATGGTTCGCACGCTGACATTTGTTGACGGCCAAGCACTGAGATCAGCAGCAATTTGCGGATGGGTTGCACTTCTGTCACTTTGAACGATTTCCTTTAGTCGTCGTTGGTCCCGGTCTTGCAGTATCTTTTTCCGGTCGCAGCGATGTCTGAGATTTGATGTTTTACCTGATTCCTGATATTCACGGTACACATGTAAACCACGTTCAAACTCACTTAAATATCCATAACACTTGTCTTATGTAGGCGTTGCCGACCGCAGCACCGTATTCTGCCTGTTTACGTATCTCTGCATTTGAATACGCATGCCTATACATGTTTCATTGGCGCTTCAGTGTATGTCTCATCACGAAATTAACTGTCAGTACGTTACAATATGTAACTATTTTAATATTAATCACACCTCCCGAAGTTTTACTTCAATAAAAAGTATAGAAGAATGGGTCATCGGTTTGCTTGTTTAATGCCTTGACTGCTTGACCACGGATCTCACTCTGCTAGACGCACTAAATTTCGGGTACCTAAGCTCCAGCATGGAAACACAAAAATGTTAGTAACTCGAACATTATTAATTTTGGGCCCAATTGACACTAATAAAAATATTTGCTTTTAGACAATCTTTCAATGCAGAGCATTGAAAATACGATTTTGCATAATTAACTGTTACATCCTCGTGTTTCAAAAACTAGGGAGTGACTAGCGAAAAGAAGAAATACATCTCTTTTTATTTTCAGTGT
The DNA here is from genome assembly GCF_021461395.2 of Schistocerca americana. NCBI lineage: Eukaryota > Metazoa > Arthropoda > Insecta > Orthoptera > Acrididae > Schistocerca > Schistocerca americana. The sequence goes on along the minus strand of NC_060123.1, from coordinate 383,947,378 downwards.
AGAACGACCTTGCCAAGCTTTATCAAAATCGGTGAAATGCGTGATAGACCCAGCACTTGTTGGCCTGCAGTTGGACCGGAGGTGGTGAAGCCACAAAACTCATGGTGACTGCTTGCAGAACCATACCGCCCCAGTGTCTGGTGCAGCTCTCTCATTGTCGTTGGTGCTGGCGAAATGGAGTACATTTGACTCGGTGCTCATTTGCTGGGATGATCTGTTGCCTGTAACCACGTTCGATATAACAAGTCCGTCGCTTGAAGATGTGGAAAGCGCTCTGCAAATCCCGCAGTAGCCCTGTTCTTTTGCTGTGTGGTCGGTATTGCAGTTCCCGACCCAGCTCGACTCACAATGCTTCAACACGCCAGGTACCACAACTGCCATGATAGATTTCTGTCTCCCGATAGTTTGTAAGGTTTCTCCCAACTGCTGTGGCAGAGCTGCTACTTTCGTAGCAGTGCGCATAAAATAGTGGTTCTGCTGCAACATTGAGAACACCATACGCTTTCATTTGTGGGACAACAAAAAGGCGTCTTCTCGTAGACTGAAGATTGGAACCTGAGGGGTAGGATAGCACATACAACGCCTCCGGTCGATTCTTTAACCAGCATTCTTCCTTTTTTCGGTAAGGTTTTTGCACATGCTGTATGTCAGTCCCTTGGTCGGGTCGTTACTCGCCAGTTCGCAGCTCGTGGTCGAGCGGTAGCGTTCTCGCTTCCCGAGCCCGGGTTCGATTCCCGGCAGGGTCAGGGATTTTCTCTGCCTCGTGCTGACTGGGTGTTGTGTGATGTCCTTAGGTTAGTTAGGTTTAAGTAGTTCTAAGTTCTAGGGGACTGATGACCATAGATGTTAAGTCCCATAGTGTTCAGAGCCATTTGAACCATTTCGTTACTCGCCATTCCACTGGTAAGGCCCTGAATGTGACACTTCTGTGTTGAAAATATGATGCTTGGCTATACAGTCGTCATTTTGCTTAGCCGTGCTACTCCACCTGCTGCAATTTGCGTAAACGCACTGAGATACAAAGTGGCCATTGGATGCACTTAAACATTTTCATACGTCTTGACCACAATTCTATTACTCTAATATGCCTTACGCGTTTCGATTTATATGATTATTAAAGGCAAATACTTAATGTCATTGTTATGAGTCAGTAGAGATTTTTCTAAACGGATAATTGGTATTTAGTCAACATTCCTTAACAAAAGGCAAGTGCAAACGGCAATCTCCTTAACTTTTACTAGTTTTGCGTACGATGAAATGAACTGTTAGGTAACGTACGTTATATTTATAATTTCGTATAGGTAACGAATCAGAGAGTGGATAATGAATCAAGGGCTATCCACGGTTATTCATTTGAGACTAAAAACTTGAAGACACTTATTCTGTGTGTTATTAGATTACCTAGTTTTGAGGAAGAACTTAGAACTCTAGTTAAAACTTTAATTAGTTCAATGTATAAAAAATGCAGTGGAAAACACCTCCATACAGAGTATGGATTCACTGAATAATCTAATTACCATGTAAATAACTGAAATAAATTTCAGACGTTACTCAACAGCGTGAAATGGCTTTTATGAAGCATCGACTCGCTATTCCTCTTCCTTCAAATTGTTGAATTTTGTATAATTTACCGAGTCTAAAATAATTATGCACCTGAATGAGATTTTCACTCTGCAGCGGAGTGTGTGCTGATATGAAACTTCCTGGCAGATTAAAACTGTGTGCCGGACCGAGACTCGAACTCGTGACCTTTGCCTTTCACGGGCAACTGCTCCACCAACCTAGCTACCCAAGCACGACTCACGCCCCGTCCTCACAGCTTTACTTCTGCCAGTACCAGTTTCAATTATGCACCTATTTAGGAGCCGAGAGGTGTGCTCCAATCTTGATGTAAGACTTTAAAACCAGCCATACCCACCTTTCACTCAAATTCCATATAACATCATAGCTCCTTGTCGAATATAAGAAAGATTTTGGTGTCCAGCCGAACTACTTCTAGTATCTGCGTCTTACTGCTACTGTCTTGACGTTTATTGGACAGTTTCCGAGACATCTTACGTAACATTACTGGAATTTCTTTTTATTCTACCTTGAAAAATGCCTTGATAAAATTTTCATGACAGTTCTAACTTCAGAAGTTATGATCTTACAAGAATAATAAAAACATAAAAACAGTCTCAGTAGTTCTCGAGCACTTTTAGCTTTCTTCCATGAATATCACGCTTTTGGGAGTCTGACTCTGTTTCTCCAGCGCATGGTAAACGAACTCGAGATTTGCCTGTAGCGTAAATAAGTTCTCCATAAAAGCTTTCTGTCTATTTAGAAGTTGAATCTAGTCTTTAATGCGTCTTTTTAAACCGCATGTGGCAACAGAACTCGAGATTTCTCTATAAGTTCGCCCGAAAAGCTTCTGTCTATTTGAAAGTTGTATCTAGCCTTTAACGCTTCTTTTTAGTACCTTATTCATCTATACATTAGAGATGTGTCACTGGCAGAGACTCTTCAACAGTTTCTTACCCGTTTTCTGTTGCTTTTAGTGTAGATAAGCCCCTGTAATATAAACGAGATTCGTGGAAATTGGACTCCACATTTCAAACTGACTTTTCCTGGACATTCAGGAGATTTTATGTGAGAATGACTAGAAACAGTTCTTATTTCCTTTACGTCTTATAGATAACTAAACGCTGTCAGGGACACAACGAGACTGTTTGTACCAGTGGTATCTCATCTGGCTTCCCAGTGAAATGTTCCACCTATGCCCCTTATCAGTGAAGCGACGGTTATAATGAGGTCGCATTATTCTAAATTAATGAGCATCATTGTAGTAGCATGCAGTGAAATTCAATTCCAAAACCAGAAGCGACACAAAAAATTGCTGCAGAAGCCAGCGGGAACGTTTCCATAATTGAACACGGTAATCCCGTATGTACTTCATCAGCCGTGGCATAATTGCATTTTTCTAACAAAAGCCACCGAGACGACGCTGAATGATTTGGTTCTCTTTTATTATTTCATACTCCAATTCTGATACTTTTGTCTAACGAATTCACTCGTCAAAAATGAATATGGTGGTCGCTACTGTTCATAATTGTAGCAATTTGCAGCCGTTTTCGCTGTAAATGGCTTCGTTTCCAACTGCCGCAGAAATCTGCACTCTGAGACCCTGCGGAAGCACCTTTAACACACGAAAAGTTCCGCATATACGAGGCATGCTAGTTCGTTTCTATATTAAATGATATTACTTTTGCTGCTTCTTAAGATGAAAAGCACAAAATTACATTTTTAATTGATTCCTCTCAATCACTGTGTGCCGTACGTGATGCAGTATTATTTATTTCCATTCTTGCATCTTATATAGCTACGGAAACACTATTTCAACTAGGGGATGAAGAGCAGCCAATTATTTTTAACTTTATTATATTTATTTGGCCTACAGCTGACCAGCTACTTAGCCATTTGTATTGGAGTATAATATAAATTACATAAAATTTTTTATGTTCATGCAACTTTTCAATGCATCTAACTACCTCTTAGCTACATACACACATCCAAAAATGTTTTGCATCACCTCGGTTCCTTAACCTGTACAGAAAATTGGAATAGAGATCAACATAAATATCAGCTTCCGCCCTTTTTATTGCTCATAAAAACCACACATTGCATATTGTACCACCATCCAGCGAGACCTTTAGAGTTGGTGCTCTAAATTACTATACACACCGGCACATCTAATATCCAGTAGCACGTCCTCTTGCATTGATGCATGCCTGTATTCGTCCTGACATACTATCCACAAGTTCATCGAGGCAATGTTGGTCCAGAATGTACCACTCCGCAACGGCGATTCGGCGTACATTCCTCAGAGTGGTTAGTGGCTCACGTCGTCCGTAAACAGCCGTTTTCAATCTATGTCAGGCGTGTCGGATAGCGTTCATGTTTGGACAACATGCTGCCACTCTAGTCGAGAGATGTCGGTATACTGAAGGAAGTCATTCACAAGATGTGCACCATGGGGGTGCGAATTGTCGTACATGAAGACGAATGCCTCGCCAATACGCTGCCGATATGGTTGCACTATCGGTCGGAGGATGGCATTCACAGCCGTTACGGGCCTACCATGGCCACCAGCGGCGTACGTCGGCCCCACATAATGCCACCCCAAAACAGCAGGGAACCTCCACCTTGCTGCACTTGCTGGACTGTGTGTCTAAGGTGTTCAGCCTGACCGGATTGCCTCGAAACACGTCTCCGACAGTTGTCTGGCTAAAGGCATATGCGATCTCATGCCCATCCTAAGCGTTCCATTCGGCATGGCATGTTGTTAGGCCCATCTGTACCGCGCTGTGTGGTGTCTTCGTTGCAAAGATGGACCTCGCCATGGACGTCGGGAGTGAAGTTGCTCATCATTCAGCCTATTGCGCACAGTTTGAGTCGTAACACGACGTCCTGTGGCTGCACAAAAAAAGGCATTATTCAATATGATGGCGTTGCTGTCACGGTTCCTCTGAGCCATAATCCGTAGGTAGCGATTATCCACTACAGTAGTAGCCCTTGGGCGGCCTCAGCGAGGCATGTCATCGACAGTTCCTGTCTCTCTGTATCTCCTCTATGTTCGAACAACATCTCTCTGGTTCACTCCGAGACTCCAGGACACGTCCCTTGTTGAAAGCCCTTCCTGACACAAAGTAACAATGCGAAGGCGATCGAACCGCGGTGTTGACCGTGTAGGCGTGGTTGAGCACGAGCCGTGTACCTCCTTCCTGGTGGAATGACCTGAACTGATCGGCTGTCGGTCCCCCTCCGTCTAATAAGGGCTGCCCATGCATGGTTGTTAACATATTTGGGCGGGTTTAGTGACATCTTAGAAGTCAAAGGGACTGTGTCTGTGATACAATATCCACAGCCAACGTCTATCTTCAGTAGTTCTGGGAACCGAGTCAATGTAAAACTTTTTTTATGTGTGTATAATCGCTACACATAACGTAAACATATGAAGTCTGTTATTCTTGCGTTGAGGATACCAACAAGAGGCAACCGCTTTTCACTGTAGTAAGTCTTATACAGTTCATGATTGTATTCAAATAACTAATTGGGCAAGGGATTAACACTGTACACAAATAACCAATTATGAAATGACTAAATGATTGCGTACTTCTACTGCGTATTTCTACACCTTTGGTGTTAATCAAGTATTGAGGTTTCTACAGAACGGAGCCTCCAAATTTTAGACATTAGAGATAAGTATCCGTCTCTTGAAAGTATCTTGCGATGTGAGCACAGTTTCTCGCCAGTCCGTCAACATTCATGGTACTTGTGGGTAGGGATGTTTCCATTTTGACGATTGCAATGTTTGGCTTTCTGACTGGCGTAGCGGAAAGAGCCGAGAAGGAGACGATTAAGGTCTGATACTTCGCAATATACAGCGGTTAAAACTTTGATTCTACAAAGATTGGAGGATAATAACAGCGTCGATATCACGTTGTTATGGTTGTTGTTAAGTCGTCGTGAAAATTATAATGAAATCATTGTCCAGTCAGTGCAAGGTATTCTTCTTCCGAACACTGCGAGGTTTCTCAGGATTGATACCAATCATAAAACGTCCCCTTAGTTACAGTGGTTACGAAGTCTGTGTCAGGTAGAGACGTGAAGAATGATATTCTTTCACTGACGTTACTCTTTGCTTTTTGGTCGGCAACCTCGTTGTCTCTATTTTGCAAATGTTTTTCAACCACAGCAATTGTCCTCTTTCGTAACGTTTGATACACTGACAAATAGTTCCTCTATATCGAGCAGAAAGTTATTCAGTTTCAAGTTCCAGGTTTGATGTTGTAGTTTTTCGAAGGGTCTCCGCGAATGTTTGTTATCAGAATGTCGTTTGTATTATGCAGCGCGTATCTGAGTGCCTCCCTAATTTCCAGAATCTCAGCCTTAAGGTTTCCCATTTCAGCGGCAAGCTTGTACATAGGTCAGGTTTCCATTGTAGCACGGACGTATGCAGACCTTGTTCCTTCACTCGACTTAGATCTGTCAATTTATGTCGGAATACAATAACTGTTAAAGAAATTGTCTCAAGTTGTGTACGAAGTTCACATAATCAGTGATGACTAGAATGGGACGGCTCGTCCATTATCAAATCATCCATGTAGATAAGCCTTGTGTTACAACCAGACGTCCATTACAGGTTACAAAACACGTAGATGTGGCACCACGTCACGTAGCGTCGACACATAAGCATTGCTTTATGTCTAAACGTAAAGTGATATCGAAATAGTAGTGTAGTACTCCGTCAAGATGTGCTGAATAATGTTTAGGTCTTCGGTGGTTGAAATGGAGAGGCGCCTTGGGTGATGCAATACGGATGGTTTGTAACAGAGGGTTCCATACTCTAGTCTGAACATCGGAGGTTTCACATCATTCAGTGTGAGCGGAATGTTGTGTTGTAACTGGAGGCTGACAGAGCTACTTCTGTGCCAGGCGGTATGTCCATGGTACTGACTATGTCACTGAACATCCGAAGTCACTGAAGAAGTGGCAAGGTAGTGGTTGAGATCCCGTCTGAACCGCCAGCATGATGGTCGCGGACGCAATGGCCTTCAACTACGTTGAAATCCGGTGCCAATGTAAACAGAAAATAACAGCCTAAAATATACTTGAATGTATAATTAAATAAGAGTGCATTGCATGAAACTTAAAAATAGGTTCAGTAAGTTTTACATCACACAAACACAACTTCTAATACCTCTTATTCATAATTTTCGATTGATTTCCTTGCACGCTCCTAGTCAGAGAAAGAAATGAATTGTTGTACTTGCAAAACAAGTGGCCACAATAGCCTGAAACTTCACACCGGCCTTAGCATTGTAAGCGCAATGATGTGGTTGAAACCGCTACGGTCGCAGGTTCGAATGCTGCCTCGGGCATGGATGTGTGTGATGTCCTTAGGTTAGTTAGGTTTAAGTAGTTCTGAGTTCTAGGGGACTGATGACCTTAGTTGTTACGTCCCATAGTGCTCAGAGCCATTTGAACCATTTTGATGTGGTTGAAGCGTACGAGCTGCAGACGAAAGACGTTCTTTGAGTCGTAATGTGAAGTTATTGTAGAGCAATTGAGGTAATTACTCCCTGAGGAGCAAAATGAAATTTTATGGGGGGTATGAAAAGGAAGGATTCGATTACGGTTCAGGCACGAGACTAAACTGTTTAAAAACCAATATTAATACTTCGTTAGATTAGTAATTTTCAGACAGTTAAGGAAATGTAAAATTGTGAAATGTGAGCATTAATTAATGACTCAACGCGCCGGCGGATGGAGAGAATATATTAACGACGTTACTTTGAGTTCACGCGCAGTCGATGATGTACAGCCCTACGCAGCCAGCCATCTGCTCGATGCAACACGTTCGCTGTTGGCTCCACCGACTTACCGGCTCTCGCTCATTGTTTTCTTCGTTCGTTGGTTAGTCTCTCGCTTGCCAGCCAAGTCGACTGACGCATGTAGTGAACACATTTTGGTGCTTTTGATTTCTCTACCTTCTCAGCATAATTCCAGTTGTGAGACGAGTAATAGAGGTAGGTGCGGGAAATTATTCCTATTTGGGTGCCAACTATCCTATAAGAAATTACCAATTTACAGCTCTGTCTTTATTTTACTTAAGGGCATAAATAGCTGAGTTCAAAATATGTAAGTAGGTGTGCAAGTTTCCTTCTTATTTGTAGTTGCATTGTATAAAAAGATCACAGTAAATGTATACAGTTCCAATCTAAAAATTACTTCACAATATGGATTGATCTGAATTCTGCACGTGCTTTCAAGTCATCTTTTTCACCGCAGAATAAATGTTGCGCACAAGGGTCTATGATTTGACGTATTGCGTTACAATATTGTCATTAATATAAAAACAGAAAATCTTTACTATCATCATACCGTGGTGAGTGTCTTTTTATGATGACGGTTACAACGATTCTAACCAGTCTACACACCGCAATCTACCCTCAACGTTTTTATTTGAACGCTCATGCTCGCCAAGCCGCCTCCTGGACACGTTCTAACTAGGCGTGTAGCCCGTGATAGCACTCCTCTTGTAAAGCTTATTACGCACTGGTTCGCACTCCTTGTCGTAACTCTTCGTCTCGGGATCTTTGTGGAAGACATTCCCGCTCTGCTAAGTAAATAATTTTATCCGTATGTGGGTCTGATTCAAGTAAAGCTGAAATCTGAGTCATCTGATGCGAGTGTCAAAAATAAATAAATAAATAAAATAAAAAAATCCTTCGTTTAACTGAAGCGAAGCTGTGCCCCTATGCAATTGTTCCCAAATGATAGGTTAACTATTCGTTAAAAATACATACCCTTAGTATCTTCCAGTCTCATATCGCAGCCTGATGGTAAAGTGGCTACCTTTTCGTTATTCATTACGATCCTACGAACTTAGGCTTAAGTCACTCACTGCCCGTTGTCCACAGAATTTGCAGTGAATTGTGAGTGCGAAGTGTGATTACTAATCTGAGGGAAGCAGAAAGTGACAGTTTGAAACTAAATTTTTCAAAATAAATCACCCAACCATCTATACAAATATTCCGAACTCTCCTTCAGATATTTGCAACGTGTTGCTGAGTTCCACTCGATCATAAATTTCTTAAGGTTTCAAGAAGTTATTAGGAGTGCATGAATCTACATAGACATCTACATTTATACTCAACAAGCCATCCAACGGTGTGTGGCGGAGGGCACTTCACGTGCCACTGTCATTACCTCCCTTTCCTGTTCCACTCGCGTATGGTTCGCGGGAGGGACTGCCGGAAAGCGCTCGAATCTCTCTAATTTTACATTCGTGATCTCCTCGGGAGGTATAAGTAGGGGGAAGCAATATATTCGATACCTCATACAGAAACGCACCCTCTTGAAACCTGGACAGCAGCTACAACGCAATGCAGTGCGCCTCTCTTGAAGAGTCTGCCACTTACATTTATGAGCAATGCTGCCACTTTTCGGTTCGCATTCTTTAGGTTATACATTGTTATGTACAAAATGTATCTAACATTTTATAATCGTAAATGACCTAATCTATTTAACCGCCACTGGACATTCAGTCACTAATCTCATCTATAATTTCAAAGTATTCGAACAGATACCATCTCAATATCTGTATGTATACACTGTACGACATATGTGCAACAGGTTTCGTCTGTTATCAGTGAACTGCCTAATGGCAAGAACTGACAATTCGAAAATTTTTATAGAGTGTCGCTAAAAGATTGTGATGGTGTTGCATTTGAGCCACGAATGGTGGACACACATATCGCAAAGAGAGTCTCTCAATAACTTTGTGCAGTACGGCAACTGGAGAATTCTTTACGAATGTGATTAACGACTGTAGTCGAAGGTTGGATATTGTTCTTTTCTTCATCCACTCAGGGACCAATATAAATTATCATTTTTGTTTTAGTTTCGTATCATTCTCATTGTACTTAGCATCCCACAGTTTCAAAAAAATGGTTCAAATGGCTCTGAGCACTATGGGACTTAATATCTATGGTCATCAGTCCCCTAGAACTTAGAACTACTTAAACCTTACTAACCTAAGAACATCACACAACACCCAGTCATCACGACCCACAATTTCCACTCTATTAAATTCTGTAAGTCGCTCTGTATCTTTGCGGATGTGCTTCATACTAAATGAGAACACACTGCCGTAATGCGAATGCAGGCAGTCACAGGGTCACCACGCCTATTAGTAGAAAGTTGTCGGTTATGACATGTACGGCATGTGTGACTTGTCACGCTCTCTATTGCATGGTGGCGAGTGCGATATTCACCTGTCACTTGTCACTGTCTCACCTCCGCACTAGATGTGGTCCGCAACATTGAACGTGAGAATCCCATTTCGGGTAGGATTCTAAACGCCTCAGGTGTAGTGTCCCTCAGGCAGCAGGTTCAAGACGCACTGAGACCGACGCAAGACACTGTAACACTGGCTTCTTAGAGTTTCAGTCCAGAGGCAGCTCTGTGACAATGAGTCGCATCTTTGTGCCCAAGTGTGTACTACACTGAAGGCGGCTGCAGCATACAATTTTATTCTCTCCGTTTTTTTTTCATTTATGGGACGTAAACGGTGCTGCTACCTGGCCAGGTCTTCTCTCTCCTTCCAGGTAATACATAGGGCAGTATTGACATCCATGTTAAACATAAAATGAACGAAGTGTAACAATACCTTATTGATGATTCTGAGATTACGTCACTGTGCGACTAAGTAAGTGGAGTGAGCAGCACAAAAATATATATAGACTTCAGGTTACTGCAGATGCTTCATAAGAAATTGAGGCGAAGAATGTAAGGTAAAATACAGGATGTTCGGAAATTCCCGTTACAAATTTGTAGGACCTTTAGAGAGGAATGAATTCATAATATTTTATTAGGTCGGGTCGGCTGAAGTCATTTGACGTCTGTCCTACCTCTCCAACCTGTCTCGAGCCGCAATCACGTCTGTGAGTGTTACAGCAAAATGGTTGAGTACACGTTTGCAGAATACACAGACATGATCCTCCTGTATGGTGAATCTGACGGTAATGGAAGAGTTGCTCGTCGTCTTTACCAAGACCGTTGTCCATAACGTCCGATTTCATTGCTTACCTTCTTCTCCACAATTACGCAACGGCTTCGAGAGAGGAATCCCTTCAATGTCAGCAGGCGTAGCTGTGGTACTCCAAGGAGACGCCACACAGCTGAATCGGAGAAACATTTACGAAAACCGATTAAGTTTCCTTTTTGTTTCTTTCATTGTTAGTGAGTGGAATTGTAAACTAAGTAAAATAAGTAGTTTACTGGGTCACGTCTGATAAATTTCTTCTAAAGGTAGTCACGTTACCAGCATGTTACCAAATGACTGTAGCACGGAAACAGTACGTTTCCGGACATAGGTGCCCATTCAAAATATTAAACACTTACTCCCCTCTACAAGCCCCGTAAGTTTGTATCGGGAATTTCCGAATACAATGTACAAATTGAAGTAATTGACATGCCAACAGACGTAACTACAAAGTCATCAAAATTTTATCAAGAGTAGTGGCATTATATTCTTGACTAAGAAGATTAAATTTCCTCTACACTTCCTTTCAGATGTGCATTATGGTGTGCATCTTACTTTCAAGTACTCGTAATTTAGACTGTTTCTTTTTATTTCAGGAAACGTGCCACCTAAAAAGAAAGGTACTATAGAAAGAAGCTTTTCTGCAGTGAAGTTGTACCATGATAACTAATAAAGCTAATGAAAAGACTTACGTCCCAAGCTAATTGGTATCATACACTGACGAAAAGAAAATTGCAACACCAAGAAAGAGTTGTGCGACTTAAACTATGGTTGGTAGACATGTTTCTACATCTGAAAGATGATGTCTGCTCAAGTTTTGCCCCTGTCACAGAAGAGTGGTGCTAGTAGTGGCACTATGAGGGCACAAATCAGGTGTGCTTGAAATACACGCTTTAACTGTAGTGAGCATTAGTTACATTTGGGAATGGACGTGGTGAACTGATGCTAGTTAAGAATGCCTTTAGGACGCCATAGACGCCATTATTAACACAAGGTGTACTATGTCGGGTGTGTTTACTGATTCAATAATTCGGCACTGATGCAATACTCTCAAACGTAATACATATTCGACATTTTTGGCAGTTCTGTTGATTTAATCCTTTCCTCTGGGTGCATGTATGGTTCATATAGTTTTGCACTGCTGGCTCAGTTACGCCAAATGTTATGAGGTTATTTTTTCCTCAAACGGAGTTTCGTCGTTGTTTGCGCACTGAGTTTTAGTCAGTAGTGGCAGCAGCGTCTCGGCAGTTTGCAGTTGCAGTCACACGTAGAGTTAGCACTCGTTGAGATGTGTGTCTTGGCACCTTCTATTTGTTTCGTATTGGATGATCAATATGACATTAATTTATAGCATCCGAAAATTTTCTGAGTCGAAGTTTTATTGAAAGTTGTGACGCTATGCACTCATAATATAATTTCATTGGCTGTTCGTGTAGCAAACAAGAAAACAAACGCGAAATATGTTAACTGTAAATGACAGCTTTCATTGTTTGTATCAACGTTCAATTCGAATTATAATCATTTCATTATAATATTAAAGAAAAATACAAATTTTGAATGATATTTTGAGAAATGACAAGATACGGTGGACCAGGAGAAGCAACGGAGTGAGAGGAATGACTAAATTTAGTGTCGTATGTATACGGTAAGTCGACAGCGGCCGGGAGAGCGGTGTGTTGACCCCACGACCTCCATACAACATCCAAAAGACAGTATTTGATGAGGATGACAAGACTGTCGGTCGGTTCCAATTTGCCAGACTTAGACCGCTGTCGACACGTACTGGTTAGCAAGTATATTCGTTACTTTTGTTACTGGATCTCATTACGTATAAAACGCCTAAAACATTTAGCTACTAATGAGGAATGAGCGCAGTGGTGTTTGTTGACAGATGAAGATATGGTCCTAACGGTTTCATGATATCAGATTTCACAGTGAAAGTTATTTTTCGATGTCAGATTTGCTCTCATTATTCAGAAGCTTAAGTGGTGCATCGGTGTTTTTTCTTTCTTTTTTTTTACTCATGGCTTGGTTGCAGCGAAAATGAATTCTGTTTCTGGTCGCTGGAGCATTGAAGAGCACAAAATAGGTTTCGCTTTGGTACGATTTGCAAAAATAAAACGGCGGAAAACTACATTTCACTATAAACTGACTACAAAGTGAACCAGTACTCAACAAATATCGTGATGAAATTGTGTATTTGGGTTACAGGAAATGCAGCAGTTTAGTAAAATCCTTGTCTTCTACTTCAGAAAAAGGCTGGAAGTTTTCGACAAGCATTTTTAGGACCATATTCATAGGTGCTTTTACACCACGAGAGAAGTTTGTTTACTTCACTCTTTCATGGTAGGATTTTCAGACAGCACGAAACGCGAACTGGTCCCACTCTTCTATACACGTGGTTCATATTGCACCTTTGCCGTAAGTAGATCGATGTTTCGTTAGCACTTTTTTCCTTAAAGTTGTTCTTGACGTTATTATGAAGGAATATGACTGTTTACATAAGTAATACTCTACTTTGTTACCTGGGTCTTCACTGAGAAAGCTTCCCGATCATTGTGCTCCACAACGAGAAAAGATGAACTAAATTACTGTTAATGTGAATTCATACAAACATTATAACGAGTCGTTGCAAAACAAAGCGAATCTCCCCACTGACCACAGATTGGAATTTAATTTTGTAATATAACCGAACTCTATCTATGTTAAAAAAAAAAAAGCCATAGGCAGTTCGAAGTTAAATCGCTTTGAAGACGTACGGTTCCTACAAAGTCATTGACGCCACCTTATGCCCATGTAAAATCTATCTAGGAGTAAGGAATGATCACGAACGCTGCCAACTCTGCCCAGGTCAGATACAAATTGCACGTGACAAAGAGAGCACAGCGACTGACAAAATGTATTCGATACTCTGGATAACTAACGACTTGCTCCGCTGAGAATAACAAATTGGACGACTGCGAATCTCTCGAGGCGGCACGAACTGTGCAGGGAAGAAGACTTAACGAAACGTTTCCTTTACTCGGAGTCCGCCGAGACTAACGAATTGGAATTTCTGTGGGAGTGCTACAGTGTTCTGCACCATTTTGTCTGGTAGGTAAATTAGTCAAATGGTCCGAATGCCGGCTGGGGAATCGAAACAGAAGAGTAAATTGCACCGTCTATGACATCTGACCTACTCCAGCACCATTAAGCTGTTTACTTCGCACTGCTTACAGAGTGAAATATATTCCGAAATTCACGATCGTTTGTGAATAAAGGCGTCTAGCTCGTTTAACACATTTTGTATAGTTATTGCACCATTCCGGCTACTGCCATAACTACTCCTCAAAACAAAACAAAACAATGTTCTATGCTGGTATTAAAAATCTATGCTTCTTATTTTAATTCTGACTCGGAACCTTGTTTTGCAAGTTCTAAGATTTTCGTATCTGATGATGACAGTAGCATATACGGCCTGACAACTGGAGAAACTCATTACGCGAAGTAGACGATTTTCATTCATAAAGTACATACAACGATCACGGACTCGTGCAGGAAATGTATTTCCTTCAGTTGATTCTCAGTGTTGGACCCACGCTGCTCATGTACCTGCGGTAGGGTTTTGTTGTTCTTGGCAGACTTGGCTCCACCTCCTTGGGAGGCAGCGCCTGCAGGTGCGTACACGCCGTAATGAAGGCGGCACCGGCCGCTCCTTTGTGCAGCCCGGTCCGACACCCAATTCGGTTCGGCTCAAAGGCGGCGGAACACGACCTCATCGCCACACGGCGGCGGCCGCCCTCTGTGGCTAAGACGACGTCCGCCGTCGCCTACCTGGCAAGCTGGCCTGCTGGCTCTCGACATCAGACGCCACTGCCGCTGCACTCCACAGGTCTGCCCGCTATCGCCCGGCTCATCTGCTTGCTCTCCCATCCAGACGCTGCCCCGCTGTCCCGCTGCCACCGTGGCTGGCTTGCGGTATCGAGGTGGGGAAGCCGTCTGAATCCGACTGGAGTCACATACACTGAGGTGACAAAAGTCATAGGATGGCAATATGCACATATACAGATAACGGTAGTATAGCTTATGCAAGGTATCGAAGGGAAATGCATTGGTACCGCTGTCAGTTTCACTCACATAATTCACGTGAAATGGTTCCCGACGTGATTATGGGCGCATCTCGGCAATTAAAAGACTTTGAACGGGGAATGGTGGTTGGGGCTAGACCCATGGGATACTCCGTTTCGTAAATAGTTAGGGAACTTACGAATCCGAGATCCACAGTGTCGAGAGTGTGCCGAGAATACCAAATTCCGGGCATTACCACTCACGACGGCAACGAATTGCCGAAGACCTTCACTTAACGACCGAAAGCAGCGCCGTTCGCCTAGAGTTGTCAGTGCTAATAGGCGAGCCACAGTGCTTGAAATAAGAGCAGAAATCCATAGGGTACGTACGACGAACGTATCCGTTAGGACTGTGCGTCGGAATTTAGCTTTAGTGGCCTTTGGCACCAGACGACTAACGCCAGTGCGTTTTGCTAACCGAACGACATCGCCTCCTGTATCTCCCATGGGCTCGTGAACATGTCCGTTGGGCAACTGGAAAATCGTACCCTGGTTACATGAGCCCCGATTCCAGTTGGTAAGAGCTGACTGTAGGTTCGAGTGTGGCTTAGACCTCACAAAGCCAAGGACTCAAGTTGTCAACATAGCACTGAACAAGCAGATGGTCACTCAATAGTGGTGTGGGCTGTGTTTTTTGCATGGAATGGACTGGGTCGTCTGGTCCATGAGAACTGATCATTGACCAGACATGTTTATGTTCGTCTACATGGAGAAAATCAGCAACCTACTAAATATTCACGATAGCTGCATAAATGCAGCTTCCGGATGAGAGTGAAATAGGTACCAACAAGTTAAAAACAACTGTTCAACCATATGCGGTTATGATCTGCTATGGAACTTCGGTAATCATTTTCTGGACCAAGGTATCGATGAAAATGAGTGTGTCTACCTCCTTCCAGAAGACTCAATGCATGTACTAATAGCTATTTGCATATCGTCAATTTCAATACAGCCATCCACATTCCTGAACTTAAAGCGAGTGCACACGAAGCGCGCAAAAGAAGGGCGAGAAGAGCGCAAAGGACTCTAGTGTTACGATCTGCAACCTGTTGGGTCCATGAGTTCGTGGTTTACGCAGTGGAAAATTTCTACATCGCACCTAAAGTCCATCATAACGGCTCACTACCATCGTGGGAACTTCCACTGTCATATCCAACGGTTCTCGTGAGTGATATGCGTGCTTGTTGGTGGAACTTGAGTCACAAGGCGGCTTAATACGCTTGTTCGTTTCGTATGAATGGCATCATGGTCAGCAGGTCACTTTGTGCTGTGGTCTAAGCAAGATGGAACCCCAGTTTCCTATTACTAACTCGACTGCTCGTACATCAGAACACTCAAAGGTTACAGAATCATTATGGGTAAAAAATTTAAGTACGACAGTATCACTAATTTCTATAAAATATTCACATTACCATTCTAGGAACTTTATCGCTATCGATAAGTATGGAACACTAGGAAAAAATATTACTTTCTAAAATATAGTAAATAATTGTTTGCGTTTTTCCAAAATGCAAATATGAGGTTGGTGCTAAGTTCGTAGCGTTTTTGTTTTGCATGTTGATATTCCGGTTGTTGTAGGTTTCTTTATCGATTGTCATTTTTATTTGTATTTCACTGTTGATACTTGAGTTTATAAATTGTCATTTTGTCGTTTGGGGGTAGTGAGTGAAGCTGTGGAAGTTAGAAAACGGAATACCAAGTGAAGATATCGGAAAATCTCCGACATATTCTTCTGAGTTAAATGGTTCAAATGGCTCTGAGCACTATGGGACTTAACATCTATGGTCATCAGTCCCCTAGAACTTAGAACTACTTAAACCTAACTAACCTAAGGACAGCACACAACACCCAGCCATCACGAGGCAGAGAAAATCCCTGACCCCACTGGGAATCGAACCCGGGAACCCGGGCGTGGGAAGCGAGAACGCTACAGCACGACCACGAGATGCGGGCTTTCTGAGTTAAATATAGGGATGAGAGCAGTGGAGGCAGCCAGAAACATATGTGCCTTGTGTGGGGTAATACCACTGTACAGAGTTCGGCATGAAATGGTTACATCGTTTTCAGGAGATCGTTTTGCTATTAGTGAGTCTCCACGTTCAGCAGGAAATTCGGGGTTTGCTGAAGATCGATTAAACAGTCTGATCCACAATAATTCACGTCATTGTACTGGAGAGCTGCCAGATGTGATGAGCTGCGATCATTCCACCATCATGTGATATTTGCAATGCGATGGGGAAGGTTCAAATATTGGATATATGGGTTTCGCATACTCTAAGCCAAAATCACAAAAAATCAACGGGGCGCCATATGTGAATCTCTGGCTAGTGAACAACACCGAACATTCCTACCCTGTATCGTTATGGTGACGAAAAATGGTGCCTTTAAGGTAATACAAGGAAAAGGAAGGAGTGGTTGACAGCAAACAAAGCAGCAACTCAGCGCACAAACACGTCTGTATCCGCGAAAGATAATGTTGTATATCCGGTGTAATAGCGACGGTGTGATGTACTACGAATTCATTCTCCTCAGGTGTAACAGTCACTCCTGAAAATTGACTGTCAACATCTGAGACGTCCTGCAGACACAAACCAAGAACAACGACCAGGAAGACTACGTAACTGATGCTACTCCACCATAACGCCCGCCCAGATTCTGCAAGACTGACCAAAAACGCTATACAACAGCTGAGTAGGAAAGTCATTCCGTATCCACCGTATTCTTCTGATCTATCAGCCTCAGATTTTCGTCTTTTCTGGCCTCCGTCGAACAATCTTCAAGGAACTTCCTTTCTGAATGAAAATGAGCTTCGAACATGGCTCGACGCATTCTTCGCTGCAAAACCACGTGTTTTCTACAGTCGCTGAATTGAAAGGTTATCCCAGCGTCGGAAGACTGTTGTAAATAGTGAGGGAGAATATATTACTGATGTCTAAAATCAGTGTTATGTGTATCTGTTGTGTTTATTAAACTTATGGAATACCGCTACAACTTATGTGACAATCCAGTACTTTCAACAGCATCTACGATTTTTATGTTATACAATAGTCCAGATGTTCCTCAAAGCAATCGCAAACAATTATGGCCCGGTGACATGAGGCATTGCCATCCATAAAAATTCCATCGTTGTTTCGGAACATGAAGTCCATGGATGGCTGTAAATTGCCCCTAAGTAATTGAACACGACCGCTTGCAGTCAGTGATCGATTGAGTTGGACCAGAGGACCAAATTTATTCCGTGTAAACACAGCCCACACCATTATGGAACCACCACAAGTTCGTTCAGAGTCTTGGTGACAACTTGGATCCACGGCTTCGTGGGGTCTGCACCACACTCCAACCTTACCACAGCTCTTACCAACTGAAATAGAGACTGATCTGACCAAACCACTGTATTCCATTCATCCAACCGAAATGGTCCTGCTGTTAGCAAAGCAGTCGCGTCGTTCGTCAGCTGCTATAGCCCACTAGTGTCAAATTTCGCCGCACTGTCCTAACGAATACGCTCGTGGTAGTCCCACATTGATTTCTGCAGTTACTTCTCTCAGTGTTGCTTGTCTGCTAGTACTGACGATTCTAGGCAAACGCCACTGCTCTGTGTCGTTTAGTGGAAGGCGTCGGCCATTGTGTTGTCCGTGGTTAAAGGTAACGCCTGAAATCTGTTATTCTCAGCACACTCTTGAAACCGTGGATCTCGGAATATTGAATTCCCAAACAATTTCCGGAAGGTGATGTCCCATGCGTCTAGCTCCAACTACCTCTCCTTGTTCAAAGTCTGTTAAGCCCCGTCGTGCGGCAATAATGACGTCAGATACCTTTTCACGTGAATTACCTGAGCACAAATCCCAGCTGTGCCATTGCACCGTCCTTTTATACCTCGTGTACGCAATACTACCGCCATCTGGTACATGTGCATATCGTTATCCTATACTTTTGCCACCTCATGAAAAAATCAACTTACGTCTTGTAAATATAGTAATATAATCAAATACGTCAGTTGTGTCGTTACAGAACCATTAACTTTTCAAGTCATTGCGGTCTACAACTACCACAGCGTGTTTCTCGATTAAGATGTACTATGCCCTGTGCAGATTAGCACACTTGTTTTTAATCTTAAGATGTAACATTTACGCTATTTCGTGGGCGGTGCATATGGTGGATATGGTGGTGGTAAGCTCCCGAAACCAAGTATTACTCCTCGCTTTAAGGAGCATATTGATAGCTGTGGAGCGCTGTAGATGGCACAGAACTGGTATCAGGCTATTATGTGACCCTCCACCACTGATTTCAGTCAAAGGGGTGAAGTAATTTGTGTGTGCCAGTCAGTTGTATGGATGAACGCAGTAATGCGAGCCGACGTGAAAACTTAACACAATGGCAGAACGAAGCTATCGAGATCGGACTGGCCCATGACCACATCGTGAATAAAGCTGCTCAGTTTGTTAGTGTATTAACGGGGAATGTCCGACGTGTGACTGACTCACTAACATGTAACTTGGAGTGAGAACAGTCGTCTATTAAAGATCCTAAGAGACAGAAACAAGAGACGATTGTCACTGTTCATCGGTCACAGACAGTTTCGAACACGACAGCAACTGCTGCTGTCGGTAAAATGAGATCCATGTTGACAAATTTCAGAGCGGACACTGCATGACAGATGTGGAAAATGAACATTTTGAGTCGTATATTTGGCAAAAAGCCATTTATCACACGAAACTGCAGGTCTTTAATGGACAGTCCAACTAAGAAGCTGAACACTATCTGACTAGCGGCGTATGTTGTGGTCGCCAACAGTGTAAGGCGTCAAGTTCGCCGACAGTCCAATCACGCGGTTTATCAGCTCTTTGTAAAGGCTGAAATTCAGGTCCAAGGTGCTCCTCTGCTGTACTGGGTGCGTTCATTGTACCAGGACTTGCACTCTCTCATTCATGTTACCGTGAACGTCAACCAGAATGAGTACTTGAACATCGTCGGTGGCGAAGTGTTGCCCTGTCATCGACACATTCGTGTCGGACGTTATCTTCTTCCAAGATGACAACAGCCGTGTTCGCAGGGTTGCGCGCTGAAAGTAGTGCTTTTACGAACTCTCAGGCACCATATTGCTCTCAGACTAGCTCGTGAAATCACAAGATGTAAATGCTATAGAAAATGGCTGGAACTGCACTGGCGGGAGAAAAGTTGCAATACCGAGAAGGAGCTGCGTGACATAAACAGAAATATTTAGGCGTGTTTCTACATCTGAGAGATTTTGACTGTTCAGATTTCGCGCTAGTCGCACAAGAGTGGCGTTGCAAATCAGGTTTGCCTTTCTAGATCCATCAGCTGCCCCCTCCCCCCGCCCCCCTCTCTCATTCTCTCCTTCTGTGTCATTACTGCTCTGTCTCCCTCTCTCTCCGCAGGTGCGTGTGTGCGCGCACGCACGCATCTGTGTGTCTGGAGAACAGTATTCACAATCCATCTATCCATCCTGAAGTGCAGAATTTACTTTTGCAACAAAGCCGGTGTTCATATCTTCCCCTATTCTTGTCTAGTCTAAGCTAGCAATCTGTCTGCGAGAACATCGATGAAAAGAGATATATTGCACTCTGAGAGGGAGCACTAAGTATTTTATTTCAGTTGGCACTAAGTAAAGTGTAGAGCGGGCTGGGGGAAAGATGGTTTAACGTGAATGGGACGGAGAACTATTAGAGACGGACACTGTCCACATTAATGTGACCACCCGACAAGAGCCTGAATAAACACATTTTGCAGTGCGGACCGCTAAGAGGCGCGCAGGAAGAGAATGAATAATGCTCTGGGAGGTAGGGACCAGAATTTCATTCCGACTCCAGTGCCGTTGTCAGCTACGCTAGGTTTCTCGGTTGAGGATCTATATCACGAACAGCTCGATCGAGATGGTCCCACAAATTCTCGACTGGCCTTAAATCTGGAAAGCGGCTTGGGGTGTACGGTAAACACAACCTGGTGTTATTCGAAGCACGCACGTACATTGCAACCTATGTGATACGTTGCATCTATCTACTGTATATGTCATCGAGCTGAGGAAAAACAAAGAATATGTAGGCATGAAGACGGTACCCAAGGATAGACGCATGCTTGTGCTGATCCATTGTAGCTTCCAAAATAGCGAGATCGCCGAGAAAAAGCCACGAAAATATTCCGCAGACCTTAACGATCGCTCCGTGCTCGGTTTCAAGCGTTCCATGCTTGCTGTACACGTCAACAGCTACCTGTTCGATAGAGCATAAAACGAGATTGGTCGGGAAAGTAGATCTGTCGTTACTCGGTGTGTAACACGCCCGGGAGTAGATATGAGTGGAGTGGTACCTTTAAACTGTTTGTCGTTTCTGAACCGTGCGCCCTGTCCACACCACGTACCTGATAATTCCGCGGCGGTCGTACTTTTCTGCTCCACACTGCTGCTGGCTTGCCTGAAATTATCTATCGAATTACGCAAACGGGTTTAGGGGAGCCACTCAACGTTAAAACACAACACTCTTCGACGTATGGTATGAACAACTATATTATGAGACGATTTAAGGAAATCGCAGGTTGCACTGTTTACATTCTAATTTATAAGTGTTTATCCCAATTAATGTATGATTACCAGTCCACAAATCACTCAGACAAGCGTACGCGTAACCGACACGACGTGGGTGATTGTTGATGATGCGGAAGCCGAATGATCGCACGAATGTTCTTACGCTCGTCACGCATACACAGATATTTAGTATCAGTCCTCCTTGACACTAGTAATGATATAACACTGTTCGTAAAGTTAATTTTTCAGTTCTCACTTGTACGAGCGTGCGCATAACCGTCGCGGCGCGGCTGATGGTTGATAATGCGGAACGCGATGACCGAACGCACGTCCTCACACTCGCTGCCAGACACTGACAGTTAAATGCTCTTTTTTGTGGTAAATAGTATTACCGATTCACATTAGTTCAATCTTGGAGACCGAACACGGTGCGGATGATTGATACTGTACGGTTCGACACGCAACGAGAGGATGCACAAATTCGTTATCAGCAGCACTGCTCATTTTTAAATTACTTCTTGACGCACTTTCCTCTGAATCATTCACTTATTTTATCACTTTACTGTAATAGCACTTGTGGCAACACTTCAACTTCCATGCTAACAATGCCTCTCACATGCAGAGCTACACACTACACAGCATAACAGTTCCGTGTTCCATGCTCGACTCGACAGACGCGACTGCCCGCAAAGATACTCCACAACTAAGCCAGCGATATGACAATACACTTACAGGTGGACTTCCAGTTGCGGTACTGGCTTTCAAATTCCAGCCCTCGTTACCAATCAACAGCAATCAGTATGGGAGCATGAATCAGGCGCCCATTGCGTAGGTCCATAGCAGCAGCGAAGCTGTCATTGAGAAGACACTGTTGGTAGCTCCTCGGTTCATTTGAACGGCCAGATGCTCGCAGCAGTTGCGCATTTGTCCACCCATTCGCATATCTGCAGCCATCGTTCACTCCTGTCATGTATGGCCGCTGGTGCACCAAAGTTGCTGCTGTCAGATTTTGGAGAGTGTCTTTCAACCATGGAAGATAATATAACCTTGGCGACAAGCGAACAGTTTAAAAACTTATCCGTCTCCAAAATGCTTCCACCGTTGGCACGGAAGCCATTTTGGGCTTCAGATCAATCGCTCCGTTTTCGCATTACGACGACGACTGCAGTTTTTCGCGTCCTCCCCCCTCCCTCCCCCAGCCCCCCCCCCCACCCCCCACACACACGTTTAGTATATATACACCACTGTGTGCTCCCACCTGCCGTCTGTGAATGGTTATTGCACGTTGACATTGAACGTAGGCGGTTGTGTGTGACGTTAATATTGGAGGCCAAAGGTTGTGGAGTTCCGGAATGTTTATCATCATTGATTGCACGGAAAGAGCAAACTACCGCAACTTGAATGTATAGGTACAGGTTGTTCAGGAGACGCAAGCTGGACGGAAACGGACAAGCCTCGTTTGACACCAAGTAACCCTCAGATGAGTCTCCCAAAACTAGGGGAGTGGCAGCCTAAAGATATATAATGAGACTCAACCCTCACTGGCAGCAGAACTTTCAATGCGCGTAATATCCCTCGCGAATCAGGACTCACCATTTTCGAAGTTTCAACTATCATCAGAGAGCTAGGATGGACATTGACCAAAGCAATTTCACCTTCTTCGAGCGATGGAAGACAGTAGTGTATACCGTCCGATACTAGGCCACGTGGTAACGCACCGAGCTGGCAGGCAACCTTGCGTTAGTAGCATAGGTGGCTTATATGAGTAGTTAGCGTGAAGGGGATCAGGGAAGTTGTTAATATAATCGATGAGTGACCTTATGCATACCTGTATCCAGTTCAGTGTTGTTGCTTCCTCAACTGAAACTCATGAATATAAGACCATTTAAGTTATTATTGTCTTATTTTTTATTATAGCATCAAGTACTGCCTTGTTCATGTTGCTTAACTGGTTTTTCAGATAATGTCTGGTGGCGACTATAGGTTTAGATTGGCAGGTTATCTTAGTATCGAACTGTTTTGCAGATCAAAACGAGAGGCAGTATTCTGTGTGATAGTGCGAGAAGTGACGTATATGGAGCTAGTAATACCTCACGTGTCAATACAAAAACACAGCCGTGATATACTCTGCAGGTGTAACCATACCTCGTCCTCTTCAGTGTGTGTCATTGCGTTCATTTCCACGTACTTTGGTATGGGATGATTATTTTCATTAAATATTATTTCATTTTTGGCCCATGGTATACTAACTTTTACTTTTTATTTGATTCATCTCACTACTTCAGTAATCTGTTGCCCGTTTCTCACTCCACTCGTGTGTCTTTGAACTCATGAAAATGGCCTTCCCGTTAGCGAGTCGATGATGCTCCGTTCAATTTAGTTACGACGGAAAATCTGTGTTGCGGAAACAGCTGAAAATGTTATTCAATTGTGGAAGGAAAGAAAAATATATATTAAAGATCAGTGTCTATCTGCTCCTTTCAGACGTCACAGCACTTTTGAGCGAGTCTGTCGCATGCAATAAGGATATATTTACCCGTGCAGCTCTTACTGTGGCTGCCGAACAGTATAGAAGAGAATAATACGCGATCTCGTTCGGACGCATTTCACAGTATGGGATGAACATAAGTTATTGCAAAGTATATGTTTATGAAGGATAAGTCTATGGGACTAGCTAAATCAGTCACAGGAAGCGTATCTCAGAACTGTGTGTCCAATACTGTTCCAGTGCTGGCTGTGATATATGTGCGATTAAATGAATTATTTCCTCCAGAAAGGTAGTCGGTCAGGTACATACAAACATTTTTTACAGACTATCTATAGATTGAAGGTTACAGTATCGAACTTCAGTAAAAAAAATTTCCGTATCCGAAAAACTACAAACGTCGATATATCGGAGAAATTATGAACCGCGGATAAGTTTGCGTCTAACAATAGTAAAGATCAATATCGAAACTGTGAGGAAGACTCACGAATGAAATGGAAGAAAAGCAGAGGTGGATGATACGGTCATATTCACATCCATAGCAACGTTACTATGGAAACGACAGTGTGAGTGTCTCGACAGCTATCAACAGAAAATGCACCAGATTCGTTACGCTATAGGAGAATGGAACATAAATTTCTCGGAAGGAATGTTAGTATCTGAAAACATCAAGTCTGCGCATGGAGACTGCTGTTACAGACGTGCCACTCAATAAAGAACAAAAATTAATCAACAATGGCGGAATTGTGATACAGTTCTCTTTACAAAATTTACTGCAAGATGATGTTTTCAATATAAAAGAAATTCACCAACACACGCAAAGGTTGGTAAGAAATTACAGCAGTTATAGGCTGGCAGAAAGCACAAATCCATGCCAAAGATGTAAAAAGTTTTGGGTGATACCTCAGACTGATATCTGCCGACACACGCTTCGAATGTAGGATGATTGTAATCAAAGGGGTGCACTGAAATAAGTTAGTATATTGTAATATCAAATGTCTAATAGGTGATCACTTGTCTACTACGCCTTTTTCTAAAAATGGGGCCGGCCGGTGTGGTCGTGCGGTTCTAGGCGCTACAGTCTGGAGCCGAGCGACCACTACGGTCGCAGGTTCGAATCCTGCCTCGGGCATGGATGTGTGTGATGTCCTTAGGTTAGTTCGGTTTAATTAGTTCTAGGTTCTAGGCGACTGATGACTTCAGAAGTTAAATCGCATAGTGCTCAGAGCCATTTGAACCATTCTAAAAAATGGGCCTCCTGCATGTTATAGCTACATAGCCGTTAATAAGTTAGTACATCCTTTCAGAGGTTTCCAGTTCACTCAATATTTATTGTTGTAACAGTGCATATGGAGTAAATAAACTGATTACATTTAGAAAGGCCGGCCGTTGTGGCCTAGTGGTTCTAGGCGCATCAGTCTGGAACCGCGAGACCGCTACGGTCGCAGGTTCGAATCCAGCCTCGGGCATGGATGTGTGTGGTGACCTTAGGTTAGTTAGGTTTAAGTAGTTGTAAGTTCTAGGGGGCTGATGACCTCAGAAGTGAAGTCCCACAGTGCTCAGAGCCATTTGTACCATTTTTGAACATTTACAAATCAATAGCATAAGCCGTTCTGAGGTACCACGTATCGACTCATGCCGAAACACCCCTATTAGTAAGTAATGTAGGGGCAATGCAACCACTGAATCTTGCATCCATTCGATCGCACTGATGACGAATACTGTCGATGGATACGTTATGCCACGCCTGCCCAACTAGATCACGTAGTTATGTAGGAGTTGTTGGTTGACGAGTCACATGAGTCACCTCCCGTTCCGTCATATCCAACACGTGCTTGATTGGAGACGAGGTCGGAGATCACGCTTGCCAGGTAAGATGCTGCATGTCTTGCTGAGCACTTTCAGTTTCACGGGCAGTGTGTGTGCGAGCATTATCGTCTTGGGACAACACCTCACCTTTCTGTTGCAAAAACTGGTCTAACAACATTCTGCACGTAACGAGCGTTGGTTAGCGTCCCCACCAGAAAGACCAAAGGTGAACGAGTGTTCTAGCTTATCGCACTCAGAATACAAGTCTGCAGTGGGGCCAATGTGTCTTGAACGAATGCACTCTACGAAGCAGCGGTCACCAGGTCTACGCGATACGCGCAAACGGTCATCACTTGGGTGCAGGAGGAATCTGCTTTCCTTACTGAAGACCACTGGGCGCCATTCCATCTGCCAAGTGATCCTCTGACAGCACCAGTTGAGCCGTGCACGTCGATGGTGTGGCATGAGTTGAAGGCGGACTAGAGGTAGGCGTGTCTGTAGTCCCAGTGTCGACTACTGGTCCGCTGCAGCTCGCTTTGACACGTCGCAGCTCACAAACAAAAATGTTCAAATGTTCAATTTTGTGTGAAATCTTATGGGACTTAACTGCTAAGGTCATCAGTCCTTAAGCGTACACTCTACTTAACCTAAATTGTCACCGCGCAACCGCTACGGTCGCAGGTTCGAATCCTGCCTCGGGCATGGATGTGTGTAATGTCCTTAGGTTAGTTAGGTTTAAGTAGTTCTAAGTTCTAGTGGACTGATGATCTCAGCAGTTAAGTCCCACAGTGCTCAGAGCCATTTGAACCAGTTGAACCTAAATTATCCTAAGGACAAACACACATACCCATACCCGAGGGAGGACTCGAACGTTCGCCGGAACCAGCCGCACAACCCGTGATTGCAGCGCCCAAGACCGCTCGGCTAATCCCGCGAGGCAGCTCACAAACCCTCTTGTCTGTGGCATCTGCCACTGCTACCCATACAATACGACGACCCTGGAGGGCGTCTGTGCTGTGTGGACTTCAAATATCTCGTCTACCAGTGTGAGAATGTTCACGTGAACACTGATACCAGTGTCGTTGAACAACTAACACAGCATGTGCAACTTGTGTGGAATTATCCGAAAGGGCCATACTTCCCTTGGAAGGCTACAATTTTACCCCTTTCAAATTCACTCAGTTGGCTGTAGGAAGAACGAGTGCGTCTTCGTGGCATAGTTGCCTGCTTGTTTCACACGTTTGCACCACACTGAGCTTTCTAACTGCGAGCATTCCCTGTTTCGTGGTTGACACAGGTGGCGCTCTGGTAGCTATGCCATTACGCTGTCTGTTGCTGGACGACGTTGAAACCGTTATTATTACATCTACTACGACCCTTGTTATGTTCCGTTACTTGAAGACCATTTGCAGCCTTTCATGGACTTCATATTCCCAAACAACGATGGAATGTTTATGGATGACAAATCGCCATGTAATCAGAGCACATTTGTTCGCGATTGGTTTGGAGAACGCGCTGAGCGATTCGAGTGATTGATTTGTCCACCCAGATCACGCGACATGACTCTCATCGGACATACATGGGACATAATCGAGAGACCAGTTCGTGCACTGGGAGGAGAGGGAGATTAGTGTTTCATGTCCAGTCGACAACGAGCTCAATTAGAGACGGAGCACAAGCTCGAATTAGGGAAGGATCCAGGAGGAAGGCAGCAGTGTCTTTCCCTTTCGAAGGAACGATCCCTGCATTAATCTTAAGCGATTTAGGGAAATCACGGAAAAACTAAATGATGATGCTGGACACGAGTTTGAAACGTCGTTCTCCCGTATGCGAGCCTAGTGTGCTAATCACTGCGCTACCCCGTGCGGTACATTTCGTGCACAAAATCATGCACTGGCAACATATTCGCAATTATGGACAACTATGGAGGCACCATGGATCAATATTTATGGAGAAATCTTGCAATGACTTGTTGAGTCCCTGACGCACCGAGGTGCTGCACTACATCGGGCGAAAGGAAGTCCAGCACATTAGGAACATATTAGGAGGTATCCAATGACTTCTGTAACCTCAATGTACGGACCAAATACAATATCGCGCCCATTCACAGTGACTGCAGACCGTAATGTCTAGGCAGTCGATGAAGTGATACGATGCGATCGCAAGTTTATATCGTCGAGGAGTTGAACGATTGGTAGGGGGTTCCCACTGTACCTGTAAAAGTCTCTGAACACTTGCAGTAAAACATTCTGTGTTGAAAAATTGCATCGTGTACGAGTATATATGTCACTCTGAAGTCTGGTGAAACATTCAATCAAATTTACTTGGCCTGGAATTACGATCTGTAAATTTCGTTTTTGAAGTTACCTTGTATGAAAAATATTTATATTCTTTTTCTCAGGTATAATAATAAAATTACATTTCGTGGTACTTACATAAACAGATTTAGGCATTCATTTAAAAAAAAAATGGTTCAAATGGCTCTGAGCACCATGCGACTTAACATCTGAGGTCATCAGCCCCGTAGACTTACAAATATTTAAACCTAACGAACCTAAGGACATCACACACATCCATGCCCAAGGCAGGATTCGAACCTGCGATCGTAGCAGCAGCACGGTTCTGGACTAAAGTACGTAGAACCACTCGGCCTGCTATTCAGTTAGTTTGTAAATAAAATCTATCAAATGAATCTCTGAAAGGGATTTTTGATGAATCACAACAATTGTTTAAGTTTAATATTTTACTCTTATTTTGTTCCGCAACAACGCACTGACTATTAGTATAAACTTTTCATTCGTAAAATCTATATTCAGGACTGAGGAGATTATGAGAGGTATACATTTGATGGAGAAGCAGGGGATATGGATGAAGATAATATGCATCGTAAATCCCATTGGAGAATAAGCTGCAAACTGCGGTTATGTGAAGGAAATACTTCAGATGGCCAAAAGCTGGGAATTAGTACAAAGTGGAAACTACAGTCCAGTTAAAGGAAATCTGGAATGCCTACCTCTCGACAAAATGTCCAGTTAAAGTCCTTGAGATTTTTGAAAGCCTTAAACAAATCAAAGAGAGAATTCCGTAAGAATACTGTTTGATACAACGGTTTTATGCGAGGAAGTCGCTTCCGGTATCCGATGAAATACTTCACTAGCACAGAGAGTGTCAGAAGATTTTATAGAGACACTCGCCAATTTCCAGAGCCACGTAATCCAAACGAGACAATGTTACACTTATCCTCTACTTCAGATCGGCAATACAACAGTGGACAATGGACAGGCGAAAAACATCTACTTAAATCAAAACGAAAAAGAAATGAATTACTGTAATATTAGCAGTTTCTGCAGAGGCAGAAAAGTTGACCCCATACGTTTCCATGCAACGTAATACCTTATCCAAGGATATTTTCACTAAGGAGCTAGTGGTATGTGGCGAACATCGAAGGTGAATGGCAACACTATCAATGACTGGCTGGCTAGCTGCTGTTTGGAATCGCAGGCCCGCGCGCTGCTCCGAAGGGAACTATGCTAGCCTTTAAAAGTCTCTTCACACTTGCAGTAAAAAAATCAGTCGCTTCGTTGAAGACAGACCTAATTATAGTACCTGACTGTACGAGTTGATAACTGCGGGTGTTTGATGTCGTTGTAAACAAGCTCTGAAATCACTACTTCGATTCGCTTTTGGAATAGGGCATTCTGACATGGCTACAAAGGCACTATTCAGCGTTGAAAGTAAGTGAATTTTCTCTTCATAGGTCACAACACCAATAGTGTCTCCCATTCAAGGGTTCAAGAATTGCAGCGTGCCCAATGCTCTAGGTGGAAGCTGGGACAATATAGAAGGGACAGTCAAATGAATACGAAGCAACCTGAAAAATGTAAGTAACCTGTTTATTTTAAAAGTCATCGCCATAACTGTTAATACAGTTTTACCATTTCGAGATGACAATAATAATTGCTGTTACAGGTTGGTTACCCTACATTGTTCAACTATTTCTACAACAAAAGAGAATCGAATTTTCACATTTATCTTTCAAGCAAATAGCTCTCGTTATGAATAGGGATTGTGAGATTTGACCAAAGATTCGTTGCATTTGGCTGATTCTTTCGAGAACTGCTGAACTGATATCCACTTCTTCCATTGCCTTCACAGTTTTTTAATGTACCATATTTTCCCTTCCCAATAAGTAGGAAAGCTCTTCACTGGTATAATGTCGGATGATTTCTATGGACAGCTAACGAACTCTTCTCAGAAAATCGTTTCTCACCACAGATTGCACCTATACAACGTTTTGCTACAAGAGGTGCTAGAACCCTAACACATTCCGTCACGAAATTAAAGGTTCATTTCTGCCAGGACCTATGGTAACAAAAGTTGTAGACAACTTCGAAACATACATCTTAAATAAATGCAGACAAGAGAGGAAGGCGAAGAGATCCCGTTTAAGAGGTCGTAATAACTGTTGGTGACGAACTGTCGTATCGTGAAATCTTGTTGACATACTGTTTAATTTTACCTGCTTTGTTATCTCCTATTTCTATTAACTGCGTTTCACCACGTTCCTCTTTCTCCCTCTCTGCCTTCTCTTCTCTCACGTTCACCGCTTCTAGTGCTCGTAGTTTAAAGTTTCCTGCACATAATTGGTCTTTATTGTTTTATATATCATCAATGAATGTAAACTCTGTTTAACTGTACTATAATAATTTCTAAGCGCTTGATTCTAAATTACATGCAACTTTTGAAATCATTATTGTAATGGATGTGCTGTAAAATATATTGAACTCCTGGATAGATATAAGAGGAGCGCTTATGGCCTTAATCTTTCCACGCCAAATAAATCGATAAGAGAAAATAAACATTAAAAACAAAGGGTAAACAACGTGATGCATTTCTTATATGGCCTCCAGATTCCAGTGTTCCGAAGTCTTACACATCAGCAAAAGGCGAAGTTATTTATTTATATATTTTTAAAATCGATCTTAATCTTAATTGAACGACAACAGTCTGCACGAAAATATCTTGTGAGAAAGGTTTGACGAAAACATTGGGTGATACAGGAGTAGTAAAAAGGTTAAAAAGTTAAAACTTTAAGTTTTGCCATAGCTCAGTGCAGTTTTCACATGAACGAATGACTTGGGCTTATTTCTTAATTAACACTAACTTTTTTCGACGACTACATTTCCGGAGCTGCGTTTACAGTTTGACACAAATGTAATGGTGATTAAACGTTTCCCTAATAGTCGTTACACGAGTTCCCATTTCCTGGAAGCACAGATGTGAACTGCGCCACTAGAGAATTTCCCGAATGAACTGCAGCAGCAGTTGGCAGGGACATATGTAATGGTTCTTACGTTAGAGATTCTCTTTATTAAAATAACTACTAAGGATTGTGCTTTTCTGTGAAAACTGCGACGTGGTAATGGGTCTGCTGTATTTTTAGGTTAATTGGCCCGTACTTTTTCTAATGCTTGGGTTAACTTTTATGCTAAGCTACCGGAAACACTGTCTTAATGCACATAAACAGTAATTATTAATAACGCTAGTTTTCTAAAATTGTGCAGTTGCTACAATATATATATATATATATATATATATATATATATATATATATATATATATATATATATTGTAGCAACTGCAATATATATATATATATATATATATATATATATATATATATATATATTTTGTAGCAACTGCAACGCGCCGCGACTAATGAGTATAATGGGCGGGGGCAATGCGAATGTAGTGCGGGACAATAAGTTAAGAATGTGGGTTTCGCGGGAGGCGTGTCAGAGATAAATCCCTACAGTCGCGCTATCCTCTGTGTCGTCGGTGGATCAGAGGGATGCCGACACGGTAGCTCAGCGTGTTCGGTGAGAGGGTTTCGTGCTATCTGTAATAAAAAAAAACTGAGTCAAAGAATCAACGGTCAACTTGAACGAATGTTTTCTGACGTCCGCCCAGACCAAACGCAACGTACAATACAAAAAAAAAAAAAAAGATGGGTGGAGCGTCTGCCATGTAAGCAGGAGATCCCGGATTCCAGTCCCGGTCGGGGCACACACTTTCACTTGTCCCCGCTGACGTGTGTCAACGCCTGTAAGCAGCTAAGGGTGTTCATTTCATTGTAATTTCACAATATTTTTTCAATCAGTTGCTGGTCGCCACATTATTCACAAGAATTTAGAGTGCGAAGTTTTAGAAACTACAAGGTTATGTGTGTAGGCAACAGCATTTAGGTTATTATAATAATTTTACCCTTAAGGAATACAGTTATCCCATTCTGTATTTATCTGTACCATTTCAAATACAGAAAAACATATATGATGTTGAGGATATAATAACGACTCATTATTTCGAATAAAAATAGTTTCTACCGAACACAGGGGTTTTCATTGAACAAGCAACTAACTCAGAGTTCCCATGCGATAAACGGTCACTTACGTTCAGGCGAGAGGAAATACAGTAGAGATGTTTGTGGCCGATAAACTTTTATTGGCAGTCAGTCTTATCTCGCGTATTACTACAGGTACGTTGTGAAAGATTACGTTGCGATGAGGATGAATGTGAAAACCAGGTGCTGCCCCTGAGAGCGTTAGAAGTCACGAACAATTTAGCGGAAGGCTAACAAGTTGTGTCAACGAAAGCCGCTATCAATGAGCCACTGCCGTCCGGCTTGCGGTAATTAATACCCGTGGCTTAGCCTGAATGATTCAGGGCGGTTATTAGCCGACAGGAAACAATTAGGGCAGAGAAGAGGTGCTGAAACATTTAGCAGTGGGCGGCTAAGTCATTCGACGCTTAGATTAGCCTCCTGATTAATTACTCGTTTAATGGCCGCCACGCTGACCTACTAGCTAGGTCCGACAGCCACCAAACAGGCCACGTTAGTGTATCCGCTGACGATAACTTCTGAAGGCCAGTAGGCCAATAGGAAAAACACTGTGTTGTTAACAAATTTGTCAAGGAGACCTGAAGTTCCACGTCAGTCAACTACAATAGTAAAATGATAGCTGTCAGTTTCAATGTAAGTTAAGTGGTCGTAAATCTTTCGTTCTGTTGTGGAGTGTTAGCTGCTATGGATCCTCATGACGTATTCAAACTGTATCAAGCGTCAGGATGCGAACCCGGCACTTGGCCTAGTCAAATGAGACGGGATGTGATGGAAGGCTACATAGCACACTGGCTACGATCTTTGTCAGAAAAAGCAAATAATCTGTCTGAGTATCTATCAGACGCACAGATTATACTATCACAAAATTTAAGCAACTGTAGTTTCCTGAGAACGTGTAATAATGTTTCTTCGAAAAATCAACCAAATTACGGGAAGTTTCTTCTATTCTGTTTACCTCACATACTCGTCTGTTCATTTCATTTTTTAACTTTGAACCACCATTAACAGAACTAAATATTTATTTAGTAAGAGCAGATCTTCTACCCACGAATGATATAACGTTGTTACTAACAAATACAGTAATCTAAACATCTATTTGTGGTTCATATTCCTTGAACGTGTTTTGTGTGGAAGTAATAGCAACAATACAGTGTACGATTGTAAAAGTCTGTTCTCCCTAGCTATACTGGGACAAATACGACCAATGAGTCATTCTACAGAAAAACATAAAAAGTTCAAGATATGTACAAGATAATCAAACTACAATTTCATAATGCAATATATGCTACGAATCTGTCTGTGAACAGAAAATAAACTCTAAACGGTAACGGTAATCATGGTGCACAACTGTGATGTTTATATTAAAGGTATTAGTCGAAGAATTACGTATTTTATATTAAGTACAATTTTTTCTGCGCTATTTATTTATTCGAGTAATTATTTATACGTGTAAATAAATAAGTACCGCAACAAAAAAGTTGTACTTAAGATAAAATATGTCGTTCTTCGACCCCACGCAAGCTGCGGGACCACTGGAAAGATAGTTGTTAGATACAACATAAGGTATTTGTGACCTGGATTAGATCCAGCAAATGAATTATTTTCGAAAGTAATGAACTTGCTCTTGACAATTCAGTTAGTGAGAATGCGGGTGAATCAGATATCCGTATTACATACCAACTAAACTCCTATCTAGGAAAAGGGAATTAAAAGGAGTTCATTACTTGACTAGGAAAGTTTTAATCTAGGGTACTGTCAAGCCGCAAGGGTCAAAATTTCACAAACATAAGAAGAAGTAAATATTCTAGAATTCGAATCGAGAACAGCTGCCAACATGAGTAACGTAGAAGTAAATATCCTCCGAGTAGTGAAGCAACTTATATCAATTAATAAAAGCAAGTCTTCTGCTCCAGAATGTACACCAATTAGGTTTCTTTCGGAGTATGCTGATGCATTAGCTCCATATACAACCGTTCGCTCGACGAAAGATCCGTACCCAAAGACTGGATAGTTGCACAGGTCACACCAATATTTGAGAAAGGTAGTAGGAGTACTCCACTAAATTACAGGACCATATCGTTAACGTCGATATGCAGTGGAATTTTCGAACATATATTGAGTTCGAACATTATGAGTTACCTCGAAGAAAACGGTCTATAGACACACAGTCAACATTGGTTTAGAATACATCGTTCCTGCGAAACACAACTATCTCTTTATTCACGTGAAGTGTTGAGTGCTATTGACAAGGGATTTCAGATCGATTCCGTATTTATGGGTTTCCAGAAGGCTTTTGACACTGTACCACACAGGCAGTTCGTAGTGAAATTGGGTGCTTATTGAAAATCGTCTCAGTTAAGTGACTGGATTTGTGATTTCCTGCCAGACAGGTCACAGTTCGGAGTAATTGACGGAAAGCAATCGAGTAAAACAGAAGTGATTTCTGGCGCTCCCGAAGGTAGTGTTGTAGGCCCTTTGCTTTTCCTTATCTATATAAACGATTTTGGAGACAATCTGAGCAGCTGTCTTCGGTTGTTTGCAGATGACGCTAAGGCTAATAAGTCTAATAAGGCTAATAGAGTCATCAGAAGACCAAAACAAACTGCTAAATGATTTAGAAAAGAAATCTGAATGGTGCGAAAAGTGGCAGTTGACGCTGACTAACGAAAAGTGTGAGGTCATCCACATGCGTGCTAAAAGAAGCTCGTTAAACTTCGGTTACACGATAAATCAGTCTAATCTAAAAGTCGTAAATTCAACTAAATACCTAGGTATTACAATAACGAACAACTTAAACTGGAAGGAACACATAGAAAACGTTGTGGGGAAGGCTGTGCAAAGACTGCGTTTCATTGGCAGGACACTTAGAAAATGTAAGAGACCTACTAAGGAGACTGCCTACACTACGCTTGTCCGTCCTCTTTTAGAATACTGCTGCGCGATGTGGGATCCTTACCAGAGAGGACTGACGGAGTACACCGAAACAGTTCAAAGAAAGGCAGCACGTTTTGTATTATCGCGAAATATGGGAGAGAGTGTCACAGAAATGATAAAGGATTTGGGCTGGACATCATTAAGAGAAAGGCGTTTTTTGTTGCGACGGAATCTTCTCACGAAATTCCAATCACCAACTTTCTCCTCCGAGTGCGAAAATATTTTGTTGGCACCGACCTACATAGGGAGGGACGGTCACCAAGATAAAATAAGAGAAATCAGAGCTCGTACGGAGAGATACAGGTGTTCACTCTTTCCGCGCGCTATACGAGATTGGAATAATAGAGAATTGTGAAGGTGGTTCGATGAACCCTCTGCCAGGCACTTGAATGTGATTTGCAGAGTGTCCATGTAGATATAGATGTAGATGATTTTAAACTAAGTACAAATAAAAATGATGGGATGAAACGACTTAA
The DNA here is from genome assembly GCF_021461395.2 of Schistocerca americana. Lineage (NCBI taxonomy): Eukaryota > Metazoa > Arthropoda > Insecta > Orthoptera > Acrididae > Schistocerca > Schistocerca americana. The sequence goes on along the minus strand of NC_060123.1, from coordinate 383,912,039 downwards.
GCCACATTGGTAAGCAATAATTGGGAATATACCTCTTAAGATCAGTACAGAAATCATTCAGAGTAGTAGTAGTAATTTCTATCATCCATAAAACAGTTTTATAAGGGTATTGGACCGTTCGTGATATTACAGTTTAGCTATAAACGGATGAAAACATAATTCAAATATACAAGCATCTACATACTTACAGATGTATAGTCTAATCGGCGTAAGATGATCTCTGTCAGCTTGTGGTGCTGTTGACAGTTTGAAACGGCTAAGCGCAAACGGCTGCAGCTGAAAACAACACCCGTCTACAGAGCTGCCGGCAACACGGAGACGTTGCTATAGAGACGTTTACAATTTCGTGTTACGTGACTGATTGAGGTAGGTACAAGAAGCAGCCACGCCCAGCCGATTGCAACTGATAGGTATCTTCTTATACCTACTTGACTATTCTTTAACGAAAATAGGACCGGTAGTCGGCCGCGGCCTTGTAGTAGGAACCATCCTGGCGTTTTCCTTTTTAAGAGGTATGCGCTATATGCGCTGCCTGCAACAGGCAAGACTTAGGAGAGTCTCTGACCAGAGAGCAGTACGTAGTTAGTTGTTGCTTGTCGCTAGGTGACAGTAGTCTGCGTGAGTCGGCAGTAGTCGGCGGTAGTGTGTGCGTGTCTGCGCTTGTGTGCAGTCTGCTCTGGTCGGGACTCTGGAGGATGAGTATTATTGTAGAAGAAATAACGTGTAAAAGAAATAAATTATGGGAATTTCACCTTCAGAATGAACGAAAGAAGATGCAATACCTCATCACGAAGAGTAAATGGATCAGAATTAACAAGCATTAACAGGAATATACTATACACATCGTATGATAGCAGTCTTAACTAATTTTTTCTTTCAGAATACAAGGCGACTGCTGCAGGCTGTCAGACAGAACTACACATCTTAGTTTTAGTGATGAAATATGCTAGAAATAAGGAACTCTATACTATGAATAGTTGTATAATGAATAATGAAGTGACTTTTTTGCAGATGATAACAAATGATGATGAATAGTGACACAGAATACGCTAATATGGATAATGAAGTTTTTCTTTACAGGTGATGATAATAATGGAATTATGATGATATGGATAATGAAGTTTTTCTTTGCAGGTGATGATAGTAATGATAATGAAGATTTTCTTTGTAGATGTGGATAATGTTGAAGTTTATGTATTTATGCTATGTAGTTATTTAAGTATTTATTGCAGTTCGTCTTGACAGTATGCCTTATGTCGCATGGTATGATGACTGAAGGTTTTGGAAAGGACAGCTAGAGGACATATATATTTTATACACATTTCATTACCTGTTAATTCGAAGTTCACTACTTTTCAGCATAAGATGCGTTTCTTCTTTCAGCTTAATAATCCATTTTGTATTTTCTGCAGGAGAAATTATTCACGAAATTAATGTGCTATAAGCAGTTGGTGATTAAACCTGTGTCATTCATGAATGTGATCACATATACTCTATTTGTTTCATAACCTTGCTACAGCTGACTCATGACGAATGACGTTACCCATCTTCATTTGCAACAATAAGTCAAAAGCATATATTGTTATGCCCCAGCAATTAATTATCGATCCCAACGCAACGCATTGCTAGCACAAAAAAAAAAATGTATTACCAGTCCCAAATAACACAACCAATTTAAAAGAGTTATGAGTAATACTGAATGATGTTTTCTAATCACAAACTTTGAGTAATAGTTACAGAGTGTTACATTTTTTAATATGTCATATGTCACTTGAATGAAGAATTCTGAGTAATAGTGAATAATATTTTGTAATAATGCATGCATGCTACACTCATTAGCTCCTGTTTTGACTGATGACTTCTGATGTTTTGTAACTGGCCAACGAGTGCCAATAATTATTTTAAATATGTCATATGTCACTTGAATGATGAAAAATGTTTTGTAATATTCAATAATTGCTGGCCAACGAATGCTACTGCTTCTTATATTTTAAATTTATATTATGTCACTTTCATGCTATATATATGAATACCAGTAACTTGATGCTACACTCATTAGCTCCTGTTTTGAAGGATGAGTTCTGATGATTTGTAACTGGACAATGAGTGCCAATAATTATTTTTTAAATATGTCATATGTCACTTGAATGATGAAAAATGTTTTGTAATATTCAATACTTGCTGGCGAACGAATGCCACTGCTTCTTATATTTTAAATTTATATTATGTCACTTTCATGCTATATATATAAATACCAGTAGCTTGATGCTACACTCATTAGCTCCTGTTTCGAAGGATGACTTCTGATGATTATAACTGATCAATGAGTGCCAATAATGACTGCCAATAATTATTTTTAAATATGTCATATGTCACTTGAATGATGAAAAATGTTTTGTAATATTCAATACTTGCTAGCCAATGAATGCCACTGTTTCTTATATTTTAAATTTGTATTATGTCACCTTCATGCTAGATATATGAATACCAGTAGCTTGATGCTACACTCATTAGCTCCTATTTTGACTGATGACTTCTGATGGTTTGTAACTGGTCAATGAGTGCCAATGTTCTCTGTAAACAGATTACTTATGAACATTATTCTGTAAACTTCATACATGGTACATAAATGTTCAGTAACTGGTGATGAGTGTGACGAATTACTCAAATCAGCTGTTAGACTAGTGTAATTATCAATGATGACTGGCATAAGACTTAATGTACTTCACTTTCTGACCTAATTACCAGAAATTACTGCAATATCCGTTTGTCCTGTCTATCCTCATGCTCATGGAGCACTATATTTGGTTTTTGCACTAATTCTACGTTGGTGTACCTTACAAGAACATGGTGTTAGCACGACATGCTGTCCACCACCTTGAGCGATGGAGATGTTATTATGGTCCCACTGTTTGGTGTACCTAATGTATTACCAAAATGATAACATGGAATATTAATACGACATTTCAGTGTCTTGGCTACACTGATTAATACTTCAGGGAAAAGAACTTCAGATTGTCTCACTTGGTATTGTGCTTCTGTAGAAAGATATGGACTTTCAGTGCAGCTGCGTGCAACCTAATGTGCTACAACCATGATGCAATCATTCCCTTTCCTATCCTAGTTCTTGTAAAATAGTAAAAAAAAAATACAGTGCGTGTGCACTTTTTTCATTTGTTAATATGATTTGTGCTCATTGCGTATACATTTTGTGATTTCTTGATATGTTCTGTACTACAGCGCGTGTGCACTTATGTCATTTGTTAATATGGTTTGTATTCATTGCGTATACATTTTGTGATTTCCTGATATGTTCTGTACTACAGTGCGTGTGCACTTTTGTCATTTGTTAATATGATTTGTGCTCATTGCGTATACATTTTGTGATTTCCTGATATGTTCTGTACTACAGTGCGTGTGCACTTTATGTCATTTGTTAATATGATTTGTAATCATTGCGTATACATTTTGTGATTTCCTGATATGTTCTGTACTACAGTGCGTGTGCACTTTTGTCACTTGTTAATATGATTTGTGCTCATTGCGTATACATTTTGTGATTTCCTGATATGTTCTGTACTACAGTGCGTGTGCACTTTATGTCATTTGTTAATATGATTTGTATTCATTGCGTATACATTTTGTGAACTGTTGATATGTTTTGAACTACAGTGCGCGTGCACTTTTGTCATTTGTTAATATGTTTTGTACTCATTGTGTATACATTTTGTCATTGCTTGATATGTTATGTACTCAGTGCATGTGCACTATATTTTATTTCATGTTCTGCACTTATATATATATGTATATATTCTGTGATTGTAAACTTAGTTAATTAAGAAAAATTTGTTGCTCATGGCAAGTCCAATTGACTCACCATCGCTGCCAAATTTTTGCCCCCCCCCAGTGGAGGGTTGTGTAAGAGCTATGCGCTATATGCGCTGCCTGCAACAGGCAAGACTTAGGAGAGCCTCTGACCAGAGAGCAGTATGTAGTTAGTTGTTGCTTGTCGCTAGTCGGCAGTAGTCTGCGTGAGTTGGCAGTAGTCGGCGGTAGTGTGCGCGTGTCTGCGCTTGTCTGCAATCTCCTCTGGTCGGGACTCTGGAGGATGAGTATTATTGTAGAAGGTAAAGAAGCAGCCTTGCGCATATCTAGTAATGTATGTTAACTGTCATCCAATTTCTTTTAAAAAAGTGCCCCAATAATAATTTTTTATAATATAAAGTATTTTTTTTAAAAAAAGCATTCATTTCAATTTAAAGAATATATCCAATGCATGATCATTCCTTTCACGAATCACAAAGCATAGGCCAGCATTGCACGGAGCTGTGTCTGAAATTTTTTAGGTAAGAGCAGATATATTCGCAGTTTTTACTGAGGTAAGAATTTTTGCTTTTTTTTTATTCAGAATACAGGGCCGTGGCGCAGCGCTGCTGTCGTCCTAAAATTTATCAGGTTACTGAATTTTTTTTAATTATTTTTGGGCTTAGGAATTTTTCTGTTTCGAGCTTACATTCAATGAGAAAAGAATTTTGTGGGTACATTAAATGTGAATGCATTTCTGCACAGAGATTATAAATGGGAACCTAATTTTGTTCAGAGATTACAATATTTAAAATTCATTTAATTATTATTTCCGTGGGGAGGTTACACTTGGTTCATTTTAATAATTATTTTTGTGGGGAGGTTACACTAGGTTCATATTTTTTTGTAATATTTTTGTGGGGAGGTTACACCTGAAATGATTTAAGGAAACGACAGTACACTTACATCAAGATGGATGGACTGGACCCTCCATCCTCCCGAATACAAGGCCAGTCTGTTTAAAACAGCATAAAGCAATTTGTTTCACCCGCAAAATACAATTCTATTTGGCCAAAAAATATTTAATAATCAGAAAGCTAGAGCTACGCCATCCATTCATTTTATAAAACCTATCATTGCACACAAACTGCTAACTGCTCACACTATACACATTATTTCACATCATAACGGTACATCTGATATCAGGACCATAACAATAGTGTTTGGTGTCCATTTCGTGTACAATTGCGTCCCTGAAAACTTGAGTCACTCTTTCTGGATCGCTAGGACAAATGTCGGAATGGTCCCTAATCAAGGTCATGGCCGACCTCCTCTACTATCCCCATACGTTATTTGTCTTATCCTCATAAAGCATGTTATCTACGGTGTGTGTTGTAAATTTCCGCTACTGATTTGCACTATATTACCTCGACTATTTCTGTTACATTGTGAGATGATCCTTGAATGAATAAAGATAACTAAATAAATAAATATTCTTCTGGCCTGAGTGAGATCCTGAACTTAAAAACCGGAAAATGTGTTAATTTTATACATTCCACAACTTTGGGTACAATGACATCCAAAAAAGAAAAAAAGAAGTATTTTAGCATTAAGGTGCCACGCGAAGCAATAGATTCGTGTTGTACTTATTATTTGCTTGTGCTATATTTGTAACCAAACCCCATGTTCTACGTTATCTAAGTAAATCTCCAAAGTAGAGAACGTATTACTTAGCCATTTACTTTTCAACCGACGTGTGAAACGAAGTTCGTTTTGTTCAGTCTCTTTACTATCCTTGGACAAATTATTGTCTTATTTTGTACCTTTGAAGCAAAAGGTGCTTTCATTCCTGGGTTTATTCTTTCTAGGTAAATCTAAGTTCAATCTGCATCTGTACCTTGTTCCTAAGTCATGGAAAAAGCTGTTCGTGCAGTTACTATCAAAGTTATGTTTAGTATGTACATTGGTTTGGTAAATATTCCACGTTTTGTAGTTAAAATACACAGTGTTTCGAACAGATCTCCAGATGAACGCAATTACTATTACGTTATTGTCAGGCACATTTCTATGGTTTTAAAACTGTGTTTGTATGTTGTGCACTTGTTCCTCAGAACGGATTCCGTGACTGACAAGTCAGCGTACAATCTACCTCTACATACATACTGTGCAACCCATACTGTGCGTGGCGCAGGGTACATTCTACTGCTAGTAGTCATTTCCTGCCTGTACCACTCGCAGATGGAACAAAATAATAACCACTGTCTCTGTGCCTCCGTATGAGCCCTAATTTCTCTTATCTGCGTGCTCCTTACGTGAAACGTTTGTTGACGGCAGCACGATCGTTCTGCAGTCAGGTTCAAATTTCGTTTCTTGAATTTTCTCAGTCGCGTTCCTCGAAAATATCATTGCTATCCCCCCAGGGACTCCCATTTGAGTTCCCGAAGCATCTCCGTAATACTTCCGTGTTGATACAACCTATTGATAACAAATCTAATGCCAATCTCAGAATTTCTTCGATATTTTCCTTTAATGCCAACTGGTGGGGATGCCAAACACTCGAGCGACACTCAAGGTCTGGGTCGTACTAGTATGCTGTATGAGGTCGGCTTAACAGATGAAACAGGCTTTCCTAAAACTCTCCTAACAAATCGAGGACGCTCATATGCCTTCCCCAATCGCTGTTCTAATTTTAACGCTTCTCAACATATATTTAACCGACCCGAATCTATCGAGAAGCACACAGATAATACTTCATTCGAAAGTTACAGGATTGTATCTCCTTCTCGTCTGTATTAACTTCCACTTTTTCTACATTTAGAGTTAGCTGCCGTTCGTCAAACCTGCTAGTACTTTAGTCTAAATCATCTTGTACTCCCGTACAGTAACTTAAAGACGACACTTTCCCATACGTGACAGCATCATAAGCAAACAGCCACGGATTACTGCTCCCCTGTCAGTCAGATCAGTTATGTATGTAAAGAATACGAGTGGTTCTACCTCACTTGGCTGGGGAACTCCTCAAGATACCCTTCTTTCCGATGAACACTCGTCGTCGAGAACAACATACTGGGTCCTCTTACTTAAAAACTCTTTTAAGCCACTCGCATATCTTGGGAACCTGTTATGCTCTTACCCTCAACTGTCTGCAGTGGGACACCACGTCAAACGCTTTAAGGAAATAGAGGAATATGGAATCTCCTTGTGTCACTTCACCCATGCGCAGGATATCATGTGATAAAAGGGCGAGATAGCATGCAACGGAAAGAAACTGGCCATTACACTAACACACACTGATGTCAGGACTGTAAGGAGACAGCATACTGATGACATTCTGTTTAAAAGAATACTTGTGTGTTCACACCAACTGAGATTCAACACTCGTAGCAAGAAATTTGCGTCTGTTTTTCAGTCTATAGAGGTAGTATCTACATTTAATTTAACGGCGTTATTTTCCCTCTGCAAAATGAAATTCATGCTATTTGTTTTCTTTATGTTCAGTGTACCTTCATTGCATTTTGAGCAATGTTGGATTCCCTGGCGGTTTCATTTGCTTTTTGTGCAATGAGTTTTCTAGTTTACTCAATGTCATGATATTGCTGTCATCAGTGAAGATAATTTTTGTCCATGACTAATACTATTGGGTTACATGAGACAGTAACAATATTTGTACGAAAGTTCTATCTTATGAAAAACTATATTAATGTACTTTATGATTTCACTCATATCTGTAATTTTCTGAGCAACCATAGTAAATATTTCAGAATAAAATTCAGTCACCTGTTGCATAAGTAGGAAACTTACTTCCCTTTATTTGTTCCCACAGACTAATCTGTCATTTTCAGAAGCCTGGAACATTTGGGATGTTATAAATAATTATAACTTGGCCAGACATGTTCCTAAAGGAAAAGAAGATGGGTCTCGTGCTTCACAGATACATAATGCTATCACTTTACAAAAAATTTGCATTTTTATATAATAATTAATCATATGCATGACAGTTTACAACAAATAAATCAAATTTATCTTCATAGTAAAGTTGCTCTGCTAGCGTGAAGCAACAGACTTAAAAAAGTATATAAAGAGAATAATTAAGGTATATAAATAAATTTATATCTAATACATGTGAAAACATAGCACATACTTTCATATGAGCTATTACTGGAATTAATATCTGAAAGAAATGAGCCAATTTTTATTATTTTATGAGAGATGTTATGAATTAGAAATAAAGGCTATTTTCAATTAAAGCCGATCGTTTAACCAATCTTTGGGATTTAGGTATGAAAGCTTATATGCGTCCATAATTGATGTTCCAGTTTCAAAACGCTATTAAAAAGAGAACAACTACTCAGAAGAAAGTCAAATTTTAGCACCATATTATTGACACAGGGGAAACGTCATGGAACAAAAGAAAATTTAGCGAAAATTGGCGCTGAAGACGTCTTAACGTAGCTGGGGTCGACCACAATTGACAAATGAATCGCAATACGACGCCAATGGTTTGGGTTGAACATTATACCGTTTTAGCGTTCATTAACATGCACAAGTTAGGCAGTCAACAGTTGTGGCACTGTTAGTTAGGTAAGCCCATCCACCACGAAATGGTCACACCATTTCGGATGGGAAAATAGGATTTTAATTGTGTAGAGACCAAAAACCGCGTAAAAAGCGGAATGACATTGGTTTTTAATTTCCCCTTTGCCAAAATCCCCATAAAAAGCAAAATAACAATGGTTTTAATTGTTCGAGAGCAAAAAACCATATAAAAAACAAAATGACATCAGTTTTTTATTTTCGTGAGACTGGTGCAAGACATGTTCAATATGTTGTCCACCATTTACTGCCAGAAGTTGAAACCGAGACACAGCATGTGCCACAAACAGATCTGAGTGTCTCGGTGGTCACGTTCAGAATTCGTTGCGCAGTGCGTGCCTTCAGTTCAGCTACATTCGTAATTGCAGCACTGAACACAACATTTTTAAAATAACATCCCAGCCAGATGTTACATTGGACGGCCAGGCTGTAGGGATTTGACGGCCGATAAATCTTGCATTTCAGGTGCAGCCGCTTCGTTAGCTGCATAACGTGCCGAGGAGCGCCATCATTCATAAGAGTGATGCTACCCACACATTCACGTTCTTGGAGGCTTGGAATGACGTTGGTGGGCAAAAGACTCTCATGGTGTTTACCAGAGACGGTGAAAGTAAGAGCACCCGTCAGACTCATCTCCTCGAAAAAACTCGGCCTCACAACAAACAATGCCAATAACCCATAAACCTGGTGGTACCAGTTGACGCGCATGCGGATTTTCCGTTATCGACATTCTGCAATTCTGCGTATTGACATGTACTTGGAGATGGTATTCGGCATCATCTGTCAGCACAGTGTTCCATGGAAATTTATTGTGTGCTTCCATACAAGCAAGAAATTCCAGTGGAAACGTTTGTCTTGTTAGCAGGTCAGCAGGAAGTAGCTCCTGGATGTAGGTGTTTCGGTACGGATAGCTATACAGGATGTTTCGTAGGGTTCTATGCACCATGCTGTCAGGCATATCCATGCGCTGCATGTTTCCACATCACTGCTCGATCCCTCCAGCAATGCTGTCCCTACATCTTCGACTGATGTCGGATCAACTTCTTTCCTTCCGATGCCACACTGTACTTCAAAAGAATGGTCTTTTAGAATTCTGATATCTTTTCTCCAGACCCTAAGTAGGCGTCAAATCAAAGCTTTTTTTGACACCCTTGAGTGTTCGGAACTTCTGCAGGGCAACTGACGCACAGTCACCGTCCTGGTAAAAGAGCTATACTGGCTTTACCGAGCGATCTTTCACGAAGGCTATCATGTTGGGCATTTCTGTTGGTGTTCATATTCTGAAGCGTATAGCGCCATCAATTCGTCATTTTTTTTTAATTTTTCCATGACGTTACGGCTTGCGTCAGTAGGATGCTTTTCTAATTTGACGTCATTAGACTTTTGCAAAAGGCTGGCTGGATATCCGTTTTCGACTACTATATACTATACGTTTTTAAGTTCAGTAGCCATAGCAGAAGGGGCTGGGGGGACCACAATCATAGGTCGGTTGTAGCATGAAAGAACACAGATCTATACTTGAAGAAATGACAAAAAGCAGGATGGATGTTACTCTTTAGTTCTGAGTAGCTGTCAAAGTTAGTTTTGCCGTCTATTAACGAAGCTTCAAGTCCAGGAACCTATCTCCACTTCGTCGATTTTCTATTTCATACTCAATTTCAATTTTGGGGTGGAAGCAGTCCAAGGACTCACTAAATGATATGATTTCTTTCACATATCGATTTAGTATAATGACAGTATCATCAGCGTACTATCTATAGATAGAAATAATATTACCTAGAGTGGGGTGGGGACTATACAGATATATTTTCAAATTTATTAATGAAAATGTCAACTAGAAACTCACTGGCGAAGTAGCCCACTGCGAGGCCCTCATCTTTCTCACATTGTTACCATTGTTACTCAAGTAATTGGTTTATAATGATTCATGAAAAGTTTATGAATTTTTTAATTTGTTTCAATTCGATATCTTGTGCTTGGTAAAATCGGCTGCAATACATAACGCAAATAAATTTCCTAATTTTGAGACTGAAAACTTAATTATATTCTCAAATATATTATGGTTCTGGTAAGTGTTTCATTAGGAGTTTCTTCTTATTTGAGGATTGTATTACACTCAGATGACAAAGTCATGGGACGCCTCCCAGTATTGTGCCTGACCTCCTTTTACCTGTCGTAGTGCACCAACTCGAAGTGGCATGGACTCAACAAGTCCGTCGAAGGCTTCTGCAGAAATACTGTGTCGGGTTGCCTATACAGCCGTCCATTATTGCGAAGGTGTTGCTGGTGCACGATTTTCTGCAGAAACTGGCCTCTCGATTAAATCCCATAAATGTCTGATGGGACTCATGTCAGGCGATCTGTGTGAGCCAATCGTTCACTCGAACTATCCAGAATTTTCTTCAAATTACTCCCGAACAACTGTGGCCCATTTACATGGCACATTGTCATCCATACAAATTCCATTGTTCTTTGGAAACATGAAGTCCATGAATGTCAACAAGTAACTGAACACAAACATTTCCAGACAATGATCAGTTCACCTGTACCAGAGGACCCATTCCATTCTATATAAACAAAGCCCACGCCATTATGAAGCCACCACTGGCTTACAAAATACCTTGTTGGGTCTAAGCCACAGTTGAACCCTACCATCAGCTGTTACCAACTGAAATGACATTTATCTGACGAGGCCATGGTTCTCCAGTCGACTGTGGCCCCCACTAGGGGGTTCACGGTTCTTTCGCGAGTTCATGCGTGGCACAGACTGAACCTTGAGCTATTGCAGCCCATTCTTCCTTCCTGAGCTACATATCCTCCCCTGTGCCTCTCCCTCCCTGTCGTCACTCCTCTCCCTCTATCCTCTCCTTCCTCTCTTTCGATGTCCGTGCTTATGTCGACGTGGCTATCTACCTGGTTCCATGTATTCCTTGTGACTTTGCTCCTCTTGCCTTTTCTCTTTCATCCTTCATTCTTTTTGCCGTTTTTCTCTCTGTAGTGTGAGCCATCTGGGAAAGAACTCCCTCCCTAGCATCTATAGCAAGGATTCCTCTCCCCTATTCTTTCCCTGCCCTAGTCCCCTCTGCTCCAGTAGGCTAGTAGTAGGATTTTTAATTGGTGAGAGATCTGGAGAATATGCTTGCCAGGGCAGCAGTCGAACACTTTCTGTATCCAGAAAGGCCCGTACAGGACCTGAAACATGCGGCCATGCATTATCCTATTGAAATGTAGGGCTTCGCAAGGATCGAATTAAGGGTAGAGCCACGGGTCGTAACACATCTGAAATGTAACGTCCACTGTTCAAAGTGCCGTCAATGCAAACAAGAGGTGACCGTGACGTGTAACCAATGGCACCCCATACCATCACGCCGGGTGATACGCCAGTATGGTGATGACGAACACACGCTTCCAACGTGCGTTCACCGCGATTTCGCCAAACACGGATGCGACCATCATGATTCTGTAAACAGAACTTGGATTCATCCGAAAAAATGACGTTTTGCCATTCGTGCACCCAGGTTCGTCGTTGAGTACACCATCGCATGCGCTTCTGTCTGTGATGCAGTGTCAAGGGTAACCGCAGCCATGGTCTCCGAGCTGATAGTCCATGCTGCTGCAAACGTCGTCGAACTGTTCGTGCAGATGGTTGTTGTCTTGCAAACGTCCCCATGTGTTGACTCAGGGATCGAGACGTGGCTGCACGATCCGTTACAGCCATGCGAATAAGATGCCTGCCATCTCCACTGCTAGTGATATGAGGCCGTTGGGGTCCAGCACGGCGTTCCGTATTACGCTCCTGAACCCACCGATTCCATATTCTGCTAACAGTCATTGGATCCCGACCAACGCGAGCAGCAATGTCGCGATACGATAAACCGTAATCGCGATAGGTGACAATCCGACCCTTATCATAGTCGGAAACGTGATGGTACGCATCACAACAACGTTTCACCACGCAACGCCGGTCAACTGCTGTTTGTGTATGAGAAATCGGTTGGAAACTTTCCTCATGTCAGCACGTTGTAGGTGTCGCCACCGGCACCAACCTTGTGTGAATGCACTAAAAAGTTAATCATTTGTATATCACAGCATCTTCTTCCTGTCGGTTAAATTTCGCGTCTGTAGCACGTCATCTTCGTGGTGTAGCAATTTTAATGTCCAGTAGTGTATCTCCCAGATCGTATTTCCACTTCCTATATGTGTTACGTCCTTTCCCTTTCTTTGGTCTTCCTTGCCCCAGTGAGGTTACCCTCTCCTCTCTCTCTCTCCGTTGCATTTCCCATATCCTCACCCACAAGCGTTTTATTGATGATGTCATCTGTGACCTGCCTCATAACGTAATCTCTTCTGCTGTCATTGCTGTTCTTGCTGTTCTTCAGTCGACAGGACCTGTTCACTGTTGTCCAGTTCCGTGGTGGAACATGGCAATTGCCACCACCACCCATGATCGTCGTCGCGCCTTGCAACATCTTAAGTAGCATCCATCCTCCGCTGGTCCTATTACCCTTAAAACTCCTTGTGCCAGAGCCCATATGAAACAGAGCAATTGTGTGTGTTGGGAATACTTCGTCACGTCTCTGTGTTCTTCTGCCCCTTCATACTGGTGTGGGCTCCACTTTGCAACCTCCACTGTTTTCAGCAGCAGTCTTCCATTCTGGAACTTGCCCTACCGGATAGCCTTTGCACAGATCCATCAGCTCTTGTGAAACACCTTGCGACCTATTTTGCCACACCGTCGGCGTCAGCCTCCCATCCAGCTGTCTTCCTTTAGTGGACACAGTGGGCTGAAGCTTCCCACTTACGTTTTACTCATTGTTGTGTGGAATCTTACAACGATCCTTTTACTGGATGGGAGCATCCTCTGGCCCTCTTTTGTTCCCATGATTCAGCTCCTGACCCTGATACCATCCATAACCAATCGCTTCAACCTCTCAATCCTCCACAACACCAATGTCCCCTGCAAGTGTTTCAGTCTATTTGGCTCTAAGGCATTTTCCCCTATCAATGGGGGGACAGTACAGATGCTCCTGTCCTTAAGCCTGACAAGGATCCATTGTCCTTTGGTGGTTACCAGCGGATCAACGCGACCAATGTCCCCTAGAATTGATGGTGGCTCGTCATCTCAGTTGAGCCACCTTTTGTCTTCTTACCTGTGTGACTTTCAGGAGGGATAGTCTCGAATCAATTATATTTGAAACCGGAGTTTGGTAGGCTTTTTCTCAGTGCCGCCCACTTGTTGCAATTTTCTTCAATCTTCGTAAGGCCCAAGACACAACTTGGCTGCATTACATCCGCCTCATGCTCCATGAATGGAATCTTTTGTGACCACTCCCGATTTTTATTCGCCAGTTCTTGTCCTAACGGTCGTTAAGTGTCTGGGTTGACTGTGTTCTCTGAGGACCCAGGAGAATTGCGTTTCATAGGCCTCTGTATTAAGTGCCCTTCTTTTTCTAATCACTCTGAATGGGCTTGTGGCCCCAGCCGGACTGTTGATCATACATGCTCTGTATCTGAATGATTCTGTATTTGGGCTAGCTCCCAATCGATGGCTTATGTGGAATAACACCTACAGGTCGCCATCTGGCATGCTTTCATGTGGACACTCTTGCATGATTTCCAATTCTCTCCCCTTAGGTCGAGGGTGTTGCATTTCTGTCACTGTACTAGAGTCTGTCCTTATCTGGAGCTCTACCGCGATACCAAACGCCTGACTGTGGTCCCGCAGTTCGGGTTCTTTGGACTTCTTTTTGATAACAAACTTACATGGTTGAAACATATCTGTCATCTGAAGGTTGGCTGTTTTCATAGTCAATGTTTTTCACTTCCATCTCCACAGCTTTTAGGGTGTGAGTAATTTGATCCTTCTCCACCTTTACTGGGCTTTAGTTGTGGACTATCATTGTCGAGGTTACAGATCAGCTGACTCTTCTACACAGCTCCTTTTGCACCCACTTCACTATCATATTATCCATTCAGACACCTTTCGCACTACCCATGTTCATAGTCGTTTGGTTGACAGTAGAATCCGTCCCCAATTCTGCGGTCCCAGCTCCTGATTTCCTACGCCATTACTATTAGCTCTTCTTCTGCTCACCCCTGCTACTCTATTCTTTTCACAGCTATGGGCCATTGTCCACCTGCTACCCACACTCAGATGCAGTTACCAATTATCCTTTGCCTCGTCTCTCTCTGCTGTGACTTGTGACTTCCATCTGTGCTCCTTGTTCTCTTCCCCACGCTCTCTCCCAATCACCCCTCGCCCCACACCCCCTGGTGGGTAGTTCTTCAGACACAAATTTGAATGGATTTCTTTTGGGGTTCAAAAGTCTTCATCCCTCCAATGGTTTTCCATTCTTTGTTCCAAGAGCTATTGCAGGAGTTTCAGGATGCCATTGTTTTTACACCAATGACCCTAAATTCACTGATCATATGGGATATGCCTTCACATCTTCTGGTCCTGAACATCATCACTTGTCTGCCACATCTGGGGTGTATACTGCAGAACTCATGGCCATCTATCAGCCCCTCACCCGAGTTTTATCATAATGTACAGGTTATAGTTCTTTGTCTTTCCCGACCCCCCCCCCCCCCCCCCTTGGTCTTTGCCATCCACGACTCTCTCTCTGATCTCGATGATGATGCTTGTTCGGTTGACTTCCTTTGGGTTACTGGACATGTAGGCATCCTGGATAGTAAACTTGCCGATCATCTGGCTGGAGGGGTAGCCACAGCAATGCACTACACCCCTCCTCCCTGCGGCCTCTGACGTCAGCAGTGCTCAAAGAACGCGTAAAGCGCAATGCTGACGTTACAGACCCCAGGTGGGGGGTCATAGGTTGCTGTTGGTAAGTGATCAGTCAGGGCTATTCAAACAAATGTGGATGTAAAAGGTAGGTGCCATGAAACAGACGTTCAGTTGCATTGTAGTAACAATGGGAACATAATGCCTAAATCGAAAACATGGAAAGATAAAAGGACAGGTGCAATATGTTCTGTACTGTGGGCTGCAACAAGAAGAAGTAAGGCTGCAAGATGTGCTACATCTGCCACACGTGCTACTGCTTGTGTTGTTAGTGGTAATTTTATTGCAGGTGAAGTACTTGACGCCATCGTTGATCTGCTTACTAATTTAGGTGACAAAACACAAGAACCATGAGATATTAATCAAGAAGTATTTGAGAGTGGTGATCTAAATGCTCTACCTGGTGAGGAAACATAAATATGTGGGAACAACGCGGAAAGCTGAAGGAGATTCTTGGCCTGGTTCAGTATAATGTAAGCAAGTACTTACTTGAGACCAGGAGAGGCGCTACAGGCGATTTCATGCTGTTAACAATGCACTCAGTTCGGTAGTCTACATCCGTAGCCCATTAACGCCAAATTTCGCCACACTGTCCTAAGGGGTACAACCCCTAAGGGGTTGATTTTTATTATTATTTCACACAGCGTTACTTTTCTGTTAGCACTGACATCCCTATACATTGCTGCTGCTCTCAGCCTTTAAGTAAACGCCACATCCTAATGCATTGTCGCTGGTGAGAGGTACTAACTGTTTTATACTGTGTAACTCGGAATATTGAATTCCCTAACGGTATACGAAATAGAAGCTCCCATGAATCTAGTTGCAACTAACATTCCGCGTTCAATGTACGCTAATTTCCGTCGGGCAGCCATCATCACGTAGGAAAACGTTTCACTTGATTGATCAGAATCAGTCATTATTTACATCTCTTATTTGCAATGATTCAAGCAACAATATGTAGAGGCTAATAAATACGCTGAAGCACCAAAGAAACCGATATAGGCATGCATTTTCAAATACAACGATATGTAAAGAGGAAGAACACGGCGTTGCGGTTGGCAAAGCCTACATAAGACAACAAGTGTCAGGTGCTGTTGTTAAGTCGGTTACTGCTGCTACAATGGCAGGTTATAAAGATTTAAGTGGGTTAGAACGTGGTGTTATATCCGGCGCACCAACAATGAGACACAGCTTCTCCGAGGTAGCGATGAAGTGGCGATTTTCCCGTACGACTATTTCACTAGTGTACTGTCAATACTAAGAACCGGTAAAACATCAAACTTCGACATCGCTGGGACCGACTGAAGTGCAACCCTTCTGCAAATTGCTGCAGGTTTCGATGTTGGGACATCAACAGGTGTCAGCCTTTGAACTACCCAACGAAACATCATCAATATGGGCTTTCAGAGCCGAAGGTTCACTTGTGTACACTTGATGACTGCATAAAGCAAAGCTTTATGCCTCGACTGGACCCATCAACACCGACATTGGGCTCTTAATGACTGGAAACATGTTGCCTGATCGGACGAGTCTCGTTTCAGATTTGTAGCGGCACAACCGTTTAGGGTAGGGAAAGTTAGCTATGTGCGATATACTGAGCACAAGTTACAGCCAGGTATGGGCCAGATTACAGTGAGTTACTCATACTAGCAGTTGCGAAGGCTAATAGAGGCCACAGGGGCGTAGAACTGCCAGAGAAGGCACACGCAGTGGTTTGCATGGCGCAAGTTACAGGCAGAAGGGGCCTACTGGCGCAACCCAGGTGTTGTGCATACGTGACTCTGAGCGGCGTGTTAGCAAATCAGACGCACACAGGCAAGTATAAATAGGTGCCATTTTCTAATGAGATTCATTCAAGTATGGCAGCTCTCCTGGAGGGTGGCGTGTGTCACACCACCGGCTACACACAGCAACAGATGAGGCGCCAGCATTCCAGTCCAGGTAGGTCGTTGGTTCGACTCTCTGAGGCCGATGCGGGGTCCAAAGGCAGACAGTGGCGGGCCACTCTTCGGCTCGCTACCGCAGCCAATCGTCTCGGCACCCGACACATGCTGGAGACACCCGAAGGTGAGGGCAGCAGATTTGGACGCCGGATCACAGGCACTTGTAGGCGCCGCGACTCGGGCCATACTGGTGAAGACGCACAGTGCGGGCGTTGTGCAGTCGTGAGCTGGCCATGCAGTGGCTCCCGTCGGAGCAGCGTGGAGACATCGAGGGCGGTGGCCCCTGAGTCGGCTGCTGGCACAGCCATCCTGATGTAATCAAAACTCTGCAACTGGCCAGAGCATGCTCGACACAGCATTGCATTACACGGACTGCTGCGGTGCTTCCTTCGCATTGCATGGATTGCACGGCCCAGTGCTGCAGACTGAGATGAGCGAGGACACTGCGGTTCGAAACAATAAATCATATGGAAAGTTCTCGCCGAGTTTTAATATGCCACCTCCTGGCAACCACCCACTACATTTGATGTCTTCCCACTACATTTTGTCATCCTGATACATTCGGTGGCAGAAGTTGCCATTACATTTGGTGTCAGAAAAGCTGACATTGTCTCTACACTACGATGTTGGAGCCCGCTGCCTGCATTACGATCACAAGATCTGGTCAGTTTTCACCAGCTTCTTTTTGAGCGTTGGACGTTTTCTTTCCTTTTTGTTTTTTTCGAGTATAGCTCCTGGCAAGTCACATTGTAGACTTTTTGCTGTCAGAGTAAGTGTTAGTGTATCTGAGGCAGTAAGATTTATTATTTTTTTCGTGGTATTTGGTTACTTTTGTATTGGTTTATGGTGATACTGAGTATGACAATACGGAACCGTAGGAAGTCAGGTTATTCCTATACTTAATTATTTTCTTTCAGGACTTTCAGAGAATGAATGCAATACAATGGCAGAATCAAGGACTCAAAGTGTGTCGGAGCCAGAAGCGATGCGGATTTTGATAGAAAAGGTAGCACTACTGACAATGGACAATACGCAATTGAGAAGTGAATTGACATCTAGAAGTGAGCAGGAAACCACATCGGATCAGTCGTTGTTGCCTAGGATGCCGCATCAGGAAATTGATCCAGCCGCCATAAGTTCGATTATTCCATTTTCTGGCAAGGCATCTGAGGATGTGCGTTCATTTGTGGAGGACTTGGAAATTTCAGCTGTGATGATTGGTTGGTCTGATGAACAGTTGTAACATGTACCCAAGATCAGATTAACGGGTGAAGTGAAGACATATGTAAGGTGTTCCAAGGCCTTAAGGAATGCAGGACAGCCGGCCGCGGTGGCCGAACGGATCTAGGCGCTAAAGTCTGGAACCGCCTGACCGCTACGGTCGCAGGTTCGAATCCTGCCTCGGGTATGGATGTGTATGATGTCCTTAGGTTAGTTAGGTTTAAATAGTTCTAAGTTCTAGGGGACTGATGACCTCAGAAGTTAAGTCCCATAGTGCTCAGAGCCATTTTTTTGAAGGCAAGACAGTTTAAGCACTTAAAGGAAGGGCCTTTACAAAGGTACAAAAAACAGAATAGCGCTCAGTACTTTAGAGAGAGGTTAAGTACAATGACAAAGAGACAGTGGGGGACGATAGAGAAATTTGCGGACAGGATAAGGGATATTAATGAGTATACTTGTGAGATGGGTCAGAGAAACGAAGCGAATAGTGTTCTTTTGGAGGAGGCCGAGCAAAGGGCACTTGATGTATTTCTGAGAGGGTTACCGGCGCATATGTCACGGTAAGTACGTGAAGGCAATCCGAAAGATTTGTATTCGGCCATTCAGCTGGCAATTCAGTGTGAGGAAATAGACGTGGCAGCAGGTATACGCAAGAGGCAAACAGTGTTTACAGCGGGTATAAAATGTTATAAATGTGGTTGTACGGGACATGTGCAGAGGCAGTGTACCTAGATACGAAGGGATAGAGGTGGAGATAGTAGAAGTGGACAATCGTTAAACGGCAGAGGGGGCCCAAGACCCACTTAAGGGAGCTTCCGTCTAATTTTAATGCTACGAATACATATGCAGAGATGGAATGTTTAGTGTAGGATCCATAGGAACTAACAAGGTTAAGATTTTGTTGGGCACCGGGACGCAAGTGTCAGTGGCTACTAGGAATATAATGGGACGAAGGAAGTTAGACCCACCACGTTACAGGTTGCGTGGAGTGGGGGATAAGGAGATCACACCTTTGGGGTCGGTGACAGTTGACTTTCGCATACGGAAAGTCCGATTTAATGCATGCATGGGTATGTGAGGGCTACGACATGATCCCAGGTGCAGATTTATTGCATCAACATCATGCCAAATTTGACCTTGGACAACGAACTGTGGAACTTGATGAAATGTTATTTCCGCTAGGGGAAACTTTTGTCAATGCAGAGCTGTCGCAAGGGGCGTTCAACGTAATGAACAAACCAATTGAACCGCGTACATTAACATTAAGGCTTAATTCGCATGAGTGTGTGTCTAGTGGCACCGGGAAGGGGTAGGTGTGGAGTTTTGGGTTCACTGGTTCACTGGGTTGTTTTGCCAAACGTAATATTGTATGCATACAGGAAGGGAACGATGGGCGAGTAGTTCCTGTGAACGTGGATAATTTTATCGCTGTAGACGCCAATTTGAGGAAAGGAGTTTTAGTACCAAATTCGGATGTGCCAGATGACGAAGACTGGTATTCAAGAGGTAGACGAAACGATCAATCATTAACAGCCAATAGAACTGCATTGCTTGACAAAATTAAGCATTTGAAAGGTGGAGAAAGAGAGCATATGCAAGAATTATTGTGGGAATTTAAGGATTTGTTTTTTCCACAAGGGCCGCTACCAGCAACTCCTTAAGTTCAATATGGGATACCAACATGGAATGAAGCACCTGTTTACTGTAAACTATACAGAATACTGAGGTATTTGTATCCGATTGTGGAGGATTTCATTGATCAGCAGCTTGCGGACGATATTATAGGGCATAGTAGTAGTTGCTGGGGAGAGGGCATTGTCGTTGTGCCTAAAAAATCTACGAATGGAACTAAGAAATACGGGTTCTGTTCTGACTACCACTACTTCAATAATAACACAGTAACGAACGCATACCGCATTCCAAACATATCGGAGACTTTGGATCACTTAGGACAGTGCCAGTACTTTTCTACGATGGATTTGACAAGTGGTTATCATCAGTTAGAGGTGGCTCCTGAGGATCGTCCAAAAACTGCTTTCTCTTCACATCGAGGCCATTGCCAGTACATTAGAATGCCATTCGGTTTGAAAAACGCTCCGGCAAAGTTTCAGAGGTTGCTAGACAGTGTCTTGAGGTGTTTGAAACCACGGCAGTGTGTGGTCTATTTGGATCACATTATAATGTTGTCAAGTAGAATGGAACAACGATAGTACACATTGGACAGTTACGGCCATTTAAGGGTTGCCCGGATGTGATTCCAGACGTGTCACAGGAATGAAAGAGGAAGAAAGTGTGAGTGAAGGAAAGTGCTAAACACAGAGGAAATCAGGAAGATAGAGTACACCATGAAGTACCGTATGCTTTGCGATCTAGAAAGTAGTAGAGTATTTGTAGTCTTTTTGTTTTCGTGTCATGTATCTTTGGGTTTGCGTAGATTAATTAGGCATTGTATTTTATATTTGTTTTCGAGTATTGTGAGCCTGCTAGGGGCAGCAGTCCTTTTGAAAAGGGAGGAAGGGTGATGGTGATCTCTGTTCTCAGGTCACTGGAAAGGGAAGTGTAGCATCTGACGTATGTGGAGTGTTGTTGGAGGAGAAATCAAATGCTGTTCTGGAGAAATAAATCCGTCGGAGTAAATTTTGCTGGAGAGCCGTAATAAATATGTGTTGAACGATGTCTGAGTCGTACAATTTCCTGTTTAAAATTTTAGTTGTTGGCAGTGCTTGTTCAGGAAAGTCGTGTTTAATGCACCAGCTCACACAACGTAAATTTAAGGATGAAAGTAGTCATACAATCGGTGATGACTTTGGATCAAATATAGTGTATGTTGGAAGAAAATCTGTGAAGCTACACATATGGGACACGTGCACGGTGCAGTTATTTTTAGCCACGAGGAAAGGAATACACTGTCCAAGGGAGATCGTGGAGCCAAAAGTTAGATTGCAACGTGTTGGAATGAATTGGATCTCCTCCACCTACGAGAATTTGGTAGTAGTAGAAAGTTGCTTTGAGTGGGGAGTATTGCAGAAGCGAAACGTATAGAGCTCGAGGGGAGCGGTATTTTAATCAATGGGACTAAGTGTAAAATAATAGGACCAACCTTCCACCCGCCAGCGTCAATTTCAGGAGTCAAGCAATTGAATGTTATACAGCCACAGCTGTACTGGTCAGAAGTCACTTTAGAGTTATTGCCAAGGCAGAATCTGACCTTGTTAAATCAAACTCCGGAGCCATGTCTGTTGAGATCCGTAAACCAGTTCATTTAGAGCAAGAAGGGCGCATATCAGTCGAACAACTCGTTCAGCATGTCGCTCAGTAAAATGACAGGCAACGGCAAATAACGCTACTTTTGAGCACCTCTGTGCCAAGTGTCATCGCAGCCTTAACTTTGTCATGTGTTGTTTCCTTTCTGATCAGGCGGAGAGCTAATTCCAAGAGGGAACCAACAGTAGTCCAAGTCCAAGTGGATTGGACGCGTAGGGTATGAGACGAGTAGGTAAGGGGTTGATCGGCAGTGGTCGTCCAGCAAGGAATTTTTACGTTTTGTTTTATGTACTGGTTTTAAGAGGGCACTAGACCAAATTTAAGTATTGTAGTAGTAAGGTAATATGCCATAGGTGCCGACCCAATCAAGTTAAGAGCTAGTCAAGCATCGACCCGGGACCAGATCTTTCTGAAGAGTGGAATAATGTAGCGGCACCATCGTTCAGGATAGGGAAAGTTAGTTACGTGCGATATTCTGAGCACAAGTTCCAGCCAGGTGCAGGCCAGATTGCAATGAGTTAGGCATACCAGCAGTTGTGAAGCCTAATAGAGGCCACAGAGGTGTAGAAGTTGCGGAGAAGGCACACTCAGCAGCTTGCATGGTGCAAGTCACAGGCAGAAGGGGCCCACTGGCACAACCCAGGTGTTGTGCGTATGTGACTCGGAGCAATACATTAGCGAAAAGGAGGCGCACAGCCGAGTATAAATTGGTGCCGTTTTCTAATGACATGCGTTCAAGTGTGGCAGCTCTCCTGGACTGCGGCGCGTGTCACACCACCAGCTACACACAGCAACAGATGGAGTGCCAGCATTCCAGCCCACGGCAGGTTGTTGGTTCGACCCTCTGAGGTCGATGCGGTGTCCAAAGGCAGCTAGCGGCGGGTCACTCTTCGGCTTGCTACTGTGGGCAGTCGTCTCGGCTCCCGACACATGCTGGAGACATCCGAAGGTGAGGGCAGCAGATTTGGACGCCGTATCACAGGCAGTTGTTGGCGCCGCGACTCGGGCCAAGCAGGTGAAGACGCACAGCGTGGGCATTGTGCAGTTGTGAGCTGGCCATGCAATGGCTCCCGTCGGAGCAGCGTGGAGACATCGAGAGCGGTGGCTGCTGAGTTGGCTGCTGGTGCAGCCATCCTGACGTAATCAAAACTCTGCAGCTGGCCAGGGCTGGCTCGACACAACATTGCGTTACACAGGCTGCTGGGGTGCTTCGTCATCATTGCGGGGCCCAGTGACACAGACCGAGATGAACGGGGACACTGTAGTTCCAAACAATAAATCATTTGGAAAGTTATCACTGAGTTTTAAGACGCCACATCCTGGAAACCACCCACTACATTTGATGTCTTCCCGCTACATTTGGTCATCCTGATACATTCAATGGCAGAAGTTGCCATCACAAATTGTATGCATGGATGTGTACATGTATGGCGACAATCTCATAAATCCTTGGACCCTTAATGTCAGCAGGGGACTGTTCGAGCTGGTGTAGCCTCTGTAATGGAGTGGGGTGTGTGCAATAGGAGTGATACGAGACCCCTGATACGTCTAGATACGACTTTGACAGGTGACATGTATGTAAGCGTCCTGTCTGATCACCTGCATCCATTCATGTTCATTGTGCATTCTGACGGACTTGGCCATTCCAGAAGGACAATGCTTCACTCCAAAGGTCCACAACTGCTACATAATGGTTTCTGGAGCACTCCTCTGACTTCAAACATTTCCGCTGGCCATTAAATTCCCCAGACATGAACGTTATTGAGCACGTCTGGGATGCCTTGCAACGTGCTGTTCAGATGAGATCTCCTCCTACTGGTACTCTTACGGACTTATCGACAGCCCTGCAGGATTCATAGTGTCACTACCCTGCAGCACTACTTCAGAAATTAGTCAAATCCATGCTACGTCGTGTTGCGCGACTTCTGCATGCTCGCCCTGCACGATATTAGGCAGGTGTACCACTTTCTTTGGCTCTTCGATGTATTAGAATAAACCTGCGACCATGGGCGTCCATAGAAATTTATCCACAGGGGAGAGGATGCTGAAAGTGGGGGCGGGGGTGGGGAGACATAGGGTATGGGTGGTGAGAGCAAGACTGTAAAATTTCACTTTTACGTGAATGAGATGTTCTGTTTCGAGAAACGCCATACCATAAGAACCAAATTCTATAACTGTTCATCTGGCTAGACAAGAGTTTTAGCAGCATTTTACGAAACCTCTTCTAGAAGTGTAGGGGTATTCCGTAACGAATAAAAACTCTGTAGACCCCTGTAAATAAATATATCTCCACCTGACCATTGGGCTAGTCATGTCTTTGTTCTGAAGGGATAGTCGCTACAGTGCCGTGTGATCTGTGATCTGAGTGCCTTGTCTGATAGACGTCAGCTGTTTGTCACCTACCAGCGCGCGTAGTTTGTGTATTCTCGCTACGTCATCTGCATGACGTGTCATCGCAGTCTCCACACTCTGGACATGAAGAGAAAGTAATTCATAGTCAGGCGCGATGGACTGTGTGCAGTGTCATAAAGTTTGCCAGAACAGCCAAATGAGCAAGCAAAATTCTACTAAAAATATGCTCGATAAGGCGGCAGCAGCCACTGATATTTCCCATCAAACGATATAGAGAATAATAAAAGAGAGAAGATACATGTCTACAGATACTTCCCACGGCTTCTCTATTCGAGGAAAGACGAGGAGGAAGGAGAAAAAACTTATGTTTATACAGCTTTGATGAAAAGATTCTGAGGAGATTGGTCGATATTTTCACTCGACACGGTAATGGCACCTTACATTGAAGTCATTAGCTCCAACAATCAAGAAATACAGCATGTAAAATATTAATATCATGTAAGAGGTATGCGCTGCCTGCGATGTGTAAGCTATAAGAGAATCTGAGACCAAAGAGCAGTGTTGACCGCAGTACGAACTGTGTAGTAGTAGCAGTAAGTTGTTGCTAGCGAGCAGTCTGGTGTATCATGTTGGGTGGGCCGGTCGCGGTGCAGCGATGCCGGAGCCTGAGTATTATTGTATAAGGTAAAAAGCAGACTCGCGCATGTCTAGTAATGTTATGTGAACCCCCATGTAAATCTTTTAAAAATGTCCTAAAAATAATCTTTGTCATATAAAGTAATTTCTAACAAGCATTCATTTCAATTTAAAGAATTTAATCATTTCTCCAATCCATGATCATACCGATTGTTGCAAAAGAAAAATCAGTTGCTTCCTTTCATAAATAACAAATGTATAGGCCAGCATTGCACAGAGCTGTGCCGGAAAAAAGCTATTGTAAGAGCAGATAGTTGCCGACTTTGTCGAGGTGAGAATTTTTGCTTTTTATTCAGAATGATCTTACAGGGCCATGACGCAGCACTGCTATCGTCCAAATTTTACCAGGTTACTGAATTTATTTTTTATTACGAGGTTTAGGAATTTTTCTGTTTCGAGCTTACATTAAACGAGAAAAGAATTTTGTGGGTACTTTAAATGGGAACCAGTTTTGTTCTGAGGTTACACTAAATTAGAATCACATTCATTATTCGTATTTAATTTAATTTCAATTTTTCTGTGGGGAGGTTACACTTGGCGACAACCGGCCAGGATCGTATTTCTTTGTGAATGTCTGAGAAGTGGTCTTATATCTGCCCTTATTTACTTAAATGTAGTTTGCATCTGGCGCAACGCATTTACTAATTTGTCACTCTTTCTTTCACAGATCATCGGCAATTTATTGCTCTTTGTTCTAATTGTGTTCGTTCCATTTTTTGCTTTGTCTTTGTTTCATTTGTGCTTAATTTTGATTTGTTAAAAATGCCGCAAAAAACTGTTAACAGTACATCGCGATGTGCAATGAGTGAAACAGCCGATTCGAATAATTTGACCGATAATACTAGCGACACTCATTGTCTTAATGATAGTCCTCCATTTACAGACAATCAGTGCGTACCGACTACTAGTAATGATTTTAATGTTAATGAGGAGCAAACAAATTCAATTGTGTCCTCTGTTAATTTAACGACAATTGATGACGCGGCTCGTTCTGTTACAATGAACGCTGCCCAGTTTAACACACCTGATTTGCAAAATTTACACAGTGAACAGATAATTATTTCTAGCGAAGGTGAACAATGTACTTAAAATATGTCAGTTTTGTTTGATTCCGATTTAGTGACCAATAGTGCACATCAGATTACCAAACCTTTTCAAGAATCAGAGAATGACCAAATGGTTACACAAAACGCGACAGAAGCAGATACAGCATCACACAGCACAGAGAATACAGTAGCTAATTTTGGCATGGATCGAGTTATAGCATTAATGCTACAACTTAATGAAAATTTCAAATAGTCGAAAAACGAACAAGACAACAATTTCAAACAACAAATTCATGAATCAAACAAACAACATAGTGAAAATCTCAAACAACAACTTAATGAAAATAATGAAAATCTCAAACAACAACTTAATGAAAATAATGAAAATCTCATACAACAACTTAATGAAAAACTTGACAATAATTCCAAACAGTCGAATGAAAAACAAGACAAGAATTTCAAACAGCTTAGTGAACAGATTACAGCCGTTGCCGTGCAATGTCATGATACTAAAGAACAATTACGCGAGAGAATTAAGGCTTGTGCTAGGAACAGTAGTGAAGAAATTAGATCTGTCGCTCAAGAATTAAATAATACGCAAGCAGCTACAACGAAATTACTTAAAGGTGAAATTAGTGCAGTCGCTAAGCAATGTTCTGAAAACGCAACACAGTTACGCGACGAGTTTAAATTAATGTCAGCAGAACTTTCACGTACACTGGATGCAAAGGTAGACGCGAAATTTGACCAACAGAACAGCCAAATTGACGAACGTTTTAATCAGCACCTACAAAACAGTGAAACGCGTTACCGTAAATTTTTACAGGAACAGAATAAAGTAAAGCGACAAGTCATGGAAACAATTACTGCACAGAGACAGGAAGATAAGCGTAAATTGTTTACGAATGCAAAAACATACATAGACAACAATATTGCTACAGTATCAGACGAAATTAATACTATCAAACAGTTGAACACCGAATTACATGATGAAATCTCTGATCTTAAAACAAAAACAGACACACAGACAGTAGACTTTCAGACAGTGACCGACAGACTTGAACAATTAGAACTAATATAGGATCCCGATGCCATCAAAGCAGACGTTAAGAAATTAAACAAAACCACACGTAAAATACAAGAACAAATTAATGCTTGTGATACTAAAAACGATGATCGGGTAAAAGCACTGACTGAAAAATATGATGAATTGGCCAGTCGTGTTGACGTTATCGAAAGTAATAATGACACCAAAGCAGACGATACGTCACCAGTTTCGCTTAATCAAACACCCGAATTCCAAAATTTACAGCAGACGATCAGTGAGATGGGTTCGTCCAATAATACATTACGTAGAAAATTGTCAACTTTACAGCAAGAAGTGACAGAGATGAAAAATGTTTCAGCCTCTAACACGGCACAGCGTACGCCACATTCTGAACATTTTTCACACTCACACAGCCTGTATAATTTAGGTAATTTACAGAGAGAACGTGACTTAGATTCCGAACAGTCACAGACAAGTCGATTCTCATACAATCCTGAACCTGTTCAGACATACAGAGACGATAATTTTGATTACAAGCATTTTCTATCCGTGAGAAAATTTAAAGTGTTTAATAATGGCAGAAAAAATTCACCCTTTGGATAGGATACAACAATTTAGCTTTGCTTTTTCACCGACTTGGCCTGTAACACACAAACTTGAATTTATTTGCAGTTTTTTGGAAGGCGGACCGGCAACTCATATGAGACCGATCGCGAGACAATGCTACTCGGTAGAAGAATTTCAGAATGCTTTTCTGTCAGCGTATTGATCGAAGACGACACAGCGCGGAATCAAGGGTCAATTAATTAGTTTACCGAATTATGAGAACTCAAATTTTTCCACTGTCACGCAATTTTTTCAACACATGGTCCAACAAAACCAGTACTTAAGTGAACCATACAGTGAATCTGCACTTATGTATTTCTAAATTACCATGATCATAAAGAGTATCACTTTTAACGGGTCAGCAGAAAGAAAATATTTCGGCATTCAGAGATCTGTTACAGCTTTTGGAAGTTCAGCAATCAATTATTCCTTTATAAACAAAGATTTTTCGCATAATAACCAAGGTCAACAAGGATACAGCAATTACGATCAGCCACGCTATTTCAATAGCAAAGGTAATAGACAACCACCAGAACGTTAGTAACAGATAAAATTTTAATTGTCAGTATCGTCAAAACTATCAGCAACAGGAACCACATTTTGGTAACAATAGAGGTTTTTCCCCACAACAGCAACAAAACCAGCCGGTTAGCATACCTAACCAACAATGTAGTCTGCAAGGTCAACCAAGCTTTAATGTTTCGCCGCGTACACGTATAGCGTCGGCTCCACCAAATAGTAACGCACCGCAACAAGGAAACCAGTACGTACAGAAAACGCATCATTTCAATTCCTATCGCAACGCGCCATATAGCAATGACTATCATGACAGACGTAAAAATAATGAGCACAATTTTCAGCGTACGTTTAATAACAGTCGGTCTTACCAGCAGAAAAATCATCCGCAACAACAGATTATCATGAATGAACCAGACAGTAGATATCATCCCGGACGTAATACGTCAGGACGAAATAACAGAACAGTTCAAATAGTCGAAATGCCACAGCATCCTCCCGCAAATGATAGCATGTCAGATAGAATTTGACTAGATACAGTACAAGTTGCATCTTCCAGCAACGCAAGCAATACTTTTGACACGCAGAATCTTGTTCACGAAAATGTTAGTACTTTTGACAACATCCGAGACACCCTTTTGCAGGAAAGACCAGTTATTCAAAAAAACCATTTCCCACCCTGTCATTGAGGTAAAGATTGGATCATCCAAATTTTCAGCAGTAATCGATTCTGGATCACCTATGTCAGTTATAAATGAGGAAACTTTCAACGAATGTAACAAAGAGACTACCTATCCTACGTTACCATTAGGCAGAACTAAAGTAAAAGGAGCAGTATCTGGTAAAGGAGTTGATGTAAAATTGCAGACACATTTATCATTTTGTATTGCAGGTCATACGTTTCACTCAAATTTTTGGATTGTTCCCTTATTGACAACAGACGTTATTTTAGGTACGAATTTTCTGGTACAACACGACGCAATTATTGACTTTCAAAACTTCTATTTAATGTTAAAGGATGAAAATGTACAACTGGCTTTAGAATTTCAGCACTCTTTATCTGCAGGAGAACAAACAATTAATCGTACAGAGGTCATTTCCGCATCACGTAACATAGACTGTCATTCCACATTGTTTACAGATATGTACGTACACAACTATAATACTCCAGACGAAGCCGACTATGACGTTATACAAATGATTTCTGATAAAGTTAAACAGAGCAGTGCAAATACAGACGACGAATGCACGCAACTACGCAAAATTCTTTTACAGCAAGCTCCAGTTTTTGACAACGTCCCTGGTACTACGTCCGGTTTTATGTATGAATTTCAAGTTAAACAGCACGACACATTTAAAGCCAAACATTATCCCATTCCGTATATTCACAGAGAACAAGTTAAGAAAGAATTACAAGCTATGCTTGACCAAGGAATTATTGAACCGGCAGTTAGTCCGTACATAAACCCACTCCATATTGTTAAGAAAAAGGATGGTTCACTTCGCCTCGTACTTGATTCGCGTCACATCAATGACATTATTATTAATGAAACAGATCGCCCTCAAACACTAGAAGAACTTCTACAGAAATTTCATGGTACTGCTATTTATTCCACATTAGACTTGAAATCGGGATTTTGGCAAATTCAGCTCCATCCGTGCTGCAGAAAGTACACGGCTTTTCTCTGTTTTGGTGACTGTTTTCAATTTTGTAAATTACCGTTCGGTTTAACAATTTATTCAGCAGCATTTATTCGCGGTTTGAATACTATACCTCCGACAGAACTTAAAGACAGAATCACAACGTATGTAGACGACATTCTTATTGCAGAAGCTAACTGGTCTGAACACAATCTGATTCTTGAACAACTGTTACGAACTTTTCGTGCACAAGGACCCACAATTAATCTCAGTAAATCGCACTGTGGCAAGACTTCTATAAAATTTCTTGGACATGTAATTTCAGCAGAAGGCATTGCGCCTGACCCGGAAAAACGTCAAGCTTTACGTGACATTACTATTCCTACGACGAAGAAACAACTACGCAGCTTTTTGGGTTTAATTAACTTTTTTCGTAAATTTATTCATTACTCTGCTTTAGACACCCCTAGATTATGTCAATTGACGGGTAAAAACAGT
The DNA here is from genome assembly GCF_021461395.2 of Schistocerca americana. Taxonomy (NCBI): domain Eukaryota; kingdom Metazoa; phylum Arthropoda; class Insecta; order Orthoptera; family Acrididae; genus Schistocerca; species Schistocerca americana. Next base: position 383,882,009 of record NC_060123.1, on the reverse strand, counting down.
ATTTGATCCTGGGATAGCCAAGCACATTCTGAATTTGTCAATCTGAAAGAAGCTTTGTTGAATGCACTACTTTTACCACATCCCGATCTCACTAGAAATTTTTCCATTGCCACCGACAGTTCCAACACCGCTTTAGGCGTACACATTTTTCAGGGAATTGAAGAAGACGGTACTACAGTAATTAAAAACATCGCCTTTGCGAGTCGCATTCTGTCACCTGCTGAAAGCAATTATTCTGTCACAGAACTTGAAACATAATGTGTTGTATGGGCATTTACGAGGTTTCGGCGTTTTCTTTATGGAAGACACACTACCGTTTACACAGATCATAGAGCGATACAGTTTTTACTTTCAGCAAAATTTACACACGACTGGTTAAGCAGATGGAAACTATTTACAGGAATTTAATTTTACAATTGTTCACAATCCCGGTACACAAAATATTGTAGCAACGCACTATCCCGTTCTCTCAGCAACAATCAGCAAGACATCACAACCAACTTCTGCAAAGCAAATTTCAGCGTCATGTACGTTCAACAAGATGCATTCGAAAATTTTATTTCGGCACCACTACGAGACATAGCACAAGAGCAGAGTAAAGACAACGTGTGGAAAGAAATTTAACACCTATGGCAAGATAGGAATAATGTTACCATTAGAAACCATTACACTGTACGCAATAATATTCTGTTTCGCCGCTCTCACCCTGACAGCAACAACTGGTTACTATGCATTGCTGACGAACTGGTTAACAAATTAATTTGGTATACTCATTTAAGTTACGCACATTATGGAGCCAGAAAATGTTTTCTTATACGGAGACAGAACTGTTATTTTGCCAATATGGAGAAACGTATTCGACAAGTTTTAGCGTCATGTAAAATCTGCCAGAAAGCTAAGTCAGGTACGACTTCGCATATTCCTCAAGTACATCCCATTGTACCTGTTAAATTGAGACACATGGCCGCTGTAGACATTTTTGGTCCGATTCCCAGAACTTATAGAGGTTTTTGCTACATCTTTGACGCTGTTGAACTCACTTCAAAATTTGTTACCTTCGCTCCGTTACGCAAAGCTACTGCTAAATCTGTTTCTAATACATTTGTAAAACATGTTCTGTTTCATGTAGAACATGTATTGAAAGTAATTTCGGACAATGGATCACAGTTTCGATCTGCCATATGGACACGTATGTTACGAGCTAGAAACATTTCTCCGATCTATATATCCAAGTATCATGCTTCTTCGAACCCTTGTGAACGTCTAATGAAAGAAATTGGTAAACTGTGTAGAATATACTGCCATAAAAAACACATTGATTGGGATACACACACACTGTGATTCCAGGATGTAATTAATTCTATACCAAATGAATCTACTATGCTATCTCCAACTGTTATAATGAAAAATGTTGAACCACCTAACAAAATTAAAGAATTAGTATCCTTTCCTACATCTCGTCGACTACGACACCATGAAATAATTGACATTGCACTCAACAACATCAAACGTGCCGCAGAGCGCCGGAGAAGACAGCAAAAACAGGTTTGTACACGCCGTGACATTCACATTGGACAGAAGATATTAGTATGCACACATTATTTATCCAATAGAGGAAAGAGTAGACGTAGTAAATTTGAGCTTCTATACGCAGGTCCATATCGAATCCGCAGCATTCCTCACCCCAATGTAGCACACGTCGAAACTTTGAGAACCAGAAAAAGCAAAGGCAATCACCATGTTTCCAATATTAAACCCTTTATTGAATGAACATACTTTATGATTTATCACACTGCAATGCCATTTCCTGATTTTTTATGACCAATGATGCAATTATATTTATATGAATACTTTCTGATGATTATCGTATTTTTTCTTGGCAAGTGCCCGGCAAGGTAAGGTTCGCATGCCGCTTTTCTTGTCGTTACATATAAGACCGTGCACATTTTTCCAGATAAACTTACACATATTTAATGACCAATTATGCAATTCTATCTAGTGACATATTAATTTTATCAAATTCTTTCTCCATTAAAGTCTTCAACTCTCGCCTCTGTCAACTACACAACATACAAGCTGAACACAAAGAAAGTCATTTCTTGTCGTTATATATCAGACTGTGCCCATTTTCCATTTTTCATGTATGTATGATTGTTTTCCTGTTTGTTTGTATGCACTATGAAATGTTGAAGATGTAACAAACACTATCTCAACATCGTGACTATTTTTACATTTTTTTTTTTTTTTTTTTTGCTACTACGTTATGAGACTGTGTGTACATTTTTGCACCTGAACACACGTTTCATTACCTGTTAATTCGAAGTTCACTACTTTTCAGCATAATATGCGTTTCTTCTTTCAGGTTAATAATCCATATTGTATTTTTTCTAGAAGAAGCTATTCATGAAATTAATGTGTTATAAGCAGTTAGTCATTAAACCTGTTCTAGCACTTGCATTTTTTTTTACCCATTTGTGTGTGTCATTCATGAATGTGATCACATATACTCGTTACATAACCTTGCTACAGCTGACTCATGACGAATGACGTTACCTATCCTCATTTGCAGCAATAAGTCAAAAGCAAATATTTTCATGCCCCAGCAATTAATTATCGATCCCAACGCAATGCATTGCTAGCACAAAAAAAATAGACCTTGAATATTAGTTACAGTGTGTTACATTTTAAATATGTCTTATGTCACTGGAATGATCAGCTCTGAGTAATACTGAATGATGTTTTCTAATCACAGAGCTTGAGTAATAGCTGTAGTGTGTTGCATTTTCAATATGTCATATGTCACTTGAATGATGAAAAACGTTTTCTAATATTCAATACTTGCTATACGTTTAATAACTGGCCAATGAGTGCCAATAATTATTTTAAATATGACGCATGGCACTTGAATGATGAAAAATGTTTTGTAATATTCAATACTTGCTATATGTTTAGTAACTGGCCAATGAACGCCACTGTTTCTTATATTTAAAATTTGTATTATGTCACCTACATCCTATTATACGTGAATACCAGTAGCTTCATGCTACACTCATTAGCTCCTGTTTTGGATGATGACTTCTGATGGTTTGTAACTGGCCAATGAGTGCCAATAATTATTTTAAATATGTCATATGTCACTTGAATGATGAAAAATGTTTTGTAATATTCAATACTTGCTATATGTTTAGTAACTGGCCAATGACTGTTTCTTATATTTTAAATTTGTATTATGTCACCTACTTGCAATTATATATGAATACCAGTAGCTTGATGCTACACTCATTAGCTCCTGTTTTGAATGATGACTTCTGATGGTTTTTAACTGGTCAATGAGTGCCAATAATTATTTTAAATATGTGATGTCACTTGAAATACTACAGTGCATATGCACTTTATGTCATTTGTTAATATGTTTTGTACTCATTGCGTATACATTTTGTCAATGCTTGATATGTTATGTACTCAATGCATGTGCACTCTATTTCATTTCATGTTCTGCACTTATATATATGTATATACTCTGTGACTGTAAACTTAGTTAATTAAGAAAAATTGCGTATACATTTTGTGAATTCTTGATATGTTCTGTACTCAGAGCATGTGCACTCTATTTCATTTTATGTTCTGTACTTATATATATATGTATATACTCTGTGACTGTCAACTTACTTCATTAAGTAGATTTTAGAGAAATTTGTTGCTCATGGCAAGTCCAATTGACTCACCATCGCTGCCAAATTTTTGTCCCCCCAGTGGAGGGTTATGTAAGAGGTATGCGCTGCCTGCGATATGTAAGCTATAAGAGAATCTGAGACCAAAGAGCAGTGTTGACTGCAGTACAAACTGTGTAGTAGTAGCAGTAAGTTGTTGCTAGCGAGCAGTCCTGTGTATCATGTTGGCTGGGCCGGTCGCGGTGCAGCGATGCCGGAGCCTGAGTATTATTGTACAAGGTAAAAAGCAGACTCGCGCAAGTCTAGTAATGTTATGTAAACTCCCATGTAAATCTTTTAAAAATGTCCTAATAATAATCTTTCTCATATAAAGTAATTTCTAACAAGCATTCATTTCAATTTAAAGAATTTGATAACTTCTCCAATCCATGATCATTCCGATTGTTGCAAAAGAAAAATCAGTTGCTTCCTTTCATAAATAACAAACGTATAGGCCAACATTGCACAGAGCTGTGCCGGAAAAAAGCTATTGTAAGAGCAGATAGTTGCCGACATTATCGAGGTGAGAATTTTCGCTTTTTATTCAGAATGATCTTATAGGGCCATGACGCAGCACTGCTGTCGTCCAAATTTTACCAGGTTACTGAATTTATTTTTTATTACGAGGTTTAGGAATTTTTCTGTTTCGAGCTTACGTTAAACGAGAAAAGAATTTTGTGGGTACATTAAATGGGAACCAGTTTTGTTCTGAGGTTACACTAAATTAGAATCACATTCATTATTCATATTTAATTTTAATTTTTCTGTGGGGAGGTTACATTCATCATTACGATCCTTATCGGACAAATTACATTTCAGTTTCGCCAGATTTTACCTTCTTGTCCCTATCTGGTTTCTATGTTCGAATATTCATAAAAATTCACAGTGAAAAACGTTTCCCAGGTGGAGGAGGCCATCAGATAATGGTAAGGTGATAACTAAACGTTCACGTATGTCTAGTAAACTATTGACTTTTTGAATAACATGAGAAATTACCATGAAGAGGTCAGATTCACCATATATCTGGTTGAAAAATCTATGCACAGTACACACATTACAACAAGTAAGTGGTCAGATACACAAGTTGAAGAATTAAAAGCGACTCTTCCAAAAGGAGGGCACCTCACTATATTACAAACAGGTAATAAACATATATCATGTGAACATACAGCTGTCGATAAAGCTCTTCCTCTCTTGAAAATAAGGAAATTAATTTCTCTACCAGAGAAAAATTTGTTTTTGGTTGCAATGGGCTTTTTACATCAAGTGAGGGAGTGAAACAGGAAATTACCATGATTTTTAAGGTAATTGTGTGATCCATTACAATTCACTTCAGATGCCTGCGAAGAACAGTGTAGCAGTTCCGCTGAAATTCTGTCTTTTTTGTGTCTAGTGACTTGAACAGAAAATAATATCCAACCTTTCAAGTAACTAATTTATTGTGCTTGACAATGTGAGTTACCGCAACATGATGGAAAAAAATCAGCAATGAGCATTAAGAAAGCTGAGATGATAAAGTGGTTAAATTCTTGTAAAAAAGAATTTTAGCAAGGGAGCATGAATACTGAGGAGTTGTACACCTCAATAAAAAGCAACATGCCTGAAAATGTGTTTATTGTAGACAGGTTTCTGGCATATTATGGACATTCTCTTCTCCGTTTGATACAGTATCACCCCAAATCCAACTATACTACTGCTAGCGGATACAGGCACAAAATCATTAATTAGTTTCTTGCTGATTACAAGCTCTGTTAATTCAATAGCTGATATTTCAAGATATTTGTCTCGCTACTTGTATGAAGATTATATCTCAGTTTTCCTTTTATAACGCCAATGCATGATACTCCGTGCTTTGAAGTCCTACAATAAGCCCATGTCCTTGCATACGACGATACAGATCAATCTTAAATTGCTATGTTTTATTTTTTATTGATTGAATGTTTTGGTGAAGTATTTGATGTCTATGAATGATCCAATTGACTTTTCGCTCCTTCTTTATAACATCTACCATGTACCCTTTGGAGAATCTGAATATATCTAGTGAGTGTATACTGCATTTTTTTAAACTGATGGATATGCCCTTTAGGTAGGTGAATCTGTTGCCTGGATTCATTCTAAAAAATATCTGCATGACCTAACCATGTAAGGAGTTATTTGACCATGTGAGGCTCGAGACGCACCACGTATACCTTCATGATTCAGCTGTACTAATCTTTCCTTGCCAGTCCTGTTTAGGTGTAGCTATACCTAGTGGAACCCCATCTGTCGATAATTCTGACTGGCGCTACAGTCCCTTGCACAAAGTCAGCTACCATCAATGCCATTTCCTATGCCACACTAATCTGCCTGACAGATCCGTCAAGGTGTGGCCGATCATGCTACCGGAACAGCTCAACATAGTGTATACTGGTGTCACGAATCAGGAAGACTGTGTTGTACCAGTCGTCACTTGCGTTTTATTCACCGTCCCTGTTCTAACTATTTCTCACCCTACCTGCTAAAATTAAATGGTTTTATTTTGTAAAATATCTGCTATTGGGCCTAAAGTTTTTTATCATGTGTCTTCGCCCTGCATTGAGTTTGAATATTCTTGCGGCCTTGTACTCTGAACCTACTTACTGGCAGCAGCACTTTCTTCTTCCTAACCACGACCTCTCATCCAGTACGGATAACATGAAACTTCTTCCTAATATTCTGCACCTTCATATCCTCCCTGATCAGCTCTCCCTGACCAAAGTTGAAGTTCTGTACATTTCCTGTTCCTAGTTCTATCTGAAGTTCTGCTCCACTTATCTCTGGTAAAAGACTGATATGCGCTCATCGTGTTTATGATGAAACTACCATGTCGCGTTTATTTCAATCCACCTTTGCACCTACTTACAGTTTCCAGCCATCCTCCTCCCCTTTTCCTACCTTAATCCTGCTCAGTTTCTTCCTTGCTTCCCCAAGAGCACACGTTTCTTTCCTTTCATTTTCCTCGACGAAAATGAATTTATTGCATACTCCGCAGTGCTTTCTCCATCATATACGCCCCCAGTGAATGTAAACTCCAAGAAAATAAAGCCGGCGCGCCCCAAAGGAGTATTGTACGTCGGTCACAACATGATATTCATATGAGTATCGATGGAAAATGCTGAACTGTATACGTTGGGGGCCAGTGGATGTATATGTGACGCTGCACCTAAATTTTACCTCCCAGCTGGCAAGAATAGTAAACAGGGGACTTGTCAGTATCAGGACATGAAGTCTTTCGTGCACTCAGTTGGACGGTAATTATGCCTCACTGATAGATGCGTCAACAACATCCTCTGACGTCGGCATCTGAGCGAGGACGTGTAGTTGAGCTCAAAAAGACTGTTGGAGTAAGAATAGGACCGATGTCGGCAGAAATGGGTGAACCATGGATGAACGCAGCTTCAATAAGGAAGAGGTCGACATAGAGGGACGACAAAACGTGAAGACCAAGAGTAATCAGAAAAGCACTGAGATCCCTTTGTTCATCAAGATCATTGGTACAACATGTAACTGGTGATTCGATGGGCACACAGACCATTAATAGGGGACTGACGGAAAGAGGACCTAGGTCACGGCGGCTATTGCACCGTCTACCAGTGATCTCTACACACCAACAAGTCCGTTCTCAGTGATTCCAAGCGCATTATGCTTACAATCTCATTGACTGAAGTAGAACTGTCTTCCGTGATGAGTCCCGCTTCGAACTGAGCCCCGATAACCAGCAAAGACATGTGTGGAGACGCCCTGGACAACGATGGATTACCAACCTGACTGTCGCCCACCATATGCCCTGACTACCAGGACTGATAGAAACGCCATGTCATATCATAGCTAGACCCCTTTGGATGTCATCCACAGTACTCCTACAGCACAGCGGTACCTCAACGATATTATATACCCCATTACGCTGCCCTTAATTGCAAGCTTTTCTTGGCATACATTTCAGCAAGAAAACATCAGATCGCACACAGCGAGAGTTCCTACAAATTTTCTTCATGCTTGCCAAACCCTACATTGGCCAGGAAGGTAGTCCAATCACTTTCCAATGCAAAACGTTAGGTTTATTATGGTATGGGTCCTCCAATCAGTTCGGGACACTACCAAACGCGTCAAGTGGACAGAATATAGCACGTTGTTCCTCAGGAGGACGTCCAACAATTCTATTAATCAATGCTCAGTTTGGGAAGCTCTTTCTCTTGAATAAATCATCCAATTTTTCTAAACTCGTAATTAATTTTTGTGTTTTCAAGTACATCATATCTTCTTAATCCGCCCCATTCGGATAATTCCCTCGTCATGCGTCGTTTCCTTTGTCTTAGAATGTAATTGTATATATTGACGAAAAAAATCGCGACGTTAAACAATAATTAAAAGAGTATTGAAATTTTAGGAATACTTGTCTCGGTAACATATTTAAGTGATTAACATTGCAAGATCACATACTTATGTAAGCGCGAGAAAAGCCAATGCAAATGTGAGGTGCTGGTACCTTAATAAACGGTGTAACAACAAGAATGTTTCCAGAATGAGATTTTCACTCTGCAGCGGAGTGTGCGCTGATATGAAACTTCCTGGCAGATTAAAACTGTGTGCCAGGACGAGACTCGAACTCGGGACCTTTGCCTTTCACGGGCAAGTGCTCTACCAGCTGAGCTAGCCAAGCACGACTCACGCCCCGTCCCCACAGCTTTCCAAAATGAGATTCTTATTTTGGAAACATCCCTCAGGCTGTGGCTAAGCCATATCTCCGCAGTATCCTTTCTTTCAGGAGTGCTGGATCTGCAAGGTTTGCAGAGAGCTTCTGTAAATTTAGGAACGTAGGAGACGAGGTACTGGCAGAAGTGAAGCTGTGGGGACGGCGTGAGTCGTGCTTGGGTAGCTCAGTTGGTAGAGCACTTGGCTGCGAAAGGCAAAGGTCCCGAGTTCGAGTCTCGGTCTGGCACACAGTTTTAATCTGCCAGGAAGTTTCAACAAGAGTGTTAAATGCAAGCTTGCAAATGTGCCTGTATTGTGTTGTAGAGGCGTCAGATGTCAGTTTATGGGATGGAATTCCATGCCTCTTACACTTGTTCGGTCAGTAAAGAGATGGTTATGCTTTCTGGATGACGATTAAGTTACCGTCCGATGGTGCCCCGTATGTGCTCGTTTGGAGATAGATCTGGCATCATCTCACCACTGTAAGGTGTGTTGGATTACAACACTGGTATTTGGGCCAGCGTTATCTTCTTGGAGAATACTCTTCATGAATGGCAGGCCGGCCTCTGTTGCCGAGTGGTTATAGGCGCTTCAGTCCGGAACCGCACTGCTGCTACGGTCGCAGGTTCGAATCCTGCGTCGGGCATGGATATGTGTGATGTCCTTCATTTAGTTTGGTTTCAATGGTTCTATGTTCTAGGGGATTGATAACCTCAGATGTTAAGTCCAATAGTACTTAGAGCCATGAATGGCAGCACAACAGTTCGAATCACCAGACTGATGTACAACATAGCAGTCAGGGCGCGTGGGTTAACCACCGGAGTGCTCCTGCTGTCCTACGAAATCGCACCCCAGTACGTAACTTTAGGTGTAGCTCCAATGTGTCTAGCACACAGACAGATTTGTTACAGGCCCCCAACTTTCCTCTTTCCAACCAACACATGATCATCATTGCATCGTAGCAGAAGCAGCTTTCATCAGAAAACACAACAGACCTCCACCCTTCCTTCCAATGAACTCTCTCTTGACACCTCTTAAGTCGCAAATAATATTGGTTTGGGGTTGGTGGAATGCACTGTGGCGTTCGCTGGGTTATTCAGTGGTTTGGTATTTAGCTAATTTGTAAATGGAATTGATAATCTTATTTTATTACATTGAGTAATTACTAAATAATTTTTCTCCCGGCTAAAGATTCGATCAAGTTGCTAAAGAACTCCAAGTTAACGTCGTGTTAAAGTGTTGTCTGTAAGTTGTGTAAGTGTCACTAAATCACAGTTCATACAACGGATTCTATACAACTATGGATTATGATGGAAACAGTTATCTTCAGCAAAATGACCATTGAAACCACCGAATATCAGCCGCGCACAACACTGACTCGTGTGTAATTAATTTCGGCTCCATACATCAGCTAGAAAAGTTTGTTATAACGATCGTGCTATGAGCACTCTTTTTAAAGAACCAATCTGATTCGAATTATTTTCATAAAAATGAGTTCGGAACCACCGGTGTACATTTATTTTTACACATTTGTATTACTTCGGCATTTATATCTGCAGAGTTTCGTAATTTGAATTTGCCGCTGAGACAATTGTAAAGATGGCGGCAGACAATTGATAGAGACTTTCTACTGTCAGAGCAAATAAGTAAGTATTTGAAATGATTATTAAAATCAATAAACTATACTTTCATATTGTGCACTATTTAGACCTCATCAAGCAAACATTTGATTTGTTTCTAAGGAAAACACAGACAAAAACGCGATATAAATCGCTATCATCAATGGCTGCGCTCCTTGCAGCGGAAAGAAATAATTAACACAGATAATGCTTGCTGAGAGAGGAATTAAAGTTACAAATAATTATTCACTCATATTTATAATAATGATGAATTCTAATTTCAAGTAATAATTAAGAAATAATTACAATTTCTTAACAGACCTCAGTTACAAAAGCCAACCAACAAAAGGTAAAAACAAAGGAAGACAAACGCAGATCATAAAAGCAATTTACAATTATCATTGTCTCTGTATGATACACATCGATATGTCCAATTATATCATAGAATATTACATAAATAATTAATATTTATAAGTTTTCACTGTTTTTTCATACGTCGAATAGATAATGTTTATAACTGTTAGAGGCATAATTTCCTCTCGTCGCACTGTAGCCAAAAATTTATCACGTGGATGTTACAATGCCCCTTCGGCTGAGAAAAAAAAATTAGTTTATCTATTGTATATTTTTTTTATCAGCCCACGTAATCCACGTAGATTTGCTACTCTCAAGATGCAAATGTTTAGTTTCAATGTTGTTTTAGACACGATAAAATTATAGTTGGATCGAGTACTTTAAATCACTTCAGTGACTGTATTATCTCGGAAATTGCTGCGGATACTTCCCGGATTAACTCCCCCCGCCCCCCCCCCCCCATTTGGTTTCACTGGACTAGGAAAACCGGGAATAAAACCGTCCAAGGGGCTTCAAGAAAAATACAGGCACCTACTTGTAACAGTCAGGCTTGACAGGAATGTAATAAAATACGCTGGAAAATGCAAATTTATGACTCTGTTGTAAACATCTGAGATAATGAATGTTTTTTCATGGTGGTATATCATAATTTCCAAAGTCACTCATTTATCGAATGTCATAAGAATTTGCTGCTGACGTCGTAAGACCGCCCTCGTGTCGAGCCGTTGGACCGCAGACAGGTAGTGGCTGCTGCTGCTGGACCGCCCCCGGCCGAGTCGGTGGGGCGTCGGTTGCCGTCGGCTGCATCGTGGTTTGGATCTGCTGCTGGCTAGAAGTCGCGCTGCAGCAGGTCTTGCTTCTCCTTTCCCACGTCCCTCAGTTTAAGGCGGGTACATGAAATGCCAAAATATAAGCATCAGTGACAAGATAATTACTATTCTCATCCTGTGGAAAAGTTTATTAGTGTCCATTCCACTTGCATTCTCACGGATGGAATTAGACTGGTTTTGGAGTATGCTCTGTATTTTGACACTGTTCAACACAATTTAGTGATTCACATGTAAGTTTATCACAATATGCACTTTTTGAACACTGCACCGTTAATCATACAAGTGTCCGTAGTGTGCTTCGTTTACTTAAGCGGAATGTAAATATTTTCGCGACGCGCTGCGTAGCCAACGTTGCATTATTGTTTTGCCGCGCGGCTGGCTGTACAGTCTGTCACATTAAATTTGGCACGCGGGGACGCTTCATATCAAACTACTAAAGGTCATCAGTTCAAATTAATTATTAATACAGTCAACGGTACTCAACGTTCATAGCGTTGCTGCTAACTTTGACACTCCAAGAGCGTTCATAAGGTTACGTGATCACAGTTTTTATCACTGTTCATCATTATTGACAATGTAAATCACAGTTCTTCACGCGTCCACTAGTTCCTGCGAAACACGTTTCGCTGTTCTGATTGCTGTCAGTAGTTTTCCACAGCACTTAACAGACAATCTATACGCAAATGATACTTTTCAAGTAATCAGGTCTGGTACACTTGCACATAAGTTCATATTACCATGACTGAATAACAAAATTTAAAATTTTACACTGTCACATAAACATGAGACAATATAAAACTTTCAGAATCTGCTACATTATCTTGAGCATGAGATCAATACTGAACTGTCCAGATAACAGTACATTTCCATTTTTATTACAGATACATTATTTATATATTTCTATTTTTTACTTTTTTTATTGGGATCGTTATTTACCATGTTTTTGGGACAGATGTCCATGTTCGGTTTCACTAACCGGAATGTTGCTCATAAGAGCATTTTAAATGACTTCGTAATGAAACCTTGTACGTAAATGAGTACACATTCAGTTTCGCTTCACTAGTGGTGAAAGCAGTTTACTTTATTTTTATTTATTTATTTATTTTTTTCCACTCAGTCACACAGCTCGCACACCACCAACACTCGCTACGTGTGTGGGACTACATGACTCAATGTTATGAAAATATTTTTGTTATATCCATTCTTACACGCGAACAAATATATTATTTAAGCGTTTTAATCATTTCTATCCTACGTATAGAAAGATAAAATTCCTCACATTTAATGCAATAACACTCAAGTGTTTATCAAGTTATTTATTATGGGGATTCTCTACTCCTTGTTCAAATAATTCAGAAACATTACAGTGTAATACTTCACATAAAAGCTTGTAAACTAATACATACGTAATATTATCAAATTATTACTGCAAATTATTTTACTATAAACATTGTATTTACAGATATGGGGTAGTGCACTTGACTTCTGAATGGTCCTTTGCATATTCACTTCGTTTTTCTTAGTCCAGGAGACCGAGTAAGATGCTCTGCAATAGGTCTTGTGCGGATATACTTTCATATTATACTGGTAATCTTTTATGATTCCAGGGCGTTCAGTGAATACTTCGAGGTATCCGGATAATAATTCTGTTAATTGTCTAGCTTCTGAAGCACTAATGCAAGTTGCCTCCTGTACTTTCTCTTCTATTGTTGTGACGATGTCAGTCACGTTCACGTTGCTGGGTGCTACGTTATTTCGATTTTTGTGACACATCTGCGGGTGCTTATGATTCAACACTAACAACTTCTGTTTCCTGACAGAAAGATTCACTTTTCTCATCAGCGGATGGTTCGCACCGAACTCCCGATTCAGCATTAATGTTATGGGTCGCTGTTGGTACTTAAGTACACATGTCCCACGGGTGAGATCAATTACAGCTTCCCTCTCCCGATGGAACTCAAGAACCAGAAGCACCGGTACTGACAAGTTATCCATTAGTAGGAACGTGCGTAATAAGCGGTCGTTTCCCAAGGAAACTTCCACCTGTGTCCGGTATTTTATACTCTGTGCCTTTTTTCCCAATGCCCCTATAACCTTACAATTTGCAACGGGCAAAATCGGCAATCTCCTTATCTCCGATACCTTCTTGAAAAACTGCGTGTTCATAACTGATACATTAGCACCTGTGTCAAGCAGAATAGTAGTTGTTACACCATTTTCAGCTCCGGTGACACTTGCTTGGATATTTTCCCTTTGTGGCTTATCAGAGACAGCAGGTTCCTGATGTAGCTCATCTTCGATCCGATTGCCATCCTGATACCGTATCAGGTTTATTTTTCTGTCGACCTATTGCCTTCATTGTTGGCCTCGGTCACCTGGCGAAGGCCTACAGGGACCGAAATTAGCTTGTTGACTTCTGAGTGTTTTGTTTTGTTTCCGAAGGTACCTCCACTATTCTAATATTTTGTGAGTTTTCAGTCGGAGGAGGCCTGCTTGGATCCCACCACGGTGGATACTGATTGCTTGGTATAGGTATAGCCTGTACATAATTTACTGGCTGACCAGAATTGATAGAATTGTGCTGCGGCTGCCAATGACTTGGCCCTGGTTGTCGCCAATATTCACTGTCACCCCGCATATTTTTAGGCTTGTCTTTATATGGACTGTCTGACCTGTTGTCATTTCGTCTCTTTCGGTTGCTATTGTTATTGTTTGGGTTTTCATTGTGGTACGGCCTCTGATTACCATTCGGTTGTTTGTGTTCTTCGACCTTTTGATAATTACTGTTATTATTATTAGGATAACCAAAATTTTGGTTGCAGGGATTCCTACTGCTATTATTATTATTGTATTTTCCGTTATTATAAGCGTTACTTTTATTTTTCTTTGGACTACCTTCGCCCCTATTTCCATTATTTCCATTCCATGAATTTTTTCTATTACGACTGTTATTATTGCTGATCACGTCAGAATTTTTCTGGCGTCTTCTTGCACTAGATCCAGAGAATCAATTACAGACAGAAATTCTTTCAGATTTAGCTTTTAACACTCGTAATAAGTCTCTGGTGGTTACTGGCTCATCCCAGTACCGGGTCATGTTAATATATTTTTCAAAGTGCTTTCTTGAGGAACCTGACTTCGGATTGTACATTTCTGCATTGTAAACAATTTTACGGAGTCGCTCTTGAGTAGACGCTGACCAGAATTGATCAAGGAACGCCTTCTCAAAGTCGTGGAATATCTTGCAAGTTTCTTCTGCATTTAATGCCCAGAGCGACGCATCACCAGAAATACGTGAAACCACAAACTGTATTTTATGTTCTTCCGACCATGATTTTGGAACAGCACTTTTGAAGTTTCGAATGAAAACTACTGGATGTATGTTTTTCTTGCTTTCTTCGTTAAATATTTGAAAGTGTCTATGCTTAATTAGGCTTTCTTCATGCATCAAAGTAGTTAAGTGCATGGAATTGCTATCATTCGCAGGTGGTGTGGTTACTTTATTACAAGTACATTCTATTCCACTATTATTGTTCCTTGGTGTCACATATTGCTCTGGTAATATCGGTTGATTATCAAAATTTGGTCTTCCTTCTGGTGCATTAAAATTCGCCGTTAGATTATCTGCGATCTTTTGCCTGTCAGTACCAGTGTTGTCATTACTGCATACTGTCAGATTTTCAAAGTTTTGATTTTCAGAGCTCAGCACCCTGGCTACTTCCGTTCGGACTTGGTTTCGGATTTCCGAGGGAATGTCCTCCTGCATTGTTTCCACAGCGGTAGCCAAGGCTTTGAATTGGTTGTCTAGTCTATCTACTTCAGTTTGAAGACTATTGACCTGAACTGGAATGTTTGTTAACGGTTCAATTGTGGTTTTTACTGCATCGATCTCCTGCTTAAAATGGGTAATAATAGCATTATCACGATCGACCAACACTTGATTTATCCTACGTACAATTTCTTTATCTCTTTCCAGAGAAATATTGTTTATATTTTCCATAAATTTCTTTTACTTTTCTTGGTCCGCGAGCTCCTGTTGCTGTTTTTCTGTAAGCTTTTCCTCTCTACGTCTTTCCTTTTCCTACTGACGTTGTCTTTCACGCTCCTGCTCTTTAAGCTCGCGTTGTTTTTCACGCTCCTGCTCTTTAATAGTAAACTTTTCAAATAATGCTGTTAGCATATCCTGTATGGACATAGCTTGAGCATTTCTAACTTCTGCCCCTTTCCCAGAAGACATATTGTCATTAATTCCTAACTGGTTGAATGCAGGAGTGTCAGTTTGTTTTGGCAACTCCTCGGATTTACTATCACTCGGGACATCAGTTTCTAAATTATCATTCATAATTAAATTTTCTAATAATTCGACAGAAATATGGATAGATTGTTCTAACTGAGACTCTGATGTCATCTCTGCATCAGTATGCTCATTCGGTTTATTTTTCTTTTGTTTAACCATTCGATCACCAATATAGCACAACAAATATATAAATCACTGACAAGCACCAATTGACACAAAATAATCTTATAACTAACACATATACATAAATAACACTCAAAAATATTATTCTCGCAGCCAGAATTTTCAATTATTACTACTTATAGCTGCAGGTACTGATTTGAATTTGGGGCGCTCATCATCCCCGGCACGGGACCACAAGTCCCACCGCCACACCCCCACCCGCCCATGCTAGGCAAAATTCCTCTGCCTGACTCATGCAGCACTATCATCGTCAGAGGGTGGTACGGGACCACAAGTCCCACCGCCACACCCCCAAAGTGAATTGCAGTGACGCAGTCACTGCCCTGTGGAAATTTACTGCCTCACCGACACAGTTGGATCGCAATAGACCGATGATGCTGTATTGTAAATCACCCCGGACTACAAGTCCCAGAAAAAAAAAATTTGAATTTGGAGTTGCTTTCGCAGAGAATGTTGTTAGTGTGCTGCTGTGGAATTGTTGTTGTTGTTGTCTACAGTCCTGAGATTGATTAGATGCAGCTGTCTATGCTTTTCTATCCTGTGCAAGCCTCTTCATCTCCTCGTACTTACGACAACCCACTTCCTAGTGTACTGGAGTTGCTTTCGCAGAGAATGTTGTTAGTGTGCTGCTGTGGAATTGTTGTTGTTGTTGTCTACAGTCCTGAGATTGATTAGATGCAGCTGTCTATGCTTTTCTATCCTGTGCAAGCCTCTTCATCTCCCCGTATTATTAAATTAAATCATCAATGGCTGCGCTCCTTGCAGCGGAAAGAAATAATTAACACAGATAATGCTTGCTGAGAGAGGAATTAAAGTTACAAATAATTATTCACTCATATTTATAATAATGATGAATTCTAATTTCAAGTAATAATTAAGAAATAATTACAATTTCTTAACAGACCTCAGTTACAAAAGCCAACTAACAAAAGGTAAAAACAAAGGAAGACAAACGCAGATCATAAAAGCAATTTACAGTTATCATTGTCTTTGTATGATACACATCGATATGTCCAATTATATCACAGAATATTATATAAATAATTAATATTTATAAGTTTCCACTGTTTTTTCATACGTCGAATAGATAATGTATATAACTGTTAGAGGCATAATTTCCCCTCGTCGCACTGCTGCCAAAAATTTATCACGTGGATGTTACATCACGCTGGAGGGCGTCTGGATCGGAGATGTCCTTGAAGTAACAAGACACCTTGGTGCCAACTGATGATCGTATTTTTGCTACAGACGCAGTGCAGTGCGCCAGAGCCGTATGCCAACCACGATGCTTTCCCCTCTAGGTGGTACGATGTAGCCGTCCGGAGCCTGGTCTTCTTGCGTTCTTACATTCTCATACCACATGCATGTTCAAGTGATCTATAGAAGAAATTGAAACATCAAAGAATTGGAATGGTTTTAAAAATAGATTTTTCATACTGTCATGCGCCATACATCATCTGTTTAAAAAAAAAGAAATTGTGAGAACCCATTTCTCACTGATATATGGCACTTTGTGGTATCTCTACTGAAACTCGTCACGACCTTTTATTAAATGTATTTTGACAACCAGTATTGAAGATTTTGTGTTGATGATGGCATCTTTGGCGCCTTAAAGGCATTGTTGAGTAAAGTCAAAGGTAACTAAAGGTCATAACCGTTACAGTGGGTAATTTAAGTAAACCATATCTTCTAACAACCCTACCACAACAAAGTCAAAATTTAATAATGATTGTGGTGTTACTCACGCTGCTAAATACCGCATTTTCGGGCAACAACTAAGTTATTATGTGGCAGGTGTCATTAGAGCACAGTTAATAAAGTCATTTCATGTAATAATAAATAAACTAGGCACTCACCTTTTCGTATTTACCACGCTGGTCTCGTTGTAAAATCATGGCTCAATCGTCGAAAATCCAGGTGGTGATGATTCCAAGCTCGGATGCAAAGAGGCCTAGGTTTTTATTCTGCGATATTCAAAAGTCTTATAGATGTGTTCCACAAACCATTCTTGAAGATTAAACCTTTGAAAGTTAGCACAATGTTGATGTAAAAAAAAAAAATAATCAGCACTCCGAATTTATGTTACACTTCCTTGTTATTACTTTAGCTACAATATTGCGTAACACAAAACATCACTTCACAATACAAAACATACTTGAAAACAACTTCCTCACTGTTAAAGCTCCCAAGACTTGACTTTTTCAAGGTCCGACTCACTAACTCTAATAATCGCTTATGCGCCCAAAAATCAAGAGTTACAAGTACGTCAAAGATCATAGTGACATAAGAAAGAATACACATAAGAATAATATCATTACAATATAAATATATCGATGTATCAAAAATCAAATCAAATCTGAACGTTGTCTCAGAAGTATGTTAACTACTTTACAGAAACACAGTAGAATATTGCTGGTATCGAGAGGTTCAGGTGAGGTGCTGTAACGGTTGCGTAATTCAAGTACCATTACAAACTCCAATCTCACAGTGGCACTAGTAGTGCCTCTATGATGCGGCTGGCGTGAAATCTGAATAGACATCATCTTTCAGATGTAGGAACAGGCCTACAAACTTTCGTTTACGTTGCACAATTCTTTTTTGGTGTCGCGATTTTCTTTTTGTAACTAGATTTCCTATAAGATTGGCGATATATCCCTCTCGCAACTACTCTATACCTCGTGCTCCAAATAATTTGAAAGTATGTATTAACTCTGTCAAGGACGTGCGTTTGAAAACAATATCGATACTAAAACAATCCCTCATTTTTACACTGATTTATAGATGTATTATTGATTTATTTACTAAGCCTTCGGCAGCTAATGGGACTTCATCCATGATTTAGTAATAAAATGACATGAGAATGAATTAGTGGTAGGTCCGTTTTGACAGGATTGGCGTTACCAAGATTGTCTGGTTAGGTGACGAGACGTTTCGAATTGGGAAAATGTAGTCTTAAATCGTATTTACACAACTAGTAATTAAAAAGAAATGTGTTTGTAAAAACGGGTTATGAACGTTAAAATACATTTTTGTAGCAAAAGTAGACACTGATGGATTAATATCTGCATTGTTTTAAAGATATTTATCCTATTAAAAGGATTAAAATAATTTTTTGGATATTAGTAATTGTTGTAGGACAACAGCGAAATGAGCACAGTCAGAGCACAGTTGTGCCAAATTTATTCTAGACGGCATCTGTCCCTCCATCTTCTCTCTATGTCGAGTTGATGTGGCAACGTCGCATTATGTCACCACCCTCACTCCTCCTTCTTGCCACACTTCCCCTCTCACACCCGATTTGGAAATTGGTGGAAAAAAGACTCAATCTGTTCTGAGGTGCTAGAGAGGAAGGACGTGAAGAAGTGTCTTCATTTACTTACTTTATTTAATTTTGAAGGTGTTATCCTGCGGCTGGATAGTCCTACAGCTGCCTCCACACTCGAACACTCCTTGCACCCATTTACTGCCAACCCCCCCCCCACCCCACCCCACCCTAATATATCCGATCGCTCAAGTGTATGGTCGCAACGAAACTTGAAGACAGACTGATCCAGTCCACAATACCGCCATCAGAAGGTGCCAAAAACTGTCCTACAGCAACTACAACCTGCCCACACTTTCCGACGCCCGCTGCCACCACTTGTGAATTAGTGGATAGACGGCTGGAGGGGAAAGTAATGTCTTTTATTTTTGGCGATAAATGTGTTCAATTGACAAGATGTTGGTGTTGGACAGAAAGGAGTTTAATAAGTCTTTTGTCTGTATGCATACAACTGAGGACTGTCTCCATAGCCTCCTACGTGAGGAACAGAAAGAGGTGATAATTAATGAATGTGCTGGAGTAGTGTGAGTTTTGAAATAGCTGGCCAGTTCAAATTACAGGAGACGACTTCGACCTATTCCACTACCCCAAATTGAATTAACAAGCGGTGCTCGCCTTGGTGTATGTGCTCAACTGACGACGCATGAAATGGGTTTGGCTGAGCCCATGAGTGTATATTATCGTGTTGCTGTCTACTCCAAACCACAATATCACTCGAAATTGGTGGGGAACTGTCCTACAGCCGCTGCCAGAATAATTACCTCATACTGTTCTCCAAGCATATAAGTGCTGAGGAGATTGTACACAGATACATCAAAAGCGGGGTAGGGCAACAAACTATCACACAAGTATAGGAAGAGCGGCCTCCCACTGAACTGCAAGCTGTTCAGGATCTTGCAAACAGACACATGGTAAGGAGCGATGGGACAGCAAACTATCACTAAAGTGCAGGAAGAGTTGCCTCCTAACGATCTAAAAGTGAAATAACTGCTCAGGATCTCGAATACAGTTATACCCGTCAGGGTAGCCGAGAGCGCTAACGCGTTGCTTCCTGGACACGGGTAGGCACGCCAGCCCCAGATCGAATTCACCCAGCGGATTAACGACGACGGCCGGTGTGCTGGCCAGCCTGGATGTGGTTTCTAGGCGGTTTTCCACATCCTACTAGATGAATACTGGGCTGGTCCCCAAGTCCCACCTCAGTTACACGACTCGCAGACATTTGCAACACTTTCACACTCTTTCATGATTTACGCTGGATGCAGACAGCTGGGGTACACTAATTCCGTCCCGGTGGGGGGGGGCGGGGGGGGGGGGGGGGTAAGGGGTGGCGGCAGCAGGAAGGGCATCCGGCCACCCCTTAAAATTAACCATGCCAAATCCGTACTTAACCCTGCCGACCCTGCGCACATTGCGGGATAAATGCGGTAGCAAAAGAAAGAGAACAAAGATCCTGAATACAGATATACGGTGAGAAGGTATAGGACAGCAAACTATCGCTGAAGCGTTGGAACTGTTGTCTCCTGGCGATCCACAAATGTATTGCTGTTGAGGTACCTGTGCACAGATGCATTATAAGAAAGGGTATGGTAGGGAAGTATCAATGACGTGGGGAAGCCCAATACATGCTACCATAACTGATGGAAAACGCTTCACTGCTCTAATTACAAATCGACATTGTTGTGAAACAAGAAAAAAGAGCACCACTCGCGAATAACGGGTCGCAATGCAACACATACACAGGGAACTGAGAAGAATTACTGCAATAAGACAACTACCGCAAAAACCGACCCGAAGAGATATCACCAGGAGAGAGTGGTGGGCAGCAACATGTGTGTTGACCTCGATGTCTGGATACAGATTAACATGCTTACAACCTGTCTAACCTCCCGTGCTACCTCCCCATTTCACTCCCTCACCCAGTCCTGTGGGAATGGATAACGGTTTACCAGTCCCATTCAAGCCTGCCTTTGGGAGTACAAAAAAGGGACCCAATTGCTGGCAGTGATATTCTGCTTCTGTTCTGCAGAAATCAGTCACAGCTGGACAAAAGACTGAGGCACAGGACGTTCCTCCAAGCATGTAAACGCATTTTTCGGGAAGACTGTCTCCCCACCCTCGAACAATAGTAAAATACCGACTGTCTGTCACGTGTGAAGAACTGAATTGTTCTCTCAAACGTTTTGTACGTGTTTTAAAGCGGTTCTGGGCTGGGTAAAATCAGTCTGGTGTAGGAAAATCATTGCAATAATATGCATCTTGTAAATGAGATACACACGGATCTTTATACTAGTCGTCTCACTGTGCTTCGATCTCCCCAGACAGGTGGAGAGCAGTGCTCTAACTCACTAGCTTCCACCGCTGCATGCGGTTATAACATGTCATAGCGGTTATTCTACTTGTTCAGGTAAACTGTCCGAAGGCTGTCTAGTAGAGGTTTCAGATGCACCAGTCTACCGAATGACAGTTGTGTGTGTGTGTGTGTGTGTGTGTGTGTGTGTGTGTGTGTGTGCGTGCACGCGCGTGTGTACTCGTATGTTGTCGAAGGATGACACTCATGCTGGGCGGAGAAGCAGACAGTGGAGGAATTTTACACAGCTCCTTTGCTGTTCGGGGAGAGACACGCTGCGTGTCTGTTGCAAGTGTTGCCGTTCTTAGCAGCTCATTTATTGGAAAAAGTGACTGAAAAAACACGAATACTCGTTTACTGCCTAAAGTATTACCGTCATCTGTTCTCCAGGTTGATTGTTATGCCTGCAACAATGGATATTGTACTAATTGATCTCACCTCACTTTGTATAAACGGTGTAGTCTTACACTTTTGAAACAAATACGGTAACAATGCAAATGGTCAATATTATACTTAAATCAATGAAAACTCCAGCTTAATAAGGGTAAACTCACTCTCGAAGTGAGATTCTTAGGCTTGCTACAACGAATATTCTACTGACAGATGTCACCTAACATCCTGTAAAGGGTGTAGTCTTACGCATTTAAATCGAATACTGAGATGGTAACAGGGCAAATAGTGGAGATAGTACAAAAATCAATGAAATCTCCAGCGAAATAATTGTAAACTCGCATTCGTGATATGAACTTTGCGTGGGAGCTTAATTATATAATGCAATAATTTTTCGTAGCTGTATGTCCGGTTACGAAGCCTCGTAACCGGTTGGCCCTGAGTAGTATTAGCACGCAATCTGACTCCACAGAATAACAACAAAGAATGAAAGGAAATTTCCGTTAGCACAATTAATTAATTAAGTCCCCAGCAACTATAAAAGCTACGAAACAACAAAGCACAAGTGTAACTGTTCTGTGAGTGGAAGTGTGATTCAGCGTACACATCTGGCACGGTTCTTCCTCAATACGACAAGATATTTTAAACACCATTTACAATGAAGTAATTAAAAAACCAGAAATACTATAATTGCATATAGAAACCAAATTTACAGTCTAATACATGAACACAAGCCAGATGTTTTGTTGACTGAACCTGTGACCAAGAGGCATTGTTATTTAGGAAACTTGAAATAAAAATTTTTTTGTTACCTTCATATATATTGACGAAAAATACACTGTGATCATTGCAACATCCCCAATCAAACAGCATCTGCTGTCTCTCCCAACAGAACAACTGCACACGACATGCCCTCAACTAGTACTGCTATCGACATCCTCTCAACAAGCACTGCCCACGGCAACCTCAGAACTACAACTGCTCTCGACAATCTCTGAAGAAGCACTTCCCACGGCAACCTCTGAACTACTGCTGCCCAGTGGAGGCGGCGGAATAAAACTCTCTGGCACAATGTCTGGCGCTGTGACTCAGTGCAGCCACCTTTCAACTTATGCTTGTTACAATGAAAATTGAACCGAGAACATTGAATCTTTTATTCAATTTACTATAAAATAAGAACTTATTACCATCCATCAGTCCTTAAACGCACATTCAACTAACAAGGTGCGAACATTATGATGAGTAGAAGACTTCAATAACGTAATGCTGGTCGGATCAAACAACAGCACTATAACCATTATTCAGTGAACATTCTGGGATGGATAGACATGTTTTTGTGATAAGTGTTACCAGTGTGCCTTAGGCGGAGAGAGATGTAATCCTCATATAAAAGAGCAACTATTAATTTTTATACCACGGTGCGTCTCAGCTATGGTTCTACAGAAAGAAGAAACACAGTAATACCATCACACAAGTACCGAAAAAAAAATCCAATCGCACACATTCACGATCGCGAATTGCGCGCCGCCTGCCGACTGCAGGGCTACCGGGGAGCCACGACTGTGACGGACACGCCGCTAGTTCCACGCCTATTTCTAGCTGTACCAGACACTCAGAAGCCAGAGAGACCATCGCCGGACCGTCCAGCCTTCAACCAATCAATTTACATAGGAGGGAATAATCATCCAGCACAGATACTCGCAGTATTCCATCTTGTCAAATTCCTCGTAAAAGATGGAGTGTACTCAACACAAAGTTCTGCTTCTGCCGTCCCAAGAAGTGTACTGTCTAGTTCGGTATTGAGTCACCCCGAGGGCGCTGCAAGCGCCGCCCTCGAGACTTGCCCACAGGGGGTCTGCAGGTAAGAGTTGACTAGTGGGAATGTTACTTTGTACAGACTGGTCACGTGAGGCTAAAGCGATGGCTTCCCGTCGGCCAAAACCTTGGGACCACTTCTGCCGCTGGTTTTGGCATACTAAGAAACAGGTAGATCACGACTTGTATGTATAGTTCTAACTTTAATTCCGCTACCGACATAGAGTCACCAGTTTAAAAAGTCCCTTTAATCAATCCGAACTTCTCGCGCGAAACGTCGATTCCTTCCGCTTATACAGGTTGTTTCCAAATACTGAGGGAGTCGATATGCATTTTCACATCGCTCAATTACCTTTACTTGTTTCGAAAATCCTGTACAAAAGCTTCCTATATTACTACGCTAGAAGAACGAAGTGTAATGGTGTCAGAGTCTTCATTGATAGCCTAGCGTTTCGCGAGAGTTATATCACCTTTTCTAAACTGGAACATAATTCCACAACACGAATCTAACACTACCACAGAGCATCCAGTACACTACCCATTGACTGTTTTACATCGCTGCAACAGCGTCACACTGTCATGCATAATTCAGAGCTGCTGCAAGAGTAGGGCGTCATTCGGTGCTTAATCACAACATTGCTTATTTTTTACCCCATAGTGCTGCTCAATAGTGGACCGAACATGATACTGCGTTCTGTCTAGAGCAGAGTATACCCACAAGGGTAGTAAGCATTCGCAAAGTGCTAGCTATTTATTTAGATGCGAACCTGATACTTAAACGCCCACCCAACTACTGTAGATCGAGCGCAGATTAACAAACAAGTACAAGGCGCTCCAAATCAATGTGAATGCTTTCTTCAGCAACAGAGGTCATTTTAGGACCACGTGCACCTCGAGCTAAATTGCAGCGTAAGTCTGTAGGTGGCATACTGACAGAATTTGTAGTCACTCGCAACCTACACCGTTACGTCTTAGTGGCAGATCATCTGAGCAGATGAAGTGGAACCTGACACTTTCTTCTGCTTCAGCTCACCGACTTGTTAGTTTTTAGTCTCGCGATTGCTTCTGTTAAGATTTTAGGAAATGAATCCGAAACTGACATAAGCCTTCTACTTCATCTCACTGCAGATGCTAACTGCTAGGCATTTTACGGCAGTGAAAGCTTCGGATGACATTGTATGAGATTTTTAGTCCTATGAATGTGCAATATATTAAATTATGTTCAGGTCACTGCTACTTCCGTCAGAGGTACTTCCACCTGCTTGCAGATCACAAAATCACCTACAGACATCCCTCGTGTTATACGAATACACTGTAGGCACCTGTACAATGGATGGTGGAGGTTACAATGCTCCAATATTATCGATTACGCATCCATCCCAATCTCAAACGCTCATAGAGCAAAAAGTTCCCTATATACTTTCATACATATTGTGACCTACCCTTCTGTTTCTGGGGGAGACACATCATCCTTCCAAGAGATTTAATTTTCTGTAGCATATTCGAACCGAGTATGGCCACCTATACGATTCCTGCAGCAGCAACAACAACACGATTTTTCCTTTCAGATCAGTCATGTAACATGAACAAATGTGGGTACACAGGATTAGTAGACAGCTGCTGTGTAGTGGCAAGCTGTCGAATCGGTGTTACTGTTCACCGGTATATATACGAGGGTACTTTGAAAAGTTGTCGGAACGGAGTAGAAAAAAGTACTTAAATCACTGAAACTTTTTTATTTTTCAGTTTAGTCTCCTTGTAAATTAGTGCACTTGGTCCAACGACGTTTCATTGCGTTGATTCCATCTCGAAAATGAGTTTCCTCCAGGCCTGCAAAATGATTTTCCGGCTATAAATTCTTCGCTTGCAGTGAATCTTCGTCCATCAAGAAAAATTTTCAGTTTTAGGAAGAGATTGAAGTCTGACGGAGCCATGTCAGGTGAATAAGGCGAGTGTGGAAAGAATTCATTCCTTAGTTCGTGTAATTTTACAATGGCGATGGCACACGTTTTTTTGATCAAAATGTGATATACCCTTATGACTTCTGGCAAATGTGAGCAATTTCATGCATTTTCAACAGGTGATCCTTCATGACCGTTTTGTGCAACTTTGCAATGATTTCAGGAGTAGTGACATCTTGACCGACAACTCTGGGGATAACCATCTAAGTTCTCCCGGCGAAATTTAAGTTCATTCGTCCACTTGTCAACAGCTGAATATGAAGGAGCAGAGTCCCCAGCGTATTCTGGAAATCGGCATGAATGTCCTTTGCTTGTATACCTTTCTTTACGAAGTACTTAATCACTGCTCGAATCTCGATTTTTTCCATCTACGCAGGAACAACAACAGAGCTATGTCACCACAACAGTTCTCTTCAAAGAGCACTGACGTGGCACATCTTTACCGGTAACAGACCAATGGATATCACGTGAATCACTCGTTGCGCTAGTGCTGACCACTTACGGTGTTTCCGAAAACGTTTCAAACCACCCTCATAATTTAACCACAAACAGATGTATATATTTTAATGTTGGGTAATAGCTGACAATAACGTCAATGTTATAGTGGAAATTGAGGAAGTTTATGAGGTACGGAGGTGGACTCATTCAATTATAGTGGGGGATGCTGTGTAGCAAACTGACATACACACACATCAAAAAACGATTTGCATCGCCTCGGTTCCGAGAGGTCCGGAACCTGTACAGAAATTTGGAATAGAGATCAAAATAAACACCATTTCCGCTCCTTCCATTGCTCATGAAAACCATACATTGCAGGTTGTACAACCATACAGCGAGACCTTCAGAGATGGTGGTCCAGATGGTTGTACACACTGGTACCTCTAATGCCCAATAGCACTTCCTCTTGCACTCAGGCATGCCTGCATTCGTCGTGGCATACTATCCACAAGTTCATCAAGGTATTGTTGATCCAAATTGTCCCACTCCTCAACGGCGATTCGGCATAGATCCTTCAGAGCGGTTGGTGGGTCACGTTGTCCATAAACAGTCCTTTTCAAGCTATCCCAGGCATGTTCGATAGTGTTTATCGGTCGGAGAATGGCATTAACGTATCGTACAACAGTTGCAGCCCCTTCCATGACCACTAGCGACGTACGTCAGCCTCCCATAATGCCACCCCAAAACATCAGGAAACTTACACCTTGCTGCACTCGCTGCACGGTGTGTCTAAGGCGTTCAGCCTGACCAGGTTGCCTCTGAACACGTCTCCGACGGTTGTCTGTTTGAAGGCGTATGCCACACTCGTCGGTGAAGAGAACATGATGCCAATTCTGAGCGGTCGATTCGTCATGCTGTTGGACCCATCTTTACCTCGCTACATGGTGTCGTGGTTGAGAAGATAGTCCTCGCCATGGACGCCGGGAGTGAAGTTGCCCATCATGCAGCCTATTGCGCACAGTTTGAGTCGTAACAGACTAACAGACGTCCTGTGGCTGCACGAAAAGCATTATTCAACATGGCGGCATTGCTGTCAGGATTCCTTCGAGGCATAATCCGTAGGTGGTAGTCATCCACTGCAGTAGTAGAGCTTGGGCAGCCTGAGCGAGGCATGGCATCGACAGTTCCTGTCTCTCTGTATCTCCTCCATGTCCCAACAACATCTCTCTGGTTCACTCCGAGACGCCTAGACACTTCCCTTGTTGCGAGCCCTTCCTGGCACCAAGTAACAATGCGGACGCGATCGAACCGCGGTATTGAAAGTCTAGGCATGGTTTAGCTGAAGACAACACGAGCCGTGTACCTCCTTCCTGGTGGAATCACTGGAACTGGTCAGCTGTCGGACCTTCTCCGTCTAATAGGCGCTGCTCATGCTTAGGGGCTTACGACTTTGGGCGAGTTTAGTGACGTCTCTGAACAGTCAAAGGGCTGTGTCTGTGATACAATATCCACAGTCAACGTGTATCTTCAGATGTTCTGGGAACCGAGGTGATGCAAAACCTTTTTTGATGTGTGTATGTTGGGAGGTAGCTGACATGTAAGTACAAAACATTCAGGCTTAGCATTCCTAGGTTCAACAGCAGTAGTGTTAGTGCATCAAATTCATTGTCCTCTGCGTTGATACGTTAAAATTAACTGCTTGAAAGTCATCACAGTGTGTATTTCGAAAGTAACAAAATGTCATGAACACACATGGTCTCCAGGAAGTCATATGTGCTGCGGTGGAGCGAGGCTAGACCTGTGGTGTTGTTTCGCATAAGATAGTGTGAGCATTGATATGGAGATGTTTCGTTTATGATTTCGGTCTCTCAATCATTCTAGCGAAAGTTCACTGTTAGATGGTATAAACACTCCAACAGTTTCTGAATGCAAAAAAATGTGCAATTTCATGAATATAAAAAACAGATAACTCAGAAATACTGTAACAAAATCTCCAAATATCGCAGCGAGTGCCGTGCAAGTACAGTGATGCTGTGTATGGGACTCCCTCTCACAATAACAAATTTACCAATAATACTAGAATATTTAAGGCTATGTACATGCATACAGAGTTGTAATCTAGCCCCTCCTTCCTACCTGCAGCTGTTGTCTGCATAAGTCTCTTATGAAGATTTGAGAGAAGCGATAGCAATAAACTTTCTAGTTTCCTTATATTTTCACTTAGAGTTGGCTCCAGTTCTTCTTGTCAAGGGGTCTGATTCTTGAAGCTGAAATTTTCTCATTTTAGGTCCTCACCGTTGGACTGATCCCAATAAATTTGAAGGTTGTTCTTGCAGAATTTCTGTTGTTACGTTAATATATATTGTCACATTTTAATATATGATACAGTCTTTCGGTTTTCCACATTAACACAGCCGAAATTACATTGCTTTCACAAAATACAAAAATACGTCCGATCACATCAGAGTGATGCCTACTAGTCTCCCACTCAGCGTAAATAACGATATTGCAAAGGGTTTACAATTTTTCTTGACAAATGAATTTATTTCAAAAA
This sequence comes from Schistocerca americana, assembly GCF_021461395.2. Classification (NCBI taxonomy): domain Eukaryota; kingdom Metazoa; phylum Arthropoda; class Insecta; order Orthoptera; family Acrididae; genus Schistocerca; species Schistocerca americana. Next base: position 383,853,476 of record NC_060123.1, on the reverse strand, counting down.
TGAATTCAGAAATAAACATAGTAAGCAGTACTAGATTGAGTAATTCATAATGCAAAATTTAAGTGTACAAAATAATTCGTAATTTCTAATGTTTCTAAATAAAATAATTTTAACTTTGCACTCAGAAATAGTATTTATCGATTATAACATCCAAAATAAAGTAATTCGTTTTCATAAATTTTAGGTTGAAACATAACATACTCTGTATAAAATCATGGGAAAGTTTTCAGAAAAGCAGCTGAAATAATACTGACATGTCCTAAATTCGAAAAATAGTACTGGTATTGCAGCGCGGGATTAGCCGAGCGGTCTAGGGCGCTGAAGTCATGAACTGTGCGGCTGGTCCCAGCGGCGGTTCGAGTCCTCCCTCGGGCATGGGTGTGTGTGTTTGTCCTTAGGATAATTTAAGTTAAGTAGTTTTTAAGCTTAGGGACTGATGACCTTAACTGTGAAGTCCCATTAGATTTCACACACATTTGAACATTTTTTGAATACTGGTATCGACAACTACATTTGAGGAAAAGTAATGCTAGAGTAGAATGTCTCGTTACAGAGTCCATCCCAATTTCGGAGCGCAATCTGCTTAAAATGAAAGTACTGCCCATCTTGCAGAGCAATGGAATCAGATGTCTGCGTTATAGCTGCCAAAGGTGTGTCAGGGGTATTTAAGTAAAGTGACGTTGTGTGTGGTGCTCCCTCTCATCATTAACAAATGTGCCATTATGACTAGAGTCTTTCACCTCATATACATGCATATAGACTCCATTGTAATATTGAAATGCAAATTGCCAGTAAACAAAAAAAAAAAAAAAAAAAAAAAAAAAATTAAAAGAAAATATCCAGTAATCTTACAGTATTTTGGAATGAGATGAGTGTAATATAGATCCCAGACAACTGTCGGGGCTATTTAATAACAGTGATATGGTGTAGGGTACTCGCTTCCATCATTAACAAACGTTCCATTAAAACTACAGTCTTCCACATCATATACATCCCATACCGCTTTTGAAAATGTCCTGCCATATCGCTAGCTTTCATACAGGATCAAAAATTAACAACCCATTTCCATAGTTATGAATCAGAATCAGAGTTTAAAAACCAGCTTCTTTCTAGTGAAGGGATCTTCTTATCACATTCATACAGCAGCGGGAAGAGTTTGAACATATCCACTGCCTGGAAGGTAGAGATTTTCGATGAAGTGGTGATTAGATGTTTGAAATTCTGTGAAAATAAGAATAATACATAGGAAAAAGAGCTGTAAGATCTGGCAACTACTGCGATATTTCAGATTGCTGCTCCATCAGAACGGCAATTCTTAACGTCATGCGTTTCCAAATTATATAGTTTGTCCATCTGTCTTTTGATGCTGTTTTTACCTGGTACCCCTACTACCGTCACATTTTCGTCTCCATGTAGAAGACATGGTTTCTCAGCCCTGACAGAAACGAATTTCAGAAGTTTACCATGCAGATGGCTGGTAAAGCCTCCAAACACATTGGAAAGTGTTCATTAGCTGAACTCCTCTTTCTACTAAGAAGTTCTCAGGTTCATTACTGTCAGGGATGAGAAACTATGTCTCGTACGTGGGGATGCAATGAGAAGCCAGCAGGAATACTGTATAAAAACACAAAGAATGCATCTCAAGACCCATGCTCAAACCATTTAAGTTGGAATTGGCTAATGTTAAAAATTGCTGTTCTGATGAAGCAGCTGTCTGCAATATAGCAATATTCGCCAGTTCTTAATTTTCTTTTTCATATACCTTATGCTTATTTTCTTAAACTTTCAGACATATGTTCACCACCTCATCGGACATAGACCTTCCTGGTATCTGTTGTTATCTGGACATTTCCCACTTCTGTAGAAATGCGATAGGAAGAGCCTTGTTAATGGTCATATGTTGGACGAAACTGTGAGAAGCAATATCAAAAAATTCGTTTCTTACACGTTTCAGATTTAATCGTATAGGGATGTATGTAGACCAGGAATCGCACACTACGTCTAAGGTTGGAACGTCGTATGTGAAAGAACAGCATGCTAGAAGCAGATATGTTACGCGTGAGATTTCTGTAGGTGATGGAATAGTCGGCAAGCAGGCAGGAATACCTGCAGAGGAGTTGCTAGTTGATCTGAACGTAACCTAATCTATTACACATTCGTATGACTATAAATCCCGTACAATGTTATACAAAGCGTTAACCGCCGTTTGCTGAAATCTTAAGGGGAGGAATCGAGACACTAAAAACTGACAAGTCAGAGAGCAAAAGCTGAAGAATACGTCTGGCTCAGATTCATCTGCTCAGATTTTTAAGGTGGTGGTTGTGATTTGCCCACTAAGACTTGATGGTGTAGGAGACGAGCGACGGCAAATCCTGGCAGTATGTCACCTAGAGACTGTTGCGCTGCGATTTGGATCGAGGTATATGTGGTCCTAGAATGACTTCTGTTGCTGGAGGAAACACTAACATTGATTTGGTCTGGTTTGTACGTGCTGGTTAATTTGCTCTCTATGTGCAATAGCTGGATAAACATGTAAATACTGGATTTGCATATAAATAAATAACTAGCACTATGTATATGCTTATTACCCATGGTGGAGGTGTGACGCTGTTGCAGCAACGTAAGTGCTTAAGTGGGTAGTGTATTGGAAGCTCTGTGATACTGTTAGACTCTTATTATGGGGGTATGATCCATTTGAGAAAAGGTGACGTAATTCTCACGAAAATGTAACATTGACTCCATTATACTGCTGTATTTCCAGCGCAGTAACAACAGGAAACTGTTATGCAAGATTTTCAGAAACAACGATATTTTAGCTATGTGAAAACTCGTGTATGGTCCGATTTCTTCTGTCTTCGAAAATAACTCGTATAAATGGGAGGAATTTACAATTTTCTTGAGAAACTCGAGGTGTATGAACAGCAACATCCCCATTTCTGATTGGTTAAACGAATTTCTTAAACTGGGGAGTCTATGTCAGAGGTAGAATTGCAGTTAGAGCTACACATCCAAGTGGCGCCTACCTGTCTTGTAGTGTGACAAAACCAGTGCCAGGAGTGATCACAAGGTTTTGGCCAATAGGAAGTTGCAGCTTAGCCTCGTGTGACAAACGTGTACAAAGAAAGTTTCTGGCTAGTCGGCTCTTACCTACGCCCCCACTGGGACACATCCCCATGTTATCGTTCTAGACGCCCCCAGGGTGGCTGAATAGCGATGTACCCATTATGCTGGTTGAGCGGTGGCGAAAGCGGACGTGTGTGTAGCGTGTATTCTCCGATTTTTACGTGGAAATTTGAGAAGATTCAGTGTTGGCGCTGGATGCTTATTCCCACCATGTAAATTGATCGGTTGACTGTTGGGCGATCACGGCGACGGTCTCTCTGGCCTCCGAGCGTCTCGTATAGCTGGAGATGGGTGCGCGACTCCTAGCGTGTCCAGCGCCGTCGTGCGGCTCCTTGGCAGTCCTACAGTCGGTGGACGACGAGAGTGTCTGCAAACGGATTTTTGTTTGTTTATATAGTCTTCCTGTACAACCAACGGTGAGATGCACTCACAGCGTAATATAGTAGTTGTTACTATATGAGTGCGTGTACTTTTTATAATGGTTGCCAGCTTGTAATAGGATTATATATATCTCTCATCCTAAGAGGTACTGGTACTACTCACAAGAAAAACACGTCTATCCATCCCAGAGTGTTTGCTCAATATTGGTTATTGTGTTGTTGTTTGGTCCTATCATTACGTTATTCGTGCCATCATCTACGTACCATAGCTTGCGCAACTTACTAGCTGACTCAGGGTTTAAAGACTGTTTGATAGTAATAAGTCCTTATTTTATAGTACATTCAACGCAAGATTCAGTACTTTCGGTTCAAAATTAATTGTAACAAGCATAAGTTCATACCACGGATGCGAGTTTACACGTACTTAGGTGGAGATTTCATTGATTGTAGTACTATATCCACTAATTGCACTTCCACAGTATTCATTTGAAAAGAGGAAGGCTACATCCTTTATACAATGTGAGATATGGTCTCTCAGTACAAAATTCCTTGTAGCAAGCGTAATAATCACGCCTGGAGAGTACTTGATGGAAATACTTCGTAGAACAAATGAATGTTTGCGTTTATTGTCACTTTTTTCAATAAATGAGCTGACATTCCAATAGTTGAACTGCTAAGAACGGCAACACATTAGGCACAAACATAGTGTGTTACTTCGTGAAGTATTTTAGACAGCTTATTTCCCCTTCGTGAAGAGGAAATGATCTCTGTAAAATTCGTCCACTGTCTATCCCTCCGCCGTCATGTATAGCATGAATCTCATCCTTCTACAGTATACAAGAAACCACGCACACACACACACAGACACACACACACACACACACACACACACACACACACACACACACACACACACACACACACACAAACATAGAGCTGTTGTTCGGGATAGTGCAGCATCTAATACCTCAACCAGAGATCTTTTGGGGAACTTACCTGAAGAAGTAAAGTAACATGCGCGATGATGGGTTACGACCCCGTGCAGCGGTGAGAGCTAGAGAGTGTAGGTTCACCGTGAAACGACTAGCATAAAGATGCGTGTGTATGTCATCGACACGGGACGTATTACTTCAGTATTTTTCTTACATGAGCCTGATCTTACTTAGCCGAACACCACTTTCAGACAGTGCCGGTACATCTAAACGATTGAAAGCACGTCGCTGTTGACCGTTCAGTCCTTTACCTGTGATGAATAGCCAAATATCTCCTTGGTGTTTCCAGGGGGGCAGCCTATCTGAGAGGTACGTTTAACGGCTTGCAGGAAGCATCCTCCTCTTCAGTGTTTTGTCCATCTGTGACTGATTTCTACAAACTGCAAACAGTACACCACTGCCAGCAAATGGATCTCTTTGTGTATATCAGTGACGGGCTAGAACAGTCATGGAAGACTGGTATCCCTACCTTCAGGAGAGTGAGGGGGAAGGGAAGGCTGAGGTAGGATGGGGGTAAGACGGGTTATCTGCTCATCAAAGTGAGCACACGTACAGCTGTCACAGCTCTCTTCTGATGAGATATTTGTGTGGTCGGTTTTTGCGATACTTGTGTTATTACAATGACTTTTTTATGACCCAATGTTCATGAACTATGGTTTCTCCCATGACAATTTCTATGTGTAATTAGAGCAGTGAAGCATCTTCCATCAGTTGTGGTAGTGTGTCAGCATTCTAACATTTCATTGCTAATCTATTGCCCTGTTCTTACCATGTATCTGTGTACAAGTTTCTCAGCAAAAATAGGCTTGTCGAATGGTGGAGGCAATTATTTCAGCAGAGGCTTTAAGAAGTATAACTCCCAGTACATGTCGAGTGGTTTTGTGGACCAGAGCACACAGAAAATTGAACCCATGCGCCAAGGCGAGCATCTTTGGGTCATACAGTCCAGGGAAGTGGCATAGGACGAAGCTGTCGACTGCACTGTAGATTGACCAGATTCTTAAAAAAATAAAAAAAAACAACAGTGCCAGCAAAAACAGTAGATTCTCTGAGTAGTGAAATGGATACCCTGCTGTATCACCATTATTTACTGAAAAGTATTCAGTCTATGCTCATCCACCATCACCTCCTTCCATTCCTCATGTGGGAGGCTATGTTCGCAGTAATAAGCTGTATGGTTACAGGTAATACACTCATTAAAATCTTCTCTGCCCAACACCAACATCTCGTCAAATGAACACATTTCCACTACTGCCTTTTACCTACGTATTCACAATTGAGGTCGGGGAGCAGTGGAATGTGGATGTGGGTGGCGGCAGCTGTAGGACAGTTTCGAGCGATGTCCTGAAAATCGCACCCAGTGAAATTTGCCCCCACAAAAGATCGAGGAAAGGTCCTCTAATATATCCGTCCGATCTCCGCCCGGCAGGTAGTATCGCCGCTCGACGGGCAGGAGAGGCGAAAGCCTTTTTTTTACGACAATGTATGGCCGCCATAGTGTTGCTAGCAACAATGCTGCATCGCGTCAATGCCCAGGCCATACCCGTCTCAGTTCTTGTGCGTATGTGTTTACCTTTCACTATCAGCCTCGATTCTCTTTCCTCAGCCGACAGTGTCAAGTCACGTGAAACAGCATTGTTTCGTTCTTGGAGAATGGGTTCGTCTAATGAATTACACGAACCACTGCTCTTAGAATACAGGTGTGTAAAATTGGGCTAACGAGACAACCAACGAGAAATCCATGAACGCGATAAATACATCAGCAACTAGAGCGAAAGAAACAGAAATAATGCATACAAAGAGCGAATTCTGAAAAAGGACATTCTCACTGATATCTTTTTCAAGATCTGCAGCACTGAACAGAAATGCTATCCTACATCGGTTATTAAGACGCCTGAACGTTTTTGAAAGCTTCATCACGCGTTTTAAATGGGCATCAATTTACCAACTGTTATTATTTTATTACGATGGTTGTATACATTACTCTGGCCAACTCTGGTCTACTACTTTGGTAAATTCCTTGATCCCTTCACCCAAAAAATTGCAAATGCCTTGTACAAAGAAGCATACGAGTGAGAAATCAACTTTAAAGATATAAAATTCTTCAGTGCGTCGCGTCTAGCAGCCAAAAAATGTAGAAGAAGAGATACTTTAAAACATTTTCAACAAAGTTGCTTGTTAATTGTTTAGTGCTGATTGACTAGTTTCGTACTTCGCCTGTTTTCACAGGCCACTTATTAGAAAGAAAACACCTGTTACGAGTGAATGCGTTGATTGTAGATAGTAAGAGTATCATAAATAATATGGTTCATGTGGTACCTATTTACCTGCTGACTTTCGCAACCCTTTCAGCTTCATCTACTTGCTGACAATCCTTGGCATTCAACACAGGTATCATATTATTTCCTGGTTGAATGCCTAATTTGTCCGTTAGTTTTGTCTTTTTAATTACATCATCACTGAAACAGATGACAGCATCCATTACACCTGAGTATTGTCAATCGAACGAACACTGTTTTTAGAACTCTTTGCCACATGTAGCTGTTGAAAGTCTCATTAGGGTTTGGTGTATGGCCATGTAGACATATGCTAGGTAATTTTGTATCTGCAAGGTCCCTGTATATTGGATTTATTGTTTCCATGACTGTGGCAGGCTAGAAATGTTTATGGTAATATGCCTTGCCTGTCGCATGATCGTGGCTGGTTCGCAGACATTTGTTCAAAGAGCGTTTAATATCAAATCAACAGCTGAAAAGTAGATAAAAAATCCATTCTTTGAAACGGGAGAAATTTGTCTTTCAGATGGTGAGAAAAAAATGTTTTCTAAAATGTCGGTCATTTGATGTCCAGGTCCCCTTAAACGTCCTAGGCATTATTATATTCTTTGCATTCAGATTTTGAACTGCCAGAATTGTTATATTGTCATGTTTTGGCTACTTTATAAATGATGTTCTGTGTCGAGTGTGTTTCTGTCAAAATTGCGATAATGCCTGCAATGAATAAGCCAGCGTAATCCAGTGAGAACAAATTCTCCACTGTATACAAAATACCGTAACATAATATGATGCAGTAAGATGTAAATACAATTGTGACATCTTCGAACATAGGTCTGAAATACATTCAAGTGTGGTGAGATAAATAAAACTGTCCACATCAAACATATCCTGAATATAGAATATGGACGTAGTTACCATATGAACCATACTGTTACTGATACGCTACATATATTATCCACATTCGACACATCGACGCATTACCAGTTTTATGCTCTTTTACAGGTGGCATCTGAAAATAGGCAAAGCCCGAAACTTGTTAGCCAACATTAAACAACTTTCGGGTTTTGAAAGAGGGACGTCAGTCCTCTGCGTCAACCCCCACTAGCCGAAAACTGAACGGCTGAAACTCGTGTATAGTGAATAAAAGAGGTATGTTCCCACTATCAGTTAAGAAGCTAAAGATTCGTCAGCAGTTCGCCTGCTTTAATAATGAATGCATCCATGATGCCCTATTTCTTTTGTTCTTGCTAATTTTTTCCCTTGTATTATGCAAATGCGGAAGAACTCCAATCACATCCACTATCTTGCTTTTGATCATTACATGGCCATAGCGTGGCTTATGTAAAGACATTTGGCCTGGAAATGCCGGGCAGGAGTGGCTGGTAATGTTGCCGGACATTTGGCAGTAATTCGTGTGGCTGTGATATTGCCAGACAACACTGCTGGCCTATATTGTCAGCAATACCCAATTCTTACAGTCAATGCAAATGTACTTTTACATGGTGTACAGGTGAAGGGGACTAATCGTGGCTGAATAGAATTCGTAATTCCACAATACTTATTATGAGATGTGATCATATTTTCTGTTAGATGAATTGTGCTTAGTGCAATATCTTCAGAAAATACAATCGAAAACAGAAAACCAACTTACAGATACAGAATTTAAAGATATAATCACTTATACTTTACAAATGGTCCACAGCCATGGCTCACTATACGGTACATGTAATGTATCTAAGAAGCATTATCGTACTAACTAAAAATCCGGGGTTAGGCACAAATATAAGTGAAATTAGCTGTACACAGCTTCTCACGTCACACCTTGTGCTACATACGCCCAGCCCTTGTATAGGGCGCCTTCATCTTCTTACATTATGCGACAATGCATGTTATCTACTTTCATTAAAAAATGACACTGAGCACTATGGGACTTAACATCTGAGGTCATCACTCCCCTAGAACGTAGAACTACTTAAACCTAACTAACCTAAGGACATCACACATACCCATGCGCGAGGCAGGATTCGAACCTGCGACTGTAGCGGTCGCGCGGTTCCAGACTGAAGCACCTAGAACTGCTCGGCCACAGCAGCCGGCTAGTTTCATTACATATATATACTATACCATCTATAGATGTGAGCCATAATTTATTTTATGTTTATTTTAAAGTATGATTTTGACAAGTAGAAGAGATACAGTAAGACGTCCGGATTTTACAGACCTTACGTGAGTTTGATCCACAACAACAGTATGATACAGTATGAGAGCCTCAGAAAATAATAATTGTATTATATCAACAAAAGGCAATTGCAGTTAATCTCATGTACCGAAAACTAACAAAAGAATATCCACCTATAAATATACAGGGGCATGAATAAACAAGTTAAAGGGAACTCCATTTTGGAGATGAACCAAGCAGGAGGTTAATGATATCAGAAAACCCTATTTGACAAGAGAACGGCGAGCTTCAGCGCAGAAAGGGATAAGGCTACGACAATACATTATTCCTTTTAACGTAAATATGGCTGGGACTGAGGGTAAGTGTCTGCACAGCATTAACAGAGCTAGGCTGCGACCCAGCAAGAAAAATAAAATTCACCTCAAGATGAACGGTGATTGGCTGAAGCCATAATGGGTGATGCAGATGCGACGTGGTAGGGACATCCCCATCTTACAAAAGCATTTTGAGAACTAAAATTTCTAGATCTCTCTCTCATGTCGCAGCAGACTGCACAAGTGTGTGGGAACTAGTGAGGGCATTGACACCTTTGCTTTCTGCAAAGTGAGGACAATATGCTTCACGTATTGTGGGAGCAGACAGCAAAGAGGTAGTTAATTATTCCTGCGGGAATTTTTGTGGGCAAAGAAATTGTGCACATCATTCCAGTCCTTAGCGAGTGTGAAATAGCCACTACTTCGACTAGGGAAAGATTAACATTCTACAGAACACAGGAAAGTTCAGACTGAGTGAATTCAGTCAAGGCCAGAGTGGGCAATTAGCGATTCAGATCCAGCACAGAGACAATGCCATTGCAAAGCCTGCTTGGTAAAGTACCATCACGTATTAGGCCACAGTAAACGTTGAGTCTAGATTACGCTCACTCCAACTTGTGTACACTTTGACCACTGAATATCAAAAGCTTGGATACTAACCTATCCTCACATTGAGTACATGAGAGTTTTTTCATTGGTATAAAAAGTAAATTTATTCTCCACCAACTCAGTGCAATGACCAGCTATGACTACGTAGATGTAAATGACTTGATGAAGATTTTAATCATTCTTTCCTGTGATAAAAATTTTTCATATGTAGAGATAACGATTTGAATAATCGTCATTTCAATATGTCCAAGAGTTAAATACTTTGTTATTGTTAAAAGCTGGCCACAGTGGCTGAGCGGTTGTAGATGCTACAGTCTGGAACCGCGCGACTGCTACGATCGCAGGTTCGAATCCTACCTCGGGCACGGATGTGTGTGGTGTCCTTAGGATAGTTAGGTTTAAGTAGTTCTAAGTTCTAGGGGACTGATGATCTCAGAAGTTAAGTCCCATAGTGCTCAGAGCCATTTGAGTGTCAAAAGTAATTGAACATGATTGTTGTGTATCACTTGACCCCTGAAAGCACAGTTGATATATTATTCGAAGAATAAAAAAGGGAATAGCTGTTTTGTGTTTCAGGAATAGACCCCAAACTTTCACCTTTATTAATTCATGCATTCTAGTTACATGACAGCAGCATTTCTAATGATTTTTATTACGATCAGCACCTGATATTAGCTGCCTCACAGGGCCAAGTTCATTTTTATTTAGAATGTCTGTTTAACACTCTGAGAAGACAGTTCAGATGTTTTGTCCATTTGCACACTAAGTGGTAAGCTAAGTTTGTACACATTGGTACAGTCACTGTGCAGATACAGAAGCGCGGATGATGCCAATACGAGTTTTAAGTTATATCTTTGTAATTTCATACATACATATTTTACATTGTTTCTGGAGATGGAGCATGTTGGCCTATACAGGCCATATGTGGAAATTTTTCGTCCATCAGAGAGGAAATAAAAAAAATATCAGTCAATATATGAGTCGTTGTTTCTTACAGAAAGTGGTAATGTTGTGTGTATGGAATTTTTGTAATAAACAGACTCCCATCACACTTTATCCAGGCTTTGGACTGGCTAAATGATAAGAGTAAAATGTTGTTTAGGTGTGTTTAAAACCAGTTTTTTGTAGTTCTCTATATTTTTTATTTAATTTTTTAAATTTTATATTTAATTTTTAAATTTGACTTACAGGATGATTCAAAAAGAATACCACAACTTTAAAAATGTGTATTTAATGAAAGAAACATGATATAACCTTCTGTTATACATCATTACAAAGAGTATTTAAAAAGGTATTTTTTCACTCAAAAACAAGTTCAGAGATGTTCAATATGGCCCCCTCCAGACACACGAGCAATATCAACCCGATACTCCAACTCGTTCCACACTCTCTGTAGCATATCAGGCGTAACAGTTTAGATAGCTGCTGTTATTTCTCGTTTCAAATCATCAATGGTGGCTGGGTGAGGTGGCCGAAACACCATATCCTTAACATACCCCCATAAGAAAAAATCGCAGGAGGTAAGATCGGGGCTTCTTGGAGGCCAGTGATGAAGTGCTCTGTCACGGGCTGCCTGGCGGCCGATCCATCGCCTCGGGTAGTTGACATTCAGGTAGTTACGGACAGATAAGTGCCAATGTGGTGGCGCTCCATCCTGCTGAAATATTAATTGTTGTGCTTCTTGTTCGAGCTGAGGGAACAGCCAATTCTCTAACATCTGCAGATACTGTAGTCCAGTTACAGTAGCACCTTCGAAGAAAAAGGGACCAAAAACTTTATTGGCTGAAATGGCAAACAAATGTACAACTAAATGAAACTTTATAGCTCCCTTAATTCGCCGACAGATAGTGCTTAGCTCTGCCTTTTGTCGTTGCAGAGTTTTAAATTCCTAAAGTTGTGGTATTCTTTTTGAATCACCCTGTACTATAAGGATTTACATTTTGTACATTCCTTTCATATAAATCGTCTAACACTACCGTATGGTTTCATTCAAATTTTGGACATAAGAGATTGCTTTCAGACAAGCCCTGATGTCACCATCCTCTTCATAGTTTTCTACCTTTTTTTAGCCTTTCATCAAGTCTCGTATAAGTTGTTTACTTTCGTTTGCCTTTCATACTTAATTCTGATCTCATTAATGCACATACACATGCACTGCATATGTCTCCATACTCTCGATCACGTCTTTAATTTTAGGATTCGTTTTCCGAGAAGATTGTTAATTTTGTTGTGCCAATCATCTACAGCATTGGTGGTACGTTAGCACCGTTTGTAGCAGTTCCAAAGACTGATCGAGGTTTCGTCATTTCCCAACCATCTGTCTACAAAATAGTCGAAAAACAGAGAAAGCTTGACGATATCCGCTGCTTGTGAATGTATCACAAGCGTACATCTTCAGTTCCAAGCAATGACGGAGCAGCAAACGTGCGAATTTGAAGACTTACTTCTTCATTTTGTCTGTACTCGCAAATAAGTCTTGAACTTTCCTCCTGAGATTTCTTCATTTGGAAATGGTAGCCATCCTCTTGAACTGACGGGATCATAACTTTTATTGCAGAAATCGCAGCTGATTCGAAATCAACAGTGGCATTATTAGGTTTCCATTCTGGTACATTATCAACAACATTGCACAAAATTCGGATATATGTTTCTTTTCTTTTGTTTGGTAACAGTACAGAAGCCACTGGATATATGTTTGTTTCGTACTTTGAACTTCCGAGGACTGCATGAATAGTATATATTTCTGTAAATTGCTGTTACAGCATTTGAAGATCCCGTCCATAAAAAAGTCTTGTTTAATCTTTAGCGCCTCTCTTCCTGCTTTTACGCTAAAAACTATGATCCTGTCTCCAAATCTGTCACTACGTAAGAAAAAGCTGCTGGCATCATTCATGGTTAGTAATTCTGCTTGATGATGAACTTCTTGTCGTGTTTCTGGTTCTTTCTGATTGCTGTGTGACTTGGCCTGGAGATTGTGTAATATCCTCTTCATTGCTTGCTGTTCTGGAATTTCGGTAAGAGAATCATACCCTCGATTGTGCAAGTCGCCTAACTCCTCGGTATATATTTTAGAAATTGAAGTCTCTTCCCCTCGTGATCTCTTTTTCGCCTGATTCAACGTGTTTTTTTGCATCTAAGGGAGTGTCATCCAGTGACCCACACTGATGCTCGTGTGAACTAAGCACGATACAGACTTTAGTCTGAAGCATTCCTCGGCAGTATGTTGTTTGCGTTTCGAACAGCGCCATATCACAGTCCCATCTACTTTGGTTCTCTTTATGATGTACCAGTAACCATCACAGCGAGCATCTTGTTTACTGTGGGCGGTTGTTGACAGTTCCATATCAAATGCATAAGCACACAGAGACACAAGGCAAATGAGCTGAACACTTCGAAAGCTACACTCACAATGACCGTGAGTAGCCAAGTGGCCAGTCACTTGAGTGGACGAGGAATCCCTGAGTGCAGGTAGGCTGTGCTGCACAGGGATCGTTTCTAGTGGATGACAACTCCTGTGGTGCAGGTGGGCTGTGCCTTTGAGCAGGTGGCTTCCAGCAAAACTGGGTCCTAATTTCACAGATTTTTGGCTGGGTGTGATTTTCACTGGGTGCGATTTTCTCATATCCTTTTTGAGTACCCTCTGGTGGTGTTATTACGGACTACAGAAGTCGTCCTAAAGACTTCGAGGCAAACATAAACATGTGCAATTAGAAAAAGTGGTGGTGGGGTGCAGTGGAAAGAGGGGTCAGGGAGTGGCAGAGTGTGGAGGCAGTTGTAGGAAAATCCAGCAGCATGATAAAATTATCAAAAATAAATAAACAAAGACCCTACTTTACAGCCTTCCTCTCCAGCAGCTCAGCACAGACTGAGTCTTTATCCCACCAATTACCCAAGTGGGGAGGGGAAGGGATGTGGCAGAGGGGAAGAGGTGGAAGGAGTAGGGGTGATGATGTCATGTGACACTGCCACCTATACCCCCACAGAGGAGAGGTTGGCGGACAGACGCCATCTTGAGTAAATTTGGCAACAGTGTAAACTGCACTATGTTTGGCATTGTGATGCTACTTACAATACTCAAAATTTTGGGTCATGTCGCGAAATTTCAAATAACATAAATTGATTTCAAAGACAAACTTACAACAGTAATGCTATATACTGACCTGTGTAAGAAGGGTAGATGCTACAGCAAATACAAGAAACAAAAAAAAAATTAACTTAAATTCAGTACGTGGTTTTCATGTGGTAGATGTATTTGTGTGTCACTCAACAACGGTCGTCTAAAACTTCTTACCGACTGGATACTTGAAAGAAGAGTTCACTAGTGTAAACTAACTTTATTTTACTTACTGTTAAGGATGTTGATGTTACTGGGTTATTTAATTACCTATTTAGTTATTTCGTAAATTGTGGTCAGTATCACACATATTTTTATGCAAAACTCTTATTTTTAAGATAGGCTTATTCGTATTCATAGTTTTCTAGCTATGATATAATGAACCTTATTTTAGTTTCTCCAGTAGATATCCATTTTACGTTCTCTATCGATTACTAGTTCCATTAGATTGTACAAGGCAGTACACGGTATCAATACGTTTCCAGACATGACGTACTTATATGCGATTTTCCAGTGGGTAATATCTCAGGTTTTTATTGATCAAATATTTGGTTAACCCTTGGCCTAGCGAAAATTTGTAATACCTAATGGAAGAACGGGCTTTCTTATCCTACAGTATGGGGTAAAACTTTAAACATAACACTCTTTCTGCTGCTCAGGCTAATTGAGGATGTCGGTTGGTTGATTTGCACTAGTCGTGACCTAGGGTGGACCTTGAGCGGCTTCGGAAACCGCCATTTGTTCGTATTCGGTTCCTGAGAAATCCCAGAAAAGTACAGATTATGTGGATGGCCACGTCTATTATTTCTATTCATTGAAGAGCGTTGAAATTTGAATCATATCTTCTTAAGATTATATTCTCTAGGAAATTCGAAACTTTTTCCGATATCATTATGTGTTATCGAAATGTAGAGGTTTAAAGTTACCATACTTATGCAGAAAACTGCAAAAACCGGTTTTTAGCCATTTATACTCTGTGGGCAGAAATTATCTAAATAACTAACCGTAGAAAACGGCTCAAATTTTAACCGTACATGTTTTCTACGTTCATATAAACAAGAAACTTTCCCGTGTTCGGAAAGCTGTACCTGTTTTCAAGAGACGCGCGAGAAACCTTGATTTTGTGCACCATAAGTACCAATTGTTTGGATGGGCACTTCTATAATTTCTAATCATAGGATATCTTCAAAATATTTACCATATCACGTAATATCCGGTCTGAGACGCAAATACGCTTACGTAGATAATCAATGGCAAGGGTTCTACGGCCATCGCAAAGGTTCTGAGGTCATCAAACTATGTTTTAGAACAGCATTTTCTCACCAGTACCAGTTTATGACGCCCTGTCACTGTATAACGTGTGCTTCACGGCTACACAGATATGACCGAAATCGTACTGCGGTGGCAATAAACGGGTTAAAAAGTCTCTTAACTGTATTAAATTAACATAAAATGACTGACAAAATTACTGAAAAACAGGAAAGACTGCAAATTTAGTACAATATTTGTCATAACATTTTTACTCATGCTATGTAAGCTTCCACTGCCGGTAATGATTTCATTCAAAACTTCCGGGCTTATAGGCTGTGGTCGATGTACAGCACTTTGTCCTACCGTTTCGTCTCCGGCTGCTGGGGACACTTCAGAGGTAAAGCAGCCAACTGCAACCAGAACTCGAGGGATAGCCCATTATATGGCATTGTAGAGGACACCACATTCCATCATGTGACGTCAGCTATGAAGTTTTCTCTCGTAATGTCAACATTCTCGATAAAAAGTAATCGATTGACTTCTTAAGGTGCAACGTTAACATTCAAATTTTACGTAATAGCGGTTATCTTAGGCCGGCTGTGCCCAGTTTGTTTATGGAGACCCTTTAACAATTGGTGTTGCAGACAGCCAGTGAAAGATCATCCAGGTTGACCGATATGTCGATGAAACCTTCTCAGTATGAACACACGGTTCAGAAGAGTTGGATGTCTTCCTGATAAATCTTAACAGTTTCAGTCGGAAAATCCAGTCCACTATGGAAACGGTGAATAATGGCCAACTGAATATCTTGGATGTTTCTGTTACCAAGCAAGGGGACGTAACACTGGGCCATAGGTTATATAGATAGAGCTCGCATGTTACCCTTAACGCTACAAAGATTCAAACCACCACCATAGATAAAAAACAACTGTGGTTAAAGCCTTGCTAGGCAGGGGGCACAAATTTTATGAACCGTCTTATTTAAAATATGAACATCTACGTTCGACATTCAAGGAGAATGGTTATAGTAATAGAGAGTTCGAATACTTCGCCTTAAGAATCAACGAAGAACAACGCTTACCCAAGGGGAAAGTTCTCCTTCCATTAATTAGTAGGATCAAAGTACTGAGCAACCATAATGTAGAAACTATCTTCAAGCCAACCAGGAGGATAGAAGAAGGTTTAAGATTGGCGAGAGATATACGACATCCTTTGCCTATATCAGTGCATGTAAAATTTCTTTTAGCTGTGGACTGATTTATATTGGTACCACGAAAAGAAGTGTTAACACCCATCTGGTTGAACGCAAGAGGTTGGTTGGTTGGTTTGGGGGATGAAAGGGACCAGACTAACGCAAGAGGAATTGCATGTTGTGACATACGGATAAATCAGTCGTAGGAGAACATCTTTAGAAAGAGAGTGATCATGAAACAAAATTCAATGAGACGAGCGTCATTTCGAAAACATCACATTATCGTGCATTCATGTATACTGATGCTATTGATATTTATAAAAACGGTAATAATTTTGATACAAAAGAGAAAAGATGTTAAATTAGATAAAATTTGGAAGTTAACATTGCACGGTAAGAATGACAATCTATTACTTTCAGTGGAGAGTACTGGCATTACCAGAGATTACCTCGTAGCGGACGTCACGTGATGGACTGTGGTGTCCTCTACAGTGCCAATACGTTCGGCGCTCTCTCGAGTTCTGGTTGCAATTCGCGGCATTACCTCTGAAGATGTCTCCCGCAGTCGCAGAGGAAACATTAGGAGGAAGCTTCATACATCGACCACTTCCTATTAGCCCAGAAGTTTCAAGTAAGGCACATGTATACTCTTTTAAGATGTTAATCGTAAGCCCGACGTTTCCGATGAATTGCGATCTATGAGTAAAGTATCCTGAAAGAATAAAAGCTAACGATTTTGTGTTAACCTAATAATATGCGTACATATTTGTTATTTATATGTTTCAAAGTATACAAACGCATCGAATTTTATAAATAAACTATTAAATATTTACTGACCGATAGAATTCGTTTTATGTAAGCAGCACACCCTGCTGTAGGAGGGAAAAGAAAGGAACTAGCGGAAAAATGCTCCTGTCGGGACACAGAAAAGCGAATATGTTCCTCTACAAAAGACAGAAAAGTGGAGAACCAGCTGCCCCGAACCTCTTCACCAAAATTTTTAGCATGAGAACATATTCGTGTTTTTTTGTGCTGAAAGAGTAGCTGAGAGACAGTGACGGTGGGAGAGAGGGGAGACAGTGCTAGTGGGAGAAAAAGAGAGAGGAGACAGTGATGATTTGAGAGAGAAAGGGCCAGCGAAAGAGAAAGAGATATAGAAGAAGACAGTAGCAGCGGTAGCCAAACAAAGAGGAGAAATTTATCATCAATGAGAAAAATTGGCAGTTAAAGAGAAAGACAGATGGATGCAGATAGAAACCGTGCTGGTAGGGAGGTGATCTCATACAAATTTTGTATCACTGTGCCATTTCCAAATTATCTGGATTAAAGAAAGCTATTTTTTTCATCTGTTATAATACCAACTACAATAGCGGGAAAATTTTCAAGACTGTTAAGACTGAAAGATTTTTTGCAAAGAATTTTATTTTTTTAGAAACAGGAGTAGTGCTGCCCCATAGTCCCCTTCCTGGATTTGCCTCTGTCAGCAATATTTACAGTGGAAGACGGCCAACGATCGTCATTTTGTACTATGTAACTGTGCATAAAGAGTGTTCACTTGTGGAATGGATACATATCGTGTCTTCAAAGCTTACACTATGTGATCAAAAGTATCTGGCTGATAATGACTTAAAATTTCGTGGCGCCCTCCATCAATAATGCGGGAATTCAGTATGGTGTTGGCCCACCCTTAACATTAATGACAGCTCCCGCTCTCGCAGACATCCATTCAACCAGGTGCTTGAAGGTTTCTTGAGGAATGACAGCCCATTCTTTACGGAGTGCGAACTGAGGAAGGGTATCGATGTCGGTTGGTTAGGCCTGGCACGAAGTCGGCGTTCAAAAAGAACCCAAAGGTGTTCTTTGGGATTCAGGTCAGGACACCGTGCAGGCCAATCCATTACAGGGATGTTATTGTCGCTTAACCACTCCGCCACAGGCCGTGCATTATGAACATATGCTCGTTCATGTTGAAACACGTAATCGCCATCCCCGAATTGCTCTTCAACAGTGGGAAGCAAGAAGGTGCTTAAAACATCAATGTTGGCCTGTGCTGTGATAGCACCACGCAAAACAACAAGGGTTGCAAGCCCCCTCCATGAAAAACACGAACACACCATAACACCACCGCCTCCGAATTTTACTGTCGGCAGTACGGACGCTGGCAAATGACGTTCACCGAGCATTCGCCATACCCACACCCTGCCATCGGATCACCACATTGTGTACCGTGATTCGTCACTACACACAGCGTGTTTTTCACTGTTCAATCGTCCTATGTTTACGCTCCTTACACCAAACGAGGCGTCGTTTGGCATTCACCAGAGTGATATGTGGCTTATGAGCAGCCGCTCGACCATGAAATCCAAGTTTTCTCACCTCCCGCCTAACTGTCATAGTACTTGCAGTGGATCCTGATGCAGTCTGGGATTCCTGTGTGATGGTCTGGATAGATGTTTGCCTATTACACATTACGACCTTCTTCCAATGTCGGTGGTCTCTGTTAGTCAACAGACGAGGTCGGCCTGTACGCTATTGTGCTGTACGTGTCCCTTCACGTTTGCACGGCACTATCACATCGCAAACAGACGAGCTAGGGATGATTAGGAGTGGGGAAATCCCGCGTACAGACGTATGACACAAGTGACACCCAGTCACCTGACTATGCACGAAATCCGTGAGTTCCACGGAACGCCCCATTCTGCTCTCTCACGATATATAATGACTACTAAGGTCGCTGGTATGGAGTACCTGGCAGTAGGTGGCAGCACAATGAACCTAATATGAAAGACGTATGTTTTGGGGGGCGTCCCTATACTTTTGATCACATAGTGTACTAAAAGAACGGTTTCATACAGTGAAATGCCTTATTTGTAATATCCTTGCAACAGTGAATCCAACCATTATTGCTCTAATGTATTTACAAATGAATATCACGTAAACTACAACGTATGTTGCACATCATTCGGAAGTTTATTAGCATCAGAGACTGTATAACCGTATTATAAGAAGGTCGCATACAATAGAAGGGTGGTTGAAGATCATACATGAATTAATCTTAAGATACCAAGACTGCAGCTTATAATATTTGTGTATTCGGTCCTGTTGCTATAGTTTCGAGTTGACTGTAGAAATAACAGTTCAAAACCGAATTCTCGATCACTTAAGGGAAATGAAGAATTTTAATGAAATGAAGGATACTTTCTTAAAATTTGAGAATGAACTGAGGAACTTCAGAATCTTCGATGTGATGAAGGACTTCTGATTTTTTTTTTTCAGATTAGTCGTAAGTTTAAATACAAGATTGCAGTAGGAGAGTGACAGCTGTTGTCAAAAGAGGTTTGTAGCAGTTTAATTCGATAAACTTTTTAACCCAACGTTAAGGTTCTTCTGCTCTGTGGTAGACTGAGTCGTATTTTGATGGAAAGAAGGCACAACATGGTACTGGAATTTTCACTCGTTTGGCAATCAAGTGAAGAAAAATTTAATGGTGCATTTGGGTATTCCTCTCTCTCTCTCTCTCTCTCTCTCTCTCACACACACACAGACACACAAATATATATATATATATATATATATATATATATATATATATATAGTGTTTCGTCTATAAAATTAAACAAGAAACGCGTTTCCTATAAAAGTGTAATATATATATGAAATGAAATGAGCGTATGGCTTCGTTGACCGGGAGGCCCCATCCGGGAAGTTCGGCAGCCAAGTGTTATACTTATTTTAGTCGCCGCCACACTGGGCGACATGCGCGCCGGTAATGATAAGGAAATGTTGATGAGGACAATACAACATCCAGTCCCCGAGAGGAGAAAATCTCCACTCCGGCCGGGAATTGAACCCGGGCCCACTTGCATGGAGGGCGGAGGCGGACACACTACCACCTAGCTAAGCAGGCGGACAATATTTATATATATATGGTGAGATGAGAGGAAAAGTACATGCTTTGAGTGCTTTGAGGGGTGATACTAGTGGTGATTCTGAACAAAAGACTCATAATAAACATACAGCCTTTTCTTAACCGTTTCCAGGTAGACCAATGAAAACAACTAGGAACGTGAAACATGTAGCCTCATCCTTATTAACCGTGTGAGTACACAGTTCACGTGCGCATGGTGTTTACCTCAAGTCTCAGTCCGACAGTGCTTGTCGTACTGCACGGTACTACAGTGTTGTTACGTGGACAACGAATACAGTTTTGTGCAGCGAAACTACTACGGATCTCCACACATGCAGAATATGCTGACATGGTGATTGTCTATTGTCTGTCCAACGGGGATTCCAGAGCTACTGTGCGAAAATACCAGCAATGATTTCCGAACGGCAGAATGCCAGATAGCAGGGTGTTTAGCAGGGTATTCCACAGATTGCGAGAGCGTGGTAAGCTTCCCAGCCTAAATGTGGTCTCTGAACGTCCCGTACAACAAACTCTTAATGAAGTTGAGAACATTCTTCAGGTAGTGGAATGTAACCCTACTACTAGCTCTAGACGAATTGCTGCCCAACTTGGTATTCCACGTACAGGAATGATACGCACAGTGCACGAGCACGGTCTGTATCCCTTTCATCGGCAGTGTGTACATCTGCACGAAGGAGACGCTGCCGCCCGGCAGGAATACTGTCAATGGATCATTGCCAATGATCGATTAATTCCACGTATTCTGTTCACTGATGAGTCAACTTTTACCCTCAACAGAATCAACAACATGCGCAACTCTGATGAAAGGACAAATGAAAATATGCACACTACTGTGGAAATGAATTTTCAACGACGTTTCTCAGTCAACGTGTGGTGCGGTATTATTGATGACCAACTCATCGGTCCAGTTGTTTTAGATAACCGTCTTAGTGGGACACGGTATCTTGAGTCTCTTCAAAATATGTTACCAGAAGACGTGGAGGGTATCCCTTTGGCAACAAGAGCTCGTACTTTCTTCCAGCATGACGGAGCTCCTACACATTCCGTACAGCCAGTGACACAGTATCTCAACATAACGTATCCTGGTCGTTGGATCGGCCGCCGTGGAGTCATTGCTTGGTCACAGGGGGCCCCCCATCTTACCCCATTGGATCTGTTTTTGAGGGTGGCTGAAGAGCAACGTCTACAAGCGCAGAGTGGACACAAGAGAGGAACTTCACGCTCGTATTTTACATGCTTGTGCCCAGGTAAAGGAATGCTAAACTGAACTCCGATCGGCGACACAACACCTGTCTACAAGAGCAGCAACATGCTTTTAAGTTGACGGTAGACTGTTTGAACATATTCTGTGAGGAAACGTACACAATTAAACAGACCATAAGATAACAGTATTTTAATTAACCTTCACCTGCACGTTTCCCGTTCCTAGCTGTTTTCATTGGTTTATTCGGAGAAGGTTAAGAAAAGGGCATGTGTTTATCAGAAGTTTTTTGTTCAAAATGACCAGTAGTATCACCCGTCAAAGCATGTACCTTTCCTCCTGACTCACCCTGTATATATATAGTATATAAAATTAAAAAAATTAATAAATACGTTTTTAGAATAAACGAGAAACAGGGACCTTGTTAAGGTCCTCTTTAAGAAATCGGACCCACCCTTTTGATAAAATCCTGACTACATCTTTGGTGGAAACAGTGGCAGTGGGAAGGGAGACCACGTAATTGAGAGAAGAGGTGGTAGCACAGGAATATACTGTAAATCAAAGGGAGGAACAGGAGACATGGTAGAAAGACATATATAGACCGTGGCAGTGAGAGGGAGTTGCTAAGTAAGAAGGCTTAACTGCCAGGAGACTGAGTAATAAAATTTATGATGTTAAAAGCGTGAATTTGTTCACATGCAAAATGTTTGATGAGAAATGTGGAACGAGGACGGAGGCAGCTGATTCTCTGCTTTTCTATCACAGTTTTTCTAAAGAGGATCATGTTCGCCTTTTTTATTCTCCGACAGGGCATTTTTTCCGTTCGTTTGTGTTTATAGATAACGGGTACATGAGACCTAATGCAATGTGGAAATGATAAAGCATGGTCTAAGTAACAACTTCAGCTTCGTAAACCACGCACGACATCTTGAGTTCCTTTACAAGTAATATAATTAATGTTCGAATTCAGTACAAATCATCATGTTTAAGACGTAAGTTTTATAACACTTTCGTCCATTTAGCAATACATTGGTTTTTAATTCTGAAACAGGAACTTGTCTAATAATATTTTCGTTGTTTTCTTTTTGTCCGTTTATTTATGATATTGTGAAATTGTAAATCACCTGCTTCAGCAGTTAACTCAGTTTGGTTTTGTCTGCACAATGTGGAGTACAGAATTTCATCACAGTTTTGAGGCCGAGGTCAAGACTTAGCTTCTAAAGAATACTCAGGAAATTTATGAAGAAATACTTCCGCTCTTCTTGTTCAGGACAATTAATTAAGTACTGCTCGGTGGTACATGAGGAACTCGTGTCAAAGGGAATGAAACTTGATAAATTTCGAGCTAACTAAAGAGACGGTTTAAAGGCAATTATAATGTAGGAGAAGGCCCTTGCTCCTTGCTGCTGAGAAAACGAAATGAAAGCACTTACACTCGAAAGTCCTTAATTTATTTTATAAAGTTTTATTGCTCGTTAAAGATCAGGAATGGAAGTTATAGAAACTTTAGGAGAATGAGAGGACAGTTCTTTAGACAGATAATAGCTTTCGAGTCGCCCAAAAGAGACAGCAAGCAAGCGGACAAACGGAATTTCTGGTAATTAAATGGCAGTGTGTTTGATATGTCTTTCTTTACTGCCATCTCATTTTACGGAAATACGGACGAATATATTTCTAACAATACTTGGAGCCACATTCTTTGTGGGAGAGGAAATATTACCGACTGAAAGGTGATGAGTCGTTAAGAATCGGCAAAACGAGAAACTAAATAATTCCCTCCAATGAAGTAAATCAGCTCGTTTATAAGAAATCATCAGATGGTAATAATACTACTAAACGCAAATGGACTTGACATTAGTTTAGCGGGCACAAAAATATTTCTAGAGAGATCAATAATGTTTATTTGGACAGTCCCATAAACAAGCTTAGTTAGGTGGACGCATGTGTCAGGAATTTTGGTATGTTATGAAGCTTTATGACTTCGTACCATAAACGTATTTGATGGACACTTGTCTGCCGTTTTGTAGCTGTGCGGCCAATCCGCTACCAATATATGTGGAGTGTATGGAGTGGTCGTTATGCATAATTAACTCATTACATAGACAAACCCATTTAAGAAACCAGGCAGAGTGTGCAGAATTAAAAGAGGTTCGGGCGTGTTTAAATTACAATGTTCCGCATTCTTGCATGAGACAGTATGCATCAGAGCAAGAATACAAATGTTATAATCATACTACAGGGAAAAAACCTTTTTGAGATACATTGCGATTCTGTTGTATGAATGCTACAAAAGGTGTTTCATGTGGTCCCATTCTTACACAAACTTCAGCCTAACATCTGAAAGAACCAGGCACTCACGGAAATAATTCAGAGTATGGCAATGATAAGAAGACCCATCGCTTTGTGGCTGTTGGGAATGGAGGAAAGCGTACCACACCTCAGACGCTGCAGTCCAACTAACGTCTATAAATTAAACTAAAAGTAACAGTATTTATAATTTGCTGGAAGCCATTTCCCCGGCAGGTCCCATTTAATTTCCTATTTGCCAGTTGACAGATAACGTTCTCAATGTAAGAGCAGTGGCAGAAAAATTATTACTTGTAGGAATGAGTATTTAGCGCAGAAAATGACTTGTATAATGCGTACCTAAGAACTCTTAGGGTAATGCACTTTCCCTTATAATAAATAGTCCGTGACGTTCATATGTGGGTGTTGTTTCTATGATTCGTAACAAATCTGAGAAGTCTTAAATGCACAAATAATAACCTCCATGACTACAAAACAAGGACTTTTAAGTGAGCATTTGGTGAGAAATGACCGGTAATTACTGCTGACTGAGAGGCTGTAGGTACCAACATGTCCTGAACTCGACTGAAAGTACTGAATATCACGTAACATAACACGATACTAGTAACAATGCGTAATCTGTAAAGTATTTTTGAATAGCATTACAGTTAAACAAGGCACTGGATCATTGGATAGGCTGCTACAGGCCGTGAGATTGGTTAAGCGAGTAGTAAAAGGGGAAGCGACGGCAATCTCGAAATTGCAGTTAAATGGACACAATGCTTGTTACATTCTTACTCTATTAGAAAAAGTATCATTTTACAGGGCAAACAAGCGGAGAGTGAGGGTTGTTAAACAACACCGTAACTCAAATAAGTACAAAAATAGTTCATTTCGAGAAATGATTGAGACTAATACTTTCTAAGAATCGAACTGACTTCATAACCATTGAGAGGACCCATTTACCGATAGTACTGACGAGGTTACGGGCGAAAATGTGTATCCCGGTCCACATGGACGCAGGGTGCGAACCCACTCACAGTAATTAAGTTCTTGTTTCTGTCACAATGCAAAAGAAAAGTGGAATGATTTACGGTGTATAGCCGGGACACTGGGAATAATAATAATAAGTTCATTCCAAGTGAGTGCAACCGACTGAAACTGCACTGTGTTTCCTTCAGCCAAAAGCATGTAGCGAAATTATCTACCGTTGATGCAGCATGAACGAAGGCACCATAGTGACCAGCGGACGACGAGCGCAAGCGACTGGAAACGAGACCAAAGTAAGGGTTAAAGATGCTCAAGTTTTACTACTGTAAATCTAACTGACCTGTATAAGCGTCTGATTGCCTAAACGTATGCCAAGAACCTCGTCTGAGTCAGATTAATTGTCTGTATATCTGATAGTCCTACGATCTCTGCAAGATATCCCTGTCACCACGCATTAAGTTCATAGAAAATTGACAGATTAGTGTCGCCTCAGTATTTTAATAAAACGAGGCGAAAATCGGACTCGTTTCAGTATAGACTAATTTAATTTTTATTTGGCCCCGTTAAAATACATTACGTACAAAAGCTGTGCTGTAATGTAGGACAAGTCAAGGAATACGATACTATAGGGAGGAGAACAATCAGTACTGCAAGCAATATACATACGAGGTATACAATATTACATCTACAGCTACATCTGCATGATTACTCTGCAATTCACACTTACGTGCCTGGCAGATGGTTCTTCGAACTACCTTCAGATTATTTGTCTACCATTGCGCGGTCTAACAGTGCACGGGGAAAACGGACACTGAAATCTATTTGTACGAGGTCTGATTTCTCTCGTTTTATTGCGGTTGTCATTTCTCCCTATGTAGATTTGTGAAAAGCTGGACAGAAAGTTGGTGACTGAAAACTCGTGAAAGATCTCGCTGCATCAAAAACTCCTTTGTTTTAATGATTGCCAATCCAACACACTTACCATATCCGCGAGACTGTCTTCCCTGTTCCGCGATAACGCAAAACGAACTTACCTTCTTTCGACTTTCTTGATATACTTCGTCAATCGTATCTGTTAAGGATCCCACACCGCACAGCAGTACTGCAACAGAGGATGGATAAGCTTACTGTTGGCACCCTCTTTAGTAGATCTTCTAGAGTTCTGCCAATAAAACGAAATCTTTGGTTTGTGTTTCCCACAACACTCTCTATCTGATCGTTCCAATTTAAGTTCTTCATAATTGTAGCTCCTAGATACTTAGATGAGCGGACAGCCTTTAAATTTGTGTGATTTATGGCGTGACCGCAATTTAACGGATTCCTCTGAATACTCTCGTGGATGATCTCACACTTTTTCTTATTCAGAGACAATTTCCAATATACATTAGCATAAAAGGAAAAGGTTACAGTATCATTTACAATATGACAATATTTTTACATAATTTATATCTGCAGAAATTCACACAAATAATATACAAAAGGGTTTACGAAGGGTTGTTTCAGTTTCTTCTCGAATATGAGAGGGCTGTCAAGGTCATTATTATGTTTACTGAGAGCTTATTGTATATTCTTATTCCAGACTTGATAATTTCTTTTTGCACTATATTGAAACCTATTGGCTGTTTGTACAGGCTTTTGTTCTGCCTTGCGTCATTAATGTGAATGTCGCTGTTAGTTCTTTGTTATTCGTAACAATTATCATCAGTGAGTGTCAATATCCCAAGCGCCTTGCGTACGTGCCTACAGGATATAAGATTTGTGACAACTCAGGTGAACCTCACATCTCGTTTTTATAGTTTAGAAACTTTTTCTAGTTTTAAATCAGAATATTAAACAACAGAAGATCACAGAATTGATATACGCGAAATATGACAACATCATTGTTTCCCTTACGACATAGCAGGAAACAGATCTTAGTGGAAAGTATGCTGAGGGTAGCCTCTTGAACAGATCAGCAATATGTTCATTTCATCTTCATTTATTATCCAGTTGCATGCCTGGAAATCATATAGGTGAGGTTTTATTAATTTTTTGACGATTCATATCTATTTCAACAGCTTGTAACTTGTCATTTGCTACATGAAACTGCATTAGGTTTGATTTAGGAATTTTTAATGGTGGACTATTTGGTGTAAATCCTTTGACACTTGATGTGGTGTTTTTTCTGTTATAATTCGCTATATTTCGCGCTGCTGATCAAGATACTTGCATGATTGGCTAACGTTACTATACAGGGTGTTACAAAAAGATACGGCCAAACTTTCAGGAAACATTCCTCACACACAAAGAAAGAAAATATGTTATGTGGACATGTGTCCGGAAACGCTTACTTTCCATGTTAGAACCCATTTTATTACTTCTCTTCAAATCACATTAATCATGGAATGGAAACACACAGCAACAGAACGTACCAGCGTGACTTCAAACACTTTGTTACAGGAAATGTTCCAAATGTCCTCCGTTAGCGAGGATACATGCATCCACCCTCCGTTGCATGGAATCCCTGATGCGCTGATGCAGCCCTGGAGAATGGCGTATTGTATCACAGCCGTCCACAATACGAGCACGAAGAGTCTCTACATTTGGTACCGGGGTTGCGCAGACAAGAGCTTTCAAATGCCCCCATAAATGAAAGTGAAGAGGGTTGAGGTCAGGAGAGCGTGGAGGCCATGGAATTGGTCCGCTCTCTAACAATCCATCGGTCACCGAATCCGTTGTTGAGAAGCGTACGAACAGTTCGACTGAAATGTGCAGAAGCTCCATCGTGCATGATCCACATGTTGTGTCGTACTTGTAAAGGCACATGTTCTAGCAGCACAGGTAGAGTATCCCGTATGAAATCATGATAACGTGCTCCATTGAGCGTAGGTGGAAGAACATACTGACGAAACTAAAATGAGCTCTAACATGGAAATTAAGCGTTTCCGGACACATGTCCACATAACATCTTTTTTTTATTTGTGTCTGAGGAATGTTTCCTGAGAGTTTGGCCGTACCTTTTTGTAACACCCCTTATATATAAGCCTTGTTATTCACTGATATTGGTAGGTCGTTAAAGTACACAAAGACGATCAGTGGTCCCAGGATACTTGGGGAAAATCATATTTAGTAGTTACCCACTCCGATTTTATTCTTGTACCTGCACCCTTTAGGGCAACTCTTTGCTTCCTGCCATTTAAATAAGATTTTGTCCAAACTAACGATTTATCTTTGATGCCACGATGTGGGAGTTTTTTACAAGGTCAAAAGCCTTAGAGATATCACAGTACGTCCGTACAGGATACCTTATACAATTTAGTTCATCTCACTTTTCCTTTGTGAGACTGAATACCAATGCCTCTTGGGGTAGCCCTTTGCCAAAGCCAAAATGGGAGGGTGCCAGTAAGCCATTTTGCGTTAGATATTAATATAGCTTGTTGTACACAATCCTCTCAAATATTTTTGTAGGAGATGGCAGCAGAGAAACAGACCTATAGTAGCATATTACATTTTTCTCACCATCTTTGAGTATTGGCATGATAGGTTTTAGTCTGTAACGAAGTACACTACTTCTCATAGACTAGTTACGTGAATAACACAATATGTTGTTAATAAAGTAATCTAATAATTTTAGTGCACTGTCTGATATACCGCTGTACCCAGAAGAGTTGATGCTTTGCAGGGATCTGACGATTTTCTGTAATTTCATTAAGTGTTGTGGATATAAAGTGCAGTGTCATCTCTGGCGTATGCTGGGTAAGTTTTTTAAGTAGTTTTGTGTTGCCTAAGGAGGCTGGGTGTTTTGTGTACCTACCTATCCGGCTACAGAAAAGAAAAATTCGGGATTGTGGTCTGTCAGATTTTCTAAGAGCTGTGCTCCCCTGACTATTCTAATTTCTTTGTCCTTACTTGATTAAGATTTTTTTATTTTCCATAGCGTTTTTTTTTTTTTTTTTTTTTTTTTTTTTTTTTTTTTTTTTTTTTTTTTTTTTTTTTTGACCTGGTGATTAGCTGGGCGTAATGCAAGCTTTGCGCCTTTCTGATTACAGAGTTAAATATTTTACAGTATTTGTTAGAACGTATTTTCACTGTCTTGTGTGTCATTTTTGCTGTTATAAGTAAAGTCCCGTTTTTATAACACGTGATATTCGAATCACAGTTGTTATCCAGTCCCTCCAACTACTTGCACGTTATTTAACTTTCAATTGCCTTTGGGGAGTGCTGGCTTCAAAGTGCGTGAGAAGTAGTGTTAGAAATGAATTAAATTTCTCATCCATACTGTCTTACCGCTAGACTTATTCCCAAAGTTTCTGTTGTATATTATTTCTAACTGTATTGGTGGATACGCTGGTTGTTATTCAAGCACGCCTAAATTGTGTTTTTTAGTTAACTGTTCCTGAAACTTACTCGTAGGTTAAAATTGTCTGTCGGACCAGGACTCGATCCTGCGTCTTTTGCCTTTTTGTGGACAAGTGCCTTGCGAATTTAGCTACCCAAGCACGACTGATGACGCGTTCTCACAGCTTTACTTCCACCAGTACTTCATCTATTACCTTCCAAACTTCACAGAAGTTGCCCTGCATACCTTGCGGATCTATCACTCCTCGAAGAAAAAATATTGCGGATATATGGATTACCCATAGGCTGATAGCTGTTTCCAGAACGAACCTTTCACTCTTTGGCGGAGTGTGCCCTAATATGACACTTCTTTGCCGCTTTAAACAGCATTCCCGATCGATACTCGACCCCGGTACGCTTTCCTTTTGCGGGAAAGTGCTTCTACCAACTCTGTTGTACCAATTAAACAATCCCCCACGCTGTGGCTAAGGCATGTATCCTCAGAACCCCCTCTTTGAGGAGTGCTAGTCTCTAAAGTTACGCAAGAGAACTTCTGTCGGGATTGGAGGAGATGAGGTACTGGGGGAAGTAAAACGATTAGGACGGGTAGTGGATCATACTGGGGTAGCTCAGTTGGGAGAGCACTTGTCCGGTTTTGAATTCTGGTCCGACGCACATTTTTGAAATGACAGGAAGTGTCATATCAGTGCATACTTCCTGTTGGCAAGTTTTAGAACAGTGATTTTGATCTCATGATTCGAAAACATATGTACTACAATTGTTATTTTTACATCATTGTAGTACGTGGGTTTCAGGAAAAGATTGTCAATAGCTGTCTTGTTGCAGACATGTGCCCTTGTTGGGAATGTGAGCACTGTGTTTAAGTTGAAGCAAGACGTTAAAGTTTATTGCTGTTTCTCGATATAAAGTCACTATTACAGTCTCAACACACAATAGTTTTACTGTTGTAAAGTTTTATCGGGACATTTTTCAACAGAGCAAGGAACTTTGAGATGTTTCCATGTGGCGTCCTGTAGATTGTTGCTGTTATGATGGACCACTTTTCAAGTTCTAATGTGACTGCACATCCTTCAAAATGTTGTTTAATGTAGTATTGCCACTTCTAGAGCCTGTAACCTAAGAGGCTTGTGAACGGAAGTTGCCACAACTTTTTTCCTTAATTCTGTTACACAGTAAATAGAGCAATTCTTTTAATTTTGTAGGTTTATTTGCTGTGTTTCTGCAGCCCCTGGGAGATGCTCTGTTAAACAAACTGCATCAACAGTCCTTTCCTCTGAATCTGTTCTATCTCGAAGTAAAAGCTGCCACTCTTTGTTTTCGTTTAACAAACTTCTTATATTCTGATAATATTTTGAAGCAATGATGATTATAAGATTCCTTACTTCTGATTTTGATCTCAGCTAGAGCTACTTTTACAGTATCTTACTTTTTGTCTTATCCCAAGCAAGACCTACAGTGAATGTCAGAAATGCGGAATGTTATCTTGCGTGTATTTAATGTTGTTGGTGCTGATATCTATTATAAGACTGTTGCCTGGTGCATTGAAATGGAAGCCCTGGCGTGTGTGGTGATGGCAGCTTATTGGCATTGCATTAGTCAGTTTCAAGTGTAACCAGTCTGGCTGCCACGTAGCTTTCCTAGACGCCTTTTTGATATATGTCATGGAATATTTCATCCATGGTCTATCGTAATTATGGAAAATTAAAATTTCCTTCACATTTCTGTGTGATGTTTTCTCGGAAATGCTACAGATATCTTCTTCAACTCTGTACCGGTGATCGTAGCCTAAGCTATTACTAGCACCACCTTTTATTGTTATATGATCTTGTTCATTAAGACACTTCCCCAAGGAGCCTACACCACGTGTAGTATTGCTGAGTCCTGAATTTGGCTTAATTATAATAGTGACTTGATAGTTCTTACCCAAATGTTCCTTCAATAATTTAGAAATGCTTCTATCACGATTTCTGCAAAATACTAGGACCATTTCAGTTAAATTAACTATGCACTTGCCTCGCAATTCGCTGACAGATTTATCAGAGGGCATCAGCCTGTCGTGGATATCCAGAGTATCTTTGTGATGCTCTCGCAGTACGAAGTTATTAATGATTTTGTTTGTGAATGTTATTACTAATTTTGGAGCACGTTCAAAATGGTTGTTCATTTTATCACAATGTATAAGTGTTAGTGGTATATGTGTGAGTATTAGTTGGTGCTTTGCACTTACACTCATTACATTTCCAATTCAGAGCAAGTTCTCGTCATTCGTTACCAAGGCTCCACTTATCCACAACGAAAATGAAGTCTTCTGTTGAGCAGCAGGCACCTAATGCCGGATTTCACAGTTTCACACCATTTGGTACAAAGTTCGCCTCCCATAATACTATTTTTCTTTCTCGCAGGTAGAGTCATCGTGTAGAGGGAAATAGCTCTGACTCCTTTTCCTTCACAACAAGACTTTTTGTGTTTCTACAAAAACAAGAATAACAAACATCCATGTGGATAAACACCATAATAAACGAGTGACTGCCTCTCCACTAATTTTAGAACCTGACAAAGTTTAAATATCAGAAATACGACACAGTGCAATGTAGTATATTAAACACACATCGGATACAGTAGTTCTTTCCACACACTATGTTTTTGTTAACTAATTTTGGTTATTGCTAGAAACAAATGAGTACTTTGCAACCGAAATTGTTCTGTTTTCTCCGATGCTGGCAACACAATCGTGACGAACCTTCTTATTGTGGACTTACTGCGTATGACTCGCTTCAGGTTTGGCCAGATATATCGGACGAACTTTGTTGATGAGTGTAAAATGTACCACCGCCTCAAATATGTCCACAGCCGATATTAAAACGGATAATATGATGCAAATGTGCATAAAACAATAAAAATCACAGCACCGTTCGTAAGATTCCCGCTGTGAAAGCAAATCTGAGTAGCAATTGATTCGAAAAATATACCGTATCACACAAAAATTTTCACACATCAATGAGGTTTAGCAACGCGATCTGACTGCGTGATTTTTTGGGAAATTATCTAAGCAGTGAACACTTACTTTTTACAACGCAACGATTTACAGTGCACGTAACAAATGGAAAACAGAATTTAAGTTAATATAACCAGTCGTTCAAGATATCTGACCAAGTATAAAATCGTTTAAGCCAGTTGTACGGCAGTAGGATATAAGGACTCCGTTTGTGTGATAATACTCATCTGTAAAGCATATTATAAATACAGGTTCTGCAGAAAAAAGCCAAACACCCTGTACCCCTGTCACCTGTGTTAGCACTACAGCTTACAACGCCTACTGAAAATCATGCACAGCTATGTAAAGTACATGTTCACGGTTGTTACATCGGTTGTTGACGTAACCTGAAACGAGAAAAATCTGAAAATGCTACTATCTGAGGTAGCGAAGCAACACGTTTCAAGTGAGGTTATCGTGTACAAACCTACTGAGTTCCTATCGGTGTGATTCGTTTAAATAGGAAAATCTGTGACAAGGATAAAGATTGTAGAGAATATTTGGATTTCAATTCAAACAATCACAGCAATACATATTAGTGTTGCCCGGAAAACATGTGACACCCAGAGTTTAAAATCTAAGAAAAAAAGAAAATACGATCCATATATGTCGCAAAGTATTGGCAAAGGTTCGCTGATAGGGGGAGTCTGACTAAACTGACTGTATTACCATTCACATAATTAATAACCAAAAGAGCTTTTAAGCCTCACAAAGTTCAAGAAGACCTGAAACTACATCTGTTATCCAAGTTCAAGATATGAAAATAACACCCATTCGTGACGAGACTCAAGAAAAAAGTTAAGCTCGAATTACGTAAACATCGTGAACGATTAACGAAAGTGTGTTGCAAGTTGGTACTTTCTGCCTGCACTCCAGCTGCATCTAATCGCTTCGCCGTCCAGTGCCTACAAACTTGTGGCATTCTACAACAAGCATATAGTCCTTCCACACGGCAGAAAGGGGCTCTATTCCAAAATATGACCAGCATTCTCCACTATCGGGCCGTGACCTGATTCATCAGTTCTTCCGGAAGTCAAAGCTGACTTACTGGACTTCTCAAAAACTAGCCCTAAAGATAGACAAGTTTCTTATAGTAAGGACACATTTGCATCTTTCTGATAATCCGGTGCTAACTAGTAGACGAAAGCGATTACATTTTAAAATATCAAATTAAAAATTGAAATCTGCCATTTGAGAGCCAACTTTCATAATTACACTTTGTAATTCAGAACAGGGTCGGGATGTTTTTGCAAGAAGACGAGCAAATAACATTCCAAACCGACTGTCAAGCATCCTACTAGAACCCAACAACCGGATACTGACCAATATCCTACAACCAGAGCAGTGACTTTTCTTCAACACAAAATGAAAACGTGTCTTCATAGCTGAAGCTAACTAGTCCGATCATCGAAAGAATGTTCAGTCTCAAAATTACCTGTTAAGGAGAATGTTAATGAAGTAATTTCTTCTCACTGAGATACGAGAAAAATGAAATAAAACATTTAAACGCACGACTGTAAAAGGAATGAACAACTAAAATTTTCACTCAACGGTAGCTGTCCAGTAGCAGTTAAAATTTAACTGTATTAACTCGGCATTAATATGTAGACAAAAGCATGAGTATTTCAGTGCATAATGTAGAGCAATAATATATTACAGTAAAAGGCAAGTGTTGTTCTACAACGAGTCATCAGAAGAATCAGTTAATTATTTAATATAATAAATACAGTGACATACCTTTTCTGATGAACATCAAATGGTAGTAGACAAAAACAAATTATACACAAGGCAAATTATTTTACAAGCTGCAGTTACAGCTATCAGACTGAGTACAAACTTTGGCGCAACAGTGAACTTATTAAACTGAAGATTGGTTCCTGGCATCCAGATATAGTACCTCGAGAACTTAAAATGAATACAACTTACTTAGAAGAAGAATACATAAAAAATAACACCAACATAGATGACCTGAGCGAAATGATTATCAAGCCTACTGGGCCATCGTTTATCCACAACATTGTATGAAAAGTAAAACCAAACGAGTGTTTGCAAAGATAAAAACGGCACATTCAAGTCAAACAACAGAAAAAACTGATTATGGGCAGAGTTAAAATATCAATTACAGAAGAAAGTTACTTAGAATGTTGGAAAAAGCATGTCTGTTGGCAAATTGTTCTTATTTCCCGACAATAATCACACAAAAGTGATAATCAAGTGATTTATAGTATTAAGTTACTTAGAATGTTGGAAAAAGCATGTCTGTTGGCAAATTGTTCTTATTTCCCGACAATAATCACACAAAAGTGATAATCAAGTGATTTATAGTATTAACACATGGTATAATACCCAGTCACAATAATGAAAAACCTAGTTACATTGAACTTACACTCAATATGGTACTATGCAGGTCCTTGCTATCTGCAACATCTTGCCTGATTCTTTAAACTGCAGAAAATGATAACTCTATATATTTCACTAATGGCCATGTAACACATTGCACAAACATTCTGCATCAGTTTAAAGTGGGGGGAAATTAATTTGTGACTACACGATCGACTTTTAGTTTTGCACTGAGATTAACATATGCACTGGACTTCTCAGTGACTTGTAGTACTTCAGCATAACAATGTGGAAGACACAGTGTTATTGAATCACACTTTTCAGATGAAAATCACAAATAGTAATGGTCGATTAGGACATGGCTATGACGATCGTCCATTCGACATCTTCATAGCCTATAGAAATTTAGATGCCCATGTACCCATAGACACCAGCCCTCTCTGAGGAGCCCTTCGGAAGCAACTACAGTTTGCACCTTACCCTGTTTGGCAAGTGCTCCCAGCGTCCGATTTCAGTGAGAGCCATTCTGCTTGGCTGTGGAAGATTACCAACTAATAAACAGAAATACTTGAAGGGGCAAATAAAAGTGGCCCACACGAGTGAATACTATTCGGACGTGAATTATTTGCAGCATTAATGGAGGAGAAAAAGACCTACACCTACTTCCGACAGGATGAAGCAACTGACCAATAACAGTAAGTTGACCAGGTTGCTCAGTTTGAAAGAACGTAATCAAATTATCACTATCAGGCACTCGGAAATATTTTACCACTGCAAGGTAAGACATTCATACACACTGACGGATTGGTTAATTCATCAAATCGTATTTACATAAAATCGCGCACTGTAAGGAGAAAAGAAGAGGAAAAATACTCAAAACAAAAAACTTTCTCTCTGTCAGGTGCGGTATAACCAGTGTGTTCTCCACAGTATCACACTAAAGTTTACCAAGGTCATTGTACAGACCCATGGTTCTGACCATATCAGTGTCAAACACAGTCAGTGGTGAGATGAAATTTTAATAACCTACTTTCCTATACGAAAGGTTTCTATGAAGTGTTTGACGAACTAACAAGTAAAGATGGTAAAGAATCACCCTTTCGTAAAAATAACGAAGAGGTAACATGTAGTTGGTGCAAACTGGGACTTCCTCAGCACCTGATTCAGTATTATGTCAATGTTTCTGTGTTTTTCACTATCGTAACTGGTATCATTTTATGCAATATTACTGTGAACCCACTTTGCTTTCAGCTTTGTGTAGTTACCTATCGCCATCTGCAATGGCGTACCACGAGGATTGAAAGCCCAGGACAAATTAAAATATTCTGTGGCTTCATAGCCTGTAACAAATTCGAGGTTTAAAATTGTTAATTTTCTATACCTACAGTTGTAATTATAACATCAAATTACTTCTCTAAACACAGAAAAATAATAATAGAGAAACAGAAAACTTTAAACGTTAGACAATTATACGAATATTAGACAGTCATAAGAAATGGTTTTATTTAAAGTTTGCTCTATTTTATTCTTGCAAATTGTTCGATACCATGCTTAAAATTTATATATATTTTTGTTTCAGTTCATTAAATTAGACAGTTAATTAACCTTTAATGGCCCATAATCGATCTTTGGTAAGTCTTTATTAGCCTTAACTTGGAGGAGCTTCTTCTACAAGCACTATTTGGCAAAGTGATTGTTGAAAAGTTCTTAAGCCACAACAGTATTAATTAAACTCTCTTGCATTTTGTGGATAATTATCCAATCTAATAATTCTAAAGTTGTCGACGCAAATAAATTCTCTTCACGATGAACTTCTTTAAATAAGGAAATGTGGCGTCTAATACGATGTTTCTCAGCAATCGTAGTTGAAGGATTCAATTCGGAATGTCTATAACATAAATGCCGAATATTTCCAGCAATGAATGCATCTTTTTCTGCATCCAAGAGTATTTTAATTTGAAGAAAGGCAAATAGCTCCTGAAGTACATTCATTTCTAATATCTGTTAGTTTTATAATTCTGATGTTATATGCTGCTTCAAGCTCTTCCCGACGAATTTTCTGAATTAAATTTATGCCTGAGTCAATGTTTTTCTCAGCAGACGTTTTCTTTCGTCTTCCAATACTTCTTTCGGTTGAACTATCGAATATATTGCATATCTGCATGGGTCCGTTGGCTGATTTGGCGACTGGTGAATCATAATTTTCCTTACAAAATATAATTAGTTTTTCCAGCATTTGAACTCTATGATCAAGCGCAAATTCTCTTTTTTACAGGTATTTTCGAGCATCAGTCACTTCAGTAAGCAGTGGACTCCCAAAATAAAGGAAACAATAGAAAGGGTACGTCATATTGCAAACGAACAAACTGTCTGCATCTTCTTTGATTTCAGAGATTCTTCTGATCCATCCCTTATGACTTCCAAGGCTTCTCTCATGTGCTCAGTAAGCACACGTACAGTCATGCTTTGAACTACTTCTTGTGTCACAGGATTGCTTCACATTAACTGAAACATGTTGCATAATTACATCCCACACACGTGTACAGCTTGAGAAAAATGTGGACACATTGCTCACCGTCCCAAAAGCGTCATCGACGATCACATTAGCTAAAACGTGTTGCTTAAGAACATCCCATCAATGTGTACAGCACGAGAAAAATGTTTACAGATTTTTCATACTACCAAGAAAAGTCACCGATTTTGTTCCAGCAGCTGCATGTACTCCTGAACGATTAAATGAGTGATTGTTACATGGCTCGAATGCTACTTTGCCATTTACATCGAAAATACTTGTCTTAGCATCACTGATGTGTCCAACCGTGGTTGTAGTATTATCATATCCTCTTCCAGAGCAGTACTCCAGTTTTGGACCACCTCCTTTCAACTCGTAACACGTACGTTCTGTACTTTTATTAGATGATAATCATATAATAGCATGACGTCCATAATGGATTTCTCTACTGTGACTTCAGTACTTAATATGTACATAATGAAATACTTAAGACATATAATCGGTATGCGATGAATCTGGTGTACTATTACATATGTGTACAAATAATTAGCCTTGGAAAATTTCTTAAATATATGTATTCTGACATGATCTGCAAGCAGTTTCTTTTGCTTTCGTGGGGAAAGACAACATAGCCGTCAGTAGCTGCATCATATCTGGCAAGTAGCCTCAAATTTTCAAGGATATTTCTAGTGTTATCGCTTCAGCAAATATCTAATGAGTGACCAGGCAAGGGTAGTGATTGACTGCCTATGTACAATACACAATCAAGAATTCTTGTGAATAAAGCTTTCCATTTCTCTAATGACTTATGTTGCTCTAGCTGAACTGCATTATTTATTTATTTATTTATTTATTTATTGTTCCGTGGGACCACATTAAGGAGAAGTCTCCATGGTCATGGAACGAGTCAATACATGAAATTACAACACGATTGTAGAAACAGATAAAATGTGATATAAGAAACATATTCAGTTGTAGATTGTAGAAACAGATAAAATGAAATATAAGAAACATATTCAGGCGACACGTCGTTAGTTTAAATAAAGAAAATCAAGAATGTAACACTGAAGTTAGCTTAATTTTTTAGCTCTTCCAGGAGCTCCTCGACAGAGTAGAAGGAGTGAGCCATGAGGAAACTCTTCAGTTTAGGCTTAAAAGCGTTTGGGCTACTGCTAAGATTTTTGAGTTCTTGTGGTAGCTTATTGAAAATGGATGCAGCAGAATACTGCACTCCTTTCTGCACAAGAGTCAAGGAAGTGCATTCCACATGCAGATTTGATTTCTGCCTAGTATTAACTGAGTGAAAGCTGCTAACCCTTGGGAATAAGCTAATATTGCTAACAACAAACGACATTAAAGAAAATATATACTGTGAGGGCAATGTCAAAATTCCCAGACTATTGAATAGGGGTCGACAAGAGGTTTTCGAACTTACACCACACATAGTTCAAACAGCCCATTTTTGAGCCAAAAATACCCTTTTTGAATCAGAAGAATTACCCCAAAAAATAATACCATATGACATAAGCGTATGAAAATATGCGAAGTAGACTACTTCTCGTGTTGAAATGTCACTTATTTCAGATACTGTTCTAATGGTAAATAAAGTGGCATTTAGTTTCTGAACAAGACCCTGAACATGGGCTTTCCACAACATCTTACTATCTATCCGTACGCTTAGGAACTTGAACTGTTCTGTCTCGCTTATAACATGCCCATTCTGTCTGATTAAAATATCAGTTCTTGTTGAATTGTGAGTTAGAAACTGTAAAAACTGAGTCTTACTGTGATTTAGCGTCAAATTATTCTCCACAAGCCACGAACTTATTTCAGGAACTACATTATTTGATAATGTTTCAATATTACACACAAGATCCTTCACTACCAAGCTGGTGTCATCAGCAAACAGAAATATTTTTGAATCACCTGTAATACTAGAAGGCATATCATTTATATAAATAAGAAACAGCAGTGGCCCCAGCACCGATCCTTGGGGAACGCCCCATTTAACAGTGCCCCGTTGGGACTGAACATCATTACCACTCTCAATATTGCGGAGAATTACCTTCTGCTTTCTGTTCTTAAAGTGAGAGGCGAACCAATTGTAAGCTACTCCCCTTACTCCATAATGTTCCAACTTCTGCAGTAATATTTTGTGGTCAACACAGTCAAAAGCCTTCGTTAACTCAATGAAAACACCTAACGTTCGCAACCTTTTATTTAATCCGTCCAAAACCTCACAGAGAAAAGAGACTATAGCATTTTCAGTTGTTAAGCCATTTCTAAAACCAAACTGTACATGTGACAGCAAATTATGTGAATTTAAATGCTGCAGTAACCTTGTATGTACAACCCTCTCGATAACTTTAGCAAACACCGATGGCATAGAAATAGGTCTATAATTATCAACATTATCCCTGTCTCCCTTTTTATAAAGTGGTTTCACTACCGAGTACTTTAATCGGTCAGGAAACCGACCACTCCTAAAGGAAAAGATACAGATATGGCTAAGTACTGGACTAACATACATGGAACAATACTTCAGTATTCTGCTAGATACCCCGTCATATCCATGAGAGTTCTTGGTCTTTAGTGATTTAATTAGTAACTCAATCTCCCTCTTGTCAGTATCATGGAGGAGCATTTCAGGTAACAGTCTCGGAACACTTTTTTCTACGAGCGCTATATGATTCCCTGTAGGGACTAGGTTTCTATTTAGTTCACCTGCTATATTCAGAAAGTGATTATTAAATACCTTACATATATGCGACTTATCAGTAACATGGACATTCCCACTACGCACTGATTCTATATCCTCGACCTGTCTCTGCAGACCAGCCACTTCCTTTACGACTGACCATATGGTTTTAATTTTATCCTGAGACTTAGCTATTCCATCTGCATACCACATACTTTTTGCCTTCCTAATAACTTTTTTAAGCACCTTACAATACTGTTTGTAATGGGCTATTGCATTTAGATTATGACTATTTCTAACGTTTTGATATAATTGCCACTTTGTTCTACAAGATATTCTTATACCTTTAGTCAGCCACCCAGGCTGCCTGTTTGTGCTAGTACCCTGTTTTGAACGTTCTAACGGAAAGCAACTTTCAAAGAGCACGAGAAAAGTCTTGAGGAAAGCATTATATTTATCGTCTACTGTTTCAGCACTATAAACATCTTGCCACTCTTGTTCCTTCATAAGGTTTACAAAAGTCTCTACAGCAACTGGATCAGCTTTCCTAAAAAGTTGGTAACTATATTTAACATGTGTTGCAGCACAAAAATCTTTTAGACTTAAAATTTGTGCATCATGATCTGAAAGGCCATTCACCATTTTGCTAACAGAATGCCCTTCTAGTAATGACGAATGAACAAAAATATTGTCTATGGTTGTTCTACTATTACCTTGCACTCTCGTTGGATAGAATACGGTTTGCATAAGATTATATGAATTAAGGAGGTCTACCAGCATCCTTTTCCTTGCACAATCACTTATACAATTTATATTGAAGTCACCACATATAACTAACTTTTTATATTTCCTATAAAGTGAACCAAGAACCTCCTGTAGCTTTAGCAAAAATGTTGTGAAATCGGAGTCTGAGGATCTATAAATAACAACAGTAAGAAGTTTAGCTCCACTAAATTTAACCACACCTGCACAACATTCAAACACCTTTTCAGTGCAGTACTTTGAAACATCAATTGACTCAAACGGGATACCGTTTTTCACATACATGGCTACTCCCCAACACCGCAAAGAGCTCCTAGAAAAGCTGCCAGCCAACCTGCGTCCTGGTAAAGGAAGCCTCTGAATTATCTCCTTATTTAAGAAGTGTTCAGATATACCAATAATTTCAGAGTCAACATCTATAAGCAGTTCACTAACTTAATCTCTAATGCCTTGTATGTTTTGATGAAATATACTAATTCCCTCATTAATCGGATACCTAAGCTTTGTCGAAAGTGGTTTCTTTGTTAGAGAGACTTCCCTTATGCAGGAATACCCGTCAGCTGACTTCAATCTAAAAAAGGTACAGCTCTAACACCCACAACTACCGGTATTTTCCCATGAGTGATCCCACCACCCCCACCTATGCTGTCACCTATAAGCTTTGCCAACCTCCCCTTTCCATACCTGTTAAGGTGCAGGCCATGTCTAGTGAAACCCGTCCTGCTGATAGACTCCACCGACACCACTGAAATGTGACTCATGCCTTCTGTCATTAGCGCACCCCCAAGTCTCATGTTATTACGCCTGACGGCTGTATCAAGATGAGGCCGATCGTGACGCTGAAACAGTTCCACGAAATGCACATTCGTGTTGCCAGTCTGAGTGGCTATCTTTTCCAGGTCATCATCTATGTCATACTCCCCATCCCTATCAATACTACTACCAGCCCCACCCACAATCACTACCTGATCCTCTTTTGTAAAATCCCTACATAACCCCCCCCCCCCCCAAGTTAAAAGTCACCTGAGCCAATCCTGCATTAGGCTTCACAATGCTGGTGACCTGGTACTCACTCCCCAAAACTTCCTGCAACTGCTGGCCTACACCTCTACCATGAGAACTACCTAACAGCAGAACCTTCTTCTTTCTCTTAGACTGTGGAACTGTCCTAGCCACCGTAACTGCTGAGGTCTGCTGCATACTTCCTACATCTACAGCTACTAGAGATTCCTCTCCACTAGACTCTGACAGTTGGTCATATCTATTACAAACACCAATAGTAAAACTATCTGAAAATCTCCTTCTCCTAGCAGATCTCTTGCCAACAGCCAGCTCCCATTCCCCAACCCCCTTCTCCCTCCTCATCCTATCTAGCTCCTCCTGTGCGTTTTTCAACTGCACCTGAAGGGCACAGATCTTACGCTCCTGCTCCTGTATCAACTTACTCTTGCTACATAACCTGCAGTTCCAGGAGAGGATCTCACCAGAATGCCCACTGGCTTCCCCACTGCATTCCCCCAGTAAAAATACTTCGAACAAGTCTCACACCGCAATCCACTACTCACGAACCTACGGCAAAGCCCACACTTCTCACTCATGGTAAAATTTTACAGTTATTGAAACAAGAAAAAAACTTTATCTAAGTTCCGCTACTACAATAAGAAGATGTTAAAAACTGACTACAATAATCACAAACTTGCTCTACAAGGAAAGTAACTACTATTATTGACAGTATTAATCAACAACAAATGAGAATATAACAAAATACTAACACAGAAAGAAAATCAGACGTCTAATGACAGTAACGAAACTGAAAGCAGTTCGCAAAAATTTCTTCTGAAGTTATTTCACCGGAAAACACCAAGAACACCGGTTGAAGACTACTAAAGTTCCTAAATAAGCTACTATGCACAAACAATTAATTAGTACTTAGCTTTCGATGCGCCGCTACAGCTGCAACCGGTCAGCGCGGAATGTAAACACGGGTAAGAGGTTAAGTTGCTCGATACGAAACACAAATATCAGGTCACAACACAAGAAACGCAGAGGTGAATGAAGAAACCACTAATAAGTCACTTATATAGTATATATTATCACAAAAACCGTTAAAATACATATCTGCAACCTTAAAAGTAGATGAAAACTTAGAGAGCGATCTCACACGCAGTCACGCGCTTATGACGTCACACCTCGATTGTTTTCAAATGCGTCAACGTGATGACAGCGTTTCCCTTGATCTGATACTCTGGGTAAAAGCTGTTTCCCTGTTTTAAAACCAAGTAGCTGTACAAATGTGCCTCTTTTTTTTTTTAATCATGCAAGGAAAGCAGTATATAGCACATTTCATAGAATAATATTACAACCATGTCATTAAAACTCTCTCGTCATTTTCTAACTTCATATAAAACCAATCCTCTGACAATTATCTATGGAGAAAAATGCATCTTCATTGTGCTTTTTACACGCACCCCATTCCTTAACCAGTTCACTTTTCAAACTTCAAACTCTCACTTACATTTGCTGCCCAATAACTAACATCAGAGAAATCTTTCAAGTCAATTTACTCTGACAGAGTGATTCTCTGAGCAGATGTTTGGGCATATTAACGCAGAAATGTATGTGTTTCTACTGTAGAAAATAAACAGTTTACGAACTCTGAACTTCTCATCAAGATGTAAATTCTGGTATTATTGCAATGCTTATGCTGTCAGCAATTTTCACAATAAATCAATAAATCTGCCAACATTTTCAACTAGTTTAGCTAGCTGTTCCTGATCTGTTTTTCGTCTTTTCTTGCAGTGGGCGCCACATTCCTTTCTCAAAGCAATTATGGATAATTGGTGAAAAAATTAAATATCTGTACAAAATACTTATAAACAATTAATAAATAAACATAAGTAATAAATAACTAGAGCAGAAATTTTAAAATGATATAGTCGCTGAAACAAGGAGACAACCGAGACTGCTATAGGTAGCAGTACGTACGTACAAGTCTGGGAAGGAACGGAAAACAGGACACAATGTGTACAATAAGACCTGTAG
Organism: Schistocerca americana; assembly: GCF_021461395.2. Classification (NCBI taxonomy): domain Eukaryota; kingdom Metazoa; phylum Arthropoda; class Insecta; order Orthoptera; family Acrididae; genus Schistocerca; species Schistocerca americana. The sequence continues at coordinate 383,809,915 of NC_060123.1, read as the reverse complement.
CTAGCTATACATCACTGTTAGGAAGAATACTGGGTTGGGTATTAATCACATTATTTCAGTAGAATATTGATTTTTTCGGTCTACATTAAACTAGAATTTTTTTTCTTTCACCAAACATTTCAGTGCACAGATAAAAAGATGCACGTCATTATTTGCTAAAATAACAAATTATGAACAAAAACTTACTTAGGGGAATTCAGATACCTCTCTCAGTTACGCGAGCGTTAAGACCAACCACAATAGCTACTGTTTCTTAGGGAAACTCGCAAAAACAATTTTGGGAATAGTAGCTTTTTATTGTCACATATCGGCAATGCAAAAGCTGTCGTCTCCCCGCAATATAAAAATTTTCTTATGCAGCATTCTATAATACGGAAATATTACGTATCTGTATATTGTAACTGAAGGCTTCTTTTTCTTATGTCTGTCCACTCCTGATGTACGCTAATTCGGAACAGAAACACAACAAGGGAATCGCGAAGCCAGTGAGAGCACTTGTTCCGCACATACGTCACCAGCGAGAGGGGGCCACTATCGGGAGATCTCACGGCCAGACGTTTCGTGGTTGGGTACGATCCCCATTCCCAAAGCCAGAAACGTAAATTATTAATTGCAGAAACAATACTAACACTGGAAATCAGTTATGACGAGGACTATACACAAGCCCTGAGATATCGTACTTTATTTTTTGATGAAAACTATATCTTACAGTTTTTTGTCGCCTAAAAGCTTTGTGCGCAGGGTATCCGCCCCAAAGCTATGCCTCTGGCCATTAAGATCAATTTTGTGACATAGTTCTCACTCTTTTCGTTGTAATGTTAACGGATTCTGAAGTCATATTCTTGTATTTGTCTCCAGAGTCAATACTGAGGCATTATTGCTCTTAGCATGCACTTTTGTTATATGTGTCTTAAACCTAAGCCAATCTGCTGACTTTATACGGAAGAAACTATGGAACGAAATTTATTACAGAGACTGCCAAACACATTACTTACTGCGGCTTCTAGAATGATTTTTCTAGTGTGTAAATGTTTTTCTTTTATCCTTGTATTGCTTTATATTTATCTCTCCTTATATTACTAACTTCCATGCATGTAAATATTAATTGTCAGTTAATAACTCATAGTTGAACGGGAATTGTATTTATTATGATAACATGTTGCTAGACGAATGGTTTTTAAATGTGATTATTAACCACTGTTGAAAGACAATAAATTCTGTTATTTTTATTAACATAGGTACGGTTTTGCGCCTAGATCTTTACTGAATTTAGAGCTCACTACTATGACAGTATCTTGAGCCATATAGTCATGTTTGCGTCTTTTTTGTTGAAAGGAATAGTGTATTTGTGTTGTTATGATCATTTGCTGAATTTCTTTTTTCTAGTGGATGTGACATGATACGTTTCGAAAGCCTTAGGATAACTTCCTGTAAAGCACTTTCCAAATTAGCTTTCAGCTACAAGTAGAGATTGATGAAAGTTGACTGTTACATTTTCAACTTTAAACCTTTAATTGGCAAACTTTCACTATACAGTCATTTCGTGTATTAGTTAACGCTTGTCTTATGAAAAAGCAGAATTATATACCTAGTTATCGATTGTGAACATCTTTAGATCAGTCTGCGAGCTATTCATTGAGTTCCAGCTGAGCTAGCCAATCATGTCACAGCCCGCCCTACTGGAAATTCTGGGTCGCGTGCGTGAAACGACGCTCATGGGTTTGGGTAGAGAGTGTGAGGCATTGTTTGGCCTGCAGTGGTGACCTTCATGTGGCGTTTCAGTGTAATAAGATGAACTTTACCGGTGTGCACTATGAACGCATCTGTGGTATGAGTTTGCTTTCACAGAAATCGTGTAAGTCATGTGTAGTTATGTTCATGGTTAGGGTCGGGAAATTGAAGCCAGAGAATTGCAAGCGAAACGCATAGCTCAGAATCTTTTCTCCCATTTGGAGATCCGTTCTTTGTGTTTCTGAGAGCAGAGTAAGTTTTGATAGTTTGTAAGGATTTGTTTCTTTCTAATTCATCCGTGTGGTAGAGAATTTTATTTCGTCTCAGCCCCTGTCAATCAATCTTTATAAATGTTTTGTAACTTGTATAGATCTTGCTTTGTTTGAACTCTGCTCTGAGCATTAATGCTCCAGCTACTGTAGAGGTTAATTACTTTTGGAGAAAATTACATGGATTTATATATAAGCTTTCTTTGAAATCATTTTCACCTTTACAATAACTTTTCTAATTGGACGAGTTTATGCCGACTTGCACGTAGCAGTCAGCTTGCGATCAATTGATGTGAGATACACTACTTTCCTCCATCCATTAGTTTTTTCCTGGTTTTCTCACTAGAACTATTTTTGCAAACTAAAGTCGTTCGTTGTGAATATTACACTTAGCGTTTCTATGCACGATTGACAGTCATTCATTGCATATAAAGTGTGGCTTATTTGATGTCTTGGTACACATGCCTAACGCACTTGACGCAGATACCAGTCAAGGTCAATTCAATGTTTGTCACGCATGGTGCAGTGTTTATTACGATTACTCAGGTTCACGTGTAATCAGTTTCCTTTCTGTTATACCCACTGTAATTCGTTGCGCAAAGTAAATGTTTCCTGTTTAGATAATAAACTACTAACTCTTAGCCGCCAGCCAGCGTCACTACTTTGATTTATTGAACTAAACCTTACCTAGGGACGGCATGTCCTTTACTTCAGGGCATAACTCAACTTAATTTCTTACATAACCCGTTTGCAAAATGTAGCAGCAACCTTACAGACCCTAACTTCCATTCCCTTGATGTTTCTGTTGGTAATCATCTCTTAAGTGAAGTGTGCAGCACTCCTCTTGACTAGGTTTAAGAGCTGGAGCAGTGAGTTGTACTGGTATGTCAAGCTTTAGGAGAATATAAAGGTGTTTCAAATAATTCGTACTCACTGCTGATACGAGTGCCATGTTGCTTCCAAACGCGATGACGACGTGAGAGACACCTTCTTTCACAGGTAGACCTCCACAGTAAATTGTAATACGTAGGGTGCTGAAGTCGGAACTTAAACGAGAAGTTTGTATGTGAAATACATTTTCACTTCGTAGAACAATATTTTCTAATGAATTCATGGACAACGCGTAGTCACACGTTAGCAATTATCTCGCAGTCGGTTGATTTGCAGACCCATTTTTACTGAGATTTTTATTTCCGGTTTTGTTATTAATTATGACGCCCTGTAGTTTTGGTATTAACAGAAATCACCAAAAGTGTTGTGAACCATTGGATTCGAACATGACTCTGTGACTGGAAAAGAAACCACTAAGTACTTGACGTAGTTTTATTTCAGAATATCTTTGTTATTCGTTCAACAACACGATTACTGTCGTCCCATATTGACCACCTCCCCCCGCCCCCTTTCCTCCATTTCTCGACTCCATGAATCAGCTTATTACACTGACTGACTGGAGAACGTCCTTTAACTTATTTCTGGAAACGTGATAAGTTCATTAAATGTCGTTGCAAGCTATTCTGGTGTCTACGGTCGTCTAGTAAACGTAGCGGCCAATTATTCTTCTGCTGTTCTCTTTAGTGTAACGTGGACGTCTTTCCTTTTTTTTTATTTACGTTTTGACAAGATACGTTTCTCAACAATGCAGTGGTCCCTGAAGCGGATGTAGCGTTGCCCAGCACCAGTATTCAAGAAGATCGCTGGAGAGCAGCGAGACTTTTTCACAGATCTTCGGAGGGACTTAATGTGCAGAGAAGTCGATGCGGCCTGAACGTAAGCGAAAACACACCTTTCTCTTTAGTCTTTTGTTTACAGCGTATCATAAGCTCCCACCCAGAAAAATCGAACGCACATAAGCGAAGACGAAAACAGTCATCCAGAAATAATGAAATTTCAGTAAGTGGAGAACTGTGTCACGGACATATGACGAATAGCGCATAATAGCATTAAGCCAATAGACAATAGTTGTGTACCCTGTAAAACATTTTTGAAGTTCCTGTCACAAAGGAGCATAGATATTTGGTAATAATTACTGTTGTTCTTGTGTGAATAGCAGCTTGCTCGGAATGTAGAAAAACGTAAGGCAAAGCAGATGAGTAAGAAAAACCGTACTTCAATGTTCGAATGCAATATAAGTGGTGTGGTGTTTGACACAAAAATGGTTCAAATTGCTCTCAGCACTATGGGACATAACTTCTGAGGTCATCAGTCCCCTAGAACTTAGAACTACTTAAACCGAACTAACCTAAGGACAGCACACACATCCATGCCCGAGGCAGGATTCGAATCTGCAACCGTAGCGGTCGTGCACTTCCAGACTGTAGCGCCTAGAACCACTCGGCCACCCCGGCCGGCTGTTTGACATATACACATCGACTAAATATCTAGGCGCAACGTTGCAAAGCGATATGAAATGAAACGATTAAGTCAGGAGGTAGTAAGTAAGGCGAATAGTCGACTTCGGTTTACTCGGAGGCTACTGGTACCCATTCTTGAGTCCTGTTCGAATGTTTGGATTCCTTACTGGAGAATAGGGATCTGCAACTGAATGCTGATCGATTCTTCTGCTGCCAACGTTCATTTCGCGTAAGGACAGCGAAGTCAAGATATGATAAATTAGGGTTCTTACCGAGTTATATAGACAGATGTTTTTCCATCGTTCCATTTCCAAATGGAACAGGAAAAGAAATGACTATAGGTGGTACAAGGTACCATCCGCCGTACACCATATGGCAGCTTGCGGAGTACGTATGTAGATTTAGATTTAAGCGTAAACGAGTGCAGAATGAAGGCAAAGACTTTCCTGAGAGATTTTCATAACGTGTATGATTTTAGACTGTTTACATATGTTATCTCATTGCACAATACCGTCACTGAAATTGTATTAAACAGGCTTCCTATTTACTGTACGTTATTATGAGAAAGCGCATATATTTGTTCGAGAAAATAAGAGTAAAATCTCGTCTGGTAGCTAATTTTTATCTGAGAAACATTTTTCGTATGCCAAGGATAATGTTGGTCTTTTGTACAGACAATTGTCATTCAAAGCCGCGGCACCGTGTCGTGCAGTTAACCAGTATCCTGCCTCGTCGTACTAGAGTGCACATCAACTGTATTATTTAGTAATAAGATAAGTTTTGGATCGCTTACCACAGTAATATTGTAAATGTAGCTGTGCGTACTGTACATCGAAATGGTTATGGATGAACATGTAAACACTACAGATCGTAACTACAGTGAATACGGCATGCTTTACTTGCATTGAAATGATAATCATAGGAAGTGTGTTGTACATTCACAGATATCCAAAGTAGAACTTACACAGTCTCGCCTTTTTTTATTAACTAATGGTAAAAGCTCAATAAAAGTAAAATCTTATCCGGTAACTTTGGCTTTTCTGATAACTTAAAAGATGTGAAATTCATGTATTGACGCCAACGTTACATAAATTGAGATCGTCTGTAGTATTAGGAGGTGTTAACGTGCTCTTAAGGCCTTTAGATTTTCTTGGCAAGAACAGTTCTATTACTGTACGTCGTAGTTATGACAACGTGAACTCTCTATCACACTCTACTTGGGCTACTCAGACGGTTGCTACTGCTGTCCTTAAAATTTGCGAAGAAAAAGAAAAAACACAGTGACTCCGACTGTCCTCTGTATCTGCAGGCTCGTATTGGTGTTTGCCCTGAAAAACGACTCTTCCATGTAGCTCAGTGTCTGACATACTTTTAATGGAGTTTAACTGTCTATTCACGAATTGTACAACATTAAATACATTCTAGACAACTCTTCGGTTACGTTGACAACGATGAATTCCTTGAAGCTGTGAATGCATGACAAATCTTAGCCTTCCCCTCACTGTGCAATCTGAGACTGCACTCGCCTTTGGTTTTGAATCTGACGGAGACGTTACTAGTTACGCCGCAAAGTTTAAGTAATAGCTCGACCTGAAGTTCATTCCTGAAAACATAAAGTTCAATTAAAGTTTGTTAACAGAAAACGAAAGCAGTCCCCACATGGTAGAGTGCTTCAGCTTCAGCTACTCGACGTAATTCAGAGTGCTATACTGAGTGGATTCTTCCTGATTCTGTCACCTAGAATGATAAAGAATAATCCTTCGGTTCACATACAACATGGTTTTCGAGGCAGAGCGTAGAGTGGCGCATGTATCAGCAACTTCCATCTGAACGAGCGCACAGGGACACCTAACCTCAACTCACTAGTGACTGCGTTCGCCTCTAGCAATATGTGATCCATCTGACCAGACAAATAACTAATGGCGTCCCCATGTGGGTCTCTGCTAAGGCTTGATAGTTTCTTTTAAAATTCCCGGATCTTATCCTGAGTGAACCCAATTGAAAATTATCACCCTAGTCTGCACAGCAATGTCACATACTTTTTTTAAAAAAATACGTCTCAATGTCGGCTTTGGGTTGTGAATGAACTCCTAAAGACTTAAATTCGACTGATGAACTAACTTTACACTGCCCCAAAACTGCATATCCTTACAATATCTTATCTATACAAAATATCTATACTAAATGCATGAAACGCAGGGTAGTCAAGCTAAAGAGGATCTCGAATATGTAGTAAAATCATTCATTTCATACATCTCTAAATGGGCACTGGGAATGCTTTCTGTATATCAAATATTGTAAATGAATTACTGCTCTGTAATGTGATACCCTATCGTCAAGTGAACGTCTTCTTCCCTCTAAGGATCGACATTTCAGTTCACAAAGCATCTACACGGCACTCACGTGTTAATGAAGACACTCTGTAACAGACCTAATGCCAAGCCTCTGTACTCCTTCGATGTCTTCCTTTGAAAGCATCTGCTGCGGATCCCAAATTCTCGAGCAGTACTCAAGACTGTGTTGCACTATTCTACACTCATGCTCATAAGTTAAGGATAATTGCAGAATGTGGTGCCACACAACGTGGCACTATACGAAAATGGCGCCAATATCGTAGGCACATAGGGAACACACACAACACAGATCTGTAAGTCCACGGTATTGGTGATAAGTTGAGAAAACCGTCCCGAAACATATGTGCTACAAAACGCTACTGTTTCCTATGCATGTACCCCGACATCAATATGGGATATGATCACCATGCACACGTACACAGGCCGCACAACCGGTTGGCATACTCTGGATCAGGTGGTCGAGCAGCTGCTGGGGTATAGCCTCCCATTCTTGCACCAGAGCCAGTCGGAGCTCCTGAAGTGACGTGCAGCGATACGTTGAGCGAGAGCATCCCAGGCGTGCTCGATGGGGCTTAGGTCTGGAGAACAGACAGGCAACTCTATTCGCCTGGCATCTTCTGTTTCAAGGTACTCCTCCACGAAGGCAGCTCGGTGGGGCCGTGCGTTATCATCCATCAGGAGGAAGGAGGGACCCACTGCACCCCTGAAAAGGTGGACACATACTCGTGCAAACTGACGTCCCAATACACGTAACCTGTTACAGTTCCTCTGTCAAAGACATACAGGGGTGTATGTGCACCAATCATAATCCCACCCCACACCAGCAAACCATGACATCCATACAGGTCCCTTTCAAGGACATTAAGGGGTTGGTATCTGGTTCCTGGTTCACACCACATGAATACCCGGCAGAAATCACTGTTCAGACTACACCTGGACTCATACGTGAACATAACCTAGGACCACTGTTCCAATGGCCATCTACTGCGTTCTTGACACCAGGCTTTACGGACTCTCCTGTGACCAGGGGTCAGTGGAAGGCACCTTCCGGGTCTCCGGACGAATAAACGATGTCTGTACAGTCATCTGTAGACAGTGTGTCTCGAGACAACTGTTTCAGTGGCTACGATAAGGTCCCGAGCAAGGCTACCTGCAGTACTCCGTGGCCGTCTACAGGCACATGTTGAAATATCGGTCTTGTTGTCGTGTTGTACACTGTGGACGTCCCGTACTGTAGCGCCTGGACACGTTTCCTGTCTGCTGGAACCGTTGCCATAATCTTGAGATCACACTTTGTGGCACACGGAGGGTCCGTGTTTCGACCTGCTGTGTTTGGCCAGCCTCCAGTCGCCCTAGTATTCTACCCCCTCATAACGTCATCAGTATGTGTTCTTTGAGCAATTTTCAATATACAGTCTCCATTAACATGTCTGAAAACGTCTGCACACTTACTCCGTGCACCGTACTCTGACATGCACCAACACAACTCTGCGTACGTGGACTGCTGCCAGCGCCACCGTGCAACGAGCGCAGGTCAAATGCACCGCACTGTCATACCCCGAGATGATTTATACCGCAAACCGCACACCAGAGCGTTGTTTCACCATGATCAGCATTATCCTTAATTTACGTACATGACTGCATATACAGCCTCTTTTATACACGGTATCCCAATAACATTGCGATAAAGTTCGAGGGCTTGTAGAGGTTGTCTCGAGTAACAATCAAAAGACAGTAACCCGTGTCGGCAAACGTCATCCTACGGTTTGTACAGAGCGTCGACGTTATAGGCCCCGCCGCCTGTCATTGGGCCACCTCTTCGGCGGGAAACTTGACTTTGTACGCTGGCAGACCTTTGGCTGAATGTCACGTATTGTTGTTTGTTATGCTTTGATCGGGACTGATTGTCACCGTCACCTGTGGAGAAGGTGGAGCTAATTGCTATGTAAACAGGTGTCGTCTCCTATGAATGCGGTGCTCTGTTGCCTGGTGGATGACTTTGTACACGGGTTTCTATCTCCATTTTAGTTTTAACCTGTTCACCGGAAAACATTGAAGTTTTTAGACGATTCCAGGTGAAAAGTAGACTGCAGATGGAAGACTGTGTCCGAAACCGTCATCCACCGGGGCAACATGGCACCGAATTCGTGGGAAACAAGACCTTCCTTCCGGCAGCTATCTCCACACTCTCCACTGGCGATCGTGGCAATCAGTCACATTTGCTGTCGAAGGGGTGACCTAGTGGCCGGCGGCGGCAGCAATAACTTCGACGCTTGGTAACGTCGTTGGATGACGTTTCCTGGCATTGGCTCCTATTCTCGATTTGTTCCTCAATATACCTTCTACAGCCTCAAGAATTTTTTCGCAACGTTTATGGAACACGCTGTATATGAGCAAGATTTTCCAAAAATTCTATCAAGAAACAGATCGACCTTTCCTGTACACCTCAGTATCATCAGCATAAAAACACAGATTGCTGCTCTTGCAGACCGTCAGACTATACAAAATGAAAACAGCTCTATACCACCACTGTGAAGCACTCCAGACAACGTGCTTGTCTCTGATGAATATTCGCCGTCGAGGACAACTTACTGGGTTCTATTATCTACGAATTCTTCGAGCCATTCACGTATGTGGGAACTTAATCCATATGTTCCGACCTTCATTAACCGTATCTCATAGCTACGTAGTATTAAGTATAACACCTTTTAATCCAAAGAAATTAAGAAAAACCTCTGTGAATTAATGACTACAAAAATTTGATCATTAATTTTACTTATGTTTGAATGCAAGAGCGATGTTCCTCAGTTCTTGGAAAAATTTCTCTAATTTTTCAGAGTCGATGCGCGACAAGATACATGTTATTTCTGTTGAAACCGAGAAATAAAGGTGCTTTATATGCAAAATTGCCTTTACGCTAACAGTATACTAGCAAGATGAAGAAGACTGTACAATGCAGTATCCCAGAGTGATCATTTCAGAAATTGCTACAAACATTCAGTTATGTTGGTTATGTAAAGTGTAGCAATTAAGGCTAGTCGGTCATTGGTCTTCTAATGAAAAGATGTAAATATGACCTGGAAAGAGCAGTCACATTCACCTACTAGCTGGTCTTTAAAGAACAACACACGTATCCAGGAAATGTATTGTCAGCTTCCATACAGTTTGGATCTGCAGCTTATGCCCCAAGTCTGTGAAAGTTTACCTTAGTGCGAAAGCCTGGAAAGCTTAAGGAATGTTACTACTATTCAGAGAGTAACTATTTCGGTGTTCTAATTGATTACTAGACGCGGTAACTCGTTTAGATAAACCAAAGGTAATAGTTCGGGAGTACTATGTCGCCTAACACGAAGTTCATCCAAGCCACCGCTCAGATAATATTAAACGTCTGTCGTAGCTCTAGCATTCTACTTTAACATCTCTCTCGCTCACCATATTATCTGGTATCTTCCTTTATTACGTGGAACGTGTCATATACAGTTAACCGAGTGATGAGTGCTGGATTTATTCTAGCTTAACGTTAGACAGCTGAGGCACTATCTCCTACCTAATGCAGTGCGATTACGTTTTACAAACATTTAGGCTCTTCGATCATTTGACTGGAAATTTCAGTATGTACTATATCTTTATTTTAGTGCGCTTATGATCCTTATCTGAATAGTGTTTTCAGCCCCTACCGGTCTTTTCTTTCTAATAGCAGCTTTAATCCTATTAATTGTGATTATGACGAAGTATACAGTTAATTTCACCTGACAGTATGAAATGAATTCTCTTGCCTAAATCACGGTCACAATACGAAGTCATCAGGCCTATTCCCAGATTAAGCAGTTGAAACCTTCCCGTCTCCTCTATATGTCTTTTGTTACGCAACCTTCCCTTCTACAATAAACTATGAAACCTTCCCTTAGGATTTCTATCTCTTGCTTATTAACAACAAATGAAATCTTCACTTTGAAATTAATTCTCCTTCTCAATCTTCGCATACAAATTTAAGTGTTGCTTATTAAAAGTGATTCGCTGATTATTTCGACGAAACATAGAATGTGTCGTCGGCGTGGCCTTCAGTCGTTACCTGCAATAACCGAAAACTGTTCCTTACCTTTTTTTTACTGTTACTGGATAGTCATCTGACTGCTACATCGAACTACGACTTGAATATACTTACTCTCTTTTACTATACTCTATTAGCTGTTGGTGGGCTGTTTTAATAAATTGCTGTATTTATTACCAAAGCTGACATTACTCTATAATAGCAGAGCTGACGTTATTCTTTAATTAATTTGACTGAAGTTACGTAATTCATAGTTAAACTTTTTTTGACAACAATAAAATTTTGCAAAGTTTTACGTTGATGCTTTTTGGGATGGGTTATTATCAGTAATGTAATGTTGCCGGCAAAAATTAAGTATATTCTGAATGAAATGATTTTACAAAAGTTCAAATGGGACTTACTTTTTACAATAATCTTACAACTAGCATTGCGCAAACATACCTTCAGTAGTCTTGAGTTTCTCCAAAAAAAAATTCAATAATATTAGTTCCTCTTATGATAATAGTTAGCTGATGTCTCTGTACATCCGTTTATAGTCTCCTGTAAATCATAGCTGGTAGGTGGCAGGCACAATGCTCCTGTGAACCTCTCACTTGACACCTGCTACTGACTCGCTTCCCATGTCGCTTACTACTGACTTCCTACGAACGCTAAAGTGCGGTCTCTCCCGCCAACAATGCTTTCTGGTGCAGACAATCCCTGCTACCTGCTGTGAAATGTATTCGTCCCATGTTGTATGCTTTCTGTGGCAATAAATTCTACAAAGTTTCCCGATCTCTTTCATTATGCTTTCGGACAGGTTAGAAGAACTGTGATATCTTGATATGTATATTGGTGTTACGTTCTTACTCTATAACATTTGTTTCCATATGTCTGACCTAAACTGTGGTCCGTTATGTGAAATAACCTTCTGTACGTGTCCTACTATTGATAGAAAATCTCTTACAAATGCTCTTGATACTGATCTAGCTGTTGCTTTCCTTAGTGGAGAAAATGTTACAAATTTGGATGTCAGTTCTACGGCTACTAGAATATAACTATAACCTTTACTTGTTCTGGGGATTTGATCGAAAAGATCTACTGCTGCCATGTGTCTTAACGTAACCGGTATGATGGGATACAGTGGTCCTGTTGATGATTTAGCTTTCTCGCATATCTTGCAAGATGCTATAACTTTGCGAATGTGTTTTTCCATATTGTTGAAGTGGCAGTTTTGTCGATGAATGAAAGCATTTCCCAGCTCCGTAATGTGCATAGCTTAGGTGCGTATACCATACCAATTTGTTTCTGACCCCTTCTGGAATGCATAAAAGCTAATTGTTGCCGTCTGGGTATGAGCGAATAAATAGAATATTTTGATGTGTAGTGTAATTATGTCTGAATTTTGCGTTGCTCTTGTCTCGTCAAAGCGTTACAATCTCTTTTAGTGTTTCATCTTTCTGCTGTTCTCTCTCTATGACCTGTAATGCTGATTATATAAAATTTTCGAAAGCAACTTGCTTGATATACATAGTACTATGGTTTTGTGGCAGAAGGTATTTTCTTTCTCTAGTCGTTTATGGTGTATAGATATCGATAAGCCATCACCAACAATATTCTGCGTGCATGGAATGTGTACAATATTAAAGTCAAACTCTTGTAGATATAATTTCCAACGGCTTAATCTATCATGCGTAAGTTTTGCTGATAATAAAAATTGGATTGCTCGGTGATCGGTATATACTATGGTGTGCTTCTATATAGATAATGACGGAATCTCTTAAATGCCCATGCTACGCATAGCGTCTCTAATTCTGTTACAGAATAATTGCGCTCTGCTGGAGAAAGTATCCTGCTAGCAAACGCAATATGTTTAACGATTGTCTTACCTTCCACCTCTACTTCCTGGGAAATATGTACTCCTAGTGCTGTAGTTGAACTATCTGTTGGAATGGAAAAGTTTTGTGTTGGGTCAGGATGTAATAAAAAAGGTGCCCTTAGTAACGCTTCTTTCAAATTCTCGAATTCAGATTCAACGTCTTCATTCCATGGCCAAATTGTGTTTTTACTTGTGAGCTGGTATGGCAAGGGTGTGTCTAATGCTTCATAATGAATGAATTTTCTAAAATAATTAATAAGGCCTAAAAAGCTCCGTAGTTCCTTCTTATTTGTTGGCACATCGATATCTTTCAGTGCTTACAATTTGTGAAATGATTTGACCTAGAAATGTTATTGAGCTGTTTCCAAATTCAGATTTACGGAGGTTTATAGTTACACTATTCTGCTCGAATGTATTCAGTAATTGTTGAAGAGTGTGGTTGTGCTGTTCCCAGATTTCTGCTGCAATTAGAATGTCAACTACATATATAGTAATTTTGTATTTAAGATCTTGTGGGAGAATTGAATTCATGCATCATATAATGGCTGCAGACGAAATCGTTTACAAATTTGGTAACATTCACCAAAGCAAAGGAATGCCGTATACTTTCGGCAATTTGGATGCTACTGGATTTGCAAAAATCCTGATTTGAGATCGAGGGTGGTATATATAGAGGTGTCATGAAACTTTTGCAGTAACCTTTCTAACGTCTATGGTCGGTCAGTTTCTGTAATGATTATTTTATTAATCTGACGTGAATCTAAAACTAAATGGAGTGATCCATCCTTCATTTCAACAATGTGTAATGGATTTATATATCGGCTTGCTGCTGGTTCAATTATACCCTGATCAATCATTGCTCGTAACTCTTTCTTAACTGCTTCTGTGTGTATATGCGGGGAAGGATAGTGTTTTGCTTTGAAAGTCTCGTGTGGTTTCACCTGAAATTCGTACATAAATCCTGTCATCGTTCCTGGAACAGAGTTAAAAACTGTTTTATGTTGCACAAGATTATTTTCTAATTCTGTGCGTTCTGTGTCGTCTTTTGCTATACTGTCTCCAACCTTGCGTGTAATTGTCTTTAATACATTATACTCCTGTTCCTCTGCCATGTCGTTATTATGTGTATTCGTGTATAGTGTGAGATAACAATCGTTATCTTTAGAACCTGCAATAATCTCGATTCTGTGCATATTTTGTTCTTCTGAGGATACTGTGTTTTGAAATCTCACTACCACTTCACTGTCTTCCTTCTGTAATGTTAGGTATGACGATTTAAAGTCAATCTTTGTGTCATACTGTACGAGAAAATTCAATCCTAATATTATATCAGTCGTTAAATGTGGACATATCCAACAATTACTGTGGAAAGTTTGCCCTGCAAAAACACACGTTAATTGTGTCCGTCTTTTCAATTCAATGCATTTTCCTGGAAATGCTCCCTTAACTTTAGTTTTGTTTAACGGGAGTACTGAGTAATCATTATTGGTATTGCACCTGTTAAATGTATCTTCGTTAATTACGCACATTGGTGAGCCTCAATCAATTATTGATAAAATATTTTGTGACTTTAAATTTATCTCGGTTATTGGGTGACATGTAGTTTTCTGTATGATCGGTTTTTCTTGTAACAATGTGTCTCGCACGTCGTCGAATGTAGTGGCACTCTCTGTCATTATCTTTTCTCTGTCCTTATCCATAGTGTCGTCATTTAGAGATTCATCACAGGCTATCTCTAGTCATAAATGTTCTGACATTTCATTTTCTGCCAGGGAATGTTGTGTGTTTTCTATGAGCTGTACTGCTCTACCATTTTGATTATTAGCGGCACGTGGCGGATGAAATCTTGTGAGTGGTACATTCATACGATGACTTGGTTGTTGTGAAAACTTTGAATTTCTATGAAAATTGTCATTGTAGAATGTCCTTTGCGGTCGGTGTTCATTATCTCTCCTTATGTCGTTATACTGTAGTTATACGGCGAGACCCGCGTGTTTCTGTGAAAAGGCTGTCTTTGTTCATTTTGTGTATTTTGCGGCTGACTCGTGTAATGGCTTGCATCTGTCGCATTATCTAGGCAGTGATTCATGTGAAAGTTTGACCGGTTCGGCATTTCTTGTCGTATATGTGTCGTGTTATGTGGATGGCTTTGTTGCTGTCTTGAATTGTAATGTACATTGTTATTATACTGCTGTTCATTAAATACCTGTGTGTATTCCCGATTAAAATATTCATTTTCGCTGCATATCCTTTATTACAATTGTTATTGCCAAATCATGTTTGCTCACAATTAGCATTGTTTGTCTGGTTTGCGTTATGTCGTGAAAACTTCTTACTAACAAACGCATAATCTGCGTGGTGTACCTCTAGCAATTGCAGGATGTCTCTAAATGCGTACACGCTGTCCTTTTGCTGGTCTGTTAATAACGACACTTTTAATACTCTGGGGAGTTTTGAAATACACAGCTGTATTAATGCGGATTGACTGAATGGCTCTTTGAGGTATTGGTTTTGTTCAACCATATACTCGAAAAATTGTGTGATTGTTGGGAAACTAGAATTCTCGAAATTTGGAAGACTAATTAGCCGATCTTTAATGCTACTCTGTGTGATATCTGACCAATATGCTGCTAGAAATGCTTCCTGGAATGCTTCTACTGAAAAACACTGTCTAGCAATTGGTCGGATTCTTCTCGCTGGTTCCCCAACAAGAAAACTAATAATAAATTCTAGCTTATGTTGAACTGGCCATGGCGGTGGGAGTGCCGCATTGAATTGTTGGATCCAGTCCAGTGGATGTATTTGCGTCCTGTTGTTTTTAAATGTTTTAAACTTTCTCACTGAAAGGAAATACTTGTGGTCGAAACCATCATGTCTTTGTGTGTTCTTATTTTCGTGATGTTGTGCATATGAATTTATGTGAATTTCTGCCTGTTTAAGATCTCTTACTATCTGAAGTCTACCGACATTATATGTATTGTGCATCTAGAGGTGTACATGTCCCGCTTTTAACCCGCCCATGCTTGCCCGGTGGCCAGGCGGGCAGGCCGCCGCTCGTTGTCAACAGAACGGGCAGGCTGCTTCACTCCCAGCCAAGCCAAGCAGAACCCAACCCGGGCAGGCTGCGGGAAACTTGCTTGCCTGCCCATATTACTGCTGAGCTGCGCTACGCAGCCGTTTAGTCTGCGCTCGTCATTGTCGTATGATGAACGTTAATCAAAAGTTTTTATTTTACCTGAGCACCAAAAGACAAACCCTAACATTATATATATATGTATTAATTTCAGGTAAAAAAAATATTGGTTTTATTTGTATATTCTTCCTTTACGCGTATATTTCGGGCTTCTTATCTACATAAATAAAAATTAATTGCCAAATGTGTTGATAAGCGTAAAACTCGAGAACGCCTGGACCAGTTCGGCTAAATTTTTTTTGCTGTGTTCGTAATTCTCAGGACAAGGTTTTTATGAAATAAAATTTTTCGAAAATCGACCGAAAAATTGGAAAATTTGACAAAAACTGAAAGTGGGTTTTCATTGTGTCCGTGTGTTTGTATTGCATACAATCTTGATGACATTTTGCACACTATACCTTGAAACCAAGAGGAAGGTCACAGTCTACATAAAATTTCATATGGTGCATGGCAGAGGTTCCTTTACATAACGGAACTCGACAAATTGTACGTATTTATCCCGATCTTGATGAAATTTGGCACACTTGATATTCAAAGCAGGATGAAGGGCGTTGCCTGCTTAAAATTCTGAATGGTGCATGGTGGAGGGTACTTTACGTACACACTGCTACACCAACCTACAACTTTATTCCGATCTTGAAGAAATTTTGCACACTTGACCATCAAGAGGAACATCACTGTCTACATAATATTTCGGACAGTACATTGAAGAGAGTACCTTACAAAAGATTTTGACATCGTTTGCGGGTTACCATGAAAGTTCACTATGTACGCATGTTTCCATGGAGAAGGTTTTTGAATATTTACATGTGCATGTATATATATATATATATATATATATATATATATGTTTATGTATATATATGTATATGTATATGCGTATATATATATATATATATATATATATATATATATATATATATATATATATATATATATTGTCTGACACATTCACAGTCATCGTGTTGGACAATTCGCGCACAGCAAATGTCGTTTAACAGTTGCAAACCATTTTTGGTTGAGTGAACGTGTTATATTGGCTGCAAAAAACCTTGATGTTAACGAAATGAATTTTCAGATTCAAAATATGACACCTGGCGAATTGCTGACATACAAGTCGGTTTATTCCGTTACTAACCAAGATGATGTAGTCAACTATCCTACGGAATTTTTAAATTCGCTGGATTTCCCCGGATTACCGCCTCCCAATCTGTGATTAAGTCGGATCGGCAATCATGTTGCGAAAGGTAAACCAGCCACGTCTTTGTAATGGCACCCGGCTTGCGGGGAAGAAGTTAAAGAACAACGTAATCGAAGCCACAATTTTAAAAGGAAAGTACAAAGGTGAGGACAGTTTGATTGCAATATCACTAAGATTCCGACCGACATGCCATTCGACTTTAAACGGTTATAATTTCCAGTGCAGCTTACATTTGCCATGTCGATAGATAAATCGCAGGGGCAGTTGTTATATGTTTGTGGCGTCAATCATGAAAATCATGTTTTTCACATGGCTATTTGTATGTCGCATATTGCCCTGTCGGGACACCTTCAACTTCATTTGTTTACGCACCAGAAAACAAAACTATCAATGCTGCGTATCAAAAAGTATTACAATAAATGCTACCTAGCAATAAACTTTGACACTGATTCACTGATCACCACAAAAGTTGACAGATATATATGAGTTTTCATAGATAGGTGAAGAGGAGATGAACTGAGGTGGCGGAATCCAACAGAGAGAGGACGAGGAGAAGGATAGAGGGTGGGGGGGGGGGGGAGATGGGCCAAGGGATGGGTTCAAAAATGGTTCAAATGGCCCTGAGCAATATGGGACTTAACTTCTGAGGTCATCAGTCCCCTAGAACTTAGAACTACTTAAACCTAACTAACCGAAGGACATCACACACATCCATGCCCGAGGCAGGATTCGAACCTGCAACCGTAGCGGTCGCGCGGTTCCAGACTGTAGCGCCTAGAACTGCTTGGCGACTTCGGCCGGCCAAGGGATGGGGAGTGGGGGGGGGGGGATGGAGGTGAGATAGTGGGAGAGGACTAAATGGATAGAGAGAAAATACGGGAGGGAAGATGGACTAAGAGAGTATGGAATAAATAAATGCCCAGGCAACGCAATGCAGTCTGTGCTGCACTTTTCAACACCGAAACGGATGGATATTTGTACTAAAGAAGTGAACCTCCACCCCCCAAAAAGAAGATTGGTCACCTCCCCAGAAGAATAAATTATCTACGCCCCTATTAACCACTGTACTGTAATGAGAACCAAATTAAGATTTTGGAAGTCTAGATTCTTTAACTTTAGTATGTTTCAGTCAAGTATGACACCAATTATATAAATATTTAACTACGTTTCCAGGATGTATTTTACTGGTTCTGTGAATTCATTCGAAGTTGGAAAAATCATTCTAAATTGCCAAAATGCATTTTAACAAAATCGAAGGACTTGTTTCGTATCCAGTTCGTCTAAAAACTATAGTACTGGGAATACAATGGCGACCCTGAGCCATTTTTCGCGGCTCCTACGTTTGCGTCATGAGAGTCCACACATGTAGTCTAGGTCTGCATCATGAGGGACCATATTTCGGACCGTCATGATGCAGACTAAGACGACGAGTGTTTACTTGCATGATGCAAATCTAAACGACGACTCTAGACCCTCATAACACAGACCTAAACGACGAGTCTGAATCCTCATGACGCAGATATAGACGCTGTGGAGAGTGGCTCAGAGTTTCCATTATATTCCTACTACAATACATTCATGGAAAAAGACGCTCTTCATTTTAGGAGTATTTGTAGTGTCTAGGTTTTCAGCATCTTGACTCTGCATGTGGGATTCCACTTAATATAGAAATACAAGAATAAAATTACATTTTGCAATGTGTGTGGAACTCAACAAAATAAATTGTAATTTAAACTCATAATGTGTATTGCCTTACTCCACAAATGAATATTTTATTTTGCAGAACACTTTTCAACATAAAATCTTTACAAATTTTCCTTCAGTTCCCCTGAAAGTATTATTTAGGCCAAACCAGATACTCCTAAAAATATTTGGCTACTTTTGCAAACCCAAGTAACAGAAAATGGTTTACAAACAATAATTAATGTCACTTGGAAGGATTGAAATCAAAAATTTTAGTCTAAAATAAAAATGAACTGTATGCATTACAAAATTTCTATCTCAGAAATTGACGCCCAGAAAGCACAAGAAAGAAATTTGCACTCTTAATTAGTAAATTTGCGCTCAAACTCATAGTTTCCCGTTTAATGTTCTACTGTATTTTCAATGTGTCTGCTGATTAGTGTTTGAATTAATTATGACGAGATCGTTAAGTCTGTCTGCATTAAGACGAGATCGTTTTTCGCTAATTAGGTTTCCAGCGCAACAAAAAATTCTCTCACTAGACGCACTAGTGGCTGGTATATTTAATATTTTTCTTGCCACACACGCAAGTCGAGGAAGTCGATGGGAGCTATTTTTCCACCACTGTAGAATATCTCCCTCGTTCACACAGTGTTCTTGCAAGTATCTGCTGACTTCATCATGTAGGAGAGGAGGCTCTTCTGCCCAGTCCTCAAATTTCGCCATTTTGTACGGCCCTGGATTTGTTTCTTGGTTGCTGTGATTGGGCACTTGTACTGAAACTGTACAGGTTCCAATTAACATTTGCAGAATAATGTGAAGATCGTACTACACATAGTTGAAATTATAATAGGTTTTAGATGATGCTATCATTTATCGTCCTGTAAAGTCACCAGAAGATCAAAACTAACTGCAGGACGATTTAAATAAGGTATATATTTTTGGTGTTAAAATTAGCAGTTGGCAATAAATAATGACAAGAGCGAGGTTATCCTTGTCTGTACTAAACTAAGTCCGTTAAACTTCGTTTACAAGATCAACCAGTCAAATCTAAAGGCTGTAGATTCTACTTAATACCTCTGATTACAATTACGACCTACTTAAATAGGAATGGACACACAGAAAATGCTGTAGGCGTTTTAATGACAAAACACTCTTTTGGAGCATTGCTACGGAGTTGGAGAGCCTTACTATTGACGGAAGAGGTCGAAAGAGTCTAAATAACTGCAGCTGGTTTGGTATTATCGTAAAGCAGGGGAAAGAGTGTCACGGAAATTACACAAGAGTTGGGGTGGTAATCATTTCAACAATGGCGTTTTTTGACGAGGCGCGATCTATATATGAAATTTTGATCACCAACTTACACCTCCGAATTTGAAGAGATATTGTTGAGTCCCATATACATTGGAAGAAATGACCATCAGAATAAAATACAAAAAAGCAGCGCTCAGACGGAGAGCTGTAGGTGTTCTATCCCGCGCGAAATTCGAGAAAAGGAGACAAATAAGTTGAAAGTGGTTCGATGAACCCTCAACTAAGCACTTGCGTGTGTCTTGCAGAGTAACCATGTACATGTAGATGAAGAATATATGCATTATCTTAGGAGCTTACCTTCAGCACACATCTGTCGTGCTGCTTGGTAAACTTCAATTTTTTCATCCTCAGTTAACTTTCTTAATGTGCGGTAGTTAGCCACCATAAACTTTGCAATTTTATGCAACATACTAACGCACATTTTCTGTTCTAGGAAGGCATCAGCGGCTTGTTTCAAAGGTTTCATGTCCTGAAAATACATTTTCTCAACATACATATTTCACAAGTGGTTCTATAATATTCAGATGGAATAAAATTACAAACCTCTTCATCGTTATCCCGTACGGTACAGTGAGTTTTTAAGGCGTAAAACCACGGTAGAACTAAATGTAGGGTTGGATCCTTGTCACTCTCTAGATCAACTGTGGCTTCTTTAAACGGCTTAAGAAATTCTATAAGCTGGCCAGTTATATGGTGGTCATAACCCAGCATCTTATCAGAGGCACCTTCATTATGTAAAACAGCCTTCACTGAATCAATCTGAGAATGGACTGATACAAGCATGTCTAAATAACTATTCCAACGAGTTGAAACCCACTGCTTTAAAGATGAGTTCAGTCTCACACAGAGACCTCTTCTCTTGAAGTACGAAACCGTAGCCCGCACTGTATTAAGAATGGCTAATATATTTGGAACATTTTCTTTCAAAAACTGTTCGCTCAGAACATGTTTCAAGACTGTGTTTATACTATGAGCCATGCATGGAAGACGCTGATATACTTCGAGAGCTTTGACAATGTTACTGCCCTGGTCTGTGACAAACGTAATTTTGGCAATGTCTTCACGAGAAACACCCATAGTTTCTAAGCCATCTTCCAACTCGTTTCGAATATTCGAGCCAGTTTTTGGGCAGTCAGGAAACGCAGAGCACATTAGTACATATTTATTAAAACGCCAGTCTGAATTTATGTAATGCATTGTCACGGACATGTAATGCACCCCTTTGTAATTGTCTGTCCATAGATCAATTGTACTGGCACATATACCAGAACGAATCGCATGCACTATATCTGGGAGCATTTTGCTGCGCACTTTATCAGCTAAGGTTTGAACTTTCCTAGCTACTGTCACTCGGGAAGGCATAACATTTTTAATATCAACTGAGCCATATTTTTTACCTATGTCGATCAGTGTCTGCCCTAAATTAAGAAATCCTTCTCCCTCTATACTGCTAAATGGTCTCAGGTCCTTAGCACACATTTCGACGCACTTTTCGGCCACTAAATCTTTGTCCTCTTTCAAGATATTTACGGAGTGAGGGAACTGCTTGTCAAATTTGCACACATGTCGTAACATACTCGAGGTTCCCGAATAAGTACTTAAGAGCTTTTTACATAGTTTGCATTGAGACACACCTACCGATTTATTTGAAGCGGCCTCATAAACACACGAAAACGTTTCCCATGCGGCACTTGTGCTCTGTTTCGTTACCAGCATGTATTCGCCAGTTGTCAATTTTTTTTCAATCTCACTAAAGTTCGACCTATTCATTGTGCTGCCTCCACCGTTGCGATAAATGAACTGCAGGCTAACTACCTGGCTACTCTAGTCACGGTAGCTTGACAGCGCAACCTGTTGTCAGGCGCAGCAAGCTGAGCGGGTCCCGTGAAGCTTGGCAGGCTTGCGGGAACCCAGGTAGCCCGGGCTTGCGGGAGCCCGTATCGCCCGCCATTGCCCACTATGCCTCAGTACACGCGCACTCTTGTGTTTACATCGCGGCAGGCTGACCTGCATGAATGGTTGCAGAGGTGCTAGGGGCAAGCAGGCTGCAAGGGGAATTTGTACACCTCTGTGTGCATCTGAGGCATGCGTAATGGTGTGTGTTCTGTTGGAATTGATTGTTTGCAGTTGTTTCTTGTGTGTCAGCTATCCCTTGCTGTAAAGAATTGATTTTATGATGTAACAAATTATTACGTTCTTCTAGGTCTGCGATTGTTTGTTGCACATTTGTAATTTGCATATCTCTACTATTAGAAATCTGTTGAACTGAGACTGGTGTAGTGTCATCTGATTTGCTGATGGGATGTCACCAAGTGAAACCTTCCCGTCTCCTCTATATCTCTTTTGTTACGCAACCTTCCCTTCTACAATAACCTATGAAACCTTTCCTTAGGATTTCTATCTCTTGCTTAATAATAACAAATGAAATCTTCACTTAGAAATTAATTCTCCTTCTCAATCTTCGCATACAAATTTAAATGCTGCTTATTAAAAGTGATTTGCTGATTATTTCGCCGAAACATAGAATGTGTTTTCGCCGTGGCCTCAGTCGTTACCTGCAATCACCCAAAACCGTTCCTTACTTTTTTTACTGTTGCTGGATCGCCATCTGACTGCTACATCGAACTGCGACATGAATATACTTACTCTCTTTTACTATACTCTATTAGCTGTTGGTGGGCTGTTTTAATAAATTGCTGTATTTATTACCAAAGCTGACATTATTCTTTAATAGCAGAGCTGACGTTATTCTTTAATTAATTTGACTGAAGTTACGTAATTCATAGTTAAACTTTTTCTTGACAACAATAAAATTTTGCAAAGTTTTACGTTGATGGTTTTTGGGATGGATTATAATCAGTAATGCAATATTGCTGGCAAAAATTAATTATATTCTGAATGAAAGGATTATACAAACGTTCAAATGTTATTTACTTTTTACAGTAATATTACAACTAGCATTGCGCAAACATGCCTTCAGTAGTCCTGAGTTTCTCAAAAAAAGAGTTCAATAGTATTAGTTCCTCCTATGATGATAGTTAGCTGATGTCTCTGTACATCCGTTTATAATCTGCTGTAAAACATAGCTTGTAGGTGGCAGGCACACTGCTCCTGTGAACCTCTCGCTTGCGACCTGCTACCGAATCGCTTCACATCTCGCCTACTACTGACTTCTTATGAACGCAAAGGTGCGGTGTCTCCCGCCAACAATGCTCTCTGGTGCAGACAATCTCTGATACCATTACAAAATGTATCAATGCGCGATCCTTCTCGCTCTTTTCTTAAAATGCGTCCATACGCGGTCTCTCCCACCCTTTTTAAAATTATGTCAATGTGCGGTCTCTCCTGCCAACAATACTTTGGTCCAGACATTCCCTGCTACCACAATTATTTCCAATATGACCAATATTAATTATTCATACTTAATCCTATTAATAAAATATAAACATCCTTCATAAATTGTGGTTTAACAATAGACAATAGAAATATACACGTCTTACAGTTTAGGATTGTCGCTTTGGCCCTGCAAGGATTGTTCGCATGGGAAGATGCCTCCCGATTTGAGTTACACCACAGCAATATTTTTCTCGCACAAAATCTGTTGTACTGTTGTTCCCCGCCGTCAGCAACATCAGCTGATGATCGGTTCCTGCAAATTATAGGTTGTCGCTATAACAAGGAGAATGCAGCAGGACTTAGTGTAATTATTTGCGTCAGGTGAGAGGGTTCTGTTGTCTGAGAAAGGACACAACCATCTTCAAAGGACGAATTCAGTCTATATACACAGCCTGACAAAATAAGTGGAGCAGCAGCAGATATGGTCTGAAGTCAATGTAACTTCGCACACAGTCTGATCGGACACCAACAGCAGCCAGACTAGAGAATTTCCGCCGCAAGCGTAGGCTGCCAATCACAACACCATCCTAATGGCTGCTTTTGGAATGATGCGGCAGCCGGGAAGCGTGGAATGCTGATGACTGATGTTGCATTGTTATCAGGAACGAAACTCGGTACTGCGTTACCTGCGACAGACATCACCTGCAATATGACGGCGACATGGGGAGGGGTTCAATTATTCCGGAATCTTGGACACGCACATTGTTGTTACTGCTGCCGTTATGGTGGGTGCGAGCTAACATCCCAAAGATGTTCGGGCTCACATGCGGTTCCTCTTCGTCGAATTGTCTTGGCTCGAGCTCGTCTAGGGTTTGAATCGCAAGTATTGCATTACACGCCCTAAATCAGACACTTGTGACCCTTCGGTTAAATTGTCTGGCTTATCGCAAGTTTGCGAAATACAAAGGTAACATAATACATAATAACAGTAATAATGTGGTGTCACCGCCGGACACCACACTTGCTAGGTGGTAGCTTTAAATCGGCCGCGGTCCATTAGTACATGTCGGACCCGCGTGTCGCCACTGTGTGATCGCAGACCGAGCGCCACCACAAGGCAGGTCTCGAGATACGGGATAGCACTCGCCCCAGTTGTACGGACGACTTTGCTAGCGACTACATGGACGAAGCATCGCTCATTAGCAGAGCAGATAGTTCGAATAACCTTCAGCTAAGTCAATGGCTACGACCTAGCAAGGCGCCATTAGTAACATTGCATGTATCTATGGAGTCTCACTTATATCGTCAATAGCGATGTACCAAGGATGGATTAAAGTTAAGTATTCCAGAAGCTACGTACTTTTCTTTATAGCATTCATTACGTATCCTGTTTCAGACCTCACGCCATCCTGCTTTAGCTTAGCGCGTGCCTTTCGGCTTCCTCTCATTGTGTCTAGGCTGTCTTGTCTAGACACAACAATAATAATATCGAGAACTAAATTACCAACCAAAATGATGTAGGCCACAGCTGCGATTTCGTTAGAATAGTGTTTATTCAGGAAACAAACTAATAGCGAAAGTGGTCGTATGTAGAGTTACTGTTACACCTGAGCGCACATCCATTTGACGCAGTTCGATCATTCACAAACTCATCATCAAGTTCAACACGTCATCTCGCTAACTATGCGAAAAATTACAGTTCACACCCGGCGCGTGGCTGCTCACCGGACAGGGACTAAGTCCCGCTATACCATACAATGCGAAATTTTCTAAGTCGTTTCACTTCCTAGCTACCTAAAGACCGACCACCCACTTCCGCGTCTCCACCAGCACTATCCCATTGTTGTCTCAAGCCGAACTGTCCCCTTTGGTGTCTATACCAGAACTATCTCTCTCTGCCTGTCTCCGGCAGCGTTTTCCCTTGCGCTGAACATCGTCACCCTACTGACTGGGGCAGTTCCCTTTCCTGAAGCCGTTCATCTGATTGCCTACAGCTTATTCTATATCATTTTACGTTTTAACATATTTAAAAAATCAAAACTTCATCACTTTCACGTTCTAAATAAAGTAACAATAATTTCCATTACATAATAAACGTTAAACTCTTTTACATATAACTAATAGCCGGTTCTAAGTCTAGGGGACTGATCACCTCAGATGTTAAGTCCCATAGTGGTTAGAGCCATTTGAAACGTTAAACCAATGCAATTTCCTTCTTAGCTTTGAATGCCACGGCCAGTAGTTTGCACTAATGTGCTTTCTGATAAATAAATAAACAACAAAAGTAACTATTATGCACTAAACTTTACAACAACATTTCTATTACCTAATCATTCAATAAGATGTCATGAAGTCATCGTTCAATTTGTTTTGTGTGGACGTAATGATGATGTGATGCTTCACTGAAAATACTAATAATTTCATTTACTATTCCTTTTAAACAAATAAAGTTACAGAGGTGATATTTACAACGTTTGTCATTTTAATGATGCGCTTCTATATAAAATGTCGGTCGTCAAGATCGACCAAAGCGTTCAGATTTTAGCAATCAGGTCTTTGTTACAAATCTTGTTAAATTCACTTTAACAGTAAATCCTAAACTATTATAGCTATGATCAATATTCAAGTTTTATTGGGATCACCATGAAATTTTATGGAGGATGTCAGATTAAAATTACTGTGACTTCATTCCCTGCATTACTACATATTTACATAGTTTCCATAAAGTTTCCCTTTGTGGCCGATCTTAGGTCCGCCATATATAACACTGCTACGTCTCCCTGGCCACAAAAGGCTTCTAGCGAGTTTCCCTATGACGCAGGTTCTCGTCTGTCTTACTCGCACACTTCAGCGCTTAGGCCTCAATAGACAATAGACGTCTGTGAGCTTCCCCATCTGGTGGTGAATCTGCGCCCTTTGTGGATTCCGGTCCTGGACGACAGGGTTCGTTTCACAGTTCCTAAAGGCCGACTCTTTCGACCATATGCTTAAATGAGAGAGAAAAGCTCGTTAACTCACATTTGGTGGGCCATTGGGTGTGACTTCATGTCAGAGCTAGTAGTGACTGAGGGAACTCTGACGGGAGAACGGTACATCACAAGCAACGTGCGTCCTCATGTGTTACCTCTCACGTGACAGTACCGCGGTGCCATATTTCCAAAGAACAACTCCCATCCACACACGGCATATGTCTGTGGACTCTCCGGTTGCTGCCTAGGTATTCCAGCGGCCCCTTACAGCTGTCCCAGATAGAACTTGTATGGGACCAGCTCGGGCGTCAACTCCGTGACACAGTACCCACAATTCAGAATACCGAGGATACGATACACCTGTTTTGCGTTAGGTCGCCTCACAAGAGGGTACAGCGAGTTTGTAACACCGTCCCAGCCAAATCAGTGCATGTATCCAGGCCAGTGATGGTGGGGGGGGGGGGGGGGGGGGAGGGTTGGGCGAAGGGGAAGAGGTGAAGGGGTGCAGCTGTCATAACGAGAAGTGGCCTTATACTGGCAAGTTCCTTGGAATCGTCTTCTCCTTCTGGATGCTTCCCTTCATTTTTCAGGCCGTGTAGGTCTTATGAATAGCAGTACGACCTTAACTGCACTGTTGTGCTGTAGGTAGGTGGGCAAGTGTGCATTTGTAGTGGACCCAGGACCAGTGGCACAAGTTTCGCTCCAGTGACGAATGAAGGACATGTCGGACACCAGATGATGATCGGAAACCAGTGTCGAGGAGGTGAGGTACCAATGCACGACTGAAACACGCAACAAGGAGTTGGGTCTGCTATGCTTTGGACTGGTATTATGAGTAGATACCAGACGCCCCTCCTCGATGTTGAGGAAAAATTGTGGGCTATGCACAGTGAAAATGGATTTGCGTTTCAAAAGGATAACGCACGAGCATACCGCTCCCGTCTCGTTAACTTCTCCTTCCAGGAGGAAGCCGTCATCCGACTGCAATGGCCTGCTATGTATACCGACCACGAACACGTGTCAGCCTGCACTGAAGATGTTGGACATTGACGTTCCTCGTCACAGAAACTCCTCTCAAACACTGGTTGACCAGAAGAGGATCGCCGTGGCCTGGCACGTATGGAGTGCACGGCAAAGAGGAATCAAGCATGTACCATGCACAGGCAGATTTAGCTCACACACATGTCCAAAGAGTTGCATTTCCGAACACAATCTCTTAATGTTAGTTATTCATCACATTATCTTAAGGTAAAATATTGTTTTTTAGCTTCATAATGCCTTATTCTTCATTTCATGCCTCCCTTGTATGTAAGAGTACACAAGTTCTGGTACAAAATTCTTTTTGACGAAATGAGAATGCAAGATTCCTCTGCGAATTATATTACCGAGTTATTTAATTTTCTTTAGTGACATCTTCTCGTGAAGCCAGACTTCGGCAGGTGAGTAATAATAAGTAACTTGTTCAAACGTTGCTGTGAACCAGAAATATTACTCTGCTGATTTGTCGAGAAGTATTTGTCTCTTTTCTTCAGAAGATTTTAAGCTGGCTTTTCTCAATTTATTCGAAATCCAGAATGGGTTACCACATTTTCGTAGATCTGTGCAAATAAAGAGCTAATTGAATCATTTTTTCGTTGTCGAAGGAATATGTGCTGCAGTTTCTGCTGATACTCATAACATCTTATCCTCTGAGCTCAATCTCACTTATTATACGGGGATGCTGACTCAGTACTTTAGGGTAGCAAATGGGAAGTTTCAGGATGCAGAATGGAAACCAAACATCGACGCTCTGCTCCTGATATCAGCTGACAGTGTTTGTAGTGTTACATCACGGAATAATGTGTACATAGTGTGCTGTGGCTGGAAGTGAGTTACGAAATAACAGTGTTGTACTTGACTTTTACATTACCAAATAACTCCTTTGCAGAACAGTATTGCACACCATGGATAAACTGAACAAGGTAGCAGTGTTTTACAGAGAATCGCCTGATATTTGGAAGGACAGAGGTTCCCATCTTCACCCGGCCGTGCTGTGCCTTTCTTCAAGCATGGTTCAGGCTATGGGGCCACGACAGGTTACCTGTCACGGCGGTGTCAAATTGGACCTATAAGTCTGTAAATGTTTATGTAAATGAATGAAACTATTCTTGTTGTTCTTGAATTGTAATGGCAGCACATGTTCTGTTTTATTGCAAAGATGATCTATCGATGAATAAAGTTTTCACAACTCTTATATGATTTTGTTATCAGTGAATATTATCTAGATACCGACAATACTTTAAGGGGGCTTTCTGTTTAAAGAGCCAGAATACGAGCAGTGGCTGTGAATCTCATTTGAACCGGCACCTCGTGCCGCAGCAGTTTGCTGAGAAATACCCTGCGAGGCCGGAGTAGAGCAGTGTTTCCGCTCGGCTGCGACACAGAATGATCTCCGGCGCGACTGCCGGCGTGGCTTATAAGCCAGCGCGGGGGCGACGGCGGCGGCGGCGGCGGCGGCGGCGGCGGCGTGCGTACAGAACAGGTGCGGCGGGCTGAGGGCAGCGCCGCTAATTAACCGCTGCCACTCAAGTTTGGCCGCAGCCACCGGCGGACGAGCGGCCGCGTGTGCGCGCGGACTAGCGCTCGCGCGTCACTCTACAAACGCCGCGCGGCGCGCAGTTTGCGTTCGGTGCCGCGCGATGCGGACACGCGGCAATTACTGCATCGGCATTGAGCCAGCAGCGCCTCTCCCGCTCGTGTCATTTGTTTGTGTCAGTGGAGTCGACGGCGGAGGGACACGGAACAGCATGTACAACATCCGAGCGTAGATACACCACCGAGTCACTTCATTATGAGGAACGGCAACGTTTGACGCCTACAATGTGTACCACGTACGCTAACACCTCGACATCGAAGGGGCATTGTCTATAGCACATTCACTTCCAAAAGTCTTTGTTATTCGACGTTTTTCAGTCTACACATTGATGGGGCTGAGAAGGAGATTGACGAGAGTTTTGGAAGGAAATTAATGTCCAAAGAGACGAAATTAAAGTTTCGCAGTTTGGCGATGATACTTTAACCCTGCCACAGACGAAAGAGACTTCGCATAGCGTTTGAGCGGAATGGTTAGTGTTTTTAAAAATGTTACGATATGAATATCAACAAAAGCAAAACGAGACTGTTGGAATACACACACATTAACAGAAGGTTTGCATCACTCCTTCGGAGAAACCAGCTGCGACTTGTGGTGTTACCCGTGGTTGAGCAACTATTCACAAAAATGCGGGGGAACGCCTTTATTCGAAACTTCTATTAGTCTAGCTGCTTCTTGTCCGTCTCTCTGGCCATCTGCTTCTTCGCCCCACCCTCTCTCGCCATCTTCTCCCCCCCCCCTCTCTCTCTCTCTCCACCTCCTCCAACCCTACTCTCCGTCGGTCTAATATAATTCAGCGACGTATGTGGATACTGTCTCCGAAATGTGCTGCAAATAGTTACTAGCTAAGAAATAATAAATTTAAATGTCATACACCCAGCGAGGTGGCGCAGTGGCTACCACACTGGACTCGCATTCGGGAGGACGACGGTTCAATCCCACGTCCAGCCTTCCTGATATAGGTTTCCCGTGACTACCCTAAATCGCTCCAGGAAAGTGCCGCTATGGTTCCTTTGAAAGGGCACGACCGACTTCCTTTCCCGTCCTTCTCTAATCCGATGAGATGGATGACCTCGCTGTTTGGTCTCCTCCCCCAAACAACCCAACCCAACCCAAATGTCATACACGATGTGGCGGTTTTTCACGCATCTCAGTATTTAAGACGCCATATCTCCTGAACTGTGTGTCGTACAATGTTATAATTCTGCCGGTGCATCGAGTTGTATATGTCAATACTGTCTGCAAAATGTGTCGCGAATGCAGTTAGTAGTATAGAAGTAATAAATTAAAAGGTCATGCGTGATGCTGCAGTCTCTTAAAAGTATGATAATATATGTCAACTTGACGCAAGTCATTGTCAAGTAGTGGATGAATATAGTATCGGTATTTGCGTGTCGTTGGCTACGCCTCTGTTAGGTAGATATGTATAACGTACAAGTTACATCCAGTCTAAATTTTATCCAAATTACTGCTGCCGTTTCAGTGTGAACGAGTAAGAAACATACTAACACATAGCCACCAACATTAGCATTTGTAATATACACAGGCTGTTTCGTAATTACTTCGACAATCTTACAGGGAATGTGGAAGGAGTCTTAAGGAACTAAATGAGGTTAGGAACTCGTATCTGGGAACGTCATCCAACGATGTTACAGGCCGTCGCCAGTTTATGTATGTATGTTACGGTTGTCTATATTTTCTCTAATTTCGTATTTCTTTTCGAAATCCCCCTAGTTCCTTTTGTTTAAAAGATCTAAGACGTATTTCACCAAAACTGAAGCCAAAAATCCATGCCACAGTCGCCGAGAAATTTCGTCTTGTCACTAAATGTTGTTTATCACCCGTTATGCCTGTGCTTGACTGCTATAATATAATAGGTGATTCTGCGATGATGTTACAAAGCTTCAGGGATGATGGACAAGCATAAATGTACCAATTTCAGGTAATAGACTGTGGTACGAAAACGAACAAGTTGAAATTTATAAGCGAAAATCATTCAGATAGCTCTGACAGTGGAATACATGTAGTGGTACTGTTGTTGCTAAGACTGTAACGTAGGCAAGTTTCATAGGTCGCAGTACGTACCAAAGGCCAGTTAACACGGGCATCCGGAGCTAGCTACTGTGAAACGCATACCATCTACTCAATAAATGCTCATAGCTCTTAGGGTATGTATCTTAGAGCCCATGTTTACTTGACATATTTTTCTTGTTTCGATCCTTAACACCTCCTACCAAAATGTGGAACTCTAGAATACCTTGCTGTAGAAGAGAAATACAAGCTCTGGAAAATCGATGCTTTGTAGTGTCGCTGGATGACGTTCCCTGACGCGGGATCCTACCTTCAGCATCCCCTCGAAGTTCGTCAGCATAACTTTGAAACGCCCTCTATAAGATTCATGCCACGGGAAACCAATACAGGCTACCACGCATGCATATAAAGGGCGAAGAAAAATCGCAAGACTAATTTCACACTACGATTCCTCACATACAAGCAATACAAAAATGTCTGTCACAAAATTTCGTCCTGAACATATTCCTGACGTAAATGGACATTAAAGACTGGCAATCAGGCTACACTGTAATTGAATCTGTTGTAACTATCTCTGTCAGCATATAGGAGTAGCGCTGGGTAGATGGTGCACTGGATGACGGTTTGGGTAGGCATGCATGAGGTCGAGAAATCGAGTGTGGATAGAAGCGTTTTTTTTTTTTTTTTTTTTTTTTTTTTTTTTTTTTTTTTTTTTCAATGCAGTCCGCGTGGTACGGCATCTGGCATCTGGCATCTTAAACATCGTTCAACTATTGTAGTGGGTCTCATTTGCACTTAAGTACTACGAATATAGGAATGGCCGTTTCTCGGCTTTTAAAGAAGCCTTTCGCCCGTTGTGGTCGCGACTTGTTTCGCATCACTGTACCAGTCCAGGTTCCAAACCTCTTTCCTGCACGTCAGTTACCATTAGTGAATCAATGTAACCCGAAAACGAACATTTCACAATTTCTATTGTCGGAATCAATCATGAGGAACAAATGCTGTAAGAGAGGTGATGAGCGTTAGGTGGAACAGCATTCTGCCACTAATGACGTGTTTGTACTGTAAGCACTGATCACCAAACAGGGGTTAGTTGCTAGCGGAGTGACAGACTCCATTTGCATTCGTAAATATACCTATTTTCTTCTTGTGTTATTCTAAAACAGTGTGTCAGTCTTATGACATACACATACGATGACCATGTGGATATGTTTCTGGTCCTTGGCGCATCTGATTACCAGGCTCGTGTTACCGCTTGTGAATATGCTGCTAGATATCCTGGTTAACGTCATACAGATAAAGATGTGTTTCGTCATCTGAGTTTCTCTTTTGGGAGACAGGTTCTCTCCAACCACCATCACGTGACTGGGATCTTCCACGGACTTTCCGTACTTCAGCTACTGAGGAAGGTCATACACCAAGAACTCCAGCGAGGTACCCCTAGTATAGCAAGGCAGCTGCGTGTTTAGCAACGTGTGGCCGTGACGTTCTTCACGAGCATGGGCGACACCCCTATTACTATTCTTTAACGCAACACCTGCGTCTTTCAGATCGTCGTCTGCTGATGCTAATCTGTGAATGGTTCCAATAACAACAGGTACCCAACAACGACTTCATAAACACTGCGGTACGGTCGGATGAAGCAGCATTCAGTCGCTAGGGTGCTTTCAATATGCACGATGCCCCCAATTGGAGGGACATTAGCCCGCACGTCACCCGCGACTGTGGATATCAAGTTCGCTCTGGCATCAGCGTCTCGGCCGGCCTGAGTTCGGGTCCATACTTGCATAAAGGTACCATGCATTCCTCACAATATATTTGCCTGACACAATGGAAGATGTTTCACTTCATATTCGGCAGAGGTTATGGTTCCAACCATTCACATCCACATTTTGAAATTAATGTGCGACGGTATTTAGACAGAACATTGCAGGGAAATGGTTCGGACGGGGAGGTCCACTTGTACGACCTCCGCGTTATCCTGACCTAAATCCCCTGGATTTCTTCCTGTGGGGACGCGTGAAGGAACACGTGTATTCTATTCCACACATGTGGAAGAACTGATAGCGCGTGTTCATGCTGCTCCTGCATCTGTGATTGCAACCATGTTGCGAAGAGTCCAGAGCTGTATGATGTAGCGGGTCGCACAATTTCTGGACCTGCAGGGGGATCGCTTTGAGCATCGGCTCTTGGGACAACGTATTCTTTTGTAAACGTCATGCGGTCATTAATATGTAAATTATTATTGTCACTGGTTGCTGACGTGTCACATCTGAGCGGACGTACAGCATGTATGATAAATGACTAGTGGATTCTGAGTTGTTTATCTATACAATCATCTTTAGCATTTCTAAACTGATGTTGTTTTTTTAGTTATACTGCACTATGACAGGTTATTTGTTTCAACTACCTATTTTTGACTTGTATGACCAAGTTTTTACCGCGTTTGCCTTTACAACCATACTAAATTGGTGAGACTACCCCATGAAACCAATCCGTGACACAATACGTCAGAGCCGCCATGGCAGGTCGAGGAAACTCAAATCTTTCTGCTAAAGACGAGAAAAGAAATTACTATTTAATGATACTACGTGATGCTACCTAGTTTTAGTATGTATTTCAACGAAAGAATCGCTGGAAAGTGACAACCACAAGTAGTGTGAATAACAGCAAATGTCCTTCTCAGGGTTACCACCTTTACAACAATGAAATGAGGAACAAAAGCTTATAAATAAGGAACATTTCACAAAAACAAGCGACATGCTCGGAAATGTTACAGAATTGTTAACAATACATCAGAAAACATCGCAATGGGGAACTGCATAGCTGGGTTTTCAGCTGAAGTTTTCATTCATCATTTCGAGATCAGATTCTTTGAATCTTACCCCGTTCTGGCTGGTAAAGTTTCTTTCTACAGACGGTATGTAGACGATAGCATCCCACTGTGCCAAGGTAATGTCGATGAATTCATATCTTTCAGCGATACTCCGAATCGGCTTCACCCGAAGATTAAATTCTCGTACGAAATGGAGAATCACTGTGATGAACTTAGCTTCCTACACCTGAAATTGCGACTAGCAGATGGTAAAATTAGCTTTGACAGCTATAGAAAACTTACTATGACTGATAATATAGTCCAAGCGTCTTCCTGCTGTTCCTGTAGACATAAACTTTCATTCTTTTGTACTCAGATTGACGTGATCTTTGAGGTCCCTTTAACAGCGTTCGCTGTCGTCACGTAAGTTAATTACCTTAAGCGTGTTGGTGTCAGT
Source organism: Schistocerca americana (assembly GCF_021461395.2). Taxonomy (NCBI): domain Eukaryota; kingdom Metazoa; phylum Arthropoda; class Insecta; order Orthoptera; family Acrididae; genus Schistocerca; species Schistocerca americana. The sequence goes on along the minus strand of NC_060123.1, from coordinate 383,775,670 downwards.
AATGGCTATCAAGACAGTCTCGTGCGAAAACTTTACAAGGCAAAAACTAATAAGAACTCTTGTATATCTTTACTGAATAAAGATGGCATTGTTGTTAAGAAACATTTTTCCACTCCGTCCTTGGGTGATATTTGCTATGGGGTTGTGAAGTTGTTTAAAAAATACGATCTCAACGTTGCGTTCACCCCTAATAATCCCACTAAGCTTCTTTTCATACGTAACGAGAGACCTCCTGTTGACAAATATCTAAAAATGTGGGATATACCAAATCCAGTGCAGCGTAAGCCCAGTATTTTAAATAGGACAAACAGGAAGGGCATTTAAGACTCGGTTCCGTGAACATTTATCCAGCACAGAAGGAGACAATCCTTATAAGCAAACGTTCACAGAACATCTTAAAGCTGAAAAGCACTTACATGCAATGCTTTCGTTACTTAATACGGAAAGGTTGCACATGGTGAGTAAAGGGTGCAAAATGAATCTTTTTGAAGAAATAGAAATTTGTAACCATTTCCGTCCGGGCTCCAAACATCTGCTGAATGATCAGTTCTCGCTTCGAAACAGGTTGTTTTTTGATTGTATTTCCTCTCTTTTCAAATGATTTTTAACCTGTCTATTTAATTAGCTAATGGTTCATATCAAATAGTAAAAAGAATCATTTGTACCTGTCGATTTAAATGACTTGTAACCTCCCTATTTCCTTAACGCTTCTTGCTGCATGTTACGGACGACCATTTGCATCTGTTGTTTGTCAATTTCTTCTTTAACTCTGCTATCTACTCAAGTTCTCTTAGTGATTTTCAACGTAAATTATTTTTACGTATTTTTTAAGTATGCTGTAACTGCGATGGCTAGTCAGAGCCGCGGGCCACCTATATGTATAGTGGTCTGTGTGTCTAATGCATTACTCTGCGTTACGCCGTTATTTGGTTAAGGTTTAAAGATACTAACTAAGATATGCTGTGCTGCAGCTGTAGGTAGAGGTCCTAAACGGCAAGACAGCTTGAAAATACGCATTCGCCATAGAGTCAGATGTCTCAGTACGGGGCGGCGCACTTGCTTGTATATCCGGCGGCCGGCCTCAGTGTCAAGATACTGGAAAGTTCAACGTAGCGCCGCTTCTACATCAGCCCAAGGCGTCGCATCAGCTGATTATTAAATAATCCTGATCACTGGACCCATTCTTCAGCCCTTTATACATGCTATGTGATTTTTGTGGAAAAAGTTTGATTAGCAAGTGACGTAAGATCTTAACGCATTTCATTTTTCTTTCTATTTACTAAGACAAATGTTCAGTTTCGTTTGACTTATGCTACAGACATGAGTGCTCTCATAGCGCTCAGTCACCGTAAGCTTTATGGCACATTAGCGCTCGTTGCTTCTTATATAAGTGAAATATTTTATAGTCAAACTGTAAGTCTGTTGGTGCTAATCATCATATGTCTCGTGGTATTTCATTACTTACGCGAAATTTTTGGTCAACATATCTTCGCATTTGTTACTTTACTTTGTAGCTTCTTGACAGTATTACGCAAAAATTTTAACGAAGGTGCGTTTATACTTTGTTTGTTACTGTACACTTACTGTTATTAATTTACTGCTAATTGTGATCCAACCATGGTAATCACTAGGTTCTTCTTTTATACCCATTTTTTGTAGGACTCAATTCTTCAGAGTTTGCCTGACGATTGCTTTCCGAAGTCAGCTTGATTGTGTGATATTACGAGGATCGAAAACTATTTTAGCGCAATTAGTCCAGAAGTTAATTTAATAAAATTTATGCTGCTGATGACCGATTAAGGTTAGTTATTCAACACTAGAATTAAAGGCTTCACGTCATTAATTAGAATAATGTAAGCAGCTAAGACTGGAAAAGTAACTATAAAATGTCTGTTTTCTTCCTTAAGTTCACAGCCAGCAGTTTATAAATGTTTCCAACGGTATTTCATATCAGCTTTATCTGTTTCAAAGAGTGCAAAAAGAAATTCCACAACATTATATAAATCTTGGCGAGAGATATTTTTACAGTGGTGTCCAAAATTAAAACAACAAACCACTGTTTCCCCGTCCCGTGCCTAAATCACGATATAACCATACAAACTGTCAACAGATGTCCGTATGACAGTGCTCTGCACAGAATATGGTATCCCAGTCAACCAACTACCACGACACCGAAGACGTCAGGGTACTTACCAAACGAGGTAGTATTTGCCGGATAGTCCCACATCCGTAGTCACTGTGTACAGTGTCGTCACAAACGGTGCAACTGTAACTAAGTCGTTCATTATTTTTATCATATAAACAGTGACCTACAGAATTTTCCCTGACAAAGACAACTCAAGCTTAACTTATTCATTTATTACCCACAATATACAACCCACACGCAATCTGACTGCTACTCCGTGACAACATGACTTCCAATAATTAACACAAAAGAATGATCCCTTATTGCGAGAAATTCTGACAATAACCCGTTCTTTTTCATAAGTCACTTATCTCACAGAAAATCTTCATAACACGAACTGCAGCAATTGCAGCGAACAGCACCTTCAGCCAGCTAAATAAAAAGATTCTAACTACTATAGACTCTAACTACTAGGAGGAATATCGTTAGCAAAAGAAAGATTTGTTGAAGAGCTAAAAATGTATTTAGGAAATTTTACCTTATTCATGTGACATCCACTTCCAAAAAATATATAGTTGCCAAAAATTCCACAGCCCAAACATTATCAACAACACCAATCAGCCTACATTTCCTTCCATCTCACTTTACAATGCATGTCCTACCAACACAGAGTCACCACTAAGAAAAATATGTCCATACACTTCTCTATCCACTCGTTAACCGCTAGTCCGTCCAACCACAGAATCTCTTGCAGAGAGTGGAGAGCGCTGTCAGCGATATTAACCCAGTGTACAGCGCTATCATCATTCAAACCATTCAAACAGGCTACTTACATAACCCCCATGCTCCCCTCAAAAAAATTTACGAGTTGTTTTGCGCAGTGGCAAAGACTAAGTTGTTGAAATTTTTATATTAACAATAACAAATAGAGCAGATGCACACTAAGGTTAAGTAGTATGCTGTTTGTCAATAAAATCAAAATTATTCCCACAGTCCCTAAAGACATTCCTAATAATTCATCAGAAGAGAAGTCTACGCCAGTTTTACGCACAAAGACTGAGCAGTATATCAAGATGCATAAATATAAAAAGGATAACCATGCAGTCTTGAAGAAGTAGGGTTATCCTTCCTACTGAAACACCGTGCTGACTTTTGACATGAAGATTTCAGATCATATCGTAAGATTGGTATTGGGCCACAACAGAGCAGGCCCACAGCAGTATCAATCGAAGTCTTGCAGAATATTGGTAGAAATAGTAGGTCACCACAGAGCAGACCCACTGCAGTCCTAGTAGAGGTAATTATGATAGTGGGCCACCAAAGTTTCAGGCCCACTATAGAGATGGCCAGCAGCCATCCATTGTGACTGTGCAGGTGCACAATCACAATTGAGGAGTCTTTAGGGTAATATAGCAAGCCCATGAACCACTTCTGTGTAGTCAGTATTGATGTTCATCACACGTCCCTAAACCATCACTTGTGCACTCACTAATTTTGTTTTGCAATATCCTTACAACCAGCAATGCTCTTAACCAGTCGCTTGCTGAATTATCAACACACGTCCAAGCACTAATATGGTCATATAGTCTATGTGATTTGATGCATATAGTATGACCAACAGACAAATGTGTGCAGTAAAAAGAATTCCTACGATTTACTTAACTTGAAGAACAATTACAATTTCACAGCATAAGAATAAAATTACAAATGTAAAGAAAACATCATTATAGTAGGGAAAATGATAATACAAATAACATTTGTAGTAATATCTGCCTAATAAAAAGGATATAAATAAGCAGTCTCTGAACACCTTCCTAAAGTAAAGAATATGCTACAATAAACAGAGATTAGGTTTGAGGATAACAGTACTCCACATCATAGTGAATGCAGCTTAGTATTAGAAGGAAAAAAATTCAACCCAATATATCTCATAGGGTATACATAAAGAGATAGAAAAAACACAGAGATACAGGAGTACACATAAACATTGTGGAATAACCCAAATGGAAAGGACAGGACCTATTTTCAGCTGTAAATGTGTCAAAGTGTAGGTGTAACATTTGATAATGCAGTACTAGTGGTGCATTTTATACCTCTGTTTCATTTTCCTCCTTTCAAGAATATCTTTCATGCACATATCTCCTTTACTTTCAACTAAAACTACTTTATTTCCAACCGAAACTTCATTTAATTCTCTCATACTGGAAGTAGGCTGTTTAGGTTTTTATGTTGGTAACGCCATGTAGCGCTCTATATGAAAATCACTGACTGTGCTGTGTGCAGCCTGTGGCTGGTTTGCATTGTTGGAATTTGATATTGTAGTGTTGGGTAGTTTGCTGTTAACAGCGCGTAGCATTGCGCACTTGGAGGTGAGCCGCCAGCAGTGGTGGATGTGGGGAGAGAGATGGTGGAGTTTTGACAGCAGATGATCTGGACGTGTGTCCATCAGGGTCAGTAAATTTGTAAGACTGGATGTCATGAACTGCTATATATATTATGACTTTTGAAAACTATCAAGGTAAATACATTGTTTGTTCTCTATCAAAGTCTTTCATTTGCTAACTATGCCTATCAGTAGTTAGTGCTTTCAGTAGTTAGAGTCTTTTATTTATCTGGCAGTAGTGGCGCTCGCTGTATTGCAGTAGTTCAAGTAACGAAGATTTTTGTGAGGTAAGTGATTTGTGAAAGGTATAGGTTAATGTTAGTCTGTTAGAGCCATTCTTTTGTAGGGATTATTGAAAGTCAGATTGCGTTGCGCTAAAAATATTGTGTCAGTTTAGTGTTGATCAGAATAGGTAAAGAGCGAAATGTCTGAGTACGTTCAGTTCTGCTCAGCTGTTTGAAAATCAAATAATGTAAGAGGTTTATTAGCACAGTAATTCATTAATTTTTCTAAGGGGCGTTTCAAGACCTCTATTACTTCAACATTCGTTTCCACAAAAAATCCTATATAAGCATGCTATCTGTATTTATACATTCAACCATTGCTTATACTTCCATATTTTTCTTACCTCATCATTCGTTTCCAAGAAGGTCCTACCTAAACGTCACTATACCCTACTTATATCTGTTCATTTCCTCATTCAAAATAATTGTTCTGCATTGTACAATACCCTTTGGCCAGACCATTTCCATATAGCTTCCCAATGCATTTCTTCCCAACTCATTGTAACTCATTTTCTTATATATCATACCCCCTCTTAAGCTAACTGAAATCTACTGAGGTCAGATACATAAATTAGAGAGAGAGGCAATGCAGCAGCACAAAAAATTTGCAGAAACAACAACAACAACAAAAATGCAAATTTATGAAGCAGGCAGCAGCATATCTAGATTAGCAAAGCAAATGCAACATTAGAACTAATGTAAGGCAATACTCAAGAAACAAGAAACATAAGTCAGTGGTAAAACTGGCTTAGCACAGCAGTACAAAGTAAAATTAAATAGGACTTTGCCTGACAAATAGCAGCAGTAAATGCAATAACTTACACCTATACATCACAAAGCACAAGTAGAAAAATATTGCAGTAAAGACAGGAATGCCGATAAGGGAAATATATGTGCAAGCTTAGAATAGCATGTGTGCCTCTGTGATCACCAAAACTATGCAAAGAGCCAACACAAGGAACAAGGTCTATACTATATGCCATGTGAAATGCCATGATTCTATATCACGTCTTAACACTAAAGTAGTGCACCAAAACAACTTAACTACCAAACAAAATTATCAACTTCTTGAAAGGAAAATTGTGTAGGCAGTTCCTGTTACTAGTCCCTTCTCCTTGTTATTGTTCTTTCCTTTCCAAGTGCTCTTTTTTTTAAGAATGTGGATCATAAAGTTATTATTTAATGGATCTGTTGACAGAAAGTGTTCACGTTAGCATATGTTTCGAATTTTATTTTATAAAACCAATGCTGCAGACCAGCTAGACACCAGATATCAAATAAAAGAAGCAAATATGTACAAAGCAAAGCACAAAAACATCATTCAGTAGCCATGTGGCATTTCATAAGTCAGTAGAAATTCTCTCAACTCTTGCAGAGAGACACTTGTCATAGTGAGGTGTGTAGAGGTAAGAATATTTCTCGTCAATTCATAAGCATTTCTTGTAAGTAGCACAAATTTCAAACTCCAACAAGTAATAGTGTATATTGTGTTTGTGGTGTGTGCTGCAAAGAAATATCAATAGCGAGGTCAATGGCGTCTCTTTTCTACAGCTATGTGGGTGCTTGTGGGAGTATGGTGAGAGGCTGAAGCGGCACCAATAAAGTTGACAGGCAACACAACAATTGGTATATTTCAAGGAAGATAGCGTGCAGCCCAGCACAACAGATCATATCGTCAATGTCACATATACTCCTTACCAAAACATTTACAACAGTTTCAGCTACAATGATAGTTTCATACAAATAAAAAATTTCACAGATTGAATAATTACAGGACAAGCATGTAGAAACGAAGTCGCATCAATAACAGTGTCCAAAATTTTCCGTCGGCATTCTGGTACTCACATTCACATCCATGCTCACTTTTCGTATTGATCACAACCATATGTCGATGTCATATTACACATCGCCGTTGTAATAATACCGCCATAACACATCAATCAAATCTCAAAATCGTTTTAGCTTCCTCCAGTTATCTCAAAACCTCTAAAAATGCTCTCTGCTCGTTTCACTAGTGTCATCTACCTCAATTGTGCTTCAGAAATCATGATTACATACAATATACATCACTTAAAGCTCTCACAGTATCACAATGGTTCCGAAAATGCAGACAAAGTTCAATTTCATGAATGCGATGTAATCCAGCTGTGTAATTACGTAAACATGTTTCAGAGACAGTGAAAAAATGTTCATTTCTTTCTGTTAAATGACCAGATAGCTTCGTAATTCTGTGTTAGAGAAACATGATACCGATGTCTAAAAACGTATAAACAAATACCATATTAGAGCTCCTTGCACTTGCCACATGCATGATACACTAAGTAGGCGTACCCCCTTGAGGGATAATTTAATTATACCTCAAATCTTACAGATTAAAACTGTGGAATGAAATATATCACCAAAAACCTTCTCTGCATCATTGTAGTTCAAAAATATTTCTAATAGTTTTCCAAGTACAAAAAGTCATCACTCCAATGCGTGTCATGTAGCACTAAACTACTTCTTGCTGTAAGAAAATTTCTTCCGTTGCCTAACGGCAAAAATGTGCCAAGTGTCTTAGTTATCGTCGTTCATAAGCAAAGTTCTCCAAAAGTCAATGTACTTACCTTGTCATTACAAAAGTAAAGTGCTATGATTATAAATGTAGTAGTTATTACGTTCATTACCATGATCTTGAAAGTACTGTACTTAACGTATTGGTGTGAGACTGTGCAGACATAAAACAGACACAGCGTAAATGCAATACTCAAAATTGTGTCAGTCATAAGTACCGTCGTAGTACAATCGCGTAACTGTCAAACAAACCACGTATTGTGTCATCTGTGACCTCTCTGAAAGTATTTTAATTAAAAATGTCTTTTCAAGTAAACTAAAATGTTGCAGTATAACCTGGTTAGTAGTATATGTTTCAAGAATGTGGGAATTAAGGTCTTGACGTAATCGTTCAACTGACAAGTGAAAATGTACTCACAGTAACACTGTGTCGTCTGTCCCCTATAGAAGTGTACTCGTAAAATTACTGTCTTAATATGTTGCATAGGTTCTTGACTGGATAGTTAATTTCAAAACATTGCTGCATCCTAACAGTTTCTAAATGTGACAAAGCGTAATAATAAATTGAAGTGAAAAATTTCATAGCAAAGACTAAGTCAGAAAGCAAATTATTTCTCAATAAATGGTTTTACATAAGAAATGTAGTGTAATCCTCTACTTTTCTTAGTAAGCAGAGTTTCAACTTCTACACAATTATCATACTGTATATGTCATATCCTGTAAGGCCCATTGTAAATCGGGAAGAATTTGTGACTCAAATCTTTCTTCTTATGTGACAATGAATCGACGTTAATGAGATAGTTCTGACCTATGTGTGGTTTCTTTGCATTTGTCTTACCGTGTGGATTTCTCCTTTTGTCTGCAGCAGAATTCATATTTTTAATAGTCATATCAATTATGTCTTTATGTCGAAGTTTACATGTACTCCGGAAAGGTACAAGCTCTCTGATTCTGTGTGGTGCTTCCATATTCTTCAGTACAAGCAAAGGTGGTAAAGCAGTGGAGTCATGAGGCATTTCATTCAGTACATTTTGAAATAATTGTAAGTATCTGTCCCAGTACTGATGTCTCTTATAACAATAAAGTCTGCAGAGCTTAATTTCTTTCATAATGCGTTCAGACGGGTTAGGATGTGGAGAGTATGGTTGAAATGGCTCTGAGCACTATGGGACTTAACAGCTGAGGTCATCAGTCCCACTAGAACTTAGAACTACTTAAACCTAACTAACCCAAGGACATCACACATATCCATGCCAGAGGCAGGATTCGAATCTGCGACGTAGCGGTCGCGCGATTTCAGACTGAAGCGCCTAGAACTGCACGAGCACAGTGGCCGGCGTGGAGAGTATAATGAAATGAAAACAGGTTTCATTTTACGATTCCGAAGTATGCGTGACCAAATAGCATATCTGGGTTGTGGTCCGTTATCTGAAATGACATTATCAACGTGTCCTACTTCACGTAAGAAATTTTTAACAAAGGCGTTGGGTACAGAACGTCCAGTGGCTTTGCGTACCAATGTGAAAGAAACAAATTTTGAAGTCATTTCAAAAGCGACGAAAACGTGCGAAAATCCATTCAATGTTTTAAGAAAGGGTTTCAGAAGATGAACAGCTGCTAATTCCTTTAATCTAGTAGAAATAATAGTAAACAACGGAGCACGATGTAAGATGGTAGACGGTTTAATATTTTGGCCCAATTTGCAAATAGATAAAACTCTCCTAATTCGCTTTTCCATGTTGTTAAAATAACAAGTCGACCGAGGAATATAATAACACTTTCGTAGACCAAAATGCGCATAGCAGAAATGAATGTACCAGATGAGCTTATTAACAAAATGGTCAGATATACAAAATACCCATAGCTTGTCATAAACAGTGCAAGGTTTAAAGAGAATGTTATTTCTAACCAGATAATAATGACCAAATTTGCGTCTTTTCGTACGATTTACTTTTAATAACTTTCCAAATCATATACTTGTCTTGCTCATCAGCAATATCCTTCAAAGATGCAGTGACGAAGTTTCCAGAAGCTGCTTTATAAATGTAAAGAATACTGAAATTTTTCTCCAGGCCAGTCGGTGCACGTGAAAGTGCGTCCGCAGCAATGTTTTCAGTGCCAGGAATGAAGATTATTCTGAAGCGGAATTCTTGCAAAAACAGTGCCCAGCGTTTCAACCTGTCCTGATTTAATTTTGTAGACACAAGAAATTGCAAAGCTCGATGATCACTACAAACTTATACATGTTTTCCGGAAATAAAATAACGAAATTTGTCCAATGCCCAAATGATAACTAAAGCTTCCAATTCAGTGACGGTACAATTTTTCTCAGAGTTTGTTAACCCGTTCCTAGCAAAAGCGATTGTTTTCTGAACAGTAATGTCATTTTCTATAGCTTCTTGAAATAAATGGGCATCAAGACCGACTTTAGAGGAATCCGTTTTAAGACGGAAATCCTGTGACAGAGCTGGGTGAGCTAAGATTGGAACGTTAAGTAGCGCTTCTTTCAAAGAATGAAATTCGAACTGTGTCTGTTCATCCCAGTTCCAAATATTGTTTTGGCCAGTGAGAGAGCACAATTTTCCAGTTACTAGAATTTGCATATTCAGGAACCGACGGTAGAAATTCACGAGACAAAGAAAACTGTGAACTTGTCTTTTTGCGGATGGAACAGGAATTGCTCTGAGTGCTTCCAACTTTTCAGGATCCGGCTCAATGCCCTCACAAGAAATAATGTGACCCAAACACTTCTCCTTTGTCCTAACGAATTAAGACTTTTCCAAGCTAACTGTAATTCCAAATTCAGCAAAAATACATAACAAACTGTCAAGGATACGATTATGTTGTTCCCAAGGGGCTTCTGCTATTAAAATATCATCCACGTACGAAGTGATGTGTCGTTCTAAAATCTCAGGTCATATGGAATTCACCCCACGAATTAATGCTGCCGGAGAAATGTTCAAACCAAGAGGAAGTTTTCGAAATTGATATCAAACGCCGAAACAGAGAAAAGCCGTATATTTTCTACATTCTGGATGAAATTCAGTTTGATTACAGCTGGATCTCAGATCAATAGAAGACAACACTGTTACGCGATTGAAATTTTGAAGAAGTTCTTCCAATGTTTGTGGCCTGTGTGTTTCAGGAATGATTATGGTATTTATTTGTCTGGAATCGAAGACAAAACTGATCAATCCGTTTTTCTTCTCAACAATATGTATTGGAGTATTGCATGAGCTTACCGCTGGTTCAATAATGCCCTCGTCAAGCATAGATTGTATTTCCGTTCTAACACGGTCCCTATAAGGCGCCGGAATTACTTATGGTGTGACGCAAATTTTAGTATGCTCATCAACAAGAAATTTGTAATGACATCCCTTAATTGTTTCTGTTAAGTGAGTAAAAATTGTGGAATGTGATTGTAGGATGACTAAAAGGTCCTACATATGTCATTTCAGTTCTCAATTGTTTGAAGCAGACCGGGGTGGCCGAGCGGTTCTAGGCGCTACAGTCTGGAACCGCGCGACCTCTATGATCTCAGGTTCGAATCCTGCCTTGGGCATCGATGTGTGTGATGTCCTTAGGTTAGTTAGGTTTAAGCAGTTCTAAGTTCTGGCGGACGGATCACCCCAGAAATTTAGTCTCATAGTGCTCAGAGCCATTTGAACCAATTGTTTGAATTTTTTCTGAATTAAAGTGGTAGTATCTAATACGTCATCAATATCATCCCTGTCAGTACTAGCATTGTGATCATTAGTGTCAATTTCTGTCGAAAGTTGCAAACTGTGATCTGACAAATGGTAAAGCTGGTTGATTTCCTCGTCATTGTTTGAAATCTAATCTTCAAATTTCAAAGCTATTGACTTATCTTATTTCTCTAAATTTATTTCAGCCTAGTGAAAGTTTAAATTTGCTTTATACTCATTCAAAAAATCTACAACTAATATAATTTCCGCCGTCAGTAATGGAACACTCAGAAAATTCACACTAAATCTGGGGCTTTGACAAAAGAATTCTTAGATTGTTGGCGCACATATACATTTGCCCAAAAATTGAACCTTGTAATTTAATCTTACGTAAAGGAACTGTGGGACAATGGTTCGATCTGCAGCATTTACTAAAAGCTGTTTCACTAATTACCGAAATAGGACTGCCGGAATAAAGTATTGCCGTAAATTTTACGTCATTTGTTGTGATGTGAATTACAGGATATGCAGTATTGTTCTGTTACATGTCAGGTTCCTGGAGTAAAAGGCCCCTATGTCTTCCATTTTCACATAACTAATAGTCGTGACAGCTACGTCGTCAGTTTCATAAGTACGTTTTGTGGCTACCTGCGGTCATTGACTATTATCTCCTTGTTGTCGCGCGTCCTTACTGGGATTTGGGTGTCTAATTTCTAGAATTTCAACTTGTCGAGAGGGCCCTGGCCTATTTGAATCACGCCAGATCTGATTAAAGTCAGGTGTGTTGTCATGACAATAGCGTTAGTCGTCTTGTCGGTAATTTCTGTAGTTTCTTCCTTGTCGTTTAAGTGGTGGAGAAATTCTCCCGAAATTGTAATTACTAGGTGGGCTGTTGCGTCTGAAGACAGTGTGTCATCCTTGATAATAATTATTCTGATTCCCATGTGTCTATTTCTACGGTTGTCTCTGTTATAGTCATTACCATGGAAATGTGATCTTTCTCTGTAATTGTTATTCTGTCAATGGTTGGCATACGGGTGGTGTCTGTTTCGGTCAGGATTCGCCTTATAATGGTAGAATTATCGTGTACGTTTATTGTTTCTGTCGTCATGAAAGTGTGATATATGTGACCTATAATTGTTGTTGTTTTCCTGTTTTTGCATCATGCGATTGTCCGTGTCGATTTCCAGTTCTTGCAAAAGTCCCTGAAAAGCTGCGATATCATCTTTACAACGTCTAGCCAAGATAATATGTTTTAAGTGTTCAGGAAATTTAACTAAGCAAATGCGAATACGTTCTGGGTGCTGAATGGGTTTGACGTATACTGATTCCTGTGTACCATATCTTGAAAATATTTTATAGGGCTGGAAAATTCAGACTGTTCGAAATGTTTCATCATTATCATAATGTGTTTTACTCGATGTTGAGTAGCCTGAGACCAATACGCAAAAAGGAAGACATGATAAAAATCTCCTTCACTGTGACAGTCGCGAATAACCTATTGAATCCTTACAGTTGGTTCATTTTCTAAATATTCGCACATAAATTCTAATATATGCTCTAATAACCAATTAGGAGGAAAACAATGAGAAAATTTATGAAGCCAAGCTTGTGGGTGTAAGTCATTACTAGAACTCTTGAATGTTTTAAATTTACGCGTTGTGATGAAGAGCTTACAGTCAAAGTCATTGTGTCGCCGATTCGCAGTTCCGTCATTGTTACGTCATTTCGACGGTTCTGTCGCAAGGGTCGGTGCACCATGCCGACTCTTTTCAAGATCCCAGAAATACAATGTATTATTACCGTGTGACTTCTCTGTATTCTTGAATTCCTCTTTATGTGTCGGAGCGCGAGTGTCCTCTGAAATACGTAATTCTTGTATCACCTGTGCAAACTGCTCTTGTGCTTCCCGTATTTCTCTTTTGTATTTCATATTAATTTGTTTCCGACTCTGTTTAAATTTCCTAATATTCTCGTGCTCCTCTGTGTCAGTAAAGGCTACCGGTCTTGTGTAATTCAAATCATCATCTACTTTCGTAGATAAATTTGTTAACTGATACGAAAGTTCAGCTACTTTCTCCGATGATGTGCTAATTTCCTCCGTGTGTTTTTCTGAGCCAAGCTTTAGAGTGTCCATTTGCTTCGTAATCGTATCTACTGTGTCCTTTAAGCTTACCTCGTTTTTTTACAAGCTACGCGACCGTATCCGTAGATGCAACGGAGTCAGTTTTAGCCTGCAAGATGTGATTTTCGGTACAGTGATCTGCAGTTCTTTTATTGCTGCTTCATGGTTCTGTAATGTGTCTTAGTGGCGCCAAAAAGTAAATTGAAAATGCTCGTAAATTTGTGTTTTTACGTCTTCAGAAATGTTTTGATATTTCGATTCGATTTCGTGTATCTCAGCGGTTTTAATTTCACGTGTTTGTTCAAGTGTTTGTTTAATATTGCCAACTGAATCTAACTTTTGAATTTGTTGCTCTGTGTGTTTCTCTGTTTGATCAGATTTTTGAATTAATTGCAATTAATTGACTGAAACATGTTCCTTTGGGTTTTTCGTCAGTGCATTTGCACCGGTGATATTCGTATTTTGAAAAGCAGAGATTGTATCTTGACGTAACTGAGAAAAGTGTATTGATGCAAAACTTGAATCTATGGTATCTGCAGGATTTTGTTCAGTTATTTTGCCTTCTTGAGGCGAACTGTTACCGACCGATCGATCGTCAGTAGTTCCCTGTTCACTGATTGTTTCAATTTCTACCCCGTTAGTTCAAAAAATGCTTCAAATGGCTCTGAGCACTATGGGACTCAACTGCTGTGGTCATAAGTCCCCTAGAACTTAGAACTACTTAAACCTAACTAACCTAAGGACGTCACACACATCCATGCCCGAGGCAGGATTCGAACCTGCGACCGTAGCGGTCGTGCGGTTCCAGACTGTAGCGCCTTTAACCGCTCGGCCACTCTGGCCGGCACCCGGTTAGTTACTGTCTAGTCCTTGTCCCTATAAACTATTACCAAATTATTGTCTTGAACATTTGTCAATACGTTACTAGTTGGTGCTAACAAGCTACCCTAGTCGCCACTGTCATTTTCCAATTTTCTTTGTAGCCTAGTATTACGCCTATCACTCGCCATGATTATAAGCTAATTTACACAGTAACACACGATAAACAACTAGAAACGGAAACATATGAAGAAACATGAAATCAACGCTCAAAATAATAAATATCTAAATAGTTGCAAAAGCGACTGCGAGATACTTAGTGCAGATCCACATGCATGCCACAATTACTTTACAGATGACAACACAGTACAAAAATAAGAAACTGCAGCTACAAAGGAAATTCCATACACACAATTACGCGCTAGCAGTAAACAGTAACTAATTTCCAATCACGCACTAATTATTCAAACTACAAAGAAATCGGAAGAATCCAGTGAAGTATCATCGGCTAAGGGTCGAAAGGCGAAACTAAGTCTTTAATTATTTTTATCATTTAAACACTGACCTACAGAATTTTCCCTGACAAAGACAACTCAAGCTTAACCTATTCATTTATTACCAACAATATACAATCCTAACACAATCTGACTGCTATACAGTGACAACATGACTTCCAATAATTAACACAAAATAATGATCCTCTAGTGCAAGAAATCCTAACAATATCCCATTCTTTCTCATAAGTCATTTATATCACAGAAAATCTTCACAACACTAACTTCAGCAATTATAGCAAGCAGCAACTACAGCAAGCTATATAAAAAGATTCTAACTACTGTAGACTCTAACTACTAGGAGGAATGTGGTTAGCAAAAGGAAGGTTTGTTGAAGAGCAAACAATGTATTCAGAAAATTTTACCTTTTTCATGTGACATCCAGTTCCAAAAATTATATAGTTGCCAAAATTTCCACTGCCCAAACATTATCAACACCATCCACCAACCTACACTTCCTTGCGTCTTACTTTACAATGCATGTCCAACCAACACAGAGTCGCCACTAGGGGAAGCATCTCCAAACACTTCTCTATCCACTCGCTAACCGCTAGTCCGTCCAGCCACAGAATCTTTTTGCCGAAGGTGCAGAGCGCTCTCAGCGAAATTAACACAGTCTGTAGCGTTGCCAACATACAAACAGGCTACTTACACAACATGGCACAGAGAAGACTGCTACCATACTATCTGCAGTGGAGGGCCATAGGAAGAATGGACAAAGGCAGTCGCAACCTGATGTGGTCAGATGGTTTAATGTCAAGCGTTGTGTAGTTTCTCGGATGAAGCGACAGTTCATAGAAAACGAAACTGTATACCGAAGACAGGGGCAGGGCCAAACATGTGGGACATCAAAGAGAGAGGACCGTTTTTTGGCTGTAAGGGCACGAGATACAGCCTTAGTACTGAACAGCAACTGGCATCTAACCTCGCAGCGTTCACTGGACGTGTTGTATCGAGGCAGAAGGCTTCGGCAGAGTCTGTTATTGTCACAGATCTGCTGTATGTGTACCTCTGATGCCTCGGCACAAAAGGTAACGTCTATAGTGGACCCGTCAACATGCCACCTGGACAAAAGAACAGTGGGCCTATGGTCTTGTCACAGATGAGTCCCAATTTGGTCTGGATAGTGATTCTCGACGGATTCGCATCTGGAGGGAACGTCGAACACGGTTCTGGGACCCAAACATTTTTGAAGAAGACCGATATCGAGGAGAATCCCTGATGGTGTGATCAAGGATTTCGTTGACCACACTCACACCTCTTCGTAAAACTGTGCAGGTGAATCGGCAATGGTTCACAGCTGTTAAGTATCGCGGGGAGATCTTAAGACCTCACGTGCCATTGTTGCAAGGCACTGTGGGCCCAGACTTCAAACTGATGGACGGTAATACTCGACCTCATAAAGCACGGATTGTTCATGATTTCTAGGAAACGGAAGATACTGCACGCATGGCGGGGCCTACTTCGCTCTTCTGATTTGAATCCCATAGAGCATGTCTGGGATGCAATAGGGAGACAAGTTGCATCACATCAGCATCTACCAACCACACTCCAAGACTTACGAAGGGCTTTGCAAGAAGAATGGACGTTATTACCTCAAGGTGAGACTGACGACATCATTCATGGCACGTCCCGATGTTGTGAGGCCTGTATTGCTGGCAGAGGTGGTCACAGCCCATACTGAGCATATAAACCAGTTGTCGGTATGGATATGCAAATCTGTTAAATTGGAAAAAGCGAATAATATTTATGTCTACCGTCACGCATGTTGCGGCAGTTTACATTCTGTATGCCTTATATTGTTTCTACTGTACTATCACCCGCTTATACTGTTTTGTGGCAAAATAAACGCCACCCTGCAAAATTCCGGTTTGTTGCTTGAATTTTGAACATCAGTTTATTATAGCTAGTCAAAACTCACTCTTAATCAGGGGTTTTTAACCATGAAATTTGCCAGACAGCTGCTGATTGTGAAGTCATTTTATTTTCATTTCGCTACCAGTTTCGGCAATTCGTTATGCACCTCTCAAAATAATTGATATTGACATATTGGGCCATATATTTCTAAATGTCTCGAATTCATGATTCAGGTGTGGAAAACTCTCAAGAATGGGTCCTTTGCCACAAGATTGTGGGCGAGCTACGGGGATGCAGTAACAGACAGCAGGGGCCTTCGGTGCGGTCTGGCGAATCAGTGAGTCGCACAGGGACCAGTTGAAGCTGTCACTGTAGACGACGCATCTGCTGCTGGTTTGGAGACTCCATCCAGCATTACTGGATAATTCAACTCATGATTTCTAAGCTTCAATGGTCAAATAGGTAGTAGTCTAAATGGTAACTACAGCTCCTGTTTGTTGTGCCACCCAGATAAAAGAAACGTCAGCATCTTTAAAATAAATCATATGGCTTCAAAGACTTGGTAGGAGGACATTTTATTAATTGATCTTAGCACCGTGGCAGTAGTCCTGAACTTCATTTACATAACCTATCAAGACAATGAGAATATATCATTCATAAACGACAATTGAACCTTAGAGTTATTATCTGTCTAAGTCACTGCAAATTACTACTCCCACTGCAAAATTTTGAGAGAACGGTATCATTTTGCCGGACACAGTGCTATGAAGAAATCACTAGTAAATGACTTTTTCGGCTACATAGAAAAGTGGCCAACAAAATTTCTAACATTGGACTGAACAGTCTCAATTACCCTTTACTTAATTTTCTCTGTCATTCTATTAGCTCTTTCGGAAATGCTACTTTATTCTTATTTTCCTCATTAATATCTCTTTAGTAAATTCAGTAAGAACTTTAATTTTTCATATTATTCGTGTAGCCTTTTTGCTGGGCTAGGCTTCTTTCATGAAGCTGAGACACGCTTTTGAGCGCTGCTGGCCAAAGTATTGCGCCCGTAGCAAACCGTTATTTATGAGCAGAAACCGAGCTCATTTGCCAGATACCCACCAATATGTTCCAAATGATCCGTTCTTACTCACTGAACTGAACTTTGACCCTACTTTATGTAACATTTACTGAGAAACCAGCGATGACTGCTTGCATTAATCAGCGTTTAAGACGTGAATTTTAATAGTGCTGATGACTGCAGCCATGTCGAGATTTTACTGAACCTCTTTCACATTTTAGACCCTTACCCTCAGCCTTTGGCCTCGTGTTCCGTGCTTAAAAAAAAAAAATGGCTCCAAGCGCTATGGGACTTAACATCTGAGGTCATCAGTCCCCTAGACTTAGAACTACTTAAACCTGACTAACCTAAGGACATCATACACGTCCATGCCCGAGGCAGGATTAGAACCTGCGACCATAGTAGCAGCGTGGTTCCGGACTGAAGCGCCTAGAACCGCTCGTCCGCAGCGGCCGGCTCCGTGCTTCATAGCTGATCGTTACCCATTAGTAATTTCATTAGATATAAGGAATGAGAGGTAGATGGACCATCTATCACACAATATTGTGAAATATATTGACAGAAAGGCATTCTTAAACAGTGAGATGTTTAATGGTTCACAGAAGGTAGCGTCGGTTTATGAATCACAGTATTATATCCGGAGTTAAAAGAGGTAACCATTAGCTAAGAATGAATCATTTGTCGACATGTACGATACGGGAAAGTGGTGTAGAAGGGTATTCTTGGAATTCTTCTTACTGATTTCGTTGACCAACAGATCGATACACTTATCTAGAAAAGGGTCTTGACCACAGAGTAAAGAAATCCTGTATCAGCATAATGACAACTGCTTTGGTAATGGGAACATGGAGTTATCTGACATATTTATACCTTCATCACATTTAGTAGTCTATGGCCTCAACCTGATCCCATATCTGAGAAGAAGTTTGGTTTTTTTCTAGTACAATGACGATATTCTGACTGCAATAGGTGAGTGTTAGTCAGATATTCCAGAATCGAGCACTAGGGCCGAATCAAGACATATTGTAAATGTGGACACGTCACATTGACCTAAAAGGGCACTGCGATGAGCCTCTGCGCTTCTTTTTATCAAAGATGTCAATCTTCCACTGCCAGGCCGCGAACGTTCCATCTATCTCTGATCGAATGGTCATGTTGACAGAGGCATATAAAAATCTGCTTGATATCTGATAGACCACTGAACCAATGGGTGTCGGAAGTCCCTGCTCTTGCAACGACACACAGCTAAAGTATTTCGTGGCCTTAAATCTCTTTACCGTTGTTGCATAGTATTATCGAACGTGCAGTGTCAAATAAATCACGAACTCGTGTTCAAGTGTCATATTTCATCGGTCTTCTTTCCATTTTGATGGTGATCGATCCTGACCGGTGACTACGTTCGTGAATACCGAAATGTCGATTTATCATTATCGACAGATCGTGTGTTTGACATTTATGTGTTTTATGTCACAAGGTATTTTCCGTAGTGACTTCTAGCACTTCCCATAAATATCATCCTGAAAAACAGACAGAATATTTCAAAATATGACACTGACGTTTTTATATACAGCGTGGTGACAGTCTGAAAAGTTTCTAAGAGTGTTGCAGGTTAAGTAGTACAGAGAAACAATTGGACTTGGGACGGTGGAAAGGATCGAATCCGACCCAAAGACGGAGCTGTCTCGTGCGCTATTAATCAGGCAATGAAAACAACTGACACTAATAGTATCCGACGGGCTGCTTGAATTTGCGAACGCAGTGCCCTGATTGGCCAATTTCAATGCTAGGTAACTAGATAATGGAGCAAGATATCGAATTTTTTTTCTTAACAGTTATTCCTCAGCACAATCTACCCCGCAGCACCATTACAAGCTTTTAAGACTGGTTCTGACCTCGCTGTATAATTATAATTTGGCTTACGCTTGTTTCATTAATGATGTTTAAAATTTTCGTTGTTTTCTGAATAAGATACAGAATATATTCACTGCGAATCTACGTTACTCGACGAATACGAGCGGGAGCCAAGCATTTCTAGAGCATGCAGTCAGTAATTGCTTTTCCATTCTTCTTCTAACAACGTCATAAAAATTATTAACAGTCGGTTAGCTAGACCCTGAATCAGCAGATGGAGAAAAGGGAGACCCCAAATTACAAAACTGCCACCAGTATCGCGAAACATGCTCTTATACAGCAAATTTTTCCCCTTAATACGGGAGGTCCGTCTCAGGAGCGCATTGTACCAGTCTTGCTAGACGTTGGTTTATTATTTTACCTGGAAAGGTAACGTCTGTACATGGACATTTGTACTAAAATCATCTAAAACGAATCGGTTATGCTGCGTGTCCGTCACTGCACTGTTTAGTGGCTCGTTTTATAAACACATCAGAAAACGTTTTGCCTCATCCCGCTTCCCAGAACTCCTGATGATAGATATTCACTGTGGATACTGTCCCACTGTCACAGTCCCTTTAACTGTTCAGAGGTGTCACTAAACCTGTCCACAGATGTAAACAATCATGAATGAGCAGCGCCTATTAGACATAGGGGGTCCTACATCTGATCATTTCCAATCGTTCCACCAGGAAGGAGGTAACACGACTCGTGATGTCTGTAGTTCAACCATGCCTAGACTTTCAATACCGCGGTTCGATCGCGTCCGCATTGTTACCTTATGCCAGGAAGGGCTGTGAACAAGGGAAGTGTCCAGGCGTCTCGGAGTGAACCAAAGCGACTTTATTCGGACATGGAGGAGATACTGAGAGACAGGAACTGTCGATGACATGCCTCACTCAGCTCCCCCAAGAGCTACTACTGCAGTGGATGATCGCTACCTACCGATTATGGCTCGGCGGAACCCTAACATCAATGCCACCATGTTGAATAATGCTTTTCGTGCAGCCACAGGACGTCGTGTTACGACTCAAACTGCGCGCAGTAGGCTGCATGATGCATCCATGGCGCGTCCATCTTTGCAACCACGATACCATGCAGCGCGGTACAGATGGGCCCACCAACAAGCCGAACGGACAACTCAGGATTGGAATCACGTTCTCTTCACCGATGAGTGTCGCATATGCTTCAACCAGGCAATCGTCGGAGATGCGTTTGAGGGCAACCCGGTCAGGCTGAACGCCTTAGACACACCGTCCAGCGTGTGGAGCAAGGTGGAGGTTCCTTGCTGTTTTGTGGTGGCATTAGGTGTGGCCGTGGTACGCCGCTGGTGGTCATGGAAGGCGCCGTAACGGCTGTACCACATGTCAATGCCATCCTCCGACCGATAGTGCAACCATATCGGTAGCATATTGGCTACGCATTCGTCTTCATGGACGAGAATTCGCGCCCTCAATGTGTACTTCTTGCGACTGACTTCCTTCAGCATAACGACATCGCTCGACTAGAGTTTCCAGCATGTTCTCCAGACATGAGCCCTATCGAAAATGCCTGTGATAGACTGGAAAGGGCTTTTTATGAACTACGTGACCCACCAACAACTCTGAGGGATCTACGTCGAATCGCAGTTGAGGAGTGGGACAATCTGGGCCAACAGTGCCTTGATGAACTTGTGGATAGAATGCCACGACGAATACAGGCATGCATCAATGCCAGAGGACGTGCTACTTGGTATTAGAGTTACCGGCGTATACAGCAATCTGGACCAACACCTCTGAAGGTCTCGCTGTATGGTGGTACAACATGCAGTGTGTGGTTTTCATGAGCATTAAAATGGCGGAAATGATGTTTATGTTGATATCTATTCCAATTTTCTGTACATGTCCCGCAACCCTCGAGTCCGAGATGCAGACCTTTTTTTGATGTGTGAAGAATCATCAGATGTCTGGAGGCTAAAATCGCTTTTGTTTTAGATATTCTTTCGCTGTCTTGTTTTTAACATACACAACAGGCGAATATAGCAGTAGTTAATATTATTTTATCCTTGACGCTTTAAGAACACTGTTGTTGTTTTGTAAGTATCATTGAAGAAAAACTACAAACAGCAGCGCTTTTTAATGAGTAGTTTATTTCGCTGTAACTCAAGGACGCCTATACCGGTCGGCAAAAGGGATCATAACTCCCCTCCCCCGCCAGCTCTCAGGGAAAAGAATAATGCGGGTGTAACCAGACGTTTTTCTTTCTAAAAATGATTTACAAGTCGTTATTATGCAGGTTTTAATAGTGTCGGAACTGGAACTTTTTTTGTGTCTCCTTAGGCCTAAAAGTTAGCAATCGACATCTAAAATATTAAAAAGACTGCATACGCCCAGGTCTTTGCTCCTCCGTACAAACTATGTTAAAAATTGTGTGAAATCTTATGGGACTTAACTGCTAAGGTCACCAGTTCCTAAGCTTACACACTACTTAATCTAAATTATCCTAAGGACAAACACACACACCCATGCCCGAGGGAGGACTCAAACCTTCGCCGGGACCAGCCGCTCGTCCATGACTGCAAAAAAGCTATGGCATGGGCGATGCGACATTGCAGTACTTGTGTTTTTCTGAATTACAATGCAAAGTTCCATTGGACATAAATGCATGTCGAAGGGAACAGGCACTGCAGCGGCTACAGTCATTATGAAATACTTTAAATGTATTCGCATCTGCTAATATGGATAACCATCAGCTGTAGAATGGAACAATAATGAAAATTTGTGCCGGTCAGAGACTCGAAAGCGGATTTCCTGCCCACCGTGAGCGGTCGCGTTACCACTCTGCTATCCGTGCAGGACGTACGACGAGATCCAAACTTCCACATGTCGTCAACCATGTGTCCACAACCTGCACTCGTACATCCATTATGTATACTCCCGTATAGGTGAGACGTTTTAGTCAGACCTTGTTGCCGAGCGGTTCTAGGCGTTTCAGTCTGGAACCGCGATACCGCTACTGTCGCAGGTTCCAATCCTGCCTCGGGCAAGGATGTCTTTAGGTTAGTTACGTTTAAGTAGTTCTAAGTTCTAGGGGACTGATGACCTCAGATGTTGAGTCCCATACTGCTCAGAGCTGTATGAACCTTTTTTTTTGTGACATTTTAATTGAAAGTCGCTTGTCCGGTCTCGGCGGAGAGATAAGATATTGCAGTGCCTGTGTTAGTCTGAATTACAATGCAAGTTTCCTTTAGACATGCATACATGCATTAAATTTATTCGCAGCTGCGAATATAGACAACCATCAGTTTTAGAATGGAATGATGACAATGAAATTTAATGTTTTTCATAACTGTTGTAGTCATTGCATCGTAATTCAGAATAACGCAGCCACTGCCACATCGTATTTATCCGCCGACACCAGACAAACGACTTTCAAGCAAAATGTCTCACATGTATGGAATTCGTACGTAATGGATGTACGAGTACGGGTTGTAGGCATGTAAATAACAACATATGGAAGTTTGGGTGTGACTTTGAGTCATGCACGGATAGCCAAATTGTATGTTCTGTCAGAGGGTTACCTGACCTTCAGGTTTAGGTTCGAGTCCCGGTCCGGCACAAATTTTTATTGTCGTTATTCCATTCTCCAGCCTCCTGTTGTCCATATTCGCAGCTACGAATACATTTAATGTATTTTATGGGCGTTTTTGCCCTAGCTAGTCTAGAGCTTCAAATGGCTCTGAGCACTATGGGACTCAACTGCTGAGGTCATTAGTCCCCTAGAACTTAGAACTAGTTAAACCTAACTAACCTAAGGACATCACAAACATCCATGCCCGAGGCAGGATTCGAACTTGCGACCGTAGCGGCCTTGCGGTTCCAGACTGCAGCGCCTTTAACCGCACGGCCACTTCGGCCGGCTCTAGAGCTTCAGCTGATAGTCAGACGGCAGCGAAAATTGCTTCTAGAGTGTTCCTTCTAAGGTGTATTATGACAATACAGGGTGATTCAAAAAGAATACCACAACTTTAAAAATGTGTATTTAATGAAAGAAACATAATATAACCTTCTGTTATACATCATTACAAAGAGTATTTAGAAAGGTTTTTTTTCACTCAAAAACAAGTTCAGAGATGTTCAATATGGCCCCCTCCGGACACTCGAGCAATATCAACCCGATACTCCAACTCGTTCCACACTCTCTGTAGCATATCAGGCGTAACAGTTTGGATAGCTGCTGTTATTTCTCGTTTCAAATCATCAATGGTGGCTGGGAGAGGTGGCCGAAACACCATATCCTTAACATACCCCCATAAGAAAAAATCGCAGGGGGTAAGATCAGGGCTTCTTGGAGGCCAGTGATGAAGTGCTCTGTCACGGGCTGCCTGGCGGCCGATCCATCGCCTCGGATAGTTGACGTTCAGGTAGTTACGGACAGATAAGTGCCAATGTGGTGGCGCTCCATCCTGCTGAAATATGAATTGTTGTGCTTCTTGTTCGAGCTGAGGGAACAGCCAATTCTCTAACATCTCCAGATACTGTAGTCCAGTTACAGTAGCACCTTCGAAGAAAAAGGGACCAAAAACTTTATTGGCTGAAATGGCACAGAAAACGTTCACCTTAGGCGAGTCACGTTCATACTGAGCTGTTTCCCGCGGATTCTCAGTGCCCCATATACAGACATTGTGACGGTTGACTTTCCCGTTAGTGTGGAAAGTTGCTTCATCACTAAACACAATCTTTGAAACGAAAGATTCATCTGTTTCCATTTGAGAAAGGATAATATCACAGAAATCGATTCTTTTAATATTATCAGCTGCAGACAGTGCTTGAACCAATTTCAGACGATAAGGTTTCATAACTAACCTTTTTCGTAGGACTCTCCATACAGTTGATTGTGGAATTTGCAGCTCTCTGCTAGCTCTGCGAGTCGATTTTCCTGGGCTGCGAACAAATGCTTGCTGGATGCGTGCTACATTTTCATCACTCGTTCTCGGCCGTCCAGAACTTTTCCCTTTGCACAAACACCCATTCACTGTAAACTGTTTATACCAACGTTTAATACACCACCTATCAGGAGGTTTAACACCATACTTCGTTCTAAATGCACGCTGAACAACTGTCGTCGATTCACTTCTGCCGTACTCAATAACACAAAAAGCTTTCTGTTGAGCGGTCGCCATCTTAGCATCAACTGACGCTGACGCGTAGTCAACAGCGCCTCAAGCGAACAAATGTACAACTAAATGAAACTTTATAGCTCCCTTAATTCGCCGAAGATAGTGCTTAGCCCTGCCTTTTGTCGTTGCAGAGTTTTAAATTCCTAAAGTTGTGGTATTCTTTTTGAATCACCCTGTATATACATGAATATCTTGTCTAGTGAAGCATTTACAACAAATACAAGGATTTTTCCTTTTACTAACGTGATGAAAAGTTTTTCTCTATGCACTGCACAACAAGATTCTTCTACATCTGTGCCTTGCAGCGTGTTGAACGTGAACCTGTTGAAAGACAAGATGGCGGACACATCTGTTTACATCCGATGTTACTTAAGTTAGTGATTTCATTGATTGTAAGGAAAAGTTTTGTGTCTCAGTAGACTTTTCAACTCCCACTTGTACCCCATCTTGAAATAGATGTTTAGTATACTTTCGTATTCCATTTTGAAATGATGGCTTTCATAACTTTTGTTGTGCAACCTTTTTTGAAATAACAAAAATTACTCCGGAAAATTAAGTACTTTTCAAATGCGAAAACAAAAATTACTGCGGAAAATTAAGTTCTTTCCAAATGTGAAAACATGTTCCAAGGCACAATGTAACCATATACCTAGACAGATATACTAGACGGAAATTTAAAAGCTATTCAATTGAGAAAATGCTGTCAGTATTCTATTTCATAATCTATCTGTTACATAATTGCTGTGCTATACAGCAATAAACAGTAAGTAAAATCAAATTCAGCAGAAGTATTACTAAAAACCAGTTCCAAGATAAATACGTTATAAAATAGAAGCTATTTGAAAGTAACGCAAATTTTCATTTTCCAGAGAGGTAAATTTGCTGTGACATTAAAGAAACTCATTTCATTTGCAAGTATCACATGTCCATGGTAAAAGACCTTTTTCTGTTTCAACGTACAAGATGCTCGACGAACGAAACAGGCCCCTATAGTTTAACTGTCCACATTTTATATAAATAGTTCCTAAAATATATAGCATTTTACTGACTTTCAAATTCTGTTCCTGAAGAATTGCCAGTATATTCCAAATAACTTTAAAATATTATACAGTACTTAAATATGTAGAAGACGAAATATTTCCTAATGCTGCCCAAAACTTAGATCCATCTCTCATGGCAACAAAATATGTAGAAAATGACAGTAAATTCTTATGTCAGAGTCCATTTTTCATGTGATTCTGGAATCAGCCATTACAGTAAGGAACACGGTAGGGCAGTAATGACAAATTTCTACAACTATGATGTCTAATTTTGCAGACATTCTGTTTCTTAACCTAGAAGTACATGAAATCTATACATTTAAATTAAAAAAAAAACAGTGATAATGTAAAACGAAAGTTATTTTACATAGAAGTGTTTTGTTATGGAAACTGGAGTAGCTATGGTCGTGTAAGTATTCCATCTATTGGTAAAACATTATAGAAGTTGGATGAAATTTTGTATGTATATTTGGTTTCTTAGCCATATTTGGCCATTCAGGATGAAGTCACATTTGTTGTGAAGTGGCTGTATATTTCTATTTCATTCAAAAAATTCAAGTGTGCCCTTTCCTACCAAAATGTAGTATTTGTAGGTTTCCTTGAATGCTACTCTATGTGTCGCCATGTTGGACAACGTGAGCATGAAAAACTGATTTATTTAGGTTTCTTAGCCTGTGTGTCTCCACGTGTTCTGTGTATGTAATGTTGAAACTTGTACCACTTTGAGCATATAAAGTTCGGGACTCACAGAGGAATTCAGCGTTGTTGTGTGGTTAGTTTTTCAAATTTATGCCATGGGTTCGCTTATGTTTCATTTTTGTATTGGTGGAGAAACTAATCTGGGAGTTTTTAGCATAGAACAAGTTTGCAGTTTGATATGACCCTTTACCAATGAATAGTAAGCAGACACATTTCTCAGAGTTTGGATGTGGGGGGAAGTCGGTTTAACTCCTGTAAAGTGCTGTTTCTTGCCGACAGTGAGCTATTTAGGTTACTGCATTTGTTTCTAGTGCTTGAATGAAGCTTATTGATGATGGCGGATGTATAACCAGTATTGAGAGCTATCAGCTTAATTGTGTCAAATTGTTGTATATTATGTCCGGAACCAAACGCTCTTGTGTTTTCATATAGATTTGCTGTGTTATGAGCTAATTTGTGTTGCTGCAGCTTACTCGAAGTGCCATTGATTTTGACATCAGTTTTGGTTGGTTTTTCTGTGTATTTGCACTAGAGTGGAAATATCAGACATCATTTTTCAAGCAAAAGTCATTGTTTTTCAAATTTATGCCATGGGTTCGCTTATGTTTCATTTTTGTATTGGTGGAGAAACTAATCTGGTAGTTTTTAGCATCGAACAAGTTTGCAGTTTGATATGACCCTTTACCAATGAATAGTAAGCAGACACATTTCTCAGAGTTTGGATGTAGGGGGGGGGGGGGAGGGGGGAGGCAGGTTAACTCCTCTAAAGTGCTGTTTCTTGCCGACAGTGAGCTATTTACGTTACTGCATTTGTTTCTAGTGCTTAAATGAAGCTTATTGATGATGGCGGATGTATAACCAGTACTGATGTCAACATCAATGGCACTTCGAGTAAGCCGCAGCAACACAGATTAGCTCATAACAGAGCAAATCTATATGAAAACACAAGAGCGTAGTTGCAACTACTGTCAACGTCCCGCATACATTTTAAATCAAGTAAAATGCATGAAGTGTATATTATTTGGTACTGAAGCTCTTCACTGTGTTTTTCAAAGCAATGTGCTGTATGGTCATAAAGTTTACTAACTTATATTAATGACATAGTATTTATATATTTTAAACGTTATTACCGTCAGGCATTGTCGAATATTTGCTCTCATGTGGCACGGCTGTAGCCCACGGACCTGTACCACTTCACGTTTCTCGTGCACGACTAAGCTTCACAATATGATACTCAGGGTTATTTACGGCTACTGTGAAATATCTGTGTTCGAAATGGCAGCTTTTCATTTCACTCGTCAATTGACATTTGGGAACGTGCTGACGAAACTTTGAGGAAACTTCAGATTCATCTTTCTTTTGTGCTTTAAAACTGGTCCGTTCTCCCAAAAGCACACAGACTGTTTACACATTTGACGCAGGCGATTGTTAAATCGTGTCTGTCTTATTAAGTAGTACGACGTCCAGTACAAGTAGGATGTATTCCGAAAAGTTGGAAACAAAGCAAAAGTAACGAAAGCAAGAATCGTTAGTGAGGAAGGTACCATCAAGAAAGCACAGCAACACCACAGAGATGTCTGAGACATGCGAAAGGATCAACGAGAAGGAGAGCGAAGGAAGTGGAAAGCGGATGGGACAAACTAATTGGCAAACAAGGAACAACGGAGCGTGAATATGCAAATGGCCGCCGGATTCCTCGGAGGCTGCGCTAATGCAGTGCGCCGGTGGCGCAGCTTGGTGGACGCCTTGGGAACTAGGTTCCGCGGAGTGGCGCGCCGCGGCAGCTGCGCTCCCAAAATGTAAATAGCAGCAGCTTTTATTGCGGCCTTTGGATACGAATTCTACGCGCAGCCACTGAAACGTCTGTACACAAGCGACTGCTGTCAGCAGCGGCGTGTGGCAGCACTCGAAGCAACAAGAATACAGCTACAGCTCCGTAGACTCTGTGAATGGTAGTGTCTACGAACCTGTAACTAAACTAAGTGAAGAACAACTTTTTATCTGCGCAATTCTAGAGGGGAATCGTAAATCTTCTATCTCCATGGTGATAAGCAGATAAGAACCTTGTGTATACATTATGTATTGGTGCAAAAGTGTATAACATGATTATTTTCACAAGAGTACCTTGGCATTGTGTCGATATGTTTAACACTATTATATGTTTCCCCTATACATATTGTGTTCCAATCGTAGTTTCAGACGTCATTCCTCAAAGAAAATTAGCTTTTTACATCTTACTAAATATTGGTATGTCTTTGCCAATATTTGCTCCTAAAGTGATGTGTAGTTTGTTTATTTATTCTAACGTTTAGATCATATTCTGTGTACAGAAGCAGTGATGTGCATAACAAATGTATGCAACAAAACTGAGCAGGATATATTGCTTCAACCATTAGCTGTCAAAGTGTAACAAAGAGAAAGAATTATAAACTTCAGGTTTGTAACATGCATTTCAGTTTGTGATTAGTGGCGAGGAAATCTCCTAAACGTATTTCTGGTGGTGTAATGTCTACGCTACATGCTTTGTAAACACGTAGCACAACTGCCAGAATATAAAATTATTGTATTTTCATTGTGTCTTACACCGAGAGAAAAAAAATCGCAAAATTTATGCAAAAGTTAGGAATAAAAGATCTCTATCCAGAAACTAAATATTTTAAATCGCTATAAGAACTTCGAACCAGAATGGAATCGAACTACATGGGCTTTGAAAGGATACTTTACAGTGACATCAAAAATTTTTAACTACAGCAAAATAAGAAATAAAAAATCTACATCTTAAAGTTTATATTTTATGAAGTTGCTATAAGCTGCAGAGAGGTCTTCTAGCCACAGTGGCTCTGGACTAAATAAATTTTGGATGTGTCCATGAAGAATAATGATCTAGTTTCTATATCAGTCAAAGGTTTGCCGTATTGGTTACTGGACGAGGCTGACGAATGACTGTCTGAACGAACTAACCGAGGTACACTCAGTTGACGAAATGTCAAGTGGATGAGTTTGCTATGAGGGATGTGATAGCTATAGCTCACGAGTGACGAAAACTCCTTGTAGTTTATGAATTGGCATTGTCCGTTCACCATCTTTTACAAATGATACGGATGAATGGCGTTACGTATCATTGAGTTAAAAACTTATCATGTATGTCATTATGAGATAACAATTTGAAAGAGGTTGTTCACCTGTGTACTATCAATGAAGTTACACGCAGAAAAAGTCATTGAAAAAGACAATTTTATTCGATTTCTAAGGATGCTTCGTATTGTGGAAGAAGACGTCTACACTTTAAAGCAGTTTCTTTTTCTTTTTTTTTCAACCTTCATGAATACGCGACCCCCAGAACAATAACAAAAGTATGTCAATGGTTTCTTTCTATTGATATTATACTGAAGGAGAAATCAAGTGCAATGTGAAAAGAGGTTGCAATTGCTCTGCGGGCAGAGATATAATTATACTCTTTGCTGCGGTAGAGCCGTAGGATGAGAAGGGGTCAGCAGGGGCATAGTTATGCGTTTTCGGTCACTACAATCTGTTGTCCGAGTACGCTAGCAAGTACGGAAGTGATCATTGTCTTCGCGCATCGCTCTGAGCGAACGTAAAAAGGCCCGACCACCTGAGCAAGGCTATGCGCCCCCCCCCCCCCGCCCCCTCCAGGGGTTCGTGACCCACAGGTTGAAAGACACTACTTTAGAGTTTCCAGTTTCTGAGCAGTGAAAAGCAATACACGCGTATAATAACAGATACTAAAGAGTTAAGAAGAATGATACACCACTGTAAAGTTCATACAAACTCGGTTTCAGTCTTACATCGGTAACATTTAGATCATAAATTTGTCATCGTGTGATGACTTTGTGTTCCATCTACTGGTTTATTGCGTTCTCCATTGGCCTTGTTTGCCACATTAAAATCGGCAGTATATTTATGTTCGAAGTACCATACTCACAAATCTCAAGACGTTTTTCTGGCCATAGAACGCACCTTGGTTATGAGGCTTCTCATGAGACACAATGATCCAACTGTGCAAAACTTGACATAATGTCCTTGGAGATAAAATTCTCAATCACTGCTTTAAATCGCATTTGCTATCCGTCCTGACTGCATTAATAATTTAAAACGACTCGTTTTGGTTCAGCATGAACCATCTACAGATCTAATTGTATCTGTCATAAGAATAACCCCTCCAATTACCAGCAAAATTTATGGTAGCTTGTACACTGTGCTGACAGCTGGAAGGACTACGCTTCCAGTCGGCACAATCAGATTTTAGGATGGTTCAAGCCGAAACGAAACCGGTTCGACTTTCTGTTAAAAAGATAATGAATCTGTTTTACAGTGATCCAATGTGTTTCTGTTTCTCTACTACAGCCACTTCTATACACTAAATAGTTACATAACAGTTCTATGTACTACGAAATACATTATCAGCAGATTTACGGACTAACTTTTGTGTTACACGTTATTACACTTTTAACCTAATATAAATATGATCTCGTATGTACAGCATGTGTTAACGTACTTGAAGAGCTCTGCCGTGAACACTCGTAATATATAATCAATGAGAAACTGAAATATTGCATGCAAAACGTGCTAAGTGGTGTACTTCATACATATAGTTGATAATCCACGATAAACCGAGAAGTGGCAGCTGTATCTGTGATTTCAGATTCTCGCTACTGGGAGCTTTGTGAACATGTATGCATGTAAACAGTGGTATGTGCTAGAAACAAAGCTGCCATCGGCGGAAACGTTTCCAGTGTTCGTGCCCGAAAATACTTTTGATGTGCGATTTTTACAAATCTGATGATGATGTGAATGACTAGAACTCAGATAAAGATCCTGAATATCTTCCTGACCGCAACTGGATTTCAGAATTTATTGATAATCAGGTGAATATGAATATTTATTTATGCAAATATAGAATATTAAGTTCTGTTCCTAATCATAGTTTAAGTAAATTTACGTGACAGTGTCATCATTATCATTGTTTACGTGCTATACTAAGGGGCTTGTTAAAATTAATTTTTTGCTGTGCTGAATCGTAGATTAATTTTTCCGATTGTTAAACTTTGTTACGGCAAAAATTGTTAATGAAAATGTAGATATCAAAAATTGAATTCGGAACTTTTGAATTCTTCTTTTTGAGAAAATTCGGAGTAATGTTTCGTTAATGCGTCGAGCAAATAAACTCTGGTAAGTGAGTGCTAACACCTTGCACTCAGTTTGCAAAAGTATCAAGTGACGAATGTTCAAGAATTAAATTTTTGGTAGAATTTATATTTTTCAGAATATTATTTATTTATTTAACTTGATCTGATTAGAGCCATCAAACCCTCTCTTACATCTGACCAGGGCTTCACACATACAGTACTTTTTTAAGTCATATTTACTGAAGAATTAAACAATTTTAATATGCATGTGGCATTAAAATTATTTCAGTGTCTGTAATTACAATGCGAGTAAATTAGTGAGAAAGTAGTGATAATGAAGTGATAAAATACATACTGGCAGGACTTCTGCTACTGGCGAGGTGACAGCCATTACCCCTTAGGATAGTAATGGTCAGTATTCAGGGTGGGACAGTGCTGGTCTATTGACAGGGTGACTGCCATTTCCAGGGGACTGTAATGGTTAGTTTACAGGGTAACTGCAAGTACCAATACTATGTGGTGAGGCAAAATGATCATTTTACAAGGTGATCACCACTACCCCTGGAGCAATGATGGACAATTTACATTTAAGATATAGATCTAAAAATTACAACTCTCACATTACAGTTAATTAAAGGTTCCAGAGGAACTGGTTTTGAATTACATGTTTACAAAATACATTATTATGTAAATTGCTGTAGTTTACAATCCAAACGGCTTTTAACGGGCTGCACATTAATTTTTATATTTTATTTATGCGCCCAGAAAAGCAACACGTTATGACAAGGCATCTTTAGGGGGTGTCCTGAAGTATGACACGATTTTTCGTTTTCAAATTTGAAACAGTTGATGGAAGTATTGAATAATAAAACAATGAGGTTGTTGCAAAACACGTCTAATTAATTTTGGAAACAATGATGTTTTCTCTCATGTGGAAAACTGGTTAAAATCTCAATCTTTTCATGTATCACTTTAATTTCCTGCATGTATTAAAAGCCACCAAATTTCGATGCCGTGTCATATTTAATGTCAAGAGATCTGTGACTTCTGGTAACTCATTGTATTTCGTCTGATTTCTTGCACTGGAAGTATCTGCAAATTACGAGGGTATGCCCTCTGTGTCCTGATGTTATTAAGAGTAACACATACTACACTTTTAACCTTTAAGCTTGCTATGTTTTTCCAGCAGTGTTAGTAGTGCATTAACAGTGACGCACAGCAACATGTATAAATTTACTAATGAAGAGTAGATCGACACATATCTGACGTATGAATTATCTGGATGCAGAGAAAGTGTGCTGAAGTTTCTCTGCAGTGATGGCATTAGTCGTCATTATGGTTTAAACAGTTTTTATCTACATCATTGTTCTTTTCAAATAACACAAACAAAATTTCATACATGCCTCCAGTGATCATGTTACCCCTGTTATTAATTCTAATGCATTCCTCGAAATGAGTAGATGAGCATGGAGTGTGAATGCATGTAATTTTACAATTACAAGCAAAGATGATAAGTAAAGACTGGAACTGTAGTCTGGATGGCGTTATTAAAGTACCCAAAATCCACAACATCCATAAATAGGTTTTTTAACACTCAGCTCGACTTAATTCTAAGTGAAAGTTTGTCAGAACAAGAAACTCAGAAACCACATCACACTAGGCCAGCGAATATCATGTATAACTAAACCACTGTACCAAATTTGTTGTTGATAGCTTTAATTATATATTCGGCCTTATTTTTATTTCAAACGTTGAAAAGTTTTTAATAATGCCCAAGCTAATGTTTGCACGAGCATTAAATTTTGGCCTAGAGGTAATTTTTCGTCACATAATTGAAGCCTTAATGAAAATGTAAGGTAAGAACAGAACGCTATTTTTCAGCACTAAATTTGGTGGCGTCTTCCACCATCTGCAAGGGTATGGCAGCCTCTCTAGCGACAGAAGATTTCTTAACACGTTGCATCGCCTGAAGCTAACCAATGAAATCAAACATAGGAGTACTGACTTGACGAGTTCTTTTGTAACAGCAAACGTCTTTTGCAGAAGCTTTCGCTCTCTCTCTGTCTCTCGTACTGCACCCAAGTCAAGCACATATGTTTCTCAAAAGTGTGTGTGCCTCTGTGTGTGTGTGTGTTTCTTTGTTTTACTGACAATGAAGTTTACATATTATTTTTGTAGGAATACTAAAAGTTCCCCCCCCCCCCCCCCCTTATTTATATCAAGCAACTGTGGGTAGTACACTGGATGAACATTCGGGAGATTGATGGTTCAAACCCGCATCCGGCACTCCTGATTTAGGTTTTCCGTGATTTTCCTACATCGTTTCAGGTAAGTGGAAAATAAGTAAAACAGCTAGAAAAAGTTTCCTGCGCAGAAAGGTGACTCGTTGCGTAAGTATTACGAGTATGTATGTCATGAATTCAATTCTCAACCTATCCTAGAACATTTTCCGTCGCGTATCGCTTCTGCTACATTTTATAATTACTTGTTTGTGAGAATAATACCAAGCTGCACAGAGACTTCGTGTTCACATTCAACTAATTACAGGTTCCCTTATAAGTAGCTGGCAAGATAATCAGTCGTTGGGGATAGGCAACGATATACGATCTGTAAGAGAATCAATCTTTATAGATAACTATGGAATTCAAACCAATTTTCCAGTGAAGATCAGCTTCACGTGTTGGTTTTTGTTTGCAAAAGTCCCTAGTTTGGCTCTACTTCGCGGCCTTCTGTCGACTTGTCGTTGGGGACTGCTCGGGACGAAAAGAAGAATAGACAGTAGCATTTCAGGGCATACGTGTCGGGTCAGTGACGTCGCTGGCTCTCTTCTTCAGAGACTCCATATTGGATTTCACTGGTTTCTATTGTTTGTCTGTCACAACTCGTGTGTTGTGACAGTTGCCATTTCAAAGAAATAAAGTATCGAAGATTTATAACAAACATCATTCTTGGTACGATTTGTCACCATTAAATTTCAGTTCACGACAAATCAGCGATAAAAAACCTTTAGGAAATCCACAAATAAAGAATATTGACGTAAGGCCAAAACTGATACGTTCTGGTATGATTTTTTTTTCTTAGTAATTTAATTGAAAGTTTTGTTGCTTTGGTAAAAATAAAATTGGTTCTTTTTGTAGTGACAGAATAAATTACTATTAATCACACCAGATTTGTCGGAGAACAGCAGCACCGTGTGTAATTGATCCTGCTTTAAGAAATTCTATTACCTTTTAGCGGAAAATTCGTGCGGTACTCTCTGACGTTAGAAAAGTCGTGGTGTTCCGTTCGGAGCAGGAGGCGGCTGTTTTTTCTCATTCGCGATATCGAAAATTACTAAAAAATGAACAGAAATTCTTTTTTTTCCGGAGGAAGATCGCGCGGAGAAAACAGACAGAAGTTACATGAAAGAAACCTAAGGGACCAACTAATTGGATTTGTTCGAACATATAAACGGAACTGAAAGAACTTGGAATAAATACTATAACGATGTCGTCACGACAGCCTCCTGTTCCGACAGAACACACGCTGGATCATAAGCTGCATAAATCTTTTAAACAGAAAAGATTATCACAAGTATAATTAATGAAAATAAGGTTGAGAGATTTTCTTTGAAATTAAATAAACTTCAAGGCTTCAAGTATTATATTACGAAACGGAAACTTACATTAACATGGCCACCCAATGTGGCGGTGGAGCGAATTTTCATGATACAATTTCTCGCTTGTTTGTGGCTACATATATTTTTAATGACTTAAACTCCTAAATTTACAGTAAAATGATTATATCAGTATGGAGCACAATACTTTTGCGTCCGACTCGCAACACATTCACAGAAGAACAGCTAGAGAGCGGCGCGGCTCCCTGCAGAAGTAAAAATTGGCAATTGTTATTTTGAAACATAGGTGCATCGTTTTTTTTACTGATCGATAGCAGCGTATAACAGTTTATAGCTATCGTGATATTCTGCGCTTTTCAGGAGCGCGGCAAAGATATTTGGTTACAACATTCATTGGTATATGTTGAAAGTTCGCACATACTAACGCGAAAAAAAAAAAAAAAACTTTTACATTTTAAAAATCGCAGTGATAAAGGCTGTAATGTCACAATGCCTCCCATGTGAGGCATGATGATCCCGGAAGGATCATCAGGACTCACATGTAGTTTCAAGACATTACTTTGTTTTACCATCTGTTTACTTTCGTTCTAACATACAATTGGAATGAGTTTGTCATCTAGTTATTTTATGCTTCCAGTACAGTTATGAAAACAAATAGTCTTTCAGTGTCTTTTGTGCACTTTGGCACTTCTCTCAGTTCATTGTAAGGTGTCCTTTCACTGTTATCTTAATTGCTGTTACTGTGAAACAAAATATGACAAAAAACAATCTTAAGTCTAACACACACAAAGATAAATGAATAATACTCTATATAGAAAACAAAACATGTCAGTAGACAAACATACACACATACATTGAAATAATTACTTAAACAGTCCTCTAAAATTGTCTGTGACCTGTTTGCTCTCGTAATGTTTTTTTATCCGTTTCATTAGATTCTTTTAGAATGTCGTTGTTAATCAGGACGTTTCACTTGACACTACACTGTACACTTTTTATTTGTCACGCGCTCACTTAACCGGAGTCTGCAACGTCTATTCTCGTTCGGTGAGCGGCGTCGTCCGAGAGGTCACGACCCTGGGTAGCGTCTTTTTTGTGTTCGCTCGTGTTGCCTCTCTAGTGTCTCGCATCAAGCGTCAGGTCGTTTACATGCAAATAAACAGAAAGAAACCTGTGTTAGGTTCGTGCTATAATGTAGACTTACAGGTAAAGGTTTTATAGGATTCTGGACAGGATTGATAACCTTCCCTTCCAGTTAACGTTTCAGTGCTCAGTAATGCCTTGTCTTTATTTAACTATCTATCGCAAAATTTCCGACGTGACTGATTAAATGGAAATTACTTTGAAGCTAAGACTTCTCTTTTTACAGAATAAATAAAGTTCATAATTAAGTTTCACTGTGATAGCTTTAGCAATGTCTCTTGTGTAGTTGTGAGACGGAAAACATTCTAAGGTCAATGACACGCCTCCACAGCGCGCGCGTCGGTTGTGTTTCAAATGTTAATTGTTGAGTCCAATTGCAAGCAGCTCCGCGCTGTTGCCGGTTACTAGTCCAGTGCAACACGCGCTCATGTATGCTCGTATGAAGTTTAACGTGTGTCACTCGCGCTCTGCTAAAATGAGAACACGCGGAAAACACACGTCTAGTGTCCTTTCTCCATCGTCGATCGGCGTATCGAAAACTTGGGTAGAAAATACCACCGTCTGTTTCGAGGATTTCACACGACAGTCCCTGCGACCTGCCATGCTGCTTACACACAGGTAAGTGAAGCCAACGTTTTACATATAGTTTGCAAAATGTTTTGCTGTGATCGCTGTCACTACCTGCACTTGCGTGTACACATGTCACTGCACACGTATTTTGTACACTTTATCACTCGCATTTTGTTTAGAACGTCTTAGAGTGTCTGCAAATTCACATCTCCCATCTCACATTGCGATTTCAAAGTTCACAGTTCAAGTTACTCACAGGTAAATACATTACAAGATTAAACAATGTCCATAAATTACATACATACATACATACATTTCTTAAGTTTGCTTACAGTCACAAAATTCTGTTAACCTTTTCAGTCACGCCACGCCGGATTAACGTATTGAATACCACTACTTGTGCATCAAGGCACGATTATTTCGGTTATTCTCTCTCCCTTTTACAAAGGTAATTTTTTTTTTAAAACAAATCTTTTAAGCAGCTTGTTATTTCGTTTCTCTTCGAAATTTAGTGTCACTGTTTATGTAGAGCACAGATTGAACAAATTCTGTCTCTACTGGTCGAGCATACTCATGCATTTCTCTCCGGAAGATTCATGCTTCATAAAGTTACTGGCTGCAAGTACTAGTCGCGGAATGTATTATAATCTCTCAACATTGCTACTCGCGATACTCGATTAGAACAAAACTTTCGCTAACGGAACTCTCCCACAAATTTCGTTTCCACTTCAACCGTCTAAAGAGCACTCAGATGAGCCTGTCAAATTCTAAGCCTCACTTTTTTTTAATGGGATAGGATGGGGAAGTGGAAGAGGAGAGGATCAAATATGAACATAAATACACTATATACATATACAAATTCTAGCACAACTACACTAGGATATTTTTGTAACCTTAGATGCATGACATGCGTCACGTGTGCCTTCAAGTGGCCATTCTTTAATCTAATATCAGATCTTAGTTTTATTATTATAATGTGAGTCATATCTGGTGACAGCTTTCTAGTTTCTCACGCTTCCTTCTGGGCGATTGTCGGGCTTGGCTGTGAAATAGCTAATTACTTTAGTGCATCTTACATGTTTAAAGAAGAAACGTTTACCATCAGGAATACTTCAGACTTGTCAGTACGACGTATATGTTTCCATGTAGTGGCACTCTCGACTACATGACCTAACAGCTGTTGTAAAACAGAATAAAGGAAATGCTTTGTTGCTTAGCTATTAAATCTTTATGAGGCTTACTGTTCGTAGATGATACTTTGAATCTGAGATTGAATCTCCTGAAAACTATCAAATACTACGTGATACTCTCTCTCTCTCTGTTATTTACTGCTTTTGACAGTTCAAACACTTGGCTACACAAATCTGTTTAATTCTGAAGATCGCACTAACAAAAGGTATAGTTCATGGCGGTGTTACAATAACGCACAGTTTACACGCAATAGGCTGTACTCTGTACACTTAAAGACTAACATTCCATCTTGAGGGCTGAAAAAGAAATTGCTTAACCCAACATTTCACATACATATATACTCATTGGAGTTGGAAGGTGGCAATCTGCTACTTCCTTCCGTATCTCCTTTCACCAATAACATTTCTCAATGCCAACAGCCAACTTGGACTGCTTACACCTATGACTAACTTAAAACTAACTGAGAATCTGTCCTCTCAAATGGAATGTGCTTTCTTTTTCGTACGCCGTAATAAATCAAATCTTCAATTACCTCCATAGTTTTTTGCCAAAGTGTGAGTACTCGTATTGGTGTGTTTGAATACCGAAGTGTTTCACAGGTTAAACCTTAGGCTAATGTTCCTTTGCTTGTTACTTTGCCTCGTTATACTTCTTGAGATCCTGGTGGTGATACAATCCTTTAATTCTCCCAGGTGCTGGATCCGCTATTAGATAACATCCTGTATGTGGTTTTCTAATTACTACAAATGGTCCGTCGTACAATAGCCTCCATTTCCGATTTCTTTTCAACAACTTCGATGGCTTAAAATGTGTCCGTAAAAGCACCTTTTCATTAATATCATATTTAAGAGCCTTAGATATATTCTTGTCATAAGACTTCTTGCGTAGATTCGCCTGTACAGCTAAGGATACCAATGCTTGCCTAAGTTTTGCATCTAAGTCTAATTCTGGTTCTACAATTTTGGGTATGGGATCTAACCATTCATTTCTTTCCCGATGACTCGTCATTAATTCCGCAGGTGTAAATCCAGTTGAGAAGTGTGGAAGATTGTTGACAATCTGCTCGAATGAAGATACAAAGTCAATCCAACGGGTTTGTCGATTAGGTATGTAGGTTCGAATGAATCTATTGAACTCTTTGAAGATACGTTCGGTGGGATTAGATTGCGGTCTGAAACGAGATATAAGTATTTGTTTGATGCCATGTCTGGCAAGAAAATTGCGCCATTGTCTGCCAGTGAAATTCGATGCATTATCCGATAGAATGGCCTCCGGCTTGCCAAATCGAGGAAAATAGTCTTGTTCGATTCGACGGATGATCGGAAGTGCACTGGATGATTTCATTGCATAAAGTCTCACATGTTTTGTGAAAAGATCCAACAATGTGACTAGGTATTTCACCCCTCCCCTCCCTTGCGGCAGGGGGCCGGCGAGATCAAGGGCCAGAACTTGATTTGGTCTCTCAGTAATAATTGGATTCAGAGGAATTAGGTTCGAATGGTTGAAGGGTTTTGCCTTCTGGCAGATAAGACATGTACTTAACAACTTGTGGATTCGATGGT
The DNA here is from genome assembly GCF_021461395.2 of Schistocerca americana. NCBI lineage: Eukaryota > Metazoa > Arthropoda > Insecta > Orthoptera > Acrididae > Schistocerca > Schistocerca americana. The sequence goes on along the minus strand of NC_060123.1, from coordinate 383,736,202 downwards.
GCAAGTTTGGTACATAGCAATACGCAGAAATCTTTCGTTTGCATTTTTCAGGTCCATAATGACCCCAGGAAAGATGTGTGTACCAGATAAGGTGTTCAACGTATGCGTGTGGTATACACACACACCATCTACCAGAGAGGAGAGAAGTTCGGTGGAATAAAACATCGTTGTGTAGTTTATAAAATTTGGACAAGTGGTGATCGGGTTTTGTTAGAAGAAGTTGTTTGACCTTACGCCATTTGGGATCTGTTTTTTGGAGTATACGCATCTGCTTGCAGAGCTGAAGGAAATACTTTCTATGTAGTGGGTCTTTCATTAGAAGAATTCGGTAGTTAGACATCTGCTCGATAAGTTCACTGGACTCGGGAAGTCCTTGCGGCATGCGTGACAAAGCATCCGCGATAATGTTGTTTTTACCCTTGATGTATACTATTACGAAATCATACTCTTGCAAGAAGAGACTCCATCGTGTAAGACAAGGATGAAGAAGTTTACACGAGAGCAAGAAACTAAGAGCTTGGTGATCAGAAAAGACCTTAATTTTCCGACCATGGATGTAGTAATTGAACCTTTTAAAGGACCATATAATGGCCAGAGCCTCCAACTCTGTCACCGAGTATGACCTCTCACATTCTGTGAGAACCCTACTTGCAAAGCTGATAACTCTTATCTCTTCTTTTCCATCAATTACTTCTATTTGAAACAAACAAGAACCAAGCCCCTGAAATGAAGCATCTGACGAAATACAGAATTCTTTATCCATGTCTGGATGGAACAAAATATTGCTGTTAAGAAGTGGTTGTTTAATGCGATAAAAATCTGCCTGACACTCTGGCGTCCAATGCCAGTGAGTATTTTTCTTTAGAAGATCATGCAATGCTTGACTGTTCATCGACTGGTCCGGAATAAACTTTCTGAAAAAGGAAGTCATTCCGAGGAAGCCTTTCAACTGGCGTTTAGAAGAGGGCACAGGAAAGTTTTTAATAGCTGCTAGTTTGTCTGGATCTGGGGTAATTCCATGTGATGATACAAGATGTCCTAAAAATTTAATCTCGCTTTTACCAAATTTAGACTTATGTAGATTAGCTGTGACGCCATAGTCAACAAACCTCTGGAAAACTTTGCTTATTATGTCTAAATGTTCTTCCCAAGATTTCGTAGCAATCAGTAAGTCATCAACATACACTGTTACTCGATCCAACAGTTCAGGTCCTAATACATGATCAAGTGGAGCTATGAATACGCCTGAACTCACATTCAAACCAAATGGAGCTACTTTGAATTGGTATGATCTACCTGCAAATATAAACGCTGTATATTTTCGAGACTGTGATGTCATCTTGACCTGCCAGTAGCTCGATCTCAAGTCTACCGATGTGAGGAATTTTACTCCATGAAACCTTTGTAATTGTTCATCCATAGCCTCAGGTCGAGTTCTTACTGGAATAGTTATTTTATTTATGTTTCTTGCATCCAAAACTATACGTACACTACCATCCTGCTTCAAAACTGGCAATAACGGACTACTGTAAGGTGAGTCTGACGGTTCAATGATCTCCCACTTAAGCATTTTACGTATTTCATTTTTCACAGCCTCGCGCCTTGCATACGGGACAGAGTACGTTGTCTCGCAAAAAGTAGAATGGGGAGCGACCTTCATGTCATATTCGTAGTCACGTATTACTCCAGGTTTCGAAGAAAAGACATGAAGATACCTCATAAGTAAGTGCAGTAAATCTTGCCTTTGTATGTAATCAAGTTCGCTTGATTCGCTTACTTTATTCAAAATCTCTTCTCTAGTCGGAAGTCCGTCATCAGTATCAAAATCCGTCCAACTGTTACCCTGTCTTGTCATGTGTGCTTGGTTCAAAAACATTCGCTGTACCAGTCTGCGTACCTTAACTTTGTGCTCAGTGTTGACTCTTTTGACCTTGCCGCGCAACAATTGCAGCGTTACCTCCTGTTCACCTACTCGGATTGTACAGATACCCTTTTCTATATCAATGACTGCCTTATTCTTCCTCAGGAACTCCATTCCTAATAAGCATGACACTGGCAAATTCTTAACTACTAGAAATACACACATGAAAGAAGTAGAATTAATCCTTATCGGTACCTGAGCTTGCAAATTGACTCGCTGTGATAAAGATCCTACCGCTCCTGTTACTGAACAACCTTGTACTGGTAACGTTAAAATTTTCATCCCTGCAGAAACTTTCTTAAACATACATAGTGATAAAGCATTTACGTTTGCACCAGTATCAATAATAGCATCTATTGGTGTATTGGCTATGTAAATTTTAGTCATTGCTTGTACTTCGTCTTCCAATACGTCATTCAAGTCTGTCTCAATATTTTCCTGCAACAAATCGTCTCTCAAGTCAGTGTCGCGATCATAACGTATTACATTAAGTCGTTCAAGGTCGAGTTTGCCCCCATTATGTCCCGCAGCATCCCCAAGGAGGCGAAAAGGTGCTGCCTTTAGTTTTCCGCTTTCTTGTGATGCGACTGATTTGATTCTTCTGTCACATCACTTGACCATTCTCGCTGGTTTTTTACCCATTGTGTGTGTTGATTTGTATCAAACCCTTGTTGGTACTGCACTTGGTTACCAGGCTGAAAAATCGGTACATTACTTGCCTGCGTAAAATATACCGGTGGATTGTATTGTTTTCTTGGTTTATTGTTATTGTATCTAAAGTCCTGTTGTGGTGGCGTGAACTGTTGTTGTTGCTTGAATGGTTGTTGCTGAGGCGTGTATTGCTGTTGCTGCTGGAGTTGTGGCTGCCCATAGGGTTGTGGTGGAGGTAGCTGACGACCGCAATTTTGATTGTTGCAACGTTTACCCTTGTATTTGTTCCCATTCTGGTAGAAGTTACTACCGTTATTGTTTGATTGGTATGGGGCATTCCCGTAATACTGATGTTGCGTGTTGTATATTGGATTGTACCGTTGGTTGCCGTAATGCTTGTTTTTGTGTTTACCATTACGGTAACCATTGTTTCGGCCTCTATTGCGGTTATTGTACTGTTTGTTTCCGTATTGTGTTTCGTGTGAACCAGTTCCATTACTACCGTTTCCATTCGAATACGTGCCTGCGTTGTTGTTCTTACGGTTAGCATTCGCACGCGCGTCTTCGTGTATAAGATCGAGCGAATCGAGGATGGATAAAAATGCGTCCTGATCTTCCTCTGACACGTTCACTAATTTTTCGCGTATGGAAATGGGTAGTTTTGACTTAAGGATCATAATAACATCTTTTGTTGTAATGGGAGTGTCCCAATATTGTATCTTTCTCAAGTACTTTTCAAAGTACCGGCGAAGTCCGCCACTGTTCGAATGGAAAGGCTCGGCTTTGTAGACCTCTTTGCGTAGGCGTTGCTGAACACCTGCGCTCCAAAATTTGCTTAAAAAGTTCTTCTCAAACTCGCTAAATGTTTTGCACTTATCAACCATCTCGGTTCCCCATATAGCACTTTCTCCTTGTATGTATCCGGTAATGAATTGTATTCTCTGTTTGTCATTCCAGGCAGCTGGAAAGACTCCTGAAAAGTTCTTTAGGAAAACGACTGGATGAATATTTCGCTTTTCCGGTTGGAATGGTTGAAAAGCTCTGTGTTTCAATATACTCTCCTCTTTCATGAGGGTTGTGAGTGTCAATTGTTCAGTGTTGTTGTTGTGTGAATCGTTAAATTCATTTTTCGGTCGCGGAATGTACTGTGGTGTGTTGTGATGTCTGGTATTGATGTTCATCTGGCTCAGAAGGTAGTGAGTGTTTCCCGTCACTCTGGTTATCATACTGTAGTGTTTGAATTTGCTGTTTCAGATCGGATATCTCATCTGTTACTTGCTTTCGCCATTCCGGCAAATCCCGGGTAAACACTCGTCTAATTTGGCCTAGTTCAGTACAAACAGTGTCTCCTGAACTGCCGGGTGCAGATAATATGTCTAAGGTTGCGGATTTAACAACATCCTTCAAGTCACGTGTAACCTTCTCCTCAACAAGCTTCTCTTGTACATCAATCCATTCTTTGTAATGTTCGGTAAGTGCTTTAGTGTGCGAAGCAACACTACTGTTAACTCTTTCCTCAATAGTTCGGTCCGAAATGTCATTCGCCATTGCACTTACTTTTGATTCTACAGTGGCTACCGCTGTCGCTAACTCGTCTACCTGTCGTGCAACTGTTTTATACGCAAGTTTTACCGATTCGGTTTCTTTGCGACACGCTTCGATTTGAGTTGTGAGATTCTGACCAATGTTATCAATTTTGTTATTCAGAGTGCCTATCTGTGTTGTCAAAGTGGTTACTTGCGCCGTGACGTCACCCTTAACCGAATCTATCTGTGCTGTGAGAGAGCCTACTTGCGTAGTGAGGGTACCTACTTTCGCATCAGTGGTGGTATTTACGTCATTCCTAACTGAGTCAATCTGTGTTGTCATATCCGTTTTCAACTCTGATAAAAACTTGTCTCTGTCTTTCTCACGTTGTTCGCGATCACGTTCGCGCTGTTCCCTCTCCTGTCTGTCTAGTATCAATTCCTGTAACATTTTGACAATGTCAATTGATACCGTTATCGGGGAGGTGGGTGTTTCCTGCTGAGTGTCGTCCACGTTAACTACCTCTTGCCTGTCGTCTGTCCTGGCCGTCGTTCCGCGTGAGCGGAGTCGGTAATGTTTGTTAACAGTGCCGTCGCTTTCGTCTGCAGAGTTCGCGCTCGATTGTCCGTCCGCCATAATGAAATTCAACTATTGCCAACTTAAAATGGGTACTGCCAACTGAAATTCTGATTGTCAATTATTCTTGCCGCGCAAGTTAAAGTCGCGGGGCGTTCGTCAAATGTCTAATGTTACGTGGGTAATAACTGACACACGTCTGTAGCAAAAAGACAAGATGGAGTCAACGCCGTTGAAACAATTGATTGCCAACGCTGTTACACAGAAAAGACTGAAATGGCATCCATCTTGAACTTACACGAGAATACTAACTACAGTATAAAACAAATAGTCAAGCAAAAGGTTACAGAAAATGTTCCAATATTTACGTAGAAAAAAAAGTGGTTTTTTACGTTAAGCTACAGAAAGGATAGAGTGAGGTCGAATTTGAAGGTCAAATGAGCTACTCTTTAGACAGAACTATGGCAAACGAAAATTTGGTACTCACTCGGCGTTGTCTTCAAAACTGCAAATCTGCGTCTTATTAAATCCCAAGATATTTGTGTAAATACCGCGTCCTTCAATATTGCGTATATTTATTGCTCATCCGTAATTTTATGCAGCATTGGGTTCCAAAGAGCGATACATGAGATAAGACAGTTATAGATTAGTACCGTGACACTTTCAATATTTTAGTCAAGTCCCTGTTCGGGCGCCAGATCTGGTATGACTTTTTTTTTTTTAGTAATTTAATTGAAAGCTTTGTTGCTTTGGTAAAAATAAAACTGGTTCTTTTTGTAGTGACAGAATAAATTACTATTAATCACACCAGATTTGTCGGAGAACAGCAGCACCATGTGTAATTGATCCAGCTTTAAGAAATTCTATTACCTTTTAGCGGAAAATTCGTGCGGTACTCTCCGACGTTAGAAAAGTCGTGCTGCTCCGTTCGGAGCAGAAGGCGGCTGTCATTTCTCTTTCGCGATATCGAAAATTACTAAAAAATGAACAGAAATTCTTTTTATTCCGGAGGAAGATCGCGCGGAGAAAACAGACAGAAGTTACATGAAAGAAACCTAAGGGACCAACTAATTGGATTTGTACGAACATATAAACGGAACTGAAAGAACTTGGAATAAATACTATAACGATGTCGTCACGACAGCCTCCTGTTCCGACAGAACACACGCTGGATCATAAGCTGCATAAATCTTTTAAACAGAAAAGATTATCACAAGTATAATTAATGAAAATAAGGTTGAGAGATTTTCTTTGAAATTAAATAAACTTCAAGGCTTCAAGTTTTATATTATGAAACGGAAACTTACATTAACATGGCCACCCATTGTGGCGGTGGAGCGAATTTTCATGATACACATTCTCGCTTGTTTGTGGCTACATATATTTTTAATGACTTAAACTCTTAAATTTACAATAAAATGATTATATCAGTATGGAGCACAATACTTTTGCGTCCGACTCGCAACACATTCACAGAACAGCTAGAGAGCGGCGCGGCCCCCTGCAGAAGTAAAAATAGGCAATTGTTATTTTGAAACATAGGTGCATCGTTTTTTTTTTTACTGATCGATAGCAGCGTATAACAGTTTATAGCTATCGTGATATTCTGCGCTTTTAAGGAGCGCGGCAAAGATATCTGGTTACAACATTCATTGGTATCTGTTAAAAGTTCGCACATACTGACGCGAATACAGAAAAAAAACTTTTACATTTTAAAAATCGCAGTGATATAGGGTGTAATGTCACAACGTGACCGGTGTGATCTGGTGGTTAGAAACACGTGGTTCGGTGTTGAAGGAAGAGGATTCGCACCCTGCTGCACGTAAACATTCGTTTTTTTTTCGGTTTTGTGACAGATTCTGGTTCTTTATTATTCTTGTAACGGAAGTACGTTGCGCAATATACAATGTTATTTATATATAATGAAACGACCAGCACCGAAATTTGTCTTCTAGCTTGTTACACAAACTTTATTGTTTATTCCGAATACGTCGCAATTTCAGGGAATGAGAACAGGTATGAACTAAGGGGAGAGTTTAAATTGCTGCGAGTGAAACAAATAGCAGTGAACTTTATATTCTGTCTTGCCAAAATACGTAGTTGTTAACAACACTTCATTAAATTCGGGCCGGCCGGAGTGACTGTGCGGTTCTAGGCGCTACAGTCTGGAGCCTAGCGACCGCTACGGTTGCAGGTGCGAATCCTGCCTCGGACATGGATGTGTGTGATGTCCTTAGGTTAGTTAGGTTTAATTAGTTCTAAGTTCTAGGCGAATGATGACCTCAGAAGTTAAGTCGCATAGTGCTCAGAGCCATTTGAACCATTTGAACCTTAAATTCGGCGGTGAAGACAAAGAGCGCACCACAAGTCAGTGGTGGAAAATAAAGAATGAACATTGGTGTTACGGTGTTTGACAGTGGTTTGTACCATAATTTACATACTTCAGTTTTTACGTATCGCTAAATGATCATTTAAAGACGACATATACTCTTAATTGTAGCAAGGAACGTTATTCGCCAAGACAACTATTCAGTGCAGATTGTGCGACAAACTAATAAAATATTTTCGTTGAACCTTTACAGCACGTCAGTGTTCCAAAAGCTAGCAACACCAGCAGTCGCGTATTGAAAATATGGACCAAATTTTATGTCCGTCCCCTTTTTCACGAAAACAACTACAATCTACCGTATTCCGTGAACCATTTGCTGACAAACTGTTCCTGCAATGTTTCATATCCAAAGTTCAGTATTCAGCTGTCGTTAGATCTGTTACAGTACCCACAAAACACCAAAGATAAAAATGCGTCCGAAAGACCGCACACAAGCTCATCCGAAAGGAATCAGCCGTGTTGGCTCTCGTTACCCTGAAATGTTATACGTTATTGACATTGCGGCCGAGCTATCCTTAACGGTAACGAGCATGGCAAGATTCTCTGGTTGAGGAAACGTTTATCTGCTGGCTTGTGGGAGAGGGGAGAGAACTATGAGCGGAGTGAGCAGGTTCCACGGCGCTGTCGGTCGAAGGCGGAATTGTGTCGCCAGGTCGCGAATGGACGTGTGAGAACGCCGCGCATGTGGCAGTGTCTGGGGCTCGCCTCATCTGAGCAGACTGAGCAGATAGATCTTATTACAGTGTGTCAATGTTCCTTCTATGTCAGACGTACCGAGAAACTGTGCATATCTGGTACGAGTTGTGTACGAAGCTGGCTGTGCTTGGCAGCATTCTCTTCTGAACAGGTACTGGTCTTTGGTAAATCTGAATTATCCGACCGATGTCTGTGAACATCCCTGACATTAAGGTGGTTGCTAACACTGTATTATGTTTATGATGTGTGATACTAACTTAGCAGTGATTGAGTGTTATCAGTTAGACAGTCGGTTGGCTTTATGTTTTTCGTGCATTCTAATGATTGGTGCTGTAAGTCTGGTTGGGGGTACTCGAAATAGCATGTATCATTATTAAAATAAGTGAAGGTTGTTTCCTGTTTCTAATACTGAACTGTTTCACGTTAGTCTGTGGTACTTCCTTTCGTTTGTATCTGCTGAAATGGACTGAAGTTCAAGTACGAAGGTTCATATTCGTGGGAGGATACAACGGCAGAGACCCACGTACCATACAAGCAAAGCTACTGTTTTCTTAATGGTTCTAGTATTAGCTTTGCACCGCCTTGTCTTTTTATGACTGTGGATTCAAATCTAGTTTTTGAATTCATTTAAATTGTAATTACTTGAATCTTGACTAAATAACTAATTTTTGCATTAAAGTATTTTTTATACTATGTATTTTAAACACTTGATCTTTGAACTCAGTATGGTTTGGAAGTTGCTTGTATCAACTTGTTTGCTTATACTTGTGGTTATTTTCTAATGTTACTAAATTCATTCGAATTTTGTTGCATCTGAATTTTGTTAACAACTGATTGCTGCGCTACTGAAGTATCCAGTTATTCTTTGTCTTTATGATTACCCTATTCAAGCTGTCAATAAATGTGTAAATAATGCGCTGACAACCCAGATTCAGCTAACCTATTTCACCCTTTTAATCTAAGAACCCTACAATCGTTAACAGTTTCTCGTCAACAAGTGGCACAACCATCCTACTACAAAGCAGATTCGTTTCTGGATAGTAGGAGAAACAGAGGAACTTAAAAAGCTATTAAAAATTTAAAGGGAGCAATAGATTTTTAATACTTCGCCTTTGAATCTTTGGTGGTAATTAAGGATATTTGTTATCTACAGTGTAATACATATTGCGCAGAAGACGCTGCTGACGGGGAAAGTTGTGTCCCTGACAAATGAAAGCAGAAGAAGACGCTCGCTTCGCCCTTCCGGCGGCGCGGTTGAGTGGCTCCATTGGTGGGCAGCTATTTTCTGCGATATTAGGAGGAGGGCAAGCGGAACTTATTACGGAGCGCTGGCTACCCGGCAGATACTTAAATGGGGTAATAGCGGGAATCGCGAACCAAGAATGCCGTTACGTGTAAAATATAGCCCCTCAAGAAAGAGGATATTAAGAGATAAAGTTATGAAGCGGACGTCTTCTGCTCTCCCGGGATTCTCGCAAAAGCTTTGTAGAAGCTGACCGGCTACGGCAGAAACAAAGTCGCGAAGAGATTTTCGATCTGCTTGTTGTCTGTGATACGCAGCATCTAATTCCGGTTTTGAAATATCTTGCATTAAAAATTCTACGCTAAAGGAATTCACCTGTACAGTTCTGCTGTATTACTGTTTCGAGGTGACACGAACAGAAATGATTTTTCAATGTTCTTTGAGCAGTACTGTCCTCAATAGCTATGCAATTCTATTCTTTTATATGTACTGAATAAATAAATATACTTCTGTTTTTCCATATACTTAATGACGTTGAATTAGACGCATTCCCATTTCACTTCAAACGTGTCTTCAGTGTTTGCACTTCAATATAACTTTACGTGTTACAAATGTTTTTGTCTTGTACTTCCTGCTGTGTTTCGCCGTTTAGGTGTGTAAACCAAGCTGAAAACTCCTTTGTACACTTCTTTTGTCAGTATTCTTCTCTAGACATTTTTTCTTTCTTATCGGCTTCGCCAACAAAAGATACAAGGACCACGTACCAGTACCAGTTATTTATTCGTTGTTCTTTTCTCTTCTTCCAGAATTCTTTCTTCTGTTTACCATCTTGTCGTTCGTGTCTTCTATCCACTTGATAACACTTTTTTCACTCTCTGATCTTGGAATTATCCCACATTCAAAAGATTTTTCTTAAAAATTCGTATCAGCTGTTCTTCAGCCCTTATACTACTTTTTTTCTAAATCTTTTTTTCTTCGTTGCTCCAACCAGTTGACTTCATATGGCACAAATATTTGAAGAAAGTTTTGGTTCATGTACTATGTTGCATTCGATACAATTTCCTATAAATACTTCTTTTTCTCGTTACTTCTTATATGTTTTCTATGTTTCCATTAATTTCTGATCTCCTGCTGTTCTTCATAGGCCGACATCCAAATTACACTTAAGTGCTAGACATTCGGTTTCATATAGACAGTCTAGCTTCACTTCTGTATTGTAATACCTTGTTCTTACATTTTTAGAGATGTGTTTTTCTTTATATAGGTCCTTAATTATGCCATATGCACTTCCCATGTTACCAATACTTTCCTCTACAGCATCTGTTTTTCAACTACTTTCATGACTTCTCCCTGTAAGATAATGTATTTAAATGTTTTAACCTTCTATGTTTGACCACTATCTGTTTTCAGAAACTTCGATACATTCTAATGGTTCTTAAGTATTTGTGTTTTCTGCAGAAATTCTTAAGCCACTGTTACTGGCTACTTCTTCTAAGAGACTGATTTCTTTTACAGCGGAACTCAGAATTTCAGAAAGTGTAGCTAATTCATCTGCAAATGCGAGACAGTTTATTTTAGTATTTCTGTTGGCTTTCTCCGAAATTCTCACTGTGCTTTCTAGAACACAATGAAAAAGATCCTGGGATAAGCCATTACTTTGATGTACACCTGTTTTCCTTTTGAAGGGCTGATTTATTTCTCCCATGAATTTCGCTTTAGGTACTGTGCCTGATAAGTGCTACACAAATTAGGTTTGATAATTTGGACTGTTATGACCAGATGGAACTGCAGTCCTTCTGTCATAACTGTAGGTTTCTTGATTGCTCTGGGAGAAGCTTTATTGTTACCTCAACAAATGAAATAATAATTCATTTATTGCATAAATTAGTAAAAAGATATACTTAACTCTAATTATGCTTTGCCACAGGAGTGCTTGATAATGTGCGGCTGTCACTGACTGTTAAAGCATCACTTGATGCGTTAAGTAACAAACTCTTCTCCTAATGTACAGTGTTCAACTTTTATAAAAGTATTTTTCCTTCTGAGACTTGAATATCACTTTAACTCTACTCATCCATGTTGACTGCTTTAGCCGAGGTCACGAACTGGGGCAGAGAACTTGTATGTTCAGCTCTGTACTGAGAGGACGCTGATGTGCTGAGAGTGGGAGCGTGTGTTTTTTAGTCTCTCCCATTCGTCGTTGCAGATTGCAGTAAGGCATCGCTAATATCTGTGATCTCATTGTGCGTTGCTGACTTTTTTGTGGCACCATGATGTCTAGAAAATACAACACAACTTTTACACCGAATTCTCTGATTATTTTGTTTATAGTTTACCTGTTAACATATTCAAAGGCCTTTGAGTGAAATCAACAAACATTTGTACAACATATTTTGAAACCAGCAATCTGTAGCAAATGATTGACATTACGTTAAATATTTCCTTAGAATGATCTGCCCATTCTAAATCAACTTCGATGTTCATCTAAATTACTGTCCAGTGTTGTTTCTCTTCTCCTTCGCAGGATCTTGGAATATATTTAGTACACAACCTGTAGCAATTGCTTTATAATTGTTAATTTGTTTATTGACTGTTTTATTTAATGAATGTATCAAGTCACCTTCCACTCTCTTGAGACATTTTTAGTGTTTTCCTGATGTCTTTGGAGACCTTTTACTTTTGGTAAACACCATTTCAAAAGTTCCCCGGTAACAGGCACATCTGACTTATCTGTGCCGCGAGGGGTGGCTATGAGCTTGCATGGTGTGAGTGGGAGGAAGCCAAATGGGAGCCGAGAAAGCTCCAGAGGACGGCAGTTGTAAAAGTAACATGTTGTTTATTGATGCAGCTGTACTGCGTAGTACTGTGGGTCAGTGGCCAACTGACTGCTGAATTCTGCTTCGCTGGCCGCTTATACACCCACGTAGAGGGGAGCTCACCACGATAATGCGCCCATATTGTGAAGGCGGATAACGGCTGGTGTGCGTCGGGAACGACCTGCTACCCTCTGGGCAGGAGTCGACTATGCTGTTGTAATATGCCTGGAATGGTTTGGTGTGCTGTGGCACTAAGTCTGAGAGAAACTTAGTCCATATGGCTGTTTCCATGCCAGTGGGTGACCTCGTCCAGCATAGCCATGCTGTCCCGGTACAGAAACTAAACTGAGAATAATTTCTTTTCAAAACGGCCACTGCTTATGATCGTGAGTGGCACGCATGTTCTGCATATGCGCCGCATCCAGTCATGTATCCCAAAATACCACGGCCACCGTCAGTGCGGAAATGCCCGTTTCCTCATGGGTCTTGTCGGTACTGCTGAGTTCTCTGTTTCAGCAACCTAACCTGCCTGGCAACATTGTGTCTGCTTTGCTGAAGTGTTATAGTGCCAACATTCTACATTTGCCTGCAGTTCGAACTGCTACAGTACGTCGTTTAGGCCTCTACGTGGTCCGTACGCTATATTACTCCCCACACTCCCACCCACCCACTCTATGTAGAAGACCCAGTCCCTTCACTGGACCTTAAAACCAGTTCCATATATAGTACATATTCCTACTGATTACAGAGAAAATTTATAACCATATCAATTGGCGGCTTGCTCATATATGTTAGATACCACACCCAGTCTTACTTATTAATCTTCTTATTGCTACTTTACATATGAACCTGTTTACCGCGTTTATTTTGCGCTTCGGGCAATTTTAACTTTAACAACTTGTGCTGTTGCTTCCTTTCCTCTTAACCCCAAATTCACATATTTTCTCAGTCACACTACAAGGTTAATCTCTACCTCTCCCTTATGGTCTAAGGCTACAGTCTGTCGCAATTTGGACCGTTGGTGGTTCATGCTGACGGTCGACTCCTCACCTTAGAATAAGAAAAGCTATGCACAGCAAAGTTAGAACCACTATGGCACTTGGCATTACGGAACTCAAAATTACTGTCACGCACCGTTACCCTTCTCTAAACTGCTGTATGTCCTACATTAACTGCTTAGCTGAAATGCATCCTTCCTTCTGACAATCAATTGACACAGGGAAAGTATCAGGTGAGTTTTTAAAATTTGATTTAGAGACGCTATATTCGGTGCTGGTAACAATTCCAAAGCAGTAATACCAAAGGTACAACTGGTCAATATAACAGCGGTTATGAGACGTTCATTTGCGTGATTCTCACAATTGTAGCCGGTTGACAGAAGATTTGCCGTGTCATGCTGCATGCAGTCCCATTCATTAATAACCCACTTCTTTCATATTCAATCCGTCTAATCTCTTTGAGCTTCCACTGCTCGTAACAACTTGCCAATGGCACCATGTCATCGTAAGCTGAGTAAACGAAGGCAAACTTGCTTGCTGGAAATGCAATCTGGTTTTTCACTATATCCCTTGGACAGTCTAATCCTTTCTGACTGGCTAAAAACATTGTACCACTCATGTGCTCAGGCTGGTTAGTATTACCGTATCGGACACATTGTGATCTGACCCCTTCTGCAATGTTGTAACTTCTCCTCCGTCATTACTGCATGCCTGCTACCATCTTCCAACTGTAATAATATCCCGCTGATACTCACCTGTACAAACTTTCCAACTACTCCCCACTCCACTGGAAATTTACGAACGGCACAACACTTAGACTGTGCATGTTTTCCTGATACCGGGAATCGAATTAACATATACAGTCGTACTCGGTCAGTTCCCACTTCTACTGCAGTTTTGTGGCAGTAGAAGGGTAGGTTCAGTCTCCTGGGATCCATAAATAAGCTTAACTCAGGCGGAAGCTCGCCAGCGCTTCCTGTAAACCTGGCGAGTACTGTTCACGTGACAAAAAATTTGCAAACAGTTGTCCATGTAACACTTGATGTATAGCTTTTCGCAAGTTTGATGCTACCCTTCGTGCCGGCCATACGCAATCCGCTAGTGCTTGCAGCAGCCTTGTCACTAAAATTGCCTTGTCCAGTACTTCTATACGTGCTTGCAACTCTCCCAAATTAAGATTCTTCGTGTCTTGTGATGCCCTGGCGTAGTCCTTTACTCTACCCGTTAATTTTCCGTAACAACCATGTGTTGCTAAGCATTTAACTCTCCACATTCCCTGTCCGAGTAGCTAGCAACTCTTCTGCCGACTTACTTTCCTCTGCCAATCGTTTTGCTACTTCCAGAGTTTTGTTTAATTCTCTAACATCACCTTCATCTGCTCTTCCTTTTACTGGTTACAAAAGTGAACCACCAGCATCCAACCATCCTCTCTTTCTCCATGGCACAGTTTCCACTACCTGTTTAATTTCTTCTCGCAGCTGCTCGTAGGATCTATGTAGTTTATTACAATCCCCCGACAATTTCTTGAGTTAGGAAAAGGTAATCTTCATTGAACGCCAATTGCGATACTGGTTATGCGACGTATGAAAATATAGCAAAGAATTTGAAATCCAACTTCAAAGACAGCAAAGCCATTTCTTTCTTCCTACAAATAATAAAATAAATATTTCATTGGCGACCTTGACACTTCAGTGCCTGTCGATGACAACATAGTCCTCTCTAATGTAACAAATGCGTTACATTTATTCAGAAGATGATCTGACCTCCCTAAAAGCATCTTGCTTGATTGTATTTTCAAAAAATATTATTTCTAAAATTTCACGTATATTTTTAAAACATAAACATTATTTATAGCTCCTGACTTGAAAAGTAGATTTTTTAAAGAAAAACAATGTGGCGGCATGTAATTAGTACGAGTGCGTCGGAAAGTTTCACCTATGACTCACAGAAAATATGTTTATGTTCGTCATCTCGGTGAAACATGTCAGTTTAATCAGAAATGGAACTAATGTGGAACACAATCCTTTCGTTGTGCGCATTTGGTTCATATATTTGTAGTACATTTTTCTGGAAACTGTGAGGAACTTTAGGTGTTACAAAATCGTAGCTTTGATTGTGGAACAATCGCTGAAGTATTCTTCCTGCCAGCCGTGATGTAAACATTTAACAAGCGTATCCGACAATAAATTAGTCACCCCGAGGAAGCGTCATATTAACACGGTGAAACACAGCTTGTAGCCTTCATTGTTGTTGTTGTGGTCTTGAGTCCAAAGACTGATTTGATGCAACCCTCCATGCCACTCTATTCTGTGCAAGCCTCCTCATCTCCGAGTAACTACAGCAACCTACGTACGTCTTTCTGAATCTGTTTAGTATATTCATCTTTTGGTCTCCGTCTACGATTTTTACCCTCCACTCTTCCCTCCAGCGCTAAATTGGTAATCCCTTGATGCCTCAGAAGGTGTCTTATCGATCGACCCCTTCTTGTAGTCAAGTGGCTCCACAATTTCCTCTTCTCCTCAATTCTATACAGTACTCCTCATTAGTTAAGTGATCTACCTACCTAATCTTCAGCCTTCATAAAGGCCTCAATTCGTCGAAATAGGAAATACATAGGTTCTTTCAATTAAGCCATACCCAGCTGAAATCACTCACTAGTGGCTAACTCCCAGAGAGCTAGGAAACTGCGGGAATGTTTTACCCGTCATTCCAAATAATACCACACATTCCCTATGAGATGAACGTCGGCGATTCAGGACTCCATTCGAGTGTTTGTCAAGCCAGGAGCGTGCTGTCTACAACTGCTGGTACTGCAGTTTGTTTGTCCTATAACTCTAATCGCTCGTTTATCGCGAGTTCAAGTGATTTAACTTCCTGGATACTGTACTGATGCAGGATGAAGTCACGGAAACTACTTTATTCTTGTAACAGCTTACATAGGACTCACTTCTTACTGAAGAGTTAATGAGGGAAAGGATCCTGTGCTATTTTGAATCGGTCAGATCTATGTGTGGCAATTTTTAAATAATTATCGCGCTAGCAACATTTTTGCAAGCACCGTTCCAATCCACTCTTCTTCGCTTAAGAGTTCTGTAAGATATAGCGTGAATCTCATGTGGAGCAGGAGCTATCTCTATCTTGCTATGGATACTGCGACTTATCGTCGTGTGGACGGGCGTGTGCCGGTTTTAGTTGTGTAGAGAGTACCCATTTGTGAGTGTCGCATAACGTGTGTTATTTGATCATTATGTCTGTCATCATCAGTAGGGAATGTCTACAGCATACATTCTGCTGTCAGTCTCTATTCCTGTGTCATGCGGTCAGTCAAAAAAACAAGGAAAGTGAAGACTTCCATTTGTTTTTACCTTTAGGAAGAATCCACGCTTCAGACGGTTCTTGGAGACCTACACAACATATCCAGTTCCAGATGAATCTACACTGAGAAAGACCTACTTATCCGTATGCTACAATGATGTGCTCAACAAAATACGAATTAATATTGCTGAGCAAAATATCTGGCTGTCGATAGATGAAACTACGAATATTAGTGGGCGATATATTGCTAATTTTGTTGTTGGTGTTCTAAAAGTTGATGGCCCTGGAGATATGTTCCTACTAATGTGTGAAGCTCTCGATAGAGTAAACAATTCGACAATTGCTATTTTGGTTGACAACTCTCTGAAGCTACTGTGGCCGGATGGTGTGAAAAGAGACAACGTTTTGCTGCTTGTAACAGATGGTGCTTCATATACGGCTAAAGCAGCCACAGGGCTTCAGATTCTCTACTCCAATATGGTGAATGCCACTTCCCTTGCACATGCGTTGCACAGAGTCGCCGAAGAGGTGCGATCAAATTACCCTGACGTGGACAAATTAATTTCCTGTGGCAAGAAAATCTATGTGAAGGCTCCACTTCGGGTGCAGAAATACAAGGAACAAGCACCTTCAACGCCCCTCCCACCTAAACCTGTTCTTACACGATGGGGTTCTTGGCTTAATGCTGCTGAGTATTACTTCACCAACATAAAGATAATCTTCTGTGAGCTTGGTAGCGATGAATCAAGTGCTATCAAAATTGTGAAAAAAGTTTGTACAGATCCTTTGTCTCGAAACTTGGCATAAATCAACGCCAATTTTTCAGTGGTATCAAACGCCATCAAACGACTGGAAGCTGTTGGCACTCAGCTATGTGAGGCCCTGAGTATTTCACAACATGTGCAGAGTGAGTTGGGTCGAGCTCGGGGTCATGTGGCTGACAAAGTGAAAACCAAATAGCAAAGTGTTCTCCAACGGAATCCTGGATATTCTACACTGTGCAAATTTAGTGACAGTCTTTCAGGGAATGCCGCAACATTTGATGATACTGAAACAAAGCTGAACTCCAGTGACCTGGCTGCCTTCCAATACGCTCCAGTGACGTCTTATGAAGTGGAGAGGAGTTTTTCCAGGTACGAAACTATCCTCAGCGACAACCGTAGATCTTTGACAATGGAAAACCTGAAAATGCACCTTGATATCCAGTGCAACTTTGCAGATACTGAAGATTGACATACGGTATTAAATAATGTGAAACGCTTTAAATACTATGTAGAAATAAAAACATTGTTTTACTGTTTCGATAGATGATCTTTTCACTGTACTTTGTGTTTATAAAATAAAACATTGAGACATTCAAAAAATAGGTGCAAATTAGCCACAAACCCTACAGTAAGAAAACTATACTTACAATATTTTGAGAAGTGAATTTTGTATTACTTTATGGTGAATAAAAAATTAAACAAACGAACAATAATGCTTTAAATAAACTTCTATTAAGTCATAGTTTATTTTTTAAGATCACATTTATGTAAGTTTTAGATCATAAATACTGGAATATTTCACTGTTTTTTAGGCATTTAAAATCCGGGCCCTATTTATAACCCTGTATTCACCTGACCAGAGGTTTTGTTCATCCTGCCACCGAACTTCACTAATTCCTACTATATCTAACTTTAACCTATCCATTTACCTTTTTAAATTTTCTAATCTACCTGTGCGATTAAGGGATCTTCAATTCCAGATCAGTAGAATGCCAGTTTTCTTTCTCCTGATAATGACAGCCCTACTGTAGTTGAAATCTCAATCCACAATAAACAGTTTATCAGCGACTGATGCTGTACATTCTCTCAACTTCCTTGTATCTAAAAGAACTCAGGAGGTCTTAAGACCCAGCCGGTGTGGCCGAGCGGTTCTAGGCACTCCATTCTGGAATCGCTCTGCCGCTACGGTTGCAGATTCGAATCCTGCCTCGGCCATGGATGTGTGTGGTGTCCCTAGGTTAGACAGGTTTAAGTGGTTCTAAGTTCTAGGGGACTGATGACCTCAGAAGTCCCATAGTGTTCATAGTCATTTGAACCATTTGATGCCTTAAGAAATCAAGACGGCCACTTGCCCCAAAATTGGCGTAAAGCGTTAAAATTTGGCACACCAATGTTTCTCTCTCTCTCTCTCTCTCCCTCCCTCTCTCTCTCTCTCTATAATATATATTTGACTGCTGCTCAATGATTTTCCCTGACCGTGTTCTCAGTTATTGCCTACCAATTGAAATTACGATCCATATGCGATCCTAACGGCACTGAAGCTGGTAAGGCATTAGAGAGAGAATAATTTTCTCATCTTCTTGGGTTCCCTCTGTGTGCTGGAAGCGATTTCACATATTCACTCAGTGGAAAAGAAGACTCCAGTTGATTCGGCACTGACTGATGTTTCTTTACGACCAAGAAAGGCAAATCTGCTTCTGATTGCTTCTAGGGAATGCAGGAAAATGAGGAATCTTAAACAGCAGGGAAGGGAGTTTGCCAGGGACGAAATGTAGAAATATGTGCTATCTTTTAATGAGCCATTTACGAGACATTTACTCTATGTTCAGCCAGAACGCCAAAAGCTATTCAAAGGTAGAATAAGTGGAAGTTTCAGAAAAAAGATGCGGTGTCTGAGGCCAACTGTTCCGCTGTGACGAACCTCCTTCCGATTAAAATAACCGGATACTCTGAGCGTATAGGTCACATTCCGCTGCCCGATGGCTTGTTGCTCCAGCGAGGGTATCTGCATTTATGGACCTTGTGGAATGTGTATGTCGATAAATCACCTTTAACAGCCTGTATTTCATATTCTGACGAGAGGGCAGCAGTAAATTCTAGTGGGGACCTTTCCTCTGTTTTACCTGATGACGTGACAAATGTGCTACGGGTTCTAAACGTACGTGAATTTTGCATATTCCAATCTAAACTGGTTTGCTGGTAGTTGTAGTATGTTGCAGAGTGA
The DNA here is from genome assembly GCF_021461395.2 of Schistocerca americana. Lineage (NCBI taxonomy): Eukaryota > Metazoa > Arthropoda > Insecta > Orthoptera > Acrididae > Schistocerca > Schistocerca americana. Next base: position 383,717,082 of record NC_060123.1, on the reverse strand, counting down.
TTTGTATGAACTTTTTTGGTTAGTGATCAACCAGTCACATACAATGATATGACAGAACTTAGGGGATATCAATATGCATATACGAGTGCGCAGATGGCGGTAGTATTACGTGCACAAGGTAAAAATGGCTCTGAGCACTATGGGACTTAATATCTATGGTCATCAGTCCCCTAGAACTTAGAACTACTTAAACCTAACTAAGCTAAGGACATCACACAACACCCAGTCATCACGAGGCAGAGAAAATGCACAAGGTAAAAAGGAACAGTGAATTGGCTAAGCTGTCCTTTCTATTCAGGCGATTTACGTGAAAACGTATTGAAAGTGATTATGACCGCACGACGGAAAATAGTAGAATGTGAAAGCGAAATGGTAGTTGGAGCTAAACGCATGGGACTTTCCATTTCGGAAATCGTTAGAGAATTCCATAGTCCCAGATCCACAGTGTCAAGAGTGTGCCAAGAATACCAAACTTCAGGCAATTTTCGACCGCCATAGAGGCATCATGACTCAATATTTCTGCAAGAGATTTCCAACGGCTTATGGAGTCTATGCCACATCAAGTTGCGGCTCTACGCTGAATAAAAGGAGGTCGGACATAATATTAGGGGCTATGACGTTTGTCACCTTAGTGTTTACCTTTTATACTCTTTTAGTATCTTTTTCTTGAGCTATCACCTTCTTTTTATCAAAATTTTAAGAAGGAACACATGATTTATAATAGGTTTGTTTACGTGTTTATCTATGATTTTCCATAAGAGAAGTGGTTGAATTTTATGATTCTTGGTACTTTCACTCATTTCGATCACATTCGTCTTCTGAGACTTAAGAATGGGCACTAAAGACCACAATATTGTTCGCAGAAACCGTTCTACACCCATCGCTTATTCGGCAGTCTCTCCCATTTTCACTCTGACTCACCTACCCATTCGCGCCCCATCATTAACAGGCCCCCAGCCCCCAGGAAAATTTGGTGAGTACAAGCTGGCCCACCACAGGGCCAAGCCTTTACAGCGCTACTTCCCTTTCTGTGCCGTATGTCCATCCTCCTGCTATTCTTTTCCCCTCACTTGGAGAATGAGTTGTATGCCTTCTTCGGGAAATGGAAGTTCTTGGCAAAACTATGTATAGATTTGTCCTGTCCATCCATCTTTCTTTCCCTGTCATTTATTTTCTTACCCATCCCCCTTCGGCGTTTGAGGTCTCTCGTTTTACTTTTCTTCTTCTTCCTTACTGTGTGCTCCTGAAAGCCAGCCAACGTGTTTGACGCGTGAAAGGTGACTCGACAACGCGTAATTCCCAGCTCCAGGTAGACAATAAGGGCTCGTATATACCCTCTGGTAGAGGTCAGGCCAAAGGAAGGGTGACTGCCTGAGCTGGTACCTTCTTCTATGCCGATTGGTCCCTCTGTCTGGAGTCTGGGAAGTGTGATTCCCCCCCACCGAGGCGGCCATCAGCAGGAAGGAGCACACCATCGGAGACGCTGCCAATCATAGGGAATTTCTCTGTGATGAGGTCCTCATCTAAAGAACGTAATTGGTTGGAATGAAAGAATTGACGCCTCTCCCACCTGCATCCGATACCTCGTGGTGCATGGGAGACGGTTACGATTTCATGATAGTTAATCCATTTGTTATTCAGAAGGGTGTAGATGCCATTGCCAGTTCTTTGAAGTTCTGCTCCCTGTTGTGTAAGGGGACCTTGTTTTGGAGACAGATAGTGCTTTTCAGGCACAGAAACTATTTAATGAACCACTCCTACGCAGCTATTCTGTTATAGTAAAGGCCCACAGCACTCAGAACTCCTCCCGCAGCGTCTAATACACTCAGCTGTTTGATGGCCTAACTGAGGCTGGAATTACAGCCATTTCACTGAACAGGAAGTGACTTCAGTTTACCGTGTCATGGAAAGCGTTGACGAAGAATTAGTGCCAACCCAAATTCTATTTCTCACATTTATTTGACCACGTGGTGAAAATTAAAGGTGGCTACAAAGCTATTACTGTCATAGTATATATCCCAAATCCCACCCGTGGCTATAAATGTCATCGCTACAACCACACTTCACACTTGTGAATCTCGTGAAAATGTGCTATAAGCGTAAGCTGTGGCAGGGGACCTCATGAGGTGAGCATTCCTTTTCCCAATTGGACCTTTCGATCTGTACTCCTCGTCGTCTCGAGTTCTCCGTTCTGTCCGACGGACACTCGAGTGACCATATCCTCTGTGTCATTCGCTGGCTACCACCTATCCCATCAGTACGTCCAACCGACTGTCAACTTTCCAAAGTCCCCAATGGCCATTTTCCTCTGCAGTGATAACGAGGTAGCATACCTTACGAACGCTATCCTTACTACCGCAGAATGTTCCATACCACACACCTCTTTCTCACCACGACGTTCCCACATCCCCTAGTGACTGAGGCATGCCGCGGCGCAAACCGCGAGCAGAGACGAGCTCTGCTCGATTTTAAACGCCATCCCTCGATGGCGAAATGTACCCATTATAAATAGCTACGTGCGCAGTGTCGCCGCATTTTCAGGGATAGCAAAAACGCTAGTTGGCTTTGTTTCCAAAGCTCTTCTAACAGTTTTACTCCCTCTTCTTTTGTTTTGGGTAATCTCCGATGGCTCTCAGGAACCGCGTTTCTTTCCCGTTCCTGGTGTGACGATAGCAGACAATGTCATTGTATACTCTCTTGATATCTCCACCACTTTGGGCCGATATTTCGCCGATATTTCGAGTTCCACCTACTACTGCCCTGCCTTCCCCCCTTTGACAAGTTGATGGAATGATGATTAATGGTAAGATGATGATGTGGCTCGAGTCTCGGAATCTCCACACTAACGCCCAATATGGATTCCGTAAGCATCGGTCTACATTTATCATTTTTTCACCTTGTCAGTTCATATTATGAGTAACTTTTTGATAACGTGTCAAACTGTGGCAGTGTTTTTGATTTGGAGAAGGCGTATGACACCTACTGCAGGACGGGTAACCTCTGTACTATGATTGAGTAGGGCCCATGGAGTCGCTTGCTGCTTTTTATCTGGTAATTTTTTGAGAGACTGTGTTTTGAAGTTACGTCTGTGCTCGACTCTGCTGAAAATTTTTATTCTAGAGAACGGAATGCCTGAGGGTTCTCTGCTCAGTGTCGTCCTACTCGCCAGAACCACACTACGTCTTGGCCCATTCTTTCTTCTGTTTGTTGACACAAGGGAATTTTTGGGACTCACGTTTGATAGGAAACTCTGTTGGTTTTCCGATGTCACCTACCTGGAGGTCGTTGTCGCCGCACCTTAAGTATTCTACGTGTTTTATGCGGTACCTCATGGGGAACAGACCTGGCCATCCTCCTCTGTTTATATCGGTCCCTTGTGGATGTATCGCATATTCGTCCGTACGTCCGTATATCTTACATCATCTTAACACCAACCACCATTGTGGGAAATGTTTAGCCACTGATGCCCTCTATACTAGTTCCGTTGAGAATCTTTACGCTGAGGCTGCTGACTAACCGTTGTCCTGCCGGCGGGATGTTCTCCACAGCTGCTATGTGAGCAGTCTGTCTTCTATGCCCGATCATGCATTCTATGTTCCCTTGTTTGAGGATTCCCTTGACGGCCAGTGTGGGATGCGCCCATCTTATGTGTTGCCCCCCACAGCCCGCCTTCGTTTGCTGTTTCCACAGCTCTGCTTTACGCTCGCTGCTACGTTACCCACGGGTGCGAGCTCTTCACCGCCCTGGCTTCGTGTTGATTTAGGACTCTGTTCGCTTCCTAAGGACACTACTCCCGGCCTAGTATATAGCAGCGAGTTTCTTGCGCTTCGCACGGGGCTTGCGGACAGTGTCTTCGTCTACATCGATGGTTTCAAGACCGACCACAGTGTCGGGTGTGCCTTTCTACTTGGTTTCTTGACCAGTGCTCGCTTTTTACGACGGAGCTCTACACCCTTCATCAGGCTACCCAGTACATCCGGCGACACGAGTTTCGAAATTGTGTAATGTTCTCAGATTCTCTCAGTGCTCTTCAAGGCCATCGTGCACTGTACTCAGTCCACCCTTTAATACAACGGATGCAAGAATGCCTCCACTCGCTTCCTGTGGGGGAGAGGGGGGGAGAGGGAGGGGGGGAGCGATCATGGTGTCCCTGGTCACATCCGCGTGCCAGCGATGAGGCTGCTGATGCTGTAAAGGCTGCAGCTCTCCTGCCTCTGCCTGTTAGGCATTCTGTTCCCTCAGATAATCTTCATGTCCCTGTCTGTCGGCATGTAGTTTCACTTTGGAGTGTATAGTGGTCTTCTCTCCAGGGGATTTACTCCGGGACATTAAACCTCTGGCAATAGCGTGGTCGACTTCCTCTTGGCCCTCACGTCGCGAGGGGATCATATGAACCCAGCTGCATATAGGACACTGTCGTTTTAGTCACCGCCATTTATTAAGTGGCGACCCTGCCCCAATCTGTGCCTACTGCTCTCGACCCTTGACGGTGATCCACTTCCTGATCTGGTGCTCATTTTTTAATTGTTTACTTTTACATCTATGTTTACCGTCTACTTTGTCAGATGTTTTAGCTTATGACAGGCTTTCTACCGATCACGCCTTACATTTTATTCACCGCAGCGGCATGATGAAGCAAATTTGACCCCTCCAGCGCGGATCTCCGCCATTCCAATGTCGTTTTGGCAAATTTTCCCTAGGGACGTCCTTGCCCTTAGCTGTTCCTCTTTTAACGTTGCTTGATTGGTCTTGTGCCTTTTTCACCTCGGGGTGTTATTTAGGACTTGTTTTTTCTACGTTGTGATACGGGCGCTAAGCCACCGAGCAGCCAATAAAAATCCCCGTCATTAACAGTGTAAAATGTGTAACTTTGCAAATGTTACAATGTGTTACTGAAATTCTACCAGAACTCTAGGACAGAGAGCATATTCGTCTCACTGTGTGCTACAACATAGGACAGAGCAGCTGTTAAACTAACCTCAGCCATGTCGTGTAAATATAAAATGCACTAAGTTAAAATATGCCTTACTGCAATCTGTACACCACCAGCACCTCACACTGGAAAGTACTTCCACTTGAGCAGGGGCCATGTGTCATCACATTGTATCCTATGTCAAAGCGAGTGAGAAGTACTTGCCATTGCTTCTGTGGCCGAAAGGGATACGCCACTGCCTGTCAATTATTTTTACTAACCCCAGCTTGTTGTCCGCCACAGCCACACGTCCTCGCACCACCGTGTGACACTGTGACACTGTATCTCAACTGTGAGGCTACAGCATGTACGGGGACAACACACTGAGCGGCCATATTTAAAAGATACGCTTCCCTGTATGCCGCTTCTGTTGGTTCATTTTCCTGAATTCCTTTGTCAACCAGTACCCGGAAGCATCCCATCTCCGTCAACATCTGCAAATGGACATGATATTCTGGACATTTCTGTGCTGGTTATATTTGTCAATAAATATAAGGGCAGCACAGATACGTTCCATCTTCTTCAGTGGTCCCTGAGCTGGCATGTCCGCAACTCGTGGTCTAGTGGCTTGCTTTGCTGCCCCTGGATCATGGGGACCCATGTACGATGTAGCCTCCCCAGAGAAATTTGAAATACAATAATTAAATGTTAACGAGAATAGAACCTAGTGTAACCTCCCAGCAAAAAAAAATAATTTATTGACAATGATAATTTAATGAGAATTACCAATCTGAGCCATGTGTAAGCTCCCCACAAAAATGAAAGTCAATTCAATAAAAATGAAATTTCAGTGACAATGAAAACGCAAATAGACGAAATGTCGATCTTAGGCCCTGTTCTTAGCTCAGTAAAATTGCATCTGCTCTTATTTTTCGCCATAGCTTGGAGGAAATGCAACGCAAAAATTCTTTGAATTTAAGTAAATTTTTTTAAAGGAAATGCATGGGAAATTTTCTTTCAATAAAATGTTTGTTTTGTTAAAATGCTTGGTTTGAAAACAAAATTATTATTGGGGCGATTCTTGAACAAATTAATTACACTTAAGATGCATTACATTATCAGATGTGCGCAATGCTGCTTCATTACCTTATTTAAAAAATATACCTCGTCCTGATTCTTGACCAGAGCCCCATGTCGACGCCCGCCGACTCCTCACACACAACTGCGACTGTCTCTCGCGCGCTACTACATGCTCTCGCGACTCGCTACGTACAACTGAACTCTCTCGCAACTCGACCGCAACTGCCACTGCCGACTCCCTGCGTGCAACTGAACTCTCGCGCGGTCAAGCGCAGACTAGCAACGATAAATAACTCTCTGGTCAGAGATTCTGTCACGCCTCGCCATCGCTGTACTAAATACATACGCGTTTCATAACCCTCCACTGGGGGGGCAAAAATTTGGCAGCGATGGTGAGTCATTTGGACTTGCCATGAGCAACAAATTTTTTCTCAGTTAATTAACTTTTACAATTTACAGAATATTCAGATGTAGTACATGAATGAAGTGTGGTGCACATGCACCGAGTACAAAACATTTCAGACAATGACAATGAGTACAGAACATATGACATAAGTGCACAGTTACTGACGTTCAGCACAAAACATATTAACACATGACATAAGTGTTCATGCACTGAAAAACTCTTTAGCATTTTCATAACAAATAAACGCAATGGTAAAAAATCATGTTGACAAGTGATGTAAGTGCGTGCACATGCACTGCAGTTGAGAATATATCAGCAAATGGCAAATGGCAAAAGTGCACACGCACTGTGGTACAGAACATATCAGAAAACCACAAAATATATACGTAATAAGTACAAATGGCATAAAGTGCACACGAATTGAAAAACTCTCTAATATTTTTACGACAAATAAACCTAATGAGTACAAATCATATTGACAAATGACAAAAGTGCACACGCACTGTAGTACTCTCTAGTATTTTTCTACAACAAACAAACAAATCAAGGAGTGTAATAAAGTGCACATGCACTATAGAAGTCTTTAGTAATTTCAGGATAACTGATCTTATTAACAAATGAAAGGAAGTGCACACGCACTGTATATGACTTTTTCATTTTACAAGAATTAGGGAAGGAATAGGAAGGATTGCGTCATGGTTGTAGCACTTAGGCTGCACGCAGCTGCACTGGAAGTCCATATCTTTCCACAGAAATACAACACCAAGTGAGACAATTTGCAGTTCTTTTCCCAAAAGTATTTATCAGCGTATCCAAGACACTGAAATGTCGTAGTAATATTCCCTGTTATCATTTTGGCAGTACACCAGGTACACCAAACAGTGGGACCATAATAACGTCTTCATCGCTGACGGTGGTGGACAGCATGTCGTGTCAACACCACGCTCTTACAAGGCACACCAACGTAGAATTAGTGCAAGAACCAAATATAGTGCTCCATGATCATGAGGATGGACAGGACAAATGGATATTGCAGTAATTCAGGGTAGTTAGCTCAGAAGGTGAAGGACATTAAGTCACATAGTAGTCTTCATTGAGAATTACAGTAGTAGTTTGCGGCATTCATAGCCCAGTTATTGAACATTTCTGTACCATGTATTTAGTATTACAGAATAATGTTCATAAAATTAACTGATTATAGCAATTATTGGCATTATGGGTAATCATATTACTATAAACAGTGGCAGTCCTTGGCCAGTTACAAAGCATATTTAGTATGACAAAATAATGTTCATAAAATTAACTGATTATAGCAATTATTGGCACTTATTGGCCAATTATAAACCATCAGAAGTCATCATTGAAAAGGACAGTCAATTATTCGCATAGCATTAACATAATTCATTGAGTTATACTAATTATTGACACTCATTGGCCAGCAAGTATTGAATAGTACAACATTTTTAATTATTGGCAGTCATTGGCCTGTTACAAAACATCAAAAGTCATCATTGAAAACAGGAGCTAATGAATGGCATAGTATTAACATAATTCATTTAGTTACACTAATTATTAGCACTCATTGGCCAACTACAAAACATCAAAAGTCGTCATTGAAAACAGGAGCTAATGAATGGTATAGTATTAACATAATTCATTTAGTTACACTAATTATTGGCACTCAGTGGTCAGTTACAAAACATCAAAAGTCATAATTAAAAACAGGAGCTAATGAATGGTATAGTATTAACATAATTCATTTAGTTAAACTAATTATTGGCACTCAGTGGCTAGCAAGTATTGAATAGTACAAAATATTGTTCATCATTCAGTGTTATTCAGAACTCTCTTAAATGGGTAGCATTATTTGGAACTGGTGATATACACTTTTTTTTTTTTTTTTTTTTCTTTTTTTTTTTTTGCTAGCAATGCATTGCTTTGGGTAATTATAAGGGAAAGCAAGAAGAGAAAAAGAAAAAAATTTGCTTCTAGGTTGTTCCTGTAAATGAAAAATGTGTAACGTCATTCGTCATGAGTCAGTTGTAGCAAGGTTGTGACACAACTGGGTAAAAAAAATGCAAGTATTAGTACAGGTTTAATAAGTAACAAGTTTAGTAAGCATCATGAAAGGCTTCTCCTGGAAAAAATACAAAATGGATTATTGAGCTGAAAGAAGAAACGCATACTATGCTGAAAAGTAGTGAACTTCGAATTAACAGGTAGTGAAATGTGTATAAAAAATGTATTCCATAGCTGTCCTTTCCAAAACCTTCAGTCATCATACCATACGATATAAAACATACTGTCAAAACAAACTGCAACAAATACTTAAATAACTACATAGCATTAATACATAAACTTCAACATCATCCTCATCTGTAAAGAAAACAACTTCATTATCCATCACTTCATTATCCATATTATCATAACTTCATTATTATCATCACCTGTAAAGAAAAACTTCATTATCCATAGTAGCATATTCTTCATCATTACTCTTCATCAGCATTCATTATCATCTGCAAAAAATCACTTCGTTACTCATTACACAACTATTCCTTATCTCTAGCATATTTCATCACTAAAACTAAGATGTGTAGTTCTGTCTGACAGCTTGCATCAATCGCCTTGTATTCTGAAAGAAAAAATTAGTTAAGACTGCTATTCTACGATGTGTATAGTATATTCTTGTTAATGCTTGTTAATTCTGATCCATTTACTCTTCCTCATAAGCTTTTTGTATCCTCTTTCGTCTATTCCGTAGTTGAAATTCCCATTTCTGTTTAATTTATTTCCTTTACGCATCATTTCCTTCTGAAATTGATGAACAAAGATTAATGTCTTGCATTTAAATCATATACCCACATAATAATTACTGGTTTATGGTGACATAATTAAGCATAGAGCATAGCATGACAGAAAACGTAATATGTCAAAAGCATAAACAGTGTTCAAAGGCAAAAATGTACAGAGAATATCACAATGCAGCAGCAAAAAAAGAAAAATGTAAAACAGTCACGATGTTGAGATATCATAGGGCAAAAAATGTCAAAGTCAACTGGTGTGTGTTATACCTTAACTATTTCACAGTGCATACAAACAAAACATGAAAACAATCGTACATACATAAGAAAGACAAAATGTGACGTTCGTTGTGTTCAGCTTGTATGTAGTGTAGTTAATAGAGGCGAGAATTAAAGACTTTAATGGAGAGAGAATTAGATAAAATTAATACGTCACAACATAGAATTGCATAATTATTCATAAAATACGTAAGTTTGTCTGGAAAAATATGCACTGTCTGATGTGTAACGACAAGAAGAGCGACCTGCTGACCTTACCTTGCCGGGCACTTGCCAAGAAAAAATACGATAGTCATCAATAATAAGTCACATAAATATAATTGCATAAGTGGTCATAAAATGTGTAAGTTCATCTGGAAAATATGCACGGTCTGATGTGTAACGACAAGAAGAGCGACCTGCTAACCTGACCTTGCCAGGCACTTGCCAAGAAAAAGTACGATAGTCATCAATAATTAGTCACATAAATATAATTGCATAAGTGGTCATAAAATGTGTAAGTTCATCTGGAAAATATGCACGGTCTGATGTGTAACGACAAGAAGAGCCACCTGCTAACCTGACCTTGCCGGGCACTTGCCAAGAAAAAAATACGATAGTCATCAACAATTAATCACGTGAATATAATTGTATAAGTGGTCATAAGTGGCATCATAGCTCATTATTTTTACGCCTGTCGTAATAGACATTCCTATATGGTGCATTGCGATAGGAATTGAAATACTGTGTTTTCTGTACGTAGTTGTTCCTTTGCTGCCGTGCGTTACTATTTGTTGTACCTGGGACTATACGTGCACGCGGCGAAACATCAAAGCCTGGTTGACCTTGTGCACTCCATTGTTGGTTAGGTATGCTAACCGGCTGACTTTCATGCTGTTGTGGTGGAAAACATCTATTGTTACTAAAATGTGGTTCCTGTTGCTGAGAATTTAGACGATATTGATAATTGGAATTTTGTCTGTTATTGAAGTTTCGGTGGTTGTCATTCCTGAAGCGTATATTACCTTTGCAATTAAAATTACGTGACTGATCGTAATTACTGTATGTTTGTTGACCTTGGTTATTATATGAAAAATTTTTGTTTACGAAGGAATAATCTGATTGTTGTACTTCTAAAAGCTGCAGCAGATCCCTGAATGCCAAAATATTTTCTTTTTGCTGACCCGTTAGAAGTGACACTCTTAATGATCGTGGTAATTTAGAAATGCATAATTGAATAAGTGCAGATTCACTATATGGCTCACTTAAGTACTGGTTTTGTTGGACCATATGCTCAAAAAATTGCGTCACACTGGGAAAATTGGAGTTCTCATAATTTGGTAAACTAATTAATTGATCTTTGATTCCGCACTGTGTCGTCTTCGGCCAGTACGCTGACAGAAAAGCATTCTGAAATTCCTCTGCCGAGTAACATTGTCTCGAGATCGGTCTCATACGAGTTGCCGGTTCGCCTTCCAAAAAACTACAAATAAATTCAAGTTTGTGCGTTACAGGCCAAGTCGGTGGAAAAGCAAAGCTAAATTGTTGTATCCAGTCCAGTGGGTGAATCTGTGTTCTGTCATTTTTAAACACTTTAAATTTTCTCACTGACAGAAAATGTTTGTAATCAAAATTATCGTCTCTGTATGATGGAACAGGTTCATGATTGTAAGAGATTCTATTTGTCTGTGTCTGTTCTGAATCTAAGTCCCGTACTCTCTGTAGATTTCTCAAATTATACACGCTGCGTGAGTCTGAAAAATGTTCAAAAAGTGGCGTCTGCTGTGATGTGTTATTAACTGAAATATTTTTCATCTCTGTTACTTCTTGCTGTAAACTTGACAATTTTCTAGGTAACGTGTTATTAGATGAATCGATCTCATTAATTGTCTGCTGTAAATTTTGGAATTCAGGTGTTTGGTTAAACGAAATCGGTGCAGTATCGTCTGATTTATTGTCATTAGTACTTTCGATAACATCAATACGACTGGCCAATTCATCATATTTTTCAGTCAGTATTTTAACCTGATCATCGTTTTTAGTGTCAGTAGTATTAATCTGTTTTTGTAATTTACGTGTGGTTTCATTCAATTTTTTAACGTCAGCTTTCACGACATCGGAATCCTGTGTTAGTTCTAATTGTTCGAATCTGTCTGTCACGGTCTGAATATCTGCTGTGTGTGTATCTGTTTTTGATTTAAGATCGGAAATTTCATCACGTAATTATGTGTTCAACTGTTTGATGGTATTAATTTCGTCGGACACTGTAGCAATATTGTTGTCTATGTATGTCTTTGCTTTCGCGAACAATTTACGTTTGTCTTCCTGTCTTTGTGTTGTGATTGTTTCCATTACTTGTCGTTTTACTTTATTCTGATCCTGTATAAATTTGCGGAAACGTGTATCACTGTTTAGTAGGTGAAGATTAAAACGTTCGTCAATTTGAGTGTTCTGTTGGTGGAATTTCGCGTCAATCTTTTCATCCATTGTGCGTGAAAGTTCTGCTGTCATTGCTTTAAACTCGTCGCGTAATTGTGTAGCCTTTTCAGAGCATTGTTTAGCGACTCCGCTAATTTCGTTTCTAAGTGTTTCTGTTGTAGTTGTTTGCATTTCCCTTAATTCTTACGCAACAGATCTAATTTCTTCGCTACTTTTTCTTGAACAAGCTTCAATTTCCTCGTGTAACTGTTCCTTAGTGTCATGACACTGCGCGGCAACGGCTGTAATCTGCTCGCTAAGCTGTCTAGAATTGTTGTCTAATTTTTCATTAAGGCTGTCTTGTTTTTCATTAAGCTGTTTCATCTGTTCGCTAAGCTGTCTGGAATTGTTGTCTAATTTTTCATTTAGCTGTTCGTTCTGTTCACTAAGTTGTTTGAAATTTTCATCATTATTGTCTAGTTTTTTACTAATTTCATTAAGTTGTTTGAAATTTTCACTAAATTGTTGTTTGACACTCTCGTTTTGTTTTTCATTAACTTGAAACAATATTGCCATAATTTGATCCAAGCCAAAAGTAGCTGTTGCATTCTCTGTGCTGTTTGATTGCGTACCTGCAATTGCCCCATTTTGTGTGACCATTTGGTCATTCTGAGATTTACAAAAAGGTTTGCCAGTCGAATGTACACTATCGATCACTATTTCGAAATTAAATGGATCCGTCGTACTTTCAGTACCCTGTCCATTGTCATTAGATAAATTTGTCTGTACGTTATTTGAATTTTCCAAACCGGGTGTGTTAAGCCGGGCAGCGCTCGTTACAATAGAGCTCCCCGCGTCATCAATTGTTGTCAAATTAACAGAGGAGACAATTGAGTTCGTTTGTTCATCAGTAAGATAAAAATCATCATTAGTGGTTGGAATGCACTGATTGTCAGTGAACGCAGGATTGTCATCATTACACTGCGTGTCACAAGTACTATTGGTGAAGTTGTTTAAGTCGGTATTTTCATTCATTATACTTCGCGATACACTATTCACAGTCTTTCGTGGCATTTTTAAAATAGTCACAATTATTCACTAATGAAATAAGCACAATGCAAACACAACAAACACTAATACAACAGAGCAACGAATTGCCGATGATCTGAGGAAAGAAAGTCATAAAATTAGTAAAAGCGTTGCGCCAAATGCTAATTATATTTAAGCAAATAAGAGCAGATATCTGACTGTCTCTTAGAAGATTCCCAAAGGAATACGATCCTGGCAGGGTCGCCAAGTGTAACCTCCCCAGAGAAATTTGAAAGACAATAATTAAATGTTAACGAGAATAGTACCTAGTGTAACCTCCCAACAAAAAAATTAATTTATTGACAATGATAATTAAATGAGAACTACCAATCTGAGCCATGTGTAAGCTCCCCACAAAAATGAAAGTCAATTCAATAAAAATGAAATCTCAGTGACGCAAATAGACCGATATGTCGATCTTAGGCCCTGTTCTTAGCTCAGTAAAATTGCATCTGCTCTTATTTTTCGCCATAGCTTGGAGGAAATGCATCGCAAAAATTGTTTGAATTTAAGTAAATTTTTTTAAGGAAATGCATGGGAAATTTTCTTTCAATAAAATGTTTGTTTTGTTAAAATGCTTGGTTTGAAAACAAAATTATTATTGGGGCGATTCTTGAACAAATTAATTACACTTAAGATGCATTACATTATCAGATGTGCGCAATGCTGCTTCATTACCTTATTTAAAAAATATACCTCGTCCTGAATCTTGACCAGAGCCCCATGTCGACGCCCGCCGACTCCTCACACACAACTGCGACTGTCTCTCGCGCGCTACTACATGCTCTCGCGACTCGCTACGTACAACTGAACTCTCTCGCAACTCTACCGCAACTGCCACTGCCGACTCCCTGAATGCAACTGAACTCTCGCGCGGTCAAGCGCAGACTAGCAACGATAAATAACTCTCTGGTCAGAGATTCTGTCATGCCTCGCCATCGCTGTACTAAATACATACGCGTTTCAACGATTCCCAGCCATGTCGAGGACTTTCTCCGCCTGGGGACTAGGTATTGTGTTGTCCTCGCCATTTCATCATCATTGTGGAAAACTGGCGAGACCGGACAGTGAAAAGATTGGGAATTTGCACAGGCGCTAATAATCGTGCAGCTGAGCGCCCACAAACTAAATATCATCATCACCAACTTGATTATCATTAAGGTTGCATAGAACTGTACATCATCTTGAGGATGGGCCCTTCGGAAGGCACTGAGCATCCTGGGGAGACCTCCAGCCTGGACCCATCTTTTAATGCAGCACAAAAATGTAGTGCCTATTTGAAATAGCCTTAAAACTCAACTCAAAAAATTATACAGTATTAAGTCTAGAATTATATTGGGCCTCTTCCGTGGCTAAAGTGGCAGCCAGCTCCAACCGCAGGCCGAAGTGGCCGTGGGGTTCTAGGCGCTGCAGTCTGGAACCGCGAGACCGCTACGGTCGCAGGTTCGAATCCTGCCTCGGGCATGGATGTTTGTGATGTCCTTAGACTAGTTAGGTTTAACTAGTTCTAAGTTCTAGGGCACTTATGACCTCAGAAGTTAAGTCCCATAGTGCTCAGAGCCATTTGAACCATTTTTTTGAACCAGCTCCAACCATGGGTCATCATTGATGTTAGACTATCAACAAGTACCACGAGGCCATGGTTTGCACATATCCTAAAATGCCTCGTTGTTCGTAGATGGTTTCTAGAGATTGCGTCCATGAGAGGGTGAACAACTATTTGGTATGCGAGGAAGTCTGAGACATAAGAGAAACTGCAGGATGGCAGTGGGCGGCTCCCCAGCCTCGGTACACAGGCTGGGTATAGTATTGGTCCTGTAGGCAACTGCGGTAAGTCTAATCCCCTCATAGCGAATAGCATTAGTAATATTGGAATAGCTGATTCTTGCTGGGGCTGAACCAACGGTCTTGGAGTAGCGCTTTGATTAGTTATCAAAACATCCTCTTTCCCGGGTTCGAACGCCATCACCAATTAAACTTTGAAAAAATATCGTAGGCAATGACGGCCGATGGCTTCCTGCATGGTAAGTCACTCTCATTCAGCGAACAACCCTGTCAAAGAGGGGGAGGAGCAAATAGAGTCCCTTTGGGTAGGGCACTGCCCCTAAAGGCGGAAGAATCAGGAAAGATCAACGGTATGAAGATGTAAAACGCAATGGAAACCACTGGATTGAAGACACATAATTTATATCGAAAGGACATGTAGCCAGTAATTGAAAAAACTGCCATGATGAGCTCGCCATTGGTAAAAGATTCCGGAATAGTCTCCCATTCGGATCTCCAGGAAGGCACTGTCAAGGGTGAGGTCAACATGAGAAAAATGACTGAATAATCAACGAAAGAGTAACGTTTTAACAGTCGGGGTGTGGAATTTCAGAAGTTTGGTAGTGGTAGAGAAGCTAAGAAATCTGTAAAGAGAAATGCTAAGGCTCAGTCTATATACGAGTATAATGGGGTCAGTGAAGTGAGGTGGAAAGAACACAAGGATTTCTGGTAAGATAAGTATAAGGTAAACCAGATGGCAGTTATAAGAGTCGAGGGGCATGAAAGGGAAGCATTGGTTGGGAAGGGAGTGAGACAAGGTTGTAGCCTCTCCCCGATGTTATTCAATCTGTATATTGAGCAGGCAGTGAAGGAAACAAAAGAAAAATTCGGAGTAGGTATTAAAATTCATGGAGAAAAATAAAAACTTTGAGGATCGCCGATGACATTGTAATTGTCAGAGACAGCAAAGGACCTCGAAGAGCAGTTGAACGGAATGGACAGTGTCTTGAAAGGAGGATATAAGATGAACATCAACAAAAGCAAAACGAGAATAATGGAATGTAGCCGAATTAAGTCGGGTGATTCTGAGGGAATTAGATTAGGAAATGAGACACTTAAGATAGTACAGGAGTTTTGCAATTTGGGGAGCAAAATAACTGATGATGGTCGAAGTACAGAGGACATAAAATGTAGACCGGCAATGGCAAGGAAAGCTTTTCTGAAGAAGAGAAATTTGTTAACATCGAGTATAGATTTAAGCGTCAGGAAGTCGTTTCTGAAAGTATTTGTATGGAGTGTAGCCATGTACGGAAGTGAAACATGGGCGATAAATAGTTTGGACAAAAAGAGAATAGAAGCTTTCGAAATGTCGTGCTACAGAAGAATGCTGAAGATTAGGTGTGTAGATCACATAACTAATGAGGGAGTATTGAATAGGATTGGGGAGAAGAGAAGTTTGTGGCACAACTTGACGAGAAGAAGGGATCGGTTGGTAGGACATGTTCTGAGGCATCAAGGGATCACCAATTTAGTATTGGAGGGCAGCGTGGAGGGTAAAAATCGTAGAGGGAGACCAAGAGATGAATGCACTAAGCAGATTCAGAAGGACGTAGGTTGCAGTGGGTACTGGGAGATGAAGAGGCTTGCACAGGATAGAGTAGCATGGAGAGCTGCATCAAACCAGTCTCAGGACTGAAGACAACAACAACAACAACAAGTATAAGGTAATATCAACATCTGTATAAAATGGTATAACGTGAATAGGATTCGTAATGAATAGGAAGGAATGGCAGAGGGTGAGTTACTGTGAACAGTTCAGTGGTAAGGTTGTTCTTATAACAACCGACAGAAAACCAGTATCACCGACAGCAATACTTCTGGTATACGTGCCGACATCGCAAGCCGAAGACAATTAGATAAAGTATATGAGAATAGTGAACGGGCAATTCAGTACATAAGGGACACGAAAATCTAAGTCATGGGGAATTGGAATGTGGTTGTGGGGCAAGGAGTAAAAGAAAGGGTTACGGGAGAATATAGGCTTGGTGCTAAGAACGATAGAGGACAAAGACTGAGAATTGGAATGTGGTTGTGGGGCAAGGAGTAAAAGAAAGGGTTACGGGAGAATATAGGCTTGGTGCTAAGAACGATAGAGGACAAAGACTGAGTTCTTCAGTAAATATAGGTGAGTACCAGTGAGTCACAAGAGGATGAGGTGAACTTGGAAAAAGCCGAAAGATATAAGAAGATGGGGGTCCGCATCAAACCAGTCATAAGACAGACGACTCAAACAGAAAAGTTTTGCTGTCTGTTACACGGAGCATCTATAATCTAGTCTCGATCGTAAAAAATATAAAAATTGGAGACACGTTTTCTCCGATCCTCACGACCTGCGGCTAACGCCTTTTGAAATGTTCAGTGCCTTGAGGCACCCTACCTTGGGTCCCTTAGGTGTGCAAGCAACAACCTTTTGGTTTAAGTATGAATCTTGAATGTTAGAAACACTGTCCCTAATTTGCAGATGAGTTTTATTAAACGGCGACGACAACATTTAAAATGAACATGCCGTAAGATAACGAGATCTCGTGATGAACTTCGGGCCTACATAGCAAGCTATTATGCTAGTATGGCGGTATGTGATGGATATGCAGTTCACCCGTCAGGAAAAACGTGAAATGCAAAAGTTTCCAACCATATCTAGGACATATTAGGGGTAACAGGAACCTATTCCATGAACTAATATTATAATTCCTGTTCCCCCTTAACGGTTACTTCTCTACTCTTTGTTTTTCTATTTGGATATTTCCGACACATTTATACACTGACATACCTACGTGCGTATGTGTGGGCTCGCTGGCAGAATGACACCCACGCACACAAACACACACTCACAGGCGAGTGCGCACTCGGACTTGCTCACGCACGCACGCACGCTTACTGTTCACAAGCGCGCACGAACTCGGGTAGACAGTGCCATGAGTGTGCGACCAAGAGTGCGGGTCGGAGCAGTCCATTAGTAAGCAGGAAATGAAGCGTCTCTACATCAGAGGTCGCAGCGACGCACCCCATCGCGTACAGGTGCCACCGGCATCTGAAGGCTCCAGTAAATTTATTTAGTGGGCCCGTGATTCGCGGAGAATTTGCAAGTCTATCAGCGTGCCACATCTCCGCTCCACAGCCCACGGCACTCATTTGTCCAGGACTGGAACAGAGCGAAACGGAGTGGAGGAACGCACGTGAAAGGCGAGTCTGCGAATGACGGGTGTGTGCGTAGAGGGAGGTAGAGAGGGGCGGAACTAATCAACACAGAGAGACCGTATCGACACGCAGTCTTAAGCTGCCATGAATATGCATGGGCGCGAGTCATGGGCGTGCATAGCGGCGGCCACCACGTGTGCGCTTGGTTAGCTGTTTGTGTTTAATTCGCAGAGAGAATTGCCTTCCTGCCAAAAGACCACCACGGCCGAAATAACGCCCTCTGCTGTTTCATTTCTGTGGTAGACGTATGTCACTGTCTTTATTCTGTGCTGACTTTTTAAGGAACAGTGCTCTGGAGAAAAAAAGAAAAAAGTACACGAAACATTGAATCTACCTGTTGAGTTTCTACCGAAGACAAACGCTGTGGTATGAAGTGGAACTGTTGCACATTGTAATCCGTTGCAGTTTCATTTATTAGTATTATACGACACATTTGTTCTTTCGAACCTTTTGGCCAGGTAAATGGTCCAGCGGACCATGTCATTTACATCAACTTGACAAGCGAAATGCAGAAGCATGAGAATTGAAATATTTATGGCTCTTGGTAATGGTAAAGGCAACGCTTGTGATATTGGTATGGAGAATAATAACGCAACAGAAAAACTACCCTTAAATATTAATATATTTTCTGTCACTTACACTCGCATAAAGCTGACGCTGATAACCTGCCGATATTTCTACAGCCAAATTCTCCAAGAAAGTGAATGAATGGAGGACTTGAGATATACAGGGTGATGTTTATTAACGTTTAAAAACCTGCGAAGCGACATAGATGACGCTGGGACAAGTCATTTAAAATAAAACGCATGGTCCGTAATTGTCGGGAAACACTCCGAAATTTTGTGATAAATGTTGAACATGTGGCGTCACCAGAAAACGTACCTCAGGGCATTTGAGCTTGTCGGTCCTACTCTCGCCAGTAAATAGGCAGTGCTGCACATTGCTCCGCCCTGGGTACCATGTATTCGTTCTTGCATTAAGCGATGTGATACGGTAGTGCTCGCAATAGTAGTCATCCATAACCACGGCGAATCGGTTTACATTACAGAAAACAGAGTAGGCTAGTGGAGCGATGTGATGCAATGCCCCCTGCCAGCGAGAGTAGGAATGACAAGCCCAACCACTGCATGTTCGGCGAGGTACATCATCTGGCGACGTCTCACTTTTTACATTTGTAATCCTCTTTAGGAGTGTCTCCCGAAATTTGCGGCCCCATCTGCCTCGTACCAGATTACTTGTCTGAGACTCATCTACGATGCTTGGGACGTATCTAACCGTTAATAAGAATCATCCTATATGTCCAATGGGTAGATTTACAACCCTGAAAGCTTATGAGAATGAATGGATTCTGTTGGTATCATAGGTTGCTCACAGGCCTCCGTGCGTTTCAGGACGCCACTCTCATCCTCTCTGATCAAAAAGAAAGCGAATCCTATTGCTGAACTTCGGTGGTGCAATTTACCCTACGATAGGGTCGGTCAAAAAGTAATGCCTCCCATTTTTTTCTACTTAAAGAAATTAAGTTAAGTGAAAAATTTGAATTTGGCGCCATTCCTCAAACCTTCTTCTGCAATCCACTGCAGTAGTAACTTTCTGTGTCAACAGGTGGCAGCACAGCAGAAGTTTGTAAGATGGCCGACATCGATGTTCGTTTGAGACAGCGTTGTGTGATTGAATTCTTGAATGCAGAAGGTGAAACGCCCATACGCATTCATGAAAGACTGAAGAAGGTGTATGGTGTTGTGACAGTGGATGTCAGCACTGTTAGACGATGGGTTCGTCGTTGTAAGGAAGCTGAAGGGCAAACACCGTTGACTGACGAAAAGCGGAGCGGCAGACCGGTGAGTGCAGTGACTCCACACAACATTCAGCAAGTTGATGACATCATTCGTGGTGACCGTCGGGTGACTGCAGATGAAGTGTGTCGCATTATTTCTCTTAGTAAAGGCAGTGTGATCACGATTATTAAACAATTGGGGTACTCAAAAGTTTGTGCACGGTGGGTTCCAAGAATGTTAACCGATCAGAATAAAGAGGCAAGGAAAACAATAGCCTCCCAACACTTGCAGCGCTTCCGTTTGGAGGGAGATGAGTTTCTGAAAAAAATTGTGACCGGGGACGAAACATGGGTGCATTTTTTTTGAACCCGAATCAAAGAGGCAGTCAATGGAGTGGCGTCACACAAGCTCGCCGAGGAAGAAAAAATTCAAAACTGTGCGATCGGCAGGGAAAGTTATGGCAACAGTTTTCTGGGATACAGAGGGTGTGATTCTGGTTGATTTTTTGGAGCAGGGATGCACAATAAATTCTGTTCAATACGTCACATCCCTCAACAAACTTAAAGCACGTCTTCAGCGAGTTCGCCCAACAAAATCAATGGCAGATGTTCTTCTTTTGCATGACAATGCAAGACCACACACCAGTCGTCACACCTCTGACGAGATTGTCAAAATTGGATGGGAAGTTTTGCCTCATCCCCCATACAGCCCTGACCTGGCACCATCAGACTTCCATCTGTTCGGGCCACTAAAAGAAGCTTATCGTGGGATTCATTTTGAAGATGAGGAGGCCGTCAAAACATCCGTGCGTCAATGGCTTAGGAAGCAGAGCTGTGATTTTTACCGTGCTGGGATACGTGCCCTTGTTCAAAGATGGACCAAAACTGTAGAGATGGGCGGAGATTACATTGAAAAATGACAAAATGATCCTCAATGTTGTGGTTTTCAACCTATGTAATTGCATTTAAATTTCCTGACAATTAAACGTAGAAAAAAAAATAGGAGGCATTACTTTTTGACTGACCCTCGTACACTAAACCATGATACAATGCAGCAGAATAGTTTCAGTTAGAAGTTCGTTGCACTACATGGCCAGGAAAAAAATATGGTACAGGTGCATATCAGCAATAAATAGGCTATAGTGTCGACCATAGAGTAGATCACAATATAAACCTTGAGAAACCCATTGATGAAACGTTGTGCAAACGGTGGAACTAACATGTCCCGCCTGTTGGAATTCTTCAAACAATACCGGTACCTTTCTTGAAGAAACTAAAAGATAAAATACTTCCAGTTAGTACCTAGCACGGATGAGAAGTTAAGGAAGCAGGCGTCCATTGAGGCTGTTAACCGTGTTGTTACTTTTCAGCCAATTTGCTATTACCGATGGGTGCCAATGACTTTACGGTTTCGTTGGAAGTGACTTCCGCAGAGTTACAGGGCTTGAGAGGTAATGCTACGCGACGTGCTTCGTGTGTGCTGGCGGAATGGTCTGTGGTTGCCATATACTGCTTTGTAAATAACCGGGTGTACTTTCCAGAGGGAGAAGAAGTCGTCTCTTACGTTTCAAGCACTGGTGCTGGTTGTTAATCACGTGATATAGGAATAAATCTCGTGGTCCTTCTCTGTAACGACTCGGCATACCGTCTCTGCTTCTGGTTTCTGGGCAACTGTCTCTTGACAAACTTCCTCCTGCCTTGTGCGAATATATTGTTTCTTCTTTACATGCGTACGCCAAACATGTTGGTTAATCTGTTTGTCATATTCAGAACTTTTCAATCTCTAAAATGTTTCACCACTACTGCTTTTTCGAAGTGTCGTTTTAATTATTCTGCATCCCAAAGCGATGATCCAGTGACCTGTCTCTTTTTCAGATACCTCCATATTTCTTACATAAACGTTTTATTTGAATTAGCATGCACCATCTTCCAATAGGAATACCTTTCAAATAGCTCTTGAATGACCCTCTCTCGTGCTTCTCCTTATTTTTAAATGTATGCTTCTTTTGCCTCCCTTGCTCGACCCATCTTCTATACTTCATTAAATAATTTTGATGCTAAGGGAGTCGTTATCTTTGTTGTTGCACTTCATCACCTTATGGTTGGATCTGTCATTAAATATTTTTCTGTAGCATGTACACCATTCATCAGCTTTTGCGAAGGGCCAATGGTATTGGCCAATACGTGTCGTCAGGGAACTTTGCCATTGGGACCTATTCCTCCTGCACTCCCATTTCAGCTCTCGTCATTTCTTTCCCTTATTTTACTCTTTTCAATTAGGACAGATGTAGCAGTAACATGGAGCTGTGATTTAAAATACTTACTACTTCCTTCCGCCCATAAGTGTGGGTTCCTTGATTGCTCTGCAGAAGGCTCATTAAACAAGAACACATAAAATGTTAGTTTACTTTATTGTATAAAACATAGAAAGATTAATAAATTTTTGACACAGTTCTTTTGCCCTAGTAGTGCTCGATAATTTTCAACTGTCACTGACTATGAAAGCATCATTTGATGCACAGGTTAACAAACTTGCAGTACAGAATGCAACATTTACGAAAGCACATTTCATCCGAATCATTGTTATAGACTATGATATTAACTGCTGTATATGAGGTCTTGAGCAAGTCAGAGCTCTTCCTAGCTGGGCTCTATACTGACTTAAGTGCGAGGCGCTGCAGTACTAAGGGAGAGGCATGGTCTACAGGAGCGCTTACCATACGTCGTTGTGGATTGCAGCTACCGCAAACGTCTGAGTTACCGACTCGTGTTGCCGGCCTTGGTGTGGCACAGTGATTTCTGGACGATCCACTCTCCAATTTAAAATTTTATTACGTTTTCGTTGATTTGCTGTTCTAAATATACGTCTACATCTGTACTCCGCTATCCACCATGCGGTGTTTGGCGGAGGGCAGTATTCGCGCCAAAGTCATATTTCCCACCTTTGTTCCACTCGCGGATCGCGCAAGGGAAAAACCGACTGTCTGAACGCCTCAGTACGATATCTGACTTCCTTTATCTTTGAATGGTGATCCTTGGACGATTTGAAAGTTGAGTTTGGAGTTTAGTGAGCAGCCCCTTCCGAGTAGCGCGTCGTCTACCTGCAAGTGTGTCCCACTTCAAAGTTTTATAAGATTTGTAACGCTCTTGCGTTTTTGTGCATAGTTCATCACAAATAGTGAAAATTGTGTAAGACTTGCTCTTCTTTGGCGGTTTAGTGATTATTGTACGCCATTGATACATATACAGGTCTCAGTGTTTACAATTCCGAAGTTGTTGATTCTGGTAATGTGCATGGGGATGGCTGTCATGCACTCTGCTGGCGGTGTAAGGTTCTGGTGTGCGCTGTTGAGAGGTATGTATCCGGTTTATTTTGGTGTATTATTTCTGTAATGACTGTGGCTGGGTCGCCACTCCAGCGAATGGTGGAACTCAGTTGGTAGCGTCAGGAGCACACTTATTGGGGTAAATGTGGGGTGGCGAGTGGTTGACCAGTTGCAGACTGACTTCTTGTCGGCACATTTACTAAACATACATTTTGTTGGTGAACACACTACAACAATCGTAACGACACTCTGAGCTGGGAACGCCCTTCTGGGCTGCTGCTGAAGGTAGCGAGCTTGTAGGTGCTGAGGTCAGCAGGCTGGCTACGGTCTCTTGGCAGCCGGCTATGTTGGTCTCTCAAGAAGTGGTGACACCAGCACCTCAGTGGGTATGCTGAAGCTAGGTTCGCGTGGTCCGTTAGCAGTGTGTGTGTCGACTGGAAACGGCCTCACAACACAGGATAGGGTACACTGGTAGGCATGGAACCTCACAGCGAAACCCGTGGAGGAACACAGCTCTTAGTAGCAGCGTCCGCCTTTGCAAGCGGAGGAGGACAGCGACAGTGTACCTTCACAGGCGAAGATGGTTGGGCGTCTGCACTGCCCCAGGCTCGAACATTGGACCTCCATAGTAAAAGGGGCTAGTAGCGATTGGATGTCGGCCCAAGGGTGACCCAATAGCTGGTATGCGGGATGTCCACAACACGGAACTCAGAGCCAGTAGTACGCCTGCAGGCAGCGGAGGCCAGGTCTCATGGTGGCGCCTTGTGGTTTCACCTAGACTCATAGACCTCTCCTCTCGAACTGCAGCTCCAAGCTGCGTGCATCCTCCAAATATGATGGCTATTTATATGGACTTGCTGCACACTTGTTTTGCCAAAGCATAGATTGCTGTCAGTTAGCCCCAACAGAGCCACTGGATCGCAGTACCTTTGTCTTTATACTGTGTTGATATTATGATGCTGGTCATTCGCCTGGCCTGGCGATGTGGTAACTGCCAGGTGTCGTAGCGACACTTCTTGTTGTATCAGCAGGGCACCACTAATGTGACAGTGGCTTGTTGTCTCTGGTCCCACTCGCTTCTGTGACCTCTTGTTTTAGCCGTGAAAGCATCATTATGTTATTCATTAGCCCCAAAAATATTGCTGATCCTACATTTCTGTGCTAATTGGTAAATGTGGAAATGAAAATGGGGAAGACGTTAATGGCGTCAACAGCAGACGCATAACAGTAGACACTAGAAAGCCAAACCATAATGCACAAATTGCTGATGTGGTACCAGTACGTGAAAAGTCAAACCTGCGTTTAGGATCCCTCTTTACCCTTAAGACTTGGTTTTATGGGCATTATGGTTAATAAGCGAGACACCCATGCATATCCCAAAGATATACCTGGAATGTACCACGTGATAATTTCAGTTACTTCCAAATTAGAACGAGCGAGGTGGCGCAGTGGTTAGCACACTGGACTCGAATTCGGGAGGACGACGGTTCAATCCCGCGTCTGGCCATCCTGATTTAGGTTTTCCGTGATTTCCCTAAATCGCTCCAGGCAAATGCCGTGATAATTCCTCTGAAAGGGCACGGCCGACTTCCTTCCCATCCTTCCCTAATCCGATGAGACCGATGACCTCGCTGTTTGGTTTCTTCCCCCAAACAACCCCCACTTCCAAATTCCATGCTTGTGAATAATAGGTATTTGGATTCGAATTGCAGTGCGACGTATGGTATTCATCTTACGCAATCTGTAAAGAAGCGTGTACTCCGGAAATATTGGAAAAATACTATTCCGGATCACCAATGGGAGCACTCTTTCATAATTTTTGCTACAACAAGTATTGGTTAGTATCACAATTACATGCTACTACCAAAATTAAGAAGTCAAAATAATAATAGTTCTTTACAATGTCTGTATTCTTCTCTAAGAAAAGGACTGACAACGAAGTAATTTTGTGATGTAGTGACCGTTTCGCTATGACATGAGACGTAAGCGGAAGCATTGTCATCAAAACTGGATATATTTGTGGGAAGGAAGTTAGCCGCAAATTTGTGGAAAATACACTTGTTTTCAATCTGACGATCCCCGTTTTACTATCTCCAACTTACCTGTTTCATGCAGTGTCCCTCATCTTTAGATCTATTAAACAATACATAAGTAAATGACAGCTGCGTACAAAATATTACAGAGATAATGTCTTCCATTGTACTTACTATTTTTATAGATCTATTGTATTGTAAACACGGAATTGGAACTCATTCGTCTTTTACACTGCTGGTCATCGAGAATTTAACGACAAGAAGGACCGGAGATATCACAGACAAACTGATTAGGGAACAAACACGTTGCACAAAGGTTACAACTCAAAATACACCTCTATGTGAAGTGAGGAAGGTGTTGAGTGTTGTCGGAATTGCTGGAAATAAGCGCTGATACACGCCTTGGTGTTGACTCCAAGAGACTGTGGATGTGCTTTTGGGGCGTAGCAGTCCATGCTGCTTCCACATGTTGCCGAAGTTGATTTGGTGTAGCAACAGGCGGTGTATCCCGAGCCGGTCGTTCCGCAAACATCGACCAGCCGTTTCCGATAGGCGAGAGACAGTGCGAACAGGGAGGCCAATGCAGCAATGCAATTCAATGGGCAACGCAGAAGTCTTGAACAATGCGTGCAAAAAGTATTCGCGTATTATCCCGTTACAGTGTGGCGGTCAGCAAGTTCCAAAGGTAGGGAAGGACAGCAGGCTCCAACACTTCAGAGATGTAAAGCTGGCTGGTTAGTGTACTCGCAAAACGCATATAGCGGGGTTCAGGTGTGGAATCCAGTAGCATCCGAGACGAAAATACCCGGTGCACGACCAGTATGACATGCATAAGGCAATGTTTCATCAGTCTCTCACTTCGGTGTCTCCACGCATCGTTATCGCAATGATGCAGGCAGAGTAGTGAATCTTCGGTAAAAACAATGTTGTTCTATTCGGTTGTCCATTTCTGTCGTTCATTGCACCGTTACTGGCACAAACACCTGTGGCGTTGACTCAGTGGTAAATGCAGCGATGGACGACTGGCGGACAGTCCACTCTTTGCAAGCAACCTCATATGGTAAGCGCTGACAGTGCTTGTTGCACAACAGAGCGAATTTGTCGTGATGTAGAAGAGTGATCCACCACTCCCATGCACAAAATACAGTATGTCTGTGATCAACTATAGTGGTGCAACATGGTAGCTGCAATCTGTCCCGTCGATCCGCTGTTCTCTCCTGCATTCAGTGATTACAGATCAACATCACAGTTGTTTGGTTCAGTCCGACACTACCACCGATTTCTCTGAAGGATAATCCGCAGTCCCTACACGCAAGTATTATTATTAAGTCGAACTCCGAAATGTGCTCGAAAGACGCTCGATGTCGTCTACGAGGCACGCTGGGGCTGCTTAAGAGAAAAAAGCCGCACCAAAGAACCATTCCAGCACGTCGACAGGGCCGTCTGTTCCCCCTTAAACATCACGCGTGCAGTTGGCACTACTGGCGCCCGTGACGTGCGCCTGCGCTGAAATGCTAATCATTTGCATCCCACGTCACCGCAAACGCGTGCTGCCAACTTCACCTGATTTGGATATTTGCTTAAGGGTGTTGCCCTCTGGGTGGCCAGCAGTGTATTTTCATACTGTTTAACAGGTCAGAGGATCGGTGACAATGCCGCAAACCGGCCAGTTGGAGGTAATAAAAATCAGAAGTCGTCATACCAAAACGAAGTGAAATCACTTTGTCTGTTCACAAATTCCAGTGCGTTTGGCTCTCAGATTCAGTATTCTGGTACACAGTACTGCTCGACTAAAAACCACTGACTGCTACTATATTGATCAGTCTGACCTTTCTTACTCTCTCCAGGAATTTGTGGATGGCTGCAAGTTTCATCTCATTTACTCATCTCCAGCAGAGATGCGACGAACAGAAAGATTTGCAGCTTAAACTTACTGATCGATCCTTTTTTTATAGGTAATTACGGCATCGTGTCCTTACAGTAAGTAAAAGGGCCCTTTGGCTCCTTCAGGGAGGTAATCAAAGTTATAGCTTCTCAGAAAGAAGGGAGAGTTTCTCCAATTGGACAGAGCTCATTACTGAATCGCTTCACTGCGAGCTGTTATGGACAAGGAATAGTTTTATTTTGCAACAGAGGAGTTATTTAAGAGTTTCCTTAGAGTTTGTGTTTCTAATTCAGAATTTTTTGTTCATTTGGCCCCATACCACAGTGTCGTCGGATAATGATATTATTATAAAGAAGGTCCAGAACAGCTGCAATGTAATTATCGGCCTTTATTTCCTGACAGCTTTCTTACGGATTTTATTGCTATTTTC
This sequence comes from Schistocerca americana, assembly GCF_021461395.2. Lineage (NCBI taxonomy): Eukaryota > Metazoa > Arthropoda > Insecta > Orthoptera > Acrididae > Schistocerca > Schistocerca americana. Next base: position 383,689,642 of record NC_060123.1, on the reverse strand, counting down.
AAGTATCCTGAGAATATAATGTCGGCGAGATCATATACGTACGTGATAAACCTTGAATGTTTGATTGCTTATTGGTACTTGGGCTAGATGAACTTGATATCCATATCACTGCGATGGTAAACTGTCACGTAACAGTTAGTATTCAACTGTTGGTAAAATTAAGTAATTGTAATATGTGTTATACGTTGAATACGTTTTGATGGTAATTTTACAGTTTTCTTATTATGATGTCATCTATTTATGAGGTATATACAAATAGACGGGGATGATGTTATTTACCACTGGTTGGGATTTCGATGTAGGCTGCTTTTGGTTGTTAGTTTTTTTTTATTTTATCACTTTTCGTGTTCCCGTATTTAAATAAATTTTTAGGTATCGTTTATGTTTCAAATATGTGTGTTCGTTTAATACTTCTTGTGGATAGTTTCATATACGTATATAAAATTCTAATTCTTCAAGAACACGCATACTGGGACCTTGGGTATTCTATACAGTATTTGCAATGTATTTTCTCCATCTGAAAAACCAAACCCACACAGTCGAAAAAATTGAAAATGCGTTACAAATACTGCATCGAATTCCCAAAGGCCTACTATAACGAACTATCTCTAATAAATGTTAAACGAACAAACTGTCTTGAAATACATATTGTACCTGGAAGGCTTTATTGAAATACTGGAATACGAAAAGGGACAAAATTAAAAACAAATACTACCCAACAGCCAAAGATGACTTACATCGAAATCCAGCCCACGGACCTCCCCTATCAAACCAGTGGGACACATTATCATCGCAGTCTATTTGCATATACTTTGTAAACATACAAAATCGTAGTAAGGGAATCGTCAAATTAATGTCAAAACATATTCAATGTATAACAAATGTTACAGTAATGTAATTTTACCAACAGCTGACCACTGAAAGTTAGGTGACAGTTTACTATCGATGTAATATTTACGTCAGTCTTGTAACGGTACAACCGACCACCTTGAAACGGCAACCGAAGCTAACCCAATAGAAAAAAATCATTCAAATTCGGTTTCGTTTCCGAAATACTCAAGCAGAGTATAAACTACAATAAAAAGGTAGGTCAGGAGCAGACGTTCTCCCAGCACAAAAGCAAGTTGTGACATTACATATTAAAACCAGTCGGCAGCCTAATTAGGTATTGATGTGTAAAGCAAAATGAAAGAGCAGAAGGTAGTGCTAAGGCTAACCTAACCTTCCTTGCCACACACACACTAAACTCTTTCCTTATTCTGTTCATAATACAACGCAGTAACCTAACCTTGCAGATAAATGTGCTAGTAACAAGCAAATGGTCAATAAGATAGTAAACAATAACATACGCCTCTCAACAACACTTACCTTAAATGAACAAGGTAAAACAATTTATAAAAGCAGTTACCGACACACACGAAAGTAGTAGCAATACTCAACAGGAAAAGCTTGAAATGATTCTCAATTTAAATCACGGAGTCTGCTAATGATCATATTGTGTTACTTTATAGCATAGTACAGGGTCCCTATGCCTGTGCATTAACCAAGTTACATCAGAATAGATAACACAGTAAACAGTTCTTAAACTCGGTTTCAGGCAACTAAACAGAATGAAAATTTAACTACACTGGCTCTGAAGGAACCTTTGCATTGCTTCGTTAATTAACTAGTCTAGTACATGAATACCCTTAAACTTTCATGGTTCGAAGAGCCATGCTCATTAACAAAACTTCACCAGTATGTATGACAAATGGTAAGTATTCTTATGATTCATTGTTAATTAAGTAAAGCACAACAAACTATAACTCTTTAAGTGACAAATGTGCATTGATAAGCAGTCTTTTGACTTACTCAGCCGGCCGGAGTGGCCGTGAGGTTCTAGGCGCTACAGTCTGGAGCCGAGCGACCGCTACGGTCGCAGGTTCGAATCCTGCCTCGGGCATGGATGTGTGTGATGTCATTAGATTAGTTAGGTTTAATTAGTTCTAAGTTCTAGGCGACTGATGACCTCAAAAGTTAAGTCGCATAGTGCTTAGAGCCATTTGAATTTTTTTGACTTACTCAGAAGTATGTCTGGCTGTACAAACGACAATATTAAATTCAAGCTCAGTCACTTTCTCATTATAACTCAGAATTAAATTGACTAGAATGGGATTCCTGTCCAGGTTTGTGATTTGGGATAATCGCGGGTGTAAGGAGTAGTTTTTGGCAACACCACATTTATTATTATAAAATCAACCCAATTTCACTACTAGCTGTTCCATTTACAGAGTGCCAAACATAAACAATTTAGTGGAAGGCTGGTGGTACTGGTGGCGTAATTTGTAGTAGCTATTAACCTGGCGGCGATGCAATCATAACAATAATGTTGGCCTCGACCTGCTACACTACTGGCCATTAAAACTGCTACGCCACGAAGATGACATGCTACAGACGCGAAATTTAACCGACCGGAAGAAGATGCTGTGTTATGCAAATGATTAGCTTTTCAGAGCATTCACACAAGGTTGGCGCCGGTGGCTACACCTACAACGTGCTGACATGAGGAAAGTTTCCAACCGATTTCTCATACACAAACAGCAGTTGACCGGCGTTCCCTGGTGAAACGTTGTTGTGATGTCTCGTGTAAGGAGGAGAAATGCGTACCATCACGTTTCCGACTTTGATAAAGGTCAGATTGTAGCCTATCGCGATTGCGGTTTATCGTATCGCGACATTGCTGCTCGAGTTGGTCGAGATCCAATGACTGTTAGCAGAATATGGAATCGGTATTCAGGAGGGTAATACGGAACGCCGTGCTGGACCCCAACTGCCTCGTATCACTAGCAGTCGAGATGACAGGCATCTTATCCGCGTGGCTGTAACGAATTGTGCAGCCACGTCTCGATCCCTGAGTCAACAGATGGGGACGTTTGCAAGACTACAACCATCTGCACGAACAATTCGACGACGTTTGAAGCGGCATGGGCTATCTGCTCGGGGACCATGACTGCGGTTACCCTTGACGCTTCATCACAGACAGGAGCGCCTGCGATGGTGTACTCAACGACGAACCTGGGTGCACAAATAGCAAAATTTCATTTTTTCAGATGAATCCCGGTTCAGTTTACAGCATCATGATGGTCGCATCCGTGTTTGGCGACATCGCGATGAACGCACATTGGAAGCTTGTATTCGTCATTGGCATACTGGCGTATCACCCGGCGTGATGGTATGGGGTGCCATTGGTTACACGTTTCGGACACCTCTTGTTCGCATTGACAGCACTTTGAACAGTGGACGTTACATTTCAGATGTGTTATGACCCGTGGCTCTGCCCTTCATTCGATCCCTGCGAAACGCTACATTTCAGCAGGATAATGCACGACCGCATGTTTCAGGTCCTGTACGGTCCTTTCTGGATACAGAAAATGTTCGACTGCTGCTCTGGCCGGCACATTCTCCAGATCTGTCACCTATTGAAACCGTCTGGTCAATGGTTGCCGAGCAACTGGCTCGTCACAATACGCTAGTCACTACTCTTGATGAACCGTGGTATCGTATTGAAGCTGCATGGGCTACTGTACCTGTACACGCCATCCAAGCTCAGTTTGACTCAATGCCCAGGCGTATCAAGGCCGTTATTACGGCCAGAGGTGGTTGTTCTGGGTACTGATTCATCAGGATCTATGCACCCAAACTGCGTGAAAATGTAATCACATGTCTGTTCTAGTATAATATATTTGTCCAATGAATACCCGTTTATCATCTACATTTCTTCTTGGTGTAACAATTTTAATGGCCAGTAGTGTACATAACTTCTTGGATCCGGAATTATGTTTTTATAGGGCCAATAACTGCGCCATGGTAATGGTATCACCAAATGCAGCATCCCAGGCCCATAAATAATGCCCTTAAGCACTTCTGGCCTCAAAACGTCAGGAATATGAGTCACAATGACCCGCTACTGCTGGCGAGGTGTTAACCACAGCACTGCTCAGCCCTGACCCCTTACCCGTCACAAAAGGACGAGTTGCCACTTGCGCGCCAACCACACTTTTTCCATTCCGCCTGGCTACTTCCGTTGATGCTGTGCTTCCTTACATCTTTTACATTCAACACTACGTTCCCTAACTATGGATCAAGTCATTTACTGTAAAAAAACATAACAATCATTCCATTAATTATTTAAATTCACAGGCAAAATTTAAACAACACCGATCAGAAGTTCACATAACAGAAATATGTATACATAGTCAAAGAATTCCAAGATAGATACAACATTATACATAAGCAATACTACAAACTGACATAGAAATATCGCTACAGATACAAAATAGGTCAAAAATAGGTGTTACAAGTTCAAAAAAATGGTTCAAATGGCTCTGAGCACTATGGAACTTAACTGCTGAGGCCATCAGTCCCCTAGAACTTAGAACTACGTAAACCTAACTGACCTAAGGACATCACACACATCCATGCCCGAGGCAGGATTCGAACCTGTGACCGTAGCGTGTTACAAATTCACCTACACGTAAGCACCAATATTAAACCAGTCAAATATACAGGGCGTACCATGCACGTTAACGATCTCATCTACATTGTAGTCGCAGATAACTTGAAAATGGCATTAAAAGCTAAAACAGATATGGTGTGAAATAATAACCCAGAATTATTCTCCATTTCTAAGGCAGTATATCCCACTGTCAACCTAATCGTTAAATTAATACTACTGTACGGAGCAAATCCCTACGTATGAAGCCGTACTGGGCACGTCCTAACAAGGGAAGAGTTTGGACTGGAGATATGTTGTGACACAAAACCTGCCAGAAGATTCAAAATTATCAATGTTTCATGGCCGCGCTTTACTATCACTTGAGCATTCTTTTTAAATGACAACACATCAGAATTACTAAAGATTTTACATAGCGCTGCTGTATGTCTTTAGCAAGGGGGCAGAGCAAGCGGCACGAATACTGCCTAGGTTCTACTATGGCCAAAATATAAATACGTTGTGATATTACTGGGTATGGCTGCCAGTATTTTATCTTGCTAGAAGCTCACCTTGATGCAGCTTGATATACGTCAAGTAGCATAAGTTACTAAAGTGGAGTGAGGTACAAGCAGCAGATGGTACAGTATGTATTATTCCCGTGGCAGAGTTCGCCAATAGTACTGAATTTGCTTCTAATTGTTCGGCACATTCGGATGTTAGGCACCTAAACGCCTAATTTCTCTTATTAATTACTTATATGCTTTTCATTGTATTTAACACAGTTTTCAGTATGACAATCTCTCATGGTTACCCTACGAGTCTACCGTTCTTGTTTATTAAATTTCACTAGTTTCGAGAAACATAAGAGTAATGATATTCCAACCGAAGTGATTTGGACACGTCCGGGTGGCTTTGACGAGCCTGGGAGACGAAGTACTTCGGCTGCACTACTAACTCTGTTCCGGGTGTTCTTCAGAGCCGGACGTGCATCTCTGTTTCGGACGGACATGTCCTATCCCATATGGGGAGCTGTCAGAAAAGTTACCGTACTACTAAAAAAGCTATGGCGAGTGTTGTTGAAGACAGTGTAAGTCGTGATATTTTAAAATCCAAAAAGCAGGATGCATTAATAAGAGATCTCGCTTACCATCATTGTCAGTACTACAGGTTGAGATTTTCACTCTGCAGCGGAGTGTGCGCTGATATGAAACTTCCTGGCAGATTAAAACTGTGTGCCCGACCGAGAGTCGAACTCGGGACCTTTGCCTTTCGCGGGCAAGTGCTCTACCAACTGAGCTACCGAAGCACGACTCTCGCCCGGTACTTACAGCTTTACTTCTGCCAGTACCTCGTCTCCTACCTTCCAAACTTTACAGAAGCTCTCCTGCGAACCTTGCAGAACAGTTTGGAAGGTAGGAGACGAGGTACTGGCAGAAGTAAAGCTGTGAGTACCGGGCGAGAGTCGTGCTTCGGTAGCTCAGTTGGTAGAGCACTTGCCCGCGAAAGGCAAAGGTCCCGAGTTCGACTCTCGGTCGGGCACACAGTTTTAATCCGCCAGGAAGTTTCATATCAGCGCACACTCCGCTTCAGAGTGAAAATCTCATTCTGGAAACATCCCCCAGGCTGTGGCTAAGCCATGTCTCCGCAATATCCTTTCTTTCTGGAGTGCTAGTTCTGCAAGGTTCGCAGGAGAGCTTCTGTAAAGTTTGGAAGGTAGGAGACGAGGTACTGGCAGAAGTAAAGCTGTGAGTACCGGGCGAGAGTCGTGCTTCGGTAGCTCAGTTGGTAGAGCACTTGCCCGCGAAAGGCAAAGGTCCCGAGTTCGAGTCTCGGTCGGGCACACAGTTTTAATCTGCCAGGAAGTTTCAGTACTACAGATCTTTTCCTCTGTAGATACAGAGACTAACCTGGGAAAGTGTCATCCCACAAGAAAAAAGGACGAACACAGGTTCAAGTTCGAGATGACAACATATCAGCCTCCGCCGAAGAAATTCTACCACCAACGAGCTGTGTTCTGCGCTGGGGACACAACTTTGGAAGACACGTTAGTGGAAAGAGAGGATAGGGACTTTTATTCAATCTGTACAGATCTCTCCAGTTCCCAGATTTGACTTCCAATACGGCAACGTATATACGTGAATAAGTGCAGCTAAGTTCTGGGGCAAGTTTTCATTCAACGAAAAATTTAGAACATTTTCAGGATAAAATAGAATTGGAGGAGTGGTCAACATAAAAGATTTCTGTTTTTCTCATATTTTCAGAGATGTAAATAAGAAGAATGTATTACTCAGAGGGCTATAGGGACCATATTCTTACGGCATCAGCACACGAACTGTCATGTATGAACAGCGTGTGAAAATCACAGTTCGTTACTCGGAAAATATTGGCAGAAGCATATGGAATGGAAGAAAGAAAAAAATATTGTATTTTCTGAAATGTTATGGCTGTTTCTAAATGCCGGTAGAGAAGCTCAGTATAAACTCAGAATCAACTGTGGACCTTCTTCCACTATTGACAAAATACGGAGCACATTCATTCACTCATGTGCACAGAATTTGCGTGCGACCTACCTCTGTAACTTAGTAGACGACGTCACAAAGAAAAAGAAAAAACAGATGCACAGAAAATATAACGAAAACTGAATATTAACATGTATACTATTTATTTCTTCATTTTCATTGTTGGCCATTGAACCAAGTCCTCTTCGTCAGTAAGAGTATAATCAGACTGCCTGACAAAATGTTTGAAGCAGCCAAAGAGATAGTTGTTTGTCACTGTATTTTAGAACATTTACACATCATCGGCGGGTTTGTGAATACTTAGGGTATGTAAATAATCAGAGCTGCAATTCTCCGTCACAGTTACAATGGCCACCAGAGGGCGTTGGTGTTATTCATGTTTAGTGTTGTCAACAGGCCTGATAGGGTGTATAAGGGGCATAAACATTGTCAAATTTTAAATGATCACTGTCTAGTAAGGTCATCCGAAGGCCAGTATCAGTTGCAAAGCGATTTAGAAAAGATTGCTGTATGGTGTGGCAGGTGGCAGTTGACGCTAAATAACGAAACGTGTGAGGTGATCCACATGAGTTCCAAAAGAAATCCGTTGGAATTCGATTACTCGATAAATAGTACAATTCTCAAGGCTGTCAATTCAACTAAGTACCTGGTTGTTAAAATTACGAACAACTTCAGTTGGAAAGACCACATACATAATATTGTGGGGAAGGCGAGCCAAAGATTGCGTTTCATTGGCAGGACACTTAGAAGATGCAACAGGTCCACTAAAGAGACAGCTTACACTACACTCGTTCGTCCTCTGTTAGAATATTGCTGCGCGGTGTGGGATCCTTACCAGGTGGGATTGACGGAGGACATCGAAAGGGTGCAAAAAAGGACAGCTCGTTTTGTATTATCACGTAATAGGGGAGAGAGTGTGGCAGATATGATACGCGAATTGGGATGGAAGTCATTAAAGCAAAGACGTTTTTCGTCGCGGCGAGATCTATTTACGAAATTTCAGTCACCAACTTTCTCATCCGAATGCGAAAATATTTTGTTGAGCCCAACCAACATAGGTAGGAATGATCATCAAAATAAAATAAGAGAAATCAAAGCTCGAACAGAAAGGTTTAGGTGTTCGTTTTTCCCGCGCGCTGTTCTGGAGTGGAATGGTAGAGAGACAGTATGATTGTGGTTCGATGAACCCTCTGCCAAGCACTTAAATGTGAATTGCAGAGTAGTCATGTAGATGTAGATGAAGGACACAGAGATGCCGCGTACTCGTCAAGATGCTCTATTGCGATTCTTCCATTTGACCGGCTGGTCGATTCGTGCCACTTACAGATTTGTGGAGCATACCGTCGTCAATGTTCCGGTTGACCATGTCTGACCACCACGAGGAGGATTTGCTGTTGCGCACCAACCACATGGTAACCCCTTCACATCTGGCCTGTCATCCGAGAACAAGAACTGGACTTCCTGTAAAATTCTCTTTCGTCCTCCACCGCTTGTCGGAGAATATCAGCAGCCGGACTAAGAAATTACCGTCCCATGCGTAGCTTACTGCTAACACCGTAAAACAAACGGCTGAGTTTGTAGTGGTGCAGTGACTGGTAAACAAGGATGTTGAAGAATGTCGTTGCATTGTGCTCACCGGTGACTTGGGGTTTCGCACTACCCAGGACGACCATCGTCGGCGAACATGGCACCGACCTGGGGAGACGTCCCATTTTTCCACTGATTTGGAGAGGCATAGCGATGCTACTTTTGGCCTCATGGTCTGAGTAGCAGTCGAATATGACTTCAGTGTATGACTGGTAGTGATAGAGGGAATTCTGACGGCACAGCGCTACGTGACGTACGTTATGCTTCGTAATGAGTAACCCCTCATGCGAAGGTAGTGCGGTGCAATGTTTCAACAGGACAGTCCTCATCGACACAAGGAACTTATGTCTATGAAACGTCTGCATGATGTTAAGGCACTCACATGACCATGACGTTCCCAGATCTGTTCCCTATAGAACACACGTCGGACCACCTCGGGCTTCGACTTCTTTCCAGTGCCAATACTGGGGATATCGAGCACCAATTACGATCGGGATACGTCTTCACATTACTTAATTATCAGCTGCCGTAATGTGATACTTATTATGAGCTTGAACAATGGGATTTATTACTTGCACAAATACGCTACATATTAAGCGACACAGGCCAGTTCTTGGCGAAAATAGTACGCAATTCAAGTGCTGAGGGCGCTCAGTACCCATGCGAAAGTGGTCTTGTCATTCATTTTAAAATTAGGGCACACAGGATGGCAATATAAGAGGTAAATGTACGTTACTAAAGGGTCTTCTATCGTTCTGCACCCGTTGCATTCACGTCCGTTCTATACAGACCCAGGAGTGTAGGTACACTTCCCACTGAACATGTGTACAATGCAAGTAATGGGCCAAGGATAGCGTAGAAGTTAAGCAGACAAAATGCACAACATAGAACAGCATGTACATGAAAACTCCATCCGAGTAAAACATCACTCTTCCACGTGGCTAATTTCTAACTTGAGTTATCTCAAGGAGGATATTTGCTCCGCGTCCATGCAATCACGTAAAATGTAAGTTCGTGAAAGACAGGGTGTAGATTTTTACTCACCGCGGAATCGTCCATAGTTTTGACAAAATTATCACTGTATAACAGGCACTTGCTAACATGAGAACAGTCAGGGCTCACAGACCGTGCAGCCACCACCACGTGGGTGAACGGAAGTCAATCGAAAATTCTGTAGTCACCATTTGGGAACTGTTTTTGGATCCTAAGCAAAATTTCAAACATATCACATACCTAGCCTTAACGTATTGTTTGTTGTCGGTCCATCCATGCCCACTCAGTTGCATGAAGACAAAGTCCACACAAAATGTAACAAAGAAAATCAATGAACTTCACACGAAAAAATATTATACACTCTAAGACAAAGAAAAAGCGACACACCACGAAGAAATAATCAAAATGCGACGGAAATAGATAATTGTCATGTATACATACAGAAAAACAAATGATTGCAATGTCAGAAAATTTTGAGTGATTTATTTAAGAGAAAGAGTTCACACATTGACCAAGTCAATAACGCGTTGGTTCACCTCTGGCCCTAATGCAAGCAATCATTCTCCCTGGCATTAATTGAAAGTCTTGTTGAGTATCCTACTGAGGGATATCGAAGGATATCATACAAAACACTGTCCAATCGCCGCTTTACATGGTAAAAGTCCCAAAATGGTTGGAGCGTCCCGCCCATATTACTCCAAACATTCTCAGCTAGAGAGCGATCCGGCGACCTTGTAGACCACTGTAGGATTTGGCAAGGATGAAGACAAGCTGTAGAAAGAATCACCATGTGCAGGGTAGCTATCTCTTGCTGAAATGTAAGCCCAGAATGAGTTGCTACGAAGGCAACAATACGGGGTGTAGATTATCGTCTACGTACGCTGTACTGCAAGGGTGGCGTCGATGACAACCGAAGAGATCCTGCTGTGAAAAGAAATGGCAGCCCAGTCTATTACTTCTGCTTGTTGGGCCGCATGGCGTACCACAGTCAGAATGAGAACTCCCCGCCGTCATGGGCGGGTCTATACACGTCTTCAGCCTGGAATTTCTTTGACTGGAGTAGAATGGTCTTCAGTGATGAATACCACTTCGAGTGAGCCCCATGACCAGTGAAGAAGTGTCTGGAGACTCCCCAAACAGAAGTGGGATACCAGTGTGAGTCTCGCATCTCATATCGTCAGACAGTCAGGAGTGATGATGGTCTGGAGTGCCATTTTTTACACAGCAGACCACCGTTGGTTGTCATCCGCGGCATTCTTATGGCTCAGCGATACATCAGAGATATTATAAGCTCCGTCTTCCCAGCAAGCCCCCCCTCCCCCCGCTGCCCCCAACCCCAACCCCCACTCTCCCGTTCACGGTGAGAGTTTCTGCTGCTTGTCATCGTGCTTGCCAACCCTACCTTGGGCAGCACAGTTGCCGAATCTCTCCGAAACCATTTGGAACAACATAAGCCGCGCCTTCCAAGCATCTTGGGTTTTGTGGATCCAACGCTCCAGTTGGACAGACTACGCCTCTGGATGGTATCAACAACTCTGTTAATCAATTCCTAGGCGTATTAATATTTGCATAATGGCCAAAGGACCAAAACTTTATTGGCTTGCTCAATTCGTAAAGCTCTTTCTTTTGAATAAATCATACGAGTTTTTGAAATCGTAATCATATGTTTGTGCGTACATGTACATCACATCTATCGATTTCCGTCTCATTTGGATAATTTCTTGTTTGTGCGTCGTTTCTTTGTCTTAGAATGTATTTTGTGGTAACATGTTTCTGAGTACCTGTAGTGGTGTTATTTCGTACTGTGTTAGTAAATTGTGAAAAGAATATTACTGCAGATGCAAAGCCTTTTACAACTGGGGCTAAATTAGGAACTGTGTGTCGTGAAGGGAATACTGGCGACAGACGTATGAGAACGCAAACACACTCAGGACTGTCATCTACGCAGCACTTAAGCATCTGCCTAGGCTATAGCAGCCACCCTGAGGTATTGTGCGTCAGCATCACCACACGATGGAAATGTTTGTCTTGATAATTACCGCTGACACAGCTGCTACCGGCCAACGATAAAAGCTATGATGGTATTTCTGCTATTAACTGTCCTTGTGTGAGACAATGTGAGTTTCCAGACATGAAAGGCCTGAAAATATGAATAATCTGGTGTTAAGCATCCTTATGCCTCGTAGCTCTCAAATACATACCTGTTAACATCTCAAACATCTCTCCGTTAATTAAAATGCAATTTGACTTTCGTTCCCATAACTATAACCCATAAGCAACCTTACATTGTATCTCAGATATTCTACTTCTCTTTCACTGCAGTTTCGTTCAAATATTTGTTCCCAGTGATGACCTTTATCACACTTCTCATTCTTTGACATCCTAATTGGCAGAGCATAGTCTTACACAAAAACGTTGCGATACGTTATCACAGTTTGAGGTATTAGATAATGATATTTTAGGAATCTGTGACAGAACCAAGAGCCCAATGTTCAAGAATGCTTTCTGTCCTCGTGATGTAGAGAAGAAACATACAATAATCGGCTGTACCCATATTGTATCTTTACAATTCTCTCGAAGATGGGTATGGTTCGAAGGTCGGCACATACAATCTAGTGGACAAACGTACCTACAGCTTTGTCTTTGTTTAAGTTTTTCATCAACAGCTGCTATCAACTTCTTGAAGGCTAAAAACCGTGTACTGAGTAACATAATCTGATACAGAGCTGATTTCTGATGGGGGAAACATCACAACAACATGTCCTTCGACTGAGAGATTAGCTATCTCGAAGTAATGTATGTGTTTTTGGTTTTAATTTCGTTGATGTGAGAGCCACAATAATTATCCTAATCCTCACTTCGCAACTCATAATGCTAATCAAAAATATTCATCTTTTGCTCTGTGTACCACACTTTACTGCTGCTGTAAGATTCATCCAAGAATTTTACTGGAACATTTTCTATAGCTAAAATACGCAATGTACTCTGTGACACATTCTGTTTTATAGCAACTTCTGTGTTAGATAGAAATATCTATTTCCATTAGCTTCTTTGGTAGCTATGCTTTTACCTTCTACCTTTCCCCATACTCACACTCGGTATTCATTCCTCTTCGTGTACTTGAAGTTATTTAAGAAAACAAGGAAAGTTTGAACAAGGTAGCCAGGTAGTGAGTGACTTGACTCGAGACACTCATCAGTTTGTGACCGATACTTAGTAAATGCTGCCCAATCACTCGGTAATTTTCTTCTATCTGAGTAGTTGTTCCCTCTGCCGAGACGTCCCGATGATGGTAAAATAAGAAGTAAGTTATCAAAGAAGACTGCACCAAGATAGTCATGGACTCACATGAAAACATGCGATCAAATACATCGATAAGAAACTGTGTTATACCCCGGGTGAGGAACACCGCGTGATAATGAGAGCAGGACAGGGGTCGTTGAACAGAGCAAAGTATTCTAGACAGCCATCGATCGGTAATAAATCATTGTGGAGCTACGGTCATAGAACGGTATCCAGTGATACATGAGCGTGCAGAAGTGTGCAATTTTAAAGTAACTTGTTCCAAGCTAATACACAATGCGTTAAAGTGCGCAGCTGATTAGTCAAAAATGAGCCTACTTCAAATTCCTATACATAAAGTGTTAACTTATTTATGAAACGTATGTTTATAGAAAAAAGCTTGAATGTCAAATCAGCTACACTGAACATGTGATAATGCCATTGATTTGTGAAGATAATGAGCTGTACTGCAGAAAGAGCAATGCAGTAGGATCGTCGACACGTGTTAACGTCAGGTAGAAACGTTTTGATAATGAAATCTAAAGTAGAATGGTGTTGTGGCCTTTGCGTCACAGTTCAACCAGCTGCCGCCAACTAGCACTGCACTCCCCGGAAACTCCAAAATGTTTCTGGTGAGGCATTAATAAATACAAGATCGCACTGGTGGGAGAACCAAAAATACGAGATGGCACAAATGCAAATTCGAAATAATAAACGACACTGATAGGAATTTAGAAAATACAAAAGAGCGGTGGTGGGAAAGTCAAAAATTGCAAGACGGCACAACTAGCTGAATTATGCTAAAAAGGAGACAAGCTAACTTGTGGACCATTACGCCATCTCCTTCAAAGAAGTACTAAAAACAACCTGAAATTGGTACTGTGCTGAAAAGTATGTGAAAGAACGTTATCATTTATCAAAAGTATGGAAGTGTGCACTCAAACACACACATTATTAAGTGACTATTTTGTGCTCACTTAAAATGATTATTTCAAATACTTTTCTACCCCGTCAGTAAACTTCATCTCTCTCCATTTTAAGAAAAGTGTTTATATAAATGACTCTACTATCTTGTAAGTAAATTTCAACTCACATGTGCGCACACAGCTTCAAAAGTTCTGTTATGGATATAATTTTGAATAATTCCGCATCTGTATGATTATGTCAGTGACTGCAATGTCTCAGCTGTAAATATTATATCTATGTTTTATACACAAAAGTTGTTTATGTCCAATATCATATTGTCTAGTCAGTGAATTTCAGCCCTCATTTTTTGAAAACAATGTTTGTTTCAAATATTGGAGTGTTTCACCAGTGAACTCTGTTCTGTACTCAACTGAAAATGGTTATGCCAATTAATGTACAGCTTCATTAGCAAGGGTCATCACTTCTAGTTTTATGGGTAAAAAATGTTTATGTCAAATACCTTCTGCCCTCTAAATAAATTTTATCTATTTCTGTAATGCTCAGATGCTATTATGAAATTAGAGCAACAACTGTCCCATTCAATTTATGACATCTGGAGATTGAGAGATTTATCAGTAAACTATTATCTCGTATGATTTACCCTTTCATTACTTTCAGTGTCATAAGCTACAGAATCTTTAAGTATGTTTAGTATTATTTCTAACAGATTAGCCCAAGTGTTAGAGAATGGTGCTTTTCTATCATTATTATAACCTGTTTTTAAGTTCATCCAATAAATAATTTACAAATTACGTTTAATATTGCTTTTTTGTATTGATACATACACTGAAATCAGTTACAGAATTAAATTTTATATTTCCTACATACACAATAAAATCACTCACAATGTTTCAGGCAGTAGTGACCCCAGGCAGTAGTGACCATTAGCTATGGAGTTCAATTTATCTTGCAGCATAAAAACTTCATTTTCTTTTGCCAATAAACCTAGATTGTGGTAGTTAACAATAGGAAGTGCATGCCACTTGGATTGAATGAAACACTGTTGAGCTGTTTCAAGAACTGAATTCAGCACACACCATGAGTAATGATTTTTGGTTAGTTTTTTCCACAAAATAAATTCATTAAAAATCACATTTAATGTTCTTAGATTTCCACACATACACTAAAATCAGTTGCAGCCACATCTCACATATTCATACATACCCACAAACAGGTTGATTTGAGACAGCCGGATGCCTCTTGATGTTCTGGTAGTGTGTTGTTTCATATTATGATAGCAGTAGTTGGTGGCCCTAATTGTGTTTTGCAGCTTGAGCAATGTTTACATGATGCTCTTTTCGTGTCATCACAGTAAAGGATACAATTTACCATGATCATAATAACATGAAAATGGCTAGATAATTAAAAAAGTAGTGAAATGGGGGTGATTGCCAGTTGTGTCATTTAATATTGTAAACATAGTTAATTTTTAAATCACAACTCCACTTGCGTCTTCGACTGTCACTGAACAAAGAAAAAAATTAAATTAGCTTTTTAATTTCACTGTTAGCTTGGGGTGGCTAGGTACATGTTCTTTATGCAGAAACATTTTATTAGGCTTAACTATAGCGTACTAAGTACATAAAATCGTATTAAAATTAATTCATTGTATGTCATAGTATTTATAAAACATATAAGATTCATTGCTATTATTAGCATACTGTTTTCAGGTTAGTCTGAGTTCCATCAACTTTGGTTACTATTTGAAAATTAATTTAATCAATATAGTTATTTTAATAGTATATTTACAAGAAAATATTAATGTCAATATACAGGGTGTAACAAAAAGGTACGGCCAAACTTTCAGGAAACATTCCTCACACACAAAGAAAGAAAATATGTTATGTGGACATGTGTCCAGAAACGCTTACTTTCCATTTTAGAGCTCATTTTATTGCTTCTCTTCAAATCACATTAATCATGGAATGGAAACACACAGCAACAGAACGTACCAGCGTGACTTCAAACACTTTGTTACAGGAAATGTTCAAAATGTCCTCCGTCGCATGGAATCCCTGATGCACAAATGCAGCCCTCGAGAATGGCGTATTATATCACAGCCGTCCGCAATACGAGCGCGAAGAGTCTCTACATTGGGTACCGGGGTTGCGTAGACAAGAGCTTTCAAATGCCCCCATAAATGAAAGTCAAGAGGGTTGAGGTCAGGAGAGCGTGGAGGCCATGGAATTGGTCCACCTCTACCGATCCATCGGTCACCGAATCTGTTGTTGAGAAGCGTACGAACACTTCGACTGAAATGTGCAGGAGCTCCATCGCGCATGAAGCATGTGTTGTGTCGTACTTGTAAAGGCACATGTTCTAGCAGCACAGGTAGAGTATCCCGTATGAAATCATGATAACGTGCTCCATTGAGCGTAGGTGGAAGAACCTAAATTACCCTAAGGACAAACACACACACCCATGCCCAAAGGAGGACTCGAACCTCCGACGGGACCAGCCGCACAGTCCATGACTGCAGCGCCCTAGACCGCTCGGCTAATCCCGCGCGGCGAGCGACCTCAGTAGTCATCAGACATCGTGAGAGATCAGAATGGGGCGCTCCGCGGAACTCACTGACTTCGAAAGTGGTCAGGTCGATTGGCTGTCACTTGTGTAATACGTCTGTATGCGAGATTTCCACACTCCTAAACACACCTCAGTCCACTGTTTCCGATGTGATAGTGAAATGGAAACGTGAAGGGACAAGTACAGTGCAAAACCGTACAGGCCGACCTCGTCTGTTGAATGACAGTTGAAGAGGTTCGTAAAATGTAATAAGCAGACATCTATCCAGGCCTTCACAAAGGAATTCCAAACTGCATCAGAATCCACTGCAAGTACTACGACAGTTAGGTGGGAGCTGAGAAAACGTGAAAACGTGGATTTTATAGTCGAGCTGCTGCTCATAAGCCACACATCACGCCGATAAATGCCAAATGACGCCTCGCTTGGTTTAAGGAGCGTAAACAGTGGGGGACTGAGCAGTGGAAAAACGTTGTGTGGCGTGACGAATTACGGTACACAATGTGGCATACAATGGTAGGGTGTGGGGGAATGTCGAATGCCCAGTGAACGTCATTTGCCAGTGCATGTAGTGCCGCAGGCGGTGGTGTTATGGTGTGGTCGTGTTTTTCATGGATTGGGTTTGCACCCCTTGTGCACTATCGCAGCACAGGTCTACACTGATGCTTTAAGCACCTTCTTGCTTCCCACTGTTGAAGAGCAATTCGGCGATGGCATCTTTCAACACGATCGAGCACCTGTTCAAAAAGCATGGCCTGTGGAGGAGCGGTTACACGACAATAACATCCCAATAACGGACTAGTTTGCACAGAGAGTGCTGACCTGGATCCTATAGAACACCTCTGGGATGTTTTTGAACGCCAACTTCATGCCAGACCTCACCGACCGACGTTGATACCTCTCCTCAGTGCAGCACTCCGTGGAGAATTGGCTGCCATTCCCAAGAAACCTTCCAGCATCTGATTGAACGTATGCCTGCGAGAGTAGATGCTGTCATCAAGGCTAAGGGTGGGCCAACACCATACTGAATTCCAGCATTACCGATGGAGGGCGCCACGAACTTGTGTCATTTTCAGCCAGCTGTCCGGATACTTTCGATCACATAGTGTACGTATGATATTTTACATAAACATAATTCCAGTTAGCTGTTGAATGTACCTTAGGCCTGTTTGTGCGTTTGTGCCATTTTCTAGTACAATCTGCAACACCAAGAAGACTATATCTATACTGTAATAGTGTTGACTTCCGTGACCAGAATCAGTTTTCTGAGTATCGTACTGCATCATAACGTAAAAAGCTATGCTGGGGATACCAACGTTTCGGCCACGGTTACAGTGAGCCAAATACTGGTTTCTCCAGTATGGTGTCTCACATTATGACGCGGTACGATGCTGAGAAAAATTCTGTGTCAGGGATATCTATACTGTTCGTATTAATTTTAGCTTGCTCTAGTAAATGGCACTGACGTCAAAACAGACCTATATTACAGAATCAATACAATTTTCAACAGCTAGCTGTAATTATTTTTTTTTGTAAAATGTCATACTACGGCAATCCCTAATACGCGTAAATTTATGTATCGCATCATCCACGGAGCTTGTCTAAATAAAATAGACTGAATAGTTTTTAATACGAATTATGGGGCAGACATTGTTTTAGTTTCTGATACTAAAAAACATAGTTTTCGTATAAAGTAGAAATTAATTTCTTCGGTTTGTTGCTATAAAAAGACGGTTATATTTATTCGGGTTTAAGTGCAAATATGAATAAACATCGTAATACACTCAGGATATTCGTGATCTGCTTGTAAAATGTATCCTATACCAGAATTGTCTGGTACGTTTCTAACATCAAAAGACAAGAGAAGTGCTCTTATGTTGCCATGTTCTTATCATCCGGCATCCAAGGTTAACCGTGCCACTGGCCTGGCCAAACCTCAAGTTATGATGACAACCAACGTTTTACAGAACAGGACCTTTCGAAGACTACACGTAAGAAAACATCGATGGATTTGCGCCAACCAAATTAGTTTTACTGTCTAACATGGCTAAAACATGCCTGTTATATTTTATACATTGAAGAAACCAACCGTGGTAAGAACGATTGGTGACCTAGAATAGAAGGCATGACACTAATTGTAGACGGACCTTACTACAAGTATGAAAATGCAGTATTTTGGAAACCAAGCCTAGTGTAAAATCTCCTCGTCTAATAGAAAATGTCGATATTGCAAACATAACTGTGGAATTTGACCACTGCACTGGCTTCTGTCTACGACCCCCTTGCCGCTCGTTCTTCGTCCCACAGGAAATTATCTCAACCAGAAAAAACAAAGTCACTAATCGGTGATGAAGACACCTACCACATTGATTAAGGATGTACTCGTACAACAACGACGGACTTGCAGTTGGGGTTGCCCAGAGTGCCAACAACTCATACTCATCCGTGCACAACCAGAGTCATTCTGTCACTGTGCGTGGAAGAATATTTACAACGCAGATTTTTTGGTCACCTATGACATCAGGAACTTTACAGAGAAACAGATACTGCATGCAGTACCCTTCATACAACCCAGTGCAGTACAACTCGAAAAGGTCCCAAACCTCCGGTTGCACACTAAGACTCAGATTCTACTTTAAAAAAGGCCAAGTGGGACATCTTCAGTAAAACAATTGAGGACCAAGAAGCATTAGCAATAGATGTCAGTCCAAAGAACTGCGATGCATTCATCAACTTCCCGCTTAAACCTGCGTGTCAGAGCATCACAAGGGGCTGTAGTACCAGCTATATACCATTGCAGCCCTACAGTGCTTATTGTCGCAGGTTTAAGGAAGGCTGTTTTGCCGATGTAACAAGTGAATTGAGTAGGACATTAATGCAGAAAGTAGAATCCACTCGCAGATCTGACTGGTGTAAGTTGGCTACGGATCTCGACCAAAAGACCAACTACATGTACGCAGCACATACCCGTCCCCCATTCCCCTTTCGTTCACACACAAAACGGTGAATTGCAGGCACGTTTTTAGTGAATGTTAAATGTAGAACTAAAAATAGTGATTAGATGGAATGATCTAAATTACAACAGGAGATAAACGTGGCTCGCTGATCACAGGAAAAAAAGGCAGAAGAAGTAGCTTTTAAACAATACTATCAACATAATACAGACCAGTACCAATCAAAACGTTCTCCATCTTCTTGCTGAAAGCTTTATCTGGAGCCCGGACTCTGCAAAAATTATTAAAAGCCTTAATACTCACATCTCGAAGTCAGGTAATATAGAATAATTGGTTCTGCCTTCCCAAAAAAGTTTAAAAAGCACTAATCTGAACTGTCTACAGTGATCAGTGTGTCAGTAAAAAAATCACAGACTAGAATGTGCTCTCGTCAGAGTATGAAAGAAGGAATATTATACCTTAAGATCCCTTAGAAGCCGATGTGATTACAGAAGCAGAGAAAAGAAATCGATGTGGGGAAGGATGTGGTAAGAACCCGTCCGTTCCCGTTCAAATGAACCATCCCAGGAACCTCCAGGAACGATTTAAGGAAACCACGGAAGAGCTAAATTCAGATGGCCGGTCTCGGATTGGAAGCGTCTCCATAATTACATCCAAAAACGCGGCAGACGACCTTACGGTATTTGGAATATGGTATCTTACCCCACATCTAGCTGTCTTCCATGATCCAGTGGCAAGTGGAGTGAGAGGAAGACTAATGTTGATATGCCTCAGTGAGTCTTCATTTCTCTGTTTTATCATCGCGGTCTTTTTGCGAGATTATCAGTGGTGGCAGAAGAATTATTCTGAACTCTGCCGCAAATGACCGTTCTCTAAGCTTTTTCAGTTCTACGATATTGCAGTGCCTGTGTTGTTAAGGAGAACGACGCCACGTTCCTTCGGACATGCATGTCCGTGCAGCACACCAGTGCGTCGACGGTAGTCTGCGCCCGGTGCCGCTCCTTCCATGGCCTGCCATCCTGGTCTTACATGTCAGCAAGAAAGTGACCTTCCGCACCCGGCCACTTTTACCACTGTTTGTCTTCGTGCTTTCGAAACCCGGCCTTAGCCAGCGACATCGCCGGATCACTATCCAATTGAGAATGTTTCGAGCAGTATGGGCAGGGTTTTCGAACCATCCCTGGAATTTTGGCCTTCTAAAGCACCAGTTGGACAGAATGTAGCATGATACGTGTCAGGACATCCAAAACCTCTATCAGTCATCGCCAAGCAGAATAAATGCTTGCGTAAGGACCGTAGATGATACCACGGGTGATTCACTAGCTCAGTTCGTGAAATTCTTTCTCTTGACGAAATTTTCCAGTTTTTCTGAAATTATTATCGTTTGTTTGTCTATACTCTGTATATCACAACAACCGACCTGGGTCCCATTCGGTTGATTCCTTTGTGATCTATCGTCTTTTTTTATTTTAAAGTGTATGTATGTATTACAGTTAAATGAATACCTGTTGCTGGATACAGGCGTTGGTATAAGTCAACGGGGCAATTGAAAATGTGTGCCACGACCGGGACTCGAACCCAGGATCTCCTGCTTACATGGCAGACGCTGTATCCATCTGAGCAACAGAGGACATAGACGATAGTGCGACTGCAGGGACTTATCTCTGGCACGCCTCCCGTGAGTCCCACATTCGCAACTTATTGTCCTGCACTATATTAACAGTGCCCCTGCCAACTATACTCATTACTCGCTCCCATATTGCCGATTCCCGTAAGAGTTCGGGCACTGTTTGTGCATCTTCGCAGGAGAAGATGGTCAGCGGCAGGGTGCTGAAATGGACTTTCGTCATGATTGATGTTCAATCATTGAGATGGATATATCGGTACGTGTCGACAGCCAACAAAAAATTAAGAAAATAAAAACAATAACAATAATAAATTTTGTCAGGTATTTATTTCGAGTCCATTGACATCGGTGTGTCAGCTCCTTGAGCAGTCCCCTCAGTCTCGCATAAGGCAGCATACGCAAAGCTTGTTTCATAAAATTTGTTTAAACCTGTACAGACGCAATGCAAATCTACGATATACATATCTCTCTATTTCTCATTGTTCCAGTTCTGCTCCACGCCTCCCCACGTTCACAGCGAAATCAAGAGGTGCCTCGCACAGATCAAATACTCTAAATACTAGCTACTCAAATTACTCGTATAACAGAAACTATGTTGCTCAAACGCGGAATAGCTGTACGACTGCGTCAAAACTGAGAACGGCAACTGCACCTTGGAAAATAACGTGATCCGCTTACTTAAGCTCCAAGAAAACACTCTGCCTTGTCTTCCGCGAACGTCCGTGCTATGTGCTTTGAACCAACTCTTGGCTGGTTAGCAGGAGCGGGCGGCCGCCTCGGGTAGATAATCCGCGAGCACTTGTGGGGGAAAAAGAAAGACGTTACACGGTACGTGGGTTCAGCGAGCGCATCGCTGAGTGCTTGAAGCAATCGTGTAATGGAGCATTAATTAGCGCTGTATTTGGTGCTGCGCCGGTTGAGTAATTAGCGAGTGTTGACCGTCGCCCGTGGCGGTCCGCGCTAGGTACAGACCTGGCGCCAGCAATTAGCAGAAACCCGACGCCGGCGCTTCGTCTGCCCTGCCATGTGCCCAAAGCGTATTCGAAACCTGTGGACAGGTATCGGCAGCGCCCGGAGCCGTTTGTTCAGCAAACAGTGTTTAATTTGCTGCACCCAGCGGCCGAGGACTGCGCTCTGCAATCTGACGCCGCAACAACTCCGTTTAGCGGAAAATGGGTCACTGGATCAACAGCGATAGGGGACTCTGGAAGGTTTCAAGACATCTCTGAGTACTTAACGCACATCGTAAGGATGCCAATGAAGGTATATGTTACTATACAGCTTCTTTATTTACATCTACAGTACATAACGTAATTCGCTGGAAACTCTGGAGCATCAGTTAAGATCTGTAATCTCTCCTTAATCTGAGATACATCGTACATACAGAAACCCGACGTTTCAGGAGAGACGAAAAGCTGGACAGGGCCTCCACGCGAATGGATTTACACTGCATTAACCAAAAATTTTTCATTCGCGCTTTAAGAGGTGTACCTATTACAACACGGGGAAGTGCTTCGAAAATTTCAACTTACGCGCCCACAGCGCTGAATGCAACTAGCTATAATGGCCGATTTTCAAGCTTTATTGTCGATAGCGCTCCAGCCATCCGTGTCAGAGTGAGTACGCATACGTCGTACGGATGGACTGTTGCTGCATAAAGCACCTTGGCGTTACATAAAGTGTCAGTATGATTTTACTCTTCTTATAAGTGTCACACTTTCAGGAGACACCACCTTACCTTATTGTTGTCCGTGCGAACGAGAGCTTCAGCGTCTTTCGGTGGAGCGAGGGGCTACAACAGTGTCATCATAGTTACTTGTAGGGTCTCATAATTCCGTCAGGCCTCCATAGAGAAATCAGACCAAGAGTGCCTCACGACGTCCCATCTTTCTTGCATTTGGTTTTGATATTTCCATTTTTTGTTGTTCTGTCAGACATCACCAGAATCCGTGGGCGGACGGTGTTCCTAAGGTACGGGAACCCGAAATATTGCCCCGTTCTCCAGCGTGGGGGTTGAATCGTTGAAAAAACTCATGTTCTCAGCTCAAAATCTCAGTCGAAAGGCACGTAAAAATAGCAGGATGTACATCACTTTTGGAAAGGTCTACGGTTGTAGCAACTTGGAATATGCAGGGTGTGGGCACAAACAAAATAGAAGTATCCCAGGAACTGGAGACGTTGGATGTAGATATGTCTGTTCTAAGTTGAATAAAAGTCAAGGTGACGGGAAATGAAAATACAGCTGAATACTATATGGAAATCTTAAGACATGGGCACAAAATTATTATTGTCGGGGCTTGTGAACGTACAGATGACGCAGCAGTTAAGTCAACGATGAGTTTTATGAGAAACTAACAAGGGCTCTGGAGAGTATAAGCGCCCGCACAGAAGGAAATCTTAACGGGAGATTTTCAGGGAAAGTAAGGGTCGTCATCGGTAGTGGAGTAGTTTGAAGATATTGAGATGTCACAGGAAATGATATCGGAAAAAGGTTAGCTGAAGTAAGTCAAACATTGGCCCTGAGGATTTTTAATGATTTCTTGCCTCACAAGCAGATTCATAAATATATGTGAGAGCGTCCTTACAGAACTATCAGATCACTAACAGACCACATCAATAAAAATTCCAACATAGAATAAATGAGATTATAGTATACAGGAGTGTGTAATGTCTTTCAGATCACTTCTTCTTAGATGCAAAGATGGTAAAGAGTAACACATTTGGTCGTATGATGAGTATGCAAAATCAAATTTTTTATCGATTTGTGGAAGTAACTATAGTTGTTCGCAATGGATCGATGAACTTGTTTAAACGGCATTTTATAGCATGTGCAATAAGAAGTGCAGTGAAAGGGAACAAATTAATATGTACAATATTCTAATCAGACCTACAGAAGTTGAACCAGAACTAATTTGCTGGTATGTGTTAGGATCTCATCTGTTAAGTGTCTACAACTAGCGACTATTTCGTTTTGTAAGTAACAAACGCGTTTTCTTGCTCCTGTGTACTTTGTTTGCTCCAGACGCGTCTCCTGTTTTACTTTAATGCATTTTCTGTGGAATCCAGAGTGATTCAGTTTCGTTTAGATATTCGATATTTGTAGATTATAAAAAACGTGAATAAGTGAATACCCACAGTTGGTCGACTTCTGGCCGATATCTTTGTTTCCTGTCATCTGGTCAGATGGTGGAGGGCACTAAAACTTAACTTACGAAACATAAGTCCTTTACACGTTCGAACTTTTTTCTTCACAAATTTAATACATCATAACAAAACTGTACCACTGTATATTCCACTGAAAATGCCTTAAAGCAAAAGGTGACACCTATCTGGAACAAGCAAACAACATCACAACAAGAAAGAGGACTTTGTTATTTCCAAAACGAATATTTCTGTTCTTGCTGCGGTGACGGCCACGTAAACAAACTTATTATTAATTATTAATTTTGCCACAAGACATTTTGTTTATTTGCAACGTTTAAAATACTTTATAATTATATATAAGATTGTTAGTTACTCTTCCCAGCATCGCTAAAATAGTCTTTGCATGCAGGAAATATAGCCTCTGATATGTAGATTTCGTTTACCGAATGATTTTTACATTCCTGATCTAATCTTTGTGGCAAATACTTTGCCGTAAAGTATAATATTCTGTGCATTGTCTTCAATATCCATCAAGTCTCACTGATCCCAGACCTGCAAGTAATTCTGAAGGACCAGTCATAATAATTGGTTTTGCAGTTACCACTTTAGGCGTTATGATCCAGCTGCCAATTCGATGTTTGGTTGCCGAAATGACGCATTTATTTTTTGATTAATCTGCTTTCCCGACACTAACGCTAATTAAAAATAGCTTCATACGACGTTAACGCATCTTTTATTACGCCTGAGAATGGTCACATCATATTTGAAGTCAGCGAAAATCCTTCCATGCAAAAAGAGAAAAAAAATGACAGATTATGCCGAACTGCATTACGATATATTTGTCATCGATGACTTCTACACAGTTTGAGAACTGCCAGTGCATTCGAAAGTTATGGATAATACGTAAATAGTGCTTGGTTCTTGCTTCATAAAGAATACGAGTACATGTTTTATGGAAAATGCCATAAATGGCAGAGTGGGCAAAACAGTAATTTAACTCTATCGTTTTCTGATAGTCGTCATAAGGAAACTGCGTTCAAGTTGTAAATTTTTTCTAAGACAAGGCTGTTTGCAGTGGGTAATAGAGATGAATACACAAATATATCACATGCTATGTCTACTGGTTACGGACAGAAAAATAAATTCCAAGTCACTTATAAGGATTTTATTACAAATCTAACTGTAACCAAACAGATGCTTGAGACACACAAAGTACCCGTTCTGCAAACCACTTCCGTGCTCACGGTAAAGAAATAATGTAAAAGAAATTCCAGTTGAAACAAAAGTTAACACCACTACTGGAGACAGAAGTTCGACTGTGCCGTAAAAGTTAATCAACAAAAACAGCTACTCGAGTAAGGCTGGGTGAGCAACCTCGGAGACTGCGTAACCGTCTAGGATGCAGATGACGTGTAGATTTCCTGGGACTAGAAGTGTCGGCGATAGGCGGATTGCTCGCGCAGCACCTCGGCTGCTACCAGAAGCAGCTCACTCTATGTGAACACCTCCCGGTTTTCGGCGCGGGCCTATTCAGTACGACAGCTGCAGTATATGTTGCCGATTATGCGGAAGAAAGTAGAACTGTAGATACCGCGACCTCTGGTGGCGCACGTGTGGCTGCCTATGAGAGTTTGTGTACACCGGTGAATCGGCAAAACTAGCCCCTACTACATCCGGGGCCCGAATCACAGTTCCGTTCAGCGGGTTGCCGGGGACACAGGCGCTCGACACAAAGATATTATTAAAATTGGCATGTGCTAGAGGCTACATCAAACAAATATTCCGTCAGTAAACGCGCAACTGACCCACCTAATTAAGGGTTATGTTATTTTCTTCTGGCTTACCTTAGCAAGAAATACAATTCGTCTCACTATTTGTTTGCTAAGGTCTTCAGCCTGCAGACTGTTGATACGGTGCTCCACAATAGACTATCCACTTCATCTCTGCGTAGCTACTGTGCCGTATTTCCATTAGAATTTGCTTATAGTTGGCAAGCCTAGGTCTCTCTCTACAGTTTAGCCTCCTTTACCAAACTGACTATTTCTTGATGCGTCATAATATGTCCTTTCAATGACTCCATTATTTTAGATAAATTGTGTCACAATTTCCTTTTCCTCCTCTGTTTATTTCAGTAACTCTTTCGAAATATCCTTTCTTTCAGGAGTGCTAGTGCTGCAAGGTCTGCAGGAGGGCTTCTGTAAAGTTTGGAAGGTAGGAGACGAGGTACTGGCAGAAGTAAAAGCTGTGAGGACGCTGCATGAGTCGTGCTTGTGTAGCTCAGTTGGTAGAGCACTTGCCCGCGAAAGGCAAAGGTCCCGAGTTCGAGTCTCGGTCCGGCACACAGCTTTAATCAGCCAGGAAGTTTCATATCAGCGCACACTCCGCTGCAGAGTGAAAATCTCATTCTGGGAACTCTTCTTTAGTTACACGATCTATATTTCCAATCTCCAGCGTTCTTGCTTAGTACAACATTTTGAAAGTGTCTATTGTCTTCTTGACAGAAGGATACACTCGACAAAAGTACCTTCATTAAATGCATCCCAACATTTCGATCTATATACGATGTCAATAAATTCTCGCTTTCAGAAACGATTTTCTTGCTATTGGCAGTCTGTATGTTAGGTTCTCTCCAATTCTGCCTTCTCAATTACTGCTTTCCTTCGAAGTCCTTGAAGTCGTACGATTGCAGTATGGCTTCTGTACAATTTGTAGATAATCTTGTGTCCCTGTGTTTTATCCCTGATACCTCCAGAGCTTGAACATCCCTTTTGTGAAGGACAGCCGATATGCCAGGGGCTGGAAAAAATACGATTTGGCGAGTATCTCTACTGTTGGAGGCAGAAGGTTATAAACTACACAGAGCTGATACTCAAGAGCCCTGTTGTTTCAGTTCCAAATCTAACAGAAATTAACCCAAGGATTTTAGAGGACATCCAGTTCATACACACATTTACTCTTCTTTATACATACTGCCAGAATGAAAAAAGTATGCATGTCTGGAATGACGATGTCGAATTGATCTGCTGAAAACATATGCCACCTGGGAGGTAGTAAATGTAGTGATAATGGTCTCAGGATCACCACCTACAAACAGTATAGTGTCATAGCTAGCAGTGCGCCTTATGAGTCTATCTTTTAAGAGGGAATGCTCTCAGCCAGAAGGTTCAGTTTGGTACTAACCTGTGCAGCAAGCAGGCTACCACATCACGACGAAGCACTTGGGCTTCCTAAAACCATCTGAGAGAGCATGAAAACGGTCCAATTGTGACCTTCCAAGAGCCAGTATGGTCCCTTCAAAGGACTGTCACACGAGCTGGACTTGTTATGTCAGTTGTGCAATGTTGCTGGTATCAATGGTAACATGAACATTCTCACACATGTGGACGATGTTCTGGACACCCTCACAGCATAGAATCCTGCCGGGACTGTGATATTATAAGGGCAGCAGTGACAGATCGTACAGCTGTAACAGCACAGGTAAGTAGGTTTGGGAGCCAAGACATGAAAGCACGAGCTCTTGAAAACCAGTTAATAGCAATGGGACTCTGAGCACACACACCTCTAGTCCGTCTTCCACTCACACTACAACATTGACGTGCACGGCTCGACTGGGGCTGTCAGAGGATCATGTGGAAGATGGAATAGTGCAACGTAGTCTTCAGCTATGAAAGCAGATTCTGTCTGTACGAAAGTGACGGTCGTTTGCGTGTGTAACAAGGACCTGGTGAGTGCTTTTTCGTAGAATGCATTCGCCCAAGAACATTGGCCTGGGTGTGGTAAGTTACAACTCTCGTTCACCTTTGGTGTTTCTGGAGAGGACGCCAACCAGCCCTCGGGATGTGCAGTATGCTATTAGATCGTCCTTTTGTCTGTCTTGCAGTAGGCTTGTGATATGTTGTTTCAACCTGATAATGCTCGCCTGATCACTGCCTGTGAACTTATTCTGCAAGACGTGCAGTTATTTGCCTGGGAACCACGATCTCGGGACTTGTCTCTATTCGAGCTCGTGTGGGATGTGATGGGATAAGAAGCGTCTCGTGCAACTTGTCGACCAAGAATTCTTTGTAGAACTACGTGAACAGGAGAAAAAGGCGTGCAATGGCTTACCTCAGGACAGTATTCACCATCCGTACAAGCAACTGGATGCCAGAGTCAGAGCCTGCATAGCCATCCATAAGCGTGTTTCACCATGGTCAATACTTGGTTCCTCAAAATCGCTTGTGATATTGATTTATAAATGTAATCATTACATATACTCCATATGCGCTGTTACAACAATAAATACTGAGTGAATTTGAAACCTCTAAAAGGGTGTACTATTATTTTTCTGACAATGTTGAAAGGTGGCTACACTGAGTCACAGCGCCAGAGATTGCGTCAAAGATTATTATTCCGCTGCCTCCACTCGCGCAGTAGTAGCTCAGAGGATGTCGAGAGCTGTCTTTGTTCTGTTGGGCGAGAGAGTAGACGATCTGAGTGTTGACTGAAATGTTGTACTATTCGGTTGGTGTAATGTATAGATGAAAAAAAAAGTGGCTCTAAGCACTATGGGACTTAACATCTGAGGCCATCAGTCCCCTAGACTTACAACTAGTTAAACCTAACTAACCTAAGGACATCGCACACATCCATGCCCGAGGCAAGATTCGAACCTGCGACCGTAGCAGCAGCGCGGTTCCGGACTGAAGCGACAAGAACCGCTCGGCCACTGTGGCCGGCGTATAGATGGAAGAAGATGCAATTGTCAGAATATATTTGAGAAAGGAGATGGGCTTTTGATTTATGATGCTGGTGTAATGGAATATTTTCGTCAATATACAGTGAGGCAAAAAGGTATTACAGTTCTCTTTAATAACAATCCCTCTTGCTCACAGGTACTGTCAACAAAGCATATGGCTCGTGTTCGTTTATTAGACTTGTAATTCTGGTTTCTATGTGCAATAATAGTAGTTCTGGTTTTTCAATTAGTTCATTGTAAGTGGTGTTTAAAATATTTTGTCGTATTGAGAAAGAACCGGGCCAGATACATGTACGTTGAGTCACACTACCACCCACAGAACAGTTTCACTTGTGCTTTGTTGTTTCATAGCTTTTACAGTTGCAGGGGACTTATTTAATCAATTGTGCTAATGGAAATTCCTTGTCATTCTTTATTTTTATTTTATGCAGTCAGATTTCGTGCTAATAATAGTCAGGGCCAACCGGTTACGAGTAAAAGTTATTGCTAGTAATAGTTATTGCGTTTATTCATTAATATTAGTCTTTTCTTTTTAATTAATCCCCCATGCAGTGTATGTAACAGGGGATACATCTATACAGGGTGAACCAGAACTCCAACGACAAACTTTCACAGGAAGAGGTACGCACCAAACCAGAAAAAGTTCTAGTAACATGGATTGAAGCCGGCCGCGGTGGCCGTGCGGTTCTAGGCGCTCTAGTCCGGAGCCGCGCTGCTGCTACGGTCGCAGGTTCGATTCCTGCCTCGGGCATGGGTGTGTGTGATGTCCTTAGGTTAGTTAGGTTTAAGTAGTTCTAAGTTCTAGGGGACTAATGACCACAGCAGTTGAGTCCCATAGTGCTCAGGGCCATTTGAACCATTTGGATTGAAACGAATACCTTAAGCGTCATGAGCACTCGTTCATCCTCACTAATGTGAAGTATATCTCTTTTACCAAACAAGTGCCCAGAGCTCTTACGATATGTATTTTAGAGCCCATACTTTATGAAAACCGTTTTCTCTTCTTTTGATAAAAACTACCTCCTTGCAAAATGTGGAAAGCAAAGAGCTTTCAGTAGAAGAGATGCGCTACACGGTATCGAAGACGAAATAGTGCTCACACTCTTAAGGTTTTCTAGACATTTTTTCCTTGTTTCACTCCATAGTATCACCACAAATGTTTGTTTCGACGGAGTTCTCTTTCACCCTGTGTTGTGAAACGCGTATACTGTAGCACAAATACATTTCTAGCCACATATTTGGCGATTGAGCGAGAGGAACTCGTCTCGCTGAAATATCTATAGTCACGTATGTGGGGTAGTTCATCTCTGAGTGAGAAATCTGAATTTTGCCTGGACGAAACGTGCGAGCTTTGAAGGGAGGCAGCCAGTGGGGAAACTTGTCAGCAGAAATGGTTCGCGAGGTCTGGACTCTCTTTTCTATCGCCTGCTGTCATTGTGACGATGTTCTGACCTGCTTAGCAGTGAGCAGGCTGCAACCTTGTGACAGTGAGTTGGGCACATTTATCCATCTTCTTTCTGTAGTATGCAAAAATCGTTATTCTGTTGCACATTTGAACTGCATTTACTTGCTTGTATCTTACCCGGATTTGAGCATTATATTTCTTTCCAACGTACAGTTTGTGGTTATATTTAATGTGCCTAATTTTAGGTCTTTGCTTTCCCTGTCGTCTTCTTTAGAACACTTGAGAATCAATATCCCATCTTTACACAGGCATCGCATGTTTCAACAGACTTGTGGCTCGTCCACTCCTGAAATGATCTTTCAAGCATTAATGCTAATATGTGTTTAATTCCTTTTATCAGTTTTATTTGATAGTAACGTTAAAAAAATGGTCCACTGAATAAAATATGTTATGTATTCAAATATTGGACATTATGGTACGCTTGGAATTTTAATGAGCAAATTTACACTGAAGTGACTTAAGTTATGGGATAACAATACGCACACATACAGATTGCGGTAGTGTCGCATATAAAAGCTATAAATGGGGAGTGCAATGGCGGAGCTGTCGATTGTACTGAGGTTGTTCGTGTAAAAAGGTTTCCGCATTGGCTATGATAGCACTATTGGAATTAACACACTTCGAACGTAGAATGGTGGTTGGCACTAGACTCATGGGACAAATTCAAATGGCTCTGAGCACTGTGGGACTTAACAACTGACGCCATCAGTCCCCTAGAACTTAGAACTACTTAAACATAACTAACCTAAGAACATGTCACACATCCATGCTCGAGGCAGGATTCGAACCTGCGCCCATTGTGGTCACGAGGTTCCAGACTGAAGCACCTAATCTCATGGGACATTCGATTTCGGAAATCGTTACGAAATTCAATATTTCGAGATCCACTGTCTCAAGATCGTGTCGAGAATAGCAAATTTCAGGAATTACCTCTCATCACGAACAACGAAGTGGCCGAAAACCTTCACTTAGTGACAGAGAGCAGCGTCGTTTGCGTTGAGTTGTCAGTACTGCGTGAAATAACAACAGAAATCAGTATGGGACATACGACCTAGGTATCCGTTATGACAATGCGTCGAAGTTTGGCATTAATGGGCCATGGCTTTGACGACTGACTTGAGGTCCTTTGATAACAGCACGAAATCGCCTGGAGTGTGATTTCCTGACCTTATTTGTTGGACTCTAGACGACTCGAAAACCGTGGCCTGATCAGATAAGTCACGATTCAGTTGGTAAGAGGTGATGATAGGGTTCGAGTTTGCTGCACGCCCCTCGAAGCCATCGACTCAAGTGGTCAAAAATGCTCCGTGCAAGTTGTTGGTGGTTCTATAATTGTGTGGGCTGTGTCCATATGGACCATTTACTGGAAATGGTTATATTTTGCTACCTGGAGACCTTTTGCAGCCATTCATGAACTTCATGTACCCAAACAACGATGACATTTTTATACATGATAATGTGCCAGTCACCGGACCTCAAGTGTTCATGACAGGTTTGAAGATCATTCTGGACAATTTGAGCATATGATATAACCACCCAGATCGCCCGATATGAATCCCATCGAATATTTATACACTTATGGGACAAAATCGAGCGGGCAGTTTGTGCATAAGATCTTGCACTGGCAACACTTTTGCGATTGGGGCGGCTATATAGGCTGCATGGCTCAACATTTCTGCAGGAGACTGCAAACGAAATGTTAAGTCCACACCACGTCGAGTTTCTGCTCTTCGCAGGCAAAAGGAGGTCCCACAAGATGTTAGAAGGTAGACTATGACTTTTCTCACTTCATTCTACAGCTCCCAAAGATTGCTGAAAGCCTTTGGGTATGTTGTAAATTTGCTGGAGCTCTTTCACGGCCGTTTTTATAAGTACACTGTTCGGATATGTTCTATGACGCTTCCAAGGGTCTTGGGTGTGCTGCCGAATCCTGCCTGGAAGGTGCACGGTATTTCGGCGAATAAGTGTTCCACCGCGCTTGTGTTATTTATGCCTGCGGTTACAGAGTTCGGTTC
Organism: Schistocerca americana; assembly: GCF_021461395.2. Classification (NCBI taxonomy): domain Eukaryota; kingdom Metazoa; phylum Arthropoda; class Insecta; order Orthoptera; family Acrididae; genus Schistocerca; species Schistocerca americana. The sequence goes on along the minus strand of NC_060123.1, from coordinate 383,657,355 downwards.
CCAACTGCCACGCGCCATGCTCGCTGGGTGGGGGTTGGTAGTGCTTCTTTGGCGGCTGTGATCGTGGGGGAATGATCGGGAGAGTCTTAATTGCCTTCCGCCCACTATTCTTGTCACATTGCGCGTCCGGATGTCGAGTTCAGCTTGGATGGAGCTATAAGTACGGGTTCCATGCCTTGCTCAGTAGGAATCCTGTGCCCTGTTGATTAAATTGTCAGTCACATAGATTTCAGTAGATCCTTTGGAAATGGAGCACCGAAAGTGGTCCGCAGTAGACGTCGGCGATTGAATTCAGCAGCCAACCTTAGAAGCAGCATATGTACCGGGAAAGCCTCAGATGACCTGCGGAATGGTGTGTCCGACTGAGGTACACGGACACTTGAGGCCTACCTTATTTTTACTCCATTTACTGACGATTACTGTTGTGCTTTCAGCACCTATTAACCACTTTAAAATGACTAGAAAGCTGAAATTTTAATGGTGTATGTTTAATGAACCTACAGTCAATGGCGATCTGAACTCTTTCAAGGAATTTTATGTGACTGTGATCTCATAGCGATAACAATCATTCTTCTACCCATGAATTATTTAAGTTTCCCGCGTCAGTTACTAAAGAACTAACATTTTGACACCTACGTCATTCATTTTATTGGCATTTAAAATCTCTGAGGAAGTAATATCCTTCGAGCATACATATTTAAATAAAATTTTGAGCTTTGCATACAACTTCAGTCTTCGGAATCGGTACCAGTGGAGACAAATTCCGCTGCTGCACTGTCTCTGGACTGTCATATTATTATTAGCTGCTGTATGCCTCAGGTTAAAAAGAAAAATGAACGAAGTCTATCTATAAGATGCAATTTCTCTTACACACCTGCTAGTATCTGCTTGTGGTCTATAGTAAAGATTATGGTTTCAGTCGTATCTTGGATAACTCTGCTTAGCCCCCCTTTCGTTATTCCGTTGCACCTTTGGAAAGTCCCTGCACTCTGTACCTTGAAATAATTTCAGTCATGATGTTGTTATTCAGAAAAGAGACAGATTTAGTATGAAGTGGTAACCTTTCGGGGTGTAAGAAGTGGGATCGCAACCTGTTACAAACTTTTAGTTTAATGTTCCCATTGGTGGGCTGGCTTTTTATTGTTAAGGAACTAAATTATTAATTTAATTCAGAAAGTAATCTATTCAGTTTCAGTTGTCACCAAGGCTAGAGCATGGTGGATATTGCATATCACCCACCATTCTCTTTCTTGAATTTGTTATTGCTGTGGTCTTCAGTCCTGAGTCTGGTTTGATGCAGCTCTCCATGGTACTCTATCCTGTGCAAGCTTCTTCATCTCCCAGTACCTACTGCTGCCTACATCCTTCTGAATCTGCTTAGTGTATTCATCTCTTGGTCTCCCTCTACAATTTTTACCCCCCACGCTGCCCTCCAATACTAAATTGGTGATCCCTCGATGTCTCAGAACATGTCCTACAAACCGATTCCTTCATCTAGTCAAGTTGTGCGACAAGCTCCACTTCTCCCCAATTCTATTCAATACCTCCTCATTAGATATGTGATCTACCCATCTAATATTCAGCATTCTTCTGTAGCACCACATTTCGAAAGCTTCTATTCTCCTATTGTCTAAACTATTTATCGTCCATGTTTCACTTCCATACATGGCTACACTCCATACAAATACTTTCAGAAACGACGTCCTGACATTTAAGTCTAACCTCGATATTAACAAATTTTTCTTCTTCATAAACGCTTTCCTTGCCATTGCCATTCTGCCTTTTATATCCTCTCTACTACGACCATCATTAGTTATTTTGCTCCCCAGATAGCAAAACTCCTTTACTACTTTAAGTGTCTCATTTCTTAATCTAATTCCCGCAGCATCGCCCGACTTAATTCGACTACGTTCCATTATCCTCGTTTCGCTTTTGTTGATGTTCATCTTATATCCTCCTTTCAAGACACTGTCCATTCCGTTCAACTGCTCTTCCTGGTCATTTGCTGTCTCTAACAGAATTACAATGTCATCGGCGAACCTCAAAGATTTTATTTCTTCTCCGTGGATTTTAATACCTATTCCGAACTTTTCTTTTGTTTCATTTATGGCTTGCTCAATATACAGACTGAATAACATCGGGGATAGGCTACAACCCTGTCTCACTCCCTTCCCAACCACTGCTTCCCTTTCATACCCCTCGACTCTTATGACTGTTATCTGCTTTCTGTACAAATTGTAGATAGCCTTTCGCTCTCTGTATTTACCCCTGCCACCTTCAGAATTTGAAAGAGAGTATTCCAGTCAACATTGTCAAACACTTTCTCTACGTCTACAAATGCTAGAAACGTAGGTTTGCCTTTCCTTAATCTTTCTTCTAAGATAAGTCGTAAGGTCAGGATTGCCTCAAGTACTCCAATGTTTCTACGGAATCCAAACTGATCTTCCCCAAGGTCGGCTTCAACCAGTTATTCCATTCGTCTGTAAAGAATTCGTATTAGTATGCAGCTGTGACTTATTAAACTAATAGCTTGATAATTTTCATATCTGTCAACACCTGCTTTCTTTGCGATTGGAATTATTATATTCTTCTTGAAGTCTGAGGGTATTTCGCCTGTCTCATACATCTTGCTCACCAGATGGTAGAGTTTTGTCAGGACTAGCTCTCCCAAGGCTGTCAGTAGTTCTAATGGAATGTTGTCTACTCCGGGGGCCTTTTTCGACTCAGGTCATTCAGTGCTCTGTCGAACTCTTCAAGATGTATCATATCTCCCATCTCATCTTCATTTACATACTCTTCCATTTCCATAATATTGTCCTCAAGTACATCGCCCTTGTATAGACCCTCTACATACTCCTTCCACCTTTCTGCTTTCCCTTCTTTGCTTAGAACTGGGTTTCCATCAAAGCTCTTGATATTCATGCAAGTGATTCACTTTTCTCCAAGGGTCTCTTTAATTTTCCTGTAGGCTGTGTCTATCTTACCCCTTCTGAGATAAGCCTCTACATCCTTACATTTGTCCTCTAGCCATTCCTGCGTAGCCATTTTGCACTTCCTGTCGTTCTCATTTTTGAGACGTTTGTATTCCTTTTTGCCTGCTTCATTTACTGCATTTTTATATTTGCTCCTTTCATCAATTAAATTCAATATTTCTGCTGTCGCCCAAGGATTTCTAGTAGCCCTCGTCTTTTTACCTACTTTTTCATCTGCTGCCTTCACTACTTCATCCCTCAAAGATACCCATTCTTCTTCTACTCTATTTCTTTCCCCCATTACTGTGTATTGTTCCCTTAGGCTCTCTCTGAAACTCTATACAACCTCTGGTTCTTTCAGTTTATCCAGGTCCCATGTCCTTAAATTCCCACCTTTTTGCAGTTTCTTCCGTTTTAATCTATAGTTCATAACCAATAGATTGTGGTCAGAGTCCACATTTGCCCTGGAAATGTCTTACAATTTAAAACCTGGTCCCTACATCTCTGTCTTACCATTATATAACCTATCTAAAACCTGTCAGTATCTCCAGGGTTCTTCCATGTATACAACCTTTTTATATGATTCTTGAACCTAGTGTTAGCTATGATTAAGTTATGCTATGTGCAAATTTCTAAAAGACGGCTTCCTCTTTCATTTCTTGCCCCCAATCCATATTCACCTACTACTTTCCCTTCTCTTCCTTTTCCTACTATCGAATTCCAGTGACCCATGACTACTAAATTTTCGTCTCCCTTCACTATCTGAATAATTTCATTTATCTCCTCATACATTTCATCAATTTCTTCGTCATCTGCAGAGCCAGTTGGCGTATAAACTTGTACTACTGTAGTAGACGTGAGCTTCGTCTCTATCTTGGCCAGAATAATGTGTTCACTATGCTGTTTGTAGTAGCTTACCCGCACTCCTATTTTTTTATTCATTATGAAACCTACTCCTGCGTTACCCTTATTTGATTTCGTATTTATAGCCTGTATTCACCTGACCAAATGTCTTCTTCCTCCTGGCACCGAAGTTCGCTAATTAGCGCTATATCTAACTTTAACCTATCCATTTCCCTTTTTAAATTTTCTAACCTACCTGCCCGATTAAGGGATCTGACATTCCACACTACGATCCGTAGAACGCCAGTTTTCTTTCTCCTGATAACGACGTCCTCTTGAGTAGTCCCCGCCCGGAGATCCGAATGGGGGACTATTTTACCTGCGGAATATTTTACCCAAGAGGACGCCATCATCATTTAATCATACAGTAAAGCTACATGCCCTCGGGAAATACTACGGCTGTAGTTTCCCCTAGCTTTCAGCAGTCTGCAGTACCAAAACAGCAAGGCCATTTTGGTTAGTGTTACAAGGCCAGATCAGTCAATCATCCAGACTGTTGCCCCTGCAACTACTGAAAAGGCTGCTGCCCCTCTTCAGGAACTACACGTTTGTCTGGCCTCTCAACAGATACCCCTCCATTGTGGTTGCACCTACGGTACGGCTATCTGTATCGTTTTGTCATGCAAGCCTCCCCACTAGTGGCAAGGTCCATCGTTCATGGGGGAAGTTTTTGAACTTATTTTTTTTTTATTTACACTTCAAGTTCTGCAGGACCAAATGGAGGAGCAAATCTCGAAGGTGATGGAACGTGTCAGCACATGGAATTACAGCATAAAAGTAATAACAGATAAAAATAAATGTTTATGAACGTGGAAAAAGTCATTCCCTAATTGTAAGTAAATGCAATCAACAATGCAGCAAAAATCAGCTTAATTTTTCAAGGAATTCCTCGACAGAGTGACCCATGAGGAAACTCTTCAGTTTCTATTTGAAAGCGCGTGGATTAGTGCTAAGATATTTGAAATCGAGTGGTAGCTTATTGAAAATGGATGCAGCAGTATACTGCACACCTTTCAGCAGAAGAGTTAAGGAAGTCCAATCCAAACTCAGGTTTGACTTCTGCCCAGTATTAACTAAGTGAAAGCTTATTCTTGGGAATAACAAGAAATAACGGTAAGGATTACATATATTTAGAGGCCAGTGTCAAAATATCCGGAGTCGTGAACAAGTGATCGACAAGAGGTTCGTGAACTTACACTACTTATTGCTCAAACCGCCCTTTTCTGAGCCAAAAATATCCTTTTAAAATGGGAAGAGTTACTGCAACATATAATACCTTACGACATAAGCGAATGAAAATGAGCAAAGTAGACTAATTTTCGTGTCAAAAGATCACTCACTTCAGATACCGTTCGAATAGCTTTCCACAACAACTTATTGTCTATCTGATATGCCCATTCTGTGGAATTAAAACGTCAGGTTTCACTCAACTGTGTGTGTTAGAAACTGTAAAAACTGAGTCTTACTGTGGTTTAGCGTTAGTTTATTTTCTACAAGCCATGAACTTAGCTCATGAACTGCACTATTTGAAACCGAGCCAATGTTGCACACAACATCCTTTACTACCAAGCTAGTATCATCAGTAAACAGAAATATTTTAGAGTTACCAGTAACACTAGAGGGCATATCATTTACATGAATAAGGAACAGGAGTGGCCCCAACACTGATCCCTGGGGCACGCCACACTTGACTGTACCACACTCAGACCCCAAATCACAGCCATTCGCAACATAGTGATTAATGACCTCTTGCTGTCTGTTGATAAAGTAAGAGATGAACCAATTTTGAGCTCCTCCCTGTGCTCCGTAATGGTCCAACTTGTGGAGCAACATTTTGTGATCAACACAATCTAATGCCTTAGTTAAATAAAAAAAATGCCTAGCGTTCGAAACTTTTTTTTAACTCATCCAGTACCTCACAGATGATAGATAAATAGCATTTTCAGTTGTTAAACGACTTCTAAAGGCGAACTCTACAGCTGATAGCAAATTGTGCGATATAAAATAATCAGTTATCCTTACATACATAGCCTTTTCAATAACTTTAGCAAACACTGATGGCATAGAATTAGGTCTAAAAATATCTACATTATCCCTATCTCCATTTTTATAAAGCGGCTTTACCACTGAGTACGTTGACCGCTCAGGAATATGACCACTCCTAAACGAAATGGCTAAATACAGGGCTAATATGTGGAGCACAGTACTTTAATATTATGCTAGGCACTCCATCATAACCATGAGAGTCCTGAGCCTTCAGTTATTTAATTATTGACTCAGCCTCCCTCATGTCTGCATCTCGAAGTATTCCAAACATCAATCTCGGAAAGGTATTTGCCAAGAAAATTATATGATTCCCTGTAGAAACTAAATTTTTATTTAATTCACCAGAAATTCTCAGAAAATGATCGTTAAATACTGTACATATAACTGTTTTACACGTAACAGAAATATTTTTACTGAGAACTGACTTTATACCATTGACATTGTGCTGCTGATCAGACACTTCTTTCACAACTGACCATATGGTTTTAATTTTATCCTGTGAATTAGCTATACCATTTGGATACCACATACTCTTTGTCTTCCTAGTAACATTTTCAGCACCTTATAATACTATCTGTAATAGGCTACTGTAGCTTGATTGTGACTAGTTCTAACATTTTGAAATTATTCTCACTTTGTTCTACATGATGTCCTTATCACACCACTCAGCCACCTGGAGTGCCTATTACTGCTAGTATCCCGTTTAGAACCTTCTAATGGTAAGCAACTCTTAAAGCTCATAAGAAATGTGTTAAGGTTCAAATGGTTCAAGTGGCTCTGAGCACTATGCGACGTAACTTCTGATGTCATCAGTCGCCTAGAACTTAGAACTAATTAAACCTAACTAACCTAAGGACTTCACACACATCCATTCCCGAGGCAGGATTCGAACCTGCGACCGTAGCGGTCGCTCCGTTCCAGACTGTAGCGCCTAGAACCGCACGGCCACTCCGGCCGGCTATGTGTTAAGGAAAGCATTATATTTATCATCTGTGTTATCGGCACTATAAACATCGCGCCACTCTTGTTCTTGACAATGTTTAAAAACTCTCTATTCCTGTTGTAATTAAACGTGACATTTGTTTGAGTACTAAAGACTATTTTGTTAAAATTTGTGCATTGTAGTCTGAAAGGCGATTTACCATTTACTAACAGAATGCGCATCTAATAATGAACAACGAATAAAAATATTATCTATAGCTGTGCTACTGTTCCCCTGCACCCTATTTGGAAAAAACATTTTCTGCATCAGATCATATGAATTTAGGAGAATTGCCAATATCCTTTTTCTTGCACCATCATATACAAAATGTATATTGAAATCACCACATATAACTAATTTCTGGTACTTACTACAAAGTGAATCCAGAACCCTCTCTAGCTTGAACAGAAATACTCTGAAGTCAAAGCTAGGGGACCTATAAACAAGAAAAATTAGCAGTTTAGTTTCACTAAATTCAACTGCCCCTGTACTACATTCAAATATCTGTCCTCTACAGTACCGTGATACGTCTATGGATGCAAAAGAAATACTGTTTTTTACGTACATAGCCACTCCTCCACTCCGCAAGGAACTCCTTGAAAAACAGTTAGCTACTCTGTGTCCTGGTAAGGGAAGCCTTTGAAGTGTCAAATCATTTAAGTGGTGCTCACATGTACCAATAATTTCAGAGTCAACATCTATGAGCTGTTCACTAACTTTATCTGTAATACCTCCTATACTTTGATGAAATTTGCTAATTCCTTCTCTAATCGGAAACATTACAGCCTCTGAAGGTGAGCCCTTAGTTAGATGAACTTCCTTTAAGCAGGTATATCTATCAGCTGATTTCAATCTAAAAAAAGTGCAGCTCCAACACCAACTACTAACGTAATTTTTCCATGAGTGATCCCACCACTATCACCCACTACACTGTCACCTATGAGCGTTGCCAGCCTCCCCTTCCCATACTACCTGATCCTCCTTCGCAAAACTCCTACGTAACTCCCCTATGCTGTCAGACACTTGAGCCAACCCTGCACTAGGCTTCACAGTGTTGGTGACCTGGTACTCACACCCCAACACTTCCTGAAACTGCTGGCCCACACCTCTACCATACGAACTACAAAGCAGCACAACATTCTTCTTTCTGTTAGGTTTTGTAACTGACCTAGACCTCCTAATTGCTGAGGACTGCTCCATGTTCCCTACACTACAGCTACACGAGTCTCCTCTCCACACAACTCTGACAGTTGTTCAAATATATTGCATATACGCAAAGTATGACTGTCTGAATACCTCCTATTCCTAGCTACCTTCCTTCCAACTGCCAGTTCCTATTTCCCACCACTCTTCACCCTCCTCAACCTATCAAGTTCCTCCTTTGCGCTTTGTAACTGTATGTGAATGGCACAGCTCTTACGCTTCTGCTCCTATGTCAACTTATTACTACTACAGATACTGTATTCCCAGGAGAGAATCTCGATAGAATGTCCACTGGTTTCCCCACTGCATTCCCCCCAATGAAAATACTTAGAAAAAGTCCCACACCGTAACTACTACTCACAAACCTACTACAGAGCCCACACTTCTCACTCACAGTAAAATTTTGGAGTTACTGAAAAAAAAACTGTGCGTCTACGTTATCAAAGTAGAACTATTTATAGAACTAACAATAGCGGTCTCTAAATTGTCTGTCTACAAAGAAAGCAACTACTTGTATTGATACCACACCACAGCTAGTACCAATACCAACGAAACTTCACAAAATTATTAGCTGAAACCAAACATTCAAACGGACACTGGAACACCCAAGGATGTTAAAACACTGAATGAAAATTTTACTGACATATTTCACTGGAAACAGTAAGAAACGTCAGCTTAAAACTAAAACACGAAATTTACTAAACGACATCAACGCACAGAAAACACTAGAAAACACAGCGAGCGAACGTTTCCAAAAGTTTATTAAATCGTTATTTCGCCACTAACAGGACGAAACACTGCTGAAAACTATTAAATTTAACAACTGAATAACAGTGCACAAATACGTTTGTCAGTACATAGCTTTGTAACCACTACAGCTGCAATGTACGCCGCAAAATGTAAACTCACTCTCTGTATGGGACTAATTTTAGACCAGGTTAATTTTAACGCAGCACCTTTCTAACTGTAAATTATTGCTCTTTCCGAATTTTTAAGAAGTAGGGATGACACCTTCAGCTGTGTTTGTAAAGGTTCTACACTCCTGGAAATGGATAAAAGAACACATTGACACCGGTGTGTCAGACCCACCATACTTGCTCCGGACACTGCGAGAGGGCTGTACAAGCAATGATCACACGCACGGCACAGCGGACACACCAGGAACCGCGGTGTTGGCCGTCGAATGGCGCTAGCTGCGCAGCATTTGTGCACCGCCGCCGTCAGTGTCAGCCAGTTTGCCGTGGCATACGGAGCTCCATCGCAGTCTTTAACACTGGTAGCATGCCGCGACAGCGTGGACGTGAACCGTATGTGCAGTTGACAGACTTTGAGCGAGGGCGTATAGTGGGGATGCGGGAGGCCGGGTGGACGTACCGCCGAATTGCTCAACACGTGGGGCGTGAGGTCTCCACAGTACATCGGTGTTGTCGCCAGTGGTCGGCGGAAGGTGCACGTGCCCGTCGACCTGTGACCGGACCGCAGCGACGCACGGATGCACGCCAAGACCGTTGGATCCTACGCAGTGCCGTAGGGGACCGCACCGCCACTTCCCAGAAAATTAGGGACACTGTTGCTCCTGGGGTATCGGCGAGGACCATTCGCAACCGTCTCCATGAAGCTGGGCTACGGTCCCGCACACCGTTAGGCCGTCTTCCGCTCACGCCCCAACATCGTGCAGCCCGCCTCCAGTGGTGTCGCGACAGGCGTGAATGGAGGGACGAATGGAGACGTGTCGTCTTCAGCGATGAGAGTCGCTTCTGCCTTGGTGCCAATGATGGTCGTATGCGTGTTTGGCGCCGTGCAGGTGAGCGCCACAATCAGGACTGCATACGACCGAGGCACACAGGGCCAACACCCGGCATCATGGTGTGGGGAGCGATCTCCTACACTGGCCGTACACCACTGGTGATCGTCGAGGGGACACTGAATAGTGCACGGTACATCCAAACCGTCATCGAACCCATCGTTCTACCATTCCTAGACCGGCAAGGGAACTTGCTGTTCCAACAGGACAATGCGCGTCCGCATGTATCCCGTGCCACCCAACGTGCTCTAGAAGGTGTAAGTCAACTACCCTGGCCAGCAAGATCTCCGGACCTGTCCCCCATTGAGCATGTTTGGGACTGGATGACGCGTCGTCTCACGCGGTCTGCACGTCCAGCACGAACGCTGGTCCAACTGAGGCGCCAGGTGGAAATGGCATGGCAAGCTGTTCCACAGGACTACATCCAGCATCTCTACGATCGTCTCCATGGGAGAATAGCAGCCTGCATTGCTGCGAAAGGTGGGTATACACTGTACTAGTGCCGACATTGTGCATGCTCTGTTGCCTGTTTCTATGTGCCTGTGGTTCTGTCAGTGTGATCATGTGATGTATCTGACCCAGGAATGTGTCAATAAAGTTTCCCCTTCCTGGGACAATGAATTCACGGTGTTCTTATTTCAATTTCCAGGAGTGTATTATTTGCAGTAGATTTCGGTGTGACATCGCACATCTTCAGGCCCATCTATGTTACTAGATGATCATGTGGATATTGGGCAATCATCAAATCATTACTACACGTCTCATGCACAGCACAAAACATCGATGTTCGCTGAGCTAAACCTTGTTTCCTCCTAATTTTATGATCGGATACAGCACATCAACTACGGTTACTGGTAGTCACAAAGACAATGGTAACTACTAAAGAGGTGTATTGTTTTGAGGAAGGATGTCTGCAGTGCAGGGATATCTTCTGGGAGGTAACTGGTGGTATGGACCAGGCAGACCCCAAAGCGTCATTTTAGCAGAGTGTCGTGTTGGAGATGAGAAAAAAAAAAAAAAGAAGAAAGGACGGAAAGAGTTAAATGTCCCGGTGACAGCGTGATCATTAGAAACGGAATGGAGGTGGCAGACGGGGCAGGAATGTGATTTTAGCAAGCACAGGCGTGGCCGAGCACATGCAAAAACTCGAACGGTTATTAAATCAGTCAGCTGTTCCAAGTGGAACCAGAAACATCTTCTGGGAAGTAGTGCTGTCGCAGCAGTGGAAGCGATGGACATGCCAATGGCACTTTGCTAGGGGACGAATAGCCATGATGGCCGAAGTGTCAGTAATGACGGGCTGGGCCGAGTTGTGTTGGAGGGTTGCCAGTTGCTGCATGGAGACGACAGCGTGTGTTTTGGATAGAGCAGAGAACGAAGGACTCGACAAACTTATGCGCTGCGGTACGATCAGCCGAACATCAATAAAGTCAGTGAGTGGCATTGCCGCTAAGCTGACACTAGCGGTCAGAAATAAGCTCCGTATACTCGCTTTAAACTCACCAGAGTGTTCTGTGACGTCATCTCCGAACTAGCCGCCTCTGTGGGCCCGTAGCCCCGACTCGTAAATCTTTGCCACAGCCCACTCGTCACCTGAGTCTGTTGTCGGGTCCAAATGGACACGACTCGCTCAGAAAAGAGAGCGATTACACGAGATCGCGAGAATAACAGCTCACCAGCAGCATTCCCGCTACATATGCAACTATTCTGAAAGAAATTTCTACCACTAAGCTGTAAATTACTATTCCCTTATTTCACACAATCATGGTTTCCGCTCATCAAGTGCAAATTGTAACGTCCAAAATGTCCGACCTGCCGTAGTGACAGAAGTAAACTATGTAGGGGGTTCTGAAATTCCCTTTACGAACTTAGGGAACATGTAGAGTGGGGAAGGGGGGGGGGGGAGTAGATAACATTCTGGATAGTGAACCATTTATGGAAACGTACCCTTTTCGTTCTACGACGATTTAAATTCAGATGGGTAACGCATCCACGTCTGCTTTTACCAGGTGGCGGTGGGGGGGGGGGGGGGGGGGGGGGAGTGAGTGAGCACCAGAACACGCTCGGTAGTTACAATGTTTTTAATAACAGTGGTGGTCACCACACCGAGTCGCTGTTCTAAGTCATTAGCACTGTTTTGTTCATTCAGTACGCTGGGCTCATTTTTGCTTCGGAATAATGTAAACACATAATGCTTGATACAAACAAATTTCCTTAAATCTTTCGTTATGTTTGCTTTCGAATTGTTACCTATTAACTGTACAACGTCATGCCTAATTCAATTTCTTAAGCAGAAGCGGATGATTTCAACATCTGAACTGAAACCGTCATAGAAGGGAAACGATACGCTGCCAGACGTGGTTTTCTATTTAAAATATTATATACTCACTCCCCTCTACAAGACCTAGAAGTTCATAACGGGAATTTCTGAACACTCTGTGCACGAATATCGGTTGGCAGCGAATATTCTTCTATTTATACAAGCATTTACAGAGATAAAGGCTTTTCGAAAACTGTTCCCCAAGAGTTAGCGGATTTCGTAACTGTGTGTTTTCGCGTAGTAGCGCTGAGACGATTTAATCGCTGAAAAGAAAAGACACTGTGATTACAACGAAATTAATATTTCTCTTATTATATTATATAGGTGCCTTCTGTAGTGATTAGGAAAATGCGTTATCCGTTACGTTCAAATTTTTACCGGTTCGTTAAAACCTTCCGCTAGAAATTATTCATACCCAGCAATAACTTGCAGAGGCCGGTAATTTTGTGGACCACACGAATTTAAGAAACCATTTACTACAGACTGTAGTTTGCAGGAGCGGTAGGACATGTCAAAGCGACGGTAATCTACCTACTTAGGTGGACTTTTACCACCACCAGTACTGGAAGGATACGTTGCAATATTATATAAATTATCATATTACATTATCTAAAATAAAATAGTCCACCATTCGGATCACCGGGCGGGGACTACTCAAGAGGACGTCGTTATCAGGAGAAAGAAAACTGGCGTTCTACGGATCGGTGCGTGGAATGTCAGATCCCTTAATCGGGCAGGTAGTTTAGAAAATTTAAAAAGGGAATTGGATAGGTTAAAGTTAGATATAGTGCGAATTAGCGAAGTTCGGTGGCAGGAGGAACAAGACTTTGGGTCAAGTGACTACACGGTTATAGATACAAAATCAAATAGTGGTAATGCAGGAGTAGGTTTAATAATGAATAAAAAAACTAGGAGTGCGGGTAAGCTACTACAAACAACATAGTGAACGCATTATTGTGGCCAAGATAGACACGAAGCACACGCCACGACAGTAGTACATGTTTATATGCCAACTAGCTCTGCAGATGATGAAGAAATTGTAGAAATGTATGATGAGATAAGTGAAATTATTCAGATAGTGAAGGGAGACGAAAATTTAATAGTCATGGGTCACTGGAATTCGATAGTAGGAAAAGGAAGAGAAGGGAAAGTAGTAGGTGAATATGGATTGGGGGCAAGAAATGAAAGAGGAAGCCGTCTGGTAGAAATTTGCACATAGCATAACTTAATCATAGCTAACACTAGGTTCAAGAATCATATAAAAAGGTTGTATACATGGAAGAACCCTGGAGATACTGACAGGCTTCAGATAGGTTATATAATGGTAAGACAGAGATGTAGGAACCAGGTTTTAAATTGTAAGACATTTCCAGGGGCAAATGTGGACTCTGACCACAATCTATTGGTTATGAACTATAGATTACAACTGAAGAAACTGCAAAAAGGTGGGAATTTAAGGACATGGGACCTGGATAAACTGAAAGAACCAGAGGTTGTACAGAGTTTCAGAGAGAGCCTAAGGGAACAATATGCAGTAATGGGGAAAAGAAATAGAGTAGAAGAAGAATGGGTATCTTTGAGGGATGAAGTAGTGAAGGCAGCAGATGAAAAAGTAGGTAAAAAGACGAGGGCTACTAGAAATACTTGGGCGACAGGAGAAATATTGAATTTAATTGATGAAAGGATAAAATATAAAATTGCAGTAAATGAAGCAGGCAAAAACGAATACAAACGTCTCAAAAGTGAGATCGACAGGATGCAGAGCCTTATCTCACTACGGGTAAGATAGATACTGCCTACAGGAAAATTAAAGAGACCCTTGGAGAAACCAGAACCACTTGCTTGAATATCAAGAGCTCAGATGGAAACCCAGTTCTAAGCAAAGAAGCGAAATCAGAAAGGTGGAAGGTGTATATAGAGGGTCTATACAAGGGCGATGTACTTGAGGACAATATTATGGAAATGGAAGAGGATATAGATGAAGATGAATTGGGAGATATGATACTGTGTGAAGAGTTTGCTGAGCACTGAAAGACCTAAGTCGAAACAAGGCCCAGGGAGTAGACAACATTCCATTGGAACTACTGACAGCCTTGGGAGAGCCAGTCCCGACAAAACTCTACCATCATGTGAGCAAGATGTATGAGACAGGCGAAGTACCCTCAGACTTCAAGAAGAATATAATAATTCCGATCCCAAAGAAATCAGGTGTTGACAGATGTGAAAAATTACAGAACTATCAGTTTAATAAGTCATGTCTGCAAAATACCAACGCGAATTATTCACAGACGAATGGAAATCTTGGTAGAAGCCGACCTTGTGGAAGATAAGTTTAGATTCCGTAGAAATATGGGAACACGTGAGGCAATACTGACCCTTCCACTTATCTTAAAAGCTCGGGTGCAGCCAGCTGCAGGTGGTGGGACATGTCGGCACTAATGACGTGTGTCGCTTTTGGATCTGAGGAAATTCTCTCTGGATTCCAGCGGCTATCTGATTTGGTGAAGGCTGCCGGTCTTGCTTACGAGATGAAGGCAGAGCTCACCATCTGCAGCATCGTTGACAGAACCGACTGCGGACCTTTGCTGCAGAGCCGGGTGGAGGGTCTGAATCAGAGGCTCAGACGGCTTTGCGACCGTGTTGGCTGCAGATTCCTTGACTTGCGCCATAGGGTGGTGGGGTTTCGGGTTCCGGTGAATAGGTCAGGAGTTCACTACGCTCAGCTGGCGGCTACACGGGTAGAGGAGGCTGTGTGGCGTGTCTGGGCGGTTTTTTAGGTTAGAAGGCCTCGGGAAAGTACGGGGTGGGCTGCAATTTCAAAGGGTGCATGGGAAATACAGGACGTGCTTGGATCAAGGAACAGTCGGAATTGTAGTTGTAAATTGTTGTAGTTGTGCTGGGAAAGTCCATGAGCTTCAAGCGCTAATAGAAAGCACAGAAGCTGAAATCGTTATAGGTACAGAAAGCTGGCTAAAGCGTGAAATAAGTTCTGCAGAAATTTTTACCAAGTCTCAGACGGTGTTCAGGAAAGATAGATTAGGCAGAATTGGTGGTGGAGTGTTTGTGTCTGTCAGTAGTGGTTTATCTTGTAGTGAAGTCGAAGTACATACTCCGTTCGAATTGGTATGGGTGGAGGTTATACTTAACAGCCGAACTAAGTTAATAATTGGCTCCTTCTACCGACCCCCAGACTCCGATGTTATAGTTGCTGCACAGTTCAGAGAAGATTTGAGTCTCGTATCAAATAAATACCCCACTCATACGGTTATAGTTGGTGGGGACTTCAACCTTCCCTCGATATGTTGGCAAAAATACTTGTTCAAAACCGGTGGTAGGCAGAAAACATCTACCGAGATTGTCCTAAATGCTTTTTCCGAAAATTATTTCGTGCAGTTAGTCCACGAACCCACGCGAATTGTAAATGGTTGCGAAAACACACTTGACCTCTTAGCCACAAACAATCCAGAGCTAATAGAGAGCATCATGACTGATTCAGGGATTAGTGTTCACAAGGTCGTTGTAGCGAGGCTCAATACCGTTTCTTCCAAATCCACCAGAAACAAATGCAAAATAATTTTATTTAAAAAAGTGGATAAAGTGTCACTAGAAGCTTTCGTAAGAGAGAATCTCCATTCCTTCCGAACTGACTATGCAAATGTAGACGAGATGTGGCTCAAATGCAAAGATATAGTAGCAACAGCAATTTGGAGATTCATACCTCATAAACTGGCAAGAGATGGAACTGATCCCCCATGGTACACAAAGCAGGTCCAAACGCTGTTGCAGAGGCAACGGAAAAAGCATGCGAAGTTCAGAAGAACGCCAAATCCCGAAGATTGGCTAAAATTTACAGACGCGCGAAATTTGGCACGGGCTTCAATTCGAGATGCCTTTAATACGTTCCACAACGAAACATTGTCTCGAAATTTGGTAGAAAATCCGAAGAAATTCTGATCGTATGTTAAGTACACAAGCGGCAAGACGCAGTCAATACCTTCGTTGCGCAGTGCCGATGGTACTGTTACCGTCGAGTGTGCTCCTAAAGCGGAGTTATTGAACGCAGTTTTCCGAAATTCCTTCACCAGGGAAGACGAATGGAATATTCCAGAATTTTAAACACGAACAGCTGCTAGCATGAGTTTCTTAGAAGTAGATACTTTAGGGGTTGCGAAGCAACTCAAATCGCTTGATACGGGCAAGTCTTCAGGTCCAGATTGTATACCGATTAGGTTCCTTTCAGATTGCGCTTATACAATGGCTCCCTACTTAGCAATCATATACAACTGCTCGCTCACCGATAGATCTGTACCTACAGATTGGAAAATTGCGCAGGTCGCACCAGTGTTTAAGAAGGGTAGTAGGAGTTATCCATCGAACTACTGACCTATATCATTGACGTCGGTTTGCAGTAGAGTTTTGGAGCATATGCTGTATTCAAACATAATGAATCACCTCGAGGGGAACGCTCTATTGATACGTAATCAGCACGGTTTCGGGAAACATCGTTCTTGTGCAACGCAGCTAGCTCTTTATTCGCACGAAGTAATGGCCGCTATCGACAGGGGATCTCGAGTTGATTCCGTATTTCTAGATTTCCGGAAAGCTTTTGACACCGTTCCACACAAGCGACTTCTAATCAAGCTGCGGGCCTATGGGGTATCGTCTCAGTTGTGCGACTGGATTCTTGATTTCCTGTCAGGAAGGTCGCAGTTCGTAGTAATAGGCGGCAAATCATCGAGTAAAACTGAAGTGATATCAGGTGTTCCCCAGGGAAGCGTCCTGGGACCTCTGCTGTTCCTGATCTATATAAATGACGTGGGTGACAATCTGAGCAGTTCTCTTAGGTTGTTCGCAGATGATGCTGTAATTTACCGTCTAGTAAGGTCATCCGAAGACCAGTACCAGTTGCAAAGCGATTTAGAAAAGATTGCTGTATGGTGTGGCAAGTGGCAGTTGACGCTAAATAACGATAAGTGTGAGGTGATCCACATGAGTTCCAAAAGAAATCCGTCGGAATTCGATTACTCGAGAAATAGTGAAATTCTCAAGACTGTCAATTCAACTAAGTACCTGGGTGTAGAAATTACGAATAACTTCAGTTGGAAAGACCACATACATAATAATGTGAGGAAGGTGAGCCAAAGGTTGTGTTTCATTGGCAGGACACTTAGAAGATGCAACAAGTCCACTCGTTCGTCCTCTGTTAGGACATTGCTGCGCGGTGTGGGATCCTTACCAGGTGGGATTGACCGAGGACATCGAAAGGGTGCAAAAAAGAGCAGCTCGTTTTGTATTATCGCGTAATAGGGGAGAGAGTGTGGCAGATATGATACGCGAGTTGGGATGGAAGTCATTAAAGCAAAGACGTTTTTCGTCGCGGCGAGGTCTATTTACGAAATTTCAGTCACCTACTTTCTCTTCCGAATGCGAAAATATTTTGTTAAGCCCAACCTACATAGGTAGGAATGATCATCAAAATAAAATGAGAGAAATCACAGCTCGAACAGAAAGGTTTAGGAGTTCGTTTTTCCCGCGCGCTGTTCGGGAGTGGAATGGTAGGGAGATAGTATGATTGTGGTTCGAAGAACCCTCTGCCAAGCACTTAAATGTGAATTGCAGAGTAATCATGTAGATGTAGATGTAGATGTAGATGAACTAGTCTCCAACAGCACATCAGTGGTGCATGGCAGTCCCTGGCATTCTTCTCGTTGTTGTTAACAGAGATCCAAACTAACTAGATCACCACAGACCACTAATAATGTGCCATCTATGCAGTGGTCAATCAGTTCTGCAATTGTGTGGAAGGCAGAGAGTTCCCGATTTTCACAGATAATGCCCCCATCACCACATTGTTTAAAAAAGAGTTGCCTAACAGTTTGCCATGACAGATTAGACAGGCAGAGTTCATCTCCAAATTTACAATCGATATCCACCTATGTGAGTGGCTATAAGAACATCATTGCTAACTGCTTATCCAGAAATTAGACCAATATTGGGGTAGTACATTGGGACCCTGTCATACATATACAGGTGCTGAACAAAGAGTGGGAGAAATAGAAACCAAGTCTACACATACAGAGAGTAGAAACAGCATAGGCAAATATAACTCTGTGGTCCAATGTGACACATGGTAGCATGTGCATCTACATCCCATATGTCTCCTGGAGAAGCATTTCTTTGGCCTTCCATAACTTCACACAAGTGGCAGTATGGCTAAACTGGTGTAGAGTAAGATAATGTTGCCTGGGATTGACGGAGATTGCTACAAGTGGGTAAAGCAAGTGATAGGTGTCAGCAAAGTAAGACGGGCCACTGTGATCATGACCCACAAGGTGCTGTTATCACACGTTTGGCCAGGAAGTAGGTTACAGTACGCTTGTTCGCCCACTGCTTGAATACTGCTCAACAGTTCGGGACCCGTACCAGATAGGTTTGATAGAAGAGATAGAGAAGATCCAACGGAGAGCAGCGCCCTTCGTTACAGGATCATTTTGTAACCGCGATAGCGTTACGGAGATGATAGATAAACTCCAGTGGAAGACTCTGCAGGAGAGACGATCAGTAGCTCGGTACGGGCTTTTGTTAAAGTTTCAAGAACATACCTTCACCGAAGAGTCAAGCAGTATATTGCTCCCTCCTACGTATATCTCGCGAAGAGACCATGAGGAGAAAATCAGAGAGATTAGAGCCCACACAGAAGCATACTGACAATCCTTCTTTCCACGAACAATACGAGACTGGAATAGAAGGGAGAACCGATAGAGGTACTCGGGGTACCCTCCGCCACACACCGTCAGGTGGCTTGCGGAGTATGGATGTAGATGTAGATTAAGAAAAGGCAAACCTACTTTCTGGCATTTGTAGACTTAAAGAAAGCTTTTGACAATGTTGACTGGAATACTCTCTTTCCAATGCTGAAGGTGACAGGGGTAAAATACAGGGGAGCGAAAGGCTATTTATAGTTTGTACAGAAACCAGATGGCAGTTATAAGAGTCGAGGGACATGAAAGGGAAACAGTGATTGGGAAGGGAGTGAGACAGGGTTGTAGCCTCTCCCCTATGTTATTCAATCTGTATATTGAGCAAGCAGTAAAGGAAACAAAAGAAAAATTCGGAGTAGGTATTAAAATCCATAGAGAAGAAATAAAAACTTTAAGGTTCGCCGATGACATTGTAATTCTGCAAAAGACTGCAAAGGACTTGGGAGAGCAGTTGAACGGAATGGACAGTGTCTTGAAAGGAGGATATAAGATGAACATCAACAAAAGCAAGACGAGGATAATGGAATGTAGCCGAATTAAGTCGGGTGATTCTGAGGGAATTAGATTAGGAAATGAGACACTTAAAGTAGTAAAGGAGTTTTGCTATTTGGGGAGCAAATTAACTGATGATGGTCGAAGTAGGGATGATATAAAATGTAACCTGGCAATGGCAGGGAAAGCGTTTCTGAAGAAGATAAGTTTGTTTATATCGAGTATAGATTTAAGTGTCTGAAAGTCGTTTCTGAAAGTATTTGTATTGAGTGTAGCCATGCATGGAAGTGAAACATGGACGATAAATAGTTTGGACAAGAAGAGAATGGAAGCTTTCGAAATGTGGTGCTACAGAAAAATGCTGAAGATTAGATGGGTAGAAAGTATTGAATAGGACTGGGGAGAAGAGAAGTTTGTGGCACAACTTGACAAGAAGAAGGGAACGGTTGGTAGGACATGTTCTGAGGCATCAAGGGGTCCACAATTTAGTATTGTAGGGCATTGAGGAGGGTAAAAATCGTAGAGGGAGACCAAGAGATCAACACACTAAGCAGATTCAGAAGGATGTAGGTTGCAGTTCGTACTGGGAGATGAAGAAGCTTGCACAGGATAGAGTAGTATTGAGAGCTGCATCAAACCAGTCTCAGAACTGAAGACCTCAACACCAACATATTATCTATGTAATTTAGGCGAACAAGGACTCACAACCTTTTGTTCTCTCCCTTCCTGGTCAGTCATTGTCTGGTACGGTCAAATAAAATTGTTGGTTGGTCAAGGGTATGTAGAGATTTTGTTATTTGTGCCCTTTTTGCATAATAATACCTTTTTAATTTCATTGTGTTAGTTATTACGACTAATCATACATTTTTTCGTGAATTTGATAATTAAATGTAGCTTACTTTGTGTAGGGATGTCTGTTAGTGAATGACGACGTATTAACGACAAACGGCATCAATCTGTATTATACGTTTGGATGTCCAATCGATAGCTTTTATGCGTAAATCACGTCCTAAAATTGTATTCGGCAACAGAAAATCCCGGTAGAGAAGCCTAGCTAAAAAAAAAGTATGAATCATGGTAGTAGGAATTAAATTCCAATTTAAATATTGAAAAAAATATTTTACACGTTTTTTCAAGTATATAATTTTTGTTGATTTAATTGAAAATTGAATTAGCCAAAGATTACGTTAATTTGATTCAGACTTGCATTTGAATTCAAACCTTTTAAAAGCCAGGATAATATAAAATTAAATAATAATAAAATGGTAATAATAATAAAAAAGGTCACCATTAGAATTTACTCACTCCCATCTACAAGCCCTAGAAGTTCATAACGGGAATTTCCAAACACCCTGTTTACCAGTATCAGTTAGCAGGGAATATTCTTCTATTTATACAAACATTTAAATAGATAAAGTTTTTTAGAAGACTGCTGTAAATTTACTATAATATTTAATTTCTATTCAGAGAACTTATAGCAATTATGTTAACGCATAGATATTTTCGAGGCGTTACTTCGCCTGTAGCGGCAACACCTGAAAGAAAGCGTGACATAACGATGAACTTAAATCTGTAAATGGTGATTAATTACTAAAATAAAATTACATAAATTAATGATAAGCTACTTAACTCTTCAGTGATACTTCACAGCAGCAAGGTTGTGTAATCTTCTACTGTACTAAAAGTAAGTGAGGACTAGTATTATGTTCTGGACGCTACATTATGAGAGAACGAGTCGGTGAGTAAAAAGTAACCGCAGCGTCACAGTTCCAAACGCCTCATTGTGTAATGTGTATTTTAACTGGGGACCTACAGACGACGGAGAGGCTTCGTCCCGCTGTAGCCCTCAGTGGTTCACAACCCCACTACAGTACACAGCAGTCCACCCACCCCACCGCCGTCCCACATCGAACCCAAGGTCATTGTGCGGTTCAGCCCCCAGTGGATCCCCCAGGGATGTCTCATACCAGACGAGTGTAACCACAGATGTCTGTGTGGTAGAATAATTTTGGTGTACGCGTACGTGGAGCAATCGCAGCAGTCGTCGATATAGTGTAACTGAGCCGGAATAAGGGTAACCAGCCCTCGTTCACCGAGGCAGTTGGAAAACCGTCTTAAAAACCATCCACAGGCTGGCCGGCACACCGGACCTCGACACTAATCCGCCGGGTGGATTCGTGCGAGTGACCGGCACGCCTTTCCACTCGGGAAACAGCGCGTTAGACCAGCGTCTAGCCGGGCGTGCAAACTCGTCATACTTGAGGAACGACAGCGGGAACGAAGGACGCCCGATAGTGCTGATGTAACAGCGGCGCCTTGACTTTTGAAGCATGCAACCTGAACATGAGACATGTACTTGCTCTGTTTCTGATCTGTAGTGGACACAACAGCTGTTGGAGTGAGCGGTGTTTTTTTCTGTCTGGACAAGTAGTGATCCCAGAGCAGTCGGAGAAATGGGCCTCTCCGAGTCAAGAGGAGCAATTCCGGAATGTTTTAGCCCCTGACGGTACGACCCTGCTAGTTTCGTTACATATGAGCTGCGCATTGGGTGTATTCGCTGCACACATGTCCGTGGTTGCCGTGTTACGGCTTGTGGCCGTTTATTAATGGTACAGGGGCTGTGTGTGTGTGGTGGTTCTGTATGTGAGAGCTGTTCAACTTGTAAAGTTTTACACTCTGAGCTGTGAGCGTGCTTTTATTTGTGCCGTGAGCATAAATCAGTTGTTGACACAACTTGTACCAAGAATTTATTTTATTATTTGTTCTATGTGAATGATGAATTGCATGTGTTACTGTATAAGAATTTATTTAAGATATATGATCAGGTAGAGTGGTGCTGGTAGGTTGTTATGGTACCAGTCTGGTGACTTAATAGACTAAAGTATACTTGTGTATTATGAAATAATCCTATTCCTTGGTAAATTACGTTTAATTGCAGAATTTCCTTTGTTCTTATTACTGTTGCTAGTGGAGGGCTCCGATTTGCAAATTGTTAATTTTGTTGCCCAACTATGTATCTTGAGGCAAAAGTTGGACATAAATTTCTCTATTTTATGTAAGACATTTTGTTGTATTGATTGTCTTCAGCCCTGCATAAGGATCCTTACGAGCTACGGGAGGCTATTTGGTTTCGTTGATATTACATTACTGTTTTGTTATCAGACGTATTTTGATCTTTAATAAATTAATAGATAAAGTGAGCCCCCAGACCGATCCCCACTCCACATAAAGTGTACACAACATTTGGCATTAGGACATAGGTGTGCATTGTGCCAGCTGCTACGTAGGTGAGTAGTATTAGAATGTAGCTGAGAGATCGTGTCTCGCTTTCGTGTGTGCTTTTTCTAAATCGGAAATTTGTGGCAAGTTCTATGGGACCAAACTGCTGAGGTCAACGGTCCCTAGCCTTATACACTACTTGCTCTAACTTAAGCTAACTTACGCTAAGGACAAGACACACGCCCAAGCCCGAGGGATGCAAGACGCCCCAGACCGCGCGGCGAGCTGTTTCAGTCCAGGCTGTGAGAGACGAGCTGGTCCCGGAGTGGGTTAGGAACGGGGAGCTCAATCTCGACAATGTGTGGCCGATATGGCGGTGAAGTGACAGAGGTACAGCTTGACAGAGGTATATCGTAAATATTTGAGTAGCACTATCCATGTTATTATGTCAGTCGTCTCCGAATTTGAAATACTGGTGCAATTCTTGCAGAGTGAATAACCTCTGTGGCGCCAGTTGCGTACATCACAAGGAAGAATCGTGCATTGTAGGAATAGAATTAATGACCTGTTAGGACTAGTTGGGGAAAAGACTAAGCCTGTATTAGATGAGTTGCACGAAACTTATCATTTGTTAATAATAGTTTCAGCGCGAGGTAGCCGGTCTAGCTTGATTGTGGTAGTGGAAGATGAAGTCACGCAACGTGATACGGTTGGGCTGCCAGAAAGGGAAGGAAAAGCGTGGATGGCGCAGTTTGCTAGGATTCCCCACCCGTTAACAGCAATGTTTAACAATGAGGAATTCCCGATTTATTCCGTACCTCATACATACGCTGAATCGTTTGTAAAATGGATGACGGAGCAGAAGGGCGTGTTTAGGTTGCAGAATGTGGAACTTTTGCAGTTAATTTACTCGGGCAGTAGAGGTGGCTTGGCAAGTAGGGTAGCCAGGACCATAGTAGAAGGAATACAGTTCATCAATGACTATGCGAAAGTGTAATATCTGTGCAGGCAATGCCGAAGTCAAATGAATCACATTACGGTAGCGAACAAGGGGCAAACGAGGAGCTAAAAAAATATGTTAAACAGGTTCACGCAGATGTGCGTCTTGTACACGGATCACTGAGGCGAAGGTGGTGGCTAACATCGTAGAAGACATAAAACCATCTGTTTGGAGCCTGTATGATTTCCGCTTGGCTCGTGCCACATCTAGTGATGTGAAAAATGCATTACATCCCAATGAAGGGAGTAGGTTTCTGAATCAAGGTGCAAAGAAATGTTTTTCGAGAATAAAGTTCAAATTAAACAGATATTTCATATGCGGGAACGTGAGGCATTTCCAGAGAGATTCCTCACTGCAAAATAATATTTCAGGTAATAAAATACGACGGTGACGTAATGGTGCAGAGACATGCGTCAGTTATATCGCTGCCCCAGTAAGACTTAAGACCAGGTTTACGCATCAGCAGTTTAGAACACCTTGTGATTGCTGTGAAATTAGTAGGTAGCTCAGTCACTCTCTCGAGAGCTGAGTGGTTTAGTGCTCACCAAGAAGTGTATAGATGTCGTGTTTGAATTCCGATCATACCACATACTTAACGACCAATTCTAATACACTGCAGATATTGAGGTGCATTCAGGTTAGGATGAATATATGGGAATTTACATGGAAAATATAGATGTAGATAGTGTAGGGGTTATTGACTGAGAAGAGCAGAGGCCTGTCTGACACCAAAGTTCCTGCTGCACTTTGAAGACCCTTTCGAGATTGCTAGACTTGTGACAGCAGGCACAGTTATTATTAAAGATGTGTCGATAGTTAATGAATGCAGGGCACACGTCTCTGCGGCCAAGAAAGCCTACGAACAAGGATTTATTGTATATACAGCTTTGGTTATTGCTGATCGTTATTTAAACCTTCGTCGTATAGCAGTGGTGGTGTTTCCTTCCGTCTCCTGGCAGATTAAAATCAAATTTTAGTACTCAATAACCCATACTTTTCGATATTTTTTTGGTCTCGGTCATAATAGTTTTTTTCGTTTTTTAATAATAAATGGATAAAAAGCCGCCATATCAATTTACTATAACAGCAGTGCTAAACGTTTTGGTTTTTAATGAAACTTTTTGTAAAAACGAGTAATATTCATTCGAAAAACTTTTATTGTTTCGAAATATAGATTTATTATGGAATGTCCGTTAATTAGGTGAGGTTTTTTTACCTTAGACGCCCCATCTCCCGTTGGTAATATTTGATGAAGTGTGGTGAGAATAGCCCCCCCTCCTCCCCCTCCTTCTTCTCGTGGGCTTTGCGGTAGTCAGGTAAAAACACGTAAAAATGATATTTTTTAAAGTGTTTCAAACATTGATTAAAACACGGCGGAGAAAAGGCTCCTCGAAAATAGTATTAACCGTTTTCACGGATACCTAAAAACGTGACCTTTTCCTGGTACCTTACATATATCAGATGTCATTGAATCCTTACTTACTTTGCACATGAAACACAACATTGTTTCTGCGTTCCATTGAACTGTATGATCACGCGGTTTCTTATGTTACAGGGTCTCGGGAAACCATAGAAAGGGCGTCCGTCTAAAAGGGGGCAGGTAAAACACAGTAAGGTAGTTACAGAAACGCTCGGTATTGTAGTTGTAAATTGTCGTAGCTGTGTTGGTAAAGAACCAGAGCTCCAAGCCCCAATAGAAAGCCCTGAAGCTCAAATAGTTATAGGTACGGAAAGCTGGCTAAAACCGGAAATAAGTGCAGACCAAATTTTTTCAAACGAGCTAACAGTACTCAGAAAGGATAGATTAAATACGGTTGGTGGTGGATTACGTATTGCTGTCAGATGTAGTTTACCTTGAAGTGAAATTTAAATAGATAATTCCTGCAGAGTAGTATGGGTAGAGGCTATACCTGACACTCGGACTAAATCAAAATTGGGTCGTTTTACCGACCTCTGTCTCAGATGATATAGTTGCTGAACAGTTCAAAGAAAACCTGTCTCATTTCAAATAGGTACCCCAATCACACAATTATAGCCGGTGGCGACTTCAATCTACACCCGATATGCCGCGAAAATTATACGTTTAAAGCCGGCGGCAGGCATAAAACGCCATCCGAAATTGTACTGAATGCTTCCCCAGTAAATAATTTTGAACAATTAGTTAAAAACTCCACTCTAAGCGTAAATGGTTGCGAAAGCATACTTCACCTCTTATCAATAAATAATCCGGGACAAATAGGGAGTATTATCACGAATACAGGGATTAGCGACCACAAGGCAGTTGCTGCTAAGCCAAACACCGTAACATGCACAACCATCAAAAAGAAACGCAAAGTACATCTATTTATGAGATTTTCACTCTGCAGCGGAGTGTGCGCTGATATGAAACTTCCTGGCAGATTGAAACTGTGTGCCGGACCGAGACTCGAACTCGGGACCTTTGCCTTTCGCGGGCAGGTGCTCTGCCAGCTGAGCTACCCAAGCACGACTCACTCCCCGTCCTCACAGCTTGTTGGTAGAGCACTTGCCCGCGATAGGCAAAGGTCCCAAGTTCGAGTCTCGGTCCGGCACACAGTTTTAATCTGCCAGGAAGTTTAATATAAGCACACACTCCGCTGCAGGTTGAAAATATCATTCTGGAAACATCCCCCAGGCTGTGGCTAAGCCATGTCTCCGCAATATCCTTTCTTTCAGGAGTGCTAGTTCTGAAAGGTTCGCAGGAGAGCTCCTGTAGAGTTTGGAAGGTAGGAGACGACGTACTGGCAGAAGTAAAGCTGTGAGGATGGGGCGTGAGTCATGTTTGGGCAGCTCAGTTTGCTGAGCACTGCCGGCGAAAGGCAAAGGTCACGAGCTCGATTCTCGGTCCGGCACACAGTTTTAATCTGCCAGGAAGTTTTACATCTATTTAAAAAATCAGATAAAAATGCTCTTAACGCATTTTTAACAGTCTCCGCTCCTTCCGATCTGACCGCATAAGCGTAGAGAAGATGGGGAATGATTTCAAATAGATAGTATGACGTCATTTGAGAGATATATACCATATAAATTAATAAGTGATGGTACTGATCCTCCATGGTACACAAAACGGCTCAGGTCACTGTTGCAGAAGCAACAAAAAAAGGGTGCCAAATTTAAAACAATGCAAAATCCCCAAGATTAGAAAAGTTTTGGCGAAGTTCGAAATATAGCGCGTACTTCAGTGTGAGATGCTTTTAACAACTTCCACAACGACACTCTGTCTCGGAATCTGGCAGAAATCCCAGAGAGATTCTGGTCATACGTAAAGCACAGCAGTGTCAAAACGCAATCAATACCTTTACTGCGTGATAACAACAGTGGAATCACTGATGAAAGTGACACTAAAGCAAAGTTATTAAACACGGTTTTCCAGAATTTCTTCACCAAAGAAGACAAAGTAAATATTCCTGAATCCCAATCAAGAACAAATGCCAAGATGAGAAACACAGAAGTAGATATTCTCGGTGTGGCAAAGCTGCTTTGCTTTAATAAAGGCAAGTCCTCCAGTCCAGATTGTATACCAGTGAGGTTCCTTTCAGAGAATGCTGATACAATAGCTCCATATTTAGCAATTATATACAAACGCTCGCTCGCAGAAAGTTCCGTGCCTAAAGAGTGGAAAATTGCTCAAGTCACACCGATACCCAATAAGGGAAATAGGAGTAATCCGCTGAATTACAGGCCCATATCACTAACGTCGATTTGCAGTAAGGTTTTGGAACATATACTCTGTTCGAACATTACGAATGACCTCGAAGAAAACGTTTTATTGATACTTAGTTAGCATGGATTCAGGAAACATCGTTCTTGTGAAACACAACTTGCTCTTTACACGCATGAAGTGGCTTTCGACATCCTTCTTCACAAGCGTCTTCTAACAAAATTACGCGCCTATGAAATATTGCCTCAGTTGTGCGACTGGATTCGTGTTTTCCTGTGAGAAAGGTCACAGTTCGTAGTAATAGACGGAAAGTCATCGAGTAAAACAGAACTAATATCCGGCCTTCGCCAAGGAAGTGTTGTAGGTCCTCTGTTGTTCCTGATCCATATTAACGACATAGGAGACAATCTAAACGTTTTCATAACCAAAACATATATAAAGTTAACACCCATACTACAGTGGTACAAGTTTACATCTCTATCTACACCACAGATGATGAACAGATTGGAGCAATGTACGATAAAAGAGACTGTTCAGATAGTTAAGCGAGACAAAAATTTAAAATGTGAAGAGAGACTGAATACGCTAACAGGCATATGAAGAAAAAACATTAGGGAAACATAGGTTTGGGGGAAGGGATAAAAGGGGAATCCACCTTTTAGAATCTTGCACCAAGTGTAATTTAATCATCGCCAACTCTTTGCTTAAGAATCACGATAATAGAATGCATATTGGGAATATAATTTTCGAAACCAGATTTTAAATTGTAGGACATTTCCCGATGCACACCCAGACCAACGGTGATTTGTTGGTTATGTACTGCAGTTTACAACTAAAGAGACAGCAAAAGTTAGCAAATTAAGGACATGTAACCTGAATAAGTTAAAACCCTTAGTTTTTCGATAATCATAAAGCGAACATTAGGCACGGACTGACTGAAAGGGAAGAAGGAATTCACTACAGTACGAATGGGTGTCTTAGAGAAAAGAACTAGTGAAGGCAGCAGAGGATGTAAATGAAGAAAAGCTAGAGTAGAAGCCCTTGGATAACACACAATATATTGCATTAAATTAACAACAGGGGAAAATACAAAAGTGCAGCAAGTAAGGCAGGCCACAGCGAACAGGAGTGTGTAAAAAGTGGTGTTGACAGAGAGACCAAAATCACAAATGTGATTTTGCACTTGGAAACATAGATGCCGAAGTTAAATTTTTAAAAAAGAGGAAAGAAAATTTTAGAAGCAACTGTCAGGAGCTCATTTGGCAAGCCAGAACCAAGCAATGAACAAAAGTCAGGAAGGTGGAGGGAACATGTAGAGAGAACAGGTGGATGGGCAGAACAAACTAACATGAGCAAAATGCTAGATTCCTGTGAAACACCTGAACACACAAGACAATACTGAACCTACCACTTACCTTA
Source organism: Schistocerca americana (assembly GCF_021461395.2). Classification (NCBI taxonomy): domain Eukaryota; kingdom Metazoa; phylum Arthropoda; class Insecta; order Orthoptera; family Acrididae; genus Schistocerca; species Schistocerca americana. Next base: position 383,628,555 of record NC_060123.1, on the reverse strand, counting down.
GGAGAAAGACTGGAGAAAGGCAAATTTGTGTTTTAGATATTTATATTTAAAGAAAGCTGCCATATCAGTATTGTTTTGCAGGACAGCCTACATGTCAGAGGCAAAGAACACTTATTTTGTGCCCTAACATGTAGGCTGCCCTGTATGGCAGTTAAGTTGTGTTGGATCAGTATCAACCTGCATTACTGATCTGCTTTCCTGTGGTGCCCTGTACATCAAAGACAAATTAATCATTTTCAGGACCCTTAATGACAAGTGTGTTGTGGGAGTAGTATTGACCTGCATTATTGAAGTGGATCACAGGGGCTACACATTGTGGTGAGCATGGCTAAAACAGGTTGAGATGGGTAGAAAAGGAGAGGGACACATTGAGTGGGAACAGGAAATGGACAGAGAGAGGGGAAGAGGGGGAGATGCATGATGTAAATGGAAGCTGACGAGGGGTAGAGGGCAGATGGAAGAGTGAATGGGAAGGTGGAGATCGGAAGAGGGAAGGGGAGGATGATGTTTATGAGAGGGGAGGTAGGAAGTTAGCAGGGTCGGTGGAGCAGTTTATTACTCTGAGATCTATTCCACCTGACTACCATTATGACAAAACCAAATGCTGGAAGGTGATATAATGTGAGTGGCATACTATTATTAATGTATCGGTGCCAATGGTTAGTCACTTGAGAGCCTTGGTGCCACACAGAATGTATTACATCCGGCTTGCAGTGGACCAACATCCGCCGCCTACATTTCTTACGTGTTGTAAGCACCACCGACCATGACCTTTATATTTCTTGAAGATGTTTAGCTCTCAAAGATAGTCCTGATCTACCAATCCCAATTCTACTCACTGCAAGCAACCTTGGGAAGCAACAAATCAACCAAGTAATGTTGTAAGGAAAAAGGGTGTTGCAGCAAATAAGAACATGGGCCTTCTGTGATAAATAAAATATAATTCAGAGGCACAGTGTTCTAAAAAAGAAGCACATGTTACAACTGCAAGGGATTGTTATTGCAGTAATGTTGGGCAGCAGTAGTTAGTCTGAGATCACACAAATGACACCGTATCAGGCTAACGTGTTCTTCCCTTACGCGCCTTAGACGACACATCTCTCATTTATGTTCATAAATAATGTTCACAATGAATCAGGCTCTGTCCTTCAGAACAATTCAATATACTTTAGCCCCTTCTAGAACAAGCTGTATTCTCTTTATGTACATAGAATCTAGATACTGGTTTCACTCAGAGTTAAACAATTAATTGTGCACTGCCACACGGGACTTCTAATGATGCTACTACAACAAACACTCGCTCGCCTGAACATTACCACAATACGCAATTAATTTAGATTCTTTTAATTGCGTTCTACTCTACGGCCATCTTCCGCGCCGTAAAACGTTGAAGACACATCGGAAATTCACACGAGCGCAGAGCCACGCAAGAAATCAGTTACCCATGACATGAGACTGCATCTCGATTGCGATACGCGGTTCTAGCATTGTTCTAAAGTTCATCACAGTCCCAATGAGACTTCGTATCACACAAACACAATACCTGCCTCGAATACGCCTTTACTGGCGTATTAGATTGCGGAATGACCTGTCGCTACTCAGCTGCTGTTCCAGACACTCGGAGCAGTGCCCGAAAAACCATTTGTACTGTAAAAGTACTTAACTGAGCGAATAAAATTTTAATTTCATCGGAGCTGTCAGTTACGTGTTTGTCCATTTTGAAGAAGGCAAAGTGATTCTCTCGAGCGAAATCGCCGTCGCCAAAACTAGCTCTACGTCCACTTTATTCGTACCCCAGTGCCCATAAGTAATGACGTCGTTATTTATTTTATGAACTAATGAAAGAAAATATCGGGTAAGAGAGGAGATCGTTTTCTTAAACCCTGCTCTCAATTACGTGCTTTAGGTTACATTCAAAATATATTTTTCTTAACATGAAGGGTTAAGAACAAGGGGGACTATTTTCTCTCGACGCCTATATCTCGCAATATCGCTATCGAAGTTCTAAGGGGGGTCCAGGTGGAGGGGGGGGGGGGGGAGAGGGTGTCAGTTCCCTGATACGGGAACGGTATTACTACGCTATAATTTTCCCGTGGAACTGGCACTCCCATCTACGTCCGACCATGTCAACCAGTACGCCTTCCCACTCGAGGTGACTCAGAGCCTTTTATACCCATCGTTCGATGTATGCCTGCCCACTGCCCTCTGCATGTTCTTATTTTCATTTACTTTGCCTAATAATGGTTTGAATGTGAGTGAAGCCCTTACGTTAATATCATAATGAAAATTACTCTTGGAGCCTATAAATAAAATTCCAAAATAGAGTGGGTGTATTTATACAGCCCTACGTAACGTGGTAGCTACGTTACAGTTTGGAGGAAGATATGATAAAAGGAAGGGGTTGGAGAAAATGAGCAAGGAGAGGGGGGGGGGGGGGGGTAGGAGGATATAAACAGAAAGAGTAGAGAGGAGGAGATAGACATATAGAAGTGGGAAGAAAAGGTAGACAGTCAGAGTGAGGAGGATGCGGACACAGGTAAAGGAGGAGGTGTGCTGACTATGTGCGTTGAATTCGTATGTGGGTAAGGCTGTGGGGAAAGGTAAGTAGCCTATAAAAGAAAACCGCCTTTTCAATGGCTGTATTGAGTGCAAGGGGTCGTAATGTCTCCCAGAAATCGTATTTTCGGCTCCATTTTAAAGTAGTTTTCGTGCCCACACTCTTTAGGCGCCGGCAGATGAATGCAGACGTACGCAACTTCGGTGACGAATTGCGGAAGAGGAGAGAGGCTCGGGTTTTTGGGCGACGCCGCGCGACCCACAGGCGCGCCATATTTCACGCCGGCCGCTCAGGTGGGCGCGCACATTTTTATTGTTCATTCCTCGCGGCCGGCGCGGCTGGCGAGCCTGTTGCGGCTTCAGAGCGGCGCGGCGTGGCCTGGCATTAGCACCTATCTGCCGGCTGATGTATTGGCCGTCGCGGGCGCCGCGCGCTGGATTTATCTGCCCCCGGGGAGCGGCGCTCGTTGCGCGCGTTTCGCCTCTGACAAGAGTCCTGGCGTGTCCCGCGGCGTCGCTGCGGCCACGCAGCCGGCAGCTGCGGCTGACCGGCCCCTCACTGCGGTCGCGCTGCAGCAGCCGCGACCCGACAGGCAGCCCGCTCTCAACAGGCGTGCCAACCGGGCACTTCCAACCTTTCCTTTCCTCCTTTTAAAAACGTATGCATCTCCTCAGATACTCCTAAAGCCACCTTACGGGATGTGGTGCAGGATATTTTGTGCGCCGCTGTCATCCTCACCTTTTCCTGTTTAACGTCGTGTGTGGTTCGCCTGAAGAACGATTGCTGGTAGGCTTCTCTGTGAGTTCGAATGTGTCCAGTTTTACCCTCATGATTCTCTCGCGGGAAGTGTGTACACTACTGGCCATTAAAATTGATACACCACGAAAATGACGAGCAACAGACGCGAAATTTAACCGACAGGAAGAAGATGCTCTGATATGTAAATGATTAGCTTTTCAGACCATTCACACAAGGTTGGCGCCGTCGGCGACACTTACAACGTGCTGACATGAGGAAAGTTTCCAACCGATTTCTCATACACAAACAGCAGTTGACCGGCGTTGTCTGGTGAAACGTTGTTGCGATGCCTCGTGTAAGGAGGGGAAATGTGCACCATCACGTTTCCGACATTGATAAAGTCGGATTGTAGCCTATCGCGATTGCGGTTTATCGTATCACGACACTGCTGCTCGCGTTGCTCGAAATCCAATGACTGTTAGCAGAATATGGAATCGTTGGTTTCAGGAGGGTAACACGGAACGCCGTGTTGGATCCCAATGGCCTCGTATCACTACCAATCGAGATGATAGGCATCTTATCCGCATGGATGTAACGCATCGTGCAGCCACGTCTCGATCCCTGAGTCAACAGACGGGAAAGTTTGCAAGACAACAACCATCCGCACGAACAGTTCGACGACGATTGCAGCAGCATGGACTATCAGCTCGGAGACCATGGCTGCGGTTACTCATGACGCTGCATCACAGGCAGGATCGCCTGCGATGGTGTACTCAATGACGAACCTGGGCGCACGTATGGCAAAACGTCATTTCTTCGGATGAATCCAGGTTCTGTTTACAGCATCATGTTGGTCACATCCGTGTTTGGCGACATCGCGGTGAACGCACATTGGAAGCGTCTATTCTTCATCGCCATACTGGCGTATCACCCGGCGTGATGGTATGGGGTGCCATTTGTTACACGTCTCGTTCACCTCTTGTTCGCATTGACGGCACTTTGAACAGTGGACGTTACATTTCAGATGTGTTACGACCCGTGGCTCTACCATTCATTCGATCCCTGCGAAACCCTACATTTCAGAAGGATAATGCACGTCCGCATGTTGCAGGTCCAGTAGGGGCCTTTCTGGATACAGAAAATGTTCGACTGCTGCCCTGGCCAGCATATTCTCTAGATCTCTCACCAATGGAAAACCCTACTACTAGCCTACTGGAGCAGAGGGGACTAGGGCAGGGAAAGAAGAGGTCAATGGTGGTCGAGCAAATGGCTCGTCACAATATGCCAGTCACTATTCTTGATGAACTGTGGCATCGTGTTGGAGCTGCAAGGGCAGCTGTACCTTTACATGCTATCTAAGCTCTGTTTGACTCAATGCCCAGGCGTATCAAGGCCGTTATTACGGCCAGAGATGGTTGTTCTGGGTACTGATTTCTCAGGATCTATGCACCCAAATTGCGTGAAAATGTAATCACATGTCAGTTCTAGTATAATATATTTGTTCAATGAAAACCCATTTATCTTCTGTATCTCTTCTAGGTGTAGCAATTTTAATGGCCAGTAGTGTCGGAAGAAGCAACAACTCGGCTGATAAACCATTCCATGGTGTGAAGCGCTCGTCTCGCAGCCTGTGCCATTGGAAAAAATGTTCAAATGTGTGTGAAATCATTTGGGACTTAACTGCTACCGTCATCAGTCCCTAAGCTTACACACTACTTAACCTAAATTGTCCTAAGGACAGACACACACACCCACGCCCAAGGGAGGACTCGAACCTCCATCAGGACCAGCCGCAGAGTCCGTGACTGCAGCGCCATAGACCGCTCGGCCAATCCCGCGCGGCGTGCCATTGGAGTTGGCTGAGAATTTCCGTGGCGCTTTGGCGCTCCGTAATTGAACCTGTAACGAAACGGGTTGCTCTTCACTGCGTCTTCTCTATTTCCTCTACCTATCGTATTTGGTATGTATCCCAGACTGACTAGCAATATTAGGTACTGATCGATCGAAGGTTTTGTAATTTGAGGGCGAACTGCATATCCTGAAGATTATTTCAATGAATCTCAGTCAGGCCTCTGCCTTATCTACGATTAGTTTTATGTAGTCGTTCAACATTAAATCGTTTCATACACATACTCCTACACATTTTGTTCATGTACCTATTTCCTGTGATTCTTCTGCAGTTTTGTAATTAGACAGTAATGGTTCTTGCTGCCTACTGAAAATGAGGAAAATAAATCTGCGGAGACAAAATGAGTGTTAAGGGACCATTATTTTTCACAATAAATATAAAAGACCTTGTGGACAACGTCAAAAGTTCCATGAGGCCCTTCTCGGAAGATGCTGTTGTATGCAGAGAAATGGAAAAACTAGAAAATTGATGTAAACGCAGTAAGACCTGCAGGAAATAGATGCTTGCTGTGGGGCTCACAGTTCAACCTCAACATTTTTATTTTATTTTATTTTATTTTTCTCCCTAAGTCCTTCGATTGGTTTAATCGTCTCCTGTGCCAAGCTTATCATGTCGAAGTAGCTCTTGGAACCAGCTTTCTCAGCTATTTGTTAGATGTACTCAAATCCATGTCTTCCTTTACAGTTTTTACCCTCTACAGCTCCATCTAGTACCATGGATGTTTTTACCTGATGTCTTAACAGATGTCCTGCCATCCTGTCCCTTCCTCTTGTCGGTGTTATCTAGATATTCGTTTCCTTGCCGATTATGCAGAGATCCTCCTGAATCCCTACCTCATCAGTCCATGTAATTTTCAACATTCTTCTGTAGTACCACATCTCGAATGCTTCAATTCTCCTCTGTTCCAGTTTTCCCACAGCCCATGTTTCACTACCAAACAATGCTGCGCTACAAATGTACATTCTCAGAAAGTGCTTCCTCAATGGTGGACCTCTCTTGGCCAGGAATGCCCTGTTTGCCTTACAGACTGAGCCGTGTGTCGGCTCTCAACTTACATCGCTCTGTTTGGATTGTTCTGAGTCCTTCCATTCCGTCGTTAATTGATTCTTTCACATTTATCGTTATGCTGCGTACAATTCTGTTGAGATTCCCCTCTGGCGGCGTGTCTGTTCTTATCGATCTTCGAGTCGTTGCTTCCTGTTAGCCTTGTGTAAGGGTATAAGATCTTTGTGGGGATGGCCGGTTGGTTGCCTAGCGATGACGAGTCGGTCGGTCGCCTTTTAAAATCGGGAAGGAGAGAATGTCGTACGATGAGACCGCGGCGTGGCGTGGCGGTGGAGAGTTGGCTGTTGTTCCGAGAAGCCGCGTGGTCTATCGTGGCGGTGCGAGACGAGTGGGACGAGTTGACGGGACAAGGCTGTAAGCTCTTGCTGTGAGCACCCGGGGGCCGCGGCTGTGGTTCCGAGTCCCTACTTGGTGGAAGCGGCAACGGATGCCTTTAATACTAGCGACACTCAGTGTAATAGTGATAATTCTCTAATTACAGATAATCAGTGCGTGCCGATCACTAGTAATGATTCTAATCTAAATGATGAGCAAACAAATTCAATTGTGTCCACTGTAAATTTAACGACAATTGATGACGCGGCACCTTCCGTTACAATGAACGCTGCCCAGTTTAACACACCTGATTTGCAAAATTTATATGGTGAACAGATACATATTTCTAACGAAGGTGAGCAATATACACAAAACGCGTCAAATTTATTTGATTCCGATGTAGTGACCAACAGTGCACATCCGATTGGCAAACCTTTTTGTGAATCAGACAATGACCAAATGGTTACCGGTACACAAAACGTGACACATGCAGATACACCATCACACAGCACAGAGAATACAGCAGCTAATTTTGGCATGGATAAAGTTATGGCATTGTTGCTACAACTTAATGAAAATCTCAAACAACAAATTAATGAAAATCTCGAACAGTCGAATGGAAAACAAGACAACAATTTCAAACAAATTAATGAAAAACACGACAACAATTTCAAACAACTTAATGAAAAACACGACAACGATTTCAAACAACTTAATGAAAGTTTCAAACAGTCGAATGAAAAACACGACAGGTCGTTCAAACAAATTAATAAAAAACTTGACACTTCTATTGAACAGCTTACTGAACAGATAACAGCCGTTGCGGAGCAATGTAGTGAAACTAAAAAACCAGTACGTGAGGAAATGAAGGCCTGTGCCAGGAATAATAGTGAAGAGACACGCAATACACATGCAGCCACAACGAAATTACTTAGAGATGAAATTAGTGCAGTCGCTAAACAATGTTCTGAAAAGGCAACACAGTTACGCGACGACTTTAAATTAATGTCAGCAGAACTTTCACACACGCTGGACGCGAAAGTCGACAAGAATTTGAACAACAAAAAAGCCTAATTGACGAACGTTTTAATCACCACCTACAAAACAGTGAAACGCGTTACCGTAAATTCATACAGGAACAGAACAAAGTAAAGAAACAAGTCATGGAAACAATTACTGCACAGAGACAGGAAGATAAGCGTAAAATGTTTACGAAGGCAAAACCACACGTAGACAACAATATTTCTACAGTATCAGATAAAATCAAACAGCTGAACACCGAATTGCATGATGAAATCTCCGATCTTAAAACAAAAACAGACACACACACAGTAGCCTTTCAGACAGTGACCAACAGACTTGAACAATTAGAATTAATACAGGATCCTGATGCAATCAAAGCAGACGTTAAGAAATTGAACAAAACCACACGTAAAATACAAAAACAAATTAATGCTTGTGACACTAAAAACGACGACCACGTAAAAGCACTGACTGAAAAATTTGATGAATTGGCCAGTCTTATTGACGTTATCGAAAATAACAATGACACCAAATCAGACGATACGTCACCAATTTCTTTCAATCAAACACCCAAATTCCAAAATTTACAGCAGACAATCAGTGAGATAAGTCCGTCCAATAATACATTGCGTACAAGAGTGTCGTCTTTACAGCAGGAAGTGACAGAAATGAAAAATGTTTCAGCCTCTAACACGTCACAGCATACGCCACATTGTGAACATTTGTCACATTCACACAGCCAATGTAATTTAGGTAATTTATAGAGTGTACGTGACTTAGATTCCGAACAGTCACAGACAAACGGATTATCATACAATCCTGTACCTGCTCAGACATACAGAGGCGATAATTTTGATTATAAGCACTTTCCATCCGTGAGAAAATTTAAGGTATTTAGGAATAACAGAACGCAGATTCACCCCTTGGATTGGATACAACAATTTAGCATTGCTTTTCCACCAACTTGGCCCGTAACACACAAACTTGAATGTATTTGCAGTTTTTTGGAAGGCGAACCGGCAACTCGTACGAGACCGATCGCGAGGCAATCTTATTCGGTAGAAGAATTTCAGAATGCTTTTCTGTCAGCAATTTTTTGAACACATGGTACAACAAAACCAATACTTAAGTGAGCCGTACAGTGAATCTGCACTAATCCAATTATGTATTTCTAAATTGCCACGATCGTTAAGAGTATCACTTTTAACAGGACAGCAGAAAGAAAATATTTCGGCATTTAGAGATCTGTTACAGCTTTTAGAAGTTCAGCAGTCAGATTATTCTTTCATAAACAAAAATTTTTCACATCATAACCAAGGCCAACCAACATACAGTAAATACGATCAGCCACGCTATTTCAATAGCAAAGGTAATAGACGCTCCAGTAACGATAACCACCAGAACTTTAATAACAGACAAAATTTTAATTATCAGTATCGTCAAAATTTTCAGCAACAGGAAACACACTTTGGTAACAATAGAGGTTTTTCCCCACAAGAGCAACAAAACCAGCTGGTTAACATACCTAACCAACAATGTGGTTTGCAAGGTCAACCAAGCTTTAATGTTTCGCCGCCTACACGTATAGCGTCGGCTCCACCAAACAGTAACGCACAGCAATAAGGAAACCAGTACGTACAGAAAACGCATCATTTCAATTCCTATCGCAACGCGCGGTATAGCAATGATTATTAAGACAGACGTAAAAGTAATGAGCACAGTTTTCAGCGTAACAGTCGGTCTTACCAGCAGCAGAATCATCCACAACAACAGATTATTATGAATGAACCAGACAGTCGGTATCATCCCGACCCTAATACGTCAGGAAGAAATAACATAACAGTACAAATAGTCGAGATGCCACAGCATCCTCCCGCAAATATCACCACGTCAGAAAGAATTTGACTAGATACAGTACAGACTGAATCTTTCAGGAACGTAAGCTATACTTTTGACACACAGACTCTCGTTCACGAAAATGTTATTACTTTTGACGACATCCGAGACACTCTTTTGCACGAAAAACCAGTTAATCAAAAAACCATTTCCCACCCTGTCATTGAAGTAAAGATTGGATCATCCAAATTTTCAGCAGTAATCGATTCTGGATCACCTATGTCAGTCATAAATGAAGAAACCTTCAATGAATGTAACAAAGAGAATGTTTATCCTACGTTACCATTAGGCAGAACTAAAGTAAAAGGAGCAGTATCTAGTAAAGGAGTAGATGTAAAGTTACAGACACACTTATCATTTTGTATTGCAGGTCATACGTTTCACTCAAACTTTTGGATTGTTCCCTTATTGACAACAGACGTTACTTTAGGTACGAATTTTCTGGTACAACATGACGCAATTATTGACTTTCAAAATTCCTATTTAATGTTAAAGGATGAAAATGTACAACTGGCATTAGAATTTCAGCACGCTTTATCTGCAGATGAACAGGCAATTAATCGAACAGAGGTCTTTTCTACATCGCGTAACACGGACTGTCATTCCACATTGTTCACAGATACGTACGTACACAACTATAATACACCAGATGAAGCCGAATATGACGTTATACAAATGATTTCTGATAAGGTTAAACAGAGCAGTGCAAATACAGACGACGAACGTACGCAACTACGCAAAATTCTTTTACAGCAAGCTCCAGTTTTTGACAACGTCCCTGGTACTATGTCCGGTTTTATGTACGGATTTCAAGTTAAACTGCACGACACATTTGAAGCCAAACATTATCCCATTCCGTATATTCACAGAGAACAAGTTAGGAAAGATTTGCAAGCTGTGCTTGACCAAGTTATTATTGAACCGGCAGTTAGTCCGTACATAAACCCGCTCCATATTGTTAAGAAAAAGGATGGCTCACTTCGGCTCGAACTTGATTCGCGTCACATCAATGACATTATTATTAATGAAACAGATCGCCCACAGACACTAGAAGAACTTCTTCAGAAATTTCATGGTACTGCTGTTTATTCCACATTAGATTTGAAATCGGGATTTTGGCAAATTCAGCTCCATCCGAACTGCAGGAAGTACACAGCTTTTCTCTGTTTTGGTGATTGTTATCAGTTTTGCAAATTACCGTTCGGTTTAACAATTTCTTCAGCAGCATTTATTCGCGGTTTGAATACTATACTTCCGACAGAACTTAAAGACCGAATCACAACGTATGTAGACGACATCCTTATTGCAGAAGATAACTGGTCTGAACACAATTTGATTCTGGAACAACTGTTGCAAACTTTTCGTGCACAAGGACTGACATTTAATCTTAGCAAATCACACTCTGGCAAAACTTCTATAAAATTTCTTGGTCATGTAATTTCAGCAGAAGGAATTGCGCCTGACCCGGAAAAACTTCAATCTTTACGTGACATTACTGTTTCTACGACGAAGAAACAACTACGCAGCTTTCTGGGTTTAATTAACTTTTTCCGTAAGTTTATTCATTACTCTGCTTTAGACACCCCTAGATTATGCCAACTGACGGGTAAAAACGCTATTTGGTCCTGGGATAGCCAAGCACAGTCTGAATTTGTCAATCTGAAACAAGGTTTGTTGAACGCACCACTTTTCATCACACACAGATCCTACCAGAAATTTTTCCATTGCCACCGACAGTTCTAACACAGCTTTAGGCGCACACATTTTTCAGGAAATTGAAGAACACGGTGCTACAGCAATTAAAAACATCGCCTTTGCAAGTCGCATTCTGTCACCTGCTGAACGCAATTATTCTGTCACAGAACTTGAAACATTATGTGTTGTATGGGCATTTACAAGAATTAGGAATTTTCTGTATGGAAGACATACTATAGTTTACACAGATTATAGAGCTATACAGTTTTTACTTTCAGCTAAATTTACACATGACAGGTTAAGCAGATGGAAACTTTATTTTCAGGAATTTAATTTTACAATTGTTCACATTCCCAGTACACAAAATGTTGTAGCAGACGCAATATCCCGTTCTCTCAGCAACAATCAGCAAGACATCGCAACCAACTTCTGCCAAGCAAATTTTAGCGTCATGTATATTCAACAAGTTGCATTCGAAAATTTTATTTCGGCATCATTACGAGACAGCACAAGAGCAGAGTAAAGACAACTTGTGGAAAGAAATTAAACACCTTTGGCAAGATAGGAATAATGTTACCATCAGAAACCATTGCACTGTACGCAATAACATTCTGTTTCGCCGCTCTCACCCTGACAGCAACAATTGGTTACTATGCATTCCTGACGAACTTGTTAACAAATTAATTTGGTGTACTCATTTAAGTTACGCATATTATGGAGCCAGAAAATGTTTTCTTATACTGAGACAGAACTGTTATTTTGCGAACATGGAGGAACGTATTCGACGAGATTTAGCGTCATGTAAAATCTGCCAGAAAGCTAAATCAGACACGACTTCACATATTCCTCCGTTACATCCTATTGTACCGATTAAGTTATGACATATGGCCGCTGTAGACATTTTTGGTCCGATTCCCAGATCTAGTAGAGGTTTTTGTTACATCTTTGTCGCTGTTGAACTCACTTCGAAATTTGTTACCTTCACTCCGTTTCGAATGCATTTGTAAAAGATTTTTTATTTCATGTAGGGCAAATATTGAAAGTAATTTCCGACAATGGACCGCAATTTCGATCTGCAATATGAACACGTATGTTACGAGGTAGAAACATTTCTCCAATCTATATATCTAGGTATCACGCTTCTTCGAACCCTTCTGAACGACTAATGAAAGAAATTGGTAAACTGTGTAGAATATACTGCCATAAAAGACATATTGATTGGGATACACACATACTCTCATTCCAGGATGCAATTAACTCCACACCAAATGAATCTACTATGCTATCTTCGACCGTTGTATTGAAAAATGTTGAACTACCTAACAAAATTAATGAATTAGTATCCTTTTCTACATCTTGTCGACTACGCCACCATGAAATAATTGTCATTGCACTCAACAACATGAAACGTGCCGCAGAGCGCCGGAGAAGACAGCAAAAACAGGTTTGTACACGCCGTGACTTTCAAATAGGACAGAAGGTATTAGTACATACACACTTTTTATCCAACAGAGGAAAGAGTAGATGCAGTTAATTTGAGCTTCTATACGCAGGTCGATACAGAATTCGCAGCATTCCTCACCCCAATGTAGTACATGTTGAAACTTTGAGAGGCAGAAAAAGCAAAGGCAATCACCATGTCTCCAATATTAAATCCTTTATTGAATGAGCATACTTTCTGATTTATCACATTGTAATGCCTTTCCCGGTTACTGATATGAACACTTACTGATGATTATCATATTTTTTCCTGACAAGTGCCCGGCAAGGTAAGGTTAGCAGGTCGCTTTTCGTTATATATCAGACCGTGCACATTTCGATTTTTTGTGTATGTATGATTGTTTTCCTATCGAAAGTAGAATTTTGGTCTGTATGCAGTATGAAATGTTTAAGATGTAACAAACACCAGTTGACATTGACATTTTGCCTTATGATATCTCAACATCTTGACTATTCTACATTTTTTGCTACTACATTATGATGCTGTGTGTACATTTTATGCACTTGAATACTGTCTATGTTTTTGACCTAATACGTTTTCTGTCATGCTATGCTGTATGCTTAGTTGTATCACTAGAAACAAGTTTTTATTTAATGGGAATATGATTTAAATGCAAGATATTAATCCTTTTTCATCATTTTCAGAAAGCAGTACCATGTAAAAGAAATAAATTATGCAACCACAGTGGTTTACTATGAAATGGAAATTTCACCTCCGGAATGAACGAAAGAAAATGCAATACCTTGTCATGAAGAGTAAATGGATCAGAATTAACAAGCATTAACAAGAATACACTATACACACTGTATAATAGCAGTCTTAACTAATTATTTTTCTTTCAGAATACGAGGCGATTGAGCAAGTTGTCAGACAGAACTACACATGTTAGTTTTAGTGATGAAATATGCTAGAAGTAAGAAAATCTATACTATGAATAGTTGTATGGAGTAAATGGTAATTTGAATAATGAATAATGAAGTGTCTATTTTTTTGCAGATGATAATAAATGATGATGAATGGTTGTATGAAGAATATGGTAATATGAGTAATGAAGCTTTTCTTTGCAGATTATGATAATGATGAAGTTACGGTAATATGAATGATGAACTTTTTCTTTGCAGATGAGGATAATGATGAAGTTTATATATTTTCTATTAGTTATGAGATGTTATGTAGTTATTTAAGTATTTGTTGCAGTTCCTTTTGACAGTATGTCTTATGTCGCATAGTATAATGACTGAATGTTTTGGGAAAAGCAGCTAGAGTACACACATATTGAGTACACGTTTCATTACCTGTTAATTCGAAGTTTACTACTTTTCAGCATAATATACATTTTTTTCTTTCAGGTCAATAACCCATTTTGTAATTTTCCCAGGAGAAGCTTTTGATGATATTAATATGCTATAAGCAGTTAGTTATTAAACCTGTTCTAGTACTTGCATTTTTTTACCCAGTTGTGTCTATCATTTATGAATGTGATCACATATACTGTACTTGTTTCATAACCTTGCTACAGCTGAATCATGACGAATGACGTTATTAATCCTTATTTCCAGTAATAAGTCAAAAGCAAATATTTTCATGTCCCATAAGTTGACTGTTGATCCCAACGCAATGCATTGCTAGCACTAAAAAAATTATTACCAGTCCCAACTATTATTAGTACATAACTAAATAATGCTACCAGTTTAAGATATATTTCCAGTCCTAAAGATAATGCAAATTTCTCTGATGTATTGATTCCATTATTTCTATGTATTATTGGACTAAGGACCTTGAATACTAGTTCCAATGTCCTACATTTTAAATATATCTTATGTCACTTACATGATATCGTATATAAACACCAGTAACTTGATGCTACACACAATAACTCCTGTTTTAAATGATGATTTGTGAATAACACTGAATAATGTTTTGTAAAACTATATGAATACTTTGTAATTGTCCAATGAATGTCAATAATTACTGTCATGACTTGTCTTATGAATGCTAATGATTACTGTAATGTGATGACTTATGCATAAATGCTGTGCTAATAATTAACTCTTGTTTTGAATGATGACTTCTGAATAATGTATAAAAATGCTTTGTAACTGGCCAATGAGTGCCAGTAATTACTGTAATGAGTTGTCTTATGAATGCTAATGATTACTGTAGTATGATGACTTATGCATAAAAGCTATGCCAATAATTTCTGTAAATAATATTTTGTTATACTCTATAAATGCTATGCCAATAATTACTGTAATTAGATTACTTATGAATAATGTTTTGTAATACTCCATACACACTACTTAAATGCTGTGTAAATAGCCAATGAATGCCAGTAATCATTCAGATCGGTTGATACACTAGTCTAATTCTATGATGACTAGCATAAGACTTCATGTGTCCTTCACCTTCTGACCTAATTACCAGTAATTACTGCAATATCCGTTTGTCCTGTCCATCCTCATGATCACCACCATATTTGATTAGTGCACTAATTCTACGTTGATGTAAGAGTATGCATTCGACAAGAATGTGGTGTTAACATATCAAGCTGTCCACCACCTTGAACGATGGAGATGTTATTATGGTCCTACTGTTTGGTGTGCCTAATGTACTACCAAAGTGATAACATTGAATATTAATACATTTCAGTGTCTTGGCTACACTGATATATACGTCAGGGAAGAGAAATTCAGATTGTCTCACTTGGTGTTGTGCTTCTGTAGAAAGATATGGACCTTCATTGCAGCTACGTGCAACCCATTATGCTACAACCATGATGCTATCCTTCCCATTCCTTTCCTAGTTCTTGTAAAATGTGCATTTAAATTCTTGTAAAATGCTAAAGACTTTTACAGTGTGTGGGGCACTTTATTTCATTTGTTAATGCTTTCAGTTCTTGTAAAAAAAATGCTAAAGATTTATACAGTGCTCGTGAACTTAATTTCATTTGTTAATATGATGGGTTGTCCTAAATATGCTAAAGATTTTTACAGTGCGTGTGCACTTTATTTCATTTGTTAATGTATTTAGTTTATGTAAATATGCTAAAGAGTTCTACAGTGCGAGTGCACTCTATTTCATTTCTTAATATGTTCTGCACTTATCAATAATGTATATACTCTGTGACTGTAGACTTAGTAACTAAATAGATTATAGAAACATTTGTTGCTCGTGGCAAGTCCAATTGACTCACCATCGCTGCCAAATATTTGCCCCCCCTCCCCAGTGGAGGGTTATGTAAGAGGTCCATAATTAATAAATTTGTTGCTAGCGCACTCGAGCAGATGTAATTTCGATGGATTGCTCACGCGCTACCTGCGATATGTAAGATATAAGAGTATCTGAGACCAAAGAGCAGTGTTGACTGCAGTAGGAACTGTGTAGCAGTAGCAGTAAGTAGTAGCTAGCAGTCTGGTGTATTGTGTTGACTGGGCCGGTCGTGGTGGAGCGATGGCGGAGCCTGAGCGTTGTAGTATAAGGTAAAAGCAGCCTCGCGCATATGTAGAATTGTTATATCAAGTCCCACGTAAATGTTTTAAAAATCTCTTAATAATAATCTTTCTCATAAAAAGTAACTTTTGACAACCATTCATTTCAATGTAAAGAATTTACTAATTTCTGCAATCCTTGGTCATCCCAATTATTGAAAGGAAAAATGAGTTGTTTCTTTTTATACATGACAAATCAATCGTCCAGCATTGCACTGAGCTGCGCCAGAAAAATTTCTTATAGGAGCAGGTATATATGCGTTATCCGGCCACTTCTTTGAGGTACGAATTTTCAATTCATTCTGAATGATCTATCAGGACCATGACGCAGCACTGCTGATGTCCAAAATTTACCAGTTTAAATTCACAGTCAATTATTGAAAGGTTATAAGTGAGTCACATTATTATTATTCCTAGGTTACGGAATAATAAACTATTGGAAGGTTACGATGAATGTTAATGAAATAAATAATTATATTGTTTTTACTGTTGGGAGGTTACGGAATATATTATGTGGGGAGGTTACAAGTACTAAAAAAAATGTCCTAAGTTTCGATTACACGATAAGTCACACAAATCTGAAGGCTGTAAATTCAACTATATACTTACGGATTACAATTGCAAATAACCTAAATTGGAACGATCACATAGACAATGTTGTGGGTAGAGCAAACCAAAGTCTGCGATTCATTGGCAGAACACTTTGAAGGTGCAACAGGTCTACTAAGGAGACTGCTTACACCACGCTTGTGCGCCCTATTCTGGAGTATTGCTGTGCAGTGTGGGATCCGCATCAGGTGGGACTGACGGATGACATCGAAAAAGTATCAAAAAGGGCAGTTCAAAAATGGTTCAAATGGCTCTGAGGACCATGGGACTTAACATCTGAAGTCATCTGTCCCTTAGACTTGTTTTTGTTGTTGTCTTCAGTCCTGAGACTGGTTTGATGCAGCTCTCCATGCTACTCTATCCTGTGCAAGCTTCTTCATCTCCCAATACTTATCGCAACCTACATCCTTCTGAATCTGCTTAGTGTATTCATCTCTTGGTCTCCCTCTACGATTTTTACCCTCCACGCTGCCCTCCAATGCTAAATTTGTGATCCCTTGATGCCTCAGAACATGTCCTACCAACCAGTCCCTTCTTCTTGTCAAGTTGTGCCACGAACTCCTGTCCTCCCCTATTCTATTCAATACCTCCTCATTAGTTATGTGATCTACCCATCTAATCTTCAGTAGCAGCAGCGCGGATCCGGACCGAAGCGCCTACAACCGCTCGGCCACAGGGGCCGGCAAGGGCGGCTCGTTTTGTATTATCGCGAATTAAGGGAGAGAGTGGCACAGACGTGATACGTGAATTGGAGTGGCAATCATTAAAACAAAGGCGTTTTTAGCTGCGATGGAAGCTTCTCATGAAATTTCAGTCACCAGTTTTCTCCCCTGATTGCAAAAACTTTCTATTGGCACCCACTTAGTTAGAGTGAAAGATCATCACGATAAAATAAGAGAAATCAGGGCTAGCACAGAAAAATTTAAGTGCTCGTTTTTGCCTCGCGCCGTTCTAGTGTAACGGTAGAGAGACAGCTTGAAGGTGGTTCATTGATCCCTCTGCCAGGCACTTTATTGTGAATAGCAGAGTTGTCACGTAGATGTAGATGTAGAAGCTGGTTGAATGTTCATGTGCTACTTTCATCAGCATCTGTGGAAATAAGTAGAAGGAATCAGCATCTGTGGAAAGAGGTAGAAGGACATTGAAACTACCACTAGGCGTCAAATGTTTGGACGTCGACGACCCTTCACAGAACGTGGGTTTCGGAGAGTGGTCTGCTCTGTAAAGTGGGATAGATGGTTTTGTATGGCATCTCTGCCGAAAGAGCACAGTGTTGGTGCACAAGTGTTTCGAGCACACCGTACACTGTTGATCATAGAGCTCTACAGCAGACCACCCTTAAGTGTTCACATGCTGACTGAACAACATCGTCAATTACGACTCTAGTGGGGACGAAACTATTGGCTTTCAACCGTCGATCAATGGAACCGTCTAAGCTCTTTGTGTGAATCACACTTTTGCCTCTCTAGGTCGCTGGTCGTCTCCACAAACTCTGTCATCTAAATGAACGGCGGCTCGAAACGTGCAGCGCGCCACAGACGCAGGATGCTGGGAACAGTATAATGCTATGGAAGACATTCTCCTGCGCTAGCGTGGGACCCGTGGTAGTAGTCGAACACACGCCGACAGCTGCAAAGCACCTCCATCCCTTCACGCTTGATGTCTTCCCCGACGACGATGCCATCTTTCAGCACTGTAATGGCCCGCGTCTCGGAGCCAGAGCCGCGCTACAGTGGTTTGGAGAGCATTATAATGAACTCACGTTGATGTCTCGGCGAACATATTCGCCTGATTTATTTACTATGGAACCCATCTGGGTCACTATCGGGCGCCATCACTGCGTACGCAAATAAATGAACAGTTACTTACGCGAATTACATGACCCATACGTAGCAGCTAATTCCACATACCTCTACAAACCTACGAATGAACTGTCGGATCCGTGACAGGCATCCGTGATAGGCTGAATCAATGATGTAGTTCGTTCCAAAGACGGACAAACAAGCTATTGAGCAGGTGGTCATCATGTTTTGGTGCATCAATGTATTTAATTTTATTTTTTCGGGGTGATGATTAAACCTTTATGACTAGTCACCCTAATGCCCAACTTGCCCTGAGGAACTTTGTAGTAGCTAATTTAATCATCTTGTAACTGGATATAATGTAGCATAGATTTCCATTATTAGGGGGAACTTGTTCGGAGCTAAATAGTATGGAATTTGAAAGAGGTTCCTCAACAAATTGAGTCCCAACAGCTACAAGGTTGGTCGATGTCCTCGCGCTTCTAAACGGGGTCGAAAATGCAGGGCGGGATCGGAGTTGCCAGTAGCGTAATCCCGTTCTTCCTTTCTCCGGACAGGGCGGTAGGACTAAAGGCTGGTGGGAAGACGTCGCGAGCGCGCCGCACGGCGGCAATTGAAAGTAATCGCGGAGAGCGCCGGCCGGCGGGACGCTATCGCGCAAAGAGCGGCCATAACCGTTAGGAGGGCCGTCGCCATGGCAACCGGACACCATGGACGCTCGCTACAGACGCCGCGGGCAGCTGCCACTACGAACAGGCTTGGAGGAAAGCTCTTGCGCGTCACCAGTACGGATGATTTTGTAGTACAGCAATACGGGAAGTTACCTTTGCTCATTCTAACACCACACAGCCCACCGTCGATTATTAACAGAAGTACGATTATATGCTGTATCAAACAAAATATTTGAGTATATCGGTATCTTGGGAGGAAAGACAGAGCATGCTCGAAGAAGAAATATTAACAGCAGCATAAATAACTGCTAGTGTGCCCAAGAAAATTGTGTTTGGAGTGTTTGTTGTATACAGGGTGAGTCACCTAACGTTACCGCTGGATATATTTCGTAAACCACATTAAATACTGACGAACCGATTCCACAGATCGAACGTGGGTGGAGGGGCTAGTTTAATTGGTTAATACAAACCATAAAAAATGCACGGAAGTATGTTTTTTAACACAAACCTACGTTTTTTTAAAATGGAACCCCGTTAGTTTTGTTAGCACATCTGAACATACAAACAAACACGTAATCAGTGCCGTTTGTTGCATTGTAAAATGTTAATTACATTCGGAGATATTGTAACATAAAGTTGACGCTTGAGTACCACTCCTCCGCTGTTCGATCGTGTGTATCGGAGAGCACCGAATTACGTAGGGATCCAAAGAGAACGGTGATGGACCTTAGGTACATAAGAGACTGGAACAGCACATTACGTCCACATGCTAACACCTTTTTATTGGTCTTTTTCACTGACGCACATGTACATAACCATGAGGGGGCGAGGTACACGTACACACGTGGTTTCCGTTTTCAATTACGGAGTGGAATAGAGTGTGTCCCGACATGTCAGGGCAATAGATGTTCAATGTGGTGGCCATCATTTGCTGCACACAATTGCAATCTCTGGCGTAATGAATGTCGTACACGCACCAGTACATCTGGTGTAGAGTCGCCGCAGGCTGCCACAATACGTTGTCAGGCTGCCACAATACGTTGTTTCATATCCTCTGAGGTTGTAGGCACATCACGCTACACATTCTCCTTAAACGTACCCCACAGAAAGAAGTCTAGAGGTGTAAGATCAGGAGAACGGGCTGGCCAATTTATGCGTCCTCCACGTCCTATGAAACGCCCGCCGAACATCCTGTCAAGGGTCAGCCTAGTGTCAATTGCGGAATGTGCAGGTGCACTATCATGCTGATACCACATACGTCGACGCGTTTCCAGTAGGACATTTTCGAGCAACGTTGGCAGATCATTCTGTAGAAACGCGATGCATGTTGCAGCTGTTTGGGCCCCTGCAATGAAGTGAGGACCAATGAGGTGGTCGCCAATGATTCCGCATCATACATTTACAGTCCACGGTCGCTGTCGCTCTACCTGTCTGAGCCAGCGCGGATTGTCCACGGACCAGTAATGCATGTTCCGTAGATTCACTGCCCCGTGGTTTGTGAAACCCGCTTCATCGGTAAACAGGTAGAACTGCAACGCATTCTCTGTTAATGTCCATTGACAGAATTGCACTCGATGATAAAAGTCATCACCATGTAATTGCTGATGCAGCGACACATGTAACGGGGGAAAGCGGTGACGATGCAGTATGCGCATGACACTACTTTGACTCAGTCCACCGGCTCTCGCAGTGTCCCGTGTACTCACGTGTGGGTTCATGGCAACAGCAGCTAACACAGCAACTGCACCCGCTTCTCCTGTGACGGGACTGTTACGGACCCGTTTGAGTGCTACGACCATACCTGTTGCATACAGTTGGCGGTAGATATTTTGCAATGTGCGGCACGTTGGATGCTCTCGGTCCGGGTACCGTTCTGCATACACCCTGCAGGCTTCAGCTGCATTTCGTCGATACTCGCTGTAGATGAGTATCATCTCCGCCTCTTCAGAGTTCGAATACACCATGGTCACAGTTCCTACAACACTACACTATCACAGACGTCTGGTAACACGGTGTACTACAGTTGGTCTGCGTGCGGAGACGAATGCAGAGTAACAATAGCAGCAAGCGCTACATGCGGACACTGTGACAGCTAGACCAAACCACAACAGTGCACTACAGCCGCACTCGTAAACACGGTCGTCATCGTAAACATGTCCCTGCAGATGCTGCTCGCCGACCGTGGCCCGTGTTTGTTACAACACGCAACTGAACGTCGGAGGTTTCAAGCGTCGACTTTAGGATACAATACCTCCGGATGTAATAAACATTTTACAATGCAACAAACGACACTGATTACGTATTTGTTTATATGTTCAGATGTGCTAACAAAACTAACGTGGCTCAAATGGCTCTGAGCACTATGGGACTTAACATCTAAGGTCATCAGTCCCCTATAACTTAGAACTACTTAAACCTAACTAACCTAAGGACATCACACAACACCCAGCCATCACGAGGCAGAGAAAATCCCTGGCCCCGCCGGGAATCGAACCCGGGAACCCGGGCGTGGGAAGCGAGAACGCTACCGCACGACCACGAGATGCGGGCAAAACTAACGTGGTTCCATTTAAAGAAACGTAGGTTTGTGTTAAAAAAACATACTTCCGTGCTTTTTTGTATGGTTTGTATTAAACAATTACACTAGCCCCTCTCCTCACGTTCGGTCTGTGGAATCGGTTCGTCAGTATTTGATGTGGTTTACGAAATATATCCAGCGGTAACGTTAGGTGACTCACCTTCTATATTGTATACAAGAATGAAAAGGGCTCATATCAAGACATGTAAATCAAAAGATCTAGACATATTCACACCAATTTACTAGTTAGTATTAGTACCCATGTCAATACAATATAGCGTGTCAAGTAAAGGAACAAAATGCATGAAGTCATGTAGTACAACATTATATGTGCCATCATGTCATCCAGCACGAAATTTGTCATGTCATGCAATATGTCACTAAAGCTTAGGGTTCATGCACCCTCACTCTGAGATTATTCTTATTGTAGATTCACCCCAATGTCTAGAGCACATGAATTTGTGTCGGTTTGTTGTTACACCCGTCGTTATACATGTAACAGCAGATGTTCAAATGGCTCAAATGGTTCAAACGGCTCTGAGCACTATGCGACTTAACTTCTGAGGCCATCAGTCGCCTAGAACTAAGAACTAAGTAAACCTAACTAACCTAAGGGCATCACACATATCCATGCCCGAGGCAGGATTCGAATCTGCGACCCTAGCGGTCGCTCGGCTCCAGACTGTAGCGCCTAGAACCGCAAGTCCACTCCGGCCGTCTAACAGCAGACGTATTTGAGGGAAAAATGGCCCCCTCAGGGAAAAGATGAACCCGTGCCCACAAAGACAACAAGAAATTGCTGTCGCCTAACTGGAACTACCTCACCCCCAGAAATTTTATTCTTCCAGAAACACCTTTCTAGCTATTAAATTTATACATCTCAGCCATATGACATATATTGTCTACTACGGCTACTGAATCTTCTGGATTTTGGACACAGGATCAGGCGATTTAGCCTACAAATTGCAAGATATGGGTACGCCAACACTTTGCTACTAAGAGAACTTACTGCGCTGGAATAGAAGGGTTAACTCGTAAAATTGTGCAAATATTTCACGATGTTTTTCTTTATATGTCACAGAACCTGCCAGATAAGTCGAAAAGCTAATTTTGACATTAGACTACCTTAGCTCAGCAACCGATGTAGATCTTAGCTGACTCAGGCGACGACTAATCCGGTATAGATTTTTTGGTTTTCCCTCGAACCATCGTGGTAATGGGAAAAGCTTTTACAAAACAACAAGACCACCATTAGTTACATATATTTGTCTACCTTCCTACAAAATTCGAACCGACTCGCCCAAGTCTGAAACATAGAATAACCGCGCATAAAAAACACACAAAAACGTGTTTGTTGCCCTTAAAATCCGAATGAAGATAAAATTTTTGAAACAAGTTTTCAGTTTTAACATAAGAACGCATTACTTGATTATTTGACTTACTTCGAACCATTTCCTTGCGTTCCATTCACGTAAGAAGGAATTTTAAGTGTTAAATTTGACTGGAATTTAAACCATCTTATCTTGACAATGGATAAACATAGGGTTTAAAAAAAAGTCGTTTTAACATTACACATTCATAAACTTTGCACAAAATTTGAACTGATTCTTATCACTTTAGGACATGGTGTAAAAAAGATGTGAGGATGGTCATTGTGGACTGAAACTAGTCATCGGCCAAATAATTGATATTGTTACCAGAGACTGAAAAAAAAAATCGATTCTTAAAAGTTCAAACTATAGAAGTGGCATGCTTCCAAAACATGCCAGAAAAACGTGTTTGCAGTACATTTTAACGTGGAGTGGTCTCCTGACCTTCATTTCTTACATATTCCAACCTCACCGTCGTATTCTGCATATCAAGACGTTTCATTCGAACCCAAACTCGATATGCAAATCTAATAAATAAATCGCAAGTGCACACCGAGATTAAAAAGTCGAGGCTGGCGTACACACACATTCAAGACATGACAGCCACAGGAGGTTTTGTTCAGTGGAGGCCACCAGCCTGTTGGAAAGTCCGTAGGAGGGTGAGTTAGCACGCAGCTGCGGTTGCCGGCCAAACGCCAATGGACCAAAACAGTTCTTGCCAGAGGGATGGGATAATGGCCTGCGTGTTCACCTTAAAAGCAAAACCCGCTGTATTGTTTGGGAGAGCCCCAGCATAAGCATTTTTTGACGAACCTAGTGCACACCTTCAGAGTTCTCACAAGTGGACAGTAAACACCTAATGCAGTTGCTATATACACTCCTGGAAATGGAAAAAAGAACACATTGACACCGGTGTGTCAGACCCACCATACTTGCTCCGGACACTGCGAGAGGGCTGTACAAGCAATGACCACACGCACGGCACAGCGGACACACCAGGAACCGCGGTGTTGGCCGTCGAATGGCGCTAGCTGCGCAGCATTTGTGCACCGCCGCCGTCAGTGTCAGCCAGTTTGCCGTGGCATACGGAGCTCCATCGCAGTCTTTAACACTGGTAGCATGCTGCGACAGCGTGGACGTGAACCGTATGTGCAGTTGACGGACTTTGACCGAGGGCGTATAGTGGGCATGCGGGAGGCCGGGTGGACGTACCCGCCGAATTGCTCAACACGTGGGGCGTGAGGTCTCCACAGTACATCGATGTTGTCGCCAGTGGTCGGCGGAAGGTGCACGTGCCCGTCGACCTGGGACCGGACCGCAGCGACGCACGGATGCACGCCAAGACCGTAGGATCCTACGCAGTGCCGTAGGGGACCGCACCGCCACTTCCCAGCAAATTAGGGACACTGTTGCTCCTGGGGTATCGGCGAGGACCATTCGCAACCGTCTCCATGAAGCTGGGCTACGCTCCGCTCACGCCCCCACATCGTGCAGCCCGCCTCCAGTGGTGTCGCGACAGGCGTGAATGGAGGGACGAATGGAGACGTGTCGTCTTCAGCGATGAGAGTCGCTTCTGCCTTGGTGCCAATGATGGTCGTATGCGTGTTTGGCGCCGTGCAGGTGAGCGCCACAATCAGGACTGCATACGACCGAGGCACACAGGGCCAACACCCGGCATCATGGTGTGGGGAGCGATCTCCTACACAGGCCGTACACCACTGGTAATCGTCGAGGGGACACTGAATAGTGCACGGTTCATCCAAACCGTCATCGAACCCATCGTTCTACCATTCCTAGACCGGCAAGGGAACTTGCTGTTCCAACAGGACAATGCACGTCCGCATGTATCCCGTGCCACCCAACGTGCTCTAGAAGGTGTAAGTCAACTACCCTGGCCAGCAAGATCTCCGGATCTGTCCCCCATTGAGCATGTTTGGGACTGGATGAAGCTTCGTCTCACGCGGTCTGCACGTCCAGCACGAACGCTGGTCCAACTGAGGCGCCAGGTGGAAATGGCATGGCAAGCCGTTCCACAGGACTACATCCAGCATCTCTACGATCGTCTCCATGGGAGAATAGCAGCCTGCATTGCTGCGAAAGGTGGATATACACTGTACTAGTGCCGACATTGTGCATGCTCTGTTGCCTGTGTCTATGTGCCTGTGGTTCTGTCAGTGTGATCATGTGATGTATCTGACCCCAGGAATGTGTCAATAAAGTTTCCCCTTCCTGGGACAATGAATTCACGGTGTTCTTATTTCAATTTCCAGGAGTGTATTTCCAGATTGGTTGGCTTAGCCATTCTCCCATTTGTAAGAGTAATGCTGATTGGTGGACTATTTCTGATGCAATGAGCTGGAGGAGTGAGGGAAAAAAGCGGATGATATACCCTTTCACTTTTTGAATGGGGGGAAGTCGTTCCGGTGATGCTCTTGTAGTAGGAAAATGCAGCGAGAGCGAGTGCGCTAGTGCGTGTACGCAGAGATCGAGGAACAAAGTCTCTACACAATACTGCACTGAGAGAGTACCTCTGTCGCCAGTGAATCGGAGTGATACTCAATATTGAGTCACTCGCGATTAAGTGTTTGTTCACTGTGTTGGCCGTGACACTTAACGTGCAGTGTGAATACAGACAGAGTATTAGTTAGCTCCTGCAAGAGATCATTGATGCGCATCATGGTACCAATAGTTAGACTAGGGGCACGTAGGAGTCTTTGACTTCATCGAGGCGTAGTGAGAGTTCGATTGGCGAAGGTTAATCAAGATAGAAATAGATAGCTTTGTTAAATTTCGACTGCGACTGACGCTAGCAGCAGTAGCTGCAGCTCATGGTATTTTGCGCTACAGCGTAGTCGAACCCCATCTTTCCTCCATTAGAAAGAACATACTTCATTCACGTCACTCCATTACATTTCTCATGCGATAGCCTTGACCGTACTTAGAAAAATTCAATCGGATAATTATTCAAGTTGAGTAGGCGCGGCTCTCAGCCATTCTGCCGAGTAAATAACATTCTTAAAGAAAACGGATAAAAGAGCTTCCCACATTTTGTATATAAATATCATTAACAGGATTCCTATCCGTAAGAGGTAACCTCCTATTCAGAAAAGAACCTGGAAATTAGTGTATCAGTTTGTAAATAAAAGTATCACTTTATGTTCTTGAATTTTGCAATAATTAATATTTTCCATTCGTTTAATGTTTTTCTTACACTAACTACCAGTACCCTTGTACCCAAGTATACCACTAGTTACGTGAGAAAAATGAATAGTTTTGTGTCTTTTCCTTACAGTGGACAACTCCAGAAGATATTTATTGCTGAAAGTTTTTGAGGCATTTCTTTTTGGCACGTTAGGAGCGTCTGTGTGACTTCTGTAGTAATGTGGGCTGGAAATTGCTTCTTGCGGGAGCCTAAGGATACCTGTCAGATCAATCCGTTGCACAACTCGTCAACATAACACCCACACACTGACAACGTAAAATCCAAAAGAACGTGTTCAAATGTATCTTAGATCAAAATCCAGCATGCAAATGGACCAGATTGGAACCATCAGTTTTGCTCCAGTCCGGAGTTACTAAAGGGTGATTTGTTTTGTGCATAAAACTCAATCGAGAGTGACAGTTTTGGCGTGTAAAGTAAACACGGTTCACTTAAGAGCAGTGCCACTAGCTGAGCATTAACTTCAGCGCAATTCAAATCTTTTGCAAAAGGAATTAATCGATTTGCACTATTTGACTGGGCGCCTTCTCGAGTTCGTCGTGCAAACCCTGCTTGATATGCTGTGGCACAGCTACAGTAAGGTAGATGTTCAGATTGCCATAGAAATGTTCGCCAGTGTGGACTAAACCAGACACCGCCTTTTTATAATGTGCTGGCGAAAGCTGTCGTCTGCACAATGGTAGGCAAAGATGAAGCGCGAAGCTCGATTAGTAGGCTCAGGCGCTGGATCATGTGCGCCTATCACGAGAGAGGCCAGAGACACACTCACAAGCAACAGGCCACCAACACACTCTCGACAGTGCGTACTCAGGCCACCGCCACTGTCCGGAGGTTCTCACTCAGTCATCCAGTTAGGCCTCTGGCAGTTTACTCACAGGGTGGGTTTGGTTTGTCACAGGCTACGACAGACATGGCGACCAGATTAGTGACTACGGCGGGACTAATTTAGCTCAACCAGAATTGTACTTTACATCAGTCTGCTAGAGGACTATTACTAATTAGATTGTACCACAACACATGGACTCAAGCAAAGTTTCCAGTTCATGTAAATACAGAGCTGTATTTATGTATGTGTCAATGTGCTTTGTAAAAAGAGGGTACTGACCACTCATAACAACATCATCTGCCTTGCTTCCTTGCATTACAAGACTCTACAATGGCAAAAGAGGATAATTCAGGGACGATTATGTTAACACACTTGGCAGAAGATTTTGCTTGCTTCTTTTGCGTTGCAAGGGTGATCGTGTTCAAGTGTTTCTATTTGCTAAATTCTTGTTATATTTTTCCACGTATTCCAGGAGGGGAGCCGCAGAACTAATCATATTTCTCATTTCAGAGGCTTTGCTTGCTTTTTGATAGAACATACTTGTATAAACCATGAATTCCTCGCCCCCTCCACCCACTGTCCCCGCGCCTCAGCCGCAGGCCTCCTACCAAAGTTTTTCAGTTTCAGAAGCAACAAATTGCTACCTTGTTGTTGACGGTCCAACAACTACTGGCTGCACAAGCTGCGTCAGCTGTACAATCACAACCGACCAACCAACCAGCCCAGAAAGTGCCGCTGACCAGTTTACCAATGTTCCGACACCTTAAGGAAACAGAAGAGGTATGGATTGAATACCTGACTCACTTCCCAGCACACATTCGAGTTCAACGTGTTCAAGGTACTGCAAAGTTACAATACTTCTTTTCGATTGCACGGTCCCCAGTGCTCAGGTTAATGCAAGAACTATCCCCAACTGCGTCTGTCGACTAACCCGTCTATGACGAAGTAATCGCTGCATTAACTCAGTACTACGACCAGCAAGTCCAAATAGCTGCAGATAGACATCAGTTGTTTCGCTTGCTGAAAAGCCGGAACAGGCGTACCACCACAGAATTAACATGACTAGGAAGGGTAAATTTAAGTGTAATTCTGGCAACTTCTACAGTGACTGAATAATACGTGATGAAATAACATGCATTGTTCCAGATAGTAAGATAGGGGAACAAATCATAAAGTACTCTGATCCATCACTTCACCAGTATTGCAAATCTATGAGCAATATGATTCAGGTGCCATAGTGGCCGATAAGTTTCACCAAGCCCTCATTTGTCAGGTCGAGCCGCCCCTTTCTTCGCAACCACCCCAAGCGGCGATAACAACGAGCGTGTACACATCCGCGCGGACAGCCACGTAGACATGTAAACAGGCCTGTGAATTTAGTAAACTCTGATCGTTGGTGTTTTGATCGCCATAAAAGACAGCAGTGGACATCACTTAACGCAACGTGTTACTCGTATGGGAAAAAGGTCATGTCCAAGCAATTTGTTTGCAACGGCACAAAAACGCCAATTTTGATCGCTCAAAGAAAAACCAGGCTCGTGCCCATGCAGTGGATGATGTTTTTTCAAAATCTACAACAGGTTCTGACAAAAGTAAGATTAAGGTTGTGCTTCCTTCTCGCTCTATTGCTGTGCAACGACGTTCTAACAATCTATTTGTCTGATTACGAACTTTTAGCTAGACGCAAGTGCATCATTAACTTTGCTTTATCGTGCCACATACGAGCAATTAGGCTCACCACGTCTTTCTAAATCTAGCGAGCACTTCAGTCTGATTACGAACTTTTAGCTAGACGCAGGTGCCTCAGTAACTTTGCTTAATCGTGCCACATACGAACAGTTAGGCTCACCACGTCTTTATAAATCTAGCGAGTGCTTCAGTGCTTACACGGGACCGGAAATTCCAGTGATTGGACGGTGCAGTTTGCCTGCCACTTATAAATCTGACACTAGGACAGTGACATTTGCTGTGTTGAAATCAAGAGGCAATGAGAAATTACTGGGTTTAGATGCCTTTCATATGTTTTGAGTTAGCTTGCAAGACAATGTCCTTTCAGTGTCTGTTTTTGAATCAAAAGAATTCCCTGCACTATTTTCAGAATGAATGGGAAAAGTTAATAACTTTGTAGCGCATGTTACATTGAAAGACAATGCACAGCCTAAGTTTTTCTGGGCCCGCCCCGTTCCAATTACTTTAAGAGACAAAGTAGCCAGTGAATTGAAGGAATTGCAAGATATTGGTGAATTGCCCCATTCAGGCTAGTCAATGTGCAAGTCCTCCGGTTCTGCTGCCTTAGCCTTCTGTTCACATTCGCATATGTCTTGACTGCAAGTCTACAGTCGACCCAAAGACAGTAGTCGACACCTATCCGCTACCTCGCCCTGAGGGACTCATGAACAAGCTTGGAGCAGCACTTTGCTTTTCTAAGATAGATTTGCGTGATGCCTACTTCCAAATTCCATTAGATGAAGAATCACAGAATGTGTTTGTTGTAAGTACACACTTAGGACTGCCCAAGTATTTGCGTTTGCCCTTCAGCAGTGCTTCCGCACCCGCCATTTTTCAGCGCCACTTGGAACAGCTGAGTGCAAAAGTGCCATATTGTTCAAACTACCTTGACGATATTGTCCTCTAAGTTCGTAAGCCAGAGGAACACATTGCCAATTTGAGTACTCTTTTTCGAGTGTTGTCAGAAGCAGGACTCAAGTGTCGTCTCGAAAAGTGTGCCTTGTTTCAGACAGAACTGCAGAACTTAGCTCATGTGATAAACAGTCATTATGTGCTCCCCCACCAATTTAATTTGCTTGCAATACGTGAACTGCTTGTTCCTCTCAATATATATGAACTGCAGTCAGTACTAGGCAGGATGACATGTTACATTCGGTTCATACAGAATGCCTCTCAGGTCGTGACTCCATTGCACCGCTTGCGTCGGAAAAATGTGCCTTTCGTGTGGACGAAAGAGTGTCACGACGCATTTCAGGAACTCAAAAATGTTTTGTTTAGTGACAGATGTTTAGTGCATTTAGACCCTATCAAGCCAGTGCTTCTGCAGGTCGACGCTCCTTCGCACGGAATCGGCGCTGTGCTTTCGCGCAGAATTGGACCACAAGACAGACCTATTGCTTTTGCCTCAAAGTAGTTAACTCAAATCCAGTGCAATTATTCACAAATTGAAAAAGGAGCCCTCGCTGTTGCGTATGGTGAGATTAAATTCCATCACTATTTGGATGGTCGCAAGCTCTTTTTAGTGACACATCAATAGCCTTTGAAATCCTTGTTTCATCCGCCCAAGCCGGTTCCTACACACATTTCCCAAAAATCGCAACGTTGAGCTTTGTTGCTTTCGCAGTACCATTATGACTTAGTGTACAGACCTACGGTAAGGAAGGGCAATGCAGACGCCCTATCTCGCCTATCGCTCCTACCCTCGAGACAGACCATCACCGGTGGAACTTCTGCATGGTCGCCACCATCCGACGTTGCTAAACTTGCAAGTGTACCTACACCCACCACACCATCCGGCGCCGCCAATGATCTGCAAGTATCACTTTGCGCCACGCGATCTTGTTCTTTTCAGTGTTTATGGCAACCGTGGGCGCTGGGAAAGAGGCGTGATCCAGGAACGCATTGGCTCTTTTAAGTACTTGATTGCAGGCCCCGATGGTTTGCATCGCCGCCACCAGAACCAAATTCGTGCTTGTCATTTGCCCTGTGATTCTGCTGCTTTTCCTCCCCCAGATTCACGGCCTCACGGGACCACGCGGCGCAGGCAGTCGCCCGCTGGTGCCACAAGGAAACCCCACGAGGAGCGAATAGACGATGCACCCTCTCCCCGCCGTCCCGGATCGCCGACCTGATAGGCATGGACCTGTCGTCGCCGTGGGTTTCATCGCCCCTGGACACGCTCTCAGTCCAGGACTTACGCCCAGGCAGAGTTCCAGAGGCTGTTTCTGTTGCCTCGGAAGCCAGGTGGCGCGGTATCGTTGGGAGTACTCTGTCTTCCACAGTCACGGTTGCTACCTCATCTCTACCTCAACGTCCAGCGTCGTGCTTCTCCCCTTCCCCCTCCCACCCCTCACGTTGTTGTTCACATCCTTCCTACACGACAATGGTGCGGCGTTTTGGGGAGGGGGGATGAATGAGCTGGCGTAAGCTGTCGCAAGCATCCCGGTCCGCAAAGAAGAGGCCGCAAAGATCGGTAAGTGGGCGCTGGATCAAGCTCGCCTGTGACGAGAGAGGCCAGAGACACACACACAAACAACACACCGCCAACGTCCTATCGACAGCATGTATTTAGGCCGCCGCCACTGCCCAGAGGGCCTCACTCAATCATCCAGTTTGGCGTCCGTCAGCTTACGTGCAGAGTGGGTTTATTTCGTTACAGACTACGACAGACATAGCGACCAGATTAGTGAGTATAGCCGGTCTAGTTTACCTCAACCACAATTGTACTTTACATCAGTCTGCAAGAGTTACTGATGAGCTCGTATCAGAACACACGGACTCTATTTAAGTTAAGTTTCCACTTCATGTAAATAAGGAACTGTATTAATCCACAAGTGTATTTGTGTTGTAGAAAGAGATTACCAGCTACCTATAACAACATCCTCTCGCCTGCTTCCTTGTGGTACAAGACTCTACAAATACATATTTGTTAGAGCATTTCTGCGCTGTAGTGATCAATGATCTGTTATAAAGTAGTTAGACGATACACTTATCCATAGGGAAGTACGGTCTGGCAACAGCCGCAAAAATGTTCAATCAAATCTTCATAAGATTTAACAGCGCTGCAAATACTGACGTTTTGCTTTTGTTGTTCATGTATGTAAA
The DNA here is from genome assembly GCF_021461395.2 of Schistocerca americana. Classification (NCBI taxonomy): domain Eukaryota; kingdom Metazoa; phylum Arthropoda; class Insecta; order Orthoptera; family Acrididae; genus Schistocerca; species Schistocerca americana. Next base: position 383,596,459 of record NC_060123.1, on the reverse strand, counting down.
ACTGCACACATCACAAAATGCCTGAAGGGCAAATACTAACAGCTTATCTTAAATGTACAAATACGAAAATGTGCACACTTCACATAATGCCGAAAAGTAGTATTCTATGGCTGGAGAATCGGTGAGTCATAGCTGGACTCTCTCTGTTTGTACTTGTCGGAGGTTGTAACAAAATGCAGGGGTATCAAACGGAATGCTCACAGTCTCAGTCGTAGGTAAGGCAGATGGACAGTTTTGATTCATTGGTGGCTTACTGGAGATACACTGTCAATGTACAAAGAAAACTGCCTACAAATCACTTGTGCATCTAGTCCCAGAAAATTGCTACATGATATGCGGTAGATACCAGATAGGACTAATGGGAGGTACCGAACGTGTAAACGAAGGAGGACGGGAAGGGTCACGGGTTTGTTTGAATCATGGAAGAGCATCACGGAAATTTCGACAATTCTAAGTTGACGCACGCTTAAAGATAGCACCACTCATCAGTGAAAGGCTACTTACAACTTTTTAAGACCCAGTATCCGCGAAGTCTCTAGAGATATTCTTCATCCACCTGGATATTGGTCCCTTACTGACAGAGAAGACAATATCAGATAGTAATAATACGCGCAAAAAAAATAAAGCGCATTTCTTCCTCTGGTCTATATGTCGGAACAGCCCCAAGTCCTGATTCATGAGTGGTGTTTTACGTTTTACGAAAGTAGATAGTGGTGTAGAACCATAACGCCTGCACTGACAAGTAGACTGAGTTGGTGCAATTTTTCTTCCAACGGTGGTTATCCTCGAGCTGCCAAACACATAACGCGAGTTCGGGGATTGTGGTCGTCCAACGACATTGTTGTTTTTAAGAGCCAAACGTGGCTGTGTTGGAACAGACGCTCCGTCAAGAGATTTCCCCAAGTAAGGAAGGTGTGTGTGAGAGGTATGAAAGAAGTTCTTTTGTTGTATGTAATCGTCCCCTTCTCACAAGAGTTCCGACGTCTGTTATTCGTTCGTTTCAGCCAAAAATTTTTGTGCTTTGCTCGCTGCAGTACATGACATCTGCCTTGTCTTGATTTAGCTGTGAATGTTTCTTCGCGTTTTAGATTCACAAGTACATCACCAACAGTCGAATTATGCAGCTTCAAAACGGTTGAAATATACCTGATGGATTAGTTACTTATTGATGCGTCATCCAATGACTATTCCACGATCTCTCTGCATTTACAATGCGAACGTTAAAGAAGAGATTCGCATGAAATAAGACAGATTCAGAATATACTACTGGCCATTAAACTTGCTACACCACGAAGATGACGTGCTAAAGACGCGAAATTTAACTGATAGGAAGAAGATGCTGTGATATGCAAACGATTAGCTTTTCAGAGCATTCATACAAAGTTGCCGCCGGTGGCGACACCTACAACGTACTGACATGAGGAAAGTTTCCAACCGATTTCTCATACACAATCAGCAGTTGACCGGCGTTGCCTGCTGAAACGTTGTTGTGATGCCTCGTGTAAGGAGGAGAAATGCGTTGTCGACTTTGATAAAGGTCGGATTGTAGCCTATCGCGATTGCGGTTTATCGTATCGGGATATTGCTGCTCGCGTTGGTCGAGATCCAATGACTGTTGGCAGAATATGGAATCGGTGGGTTCAGGAGGGTAATACGGAACACCGTGCTGGATCCCAATGGCCTCGTATCACTAGCAGCCGAGATGACAGGCATCTTATCCGCATGGCTGTAACGGATCGTGCAACCACGTCTCGATCCCTTAGTCAACAATGGGGACGTTTGCAAGACATCAACCATCTCCACGAACAGTTCGACGACGTTTGAAGCAGCAGTGACTATCACCTCGGAGACCATGGCTGCGGTGACCCTTGACGCTGCATCACAGACAGGAGCGCCTGCGATGGTGTACTCAACGTCGAACCTGGGTGCACGAATGGCAAAACGTTATTTTTTCAGATGGATCCAGGTTCTGTTTACACCATCATAATGGTCGCATCCGTGTTTGGCGACATCGCGGTGAACGCACATCGGAAGCGTCTATTCATCGTCGCCATACTGGCGTGTCACCCGGCGTGATGGTATGGGGTGCCATTGGTTACACGTCTCGATCACCTCTTGTTCGCATTGACGGCACTTTGAACGGGGCACGTTACATTTCAGATGAGTTACGACCCGTGGCCCTACCCTTCATGCGATCCCTGCGAAACCCTACATTTCAGCAGGATAATGCCCGACCGCATGTTGGAGGTCCTGTACGGGCGTTTCTGGATACAGAAAATGTTCGACTGCTGCCCTGGCCAGCACATTCTCCAGATCTCTCACCAAATGAAAACGTCTGGTCAATGGTGGCCGAGCAACTGGCTCGTCACAATACGCCAGTCACTACTCCTGATGAACTGTGGTATCATGTTGGAGCTGCATGGGCAGCTGTACGTGTACACACCATCCAAGCTCTGTTTGACTCAATGTCCAGGCGTATCAAGGCCGTTATTACGGCCAGATGTGCTTGTTCTGGGTACTGATGTCTCTGGATCTATGCACCCAATTTGCGTGAAAATGTAGTCACATGTCAGTTCTTGTCTAATATATTTGTCCAATGAATACCCGTTTATCATATTCATTTCTTCTTGGTGTAAAAATTTTAATGGCCAGTAGTGTAAGGTATTACGACATTTTACGCAGTAAGACTTATTTTGCCATGTCAGTCAGTGGCACTGTCCGTGAGTTTATGTATGTCCACAAGGCACTAAACTCATACACAGTATCAGTGCACTCGATGAGAGGATCCAACGACTGGGTCAGTTTATACTCTCACTGAGGATCACTCGGGAGGCCCCATGTTGTCATCATCTTATTACATCTTCCGACGCCTATCCTCACATGGTTTAGGGTAGTCCATACTCTTTCCGGAAGGGTAAAGCACTGCATTGGTATATTTGGATCATCAATCAGGCTTCTATTCTTGACTTTGATCCTAATTTATAATATTTTCCATTCCTTTCCTGCGTTGTAGGGTAGCACCTCTTACCTGCTTGCCGTATGTGGGCCTTAGGGGCCATTGATTTCCAAGTCACTGAGCTCTCCTGCCAGACCCTTTCTGCTGTAACGGCTTCTCTGCTGACAAGAAAATACTCCACGCCTCCTATTATACTCTTGGGCCCACCTCTCGTAACATTTAATGATCAGTTCCGTATTACATAGGGGTGGCCGGATAACTTTGATCAGAGAGTGCATAGCCATTCACTACCGGATCATGTAGTGGACCTCAGTATCATCTGCTTGCTTTTCTTATTCTTTCATCTGATACCATTTAACATCCATAGTTGAATGTCATGATTACTGAGTCGTGCTGTTGTTAAAATTCATTATTTAACAACCAGTTTCCCGGCCGGTGTGGCCGAGTGGTTCTAGGCGCTACCGTCTGGAACCGCTCCACCGCTACGGTCGCATGTTCGAATCCTGCCTCGGCCATGGATGTGTGTGATGTCCTTAGGTTAGTTAGGTTTAAGTAGTTCTGAGCTCTAGGGGACTGATGACCTCAGAAGTTAAGTCCCATAGTGCTCAGAGCCATTTGAACAACCAGTTTCGGTCTACATATCATCACCAGGTGCTGAAATAACGCATAGGTAGAATTACAAGATTGAACTGTCACAGATGTGTTACTTGGTGTAAATATTAATGAGAATGAATTAGTCTAAAAATATCACATACTAATTTAAAAGTGGCTACACCATCATATTAGGCGAATATAATATCACCGACATGAGATAGTAAAACCTTGACTATTTCAGTCGAAAAACAGTGAGGTAACCAGTTACAAAGAAATGATATAAAAATTTAAATATTTCGCATTTATACAGAGTTGACTGTTGTCACTTCGTAATATAAATTACATTACCAATACAAACGACGAGCCAAAGAAACAGGTACCACAGCCTAATACCGTGTAGGGCATCCGCGAGCACGCAGAAGTGCCGCAACAGGACGTGGCATGGACTCGACTAATGTCTCAAGTAGTGCTCGAGAGAATTGACACCAGGAATCTTACAGGGCTGTCCATAAACCCGTAAGAGTACAAGTTGGGGGGGGGGGGGGGGGGAGTTGGAGATCTCCTCTGAACAGCACGTTGTTGCAAGACATCCCAGATATGCTCAGTTATGTTCGTGTCTGGGGAGTTAGGTAGCCAGCGGAAGTGTTTAAACTCAGAAGAGTGTTTCTGGAGCCACTCTGCAGCTATTTTGGACGAGTAGGGTGTCGCATTGTTCTGAGGGAGTTGTCGAAGTCCGTCGCAATGCACGATGGACACGAATGGATGCAGCTGATTAGACAGGAAGGTTGAGTACGTCATAGTCGTATCTAGACTTATCAACGGTCCCATATCACTCGAAATGCACTTGTCCCACACCATTACAGAGCCTGCACCAGCGTGAACAGTCCTCTGCTGACATGCATTGTGTGTTGACGTGCCCAGGCGAGATTTAAAACTTTGTGTCGAGCAGTGATCAAGGGTACACGAGTGAGCCTTCGGCCCCGAAAGCCCATATCGATGACATTTCGTTGAATGGTTCGCACGCTGACACTTGTTCAGGCACCAGCAGTGAAATCTGCAGCAATTCGCGGAAGGATTGCATTTCTTTCACGCTGAGCGATTCTCTTGAATCGTCGTTGGTCCCGTTCTTGCAGGATCTGTTTCTGGTCGCAGCAATGTCGGAGAATTGATGTTTTACCGGATTCCTGATAGTCACGGTACACTCGTGAAATGGTCGTATGGGAAAATCCCCACTTCCTCGCTACCTCGGGATTGCTGTGTCCCATAGCTCGTGCGTCATCTATAATACCACGGTAAAACTATCTTAAAATGTTGATTATCTGCCATTGCTGCAGTAGTAACCGATCTAACAGCTGCACCAGACACTTGTTGTCTTAATGTAGGCGTTGCCGACCGTATTCTTTCTGCCTACATATCTCTGTATTTGAATACGCATGCCTATATCAGTTGTTTTGGCGCTTCAGTGTATATGTTGTGCTCGGCAATGCAATCCTTCATATTACATTAGCAATCGGCTTAAAGCCGTAAGGTGTTCCATAGCACATACAGTCGACGTCACAGCTTAACACTGTTTACTCTTAGATCCAAAGATGGTCACAGAGATCATCATACATCAATAAGTCTAGTATCATAAGATTATACAAGATGTGTGTCGTATGCTGCTGTAAGTAAATGTGACAGCAATTTAAGCATATTACAATCACAGTTGCAGTGACAGAAACAAAATGCTTAAAAGTAATGTCTTACGTACACAGATTTGAGAAATTTTTATTTCAGTTTAGGGTACAAGAAGCATATCATGGTCTGTCGAGCGAAACCAGTCCCTAGATAAAAGAACTGTATCAGCAGCGGATGGCAGTGATCTTGACTTTTTCAAATATTTACGGGCTGTGGGGCACCGCCTCCTGGAAATTCATAGTTGAAGTTTCGCTTCTTTGAATCACTGTAACAATTCAAAGCCGATTAACCTCAGTGGCGGCTAAACGGTGACTGACGAAGCTCTGTCCTTGGGTGTGGCACAACTCGACGTGCCAAATATTTCGCATTTCCCACATCACACAGCAGAAAGGCTTGGTCGAGATGTAATGGTATTTTTCCGCAGTCAGAATTGCAGTAACTACACATTTAAGAGAGAATTCATAACAGTATACTTGTAGGTGTCACATACAGCATACAGCCACATAATGAAAAATGTACGTAATTATTGTTACAGAAATATTGTAACGAACTGAGTCTGTACTGTTAGTAAAAAATGGTTCAAATGGCTCTGAGCACTATGGGACTCAGCATCTTAGGTCATAAGTCCCCTAGAACTTAGAACTACTTAAACCTAACTAACCTAAGGACATCACACACACCCATGCCCGAGGCAGGATTCGAACCAGCGACCGTAGCAGCCTCGCGGTTCCGGACTGCAGCGCCAGAACCGCACGGCCACCGCGGCCGGCTGTACTGTTAGTACCTTCCCATTATTTGCACTCATGGTACGCGATGTTTTTAATGTCACACACACGCTGGTCATCTTTATCTGTACAAGTACCGACAACCTTTGGAGAAGGAATGAAGAAAACCATGTTATTTTATTTTTTTCTGCACTTCCTCATTTTCCCTGTTTCTAAGCTTTTACGATGATTTGTCTAATGTGTGAATTACTGTCTAATGTGTGAATTACTTGCAAGAGTAGATTCGTGAGCAGAGCAGTGGTAGTTCAAAGACGCAGGTGTTACCCCAGATTTGCTGCCATCTTCATGCCTGGGGCGAATGCTTACCAAAGAGGCAGTTGAAGTCAGAGGTACACCTGTTGTGGAGAATGCTGAGTCTGGATTGGATTACAGGGTTGGTAGGGCGTCCTGCCTATCCATTCTGCGGGGCTGAAGGAAACCGTTACACGATTATCCACCATTTTTTGCCACTCGGGCTCCAACTTGGTAAGGGAACAGATCGTCTCAGTCAGGCTAAATTGTAAATATCAGTGTGAGGTATATTAGAGTCTTTTTTTTTTTTTTTTTTTTTTTTTTTTTTTTTTTTTTTTTTTTTTGGTCATCAGTCTACTGACTGGTTTGATGCGGCCCGCCACAAATTCCTTTCCTGTGCTAACCTCTTCATCTCAGAGTAGCACTTGCAACCTACATCCTCAATTATTTGCTTGACGTATTCCAACCTCTGTCTTCCTCTACAGTTTTTGCCCTCTACAGTTCCCTCTAGTACCATGGAAATCATTCCCTCATGTCTTAGCAGATGTCCTATCATCCTGTCCCTTCTCCTTATCAGTGTTTTCCACATATTCCTTTCCTCTCCGATTCTGCGTAGAACCTCCTCATTCCTTACCTTATCAGTCCACCTAATTTTCCACATTCGTCTATAGCACCACATCTCAAATGCTTCGATTCTCTTCTGTTCCGGTTTTCCCACAGTCCATGTTTCATTACCATACAATTCTGTACTCCAGACGTACATCCTCGGAAATTTCTTCCTCAAATTAAGGCCGGTATTTGATATTAGTAGACTTATCTTGGCCAGAAATGCCTTTCTTGCCATAGCGAGTCTGCTTTTGATGTCCTCCTTGCTCCGTCCGTCATTGGTTATTTTACTGCCTAGGTAGCAGAATTCCTTAATTTCATTGACTTCGAGACCATCAATCCTGATGTTAAGTTTCTCGATGTTCTCATTTCTACTACTTCTCATTACCTTCGTCTTTCTCCGATTTACTCTCAAACCATACTGTGTACTCATTAGACTGTTCATTCCGTTCAGCAGATCATTTAATTCTTCTTCACTTTCACTCAGGATAGCAATGTCATCAGCGAATCGTATCATTGATATTCTTTCACCTTTTATTTTAATTCCACTCCTGAACCTTTCTTTTATATCCATCATTGCTTCCTCGATGTACAGATTGAAGAGTAGGTGCGAAAGGCTACAGCCTTGTCTTACACCCTTCTTAATACGAGCACTTCGTTCTTGATCGTCCACTCTTATTATTCCCTCTTGGTTTTTGTACATATTGTATATGACCCGTCTCTCCCTATAGCTTACCCCTACTTTTTTCAGAATGTCGAACAGCTTGCACCATTTTATATTGTCAAACGCTTTTTCCAGGTCGACAAATTCTATGAAAGTGTCTTGATTTTTCTTTAGCCTTGCTTCCATTATTAGCCGTAACGTCAGAATTGCCTCTCTCGTCCCTTTACTTTTCCTAAAGCCAAACTGATCGTCACCTAGCGCATTCTCAGTTTCCTTTTCCATTCTTCTGTACATTATTCTTGTAAGCAGCTTCGATGCATGAGCTGTCAAGCTGATTGTGCGATAATTCTCGCACTTGTCAGCTCTTGCCGTCTTCGGAATTGTGTGGATGATGCTTTTCCCAAAGTCAGATGGTATATCGCCAGACTCATATATTCTACACACCAACGTGAATAGTCGTTTTGTTGCCACTTACGGTTACTAATCCATTCTCTTTCAGGTTTGTTTCAGCTAGTACTTAGTGGCCCCATCTTAGTAACTTTCACGTAATTCATTCGTTCGGACTTAGTTCTCTAATGGGCACCTCGTGCTCGTTTCAAACCATCCGGTTGTGCCTGATGAGACGGTACCTTCAGCGCGTTTGGTGGACACCTGTCGGCCCCCTTAGTTGAGTGATCAGCGCATCCGACTGCCAAGCAGCGGCCCTGGGTTCGACTGACGATCGGGTCCGTTATTTTCTCCACTCGGGGACTGGTTGTTGGTGTTGTCCTCGTCATTATTTCATCATCATCGACAGCAAGTCGCCCAGTGTGGTGTCAAAACACTTGCAACTCGGCTGCTGAACGTCGCCAGGAGAAGACATCCTGCCATGAATGCCAAACAGTCATTTTCGATGTACGCCAACTTTAAATAATTGTGTGCTTTTGACTGATCATTTAATTAATTTGTTTGGTAAGATATTGTACCATTTTCTTTGTGAGATGAGCGTTATGCCTTTGTCCAGTAGGTACCCGTACGGTCGCAACTACTCTAACAAACAGGAGGTATATTAAGGTAATTATTTCGGCTCAGGTTGAAATTCCTGTGAACAGTGTGTAACATATAAATATTTTTACGTGTGAAGTTTGTTTGCTAAATTCTGTATGGTCTTTGTCTCCATGCTTTCACTTGAGCATGTCTGGACGAAAATGAAACCATACCCATCCTAAGTAATTTAAGGGCAGTAATTGCGTCACGTGTGCAATTCTGATTACGATCTAAGACCGATCCCAAATGTTGAGTGCATAATTTGCCATCAGTTATCATTCACTCAAGAGGTGGCGGCCACGCAGTCAAAGAGCTCTGAGAGTTCTTGTAGATTTTCGTGTTAGTTACTGCGTATGATAGCAATTATTATTTATATGCTGTTCTGGGTTGTCTATTTTTGTCTGCATGATTTCCATGTGATCACATAATACATAGTATGCGATTACATGGTCACTCTTCCTGCCATAGCTAACGTAGCCCAGTACTTTCCTTGTACGCGTAGTTATTAGAAACTGTAGCCACACTTCAGTGTCTTTATTGCTTGAGTATGAACGTAACGCATCGAGACAGATCTAACCCCTCTACCAACGTGTATTCCTAGCTCATATATACATTCTATGTGCCCTAATTATAATTACATTACGAGACAACTTACACGTATACACCGAGCACCTCCAGCGCCTGAAATATGTATTGGTTTTCACCAAGAATATTGCTGTGTCCTTAATAAATAGCATATTTGTACAAGGAATTCCAGCTCGTTGTTCACGCTCGTAATTTCTCTCACTTACCGCACCTGATAATTCTATCCTACAAAGGTATAAACCCGTCAAATAACCATGTCTGAGTTAATAAATGATTAGAATAATATGTTGACAGCAGTCATGTCAGATGGAGGAGTAATCACTCGCGCTATATCCTTCTCATTGGTTGGCTGTTTCCCTATAGCGCCGCGCGGAGTGGCAGCACGGTTAAAGACGCCATGTGACGGATTGCGCGGCCCCTTCCGCCGGAGGTTCGAGTCCTCCCTCGGGCATGGGTGTGTGTGTTGTTCTTAGCATAAGTTATTTTAAGCTAGTTTAAGTTGTGTGTAAGTCAGGGGCCGATGGTCTCAGCAGTTTGGTTCCTTAGGAATTCACAAATATTTGAACATTTCAACATTTCCCTGTAGCGTTATCCGTTATGCTACTTATTATGGTTCATATTCAGTGTACTTAATTGTTTTATAAACTATTCAGAAACACTTTACGCTTTCCGGGAGTCACTGAATCAGAGAAAATAGCGTGATCATAAGCAATCTTAATTCGCTACCTCGCCGGCCGAAGTGGCCGTGCGGTTAAAGACGCTGCAGTCTGGAACCGCAAGACCGCTACGGTCGCAGGTTCGAAACCTGTCTCGGGCATGGAAGTTTGTGATGTCCTTAGGCTAGTTAGGTTTAACTAGTTCTAAAGTCTAGGGGACTAATGACCTCAGCAGTTGAGTCCCATAGTGCTCAGAGCCATTTGAACCATTTGAATTCGCTACCTCGCGCTATGGTCTCTGGCACTAGAATAATTTTAGTCAATATCCGCAGATGCCCTCATATAACGACAAGACAAACACCTTGACCCACCTCGCTCACCTCCCACCATGGGCCATAAATCGACGTTCTAGGAAGTTCACCATTAGCATATTAGCATTCTCAGGGATCATCACACCCTGCTGGCCAGGGCGAGATCTTAGCAATGTCAACAGTACAGTGAACCACAATTAGGGATAAACGCTGAGCTCCTCCCTCCAGCATTCTCAGTGGTCACCATCCACTGGCCGGCCGCTGTGGCTGAGCGGTTCAAGGCGCTTCAGTCAGCAACCGCGCGACCGCTACGGTCGCAGGTTCGAATCCTGCCATGGGCATGGATGTGTGTGATGTCCTTAGATTAATTAGGTATAAACAGTTTTAAGTTCTAAGGGACTGATGACCTTAGATGTTAAGTCCCATAGTGCTCAGAGCCATTTGAACCATCCACTGTAATCGCATCCATTTACCAGCCGGAGAATGCTAGTTTTGAAATATATGAACTGCAAGACACTAGGGTGACGAAAACCAAGAGGAAAATTGATAATGGGAAATAGGAAGGGCAGGAAGAGAGTCTCATAGTGCAGTTTTGGGAATTGCCTGGAACAAATAATGGGAAGTAGAAAGGGCAGGAAGAGAATCGCACGGTACAATTTTGGGATTTGCCTGGAACAAATAATGTACTCAGCCAGTTGTGAAGATTGTAATGTGTGTCCTGTTCTCAGGTGAGAAATGGAAGGGGAAACGAGGTTCTTATGTAGACGTGGAAACGAGATTGAGGGACATCGTATGATAAATCGTGGACAGGAGGACTCTTCCAACTGGCGCTGAGGGAAACACCTCGGTGTCGATTCGCGAAGGGAGCGACTGCCGCACACACTGCCACGAGACGCACAGCAGTGGCCATCGACCACGTGCAGCTATAAAGTTTGTTTACACGACGGCCAACTGACGCATCGATCCGGTAACTGCCACAAAAGCAGCTTCGTCCAACCCAAGTGATGCACTCCCCTCCTTCTGACACAGTTGACGCGAACCTAAGAGCCTCAGGCCAGTTATTCACAACACAAAGTACCTATTTCACGTCTCAGTAGCGTCCACCATTATAAGCCCTTCCAGTCTCTAGTATAAATGATGGTTTTGCTTTAACCTATAGGTCTGGCGCCCATGGCAAGAGCGCGTTCTCACCGTTACAATGCTGCATTGCGTCAGTAGCTCTGCAGGGTCTTAACGTCTAAGGCCGTGTCGCAGTTTTCTCTTGTTTTCTGTTGACTTCACACAAACTGGCGGAAAGTTGAGGGTGGGCAAATATCCACGTAAGTAGTGCTGAATGTAATATAATTCCATGACAACTGTAACTGTTCACCACGAAAAAGTATACATCATCTTTCCAAAACGTGTAACAGGCATTGTCTTCGCCATTCAACGGTTCAGGTTAGAGAGTCCTCATATTTTGCTATGTCAGAGACAGAACCAATATGCTTGGAACAAAATTTATCTCTATGTAATGAATTAACCCCTTTACATGGCTGTACCTTGCCTCACTGTCTGTTCTCGCTCGTGTACTCGTATTTCCGTGCCTCGCGGTGCTTTCTTGCAGCGTGGTGTAATCCGACTCGTTTCGTTGCACTTTTGTCAAATCAAGTTATAGTTGCGATTGTAAGTTGTCAACAATTCGAAGCTTTTGGCAGCAGGAATGTATAATATGACAATAAGCATGTTATTTCAAGAATTTTGTGCGTAAGAAATTTGAAATTCGGGTATCTGTACTATGCCTTGTAGGAATAACACTATGAACAAAGAACAGAAATCTCAGTTGCTGGTTGGTACCCATCTGTGCACAAGCGATCGTTGTTTTAGTGAACCCATATTTGAAATTATACACTGGTCAGCATATTTGTTCGTCTCATTGATTATTATTGTTAGCTACCTATCGTCGAAAACAAATTTGAAAATGCGAAATGTATTCTTTTTCTTGGTAACTTTTGTTGTTCCGAATGCCATGTTGTAAGGTTACATATATATGCTTCATGTTCCGTAATCTTACTTGAATACCAACGGGTATGAGCATAACTATGTTTTTATTCTCTAGTAATGTGATTAATCTTTTTTGATAATAACGTATAAAGCTCGTATTAATGTTTCAGCCCGTTAAATTTGTTGTAAATGGCTGCTTTGGTGACATAACTATCACGCGCCATCAGCGCGCTATCATCTATGCATTTTCATTTCTAGAAACCGGTCCTACAATCTAATGTTCTTTACGAAGTCCGATTGTCATTTTTATTATCATGGAAATCGTTCCGTTGTATTGGAAGGAAATATTAACACCGTCTCGTGTTACCAAGCTCTTCCGCTCTCAAACAATGACTTCTGGGTATGATGACTCATTTACTTAAAGATAACAGGCAGTTAATCTATTGGAGGGATTAAACCTAGATGGAGAACTTGACTCTCGTTTATTAATTCTAGACATTATGTTTTCATACCGTTAGTATTCTCATACTATAGTCAATGTGATATGGTCTTGTTCAGAAGCATCTTACTTCTACTTTCAAAAACCTTTAAAGAATTCCACACTGGTGGAAACAAAGCGAACATAAGATTACCTAAGCTCACTTGCGCTTTGCAACACGCGGTATTTGAAGTATTCATTATGGCCTTGAAAATATTACAAGCATAATTTTCTAAACCTTTTGCGGTCACTGAAAATCCTATATCTATTATCGAAACCAATTGCCGTTTCAGTTTATCGCGCATGTGCAGATGTAACTGATTGTTCTCCAGTGTAATTCCCATTTTAAAGACAAATACTTCTATTTTAAAACTGCCCAGGACATCTACATTGCTTTCCTCAGGTATAGTTTCCGCATTTCCATAACTAGGTAGCAAAAGAGCTACACTATTTCGCCCAACATATGTGTGTGAAAATTCTTTTCTGATTATAAATATAAATAAATCATGGTTACATGGAAAGCTGAGTGTGCAAATCTGTGGAATTGTCTCCATCTGTTCGTATGCCGACAGCATGTACCACATCAAATGTGAAATTATATTATGTCGTCAGTACCCCAAAATTAATGAAGCAATACTGAAAAATAGTCTCGGTTGTGATCTATCTTGCTGAGATATTTGGAACCAAGTGGAATGTAGTGTGACTGCAATGTCGTCTATATATGAAGCATTCACAGTTTCTCCCTATTCGCCCTCTTCCCGCTCAGACAGCATAGGGTGATAGTGGGGAAAGCGTGTAGCCAGACTGAGCACAATGGCATGTGAGCCATGGGATGACTCGAAAAGACGAATTCTTGGCAATGACTCCATGAAGACAAACCTTACAAGTCTTCACTTGCTAGCAGAGGTCGATATAAGAACATCTGATAACATCGCAAAATCGTCTGAGTCTCTGATTTAGACTTTTCGCTCTGCTCCGAACCAAAGGACATTATCGGTTCTGGGAATGATGCTGCAAAAGGACAGCTGTATTTCCACGTTGCGGGTGAGGCTGTCCGTCTTCACTAAGTCAACCAGCCACATATACGAACCAAGGATGGCCTCTGAACGCAGAGGCATGCATCATTCATGGCTACATGAACCACAATTTGCAGCTGTATGTGACAAACACGCTCAATAGCAGCTAGCAGAGCCTCCTCCACATCTCGTACGAGACCCCACAACAGGCCAACAGAGTGGGCACTGGTATTATTTCCCGATATGCCCGCTATTTTCCTCCACAACTGACGTAGCTCCCAATGACAAGCAGTCCCACCCTCTACACTTGTCTGGACGGCTCAGGAAGATAGGCCACAATTCCAACAGGTGAGGCGTCCCATGCTCGCTCAGATGTATTTTCAACTCGCCACCGCCCGTCTTACCGTCAGATAAGAGTCAGTCGGTCGGAACTTGGGAATCTGAACACGCTGCTGCATCAGGGATCGAAACTAACGCTATAGGCTCCAGATGTGCCAAAGCATTCGTCTGCTAAACCCCAATGAAAGGGCAGCCGAGGTCTGCAGCCTGGCCACCACAGATTTAAGCTGCTTACGAACAATGGCCTGTTCCCCTTGCATCAGTACACAACATGTGCTTTGAGAAAAGTTGTTAGCCAAAAATAATCCTTTGCAGCTCTGACAGATTAATTATAAATAATGTCTTTGGTTATCGTGACAGTATAGTTTGTTTAGAATGTATACAAACACCACTAGCCACCCTACTTTTAATCAGATTTTTAAGTAACTTCAAGACTGTGGACTGAAACAGACGACGTCAGAAATGGGATTTTTTGTTATATTTACAGTCACTAACCATCTGAATTTACAGTTCCTAATCATACATCCATATAAATGATCAGCCTCTGTAACTCATCAGAGTCTGGAGACTGGTTAAGAAGGTCGATGTTAAAGGTACTTTGTGCAATTACCATAGATTTGTCACTACATAAACTCACAATAACACGCAGTATTCACAAATAACCCCGATTATCCAGAAATTCTTAAAACCACTCCCCGTGATATTGCCTTTATTCAAAGACTCTGCGTATCGGGGTAAGTGCTCAGTGGACCAAAAGCAGTGCTGATGCCATTAGCAGTCAGACTACGTGAGCGGTTAATACCATATAACAATTAGCACAGAGTCCTTTGAACCTGTATCCAGTTAAGCCCCACTTCAGAATAGGGTATCATTGCTATAGACACTTCTCAAAGTACTGGAGGGGACCAGGAAATGCAGTTAAGGTCCTAGACCTGATGAAGGGAAACTCCTGATCTATACCTCCACGCTGTAGAGAGTGGGCAACGTCACTCCATGTGATGGCTAACGTAGACAGGGACCGAGGGATAACTGGGATAAATTATCACCCTAGCTTTTGCTGGGCAGGGCACCCTCTTGCCCCGGAAATGTGAAATCATTTTCAAAGGCGGAAGAACCAGCTGATGGTCAACGCCATAGGATGTGGAAGGCAACGGGAAACCACCACATTAAAGAACTATGGTTACCCCAAGCACCAGCAATTCCCACTTTTTTCAAATTGTCGACTCCTTGATCCTATCAACTGATACCATCTTTTAAGTTGTGCCGTAAATTTCTTCCCCCCCTCCCCCCCCCCCCCAATTCGATACAGTATCTCCACATTTCGTTACAAATTTCGCTGTACCAAGAAGTGTAATTTGAAACAATATTGCTTTACCATAGAGAACAATTTCTTAAAATTTTGCTGTACCAATGGAACAATTTGTTATAGTTTGCTGTGACTTGAGGTGGTTTGTTATAGTTTCACTGTAACAATGGCGACATGTTAGGCAATTTGCTAGAATCATATATAAGCCAATGACATACCGCAAATCCTTACATTTTGTTACAAGTTGTTACAATGTTACAACCTGCCCAGAGTCACATGCAGTTTCTTACCAAAACAATGCCAAAACTGGCAAAAGAAAGAACAGCTTGTTCTTCACTAAAAATGACCTAATAAATATTAAATACATTTTATTATTGTACAGTGACTATATTAAAAAATGAAAACTTTTCTGCTGGTAATAATACTTATCGTTTCACATAAATCTACAGTTTAAATAGTAAAGGAAAGGCTATTAGTAACAGAGTAAATATTTTAAAACGAATTAATTTTCAAATTTATTGTTGTCAAGCACAACGAACACAGTGAACCAGTACATAAAAGAACAGTACTTATTTAGCTCTTACTGTAACTTAACAGAGGCAGAATATTATTCTAAAAAAAGTGGCTCTGAGCTCTATGGGACTTATCATCTGAGATCATCAGTCCCCTAGGACTTAGAACTACTTAAACCCAACTAACCTAAGAACATCACACAGATCCAAGCCCGAGGTAGGATTCGAACCTGCGACGGTAGCGGTCACGCGGTTCCGGACTGAAGCACCCAGAACCGCTTCGTCACCGCGGCCGGCTATTATTCTCGTTTTCTGCCTTTAATCTAGCTGCACCTAATTTTGAATACAAAAGATCTCACCAGATTAGGTTGAAATCTCGACGATATATCCACACGAACCTGGTGTTGCTGCAAAAAAGGTAAGCTGAAGCCAAGTTTCTGATGGAAAAAGCATTACGAACAATTAAGCAGGACAGCTATTCCATAACAATAGGAAGAAGGAGAATGCAGACTAAGACAAATAAAATGACGTCAAAGCCAAAGGAAATGAAATATTCATAAACGCAGAAAATGGAAATATTTGGAGAGAAGACCAGGGAGATTATGATGAGAAAAATGACGAAGATAATGAAGAAAACGATGATGAAGAAAATGTGAGTATAATGAGGAGGAGGAGGAAAAAGAAGATTATAATGAAGAAAGAAGATAAGAGGATTATCGTGAGATGAATCTAACGTTCACAACTGGAAGGCAGTCTTCAACAAATCGTCAGCAGATATCGATTATGGGCGTTGCAATAACTTAAATTTAACTGGTAGAGCGATTTGTATTCCTGCTAGCGCCGAAAGCGATAGGCAATACTTCATGACGAAAGTAACAAAGTGAAAAACTCAGTTGCAGAATGAGAAGCTGAATATGATAAAATCCATCAGATGTGTTTTAGAGCACATGTGAAAGATCTGGGAACAGTTTAAATAATTATTGTTTTGGATTTCACATGCTGAACAACATGCACTGTATCTAGAGAACAGATGGCAAGATACTGTATGTGATTGCAAAGGAGAATTGAATGTCTTGGGAAATATTGGATGCTGGTCATCACAAATGGTAAGGTATTAATAGATACATGTGTGTTCATATTGTGTATTGTTTGCACACAAAATGCAGTGCATGTACGTTAGATTTTATTAAGGCAGATACAGCTGTTAAAACTTTGTTAGCTGTTGGAGATGTTTCACACTTTTACTCGAACTGTAACAACCTACTGGTTGCTCCATAGGTTAACGCAACTGCAATCAAATAGAGAGAATGACATTTCTTTACCAGTACGAAAAGCATGTTGAGTGAACAACTATTGAGGTTACAATTACATACAGCTGTATATGCACTCTGTCGCACGAGAAATAGCGCGGAAGTAAAATCTAAACTGAGAAAATATTGTTGCATAAAATCACGGGAGAACTGCTTAATGTCAGTAACGTCCTGTCACTATATTTCGGCGCAGAGTCTTCTGGCCATCTTCAGGTGAGTGCCACTGTAGTGGTACTGGCGAGTAAGCGCTGAGCTCTGCTATTTAAAGTCATACTGAGGTGACATTGCGCATGCGCTGATCAGCGTGGGCGTTCATAACAATTCCGCGCGCTGCGCCTCGCACCCACCACGTTGAAAGCTTGGCGTATCTATATCAGGTCTATATTCATTTTTATGCAGATAACTACGTCGACTACGAAGTTTCTCTATAACTGGATTCCAAGCAGAGTTTAGCTAATAACCGCTATCTCGATTGATGAGAGTCTCGTTGTCAGACAATCTTATTTCCAGATTCATTGATAATCGAGCTCCAAAAGTTTGATGTATGGACCAAAATTGGTCATTCGGTGTACAAAAAGCCCACTCATACAAAACTGTATCTGCAAGCTACTAGTGGCCACCATCCAGCACAAACAATGGGCGTTCTCAAAACCTTAATCCACCGTGCCCATACCATCTCTGACGCCGACGGTCTTCAAGCGGAACTGGAACACCTGAGAAAAATATTTCTGAAGAATGGCTTTTGAACTAGTGAACAGAGTGATGCAGACCTACAAACGACGGAACAAGGAAGAGGAAGAGGACTTCAGGTTGATTGCTTATCCACCGTTTATTGGGAATATTTCTTCACAGATAGGCAGAATATTGAGAAAGTATCAAGTGAGAGTCATCTTTCACCCTCCTTCCTAAATTTCATCACTGGTGGGATCCGTCAAAGACGACCTGGGCCTGCGTAAATCAGGTGTTTACAAAATTCCGTGTGAATGCGGCAAATCTTATATAGGGCAAACAACACGAACTGTGCAGGAACGCATTGTGAAACACCAACGGCATACTCGCCTTCTCCAACCGACCAAGTCCGCAATCGCCGAACAACGACACAAACATTTTGGCCCATACATCAAACTTTTGGAGCTTGATTATCAATGAATCAGTGGAAATAAGATTATCTGATTGACTCTCATCAATCGAGATAGCGGTTATCAGGTAAACTCTGCTTGGAATCCTGTTATAGAGAAACTTCGTAGTCGACGTAGTTATCTGCATAAAGATGAAAATCGACCTGATATCGATACGCCAAGTTTTCACTGCAGATGCTGACAGACATAGGACAGAAGTGACTAGGGAAGATATGCAAGCCTAATTTCGAGCCTTAACAGAAACAATACAAACAGACATGAACGCAATGAGAACAGAGATAATTTTTTTAAATTTCATATTCAGTGACCAATTTGAACACAGTAAATTCATAAATGTCGAGTTTAGAAACAATACAAGCAAACATGACTACAGTAAAGTCTGAGATCGGGAAGGTAAATACAAACATGACACACATAACCGGCGAAGTAAAAAATTTGTGCACAGAACTCAATAACCGGGATACGAAGTTCACACAGCAGAATTCGCAAATCTCCACGGAGGTGGATAGGAAGATTAACGAACAAGTACAAGCTGCAGTGAATGAGAAATTAAAATACACAGTGGAAGAAAAATTTGAAACACTCACATGCACGTATGGACAGGATCTGTCCAGAATCAGAGAAACTCAGCGAAGTTTACAGGTAATGTAGAATACGCCGGTTAACAGCGATTATGTACAATCAGAAGTAGCGAAGCTGCATTCGTTCTGTGACGACTTACCAGAAAATAGAGAGAAAATCACAGTGGAGATAGGATTAATTACGTTAGAACATAAAAGAATCAACTCAGACATTGCGCAAATTTACGAAACAGTAAAGGATAATACAAAAGATGAAAACACAACGTTCGCGGTGAGCACGCGAACAACGTACCTGTGTGGAAGCGGTAAAGGAAGTAAAGGGGGACAAGCAAGAAGAAATTTTAAAACCCGTAGAACATTATATCAAACAGGTAGAAAAAAGATTAATGGACCAGATAGTTAACAAAATGCGATAGTATCATCGCCGTGCGTGGTAAAGGGAACTACTAACAGCCCGTCCGCGGGTGAGAGGAATCAGTGGCGCGGACAACAATGCCCAACCCATGCTGCGCGAACGCATGCAGACGCGCGACGCGAGCAACGGGCAAAACTTTTATTGAGACAGATAGGTCATTACCGCATGTAAATGCTGTTCCGTCCTGCTGGACAGCGTTGTTAATGGACGAGAGTTTGATAAAACACTGACAGTTTCCTGTATTTTCAAATGAAACAAAGCGAACGCACCCGGTAATGTTTGCCCGAGCCTTTAGGAACGTACTGCCTAGGACTTGAACAGAATCTCGAAACATCTTATATGTGGTAGGACACACAGAAGGCGACGCCATTCTGTCAGGTACAGATTCTCGGAGTTGGTGAAACTGACGGAACGGTGCGGTTAGCATTAGACGCGAGAGAAATAAACAAAATCATCGTTCCTATAAAAACAAGGCCAGAGAATTTAGAAGAGCAGTTATAAAAATTTTAAATTAATTAAAGTTATATGGCGTTAGGTATTTAACATCCCTCGATTTGAATTTTATCACATGAAGAGAGTGGAAAGTACACAGCATTCATAAATCCCGGAAGGAAGAGTGCCACCTTTCGGATTAAACGTGAGCGCTGGTGTATTTATTGAAGCTTAAGGCAGTGTACTTGGACCTGAATTGCTTAGCCAGGTTACACTCTATGTTAACAATTTATTAATTGTGATCCAAACATGGAATGAACATTTAAAGGTTTTGGAGAAGGTTTTTCAAAAATTTGATGAATAAGATGTCATAGTTTACTACAAATAGTCTGAATTCGGAAAAGAGAGAATAAACTTCTTAGGACTGTCATTTCACGAGTAGAAATTGTACCTGACCCCAGTAAACTAGATGCGATAGGCAGTTTACTGACACCCTACGCAAAGAGACAATTAAAAGGTTTTCTGGAACTGGCCTCGTTTCTTAGGAAGTTTCTGCCGCAACAATTGTTGAGTTGTAGTTTTCTATTAAACTTACTACGTAAAAACCACACTTGGTTGTGGACTAAACAATGCGAAAATGATTTCCAGCGGATTAAGCAGGCGCTGATTAATGCGCCTATCCCTAAACACCAAGATATGTAGTAGGACTTTTGCGTAAGCGCCGATGCTTGTTATCAGAGACTCGCTGTGTGTCTGTTTCGAAGAATAAAAAAGGATGGTAAATTAGAAGTCAATATAATCAGTGCTGCTAGTGGAACCCTCACGAAATATGAAAGATCTTCTTCTGTAAGTGAGTTAGATGCGTTATAGGTAGTTTTGGCGTTTCGCAAATTTCATTATCACTTTAGGGGAAAACATACTAAAGTTGACTGTTATCGTAAGGATTTGCCTTTCTCCTTACGTGTAAGTTGTTACATAAGAGAGTAGCGAGGTGGTGCATGTATGTTCAAGAGTTTTATTTTGAGATAGTGTACATAAAAGGGGAACAGCATATTTTGGCAGATGCACTATCACGGTTATCCTAAGGCCTCACCGATTTCCACGAGTTAGAAGAACAAACATCAGATTTTAGGATACTTTTCATAAATGATGGAACTTTTAAACCATATTATATCAAAATGTGCAAAAAAACGCAACGCTTGCAGGAAGAAGACCCGAGATGGAGCGGGGTAATACAAAGTTAGCAGGCTAGAACACACGAACATTACGCATAATGGCGTACTTTTTCATAGAAGAGATTAGTGAATGGATAAGTGGTGTGTGTGTATACCTCAATAATATGTGGACAACATAATTCAACACACTCATCGCACATGGGAGCACTATTGCGTGCTAAATTGTGCTGAAAAAATTCTACTTATTGTTATTTCCCTAATATGAGGCGATGTATAGGGCAAGTTATCAGACACTTTGCGGTTTGTCAAAAGGTCAAGCATCAGATCAGGACATGTCATAACGTACTACACCCAATAATACCAAAGCAGCCAAGGGATCTTGTACCTATTGACGCCGCAGGACCTTAACCCCAAGCCCGCGGCGGGGTCAAACACATCGTAGCCCTGTATGACGTTTTTGGTAAGCACCTCCAGCTATACGCTGTCAAAACAGTTTGGTCTGGACCAATTTTAAGGCGGATTCTGGAAGACTACATAGCACGCGTTGGGAAACCGCACTCAGTACTAACTGATAATGCATGAAATTTTACAAGTGACAAATGGAAATCATATTTTAAATCACAAAACATACATCAAATTTTAGTATCCAAGATCCACACGGAAGTAAGTCCCGTCGTACGATGCTTTCGTGAATTTAATAGATTTCCCAGGACATGTATACCACGGAATCAAAAGAAATCGATAGGATACCTGGGTCCGTTTCAGAGTATAATAAATCAATTACCATACACATGAACAGAGTACACAGCTGCCGAACTTTTGTTTGAAAATGTGGAACTAGATGAATGGGCAAAGACGTAGCCGTAGACGAGAAAGTACGACAAGCGCTAATAACATTGGAAGAGCAACCTCAAATAAGGAAAGGAATTTACGATAGGAAATAGAAAAACGTAACAGAATTCTAGATTCAACTGGAGGTACTACAAAGAACTGATACCAAACCATCGCCGGCCGGAATGGCTGAGCGGTTCTAGGCGGTACAGTCTGGAAACGTGCGACCGCTACGGTCGCAGGTTCGAATACTGCCTCGGGCACGGATGTGTGTGATGTCCTCAGGTTAGGGTTAGTTAGGTTTAAGTAGTTCTAAGTTCTAGGGGACTGATGACCTCAGAAGTCAAGTCGAATAGTGCTCAGAGCCATGTGAACCATTTGAACTAAACCATCGACCTTAAAAGCACTTAATAAAAAAATAGCAATTGTTATGTTTTGGTCCATATGTCATTGTTGACAAGCCATATCCTGGGTCCTACTTGATAGGAAATATAAAAAAAATGGAAAAATAAATTGCATGTATCGACATAAAGATTTGCGGAGATTTATTAAATGAAAATTCAATTCTCGTTATTTCCCTATCTTTTGCATCAATAAAACACATGAAGGTAGGAGGTTTGTCGCCCTTTGAAGAATAAACTGACTGGCGCTCAGTTATTCTCCAGCTAGGGGGTACAATACTTATACCCCCAGTACCCTGTGCCTCTTCTGCGTCCTGTTTAGCCAATAAGGGAAGTTCAGTTTTCTTTTACTGTCTAACATGCAAGATCACATGCAACCTAGTGAATAGAAATTTTCATTGTATTTTGATATTGTACCTTCTTAGGACATAAACAGCTGTAAAAACAAAGGAAACCTTTTGATATTTCTTAAGGAAACACGGAAATTACAACAAGAACGAAAACAATATACATTATTCTGAACGAGTGAAAACCGTTAGAAACTGTATCTTCCGCAAAAACTTGAATAAGAGTGATGGAAAAGGAAGGAATTCACAGCGCGCGAGATAGAAGCGAGAGCAGCGAGCGGTGAAATGTATTGAGACGCGCAGTCGCGCAAAAAGCTGAGGGTACAGTAACAACTGTATGCAAAGTGGCTGACAGCTGATCGTAGGGTAGAGTAGGCAAAATGCAAGATGAATCTCAGTATCACCTTGAAGGACAGCCGGCAACAGCGGAGATGCGCATAAACACACTGCGCACCGCGACGGAAACTATTTTGGAATTTAAGCGAATCGGCGTCCACGGCGCGTAGCCAACTGGACTAACTGAAGCAATATGAAATGGAGTACCCATCAGCTGCTTTCTGTAACGTAAATTAGCTATCCAAACAAAACGAATAGGGACATTAATTCCGGAGACTATACTCTAAAGAACACTAATTTTAAGAGTATATCATAAAGTTAAGCGTATGCAGTTTTAAGAAAAGGAGCGCATCGTCGCAAGTAAACTACAAGGAACGTAGAATACGCTAAATTTGTGAACTTAACATGGGCTATTGAATGTACATAGTTAGAAATAAGTACAAGGATCCAAAGTAGAAGAGAACATACACAGGAAATGACTTATCCGACTATATACAACAGGATTAAGACAAGTTTGCAAGGGAAGGTTCAAATGGCTCTGAGCGCTATGTGACTTAACTTCTGAGGTCATCAGTCGCCTAGAACGTAGAACTAATTAAACCTAACTAACCTAAAGACATCACACATATCCATGCCCGAGGCAGGATTCGAACCTACGACCGTAGCAGTCGCTCGGTACCAGACTGTAGCGCTTAGAAGCGCACGGCCACTCAGGCCGCCTGCAAGGGAAGCAATAACATGTGAAACGTCCCCTTAGAAAAATTATACATGACTGTGCTTAAACTGACACACAATATTTTTTAGCGCAACGCAATCCGACTTTCAGTAATCCCTACAAAAGAATGGCTCTGACCAACATTAACCTATACCTTTCACAAATCACTTACCTCACAAAAATCTTCGTTACTCAAACTACTGCAATACAGCGAGCGCCACTACTGCCAGCTAAATAAAAGATTCGAACTACTGAAGGCACTAACTACTGATAGTCATTGTTAGCAAATGAAAGATTTTGATAGAGAACAAACAATGTATTTACCTTAATAGTGTTCAAGAGCCATAATATATATAGCAGTTCATATCACCCATTCTTACAAATGTACTGTTTCTGATGGACACACGTCCAGATCATCGGCTCTCAAAAATCCGCCATCTCACTTCCCCATATCCACCACTGCTGGCGGCTCACCTCCAACTGCGTAACGCTACGCGCTGTTCACATCCAGCTGCCCAACACTACAATGGCACACAACAATGAAAACTAGCCACAGACTGCACACAGCACAGCCAGTGATTTTCATACAAAGCGCTACGTGGCGCTACCAACATAAAAACCTAAACAGCCTACTTACATAGACCCCATGCTCCCCACAAAAAATTTTACAAATTGTTTTGGGCGGTGGACAATACAGATTTGAAAAAAATTTTCATAATTACAGTAACAAAGACATCAAATGCAAATACTTATTGATACAATGTTGGTCAAAAGCTAAAATTTTCTCACAGTCCATAAAGACAGTCCTGGTCATTCATCACAGTAAAACTGCAGTTTTTTTCGCAAAGTCTGAGCAGTAAAAGACAATGCTCGCGGAAGTAGTGGGTTTCCATGCAGTCTTGAAGAAGTAGTGTTGTCCTTCCAACAGAAAGACAGTGCTGACTCTTGACATGCAGACAGGTAATGGGCCACAACAGAGCAAACCCCCAGCAGAGTCAGTCGAAGTTTTGAAGAATATTGGTGGGTAGGTCATCACAGAGCAGACCCACTGCAGTCCTTGTAGAAATAATGGTATTTGTGGGCCATCAAAGGTGCAGACCCACTGTAGTCCTTGTAGAGACGGCCAGCAGCCATCCGTTGCGACTGTGCAGGTGTACAATCACCATCGAATAGTCTTGTGGACAATATAGCAAGTCCATGAACCACCACTTGTGCACTCACAATTTTTTTTTTTTTGTAATGTCCTAAGAGCCAGCAATGCTGTTATCCAGTCCCTTGCTGAATTATTAACACACGTGCAAACACTAACAGTCCCAACTTCTCACATATTGTGCATTACAACGACCAACAGAAATGTGTCCAGTGAAGTGTAACTTAATTTGAAGAACTGATGACTATACAATTATAAATTTACAACATAATAATAGAATTACAAAGGTACAAAATACATCATTAAAGAACATAATAATACAGATAACATTTGTAGTAATACAGGCTTTACAAAAGAATAGAAGTAAACATATACATCAGTGTTACAGAAATTATGACATAAGTAAATATATAAAATAATGAGAATAGTTTTCGAAATATTAATTTCACATATGAGTATTGAAACAGAAGAAAATAAATAATGTCTAAACATCTTTACCAAGTAAATAACATAATATTAGAAAAATTCTACAGCATATCTCTTATCAGATAAACACATAAAGACAGGAAAAACAAAAATATACAAGAGTACGCAAAACACATAGCGGAATAACAGAAAAGGAAAGGACAGGGTTTGTTTTACTGCAGTATCTTGCAAACAAAACTTTCTTTACTTCTTGGAGATCTCCCATCATTCCTCATTATTTCAAAAAGTGCTATCTATACCTGCTTCCTGTACTTTTTTCGTAAAACTTCTCGATGCATTTCTTCCAATTCATCACAACTCATTCTTTTATATAGCCTACCCCCTCTTAAGCTAACTTAAATCTACTGAGCTCAGATGCTAAACTAAGGGACGAGGCAATGCAGGAGCACAAAACAATTAACACAAACAGCAATGACAAAAAATGCAAATTGGAAAAGCTAGCAGCAGCAAATCTAGAGTAGCAGAGCAAATGCAACATTACAATAAATATGAGCCAATGTGCAGCAACAAGAAAAATAAACCAGTAGTAAAACTGGCTTAACGGAATAATGCAAAGTGAAATTAAGTAGCACAATGCCTGGCAAATAGCAGCAGCAAATGCAATAACTTATACCTAAATGTGACAAAGCTCAAGCAGAAAAAATAGTACACTAACGACCACAATGCATATAAGGGAAATTCTCATCTTAATGTCTATGTAACTAAAGTGGTGCACCACAAAAATTTATTCTACAAAAATGTACCAAGTACTTGAAAAGAAAATTGTGTATGCAGTTACTGTTGTTAGTCCCTTCTTATTGTTCTTTCCTTTCCAAGTGCGCTCTTTCGAAGAATGTGGTTCATAAAATTGTTATTTAATAGATCTGATGACAGAAAGTTTTCACATTAGCAAATGCATTTAATTTTATTTCACAAAACAAATGCTCTAACGTAGCTGGAAACCAGATATCAAATGAAATAAGCAATTATGAGAAGCAAAGCATAAAAATATCATTCAATAGTCATGTGGAATTTCATAAGTTAGTAGAAATTCTCTCAACTCTCGTAAAAAGACACTTGTCATAATCAGGTGTGCAGATGTAAGAATATTTCCCATCAGTTTATAAGCCTTTCAGTAAGTAGCACAAAGTACGCGCTCCACAATATAGTCATATGTTTCCAAGTAATGAGCGTGTCGTATGTGCATTCATTTCTACAAAGGAATGTCAATAGCGAGGATAATGGCCTCTTTTTTTCTCCACCTGTGCCTCTGAAAGGCACACACTAATGGCTTTTTTCCAGGTGACTGTCACGCAGCTGGGTGCTTACAGTGCATTACATCAAGGTGGCCTACCTTCCTTACCGAAATATTTACATCAGTTTCCGCTACAGTGACACTTTGATACAAATAAAATTTCACAGGTCGAAATATTTGCGTTACAAATCTGTAGAAACAAAATCTTACAAATGTAACAGTGTCCAAAAAATTTTCACCAGCATTGTGATACATTCACGCATTTACACACGTTTTATAACTCTTAAAATACGATTCTTGGTTTCCAACATCCTTTTTCACAAGTCAGAGTCCTTAACCACTACTCATTATTCCTTACCTTATTACACATATACATATTCGTCGACATTTCTTCAACATTTCATCATAATAAATATGTAGCATAATCAAATTCCTCATATAGCATCAGCTTATTGAGCATAAGCATACCTCATCAGCATAATACACATTGTCATCGTAATAATAACGTCATGAAAACTCACCCAAATCTCAAAAACGTCGTAGCTTTCTGCAGTAATTTCAAAACCTACAAAAACTCTCTGCTCATTTCAATAGCATTGTCTACCTCAATCGTACTTTAAAAATCGTGATCGCATTCCAAATATATCATTCAAAGCTCTCATAGTATCACAATGGCTCTGAAAAAAATATGAACAGTTCACAAAGTACAGACAAAATACAATTTCATAAGTGTGAAGTTATCCAACTGTGTAATTGCGTAAACATGTGTCACTGACGTAGTAAAAAAAATGTTTGTTTCTCTGTTAAATAATCAGATAGCTGTGTAGTTCTGTGTTAGAGAAATATGGTACCGATGTGTAAAGTTGTATAAGCAAATACCATATTATCTAGGGCTCCTTGTGCTTGCCAAACACATGGTACACAAAGTAAGCATGTCCCCCCCCCCCCTGAGGATTAATGAAATTATACCCTCAGGTGTTACAGATTACAGCAACGGAATGAAATGTATCATGGAAAACTTTCTTTGTAATTCAAAAATCTTTGAAAATAAATGTTTTAAGTACAAAATTAATCACTCAAATGCGTTTCCTGTAGCGCTAAATGTGCATCTTGATGTAAGATAATTCTGTGGAAGTGTCGTAGTTATCGTCCTCTGTAACCAAAGTTCTGCTGAAGTCAATGTACTTACCTAATGATAAACAAAAGTGAAATGCTTTGCGTATTGATATCGTAGTTATTATGCTTATTGCTGTGATGAAGAAAGTACTGTACTGTAACGTATTGTTGTGCTACGGAAAAGGCTGTCTCATTGTAGCTATACCACCAAAGTTACTACTAAAACATGTTTTGCTTTCCAGAATAATACATAAAAACTGTGCAGATATAAAACAGATACACCGAAAAAGCAACAATGTAAATTGTGTCACACATTAGTAGCGTCGTGATATAATCGTGTAGCTGTCAAAGAAACCAAATACTAAGTCATCTTTAATCTCACAGAAAGTACTTCAAATAAAGAATGTCTTTTCAACTAAACCAAAATGTTGCTTTAAAATCTCATTAGCAGTATATGTTTTAAGTATGTAAGCCTTATAGTCGTTACATAATCGTGCAATTAACAATCAAGAATGTATACACACAATAACACTTGAAACCTCCCCTTTGAACAATTATACATGACTGTGCTTAAACTGACACACAATATTTTGTTAGCGCAACGCAATCTGACTTTCAAAATTCCCTACAAAAGAATGGCCCTGACTAACATTAAACTATACCTTTCACAAATCACTTACCTCACAAAAATCTTCGCTGCTCAAGCTACTGCAATACAGCTAGCGCCACTATTGCCAGCTAAATAAAAGATTCAAACTATGGAAGGCACTAACTACTGATAGGGATAGTTAGCAAATGAAAGATATTAATAGAGAACAAACAATGTATTTACCTTGATATCATCATTTATAAATATAGCAGTTCATGACAAATTTCAAAACTCTGCCATCTCTCTCCCCACATCCACCACTGCTGGCGGCTCACCTCCAACTGCGCAACGCTACGCGCTGTTCACAGCCAGCTGCCTAACACTACAATGGCGAGTATTACAACAACGCAAAGCAGCCACAGACTGCACACAGCACAGCCAGTGATTTTCATACAGAGGTGGCGTTACCAATAAAAAACCTAAACAGCCTACTTACACACTATGTCCTCTGTTCGCTATCACAATGCAGTGGTAATTACAGTCTAAATATGTTCCCTAGGTTCTAGACTGGATAGTTAACTTCAAAACATTCTTGCATGATAAGAGTTTCTAAGTGTGACAAACTGTACTAGTAGCGTGAAGTGAAAAATTTTATGGCAAAAACTAAGTTAAAAAGCAGATTATCTTTCAATAAACGGTTTAACATGTGAAATGTCGTTCAATCTTTTTGTCTTCCCAGTACGCAGAGTTTCAACTTCAACGCAATTATCATGTGGTACACGTCGTATTCTGTAAGGTCCTTTAGTGAGTAAAAACTGTGGAATGTGCTTGTAAAATCTCAAAAAGGTCCTGCCTGTCAGTGTCATTACAAATCTCAGTTGCTTGAATTTTATTCTGAATTAAATAATTAGCATCAAATATGCCATCGATATCATCCCTGTCAGTACTTGCACAGTGATTGTCAGTGTCTAGTTCCGTCGAAAATTCCGAACTGTTGTCTAACAGAAGGTAAAGCTGATTAATTTCCTGGTCATGGTTTGAGAGCCAATCTTCAAATTTCAAAGCTATTGACTTACCTTCTTTCTCTAAACTTATTTCAGCATCGTGAAAGTTTAAGATTGCTTTATATTCATTCAAAAAGTCTACTCTCAATATAATTTCCGTCGACAATAATGGAACAATAAGAAAGTTCATAGAGAAGCTGTGGCTTTGACAAAAGAATTCTAAGTTGGTTTGTTGGCGTACATCTACACTTTTTCCAACGATTGTACTTTTTAATTTAATCTTACGTAACGGAAGTGTGGGGCAATCGTTCGATTTGTTGCATTTGCTAAAGGCTGTTTCACTAATTACTGAAATAGGACTGCCAGAGTCAAGTACTACCGTAAATTTTACGTCATTTACTGTAATGTCAATCACAGGATATGCAATGTTGTTACGCTTTACGTCGTGTTCCTGGAGTAAGATGACCCTAATGTCTCCCATTTTTACGTAATTGCTAGCTACGGCAGCTGCGTCGTCAGTTTCAGAAGTACGTTTAGCGGCTGCCAGCGGTATGAGTCATTGCCTATTGTCTCTTTGTTAGCGCGCGTCGTTATTGGGATTTGGAGACCTAACTTCTACAAATTCACCTTGTCCAGAGGGCCCTGCCCTGTTTGAATCCCGCCAGTTCTGATGCAATTCTGGTCTGTCTTTACGATCATATCGTCTGTCGTCATGCCGGTAGATTCCATAGTTTCTTTCTTCTCAGTCACGTGGTGGAGAATTTCTCCCTGAATCGTAACTGTGCGCTGAACCGTTGCGTCTGAAGTTATTCTGTCCCCCTTTATAATAATTATTTTGGTTCCCATATTGTCTGTTTCTCTGATTGTCTCTGTGATAGTCATTACTGCGGAGAGGTGATCTTTCCCTGTAATTATTACTACTCTGCCAATGGTTGTCATATGGGTGGTGTCTGTTTTGGTCACAATTTACGTTGTAAGAATAGCCTTGTCATGTCCATTAATTATTTCTGTCATTGCGAAATTGTGATGGATGTGACCTGTAATTGTAGTGCTCCTGTTTTCGCGTTCCGCGATTGTCAGTGTCAATTTCCAATTCTTGTAACAGTCCCTGAAAAGCTTCAGTGTCGTCTTTGCAACGTCCTGCAAAAATAATATGTCGTAAATGTTCAGGCAATTTGATTAAGCAAATGCGGATGAGTTCTGAGGGGCTGTATGGGATTGACAGGTACTGATTCTTGTGCAACTTGTCTTCAAAATATTTCACAAGACTGGAAAATTCAGATTGTTCGAATTGTTTCATCATTATGATGCTATGTTTTACTCGGTCTTGTGTGGCTTGAGACCAATATGCTGAGAGGAAAGCATGATAAAATTCTCCTTCACTGTGACAATCGTGAATGGCCGATCGCATTCTTACAGCTTGTTCATTCTCTAAGTAGACACACATAAATTCTAATCTGTGCTCTAATGACCAGTTGGGAGGAAAAAAATGAAAGAACTGATGAAGCCACGCTTGTGGATGAATGAATCTACAGTATTTGCGAGATTGTGTCCTGTCATTTCGGATTCCTGAGGCGAGCTGTTGCCGACCGATCGATCGATAATGCTTCCCTGTTCACTAATTGTCTCACTGTCTACGCCATTATTTGCCGCCCACCCAATTTCCCTATGCACAATTACCAAATTACCACTTTGAATGTCTGTTAATTCAGTACACAGTGGTGCTGATAAGCTACGCTCGTCGTCACTATTATTTCTCAGTTTACTTTGGATCCTAGTGTTACGTTTTTCACACGCCATTATTGTCACAATATTTCAAATGATAACACAGAAAAGCACAATTTGAAGAGCAAAATAAGAAAACACATTAACATAGCACTGAAAATAATATCCAGTGAACTGCAAGCGCAGCTGCGAAATACTTGGTACAAATCTACATGCATGCCACAACTGTTTTACTGTACTACAATGAAAAACTGCAACCACAAAGGAAATTCTCTCTATGATTACGCGCTAGCAATAAACAATAGCTACACTAATTACACAAACTACAGGAAAAAAATCAGAAGATTCCAGTGAGGTATCCTCAGCTGAGTGTCAACATATGAAACGTCCCCATAGAAAAATTATTGAATTACTGTGCTGATAAATCTCTTACAGTATTTGATTTTCAAACAGATGAACAAAACTGAACGTACTCAGACATTTCACTCTTTACCTACTCTGATCAACACTAAACTGACACACAATATTTTTTAGCGCAACGCAATCTGACTTTCAGTAATCCCTACAAAGGAATGGCCCTGACTAACATTAACCTATACCTTTCACAAATCACTTACCTCAGAAAAATCTTCGTTTCTCGAACTACTGCAATACAGCGAGCGCCACTACTGCCAGCTAAATAAAAGATTCAAACTACTGAAGGCACTAACTACTGATGGGAATTGTTAGCAAATGAAAGATTTTGATAGAGAACAAACAATGTATTTACCTTAATAGTGTTCAAAAGCCATAAAATATACAGCAGTTCATATCATCCACTCTTACAAATGTACTGTTTCTGATGGACACACGTCCAGATCATCGGCTCTCAAGAATCCGCCATCTCACTTCCCCACATCCACCACTGCTGGCGGCTCACCTCCAACTGCGCAACGCTACGCGCTGTTCACATCCAGCTGCCTAACACTATAATGGCAGACAACAACGAAAACTAGCCACAGACTGCACACAGCACAGCCAGTGATTTTCATACAAAACGCTACGTGGCGTTACCAACATAAAAACCTAAACAGCCTACTTACACATGTACACTTAAAAGAGAGCGATTACCACAGAAATTAAGGACTAAGCGATTTACATACGACACGTAAGTAAGCGACGGTGAGAAAGGTATAACGAAATATACACATACTGAGACGTAATCTACAAAACAACATACCGTACAAGATTTAGCGAAAGCAGCAGTTATGCACTTGTAGAGCTACACTTCTTTACAGACAACTTTAGAAGTAGTGAGCTTAATGTGCAGGGACAATACATACCCACAAGTTACTATTACAGAACTCACTTATGGTAGTTGCTGTTAATTACATGGTACCTTATAGGAAAATCATAAGCAGCAAAATGAAACTGTGAACATGAATCGTCCAACATGCAGAAGATAAACGAAGTAAATACGAAAACAAACTAATACGCACACATCACATGAACTGTAACAAAATAATTCAGGTAAGTATTGTACGCTAAAAAGCAATGTGGAGAAATTAAAGAAATTTCACTGCTGGAAAATACTGGAAAGGAGATAGAGTGTGAAAGATTTTAGATTCAACTGGATGTATTAATTAGTTAATCTACGGCGGTGTTGACGTATCATACATGGCGTAAAACTAGGAAGAGAATGGAAGTGTATGAATTTATTTATACGGGTGGGAAGAAATATATAGGGCGGTGGTGCCAGTGTGAGAACCCCACAGGTAATACATGGGTATAAATGGAGATTCATGTGGAACATTTTTAGTGAACAATTATGTGGGCATACGGTGATAAATATGAAGTTGAACATTACAGGGGTACCTAGGAATGGGCCACGAAAGCGGTGTCTTAAAAGAATATCAAATGGCTCTGAGCACTATGCGACTTAACTTCTGAGGTCATCAGTCCCCTAGAACTTAGAACTAATTAAACCTAACCAACCTAAGGACATCACGCACGTCCATGCCTGAGGCAGGACTCGAACCTGCGACCATAGCGGTCGCTCGGTTCCAGACTGTAGCGCCTAGAACCAAGAAAGAATAGATTACATAGTTTTAAGTCTTAGAATGAATGATTGTATGAGTGTGGAAAGCGAAGTGTCATACATGTACGATAAATAGTTTCGAAAACGAACATCTTGAAGCAGCGGTGAGGAGTAAAGAAGAAACAATAAAGTCAATAGTACAAAGGTACACGGTACATTTAACGTACACTACAGCACAGTAATTTTCCACACATAAATCAGAATGAAAAAGAATTTAGTATGAAAACTATTCATGCAGAGAAACAATATTTTCTGCACTGAGTTCTTGACACACGGAGAAGCGAAAGAAGTACCTTTAGTATGAGCACCTTTATCTTTAGCGGGAATGAATTATTAGTGGAATTACACATGACAAAAATACAGTAAAATTACCGGTCACACTTTACAAAGGTAAACATGAATATGTCGTCGCACCAATAAGGCAGATATACAGCTTGAAATATGTGAACACGAATGTGAAATATTACGACGACTAACAAGCCGTTATAAGTCAGGATTGTCAAGGGGTAAAGCAATCCCCATACTCGCTGCACTTGTAAGTATTGTACATCGTATGAGGGATAGAATAAGTACACTAACGACGCACTACAAGTAGCAATTCTAGAAGTAGCTTGCTCTCTGAAGCAGACCCTAGCGAATCCTTTTTTTCTTTTTTTTGCATGTAGTGAGTAATGCTGGAACGTATTTCCTATGTGTAGTTGTGAAGATAAAAATGCACAGGAAGTCAGTTCTGCAAGACGAGAAAAGAAAATGCAAATACTCAGAATAAACGCTAGATTCCTTCTAATTTACATATTAGTGTGTAAGAAGGTTTCGGTCATGAAGTCTGTGTATGAAATGTGAATATGAGTTGTACATTTATTTGTCAGATTTATTATTGTCAATCCCCATGTCTATGTAAAATGTATGTATTATTGTCAGTTTTTTTTAAAATTTTATTCTTGAAGGAGAACCATTTATGCATGTATGTGAAGTGCAACACGATGAAGAGTAAAATCCTCGCACTTGTGAAATGATATAAAAATACTTAGTTCTGATAATATTGAAAATAATTGCTCAGCCATGATAATAGTAAAAGCTACAGTCTAGCGAAGTGAATACAATGAGTGCGATACGTGTGCGACGGAGAAATCAGAGGAAATCCGTATAAACTTTAATTGATGAGTGAGGACAGCCGAACTACAATTGACAACGGAAGATAATGTCGAGTCCTGCGGTGCGGCCCTTACATTCTGTTTTGCTGGCAGAAAACTTCGTTCAGGTGCGAGAGAGGTATTAGTGACCCTCGGGTTGAGCGTTGGAGCTGAATCCGTCGTATCCACTCTCCGGACTGGAGGGCATACACACCACCGACTTCTAAAGCCTGGAGCGGCATTACAATGAATTCGCGGTTTGCTCTACACACAACATTATCTACGTGATCGTTCCAACTTAGGTTATTTGTAACTGTAATCCCTAAGTATTTAGTAGAATTTACAGCCTTCAGATTTGTGTGACTTATCACGTAATCGAAATTTAGCGTATCTCTTATAGTACTTGTTTCAATAACTTCACACTTTCCTTTATTCAGGGTCAATTTCCAGTTTTCGCACCACACAGATATATAAATCATTTAGCGATTTTTTTGGTCATCTGGTGCCTTTCCAAGACGGTAAATGACAGCGTCATCTGCAAATAATCCAAGAGGGCTACTCAGATTGTCTCCTATGTCGTTAATATAGATCAGGAACAACAGAGGGCGTATAACACTTCCTTGCGGAACGCCAGATATTACTTCTGTTTTACTCGATGACTTCCGTCTGTTACTACGAACTATAAATATACCTGTAGTAGCATAAGGGTATTAAAACTCCATTGACTTGCACCAAGTAACCAAACTATGAACCCCAATGTAAATAAGGCTACTGTATACTGGCTCCGTAAATAAAGAGATTTATTTCCAACAGTATATGGTAAGGGGGGGGGGGGTATTTGCGATGTACTTTTGCATTTCTTCCTTTTATGTTTTCGCTTCCTCAAAGGCAAAGAGAAAAGGTGGTTATAAGTAAAAAGTCTCTAATTTTAATGCGCATAGATGCAAAGAATATATTATTATTTTATTAACTGAGAGATTGTATGAGTCTCCAAGTAGTATTGCAATACAGCCAAAACCCAAGAAGCCCACGTGTGTGCTTCGGAGTTACCAAGAACACCCAACTCCCACACCATGGACACGGTCAAGGTTTTGTTGGTGTATACGTCGATCTGGCGTAGTATTATTAATTGGTAAGCATAAATCTCAAATAAGAGAAAGACTATTTCATTTAGTGAAACTAATATGAAAAGATTCTTTACCCATTTACAGTCGTAGCTCAGTTTACTGTGCTAGTCCGACACGCCGAAAAATTAATCTCATTATTTCCATATATCTAAATATTTATTATATTACTATCAACGTACTGTTTATTATGCAAATTGAAGGGGAAGGAAGGAGAAAATGAAGTAAAGCGAAGGAACTGATGATATCAGCTGTATGGAGACTTTATGCGGAATCGGCGGCGACGAGTGCAAATGTGTGCCGGGTTGGGACGCAAACCTGAGTTACTGGGTATCTGCGTTAAACACTGTGCATCCTGATACAGTGTTCATCGATTATTGTTGGAGTATCTCAGTAGGCTCTCTGATCGACTCACCTTCCCAAATGGTTCAAATGGCTCTGAGCACTATGGGACTTAACTTCTGAGGTCGTCAGTCCCCTAGAACTTAGAACTACCTAAACCTAACTAGCCTAAGGACATCATACATCCATGCTCGACGCACGATTCAAACCAGCCACCGTAGGGGTTGTGCGGTTCCAGTTTCAGCGCCTAGAACCGCTCGGACACACCGGCCGGCTCACATTCCCACCTAGCTCCACATGTCCACAGTCCCCGTTCATGTCCTCGAATCTACTTTTACATTCCAGCAGGAGGTCTAACAGTATTGTGTATCCGGGATAAAGGTTGTGGATTCATTACCCATCGAGGCTAATCAGTTATATGAAAGCGTGCTGTCTGTTCTTTCGGACATGACGTTTTGATTGATTACTTCTTTACTACTAACTCTACTTGCGCCACGTTTGGAAGACAGTAGGCACACATCATTTGATGTACTCATCATTCTGCAGCAAGTAGTTCAGGAGATACTAGGTCATAAACGTCAAACTGCGTGAGTATGAAACTACAAGACAAAATTCGTTACACCTACAGGTAAATATGTGTTCAAATAAGTTTGACATATTTTAAATATGTGTGAAATACATTTTAGAATATGTATATGTGAGCAACGCCACGGGTAAAAAG
The DNA here is from genome assembly GCF_021461395.2 of Schistocerca americana. Classification (NCBI taxonomy): domain Eukaryota; kingdom Metazoa; phylum Arthropoda; class Insecta; order Orthoptera; family Acrididae; genus Schistocerca; species Schistocerca americana. The sequence continues at coordinate 383,560,354 of NC_060123.1, read as the reverse complement.
TTCATCCTAAAACTCTAGCACGATATCAGCCAAATTTGAAGCACATATCAGTTACAGAGAGAGGACGGAAGAGGAGATGGGCGGAGAGAGGATTCAGGAGGAGAAAGAGTAATATAAGTTTGGAATAAAGAAATATCCAGGCGACGCCTGGTTTCTAAGCTAGTGCTACAGCTATGTACAATTTGGATAATGAGTTTCTTAGTGTCGTAAGCGTATAATGACTAATAACTCTTGTCTGGATATAACCGACATTGTTCACTGCGTCTTCAGCAAATTATTCTCTGAACAAGTATCCTCAGGAAGTTTCTGGCCAACTGCAATGTGTACTCATGTGTGAATCTACGCCTTTTGCACGACACTGCAGGTAAGTTATATCCAGGATGAATGTGTTGGTAGTTCTTCTGTATTCTGTGGTTAATATTCATCATTTCTCTTATCGTGTAGATTGTTATTAGGTAAAACTGCATAGTGAAAGACTGCTAAAACTAAATTAATGTGCGTTTGATTGGTTTAAAGTCGTTCATGCGGCAACGCAATTTTGTATGCAGCGCACATTTGGACAGTATGTACCACACAAAACAAAACAAGAAAGTATGAGAACTAGACCTAAATGAAGGAGAGCTGGAAGTTACCAGCCGATGGGAGTTACATTGCTGGAAACATCTTACTGTTTAATGAGTAAGACTGTTGCCGCGAAGTTTCAGGATCTCTTTATGTCATTACTCACTCGACGTCCCTCCTGATCGACGAGGATGGAACGTTTCGATTTACAAATGCTGGTGTACGTGCTGTATCAGCTTTATATGTAATGCAATGATAAGTTACTCTGTAATGAAAAACATCTGGTACAGTTGCTTTGATATTTCATTTTTCTTACATCATCTTACTTTTGCCGTGTATACTATGTTCGAAATGAATACTAGATTCTGTGATTTGTTATTATACAGTTCTTGGAAGGGACGTTGCCCAAAACTGACATGGATGAAAAGATTTGCATCGCTGATATAATCTTCATCATATTTCCGATCCAATAATAGCTCTAGTGAAGAGTTAAAGTAGATCGTGGCTCTGCCGACGGTATCCTCCCACTTATTCCTCCAAAGAAACATTATGGAAAAAGGACGTCCATTTTATCTGTATAGACATTACGACATCCTGTTCACAATAAACGTGGTTCATCAGAGAATGTGCAAGGATTTTCTTATAAGGCTATTCCATTTATCTCTTTTCGCCGATGGGATTCCTGAATCACTATTCAGAACTTATTACGAGGAGTTACGAAGTTAGCACAGGAAATTAAATTCTGCTAGAGCACCCAAAGTTTAATAGAATCAGCTAAGTTCGAGTGACACGCCGAATGCGAAGTAATAATGGAATGCAGTCACACATGAGGTAATGAAAGAAGATGCCCGTCGAGACGGAAGGATGATACAGCTGTGGCAGGAAATGGGTATTCATCCAGGGCTAATTTCATTCAGTAGTTGAATAAGAAGGAAACGAAGACTATTGTCCAAGATGTGAAAGGCAGGACCACTTTAAGGACTTTACTGGTGCATGCATTGTGTAATATAATTATGGGTAGGCAGGTGAACAAAACTTAACGTTGTATTAGTCCAGTTAAGCAGTGTGGTCCGTAGTAATGAAGCTTTACAGTTCACACGTACCTTATGCTTACAGTTTTCCTATCCGTAGAAGTTGATTTTGCGTCTGCTTGTCAGTTTCTGTTTATTTAACCTTTCTTACATATCTCAACCGCTCTTTGTAATTAGTCATTGGAGATGAGTGCATGTTCAGCGACGAGTTTTCGTTGACGCTAGTGATAACAACCGTTGTATTTTGTGAGAGAATCTCTATTGCTTGAAGGCAACGGCGTTTGTACTTTTCCATGGCGTAGAAAGTAATATTAGTTGCTGGACACAAGTATATAACGTTAATATCAGTGCGTTGGCAGATTATAAACAGCGTTCAATAAGTAATACAACACATTTTCTTCTAGGCCGCTTTCAATTGAAAAAATGCGGAATTTGTGGCAAGACATTGTGGAATATTTCCGCTTCGGCCCCTACAGTTTCACGAGTTACGCTATAGGTAGCCTTCAAAATGGCGTCTATAACGCGGGTCCATTCCAAGCAGTGAGCTTTCATTGAGTTTCTTTTGGAGGAAAACCAGAGTATTGCTGATACTGATAAGCACTTGCACAATGTCTACGGAGAGCTAGCAGTGAACAAAACCCCGGTGAGTCGTAGGACCAGGCATCTGTCATCATCGCAACAATGTCGCGCAAACCTGTAAGATATCCTGTGTACTGGCCGGCGGCACTCACCTGTGACTCCTGGTTTCCGACTTCCATCTGTTAGGCTCAGTGACGGATGCACTCAGCGGGATGCAGTATCTGGGTGATGGGGAAGTTAGTGATGCAGGAAGAAGCTGGCTGCGACGTCGGCCAGCAGCGTAGTATAATGCGGGCACGCAGCTCCTTCCAATAAGGCGGCGTAAGGCCGTCAGACTTAACGAAGACTATGTTGAAAAATAAGGTTTCGTAGCCAAAACAGTGCTGAATAAAACGATGTATTGGAATCCTGAATAAAGCCAATTTTCTGTCAGAAAAAAGTATGTTACATTATTTATTGAATGACCCTCGTAATATTGCGTGTTGGAATCATAAATAAATTTACCTGGAGCCTTGTATGGTAAGTCAAACCTAGCGCATCTGTCTTCGATAAAGTGGGAATAAGATAGTCATAAAGTGATGCTCTGGGGCATAGTGTGAAACTACATTTGGGGGGAGAGCTATTGTCTATGAACCGCAATATCGTCCACCACAAAACTCGAAATATCACCCAGAGTTTCATACAAGCTTTCATCGTGCAACTATAGAAAAGATAAACTTCACCTTCACAGTTCTTCACTTTTATATTGTAATGATTGTCATTCGTGCTGACATCTCGATTTCATTGCGAAGGCTTATCACAGCATACTGATATCATTAAATTTTAAGAGAAGACAAACGAGACTGATACACTGATTTTGTTCTGGTGCAGAAAACTGCATTTCTGTGCTACTAACAGCGAATGAAATTCAGATTGTACATGTCGTACAGAAATCTTATAAAACGATGATGTTACAACAGGGCTGATAATTTATGCATACTCGAGGTATTAAAAGTGGTTCTACAGATGGAGAGTTATAGTGGCTTATTGGTTTAGACAGGATACCTTGATTACAGTCGAGAGAGCGTCTAAACCACCGGTCTATAATTACTTCACGTCTGCTTTAGATACATAAAATTAGGTAACGATATGCGACATTTTGTCCAAATTGTTATCCATTTTCATGTGCGGCGACTACACTACTTAAGTGCGAGGTATTCCATGGTAAAACAGTGGGTTATGTAGACGGAGATGATTCATGTCACTTAATCAATTAAGCATTAAGTATGTTGTGTGCAGTTATTACATACGTAGAGGAATATTCTTTTTGCCTCTCTTTCTCTGGGTATTCCTAGGTCATACCAAGGCCTATTAAAAACTTTCAGATATACTGGAACATTGCACGTATTATTTAACTATCATCTATATGCAGAGGTAGACTGTAGAGAGCCTCCAAGTTACTTTCACGATATCCTCTACTAACCAATAAGCCCCCTTAGCTTGTAACGCCGGAAATGCATATTCTCCTATTTCCAACTATTGTACTACAAAATTTTTCCTTATTTTGTTACGATATATTATTGGTTTGTTTTGTGAATATTATTTGTATTGTTACACTGGGTCTTCCCTAGGGAAAAGTATGTTATCGAACGATTACATCGATAGGTCGGGTGGAGAACCAAAGTGTTTAGGATCTTTGGTAGTGTTAACTCTGCCGCGTGGAGCGCGGGCAGAGCGTAGTCTGGCTGGAGTAGGGCGGTGGAGAAGGTGTGTTGAGTGACGTTCCCGCGAGTTGCCGCGCTTCCGGGGTTTGGCAGCATGTAATTGCGCTCGACTTGCTATGGCTGTTTCTGGTACGGTGCTGCGGACGGGAAAGATTAGCAGGCACACATCAAGAGCCCGTTTCGCCTGGTGACCGTGTCGAGAAGAAGGCGCGCCAACATCCAGCTTCTACAACAGCGACGGCCGACAATAAGTGATTGTCGCCACCTCCTCGATCGACGACTTCAGACCTTCAATTAATCAACAAGGAAGACAGAAAGGACGTTAAGATTTAGAACTGTATGACAGACCTCAGCTTTCCAAACTATTCCATTAGCATCAGTAAAATACAGCAACTTAACATGACCCTTTGTTGCTCATTGTCCCAATTGCATTACCAAGCAGGGTCCCTTCCTTTTCCGAAATAAACTCGAGTGTCGTTGAAATTCAAACGCCAGCGTTAAAGTAATATAATTCGATTTCACTGCTTTCATTTCGAAGATCAGTTAAGGTATTCATAGACGGCTACAATATATAGATTACACAAGCACAAATTAAGAGTGCGAGTTTTGTTACCATATTTTAGCTTACCTGTGGCTGCAGCTCAGCTTGGTACGTAGTAAATTTTACTATTGTTAATTGTTCAAAATCATTTAATTCAAGTTCAAAGCTAAATCTCTTATTTCTAAATTGCGTAGATTCGAGTAGCTTTTGAAATGATTGTCGAGGTAGCCCAAGACTAACCTTCTTTTATTGAATTTCGTAGTGCTTCAGAAACGAAGTTCACTATTAATTTCAGTCACTAAATTAACTTTCAATTTTCCGGTTTCATTAATTCTTTTGCTAAATTACGCGAGAGTGTAGCGAAATTTGTTACTTCTGACAAACATTCAACTTTTACACAACGCGTGTCAACCTTCAGTTGCCACGCTTTTAGTGCTAATTATATGTGCATTAATCTTTCATTTTCAGTTATTATAGTATTTGTCCATAGCACTGGTGACCGTAATTTTCCCCAAATCTCAAATATCTAATTAATGCCAATTAATTGTTAACGTAATGACCGCCGCACATTTACTTTCTTCATTAATTTTACCCTTTTCTTAAAATTAACTACCACCAGTTTCATTTGCATTTTTCCTTTCATTTAGATGTAACCCTTTCCTCCCTCTTTACCGACAGATTAACTTCGGTGACGAGTGCTTTTCCCAAGTTTCCATTGGGTACACGCGGTTTAATTTTTCACTGTCATTAAGGTCGATGAGTGAGGGGGAGGTTACAAGCTCTATATCTGTAGAAGCACTGTTAATACCTCGAAACTGCATAAATTATCACCTCTGTTGGAACATCATAGTTGTATGAGATCTCTAAAAATTATTCTATTTAAACGCCGAGAATACGAACCAAACTACGGACATCAGTGGACAATCCTTCTCTGTTGTATCACTAACAGATAACTTCAGAGGTAGGAGGCTCATCGTTTGAATACTGCTACAGTCTTCCGAACAACTATAGAGCGAACTCCGTATGCCCCGTAACCTAATCAACAGGAAAGACCATTACATGCCATCGAAAGCTTTACAGAAAATTATTGAACTTCCGAAAATAAATATATATGCTCATAAATAACTGAATTAGAGGTAGCTGTTGTGTAAGGGTGAAACTTAACATCGGATGTGGCCCAAGGAAGCTTAATATGAAGTCTAACGTTCTCATAATGCAAAAAGGATTTATCAAATAGAGTGTGCAGCACAATAAGATTGTTGTACGACGATGCTGTTCTCCATAGGTAATTAGCATCGTTGAACGATAGTAACGAAATATATTTTTCGAGCCCTATTTCCGCTTGCTGCAATGAATCGGAACTCCCTTTAAAAGTGAACAGTTACAAAATACTGTCTATCCCACAGAAGAAAAACTAGTTGAAAGATTTGTAGTGAACATCCTGAGCATGCCAAGCCCACAAATTTTTCGGTGTAAATTTTAAGAAACTGCATGAAATGAGAACGAAACTTATAATCAATAGCAAAGAACGCGAATTTAAGACATAGAAATTCCGGAAGAGTGCTTGGAACATGCAGCGGATATGCAATGAAAATACCTTAAAAAGACTCAGGTGCAGCCTGTCTTCCAGTGTTAACAGTTCTTATCTAGCAGGTAAAAAACTCGTCATCGAGGTCAAGAATGCACTTCTAGGGACGTGGCACATCTCTCTAGCTCATACCAAAGTGTAACAGAAATGGTTGGGAGGTTAAATGAGAGTGTCTGGAAGAAAGAAGAAAGTACGTCTTCTGAAACTCTGTAGGGTAAATTTAGAGAACATGCGTCTGCAAAAAGCCAGTGCGTCCATTATTGTGCCAGCATCGTGTAACTTGCATAGGGATGATGATAATAAAATAAGGGAGAGAATGACGCGTACAGAAACATACTGGCCGTCATGTTTTTCCTCGCACGTTTCGTAGCACAGAACATCGGAAACATTAGCACGACTTATCCTCCAGCTTGCCCAGTACAGTAGCGGGCGCAGTAAGAAGGTGTCTCAGATAAGATGTTTCTCTCTGTTAACTACTAAATTGTCAGTGAAAGGAGTATTTATTTAGACATCCAAGCGTAAGATGAAGTCAAATCGTGACTGGACGGAGGACGATCGGTGACAGTGAACCAAAGACAAAGGTTTGTTGCAGATGTCGCCGCGCTCGTGTGTAGTCTGGCGTTGTCATGCTCAAGGAGAGGGTGCTCCATGTGTAAACGTACTCTTCGCATTCGAAGCTCGTTTACGACATGGTGTTAGTCAGGCTCTGACATAGTTACATTGCACACAGCAACGTTTCACACTGCATGTCACAGCCCTCCAGCGACAAAGGGCTGCAAATTTGTAGACGTGAAGAATAAAGCCGCAGAAAGTTAATAACGTTTGTTTTATTTAAAAAACTTTAAAAGTGAGGGAGGACAAGCTACTCTCTCAACTATTTTTCCTATACGGAAGCTTATTAGAGATTTTGTTACTCCTGATCGACCTTGAACGAGACACTTGAAAGTTAACAGCCTGAGGTGACGTTGATGGAGCCGAGTAAGGCACTAAAGGCATGGGTTATTTTAATGATTCTGAGCTCATAGAAACGGCATGTTAGGGGTTGGAAGCAATTGGCGGCGAGCCCATCCGTCAGTAAATCTTTCCGGACAAGCCCACAGCAGTACAGGGCAGACAGAGCAGCCCCTTTTCGAGACAGGTCTCCAGCAGAACAATGTCGCTACACCTGCATTGGCGACAGCCCAAAGCTGGGCTGGGGCGATGGACTGAAGGAATGCGTCTACACAGTGGAGTTGTAAATCGGGCATTGTGTGCAGAGCCACGTGTAATAAAAATTCACAAGTTTACGTGTTCGCCGATACTGCAAATAGGTCTGTGATCCACTTCCTTGTGCTGCCTCGGTTGTATAAGAAACCACGCCATCTGAAAAACGTTTATAGATAGAATCCTTATTACACCTCATAGTTAGGACTATCAAGCTCAAGGCACAGGCGATTTAGATAAAGCTCTTTAAGATTCTGTCTGTTCGCTTGTTGCCACGGGAAGCAACGTGACTGCGGAGAAAAACATCTTCCCCCTCCAGAAAAAAGCCAGTAAAAGTTGGTTCCTTCTTTTTGCAGAGACGTAGGTTTCTTAACTCTTGCCCTGGTTCGACAGGAGTTTGTGCTGTCGTGTGGGAGGGGAAATTTAGCGCCTCTAGGACGCTGTGATTGGCTCAAGATGGCATGAAGGCGGTGTGGTTCTTGCACTTTGGGGAAAACGGATTTCCTTCTGAAGAGGTGCGAGGCTCTCAGGTGGTGGACTTGGGTCTGGTAAGGGGAAGTCTGGTCAATGCTCTGGCATACGTGCTTGGTGTTTGGGATCTGTGCTGAGACTGACTTCACTTGCGAGTAGTTTAGACTGGGGAGCCCGTGGTGAAGTTCTTACTGTACCGACAGTGTAACTTCAAACGTCTCGGACTACTCGTTTGCCGAGTGCAGAGTTACTCGTTTTTGGTTTACCAGACTTTACGTTTGCTATCCGTGTGCGCTCTGTCGTATAAGTGAGCCAAATTGGTCCTTGGTAAGACCAGTGAACGACCAGCGATCCCTTGGCCTGATCGTTCGACCGTGATGTTTTTACATTTCTTTCATGGCTGTGATAAATTCGCAGGTGCCGCCTCACGTCTCACCTTCGTCGCACACACCTCTCCAGCTACAAGTTACATCGCTGCACGAAGCAAACAGGGTTACATACAGCCGCTCTGGCCTTGTCAGCGCGCAGATCTCAATCGCCACTTGCTCTCATCTGCACGTATATTGTGAAACTTCTGTATAATACCAAAGTCTTCTCAGCGTCAGATCAATTCAGATTTCGTTACCCACATTTTTAGGGCCAGAGTTTTTGACTCACTTCTGCTACCCAGGATCCTTGTCCACTGCAGTTTTAAACCAACTGTTAGTTGTTTACTTTAAACAATATAAACTTGTTTAGCACAATTTATGCCTGTCTTTGTTTTGGGAAAATAAGTGGTGTTAGTAAACTAAATTTTGCTTACATTCTCAATCATTTATATAACAGCCCCACGGGTTACCTTTCAAACGATTTTTCGAAATAAATTCGGATGCGTTATTTTTCAGCACACACTTGTAGCAACTATCCATGGTGCAACACTTATGAGTCAAAAATTTTCTATTTTAACATTAAGAAGCTAGCGTATTCAAACCAACTGTGCACAAATCAGCTGAAATTAAATTTGCATCAGCTTCACTTAAGGACCTATGTTTAAGGAATGGATGCAACATATTGTAAATCATTGACTGTGTTCTGACGGATCATCTGGTAGTAGAATGTTCTTTCAAGTGAGCTATCCCAACCAGTGACAATTTTCCTTAACCCGCAAACTCAGTGCTCTTTCACAAAGACGTGAGGACAGGATGTGGAGAAGCTGTGTTTGAATTCTTCTCTGGTTGTTGGTCACAAGAGAAGAAAGTAATTGCACTTTCTTGCGGGCCTTTCCAACGTTGTTCTCTACATCTTACAAGGAAAGTGTTACAAAAAAAATGTTCAAATGTGTGTGAAATCTTATGGGACTTAACTGCTAACGTCATCATACCCTCAGCTTACACACTACTTAACCTAAACTATCCTAAGGACAAACACACACAACCATGCCCGAAGGAGGATCGAACCTCCGCCGGGATCAGTCGCACAGTCCATGACTACAGCGCCCTAGACCGCTCGGCTAATCCCGCGCAGCAAAGTGTTGTTCACTTTGTGCAGAATATCACGAGTAGAATGATTAGGGGGGTAGGGGAGGGGGGTCCTCGTGCTACAATCACATGCAGCCTCTCATATCTAGACTGATACCTTGAAGGTGAGCACTTAAACTGTCGATGATAGAAGCTACACATATCATCTGCCAGAGCATGTGCCATTTCGAAAGCTTCGACAGCCGACGTCAATAGACCATATCCTTTGACGATCGATACGATATAATTGCCTAAGATTTTCTGTAGCCCAGTACCGTATATTATTATGTTATATTGCACCGTAATTACTGAACGTGGACATAACTCTTCGTAAAGTGTGCAGAGTGATATTATTCGTAGACTAACCGCAGGAAGCAACTCTCTGGCTCAAATCGTTCCCAAGCAGCTCCCGTGTCAGTGCCAGGTTGTGGAACCGAAACCTGTGACTGTTCACCATTCGCCACAAAGATGTAATACCAAAACCTGTGACAGCAGAAACATCTCCCAAGCTGACATTGTGATGTATTGAATATCCTATCTTATTTCTAGGTTCGTGTCTTACAACCGTCCAGCCTCAAACAACTTGTTTCTCTAAGTCATTGCTCAGCATGAAAGAACATAATCGTCGATGGATGTCTTCGACCAGGATATCTCGTGGCATGAGCCATTGCTGTTTCAATAATATCGTGTCGGCATTCACCGAACAATAGTAACATTTAAATGTGTATGACATGTTCAATACACGTCAGAATACATAGCTGAACGAAATTCTTTTGTATGTGCATTCCGATCTAACATGTATAAGACAGTGTAAAGACACTTTCATTAATCCGGTGTTGTAAGTCCTCTCTATTATGACATTGGAAATTTTTTAAATGTTGACAACAAGCGAGATGTTACCTGTCTAATACACTGGACCTGTGTTCGAGATATGTAGCGTTTATAAGCTCACGAGGCAAAACAGAAGCAACATTTTGGCTGCACTGGAGCGCTCTAGATCGTAAGGAATTGTTGCCAGGTGCTCCTGTGATCCGAAATTGTTAACGTAAGTCATCAAAAGTGGATCCATATGTATGTGAAAATACACAGATGCGCCAAAGAAACTGGTATAGCCGTACATATTCAAATGCAGAGATATGTGAATAGGCAGAAGATGGCGCTACGCTCGGCAAGGCCTCTATAAGACAGCAAGTGTCTCGCGCCGTTGTTAGATCTGTTACTGCTGCTACGATGGCAGGTTATCAGGACTGAAGTGAGTTTGAACGTGGGGTTATAGTCGGCACAAAAAGCGATGGGGCAGGTCATCTCCGAGGTAGGGATGAAGAAGGAATTTTCCCTTACGACCATTTCATGCGAGCACTGACACCATTTGGAAACCGGTACAACATGAAATCTTTGACATCACTGCGACGGAAAAAGTTCCTTCAAGAACGGGACCACCGATGACCGAAGAGAATCGTTAAACGTGACAGAAGTGCAACTCTTGCGCAAATAGCTGCAGGAAGCAACGCCATCAACAAGTGTCAGCGTGCCAACCATTCAACGAAACATTATCGATATGGGCTTTCGGAGCCGAAGGCCCACTCGTGTACCCGTGATGACTGCACGACACAAAGCTTGCCTGGGCCCACCAACACCGACATTGGACTGTTGATGACTGGAAACGTGTTGCACGGTCGGACGAGTCTCGTTTGAAATTGTATCGAGTGGATAGATGTATACGATGGAGACAACCTCATCAATTCATGGACCTTGCATGTCAACAGGGGGCTTTTCAAGCTGGTGGAGGCTCTGCAGTGGTGTGGGGCGTGTTCAGTTGGAGTGATACGGATCCCCTGAGACGTCTAGATACAACTCCCACAGGTGACACATACGTAAGCATGCTGTCTGACCACCTTCATCCATTTATGTCCATTGAGCATTCCGACGGACATGGGCAACTCCCGCCGGACAATGCGACACCCCACACGTCCAGAAATGCAACAGAGAGGCTCCAGGAACGCTCTTTTGAGTTTAAACACTTCCACTGTCCACCAAACGCCCCAGAAATTAGCATTATTGAATATATCTGGGATGCCTTGCAACGTACTGTTAAGAAGAGATCTCGACCCCCTCGTAATCTTACAGATTTATGGACGGCCCTGCAGGATCCATGGTGTCAGTTCCCTCCAGCAGCATTTCAGATATTATTCGAGTCCATGAAACGTCGTACTGCGGCACTTCTGAGTGCTCGCGGGGACCATACACTATATTAGGCAGGTGTACCAGTTTCTTTGGCTGTTCAGTGTTATTGGTACTGAATCAGTGCAATATGTTGTGTGGACGAGGATATGAGGCCGAATTTCAGAAATGACCTAATTTGGAAGTGCCCACGACCAGACCGTGAACAGAGTGGCCCGATTTTTTGGTGCGTCAACGCGGTCTGCCTTACGCGCGTACGAGGAATGTTGTACTAGTTGCAGTCATGAACACGGCACGAGAGCGGTGGTCGTAAAAAGATATCAACAAACAAGAACCACACATGATTACCAACTCTTGCCAACAACAATGAATTTCGCAGCTGACAGGAGGTGATACCGCAGGGGAATGTAGACTACGATAAATCGCTACGTTATCTGTTTTCAAATATTGCTCGGCTTTTCTCCACCTCGATAGCAACAAAAACCCCATAATTTGTTATCTTAGTAATCATCAGTACCGAACTTCTTCAGCATATGGCATGCCTGAAGAAACTTCCTCGCCGTAGTGAAGCCTCTGTCAGGACTAGAATCGGTGTTGCGTAGCGTTAGCGATATGTCTCATAGGGGTTGAAGATCTGTCTTTTCTGTTCTCTCACTTTAACCAACCATAATGGTTTACACTTTCTGTGACTTCCATAAATTTCTCCAACTGAATTCCATAATTATTCCTTTCAGTAAACAGCACTGCTCATTTTCTGCACTGTCAGAGTGTCCGAACGGTTCTAGGCGCTACAGTCTGAAACCGCGCGACCACTACGGTGATGTCCTTAGGTTAGTTAGGTTTAAGTAGTTTTAAGTTCTAGGGGACTGATTACCTCATAAGTTAAGTCCCATAGCGCTCAGAGCCATTTGAATCGTTTTTTGAAAGGAAAGTAAATAAGAATGTAGAGCAGGAATTAAAGTGTTGGGAGGCAAAATAAAAACTTTGACGTTTCCCGATGACATTCTGATTCTGTCAGAGACAGCAAAGGATTTGGAAAAGCCGTTAAACGAAATGGACTGTTCTTGAATGAGGGTATGGGATGAACATCAACAAAAATCAAAACAACGTTGATGGAGCGTAGTCAAATTAAATCAGATGATGCTGAGAGAATTATTTAGGAAATTAAAGATTTAAAATAGTAGATGAATTTTGCTGTTTGGGCCGCAAAATAACTGATGATTGCTGTAGTGCAGAGGTTATAAAATGTAGACTGGCAATGGCTAGAAAAGTGTTTGTGAAGAAGATAAATGTGCCAACGTCGAATGTAGATTTACGTGTCTGAAAGTGTTTTCTGAATGTATTTATATGGAGGGTAGCCACGCATAGAAGTGAAACATGAACGACAAACAGGTCATACAAGAAGAGAATAGAAGTTTCTGAAATGTGCTACACAAGACTGTTGAAGATCAGAGGGGTAAAAGATGCAGCTAATGAGGAGATACTCGGTAAAGTTGAGGTGAAAAGAAATTTGTGGCCACAATCTGACTACAAGAAGGGCTTGGTTGGTTGGACACTTCCTGAGACAATGAGGGATAACCAATTTAGCACTGGAGGGAATTGTGGAGGAGGGGTGGAAGAAAAGTCATAGAGGGACACCAAGCGAAGAATGCTGTAAACAGATTCAGAAAGACGTAATGTGCAGTAATGTTTCGGAGGTGAAGAGATTTTCTGAGGATAGAGCAGCATGGAGAGCTGCATCACACCATTCTTCGGACTGAAGACTACAAAATCAGACCAAATTACTTGCGCAGGACAGTTTGGGCTGTAGATATTTTATACATGGAGGGATGGTAACAAGTGGTGTTTTCATGACGTCACAAACTTGAAACTGGGGCCCACCAGAAATTTGGGGCGCGCAACGGACTTGTGATGTCACGTTAGTCACCTTTCCCACTACGCGTAGCTAACCCTCAGCTCCATGCACTGCTCACGGGAAAGGAAAATATGTCAATGAAAAGTTATCCAATAAAGGTTTTAACTTTGGTTGTGTTATAGAGAGCTTGCATGTATTTAAACGAGCAGTTAAGAATTATTGAAGTAGGAACTCGCTTCCCGCAGGTGACGGCAGCTGCAGTCGTAAGACCTACAGCGTCACGTCCTGGGACGCACGCCACAGGGTATATATATCACGTTGGGTCCCTTTGAAACCAACGTCCGTTATGTCAGCTGCGCTAAACATTACCTTCAGGTGCAAGTGTTTTGATAAAAACGCTGATTTGTGTCATTTACGGTTGCACTAACCATTCTCATTCTAATCTAAAGTGTAAAGGTATCACATTTGATTCATAATTGGACCCATTCAGGAGTGGTTTGGGCTGATTATTTTTTTATATTGGTTTTATTTGAATCATTCGACCTTAGATTTCAGACCAATCCAACTCTAATATGTCTCAGGTTGAACGCTGTGAGAAGGAAAGATTTGGAAACCGAGCAGACATAGCAAAATATGTTATCAATATTTTGAGAAAGAGTAGACCGATTTAACATTTGTTTCGTCCAACAGTATTAAGAAAAACATTGGACTACAAACGTAATCTGCTGCCATTATATTCTCTTCTTCCTTGTTCGGAAAGTTTAACAAAAACGTAGATACATTAACGAGACTAAAAGCGTCGTATTACTTTATCAAATACTCAGTAAGGATCTGAAAAGCCGGCCGCGGTGGTCTAGCGGTTCTAGGCGCTCAGTCAGGAACCGCGCGACTGCTACGGTCGCAGGTTCGAATCCTGCCTCGGGCATGGTTGTGTCATGTCCTTAGGTTAGTTAGGTTTAAGTAGTTCTTAGTTCTAGGGGACTGATGACCACAGATGTTAAGTCCCATAGTGCTCAGAGCCATTTGAAGATCTGAAAAGCGTCTAAAAGCGTCTGAGAATGTCTACCTGCGCTGCGTTGTTCACAAAACACTGTAGCTTTTATTGTAGAAATCACACATTCCTTTCACAAAACAGAGATTAAGAGCAGAAGCAATCGCAGTCTGCTAATATTCTGGGGAATCTAATATGGCGATGCCGGCTTCAAAGTAGCGTACAACCTATGTCTGTAGCGACATCTACCCTCATTATACTCCCAAAACTTTACAACTTCTTATTTAATTCTGTGTAGTCAGTGCTTCCTTCGTAATTGAAATATTCTGTGGTGACTGTAGATCTCGTCCGACGAACGTATGTCAAAGCAAGCTACTGCAGTGTCTACTTTGACAGCACTATCATTGGTTCTCGAACTAAATCAAAAATAATTTAATAACTTTGTTAATACGTTATTTCATAAAATAGTGACAGTAGACTCACCGTAAAACATGTTACTGAGTTTGCATAGACTAAACCTTCGTTCCTAGTTTTGTGACCATTATGGTGGGTATAATTCCTTTGAATCTGTACAATAGGGTGACAAGTCATGCGATACCTCCTAATACCGTGTCGGACCTGCTTTTGCCCGGCTTAGTGCAGCTGCTCCACGTGGCATGGACTCAATAACTCGTTGGAAGTCCTCAGCAGAAATACTGAGCTTCTATAGATGGCCATAACTGCGAAGGTGTTATCAGGGCAGGATTTTATGAACCAACTGACTTCTCGAATTTGTTCCAGTAATAAGTGATATGATCCATATCGGGCTGTTTGGGTTGCCAAATCTTTTACTTCAACTGTCGAGAATGTTCTTCAAGCTAATCGTGAACAGTTGTGTAATGGTGACGTGGCGCATCATCGTCCAAAAGAATCCATCATTTTTGGGAACATGAAGTATATGAATGTCTGTAAATGGTCTCCAAGTAGCTGAAAATAACCATTTTTCGTCAATGATCGGTTCAGATGCACCAGTGGACCGAGTACATTCCATCTAAAGCAGCCGACACCATTATGGAGCCTTGTTGACAACATAGGTGCATGGCCTCTTGGGGTCTGGACCACACTGGAACCCTACCATCAGCTCTTACCAACTGAAATCTGGACTCATCTGACGAAGCGACGGCTTTCAAGTCGTCTAGGGTCCACTCGACATGGTCGTGAGCCCAGGAGAGGTGTTGCAGACGACGCCATGGTGTTAGCAAAGGCACTCACGTTGACCATCTGCTGCCAAACGCCAAAGTTGCCGCACCGTCGTAACGGATACATTCGTTGTGCGTCACACATCGTTTTCTGCTGCTGTTTCATACACTGTTGCTTGTTAGAACTAAAATGCTGGGCAAACGCCTCCGCTCTCGGTAGTTAAGTGGCGGCCGCCGGCCACAGCATTGTCTGGGGTGAGAGGTAGTGCCTGAAGTGTGATATTCTCAGCACGCTCTTGAAACTGTGGATCTGGGAATATTGAATTCTCTAACAATCTTCGAAATGGAATGTCTCATGCTTGTAGCTCCAACTACCATTGCGTGTTCGAAGTGTATTAATTTCGTCATGCGGCCATAATCACGTCGGAAACGTTTTCACATGAGTGTAAATGGCAGATTCACCTCCAATGCACTGCCCTTTTTTTACCTTGTGCACACCATACTACCGTCCTCTGACATGTCCATATCGCTGCCCCATGACTTCTGTAATCTCAATTTATTCCCTACGTGCTCTGCACAGATAAAATTGTTGGGAATACAGGTAGCGGCGGATACTGACAGCGATATAGCTACGGCTAAGAAAATCGAAAAAAGGAATGCGTCTTATATAATGCCACCAGAGCAAGGCGTGGTCTAAATACGTCATCTCATAAAACCCTACGACGTTATTTTAACGCAAAATAATAATGTCGTAAGGGAGGACTTCCTAGAAGGAGCCAAATGACGCGGGCTCTATTATCATAAAAGGGGCGAAGCCGGGTCGTTTCTGCTTTTTCTCCTTTTTACCTCCCCCAGCGCCTCCCTCCCACCTTGCAGGAGCCGTACCGCAGCGTCGCCTTAAACTTGGCCTCGGTAACTAAAGCCACGGACGGGCATAATGGTGGCGAGGGGAAAGCAAGGCGGAAAGCCAGTTAATTGGCCTACAGTAAGCAGCTGGGAGTGACAGGGGCAAGTGGGGGAGGCCGGGAGAAATCTGCGCACTGCGCACCTGGAAGCACCGTATTTAGGGGATTCCCTTCAGTTGTAACCCCGCATCCGGGGAGAGAACTCTCTGTATTTCGTGTACACGCTGATGCGTGTCTGAATACGAGAATAAATGCTTCAGCTCATGTTGATATGAAATGGACAGAGTGAAGACTTATTCTAAAATGCATAACATTTGTTTTTCCCATGACAACATTTATTGGAGCAAGATAATGTAAATCGGAACAGTTTGCGATGTTAACAGATAATCCATTTCAATTAATTGTTATTTTGATGTAGCTGTATTTTCTTTCCATGCATTTATAAAGTGCTCTTTTACTGCATTATAAATAGTTCTATAACTCATTCGTAAATATAATCTCGCTTCCTCCGCCAATTCTATGCCGATAGAGAAGTGGCACCTTGCTCCAGTACTGGGACAAGATGACTTTTGCCACAGTGCAAGATGACAACATAAGTAAAACCCAAATACATTCTTATAAACTACTGAACAGAACATTGATTAACAGAACATTTCTAAGTGTTTCTTATAAAGTAGCGTACAATGGAAGAATTTTTGTATCAACAACTAAAACAACTGGACATCGGTGTGTTTCGTTCCGAAAAAAACAGGTATAAGTTTTCCTCTCTCAAAATCTGAGCCGTGCTCAGGCAAACTTTTGGATATTTTGAAAATTCTGACCAATCAGCTGATGGATGCTCCACATAGATGTCATTATGTGTCATCACTTGCAGAACACCAGATCATATCTTCTATGGAGGCTGTCAACTGTTCTTTCTAACGTGTTTATCAACCACTGTGTACTTCGTCGTCACCCTAGGTCTATTTCATGGTTGAGCGTATTCCTGTTGGATGATAAACATGCGACACCAAAAATTTGCCATCTTCAGCGTAGGTGAAATCCGGAATCTAACTGTACGGACGATACAGTATACCAATTTCTGGCCAGTTAGTTGGCCTACAGTAAGCAATTGTGGAGAAGATTTGACAGACTTCTCCTGCGTTTTTTCGTGTTCACAGTAACTCTTGATCATCACTGTGGTGAAAATTGTGAATACTTCGTGGTAAGCCGTCTGTTTATGGGAGCAGAGAGTAAAATCAGGAAGACGGAGAGATGGTGTTGAGACACGTCGCCTTGAGGTCACATCGGTAGACAGAGACGCGTTGTCGCAGCCTTGCGCACTTTCCGCTGACCAGCTCTCTATTTCTGATGTCAGTTCCGCAACTTGTGTTGTCTTTTCAATCTTTTTACTAATTTCGTATCTTCGATCCAGTTTTCACATACGGTTGCAAGCAGCAGAGATTTTTGAAAGCCAGTCGTGATTCCGTAGCAATCTTCTGTTCAGTCGGATGTATCCACTAATTGTTAGCAGAACAGTGACCACCAAGTGAACTTCGTTCAAGCAGTAGTTTAGTGTGATTTTGAACATATCAACATACATTCCATTGTGCGACATAATTAGTTAAATTTTTCAGAGATAATTTTTCTTTAATTGAGCCTAAAGTAAGCAATTCTATTTACCGCAGTTATGGAAATTATTCAGTTAAATGTGAAAATTGTAGAGAAAATAAATCCTGTGTTTGGAAGGCTAATATGTTTTACCTCTTTTTCTTGTCCTACAACAGTTCCGGTCAGGCGACCCTCATTAAATAACAAGCATGAACGATATCTGCTGCATAAGTGAGTTGTGTTCTTCCATTGTGACGGCGTTCCATTGTAAAGCAGATGACCCTGCACAGAACAATATATGTGTGCCTTGAATTTTAAATAATTTTATTGACGTGTGCATGGAATATAGTCTTCACATCAGAGACCATTTCCAGATACTGTGGTTAGCCATTTGCCGCGTTAAGGTAATGTAAGGCTTACACCACTTTGCATGTTGTTTGTGCCTTGAACCCGTAAGTGTGGTAGGCAGATCACACTCTCCGCTACCGAGCCACAGCACGTTGCTTGTTTGAAGCTCCTAAATCAGAACCTTTTTGCAGGAACTGTATTTTCTGCAGACCCAGGTTGCTTGGCAAAGGAACAGTATGGTGTTAAATACATTTGTCGTGAAGGTAATCAAGTTTTACTGCTACTTCTACAGGCTGATTGCAGTCTAAGTTGCCTTCAGTGTTTTAACTGTATGACGCAAAAGATGTCTACAGCACCAACGAACCTGTTTCTACGGCTGGCACACCGTTTGAGAGACAGTCGTCTGAAGTGGGGAAAATCTTATTCGAAGGGATTGCATTATTGATAGTCTCGAATTGGGATCGATCTGAAAAACTGCCCTTACATCGAAATGAGAAAAGTTGAAAACTGGAGCTTTTCAAAAATGTTAGAATGTTACCAATAGAAAATAAGCCGAGAGAAAAGTCTTAGATGCTGCTCACTATCCTCAAAAGTGAATCACTTCCTTTCGCAGGCTATGTTTTCGAAATTCTTTCAACACGAAAAAATATTTCTATGCACCCAGTTTCATGGTGAAAATTTTGCACTGTATTAATCTCTGATGCCTCTATTGTGTATTTTATGATATCAATGTATGCTGATTTATCTCTTAATTTCTATGGTTGTTGAAGACTCTTTGTTTTATAGTACACAAGGTTCTAGTAAGATAAAGGTACGAAAAACACCAAAATATGTGTGTTCCAATATGTTATATGTTATTTTGTTGTAAGATTACATTCTCTGGTCATTCTGTGTATGCTCAGTGTAAAACGTATGTACTACGGACAGTGAATAATATTATGTAGTTATCTCACTACATTCGTGTGCACTTCACTTTCTACACATTACTGTAAAAAATGTATGAGCTATAAGTATCAACTGCGAGGCGATATCTTCAGTTTCTGGTCGTATATAGTTTTTATATTATTTGTATTCCATTTATGTTTTATTTACGCGACTGACGGTTAGATACGATATGTAAGACCCCTAAGAAATCAGAACAATCAAATAAAATGTTTTCCTGATTTAAATTTGTAATAATTCGAAAGACTTTATAGTGCTCAGATTACTGGAATGTATTTAATGTCGAAATTCCTGCAGGATTCTTTCTAGCTGAAACTTGCTGTGATAAAGATGCTTCAAATGTAAGTATGGTTCCGAAAGCGAGTCCCGAATGCCAAGCGTCTCAGATAAGTTGTCGACCATCAACATAGCAATGAGCCTTTATGATAGTGTGTGATACACATACCATGACAAAAATCCCTTTAAATAGTGGGCGAAACATGAGTACATTTTACATGTCAGAATCTACTATCCAGCAGAATTTCATAGACATTGACAGCGCTGTGAAAGCCCACAAACCTACTTTAGGTGAATTGTCGATTCCAGACACATAGTGCAGGGAAGTACTCACAAACGTACCTAAAAATATTAGTGGAAAAATATCCTATTCAAGGGCTGCCTTAGGACTGTGAGAAAAGAAGATTGATGTTTCAAGCACTTTTTAGTGGAACCATGGTTTTCTGCAGCAAGGAGCAACTATGGCTATCGTTGGTGTCAAGGGGTGCTACTGGTTGATTCAATCTGGTAGTTGATAAACTGAAGCAAGCTTCATGGCAATGAAAGATTTATTGCTGCTGCGCAAACTGATGCATTTCGTAGCCCATCGTAGTCGGTTTTGTATTTGATTTAGCGTACCGCATCCTAAAATGAAAACTATAAAAACAATTTTAAAAGGAAGAGAGATATGCCGTATGCACATAGTCCTAGGTGTGGGTGGACAATGGCAACCTACTAGTTACCAAAAGTGATAATGCTACTAGAGATGTAGCCCGTTTAAAGAGGTAAAACTGCCGCAGACTATCATAAATAAGTGTTGACTTAGCTTACCTAGTAGCCTTGGTCAGTTAAGATCGTAACTGCATTACCTCTATGCTAAGTGTGTTGCATAACTATTTGGCGTCGCCCCATGTGATTGATTTGTTTGTATGTGATCAGTATCTTACAAGATTCCTCTAGAAACTGGAAGCAGTGAATTTTCTAGGAACTGAGTAACGGTGTATAAAGGGCTGCGTAACATACGGAACATTTTCGTTCTACATGGTTACCCTACTGTCTGTTACTTAAAAATAAACATTATTTGAACCAAAGTTGATACTGTCAATGTTTAATTCAGTTTCTATTCGAAAATCATTTATAGCAACGCTGAAATTGTCAATGTTTAATGCAGATTTTATTCTAAACATGTTGATTTATAACGTACAACAAAGGAATGTTGCAGCAAAAATTAAAAAAGGTAAGAACGCTGATTTCCCATATAGAGCTAGTAAATGTAAACAGCAAAAAATTTAAACATAGCTTCAATACGTCGTCAGGCTTATATAAATGGTTCTATTACTGCTAAACAACTTGCGTAATTATCAGTAACAACAAGGAACTATGGCCTTTTATGTTGAGGAAGAAAATTCTATTGACAAAAAAGTAACAATAATTACACATATTCTTTTTAGGTTTGTGCATGTAAATGTACCTGTAAGTGCTTTGGTTACATAAAAGGGTAGAAATTACGCGATAAACTGATTTCTATTACTTGTAAAATGCAATTTGTATATTACAAGGCAGAAAAAACACAGTGGACTAACACTGGACGACGTGCAGCTCTAATTATGTGCAAAACAAATAAAAAACAAAGAGAAGTCGCCGGCTCCCAATTTCTCTCCAACTTACTCATTTAGGTTTCTTTCCCAACTAATGCTACCAATACTACTAGCAATCCTATCATTTACTACGTAATTTATATGCACAGCCAAAAGTACCGATCCGTAGTTTTGGCATGGCGCAACAACTCTAAGCCCGTCACCGTAATGAGGAAGATAGGTTTGTGTCTTAGGAAGCCGCATTTAATGGCTCACTACCGGGTTTACGAGACTTCTGGTTATATATCGCCAGCGTCTGACACACACACACACATCACACACACACACTCACAAATCGCTGGAGTTTCTCGATAAGACTTACGGCATATGGTGCTGCGGCCATTAAAACTCGTGAGGTTCTCTGCGCACGGTCGTCTTGCACTGACTGTTGGCGTCTGATTCAACCGATGACAAACAACAGTACAAGTTCTACTGTTCTCTAAAAGGCCGCGCAAGGTATTACAGAGTATGTTTATAAATTTTTAGAAGCTGTAATAGGTTAAAATACCCTTAACTAATGAAAAATATGTTAGAAGCATCAATTTTCCGCTATTGTTTCTTCAAACAAGGACTGATAATTTGCATTCTATCTTGCTGTGAATTCAGCTTTTCAAACGTAAACGCTGAAACATCGCTACAGGCCACCTATAGACTCTCGGTTGCCAGTGTTATTGAATTTGCGACAAGTATTTGGAATTACTTGGCTGTTTGAAGAATGGTGAACCCTGTGTGATGGTGTCCTTGTATATATGAAAAGTACTAGAAAACACATGTAAAATAATACAGAGTAGGGCATTAGAATGATTCCTTACTACCCCCAGCATACAGCTCAGTACGATATTCATTTCACTGCCAGATATGGTGTAATAATGCATCCATAGCTTCTCGATGTTTCATGTATTTCCAGTTTTGTTATAATAGTTAATTTGTGAATTTTTGATTCTGTATTAGATGAAATTTGTTTGTAGATATATTGTTAACACAAAGTTGGATTGTCAGCATCCCTGTTGTATAAGACTTAGTTACAACAGGCACTACCCAAACAATAAAAGAGTATCAATCAATTTCAGGAAATTTATCCCGTAATAGTGATTAATAAAATAAACTCCACCGTTAAATCATCGTCAACCTTCATGTGAGATTTTTTATAAAGTCTTCGTGTACCAAATAAGAAAAGTGTCGAGTTTCTCCTTGAACAAGTTCATACATGTAACAGCCATTATATCGAGGCACTCGTAATGAAAAAAGTGCTTCTATTGTTGTAACAATACGTTACATTTCTATATGGAGACATTAAATCTCCTCTTATTACCTTTATGTATACGACGTTACCTTGTATTCTAAAAGAAAAGGATGCTAAACAAATCCAAGAATATATTAAAAGACAGAAACAATTTTTGCGGAATAATTTCTGTAGAATGTGCTAACTTCAACTAGCATTAAATTACAATGGCTATCAAGTTGTTGCTTAATGTCGTTTTCCAAGATAAATACAGAACCGGATTTTTCCGCCGTATTGTTCGCTTACCATTTACAGTAATTACACAAATAAGAGTCAAATTATATTTGTATTACAGATTACATTAGTTAAAGCAATCTGGTTTCAAACAACATTTTCTTATAGTGCTAATACGTGCCTTAGAACCGTGAGATTAGTGAGTTTTGTAAGTCTTTATAGAGAGGCTAGTAAAATGTGTTTTATTATCTTTTAAATTTGATGGGTTTGCTAGTTTCTTACACTACGCACAGGGTAAATAAACTCCTCATAGTAAGGAAATTTACTTGGAACGTAACTGAAGAGGCCACGCACAGGATGGAAGTTGTTTTTGTGTGAGGAATAGCGTTTGTATAGTCGGCAATTCATCTGAAGTAGATTGTTTTATTACGTCACATATTTCTGAAAGGAGCACATATTGTAATAGTGTGTATAAAAATTTCAAGAAATTTGAAGGAAACGTTGAAACGTTTGTTTATACTTGTTGTTCCTAATCTCTGTCAATTACGAACTGAAACATGCTTAGTATGAATTTATTTTACTTTACGGTTAATCGCAGAGGGATACACTTTTGAGGCTAACGGGCCCCTCAGTAATAATTTAGTCCAGTTTATGAATGCATTGCCACTGTTTCAGTTTGTTTTTATTTCTGACAGCAGAGAATATTTACGTATTACATTATTAGTACGGTCTCGAGTTCTTGGTTGGCAACTTAAATCTGCAAGGTGTGGAAGACATTTTCATACCCATAATTTGGCTGATAATTGGAGGAGTGGTGGTGATGTAGAGTTCCTTATTACCAGACGGTGCACAAATGATGACCCAACAGTTGAATGGTGCTGTAATGCAACAAAGGTGCGCACACTCGCCTCAGAAGGCTCCACACGCGTCACGACGTGCAAAGAAACTCAGCGAAGAAGCAGTGGAAACAAAGTATGACTGTATTACATGTGCCGGCCGCGGTGGTCTCGCGGTTCTAGGCGCACAGTCCGGAACCGCGCGACTGCTACGGTCGCAGGTTCGAATCCTGCCTCGGGCATGGATGTGTGTGATGTCCTTAGGTTAGTTAGGTTTAAGTAGTTCTAAGTTCTAAGGGACTGATGACCACAGCTGTTAAGTCCCATAGTGCTCAGAGCCATTTGAACCATTTATTTGTATTAAATGTGTCCTTCGACTGCTTCTACCGCTGGAACGATACGTTACCTTTTCTATATGGAGATATTAAGTCTCCACTTGTTGACTTTAAGTATACGACGTTACATTGGGTCCTAAAAGAAAAGAAAACATTTGAGGAGTCAAATATGTCAAAGTATATACTAAGGACGGAAACAACTTGCCAGAACAATTTCAAAATCCGTAAAAATTACCTAGCTTAATGTTATTATGGGAGTCAAGTTGTTCATGAATTACAAATCACATTTCAGCGACAACTTCACGTACTATATTCACACTGTCATTCATTAGACACAACGAACTCACGATCTTTATTACTCAATACCGATATAATCAGTGCATAAACAATCTAAATTGCACAAGATGTCAATATGTTGTTGTCGCCGTTGTTGTTGTAGTGGTCTTTGGTCCATTTCCGGTTTCATACAGCTCTCCATGTTACTCTGTCTTGTGCAAGTCTCTTCATCTCATACTAACTACAGCTACCTACATCCTTCTGAGTCTGCTTCCTGTATTCATCTCTCGGTCTGCCTCTACGTTTTCTACCCCCCACACTTCACTCCAGTACTAAATTTGTGATCCCTTGATGCCTCAGAACGTGTCCGACCAACCAGTCCCTTCTTCTAGTCAGGTTGTACCACAAATTTCTCTTCTCCCCACTTCTATTCAGTACCTCCTCATTAGTTACGTGATCTACCCATCATACCTTCAGCTTTCATCTATAGCACCAGATTTGAAAAGTTTCTGTTCTCTTCTTGTCTAGTTTTTTTATCGTCCATGTCTCTCTTCTATACGTGGCTGTACTCAATATAAATACTTTCAGAAAAGACTTCTTGACATTTAAATCTATACTCGATGTTAACAAATTTTTCTTCTTCAGGAACGCTCTTCTTGCTATTACCAGTCTACATTTAATATACTCCATACTTTGAGCATTATCAGTTATTTTTCCGTGCAAATAGCGAAACTCATCTTCTACTTTATGTGTCTCATTTCCTAATCTAATGCCCTCAGCATCTCCTGATTTAATTCGCGTACATTCCATTATCATTATTTTGCTTTTGTTGATGTTTATGTTGTATCCTCCTTTGAAGACACTGTTCATTCCGTTCGACTGCTCTTCCAAGTCTTTTGCAGTCTTTGATAGAATTACAATGTCATCGGGACACCTCAAAGTTATTATTTCTTTTCGCTGGTCTACAATTCCTACTCCAACTTTTCTTTTCCTTTCTTTCCTGCTTGCTGAATATACAGTTGGAATAACATCTGGGATAGGCTACAAACCTGCCTCACTCCCTTCTCAACCGTTGCTCCCCTTTCGTGCCACTCGACTCTTACAACGGCCATCTGGTTTCTGTACTAATTGTAAGCAGCATTTGTCCCCAAATATTTTACCTCCGCCACCGTTGTAATTTTGAAAGAGAATATTTCAGTGAACAGTGACGAAAGCTTTTTCAAAGTCTCTACAAATGCTATAAACGTAGGTTTGCCTTTCCTTAACCTAAGATAAGTCGTACGCTCATTATTGCTTCTCGTGCCCCTACATTTCTCCATAATCTGAACTGATCTTCCCCGAAGTCGGCTTCTACCAAGTTTTCCGTGTTTCTGTAAGGGACCCGTGTTAGTATTTTGCAAGCGTGACTTATTACACTGATATTTCGGTAGTTTTCACACCTGTCAGCACCTGCTTTCTTTGGCACTGGAATTCTAGTTGTCTACTCCCTGGGCCTTGTTTCGACTCAAGTCTTTCAGTGTTTTGTCAAATTCTTCACGCAGTATTATACACTCCTGGAAATGGAAAAAAGAACACATTGACACCGGTGTGTCAGACCCACCATACTTGCTCCGGACACTGCGAGAGGGCTGTACAAGCAATGATCACACGCACGGCACAGCGGACACACCAGGAACCGCGGTGTTGGCCGTCGAATGGCGCTAGCTGCGCAGCATTTGTGCACAGCCGCCGTCAGTGTCAGCCAGTTTGCCGTGGCATACGGAGCTCCATCGCAGTCTTTAACACTGGTAGCATGCCGCGACAGCGTGGACGTGAACCGTATATGCAGTTGACGGACTTTGAGCGAGGGCGTATAGTGGGCATGCGGGAGGCCGGGTGGACGTATCGCCGAATTGCTCAATACGTGGGGCGTGAGGTCTCCACAGTACATCGATGTTGTCGCCAGTGGTCGGCGGAAGGTGCACGTGCCCGTCGACCTGGGACCGGACCGCAACGACGCACGGATGCACGCCAAGACCGTAGGATCCTACGCAGTGCCGTAGGGGACCGCACCGCCACTTCCCAGCAAATTAGGGACACTGTTGCTCCTGGGGTATCGGCGAGGACCATTCGCAACCGTCTCCATGAAGCTGAGCTACGGTCCCGCACACCGTTAGGCCGTCTTCCGCTCACGCCCCAACATCGTGCAGCCCGCCTCCAGTGGTGTCGCGACAGGCGTGAATGGAGGGACGAATGGAGACGTGTCGTCTTCAGCGATGAGAGTCGCTTCTGCCTTGGTGCCAATGATGGTCGTATGCGTGTTTGGCGCCGTGCAGGTGAGCGCCACAGTCAGGACTGCATACGACCGAGGCACACAGGGCCAACACCCGGCATCATGGTGTGGGGAGCGATCTCCTACACTGGCCGTACACCACTGGTGATCGTCGAGGGAACACTGAATAGTGCACGGTACATCCAAACCGTCATCGAACCCATCGTTCTACCATTCCTAGACCGGCAAGGGAACTTGCTGTTCCAACAGGACAATGCACGTCCGCATTTATCCCGTGCCACCCAACGTGCTCTAGAAGGTGTAAGTCAACTACCCTGGCCAGCAAGATCTCCGGATCTGTCCCCCATTGAGCATGTTTGGGACTGGATGAAGCGTCGTCTCACGCGGTCTGCACGTCCAGCACGAACGCTGGTCCAACTGAGGCGCCAGGTGGAAATGGCATGGCAAGCCGTTCCACAGGACTACATCCAGCATCTCTACGATCGTCTCCATGGGAGAATAGCAGCCTGCATTGCTGCGAAAGGTGGATATACACTGTACTAGTGCCGATATTGTGCATGCTCTGTTGCCTGCGTCTATGTGCCTGTGGTTCTGTCAGTGTGATCATGTGATGTATCTGACCCCAGGAATGTGTCAATAAAGTTTCCCCTTCCTGGGACAATGAATTCACGGTGTTCTTATTTCAATTTCCAGGAGTGTATCTCCCTTTTCGTCTTCCTCTACGTCCTCTTCTGTTTCCATAACGTTACCCTCAAGTTCATCTCCCTTTTATAGACGCTCTATATACTCCTTCCACCTTTCTGTTTCCCCATCTTTGTTTAGACTGGTTTTCTATCTTAGCTCTTGACATTCTTACACATGGTTTTCCTTTCTCCGAAGGTCTCTTTAACTTTTCCTAAAAACAGTAGCTATCATAGCCCTAGTGATATATGCTTTCACTACCTTACATTTGTCCTTTGGTATTCCTGCTTAGCGTGTTTGCAATTCCTATCAGTCTCATTTTTTTATGTGTCCGTATTCCCTTTAAAATAATTTATTTGAAGCAGGTTTACATTTCCTCCTTTCATCAATTAAATTCAATGTCTCTCCTGTTAGCCCCGAATTTCTACTAGCCCTCGTCTTTTTGACTACTTGATCTTCTGCTGCCTTCACTATTTCATCTCTCAAAGCTCTCCATATTTCTTCTGCTATATTCCTTTCCCCTTTTCTTGACAATTGTTCCCCATTGCTCCCTCTAAATGCCCAGTTTCTCCAGATATCATGTCCTTAAATTTCTGGCTTTTTCAGTTTCTTCTGTTTTAATATGCCGTTCATAACCAATAAATTGTGGTCAGGGCTGCATCTTCCCCAGTAAATGCCTTGCAATTTAAAACTTGATTTCTAAATCTCTCTCCTACAATTACATAATCAATCTCAAACCTACCTGTGTTTCCAAGTCTCTCCCCAGTATACAACCTTCTTTCATGAAGTGTTAGCTATGATCTGCTACGCTCTGTGCAAAATCATACAAAGTGGCTCACTCTTTCATTCCTTTCCAGCCTTTCGCAGTACCAGCCCAGCAAGGCCGTTTTGATTGGTGTTACAAGGCCAGATCAGTCAAACATTTAAACTGTTGCCCTTCCTACTACTGAAAAGACTTTTGCCCCTCTTCAGGATCCACACGTTTGTTTGGCCTCTCCACATACATCCCTCCATTGTAGTTGCATCTATGGAATGTCTATTTGTATCACTGAGACACGCAAGCCTTCCACCAACGGCAGGGTCCAAGGTTCATGCGGGGAATACGTTGTTACGCTCGCCAAAAATATTAGACAGGTCTTTACTCAGTTCCCAAGAAATCTAGCATTAAATTATTGTGGCAATCGGGTTGTCACATAGAGATTTTTACCAGATAAATGTCGTACCAGAAGTTTCTGTGTTAATGGTTGCTTATCGTTTACACTAGTTACACAGGCATGTATAAAAAAGAATCGGTAATGCATTTTTAATACGTATAAGCAACCTGATTACAAACAATATTGTTTCCTTTTGTAGAGTTCATTTCGGTTTTAAAGCCGTTGTACTGGGTATTGTTGAAATTCACTGATAAAGAGGTTAATAATATGATGCCACATGGAGTTATTAGTTTTTATTTGAAGGACTCTTTCACTTTTACAGAATTACTTCTTAGGACAGTCCTCCAAATAGGATGACATTGTACATATCCATTTTTGAGTTTTGTTTTCATCTAATCGTGATTTATCAACATTTTAGGAAAATCATCCGAAACATTGTATGCTCTGGTAAACTAGATTACAGTTCCCTACTGTTATCCGAACTGTATCATTCAAGCTCCAGAACGCGTGAACGCGCTCAGCTCTGGTTATCTAATTCTGTTTATGTTCAACGATAGTTTTACGTGTTATTATATTACTAAGATAATGCCCTAACTGACCAATCACAACTCACCATTGTAATTTATTTTAATTACCAAAATCCTGTTTAAATAGGCCAAGTGATCCTGGAAAACCATATATTTACTTATCTCGTGGACTGGCGCAATGATTTAGCTTTTCCGGAATAACTGCCAGGGCTTTTCAAATTTTCCTTCCCCCAGTGTACATAACACACTCCACTGTTGCACAACATTTTTTCACACTTTAAGGTTTTCTGAAATACTCACAAGTTCTAGATTTCTTTTTCATGTATCCTTCCCATTCACTTCACACATAGTCTTATAATACGAATACTGTTATTTGTTTTTAACTGCTGAATTTTTTTGTGTTAAGTGTGTCTAACTCTCTAACATAATAAAAGGCACTGAAATTAATATGCTGAACTCACATTTCTAAATAATATCAGGTATAATCTTTCATTAATATCGGTTCACAAAAAATGTTAGAAGTATGATATAGCGCCTCGTTACATGCCCACGGACCTCAGGACGATAGATGACTGTTTGTATAGTGTGAGAACGAGCACAAAGACCCAAGGCAGCCTCTAAGTATGAACTACATATTGCTGTGCGACACAGTGCTCCCTTCTCACACTGAGTCAGGGAGTTTTACGCTGTTGATGGTGATTCATTCTTGCGTTGGTAATGTTAATCTCGACGGCCCCCATGATGCTATTAGACACAAGTAAGCTAAACGCTGGCACAAGTTTTAACAATCTCCTAGTGCTCCTGATCACAAATCACTGACCTCATACCGCACCATACACATATCCATTGCCGGCCGCGGTGGTCTAGCGGTTCTAGGCGCGCAGTCCGGAACCGCGCGACTGCTACTTTCGCAGGTTCGAATCCTGCCTCGGGCATGGATGTGTGTGATATCCTTAGGTTAGTTAGGTTTAAGTAGTTCTAAGTTCTAGGGGACTGATGACCATGGATGTTAAGTCCCATAGTGCTCAGAGCCATTTGAACCATTTAAACATATCCATTCAAGTCATCTGCAGTCAACAGAAACACTTGAGAAACAAATATTACATATTGTGAAGGGTGTACCCTCCCTTAGAGGTCTGCCAGCCGACAACGCCATACGTCCCCCCTTCTTATCGTTATTAATCTCTGTATAGTGAGGTGAAAAAAGTGATGAGATACATCCTGATATGTGTCGGACCTAATTTTAACGGCCGTAATGCAGCACCTCGATATGGCATGGGTTCAACAAGTCGTTGGATGTACGCGGGAGAAATATTGGACTATGCTGCCCCTTCAGCCGACCACAACAGCGGAAGTGTTGCGGGTGTAGGATTTTGTGTACGAACTGACCTCTAGATTTTGTGCCCTAAATGTCTCATGGGATTCATGTCGAATGATATGGGTGACCAAATGTGATGGCTTCCAAATAGCCAAACATTACCTGGACCCAATCCGTTATGGAGCCCCTATCGGCTTGTAGTTGACAACTTGGGCCAATCAATTCATGGGGTCTGCACCGCACTCGAATCCTATCATCAGCTCTTACCAATTGATATCGGAACTTAGCTGACCAGGCCACAGTCTTCCAGTCGTCTAGCGTCCAACCGATATGGTCACGAGCCCAGGAGAGGGGCTGCAGGAGATGTGGTGCTGACAGCAAAGGCTCTCGCGTTGAGTCGTCCGGTGGCATAGTGCGTTAACGCCAGGTTTCGATGAGCTGTCTTAACGGATACTCTCGCCGTACATCCAACATTGGTATCTGTGGTTATTTAACGCTGTATTGCATGTCTGTTACCACTTACAATTCGACGCAAAAGTCGCTGATCTCGTGTCGCTGAGTATAGGCCATCGGCCACTGTGTTGTCTGTAGTGAGAGGTAGTGTCTGAAATTTTGTATTCTCGGCACACTTTTGATATCGTGCATCTCGGAATATTGAATTCGATTTCCGAAAATAGTATGTCCCATGGGTCTGGCTTGAACTAGCATGCCACATTAAAAATCTGTTAATTCAAGTCATGGGGCCATAATAACTTCGGAAACCATTTCACACGAACCACCTGCATACAAATGACAGCTCCGCTAATGCAGTGCCCTTTTATACCTTTTGTACACGATACTATCTCTACCTGGATTTGTGCGCACTGCTCTATCGTGACCTCTGTCATTTCAGTGCATACCTCAGGAACATGTTCTTTTCACTCTTTTGAAACTGTGTACCGTGGGTATTTGTATGAATAATATGACTATTGTAAGTCTTAAATCTGCTTATTTTGAACCCATTATGGGCGTCTTGGACTGTAGAACTGTACCTAGTTTACTTGAGTTTGAGCCAATACACGTATCGCTTTTCACTCACTTGTGTTACTGAGACCACCGGAATTTTTATGGCGAAACAATAATTTAGAGACACTTTCCTCCTCTTTGATAAACAAACCTGCTTGTAATTACATTAGCGACCTTGGCGAGCCAGGGCCTTCCATCAAGATAAGGCTTACGTCACGAGCTAATGGCCCATTAGTATGCGCGCGGCGGTCTCCCAGTCTCGCAGTGTGAGCGGTTCGTGGACCCGGCCATTAAAATGTTTAATATGGACCTTGAGGCGGCGGCCTGCATTCTAACAGGCTGCACCACACCGCGTTTATTTGCTCGCGCTCCTAGCGTGCAACTTAATCTTCCGATGTGCCTAATTTGTGAAACGTTTGGTCTGTTTTATTAAGCTTTCATAATACAGTTTCTTCGAAACGATAATTACTATGAATTCTCCGGTGAGTTCTACGCAAATAATGCACACCGGTGCAGCAAGAGGGATGTGAATTCAAGAGCAGATGTCTGTTAAATGGCAGATGTATTTGCGCCCCTTCCGACTCACTATCGGGAAATACATGATCTGCCGCATATTTAATAGAAACAACATATTATAAGTAGAGGAGATATAAGGATATCCGAGTAATACAAGCGTTTCATTTTATGTAAAAATTTTTTAGACCCTTGGAAAAGAAGTAACCGTATAAAGCTACTTTATATCATGAAAATAAAATTTACTTCAAGCAAACAGCTGCACTGTTGTACGTGAATACTTCATACGGGCAGGATAGAGAAGTCTGTAAAAAAGTGCAGATTGAATACTTAGTACAGTTGAGATGTTGATGTGAAATTTATTATTTCGTGTCGTTTGCGGTACTTTTCTTTTCAACTACAGTTCTGTTGATAAAGAATACTGAATCACTTTCTGTTTGTTACAAACTCTTTGAACTTCATTTAAGCCAAAAATATGCATGGAGTGGGCATAGAGTGGAATTCCTACCTGTTTAAATGTTTGAACTAACTGTTACGGTTAAACAATCTCATTGTGAGAACGTGTGCACAGATTTCAAGCGTGCCGGCATAAATGGGTTACCCGCCTTGGCAAAATTGTATGTGGTTTTAAATGATCAACTTTATTTCAAGTAAGGGTGATATTAATGATAAATAAACAGACGTTGCTGGTTTAAGGTAGAGAAATAGAGTCACTACTCAATGTTTTGTTTTGACACACTTCAGCCCCCCATAATGACGCAATTTCAATACTGTGTAAAAAAATATTGAGGTAAACGAATAATAATCTGTACTGACTAATTTGGGGTAGTAATCATGAACTGAAAGTCAAATACAGAATCGGAGAGATCGGTAATTGCAACGAAGAAACGTCATTAAATGCTTAACGGGGCGTATATGTTATCATCAAAGAGAGTAATGCCAAATGAGTTACATAATGCTGGACTCCCTATTTCTGCAACCACCTAAAAGTTCAGTTTACTTGAACACTTATACCAGAAACGTTAGCTGTACTAGATAATGTATATGTATGATGTTATACAATATTCATACACGATTTACGTTAAAATGATAGCAGTTTTGAATGTTATCCACATTATTTTCTGTGAAGTTAAGAGCATTTTAGTCCCCACCTTTTCACTTATTGGTGTCATCCGCCTTTCCCTAATTGTAGAGTATATCTTTCTATCTCTGTATAATAAATACAATATCATTTCCATTTATTTTGCATATAACACTCTTTATCTGCCTCTAATACCACTTCTACTTCCTGTAGCGGTTATCCCACAAACCAATACCCTCCTCCGGTAATTAATTACTATATAGATGTTTTATTACTTCCTGTTTCATGCACGTCAGATGTCTGCATACCATTCATAATTCTTCTGTATTAACGTAGATCAAATTACCTTTCCTCTGTCGCAAAATTGCATGGCTGTAGTTGAAACTCTTTAAGAAATTTCTCAGATTTGTTTTATATTATCGCGAAATAGAGGTGAGAGTGCCAAGAATATGATATGTGAATTCGGGAGGCAATTCTTAAAACAAAGACGTTTCTAGTTGTGACAGTATAATCTCGTGAAATTTTACTAGCCAGGTTTCGAAAAGTATTTTGTTGGGTCTCACCTTCATAGGGAGAAACGATGATCATAATAAAATGATGACCTGACACAGAATGATTTAAGTGCTTGTTTTCTCCATCCGCTATCCGACAGTGGGACGGTAAAGAAACACCTTGAAAGTGATTCGATGAATCCTCTCGAAGCTACTTAATTTGAACTGCAGAGTAGTCATATAGATGGAAATGAAAACTTTACACAGTTGGACAAAATTATTGATATCTTCTTAACACAGATATTCTATAACCTGGTTTTTCTTTACAGAAGGTTTTTCCACCTTCTTCTACAACTATATCTTCCGCAGCTTGAACGTTAAACCTGTTACAATTCTGTTTCCACAAACGTTAAAGATTTCTTAGATAAAATACTTTAATAGTCCTGATCGCAATAATTTAAAAATCATTGATTAACAGTTTCGGCTGAGCAATAAGCCTTCTTAAGATCTGAAATGTTGCAGAGAATTGCACATAAAGGGGAAAATAGTGTGTTCGGTTTTCTGTAACTACGCGTTACTTTTGGCTTTGCTTATTTTTTAGCCATGATTGTAGTCATCGTCTACAGCCATACGAAATCAACTGACAGCTGGAAGATTTCTCTGGACGTTATCATTCGTTATTTTCTTCAATTACATTTATCCAAATTGACCCTGCATGTCTCCTGGTCTCATTTAAGATGTTACCATTAGCGGATCGTTTCGGTCTCTTCCAATTTCTGGGATTACAGCAAAGTACATCTGCCACCCATCTGTCTGGCCTCGGTGTCCTCCTAATCATTTTTATTGCAGTCATAGTGAAGCCTCCTGCTGTGACAGTTACTTAATCCACTTTCGTCATCTACTCTCTCTCCTTATTATTGTTCTATTAATATCTTTCATTAGCTTTTTAAGTATTTTCCAGCACGTATCTCTCCATTGCTCGCTTAGCCAGCCTCAATTTTCCAATGGCCTTACCACTGGAAATTCATGTCTGACAGCTGCTAGTCGAAACTCATATTATAAACGACTTACAAAGGTAAACGTGAGAGTAGATACTTTTTCTACGAATGCCGAACATAGCTTATTCCGTTATTTTCCAGAGAGTCATAAAAATGAGTTATAATTTTTAATATAACGTCATATTTACTAATATGTGACTCTTTTGTTATACCAGCCGAGTAAAAATCAATATTAATCATATTTCTTTCAGTTTTAGTTAGAGAGCTGGAAACGGTCAAGTTTCACCTGTGATTGCTACATGCTTTTTATTATTCGCTTAGTTAAGTTGGGTGTATAAGTCGCAGATTTTCTTTCCATTTTTTAAATTTTTTGTTTTAATGTAGTAGCTTCCAGTTCGCGTCCAGTCAGCCACCTCACTAATGGAAATAATACACAACAATGTACTGGAGACTTATTTCTTGTCGATTACGACGATATGAAGTGAGTATAACACGACACCCATTCCCAAGCGGAGAAAATCTCTGACTCGGCCAGGAATCTAAACCGGACCCCTTCTGCCAGTAATCTACCACGCTGACCGCACATCTACCTAGGGGTAGTAGGAAAGTGTTCATTTAAGGGAGATGTTCGAGCGAGTGACTGTTTACCTGAATGCACAATCCAGTGCCCCTTCTACACGACTTGCGGACGAGATGCAAATTTATGGTGTTACAGAATATAAGTCTTCCTCGATGTGCTGTTAGAAGTCCTCTTTGGTTAAAGTATAAAGTGGACCTTTATGCAGCCGTATACAAGACAGATGAGAATCCAAAAACAAACGAGGTTCTTTGTGACATGGATACTGACGTACAATGAACATGGTATACACAACCAGCGTGTACAGTGACGTGTTGCTGATACTTCGGTAATGCTGACACGATCTCAATGAGGCAAGTATGGCATTTTCCGTGAGGTATCTGGGTCACAGAGCTCCATAAGCGATGGTATTCTTACGTCGTGACTAAGAGTTTCGAGAATTTTATGTCCGCGGCCGAAGGTTCCTATGGATTACCAATAAAATGCGCAGGTTCAATAACAACTGTTTGCTACCACTAAGAGGAGTAGTGTCCGTGGACGACTGTCCGCACTACTAAAATATAAACAGAAATGTCACCCATAGACGCCTGCAATATGCCTGCATGATGAAGCCGAGAAGTCGATCCGCAGAGGCCTAAGATGATCGACGGTTGTATCCAGCCTGGCGAGCGGAGTGTGCCCTAGAGGATGACGGGTTTCCGGACGTCGGGAATTAGTGGCTGTCAGAGGCGACGACTCGATGATGACAGTTACCGGTGGGGCAATGATGCTTCCGGGACATCGGGCGTCGGCGCATGTCGGAGGCACATTTCCACGACGATACCAGCCGGTGGGAAGACGATCCTTCCTCGACGTCGGCCATCGGCGGCGATAGCTCGATGACGTCGGCTGCCAATAGGACGATGTGCGGGAGCCATGAAACCCGGGAGTGGCGGACGGCGGTCCAGCGTACCGTCAGCGATAGGTGCTCGCTCCGAGAGTGATCTCCACGTTTGGTAGACCGCTGATGCTGCCAGCCTGAAGCCCAGAGTCCGAACTGCCTGCAGCATGCTCTTTTTCCGTTACTGTATTTCTTCCTCCTCACCCCATACCGGCGAGGTTTGGGCTGTCTGAGGATAAAAGTCACCGCACGTCAGCTACATGATAGCAAAAAATTTATAACATACAATAAAAGAGGACACTGTGGTATCGTACAGAGATTGCGTTGCCACATCATAGCTGGCAACACGAATCGATGCCACAGACGGTAGCGAGGACTCGCTGCAGTCTGCAGAGACGTATGGGAGATGCTCTTGAAGGCCACGTCTGGCCACTCAGCGTAGCAGCGTCTTCACGCTGAGGTCAATATGGTGGCAACTAGCAAGAGCTCTCCCTAGTGCGAGCCCTTGGCTACAGCAGTCAAGATCATCGAGTTGGACAATGAAAATTAATGTTTCAGACGAACTTGCAGTGTAGTCATTGTTAAATATTGTGCTTAAAGAGAACAGTTTGTTAATTCGTGCATCAGGCGATGCTTTGCTGGCTCATGAGAGATGTAAGTTATCCAGTACCCCTATAACAAAGAACTGTGTCAAACGTAAACAAATATTTTATTTGTTTGTGTGTCTAAGTGAACTAATGTTATATGTGTTCTAGTATGATAAGTCTTCTAGGAACCCTCAGTTGTGGCCGAAAGAAAGTACTTTCACCTGATCACAAAAAATGACCTCGATGATCGGCGTTTAACCGGCTGCTCGTAATTCATGCCAGCTGCCTGCTTGTGCTCGAGTTTTCTTTATCGTTGCCTGTTTGCTTCTGTTGTTATATTGTGTCTCCTATATTTCACCATGTCTGAGCGGCCAATGGAACTCTCTGGAACCTAAATTGCACGGTGCCGCAGACACGACGCCTGCTGCTCAACGTTAGACAACTGATGTCCTTACTCAAGAATCAAGCATCACCGTGCCCGTTATCTGCTCCGAAATTTCTTCCTTACCACAGCCAATAGAGGGCGAAATTAAGGGTACACTTCATCGTCTACAAATAAACATGTGTGGAGCGTTTACTTTTTGCTCACTATTGGTCCTGCAGTGTACCGCCTCTGTGTGGAGCTCTATGCCGAAACTGTTCGCGACAAAGGCATGTACGACGAGTTTGTAAAATTATTAGATGAGTATTTTGAGAGTCAAATCCATGTAGCTGCTGCTCGGTTTAAACTTTTTGTCTGAAGCAGCAGCTTATTCAGACTGTCAAACAGTGGATAGCGGAACTCGGAGGTCACACCAGGAAATGCAAGTTTAAATGCTCGTGCGGAATTAACTATAGCGATTTATAGTGTTACGTGTCACCATTACTCAGAATATATCTGATACATGCATGCTCGTTGCAATTGTAAAACTGCCTGACCCTGATTTAGAAACAGTACTGTCTCTTGTGGAATTTGAAACAATTGTGGGCTCACCAGAGGTTGATTTCGAGGATTCTTGTATTTATTTCCTTCGTAACGCACAAGACTCTCTGTCTCACGTACGGAATATTCTTCGAATAGTGCTCAAAAAATGGTTCAAATGGCTCTGAGCACTATGGGACTTAACATCTGAGGTCATCAGTCCCCTAGAGCATAGAACTACTTTAACCTAACTAACCTAAGGACATCACACACATCCGTCCCCTAGGCAGGATTCGAACCGGCGACCGTAGCGGTAGCACGGTTCCAGACTGAAGCGCCTATAACTGGAATAGTGCTCAGACAAATAGTAAAGCAGTAAGAGCAGTAGAAGTAACAATTTTCAGTCTCGTCGCACAACGAATGTTTTACAAAACTCTGGGAGAAAATTATGTCCTCAGTGATGTCGAGGCATGAGCGGAAAAACTGTCCATATTGTAATGGTTGTTGTGTTCAGAGTGGACATACAGGTCACATTCAGACTGTGTGTTAACGCTGCAGACAAGGCGAAGGCGACAGCCGCCGTCGTGGTAGCGCAAGGAGGCTGTCAACAAGTGTTTGGGATGCAGTCGACTTTACTCACTCAGGCGCAAGCCGAACGAAATACGTCCGCATACTGGAACTCTTCCGCTGCAGTACGAGGCATGCAAGTAAGCACAATTAACCCAGTAATGCCCACGGTATATCATACGCTGACACCTGTTTTTATTTTGTATTGTTACCATTAGACGGAATGATGTAGGCTGATTACAATTGTTTTCTGAACAGTCAGTGGGTGCCGCTCCATAAGAACGGTAGTTTTCAGTGACAAAAAGTAGCGTCAAATAGAAAGACTTGCAGCCGGCGAACGGTCTACCCGACGGGAGGCCCTAGTCACATGACATTCACATTTACCATTATCGCACAGGTAATCGTTTCCTCTTAGTGCTGCTCTGAACCGGCAACATAATGTGCGACAGGTAATAACTTTATCCTATACTGAAACTGCTTTTATTGTACATGTTTGGCTCCTGGTTATAGTGTTATGTCAGAGTAATAATTAAGTATGATGTTGTTTCTGGTTGTAAAACCTTTGTCTATGCTTATGTACTAGAGTAATACTTTGCCATATGCTGTTTCATACAATGGAAACCTATCACTGCTTTTAAACGTAATTCAGGCAACATTTCTCAGAACAAATAAGTACTGCCATAGTCCTACTCGAGAATCTTAGCGATGAAGATAACATCTGCGGTGAAATAGAAAGATCTGATTAGACGGACTTAGTTCTTCTTCCACGACTTGATGGAAGAAATTCTGATTGTAATGTGCTCCTAGTGACGGTGGAAGACTCATTAGTTTCAGTGACACTCTGTAACGCCGGAAATGCATATCCTACTATTTCCATCTTATGTACTATGAATTTTTTCCTTATTTTGTTACCTGAAGATATGACATTTCAGTGTCTTTATATACCGTAATTGTTTCACTATATATATATATATATGCATTTATGTCTATGTATAATTGATTTGTTTTGTGAATATTATTTGTATTTATACGCTGGGTCTGGCCTAGGGAAAACTATGCTATCGAACGAATACATCGATAGGTCGTGGGGAGAACCAAAGTGTTTAGGATCTTTGGTAGTGTTAACTCTGTCGCGTGGAGCGCGGGCAGAGGGAGAGTCTGGCGGGGGTGGTGCAGTGGAGCAGGTGTGTTGTGTGACGCTCCCGCGAGTTGCCGCGCTTTCGGGGTTGGGCAGCATGTAATTGCACTCGACTTGCTATGATAGTTTCTGACACGGTGTCGCGGGCGGGAAGCATTAGCTGGCGCACATCAAGAACCTGTTTCGCCTGGTGACCGTGTCGAGAAGAGGGCGCGCCAACATCCAGTTCTGCAACAGCGACGGCCGACAATGAGTGACTGTCGCCACCTCCTCGATCGACGGCTTCAAACCTTCAATCAGCCAACATGGAAGACTGGAAGCACGTAAAGTTTTAGAACTGTATGGCAGACAACAGCTTTTCAAACTTTTCAAATTGTTGCACCACAAAATTACAGCAACTTAGCATGAACATTTGTTGCTCATTGTCCCAATTGCATTACCAAGCAGGGTCCCTTCCTTTTCCGGAATGAACCCGAGTGTCGTTGAAATTCAAACGCCAGCATTAAAGTAATATCATTCCATTTCACTGTTTTAATTTCAAAATTCAGTTAAAGTATTCATAGTAGGCAATAATATTTAGATTACACAAACACAAATTAAGAGCGCGAGTTTTGTTCCCATATTTTAGCTTGCCTGTGACTGGAGCTCACAAGGGGAGGCCGCCAATTGTGAAATTCAGATTCGATTCATACTGCGCATAATAAAAGCTCATGGCCAAAGGTGTAATGTGGCAAAGCACCAAGATGCACTTCTCAGCCGTTGTCGAGAAAATCGACAGTTAAAAGAAACCGTTACGGTGAAATACTCTCGACGATTAACAATTTTCTACAGCGTCGTGGCGCAGCGGTAAGCGCTCGGGTTCGTAATCCGAAGGTCGCCGGATCGAATCTTGCGCCATGCAATTTTTTTTATTATTAGTTTTTTGTAATTCAAATATATATATATAAAGTATTAATGAATTGCTTATGAATGTTGGTGAAGGCGGATCGCTCTCCAATTGTACCGCCTTCATTTTTCCGTTTTTTTTTAACAGGGTGTACCAAAGCTCTCCCGTCCGCACTGATTTTCGACAATGTTATAAGTTGCGCTAGGGACCGCATCTACCTTCTTTCGAAGTTAGCAGGCAACTACGCTGTTATGCGGCGGCTCGTTTCGGCCCATTCAACATCTGTCATTCAAGTGTAACGAGCGAGTAACGGAGTTTATATTTCATACCTGCCACAGCAAATTTGTGTTCGTGGGGTCTCTATTCTAATTCGAACGTTTGACTTACGCTATACGTATTCGTTTCGGAATAACGTTTCTACGTCTTCCGTTAACTATACGTGGTTAACATTATGAAGACAATTAATAACATTTGTGAAATACAACTTTGTTTGCAGAAAACATAATGATGTTCGAAGTCGCCAGTTTTTCCACGACAAACGACTTTCAACAACTTATTATATGCATAATTGTTGCAACTGATTGCCGGGAATTATATATATATATATATATATATATATATATATATATATATATATTTGAATTATAAAAAAAATACTAAAAAAAAAAAAAGGTTGCATAGCGCGAGATTCGATCCGGCGTCCTTCGGATTACGAACCCGAGCGCTTACTGCTGCGCCACGACGCTCTAGAAAACTATTAATCACAGAGAGTATTTCGCCGCAACGGTTTCTTTTAACTGTCGATTTTCTCGACAACGGCTGAGAAGTGCATCTTGGTGCTTTGTCACATTACACTTCTGGCCATGAGCTTTTATTATGCGCAGTATGAATCAAATCTGAATTTCACAATTGGCGGCCTCCCCTTGTCAGTTGGTACGTACTAAATTTTACTATTGTTTATTGTTCCGAATCATTTAATTCAGGTTCAAAGTTAAATCTCTTATTTGTAAATTGCGTAGATTCAAGTAGCTTTTGAAATGATTGTTGAGGTAGCCCAAGACTGACCTTATTTTATTGAATTTCGTAGTGCTTCAGAAACAAAGCTCACTATTAGTTTCAGTCACTAAATTAACTTTCAATTTTCCGGTATTATTAATTCTTTGGCTAAATTAAGTCAGAGTGAATCAAAATTTATTACTTCTGACAAACATTAAGTTTTCACACAGCACGTGTCAACCTTCAGTTGCCACGCTTTTAGTGCCAATTATATGTGCATTAATCTTTCATTTTCAGTTATTGTAGTAGTTGTCCATAGGACTAGCAACCGTAATTTTCCCCAAATCTCAAATATCTAATTAACGCCAATTAACTGTTAACGTAACGACCGCACATTTACTTCCTTTATTAATTTTACCTTTTTCTCAAAATTAATTTCCACCAATTTCATTTACATCTTTCGTTTCGTTTAGACGTAACCCTTTCCTCCCTCTTTACCGACAAATTAACTTCGGTGACGATTGCTTTTCCCAAATTTCCATTAGGTGCACGCAGTTTAATTTTTCACTGTCATTAAGGTCGATAAGTGAGGGGGAGGTTACACGTGGCGACCTGGTGACAGGACAATCTTCGGATTTGAGGTTGTTCTGGACACGAATTTTGCATTGTGAAAATCTCGTAACAAAGTACTGGTTACTAACAGGTCGTTACGTTAGCGAGAATAAGTAGTGGGAGGAATCTTAATTAGATTTGAGGTTTGTCATTTATATTGAAAATTTGTAAAATGAGTGGAGGCAACAATTACCAGAATTTGGTGGACTTGGGTACGGAACAATCGGGCGAACAGTGGGAAACGCGCACCGCGGAACCCATTGTTCACGGGCAGGCGGCTAGCATGAAAGACGCGACCGCCGTAACGCAACATAGAGCAGAAATGGAATTCCAAACTTTAGAAAATGTTTCGGAATCGGAAATGAAAATCAATTCTGAACCAATTGATGAGAAATACGGGGGTACAATTAAAGAGGAACCCACTATGGAAGTAAAACCGGTACTTTCCGGGAATTTAATTGATTTATTGAATGTTTTGATTAACGAAATCAAGACTCGGTCTAGCAAGATAAAAACTCAAATCAGCAGAAATTGAAGCTCAGTCTGAAAGAATTGACAGGGAGCTAGACAATCAGAACGAAGCTGTTAATGTTGTCAACAACAATGTTGGAGTTGTTAACACAAAAGTTGATAAAATCCATCAAGATATTGTTGCGATTAATACCGAAGTCGGTAATCTTAAACAGGAAATGATAGGCGTTCAGTCGGAAATTGCGGGCATAAATACTCGTTTTGATTCCGAAATTAGCAGAATCGAGAAAAGTGTAAGAGGAGCAGTTGCTCTGATCATCGAGAATAAGGTGACGGAACAAATTAAATTAGTGAAAAAAGAGGATCAACGGAAGGTGGAAACTTTAAAGGCTTTAGTATCCGAAGTAGATAGTAAAGTGAGGAAACAGGCTAATACCTGCGAGGAGAAAAAGTGGGAAGTGGAAACGCTTGCGACAACCACTTGCGAAGTAATTATGAGAGTGTCGGAATTAGAAAAGAAACTTGATGAAAAACAGAGCTATGTGCCAATCTGTGCACATAGTTCGGAATTGTTGATGAAAGAGGAGTGGTTCGACCCCTTAAAAATTGTGAAAGAGTTTTACCCAGATCAGATGAGAGAAAAATTAATGCGGTTATTGACGTGTTGGCTAGTGATGCCAAGTGTTGGGGCTTAAACCTCAACATCACGAACCTGACTTTTGACGAGTTTAAAAATTTGTTTCTGGCTGAATACTGGTCAGAGCAAAAACAACAAAGTGTCTGGCGCGAATTTGTCGTATCGAGGCCTTTCGATACGAATTCGCGTGGCTCGATGAAGGAGTGTTGTGAGGGCTGGATCCGCAGTTTCGAATATTTGCGTGATCGCCACACGAAATCCGAAATAGTCCGGAAACTCTACAAGAAGCTTCCAGATGATACAAAACGACACGTTGGAAGCAATTACAAGACAATCAATGATTTCCTGGGAAGAGTTGAGGACGAGGACAATTGGCGCAATAATCGCGTCAGTGGTAGAGGCCGTGGTAACAACAACGGGTTCCACAACAACCACAAGAACGATAATCATGGGAATAATGCATACCGCAACCATGGCAGCAATAACAATAACGGTTCGGACCGTATTAACATTCGGTACAATGCAAATAATAACAGGAATGACGGAAACCAGTATCATAATAGCGTGATACGGGCTTCACAGAATAGTAATAACGCCAGAGGGTGTGATAAGCCGCCTCAGCAACATCCGGGGAGTAGATCTAATGGTTCAAATGGCTCTGAGCACTATGGGACTCAACTGCTGAGGTCATTAGTCCCCTAGAACTTAGAACTAGTTAAACCTAACTAACCTAAGGACATCACAAATATCCATGCCCGAGGCAGGATTCGAACCTGCGACCGTAGCGGTCTTGCGGTTCCAGACTGCAGCGCCTTTAACCGCACGGGGGAGTAGATCTGCTGGGACGAGACAGGGAAACCATTAGCCGCGCCGGTGAGGGGCCGACCGGGCGTGGAGAAGTTTTGGCGGCCCAATAACAGGAGAAAACCCAGGTGTCGTCGTTATGAAAATTCCGTATGGAATAATCAACGGCGGGAGAGTGTGCCAGTGCTAAGAGAAAGGAGTGCGCCCACAAGTAGTAGATCAGCTGTAGACACGGCAGTAGAAAATACATTCACTGACAGTGAGAACAATTTAAGTAGTGTTCCGGAAATCGATTATAAAGTGGTAGCTGTAACACCCACAGCGGAACTGGAGACTGAGTTTAAGAATGATTCGCAATTGTTGAGAGTAAATCAGATGTCGGATAACACGTCCGTCATCGAGCGAGGGGATGCAGAGAGGGATGAGGTCTGGTTAAGGCAGTTCGGTCGCTTATACGACGAACTAAGAGATTATAGAGACCTGTACGCGAGAAGTGTTTACGGGGAGCGCGGGCAGAATTTGCCGCGTCTCGTCCCACAGGAATATAGTATTTGTAAATTGATAGAAATTTCTGGCCCTAACTGGCAGACTTTACCAGAAATAGTTGATGTTAATAGGGAGCACGAGCAAGATTCGTCGTGTTTCGTCCCGCAGGAGTTGGAAGTTGAAGTAGTAACGGAAACTTCTGGCCCTTACCGGCAGACCTTACCGAAAGTTATAGTGGTAGAAGTAGCCGACCCATCCGACGCAAAACTCCAGTTTAAACATTGCGAAAGTATTAAGGAGAAACATTACGAGAATTTTATTGATAGCCGGACACGATTGGTAGAAAAGCACGTGGATTACAGCGTGTATGAGGTTAGAGCCGACGTTATACGGTCGGACGGTAGCAGTGTGGGTTGCGCAGATCCAGAGGAAGTAATTGCAGATACTACTGGGCACATTCCTCCAGGTAGATTGGCAGATGAGATCAATCTGACCAAAGAGGAATCAACGAAGGAGACAATTAGTGAATTGATAGCAAAGCAACACTAACTAGTTGACGAGTTACAGGAAAAGGTTTCGGTATTGGAGGCGAAGCTACAGACTAAGCCTCAGGACAAACGTGTTGAAATTAAAACTGTATGTGAACAGAGGCCGAAAAAGCCGCCGGATAAGCCGAATTTAGGATCAAAGCCGGATGGTTTTTTCTGGAATGACCTGGATATAGACAAGGATTTACTGTGGGAAAATAAAGAAACAGTCGCGGACAAGTGTATTGGTTCAAATGGCTCTGAGTACGATGGGACTCAACTTCTGAGGTCATTAGTCCCCTAGAACTTAGAACTAGTTAAACCTAACTAACCTAAGGACATCACAAACATC
Source organism: Schistocerca americana (assembly GCF_021461395.2). Classification (NCBI taxonomy): domain Eukaryota; kingdom Metazoa; phylum Arthropoda; class Insecta; order Orthoptera; family Acrididae; genus Schistocerca; species Schistocerca americana. The sequence goes on along the minus strand of NC_060123.1, from coordinate 383,515,935 downwards.
CATGCCCGAGGCAGGATTCGAACCTGCGACCGTAGCGGTCCTGCGGTTCCAGACTGCAGCGCCTTTAACCGCACGGCCACTTCGGCCGGCCGGACAAGTGTAGACAGATAGTAGTGTCTGTTAATATGCACGACCTACAACTAAACGTGTTGATTGATACCGGTGCAGAATTGAGTGCTGTATCTGGGAAAATATTTGAGTTACTGAAAGACAGACCTGGCATCGTAGTTATGCCGGTAACAGGAGTGAAAATTATCGGTGCTGCTGGGAAGGCCATTAAACCGTTCACAAATCAGATTTTTGTCAACTTCGAGATATGTGGGGCACAATTTGAACAAGAGTTTGTCGTCGTGCCAGACTTAACTACAGAACTAATTATCGGGATAGATTGGCTATTAAAGTACGGTGCAGTGATTAATTGCGAAAGCACGTCACAAGATAAAACAATAGTAGTTAGTTTTGACGAGGCAGGACACGGTGTGCATAGGCAATACCAGTCTACACACATTGTTAACTGGCCGGATGCCATTGACGTAGGGATGAATTTCAACTACTGTAACGTGAGGAATCTCGGCATTGACAATAGTGTAGAAAGTGAATTGGAAAGTATTGTAGGCGGTGTGTCAAACGTAACACACGAACAAAGACGAGGTCTGTATGAAGTAATAATGAGGAATAAGAGTGTGTTTTCAGAGAAACCGGGACTTGTGGAACAGATAATAAAATTCCCTCCACGGATTGACATTGCTAATGGTGTGAAAAAAAGATTGTTTGCGAGAAATAATGAAGGTAAAAGCCGATGCTCGCATACGTTGTCATGACGCTAAAGCGCGTTTTGCTAAGTTTGCAATCGGAGACTTAGTACTTATAAAAGCTCACGAGAAATCGAGCGAGACAGACAATGAAATCTCTAAATTTAAGTTTGTTTATAATGGACCATATAAAGTCATTGGTATAACTCACACAAATGCTTATTGCGAAAAGTATCCAAGCTCTGTAAAACTATTAGGTATACGGAACATTGTTGACTTCAAATTGTACCAACCTAGGATTGATTAATACCACTGAAGGGGTAATTTGTACAGTATGTAAATATAGAGTGTAAGATTTAAGGGTTTGCTAGATTGCCATGCTTTTGCCTCACCAAGAGGACATTAAAGAAGTTGTAATTAATAAGTAATTAATTTTTACTAAATGATTTAAGAGTATCTGATTATCAATCAATTGAAAAATCCAAGCTGCTAGTTTAAGTTTTCAGCTGAGTCACATTAGATTAAGGAATGTAAATATGATTTTGTAACTAGCTGTAAGATTTCATGAATAAGTGATTTACTAATCATTGCCGATGTACTTAGACGCTGTTTTAAGTTTCAGGCTAGTACATGCGTGTGATGATGGACAGTGTTTAATTATCCACTGTGAAAGTGTTAATGGACCCCTTGAGATTACACGGGAGTGAGTTATTCCGAAAGAATTCAGTGAAACGGACGTTCTGGAAATGCCGTTACACAGGGCGAGTGAAATCAAGCGTGCCGCACAGGCGGGCGCAACAATAAAGGCGAGACGGAGCCGCTGTCGGCTCTTGTGCCACTCTCGGCATTCTTTGTACTTGCGAGTACAGAAGGCGTAGTTGTTTTTCCTCCCGGACAGCTGATGTGAAAGAATTCTGCTGTCAATATTTATGTTTTTGTCGATCTGTTGTATACTATTTTCTTGTTTAGCGTTAAGTGGACTCTCATGACGAGAATATTCATTATGAAAAGGTTATATAAAATGTGTATTCTATGCAACTAATTATTAATTTGCGTATTTTGATATACCTGTTTTTTATGACCATGTACTCTGGTTAATTTTGTAAATAGAATTCCATTTCTTGATACTGTTAAGAATTTTGACGATTTTAGAATAGCTAAACCCTTTTGTATGTTTTCTATGAAGTTTAATATATTGTCAACCTATTTTCTTTGAGTAAGATGGCAGAGTGGAATAAGGTTAGGAGCGTCTCCACTCAATTATTATGGTCCAGGAAATGGTTTATGGTTAATTAGCCTAATGCTAAATTTTCTTGATGTTTTGAGCATATGCATTTCCGCTGTTTTTTTTTTTTTTTGGGACATTTTCTGAGTCTGTTTAGGTTACACGAACATCCTCAGACAATGTGGGTCACGTGTAACGCCGGAAATGCATATCCTCCTATTTCCATCTAATGTACTATGAATTTTTCCCTATTTTGTTACCTGAAGATATGACATTTCTGTGTCTTTATATATCGTAATTGTTTCACTATATATATATATATATATATATATATATATATATATATATATATGCATTTATGTCTATGTATAATTGGTTTGTTTTGTAAATATTATTTGTATTTTTTCGCTGGGTCTTGCCTATGGAAAACTATGCCATCGAACGAATACATCGATAGGTCGTGTGGAGAACCGAAGTGTTTAGGATCTTTGGTAGTGTTAACTCTGCCACGTGGAGCGCGGGCAGTCACCACTACCTTCAATCAACCAACAAGGAAGGTTGGAAGCACGTAAAGTTTTAGAACTGTATGGCATACCTCAGCTTCTCAAACTGTTTCAAAATTACAGCAACATAGCATGAACCTTTGTTGCTCATTGTCCCAATTGCATCACCAAGCACGGTCGCTTCCTTTTCAGGAATGAAGCCGAGTGTCATTGAAATTCAAACGCCAGCATTAAAGTAATATCATTCCATTTCACTGTTTTAATTTCAAAATTCATAGCTGACAACAATATTTAGATTACACGATCACAAATTAAGAGCGCGAGTATTGTTCCCATATTTTAGCTTACCTGTGGCTGCAGCTCAGCTTGGTACGTACTAAATTTTACTATTGTTAATTGCTCAGAATCATTTAATTCAGGTTCAAAGTTAAATCTCTTATTTCTAAATTGCGTAGATTCAGGTAGCTTTTGAAATGATTGTTGAGGTAGCCCAAGACTAACCTTATTTTACTGAATTTCGAAGTGCTTCAGAAACAAAGTTCACTATTAGTTTCAGTCACTAAATTAACTTTCAGTTTTCCGGTTTTATTAATTCTTTGGCTAAATTAAGTCAGAGTGTAGCGAAATTTATTACTTCTGTCAAACATTCAGTTTTCACACAGCACGTGTCAACCTTCAGTTGCCACGCTTTTAGTGCTAATTATATGTGCATTAATCTTTCATTTTCAGTTATTGTAGTGGTTGTCCATAGGACTAGCGACCATAATTTTCCCCAAATCTCAAATATCTAATTAACGCAAATTAATTGTTAACGTAACGCCCACACATTTACTTCCTTTATTAATTTTACCTTTTTCTCAAAATTAATTTCCACCAATTTCATTTGCATGTTTCGTCTCGTTTAGACGTAACCCTTTCCTCCCTCTTTACCGACAAATTAACTTCGGTGACAATTGCTTTTCCCAAATTTCCATTAAGTGCACGGGGTCTAATTTTTCACTGTCATTAAGGTCGATAAGTGAGGGGGAGGTTACACGTAGTTCTTCTTCCACGACTTGATGGAAGAAATTCTGATTGTAATGTGCTCCTAGTGACGGTGGAAGACTCATTAGTTTCAGTGACACTGGTAACGGAGTTGTTTTGCAGCCAATGGAAGCACGAACTAGAAGGAAACAGAAACGATGTTATTGTACAGCCTGTGAGACAACGGAACAAGGGAGGGAAGAACCCATCAGAACTATCAAAGAGATATAAAACAATACCAAGGAAGTGTATATCAGAGAAACTGGAAACCATGATTGTAGGTAGTCAAGTAGATTTCACTGTTAATACACAGAGCCTTTGTTTGTGGCTAAAATGAAGCAGTCTCATAAGATGCCTGTAAATATGTTGAAGGAAGTTTTCAATTAAGACTATGGAGTACATTTGTAACGAGGTAGTGGAATTCATTCAGTTGATGAGTTACAGAAACATTTTGGAATCCTTATTCTTTCTGGTTACAGTACTGTCCCTTTGAGAAGAATGTATTGGGAGACATAGCAGTACTTACAATTATATTGTAATTAATTTATTAAGCAGAAACAGGTTTGAACAAATCCATCACATTTTGTATTTCAATCACAACACAACTACCGATCCAAGTAATAAGACTTACAAAAATGAGTGGCTTTTAAAACACCTCAAATTAATGTTTCTGCGACTTATTCAGACACCAGGACCTTCGTTCTCTTTAGATGAAGCCATGGAACCCTATTATGGACATAACAGGATGCAAAAAAAATCATAAGCTAAAAACCTGTTCGCTATGGTTACAAGTTATAGTGCCTTGGAACATCTGAGGGCTATGTTCTGAAGTTCAGTCCTTACTCTGACGCTAGTGACAAAGAAGAAGGAAAAACACTCTGACCTTCAATTAAAGAAAGAAATTGTGTAGGTTTTCTTCCTCCTAATTCATTTGTTTTTGCTGACGACTACTCCAACTTTCTACCACTCTGGGAATCACTAAGCAAGCATGAATTGCACTGCATTGGCACTATCCGGAAAGACTGGATGGAGAAAGGACAACTGAAATACTTAGAAAAGGGACGTAGTGGATCTAATCATTTTCTTTAAGGTGAACACCTTGTGCTGTTAAGGTGGTATGACAACAGCCAAGAGACATTAGCAACAGTTCTGCAAATCAATGATAGTATTTCCAAGGCAACCAGCAAGAGATGGAGTAAAGCAGAACAACAGCATGTGACCATGCCTCAGCCATTAGTACAACTCTACAACAAAGGGATGAAAGGTTTAGATCTTTTAGACAAACTGAGAGGTCTGTCTAGAACAAGGATCCGCTCCAAGAAATTGTACTGGCCTCTTGTTAAATACAGTCTTGACGGTAGCCTCATCAATATGTTGGTGCTCTGTAGAAAGAAGAGCAATATAAGTTTGTTGGAGCTCCAGCGATGTGTTGTACTGTTTGTACTGACGTCGCCAGTAAAAGATAAACCTCGAGGTCCAATTCGAAACCCAGCATAGGGTTATCAAATAATATCCGCAGAGGACAATGTTGGACACTTAGTGGACCAAATTATCACTCAGAGGAGATATCAAAATTGTGGAAAATGCACAAAATTCCTTTGCATAAAATGTAATATTGGTCTTCACCCAGATTCTTTTTTTTTTTTGCGTTATCACAGGCAAACATTGTGAAAAATAGAGAACGTGTCGCTGATATAATGTGAGGTTGGACATCACCCAAATTGGTTTTACTTTTCCCAGTGCCATTATTGACTGAAATGAAAAATCTAACAACACTAATGTATCGGTTTTTATGAACGAAATTAGATTTATCGTTGTTTTCTTGCTACATAAAAGATTGAATTGTTCTATTGAACCGTAAATGTTAATACCTATCTTATGTTTTATCATATATGAAATAAAACAATGTAAAATCAAAAAAGTGACATTTTACTTATTAATACATGCTGGTACTCTTAAAAGAATTATTTTGACTTAATTTCATCAAAATCAAAAACAAAAAAATTATTTGGGGCAGTGTTGGTAAGCTACAGTTGGACACATGCTTCTGTTCCCTGATGAATAAAGACACTTTCGCCAGAACCGATAATCCACTGCTGGAGCAGCCTACACCTATTTTGTCTGGCTATAATGGAAAAGAAATCCCAGTCCTTGGGGCGCGTACTTTGCAGTAACTTTCCTAGATGTGTCTAAGTATGTTTCTTATTATGTACTATTTGTACACTCTCATCAGTACGAAAGACAATGCAGAGAAGCGACTTTTTCATGCCCAAACTCTTCCCCACGCATTACCTAAGTAACTTCCTCAGGAATTGAAAAATGGCAAGATAATGGGATTATGCAATGCGTTTCAGCAAGCCAATGGGCGTCACCATTGATCATTTCGAGAAAGCCTTCAGGTGGCTAGCACTGGTGTGGAGAGAATTTAAGGCAGCAGTAAACCCACAAACCGTAGTCGATTCTTTTCTTCCTCCACTTTCTGAGGAATTTATGTATAAACTGGGCCAGGGCAGATACTTTACAAACATTTGCAAGAGGCTTAAGTGTAGATACCACTCGATGAACAAACTGAAAATTACTTCGTAATAAGACTAATGTAGGTTTGTTTTAGTTTCAGATACTACCATTTGGAAGTGCTTTACTCCAGCAATTTTAAATCGTTTCTAGAACAGTTAAGAACGGAATTCTCTTGTTGTACTATTTTTCAGGATGATGCTGTCGTCGCACGTCATTTTCCTACTGAAATCTAGAAAAATTAGATTGCTTCTTTCATGTCCTCTCTGCTCCTCACTTAAAATACAATAATGTAAGGGGCTCTTTCTTCTACAAAGAACTGAACTATTTAGGTCACGTCATAAATGCCCGAGGTGTACATCCAACTGCTTTACGCTTGGCTGCAATGAAAGATCTGCTGGTGCCCCATGAACGTTAATGAACTACAATCAGTCATGTGGAAGCGCACCTGATATATAAAATTCCTAACGCTGTGCATATTGCTACCCTGCTTAATCAGCTGTGTCAAAAACTCTTCATTTTGTGTCGTCAAAAGAATGTCAGAATGTATTTCAGGAATTGCAAAGGTCTTTGTTATGTCGTAGATGTTTGATTCACTTTGACCTAGCGAAGCCTGTCACGTTACCTGCTAATGGATCTTCTTATGAGATTGGAGTGGTGCTCTCGCGCAAAATTGGTTTTTCTGACAGGCCCATTGCTTTTGCCTCCAAAACGTTTAACTAAGTGCGGTCTAACTACACTCAGATTGAGACCTTTGGAGGCCTCATTTAATCCTGCCAAGCTTGTCCCACCTCAGACAGCAGAAAAACTGCCACATAGGGCTCTGATGTCGTCTAGCTATCAGTAAGTTATATTCTTGACATTACCAAGTTAGGGGGCGATCTAGGTTAATGTAGAAACAGTGGAACTACTTCTAGCAGCCGAGATCGCTATAGTACAATATTTATTTTTATGACCTGTTTCAGCAAACTACTTCCTCATCATCTCTTCTGTAATACGTTTCACTGCGTCTTGATTAAACGCAAAAGATGTCGTGTTATATCATAGAATAATATTTCAAATGATCTGATGATGGCAACATAGTCTCCGAAAATTGTTCTCACTATAAATGCTGTAAAATAACAATCTTGGATGATAGAAGCTTTACTTCTACTTTTACACTATCATTATGAATGTTTGTAAGGGCCCACTGCCCAACATTAGAACGCTCACTTGTTCATCTGAGGAATAATATTTTCAAATCGATTCTCGGCATTTTGAAATTCTTCAAAATTTTCGTCTCAATTTTCTCAGTGTTGCCGCTGCAACTGCCTCCGACGCAGCTCTCCAGGTTGTTTAGCAGTATGTCAGCTGTGGGTGACCTTACATTTTAGAAGAAATACACTGCCCAGTACATCGTCACATCCTTTCCACACGATCAGATGTTGTGCTATTGCGTACGGAGAACGACGAAGAGCGGGTTGTGATTCTTGAGTCCCTACAGCGTGAGGTTCTTTCTTTACTGCACCGAAGTCATTAGGGCGTAGACTGCGTGAAGAAACTCGCCCTCCGACGTTTGACTGGGCAGCTCAAACTGAGAAAATGACCACTCGCTGCAAAGTTTGCGAGGAAAACCAGTCAGCAAGGCCGAAATGCTTTTTTGAGTGGCCACATCCTTTTGGACCGTGACAGCGTATTCATGCTAATTTCCGGATCAGTTCCAGGACACGCAATGGTTGTGAAACGTCCCCTTTGAACAATTATACAGGACTGTGCTTAACCTGACACACAATATTTTTAGCGCAACGCAATCTGACTTTCAAAATTCCCTACTAAAGAATGGCCCTGACAAACATTAAACTATACCTTTCACAAATCACTTACCTCACAAAAATCTTCGCTGCTCAAGCTACTGCAATACAGCGAGCGCCACTACTGCCAGCTAAATAAAAGATTCAAACTACTGAAGGCACTAACTACTGATAGGGATAGTTAGCGAATGAAAGATATTAATAGAGAGCAAACAATGTATTTACCTTAATATCATCACAAGTCATAATATATATATCAGTTCATGACAAATTACAAATCTCCGCCATCTCTCTCCCCACATCCACCACTGCTGGCGGCTCACCTCCAACTGCGCAACGCTACGCGCTGTTCACAGCCAGCTGCCGCTGCCCAACACTACAATGGCAGACAACAATGCAAACTAGCCACAGACTGCACACAGCACAGCCAGTGATTTTCATATTGAGCGCTACGTAACGTTGCCAATAAGAAAACATAAACAGCCTACTTACATAGAGAAAACATAAACAGCCTACTTACATAGAGAAAACATAAACAGCCTACTTACATAGCCCCCATGCTCCCCACAAAAATTTTACAAAATATTTTTTGGGCAGTGGCCAATAATGATTTGATAAAATTTTTCATAATTAAAATAACAAACATGTCAAATGCACACACTTATTGATACAATGTTGGTCAAAAGCTAAAATTTTCTCACAGTCCATAAAGACAGTCCTAATCGTACATAACAGTAGAATAGCAGTGTTTTTTTCTCAAAAGCTTGAGCAGTAAAAGAAAATGCACACAGAAGTAGTGGATTTCCATGCAGTCTTGAAGAAGTAATGTTGTCCTTCCAACGGAAAGACAGTACTGACTCTCGACATGCAGACAAGTATTGGTCCACAACAGAGCAAACCCACAGCAGAGTCAGTCGAAGTTTTGATGAATATTGGTAGGTAGGTCATCACAGAGCAGACCCACTGTAGTCCTGGTGGAGATTACGGTATTGGTGGGCCATCAAAGATGTAGACCCACTGTAGTCCTTGTAGAGACGGCCAGCAGCCATCTGTTGCAAATCTGCAGGTGCACAATCACCATCGAAGAGTCTTGCAGAGAATATAGCAAGTCCATAAACCACCACTTGTGCACTCACAACGTTTTTGGAATTGTCCTTAGAACCAGCAATGCTGTTATCCAGTCCCTTGCTGAATTATTAACACACGTGCAAACATTATCAGTCCCTACTTCTCACATATTGTCCATATACTATGACCAATGGAAATGTGTGCAGTGAAATGAATGCTTACAAGTTACTTAGTTTGATAAACTGGTGTCAATTACAATTTTATAACATGAGAATACAATAACAAAGGTACAGAATACATCATTAAAGAACATAACAATACAGATAACATTTGTAGTAAAACAGGCTTTACAAAAGAATAGAAATAGACATATACATCAGTGTTACAGGAATTATGACATGAGTACATGCATAGAAGATCAGAATAACTTGCGAAACATCAACTTCACACATGAGCATTTAAACAGAATGAATAATGTCTAACATCTTTACAAAGTAAATAACATATTATTAATGCCAATTATATTTGAGGATAACAGTATTCCTCATCATAGTGAATGTAGCTTAATATTAAAAGAGGAAAAAATTCTATGAAACAGTACACAGAGACAGGAAGAAAACAAATACTCAAGGGTACACAAACACATAGTGGGATAACACCAATAGGAAAGGACAGGGTTCGTTTTCAGTGTAACATTTAGTACTGCAGTCCAACCCAAAACTTCATATATCTTTCCTCTTATTTCATCCTTTGTTTCCACCAAAAAAAATTCTATCTAAGCATGCTTTCTGTATTTATATGTTCACACATTTCTTACCTCAACATTTATTTCCAAGAAAATCCTACCTAAACCTGTTTTCTCAATGCATTTCTTCCAATTCATCGCAACTCATTCTCTTAGAGGCTACCCCCTCTTAAGCTAACTTAAATCTACTGAGCTCAGATGCTAAACTAAGGGACGAGGCAATGCAGCATCACATAACAAATCAACACAAACAGCAATGCAAAAAATGCAAATTGGCAAAGCTAGCAGCATAAATGAGCAAAAGTCAAATTCAATAACACTATGCCTGGCAAACAGCAGCAACTTATACCTAAACATGACATAGCGCAAGCAAAAAAAAATATTACACTAAACAACAATGCAGATAAGGGAAATGTATATTCACATCTTAATGTCTATGTAATTAAAGTGGTGCACCACAAGAAGTTATTCTACCAAAAAGTTACCAATTACTTGAAAAGAAAATTATGAATGCAGTTACTAGTTCCTTCTTATTGTTCTTTCCTTTCCAAGTGCTCCTTTTTTAAAGAATGTGGATCATAAAATAATTATTTAATAGATCTGTTGACAGAAAGTGTTCACATTAGCAAATGCATTTCATTTTATAAGAGCAATGCTGCAACACAGCTGGAAACCAGATATCAAATGAAATAAGCAACTATGAAAAGCAAAGCATAAAAATATCATTCAGTAGTCATGTGACATTTCATAAGTTAGTAGAAATTCTCTCAACTCTCATAGAAATACGCTTGTCATAATCAGGTGTGCAGATGTACGAATATTTCCCATCAATTCATAAGCATTTCAGTAATTAGCACAAAGTGCGAGTAATCATATGTTTTCAAGTAACGAGGGTGTCGCATTAGCGATGAAAGGCACGCCCTAATGGCTTGTTCTCCAGGTGTTTGACACTATGAAACGTCCCCTTTTTTTTCTACCTGTGCCGCTGAAAAGGGCTCGCAATAATTGCTTTTTCTCCAGGCGTCTGACACAGCTGGGTGCCCGCGACGCATTACGTGCAGGTGGTCACTTAACTTTCGTACGGAAATATTTACGACAGGAGATTCTGCTACCGTGGTAGTCTCATATAAAAATATTTCACAGGTCAAGAATTAGCGTTGCAAATCTGTAGAAACGAAACCCTATAAATATAACAGTGTCCAAAAAAATTTTCAGTGGCATTGTGATACATTCATGCATATACACACACATTTCATAACTCTTAAAGTACGATTCTTGGTCTCCAACAACCTTTTCAAAAACCAGAGTCCCTAACCCCTACTCCTTATTCCTTACCTTATTACACATATACATATTCATATTCATCAACACGTCTTCAATATTTCATCATAATAGCTACATAGCATAATCAGATTCCTCATATAGCATCAGCTTATTTATCATAAACATACCTCAACAGCATAGTACACATCGTCGTCGTAATAATAACATCATAACACTTCAGTCAAATCTTAAAAACGTCGTAACTTCCTCCAATAATTTCAAAACGTAAAAAAAATTCTCTGCTCATTTCAATAGTGTCATCTACCTCAAACGTACTTTAAAATCATGCTCCCTTACCAAGTATATCATTCAAATCTCTCATAGTATCACAATGGTTCCGAAAAAATATGAACAGTTTACGAAGTACAGACAAAATACAGTTTCATAAGTGTTAAGTTATCCAACCGTGTAATTGCGTAAACATGTGTCACTGATGGAGTAAAATAAATGTTTGTCTCTCTCAGTTAAATAATCAGATAGCTGTGTAATTTGTGTGTTAGAGAAATAAGGTACCGATGTGTAAAGTTGTATAAGCAAATACCATATTAGCTAGGGTTCCTTGTGGTTGCCACACACATGGTACACAAAGTAAGTGTGTACCCCCCTGAGGATAAATGTAATTATGCCCTCAGGTGTTACAAATTACAGCAATGGAATGAAATGTATCACGGAAAACTTTCTTTGTAATTAAAAAATCTTTAAAAATAAATGTTTCAAGTACAAAATTAATCACTCAAATACGTGTACTGTAGCGCTAAATGTGCGTCTTGTTGCAACATAATCTGTGTGGAAGTGTCGTAGTTATCGTCCTCCGAAAGCTAAGTTCTGCAGAAGCCAATGTACTTACCTCATGATAAACAAAAGTGAAATGCTTTGCGTATAGATATCATACTTATTACGCTTATTGCCGTGATGAAGAAAGTACTGTGCTGTAACGTATTGTTGTGCTACAGAAAAGGCTGTCTCCTTGTAGCTATACCATAAAAGTTACTACTAAAACATGTTTTACTTTCCAGAATAACACAGAAAAACTGTGCAGATATAAAACAGAAACACCGCAAAATCAACATTGTACATTGTCACTCATTAGTAGCGTCGTGATAAAATTCGTGTAGCTATCACATAAACTAACCACTGTGTCGTCTGGTATCTCACTGAAAGTACTTTAAATCCAGAATGTATTTTCAAGTAAACCAAAATGTTGCATTAAAATCTCATTAGCAGTACCAGTATAGGTTCTAAGTATGTAAGCCTGATAGTCGTTACGTAATCGTGCAACTAACAAGCAAGAATGTACAAATACAACACTGTGTCGTCTGTTCACTATAACAATGCATTCGTCATTTCTGTTTAAATAAGTTCTCTTGGTTCTTGATTGGATATTTAACTTCAAACATTGTTGTATGTTAACAGATTCGAAGTCTGACAACGCTTACTCGCAATGTAAAGTGAAAAGTTATATGGCAAAGACAAAGTTAAAAAGCAGATTATCTTTCAATAAACGGTTTTACATGTGAAATGTGGTGTAAACCTTTACTCTTCATAGTACTCCGAGTTTGAACTTGAATGCAATTGTCAGGCGGTATACGTCGGTAAAGAATACTGGAGTTTTTCTCAAGGTTAGCGTCTATGTTATTTTTCCCTGAGCCAGCGGCCGCACGCGGCTGCCTGCGGTGTGAGTCATTGTCTGTTTCTTTGTTGGCGCGCGTCGTTATTGGGATTAGGAGACCTAACTTCTACAAATTCACGTTGTCGAAAGCGCCCTGCTCTGTTTGAATCCCGCCAGTTCTGATGCAATTCAGGTCTGTCGTTTTGTCGGTAGTTTCTGTAGTTCCTTTCTTGTCGGTTAAGTGGTGGAGAATTTCTCCCTGAATCGTAACTGCGCGTTGGACCGTAGCGTCTAAAGTTATTCTGTCTCCCTTGATAATAATTATTTTGGTTCCCAAATTGTCTGTTTCTCTGATTGTCTCTGTGATAGTCACTACCGCGGAGAGGTGATCTTTCCCTGTAATTATTACTACTCTGCCAACGGTTGTAATACGGGTGGTGTCTATTTCGGTCACGATTTGTGTTGTGAGAATAGCCTTGTCGCGTCCAGTTATTATTTCTTTCATCGCGGAATTGTGACGGATGTGACCTGTAATTGCTGTGTTCCTGGTTTCGCGTTCCGCGATTGTCAGTGTCAATTTCTAATTCTTGTAAGAGTCCCTGAAATGCTTCAATGTCGTCTTTGCAACGTCCTGCCAAAATAATATGTCGTAAATGTTCAGGCAGTTTGATTAAGCAAATGCGGATGAGTTCTGAGGGGCTGTATGGGTTAGACAGGTATTGATTCTTGTGCAACATGTCTTCAAAATATTTCACAAGACTGGAAAATTCAGATTGTTCAAAGTGTTTCATCATTATGATGTTATGTTTTACACGGTCTTGTGTCGCTTGAGACCAATACGCTGAGAGGAAGGCATGATAAAAATCTCCTTCACTGTGACAATCGTGAATGACCGATCGCATTCTTACACCTGGTTCATTCTCTAAGTAGCCACACATAAATTCTAACCTGTGCTCCAATGACCAGTTGGGAGGGAAACAATGAGAGAATTGATGGAGCCACGCTTGTGGATGAATGTCGTTGGCAGAATTCTTAAACGTTTTGAATTTACGTGTAGTAATGAACAACTTATAGTCAAAATCATCATGTCGGCAAGTCGCATGTCGGTCATAGTTACGTCGTGTCGGCGGTTCCATCTCAAAATTCGGTGTACCTTGCCAATTTCTTTCATAATTACCGAAATGCCCTGTGTTATTATTTTGTGGCTTTTGCGTATTTCTAAGTTCCTCTTCCCGTGTTGGAGCGCGAGTGTCTTCTGAAATACGTAATTCTTGTATTACCTGTGTCAGCTGATCTTGTACTTCCCGGATTTCTCTTTGGTGTTGTGTATTAATTTGATTCTGATTTTGTTTGAATTTTCTGATTTGTTCATACTCTTCTGTGTCAGTGAAGGCTACGGGTCTTGTGTCATTCAGATCATCATCTACCTTTGTAGATAAGTTAGTGACCTGATCCGAAAGTTCGGCTACTTTCTCCGATAGTGTACTTATTTCCTCCATGTGTCTTTCTGAACCAATTTTCAGGGTATCTACTGTGTTCTTTAAGTTTTCCTGAGTTCTTGCAAGTTGCGTAACCGAATCGGTAGATGCAACTGAGTCAATTTTAGCTTGCAAGGTCTCATGATTTTCATGAACAATAATTTGCAGTTCTTTTATGGCTGCTTCGTGATTCTCTAATACATTTTCATGACGCAAAAAAATAGGTTGGAAATGCTCACAAATTTGTGTTTTTACGTCATTACAGACTTTTTGACATTTCGATTCAATGTGATGTAACTCAGTAGTTAAATCTTCACGCGTTTGTTCAAGAGTTTGTTCCAATGAGTCTAACTTTTGAAGCTGTTGCTGTGTTTGTCTTTGATTTTGTTCCATTGTGTCTAACTTTTCAAGCTTTTGCTGTGTTTGTCTCTGATTTTGTTCCATTTGTTGCATTAATTGCAATAATAATGTATTAGTGTCTGGAATCTGTTTCTCTACGCTTTTCGGCAGTGCATTTGCACCGGCAACATTCACATTTTGACAAGCAGAAAATGTGTCTTGACTTATTTGAGAAAACGGTGATGACCCAAGACCTGAATCTACAGTATTTGCGAAATTGTGTCCTGTCATTTCGGATTCCTGAGGCGAGCTATTGCCGACCGGTCGATCGATAATGCTTCCCTCTTCACTAATTGTTTCACTGTCCACGCCATTGTTTGACGCCCGCTCCATTTCCCTGTGCACAGTTACCAAATTACTACTTTGAACATTAGTAAATTCATTACTCGGCGGCGCTGATAAGCTACGCTCGTCATCACTATTATTTCTCAGTTTAGTTTGGAGCCTAGTGTTACGTTTTTCACACGCCATTATTGTCACAGTATTTCACACGACAACACAGAAAAACACAATTTGAAGATCAAAAATAAGAGAACACATTAACATAGCACTGAAAATAATATCTAGTTAATTGCAAGCGCAGCTGCGAAATACTTGCTGCAAATCTACATGCATGCCACAACTGTTTTACTGTACAACAATGAAAAACTACAACTACAAAGGAAATTCTCTCTATAATTACGCACTAGCAATAAACAAAATCTACACTAAATACACAAACTACAAGAAAAAATCAGAAGATTCCAGTGAGCTATCCTAGGCTAAGGGTCGACATATGAAACGTCCCCTTTGAACAATTATACATGACTGTGCTTAACCTGACACACAATATTTTTAGCGCAACGCAATCTGACTTTCAAAATTCCCTACTAAAGAATGGCCCTGACAAACATTAAACTATACCTTTCACAAATCACTTACCTCACAAAAATCTTCGCTGCTCAAGCTACTGCAATACAGCGAGCGCCACTACTGCCAGCTAAATAAAAGATTCAAACTACTGAAGGCACTAACTACTGATAGGGATAGTTAGCGAATGAAAGATATTAATAGAGAGCAAACAATGTATTTACCTTAATATCATCACAAGTCATAATATATATATCAGTTCATGACAAATTACAAATCGCCGCCATCTCTCTCCCCACATCCACCACTGCTGGCGGCTCACCTCCAACTGCGCAACGCTACGCGCTGTTCACAGCCAGCTGCCGCTGCCCAACACTACAATGGCAGACAACAATGCAAACTAGCCACAGACTGCACACAGCACAGCCAGTGATTTTCATATTGAGCGCTACGTAACGTTGCCAATAAGAAAACGTAAACAGCCTACTTACATAGAGAAAACATAAACAGCCTACTTACATAGAGAAAACATAAACAGCCTACTTACAGTTGTTAGTGGTGGATGCTTACAATAAGTTTCGTTTTGTTGTCCACATGAGATCCACCACTTCTACGAGTACTGCATCGGCTTTGTCTTCAAGGTATTCCAGAGGTCTTTGTTTCAGACAATGGTCTGTTCATGTCAGCCAATTTCCAAAGGCAAACTTTTCAACCAGCGTCAACCGGTGAGACTGAACGGTTCATTCAACGTTCAAAAGTGACATAGAGAGACTCCATTCCTCCCGTGACTCGGGAGAAGGCATTGAAAATTATTTTACCTTATTTCGCTCCTTTCAGGTGACGGCAGATCCCCCGCAGAATTGTTACGTTGTCGAAGGCACCGTACTCTGTTACAAATTGTGTGGCCGCTGCGGAAACAATTCATTCCGCCAGGTCTGACAAAATTTCAACCGCAGAATAATGTCTTTCACAAAGTCTTCGGGAAGAAACAGCGATGGTAGCGTGAAGCTACTGCCAAAGCGACCGGACGCTCATCTTACGTTATCCACTGTTCTGATGGGTTACTGGGACCACACTTCTCCTCTCAGCATACTGGCATCTGCACGCTGAGAAAGCAGGAGCCCTCCACAGTCTCGAACTGTGGTGAGCTCTTGTTGAACAGCAAGTGAACATCATCGAGTGGTACACATGAACTTGTGGTATCGTCGATATTAAACGTTGTACCACAAGAAAACAGTTTGTTAATTATTGCATTAAGTGATGCTTTGCTAGTAAATGGCAGTTGTCAGTTGTAAATTTTCCAGTATTCCTGCAGCAAAGAAATATGTGAAAGTTAAATTTTTTTGTACATGAATAAAAAATTTAATGACGTGAGTCTGTGGAGAATCGGAGAGGATAGGAATGTATAGAAAACACTGACAATAACAAGGGGCCAGATGATAGGTCATCCTACCATTTGGTCAGTTCTTATTAGCAGTGTTTTCCATATCTTCTGTAACACTACATCTCACATGCTTCGATTCTCTTCTTTTCTGGTTTTCCCACAGCCCATGTTTCACTACCATACAATGTTATGCCCCAAATGTACATTCTCAGAAATTTCTTTCTCAGATTAAGGCATATGAGTGATACAAGTAGACTTCTCTTGCCCAGGAACGCACTTTTTGCCAGTGCTAATCTGCACATGATGTCCTTCTTGCTCCGTCCGTCATTGGTTAGTTTGCTACCTGTTCAATCCATTCAGGATATCATGTAATTCTTCCTTACTTTCACTCAGGATAGCAATGTCATCAGCGAATCGTATCATTGATGTTCTTTCACCCTAAATTTTCATTCCACTCCGAAATCTTTCTTTTATTTCCACCTTTCTTTCTTCGATTTACAGATTGAACAACAGGAGACCAAGACTAGGCACCTGTCTTACGCCCTTCTTAATCCGAGCACTTCGTTCTTCGCTCTCAGTATTATTGTTCCCTCTTGGTTCTTGTACATATTGCTTATTACCCGTCTTTCCCTATATGCTACACTCATTTTTCTCAGAATTTCGAACATGGTGCAAATGGCTCTGAGCACTATGGGACTTAACTTCTGAGGGCATCAGTCCCCTAGAACTTAGAACTACTTCAACCTAACTAACCTAAGGACATCACACACATCCATGCCCGAGGCAGGATTCGAACCTGCGACCGTAGCGGTAGCGGGGTTCCAAACTGTAGCGCCTAGAACCAATCGGCTCCCCTGTCTGGCATTTCGAACATCTTCCACCATTTTGGAGGACTCCAGTTCCTTTGAAC
This sequence comes from Schistocerca americana, assembly GCF_021461395.2. NCBI lineage: Eukaryota > Metazoa > Arthropoda > Insecta > Orthoptera > Acrididae > Schistocerca > Schistocerca americana. Next base: position 383,498,363 of record NC_060123.1, on the reverse strand, counting down.
GTGTCTTGATTTTCCTGCGGTCTTCCTTCCATCATCAAGCGCAACGTCAGAATTACCTCTCGGGTGTCTTTACCTTTCTAAAGCCAAACAGATCGCCTTCTAGTAGATTATCAATTTTCTTTTCCATTCTTGTGCATACTATTCTTGTCAGTAGCTTGGATGCATGGGCTGATAAGCTGATTGTGTGATAATTCTCCAACTTGTCGGCTCAATAATAAAATTAACTAATCTTTCAGTGTTCAAGCATGATGAGCCTTCTCCCACAGCAATGAAAGAACCCATTGTTGAAGCTGAATGAAAGTAGTTTCGCCTGGTCACAACAGACACGGTTTGGAGCGTGGTCCGTCGGCAGTCAATACTCTCCAGCGGAGGGATACCAGCGTGGCGCTGAGCGGCCGCATGACGTGGCGTAAGAAAGTGACACCAGAGTACAGCGCTCTCTACCGCGCAAGGCACGCTGCTTATTGTCCAAGTCGACGTCGCCGTGGAGGCTCTATAGGGCTACGGCGTAAACAGCCCGAGACGGGCGAAGCCTGTAAACAGCACGGTGATGATGTGAGTTGTTTACTCGCGTGCTCCTGGAGTGGCGGCAGCCTACAATACGCACCTGGTGCGGGCAGGAGTATAGTTTCAGGCGGATATTACAGACTCAAAAAGTACACTCCTGGAAATGGAAAAAAGAACACATTGACACCGGTGTGTCAGACCCACCATACTTGCTCCGGACACTGCGAGAGGGCTGTACAAGCAATGATCACACGCACGGCACAGCGGACACACCAGGAACCGCGGTGTTGGCCGTCGAATGGCGCTAGCTGCGCAGCATTTGTGCACCGCCGCCGTCAGTGTCAGCCAGTTTGCCGTGGCATACGGAGCTCCATCGCAGTCTTTAACACTGGTAGCATGCCGCGACAGCGTGGACGTGAACCGTATGTGCAGTTGACGGACTTTGAGCGAGGGCGTATAGTGGGCATGCGGGAGGCCGGGTGGACGTACCGCCGAATTGCTCAACACGTGGGGCGTGAGGCCTCCACAGTACATCGATGTTGTCGCCAGTGGTCGGCGGAAGGTGCACGTGCCCGTCGACCTGGGACCGGACCGCAGCGACGCACGGATGCACGCCAAGACCGTAGGATCCTACGCAGTGCCGTAGGGGACCGCACCGCCACTTCCCAGCAAATTAGGGACACTGTTGCTCCTGGGGTATCGGCGAGGACCATTCGCAACCGTCTCCATGAAGCTGGGCTACGGTCCCGCACACCGTTAGGCCGTCTTCCGCTCACGCCCCAACATCGTGCAGCCCGCCTCCAGTGGTGTCGCGACAGGCGTGAATGGAGGGACGAATGGAGACGTGTCGTCTTCAGCGATGAGAGTCGCTTCTGCCTTGGTGCCAATGATGGTCGTATGCGTGTTTGGCGCCGTGCAGGTGAGCGCCACAATCAGGACTGCATACGACCGAGGCACACAGGGCCAACACCCGGCATCATGGTGTGGGGAGCGATCTCCTACACTGGCCGTACACCACTGGTGATCGTCGAGGGGACACTGAATAGTGCACGGTACATCCAAACCGTCATCGAACCCATCGTTCTACCATTCCTAGACCGGCAAGGGAACTTGCTGTTCCAACAGGACAATGCACGTCCACATGTATCCCGTGCCACCCAACGTGCTCTAGAAGGTGTAAGTCAACTATCCTGGCCAGCAAGATCTCCGGATCTGTCCCCCATTTTGCATGTTTGGGACTGGATGAAGCGTCGTCTCACGCGGTCTGCACGTCCAGCACGAACGCTGGTCCAACTGAGGCGCCAGGTGGAAATGGCATGGCAAGCCGTTCCACAGGACTACATCCAGCATCTCTACGATCGTCTCCATGGGAGAATAGCAGCCTGCATTGCTGCGAAAGGTGGATATACACTGTACTAGTGCCGACATTGTGCATGCTCTGTTGCCTGTGTCTATGTGCCTGTGGTTCTGTCAGTGTGATCATGTGATGTATCTGACCCCAGGAATGTGTCAATAAAGTTTCCCCTTCCTGGGACAATGAATTCACGGTGTTCTTATTTCAATTTCCAGGAGTGTAGTTTGAGATGGCGCAGAGGTAATAGACAAAGAACATGAAAAAATGAGTGTTCTGAAAAGTTTGTTTAGTGGCAATACACTACGCTTCGGGCAGCATACGAGAATCTGCTGCAGCTACTGGCATTAGCCTAACATGAGTGAGGCGGGTAGTACATGTACCTCTTGTCAATGACATAGGACATGCATGGAATCGATTTCAATTGGAGAGTTGCTTTCTGTGAATGAGCAGTTTTCTCTACACGGCTTACAAAGCGTTAAATTTTCTGCTGAATACAAGTTCACATATTATGTTGAAGAGAACCGTCATAATATGCATTGCTGGGCCATACAAAATCGTAGGAGGTTACGTCATGTTGATCGTCAAAAGGCGTGGTTCATTAATTTGTGGTGTGGAATTCTTGGAGATGAAACCGTCGAAACACATTATTTAGTTGGTGCTCTGCAAAGTGACATGTATTTAGCTTTTAAAGTCGACAATTTAGGTACTAACTTTGAAAATGCCATTCCAGGCGCTTGAGGTCATATTTCGATGCACCGCGTTGGCCACTCAAATCACTCTGCGCCTGCTGTCATGCAAAAACTAAACAACATGTTCGTTGGAAGATGATAAGGCCACTGGGGTCCTCACCGATGGCCTTCTCGTTCGTGTCAGTTAACACCAGTATATTTGCTTTTGTTGTTGTACACTGGCGCGCTAAAGTTAAGAATGAAATTAACTTTCGTCTGATGTATCATTGACTAGTTACATAGCTCGATGAACCTTCGACGGTACATAGACAGTACAGTACAGTACAGTACAGGAGATAACTGATACAGATATGCACTGAGTCAATCAGAAATGACCCTTTTGTTCAGTAGTTACACGACACCTACGCGATTTATGATGCTACACTGGACATTAAAAGGGTCGGACCTAATTCTTAATAGGCTGGCGATCACCACAATCACCACCATCGTAATGCACACTCTGAAACGCTTTCTGTGGTAGAGCGTTCCATCCATCCGACAGTGCGGTCAAAGAATCCCGGTTGGTAGATGATGTGTGTGAACGTCCTGCAGTTCGTCTCTCCAACGCATACCACACATGCTAGATGAGATTTAAGCCAAGTGAGCAGGTGGGCCAAGCCATTCGCTGAATGCTGCGCTTTTCTATGCGGTAGTGAACTGTCATCCATAAAAGTGGAGTCGCAGCCGAGAGCATCCATGAGAAAAGGTACATGGGGAAGGAGTCACAGTAACACTGACTTCTGAGTGCATCGTCTTTAAAGATTTCGAGGTCAGTACTCCCATGGACCACCGAAACTATGATGCTCGACAATGTTTATGGGGCATCCACCAACACTGTCGAAAATGATCGTTTTGGTGGTTCAGTATTCTAACGTAGGGACACACAATATTTGAACACGTGGTGAACATTATTGTGACACTTTACTCCTTCCTCATGAACGTCTTTTCAGAAGTGCATTCGCCTCTGACTTTATTTTAATGAATAACAATGCACGATCCATCGAACTGCCCAAATGCAAGAGCTCATGAAACGATGATGATGATGATGTTAGGTTTGTGGGGCGCTCGACTGCGCGGACATCAATGCCCGTAAAAAGTCCCAATTCTTTCACAGTCCAATTTCTATCACAGTCCAGTCAAGCCACAGTCACTAATGATGAGGATCATGATGAAATAATTAGGACAACACAAACACCCAGTCCCCGGGCAGAGAAAATTCCCAAACCGGCCGGGAATAGAACCCGGGACGCCGTAATCCAGAGGCAACAACGCTATAGCCACTAGACAAAGAGCTGCCGACGCTCTTGAAACGAGAGGATATGGCGCGAAAGGACTGGCCTGCCCTTTCACCCAACATAAATCTCGTCGAGACGTGTGGGATGCGTTGCGAAGAAGCATTGCAGCACGTCCACATGTGCAACGACCATCCTGCAATTGTCAATCGTGCTAGTGGAGGAATAGAACGCTGTACCACTAAAAATACCAACCGTCCCTGTAACCAGCATGAAAGTTCGTTCCAGATCTTCTATGTACCATATCCCGCGTTTTGCAGTATCAAGCGGAAAGTTATAAATCACGGTGATTGCTATGTAATTACTGTCCTTGAATAAAATACTCATTTGTTTACTTTTCAGTGCGTATTTTCTTCAGTTGTCCTCTGTGTTACACTGCAGCAGTTCTTTCTATGTCTGGTCAAAGTTACTTCGAGCTATATTACTTGGCAGTGACACAATATGCGGAAGCTTCTGCGTCCTTCAGTGTTGTTGACATGTCTTGCTAAAGAACTGTGTTTATCTTACCGACCACACATCCCCAAACAACTTCAAACAGTGTAACAAGGAAACCTGTCACTCTGTGACAGCAGCCACCGTACATGTAATCCGTAGGACATTCACACGCGGTGTACTGAGTTTTACGTTCGGATAATTTTACAGAAGTTTGAAAATTTCACTTAAATGAGCATTTAATCAGTAGAACATCAATCTAAGCGCAGCCGATCATGTACAGGGTGTTGTATTCATCCACGAAACTCTGAACGTTCTTAGCTCCTTAACTGCAATTGACACAAATTTTTCTTCACTTATTTTTTGCATGTTACAGAGAAACGAACACTCACCCACCCAAACTCACACCCACACGCACACACACACACACACACACACACAGAAACGCGGTCCACTCACACTAACGTCAGCACCGTCCATGTTCGACGCCACTGTGCGATAACGACTAACAGACGACAGGTTGGAGCACTAGCACTGCATAAAGCGTGTCGAAGGGGGGGGGGGGGGGATGAGGACGCGGAAAACGGTGCAGTAGTTGTCCTAATAGGTATGTTCATTGACTTTCGGACCAGGTGAGAAACAATTTCCGAAACGGCTGTATCTGTAAACAGTTCGAGCCGCCGTGGTTAAGATATATCGAGCATGGAAAACGTCGCCATCCAAAATCGGCGAGGAGGAAGCTGTGCTGTACCATGGTCCACAGATGAACGACGACTGCGGTGATGTGTACGGCCGAATAGAGGTACAGTTGTTGAGCAACTGACTATCTGGATGAACCAAGGGGCAACCAACAGTTTCCTTCAACAACCGTTCAGCGGACGTTGCTTTATACGGGCCTCCACAGTGCTCTTGTGGTTCACACAACCCTGTTGCAGCTGTTTATCGGCAATGAAGGCTAGAATTTGCACAGTACTGCAACTGGACGTCCACTAAGTGGCGACAGGTGGTCTTTTCAGATGAATCACATTTTTTGCTCCAACGCAACGTGAAACGTCTGAGAGCAAACACTCAGCGACAATTGTCGGAATGGTCCAGCTTGTAGAAGGGAGCGTTGTGTCTGGAAAATGTTTTCGTAACATTCCTGGGTGATCTCGTCATTCCGGTAGGCACAATGAATCAACGCAATTATTCGTTTATCCTTGGTGGCCACGAGCACCCATACATGCAGTTTATTTTTCCTCAGCGTAATGATATCTACCAGCATGACAATGCATCGTTCCGTACAGCTCACAGCAAACGTGCGTAGTTCGAAGTGCACCAGGATTACTTTACCGTACTCCAGTGACAACAAAACATCCCGTAGTTAAACCCAACTGGAAAGCTGTGGGACCACCTCGACCAGACTGTTCGCGCCATGGATTCTCAACAGAGGTGCAGATATGTAAATACGCTAAGTTTCAAAAATTTATTTTCACATAAGAATTAATCTTTCACAGATATTATCTTCAGTTACATGTCACACCAAGACAATATTTATGAACGATTACCGTTACATGGCCCCCGTCTCCCCTTGCCCCCCTATGAACCATGGGCCTTGCCATTGGTGGGGAGGCTTGTGTGCCTCAGCGATACAGATAGCCGTACAGTAGGTTCAACCTCAATGGAGAGGTATCTGCTGAGAGGCCAGACAAACATGTGGTTCCTGAAGAGGGGCAGCAGCCGTTTCAGTAGCTGCAGGGGCAACAGTCTGGATGATTGACTAATCTGGCTTTGTAACATCAACCAAATTGTCCTTGCTGCGTTGGTGCTGCGAACGGCTAAAAGCAAGGGGAAACTACAGTCGTAATTTTTCCCGAGGGTATGCAGCTCTACTGTATGGTGAAATGACGATGGTTTCATTTTAGGTAATATATTCCGGAGGTAAGATATTCCCCCATTCTGATCTCTGGGCGGGGACTACTCAGGAGGGCGTCTTTATCTGGAGAAACAAAACTGGTGTTCTACGGATCGGAGCGTGGAATGTTAGAACCCTTAATCGCGCAGGTACATTAGAAAATTTAAAAAACAAATGGATATGTTAAAGTTAGATACAGTGGGAATTAGTGAAGTTCGGTGGCAGGAGAAACAAGATTCTGGTCAGGTGAATGCAGGTTATAAATGCAAAATCAAATAGGAGTAATGTAAGAGTAGGTTTAATAATGAGTAAAAAATAGGACTCTGGCCACAATTCACTGTTTGTGAAATGCAGATTAAAACTGAAGAAACTGCTAATAGGCAGGAATTTAAGGAGATGGTATCTGGATACTCTGAAAGTACCAGCGGGTGTAGAGGGTTTCAGAGGGTTTCCCCCGTTTTTATTTGACGAGAACGGGGGAAAGGAATACAGAAGAAGAAGAATGGGTAGCTTTGAGAGATCAAATAGTGAACGCAGCGGATGATCAACTACGTAAAAAAGACGAGAGCTAGTAGAAATCCTTGGGTAACGGGCGAAACTCTGAACTTAATCGACGAAAGGAGAAAATATAAAAATAATATAAACGAAGCAAGTAGAAGGGAATACAAACGACTAAAAAATGAGATCAACAGAAAGGGCAAAATGGGTAAGCAGGAATAGCTAGAGGACTAATGTAAGCCTATAGAAGCTTCTATGACTAGACTTAGAGAAAGCTTTAGAGAATGCTGACTGGAATACTCTCTCAAATTATAAAGGTGGCAGGGATAGTATACATGGGGCGAAAGGCTGTTTACAATTTGTACAAAAACCAGATGGAAGTTATACTAGTCGAGGGCACGAATGGGAAGCAGTGGTTGAGAACTGAATGAGACAGCGTTGTATCCTATCCCCAATGTTATTCGATTTATATATTGAGCAAGCAGTAAAGGAAACAAAAGAAACATTTGGAGCAGGAACTAAAGACCAGGGCGAAGAAATAAAAACTTTGAGGTTTGCTGATGATATTGCAATTCTGTTCGAGACAGCAAAGGACTTGGAAGGGCAGTTGAACGGAATGGCCAGTGTCTTGAAAGGAGGATGCAAGATGAACATCAACAAAGGAAAACGAAAATAATGGAATGTAGTCGAATTAAATCAGTTGATGCTGAGGGAATTAGATTAAGAAATGAGATATTTATCGTAGTAAATGATTTTTGCTATTTGGGACACAAAATATCTAATTGTGTTTGAAATAGGGAGGATACAAACTGTAGACTAACAACGGTAAGAGAAGCGTTTTGGAAGAAGAGAAATTTGTTATCATCGAGTATAGATTTAAATGTCAGGAAGTCCTTTCTGAAAGTATTTGTGTGGAGTGTAGCTATGCATGGAAGTGAAACATGGACGATAAATACACTCCTGGAAATGCAAAAAAGAACACATAGACACCGGTGTGTCAGACCCACCATACTTGCTCCGGACACTGCGAGAGGGCTGTACAAGCAATGACCACACGCACGGCACAGCGGACACACCAGGAACCGCGGTGTTGGCCGTCGAATGGCGCTAGCTGCGCAGCATTTGTGCACCGCCGCCGTCAGTGTCAGCCAGTTTGCCGTGGCATACGGAGCTCCATCGCAGTCTTTAACACTGGTAGCATGCCGCGACAGCGTGGACGTGAACCGTATGTGCAGTTGACGGACTTTGAGCGAGGGCGTATAGTGGGCATGCGGGAGGCCGGGTGGACGTACCGCCGAATTGCTCAACACGTGGGGCGTGAGGTCTCCACAGTACATCGATGTTGTCGCCAGTGGTCGGCGGAAGGTGCACGTGCCCGTCGACCTGGGACCGGACCGCAGCGACGCACGGATCCACGCCAAGACCGTAGGATCCTACGCAGTGCCGTAGGGGACCGCACCGCCACTTCCCAGCAAATTAGGGACACTGTTGCTCCTGGGGTATCGGCGAGGACCATTCGCAACCGTCTCCATGAAGGTGGGCTACGGTCCCGCACACCGTTAGGCCGTCTTCCGCTCACGCCCCAACATCGTGCAGCCCGCCTCCAGTGGTGTCGCGACAGGCGTGAATGGAGGGACGAATGGAGACGTGTCGTCTTCAGCGATGAGAGTCGCTTTTGCCTTGGTGCCAATGATGGTCGTATGCGTGTTTGGCGCCGTGCAGGTGAGCGCCACAATCAGGACTGCATACGACCGAGGCATACAGGGCCAACACCCGGCATCATGGTGTGGGGAGCGATCTCCTACACTGGCCGTACACCACTGGTGATCGTCGAGGGGACACTGAATAGTGCACGGTACATCCAAACCGTCATCGAACCCATCGTTCTACCATTCCTAGACCGGCAAGGGAACTTACTGTTCCAACAGGACAATGCACGTCCGCATGTGTCCCGTGCCACCCAACGTGCTCTAGAAGGTGTTAGTCAACTACCCTGGCCAGCAAGATCTCCGGATCTGTCCCCCATTGAGCATGTTTGGGACTGGATGAAGCGTCGCCTCACGCGGTCTGCACGTCCAGCACGAACGCTGGTCCAACTGAGGCGCCAGGTGGAAATGGCATGGCAAGCCGTTCCACAGGACTACATCCAGCATCTCTACGATCGTCTCCATGGGAGAATAGCAGCCTGCATTGCTGCGAAAGGTGGATATACACTGTACTAGTGCCGACATTGTGCATGCTCTGTTTCCTGTGTCTATGTGCCTGTGGTTCTGTCAGTGTGATCATGTGATGTATCTGACCCCAGGAATGTGTCAATAAAGTTTCCCCTTCCTGGGACAATGAATTCACGGTGTTCTTATTTCAATTTCCAGGAGTGTAGTTTAGACAGGAAGAGAAGAGAAGCTTTTGAAATGTGGTACTACAGAAGAATGTGGACGATAAGATGGTAGATCATGTAGCTAACGGCAGGGTACTGAATAGAAATGGAGAGAAGAGAAATTGTGGTACAACCTGACTAAAAGGAGAGATCGGTTGGTTGGACGCATTCTGCGGCATCAAGGGATCATCAGTTTAGTACTGGAGAGAAATGTTGGGGGTAAAAATGTTGTTGATAAGTGTTACGAATCTAATGGAGAGTTTGTGAGGATAATGACACCTTCACAAATGGCTAGTCCACCATGTCATGGTTGCAAACGACGTTAATTTAATCTGCACGAGGACATAGCTCGCGCTGTTCGTCCACGAGACTCATAGGGCCATAGACAGGGGTTCCCAGGTAGATGCCGTGTTTCTTAACTTCCGCAAGGCGTTCGATACAGTTCCCCACAGTCGTTTAATGAACAAAGTAAGAGTATATGGACTATCAGACCAATTGTGTGATTGGATCGAAGAGTTCCTAGATAACAGAACGCAGCATGTCATTCTCAATGGAGAGAAGTCTTCCGAAGTAAGAGTGATTTCAAATGTGCCGCAGGGGAGTGTCGTAGGGCCATTGTTATTCACAATATATATAAATGACCTTGTGGAAGACATCGGAAGTTCACTGAAGCTTTTTGATGATGATGCTGTGGTATATCGAGAGGTTGTAACAATGGAAAATTGTACTGAAATGTAGGAGGATCTGCAGCGAATTGACGCTTGGAGCAGGGAATGGCAATTGAATCTCAATATAGACAAGCGTAATTTGCTGCGAATACATAGAAATAAAGATCCCTTATCATTTAGCTACAATACAGCAGGTCAGCAACTGGAAGGAGTTAATTCCATAAATTATCTGGGAGTACGCATTAAGAGTGATTTAAAATGGAATAATCATATAAAGTTGATGGTCGGTAAAGCAGGTGCCAGACTGAAATTAATTGGAAGAATCCTAAGGACATGCGAGTCGAAAACAAACGAAGTAGGTTACAGTATGCTTGTTCGCCCACTGCTTGAATACTGCTCAGCAGTGTGGGATCCGTACCAGATATGGTTCATAGAAGAGATAGAGAAGATCCAACGGAGAGCAGCGCGCTTCGTTACAGGATCATTTAGTAATCGCGAAAGGGTTACAGAGATGACAGATAAACTCCAGTGAAGGACTCTGCAGAAGAGACGCTCTGTAGCTCGGTACGGGCTTTTGTTGAAGTTCCGAGAACATACCTTCACCGAGGAGTCAAGCGGTATATTGCACCCTCCTACGTATATCTCGCGAAGAGACCATGAGGATAAAATCAGAGAGATTAGAGCCCACACAGAAGTATACCGACAATCCTTCTTTCCACGAACAATACGAGACTGGAATAGAAGAGAGAACCGATAGAGGTACTCAAGGTACTCTTCGCCACACACCGTCAGGTGGCTTGCGGAGTGTGGATGTAGATGTAGATGTAGAAACTTGCAAACACTGAGGAGGTCAGCGTCGAAGCTTCAACAACGTCTCCACGAACTACTTACTTAGATCATGCGAGACTTCAGTGGATCGCACACCCCTTGGGGCGCTCTCTTAATTTGACGAGCACGTGTAAGCAGCCATTAGATGTTGGGTATGGCTACCAGCAGACTGTCCATTCAGTGTATCCGCACTCACATCAACAACTTGTCCAACTAACTGAACACCATCACGAGCGTGAAGCTGAATGGAACGCCAAGAATACGAGGACCCACATCATCAGCGGTGCATCCATCCGACGAGCCGCTGGTCAAGTGGCATTGTACCCTCGACAGCTACTAGATGGGGCCTCCATCAGCGAAGGGGTGCTAAAATCGAACCACATCTTCAGACAACAGATGACCTCCGGAACATCTTAGTGTTGTGAGAGGCTGCAGTGCACATCATCTCATAGGTCGTTACTGACAACCTGAATCTAATCTGGACAAGTGTCACATGCAAATCACCCCTACCGTCCGTCCATGCTGCCAGTCCAGCTGTGAATGAAGTGGTAAGTACGAGGGTATTTCGGAAACAGAAGAGTTTTGGCGAGCAAGTTGGCAACACTGGTGTTAATGTTGAACCGTTAGCTTTGTCCTCGCGGTCTTTCGGCAGTTGAACGTTGCTTCTGGTTGGAGTAGGTAGTAGAATCCCGCCAAATGCGAAGTGCGCTCCGTCATTCATTTTCTTCATGCAAAAGGTCAGCGACCAGCGGATATTCACAAAGACATTGTTTCTGTTCATGGGAACATTATGAATCGACAAAATGTAACTAAATGGTGTCGGCATTTCTCTGAAGGTAGGACCGAGTTGATGACGAACAAAGAACAGGTCGGCCATCTGCGATCTCTGATGCCCTTCTACGGACAATGGAGGAAGCAATTCGTGTGAATAGACGTCTAACATTTAAAGAATTGCAGGACATCATACCGGACATGTCAATGACAACGCTTTACGACGTTGTGACTGTCATGTTAGGGTACAGGATATTGTGTGCACGCTGGGTTCCAAAACTGTTAACGGAAGAACACAAACAGAAAAGTATGGGCTTTACACTCGACTTCCTCGCACGCTACGCAGAAGCAGGTGATGAGTTCCTTGATCACATTGTGACAGGTGACGAGGCGTGGCTTAATCACCACACGCCCGTCTCCAAGAAACAATCAATGCAATTGCGCCATTCGAATTCACCAAAAGCCAAGAAATGAAAAATGTCGATTTCAGAAAAGAAAATCATGGCTTATGTTTTTTCGGACAGACAAGGCATTCTTATGTTGGCATTTATGCCTCCTGGAACGACAAATAATGCTGCTGCATACTATCAGACTTTGAAACGTCTTCGAAGGGCAATTCAAAACAAACACAGGGGAATGCTGACAAATGGAGTCCTCTTGCTTCATGACAACACTCGGCCTCACACAGCTCTCGTAACCAAAGCACTATTCAAACAATTCAAATGGGACGTATTGAACCATCCGCCATACAACCCGGACCTTGCGCCCACCGACGTCCATGTCTTCCGTTACCTGAAGTCACATCTTGATGGAAAATCATACCACGACGATGAAGAGATCAAAGATGAAGTTGAAATTTGGTTCCGACAACAGGCGGCAACCTTCTATGACTGTGGGATACGAAAGCTTGTGCACCGACTTAACAAGTGTTTGGATAAAGCGGTTGATTATGTCGAAAAATAACAAATAATCCAGTTACTAAGATGTAACTGACGTTTTCTAAATAGATGTTCTATTTAAGGACTGTGAGCCATTGTATCTTTACTTTTCGAAATGCCCTCGTACATCCGCCATATTCTTCAGGAGAGTGGTCTGGTCTAAGTTGGTGGAGGTTCCCCCACGCCATTATATAAAGAAGAGGCAACCTGCTGTAAGAACGCTTGTATTCGCTTGTGCTGGTAGGGTCGATAAGTTGATGCGCGGTGTTCAACAGTATGACTAATGACACGGGTACAATGGATTGGAATGGCACAAGATACTTAAGCTGTTACACAGTTGGACTGGTAAAAGAGTTAGAGAAGATTCATTGGAGATCAGGATCATTTAGTCGGCGCGAGAGGGCAAACTCCAGTAACAGACGCTACAAGAGGAGCAGAGTGCCTCAAGGAGAGGTTTACTATTTAAATTTAGAGAGAGTGTTTTCTCGTAGACACATCTTGCGAAAAATTAAGAAATTTGACGTAATTAATACAGTGGTTTACCGACAATCACTTTCCACAGCGTTATTTGCGAGTGGAACAGGCGATGGGGATCAGTTAGTGCTGCCAGAAGTACCCTCTGATACACACCGTCAGGTGGCTTGTTGGGTATTTACATAGATGAAGATGTTATCGGTAAGGCAATCTTTGTTTAGCTATGTTCCTGCCATACAAGATTAGTAAGGTGTCTAATAGTATGTCTCACCTTCCTCTGAAGGTTTATTGTTAAATTATGTCTTCTTAATTGTTATATGTACAACATCTGGCGCACAGTAAAGTAATTTATGGAATCCACTAGCGAGTAAAGCGTTGCAAGATGTATACTCCCGACCACTAAAATTGCTACAGCAAGTAGAAATGCAGATGATAAACGGGTATTCATTGGACAAATATATTATACTAGAACTGACATGTGATTACATTTTCACGCAATTTGGGTACATAGATCCGGAGAAATCAATACCCAGAACAACCAGCTCTGGCCGTAATAACGGCCTTGATACGCCTGGGCATTGAGTCAAATAGAGCTTGGATGGTGTGTACAAGTACAGCTGCCCATGCAGCTTCGACACGATACCACAGTTCTTGAAGAGTAGTGACTGGCGTATGGTGACGTGCCAGGTGCTCGGCCACCATTGACCAGACGCTTTCAGTTGGTGAGAGATCTGGAGAATGTACTGGCCAGGGCAGCAGTCGAACATTTTCTGTATCCAGAAAGGTCCGTACAGGAACTGCAACATGCGGTCGTGCATTATCCTGCTGAAATGTAGGGTTTCGCAGGGATCGAATGAAGGGTAGAGCCACGGGGCGTAACACATCTGAAATGTAACGTCCACTGTTCAAAGTGCCGTCAATGTGAACAAGAGGTGACCGAGACGTGTAACCAATGGCACCCCATTACTATCACGCCGGGTGATACGCCAGTATGGCGATGACTAATACACGAGTACACCATCGCAGGCGCTCTTGTCTGTGATGCAGCGTCAAGGGTAACCGCAACCATGGTCTCCGAGCTGATAGTCTATGCAGCTCCAAACGTCGTCGAACTGTTCGTGCAGATGGTCGTTGCCTTGCAAACGTCCTCATGTGTTGACTCAGGGATCGAGACGTGGCTGCACGATCCGTTACAGCCAGGCGGATAAGATGCCTGTCGTCTCGACTGCTAATGATACGAGGCCGTTGGGATCCAGCACGGCGTTCCATATTACCCTCCTGAACTCACCGATTCCATATTCTGCTAACAGTCATTGGATCTCGACCAACGCGAGTACGAATGTCGCGACACTATAAACCGCAATCGTGATGGGCTACAATCCGACCTTTATGAAAGTCGGCAACGTGATGGTACGCATTTCTCCCCCTTACACGAGGCATCACAACAACGTTTCACCATGCAACGCCGGTCAACTGCTATTTGTGTATGGGAAATCGGTCGGAAACTTTCCTCATGTCAGCACGTTGTAGGTGTCGCCACCGGCGCCAGCCTTGTGTGAATGCTGTGAAAAGCTAATCATTTGCATATCACAGCATCTTCTTCCTGTCGGTTAAATTTCGCGCCTGTAGCACGTCATCTTCGTGGTGTAGCAATTTTAATGGCCAGTAGTGTATATTCATCCAGAAGATAAGAGCAATTATTACCTATATACACGGTTTCTCGCAGCCAGACAGACATGTCTTGGCCTCACTTGACCCAACGCTCGGCCTACCGACAGCGGCTGGGCGTCCTCTCAGTTCACAGCCTGCTGCCAGCTACCAGACGCGCGGCTGCGGGTGCGCCTGAGCGACCAGAGGCAGCGTGCAGAGAGGAGGCTGTGTCCTCTGACGTCCATTATGCAGATGCGCCGCTGCAGACCTCCTGCAGTATTCAGACCGTATGCAGCCGGTGCTGTCCGCGCTGGAGCACATACCGTGCGCCGTGTTGTGTCGTGCTGTTCTGGTGCTCTGCAATAATTTTCGAAGCAGCGTCCCTTACTGCTCGTCTGCCTGATGTTTTACCTTCATAACTAAGATATAAATGACTTCTATGGCAGGAAGTCATGTTCACTACTTTACGTGTGACAATAATAGTTAAAACTTATAATGCTTTTTCAGGAATAATACAGATGTTTTAGGATTACAGCTTACAAAATTTATATATATATATAGGTATTTACATACAAGAATGTGACGTACGTACGTGTGAGAATGTGATAGGTAGTTTGCCTTGACCTCATAGTAGGAACCAACCCACCCTTTTCTGAAATAATTTAAGGAAACCAATTTTCCGAATACTGTTTAAAATAGAGGACCTCATTCAGTTTATCTCTAGCGTATAACATGCAAAGAAATTACGTAATGTGTAAGGCTTCTGGTACACTGCATATTCGTTTCCCTATCTCAGTCACTGCACACCCTATACACACAATTCCCGCGTTGTTTCATAATGCAACGCTAGAAAACTATCAAACTATTTTAGAGCGATAGCTATTATTTTGGTTTCCATGTTGTGCACAGAATCTTCCCTTTCGTAGCCTGAAAAAGTGAGTCAGCGTGAGTGAGCATGAGATAATGAGCTCAAAACTGCGCTAAGGTTAGTATTATACGGTGGATAGCCATCGGGATAATATTTTCCAGAATAGAAAAAAAGAGAAGGCAAATAAAGAGAAGGAAAAAATTGACCAGATACGAGCTGGATTCACTTACTGAGGGTTCCGTACGGACTTAATTATGTATATAGACAGTTCGTCAATTCCGACCATTTTTTCCTGTTGTCAACATTGATTCTATCTAGATATGGGTCCCAGGGATTCCAAGATTGTAAGAGAATTTTTTTATTTCACAAGAATATAAATGTGACAAAGTTATGCAGGAGACAGGCGACCGTTATTATAATAACCAGTTGTTCTCCATTCAGGCTGAGTGTGTCGCAATGGTGAAAGTGAAACATTAGGCGAGGATTAACGTTATTGCTCGTATGACCCGCTTCGCAGACTAATCTGCAAATGTTTGTTTCACATCAAACTTTAAATGCCATATCTACATGTAATCCCTTCTGGGTATCCGATGATAGATACAATCCGAAGGCGTCATTTGAGCAATAAAGTCATTACTTGCCTGATGTTTGACTTTCACCATTGCTAACCAGTCACCTGAATCGAGAACTACAGATTGTTTTAATTTCAAGTTCGAAGTAAGATGGCAAATGTCGAAAGAATTATATTTTTCGTGTGTTACAATTACAAATTAATAGTTTTCAGATTTTTGCCTTTACTTTCCAAATTTCATTGTTGTAGATCAACGGGAAGTACCCTATAGGTTTTGATGACTGAGTTTGCGAATATCAAAATATGTGACATAATAGGCCGTACCTTTTGACTGCACTGACTTAAAACGGAACGTTTATTATAGTGCCAAGGGACACATTTCAACTTAACGCTTCTACTTATTCCTCATAAAAAGGGCTCTTAGCAGAATGACGAAAAGAGTCAGATAAGAAAAGACAAAAATTTTCTTTTCGTCTGACATAAATACAGATTTACAGTATTTCATCTTTGGTTGTACTGTGAAACGTTCCTTTTTGTTAAATTTCATGATGCTAGACTAATGAAAAGTACCCTAAGGGTTTTGATGAGTGGATTTGTGAGTAATAAATATGTTACATAAATGGTCGAATCTTTTGATTACTTTAACTGAAAAGTTTCATTTTTATATACACCGTCAAAAGGCCATTCACCTCAATATGTGACATAAATTCAACTTGATACGTCTACCACTTCCTGAGAAAAAGTGTTTTTAACAGTCGGACAAACAGACAGACAGAAGACGGACAGACGAACAAGAAGCGATCCTATGAGGATTTTTACCGATCGAAGCATGGAACCAGAAAAACGTAGGTGAAAGTGTTACTTGAAATGGTAGATGTTTTATTATCGTTATTATTATTTATCTGTTATTTGGTACCAAACGCTTAGTGTGCGTTATATAAGAAATCCTTTATTGAACAGAATTTATTCCTTAGCAGATGCTTTTCACCTGCTTGTTTAGATAATTTTGCTGTAGTAATCTCTTAAATCTCTTTCGTCGATTTATTGCATTGTCTTATAACGTGGTAAAAAAAAAATTCTTCTTGCATTTTATGTTTGTTGTTCCTCGGTAAATCTAACTTTCATCTAGATCTTCTCCGATGGTAGTGGACAGAGACGTTTGTACACTAATTATCGTTGTCAGTGTTGATTAGCATAACTAACTGGTAAATGTAATTAGATGGTGTACTTAAATCCCCATTAGTTTGAACGAATCTTTACAACGAGCTCCATTACGGTTTTTGATTATTCTTATCACCATTTTCTGTATTTTGATATCTGTTTTCATAATTTGCACATTTGTTCCTCGGAAAAGAATTCCATAGCTAGAAATAGAGTGCATATAAGAACAGTATGCACTTAAAACACCATAGATGTTATACGCTGATAACACGACCCTAAGGTCATAATATAGTGGTGACATTCTGTTTGAAAGTCTCTTTGTGTGTTCACACCACTTCAACTGAAAATCAATATTTATTACTAAAAATTTTCTTTTTGTTGCGACTGTTACTTTACCTTTTCTAACTAAAATTCGCGACCGTTGTTTTCTTTATTTTTAGTGTCACGTTATTACATACAGACCAGTTGGAAATATGCTTCCTCTGCGAGGAATTTTCGTGTTTTTCAGTGACTCTAAAATTATTGTCTTCAGTGAAGAGAATTTTTTCCTATTTGAAAGGCCATTCATGTGTGTCAGGGACAGAATTTCAACCCTGTGGAAGTCCTGTATTAACGTATTTTGGCTCTGTTCGTTTTTCACTAAGAGTTTTCACTGAAGGTCTGTCTATATCTCGCAGCATTTGTATTAGTTCTATGTGTAGGCTTTCAATGCTGTGTTCGCTAGTGTTACGAGTTTTTGGTACGATGTCATTCTTGACATTCAACCGATGCCGCGTATCGTCCTTATTGCCGTCGCCTTATTGCGGGAACTTGCTGTACATTTTAGCGTGCTCTGAAACTTGCGAAAATTTAATGGGACTTTTTCCGCTGTTATCGCCGTAAATGTTAATGGTTACCGATTCAGTGATGTCCGCTCACTTGTGTTTATGACTGCATAGGCTTGTGGTGGACCCGCAGTTCTAAGGCAGGTACGCAAACCGACTGAACATGTACTACAAGGTGCGGGTGAAACATTTACCAGGTCATTACTGATATGAAAGTAAGAGCGAAGTGAAGGTACTGTATGTAAAGTTAAGGAAGAGAAAATAAATCAAAACATTTTTGAGGGTACAAAACTCACGAATCGATTTCGCTCGATATCTACGCCTCGCCGCACTGCCATCAGGGAGCTACAGCAAATGAGCTATCAGAATGGCGGAATGAAATACAGCGATTAACAAAAAAAAAAAAAACAAAAAATAAAACAAAAAAAAAATCTGGAGAACAGCCATTTTACTAGTCATCTGAAAGTGGAAGAGTTGTCAGCATGATAACATTAATTATTTAGTACAGAATTGTGCGAGACAAGATTAAATATCAAAGGGAGTGACATGACTGACGTATGTTTAGGAGCACAAAGGATTGTAAGAGAATGAAAGGCGCAATATACTACAGAACCGTGCTCGGCTATGAGACTCGTACGTCTTTCGTTTGGACTTAAACAAAATGAGGAAGCTGAGTGTAAGCTATTGAATTCAGGTATCACACTGGTATGCAAAATTTAAGGACGAAAGTAATTTTCGCATGATGTGTCACTGCCAAATAACGTAGCAGGAAGAATGCTGGAATACATAAAATGGTTCAAATGGCTCTAAGCACATGGGACTTAACATCTGACGTCATCAGTCCCCTAGACTTAGAACTACTTAAACCAACTAATCTAAGGACATCACACACATCCAAACCCGAGGCAGGATTCAAAGCTGCGACCGCAGCAGGAGCGCGGTTCCGGACTGAAACGCCTAGAACAGCTCGGCCACAGCGGTCGGTTGTGGGACTACTGGCTTCCATGGAAATAACTACGACTGTACGGTACAGAAGCTAAATGAAATAAATAGGGCGGACAAGGTTCTCAATAGCGTGTGTGATCAGAACGGACGTCAGCGCTTTCTCAGCAACGTGTGCTGGCCACGAGATTGGTAAGGAGTTCTTGTGATAGGGTGTTTATTCCTTCACCAGCTCAGTTGACAACTGGTGGATAGTCATTGATGCATGTGGACATCGTACAATACGTCTCCTCAATGGACTCTGTGAGTACCCCATGGGATTTAAGTCGGAGGGAGGGGTAGACCAGTCAGTTCGCCCAATGTCCTGCGGTTCCAACAGTTTCTCCGCCTGCACAGCTCGAGGCCGTCACATTCTGTCACCCTTAAGAATTAAGTCAGAGCCGAATGCGGCCCTCCAGAAACTCACATGGGAAAGAAGTACGTTGTCACAATAGCGTTGACTGGTGAGTGCATTGTGTTCAAAGAAATTTATGTCAGTACACCTGTGTAATGTTACATCTCACCACACCAGAGCACTTGGGCCACCATTGTGATGATGTTCGACAATGTTCGTGGGCGCATTACGTGTTCCCATCTTTCAACGTATAAGGCTACATAAATGCACACAGGAACATTGTTAAGTATGATCGTTATGATGGTTCCAAGTGTCCTGGTGTGGGGAGGCACAAATCTCAGCATGGACGTGCTGTGCTGCAAATGTTTGTACACTCAATGTCCAACGTTATTGTGACACTGTACTCCTTCCTCATACGCGTTTTTTTTTTTTTTTTTTTTTTGCCACGATTTTATTCTTGTTGATCACAATGCGCGCCGCGTCGAAATGAAGAGGAGGAAGAGCTCAAGATATTCGGCGTGACGTCTGGCCTTCCCGTTCCCTCCTCCGCCCCATCCCGGTTCTAAATCCCATCGAGCATGTTTTGAATGCGTTGGGGAGACGTACTGTAGCATTTCCATATGCATCATCTACGAGTTTTCGACAGCTCAGGCGTAGAACGGAAGGCACTGTCACTAGATATGCTTACCAACATTGTGGGGAGCATAACAGCACGTTTCACAGCATGCATTGTGGTCCACTGTGGTCACACGCCATGCTAATAACCTCACACTTCGTGTAGCGTCCAGAGGTAACATTGAAAATCGCGGAGATTACTGTGTGATCATCGCCTTTAAACAAAAGTGGTATTTCTGTTTGTCTCCTTGCGTATTTCTTTCACTTACCCTCTGAACAATAGTTCAGTACTCCCACCACCGAACATCGCAATGGAGGTAGTTGAGCTGGCCCGCGTAGCACATCAGAACAGTGGGGATATTTGCAATGGAAGGCAAACGCGACGCAAGGTATGGGCAGATCCGCTGACGGAAGCGCTTACCTGCAGGCGGCGGTCAGCCACACTGGTCAGAGTATACGCTGAATGAAACTACCATGGACCTGGTCTTCTGCCTCGAACTGAGTACTGTTGACAAGTGGTCAGTCATCAGCTAGCCGCGCCAGCCATATCGTGAGCTTATCTCCGAGCACAGCTCTAAATGGTTTTGGATTTTCTGTTTTCCGCATACTGACTCGCACGGCGAGTTATCGTTTTCTCTCACAGGATTCTGTTCCCCCGTTATTATCAAGCCCCGTCGCCCCGTGGATTACCCACGACGCCAGTGTATTGTAGCGATGTTGTCACGCCTGTGCTGATACTAAACTGGTGACGAGGACGGTATTGGCACAGTCCTTTCCTGGAACTGGATGTCGCCGAGCAGCCGACTGCTCACGCATCAAAGGAAAAACGCTTTCCGCTGCGCAGCGTACTAATTCACAGGTAGAAATCGCTAGCTATTATTTTCGAACTTAAAATGTTACACGTTTTCCCGTGTGGGGCTCGATTCCTCCTCATTAGCGAACACAAGCCGCTGGTTTCCTCAGTTGTTCCTCGTTCCAAGCTGAGAAACAGGACTGTCCGCCGATTGCGTAGGTGTGCCCATTTTCTCTTTAACTACTGCTAGACGTTCATTACCACTCCAGCGCCCAGTATGCTAACGCTGATGCACTATTTCAGCTTCCGGTGGGGCCCGATACGGAATTAGATCGGCAAGAGGCTCTTAACTTGGCGTTGGATGCAGCAAATCATGTCAGATTTTCCGTTGACAGCACGGGGGTTCTGAGCATCACGGCCGTTTCAGCGTTCCAGATGGTTAGGCAGGAGCACACCTCTTTGGGTGTGGATCTGGTGTGGCACAAGTTTCCTCTCCTGTGGCATATCCATCGTAGTCCAGAGGGCCCTGGTACTTGCCGCGGAGGAGACATGCTGTCGAACAGTTGTTCCCTTCGCACTGCGTCCTCGCATGCTTCAACTTCTGCCTTTGTCGCTCTGAGGTATGACTCATACGAACGTGTTGGTGCGGCCTCATGCCTCTTGTCTGGCTGATAAACATCTGGTGTGGGGTTGCAGGCGTGTGTATAGAAGTGGAGCACGTCGATTACGCAGGTTCGTTTTTGGACAACGTAGTTATTCATGGTCGTAGTAGTGTCCAATTTCCTGTACGTAGTCAAGTTGTTCTGCATGTCTTCCACTGCAACTGTTTGCCCATTGTCTGTTATTTTTGCCATAGAGAGATCCCCAGGCACTCAAGTCCAATAACGGGAGACACTTGTGTCACGGGAGATTGAAGAGTTTTACATCACAACGCTATCTAGTATCTGATTACTGCCCTGTTACAGTCGGCTTCTGACTCAGAGGAGCGCTTTGTGCGTAATTTAAAGACTCAAATGATTAAATCTGTGTCTGCCTCTTCCCGTGACAATGTGTTGTCGAGTTTTCTGGGTACACACACCCGGCAACGCTGGTCAGCACGTCCAGGCTGGCAGAATGTTTGCTTGGGGCTAACTATGAGGTCTCCAGGATCAGTTGCAAATTAACTAGTATGCCACAGACCAACGCCACTAGCCGCGTTTTCACTCAGGGCTGCAATTTTGGCCAAGTTCTTTGGCAGGCGATATGGATGGCTGCTGAATGTCATGGTGGGCCACTAAGGTTGGCAGCTGTTTGTGGCAGAAGTCCACAAGGAGCAGCTGACTTGCCATGCCAATCAGTTGTGCCCACATTGTGTTGGCACATGAGTGTCACAGTCTTCTGGTCAGGCGGCAGACGTGCTAGAAGAGCAACAGAGGGAACTGTTGCGGCTCTCCAAAGAACAAGTAACAATAGTAACAGCTTCACTGACAGGGGTAAATCAAATACTTAACGTAGAAACAAAGAATACTCAGATAACTGTAGAAGGGATAAGAAAACTGAGTACACACGTAGGGGATAATGAAAATAGTACTAGCAAAAAGATAAAGCAGGCTGTGATTCTCATAACTATCACCGAACAGTTAATACAGATTACAGGAATTTTTAATGAACTTGAACGGTAATATGACTTATTGATCTCTGAAATCGCGATCGCGTAGAAAGGTCTGTTAGAGCCACATTTAATCAATCCCGCACAAGTACTCAAGTATTTGGAGCTAATAAAAGAGGACTTGAAAGACAAAAAAGTTCCTGTTGAACTCACCAAGGACCAAGGGTGTCTGTTACTCCACATATTAAATTTTGACCTATTTCTAGCCGGCAATACGTTAAGCTATGTGTTAAATGTACAATTAGTGGATAGTAATGTATTTACATTATACAGAATGTGGCCATTACTCACGGAGTATGATAAGGCAAAGAAAACGTTCGCTTACATAGCTCCTGAGAATAACTATCTAATTATCGATGAAGCGAAACTACAGTATGCGCTACTGTCAAGTGACCAATTACAGTGTAAAACAGTCATGCTGAGACATCAGATTTGCAAACAGAGGTTTATTCTAATGTCCGCTTATGACCACGGGTGATGTGAAACTCGTATGCAACAACTAATACGAGATATTCCAAAAGATTGCTATCTAAAATATATTAAACGACTGTATCTGGACGCAGATGCAAAACAATGAATGGTTGAATGCCGCACCAAAGGACGAGGGCTTAACCATATTGTGTAATGAACTAAGCCCTAACGAGCTTATTATAAGTGGCACTGGGAAACTAACTTTTACCAGCCAATGTAAAGGGTGTAGTGAGCAAATCATGCTACAGGCGGACCATCTCATTAGTATTAGCATCAGTAAGAGGGAACATAGTGCCGAAATTAAATTTAGACATAGAATGCTGTATAATAGATGGTGAAAAGCAAGAAGTCACCAAAATACCTATAGTGTTACCTTTAGATCATATCGTAAGACATTTAGATGACCTAACGATAGCAGGCCATAAAATAGATGAACTGCAAGATGAAATAAGTTACGTGCAACTAATGACCTTCCGAAGATGGTTAGAGAGTAGGTATTCCATGTGGGGATACTCGGGGTAAGTAATAATATGCATAATGATTGTAACATATTGTTCATGTATCTACTTGTAAGTGTTGTAGAAGAAATGGTAGAAACCGTGTGTAGTGGGATGAAGTTGTTATACCAAAGTGTGTGTGACAAATACGGAGGGAACTGATAGCCGTTATAAAGGAAATGGACGGTACACTCCTTCCCTACACTCCGAACATTGCGGAGAGGATGGGGACGTAGGAGAATACGAGCTAGAATATGTACAGCGTACTCCTCTCTCTGACAGAGTGCGGTGGAGAGAGCACAGTCAGACAGCATGACTCACTAAGGAGAATGAATCACATGTCCCTATAGTGGAGTACCCTGGAATCACTAGGAATGGAGAAAAAATGCTGTGTAAAAACGTAATGTTTTGTGAAATCTGTAGCATTAAAGTATAATGTGCTAAAATATAATGTAAAACATTGAGTATTAACATATACTGTGTAAAACTGTAATTTTGTATGTGAAAACGAAGTAATAATACCCACTACTGTGTGAAATACTGAAAAATAATGTGACAAGCGTGTATATAAATGCAAAACAACGAAATATCGCCTGTGTCAAATTATGTACCATGTATGAGTGAGTCGAATATCTCTCTCTCTCTCTCTCTCTCTCTCTCTCTCTCTCTCTCTCTCGAATGTGATGTCTTGCAAGTAAGAGTAGATACACATGTCAATGCACGTGCAAGTATGGTATCCTCTGATGTGGAAAACTAATTGAAGATAGAGGCTGGCAAATACCACTGGCACCCGATATTGTTGTTGTTGTTGTGGTCTTCAGTCCTGAGACTGGTTTGATGCAGCTCTCCATTCTACTCTATCCTGTCGTAAGGTCAGTATTGCCTCACGTGTTCCGGCATTTCCACGGAATCCAAGCTGATCTTCCCCGAGGTCGGCTTCTATCAGTTTTCCATTCGTCTGTAAAGAATTCGCGTTAGTATTTTGCAGCTATGAGTTATTAAACTGATAGTTCGGTAATTTTCACGTCTGTCAACACCTGATTTCTTTGGGATTGGAATTATTATATTCTTCTTGAAGTCTGAGGGTATTTCGCCTGTCTCATACATCTTGCTTACCAGATGGTAGAGTTTTGTCAGGACTGGCTCTCCCAAGGCTGTCATTAGTTCTAATGGAATGTTGTCTACTCCGGTGGCCTTGTTTCGACTTAGATCTTTCAGTGCTCTGTCAAAATCTTCACGCAATATCGTATCTCCCATTTCATCTTCATCTACATCCTCTTCCATTTCCATAATATTGTCCTCAAGTACATCGCCCTTGTATAGACCCTCTATATACTCCTTCCACCTTTCTGCTTTCCCTTCTTTGCTTAGAACTAGGTTTCCATCTGAGCTCTTGATATTCATGCAAGTGGTTCTCCTTTCTCCATAGGTCTCTTTAATTTTCCTGTAGGCAATATCTATCTTACCCCTAGTGAGATAAACCTCTACAACCTTACATTTGTCCTCTAGCCATCCCTGCTTAGCCATTTTGCACTTCCTGTCGACCTCATTTTAGAGACGTTTGTATTCCTTTTTGCCTGCTTCATTTGCTGCATTTTTAAATTTTCTCCTTTCATCAATTAAATTCAATATTTCTTCTGTTATCCAAGGGTTTCTACTAGCCCTCGTCTTTTTACCTACTTGATCCTCTGCTGCCTTCACTGTTTCATCCCTCAAAGCTATCCATTCTTCTTCTACTCTATTTCTTTCCCCCATTACAGTCAATTGTTCCCTTTTGCTCTCCCTAAAACCCTGTACAACCTCTGGTTCTTTCAGTTTATCCTGGTCTCATCTCCTTAAATTCCCACCTTTTTGCAGTTTCTTCAGTTTTAATCTACAGTTCATAACCAATAGATTGTGGTCAGAGTCCACTTCTGCCCCTGGAAATGTCTTACAATTTAAAACCTGGTTCCTAAATCTCTGTCTTACCATTATGTATCTTATATCTTTTCTCCTGATAACGACATCCTCGTGAGTAGTCCCCGCCCGGAGATCCGAATTGGTGACTATTTTACCCAAGAGGACGCCATCATCATTTAACCATACAGTAAAGCTACATGCCCTCGGGAAAAATTACGGCTGTAGTTTCCCCTTGCTGTCAGCCGTTCGCAGTACCAGCACAGCAAGGCCGTTTTGGTTAGTGTTACAAGGCCAGATCAGTCAATCATCGAGACTGTTACCCTTGCAACTACTGAAAAGGCTGCTGCCCCTCTTCAGGAACCACACGTTTGTCTGGCCTCTCAACAGATACCCCTCCGTTGTGGTTGCACCTACGGTACGGCCATCTGTATCGCTAAGGCACGCAAGCCTCCCCACCAACGGCATGGTCCATGGTCCATGGGGGGGGGGGGGGGGGGGGGGGGATGGGGGGATAATAGAGAAAGAAAATTTTCCAACCTGTGAGGTCCAAGATTATAAAACTTTCCCCTCGGGAACGGAGGTGTCGCGAATAGCAGAAAAACAAGCTAAATTCAGCAGTAAAGTAGAGCATAAATTCTTAACCAGAGCAGCAGAAGCGCGTACGTGACCTAACGCAGCCACTATTTACTACTTGTTCTGGCAACAAGGGCGGACTCTGTAGCATCACGAGGCTCGGAGTAAGCGAGGAAAAGTGATCTTTGAACACAGTCAGCGTGGAAATATCATGCGTCTACGCCATGCGGGTGTCACGCGCTCCCGCGTGATCAGCAGCGTCCGTAAGGGCCGTGTGCAACGACCCCTATAAAAGGGTTACCCCCTACTGAAAGGGTCGTTTGTTGCATAGTCATTGGGAAGAGGTTAGCGAGTGTCATTGTGTGGCAGGGGCTGCACTTGGAAGAAGCTGATGTAGCCGACACGTAGGCCGGCACGCTCACCTCTGCACCACAAGACTTACGCCCAAAGAAGAATAGGAGGTCTTATAACCAAATGAAGACACTTTATAGATAGACTTGTACATAGGAAATGTTCCAGGGTGTGCTTCTAGTAATAGTAATACTATCTCCCGCATTATGATATCCTTCTCGGATCCCGGAGATTCCTGCCGAGTTCTGTACTCTAACCCACTCAACAGCCAACTTTGCAGCCAAGCAAGTGAAGAGCAGGCGGCCCACTAGCAGAAGTTGTTCTCGACGTACCTTGTCGGTAAGTTCCATGAAGCGCATTCATGCAGTCCTTCCTACTCCCTCTCAGGATTTGTCAGTGGGACGCGACGACTTCAATAGCGTGTTATTTGTTGAAGTTAGAATCCAATAACTGAAGTGGATGGGTATAATGAATGTGGCTGGCAATCTATGAGCACTAATAATAACTGGACATTGATTTTTCATAAGGCAGGATAAATGCTTTTGTTTTGATAGCAGTATGCACTTACACCTCTAGTTTGGTAAGTAGTATAGTAAAGAATAACGTAGAAAATTATGGTAAACTATCTACCACAACAACAGGTGAGTAATTTGAGGAAAAATGTAAAATATCCTTTATTCTCATTCTTAATTAAACGGTTACTGACAAGGCAGAAAATAAAATATTGCCCACTGTTGACTAACAGGTAAGGCAGGGACAATGTAGATCGTTTCCACCTTTCATGAAGGATATTCGAATGATAATTAATCACGTACTTTAGCTGGAGCCTGTTTGGCAATCGAAATAGCTGTTCTCCTCCTGAACCTCCTTAGTATCATAAGAAAAAAAAGAGATAGTCTGTCGTCAACTGTAGGGATCTGAATAGCAAAATTGTACTACAGGTGGTACCATTGCCCTATTTAAACACACGTTCCATATTGCAAAGTATTTTCCAACGTTAAATCTGAATAAAGAGTGCTACTGCATGCTGTTTACTGAAGAATTAGAATCATTAATGGTGTTATGCATATATTCTGAGCTTCATTGTGTCCTATATGTCCTTTCTATGGTAACACTGCTCTCTCCCAGTCGCTGGATAACAGATACGATGACAGCAAGGTTTAGTTTGTTGCCACTACACATATGATGTAATGTTTAGTACATCTTTTGAGGAACATTTAAACCATATAAAGGAAGTCTTAGAATAATTAAGGAAGGTATCTTACTGTGGACCTGTTTAAAGCAACCTAAGCCTACGAAGAAATGTTCTCTTTCAAATAATATGTCTCCCACCATGGGATTAAGGTATATCAGCCATACGCTGAATCCAATGTGGATTTTCTACCTCGAAAAATCATTAAAGTAATAGTAGTTTGTAGCATTGGCAAATTTGTTTCAGAAATTCATTCCTAACTTTGTAGAGATGGCTTCGGATTGAAAGAGTTGCTCAAAAAGTGAAGGAAATTTGAGTGGGGCCAGTCACAACAGACTGTCTGTGAAGGATTGAAAACAACACTAGCCAATGCTCGTTGATGTCGCTTAGTTCTCTGATGAATTCATCTACTAAAATACCGGCTCTACGTTGAGAGTGGCGGCAGTCAGTTTTGTTGCAAGATGAGGAGGCAGGGATAAAACCAATTTTCCTAAGGCCCAATTTTCTGTGTATGGCCTAGAGACGTTGAAACTATTGTTCATACTAGATATGTTTCCGGTGTATATGGAAAATAAATCATTTAACTTGGAGGCGGAAAATCAAGCACTCTTTTGGGGCATAGGCAGGCCTAGAAAAACCAGTAGAATAACCAGCCAGGCGATAAGAATCGTTGTGTTTGAACTGAAGATAAAATATTACTATATTCGTGCATGGATCTTGCAGTAAGGTTTTCCGAAAACAAAAAATGGAAAGAGAAAGAAAAACCGCGAAAAATGTATTGTTAAAGTGTTATGTGATATGATAGATGTTTCACTATTGTTGTAATTACTTATTTGTGTCGTATTTTTTACAAAACCACTACTCTACATTTTCTAAGTCATTCTTTACTCTGTAGAAGGTTTGTTTAACAAGTACATTATAACTAACTGCCTTTTCAAATAAATACGTTTTGGTGATCTCTTTTCCTTGCAGCATCTATTTTTGTAATTTTCCTTGGGCTACCCCGTAGTTTGGTTTGATTCCAAGCAACAACGAACTGTATAGTAGCTGTGGTAATCGAGATAAGGGGAAAGGTTACCCCTGGGCCTTGAAAAGCGGAAAAACCATAAAATTAAAGCAACAACTTCGCTAAATATTACTTCTCCATGAGAAGTTCATTAATTACCCAAAGAAGGCAGTTTTATTGCCTTTGTTTCATTAACTGAATGTTTTCGCGCATCTAATGTCGCACTGGTTGAATGACGTGACGGGTTTGTAACCCCAATACCGGTAGAGTGAGCAAAGAGACTCCCGCACCTTCCCTGTTACGAACCAACCCGGACCATCTCAGCCAGTTTTCCGCTTTCGAGGGAGGAACAAGATCTTGGCCTTATCTTCAGTTCGATTATGATATAAAATGTATTTACTCAGGTAATTGTCTCACGAAATAACTAGAAGCAAGCCACCATTCATCAAACAAATGTTAAAGATTATCTTTTCCTGTTTGTGAACACATAAATTTCTGTGCGCCAAACTGCCACACTGTCTGTACGGGAAGTGATGATTTACTGGGAAAAAAAAATCCATTCCGACACATGAGCTGAGATACTTCACACAGATGTTACAAGCTTCATTTTAAGAATGGAGGCGACTCAAAAACCTTCCCGGCAGATCGTCGCACGTTCGTAAACAAAGAAACCAAATTGTATCTAAATCTATGTGACATTTTCTACATATCACAGAATAATGCTTTACGTATCATATTGAAGAAAAACCGTGTTAGATCACCCAACGGTTGGAAGGATCGCCAAGGATTATCTGCTATGTGAAAAAGAGGTAAGGCCGTCTGAGCGAACAAAGGCAACTAAGAGACGATAGTGCTACGACAAAAAAGTAGGACGTCAAACAATAAAGCATGTCAACCCTGTAGCTATATTTGATAAATATAGATCCAACGAACGAAAGAAGTTCACATCCTGATGTCTACAATATAAACACCAAGTCAAGGAACTGACTATCTTCAGTCAACAGCAGTTATAGCCACTACTCCCAAGGGAAACTTCACGAGGAAAAGGCTACTGGACTCAGGAATAATTAATTTCAGTTTGCTATCGTCTGTTAAATGGGTAAATTACTATTACGTTAATAAGGAACTACGTGTTAAAAAGATGTTTTGTGATACTTTCAAATTGTGCCACTGAGAAAATTTCTTGGGGTGCCTACATCGTGATCTGCTACTGGTGAAGAGCAGGCTACAACAGCGTATGAAGTGTTCTCTAAATGGGCTGCTCAAACCTAAGTTAAAGAAAAAAATGGTTTTTGACACAACACCACCAAAAACTGGAATTTTGAAGGTGTGGATTTTAATTTGAAATTTGTTTGGAGAAAAGGCCCCCTTTTCTTACCCTGCACCTTGCAGGGATCACATTTGTTTTAGATGCTTTGAGAGAACAAAACCTGGAGAGGATTATAGAGAATTTCTAGAGATAACTGTAATCTTCCTTGGCGAAGTAAAATGTCTGTCAGTATCTTCTCGTTCCGCTGGGGCTATCTACCATGGGAGGATTTTGAAATATTGTCACAAGATTTGTGATGGTCGTTTTCCTTGTCAGTGCATATTTTGAAGAGTTATTATCTGCTACTTGCACAGCAAAGCATTCTATATGGGTTTCCTTTATGTTACCTGTCACCAGAAACTTTTGTATTTGCTTTCTTTGATCCTAATTTGTCTTCTGATTAAAATATTAAACTAATCATATAGCGATTTGTAAGGCAGAATTATCAGACGAAAACATTAAAAGGTTGAAAAAAGAAATGGATCAAATGTCAGAAATTTTCGATACTGGGATTCCGCAGTATGTTTTTCTAACAAAAAATGATGACCCTTCAACAGGTTTGTTTAGAAAGACGTATTCATTAAGACAGACCCTTTGCAGTGACACAAAAATGGATATTTCATCAAAGCCCAAAATCTAGTGACTAAAGTAAAATCTGCAACAGATGTCAGACTAGTGGGAAAATACAATAAATCATTTACAGTAATAGAAGGTGAATATACTTCAGGTTGGGTCGGAGTATCACCACAAGTTTTCAGGGCATATGAAACACTAAAAAATGAAATTGAATTCTTCAACATACGTGTCGCACTGCAAACACTGTACACAGAACTGCTGTATTTTAAATTGATAGAGTTAAATGAACAGATTAATAATTAAGTTTAATGTCATTTATTAATCATCTACGTCAATGTTATAACTTCTTATATTAAACGTTTATGATTATATTAAACGTTGATGGTTTATTAAATTTTCCTCTTTTTTCAATTATAGGGGCTTCCTCATTTCCTGTGCTTCCCCAGTTACAAACAAATCATTATTTTGTTCATAGGAACTGTCTGGAGGATAGCACAAAGAAAAATCAAATTTGGAAAGCACTTCACTATAGTATGCATGTTTTAATGCCTTAGATGTATTTGCGTGAATGAGTATCTGTATTTTTGTGACAGAGTTGCGGAAGTCCATGTATGTCTCTTGTATAAATGTCTGGTGCATAGGAATATGGTACGGGTGCAATCGATGTTGATGTAGCTTTCTCAACACCAACATTTTTGAGATTCCCGATTCTTGCGCAATTTGTCTACAACTGATATGCGGATTAACCACGACAGCAGCTAAAACACCTACTTGGGCATCATCATTGATTGCAGGTCGTGGATGACGTTTCACATGTGGCTAAACACTTCCTCTTTCCTTAAATGACATAACTATCCAGCGAACGGTCCGGACACTTGGATGATGTCGTTAAGGATACCGAGCAGCATATATAGCACACGCCCGTTGGGCATTTTGATCACAATAGCCATACATCAACACGATATCGATCTTTTCCGCAATTGGTAAACGGTCCATGTTATCACGGGTAATGTATCACGAAGCAAATACCGTCCGCACTGGTGGAATGTTACGTGATACCACGTACTTATACGTTTGTGACTATTACAGCGCCATCTATCACAAAGCGAAAAAAGTGGTCCAGCTAAAACATTCATATATCTTTACGTACTACACGAATATGTAATAAAAAATGGGGGTTCCTATTTAAAAAAAAAAAAAGCAGTTGTTATCCGTTTGACCTATGGCGACGCCATCTAGCAGGTCAACAATAGCACAATCCCCCTTCAAGCTAGACAAGTTTCGTTCTTTGTAGTTTTTTCGTTTGACGTTTATTTCATGAGATTTTTGGCCTGGTCACTATCAATGGACCACCCTGTATAATATTCCTATGAATTCAGGATATCCAGTGTGAGTTAAAACAATTTTACCAAGTGCTGTGTGATATGTGTTCAGTGAGATTATGAAAATAATTTCAAGAAAGCTGTGAAAGTAGTGGAAATTGTTGAAGATTACCTCCAACACTGGCACTTCATCTCTCTCGGTTGAAATAACGTCGCGTTTGTGATATTTAAGTGTATCCAGAAAAGACTAAAATCATGAAATATGTTGATACTGTGACCTGGAGTGTAATTCCTCTTGGTATAAGGTAAGTGTGAATTTTCAGAACTTATA
Source organism: Schistocerca americana (assembly GCF_021461395.2). NCBI lineage: Eukaryota > Metazoa > Arthropoda > Insecta > Orthoptera > Acrididae > Schistocerca > Schistocerca americana. The sequence continues at coordinate 383,466,609 of NC_060123.1, read as the reverse complement.
TAAAAAATACGCAAATGATGTACAAATACAATTGTGCTAAAATGTCTCTAAGTTGGAAAGAAGTAGGTCTAGCGTGTGAGAGGATCAGTATGTAATTTATTCACAGAAAATCAGGGAGTTGTATTATTTCATACTGATGCAACTCGCCAGCTAAATTTTTATTACTATCTATTTTTATGTACAATAAGTCAACTGTTCCCATGGTCTTTCAATATTATGTGACAAAAATGAGCTGTTTGAACCTATTTGGTATTCCTTTTTAGGTGGTTTTGTTGCTCTTATGGGAAAGTTACAGGCGTTAGAGGAGCGGATGCGGTGAACAACAATGTTATTGGTATAAGTAACGTTATCGGTGATGAGAAAAGACAGCACTGTCCCAGAAGCTTCATTAACAAGCTACCGTAAAATCCTTGCCCTTATGCGAATGGCAGTATTAGCGAAAACCGTACTACTTAGTGAAACTTAATTTTCGGACTGAAAGGTACTGAGAACTCCGAATAATCGGATGTAAAACTATCGGACATATCACATATAGATAGTCGTTTTACACAGGAGACTTCCTGTGTTTATCGTCGCACGCGCAGTGAGGCCGTATTCATCCTGTCACATGAACCTCGTGAATACCAGATAAGCACAGAGAGAGCTGGAATATGTTATATTTATGGCAATAACTGTAATTAGCTTATTTATTCTTATCTGTTCATGTAATGCCACTGTCCTTTGTGCCTTTTACCCTTCCAGAAAAATTGAACGCTGTTGTTGAGCTCAGTTAAGAATATTTTGATGTTGCTTTAATGTCTCTTTCTCGTGCTCACATCAGTGATCGGTATACACCACCCTGGGAGACAGGAAACAGTGGCCTGTTTGTTAAATGTAGGTCGCAAAAATTTCTTAGATAACACTTTGTATTTTTCTGGGTGCCGTTGTGTACTCTGTCTGAACTAAGTAACTGGCAGTAGTATTCTGACATTCTACCCGTCTGAGGCCGCAAACTTGCATCTACATCCGCTTACGGCTTGTACCCATCTTATTAAATATGCACAACTGTAATTTCCGCAAAGGGGCAGCTGTAATAACTTAATAAGCATCCTGTTTTCCAGATCCTCGTGAATAAATACCGGCTCATTACGCAGCTGTGGTAACTATGCTGATACGTTGTTAACGGTATGCAAAACAAGCTAGCCGTCGGTCAAACGCACAACGAAATTAGAGCGTGAAGTGGAATACCTTTCAACCAAGAGGCAGGAGAAATGGTTCTTCTGCCTACAAAGTATATGATTGCGCTGTAGAAGAATAACTGGCTCTTGATTCCGATTACAAAAACAATACAAAATGAGCGTCTAGAAGCATCACAATGCTTTGTGAATAGTAACAATATCAAACTTATGTATATCTTTTAAAATTACTTTTTATAGCACTATTAGCGGCCCTTAGTCCATTTTCTCTTCAGATTAAACTTTACCCTGTGCAACGAATACGCACGTGTAATTTAAACTGTCTCAGAGCAACATTTGAAATAATGAACCTTCCACACTCCTTAGTCCTTCCAGTTTTCGATTAGAGTCCTATTGTAATGTTATGCTACAATGACTTTGACATGTCAGTTCATGCCAGCTGGATCCATCAACTAATGGTTATGTTGTACAGCTGAAATATAAACCTCATCATTTCGTCATATGTGCAACTATTTTTGTACAGATAAAATAATAACTGGCACACAGTTTAAGTCGTCTTTATTTTTAACTCCACTACTCCATTGTAATTATTGGGTCGATTCTGACAGTTTTGCTTGTAACATACACATTGTATTGTCTGTTTGGTAGTCAGGGCTGTGGTACAAGATTATGTATTGCCTTGCGCTAGTGGAGAACGTCGGCAGTACTGAGAGCACTGTAAGGAATGTAGACTACGCTGTGTGTACGTGGAAGTGTACTCACTGGAGCAAATATATATGCAGTATTTCCCGTAGCGAACTCTACAAGGATGTCACTGCACGCTCTTGTTTTCTACAAGCTGTCCATTATGAACGAGATAACAGTTATTTTTCATACCACCAGTCAAGGGCAGACGGTAATAAAAAAATGCTGACTTTCACGTATGATAATTTTTGCAACCCTTTCTATTTGTTTGCAACTTTATTAATTCAAGGTAGACCTCTAAGTTGAAATTCTAGAATTTCGCACATTACTATCCTCTCTGTTACATTCTTCATTTAAAAAAATTAGCTGTATCACATAACCAGCTTAGTAACATTGTAGTCAAAATATGACGAAAATTAGACGCCTTAGTTTCATAATACAGAACATCTCCAAATATCTTAAGAGTTATCATTTCCAATATTTGGTCTTATTCTTATTCCTCTCTGTTTATCCTCACTCCAATCCTAGTGCATTGCCATTTACAGAAATACATGACCTCTTTCACTTCAACAGTCACTGTGACAGTATTTTCATTTTATACTTAGGGGATTTTGTATTACCACAACAGTTCCCTGTGATACTAAAACGGCTTAATTTTTGTTTTTATTTATTACTGATTTTTCCATACGATCGGAAATCGTTATTATCAGTTTATAATCATAATTCTGTCATAAAAGCTACAGTAGCAGTCACACTTAGTTCACTAATGAGTGTGACTTTTTTAATGCTGTACACATCATAGGTGCGTTGTTTAGAATTGATGTAAATAAACTTTTCATCATTCTATAAATGTCATAAAAAATGAAGTTGTAATGAGAAGCTGCCAGAGATACTGGATCTTCCAGATAGTTTGAGGTACTGGATCTTCCAGATAGTTTCTTCTTTGACAGGAGATAACTGCTTTACGTAATTGTGTCTTAATAGCGTGAAATGTTAACACCAGTATCCCAAAAGCAAAAGTGAAGATATTCACTAAACAATGGACTAGCTGTGATCGGCATGCTTTGCAATGCGTCTTTTCCTCATGAGCAGGTGCACATGAACAAAGCAGATATGTATGTCATATATATTTTACAGTTATATATATTTCGCGTACAAATAACATATTTCACACATATTTATACACGTAGTACATATTTATCTGTAGTGACTTTCATCCTGCAGTTATATCTGATTTTTAAGGGAATTTGTACTCTCGCCAGTAGCTCTCATGCATACACCATAATTGCTCCAGGCGTTCCTGAGTTATGCTTGCATATCAAGCCTTTTCATTCGAAAGCGTCAGGCACAGGCGTCCTAATGTCAAAGCAACTTTTTAAGACACATAGGTCGTGTGAAGATAATATTTTAGAAATTATCAAGTTAGAAAATGTGGTCGGCAATGTAAAATGATGCAAGATGTTCGAAATAGAAAAAAATGTGAAGGGAAGACCAAGAATAAAGTGCTCGGACTAGACCGGGTGAATGATGGAGGTGAAGTCTTTCATCCACACTGTCTAATCTGTACATCTAAGAAGCAATGGTGGGTATAACTAAAGATTCAGGAAAAGGATTAAAATTCAGGGTGAAAGGACATCAATAACAAGCTTAGCTGATGAAATTGTCACTCTCAAAGAATGTGAGGAAGAATTGCAGGACCTTTTAAATGGAATGAACGGTGTAACTGAGAAGACTCTATGGATTGAGAGCAAATCTTAGAGAGAAGAAAGTAATTACAAAAAGCAGCAACTAGGTTAGCGATAAAATTTATATAAAATTTGAGAATCACAATGTGGTAGACTTCTGCTACCTTGGAAGCAATGTAACGCATGACACACAAAACAAGGAAGACCTAAGGAGTAGGATAGGACGGATAAAGACGGCATTGCTGCCCAAAAGAATCATTATTAAATATCTTCAATAATTTGAGGAAGAAATTTCTGAGAATGGAAGCCTGGAGCACAGCTCTGTATCGCAGTGAATGCTGGACTGTGGGAAACGAAGACTAAGACATGCGAAGCGTGCGATTTGGTTCTGTATCTTGGTGCTGAACATAAGATGGACTGATAAGGCGAAAGTAAGTGGAATCTCCGCAGAATATATGAGGAAAAGGAACATGCGAGAAACACGACAAGAAGAAGGAGAATGTTTATAGAACATGTGCTAACACATCAAGGAATAAATTTTATGTATCTGATGGAACTGTGGAGGGTAAAAACGGCGGAGGAAGACAGAGATGAAAACATATCCTGCCGGCCGGAGTGGCCGTGCGGTTCTAGGCGCTTCAGCCTCGAACCGCGCGACTGCTACGGTCGCAGGTTGGAATCCTGCCGCGGGCATGGATGTGTGTGATGTCCTTAGGTTGGTTAGGTTTAAGTAGTTCTAAGTTCTAGTGCTCAGAGCCATTTGAACCACTTTTGAAAAACGTATCCCAAAAATAAAGGAGGTAATTGGGTGGAAGTACTACTCGGAGATGAATAGTCTGAGCTAAAGGAGGCGATCCTGCCGGCCGCACAAAGCCTGCCAGGAGACTGACATCAGAAACTCAGAGAAAATAACCTTGTGATTCCTGTATAAAAATGAGATGCCCGCAGTACTGCCATAAAGCACAGTAATTACCGCTTTGTATGAATCTCAGACCATAGAAAAATTTTCAGTATGATAATGGTCGTGATGTAAAACACAAGGCGGAGCCGCATCTCTTTAATTAAGTTTTATGGCCAATTTCTCGTTAGGCTTATTCGAGTAGACGGTCACCATTAATCAGAAAACACAGATAATTCTCTCACTTTGGTTGAAAGGGAAACGGCGAAACAGAACCTTACAAAAAGAAGAGAAGACGCCATGAAATAATTACTGTTTGTATAAAGCGTTTTTGTACTTATTTGCTGCGCTTAGCTTTTAAATAGTTTTTCTGGGAAAACCTAGCGTAGTTTTCGCGTCTCGTATTTCAGTGAGTGTTTCTTGATTATCAGAGTAGCTCATCGGAAGATTATCTTGGGAATTTGTCACCGTATAGAGTAGGGTAAACATAGTCATGTGTAGGGACTGTGGTTGTTGTGAGCGGACGCAAGGAGAATTGGCCACTCTTCGGGGGCAGGTGGAGGCTTTGTCTGTTAGGCTCATCGAGCTCGAGGCGCAGGCGTCGGCTCGTAGTGGCGTTGGGGCAACTGTGGTGAGACCTATGCCTACTTCGGTGGCCTTGGAATCACATGGAACCCCTGATGTCACTGCGTCTTCCGGCAGTGAGCATCTTACCGGTCAGCCATCACTCCAGGGTGAATGGCGGACAGTGGTGGGCTCGCGCGTGCCTGGCCGAAAGGCGAAGGTGGGATCTGGCCGCGTGGCAGCTGCCTTACCCCTTTCCAACAGGTACGGGGTGCTTCCTAGTGGTGATGACATCGTTTCCGAGCCACCACAGGATGCCTCGCCTGTTGGGCCAGTGGCCGATTCTCCGGCAAGGTCCCGACAGTCACAGAGGGCGGGCCTATTAGTTATAGGGAGCTCCAACGTTAGACGGGTTATGGAGCCCCTTAGGAAAATAGCGGGTAGGTCGGGGAAGAATGCCAGTGTGCACTCGGTGTGCTTGCCGGGGGGTCTCGTCCGTAATGTGGAGGAGGCCCTTCCGGCAGCTATTGAACGCACTGGGTGTGACCGGCTGCAGATAGTAGCACATGTCGGAACGAATGACGCCTGCCGCTTGGGTTCTGAGCCCATCCTTGGTTCCTTCCGGCGGCTGGCTGATTTGGTGAAGACAACCAGCATCGCACGCGGAGTGCAAGCTGAGCTTAATATCTGCAGCATAGTGCCCAGAGTCGATCGCGGTCCTCTGGTTTGGAGCCGTGTGGAGGGTCTAAACCAGAGGCTCAGACGACTCTGCGACTATAATGGTTGCAAATTCATCGACCTCCGTTATTGGGTGGAGAACTGTAGGGCCCCCCTAGACAGGTCAGGCGTGCACTACACACCGGAAGCAGCTACTAGGGTAGCAGAGTACGTGTGGCGTGCACACGGGGGTTTTTTAGGTTAGAGGGACCCCCCTTGGGCGATACGATAAAATACCTGACGGCTTACCAGAGAGGACATTATCATCGTTGATAAAGAACGTCCGTCCTCAGAGACCAAAAACAGGAAAAGTCAACGTAATATTGGTAAACTGCAGGAGTATCCAGGGCAAGGTTCCTGAATTAGTATCTCTTATTGAAGGAAATAGTGCGCATATAGTATTAGGAACGGAAAGTTGGTTAAAACCGGAAGTGAACAGTAACGAAATCCTAGACACAGAATGGAATATATACCGCAAGGATAGGATAAACGCCAATGGTGGAGGAGTATTTATAGCAGTAAAGAATTCAATAATATCCAGTGAAGTTATTAGCGAATGCGAATGTGAAATAATCTGGGTTAAGTTAAGTATCAAAGGTGGGTCAGATATGATAGTCGGATGCTTCTATAGACCACCTGCATCAGCAACCGTAGTAGTTGAGCGCCTCAGAGAGAACCTGCAGAACGTCGTGAAGAAGTTTTGTGATCATACTATTGTAATAGGGGGAGACTTCAATCTACCAGGTATAGAATGGGATAGTCACACAATCAGAACTGGAGCCAGGGACAGAGACTCTTGTGACATTATCCTGACTGCCTTGTCCGAGAATTACTTCGAGCAGATAGTTAGAGAACCAACTCTTGAAGCTAACGTTTTAGACCTCATAGCAACAAATAGACCGGAACTTTTCGACTCCGTGAATGTAGAAGAGGGTATCAGTGATCATAAGTCAGTGGTTGCATCAATGACTACAAGTGTAATAAGAAATGCCAAGAAAGGAAGGAAAATATATTTGCTTAACAAGAGTGATAGGGCACAAATCGCAGAATATCTGAGTGACCACAATCAAACGTTCATTTCTGAGGAAGAGGATGTGGAACAAAAATGGAAAAAATTCAGAAACATCGTCCAGTACGCCTTAGATAAGTTCGTACCGACTAAGGTCCAAAGCGAGGGGAAAGATCCACCGTGGCATAACAATCATGTACGAAAGGTACTAAGGAAACAAAGAAAGCTTCATCATAGGTTTAAGAGTAGTCGAATCATAGCTGATAAGGAAAAGCTGAACGAAGCGAAAAAGAGCGTAAAGAGAGCAATGAGAGAAGCATTCAACGAATTCGAACATAAAACATTGGCAAACAATCTAAACAAGAACCCTAAAAAGTTTTGGTCATATGTAAAATCGGTAAGCGGATCTAAATCCCCTATTCAGTCACTCGTTGACCATGATGGCACCGAAACAGAGGACGACCGAAGAAAGGCAGAAATACTGAATTCAGTGTTCCGAAACTGTTTCACTGCGGAAAATCGTAACACGGTCCCTGACTTCAGCCGTCGCACGGACGCCAAAATGGAAAATATTGAAATAAACGATATCGGAATTGAAAAACAACTGCTATCACTTAGTAGCGGAAAAGCATCCGGACCAGACGAGATACCCTTAAGATTCTACAGTGATTATGCTAAAGAACTTGCCCCATTTCTATCAGCAATTTATCGTAGATCGCTGGAAGAACGTAAAGTACCTAGCGACTGGAAGAAAGCGCAGGTCGTTCCCATTTTCAAGAAGGGTCATAAATCAGATGCGAATAATTATAGGCCTATTTCTCTTACGTCAATCTGTTGTAGAATAATGGAACATGTTTTGTGTTCTCGTATTATGACGTTCTTAGATAATACAAATCTCCTTCATCATAACCAACATGGATTCCGCAAACAGAGATCATGTGAAACTCAGCTCGCCCTATTTGCCTAAGAAATTCACAGTGCCGTAGACACTGGCGAGCAGATTGATGCCGTATTCCTGGACTTCAGGAAGGCATTTGATACGGTTCCGCACTTACGTTTAGTGAAAAAAATACGAGCTTACGGAATATCGGACCAGGTTTGTGATTGGATTCAGGATTTCCTAGAAGAAAGAACACAACATATCATTCTTAACGGTTCAAAATCTGCAGATGTAGAGGTAATTTCGGGAGTACCGCAGGGAAGCTTGATAGGACCTTTATTGTTTACAATATACATAAATGACTTAGTTGACAACATCGGTAGCTCCGTGAGGCTATTTGCAGATGACACGGTTGTCTACAAGAAAGTAGCAACATCAGAAGACTCGTACGTACTCCAGGAGGACCTGCAGAGGATTAATGCATGGTGCGACAGCTGGCAGCTTTCCCTAAACGTAGATAAATGTAATATAATGCGCATACATAGGGGCAGAAATCCATTCCAGTACGATTATGCCATAGGTGGTAAATCATTGGAAGCGGTAACGACCGTAAAATACTTAGGAGTTACTATCCGGAGCGATCTGAAGTGGAATGAGCACATAAAACAAATAGTGGGAAAAGCAGGCGCCAGGTTGAGATTCATAGGAAGAATTCTAAGAAAATGTGACTCATCGACGAAAGAAGTAGCTTACAAAACGCTTGTTCGTCCGATTCTTGAGTATTGCTCATCAGTATGGGACCCTTACCAGGTTAGATTAATAGAAGAGATAGACATGATCCAGCGAAAAGCAGCGCGATTCGTCATGGGGACATTTAGTCAGCGCGAGAGCGTTACGGAGATGCTGAACAAGCTCCAGTGGCGGACACTTCAAGAAAGGCGTTACGCAATACGGAGAGGTTTATTATCGAAATTACGAGAGAGCACATTCCGGGAAGAGATGGGCAACATATTACTACCGCCCACATATATCTCGCGTAATGATCACAACGAAAAGATCCGAGAAATTAGAGCAAATACGGAGACTTACAAGCAGTCGTTCTTCCCACGCACAATTCGTGAATGGAACAGGGAAGGGGGGATCAGATAGTGGTACAATAAGTACCCTCCGCCACACACCGTAAGGTGGCTCGCGGAGTATAGATGTAGATGTAGATGTAGATGTACCAATGAATCTCATTACTACGAATATTTTCCAAAATTTTCGAGATAATCTACAAATTCGATTATTACCACTTATCACAGGAAAACATATTCGATACTAAACCGGTTGAATTTGAAAAATAAAAGAATGTTAACATGAACAGGCTGTACTTGCCTTGACAGTCGATATGTTAGAATCAATAAATCATAAGATTCCATCAATGGAAATATTTTTGCACTTTGGTAAAGTATTTGATTGCGTGAGCAAGTAAGCTGTTTAGATTTTTATGTTGGTAACGCCACGTAGCGCACTGTATGAAAATCACTGACTGTGCTGTGTGCAGTCTGTGGCTGTTTGAACTCATTGTTAGAATATTCGCTTGTGTAGAGATGGGCAGTGGGATGTGAACAGCACGTAGCGTTGGGCAGTTTGAGGTGAGTCGCCAACAGTGGTGGATGTGGAGAGAGAGATGCCGAGATGCCGGAGTTTCGAGAGGTTACTATAAGCGGATGATCTGGGCGTGTGTCGTCCAGAAAAAGGATGTTTGTAAAGATGGATATATATATATATATATATATATATATATATATATATATATATATATATATATTAAGGTAAATACATTGTATGTTCTCTATCAAAATCTTTCATTTGCTAACTATGCTTATCAGTAGTTAGTGCCTGCATTAGTTAGAATCTTTTATTTAGCTGGCAGTATTGGCGCTCTCTGTATTGCAGTAGTTCGAGTAACAGATTTTTGTGAGATATGTGATTCATGAAAGGTATAGTTTATTGTTAGCCAGGGCATTCTTTTGTGGGGATTATTGAAAGTCAGCTTGCGTTGCGCTAAAAATATTGTGTGGCAGTTTAGTGATGATCAGAATAAGTAAAGAGAGAAATGTCTGAGTACGTTCAGTTTTGCTCGGCTGTTTGAAAATAAAATAACGTAAGAGGTTTTCCAGCACAGTAATTATATTTTTCCAATGGGGACGTTTCATATGTCGACCCTTAGCTGAGGATACCTCACTGGAATCTTTTGATATTTTCTTGTAGTCTGAGCAATTAGTGTAGTTATTGTTTATTGCTAGCGCGCAATTGTAGAGAGAATTTCCTTTTTAGTTGTAGTTTTTCATTGTTGTACAGTAAAACAGTTGTGGCATGCATGTAGATTTGCACCAAGTATTTCGCAGCCGCGCTTCCAATTAATTGGATATTATTTTCAGTGCTAATTTAATGTGTTTTTTTTATTTTACTCTTCAAATTGTGCTTTTCTGTGTTATCGTGTGAAATATTGTGACAATTAAGGCGTGTGAAAAACGTAGTACTAGGCTCCAAAGTAAACTGAGAAATGAGAGTGAAGACGAAAGCAGTGTGTTAGCGCAACCGTGTAATAAATTAATTAGTGTTCAACATAGTAATTTGGTAACTGTGCATAGGGAAATGGACATGACAATAAATTATCGTGTAGACAGTGAAACAGCTAGTGAACAGGGTAGTATTGGTGATCGATCGGTCGGCAACAGCTCGCCCCAGGAGACCGAAATGATAGGACACAATCTTGCAAATTCCGTAGATTCAGGTTTTGCGTCCTCACATTTTCCTCAATTAAGTAAAGACACATTTTCTGCTTTTGAAAATGCGAATGTTGCCTCTGCAAATGCACTGGCGGAAAGCATAAAGGAACATATTCCAGACACTAATACATTATTATTGCAATTAATGCAACGAATGAAACAAAATCAGAGACAAACACAGCAACAGCGTCAAAAGTTAGACACCATGCGTGAACGAACACGTAAAGGCTTAATTGCTGAGTTGCTTAAAATCAAATCGAAATGTCGAAAAGTTTGTAATGACTTAAAAGCAGAGATTTGTGAGCATTTTCAACCTATCTTTTTGCGCCATGAAAATGTATTACAGAATTATGAAACAGCTATAAAAGAACTGCAAACTATTGTTCATGAAAATCACGACACCTTGTGGGCTAAAATTGACTCAGTAGCACCTACCGATTCGGTTACGCAACTTGCAAAAACTCAGGAAAACTTAAAGGACACAGCAGATGCTCTAAAATTTGTTTCAGAAAAACACACGGAGGAAACCAGTTCATTATCGGAGAAAGTAGCCGAATTTTCGGATCACTTCACTAACTTATCTACAAAGGTAGATGATGATTTGAATGACACAAGACCCGTAGCCTTCACTGACACAGAAGAGTATGAACAAATTAAGAATTTTAAACAAAATCAGAATGAAATCAATACACATACAAAACAGAAATCCGGCAAGTACAAGATCAGTTGACACAGGTAATACAAGAATTACACATTTCGGAGGAGACTCGCACTCCAACACGGGAAGAGGGAGTTAGAAATACGGAAAACCCACAAAATACTAATACAGGGCATTTCTGAAATTATGAAACAAATTGGAAAAGTCACCGAATTTTGAGGTGGAACTACGGACACGACATAACAATGATCGATATTCGACTCGTCGACATGATGATTTTGACTATAAGCTGTTTATTACTACACGTAAATTTAAGACATTTAAGAATTCTGGCAACGACATTCATCCACAAGCGTGGCTTCATCAGTTCTCTAATTGTTTTCCTCCCAACTGGTCGTTAGAGCTCAGATTGAAATTTATGTGTGGCTACTTAGAGAATGAACTAGCTGTAAGAATGCGATCGGTCATTCGCGATTGCGACAGTGAAGGAGAATTTTATGCCTTCCTCTCAGCATATATGGTCTCAAGCTACACAAGGCCGAGTAAACCATAGCATCACGAAACACTTCGAACAATCTGAATTCTCCACTCTTGTCAAATATTTTGAAAACATGTTACACAAGAATCAGTACCTGTCAAACCCATACAGCCCCTCAGAACTCATCAGCATTTGCTTAATCAAATTGCATGAACATTTACGACAAATTATTTTTTCAGGACGTTGCAAAGACGACACTGAATCTTATCAGGGAATCTTACAAGAATTAGAAATTGGCACAGACAGTCACCGGATGCGAAAACAGGAAAACATTCCTTACAGGTCACATCTGTCACAATACCGTGATGACAGAAATAATAACTGGACACGACAAGGCTATTCTTACGACGCAAATCGTGACCAAAACAGACACCACCCATATGACAACCATTGGCAGAGTAATAATAATTACAGGGAAAGATCACCTCTCTGCTGTAATGACTATGACAAAGACAATTAGAGAAACAGGCAATATGTCAACAAAAATGATTATTATCATGGGAGACAGAATAACTTCAGATGCAACGGTCTACCGCTCTGTTACGACTCAGGTTGAAATTCTCCACCACTTAACCGACAGAAAGAAACTACAGAAACTACCGACATGACGACAGACGGTATAATCATAACGACAGACCTGAATTTCTTCAGAACTGGCGGGATTCAAACAGGGCAGGGCCCTCTCGGCAAGGTGAATTTGTAGAAGTTAGGCCTCCTAATCCCAATAACGTCGCGCGCCAACAAAGAGACAGTAGACAATGACTCACACCGCAGGCAGCCACTTGCGCCGACTGGCTCAGAGAAAACTAACATAGACGCTAACCTTGAGAAAAATTTGAGCATTCCTTACCGACGTATACCACATGATAATTGCGTTGAAGCTGAAACTCTGCATACTAGGAAGAGTGAAGAATTACACCATATTACACACGTAAAACCTCTTATTGAGAGATAATCTGCTTTTTAAGTTAGTCTTTGCCATAAAATTTTTCACTTCACATTACTAGTACGCTTTGTCAAACTTAGAAACTGTTAACATGCAACAATGTTTTGAAGTGAACTATCGAGGCAAGGACCTAGGGAACTTATTTCGACAGTAATTACAAATGCATTGTTGTAGTGAACAGACGGCTCAGTGTTATTGTGTGTTCATTCTTGTTTCTTAGTTGCATGATTACGTAACAGCTATAAGGCTTACATATTTAGAACACATACTGATAACGTGATTTTAATGCAGCATTTTGGTTTACTTGAAAATACATTCTGGATTTAAAGTACTTTCTGTGAAAATACAGATGACTTAGTATTTGGTTTGCTTGACAGCTATACGATTATATCACGATGCTACTAATGAGTGTCACAACTTACATTGTTACTTTTCCGCCGTATCTCTTTTATATCTGTATGGTTTTTCTGTATTATTCTGGAAAGTAAAACATATTTAGTAGTAACTTCTGTGGTATAGCTACAATGAGATAGGTATTTTTTGTTGCACAACTACATGTTACAGTACAGTACTTTCTTGGTCACGGTAATGTACGTAATAACTACGATATCTATATGCATAGCATTTCACTTTTGTTTATGACGATGGAAGTACATTGACTTTTCTAGAAGTTTGCATGTGGAGGATGATAATTACGACGCTTGGCACATTTTTACCGTTATGTAATGACAGAAATTATCTTACAGTAAGATGTACAGTTCGGCGCTACAAGACACGCATTTGGCTGATTAATTTTTGTGTTCAAAACATTTTTAGAAAGATTCTTGAATTACAAAGATAGAAAGAAGGTTTTCAGTGAGACGTTTCATTCTGATGCTATAATCTGTAACACCTCAGGGTATAATTGCATTAATCTTGAGGGTGTACGTGCCTACTTAGTGTACTAAGCGTGTGGCAAGCGCTAGGAGCCCTAGGTAATGTGGTATTTGCTTATACAGCTTTACACATCATTACCATATTTCTCTAACACAGAATTACACAGCTAATGGTCATTTAACTGAGAGACAAACATTTTTTTTTACTACGTCAGTGACAGATATTTACGCAGTTACACAGCTGGATAACTTTGCACTTATGAAACTGTATTTTGTCAGTACTTTGTAAACTGTTCATATTTTTTAGGAACCATTGTGATACTATGAAAGCTTTGAATGAGATATTTGATATGGGATCATGATTTCTGAAGTACGTTTGAGGTAAATGACGGATGGAAATGAGCAGATAATTGTTTTTAGATTTTGAAATTATTTCAGAATGCTACGACATTTTTAGTTTTGACTGAGGTGTTGTGATGTTATTATTGTGATGACGATGTGTATTATGCTGTTGACATATGTTTATGTTCAATAAGCTGAAGCTATACGAAAAATTTGATTATGCTACATATTTATTATGATGAAATATTGAAGAAGTGTCGACAAATATGTATATGTGTAATAAGGTAAGGAATAATGAGTAGTGGTTAGGGTCTCTGACTTGTGAAAAAGGATGTTGGAAACCAAGAATCGTACTTTAAGAGTTATAAAACGTGTGTAAATGCGTGAATGTATCACAATGCCGGCGAAAATTTTTTGGACACTGTTACATTTGTAAGATTTTGTTTCTACAGATTTGTAACGCAAATATTTCGACCTGTGAAATTTTATTTGTATCAAAGCAGTAATCTGTATAAGAGAATGAGTTGTGATCAATTGGAAAAAATGCATTGAGAAACTATAAGAAAAAGGTTTGGCAAAAAAAGTAGTGTACAATGAAGAATAATTATTTTGAAAGAGGATATCAACAAAAATGTAGGGTTTAGGGACAACAGGTTTAGGTAGGATTTTCTTGGAAACAAATGATGAACTAAGGCAGATCTCCGAGAAGTAAAGAAAATTTTGTTTGCAAATCAAATAATATAAATACTGCAGTACCAAATGACACACTCAAAATAAACCCTGTGCTGTCCTTTTGTGTTATTCCGCTATGTGTTTGTTGACCCTTGTGTATTTGTGCTCTTCCTGTCTTTATCTGTTTATCTGATAAAAGTTATGTTGTAGAATTTTGCTAATACTAAACAACATTCAGCATTAATAATATTTTATTTACTTTGTAAAGATGTTCAGGGATTATTTACTCTGTTCTGTTTTAATGCTCGTGAGCGAAGTTAATGTTTCAAAAAGTATTCTCAATATTTTATTTATTTACTTGTGTCATAATTCCTGTAACATTGATGTATATGTTTATTTCTATTCTTTTGTAAAGCTCGTGTTACTACAATTGTTATCTGTACTATTGTTGTTGTTGTTGTCTTCAGTCTTGAGACAGGTATGATGCAGCTATCCATGCTACTCTATCCTGTACAAGCATCTTTGTCTCCCAGTACTTACTGCAACCTACATCCATCTGAATCTGCTTAGTGTATTCATTTCTTGGTCTCCCTCTACGATTTTTACCCTCCACGCTGCCCTCCAATGCTAAATTTGTGATCCCTTGATGCCTCAGAATATGTCCTACCAACCTGTCCCTTCTTCTTGTCAAGTTGTGCAACAAACTCCTCCCCAGTTCTATTCAATACTTCCTAATTAGTTATGTGATCTACCCATCTAATCTTCAGTATTCTTCTGTAGCACCACATTTCGAAAGCTTCTATTCTCTTCTTGTCCAAACTAGTTATCGTCCATGTTTCACTTCCATACATGGCTACACTCCATACAAATACTTTCAGAATCGTCTTCCTGACACTTAAATCTATACACGATGTTAACAAATTTCTCTTCTTCAGAAATGCTTTCCTTGCCATTGCCAGTCTACATTTTATACCCTCTCTACTTCGACCATCATCAGTTATTTTGCTCCCCAAATAGCAAAACTCCTTTACTACTTTAAGTGTCTTATTTCCTAATCTAATTCCCTCAGCATCACCCGAGTTAACTCGACTACATTCCATTATCCTCGTTTTGCTTTTGTTGATGTTCATCTTATATCCTCCTTTCAAGACACTGTCCATTCCGTTCAACTGCTCTTCCAAGTCCTTTGCTGTCTCTGACAGAATTACAATGTCATCGGCGAACCTCAACGTTTTTTTTCTTCTCCATTGACTTTATTACCTACTCCGAATTTTTCTTTTGTTTCCTTTACTACTTGCTCAATATACAGATTGAATAACATCGGGGAGAGGCTACAACCCTGTCGCACTCCCTTCCCAACTGCTGCTTGTTTTTCATGCCCCTCGACTCTTATAACTGCCGTCTGGTTTCAGTACAAATTGTAAATAGCCTTTCGCTCCCTGTATTTTACGCCTGCCACCTTTAGAAATTGAAAGAGAGTATATTCGAGTCAACATTGTCAAACACTTTCTCTAAGTCTACAGATGCTAGAAATGTAGGTTTGCCTTTCCTTAATCTTTCTTCTAAGATAAGTTGTAAGGTAAGTATTGCCTCACGTGTTCCAATATTTCTGCACAAGCCAAATTGATCTTCGCTGAGGTCGGCTTCTACCAGTTTTTCCATTCGTCTGTAAAGAATTCGCGTTAGTATTTTGCAGCTGTGACTTATTAAACTGACAGTTCGGTAATTTTCACATCTGTCAACACCTGCTTTCTTTGGGATTGGAATTATTATATTCTTCTTGAAGTCTGAGGGTATTTCGCCTGTTTCATACATCTTGCTCACCAGATGGTAGAGTTTTGTCAGGACTGGCTCTCCCAAGGCCGTCAGTAATTCTAATGGAATGTTGTCTACTCCCAGGGCCTTGTTTCGACTCAGGTCTTTCAGTGCTCTGCCAAACTCTTCACGCAGTACCATATCTCCCATTTCATCTTCATCTACATCCTCTTCCATTTCCATAATACTGTCCTCAAGTACATCGCCCTTGTATAGACCCTCTATATGCTCCTTCCACCTTTCTGCTTTCTCTTCTTTGCTTAGAACTGGGTTTCCATCAACGGTCTTGATATTCATACAAGTGGTTCTCTTTTCTCCAAAGGTCTCTTTAATTTTCCTGTAGGGAGTATCTATCTTACCCCTAGTGAGACAAGCCTCTACATCCTTACATTTGTCCTCTAGCCATCGATGCTTAGCCATTTTGCACTTCCTGTCAATCTCATTTTTGAGACGATTGTATTCCTTTTAGCCTGCTTCATTTACTGAGTTTTTATATTTTCTCCTTTCATCAGTTAAATTCAATATTTCTTCTGTTACTCAAGAATTTCTACTAGCCCTCGTCTTTTTACCTACTTTACCCTCTCCTGCCTTCACTACTTCATCCCTCAGAGCTACCCATTCCTCTTCTACTGTATTTCTTTCCCCCATTCCTGTCAATTGTTGCTTTATGCTCTCCCTGAAACTCTGTACAACCTCTGGTGTAGTCAGTTTATCTAAGTCCCATCTCCTTAAATTCCCACTATTATGTTCTTTAATTATGTATTTTGTACCTTTGTAATTGTATTCTCATGTCTTAAATTTGTAATTGTGTCGACACCAGTCCTTCATATTAATTATTTTCATTTCACTGCACACTTTCCTGTAGGTCATAGAATATGCACAATATATGACGAAAAAAAGGACTGTTAGTCCTCGTATGTGTGTCGATAATTCAGTAAGGGACTGGTTAACAGCACTACTGGTTCTAAGGACAATTAAAAACAAAATTTTTGTGAGTGCACAAGTGGTGGTTCATGGACTTGCTACAGTATCCGCAAGACACTTCGATGGTGATTGTGCAGCTGCACAGTTGTAAGAGGTGGTTGCATGCCATCTCTACAAGGACTACCGTGGGTCTGCACCTTTGGTGACCCACCAATACCATTATCTGGACAAGGACTACAGTGGGCCTGCACTTTGATGGCCCACCAGTACCCTTATTTCCACAAGGCCTGCAGTGGGTCAGCACCTCTGGTGGTCCACCAATACCATAATCACCACAAGAAGTAGAGTGGGTCTGCTCTGTGATGACATTCCTACCAATATACTTCATAACTTAGACTGAGTCTGCTGTGGGTTTGCTCTGTTGTGGCCCATTACCTGTCTGCATGTCAAGAGTCAGCACAGTGTTTCCGCTGGAAGGACAACACTACTTCTTAAAGACTGAATGGAAATCCACTACTTCCGTGTGCATTTTCTTTTACTGCTGAGACTTTGAGAAAAAAACTGCAGTTACTACTGAGATGAATGATCAGGACTGTCCTTATGAGAACACTTTTTCCTTTTGACCAACATGATATCAATAATTGTGTGCAATTGATATATTTGTTATCCTTAATATTAAAAAAGTTAGCAAATGCCTGTTGACCACTGCCCAAAACAATTTGTAAAAATTTTTGTGGGGAGCAGGAGGGCTATATAAATAGGCTGTTTAGGTTCTTATGTAGGTAACGCCACGTAGCGCTCTGTATGAAAATCACTGAATGTGCTGTGTGCAGTCTGTGGCTCGTTGGACTCATTTTTGGAATATTCTGTTATGTAGTGTTGGGCAGTGGGATGTGAACAGCACGTAGCTTTGGTCAGTTGGAGGTGAGCCGTCAGCAGTGGTGGATGTGGAGAGAGAGATGCCGGAGTTTTGAGAGGTTACTATAAGCGAACGATATGGACGTGGATCCGCCAGAAAGAGGAAATTTGTAAAGATGCATGTCATGAATTGATAGATATATATATGTGATGACTTTTGAAGATTATTAAGGTAAATACACTCCTGGAAATTGAAATAAGAACACCGTAAATTCATTGTCCCAGGAAGGGGAAACTCTATTGACACATTCCTGGGGTCAGATACATCACATGATCACACTGACAGAACCACAGGCACATAGACACAGGCAACATAGCATGCACAATGTCGGCACTAGTACAGTGTATATCCACCTTTCGCAGCAATGCAGGCTGCTATTCTCCCATGGAGACGATCGTAGAGATGCTGGATGCTTATGAAAACAAAACAGTATTTTATATATCTCGGTGTATAGGTATGTGATCACATAGCTTGTTGCTGACCAGTTGGTCGACTTTACTACTTTCAAACCAATTCGAAACAGAAAAAAGGTTTTAATATCGCCAATGCCGTATTAATTTCTGCATGCCTGAGGAGCGTTTTGGGGACTCTAGCAATCATTAGTTTATATTTATTTTTAGTTTAATGTCTGTGGAAGTACTGCATGCAATCGTTCATCGAGCAGGCAGATGACTTGGAGAACACAGTCCGTGGTTTCGTATGCGTATTGTAGCAATTTTGGGCCTGTGCTAAGTTCTTTCTATGTTTTGGGCTCCTCTTTGCTCCCTCATGCACGTAATAAAAGGCTTGTACACTACGCACTTTCCTTCAAAATATTTGAGGCTCCAAATATCTCCGATATAAACATGTTTCACTAAAAAGATTTTTGAATAACTTTTGGTTTAGGCATATGTAGTAATGATTTTGACCATGTGTTCATTGTTTTGTTGAAGCTGTGATTGCATCTGTGACGAAATAATCGCAAAGTTAAATTCTATGACAACTGTTCCATTGGATGTTTGGACGTCGACCGTGTGATCTAAGGCTTTGTTTCAAATGTGAACCAACGATTTTAGCGCAACAGACTGAGAACAGCACAAGGGTTGCGTTTTATCATTTTACAGACAAAATTCACTTGTATGTAAATAAGTTGTAACGTCATCTTATGGTAGCAGTAAATATAATTCGTATTATCACGATTTTTATGTGAACGGTGCTAACTAGTGATGTAAATACAAGCTGTGCCCCTTACCACCACCTTCATTGCAAACATTCATTACTGGTACCAGTAATGTGTGGAGAATAGGATACTTGATTATATTATTTCACTGTGAAGCAAGTCTGTAAAAAGTTTTGTCTATGTTTCTGACTATTTTACTGTTCTTGAATGTGCTGTGGCGTTTGTCATTTGTTTCAAGTCCTGGTAGCTTCCAAATGCTCAAGGGGAAGTAATTAGCTAATAGTGAAAAATCATGTAATACACTGTTTTATTTCAAAAATAAATGACAGGACAATGATTTCTCTGAGCTGATGATATTTTCGAAAACATTAAAAAATGCTTCAAGGCAAATGTATTAACACTGAATTTCGACAAGTACACGCAGATGACAAGCTCTGAAGAACATCACAAGTTATGAGAATCGGTTTCTGAAATATTGAAACCTGAGAGCTGTAACCGCAAACTTGAATGGTAAGCCCACTGCCTAGAACTGCTAATGCCTCTTGATTCAACCAAATTTCAAGTAAGCGTGATTACTACTATAGGTCACTGCCCACCTGGCTAGCCGCGCAGTCTAACGCGCTGCTTCCCTAGCGGGAAGGCGTACCAGTGCCCGGCACGAATCTCCCTGGTGGATTAGTGTCGAGGTTCGGTGTGCCTACCAGCCTGTGAATGGTTATTAGCCGCTTTTCCATTTACCTCGGCGAATGCGGACTGGTTCCGCTTATTCCGCCTCAGTTACACTATACTGGAGGTTGCTGCGCAAACACTGACACCAAGTACGCGTACACTATACTTACTCTACCCCCTCTACCGCGAAAACATTCGGAGTTACAGTTGCCTGGCATGAGACATTTCTCGGGGGTTGGACTGCTTTTGCCTGTTGTGGGGTTGTGAACCACTGAGGGCTACGGCGGGACGAAGCCTCTCCGTCGTTTCTAGGTCCCCGGTTTAATACACACAATACACTATAAGTCATCTAAATCTGTTACTGAACTACAGAGATTTGCGAGACTTACGGACGAATGTGACCCTCGCATGATGTTTTTCGTGCCACTGCGAAGGAAGTGTCTTAAGAAATTGGTCACCAAAATCACATCCGGTAAAATATATTCGCATTTTATTACAAACAAACTGTTTAAACTCATTATTGACAACTCGCTGGATCTGATGAATTTCTGGATCAAAACCTTTAATATTTTTTCCGGTTGTTCTGCTTTGTCACTCAACGAGTTGACCATTTTTAGTTTTGATTGAGAAGACTTACTGCAGGATGAAACACGGCCACCGAGCGAGGACGCGAGACAGGCATAACAAACAGGACATAAATACGGTGCTTTGGCTTGAGAAAGGGCGCAGTATGATCTTCAACACATAGTGATACGGAAAATATAAACAGTAGTTATAGCTTTCTCTTCTTGTACTATAATCCAGATTCATAACGGAAACATAATTATTTCTAGAAATAAATAACTTCCGCCTTTCACCTCGCGTGATAGCTTCTGGGTCAGGGAGATTGTGCTTCGATTAAAGTGACTGCAGTTCATTGTAAACCTTCAGCGTTCCCAAAGGACATTTCCTCTCAAAATTGATTCTGAGAATTACTTTATTCATCTCATGCTTTCATAATAACTGAAATGAGCTTTACTTGCATCTCATGCTTTCATAATAACTGAAATGTCCTTTGCTCTAAAAAATTCCAGATAAAAGACAAGTACCGCTGTATGTATTTGTATTTGATGCTCGCTGCTCTGGAAACGAATGCAATAATTTAGGACTGGAAATCTCAATCTGCAGGAGTTCCATAGGCATTTTTACCATATATTTCCCATAGTAAGTTAAATAATGCAAATGTGCCTAAAATTACGTGCATCGAATGTACACTAGTTGTAATTTTCATTTTCTTTTATTGCGAAATACGTTTACATGAAAAATTTTTGTTCTAAGTACTTAAAGAATTATTATATTTCATATTCGCTTCACTCTCATCTCTGCTCACTCATAGGCTCTCTCTCTCTGATGACAAGCGACAGATTATATGCATGAGTTTAGGCCCTGTTTCGAACCTTTCGTGGCTATCTTCCTCAATAATTATGATGCACAAAGCATTATCTACGTCTTACGTTTGTGTTTTTTCATGAACTTTCAGCTTCTTTTGCAAATGTCTCCATTATGATATGAACACTGTAATTTAAGCCTGCAGTGTATCAGCTCCAGCACAGGAATTTGTGCTTTTTCCCAACGGATCATGACTTCCAGCAGAGCTAGTGTGGCTCTGTAAAGGGGAACCACAAAATTTCCTTGACAAATGGCAGTTTAATTTTAATTAATTCCTGAATAAATACATAATCTTCTGTTAACTGTTTCTGGAGGGGAATATAGTACATGTTATGATTGCTACCCTCCCCAGAAAGTGAAAGTCAGTGGGGGCAGACAGGGTTGGGTAATCAAAGGGACGAGCACGATTCGCTCTTTCCTCTCTCTATCTATCTTCGCGTCTGTGACCCGTCATGAGAACTTATTCAAATATGGAATGTGATGTAAATAAGTAGAATATATTGGTTGCAAGGACTTCATCCTTTTCCCTCGTCGTGCTGGGTTCTACATGAAATCGAGCCTAACTGGAAAAAAAAAGATTATCGAAAATTAAAAAAGGCCGTATAAGCGGCGCCCAAGGATTCAAATGTTCGGCAGTGTACCAGAGCACGTAGCCCATTAACTGGCGTCATCCCCATCGGGGAATTTGTCTTCGTAAGAGAAATTTTGTATTTGTAATTATTTTGGCAGCATTTGTGAGAACTTTGCATTTTCCTTTAGAACTTTGTCAAGCTGGTATATTTATTGGTAGTCAGCTATTGTTGAACGATTGGACTGCAATGGATTATTTGCATGAAGAGGTACAGATTGTCAATGTAACAAGAGTTGAACATTTTCAAAACAGCGTAATTTAAAATATTAAGTAAATGTGTGAATTCCTAAGGGACTAAACTGCTGAGGACATCACATTAATATGTAAATAACTTCCACCACTGTGTGCTGGCTTCTTCTGTTATTGTTTAGAAGATTTTTATCTGTTATTTACTTCCAACACACATTTTATTTTCCCACGAGGGCTTTCTGAATTTCGATTTCGATTTGGAACTCATGGCAGATCTCGCCTAAAATAATTTTGGTTTTTCCTTTCTCCTGGCCACAATGATTCTCTATAAAGCATTTTCTGTAATGTAAATCGAATAAACTGTGAATGATCAGAATTTCATGGCTTTTTCTGATGATGAGGGTGAAGTGAATGAGACCATTGACTATGTCGAGATCCCTCGAAGTCGCCCGGAGAAAATATCTATGATGATATCGAAGATACTCTTTCAGGCACCTTGAAAGTTGATACTAATGAAGAATGGAAGGAAAAAGAATATTCAGGTCATCGCAAGAAGAAATGGAAGCTAATTTCATTTCTAATTGGCCAACAGCAAGTGCAGTTCACAGTAAAACCTATCCCTCATCTAGCAGAAGTTGAACAGTGTAAATGTCATTTGGTAGCAGGACTAAAACAAAAGTCTGCAGTTTCGTACTTTGAAGAAGTTTTTAAGAAAAAGTACTGAAGTTTATTGCCAGTGGCAGCGTCCAATATGCTGCACAGAAGAATAATCACACTTTTGAGTTATCCAAGAAATGCATGAAAATATTCGTAAGCATATTGCTCTTCACTGGATGTCATGCTCTCACACGGGAACAATAATATTGGAACGAAGATGATGACTATGATATAATGAGCTAACGATGGTGTATGAGCTGCAAAGGTATCTGGAAATCAGGTGCTATCTTTAATTCAGTTACGGTATAGATCTGAACTGAATTCCAGCTGAGGAAAGGCATAAACTGTCAAAATTCGTCCGGTGATGAATTTACTTTATATTAATAATTTCATAAAATTTAAAGTTTTATCTCATAGTCTGAGTACTGATGAGCTAATGGTTCCAAATTACGGACATTATTATCTAAAGCAATTCATTCCATGGAAACCAATAAAATTCGGATTCAAGTAGTGGGCCATGTGCTGTTCCCAAAGCGATTACTTTTGTCGTATGTCCGTTTATGAGAGAAAATCGGATTCAAGTGATGTTTCACTTTTGCGAAACACAGAGAGTCGCCTGTGTCATTACTTCTATTTGAGGTTCGACTAAAATATAGCTTTTACTCCAAGATTATTTCCTTTTTTCAGTTTACATTCCTTCTCTCAGACTCTAAATCAATCAGGCAACCCAGCAATAAATGGAGATTGAAGAAAAAATACTGCCACTTAATGGGTTAAATATTGTGTAGATAATGTAGTGATGCCTAAGATTGAATTATAGAAGTTTATATTGGACAATTTGCTCCACTTTTCACAGAAACCTTAAAATATATTGTTTAACGTTAACTTATAATTATAATTAGCATTGCATTGCAGTACTGCATAGCCATTCCACTGTAGTGGGCTTATATTAAATTAAACCCACGTATTTCATTTCTTTCTACAACAAGAGAATGCTCTCTGTACTCATCATCATCGTCATCGTTTTCCAACTCCATTTTCCTGGGTGTGATGTACAAGCGCTCGCCATCTCCTTCTATCGTCATAAATCTTCTGCTCCAGGGTTACTTCCTGCTGGTGTCCTTTCACCTCCACATCTGATCTTACTGATCTTAAAGACTCTATCCAGCCTTTGCTTGGTCTTCCCCGTGGTATTTTTCCTACGAGCTTCTGGTTGAAATACGTTTTGGGATGTCTCACGCTCTTCATTCTGCTTATGTGCGCATACCACTGAAGCTGCTTCATCATGACAGTTGTAATATGAACCTCAATACTAGCTAATTTTCTATTCACCTCTTTCCTGATTTCGTCTTTTCTAGTCGCTTGGTCCACAGTTCTAAAGAATCTCATTTCTGTTGCCTGAATACTACTCAGGTCTTTGTTTAGTGGAGTACATGTTGCCACCATATGTTAGGATTGATGCGAAGTAGGTGTGGTACATGGCAGCTTTTTATTTTCATGGCATTTTATTGTCCCAGAGAAGATTTCTGATGCGACTGTAAAAATGGGATGGTTTGTGGGTCCTACTGAGTATTTTATGCTTCATGGTGTTGTCTTTCCAGATCATGCTTCCTAGGTACTTGAAATGGGAAACAGATTCTACACTAATGCCCATTACATTGCTACACGAAAAAGATGACGTGCTACAGACGCGAAATTTAACCGACAGGAAAAGGATGCTGTGATATGCAAATGATTAACTTTTTACCGCATTCACACAAGGCTGGTGCCGATGGCAACACCTACAACGTGCTGACATGTGGAAAGTTTCCAACCGATTTCTCATTGAAAAACAGCACTTGAACGGCTTTGGCTAGTGAAACGTTGTTGTGATGCCTCGTGTAAGGAGGAGAAATGCATACCATCACGTTTCCGACTTAGATAAAGATCGGATTGTAGCCTATCACGATTGCGGTTTGTCGTATCGCGACATTGCTGCTCGCGTTGGTCGAGATCCAATGACTGTTAGCAGAATATGGAATCGGTGGGTTCATGGGGGTAATACGGAACGCCGTGCTGGATCCCAACGGCCTCGTATCACTAGCAGTCGAGATGACAGGCATCTTATCCGCATGGCTGTAACGGATCGTGCAGCCCCGTCCCAATCCCCGAGTCAACAGATGGGGACGTTTGCAAGATAACAACCATCTGTACGAACAGTTCGACGACGTTTCCAGCAGCATGGACTATCAGCTCGGAGACCATGGCTGCGGTTACACTTGACGCTGCAACACAAACAGGAGCGCCTGCGTTGGTGTACTCAACGACGAACCTGGGTGCACGAATGGCAAAACGTCCTTTTTCGGATGAATCCAGGTTCTGTTTACAGCATCATGATGGTCGCATCCGTGTTTGGCGACATCACGGTGAAAGCACATTGTATGCGTGTATTCGTCATCGCCATACGGGCGTATGACCCGGCGTGATGGTATGGGGTGCTATTGGTAACACGTCTCGGTCACCTCTTGTTCGCATGGACGGCACTTTGAACAGTGGACGTTACATTTCAGATGTGTTACGATCCGTGGCTCTACCCTTCATTCGATCCCTGCGAAACCCTACATTTCAGCAGGATAATGCACGACCGCATGTTGCAGGTCCTGTACGGACCTTACTGGGTACAGAAAACGTTCGACTGTTGCGCTGGCCAGCACATTTTCCAGATCTCTCACCAATTGAAAACGTCTGGTCAATGGTGGCCGAGCAACTGACTCGTCACAATACGCCAGTAACTACTCGTGATGAACTGTGGTATCTTGTTGAAGATGCATGGGCAGCTGTACCTGTACACGCTATCCAAGCTCTGTTTGACTCAATGCCCAGGCGTATCAAGGCCGTTATTACCGCCAGAGGTGGTTGTTCTGGGTAATGATTTCTCAGGATCTATGCACCAAAATTGCGTGAAAATGTAATCACATGTCAGTTCTAGTATAATATATTTGTCCAATGAATACCCGTTTGTCACCTGCATTTCTTCTTGGTGTAGCAATTTTAATGAACAGAAGTGTACTTTGACTCCTTGTAGAAATATGCTTGAGATTGTCCCTTGCCTGTTGATGATCATTTCTACGGTCTTTGTTTTAGAAGCTATTATTCCGAAATTTTTGAATGTGTTGTTTCAGTCAATCAGTTTCTTCTGTGCTTCAGCTTCTGTCTGTCCCCATACTATCAAATCATGAGCAAAAACCGGGGCATTTGGATCGTTGTCTATTTTCTTGATATATTTTATGATCTTGTTGGCTGGTATTAAAAACAAGATAGGTGATAGGGCAGTTCCTTTTTGGAAATCTCTCTTTGTTTCAAACCATTCTGATCGTCCGTTGCCTATCTGGACTCTCTCAATTGTACCTGTGAAATTATCTCCAAAAGGTATTTTAGGCTCCTAGCGTGAGAGCGATTTGGGAAAAACTTTAACACGAAATGTAAACAAGTAAAGCAACGGAAGTCCGCCCGTCGTTCTGTTTCCTGCATTATTTCTGTAACAGTTGCCTTCTGCTGCGACCTAAACAGAATGGCCAACGCGTAGATCTACACTGACGCTGAGTGTTTATGGTCGATCACTCTTAGCACAGATAGAGAGAAGGAGAGAGGGAGAGGAACTGGACAGGGGGGTTTCCGGCCTGGTGCGCAGAGCAAACGGACGAGCAAGCTGGCTGGCGGCCGGTCTAGGGGCGCAGTCAGCCAGCCACGCCAGCGGGATACAGGGATGGCCGGCGAGCGGCCGCCACCGCACCACCGCGCATGCGCCTCTCTGCCACGCTGCAACGCACGCCATGCTAGAGGATTCACTTTCGCGGCGACTAATGCACAGCGCCGCCCGCGGCCGTAATGGACGGTTAACCTTTGATGGCCGCCTGTACTGTGTGATCATTCTGATTGGCTTGAATCCGCCGGCAAGGGAGCATGCGGGCGCGCCATGCGGGCGCAAAGTACATACTCGCCGCTTCTGCCGGAGAGCCCGCCTGAGAAGGACGGTTCGCGCCGAGACCGAACTAACGCAGTTTCCAATCCTGACACACACATTCCGTATGGCCAGTCACAACAGCAATTTTTCAGTACCTCTATCCTACCTTAGCAGATTATCATAGGCGAAACATTCTTCCTCAATAATACAACAAAAGAACATTATTCTTGTCAAATATCGTTTTAAACTGACGCTGATTGTGGGATAAGTCTGTTCAACTTAAGGCTAATTCGAGCGTGTTTTGGTTATAGATACGAACCATTCCTAAAGATGACGAATAGTGTGCGTGATGACTGTGGAGTGTGGGAGTAACTTAAGCCTTCTATACAGCTTTGGGAAAATTCTGCCACCTTTCAATCTTTCAAACCAACTTTACTAGTACGTATCGGGCAGCGACTGCAACACAGCAGTCCCAGAAGGGTCCGCTGAATCTACCTCTATCGGATGTCAGCCTTATCACGTGACACAATGATGTTGATGATATAATTGTTTATCAAGTAATACGTGCGCTAACAGGAAGAGAACAGAATACTGACAGTATAGTTTCTTGCGTCTGTTTTAGTTTTTTCAGTGCAGATTCTGGCGACACAGTAATGAGTAGCTTAGCCCAAAATATCAAATGACAGGTGACAGTTTTGTTGTGAGATGTCAGAGCTGAGCAATGGGAACACGCAGTCTTTGTTGGGGTGTAAAATCAATCAATAGTGTAGGTCTAAGCATACGTTAGGATGAAAATTCGCACTTTGGTTGCGAACTGGCGAAACGGTATCAAAGGCTTTAGTTTATTTGCCCATAGCACGTATAAGTGCAGATTACCGACATTTTTCGGAGTCTGACAAAAGCTGAAGCATTGGAATGAGAGTCCGCCCCAGTTAGCTGAGTGGTCAGCGCGACAGAATGTTAATCCTAAGGGCCCGGGTTCGATTCCCGGCTGGGTCGGAGATTTTCTCTGCCCAGGGACTAGGTTTTGGCTTGTCCTAATCGTCACCATTTCATCCCCATCGACGCGCAAGTCACGGAAGTGGCGTCAAATCGAAAGACTTGCACCCGGCGAACGGTCTACCCGACGGGAGGCCCTAGTCATACGACATTGGAATGAGAGACATGGAAGCATCATAGCCACATATTGTATAGACAGCTGACCGTCGTATGTTAACTGCATAACAAATGGTGTCGAGATGGAGGCTGGATAACAGTGATGTTGACACGGGACCGTCCAGAAGCAATATATGATGAGAGGATAGCAGACTTGGTTGGCGTTCTCCGACCTGACCCTGACGACTTGGTGGATGACAACAGCTGATGCCTGGATAGAGGCTGCAGTAGTAGTGTCCGTCAACAGGTGCAGATCCAGGGTCGTCACTGCTTTTTCTCTCCTAGGCTCCGCTAAAATATTACTCGCGATTATCCACGCTTTTAACATAACACGGACGCATATGAATATAAGAACAATAACAACATCTTCTTCTTCGGCGTGCACCCCCCCCCCCCCTCCACTGCCCGATGTGTTACAGGTGTTACATGCTTTCGACATCCACAGGCCTCTATCGTTTCTGTCGTCCAGTCCCAGATTAATGTCTTCCACTGCTTCCGGTATCACTGTTTCCCCATCTTAGCACTGGCCTTCCTCTGCTTTTCCTGCATGACGGCTCCCACTACGAAATCCTCGTTGGCGCTCTGTTCTCCAGTTCTACTTACGGAGCACGTTATCTCCATTCGCCTCCATACTTCCTCATTTCGCATCCTGTCTTGCCTCGTTAACTACAGACATCTTCTCACATACGCCAATTCCACTGTTGCAATTTTCTCCTTAAATTTCCTTGTTTGAGGCCACGTCTCAGCTCCATATAGTACTGTGTTCTCCGCCATACTGTGAAATGTTCTTTTCTTACTGTTGTGAGGGGTATTGTTATTCTGTATTACCCTTTCCAACGCTTTAGCAGCTCTGTTTCTCATTGCTGTTCTGGAATTAATATCCTTTTCCCAAGTTCTGGAGTTATCTACTATTTTTTCCCTGTATTTGTAGCGTCTGCACGACATTATTTCTCCATCCTATGTGTCAGTTTTCGTCAAATCTTGTCCCACACGCATACTCTGCGTTGTGTCCAGATTTATTCCCAAACCGCATACACCATGTTCCTCTTTAAGCTTAGTCAGCATGTATTCCACATTTTCTTCATCCTGAGAGAATATTACCTGGCCATCCGTAAGAGAGGAGAGTATAGACACCAATCTTTATTCCTATGCCTGAGCATTTCCAGTACCATCCATTCACTGCTAATTCCAAATGAATGTTACACAGAGTAGATAACATTCGACACCCTTGGTTTAGACCTTCAAGGACGAAAATGCTACGGGTAACTTTCTTTCACATTTTAATCGTTTTTTTGTGTTCATGTATAACTTGTTGACCAGATTAATCCTCACTGCTTCCCATAATTTTATTGTAGCAAATAGTCATAAACCTTCTGCATAAAGGTAATATATTCGTTGCATTTTTCCAGTAGCTCCCAGATATTATGATTGTCGCAAAGACGTTAATGTTTTCGGCTAAAACCACTTTGTTCTTCATTTAAATCCATCACAGCGCTTTCTGTTTTCTTACTCAAAATACCCGCGAAGAGCCAATTTGTTTCAGGCAGAACACTTATTCCTCTATAATTTGATTGTACCCTGTTGCTACCTGTTTTTTAATATTGAGCGAATATATGGCAAATTCCGTAATATCGGTGAATCTTCTCTCGCCTCTGTTTTGCCATTAAGTTCATGTAGTTATGCCACCACTACACTTCCTCCATACTCCGGAAGTTCGATTCATATATTGCCCGGTCTTTCGGATTTATTTACTTTTGCTTCCGGAAGCTCTTCTTTCACATCCTCCTCCGTTAATTTTATATTGTTTTCTTCTCAGATCTTAACTTCTCCTTCTCCCTTTGTAATCCATCCTATTTTCCTGAAATAATGTTGAATAATGTTATGTCTTCAGTAGACTTATTGTATCCTGTTGTCCCGTCTATGTTCCTACACAGCCTGTCCCAATGTTTACTCCTTTCCATCCACTGATCCTGTTGTCCGATATCAACATATATGTCTCATAATTACCAAATCTTATCACTTAATCATTTCATACATGCTTCTCTGTTTTCTTGAGTCGTGTCTTTCAGCTCACTGGAAAACTGTTTTACATATATCTCCTTCAATTTACCCTTTCAAAAAGCTTCTCTTGCTGCTTCCAAAAGATTTCCTTTCAGGTGTTCGTGCATAGGAGTGGGATCTTCTGTCCTTTCCATGTAAAGTTAATTCTGGAACCTATTTAGGTACAGCATATTATCACTGTATTGTTTATTTATTTACATGTCAAGTTCCGTAGGACCAAATTGATGAGCAAATCTTGAGGGTTATGGAACGTGTCATTACAGAAAATTACAACATAAAAGTAATAATAGATGAAAATGAAATGTTTATGAACAAAAAAGGTCAAGCCATAAGTTTCAGTAAACAATGTAACATAAGTATCTTCTAAATTTTTCAATTAAATTCTCAAGAGAATAGGAGGAGTGATCTATGAGGAAACTCTTCAGTTTCGATTTAAAAGCGTGTGGATTACTGTTAAGATTTTTGAATTTTTGTGGTAGCCTATAGAAAATGGATCCAGCAGTATACTGCACACATTTCTGTACAAGTGTTAAGGAAGTCCGATCAAAATGCAGGTTGGATTTCTACCGAGAATTAACTGAGTGAATGCCGCTTGCCTGGGAAACATTCTGATATTGTTAACACGAAACGACAGAAAAGAATATATATATATTAAGAGGCCAGTGTCAAAATACCAAGACAAGTGAACAGGAGTCGACAAGATATTCGCAAATTTAGACCACTTATTGCCCGAATGCCCTTTTCCGAGCCACAAATATCCTTTAAGAATGCAAAAAGTGTTGCCCCCAATATAATACCATACGACATAACCGAATGAAAATAAGCAAAATATACTAATTTTCGTGTCGAACGGTCACTTATTTCAGATACGTTGGAATAGTAAAAATGGTAGTATTAAGTCCTTGAACATGATCCTGAATGTGGGCTTCCCAGGACAGTTTACATATCTATTTGAACACCTAGAAATTTGAGCTGCTCAGCATTCTGTGAAATTAAAGTGTCGGGTTTTCTTGAATTATTGTGTCAGAAACTTTAAAAACTGAGTCTTACTGTGATTTAACGTCAGTTTATTTTCAACAAGCCATGAACTTAGGTCATGAACTGCACTGTTTGAAACCCAGCCAGGGTTGCATACAACATCCTTTACTACCAAGCTAGTAGCATCAGCAAACAGAAATATTTTAGAGTTACCTGTAATACTGGAGGGCATATCATTTATATAAATAAAGAACTAGAATGTCCCCATCACTGATCCCCCCCCCCACACCCCCCTCACCTACACCATTTGACCGTACCCCACGCAGACCCCATATCACAGCCTTTCCCAACACTGTGAATAATGACCTTTTGCTGTCTACTGTTGAAGTAAGACGGGAACCAATTGTGAGACACTCCCCGTATTCAGTAATGGTTCAATTTCGGGAGCAATATTTCGCGATCAACACAATCAAAAGCCTTTGTTAAAACATAAAATATGCCTAGTACTCGAAATCTTTTGTTTAACCCATCCAGTACCTCACAGAGCAAAGAGAATATAGCATTTTCAGTTGTCAAACGACTTTTAAAGCTGTACTGTACACTTGATAGCACATTATGTGATGTAAAATTATCAATTATCATTACGAACACAGCTATTTCAGTAATTTGCAAATATTCCAACTTCTAAGACAAACTGTTGTTTTGCAAAGTGAAAGTCGTAGTCTGCCAGTTCTTGTTGTATGAAATCTGTGATAGGAACTGAAAGGAAGCACATCTTTTTCCACAGATGAGGTGCAGATCCAACGCTCCAACATTCTTCCAGGAGGCACCGATTATTTTTCGTGGGTTTCTTCCCTTACTTCACTACCTTTCCAGACTGTGGAGTTCAATCTACCACTCCGCTGATAGTCCTCGTCCGCTCCGAGTATTTGATTTCCTCGATACCGACTATATCTGTGGGACATTTCCCCACCTACCACCTGGAAACATTCGTGATGGGGGACAACCAAACGCATATGGGTAATGTGTGAAATCCAAAATAATTCTCTCTCTGCCGAGGACTAAGCGCTAGTTTGAAACTTTCTCCCATAAAAAAGTGTGCGCTGGATGGGAACTCGAACCTTGGATGTTTACCTTTAGCGGAGAAGTGTGCTACCACCTGATCTATCGAAGCGCAATTCTATACCATCCTCACAGCTTCACCTCTGCTAATACCTCATCTCCTAAAACCTAAGAGACATGATTCGATAGCTCCGTGATGTTTGGAAGGTAGGAGATAAGGTACTGGCGGAAGTGAACTTGTGAGGGCGGATCGTGAGTCGTGCTTGAATAGCGCTAGTCGCTAGAGCACTTACCAGTCCATGGTTAGAGTCCCAGTCTGGCATACAATTTTAATTTGCTAGGAATTTTCAATATATAAAATGTGCCAACTTAAATCACAGTCCAGCCTCATTAATATGACCACTGTCTATGTTCCAAGTCAATGTGCAATATCCAAGCATAGACGATAGGTGGCAACAAGAGCAGTGGAAGATTTATAAGGGGTGGCAGGGGGACGTGGATAACAGTGCGTTCAATCTCGTAACGCAAAAGAGGAGGGAATGACTTGACGTTCAAAAGAGTCTGGTTCATCCACCCATGCTGACCGTTGTTCATCGGTTTGGATCTGAACGCCGGTACCGCAACTGGATGTCCACTGCGTGGTGGTAGGTAACCCTTTAGATGAATCACGTTTTATGCACCATTGGACAGTTGACCATTGGCGTGAAGGAACCTGAAACAATTGTCAGAACTGTCCAGGCCAGAGAAGGGAGCGTTATAGTCTGGGGAATGTTTCCGTAAATTTCTTTGCTGATCTCGTAATTCTGGAAGACACAGTGAATCAACATAAGCGTGCATATATCCTTGGGGATAATGTCCAACGCTACATACATACGGTTTCACCTTGTCGCACAATTATATTTATCAGCAGGACAATGAAACATGTTACAGAGCTCGCAGTGCACGTGTGTAGCTTGGAGAACACCATGATAGGTTTATGGTACTCCCTGCTCACCAAACCTCTCAGGTTTAAACCAAATTGGGAATCCTGGAGACGACCTTGATCGGAACGTTCGTGCTATGAATCCTCAACCGGGACACATAGAGCAGTTAGCCAGGTCACTGGAGTTTGCATGTCTCCACATCCTTGTCGGTACCTTCCAGAACCTTATTGACTCTTCCGGGAGATGGTTATTCACGCTTGTGAGATGTGGTCATATTAATGTGACCGGTCTGTCCAATAGAAGATAAATGAATGTGTTCTTCAAGGAGTTCTTGTCACTTCAGATTTGTCAGTCTCGATCTTTCGGCAACACCTTCTGTTGTCTCCATCACGAGATTTCAATAGATTTTTAGGTACTGTAGTTGGAATGATTACGTCATGGAGACCTCACGAAGTCTTCCATTCCCATGATTACCAACTGTACTGTGAGCCTCCTCAGTGTGCTTTTCTATCAGTTTCAGGATCACATGCTACCGAGAGTATGTCGATATTTGTGACTGATGAACATGGGCAGCCATATTAGCACTAGTAGTACCAGACTTCGCCATACCCATAGTAGTACTGTATGGGTCATTTTTGACTCACAGTAGGAAACCACAGCCTTATTCCTATTTGGATAGTGTTTTGAATGTCACCATGCTGACAATACGTTCAGTAACACTCTAAAGTGTAACCAAAAGATAATTCGGTCACTAAAACGAATAGTACACCCTCAAACATAAATTTTGAGAAATTAACTTTTTTTGTTTTAAAATTTACAGAACAAATGCCGCAGTCTTTCATCAATCATTGTTAAAGCAAGCCAAACAGAGTAAAAATATACTCTTTATATGAGTAGTACTTTTACTTTTACAAACATATGAGGTAAGTACCAACCATTTGTCAAAGTTTCTAAAACGCAGTAGGCGAATAAAATGTTCTGCATGTGTATTGCTTATTACAATCAAGGAACTAAACATACAAACAGCTTCAGTGCATAATTATAAATATTACGATGTATTTAGGAACAAAGAGTTGACAGATTTATCTAAGCTGGGATAGTCTCATGGTTCAACCATTCGACAAGAGTTTCTGCTTGCCAGGCAGCTTTTGCACACATGCTTGTTGCCCTTGAAGCAAACGTTTTATGTTTTATTCCCCTTTTGTTGCTTGCACTTAACCTGAATTTGACAACACCACCTGCTTCCATATATCCCAGCGCTGATATCGATTGCCTGGAATGGAATATTAGCTCCACTCTGCAGTTTGTAGGGGGCAGCAAGCTCGTGTGCTACTCTCAGAATAAAGTCTATGCCAGAAATCTTCTGAAAGGTAAGTAACTTATGAACTGTGTGGCCATGATCATGGCACGGTCAGGTATATAGCAAAAGACACGCACAGGCTATTGGTGAGTGCAAGCTCGGACACCGTAGTGTCTAGCCATTTGAACAACTACATCAACTCCACTGTTAGTTTCGTTATAAAACGTTATGTTTTCTGGAGGTTTCTTCTCGGTATTCCCGTTCACATGGTGAGAAGATTGTCATTTGACTTGTACAAGTGTGTAGCATAAAATTCATTCCAGAATGAGATTTTCACTCTGCAGCGGAGTGTGCGCTGATATGAAACTT
Organism: Schistocerca americana; assembly: GCF_021461395.2. Classification (NCBI taxonomy): domain Eukaryota; kingdom Metazoa; phylum Arthropoda; class Insecta; order Orthoptera; family Acrididae; genus Schistocerca; species Schistocerca americana. The sequence continues at coordinate 383,432,007 of NC_060123.1, read as the reverse complement.
CCTGGCAGATTAAAACTGTGTGCCCGACCGAGACTCGAACTCGGGTCCTTTGCCTTTCGCGGGCAAGTGCTCTACCATCTGAGCTGTGAAGACCGGGCGTCAGTCGTGCTTCGGTAGCTCAGATGGTAGAGCACTTGCCCGCGAAAGGCAAAGGTCCCGAGTTCCAGTCTCGGTCGGGCACTCAGTTTTAATCTGCCAGGAAGTTTCATATCAGCGCACACTCCGCTGCAGAGTGAAAATCTCATTCTGGAAACATCCACCAGGCTGTGGCTAAGCCATATCTCCGCAATATCCTTTCTTTCAGGAGTCCTAGTTCTGCAAGGTTCGCAGGAGAGCTTCTGTAAAGTTTGGAAGGTAGGAGACGGGATACTGGCAGAAGTAAAGCTGTGAGGACGGGGCGTGAGTCGTGCTTCGGTAGCTCAGCAGTCCGCCTTTAGCCGCGGAGCAGCTCGGACTTGTTTACGTCCCGGCTGCGAACGATCGCGGAAGAAGCGGTGTTTACACCGTCGTCACTCGCGTGTGTTACTGTTTGAATCGAACGCAATGGCACACAATTTCCGAAAAACCACGATACAGTTCACGTTCTGTAACGAGTATGCACGACCGAAGGCTTTCGAAATCGAACGTTTCTTGCGGGACGAAGTGCAACTTAATTACACGGAGATTATTGGAATTCATTTATCAATCGTGAGCAGCATTCTTTACGTAAAGATGATTGACGACGCAGCATGTGATAGGATCATTGAAGCCGCCAAACGAGGATTCCAGTTCCGACACTCCGTTGGTCATGTTGGCGAAGTTTTAGTCGCTCATTCGGGCCTGGGCGGCGTACGATTCGAGTCTTTGAGCTGCCTTTCGAGGTACCAGAATCATTGGTCACTCAATCGCTCCAGCCATATGGCAGAGTTATCAGTCATACGGCCGAACGTTGGGCAAGTTTTAGCACCTACCCAGTGCTCAATGGTGTCCGACAGGTGCGAATTGGCCTTACGAAACATGTGCCATCGTACATCAACATCGGCGGCTGTCGAGCTATTGTCATCTATGATGGACAGCCCCGGACATGCTCCGGGTGTGGTGGTGAAGGACATCTTCGATCTGCTTGCATGCAGAGGAGACTCGTGCAACTCCCCAGCGGAGACCTCCAGAATCCGACTACACCAACGTCACTGTCGATGACTTGCGTGGCGGCACTTCGCGGGGAGGTGACGCCGAGGTCGGAGCGCACTATCGACCCGACGCCGCAGTTGATTGAGACGCCTTCGGACCCCACTGAAGAAGGAATGGCTCCGACCAACCTCCAATCCCAGACATTACAGGTGGTGCAGAAAGAGGATGACAGCATCACAACAGGCATGGAAGCTGAAGTGGAACGGCCCCAGGGCGTTGTGGCGGCGGCGAGAACGCAGGTGATGCAAGATTCGCTAACACCAGAGGCCGAGGTTAGGGCTCGCAAACAACGCTCGCCAAAGTGCCGCAAGAAGCGCCGACTAAACTCTGCGGAGACGCTCCCTCCTCTTCTTGGGAGCCCAGATGAGTCTAACACTATGGACCTGTCTGACTTGGAACCACAAGCTTCGGATGTCGGAGACCATATGAATTCGGACAATGAAAAGATGTCATGTCGTTCAGACGACGCATCCGCTCAGGGGCCTGCTACCCCTTCTGCGGTGGAGTCTAAAGCTGCGGAAGAACAAGATGTCACACATCAATGCCGCACAGGAAAATTTGGAGCACCCCAATAATATCAGCTGGTATGAGCAGGACGACGAAATCACCGATGCGGACCATTCTGCTGGTGGGAACTCGCAACCGTCCGCATCTCAAGAAACCTAATGCCGCAGGGACATGTCCGTCGGGCGACCCTCTGCGGATGTGCGAAGGGACTATCGATACGGTGAAACTTTGTCATTTTAACATCATGTGGAAATGACAGCTACTCGACCCCAGGCATACAGAATAGGGACAGTGAATGTAAATAACATTAGATCGCCCGTGAAACAGCAGTTGTTTAGGGACATGATATACGCGTCGGATGTGGATATACTGATGGTGCAGGAAATTTACATTCCTGAGTTCCAGGAAGTCTATGGATACATCTCCTACATATCGCCGCACTCGAACAACAACAGTGGAACGGCGATATTGGCCCGGGACGGGATTCCGGTTCGCGACCTGGCTTATCTACCTTCGGCACGAGGACTGGCGATAACTGTTAATGAATTTCGCATTCTCAATGTTTATGCCCCTTCCGGCACAGACAACAGACGGGCGCGTGCGAGATATTATTCGGAAGAGATTGTGCCCTTATTTACCGGCAGATTCGATCATTTCATTATAGGTGGTGACTTCAATTGTGTTTTAGCCCAAAAAGACCAGACCCCACATTACAATACCTGTCGTGAATTGCATGTGCTATGCCAGGATCTGGAGTTAAGCGGCACCTGGGACATGATTCATAGGAACCGTGAGGGATATACTTTTTATACCAGTCACTCGGCGAGCAGACTCGATCGAATATATGTTTCGGTTGGCCTAAAGGATAAGGTGGTCGACGCGGAACGATGGCCTGCGGCATTTACTGATCATCTGGCTTACATTTGTACCATATCACTCCCTAGGCAAAGTGTGTAGAGAAGCCGCGGGACATGGAAGCTCAATTCGTCACTTTTGGCGGACCCCGAATGTCGTCAGAGAGTCGAAGAGGTATGGGCCACATGTCAACGCCGTCTACCAACATATACCTCCGTGCTTCAATGGTGGCTCGAGTGTACTAAGCCGGCAATAAGAACGGCTCTCATACAGAGTGGTCGGGATAAGATGAGATAGCAAAGAGATACTCTTGATTATTATTGCACCATGCTTCTTGAGCTGTCCTTCCAGGTGCCGTCTGCAGAACATCATGCGGAAGTTCATCGTGTCAAGGCACAAATCCTATCGATCACGTGACGACGACTGGGTGGCATCCCAATTCGGGCAAGATGTCTCGACACCATCACTGGGGAACGTACCTCTATGCACCATGTGTCGCGGGAGCATAAACGTCACTGCCGGGCATTGGTAACAGTGCTCCACGGTTTAGATGGCCGTCAACTGACAACACAACAGGACATTGCAAATGAATGTTTAGAGCATTTCCGCCACCTCTATGCCGGTACACCGACGGACCGTCTGGTGGGGGAAGAGATACTGCAACATCTGCAAACGACACTGACAGAGACAGATAAGGCAGCGCTTATGGAGCCACTCACAGAAGACGATATAAAGGTGGCACTCACAAAAGGAGCGGCCCATAAATCACCAGGGCCAGATGGGATTACGCTAGAGTTTTATCAAGAATTCGTGGACATGATGATGCCACAGTTGGTGTTGATGTACAATGAGGCGAAGAGTCCGGACATGCGCCTACCGTCGGATTTTGTGACGGGCTTTCTTCTTCCCATCCCGAAGATGGCGGGGAGTTGCAGTGTTAATCAATATCGGCCTCGCACTGTGCTGAACACCGACTATAAAATCTTTGCACGACTACAAGCGTCTCGTCTCAAGCTGGCGATATCCAGGACAATATCCCCTGATCAGGCTTGCCTAGGGGTGCGAAGCAACATCTCCTCGGCGTTAAATGAATACCGTGACGTTATCGCCCTTGCGGAAACGTGTAAAATGCGAGCAGCAATGATATCTGTGGACTTCGATCGTGCATTCGACAGGATAAACCATGACATCTTGGCGTCAGTCATGAGCCGAATGGCGATTCCACCTGTTTTCATCTCCACCGTTATGAGGCTAATACGAGGGGCTACATCGAAGGTGACTGTAAACGGTCGGGAAGCGGGCTCGATTCCTATTAACAGCTCAGTCCGACAAGGGTGCCCACTCTCCATGATGCTGTTTGCGATAGCGCTTGAGCCGCTGATGTGTGTTATGAGGCGCTCACTTACTGGGATAGCGCTTAAAGAGAACTCTTTCGTTTGTCGCGCATATGCGGACGACCTGGTCATTCTTGTCAGATCAGGACATGAAGTGCGTCAGGCTGTTGAACATCTAGACTCTTACGGGACGGCGGCAGGCAGTGTCGTTAACATGACGAAATCCAAAGTTATGCACATTGGACGGGGTCTGGAAGACGTATCGGGACCGTTTCAGACGGTGGAATCGCTGAGATGTCTGGGGATTACGTTTACCCGTTCACTACGGCGGTCAGCGGCGGCGAGTTCTAGGCAGCTTCTGCAGAATGTTCGTCTGACGATACGCCACAAATCACTGAGAGCCTTTGACATGATCCAACGTGTGGCATACACCAACGTTCACATAGCGTCACGACTGCCCCATTTAGCGCAGATCCTACCAATACCGAAGGGTATTGCAGACCGCCTCATGGCTGCCTTTGGTTACTATGTTAGTACTGGGATGTTATTTAAGATCAAATATGATACGTTAACGCTACATTTCCGGAACGGTGGCCTCAACCTCACAAACGTGCGAAACAAAGCTCTGGCGCTTTACATGCGAGCGATGATACGAAATTGGCAACAAAGAAAGCATACCATTACGTCAGCTCTGATAGAAGTACTTGTTCCGCCTTCGTACGAACCCCCTATTGCGGTGGGCAATATTTCGCCTTCTCTTGCACACATTGCCTCATTTCCTGTTGATTACAGTTATGTTCGTCTGAAAGTACCTTCGACGATAATACCCACGACTCGGGAGATCTATAGATGCTTGATGGATCACCATGGCCGCAACATAATGGAATTCAAATACCCGTCGAGAACGTGGAACCGCATCTGGTGTGCAGTGCATACTCCATTACTGTCAACAGCAGCGAGATCGATGTGGTATATTCTTATCAACCGTAAACTTGTGATCAGGAGTCGATTACATACAATTCATATGGTCGATTCTCCTCTTTGCACAAACTGTGGACTGTTAGCAACGGAAGAACATGGTTTAGTGTGTGGCGCGGCGAGGGACGTCTGGATGCTGACGCGTCGAAAACTGGCCTTCCTTCGGATGTACTTTTTCTACCGGACAAAACCTTTTTTCCCAAAAAAAAGACGTATGCGGTCAATTGGATAGCTGGACATGCGACGAAATATTTGTATCCGTACGATATTAAGTCCAAAAACGGTTCAAATGGCTCTGAGCACTGTGGGACTTAACATCTGTGGTCATCAGTCCCCTAGAACTTAGAACTACTTAAACCTAAGTAACCTAAGGACACCACACACATCCATGCCCGAGGCAGGATTCGAACCTGCGACCGTAGCAGTCGCGCGGTTCCGGACTGAGCGCCTAGAACCGCTAGACCACCGCGGCCGGCCGATATTAAGTCCGTGATGGATTATTTGATGTATTTACAAGAACAACACGAGCTCGTACGGAGTCATACGAAATACAGGACTTACTTTTCCAATTTTTTAGGAAGTGTTTTTCACAATCCGCCCAACAGCTGGGATGTCCCAGAACTGAGAAGACTCCTGCAGCAGAACGACTAGAGGCAGTGCTGCGCGGTTCAGTTATATTGGCATATAGCACACTGAGAAGAAAACTGGCCGCTACCTGTTGGCGCCAGTTATGACTGGATTATGTTAACGTGAAAAAAAAAACACACACACAACGATGGTAAACATCGAAACCGCCTCAGATAATGGTCCTTCGAATGGTCGACGCAGGAGAAATACATACCGCCCACACTGGCAGAAATGGTCAAGATTATATGGCTTTCTGCCAGGTTTATGATGCGACACCGCGTGCTGCAGGGATTGTGATGCAGATGATAACTTCATTTTCACTCCCGCCCGTGACTAGGATTGTCATTTACTTTATTCCTGTTACAAAAAAAAAAAGAAAAAAAAGGTTTCCAAATTGTTTTTGCTGTCTCGATGCTTTTCTTATCCCTAGGACAGCACAATTGCACGAATAAAGATTGTTTGTTTACCCTGTCTTCCCGTTCCCCCCCCCCCCCCCCCCCAAAAAAAAAAAAAAAAAAAAAAAAAAAAAAAAAAAAAAAAAAAAGTGGTCGCGTTGGTGGACCATAAAGCGGGGGAACCGCGTTTTTATTTTTATTTTATTTTAAAAAAAAGATGGTAGAGCACTTGCACGCGAAAGGCAAAGGTCCCGAGTTCGAGTCTCGGTCGGGCACACAGTTTTAATCTGCCAGGAAGATTCATAAAATTCATTGGCTCCGCTTTGCGCTGCAGGAGGGACCTTTTTGAGTGATGTCTGAAGAGTGCCAACTAAACTTCCTTCTTTCTGTTTCAGCTCATCCGCCAGTTTCATGGAGGTGAAGAAGATCTCAATTGTGATGTTATGACCACACCTGAGGAATCACACATAACAATATGGTGACCAAGGCCCTTGCATTGATCATGAGTGTGATGTTTTCGAAGGCAAAGGAAACCTTGCACGATGTAGAGCCTGAATGAATCACACAAAAGCCAGTATAATATGCCATACTTACTACGTTTACTTGGCATGTACTGTATGAGTGGGCACCTGTTGTTGCAGAAACAGTTGCAAATCAACAGTCATGTTCCGACCTGGCTTGTGGCAGGCAAAGTAAATATCAGTAGATACCATATTTCTGAAGCAAGGCAAAATTTATCAGTTTTCTTACTTTGTCTTCCTGATGACATAGAATCAAACCTAAGACTAATTCATATTTCCGGAAACCTGTTCCGTGACAATGTTCCTTTGAAAGGGACGAGGTCCCCACTTTTTGCTCCATAAGACTTTGTATGAGATACCCTGAGCTCCATATGTTCCACTACTGTAGAGTAATCCAATGCAAGCATTTAGTTCTTCCATTCCCATGATTACCAACTGTGCTGTGAGCCTCCTCAGTGTGCTTTTCTATCAATTTCAGGATCACATCGTTGACATTTTGCCGCAAAGCAGAGAATGGCATGTCGTCTGCAACTTGTTTGTGGCACTTCCTTTCGGCCTGGATATCTCCCACAACACATACTCGATGCTTCGCCTACCTGATTTATCGCCTGGCTCAATCTATGTCTACTTCTTGCCAGGGAATGGAGGCAACATGGGGCTTCCTCTTCCCTGCCCATGATGAGCTGCACCACGTCAGGCACTGACTGCCACTCCGTCGCCACCTTGTGAGTCGTTCACAGCACCTGGATCATTGCCACTGTCACCCGCAAATTGAATCGTACGAAAAACTTCTTTGTGAATGTGAGAGATAGGGAATGATTGCAAGAGACCGGCCATGACACAAATTGACTTACGTGTTTACATTATGTGATCAGTGAAATTGCGTTTACATCTTAACTAAAGATTTTTTATCGGTGAACTAATGACTCTATCAGTTAACTGGCCAATAGCTGCTCCGTCCAGCCATCCTCGAAAACCCAATCCTGAATTGCACCAGAGTTTGGCTCGTCATTTGGAGGGACAATAACGCCCTCAGGTGGACTCTTTAAATCCGACACCTAAAGAGTAGAATAAAGAAAGCGATACAGTTGACTGTGTGCCCATTTGTTCAAAAACGTAGGTAGAATGGTTCAAACATACGTTGTACAAGACGTAGGTCGTCGTCAGATGGATTACATTCCGCTGTCTGACCTTTCTATGCGTCTGAATCATTTGAGCTTGCAGTTTCCACTGGAATGGAATCGTCGTCCTCCTCCGTATTCGTCTCTCTACCGGGTTCATCTCTCGATTGCATCGGTGCAACGTTCTCCAGATCGTAGAGAATCTCGGGCTCCGTGAGGTCACGTCATTTCGCCATGAGACGAACTTGTGAAAGTGAACTGCAAACTCATGTCGCTGGCGTCAAGTCTGCCTTAGCCGGCTCGGCTTGATCACAGACAGTGACATACTGACAGGAAACTTCCGTAAGGGCGACGAGCCTGACGTCCTCTGTCGCGTAGGAGAACTATTAGCAGTGTCCAGTGTAGGGAGCCACTGTGTAATGTGTTATTCTGTGGTTTCTCAGCGTCACTCCCTAGGCCTGCATGTCACCAGTCCGCAGAAAACTGAAAGCCGCGCTGATATAAAGTGTCGCTAAACCTCCGCATTCTTCCACTTCTTTTTGGCCCAAAGTGTCGTTGTATACTCCAACGTCTCGTGAATAAAGTTGAGGCAGGTCGAGAAACTATTTAGTGTCTGAAAATCAGTGTTACTGATGCCAAATTGCGTTAAAATGTATGGGTCAAAAATTACCCACAAGGTATTACTGGCATAATAGGTCAATGTTCGATACTTGAACGTGGGATTGGGGCATAAATTTTGGTGAGTTCTACAACCTCATAAATAATAAAAAATCACGGGAGCATTTGGTCCTGCTATTATTATGGAGGGAGGTAAGGCCCTAGAAAAGTCCTCGTATGGCAAAAATGACTCGCATGGTACTTTTGGTGTTAATTTCGATGCATGGTGGTTGACTCAGCTGATTTCTCTGTTACGTTTCACCATAAAGAACCAATTTCCATGCACCACTAACGGCATAGCCTTCTCGGTTAAAACTATTGTTACACATTCTGATGTCAATGGGTCCTTTTATGAGAGAATCCCTGCGGTCAGACGCTTGGGATAAAATTCCGTTTTATGAAACGTAACCGTATGTTTGTTCACGAGGCTGTGTTCGGCAATAGCAGATTTGCCGAAATCGCTACAGTTAATGTTGCGTCCGTGCGTTCTGAAGTCGTTTGAACTGACTCACGAACGCAACTGCAACCACATTCACAACGTGTTTTATAAATTCCAGGAAATCAGAGACCAAGCTTATCTTTTACCGGGCACAGCAATCTCTGTAGTTTGAAGGTCAGAATGTGTAACAATAACCGAGACAGTGGCTACAACTTTAGCGGTCCGTGGAACGGACGCTTGATGCTGCAAGGCAATAGAGAAATCACCTGAGTCATCCATTATGTAACGACATAAGCATCGTTATCATTGCTCTTCAGCTAAAGACATCAACATAATCTCCGGTAGGCTATAGAAGTTCCGTGATTTCGTGACGTTTGCATGGCATAATTCGGGTAAGTGAACTACGGTACTCCTGGCGATGAAGACGGTGGATGTCACCGAAAGCTCGAGATTGATAAATCTGACGCAGCAAGAACTCTGTGAAGCATTTATTAAAGCATGTCTGACTGTAACTGTGAAGGTACAGTTAGGGTGAGAATGTGCGCCTTTATCTGGCCACAAGTTAACCGGTAACATCTTAAGTCCGCCCACGTGTTCAGATCCTCGAAAAGCAACGGATAGTTATTCTGTAGCTTGTATTTTTGTACAACATAATTTCGTGATTGAGTTACAAACTTCCGAAGATGATGGAGAAATGTATACCACTCAGCTGTATCCTGTGCTTATGAATGTTGTAATTTGTACAGGTTGATTCCCTGATGAGTCTACAAACTATCAGGGACGGTGGAGAAGGGTAAATTTATCTACTAGGGGTAAGGGATCCTGGTTCGGAAACGAAGAATAGAAAGTAATAAGCGATACTCGTTCTCATACCTCTGACACTGAACCTTTTCTACTGCAAACTCTTTGCTTTCTTTTTTTTCGGAGGAGATAGTACAGATCAAAGCAGGAAAACATGTCTGATAAACATGAGCTCTAAAGTGCATACCTTAAGAGCTATGAGCACGTGGTCATATTCGCTACTGTGAAAGGCATCTATTTTACTAAATAGTTCAAATGGCACTATGTGACTTAACTTCTGAGGTCATCAGTCGCCTAGAACTTAGAACTAATTAAACCTAACTTACCTAAGGACATCACACACGCCCATTCCCGAGGCTCGATTCGAACCTGCGACCGTAGCGGTCGCTCGGTTCCAGACTGTAGCGCCTAGAACCGCATGGCCACTCCGGCCGGCTACTAAATAGTTGTTGACAGCTCTTCAGACATCCATTTTGGAGCCAGTATTTCCTTGTTGTACGCCGTATCACCTTCTTCCAAAATGTGGAAGCAAACAGCTTGCAGTAGAAGAGGCCACTGTCAGAGGTATCAGAACGATTTCACTCACAACTTCTGACTCGGTCATTACCGGACCAGGTCCCTTAACTTAAAGGGGTACTTCGTCCCTCTCCATGATCGCAGAAAGTTTGTAACATCCTCACGGAGTCACCCAGTATAATTCATTGCCATTTCTGAGTTTCTTAGTTCTCATACTACTTCATTCTATGGAAGTTCACTACGAAATTCGATACTGTCTGACTTAAGACGTTTACGCTACAACTGAAATGATTTTTAGGGATGTCATCTCCGCTATGGACAAAATTTTTCACCTTGGAAGTTCCCTTGGAGTGTCACGCAAACCGTGAGAAACAGACCACTGGGCGCTGTGTAGAGACCCAGAGTGTTGCCTCCTTTAGCACTGATTTTACACCACAGGCAAGACAGACTAGCATGACGTATAGCCAAAGACAACTGGGACATGGAGCAGCTCTCTAGGGTTTAAGTTGCGACACGAAGTCGCGCAGACTTAAAATGTTTCGTTACTTACATTTGCCGGGCATAGCACATCTTCAGTGCATCTTACAAAAGGACATTATACGTAGTATTGTGTCATTGTTAATTTTGTATTCATGTGAGACAATACGGCGAATAAAGTACATTTATACGGTACTCTTATGTTGAACTATGCCATAAACGTGTAAAAAAATTAGTATTTTTAAACAAGCGGACTGTTATTACTAGGGAACAAGTGAAACTGTGAGAGGAAAAGTGTGCCCAGCGTTCTGTGGTGTTCCTCGATAAATCTCGCTTTTGCCTGTGATGCTCAGGTAGATCCTAGCTTGACAGTAGAACATCCTGGTGAGAGGTAACAGGAAGGAGTGATCCTAGAAAGCCATATCTCAACCTCTCCTGGAATCATGGTACTGGGAGCTGCTGGATATAACGACAGCACTGATTTGGTAATTGTTGAGCGGAGGCTGAATGTTCCCTAGTATGTTGTAAAAATACTAAGCCCTTTTGCCGTACCCTTCACAACCACTGTAACAAATGACATATTCGAGTAGGATAATACAAAATCTCACAATACATTTCATCTAATAAATGCCTTCAAAAACGTGAGGATGCTTTACTGGTCTGCCCGATCCCCTTTCCTGTCATCCACAAGGCAGGTGTGAAATGTGATGGGGAGACAATACTTTCGTACCTCGATCCAGCAAAAATCTTCATAAAATAACACATCGTGTATTTCAGGTATGAAAAACACTTCAAGATAACGTTCTGAGGCTGTTAGCGTCAATACCACAGCCAGTAGATTCATTCGTTTATGGGGGACAATTCGAAATAATGTTGACGGTGGACATGACTTCTAATTCGAGTGAATGTCTAATCATTTAATTCCCGTAACTTGATGAAAATCTGCAAGAAGTTTGATGAATATCGGACTTGTGCTTCAGGATTTAATACATTCCCTTTGCAATTTATAACTGAGGAAAGTATAAATCTGGAGTAGGAAATCCATAGAAGAATGAAAAGAAAGACTATGAGACGTGGTGCTGTTGTAGCGTGTTCACAATTAAGTGGACAAATATCGTACGGAATGGTGGAATATTAAATTCAATAGGTATGGAATGAAATCTAATCAAGACCCTTGCAAGATATCATACAGGTTAGTGAGACATTATGATATTGAAGATTTGTTAACTTGGCTCTAGAAAAGTCAACAGAGGGAGAAAGTCGGTAGGGATAGACAATAAATAATACACACAGCACACGGAACGCTGGGCCTCGTAATTATGTAAAAGTGAAAAAAAAATTGGGCAGGAAAAATAGAGGATAGCATCAAAAAAGTCGAGAACGTGGCAAACTAAATAATGTTTCTTGCTGGGGTGTCTTTAACGAGATGACTTGTCCAATAAAATGATGTTTCTGTGGTGCCCATTATAATAAAATTTTTTACCGTGAACTAATAAGTAGCTGTATACATATATTTCATACGACATATGCATCTTTAGTTGTAAGAATGGCTGCTATAAATCCTTCTATGCAAGACGTCTTCACTTGCACGCATCCGTGTTATTGGTTTCTTAATTTCATATCTGCCAAGCATCTGCTCAGCTTCTCGGAATTTTATCAAGTAACATCAAGCAAAGAAATCCCTTCGTCCATCATCCATTCACCTGGATACATTTTACCCCTATTTTCGTTCGATGTTCGCAACTGCCACAACTACAGCTTTCATTCTTCTTTAGTCTTTGATTTTTTGTCGATGTTTCCTCTCCTCCTATGGAAAGTTGTACAAGGTGATAAGTGACCACAAACCTCTAGATGATAGTGAGGTTGTTAATGTAGAAGAAGAACAAAATTGATGGAAATATTCACCAGTGGGAAACATGATTCTCATAAACGAAGAAAAAAAGATGTCATATGTTAGTAGAAACTGTTGAGACGAAAAATATGAACGTCTTTACCACATTCTTGGGGAAAGAACCCAACGAAAGTCATATTTGCGAAGGATGAAGAGCTGAAAATCAAACTGACAGTATTTCACTGTACAATCCCAACCTGCAAGGGATATGGGGATCTTTTGCCATTAAACGGAGTGAACTGAGCACAGTCTGCCAAGAAATTACGTAAAGATTCAAAAATTTAAAGATAACAACTCCTCTGGCAAAAAAACCATAGATTATGAAGAGAACAAGAAAGTATAAATATTAAATTTTTGCAGTAAGATCAGCATCTTGGAAAATGAAGTTTATCAATGTATGGAAGAAGGAAGTACTAATATAACAAAGGTCCTTAGTCAAACCCCAAAGGGTTATGTATGCAAGAAAAAAGCAAAATAATAACAAATTTCCAATACATCAACGAGGCTTCTAAGAAGAATGTGAGAATTTGAAATATACGTTACTATAAACATCAAATAATAAGCTCAACTACTCGGAATGGTCCTCTTTGGGGCATGGCAGGGCGTAAGTGACCTTTGGAAAATAAAGTATGTGTGAAGAAAACAGTACGGTAACAGCACATTAGGTGCAGACCATATTTTAAAAATTAACATGACTGACGGCACAATGGCTGAAGGAATTCAAAGAATTTTACAAGCAATCAAAAATTTCTTAAATGTGTATGTATTTCAAAAGGGCACTCTGAATCACAAACGAGGTGTAAAGAAGGGGAAAGTCTACTGAAGATGATATTTCATCAGAAATAGATAATACGGAAAGCAAATTAATACGAATGGAGGTTGCAAAAATATTACAGAACTCGTGAAGAAAAGAGCTATTGCACAGACCTGTAATCTTCCTGTAATTGATCTTCTTCACAATGAGAAGAGAAGACAAGTCTTAATCCTTCCATCTTCCTCTCCCTCAAGACATCATGAAGCACACAGAGAAAAACACGCAAATTTAATCAAACAAAAGGACATTCACACTTAACTGTAAATGTGAATGAAGACAGATGACTGAAGTTGTTGGTTTATCACGTTGAAATACATGGGAACTGTTACAAACAGTGAATCAATTTCCGTGAGACCAACATCGTATTGCGTTCTGATAAACATTACGCTGTCCCACTCTTTTCTGTAGTACCAGACGTGACTAAACTTACGTAGAATGTTACTAGTGCAATATTATTTACTCGATACCAAAAATAAAATCTTCTCTTTCGGTTGAGGCTACGTATATCCAAACGGTCACTTTTAATCGTGTTATTTGTAATTTCCCGACGACTAGGCAGGGGTAATCCTGTTATTACGCTGGTGAAACGTGCCGCAGTTCGTATTGTCAATTTTTATTTTAACGCTGGGGGCTTATGCGCACTCGTTGATTTCCGTGTTTCCATAAGCCAACCACTTCATTTTTCCAATATTAATTAGGAATGTTGTTTCCTATTGTTCATTAAATACAGTTGTCTGCTTGTAATAAGCAATTTCATGTATTTATTCCATTTAGTGACGCATTTCAGACCATATTTTTCCAAATCAATTCGTTGGTTCCGTCATTTAGACATAGGCAACATTTGTTTCCACTCTGAAGTGAAATGATTGTCATTTTAAACAGCTCTCTGTATATTCCAATACTTACCTTGTATTATGTCAAGTTCTACAATTTTCAAAATGAATATCGTTCTCTGGAAAGACATTTATGAAATAATAGTATTTGTTTCTATCAGACGGTTCACGGACTTTGTGACTCTCCTTCTTATCGAGTATAGTTTGTCATGGTTATCGAACATGTAATGTAAAGCAGTTAATATCAGCGACTTGGGGATCATCAAAGACATCATCTGTGAATTTATAGTGCCATTGTCTCTCTCTAAGTTTTGTTGAATAATTTTGTAACCACATAACTGTTCTTTTTCCTATACATCGCTAGTTATTCTTCATTCATTTTACAGGACAGGAATTTTCTTTCAGTCAAAATTATTTTTCAATATTTTCGTGAAGTAACTTTCCATCCACGTATTATTCACGCTGTGTTTGTTGTTTCCATCCGCTCCTGTTGTGGTGTGTTCTTTCAGAGAAGGGAAGTATATATTTCGTTCTCTAATGGGTACCATTGATTTCTTTACACATTTGCCACTCACCTTGTCGCGTTCGACCATCACTTAATACCATCTTTAAAATTTTTGTCTAAGATTCTTAATAAATAAAATGAAAACACGCAGTTTGGTTTAAGTTATATTGTTGTATGCTATTTCACAGTTTTCCAGTCCTGTGTTGGAGACTAATTTATACATTTATCTGTATCTCAGAAGGACATTCATTGTAACGTAACGTTTGTTGATCGAACGTACCGTTCTTAGATTTTTAGTTCTGAACCAACATGACTGCATGTACAGTTTATGTATATTTGGTGTCATAAGATAATATGGGAGCAATTCACTGTTAGAAAGGATAATACTTTTTCATGAGTGTACTGCGTTTCCTCTGCATTCTACATTGGGGAAAGTGGGGAAGAGATTAGTCAGACCAAATCATCGACAGAACACAAACAGTGGGCGAGCACGTTTTTAGCTCTACTGGTTACAAATTTTCTGCTGATAAGTGCTTGTGTGGGTTAATTTTAGTCTTTCTCGTCCTATTTTTATTTTACCTGACTTCCATATGAGGTACACCATTCTATATTTTCAAGTATTTTCAGGGTAACATTTTTAATTCATAAACATCGTGAGCAAAATGTATGAGACAGGCGATATACCCCCAGACTTTAAGAAGAATATAATAATTCCAATCCCAAAGAAAGCAGGCGTTATCAGATGTGAAAATTACCGAACTGTCAGTTTCATAAGTCACGGCTGCAAAATACTAACGTGAATTCTTTACAGACGAATGGAAAAACTGGTAGAAGCCGACCTTGGAGTAGATCAGTTTGGATTCCGTAGAAATATGGGAACACGTGAGACAATACTGACCCTACGACTTATCTTAGAAGCTAGATTAAGAAAAGGCAATCCTACGTTTCTAGCATTTGTAGACTTGGAGAAAACTTTGGACAATGTTGAATGGAATACCCTCTTTCAAATTCTGAAGAAGGCAGGGGTAAAATACAGGGAGCGAAAGGCTATTTACAATTTGTACTGAAACCAGATGGCAGTTATAAGAGTCGAGGGACATGAAAGGGAAGCAGTGGTTGGGAAGGGAGTGAGACAGGGTTGTAGCCTCTCCCCGATGTTATTCAATCTTTATATTGAGCCAGCAGTAAAGGAAACAAAAGAAAAATTCGGAGTAGGAATTAAAATCCATGGAGAAGAAATAAAAACTTTAAGGTTCGCCGATGACATTGTAATTCTGTCAGAGACAGCAAAGGACTTGGAAGAGCAGTTGAACGGAATGGACAATGTCTTGAAGGGAGGATATAAGATGAACATCAACAAAAGCAAAACGAGGATAATGGAAAGTAGTCGAATTAAGTCGGGCGATGCTGAGGGAATTAGATTAGGAAATGAGACACTTAAAGTAGTAAAGGAGTTTTGTTATTTGGGGAGCAAAGTAACTGATGATGGTCGAAGTAGAGAAGATATAAAATGTATACTGGCAATGGCAAGGAAAGCGTTTCTGAAGAAGAGAACTTTGTTAACATTGAGTATTGATTTAAATGTCAGGAAGTCGTTTCTGAATGTATTTGTATGGAGTGTGGCCGTGTATGGAAGTGAAACATGGACGATAACTAATTTGGACAAGAAGAGAATAGAAGCCTTTGAAATGTGGTGCTACAGAAGAATGCTGAAGATTAGATGCGTAGATCACGTAACTAATGAGGAAGTATTGAATAGGATTGGGGAGAAGAGGAGTTTGTGGCACAACTTGACAAGAAGAAGGGATCGGTTGGTAGGACATGTTCTGAGGCATAAAGGGATCACCAATTTAGTATTGGAGGGCAGCGTGGGGGGTAAAAATCGTAGATGGAGACCAAGAGATGAATACACTAAACAGATTCAGAAGGATGTAGGTTGCAGTATATATTGGGAGATGAAGAAGCTGGCACAGGATAGAGTAGCATGGAGAGCTGTATCAAACCAGTCTCAGGACTGAAGACCACAACAACAACAACAAACTTCGTGTCCACCGCACGTAAATTACATGAAATAAAGAACACAAAAGTATCCATTACCTTAAAGTGCCCTAACCACAGGCCTTTTGGAGCGGACAGAGCTCGTCCGCTCCTGTTTATACAGGTTGTACCAACTAAGACTTGCACCACAAATATTGCGGAAATGGAAAATGTTATTGATGAGCAGCTTTCACAGAATGGATTGGTGGTCACGGGCTCGTACTGTTAGTCAATCAACACGTTTGTAATAAGACATGGAAAGTGTATTTTTTGTGCAGACATACAGATTTTTAAACGGAAGAACATCTATTCGCATTAACAAACTAAAAGTCGCGTAAATTAGAATGTCGGTGGTCTCAGTTGCAGAAGCATCGTTAAATCGTAGTTTGGAAAGTTCTCACACCAACCCTTGTACAATACCTGTTGTGGTGCACACTTAAGGACAACCCAAACACATACGCTACTTACAGAGTGACGATTATTGAACAATATGAAATAAAATTTGATTACTTCTGGACGGTTCTCGGCGGGGTACGAAGGGATTTAGTATGCGCATGCGCACGTACCTTGTTGTTGTCGGCCATTTGCACGTGAAAATGTCACGGTACAGCTCGCCTGAACGTGTAGCGCTTGTGAAGGCCTACTATGGGAGCAACAGCATAATTGCGGCTAAAAGGAAATTTGCAATTGAGTTCAAGCTGAAGACAAGCGTGCCAACGATCAAGAATTTGATTCGTAAGTTTGAGAGAACAGGTAGTGTTCATGATGACAGAGCTAGCAATGCCGGTCGTTCAATTAGGGCGAAAACGCATGAAAACGAGAAGACACGCACTGTGTTTCAAACTAGCACCAGGAAATCGATCAGATGAAATTCACAAAAGGTGGGAATCAATCGGTAAACAGTCCCCCAGACTTACAACTACTTAAACCTAACTAACCTAAAGACATCACACACGTCCATGCCCGAGGCAGGAATCGAACCTGCGACTGTAGCAGCCGCGTGGTTCCGGAAGTGTGCTAAAAAGATTATTTAATCCCCATCGTACAAAGTGACCCGGATTTCGACAAGATGTGATTCACGCAAGACGGAGCTCGACCATATAGAAGCAGGAGAGTGTTTGATGTCCTTGAGGAGCACTTTGGGGACCGCATTCTGATTCTGTGGTACCCAGAGGCCACTGGCATGGGCCTCGATTGGCCGCCATACCTTCCGGATCTGAACACATGTGATTCCTTTTTGTGAGGGAAAGGTGTACAGCAATAACCCCAAAACCGTTTCTGAGCTAAAAACAGCCAATCAGGAGGCCATCGACACTATCGATGCTCCGACACTTCAGCGGGCCATGCAGAACTTCGCTATTCGTCTGCGCCACATCACCGCCTTTGGCAGGCTTATAGAACATGTCATAACTTAAATACAAATATCTGTAGTGACGTTTACATGCTGAATAAAGTGTGTGGTCACAGTACTTTGTAACTAATTTACGTTTCTTATATCGTTCAATAACTGTCACACAGTGTATGGATTATGCCCGGAAACGAGAAAATTGTCCATAAAGGTTGTGTTCAAAAAGGCCACCGGCAGCCTCAATACATGCTTACATTCTGGGTATGGAACGACTGCTGCACACGTACTAGCATTTCATACGAGATGTCGGAGCAGGCTGCAGTAATCCGTCGTTGCATATCATCGGGTGTAGTTGGTATGTTCTTGTAGACAGCGTATTTCAGCTTCCTCCACAGAAAAAGTCTACAGGTGTCAAATCCGGGGAACGGGCCGGCCAAGGTACAGGTCCTCTGCGTCCAATCCAACAATTTGGAAACAATTCCTGAAGACATGCTATAGTACTTCGTGCTCTGATAGCTGGACAGTCGTCACGTTGGTACCAAATGTTCCTCCTGGTCTGCAGAGGAACGTCCTCTAGCATCCGTGGAGAATGGTTTGTCAGGATACCAAGATAGTTGTGGGCGTTCATTGTTCTGCCTATGAGAAACGGGACTATGAGCTGATAGTTCACTATGCTGCACTACGTTTTTACACTCCATGGACACTGGCATTCCACCAGACAAAGACAGCTGGAACTGTCAACAGACCTATGGATCTTATTGGTAAGTGTGGCTTCATTACTATACAAGAGACATGATACATTTAGATTATGTTGCCTTAATTCCTATGGACAGAACTTAACACGGTTCTCATAACCGTTTCTTGATGGTCAGATGCGATGATCGTGAAACTTATGTCGATGGATAACGAGCAGGACATTTTCCTCACTCACGCCGCTTACTCGTGCGATTGTACAGGAGCTACAGTGCGGATTGACTGTAACAGCAGCAAGAACATTAATTTCCCACTCTTGTGTCCTCACTGGTTTCCATCTGTTACGTTGCCTAGGTGTTACACTACCACTTTCACGCAACTGGTTGAAGAGTTTGATAAATAACTGCCTAGATGGTTGACGCTCGTGGGGATCGGTACCTCATACCCAGTACAAGAATGAACTGCATTCTTCCTACGCTCTCCATGCACCATGAACTTCGCTTTCTTTGCATTGATAAATCCTACCGTCCACTCACGATCTTCTGCTTTGGCTTTCACACGTTAACTGATTAGATTGTCGCAGTGCACTCAAGGAACACACAAACAAATTGTAAAAAAATATATCATCGTACCTAGCAACTATGCAGGTTGAATGATACAAACAAGTGTCGATCTGGAAACTTTTCAAAATATCGTTCGTGATAGACTCGCACTAAAATCCTCCAACAAACACCACTGACATTCTAATTTACACTACTTGTAATTTGTTAATGTTAATAGACAATGTTCCATTTAAAAAGTGTATTTTTGCACAATACACTTTCTAAGGATTATTACTATCTGTGGACTGACTAACAATACGAGCCCCTGACATTCTGGGAAAATCGTACATGAATAGTACTTTCCATTTCGGCAATATTTGCGGTGCAAGCTTTAGATGAATCACCCTGTATGAGGCATTCGTGAGCTCCCTCCTACGCTACAGGAGCATACTGTGCGGGCCAGCGACACATCTAACAATCGTTGACGCTATGCACCGTGAGGGGACCACGTTGGTTACGGGTGCTTGCAGGATCAGTCCACGCATATAGTGTGTCCAGGGCCACCAGCTGTCTGGCGGCAACTCTTCATTGCGCACCGAGCACGTAAGTTCTTCCCTGTTCCTAATCTACGAGCGTACCGTACTACTGTTCGCCTGAATGTGGAATACCTATTCTCGTAGTGTCCAAGAGCAGCATGGTCATAAAGATCAGCGTGAAGTATTAGCTAGAGTTAACTGTTATGGGGCAAGTGCAAGCCCAAATCCATGGTTTGAGTCCACAGCCACTCTGGATACAGAGGTGGTGGTTTTTAATACGATGTTTTACATTTTCAGTGAGCAACAAAACTATTTCCCTATATTCGCTAATGAGTTTAACATTTTAAAGGACATTGTTTTTATATAAGAAAACAGCAATCTTTAATTATTGTAAATAAACTGGAAGTGCTCTTGATCGCATAACTTTTTAAATGTGGTGACCGGTTTCGATCGTTTATAAGATCATCTTCATACCATGAATGTCTGCCGGAGGCGGTGGCGCATGGCAACCCTCTTGCTTGTGTCTGGTGGTGTACTGCAGTTTATTTTTTCACTAATGAACCTAAATATGGGGACTCCCATGGAAGACGCTCTGTCGTTTTCTCTGTTCGTGTCTTTAAGATATGGACTGGAACAGATAAGATGTGTTGCTACAGCTAAATTTATCGTCCATCCCAAGTCCCTGAATGCCAATCATTCTCTACAACACTATTATCCAGGAGATAAAGCAGTATAAAATATCCAGGACGCTTACCAGAGCACATTGTTAGTAATAGAAACGGACGAGGAGACTTTGCAGCCATGGAGAGGTGTAGCGATAATCAGATAGTTCAGTGTACACACGCTATCATCTTGCCGTTGACACACACACTCATTCCTAGATGGCAAGAAGAGTAGGAGGAAAAAGCTGCACCCAATAATTCAATAACGTGGACATAGTGAAACATAGAAGATTAGGTCCTTCTCAATCGTCTTTTCGTAAGACATAGCCCAATGATGCCTAGCTTCTACCCTCAGTGAGAAGAATGTCCAATGTTAGGTTGTTGTGGTGCACAGGTCACAAAGCTGACTGTTTTATCTTAGGATAAAAGGTCAGCAGTTAATTTAATTAGAGGTGTCCTCTGAATTTTAATTAACAGGGAAACGAATGTGTTACCAGTTTTAAAATTCTGTGAAAGTCCGACTTGTCCTAGAAACTCTAGGGAGAAGTTTTTAATGCATTATCACGCTTGCTTTTCATGCTTCATTTATACAAGTGTTCAGCCAGGCCTATAGACTTAAGGATCAATTTTAGCTTTCTTCTTCAGTCACATGTTTTTTAATTTAATGTTATAGAAGATTTGACCGATTTTACAGCATCATAAAGAAAGCGAGATACTGTCACTGTGCGGGTGAACATGAATAAGATTAGGAGAGAGTGAGTGAAATTTTGTGTAAGATTTACTGTTACTTCTTTTATAGTACTTGAGACGTTTTAAGTATATTCGTTTCTACTAATTTTAGTAAGAGTGCTGATAACGTCAAGGCCGAGCCCCTACAAACCACAAGACAGTTAAAATCAGTAAGTCATATGAGTATTACAATCATTCCTCTCCAGCATTTTATACCTTTATATGCTAATCTTTCCTTATACAGCCAGTTACTTTGTTCCTACAGTTTGCATTGCTAATCTATATCAACCATAACATGTTTTGGTTCTATTGTTCCTTTCGGTGGGCAGTTACCTATTCCCAGATACCAAAATCTAAGTAGCACCAAACTGTCTCGTCTTCTTGTATACATCTGCTGCCTTCATGTTTCACAGTCAAGTCTTTCCAAACGACCATTCTTCCTGAATCTAACATTTTTTACTAGTATCTGAATGAAGTAGACGCAATCATTATTTCAGTTAGGTCCGTGCAAAGTATCAACGAATGTTGCTTGGACAAGGTTAATGACTGCCACACATGATAATTAAAAAGAAGTTTAAGGCTTATTGAAAAGAATAAATGTTCTTTTAAGAAGAAAACAGCAGTGGACAGAAGAATAGCTAGTAGCGGGAGCTTACAGCTTTCGTGATACAACTATAAAGCCTGATTTCCACAGGGACAAATTACCTACACATAGTTTCCCTTACTACTACACTAATAGGTGAACGTACAGAAAAGGGACCCTACTGTCATGCCAACTTGCCCGTGAGCTACGAAACCTAAAGTGCGTTTACCTTTCTTGTACGATGTCACTTCCCTCGTCAGCACCTACACACTTCAGTAACTCTATCCAGGTGGATATCCTCTCATTCTGCTCTAACACGGTCGACAGCACTGATCTTGCATCATGTATGTACGTGAAAAAGCTAGCGTCGTGTAACTGTAACAGGGCTTACACTCCCACTACGTAAGTAAGTACTTTGTAAATTGACAACATGTTCTAAAATTTTGCTTTAAGTAAGTCCCCATACACAGAGGTGACAAAACCATGCGATAGCATTACGCACATATACAGATGGCTGTAGTATCGTGTACACAAGGTACAAAAGAGCAGTGTGTTGCCGGAGCTGTCATTCGTACTCAAGTGATTCACGTGAAATGATTTCCGACCTGATTGTGAATTAACGAATTTTGAACGCGAAATAGTGGTTGGGGCTAGAATCGTGGGATAATCGGTTTCGGGAATCGTTAGGGAATTTAGTATTCTGAGATCCACAGTGTCAAGAATGTGCCGAGAATACCAAATTTGAGGCATTACCTCTCACATCAGACAACGCTGTGGCCGCAGCCTTCATTTAACGCGCGAGTGCAGCGACGTTTGGGTAGAGCTGACGGGTCTAACAGACAAGCAAAAGTGCATAGGATAACTGCAGAAATTAATATCAGATGTACGACGAACGTATCCGTTAGAACGGTGCTGTAGAAATTCGGCATTAATGGACTATGGGAACAGACGGCCGACGCGAGTTCCTTTGCTAACAGCAGGACATCGCCGGCAGCGCCTCTCCTGCGCTCGTGGCCATGTCAGCTGGACCCTAGTCGACTGTAAAACCGTCACCTGTTCAGATGAGCCCCGTTTTCAGTCGGAAAGAGGCGATGGTAATATTCGAGTGTGGTAACGCAGACTCTACGAAGCTATGGATCAGGTTGTCAACAAGGCACTGTACAAGATGATGTGGGTCCATAATGTTATGAGCCGTTTACATGGAATAAAGGTTCACTGATGGTGACCGGGCCAAGTATCTCACGAAATAAGCGTCAAACGAGAAAACTACCAAGAATGAAACTTGTCTAGCTTGAAGGGGGAAACCAGATAGCGCTATGTTTGGCCCGCTAGATGGCGCTGCCATAGGTCAAACGCATATCAACTGCGTTTTTTAAAGTAGGAACCCCCATTTTTATTACATATTCGTGTAGTACGTAAGGAAACATGAATGTTTTAGTTGGACCACTTTTTTCGCTTTTTGATAGATGGCGCTGTAACAGTCACAAACATAGGGCTCACAATATGGTAACAGGTAGGTTTTTTTAAGTAAAATACAGAACGTAGGTACGTTTGAACATTTTATTTCGGTTGTTCCAATATGATACATGTACCTTTGTGAGCTTATCATTTCTGAGAACGCATGCAGTAACTGCGTGATTACCTGTAATACCACATTAACGCAATAAATTCTCAAAATTATGTCCGTCATCCTGAGTGCATTTGGCAATACATGCAACGACATTCCTCTCAACAGCGAGTAGTTCGCCTTCCGTTTTGTTCGCAGATGCATTGACAATGCGCTGACGCGTGTTGTCAGGCGTTGTCGGTGGATCACGATAACAAATATACTTAAATTTCCTCACAGAAAGATATCCGGGGACGTCAGATCCGGTGAACGTGCGGGCCATGGTGTATGGTGCTTCGACGACTAATCCACCTGTCATGAAATATGCAATTCAATACCGCTTCAACCGCAGGCGAGCTATGAGCCGGACATCCATCATGTTGGAAGTACATCGCCATTCTGTCATGCAGTGAAACATCTTGTAGTAACATCGGTAGAACATTAGGTAGGAAATTAGCATACATTGCACCATTTAGATTGCCATCGATAAAATGAGTGCCAATTATTCTTCCTCCCATAATGCCGCACCATACATTAACCCGCCAAGGTGGCTGATGTTCCACTTGTCACACCCATCGTGGATTTTACGTTGCCCAATAGTGCATATTATGCCAGTTTACGTTACCGCTGTAGGTGAATGACGCTTTCTCCTTAAATAGAACGGGTGCAAAAAAATCTGTCATCGTCCCGTAATTTCTCTTGTGCCCAGTGGCAGAACTGTACATGACGTTCAAAGTCGTCGCCATGCAATTCCTGGTGCATAGAAATATGGTACGGGTGGAATCGATGTTGATATAGCATTCTAAACATCGACGTTTCTGAGATTCCCGATTCTCGCGGAATTTGTCTGCTACCGATGTGCGGATTAGCCGCGACAGCAGCTAAAACACCTACTTGGGCATCATCATTCGTTGCAGGTCGTGGTTGACGTTCCACATGTGGCTGAACACTTCCTGTCTCCTTAAATAACGTAATTATCCGGCGAACGGTTCGGACACTTGGATGATGCCGTCCAGGATACCGAGCAGCATACATAGCACACGCCCGTTGGGCATTTTGACTACAACAGCCGTACATCAGCACGATATCGACCTTTTCCGCAATTGGTAAACGGTCAATTTTGACACAGGTAATGTACCACGAAGCAAATTCCGTCCACACTAGTGGAATGTTACGTGATACCACGTACTTATACGTTTGTGAGTATTACAGCGCCATCTATCACAAAGCGAAAAATGTGGTCCCACTAAAACATTCATATTTCTTTACGTACTACGCGTATATGTAATAAAAAATGCGGTTTCTCATTTTTAAAAAATGCAGTTGATATCCGTTTGACCATTGGCAGCGCCAACTAGCGGGCCAGCCATAGTGCCATCTGGTTCCGGCCTTCAAGCTAGACGAGTTTCGTTCTTTGTTGTTTTTTCGTTTGGTACTTATTTCGCGAGATATTTGACCCAGTCACTATCAATGGAGCACCCTGTATATTGGGTCCTCTGTTCCAGTTAAAACTATCACTGGCTGTGAATGGTTATCACTGGCGACTTGGAGACCATTAGCAACCATTCAATGGGCTTCAAGGTGTCACAAAATGAGAAAATTGTTATGGATGAGAATACGCCACGTCACTGGACCACAATTGTTCGCGATTGCTTTGAAGAACCCCTAGACAACTCGAGAAAATGATTTCACCATCCAGTTTTCCCGACATAAATTCCATCGAACATTTACGGCACATAATCGAAAGGTCATTTCGTGCACAAACTCCTGCACCGACCATACTTTCGCAGTTATGGACTGCTATACAGTCAGCATGGTTAAATATTTCTGCAGGGGGCTTCCAACGACTTGTTGAGTCCATGCCACGTCGAGGTGCTGCACTACGCCGAGGAAAAGGAGATCAGCCACGATGATGAGAGTAATCCCACCACTTCTGCAACATCAGTGTATTCAGTGTATCGTGAATTGACGAAAGAGATTCTCGAAGTATTGCAGCTGAAAGTGCGGATTTACTAAGGTTCATGTTACTGCAGAACGGTCAATATTGGAACAGTATATTTTGTTTCAGTATAATGCCAATTTCTTTTTGATTTTGTGTTATTACCATGAAATGGAAATTTATTTGTCGCTTTAGAGATTTCAGCTACTCTTGACCCTCATTAGCAACCTATGAAAATACGACAATGTTTATGTAAGCGTTATCATTCAGTCATCACTGTCCTGCAAATGAGTAAAAAGTTTGGTTACTAAGCTATGTACTGTATCGGTAAAGGAAATGCTATATTTGCCGCACCTGTGACTAACTCTTAAAAATGAAAACGAAGTAACAATGTTGAGATACAACTACGGCTTTCTGAGGTACCTTCAAAACCTTACTATCCGGTGTACCTTCATTGTCTTGTAGATAAGATAAAAAAAATTTCAATAACGTTCTTCGTAGTGTAGTGTCTCCAGTTCTTAGATATCGCACTGTTAGTTATAATTTGAAGTGAACTGGCAGCGTGTCACGCATTTTTATGTTGACATTGTATATATAGACATAGAAATGTGCTTGAAAAGGAATTCAAAATTGATTTTACATATTCGAAAATGAATTTCGAACGAAAAGTCTTCCTTGTCAGGTAGCTTCCTTGTTAGGTTATTGGATGACTGCAAAAAAAAAATCAAGGATATACCAATGTACCTGCGTAACGTTTGTGCGTCAGTTATTCTTCGTAAAAGCCACTGTAGCCTCTTTGGCTAAAAGCAGCTCAACTGCTGAACTAATAACTTTGCTCCTGAAAGTTACGTAAGCAACGTTTCCAACTTCGGCGTGCAGAAACGCTGACTTGCATGTGAGTGTGGAAGTGGGGGGATGCATGTGTAAGAAATTCATGCCTGTGGAAACTCAGTTTAAGTCTAAGTCGGATTAGTGCCCTCTGCCTTAAAATTTTTCTCGGTGTAAAGAGAAGTAAACAACAGTGACAGAAAAGAGCAGTGGAGGCAAAAGGCGCTGGACTTAACACAGGACCGGTCACATCTGCACAAATTCGCCATTCATCTAGCTTTCGCTGGAGTAATCTGCAGTAACAACAGCAGACAGCAACTTATCTTGTTATTTCTGGCGTCGCCAAGTGGCCGTGCTGTGAGCTTCCTTCGTTTTAAAGTGCCACAAATATGTTGAAAAATAGCGACTTAACTTGTTGCACTATGGTGGATTCGATCAACTATGGAATGAGCATAGATGCGGTTTAATACTTTGTTGATACCTTTATTATATTTCTCACGTGATTATTCAGTCTAGCTCTTCCTACTTGTACACAAACTATTAAGCAAAAATTTAATTCAACCACTGCCAAAGAATACTAGCCCATAGTCATGAGATGTCTAGTCTGATCAGCATATTACACGCCATAGGTAATTTCTTGAAATAAATTTTTCATGGACAACTGACTGCTTATCTGAAAACTTCACGATAAGTATCAACGAGGCATTCGAAAGTATCGGAGTATAGCAACCACATTAATCGAACTGTGTGACCACATCAAACGTGTCACTGACAGACGTCAAGCGACAGTTTTGATACTATTTGATTTCAGGGAAGTTTTTGACATCATTGATTTCGATATATTACTTATTAGAATTAAAAAAATCTGATTTTCTCCAAGAGCACACCTCAAAAACAGTTGTCAAAGAGTCATCTATGGGTGGAGAGGTCATCATGGGAACACGTGCTCCGTCCTTGGTACATCATATTTCTCGCCGTATACCGGTGATATTTCATCCGTGTTCCGCTCTTGTGACTACTACTTACAAGATTAAAAAAAATTGTGATGAATTCCTACGGGACCAAAGTGCTAAGTTCATCGGTCCCTAGGCTTACACACTACTGAATGTAACTTAAGCTAACTTACGCTAACGACAACACACACACCCATTCCCGAGAGACGACTCGAACCTCCGATAGGGGTGGCCGCATTTACAAACTGACGATACTCATTTGTATCTAAGGACATTATTGCTATCATATCCGGTGTGAATGACTACCTTTTTATGCTATTACGAAGGGCATAAAAACCTGGGCCTTAAATTAATCCCTGAACAGTCACAGGTCATGCTTATATCAGATCGAAAGTTAAACTCCGCACATTTTTGTGGGACAGTTTCTCCAATACTCCTTAACTGTATCGTTACCATTTCGTAAAGCAGTAAAAGGCCTTGGCGTAATCTTCGATGAGCATCGAAATTTGGAAGAACGAACTATAGCACGATAAAAGAATATCACTCTCCTGCCTACAAGAAGTCCAAAAGCTTAGAAAAATATTTTCACGTCAAATGAAGCAATAAATAGTTCTGTCTTTATCTTCCATAATGATTATTACTGCGCTATACTTCAGCATACTACCACTATCGAAAACTTAATACTAATTAGCGCCTGCGTGAAGTAAGTTTGAGCATATCAGTCCTTCCCATACACAGTTAGGCTGAACGTGAACATCTACGGGGCACTATTTTTACACACTCTGTTTATTTTCTTGTTTACTGGTC
The DNA here is from genome assembly GCF_021461395.2 of Schistocerca americana. Taxonomy (NCBI): domain Eukaryota; kingdom Metazoa; phylum Arthropoda; class Insecta; order Orthoptera; family Acrididae; genus Schistocerca; species Schistocerca americana. The sequence continues at coordinate 383,404,303 of NC_060123.1, read as the reverse complement.
ACTGGTAATCTTAGTTCCTCTTCTCACATATCAAATACTTATCATCATTCCATAAATGCAGTATCAGATCGGATACGTTCAGCACCTTGACTGTACTTCTGCATGACACTAACCGTTCTGCATCTTCTTCTCCATTACTGACATACGACTGTGGAACAGGTTATTCTATAATCTCATCCAAAACTACTCAGCATTCAAGTGGAGATTTAAGGCTCAACTGTTTTCATCGTAAATCTTCCCAAGCTCTTGGCATATTGTAGCTTTTTCTTTCTATCCGACAAGGAATCAGTTCTCTGTTACACGACTTTTCTCGTACCTTTCGATTTTAGTTTCCTGTCTTCCATCCCATCTCATAATCTTACCTTATTATTTGTCACTCTTCCTCTGCATAGTCATTCATCTCCACATTGGTTCTTTCTGTACAGTTGTCAAGCGTTTTTCAGATGTTATTACTCACATTCAACAAGTACGAAATGAGGAACTTCCCTTAATTAATATAAGACCGACATTTTTCAGTTCCATATATTTATAACTATAAATATTACTTTATTATTATTATTACTTTAAATTGTCTGTGTACTACACATAATGCCGGGTGACTAATGATGCCTAGATGGATGTAAGAGTGCGGGTTGCCTGAAATAAATACATATATAAATATTACTGCCTAAATAAAATTGAGAACAGGACTTGCAATTCCATATTCTGTGAAGACAAACATTCTGTTCAGTTTGATTCCATATACAACCGTATATTTCTCTTGTGGCACTGGACTAAGAATGGCGAAAACTCTTTTATGCCACAGCATTCGTCCCATCGAATTATAACGGGCATTACTTTAAGCATTCTGCAGGACTGTAATAACCTTGCTAACGAGGAATTTCTGTCTATGTGAGGCTTGACATAAGTACTCAACATGTTCACCAGATGAACATATGGGAAACAGCTGCCGCAGCTGTAATTACGATTCTGTAATAGCCATCAGTACATATCACGAACGTGGCCCGGATTCCAAGAGAGTAATGAAGAGCTTTGCAGGTTATGACATTACAGCCTTTATCACTGCGATTTTTAACATGTAAAAGTTTTTTTTTCTGTATTCGCGTCAGTATGTGCGAACTTTTAACATATACCAATGAATGTTGTAACCAGATATCTTTGCCGCGCTCCTGAAAAGCGCAGAATATCACGATAGCTATAAACTGTTATACGCTGCTATCGATCAGTAAAAAAAACGATGCACCTATGTTTCAAAATAACAATTGCCAATTTTTACTTCTGCAGGGAGCCGCGCCGCTCTCTAGCTGTTCTGTAAATGTGTTGCGAGTCGGACGCAAAAGTATTGTGCTCCATACTGATATAATCATTTTATTGTAAATATAAGAGTTTAAGTGATTAAAAATATATGTAGCCACAAACAAGCGAGAATGTGTATCATGATAATTCGCTCCACCGCCACATTGGGTGGCCATGTTAATGTAAGTTTCCGTTTCATAATATAATACTTGAAGCCTTGAAGTTTATTTAATTTCAAAGAAAATCTCTCAACCTTATTTTAATTAATTATACTTGTGATAATCTTTTCTGTTTCAAAGATTTATGCAGTTTATGATCCAGCGTGTGTTCTGTCGGAACAGGAGGCTGTCGTGACGACATCGTTATAGTATTTATTCCAAGTTCTTTCAGTTCCGTTTATATGCTCGTACAAATCCAATTAGTTGGTCCCTTAGGTTTCTTTAATGTAACTTCTGTCTGTTTCTCCGCGCGATCTTCCTCCGAAAAAAAATTTCTGTTCATTTTTTAGTAATTTTCGATATCGCGAATGAGAAAAGACAGCCGCCTCCTGCTGCTAACGGAACACCACGACTTTTCTAACGTCGGAGAGTACCGCACGAATTTTCCGCTAAAAGGTAATAGAATTTCTTAAAGCTGGATCAATTACACATGTTGCTGCTGTTCTCCGACAAATCTGGTGTGATTAATAGTAATTTATTCTGTCACGACAAAAAAGAACCAATTTTATTTTTACCAAAGCAACAAAGCTTTCAATTAATTTGCTAAAAAAAAAAAAAAAAAGAATCATACCAGATCTGGCGCCCGAACAGGGACTTGACTAAAATATTGAAAGTGTCACGGTACTAATATATGATTGTCTTATTTCATGTATCGCTCTTTGGAACCCAATGCTGCATAAAACTACGGATGAGCAATAAATATACGCAATATTGAAGGACGCGGTATTTACACAAATATCTTGGGATTTAATAAGACCCAGATTTGCAGTTTTGAAGACAACGAGTGAGTACCAAATTTTCGTTTGCCATAGTTCTGTCTAAAGAGTAGCTCATTTGACCTTCAAATTCAACCGCACTCTATCCTTTCTGTAGCTTAACGTAAAAAACCATTTTTTTTTCTACGTAAATATTTGAACATTTTCTGCAACCTTTTGCTTGACTATTTGTTTTATACTGTAGTTAATATTCTCGTGTAAGTTCAAGATGGATGCCATTTCAGTCTTTTCTGTGTAACAGCGTTGGCAATCAATTGTTTCAACGGCGTTGACTCCACCTTGCCTTTTTGCTACAGACGTGTGTCAGTTATTACCCACGTAACATTAGACATTTGACGAACGCGCCGCGACTTTAACTAGCGCGGCAAGAATAATTGACAATCAGAATTTCAGTTGGCAGTACCCATTTTAAGTTGGAAATAGTTGAATTTCATTATGGCGGACGGACAATCGAGCGCGAACTCTGCAGACGAAAGCGACGGCACTGTTAACAAACATTACCGACTCCGCTCACGCGGAACGACGGCCAGGACAGATGACAGACAAGAAGTAGTCAAAGTGGACGACACTCAGCTGGAAACACCCACCTCCCCAATAACGGTATCAATTGACATTGTCAAAATGCTACAGGAATTGATACTAGACAGACAGGAGTGGGAACAGCGCGAACGTGATCGCGAACAACGTGAGAAAGACAGAGACAAGTTTTTATCAGAGTTGAAAACGGATATGACAACACAGATTGACTCAGTTAGGAATGACGTAAATACCACCATTGATGCGAAAGTAGGTACCATCACTACGCAAGTAGGCTCTCTCACAGCACAGATAGATTCGGTTAAGGGTGACGTCACGGCGCAAGTAACCACTTTGACAACAGAGATAAGCTCTCTGAATAACAAAATTGATAACATTGGTCAGAATCTCACAACTCAAATCGAAGCGTGTCGCAAAGAAACTGATTCGGTAAAACTTGCGTATAAAACAGTTGCACGACAGGTAGACGAGTTAGCGACAGCGGTAGCCACTGTAGAATCAAAAGTAAGTGCAATGGCGAATGACATTTCGGACCGAACTATTGAGGAAAGAGTTAACAGTAGTGTTGCTTCGCACACTAAAGCACTTACCGAACATTACAAAGAATGGATTGATGTACAAGAGAAGCTTGTTGAAGAGAAGGTTACACGTGACTTGAAAGATGTTGTTAAATCCGCAACCTTAGACATATTATCTGCACCCGGCAGTTCAGGAGACACTGTTTGTACTGAACTAGGCCAAATTAGACGAGTGTTTACCCGGGATTTGCCGGAATGGCGGAAGCAAGTAACAGATGAGATATCCGACCTGAAACAGCAAATTCAAACACTACAGTATGATAACCAGAGTGACGGGAAACACTCACTACCTTCTGAGCCAGATGAACATCAATACCAGACAACACAACAACACAACACACCACAGTACATTCCGCGACCGAGAAATGAATTTAACGATTCACACAACAACAACACTGAACAATTGACACTCACAACCCTCATGAAAGAGGAGAGTGTATTGAAACACAGAGTTTTTCAACCATTCCAACCGGAAAAGCGAAATATTCATCCAGTCGTTTTCCTAAAGAACTTTTCAGGAGTCTTTCCAGCTGCCTGGAATGACAAACAGAGAATACAATTCAATACCGGATACATACAAGGAGAAAGTGCTATATGGGGAACCGAGATGGTTGATAAGTGCAAGACATTTAGCGAGTTTGAGAAGAACTTTTTAAGCAAATTGTGGAGCGCAGGTTTTCAGCAACGCCTACGCAAAGAGGTCTACAACGCCGAACGTTTCCATTCGAACAGTGGCGGACTTCGCCGGTACTTTGAAAAGTACTTGAGAAAGATACAATATTGGGACACTCCCATAACAACAAAAGATGTTATTATGATCCTTAAGTCAAAACTACCCATTCCCATACGCGAAGAATTAGTGAACGTGTCAGAGGAAGATCAGGACGCATTTTTATCCGTCCTTGATTCGCTCGTTCTTATACACGAAGACGCGCGTGCGAATGCTAACCGTAAGAACAACAACGCAGGCACGTATTCGAATGGAAACGGTAGTAATGGAAATGGTTCGCACGAAACACAATACGGAAACAAACAGTACAATAACCGCAATAGAGGCCGAAACAATGGTTACCGTAATGGTAAACACAAAAACAAACATTACGGCAACCAACGGTACAATCCAATATACAACACGCAACAACAGTATTACGGGAATGCCCCATACCAATCAAACAATAACGGTAGTAACTTCTACCAGAATGGGAACAAATACGAGGGTAAACGTTGCAACAATCAAAATTGCGGAGGTCAGCTACCTCCACCACAACCCTATGGGCAGCCACAACACCAGCAACAACAGCAATACACGCCTCAGTAACAACCATTCATGCAACAACAACAGTACACGCCACCACAACAGGACTTTAGATACAATAACAATAAACCAAGAAAACAATACAATCCACCGGTATATTTTACGCAGGCAAGTAATGTACCGATTTTTCAGCCTGGTAACCAAGTGCAGTACCAACAAGGGTTTGATACAAATCAACACACACAATGGGTAAAATACCAGCGAGAATGGTCAAGTGATGTGACAGAAGAATCAAATCAGTCGCATCACAAGAAAGCGGAAAACTAAACTCAGCACCTTTTCGCCTCCTTGGGGATGCTGCGGGACATAATGGGGGCAAACTCGACCTTGAACGACTTAACGTAATACGTTATGATCGCGACACTGACTTGACAGACGATTTGTTGCAGGAAAATATTGAGACAGACTTGAATGACGTATGGGAAGACGAAGTGTAAGCAATGACTAAAATTTACCTAGCCAATACACCAATAGATGCTATTATTGATACTGGTGCAAACGTAAATGCTTTCTCACTATGTATGTTTAAGAAAGTTTCTGCAGGGATGAAAATTTTAACGTTACCAGTACAAGGTTGTTCAGTAACAGGAGCGGTAGGATCTTTATCACAGCGAGTCAATTTGCAAGCTCAGGTACCGATAAGGATTAATTCTACTTCTTTCATGTGTGTATTTCTAGTAGTTAAGAATTTGTCAGTGTCATGCTTATTAGGAATGGAGTTCCTGAGGAAGAATAAGGCAGTGATTGATATAGAAAAGGGTATCTGTACAATCCGAGTAGGTGAACAGGAGGTAACGCTGCAATTGTTGCGTGGCAAGGTCAAAAGAGTCAACACTGAGCACAAAGTTAAGGTACGCAGACTGGTACAGCGAATGTTTTTGAACCAAGCACACATGACAAGACAGGGTAACAGTTGGACGGATTTTGATACTGATGACGGACTTCCGACTAGAGAAGAGATTTTTAATATAGTAAGCGAATCAAGTGAACTTGATTACATTCAAAGGCAAGATTTACTGCACTTACTTATGAGGTATCTTCATGTCTTTTCTTCGAAACCTGGACTAATACGTGACTACGAATATGACATGAAGGTCGCTCCCCATTCTACTTTTTGCAAGACAACGTACTCTGTCCCGTATGCAAGGCGCGAGGCTGTGAAAAATGAAATACGTAAAATGCTTAAGTGGGATATCATTGAACCGTCAGACTCACCTTACAGTAGTCCGTTATTGCCTGTTTTGAAGCAGGATTGTAGTGTACGTATAGTTTTGGATGCAAGAAACATAAATAAAATAATTATTCCAGTAAGAACTCGACCTGAGGCTATGGATGAACAATTACAAAGGTTTCATGGGGTAAAATTCCTCACATCGGTAGACTTGAGATCGAGCTACTGGCAGGTCAAGATGACATCACAGTCTCGAAAATATACAGCGTTTATATTTGCAGGTAGATCATACCAATTCAAAGTAGTTCCATTTGGTTTGAATGTGAGTTCAGGCGTATTCATAGCTGCACTTGATCATGTATTAGGACCTGAACTGCTGGATCGAGTAACAGTGTATGTTGATGACTTACTGATTGCTACGAAATCTTGGGAAGAACATTTAGACATAATAAGCAAAGTTTTCCAGAGGCGTCACAGCTAATCTACATAAGTCTAAATTTGGTAAAAGCGAGATTAAATTTTTAGGACATCTTGTATCATCACAGGGAATTACCCCAGATCCAGACAAACTAGCAGCTATTAAAAACTTTCCTGTGCCCTCTTCTAAACGCCAGTTGAAAGACTTCCTCGGAATGACTTCCTTTTTCAGAAAGTTTATTTCGGACCAGTCGATGAACAGTCAAGCATTGCATGATCTTCTAAAGAAAAATACTCACTGGCATTGGACGCCAGAGTGTCAGGCAGATTTTGATCGCATTAAACAAGCACTTCTTAACAGCAATATTTTGTTCCATCCAGGCATGGATCAATAATTCTGTATTTCGTCAGATGCTTCATTTCAGGGGCTTGGTTCTTGTTTATTTCAAATAGAAGTAATTGATGGAAAAGAAGAGATAAGAGTTATCAGCTTTGCAAGTAGGGTTCTCACAGAATGTGAGAGGTCATACTCGGTGACAGAGTTGGAGGCTCTGGCCGTTGTATGGTCCCTTAAAAGGTTCAATTACTACATCCATGGTCGGAAAATTAAGGTCTTTTCTGATCACCAAGCTCTTAGTTTCTTGCTCTCATGTAAACTTCTTCATCCTCGTCTTACACGATGGAGTCTCTTCTTGCAAGAGTATGATTTCGAAATAGTATACATCAAGGGTAAAAACAACATTATCGCGGATGCTTTGTCACGCATGCCGCAAGGACTTCCCGAGTCCAGTGAACTTATCGAACAGATGTCTAACTACAGAATTCTTCTAATGAAAGACCCACTACATAGAAAGTATTTCCTTCAGCTCTGCAAGCAGATGCGTACACTCCAAGAAACAGATCCCAAATGGCGTAAGGTCAAACAACTTCTTCTAACAAAACCCGATCACTACTTGTCCAAATTTTATAAACTACACAACGATGTTTTATTCCATCGAACTTTTCTCCTCTCTGGTAGATGGTGTGTGTGTATACCACACGCATACGTTGAACACCTTATCTGGTACACACATCTTTCCTGGGGTCATTATGGACCCGAAAAATGCAAACGAAAGATTTCTGCATATTGCTATGTACCAAACTTGCACCATCGAATCCACAAGTTGTTAAGTACATGTCTTATCTGCCAGAAGGCAAAACCCTTCGACCATTCGAACCTAATTCCTCTGAATCCAATTATTACTGAGAGACAAAATCAAGTTCTGGCCCTTGATCTCGCCGGTCCCCTGCCGCAAGGGAGGGGAGGGGTGAAATACCTAGTCGCATTGATGGATCTTTTCACAAAACATGTGAGACTTTATGCAGTGAAATCATCCAGTGCACTTCCGATCATCCGTCGAATCGAACAAGACTATTTTCCTCGATTTGGCAAGCCGGAGGCCATTCTATCAGATAATGCATCGAATTTCACTGGCAGACAATGGCGCAATTTTCTTGCCAGACATGGCACCAAACAAATACTTATATCTCGTTTCAGACCGCAATCTAATCCCACCGAACGTATATTCAAAGTGTTCAGTAGATTCATTCGAACCTACATACCTAATCGACAAACCCGATGGATTGACTTTGTATCTTCATTCAAGCAGATTGTCAACAATCTTCCACACTTCTCAACTGGATTTACACCTGCGGAATTAATGACGAGTCATCGGGAAAGAAATGAATGGTTAGATCCCATACCTAAAATTGTAGAACCAGAATTAGATTTAGATGCAAAACTTAGGCAAGCATTGGTTTCCTTAGCTGTACAGGCGAATCTACGCAAGAAGTCTTATGACAAGAAAGTATCTAAGGCCCTTACATATGATATTAATGAAAAGGTGCTTTTACGGACACATTTTAAACCATCGAAGTTGTTGAAAAGAAATCGGAAATGTAGGCTATTGTACGACTGACCATTTGTAGTAATTAGAAAACCACATACAGGATGTTATCTAATAGCGGATGCAGCATCTAGCAGAATTAAACGATTGTATCACCACCAGGATCTCAAGAAGTATAACGAGGCAAAGTAACAAGCAAAGGAACATTAGCCTAAGGTTTAACCTGTGAAACACTTCGGTATTCAAACACACCAATACGAGTACTCACACTTTGGCGAAAAACTATGGAGGTAATTGAAGATTTGATTTATTATGGCGTACGAAAAAGAAAGCACATTCCATTTGAGAGGACAGATTCTCAGTTAGTTTTAAGTTAGTCATAGGTGTAAGCAGTCCAAGTTGGCTGTTGGCATTGAGGAATGCCGTAATTGGCGAAAGGAGATACGGAAGGAAGTAGCTGATTGCCACCTTCCAACTCCAATGAATATATATGTATGTGAAATATTAGGTTAAGCAATTTCTTATTCAGCCATCAAGATGGAATGTTAGTCTTTAAGTGTACAGACTACAGCCTATTGCGTGTAAACTGTGCGTTATTGTAACACCGCCATGAACTATACCTTTTGTTAGCGCGATCTTCAGAATTAAACAGATTTGTGTAGCCCAGTGTTTGAACTCTCAAAAGCAGTAAATAACAGAGAGAGAGAGTATCACGTAGTATTTGATAGTTTTCAGGAGATTCAATCTCAGATTCAAAGTATCATCTACGAACAGTAGGCCTCATAAAGATTTAATAGCTAAGCAACAAAGCATTTCCTTTATTCTGTTTTACAACAGCTGTTAGGTCATGTAGTCGAGAGTGCCAATACATGGAAACATATACGTCGTACTGACAAGTCTGAAGTATTCCTGATGGTAAACGTTTCTTCTTTAAACATGTAAGATGCACTAAAGTAATTAGCTATTTCACAGCCAAGTCCGACAATCGCCCAGAAGGAAGCGTGAGAAACTAGAAAGCTGTCACCAGATATGACTCACATTATAATAATAAAACTAAGATCTGATATTAAATTAAAGAATAGCCACTTGAAGGCACACGTGTCGCATGTCATGCATCTAAGGTCACAAAAAATATCCTAGTGTAGTTGTGCTAGAATTTGTATATGTATATAGTGTATTTATGTTCATATTTGATCCTCTCCTCTTCCACCTCCCCATCCTATCCCATTAAAAAAAAAGGTGAGGATTAGAATTTGAGAGGCTCATCTGAGTGCTCTTTAGACGGTTGAAGTGGAAACGAAATTTGTCGGAGAGATCCGTTAGCGAAAGTTTTGTTCTAATCGTGTATCGCGAGTAGCAATGTTGAGAGATTATAATACATTCCGCGAGTAACTTTATGAAGCATGAATCTTCCGGAGAGAAATGCATGAGTATGCTCGACCAGTAGAGACAGAATTTGTTCAATCTGTGCTCTACATAAACAGTGACACTAAATCTTGAAGAGAAACGAAATAACAAGCTGCTTAAAAGATTTGCTTTTAAAAAAATTTTACCTTTGTAAAAGGGAGAGAGAATAACCGAAATAATCGTGCCTTGATGCACAAGTAGTGGTATTCAATACGCTAATCCGGCGTGGCGTGACTGAAAAGGTTAACAGAATTTTGTGACTGTAAGCAAACTTAAGAAATGTATGTATGTATGTATGTATGTAATTTACGGACATTGTTTAATCTTGTAATGTATTTACCTGTGAGTAACTTGAACTGTGAACTTTGAAACCACAATGTGAGATGGGAGATGTGAATTTGCAGACACTCTAAGACGTTCTAAACAAAATGCGAGTGATAAAGTGTACAAAATACGTGTGCAGTGACATGTGTACACGCAAGTGCAGGTAGTGACAGCGATCACAGCAAAACATTTTGCAAACTATATGTAAAACGTTGGCTTCACTTGCCTGTGTGTAAGCAGCATGGCAGGTCGCAGGGACTGTCGTGTGAAATCATCGAAACAGACGGTGGTATTTTCTACCCAAGTTTTCGATACGCCGATCGACGATGGAGAAAGGACACTAGACGTGTGTTTTCCGCGTGTTCTCATTTTAGCAGAGCGCGAGTGACACACGTTAAACTTCATACGAGCATACACGAGCGCGTGTTGCACTGGACTAGTAACCGGCAACAGCGCGGAGCTGCTTGCAGTTGGACTCAACAATTAACATTTGAAACACAACCGACGCGCGCGCTGTGGAGGCGTGTCATTGACCTTAGAATGTTTTCCGTCTCACAACTACACAAGAGACATTGCTAAAGCTATCACAGTGAAACTTAATTATGAACTTTATTTATTCTGTAAAAAGAGAAGTCGTAGCTTCAAATTAATTTCCATTTAATCAGTCACGTCGGATATTTTGCGAAGGATAGTTAAATAAAGACAAGGCATTACTGAGCACTGAAACGTTAACTGGAAGGGAAGGTTATCAATCCTGTCCAGAATCCTATAAAACCTTTACCTGTAAGTCTACATTATAGCACGAACCTAACACAGGTTTCTTTCTGTTTATTTGCATGTAAACGACATGACGCTTGATGCGAGACACTAGAGAGGCAACACGAGCGAACACAAAAAAAACGCTACCCAGGGTCGTGACCTCTCGGACGACGCCGCTCACCGAACGAGAATAGACGTTGCAGACTCCGGTTAAGTGAGTGCGTGACAAATAAAAGTGTACAGTGTAGTGTCAAGTGAAATGTCCTGATTAACAACGACATTCTAAAAGAATCTAATGAAACGGATAAAAAACATTACGAGACCAAACAGGCCACAGACAATTTTAGAGGACTGTTTAAGTTATTATTTCAATGTATCTGTGTATGTTTGTCTACTGACATGTTTTGTTTTCTATATAGAGTATTATTCATTTATCTTTGTGTGTGTTAGACTTAAGATTGTTTTTTGTCATATTTTGTTTCACAGTAACAGCAACTAAGATAACAGTGCAAGGACACCTTACAATGAAGTGCGAGAAGTGCCAAAGTGCACAAAAGACACTGAAAGACTTTAATTGTTTTCATAACTGTACTGGAAGCATGAAATAACTGGATGACAAACTCATTCCAATTTAATGTTAGAACGAAAGTAAACAGATGATAAAACACAAGAATGTCTTGAAACTACATGTGAGTCCTGATGATCCTTCCGGAATCATCATGCCTGACATGGGAGGCATTGTGACATTACAGCCTTTATCACTGCGATTTTTAACATGTAAAAGTTTTTTTTCTGTATTCGCGTCAGTATGTGCGAACTTTTAACATATACCAATGAATGTTGTAACCAGATATCTTTGCCGCGCTCCTGAAAAGCGCAGAATATCACGATAGCTATAAACTGTTATACGCTGCTATCGATCAGTAAAAAAAACGATGCACCTATGTTTCAAAATAACAATTGCCAATTTTTACTTCTGCAGGGAGCCGCGCCGCGGTCTAGCTGTTCTGTGAATGTGTTGCGAGTCGGACGCAAAAGTATTGTGCTCCATACTGATATAATCATTATTTGTAAATTTAAGAGTTTAAGTGATTAAAAATATATGTAGCCACAAACAAGCGAGAATGTGTATCATGAAAATTCGCTCCACCGCCACATTGGGTGGCCATGTTAATGTAAGTTTCCGTTTCATAATATAATACTTGAAGCCATGAAGTTTATTTAATTTCAAAGAAAATCTCTCAACCTTATTTTAATCAATTATACATGTGATAATCTTTTCTGTTTCAAAGATTTATGCAGCTTATGATCCAGCGTGTGTTCTGTCGGAACAGGGAGCTGTCGTGACGACATCGTTATAGTATTTATTCCAAGTTCTTTCAGTTCCGTTTATATGCTCGTACAAATCCAATTAGTTGGTCCCTTAGGTTTCTTTCATGTAACTTCTGTCTGTTTTCTCCGCGCGATCTTCCTCCGAAAAAAAATTTCTGTTCATTTTTTAGTAATTTTCGATATCGCGAATGAGAAAAGACAGCCGCCTCCTGCTGCTAACGGAACACCACGACTTTTCTAACGTCGGAGAGTACCGCACGAATTTTCCGCTAAAAGGTAATAGAATTTCTTAAAGCTGGATCAATTACACATGTTGCTGCTGTTCTCCGACAAATCTGGTGTGATTAATAGTAATTTATTCTGTCACGGCAAAAATGAACCAATTTTATTTCTATCAAAGCAACAAAGCTTTCAGTTACATTGCTAAAAAAAAAATCATACCAGAAGGTATAGTTATCACTACTGAGGAAGTGAAGCCTTTAGCACTCGAACAGACAGGCATCTGTGCTTGACCTACTGGGAAACCAATAAAATTAATCGATCTTGCTTAACATAATGTATATTACTTTTAATCGTGATGAACTACAGTGTCGTAAGTGGGTTTTCATCACGTTCATACTGGTGCTAGCGTGAAAATATTTTACGGAAATGATAGCATTTCGAATTGTGTCTAATTTTCATTTAGTTGTCATAAAGGTTTGCTGAAACTCATTCAGATAATTATTTTTCATGGGTAATTTTGAATAAAACCCGGCACCAGGCATAAACGGAGGCGGTTTACTTAAATTACAGTCGGTATTTGGATTACGCCTAACGTCAGGTGATTGTACATTCAGTTTCATGTTTCCACATTTAACGTTAATGTTCACTGTTCATCCATGATGACAAAATAATTCATACTCAAAAAGGGAGACATAGATGAAACTGTTCGAAGCGGCAGACTGATAAGAGTAGAATGTACTTACATTAGATGGAGTGTCCAAATATAATTGTACATTGTCAAAAAAGTAATTATTTGAACTACAAAATTTCGGTTTTTGTACAATAATGCCACACAGAATGTCATTAACTGTAGATGACACTTGGACTCACAGCATCCAGCGTGTTTACATTTGATGCTTTCATTTACGTGTCCCTTTTCAACATCACGCAATTGTCTTTTAGGAATAACAGTGAACTCTAACATTAAGTACGGAAACATAAAGTTGAATGTATAACCACCTGCAGATGAGATTAAGCTCTAAACCAATGGTGACTTGAATACACTATCTTTAGTTGTGAGTGGAAGCAGATTTTATTCACCATCACCCTTTCAAGGACCAGTTAAGAGCATCCATTATGGAAAAAATACATTTACACACTTTCCATCACTTTATATAAATGAACAACCTCAAACTATTATTCCATTCGGTATCTCAATGCAACTGCTCGCGTACACGATGTCTGTTGGTTGAATACGCTGCTAAAGTTTCAATGAAACACAATGATCTATCATTTCTTCTTCTTCTTTTCTATGTACTGAAAAGGAACTAAAAAATGTTGTAATTTAATCTCAAAGATACAAGAATAAAATTTGTTCGACTGTCATACCAGAGGAATACTCTAAAAAACTTTTTTATCATTGAGAGACAAAGGACTAATTTCGAGATTCTTTTATTACTTCTAGTATTAACTACCTTTTGTTCTGATGTGCTGGCTTGAAGACGTACTGTATAGTTTCATATCTATGTGTGTGTTAAATGAAGGTGTTATATGATGAAAAACGTGATTTATAATTTCTGTCAAGATCAAGCCTAAATCCCATACCAATGGAGTACAAATTATTCTGTTAATTCGAGAAGTCGTATTTTAGATGGAGGCGACGATCTTAACGACGCCGCTGCTCAACAACAAAGGTACGTGATTGTGCTCACTACTTTCCTTTGGTGGCCGCTAAGATTAATTTCGATGTGTTTTTGCCGACACATTCAGAACCTGCAATCTTACTTTTCGTATAAAAATATGAGTCCGATTGAAAAAGAATCATTCTTAAATTTCAATAATTGCAAATCTTTTACCCAGGCCACGGGGAATGATAGAAAGTACGTGCCTCTACCCTGATTGTACGTTCGCAATCTCCGAGTGTGTTACGTCGTAATTATTTTACACAAAGAAATTTAAGATAGATCTTTCTCATCAGATCGGAACCACTCGTACGCGAATGTACGTACCCTCTGAATGTGTCTAGTCAGTCGTGCGCATAGTTCTAAAGCTTTTTTGTTAATATTCTGTGGATTGCATCTCCGCAATTAATTTTTGTTTATGCCGCAAATTGTACTCCACGCGAAGTATTTATTACGCAAGTTTCAGGCTCCATTTAATGTCAAAAAATTCCGAAGTACGGCTGACTAAGCAAACCGCTACCATAATTTCATATCTCTACAACTTCAATAACAAAAAACCAAAAAAAGAACAATAACAGAGAGAGGGTACGTTACAGTACGTATTTGTCACATATGTTCTCATTTCATCACTGAATCATCTGATACCAACATTGGTGCTTTACTAACACAAACAATACGCTTGGTTATACCAAAGAACCAGCAAATTTAAGTGTGGATGGAAGTATAAGACTATACGCATCTGTAATGTGTTATACTGAAACTAGTACTCAACGAGATAAAATTGCAGTCGAAGACCAAAATTTTCCGTAAATTTTAATCTTACTCACCTTTGAAAATGTCATCACCCGTTCTGGCGTGGTAGGTAATGCATGCAGAAACACTGTATCACGAAATCTCCAAATTTTTTTAACGTGAATTTAATTATCGACAAACAACTTCGGGTTGGTTACTATTTTCATGTAACCTACAGTGACTGTCTTATGAACAGTATCCGGACACCCCTATGTGATGTAGAATTGACCTCTAGATGTGACGAGAGGCACAGGCGCAGTATAATAGGAGGCAGAAGGTACTGTGTCGCATTTAGTGAAAAAGTAAAAGCAGAATGGTTCGATCAGGAGAGCCCACAAACGTGAACTAGTCATTGGATACTCCCTGAGAAGCAAACCCATTACGTTCGTTTCAACACTTACAAAGTTCCTAATGTCGACTGTTGGTGATGTGACCTTGAGGAGAAAACGTGGAGAAACAACGACAGTTCAACCAAAACCAGGCAAACGCCATAAACTAACGGAAAGGTACTGTGGAGAAATGCGGAACTGTAGAACTTTGCGGACAGTGACATTCAAGAGTCTCAAAATGCTACCAGCGGACCAGCTTCCACACTGACTGTGGGTAGGGAGTCCAAAGAAATGGACTACAGTGGTCGAGAAGGTCTTAAGAAACAACACATTTCTGTAAACACTGCGAAGCGACGCTCGATGTGGTATACAGTCGGTGACAGGAATCGAGGGATCTGGAGTCACGAATCACGCTATATTCTATGACAATCCGGTGGAAAGTTTTGGGTAGGCGAAGGTTTGGAGAATGTTATGTGTCATATTTGTGGTGCCAACTGTATAGTACGGAGGAGGTATCGTTATGGCATTGGCGTGTGTTTCGTGGCTGGGATGTGGTACTCTTACTGCATTGAAGAAAACGCTAAATGCGAACGAATGTGAACAAATTTCACAGCGTTGTGCGCTGCGCGTAGTAGAGAAACAGTTCTGAGGCTATTGCTTTTCTGTCTCCATGACAATACTCCTTGTCCTAAAGCAATATCTATGAGACAACGGTTTGTAGACAATAACATACCTGGAATGGTCTGGCCTGGCCACACTCCAGAGTTGAACACAATGGAACACCTTCGAGGTGAGTTGCACTGTCAACGTCGCTCCGGACCCCAGTGCTCTACATCATTACATTCTCTTGTTTCGGTTCTTGAGGAAGAAAGGGCTGCCATTCATCCACAAATATTTGAGACACGTAAGTGAATGTGTTCTCACCACACCCAAGCGGTCATAAAGGCAAAGACTGGACGCGTCACATAATAATGGCCACTAGTAAGGGTCCAGATACTTCAGATCACGTAGTGCTTGAACAGAAATGTTTAAGAAATAGAACATGTCAAAATAAGTAAAATGGACTATTGCACATAGGAATACTAATTTATACAAGTACAGCAGGTTAAACGAAGTTTCCTTCTCGTCAAGCATACAGCCACAATTAGCTGCACCAACTAAATTAAGTAGTGAAAATTGCAATAGGCCCAAAGACTTTGAAAACTTCCTACACATGCATATCACATAACAGATACACATAAACGTAAGTCGAGTATCAGTCACTTATACAAGCGTCAATTCTCTCGTAAATTTTTGTGTTACTCACTTATTGTAGAAAGTGGCAGTCCATTGCACTGCACCACATTCTGTGTCATGAGAATTGTATAATAAACTAACAAACGAATAATTTGATGTTTTTGCTATTCCTTATACATTTCTGTTAAGAAGTGGGTATCTTGGAGATCGTGCCTTGACTGATATTGGTTGCCTATAAATAAGTACACATGGCACTAGCTTTCCGTAATTTCGTGGTACTGTTCTTTAAAGTGCGCCGTGCTATTTACATAAAAGATTTGCCGCGTGTTGATAACTTTCTAGATATTATAAATCAAGAAATATGAATAATTTAATAATAAAGCGCAAATAATTATTTGAAAAGAATGTCTTACCATACCTGAAAGTACTTTTTATCGTATCTCAGTCATTAAAATTACTACACCACGAATATGACGTGCTACAAACGAGCAATTCAGCCGACAGGAAGAAGATGCTGTGATATGCAAATGATTAGCTTTTCAGAGCATTCACACAAGGTTGGCTCCGGTGGCGACACCTACAACGCGCTGATATGAAGAAAGTTTCCAACCGATTTCTCATTCACAAACAGCAGTTGACCGATGTTGCCTGCTGAAACGTTGTCGTGATGCCTCGTGTAAGGAGGAGACATGCGTACCATCACGTTCCCGACTTTGATAAAGGTCGAATTGTACGCTATCGCCATTGCGGTTTATCGTATCGCGACATTGCTGCTCCCGTTGCTCGAGATCCATTGCCTGTCAGCAGAATATGGAATCGGTGGGTTCAGAAGGGCAATACGAAACGCAGTGCTGGAACCCAACGGCCTCGTATCATTAGCAGTCG
Source organism: Schistocerca americana (assembly GCF_021461395.2). Classification (NCBI taxonomy): domain Eukaryota; kingdom Metazoa; phylum Arthropoda; class Insecta; order Orthoptera; family Acrididae; genus Schistocerca; species Schistocerca americana. The sequence continues at coordinate 383,387,162 of NC_060123.1, read as the reverse complement.
AGATGACAGGCATCTTATCCGCATGGCTGTAACGGATCGTGCAGCCATGACTCGATCCCTGAGTCAACAGATGGGGATGTTTGCAAGACAACAACCAATTGCACGAACAGTTCGACGACGTTTGCAGAAGCATGGGCTATCCAGCTCGGAGACCATGGCTGCCGTTACACTTGACGCTGCATCACAGACAGGAGCGCCTGCGATGGTGTACTTAACGACGAACCTGGGTGCACGAATGGCAAAACGTAATTTTTTCGGATGAATCTAGGTTCTGTTTACAGCATCATGGTTCAAATGCTTCGAATGGCTCTGATCACTATGGGACTCAACTGCTGAGGTCATTAGTCCCCTAGAACTTAGAACTAGTTAAACCTAACTAACCTAAGGACATCACAAACATCCATGCCCGAGGCAGGATTCTAACCTGCGACCGTAGCGGTCTTGCGGTTCCAGACTGCAGCGCCTTTAACCGCACGGCCACAGCATCATGATGGTCGCTTCCGTGTTTGGCGACATCGCGAGGAACGTACATTGGAAGCGTGTATTCATCATCGCCATACTGGCGTATCACCCGGCGTGATGGTACGGGGGCCATTGGTTACACGTATCGGTCACCTCTTGTTCGCATTGACGGCATTTTGAACAGTGGACGTTACATTTCAGATGTGTTACGACCCGTGGCTCTACCCTTCATTCGATACCTGCGAAACCCTACATTTGAGCAGGGTAATGCGCGACCGCATGTTGCAGGTCCTGTACGGGCCTTTCTGGATACAGAAAATGTTCGACTGCTGCTCTGGCCAGTACATTCTCCAGATCACTCACCAATTCAAAACGTCTGGTCAATTGTGGCTGAGCAACTGACTCGTCACAATACGCCAGTCAATACTCTTGATGAACTGTGGTATCGTGTTGAAGCTGAATGGGCAGCTGTACCTGTACACGACATCCAAGCTCTGTTTGACTCAATGCCCAGGCGTATCAAGGCCGTTATTACGGCCAGATTTCTGGTGCAGCAATCTTAATGGCCAGTAGTGTATTACTCTTACCATAATATGAAAGGAGTTTTTGAAATTAATATCGTTTGAGTGTCATCGTCATTGGATGTTTGCGTTTCGAATTATATTTTGTCCCTAAAACAATCACCGGCTCTTCCAAAACCAATACATTCCAATCTCCTTGCACTACGAAGTATGTCTATTACCAGAAGCCTATCCTTCATAACTTCAGTGCTATTTTTAAGTGTTCCAGTCATCGTTTCGACTGTACATTGCTTTATTTTGATGCATAAATGTATTTTCTTCAGTATGTGGCATAAAAGCCGAAATAATAACTTGTGACATAACCGCCCGCCTCTCGCCTCGTGGTTATAAAGACGCTCTTTTCAACTAGTAGCAAATTCAGCCGACCAGTGTGGCCGTGCGGTTCTAGGCGCTTCAGTCTGGAACCGCGTGACCGCTACGGTCGCAAGTTCGAATCCTGCCTCGGGCGTGGATGTGTGTGATGTCCTTAGGTTAGTTAGGTTTAAGTAGTTCTAAGTTCTAGGGAACTGATGACCTCAGATGTTAAGTCCCGTAGTGCTCAGAGCCATTTGAACCATTTTTTAAATTATTGGCTCTACTTGAAAAATTGGAGATAATTTGGCTTTCCGCTACAATGAAGACTTATTCAGAGTGAATACAAATTGCTTGCGATTGTGTTTTGAGACAAACGGTAGATGGTCAGGAACATCCGACAGCTCACGCTTCAAGGCAGTTATACGAGGTGGAGTGTAACTACTGTACAATGGAGAAAGAGATGCTGGCAGTCATGTATGGTATTAAGTATCTTGGGTGTTATCTGTATGGTAGGAAGTTTGAGGTCGTGACAGATCAAGTCTCGCTGAAATGTTTGCTTGGTTTGAAATATCCATCTAGTAGATCAATTCGGTGGGCACTTAAACTTAGTGAATTCGAGTACAAGGTTCCATTAGCCAAGGAGATGACACACATGTACAGATTCATTAAGTCATGGGGTAGGGATGTTAAGCATGCTGGGGAAGAGCGATGAAGAGTGGCAGCAGGCACAGGCTAGGGATAAGAAATGCCAGGCATATAAGTCACAGGTAAATTTCGTTATGGGAAAGGGTTTGTTGTGCAGCACGACGGGGTGTGGACCATGTGTGGTGGTTCCAGAGTGTTTTCGGAAGGAAGTCTTACAGCAGGCTCACGACCATATGGTGTCAGGTCATGGTGGGCGACGTGCGACTGACAGTCGTGTAGCAGAGCGGTTTTGGTGGAGGAACAGGAAGCGTGACGTCGAGTGCTATGTCAAGTACTGAATGCCATGCGCACCAAGGGCCGACTTTACTCATCAGAAAGATCCGTTGCAAAGGTTACCAGAGGCGGCCAGTCCGTTTTCTACTTTGGGGTTGGATTTCCTCGGGCCATTTAGTAAAACACCTGCAGGAAATAGATATGTTCTCAAGATCATCGACCATTTTTCTTCATTTTTTGCAATGGTAGCGATGCCAGACCAGTGGGCTAGTACTGTATCGCAGGCGTTAGTAAACAACTGTATATTAAAGTTTGGCGAACCTGGGACGATAAATCCGGACAAAGGCATGAATTTTGTCTCGGATTTATTGATGCAGCTATGCCGTGTGTTGCATATAACGATGTCACGGACGAGTCCGTTTCATCCACAGACTTATGGGAGAAAGGAACGCGTGCACAAGACAATTGCAAAGATGTTGAGCTACTACGTAGGTTCCAGACCTGACGATTGGGACGCCTATTTAAAATATGTACTGTACGCCTATAATTGGAAGTTTCACACTGCAGCGGGATTGTCCCCATTTGAGATGGCCAACAGCAGGAAAATATCATATCCCTTTGTCGTTTTGATTCCTAAATTAGGACGGTGTGGTGAGCCGGCGATGAAATTTTCCAGAAGGATTAGGGAAGTTTGGAGTGGTGTGCAAAAGGCAAACTCGAAAGCGCTAGAAGCCCTGAAACAACCAAACAGACGCATGGGCAAATTGTCGCGATACCGCATGGGGCAACGGATAATGGTACTAGTTCCAATGTATGAAAGGCGAAAAGGAAGAAATTTTTAACAAAATTCAATGGACCATACCAGGTCGTGGAAATGGAAAAACGTTTGTTATGCACGTGAGTCTCATAAAACAGTGTAAAGGAATGGGAGAGGGAATGTCACAGTTATCGGCAGCAAGTCAGGAGATGAAAGTTACAAAGGATAAAAAGAAGGAACCTGTAGTTAGTAAATAATGTAAAGTGCATGACGTGCCGTATAGGTTAAGGTTGCGTAAGTAAGTTGTATCATTGTAATTTTTTTTTTCATTTTGGGTCAGTACATCAAGATAGATGTAGTATTTTGACATAGGGATAAACGTTGTAATTTTCCGGGTTTGTTAGTTCTTCATATCGTTATTGCCGATATTGCTCTTTTGAAGATTGTGCATTCTCGGAAAGTGGGAGGTGGTGATAGGGTGAATTGTGATCTGTGTGGGTGGCCAAGTATGGACTGATATCCGCATATGTGAAGAGAGTTTCTTTCTGGGGGAAGTAGATGGGACAATTTGTGGAAGGGACCTTTGCCATCGCGAACGTGCTTCCACAGGATGGGTACTGGTTGGCTATACTCCGTGTCCACGATAGATAGTGTGGTTCTATTACTATGAAGGAGACAGATCGACAGGGTTGAAAAAAGACGAGCTTCAAGAAAGCGGAATGATCATTAATTGGATGACTTGTGAGGCGGTCGGGACGGATTTTCGTCTTCTGGCTAGGTTCAGAGACTCAAGTGTTACGACATTGTCCCGGAATACGGTGTATTTGCCAGAAGTATCTCTGAGGGTATTACCCTTTCAAAATATTATGTATTTAAATGACAAACTCAATCCAGAGCTTCTGCTGTCCTTGGACTAATTAACAGAGTCAAAGCAAGAGAGAACTTCGATGAACAAATGTGTCAGCATGCACAACGTTTCCGGGAAGAACAGAGGCATATAGTATTAGTGGTGACGGTATCGGCGACCAGTTGTGACGTGATTCTATCACGCTTTTGCGTACTGTATTTATAGGGAAGACGGAAGAGTGCGCACGCTGTGGACATGCCAACGCACAGTTACCAGTAAAATGGTTGACCGGCATTCGTCGGAAATCTATTTGATTTAATGTCTGAGTTAGTGCGTAAGTGTGTGATAAGAGATACAGGGCTGTAGTAAAATGTGAGCGGAAATCCTGTACGGTGAATTCGGGAGATTCTCATTGTGTAAATTATTAGAGTTAAAGTAGTTGAATGAGAGCACGGTCTTAAAGATTCGGGACGGATCTTCTCGGAAGGGAGGAGGTATGCAGCACCACGAATAAACACAGCAGTGGATTTGGGGAATTCTTGTAAATCTCGCGCAGCTATGCCTGGAAAGCGGTAGTTAAGGGACCGACTGGCGCATCGGATGGCAGGTGCGGGCAATGTCGATATTTTGCAAACTATTCTGCGAGGCGGGATTATGACAGTGCTTGCATGCTGGGAGACACTCCCCGGCGGGCACTGTATACAAATGTGGAATAATCAGGGCAGCGCAGGGCACCGATGTGCTTTGAAGAACCCATACGTTGCAGATACAACAGCACCTAGTGGCCTGGTATAGGGACCGAAGCGGGCTGAGGAAAGCTCACGTTGTAATGGTAAAAGAAAAAACTCCACTTGTCCCTTCCAAAGGAACTACGTTAGAGTCGTAGGGAAAAGACGCAGAAAAAACCGAATCCGGAGCCTCAAAGAGGGCAGTCGCATCGCCATTTTGTCCGCGTCTGAAACCGGAGAGAATGATGATGTTTAAATTCAGGTCAACCACGACGACGTTTTGGTGATGGATATCGGTGGCCAACTGGCCTACTGAAGCTACCTCCAACCTCCGCTGCACGGACGCGTCATAGCTGTGGCAGGGCGCGGCGCGCCTTGGAGCTACAACGTCGCGAGAAGCGAGAGGGCTGCTGGCCTCTGCTTCATGGGTGACAGCGTTCGGCGGACTGCAAACTGCCGTCCGTAGGGGCGGGTCCGTGGCCGGGGCGCGAACTCGCTGCCTCCTGGGTGCAGAGCTGTCACCGGACACTGAACGTGCTGCCCTGGGGTGACGACAGGAGCTGCTAATGTTCACTACAACGACGGCAGTCAGCTACTTCCCTTGGTCTCTCCACATGGGATCCACGAGTCACGCTTGAGGGAGCAGTCAGCCATGTTCCGGGCCACGGGCACAGTTAACGCACAGGCGGCCACTTAGCCGTGACGCGAGAAGGATCGCTATGTCTGCAAGGCTGGGCAACCGGACGCCGACGCTGCAGGTCCCGGCATTTGCGTTGGGCCTACCCACGCACGCTGCGGGGCGCCATCCCCGAGATCAGCGCAAGGCCTGCTGTGTACCTTCGATGTAACAAAGTCAGTAACACTCTTTCCTGTGTTTCGCTGCACGCTTCGGTGTGAGTCATCTCTGTTCCAAACTACATCTCTCCATCGTACGGACATAGTTACACCACTAAGCTCGAGGGTTGTAACAGTACGTCAACAGCTACACAACCTACATCAACGAATGCTAATCAATACAGATAAAGGAAATTGGCCAGGATCTCACCAAGTTGTAGTTTCCTGAGTTAGGTCTATGGTGCTTTTTCTCTAGTTTTGACCATAAGGGAATGTGATGTACCTAGAGAATAGTGTACCTGGTAAGGAATGCGGAGTAGTGACCAGCATAAGCAGTTCCCGCCAATTTCTACAGTTTTTGTTGTTGTTAGTCATGGGGTTGTGCTTTGCGCGCCATTTTTCTAAGTACTTCACAAATGGTTCAAATGGCTCTGAGCAGTATGCGACTTAACTTCTGAGGTCATCACTCGCCTAGAACTTAGAACTAATTAAACCTAAGTAACCTGCCCGAGGCAGGATTCGAACCTGAGATCGTAGCGGTCACTCGATTCCAGACTGTAGCGCCCAGAACCGCACGGCCACTCCGGCCAGCTAAGTACTTCACATTCTACAAATTTAAGTACTGCGTGATAAAGCTAATTAGAATACATTATTAATTCTTAAGATACATAATTTTGTGGTGAGTAATATAATGTGTTTTGAGACTACTTATGTAACATATGTACAGTAGCACTCGATCGTATGCCATGAAAGTGAAGGAGGTGTTTTACCAAGGGACTCTAGGTACTTGCAAATGAACTGATTATCTTTAATGTCTCAATAATCTTTCCTCTTTCGCAAATGGAATTTATTTTACATTCCAATAGATCCTATTTCATAATGTATTAAACTTGTACTGATGTCTGATATTACATCTGCTGGATTAGATTTCTCCTGCTAATTGTTGTTTTGTACTATAGCAATAAAGTAACAGATAGGCGATTAAATGAAACATTGACAATATTTTCTCAATTGGATAGATTTTAAGTTCCAATAGACCATTTGACATGTTTTCACATACGGGAAAACCTGAATTTTCCGGAGTAATCTTTTCAGTCTCGGAAAAAGATTGCTGCAAATAAAAATTGAATGCCATAGTATAAAAATAGAGTAGAAAATATATTAAACTTCTGTTACAGCACTGGCTGCAGGGAACAGCCTTAAAAGTGTACCAAGGAACAACATTATCCCCTATAAAAACATGATACACTTTTATAACAACGTGTATATTCTTAAGTACATTCACTGACGTTAGGGAAATAAGTAGAGATATCGCTTGCTAGCGAAACCTATGAATCATTACATTCCAAATAAGAAAAGGCTCAGGGAGCAGAAGATGAGTAACCATCTTAAAACAGCAGGATACAGACGATTTTCGTCTGAGTGCTGAGACTCCACCTGGGTAGCAGGAGGGGAGAGTTTACTGTGCACCTTGCTGAGTGGACAAGGGACGAGCTGTTGTCAGCGGCCGGTAACAGGGACCCGCCCCCAAGTTCTTCAGGGCTGTTGACGGCCTCTAGGACGGCCGTTAAGCGGTGACAGCTGCTAACAAGTTGCCACCAAGTTGGCAGAGTGCTGCGTGGGTCATGCAACAGGCGACGGGGCGGTCGGCAGCGCTGCCAGTGGCCATCAAGCAGCCTGGGTTACAACTCTCTGGGGCCAGGTGACCCGGTGTTTACTTGTCGCAAAGGTCAGCAGGAGTCCCTCAATTCCTCGTTCTTCTTCTAAGTGGGTTTTTATGCACCTTCGTGTTACCAGAGGATTGTTATGCAACCTCTTCAGGCTCCACTCAGCGTTTTGACTCGGATCACTACGCCCGGCTGATTTTGATTCATTAACCAACTGCCATTTAGCAGTTCATTAGCTGGGTCAGAAAACGAATGCTTGTCTCCATGTTCCAGGTTACTTAGCTCTTGTAACTTAGTTACTTGAATCAAACAATGGAAAATCCAGGACGGAATGTAACAATATTATGGAAAAGGAAGTTGCTACTCACTATACAGCGGAGATGCTGAGTCTCAGGCAACTGAAACCACACTGCCTGCTGTCGTGTGTGTGAGTTGCGTTTGCGTGTGTGTGTGTTTGTGTGTGTGTGTGTGTGTGTGTGTGTGTGTGTGTGTGTGCGTGTGTGACTGTCGTCTATTGTTGACAAAAGCTGTATTTGTGACAGTCTTTTCATTGTGCCTATCTGCGACTCAGCACCTCTGCTATATGGTGAGAAGCAACTTTCCTTTTCATAATTTAGTTCCTACTTTATAAGTTTTGAAAGTTCTTTAAAATTTTTGGTCATAGATCTGTGTATTTTACGGTCTGCTATTCTTTCGTAATTCATTGTTACGCAGATGCCATCTGAGGATATCGTTTTCAGTACAACGAATCACTTCGTGATCTGATAGTAAAAAGATGAAATACAGCTGAATTGGCTTCTCAGTCCCCAAGACTACATAACAGGAAGCCGTCGAATCGCACTACTAAGTAAACCACGTCATCAGTTATTCTTCATATATCCATTCACTGAGATCCAATGTGAACTACTAATTCTCCAGTTACTTTCCACTCGTATTTCTGATTCCACTTACATATTCAAAATGCCTGTATGTCTATGTCTCGTAGAGTCAAAGGGCCATTGTCTCCTCAGTGGTTTAAAATTCTGCCATGCATATACCAGATTTTATCGCATACCGGCTCACTCCGATACGTTCCATTCCGAAGGTATCTTCCTCTACTACTGCCATGAGCGTGAGGACGCGTTGTCATCTGCTACGAATGTGAATGCGAGTAGATGTATGAGCAAGCCAGTTTTGCTTCTATTTGAAAAGCTTCGCACTGCAGTTACAAATACTTGGCGTGAATCGTCTTTTTGTCAGACTTACTTCCTTCCTACTTTCCTATTTTTAAAAATTAACATACACTAGGATTTTGTTTGTTTGTTTATTAGTCCTCTTACTGTTTTCTTGAGGCCGCCACGAATCCCTACTCTGTGACAACTTCTTTATTGCACGGTAGTACTTTCAACCAACGGCCACAATAAGTGTTTGGGTGTATTCCACACACTGTCTTCCGCTTCCAAGCTCCCTGAAGCACCACGTAATTAGTGCCTGATGTATTAACGCATATCCTAGCGCATTGACCTTCTTTCCCGTCAATATTTTCCAAATGTTGCTCTCATCTCCCATTATCCAGAGAACCCCCTCATTTCCTATAAGTCTACTTAATTTTCAACATCCTACAGCGCAATAGTAGATGATTCGAATTTATTCCTTTCCAACTTTTACACAGATCACCATTCACTTCCATGCAAAGCTACTCTTCAAATGTACACTCTCAGAAATGTACTCCACAAATTGAGGCCAGCTTATGATGCAAGAAGATTTCTTTTGTTGCACGAGTGGGCTCATTGATTATGCTAGTTTTCTTTTTATGTCCTCCTTGTTACGTTCGTCATGTGTTACGTGGTTTCCAAGGCAGCAGAATTCCTTCTCTTTCTCTAATTCGTGGCCCTCAAGTTTATATGTAAGGAATACAGCCAATCTTATTTCTGATACTGCTCGTTACGTTCGTGTTTCATCGGTTAATTGACAATAAAAATTGGATGTTCATTAGACATTTCAATCCATTTAACACGTCCTGCAGTTCTTCTTCGATTTTACTGAGAATATCAATCTCATAATAGTATCTTAACATTGACATACTCCACCATGAAATTTAATCACATATCTACACTACTGGTCATTAAAATTGCTACACCACGAAGATGACGTGCTGCAGACGCGAAATTTAACCGACAGGAAGAAGATGCTGTGATATGCAAATGATTAGCTTTTCAGAGCATTCACACAAGGTTGGCGCCGGAGACGACACCTACAACGTGCTGAGATGAGGAAAGTTTCCAAACGATTTCTCATACTCAAACAACAGTTGACCGGCGTTGCCTAGTGAAACGGTGTTGTGATGCCTCGTGTATGGAGGAGAAATGCGTACCATCACGTTTCCGACTTTGATAAAGGTCGGATTGTAGCCTATCGCGATAGCGATTTATCGTATCGCGACACTGCTGCTCGCCTTAGTCGAGATCCAATGACTGTCAGCAGAATACGGAATCGGTCGGTTCAGAAGGGTAATGCGGAACGGCGTCTGGCTCCCAACGGACTCGCATCACTACCAGTCGAGATAACAGGCATCTTATGCACATGACTGTAACGGATCATGCAGCCACGTCTCGATCCCTGAGTCAACAGATGGGGACGTTTGCAAGACAGCAACAATCTCCACGAACAGTTCGACGACGTTTGCAGCAGCATGGACTATCAGCTCGGAGACCATGGCTGCGGTTACTCTTGACGCTGCATCACAGACAGGAGCACCAGCGATGGTGTACTCAACGACGAACCTGGGTGCACGAATGACGATACGTCATTTTTTCGAATGAATCCAGGTTATGTTTACAGCATCACGATGGTCGTATCCGTGTTTGGCGACTTCGCGGTGAACGCACATTGGCAGCGTGTATTCGTCATCGCCATACTGGCGTATCACCCGGCGTGATGGTATGGGGTGCCATTGGTTACACGTCTCGGTCACCTCTTGTTCGCATTGACGGCACTTTCAACAGTGGACGCTACATTTCAGATGTGTTACGACCCGTCGCTCTACCCTTCATTCGATCCCTGCGAAACCCTACATTTCAGCAGGATAATGCACGATCGCATGTTGCAGGTCCTGTACGGGCCTTGCTGGATACAGAAAATGTTCAACTGCTGCCCTGGCCAGCACATTCTCCAGATCTCTCACCAATTCAAAACGTCTGGTCAATTGTGGCCGTGCAAGTGGCTCGTCACAATAAGCCAGTCAGTTCTCTTCTTGAACTGTGGTATCGTGTTGAATCTGCATGGGCAGCTGTACCTGTACACGCCATCCAAGCTCTGTTTGACTCAATGCCCAGGCGTATCAAGGCCGTTATTACAGCCAGATGTGGTTGTTCTGGGTACTGATTTCTCAGGATCTATGCACCCAAATTGCGTGAAAATGTAATCACATGTCATTTCTAGTGTAATATATTTGTCCAATGAATACCCGCTTACCATCTGCATTTCTTCTTGGTGTAGCAATTTTAGTGGCCAGTAGTGTACTTTCATATCCGTTGCTGCTTCTTCGGAGAATATGATGAAGAGTAGGAGAGACATGGACCTAGAGGATAGTGTACCTGGGAGAACATTATGTCTTTTTGTCAGCTCTTCAACCTAGTAACTTACTTCAGAATCATGTGATAAAGGGAGCGCTAGGGACTGCCATAAGCAGTTTACGCCATTTCTTATAATTTTTGTGGTTGCTAGGCATGAGGCTGCGTGTCTTCAGTTACACAATTTTATAGCAAGTAACAAGCTACATAACTTTTAAAACTAGTTGTATAACGCGTTAACGGTAAAGGCATATTTCATTGGTCGTGCACCACCTCATACCTCGAAACATATGAAGGTTGTTTGCTATGGAACATAAAATATTTGGATATTAACTGAGTTTCTATAATGCCTCAACGATTTAACCTGGTTTGAAACCAGAAATATGTGTTACTTTACAAATCTGTAAAACTTTTCACGGGTTTATGATAATACTTATGTTTAATTTGATTTCATTTACTGATCATAGGTGTGTAACAGAGTAATCATGTGATAGGTAGAAGACTAAGTATGTTAATGACTAGATTTATGCCGATTGCAATGCTTCTGCATTAAAGACAACTATTTGTACCTAGGTAAATGATAAAGCTGTACCTTGGAGCATGTTCCTGTATTTGGATAAACCTTAATTTTACGGAGTAATTTTAGTAATTTCAGGAAAAGCCTGCAGGACATCAAAAGTGAATACCATCTTTAAAAATGGGACTAGAAAATATATTAAACCTCTGTTACAGGGCTGACTAGAGGCGAAAGTCTGAAAAGTGGTTCAAGAAATAACACCCCCCCCCCCCCCCCACCAATCCCTCTACGGGAAAAGAGAGGCGAATCCCTGTCTTGTACACATTCTAATCTGAGCTGAGTAATTAGCGTTATGTGTCATAAATGTTGTCGTATAATGTACCAAATGTCAATGGCGCAAATTAAGCTAATTATCATCCAGTCTTTCATTTCCCTGTTTTGAAAATGCAACAGGTTTTATGTTAATGTGAACGTTTTGCGACAGGCTGTGTGCATCGCATTCCACGTATAATAAGACGCCTTAAGTAGTTTTTATGTTAACAGTAGTAGTAAGAAATGTGGACCTGAATGGAAAAAAAGAATTTACTTAGTTTGCACTTAGCATGGACTGCCATAAATGCATACTGGGAAAAAGACCATTATGCTCTTTGCCGATATCCCTTTTCGAAAGGAGCTCAGTTATACCGTGTCACCACAAAATTCCTGGATCAGTGTCCGCCTTCTTAGCTGGATGGTAACATGCTTGCCTCCCAAGCAGCGGACCCGGGGGCGATTCCCGGCCGGATTGGAGATTTTCTCCGCTCGTCGACTGGGTGTTGTGTTGTCCTCATCATCATTTCATCCTCATCACAGGCATGCGAGTCACCCAATGTGCCGTCGACTGCAATAAGACTTGCACTTGGCGGCCGAACTATAGGGAGTGACGGGTAATATAAAATATGTACAAGAGCCAAAAGGGGATAATAAGAGTGGACGACCAAGGACGGAGTGTTCGGATTAAAAAGCGTGTAAGACAGTGATGGAGTCTTCCGCTTTCATGATGTAAGTAAAAGAAAGGTTCAGGATTGGAATTAAAATTCAAGGTGAAAGGATATCAATGATTCGATTCGCTGATGACATTGCTATTCTGAGTGAAAGTGTAGAAGTATTGTATAGTATTGTATTGAACACGGGAACTAGAAACGGCGGAGAGGCTTCGTACCCATCAGTGGGCCACAATCCCACAACAGGCTACAGCAGTCCATTCACCCCACTGCCGCCCCACACCGAACACATGGTTATTATGCGATTAGGCCTCCAGTGGACCTCCAACCCCCCCCCCCCCCCCTCGCCGGGAACGTCCCACACCAGACGAGTGTAGCCCCAAATATTTGCGTGGTAGAGTAATTATGGTGTACGCGTAGAGACAGTGTTTGCGCAGGAATCGCCGACATAGCGTAACTGAGGCGGAATATGGGGAACCAGCCCGCATTCGCCAAGGCAAATGGAAAACCTCCTTAAAAACCATACTCAGACTGGCCAGCACATCGGACCTCGGCACTAATCCGCCGTGCGGATTCGAGCCGGGTACCGGCACGCCTTCCCGCTCGGGAAGCAGCGCGTTAGATCGCACGGCTAACCGTTCGGGCTGAAGCAGAATTACTTGATAAGCTCCACCGAATGAACAGTCTATTAAGTACAGAATATGGATTGAGAGTAAATGTCAGAGAGACGAAAGTAATGAGAAATAGCAGAAATGATAACAGCGAGAAACTTAACTTCAGGGCTGATCGTCACGAAGTAGTTGAAGTAAAGAAATTCTAATGTCTAGCAGCAAACTAACCAATGACGGACGGAGCAAGGACAGCAAAAGCAGATTAACACTGGCAAAAACGGAATTCCTTGCCAAGAGTAGTCTATTGGTATCTAACATTTGTGAGAATGTACATTTGAAGCACGGTAACCAAACACAGACTGCCGGAAAACCGGAACAGAAGAGAATCGAAGCATTTCAGATGCGGTGCTACAGACGAATGTTGAAAATTAGGTGAATCGGTAAGGTAAGTAATGAAGAGGTTCTGAGCAGAATCGGAGAAGAAAGGAATACGTGAGAAACACTGAGAAAGAGAAGGGACAGGATGATAGGACATCTTTTAAGACATCAACGAATGATTTCCATGTACTAGAGGCAGTTGTAGAGGGCATAAACTGTAAAGAAAGACAGAGATTCGAATACATCCAGCAGATAACTGAGGACGTAGCTCGAAAGTCCTACTGTGAGATGAAGAGGCTGGCACATGAGAGAAATTCGTGGCGGGTCTCATCAAACTTATGACTCAAATAAAGAAAAAAATAGAAAAACGGTGTCAGGCAGAAGTTTTCATTAACATTCTACCCATTATGTACGGACTTAGCACCGTCCAGTCTACAGCAGCACATTTAAGTACATTCTCTCAGGTTTTACCCGATGGGAGAACCTAGTCACACGACATTTACATTTTACTTAATGGTACGTATGTGAATATTCTGTAGCGCCAACTCTTGTGACTAAATCACGATAACTGACTCAACGCCACTAAATAAACACGTCACCGACGCTGACAGCATTACTGGGTACCTCACCACTCCTCTCCAGCTCGTTCCTCTTCCTCTGTTCCCTGTCTCCAGCATTGTCGTTCACAGTCGTCCCACTCGCGTGATCCAGTAACTTCGTTAGCCTCCGTTTCGCATTTCCTTCGCAATTCCCGTGGGAGCTTAATTCAGTTGCGTATATAGTACGGAAGATGGAACACAATTTGCACTCGAAAGCTACTGCCACAGTTTCTCTTCGCTGAGACCTCCCACAAATCGAGAGAACTTCCCGCTTGTAAGATTCGTTGATATAAAAATCAAGAATACAAGACGACTGAAACCACTATGTTCCATTTTCTCAGTATAAATACAGAGTTTAACGGTTATAAACGCCGATATTTTTATATTAGGAACCTTAATACGGACACGCAATAGTGTTGGTTGCGTTTGCCTACGTCACACAGTCTTCCTGCACACGCATCGCGTGATTTACTACGTGATATTTTTTGCAGGGACGTAACTGCACCGGTAAAAGGGCTACGCTTGCAGTACAAACTATTATCCGTCCTCATGTTCTCATTTCAATACCTGATGTGCTCGCCAGCGGGAAAGAAGCATCAATCTCTTGCTCTTGCCTCATATACTTAGAAGTACTAACCAACATAAAGCATACAACTCCCAAAAAAAAAAAAAAACCTAAAAAACCTCCCGAACAGGCCATGAACGCCTAACGGTACCGACCGGCCGCCGCCTCATCCTCAGCCCATAGGCGTTACTGGATGCGGATATGATATGGAGGGGCATGTGGTCAGCGCACCGCTCTCCCGGCCGTATGTCAGTTTCCGAGACCGGAGCCGCAACTTCTCAATGTGCACCACGCTTGCCAACAGCGCTCGGCAGACCGGATGGTCACCCATTCAAGTGCTAGCCCAGCCCGACACCGCTTAACTTCGGTGATCTGACGGGAACCGGTGTTACCACTGCGGTTAGGCCGTTGGCATACTACTTCCAATACTTATAATTATTAGTCGGCAAATGATTTAAATATTGATGTAATCTTGTTCGTTACACTGTACTCAGTCACCATTGAAACTCCCTGCACTTGCACACGTTAAACGCCATATTTTAGCCAAAAGCGTTAAATTTATTAGGTTTGAAGTCTTTACTTACAGATGATTGGTGCAAAGTTGTTACTTGCAGCAAAATATGTCACTCACAAGCACTGTTAGCGTGAATGTGTGGCAGTAAATGAGTGTGGACAACACCCTGACCAAATACAAGCCTAAGAAATCCTTCTTCGGATGTCTTTTGTTTTCTCATCGGTGACTCAACTACACTAATCTTTCATCACCTCAACTACTAAGAAAAAGTTCTCGGCAGAATCATGCTACATTAGCGTAGTATTAACGACAGAAACATACAATATCCGAGAGTGGAATGACAGTTATTTATATACTCACGAATAAATGAATTAGAAGTGCCATATGCCAGATCGAATACTTCAGTCTGCCACGTGCCTGTAATGCTGACAGACTTTATAATGACAGTGGATGTTACAAGTAGGAAAGGCCGGACACGCGATGTCGACACATTTGGTTTGGTGGTGGTGAGATCGTGGTGGCCCAACGTGCGAGAAACTCCATCTGTGAGATCGTACAAGCACTGAAATTTTTAGTATCACTTGTCAAAGTGGTATCGTGAGTACGTTCATTCGGAGAATACCTCGACAGCCTAATTCCACTACCACGGTTTAAAATATATTGTTGTCAAGTCCTGCCGTCGCCTCTCGAGGATTGCAACAGCGGCTAGACAGGCCACAGTTTGGTAAACGAATCAGCATACTTGTGCTGGATAACGACTGTCGCTGAGCAGCCATACCATATAGAACAATCCAATGATGTGGTTGGCATTTCACATCGTTCCACCATGTATCTCTGCTCACGGCACATTACACGGCTAGTAGACATAAAATCGCTAAGCGTGTCGAAGCTTATATTCAGTCACTTATTGCTCAGTCTGGTGAGGCAAGAGAAGTGTAAGTAAGGCTGAAATTTAGAATTTTGCCTTAAAAAAATCATTCACACTGCTTCGAAAAGACTACTGCCATTTGATCGCCAGCTATGACAGGTAGAATGGCTTTCGGAGTACACTAGTGTTGTCCAAGTTTAGTGTTATTACGACCCCGGAGAATATAAAACGGGTATGAACAGAGTCCTGTGAATGAATGACACGAAAATGTGGCGTACTGCTATGAGACAGAGTTTTAAAAGGGAGCTTTATGGGTCTCTGTTAGGCCGGCTGGTCGACTCGTGCAAGAGCGAAATGTACGAAGCATTCGGGTGTGACAGCGGCCACATGTTCAACTCTGTGGGCACACGAGGGTAGACACACTCGTCATCAAGTTCCCGTGCGACCACGTCTAATCACCTCATATTAGGATCACACTATCTGTTCGAACAACATGTAACTCCCTCACATCTACACCTGGCGTCCTAGAGTGGATCTTTGAAGTCTCATTGTGTTTTCCCCTACCCCAATAAAATTGTGGTTCAGCCAGCGTTAAACGACAGGTCCGGATGGAATGTGAACTCTCTTTTATAGAGAGTACTCTTTGTCATTGGACCACAACCTAAATTGCGTTTATCTCTCTCTAAGGATAAAGTTCCAAGTGAAAAGATGGTAATGGAATGCAGCGGGAAAACTAAATGCCTACGGAATAGACCCTCAGGTACGCATGTGGCTCCAAGATTTTTTAAAAAAAATGAAACGAAGTTCTTTGTCCTGGATGGTGAGTGTTAATCAGGAACTAGCGTGTTATCAGGAGTGCACCCGGGAAGTATGACAAGACCACACTTTTTCTTCGCATACATAATGAATCTGACGGATAGGTTGAACAGGATTCTGCGGCTGTTTGACGATGACCCTATAGTCTGCAGAGAAGTGTCGTCGTTCAGTGATTGCTGGAGGATACAGGATGGCTTGAATTGAATTTCCATTTGTGTGATGAGCAGCTTGCTCTAAATGTGTAAAAATGTAAGTTCAAGTAGATGAATAGGAAAAACGGTCCTATAATGTTCCTTTTTAGAGTATTAGTGGTGTGCTTCTAGACACAGCCTATTAAATATCGTGACGTAACATTGCAAGGTGGTTTGAAATTTTAGGAGCAAGTATGGTCGGTTGTAGGGGAAGCGAATAGTCTATTTCGATTTATAGGCATAATTCTATGTAAGAGTAGCTTAACTTTAAAGCATACCGCGCACAGCACACTTGCTCTCACCTATTCGTGAGTGCTGCTCAAGTATTTGGGAACCACACCACGTCGGTTTGAAGTAGTGGTTCCCAAACTCGGGTGCACCCACCTGGAAGGGGGGTGGGGGCAGATATATAATGCGGGGCTGACGGGGGGGGGGGGGGGACAAGTCAAAAATCATATGTTTGTTACAGTTAGCGAGTGAGTTTTTGTAGAGCTAGCATCATCAGCTTTTACTCATGCATAACCAAGTTATTGCTGGCTCTATACCTTCTTCAGTTGCATACACTCGGTATTATTAATTCAGTATTGTGCCTATTGTTTTCTGTAGAGGTAAATAGTATTTTTATTAGTTTTGTGCATTGAGTCAAATGTCTGCTAAAATAAGATTGTATGATGAATGTTAAGCATGAACTCACATTTATTGAAAAGGACGTTGTCCAAGACCCACAATGTGCTGTGTGTTATAATGTTCTCGATAACGACTCACTGCGGCCTGAGCATCTGGAATTTCATATAATAACGGCTCATTCGGCTTTTTAAAATAGACGAAGAGTTTTTTGTTAGAAAAGACGTTGTTTAATTCGCGTGTAAGTAGACTTTACGGGCTTCTTTTAGCAGGAAAGTTAAAAAGTTATTGAAGTATTATATAAAACTCTTCTCTTATCAGAAAAAAATAGAAAACCTCATATCATTGGTGTTAATCAAGCCTTCCATTCTTAAAGTCACTAGAATTATGTTTGGAGAATATAGACGGCGAAAAATGGACACGATACCTCTATCAAACAACAGTGTACAACGTAGGATCGAATAAATGGCCCTGAATGCGAAAGAACAACTAGTTAAAAAGCTGAAAATACCTCAATTTTTTGCCTTGCTGAGTGACGAATCTACTGATATAGCTCAACAATTTATCTACTGCTGATTGGTGGATGAGAAGAAAATAGAAGTTTTATTGCTTTCTAAAAACTTGGAAACAACGTCAATGGGTTCTGATGTATTTTCTGGTTTTATGAAATTTTAGTCGAAAACACTGTCTTGGAGCAGAGTTATGGGAATTAGTACTGCTGGTGCACCAACTACGTTAGGTTCACGTTCTGGCTTCCTAATCAGTGATGAAGAAAAGGTATCTTATCATAGCAGCTCTCAGTCTATTATTATTATTATTTCTGGATTTACAATGTCAGTACATTTTTCCAGCACCTATTCTAGATTACAGTAAGTCACTAATTATTGTTCTCCACTCTTTTCTATTTGTCCATAAATCTTCAGGAATGTTGTTCTTCCTCATTGCTGACTGAACTCCCTGTATCCATGTATCAGGTGGTCGTCCCCTTTTTCTTCTTCCCATTGGCACCCAGTCGATTATGCATTTTGGTAGCCTTTCTTGTTCCATTCGTCTGATTTGTCCATACAATTTAAGTAGTTTGTGCTCGATGAAATCAATAATTGAATTTTTACATTTCATCTTGTCTCTGATTACTTCATTTCTTATTCTTTCTCGTCTTGATATTCTTGCTGAACGTCTCCAGAAATCCATTTCTGTGGCTAATAATTTTGATTTCAGTTGCCATTTTGTTTTCCACACTTCTGTACCATATGTAATAATGCTCCTAACTATTGTTTTAAAAATCCTTATTTTGTTATCAGTTGTTATGTGTTTGTCCCAGAGAATTCCATTCAATAAAGAGATTGTCGTCTTTCCAGAATTTATTCTTCATCTAATTTCTTTGTCCTGTTTCCCATCATTTGTAATTTTCACACCTAAATATTTATATTCCCCAGTAGCTGTTATTGTTCCCATCCCTTCTTCTAATATTAAGTCTCCTTTCACTCCACAAACTACCATGTACTTTGTTTTATTCATGTTTACATTTAGACCTGATTTTTTTATATTCTTGAATCAATTTTCTGGTCATATACTCTATGTCCTCATAGTCTTGGGCTATAATCAGTTGGTCATCTGCAAATTGTAACGAGTTTATTGTTCTATCATTTATTGGTATTCCCATAGCGTGACATTTTTTCTTCCAATTCTGTGAAGTTACTTCTGTATATATCTTATACAATGTAGGTGAGATGCTACATCCTTGACGTAATCCTTTTGTGACTTGGAATCCATGTGATAGATATTTACCAATTTTTATTTTTGAAATAGAATTTTTATGTAAATTTTGAATTGCTTTAATTATTCTTGGATTTGTTCCTATTGATATTAAAGCTTTCCATAAACTGGATAAAGGCACACTATCATAGGCTTTTTCTATATCTATGAATACTAAATGTATAGGTTGTGCCCAAACCATTTTTTTTCAATAATTTGTTGTAGGCAGAAGATATGATCAATTGTTGATCTTCCAGCTCTAAAACCTGCTTGTTCTTCAGCCTCCTTTTCTTTGTATTCTTGTTCTAACAAATATTTAATAATTCTTCCATATAATCTACTGAAGGTATTGGTCACTGTTATTCCCCTATAATTTTTACACTCATCTTTCGCATCTTTTTTATGTATCACTGAAATATATCCTACTTTCAAATCATTTGGGACATCTTCCCCATTTAAACATCTTTCAAAAAGGTTTCTTAACAATTCCATTAATTTCTTTGTTCCTAATTTTAATAATTCTGCAGGAATACCTCCAATGCCTGTAGCCCTTCCATTCTTTAAAGATTTTATTGCAGTTTTTACTGTCTCTATTTCCAAACGGATGTAATTCTCTGCTTGTAGATCTATCATTTCATTACATTCAGGGTTTCCCAAGTATTCTTCCCTGTTTTATGTTAATAAACTTTTAAAATATTTTTCCCAAGAGTCATGAGTATTATATTTAATATGTGTTGTTTCTTTGGAATTCCTTCTTAAATTTTTTATAGTTTTCCATGCTTCTGTGTTTCTTTTACCACCAATATAGGATTCAATTTTTTGACATGACTGTTCCCAAACTTTGTTTTTTGCTTCTGCAACCTTTTTCCGGATTTTCGCTTGTTGTGCATTAAGCTCTATTTTATCTTGAAGATTTCTGGTATTTAACCATTTTAAATATTTTTCTTTCTTTAATTTCACTTCCTTTTTAATTTCTTCATTCCAGTAGTATAATGGATGGTTTGTACGTTTTTTCTTCTGTTTCTCCTAAAGCTTCCTTGGTGGCTTCATGTAGTTTATTTACAATATAATGATATTGATCTTCTGTATTATCAAACTCTGTTACTACCAGTTTTTCATCTAATCTATTTTGATATAAAAATATTGTGCTTTCATTCTCAAAACTATTCAAAAACTCTCAGTCTATAATCTACATAAAAGCCCATAGTTCCTAAAACCTTACCAGAGGAACTGAAACCTGTACTGACAATGGCTGTCAGTGCTCTTGGTAAAATGAAGTCAAGTGCTGTGAATACTCCTTTCTCTCGAGACTTGTACAGTGATCTCAATGCTCAACACCAGTCTTTGATCTTTCAGGCACACGTGTCGTGACTTTTGAGTGATAGTGTGCTTAGCAGGCTGTATGAATGGAAATCAAAAGTGGAACTTCTTTTGTTTCAAGGGAAAGCTGAGATTCATCATTCACCAGCTGATAACAGCTTCATTTTCTCCGTAGAATAATCTACAGGCTTCTTTGGAATCAAGAATAATCTGAATTTGAAACTTCATTGCAGAAACACGACAATAATGAATGCCAGTGATGCCATAAAAGGGTCTTCTTGGAACAAACACAGCTGTGGAAGCATCACCTAGATACTTCTAACTTTATCTCATTTTCTCGATTTCATGAGCTTCTAGATAGGCAAAAGTGCGATGTAAATGAGTGAAGACGTATCAGCAGTGAACAACTGGAACGGCTGATAGGAGAGTTACAACTCTCTTCCGAAGAGAGACAGTTTAAATTTTGGATGACTGATGAAATTAGAGGATTGAATTGAACTGAAATGTGATTCGAGCACTGAAGAACAGTGACAACAAATGGCGTTGGAAGAATTTTGGGTCTCTTTCCTTCATATTTATCCAGGAGTGGTAAAGGAAGCCTTAAAGGTTCTCGAATGATTCTCATTTACATACCAATGTGAGACGGGGTGCTCTACACTGGCCATCACGAAATGGAAATACCGCAGTGGTCTGAGCGTGTAGATTGACTGTAGATGCACTATAATTGGTTTGAAACTAAACATGCAGGAGCTCATTAAATAAAAGCAGTTTCAACCATCTCATCGATATTGTGAATTTTCTCATGACTTTCATCACATAAAATAATGTTAGAAGTGACAAGTGTTGTTCAAGTGAATGGTTCAAATGGCTCTGAGCACTTTGGGACTTAACATCTGAGGTCATCAGTCCCCTAGAACTTACTTAAACCTAACTAACCTAAGGACATCACACACATCCATGCCCGAGGCAGGATTCGAACCTGCGATTGTAGCGGTCGCGCGGTTCCAGACTGTATCGCCTAGAACCGCTCGACCACCACGGCCGGCTGTTCAAGTGAAAACAAAACCATTAGGCATTTAAGTAAGACATGAAAATATTTCTATTTCGATTACCAAGTGTGTTTAAACACTATAATTTTGTATTAGTCTGTATTTGATAGCCCTGTTTTAGTAAAGTGTGGATTGAACATTATTGTCAAATAAAATATTTCCAAACAGAAAAAATAGACAAATAAAATTAGTAAACATATTGGGGTTGAGACATTCTGGGGTTACGGTAAGGGGCATCAAGTAGAAACGGTTGGGAACCACTTCTTCGTAGAAAGACATCGAAGCATTCAAAGACGTTCTGATAGATTTGTTACTCGTAGGTTCGAGCAACAAGGGAATATTACGGAAATTCTCCCGAACTTTAATGGGAATCCCTGGAAGGAAGAAAAAATATTGGACAGGTTTTGAATTGTAGCATATACCATTGACTGCTGAACGTTCTACTGCATATACAGCGTAAGGTCTACCAAGACATGACAGGAAAAACCGAGGTTTGTACGGAAGCAAACATCAGTACCTTATGTCTAGCTTCATTTGCTAGTGCAAAAGTTGTATATTCGACTGCAGTTTCATTTTTTGCTTACTTACTACATAATTTTTTTCCCAAATCATGACGTTGCTATATTTAGGTTGCTTCTGCTATGGTCAGCAATGACTGATCTTAATAACTCTTTTGAGCAATTTCTATGCTTCACACTACGACCTTTCGGATGTTTTATAGGTATGTTTGTCCTTCAGCCAGTGAGGAGTCTTTGTGGATTCGAAACCACGACTTCGTCCTTGTTCGAATGTGCTTTCGCCATTCTGTTTCCTGGTTCTGTTCTCCATGGAGCTCTCTTTGGTTTGAGAGGTGGTCTGGCTTTGTCTGACGTAGGCAGAAACTGCTTTGGAGTTCCTACAGGGATGAAGAAAATGGGTCAGACTCATTCAGATACTTAGTTCCCGTCCGCAGCTGAGTGATGAGTGCAGCTGAATGACATGTGGGACCCGAGTTCAATTCCCGACTTCCGTCTCATTCGGATAATTCATTTTTTAGTTTATTTTTTATTTTATTTTATTTATTTATTTATTGCCCTAGTATGTACACCGGTAACGGTCTGGTAACAATGTAGAACGTATCTTTAGATCTACTTTACATCTGTTTCAGTTAACATGGAGTGGTCACCGTTAAGAAAAATTGTCTGTTCTTTAAAAATAGTTTCAGGACATGTTTATGACTCACTCCCGCACACATAACTTCCACCATTATTCGTTTTTTCAAAGCAAAACTTTCGAGCGGTCATTATAAAGGTAGCGGCGTCTGAAATGATGATTCCACTTGTAATATGGTTGATGGTACGAGTCATTCCTAATGTCCAGATTGCTAAAGGTTTTGCAAATTTGGGCATCCAGGGTCTTTCCTAGCCACGGGAAATTGGCGACGTCCGGACCAATTAGTACTTGTAGGGGTCATTGCCTGAAAACACCAGGTACCGTCTGTTCAGGGATATGCAAATATCTGAAGTTGTTACAACTGAAAGACTTGAAACAGTCCGTTGGGCCATTCCACATAATGGTTGTTACTAGCCAGGACGGTTGCGTCAGCCCTGAATGGCGTGCAGGGGAACTACTGTATATGCTTGGATCTTCCAATAGCGCTAGGCAGGCGAAGTCGAGGATGGTCATTAAGTAATAACATCCTCGGTTCAGCATCTTCCTCATACATGAGGTCGATGTCTGCATCCCGGTGGCGGGTGTTGTCACTGAGACAGCAAACAGGCCGGCAGCATTCACGGTCTTGCGGTTGTGCGGGTGTACGCTCTGACTTTGGGTTGTTGCCACAGCAGAAGACCAGCAGCATATAAAGTGGCCTTGTAGACGCAAGGAAGGCCCGAGCAGCCTGAGAACTTAAGTTGGAGCTCCAGGCAGCCGGCCAGCAGTACAAATGCCCTGCACTTAACCCAGAATCCTTGTAGTTCCCCACAGGAATGCAGGACAACAGCGATCGCGGACATTTGCGGTGGGCATGGTTTGGAGGTCATTTGCGGCTTCCCCGCTTCGCCGGGCAGTTTGGGCAGCTATCCCTCAGGCAAGGGACGCCCTCCCTCGTACTCGTCGTGACCGATTTCATGCCGCCGTATCCGCATCTTACCCGGTCAGTATGTAAGGGGCCTTCTCATTCTTCGACATACTGGCATCCTGAAATCCTATTGCCAAATGAAAATACTGACATAATTATTGATGGTGCCCCATTACATAGATTGATTTTAGATGCAGCAGCTGCATCTAATACCAACGCAATTTGAGTTACCGTTGCATTGTACCGAAATTTGCATCTTCTTTCGAATATTCGTAAATCTAAATATTTAAAACTTTTGGGAAACGAAAGCAGTGCCATCGACTATGACAATATGCAATTTGTTCTCAAAGCATAAATATAACCCCATCCTCCCTCCATCTGTACATTACGGTAGCTAGTTTATACACTTACTGATTGTGACAGGAACAGACCATCACTATTGGACGAACAGGAAAGGAACGATGAAAAAGGAATGCGAATGTTCGCTGATCATTTTGAACCCTGCGTTTGGAGTTGTTTGAATGCTATGACTGACAGTCCAAAAAAAATTAAGGATAGAAGGTATCGGTTTGTGAATGGTTGAAAAAAAGAATGCCCGACATACTCCATGTGAATTTACTCATAAAATCTAAACTCCTTTGTGGCCAGAAATTCATTAATATTGTGTAGCTGGACAACGTAGAAATCAGAACGAAAAATGTCGTCACTATATAGGAAATTGCAATTGAGAAACGTTAGATGTAACTGTAATTTCTGGTGAGAAGAAAGTCATTTGATCGATATTTAATGTTGCCTTCGTCAAGCCAAATCCCACTGTTCACTGATTAAATACTAGTGGCTCCATCTGCGATCAGCTAGTTTCATCATTAAGCAATTTAAGAATACCGTTGTAATGCCTGAAACACTCTTTAATTTCATTACAACTAATTGAGGTTGATTTCCATCAAACACTGCAGAGGCTTTGGACTGTCAAAAAGATGAATGATCATTTACCATTTTGGTGTGTTTGAAATCAGGCTAACAGCCTTCATCAACATTTTATGGAAGAACTACACTACACTTTATCTGGAATTACAGCGTAATATTAGCACTGATAATGCTGAGTTGTATACTCAGTATTTTTACTACAAAATCTGCAACGTTTCAGTGGCCTCTACAGCTTTCTAAAACAACATTTTTCAACGTATTTTAGTCCTGTTTCTGAAAATAAGCAATGGCTTTCAAGTAGGAGCTAATGTTGCCAGTCTCTTCATAATATTTTACGATTCTCTCCATCCTGTCGTCCAGTTCAAGTATTTCTTCTTTCGATCAACGTTCATCTCCAACTACATGAACGTGCAATTTATGATCTCTGCTTAATTCTTCAGACACTCCACCAGATGGATCATTTCATTGTGAGGAATTCCAATAATATTATTTATTTGCTTGTGCCAAGTTCAACAGCATTCTTCATTCGGTGCCTTTCTCAGTAGTAATTCCACATTTCCCTGGCAATACCCTCATTCTGTATCCCGTTGTTCTCAAAGTGGTCATAGAAATTGAGAGAGCTTTTCAGTATTAGGAGCTTGTGCAGGAATCTCAACGAACCATTCCATTACTTACGTCCTCCGGTTTTAAAAATGCCAGTGCGCTACACATGTTGACGTGAAGTCTTAAATTATAATTCTGGCTGTAATCCTCACTTAGACCGAGATGCCGAAGTCTTTTCCATCAACTTTTCTTCATATGGAAATGACATCCATTTATTTCGTTGAGGGGTAGATATCCAAGCTGCCTCAAAATCGACGTTCACTCCTCTAAGATACAAATGAGGAACTGCTTGTTTAATCGAACGAAATAGGCGAACGCACATATCATTCTTCTTGCTAGGGAGCAATTTAACTACAGCAGAAGGAATATTTCAGTCGTTGCTCGGGCCTCCTGCATCGGTGTCTATGCTTGTCGCAACTCCTAAATGTTCCATTCATAACAAAACGTGAAGACGTTTATAAGCTTTCTCTTCCTTTTATTCCACTGAAAGTGATTATTCTCTCCTCTAATCTAATGAGTTCTAGAGAAAACTACTGTTGTCTCCTATTTTTAAGTGATATTCATGATGATCAATTTTATAAGAGTTCTTGGGGCTGTTGTTGATTCCTCTTTGCTTGATCCGTTGATGACGCATGGTCCTGTTCACACGTTCTGAATTAGGAATCACAGTAATAAACTTATAACCTTTTTTATGAAGGTATCCTAATTCACGCACGTACGTCTTGGATAACTGAGTAGTTTCTTCTCGAGCCCTCCTCTTCTTCACTTCCAGAGTTGCATCATCAAGTTGTCCATACATATGTCCTGATACATTTAACACTTCTCTGTTCTTCGAATGCATACCATCCTTGCAGTGATCCATTGCTTGTTGGAGGACACCCACGCAACACCACTTACTTAGATTCTTTCACTTTACAATACCTGTAACCAGTATAACGAGCAGAAGACATTCCCTTGTGCATTGTCATAACTTCCATATTGATGGTCTCACTAGGAACTTAGGCTGCATAGTAAGCATAAAGACTTGTGTTTTGACCAGCGTGGCGTTGTCCTTCCGGAACAAGAAGAACCTGAAGTGTCTGGACACCGTTCAGGAGAATTCCTGGGGCCGGGTGTTGGGGGACGAGGACGAGGATACTAGGGTATTCAACCCTTCGGAGGAGGTAAAACCGCAAATGTCCGGTGCCGAAAGTGTCACCGTTCCAACGTGTTCGGCCACAACTCATAGAGTCAGACGATGTCAACCAGGAAATGTCCTTCATTTGGCAGCACGAACTCCAGCTCCGGAATTTGTCTGGCGGCTCCTAGCCCAGCCGCTTCGCCTAGTTGATGTCGTGAGGCTGAATGGCTGTTGGCTGACGTTAAGACTGTCAGGTCACTGGTGGGACTTGACTTAGGAGTCCAAGAAGATATACTACTTACGGCTGAGTGGGGAACATTTATAGTCGCTCTGGCCAGCTATGTTGTGACGTTAGCCGTTCCCCTGTAGCATAGGTGACCGGGGAAGTGCAGAAATGTGCAATGTCAAGTGGAAACCTATCCCACTACTATGACACCGCTGTTTTTCCCCATTCCGTCAGCTTTGTTTTGATTACAGCGGCATTATTTTGCATGTTGCTAGGCTCCCAGCTCACATGCTGGTAACGAAGATCTGTCTGCTGCTGATGTCGCAACATAAATTACAGGCAATGTTGTGACATTAGTTACCGTTATTTTGGGTACAGTGACATGTTATCTACGAAATTAGCCATTTACTGATGAAACCTTTTATGATTTCCTGAAATACGAAGTTAAATCTCTGTACAAGGACATGGATTTGCGAGCCTTTAAGAAATGTAAAAAAAAGATATGTTTGAGCAATTTCCAAAATATGTGAGTACAAATAGTACATTGTCATCCAACTCACAGCTTGGTTTACGAGGGTCTCGATATTTAAACACACAGCAAAATCTCAGATAAATTACAAACATATTTTCCAGTGACGCTTCAAAGACGGTTGAGTGTGCACATAAGTGCACCCTTTACAGTAAACTGTAATATTACTGTGGTACAGTGAACGTTGCAAGCACATAGGATTCATTTAATTTTTTCTGTGTTGTATGGAAGCTGTTGAAGTCTATGACTTTTTCAAGGAACATTACAAAATAATATTTCAGTTTCACTCACAATATTTCACCAATAATAACTGGCACGTTTTGTCAATATGATGCCATCATCAGGTAAAGCGCTGAAATGCGTCGTGCCAATAAATATTGGCAAATAAAAGCGACTGAAAATCAAAAATTATTTTAGGAAATAGACTCAGAGCGAAATACCAACTAAACAAGCTATCAGCCGCTATCAGATCTCGAAGTTCGTACACGTCATCTTTGCTCAGGCTTCCATCTTAAGTTCGTTGCTATTTCTAGTTCATATTAACTATCTGTAAAATGTTTCATGTTGTTGTTGTTGTGGTCTTCAGTCCTGAGACTGGTATGATGCAGCTCTCCATGCTACTCTATCCTGTGTAAGCTTCTTCATCTCCCAGTACTTACTGCAACCTACGTCCTTCTGAATTTGCTTAGTGTATTCATCTCTTGGTCTCCCTCTACGATTTTTACCTTCCACACTGCCCTCCAAGGCTAAATTTGTGATCCCTTGATGCCTTAGAACATGTCCTACCAACCGGTCCCTTCTTCTTGTCAAGTTGTGCCACGAACTCCTCCCCAATTCTATTCAATACCTCCTCATTAGTTATGTGATCTACCCATCTAATCTTCAGCATTCTTCTGTAGCACCACATTTCAAAAGCTTCTATTCTCTTCTTGTCCAAACTATTTATCGTCCATGTTTCACTTCCATACATGGCTACACTCCATACAAATACTTTCAGAAACGACTTCCTGACATTTAAATGTATACTCGATGATAACAAATTTCTCTTCTTCAGAAACGCTTTTATTTCCATTGCCAGTCTACATTTTATATCCTCTCCACTTCAACCATCATCAGTTATTTTGCTCCCCAAATAGCAAAACTCCTTAACTACTTTGAGTGTCTCATTTCCTACCCTAATTCCCTCAGCATCACCCGACTTAATTCGACTGTATTCCATTATCCTCGTTTTGCTTTTGTTGATGTTCATCTTACATTCTCCTTTCAAGACACTGTCCATTCCATTCAACTGCTCTTCCAAGTCCTTTGCTGTCCCTGACAGAATTACAACGTCATCGGCAAACTTCAAAGTTTTTGTTTCTTCTCCATGGATTTTAATACCTACTCCTAATTTATCTTTTGTTTCCTTTACTGCTAGCTCAACATACAGATTGAATAACATCGGGGAGAGGCTACAACCCTGCCTCACTCCCTTCCCCTTCCGCTGCGTCTCTTTCATGTCTCTCGACCCTTATAACTGCCATCTGGTTTTGTACAAATTGTAAATAGCCTTTCGCTCCCTGTATTTTCCCCCTGCTACCATTAGAATTTGAAAGAGAGTATTCCAGTCAACATTGTCAAAAGCTTTCTCTAAATCTACAAATGCTAGAAATGTAGGTTTGCCTTTCCTTAATCTTTCTTCTAAGTTAAGTCGCAAGGTAAGTATTGCTTCACGTGTTCCAATATTTCCACGGAATCCAAACTGATCTTCCCCAAGATTGGCTTCTACTAGTTTTTCCATTGGTCTGTAAAGAATTCGCGTTAGTATTTTGCAGCTGTGGCTTATTAAACTGATTGTTCGGTAATTTTCACCTCTGTCAACACCTGCTTTCTTTGGGATTAGTATTATTATATTCTTCTTGAAGTATGAGGGTATTTCGCCTGTCTCATACATCTTGCTCACCAGATGGTAGAGTTTTGTCAGGACTGGCTCTCCCAAGGCCGTCAGTACTTATAATGGAATGTTGTCTACTCCCGGGGCCCTGTTTCGACTCAGGTCTTTCAGTGCTCTGTCAAACTCTTCACGCAGTATTGTATCTCCCATTTCGTCTTCATCTACATTCTCTTCCAGTTCCAGAATATTGTCCTCAAGTACGTCGCCCTTGTGTAGACCCTGTATATACTCCTTCCACCTTTCTGCTTTCCCTTCTTTGCTTAGAACTGGGTTTCCATCTGAGCTCTTGATATTCATACAAGTGGTTCGCTTTACTCCAAAGGTCTCTTTAATTTTCCTGTAGGCAGTATCTATCTTACCCCTAGTGCGATAAGCCTCTACATCCTTACATTTGTCCCCTAGCCATCCCTCCTTAGCCATTTTGCACTTCCTGTCGATCTCATTTTCGAGACGTTTGTATATTAATTTTTGCCTGCTTCATTTACTGCATTTTCATATTTTCTCCTTTCATCAGTTAAATTCAATGTTTCTTCTGCTACCCAAGGATTTCTACTAGCCCTTGTCTTTTTACCTACTTGATCCTCTGCTGCCTTCACTACTTCATCCCTCAAAGCTACCCATTCTTCTTCTACTGTATTTCTGTCCCCCATTTGTGACAATTGTTCCCTTATGCTCTCCCTGAAACTTTGTACAACCTCTGGTTTAATCAGTTTGTCCAGATCCCATCTCCTTAAATTCCCACCTTTTTGCAGTTTCTTCAGTTTAAATCTACAGCTCATAACCAATAGATTGTGGTCATAGTCAACAGCTGCCCCTGGAAATGTCTTACAATTTAATATCTAGTTCCTAAATCTGTTTCTTACCATTATATAATCTATCCGATACCTTCTAGTATTTCCGGGATTCTTCCATGTGAACAACCTTCTTTTATGATTCTTGAACCAAGTGTTAACTATGATTAAGTTATGCTCTGCGCAAAATTCTACCAGACAACTTCCTCTTTCATTTATTTCCCCCAATCCATATTCACCTACTATGTTTCCTTCTCTCCCTTTTCCTACTCTCGAATTCCAGTCACCCGTGACTATTAAATTTTCGTCTCCCTTCACTACCTGAATAATTTCTTTTATCTCATCATACATTTCATCAATCTCTTCATCATCTGCAGAGCTAGTTGGCATATAAACTTGTACTATTGTAGTAGGTGTGGGCTTCGTGTCTATCTTGGCCACAATAATGTGTTCACTATGCTGCCTGTAGTAGCTTACCCGCACTCCAATTTTTTTATTCATTATTAAACCTACTCCTGCATTACCCCTATTTGATTTTGTATTTATAACCCTGTATTCACTTGACCAAAAGGCTTGTTCCTCCTGCCACCGAACTTCACTAATTCCCACTATATCTAACTTTAACCTATCCATTTCCCTTTTTAAGTTTTCTAACCTACCTTCCCGATTAAGGGATCTGATATTCCACGCTCCGATCCGCAGAACGCCAGTTTTCTTTCTCCTGATAACGACGTCCTCTTGAGTAGTACCCCCCCCCCCCCCCCCCGAGATCCGAATGGGGGACCCATTACCCAAGAGGACGCAATCATCACTTAACCATACAGTAAAGCTGCATGCCCTCGGGAAAAATTACGGCTGTAGTTTCCCCTTGCATTCATCCGTTCGCGGTACCAGCACAGCAAGGCCGTTTTGGTTAGGGTTACAAGCCCAGATCAGTCAATCATTCAGACTATTGCCCCTGCAACTACTGAAAATGCTGCTGCCCCTCTTCAGGAACCACACGTTTGTCTGGTCTCTCAACAGATACCCCTCCATTGTGGTTGCACCTACGGTACGGCCATCTCTATCGCTGAGGCACTCAAGCCTCCCCACCAACGGCAAGGTGCATGGTTCATGGGGGGGGACATGTTTCATAGCAAAACATATAACTTGTATACCGTGTCACTACTCGTGTTTTGTTTGCAGCAAATATAAATGTGAACATGGACAGTAATAAATTGCTTTTGGATATTTCATTTACGCTACACTTTGGTAATAGTAATTCGTTACATGTAGTTATAATCTCGTAAGAGATATCCCCAATACATTATTAAAATGTGAGGATAATATGATGCATTTTATTTATCGTATGGATTACATCACAATCCGTAGGTATTCTATACATGGGTTAGTTACAGACTGACATAAAGACATTTAATACAGTCAGTTGCCTCTTCTGTTGCAGGGGGGAAATCGTTGAAGGTTACATTGTAGGCTCGAACCGGGCATTCTTCCACTATGTGTCGGACTGTTTGTTTTTCAGCGCCGCAGTCGCAATTTGGTGTTAGTATCGTTTTCCGCTTGTAGTGGACGTCAGCACATATTCCGTGGCCAGTACGTATGCGGTTTAGGGTTGCCCATTTACGTGACTGGTTGAAGCCAGGTGGTTTCTCAGCTGTCATGAAACTTTGGCATTTTGCTGGGCAGTGTTCTTGCCAGTATTGTTTCCACAAATTTTCGACATCATAGTTGGATTTCGTCATTTCTTTAGCAGAAAGTAATGTTAGTCTTCTCGATTTAAGACTTATGCGCTCCAAGTCAGCTATGTCGCTGTGTATGGGCAGCTGTGGATTATTAGTTATTTTGTTGAACTCACTGAGCATAGCGTTTTTTCGCCGTATTTCTAGGGGTGGTATGTGTCTCAGGGTTGGCAGCCATACAGTGGGCGTAGATTTTATTGTCCCACTGATAATTCGTATGGTTTCATTTAGTACCGCACGCTTGTATGAGGCTGTTAATCCACACAGGAGTGCAGTATTATGCCGCTGTGTAGGTAAGCCCAACCGCTGATGTGCGAAGTGTGCTTACTGTGGAGCCCCAAGTGGTGCCGCACAGTTTATAGATGATGTTGTTTCTTGTCCTCATTTTATCAGCAGTCTTTGTCAGGTGCTCCTTGTAAGAGAGCGTCCTGTCCAATGTGACTCCTGGGTATTTGCGGTAGTTGTTATGGCTAAGGCGTTTCCCTTCAAAGTTGACATTAAGCTCTTTTCTTGCTGAGTGGTTGCGGAGGTGGAAGCATGATACTTCACTCTTAGTCGGATTAGGCTGCAGTCTCCGTTTGCGGAAATAGCCACTCAGCAGCTTCAAATCGGAGCACAAGGTGTCTTCAGTAGCCTCGAAAGATTCATGTTGCGCAGCTATAGCCAAGTCGCATGCATAGCCAAACTTCCTAGATTGTGTGTTTGGGATGTCAGAAGTATAAGGATTGAAGAACAATGGAGCAAGGACTGAGCCTTGTGGTAGCCCATTACTTGAAAATTTTGGCAGAGTTCATTTGTTCTCCAGTAATCACTTCAAAACCTCTCCCAGCAAGCATATTATTGACGAGTCTCATGATGTTGCTGCACGGGCTTATTTGTATGATTTTGTACAGCAGGCCTTGTCTCCAGACAGTGTTAGAGGCTGTGCTCAGGTCTATGAATGTAACTGACGGTTTTTGCTTTTTCTGGTAGCTTGGTCTATTATGTGTTGTTGGGGAAAGTACTTGATCAGTGCAGCTTCTATTAGGTAGAAATCGTGATTGTTCGTCTGGAATTGATTCCAGTATTTTTGGGCTCTGTCTGTTATACAGGACTCTCTCGAGAAGGTTGTATATGACACTGAGCAATACGATTGGCCTATAGCTCTTCGGCTGATCGCTTGGTTTCACTGGTTTAAGCATTGCACTGATCTTTCAGTTCTTCATTTTCTGTGGTTTGTATGTTCCCTGTTGCCATTATATTACAGTACAACTTTGCAAGTTATTTTTTGGCATATTCCCCACAGTCAAGAAGGAATTATGGGTGTATTCCTTCCAATGGAGGTGCCTTTCCCGCCTTGGCACTCTTCAGTGCTTCTCTGACTTCAATGGTGGTTAAATTTAGATGAATACTGCTCCAAAGGTGTGCTGTTTTTCTTAAGAGTACTAAGTTCACGGCATATTATTCTTGTATGTTTCTTGTCCTTTGGCGCTCTAGATGATGCCTGTATGTGAGCTGAAATCCTATTTGCATAGATATCTGTTGATTTATGATGTAGTTTGTTAGCTCCACCTTGTTTTCGGAGGAGAGACTAGGTCTGTCTTGAAATCTATGGACTGAACGGTTTCAATCCATTTTTCTCGCCGTGTGTTGTCTAGACTGTGCAACAGGTCACCTGCAATCTCAGGGTCTCAATTCTCAAGGAAGCTCTGATACTTATTTTCGCACTCTTTGTCCCATCCTGGTACATATTGTTTATGGAACCTCCTTGAGACAGCAGCTTTCGCTGCACTTTTAACTGCACCTATGAGTCTGTCATAATTACTCACTGTTGGCTGAATCCGTATCAATCACTTATCCAGTTTCTCCACGCAGATATCCCACTTTGCCTTTCTGAAATTCCACCTTGGGCGTTATGCGGTTGTTATTAGTGGGATATTGATTCCAATTTCATTCAAGACTGGGAAGTGTTGGCTATGAGGGAAGTCTGTTAATAGACGTCTTGTAGTTCTTAGTGGTGTATGATTATTGTCAGTCGTCACAAAGCATAAATCTTGATTACATTCCTTTCTCCAAGCTGCTAACCTAAATGTTCCTTGGTCTTTTGGGTCGAAAACTTATAACAGGTTGTTACTCTCTCCCCAGTTAGTAAGAGCCTCGCCATTTCCATCAGCTGTTCTCTGTTTCCACACAGGGTGGAGGCTATTAAAGCCCCCCACGTATATTGCTGCGTATGGCAGGTACGGCAGGACATCTTGAGGCCAGGGAATGGTCGGTGGTTCGTACACATTGCTCACTGACAGATCTCCTATCTGGACAACAACTTCATGTATGTCGCCATACACTGTCGTCGAGCACAAGTGGACATTTACAATCGATAATCGCTCATACCTAGCCACGCCGTATGCAAGATGATACGTTGCGCGAACTAGGTTGTAGCCTGGAATCATATCGCGCCGTGCAAGTTGGTCTTCGTCTTCACCGTGAGTTTCCCGAACTGCAACGAGATCAATGTTGTCACCACATAAAATCTTACTTAATACTTGGCATTTAGCCCTGCTTACTCCTTCTATATTGATAGTGCAAATTTTGAAGATATGTCCAAGGGACCTCGTTGTTTGCTCTGAGGGGAGCCTTTTCTATGGCCACTCATAATGGTTTGACTCATATCTGTGATATACTATGTACAATTGGCCAGGAATCAGCGATCAAGATCGATGATTGTTTGGCCGCCTCGAAGTGACTGTTCTTTAGCACCACCCGGGAGACACGTGTAGCTTATGGTATGCTATGGACGCGACCAGCCATGGCCTCCCTAAGAGGATACAGGAAGCTGAAAACGTTAAGTAAGGGGAATTACAGCTTGATAATGAAAATAAAGTTGTAACAACTACAGCATTTACTACGCAAATCAGTATTTATATTATGGCTGCTGTCAAACTAAAGTGGACTATAGACGTATTCTAGGTCACGTACTCCTTTATTTCGTACGGCAATGCCATGTAGTATAATTTTTTCTGAAAATTTTAAGGAAACGTTAAGGTTAGCTTTCTCAAAAAAGTTTAATTCCTATGTTTCTGTAGTGAATTCAAAATAATCGTGCACTCGAATTTTCAGAGAAGTGGGTTTTGTAACTGACGCTTCTCAGTCTGTTTATTCCTTAATTAATAAATTCGTTTCTTTTTTCACCGACAGAATAGTACACTAATCCAACGGAGGTAAAAAGAAATACACGTGGACACTTAAATCCACTTTGATCCGAAAGCTGTTCATTACTTAGGAAAGAATCGAGTCGTTTCCAGTAAATTGCTAAAAGCATTATACGTTGGCTAATAATGATTTACGGTTTTGGTTGCGAATTTCTACTTCCTCATCGACTTACATTAGATTTTATTAGAAATACATAATGTCTATGATTACTGTAAATTTTATTTTAAGGTTAAAATGACAGTATTTATCAATCATGCCTCCTCCTCATCTGACATGACACCACAGGCGAAAGAAGAGCTGCCTGATTGACGTTATAAGGCCACTACTAACAATGCAAATTCAATTCAGAGTGTGGAGAATGTTTATTGCCATCTACTGATTACCTGAAGTGGGCAGTAAAATGAGCACACCATAGTGAAAATCATTGTAGAATCATCGTAAATTAAATCAAAATGTAAGGAGGTCGGTTTATATAGGCCCCAGCTGATATGGGATTGTTTCACCCTGGAAGAGTCGACCAGTTGCGGTAGGAGGCCAGGATTCTGGTCGTGTAATGAATGTCACTCCACCTTCCTGTTGTTACTTGATGTTGCTTAGAAAACTAACTTAGGAAGAATGGGCAGATGATTGGCGCTTTTTGATATGCTATGAAGGCTGTAATAGAACAGAACACATATCTGAGGAGGCAAGAAGTTTGATATCAAGTGCTGTGGTTGTACAGAAAGATGTTGTGAAAGCAGATGTCGAAAGGGAAAATATCGAAGGACAGGGGGAATGTTGTCCGACAGGAGCTGATGCCAGGCCGGTCACGGGCACATCCGTCGATCACATGGGGGTGGGAACGTAATGTTGGGGGCGCCCTTGTATGCCTTAAAGATAAGAGAGCCTGCCAAAACTGTACCAAAAAAATCACAGTCTTGGATTTAGATTGTGTATTTCCTTTCCAGCATAGAAACTACCTCTTTAATTCACGACAAATAGGCGTGTGGAGTCAGCATTCCACCAAGTCATTTACATAAATTAATTTAACGAAGCCACAGTTAACATAAATAACACTATAAGCTGAAGTAGCGTGGAAGGAGACAGCAACCCTTGATTCGCTGTCCCAAACATTCATTGGGTGACCTGATCAGGAGATGATTTCACTCACAAAGGTACTTCCACCTTAGCACTCGAGAACTGCGGATGTGAAAGACGTTTTTTCGACGCTCGAGAACTGCTATAATGGTTTGACTTTAGTATTGCATAGCACTGGTAAGATGTGCAGCAGTTACCTTGCCTCAGTTGGGTGTCTTCTACCTGGGAAGAATTCATGCTGTAGTCACTACAGTGTAAGTAATGATAGCGTAAGATGCAAATAATCCTTCCGCAAAATTATTCAAAATGGAGTATGATGGAGTATGACCATTATACACGAAAAGACCTCACCCTGACTGAACTACGTTTATTACAGATTGGGAGCCCGGTGTCAATTTAGGCGTTTTTATTAGTTCCTGCTTTTTGCACAAGCTGTAAGCACAGTCTTAGTTGTATCCGTTTTGCAACATGTGCACCAGGCTGAAGGTACAGATTTGCGACAGTTGTGCTTGAGCAGTAGAAATCTGATCTCGATCCACTTGGCTACACACGATAATATATGAAGAAAAAAGCAGTCTTGGTTGCAGCGTCCATTTTTTTTAATTTTTCCCAATGACGCGTTTCACTTTTATTTAGGCATCTTAGGATTGGCTGTGTTAGGTAGCGATGGATAGGTGGGATACCACACACAAAATATCCTAGCAGGTAAATGCACCATGTGGCTCATCACATGTGATGTGGTCAACCAGAATATGTAGTACACCTCCGGT
This sequence comes from Schistocerca americana, assembly GCF_021461395.2. Lineage (NCBI taxonomy): Eukaryota > Metazoa > Arthropoda > Insecta > Orthoptera > Acrididae > Schistocerca > Schistocerca americana. The sequence goes on along the minus strand of NC_060123.1, from coordinate 383,350,770 downwards.
ACGTCTATGATGTAAAGCTTAACTGTAGACCCGACCCAGTTTGGTTTGCGTTGGACTGCGCCACATGCCGTAATAAGGACATTGCTCAGTGTTTTTTAAAGTTTTTTCCAGGGGCATTTACCTGCTGGAATACTTCACGCACGGTATCTTATGTACCCATAGCTACAAAATATCAGCCAATCCGAAGATGCCTAAATAATATTGAAACACGTATGTGGGAAAAATAAAAATATATTTTAACACTACAAGGAAGATTACTTGGTTATTCACGTCATGCATATTGGTTGCTGTACCAAACCCGGTATGAAACGGAAAAAGTTTTACAGGAATCCGCAGATGCAAACAGAGTACGAAAACACTGTTGGAGTCCCTTAATGCACCATTGCAAGATCATTACTACGCCGCAATACTACAGTGCTTAGAAACTCTCCCTGGTTTCAAAAATCACATGTGAGTAGGGAATTGATAACTACTTTCGTACGAATGTCAACCAATGGTTCCCCTTCTTCCCATACATATAAACTAACCCTTTCTACAACAGTCGTAAAAAAGGGGAAAAATACGTAATTCACTAGCTCTTCTTCTGCAGATGTGTTCCATTTTGTAGTGTCTCGAAGATAATTGAAAATAAAACGCCAACTGTTGTATTTTCTACAAGAAAGTAACATGTCTCCCTGAAATTTTTGTGCTATCATTGATTACGTATATATTTTAATTTCCGTGTGTATGCCCTATAACATGTTTTGAGCTCTTTTCGGTGTTTTGTTTCTTCTGCAGTTGGTTTCACACAAAAATTCTTTAAACTCAAAATTGTGCCCATGTAGATGATTTGAGGGACTGTTAAATCATCATTCAAAGTGTTTATTTTGCGTTTATTCCGCATTATGGGTGTCTGTATTTTTACTAAGCTGAGGCAGCCTGGTTCAGTTAGCTCCAAACCATATAGATAAATGTAATAAGAATGCGGTGTAAAGAGGTAACTGTAATTTAATTGTTATCTCCATAGACGTTGAGAATACAGCAATGTGTTTATTCGTACAGCAGTAAACCGACTGCATTGCTGCAGTCAGCAACTAGAAGCTTGCCTAGTAAGAGTGACGGCGTGTGAGTCAATGGACAGGTGAAAGTGTTTCAGTTTGACAACACTCTGTCAACTTCATCTACCTCAGTCATCTAACCGGGAAAAAGGGGTTATGCACTTTTAACGTAGAATCCGAATCACATTGTAACACCATTATCGGTTAGTACAGTGTAATTATGTGCAGGTAACTATGAAGTGTTTATTCTTTACATGTTAAGTTCTTTGAATTGTTAGAGGGAAACAGAAATTTGTGACGTTAGTACAGTGTAATTATGTGCAGATAACTATGAAGTGTTTATTCATTACATGTTAAGTTCTTTGAATTGTTAGAGGGAAACGGAAATTTGTGACGTATATTTTTTTTTAACTTAACCGTGTGCTTAAATAATGAAACTTCATTAAATATGTCTGTTTGTGAAAACAAAATTGTATGTAGAAAAGTGGTTCATACTTGAAGATCTGGTACTGTGAAATAGAAAAGATGTAGGGAACCCCCTCCACTATGGAAGTTGCTTGGCGCTCAAGAAAAGGTGGAAGTGGCGGTCAATTTGGGCGGCAAGAGAGAGAACACGTTAGGCAGTCAGTGGTCAGCAGTCAAGTAGTCAACACCGCAGTTGCCAAGTGAGGCATCCTGAAACCAAATCTGTGATGGAATGACCTCGGATGTGGTTTCGGCTGAAAAATGGTGCTCTAGAATTTGGAAAGGCTCTAAAGATGACGAATACGTAGCCAAGAAAAAGTATATAGAGCTTAAATCCGCCAGAAGGAGAGCCGATAGCCACCATGTGCTTTCCACCTCTACTGCGCCACTGCTTCACCATCTTTGGGAAAAAAATATGTGTGTCGGTATAAACCAGTGTGCTTGTGTGTGCTTTTGCAATAATAATTCAAGTGTTGCCAAATTTTTGTTTGAACTTTGAAACTGTCCTCTTCCTGATACCATGCAGGGTCCTATCCTAAAAGTGCTAAAGACCGAATATCCTGCTAAAGAGGATAAGTGTTGATAATTAAAATCACTTGCTTACCAAGTAATGATTAAGGAACATAATGCTGAACTATTTGAAATTTTACTTTATCTTGAATTATTTTCCAAATCTAAATAAGAAAATTGCTAGTGTGAATTGTTCTAAAGCATTTATGTGTTGCAAGTTGTCTCTGAAATGTGTGCATAGTTGCTTATAAGGGGAAGGCACAGTTTAAGGGCCCCCACTTTAATCTTTGATATTAGGGAAATGTTCATTTCAATTCGGTTTTTGGCTATTGAAATCTGTAACATTTTCACAGTTGAGTGAACATTAAACACCTTGGTACAGTGTTAAATTATTGCATTCGTGATGTGAATGTGTTAGTCAAACGTGAATTCTTTTCAGGTGCCACTTGATCTCGTGAGGTCTTTGAGAACAAATTGTGCTGAATTAATTAATGGTTGAGGTAGTAATTATAATTAACAGCAGTACAGCCTCTATTACATTTCTGTGATTCCTAACCTATGCTGTTAATAGCTACTGCTATCCACTGCGCATTTCGCCTGGTAATTGTGTGTGTTCACTGCACATTACTAAGAAAGAATTTATGAAAGTCCCTTTTGCAAGAGTATATTTAAATCCACTGAAAATAATGTTTTCACATTATTATGCCTAATTAGGCTGGCTACTGTTTATTATTTCATTTGAGGGAACGTTATTGCTTTCATATCTCATAAAATTAAAGTCTTTATGCTCCCTACTAATTTCCACAGTATGAAATTCATGTTCGATACCCTCTATCCATTAGGTTAACACACGGTCAGTTTCAAAATTCCTCCCAGAGGATAACGCTATACCATAGGTTTATGTCAAATTTGGCATTTAGCATTCGGCGGTAGCGTTATAACATGTCGTTCCTAGTGCCTCCTCACATCGTTGAGAAGTGAAAGGTAGATGAAAGGTGGACTGATAACTTCAGTGGTTTAATCAGGATTCAATCCCATGTAATTTAACTATCTCGATGCGTGAGAAACAGTGTGTTGTAATCCTGATTGGAATTCGAAGAGTTCGTTGACAGATGGAGCATCTTCCCCTTCACCATGGCACAAGAGCTGCGATATCTGCAACAATCCGACGTCTTGGTTTCACTATCCTTGATCATCCTCCACACAGTTCCTACTTGGCGCAGCTGATTTTCGTCTGTTTCCAGAACTTAAAGAAGACCTTCGAGGAATTCAACTCCATAGTGATGAAACGGTGCAAGGTGAGGTGATGTTGCGGCTCCGTCAACAAGGTGAAGCCTTCTATAGTGACGGTATCGATAAACTGGTCTGTAATTCATCGCCACGGTGACAGTGATGAGAAATAAAAATGTATACGTAAAGACTAAAGATGTAGAATGTTAACGACGTTTTCTTTATTTAAAAATGTTTAAGACTTCCCGCACTAAAAATTCGGAGGCTTCACTTTTCAGCTTGCCCTCGAAGGTTCACAGTACTAAATAGATAAGACACGGATCTTAGCAAAAGTCGAGAAGCCGTGGCCTTCAGTACAATAGTTTCACAAGGCATCTCCCCTGAGGTACCTTGGTCCTCAGAACACTCCTTAATTAGGGAAACCGGTAAATTGGAGATTATCTAGCATCCACACAGGAAACTACAATGTTATTTTAAAGCATTAACGGGTAATCACGACTTCAAGATCTTACGTAGAACGGTACGGCTCTTCCTCTGGTAAGTTTTTGTCGCCATCTAAAGATTTTAATCATTTAACTATAATTGCTGTGTAGCATCGCTGAGACCTTAATGAAGTAATGAATAATTACGTCAGTTTAAGTCGTTACGTCTAACTGTGCGCAGAGGTGCTTAAAAGTTGGCAATGAAGATTAAAACACGTGGTGAACGCATGCCGGTAGGCGCAAGTTAAAGAGACAGAGGGAATGTTAAACTTGGAACGTCGCGAGTGACTCGCATTAAGCATTCCACGTCGTTAACAATTCATTAACGGCCTCCTCTGGCGGCGCTATTTGTGAGCCCCTGCTGGCAACTCGGCTACCGCAAACGATGTTGATATGCAGATGCGACTGGCTCCCGGCGGCCCTGCCGGCTGCTGGCTCTGACGCACGAACCGCAGCTCCGCTCCAGCGTACAGCAGCGCCTCGCTGTCCCGCGGGGCCGTCGCGCGCTAGCTCACTGGCGCCAGTGCCGCAGCTACAGGTCACAGCCAAGTGATACACATTGCTATGGTGCAAACACATCTTTTCGGGAGCTTCCTTTCCCCACTTCGATGTTGCCTTTTTCGTTACGCGTCTAATGTAACGCCCACGGAAGTGTCCTGGTCTTATCTACACTCCGGAAGCTACCTCACGGTAAGCGGCGGAGGGTACGTCTGAATGACATACATGTCTTTATCCCCCTTCCTTGTTCGATTCACTCGGGAAGAATGATTTCTGTTAAACAGCCAAATTAGTTGTAAATTTTCTGATTTTCTGCGTGTTTTTATTTTACGAGACTTATTTTGCAGGAAGTATTATGTAGCCTGACTGCTCCTCAAGCATATGCTGTCGGAACTTCAACAGTAAATATCTATATGCTGCACAACGCCGCTCATGTAGCATCACTAATGGAGTTACATGGGCACATCGTAATCGTCTTGCTCCAGCTTGAATACTCCGTGAATAAATGCTTAGGTCTTTTTTCAGTGTTCTCTCTCTCTTTCTCTCTCTCTCTCCTTTATCCAACATGTTTAGTAATTCAGACCCACGAGCAATACTCTAGAAATGTTCGAAGAAACGTTTTATGAGCCCTTTCTTTTGTGTGTGAATTACAGTTCAATAACAGTTTTTCAATAATTTTCAGCTTGGCATTTCCTTTTCGTAGACTTTCTTTTATATGGTCATTCTACTTTACATACAGCTGAATTGTTACCCCGATCTGTTTTACGATGGTTACTGTTTCCAGTGATTTATTCCCACTACTACGCTCGCAGAGTAGTAGATTTCTTCTCCTACTAGCGGCCTTTACGTTACATTTATTTACTTGCAGGTTCAGCTACCAGCCATTGCACCAGTCATCGATACTCTGTAGGCCCCCTGCAGTTCCAGAGCGAGGTGGCGCAGTGGTTACCACACTGAACTCGCATTCCGGAGGACGACTGTTCAATCCCGCGTCCGGCCTTCCTGATTTAGGTTTTCCGTGATTTCCCTAAATCGCTCCAGGCGGATGCCGGGATAGTTCCTTGAATGGGCACGGCCGACTTCCGTCCCCGTCCTTTCCTAATCCGATGAGACCGATGACCTCGCAGTTTTCTCTATTCCCCCAATAAACCCAATCCCCCAACCCCTCCTGCAGTTCGCTACTGTCTTCTGAGTTGCTATCTTCTTATAAACAATGTGTCATTTTCGAACAGCTCAATGTGCGTCCTATGACACCCAACGGATCATATATACACTATCGGAAAAAATTTATTCACCTGGAAAGATGATGTCGATTTTGATCCGATGACGGCATATGCCACTTGGCAGAAAGTAAATGTAAAGACAATGGTTTCAACGTCGTCCGGCAACAGATAGTGTAGTGGGATAGCTACGAGAGCGTCAGCTGTGTCTGCCTTTTAATGCATAATGCTCCTAGTCACGAGGCTCAGTGTGATGTAGAAGTGTGAACTAAGCAGGCAACCATGCCACGGCGATGCACACATGCTTCCTACAAACAACTAAGCGTGTTTGATAGAGGTCAAATCGTGGCTTTCCGAGTGCCGAGATGGTCCTATTTGACAATGGCCACAGCAGTTGGACCTGACAATTACCACAGAAGTTGGACGTGCTGCGTCAGTTGAGCAACGATTCTGGTATCGACGGTCACGTCAACATTCTCACATCCGTAGATGAGGTTCTGGACCTCCGCGTAGCACAGACGCCCACCAGTTTCGTCAAAATGTAAGGGCAGCAGTGGCAGATCATACAGCTACCACAGCAAAGGTAAGAGGGCTTATGGACCCAGACTTGAGAACAGGAACTGTTGCGAACCGGTTATTAGCAATGGGACTGTGGGGACGTATACCTCTGGCCCGTCTTCCAGTCACGCCACAGCTTCAACGTGCACGTCTCGAATGATGCCATCAGAGGCTCAATTGTAGATAGCATGCTACACCGTGCTCTTCAGCGATGAAAGTAGATTCTGCCTGCACACAACTGACGCTTGTCTGCTCATCTCGTGGTGAGCATCCGTTCAAGACACACTTTCTCAACCGCAGTCCTTATGGTCTGGAGTGCGGTATGCCACAGCTCTTGTTCACCTTTTGTGTTTCTGAAGGGGACGCTAACCGTTTCTGCAACAGGGACGTGATACATTGTTCCAAAAGAATACTACCCGCCAACACTGTCCGTGAAACTCAAAATCCTCTGGAATATGTGCAGTAACTTCCTTGGGCAGCACAATCTCTGGACTTGTCTCCAATCGACATACGTGAGACGAGACGTGACTCGTGTGACTCGCCAACTAACAGCTCTTACGGAGCTACGTGAACGGTTTGAGCAGGCTTGCATAACGTATCCCAGGATAGCATTCGTCATCTGCGTGATCGGCTGGATACCAAAGTCAACACCCGAATTGCCCCTCGTGGAGGCTACACCATGGGTATTTTAGCATGAGTCGATACCTGGTACCTCTGAGCCGCATGTGCAATTGGTCAGTAAATGTGATTATTTCATGTACCCCATAAGCACTATTACAACCACAAACTTTGAGTGAATTGTAAACCTATAAAAGTGTGTACTAATTTGTTTTCCGGCAGTGTGTGTAAAGGGCGATCAGAAAGTTTCGTTTTCTGGCGTTGCTGCTACGTATATGGAACGTAGCACTCACCCGAAGCAGATATATAAGAACCTACACGTGGCGTTCGTGTCTTTCCGACTTGTGGTATACGTGGCAACATGAACTATGGCAACTTAATTAGCAAATGCATTCAAACAAGACCAATATGCTATTCTTCATTTCTTGCCTATCGAAGGACAAATACCAGTAGACATCCATCGGAGAATGAAGAATGTGTATGGGGTAGCTCGGTTGTGGAAAGCTGCGCCAAGATCTGTACCGCACTTCCCAATATCACAAATGTAGTAACACCATCTCAGGTGCGACACTCGATCACCGGCCATGTAATTCCGATTTCTTTCCAATCTGTTCCTTAAAAACGGTCTTCACAGGTCTATGATTCCTGTTGGGTGCGGACGTGCAGCAGGCGGTTCCGAAATTCTTTTTGCACCAGAACATGATGTTTTACCGAAGAGATGTCTTCAATCATGTGCACCAGTGGTATAATTTCCTCAACGCTCACAGCAGTTTTTCCTAATTGACATATCGATTCTGGAATATATGGCTTTTGAATGGAAACATTTTGGTCGCCCCTAGTATTCTGTAACACTGTAACGGTTCTGACGCAATTCCATCGACTACTCTTGAAATTAGGTATACGTTTACATATGTCGATTAGCATTAAATATAAAGATATGAGAATAATGCAGAATCTGTATAAAGAAGAGTTGGCTATGTTGTGGTTTGAAGAACTCAAGAACAAACTACTGTTGAGCTAGGTGTATGACAGGGCTTCTCTCTCTCTCTCTCTTGTCTTGTTCAGTGGATACATTCAGATGCCAAAGAGAAACTAGGAGCTGTAAGAGGAATTAAAATTCATAGTGAGAAAATAGACGTCTGAGATTTGCTGATGATATCGCAGTGTTTATTGAATATTGAGAACAATAAGAAGCGATTCTGGCCCTAATGGAAACCAGCCTCAGCTCTCACTGTAATATGAATATTAATAAAGATTAACCAAAATATCTTAGTGGTGGGCAGACAAAACACCGTTTCCCCATTCTCAACTGACAATGAGCTACTGGAGACCGTCGAATCGAATAAAATTACATCAGGTGGAAGGTCAATGGCGGATAACGCAACGCGAGCCCTCCAGACAAAAGCTGCTTTTAACAACAGAAACACCATACACAAACATCTCGGGATAACTCTCATAAAGACAATTTTTAGAGCGGGCTGGTGCACGGAACTGAAACATGGACAGTCGAATAACCAGAAAAACATAAAATAACGGCCTTCGAGATGTAGTGCTACTGCAGAATGTTCAAGATTATCTGGGTCGGCAAGATATCAAACTAAGATGTTCTCCACACAGTAGGCCTAAGGAAGCAATGTCTCTTAATGGTAACAGAACACTGAGGGGACAAATTGGTCGGCAGATGAGGTGGTATCGCTAAATGTATAATTTAAGGGACAGTAGAAGGGAAGAAACAAGAGGTACACCGAGACTAGAATACGTCAATCACACAAAGGAGGATACCAGCTGCACCACCCACAGCGCTCTCAAGAAGAAGGCCGAAGACATAAATGCATGGCGGACTGCTGGTAATCAACCTGATGGATGAAGATCTAAGAATAAGAAGGATATGTTGATTTTTTCCGAGAACAGCAACGTGTCTTCTGTATGTAAAGAATTCCCGATCCAGTCACAGATTTCGTCCGATGCTTGGTAAGCCCGTACATCCATGATCGCTGTGTAATTACAGTGTGTCATCATATACTACGTTACGGATTTATTACGAAGGAAAAACTGTCGGTGTCTGTATAGTAGGTGCAGCAGCGACGGCAGCCGTAAATATATTTATTGTATCTACAACTGTGTTTGTTGTTGTCTTGGTCTTCAGTTGGTTGAGTGGTTTGTTGCAGCTCTCCACGAAAGTATATCCCGTGGAAGCATCTTCATCTCTGCGTAGCTACAGTAAACTACAACCGTTTGCTCGTCACTGTTAAAGTCCAGTGTCAGTCTGCTCCTATATGCACTTTGTGATCAGAAGTATCCGGACACCTGGCTCAAAATGACTTACAAGTTCGTGGCACCCTCCATCGGTAAGACTGGAACTCAGTATGGTGTTGGCCCACCCTTAGCCTCGATGACAGATTCCACTCTCTCAGGCATAGATTGAGTCACGTGCTGGAGGGTTTCTTGGGAAATTGCAGCCCATTCTTCACGGAGTGCTGCACTGAGAAAAGGGATCTATGTCGGTCGGTGAGGCCTGCCACGAAGTCGGCGTTCCAAAGGTGCAGGCCAGTCCATTATAGGGATGTTACGGTCGTGTAACCACTCCGCCTCAGGCCGTGCATTATGAACAGGTGCTCGTACGTGTTGAAAGATGCAATTCCCATCCCCTAATCGCTCTTCAACAATTAGAAGCAAGAACGTGCTTAAGACATCAATGTATGCCTGTACTGAGATAGTGCCACGCAAAACAACAAGGAGTGCAAGCCTCTTCCATGAAAGCACGACCACACCACAACACCACTCCCTCCTAATTTTACTTTTTGCACTACATACGCTAGCAGATCACGTTCACCGGGCATTCGCCGTACCCACACCCTGCCATCGGACTGCCGCATTGTGTACAGTGATTCGATACTCCACACAATATTTTTCCACTGCTCTATCGTCCAAAGCTTACGGCCCTTACCCCAAGCGAGGCGTCGTTTGGCATTTACAGGTGTAAAATTTTTAGTTTACTTATAGATACAATCACATGCTTATGACACATTCATAACCGGTTTCGGCCATACAATGACCATCTTCAGATGCTTAAGGCGGCATACACTGAACAGAGGTTCACGCGTTGTCAAACTAGCAAGTTTGACAACGCATGAACCTGTGTTCAGTGTATGCCGCCTTTAGCATCTGAAGATGGTCATTGTATGGTCAAAATCGGTTATGACTGTGTCATAAACAAGAGATTGTGTCTATAAATAAACAAAAAATTTCACGAGAGAATCAATCACGCACTCCATAGACAAAATGTAGTTTTTTTCCAAAATTTACCGTCGTGATGTGTGGCTTATGAACAGCCGCTCGAACATCCAAGTTTTCTCACCTCTCACCTAACTGTCATAATACTTGGAGTGGATAGATGTCTGCCTGTTGCACCTTAGGAACCTCTTCAACTGTTGGTGGTCTCTGTCAGTCAACAGACGAGGTCGGCCTGTACGCTTTTTGGCTGTACGTGTCTCTTCACGTTTCTACTTCACTATCACATTAAAAATAATGGACCTAGGGAGGTTTGGGAGTGTGGAAATCTCGGGTACAGACGTTTGACACAAGTGTCACCCAGTCACCTGACTACGTTGGAAGTCCGTGACTTCCGCGGAGCGCCCCATTCTGCTCTCTCACAATGTCTAATGACTACAGAGGTCGCTGATATGGAATACCTGGCAGTAGGTGGCATCACAATGCACCGAATACGAAAAACGTACGTTTTTGAGGGTATCCGGATACTTTTGATCAAATAACGTATTATATCAGCCTACCCTATCGTAACACACCTCCTACCATTAACAAATCGACGAACTCTTGGTCCCTCAGGATTTGTCCTATTAACCGAAACGTTATTTAAATTAGTTTGTGCTGCTGATTTCAGTTTCTCCCCAACACTCAAATGGCTCTGAGCGCTATGGGACTCAACATCTGAGGTCATCAGTCCCCTAGAACTTAGAACTACTTAAACCTAACTAACCTAAGGACATCACACACATCCATGCCCGAGGCAGGATTCGAACCTGCGACCTTAGAAGTCGCGCGCTTCCAGACTGAAGCGCCAAGAACCCCTCGGCCACCCCAGCCGGCTCTGCTCAATACTATTCAGAAGACGCTCATTAGTTATTCGATCTACGCATCTAATCTTCAACACTGTCCTTCAGCATCGCTTTTCGAAATTTTTCAATCTCTTCTTATCTGAGTTGTTTGTTGTTAACGTTTGACTACCTTTCAACACTCCACTCGTGGCAGATGCCTTCAGAAAAGAGTTCCGAACACTTAAATACATATTCGATGTTAACAAATTTCGGTTTTCAAGAAACTTTCCTGCTATCGTCAGTTATCATTTTACCTTCTGTTTACTTGGACTATCGTCAGTTAACTTTCACTTCAAATACGAAACCTCTTCTATTATTTTTAACGTTTCATTTTCTAATACAATTTCCTCAGAATTACTTGATTTTATCCTACTGTATTCCATTACGTTTGTTTTACTTTTGTTAAGGTTCGACGTATAAAATCTTTTCGGGACATAATCCAACCCGTTCAGCTGGCGTTGCGACTCCTTTACCGCCTGTGATACGATTACAATTTCATCGATGAACCTTAAAGTTTTATATATTCTCCTTCACCTCTCATTCCCTTTACACATTTTCTCCTGGCTTTTCGTCACGGATATTTGAGTGTAAAGACTGAATAACATCTGTGATACCCTACAATACTGTCTCACTTACATCTCAATTCCTGCCACCCCAGCCATGTCCTTCGACGTTTGTGACTATTGTTTGGCTTCTGTACAAGTCACAGGAAACCTTTATTTTCCTGCATTTTATCCCGGGTAACTTTAAAATTTCAAATAATATATTCCAGTCAATATTGTCAAAAGATGGATCGTAGTGTTAGCTTTACCTTGTGCGTTCCTGTGTTCTCCGGAACCCTAACTGATCTTCCCCGAAGTCGGCTTATTCGATTTTTTCCATTATTGTGTGATTATTATATCTATTTAGAAGGTAACCCTTTTTTATGTGCTATTAATATAAATAATGAGAAATTTAAATAACAAAACTGTCAGCTGGCCGTACTCTCGAAGAACCAAAGCCGCGCGCAGAGGCCGCGTAATTTTAGGCGCTATGTCACGGATTGCGCGGCTCACCCGCCCGCGGTTCGGATCCTCCCTCGGGCATGGGTGTGTGTTAGTTTACTTAGTGGATACACAAGTTCCCGTGAGATCAGCGAAGTTAGGCACTGTCGGGCGTGGTCGGCACTTGGATGAATGTTGCCATTTTTCGGGGTGCACTAAGCCTCGTGATGCCAATTGAGGAGCTACTCGAACGAATAGTAGCGGCTTCCGTCAAGTATACCATCATAACGACCGGGAGAGCGGTGTGCTGACCCCATGCCCCTTCTAGCCGCATCCTCCACTGAGGATGACACGACGGTAGGATGGCCCCGGTAGGCCACTCGTGGCCTGAAGACAGAGTGGTACTGCTAGAGAAGCCTAGGGACCGATGAACTCAGCAGTTTGGTCCCTCAGGAATTCACATACATGTCAACATTTTTCAAAGGATCTACTCCACACGTTCTCAGTACAGCTGATCGTGCATTTGCCAGTGGAGTGAAGAACGTAGTTTTAGGTCGTGTAGACACTTCACAGTCCGTTTTGGGAAAAGCCGACCTATACCACAGGAAAGATGTTACAGACTTTTGTTTTCACGTGGCTTTTAGGTAATTGGTCACCTCATTGCTGGTGGTTGAGAATACAAAACACACACGTGTACATGCAGAAACACAATACACTTAGAGGCTAAAACCCAAATTTTACAACCACATCCTAGCACATGGAGTCGCTCCCGGCAAGTCTTTCAGACCATATTTAAAATAAGGGAGTGGGTAATTTTTCTTTATATTACTTTCTGTTTCTCCGCAAAACAGTCGTACCATTTTCACATGTGAAATTGCAGTATTTCTTGGGGTATCTCTATTTTATTCCCACATATTTCCCGCTATTTTGCATAACAGATTTAGCAGTAAGCCAAGCTTCTTAGATTCGTTCGTGTTATGACGCTTAAATGACTGCCTGGTTGACAGATATTCATGAACGTAGTTACTGGAAACCTCCATCCCATCAAACTGCACGTGAAACCTTCTGTCTTCGTCTTTCATACGGGGTTGAACGTTGAGTCCTCTGTTTTACGGAATAACGCTTGCTCGCTAACGGAAATTTGTCCAATAGGTGAAGTTCTACAATGTTTATGTTCGTATATTTCAGCAATAACAGAATGGTATCCGAATTTTTTATGAGTGTACTTCACTTGATAATAACTAACGCCGGCCGCGGTGGTCTAGCGGTTCTAGGTGCGCAGTCCGGAACCGCGCGACTGCTACGGTTGCAGGTTCGAATCCTGCCTCGGGCATGGATGTGTGTGATGTCCTTAGGTTAGTTAGGTTTAAGTAGTTCTAAGTTCTAGGGGACTAATGACCACAGATGTTAAGTCCCATAGTGCTCAGAGCCATTTGAGCCAATAACTAATGGCGATCCAAGAAAAGGGCGTCTCTAAAATGCAACCAGAGACGAAATGATCTATTAACATGGTACTGGAAGATGGCCTATTAAATAAGTATCGCGTAGCTGACGGTATAGTCGTTTCAGAAGAACCAATACGGTATCTTTCCTTAGAGTAACCACTACCAGAAAACTTTCAGCAAGACAAATGTTGCATTTGTTGAATGGTGACTAAACGTAGATTCTCAAGTAAATTTCTTATGAATGTGGTAACGTATAAGTAAATTACCTGCTTTATTTCACCGATGTGATATTGGGGGAAGAACTTGAAACCACCACTTCTCGAGAAGAACGGAACAGGAGTGAATGTAGTGGCAGCCAGTTAAAGGTACCGAACAGAAAAAAGCAGAGTCCACTTATTTACTGGAAGAGTTATGATTAGAGTTTTCTGGGATGGAAAATATATTCTCTCCGCTGGTTACACTCACAGTAACTGGTGTAAATCTGATGGATGTATTCTAGACCAACATGTCGAATAAATACGTAAGAGTGAAGCAGGATTAGAGACAAAAAAGAAACTTTCATCCAGGAAACGAACCGTTTATCAAGGTAGCTCGTCCTTTAGGAAAGAAAGGGTTCTGAAGTAAAACTTTTTGAAACATCCATCTTATTAATGAGACGTAGCGAATTGTTTCACCCGTTATCATATCCAAAGAAATTGAAAGGCAGAAAATGTCTTGACACTAATTAAGAGGTAACGGCAATCCTACATGGTTGCTTTGCCGAAGTTTAAAAACTGCGATGAACTAAAAAGTGAAAGAATTACAATTCAGTTACGATAAATCATCCATTTCTACTAGGCTAGCAAAAGTTATATCTTTTCTGTAGTAAGGATTTTACACGAAAGAGACCTGGTGAAACAGATTAGAGGGCAGCGTGCTAGGTTGCGAGAGAGGAAGGTGATCGTCAGCCAGACTGCGTACCCGTGGTGGATCAGAAACCGTTAGTTTGGTACACTGTTCAACCTGAGGGTGGCTCTTAGATGATTTTTCACGTTCTTTTAGGAAATTCTAGGCTGGTTCGATGTGTTCCCCACAGATAATGCGATTAACAACTCGATGATGACGATGAGGGTGTCCCATACTCCGAGGAGCGTAGGGGACGATGTTGGAGACCCGCACCGCTGTACTAGGCAAGGTCCTCGTGAAGGTGGTTTGCCATTGCCTTCCTCCGACCGTAATGGGGATGAATGATGATGATGAAGACGACACAAGAACACCCAGTCATCTCGAGGCAGGAAAAGTCCCTGACCCTGCCGGGAATCGAAACCAGGACCCCGTGCTCGGGAAGCGAGAACGCTACTGCAAGACCACGAGCTGCGGACTACACTTCCCCAAAGGTGGTATCTAAGAGCCTCCCTGTCAGTGCGGCAAAGGTTACATAGGAGAACCAATACACACTGTACCAGAATGGTTCGTTTTACAGCAGCGACACACTAACTGCCTACAGCCCAACAAATTTGCAGTGCCTGAACTTTGTTTTTCCTCAGACCATTCCATGGATTTCGAGAAAGTCGAGATATTGGCCATAGCCTCATACTAAGGAATTCAGTAGTCAAGGAACGTTCGGCAAAGGAGATAGCCAACAAAGTGCACAACCGTGCCAACGGTTTCCCCCTCTGGAACAATTTGCCCCTTACCTTGCGCAAAATTCAATTTCCTGCTGCTTTTAAGAAGAAGTTGAAGCATTTCCAACTGTCATTCTCATAACGTTCTCCACAAAATTAATGTACAAGGCCAATCCTCTCATCTGTCAAATAGCAAAGCTAGTGTCTCCTGTCTTGGTCCTGAGATGCCTTCCTCTTCATCTATCTATATTAGCCACACAATCTTCTTTTCCTTTATATTTCCTTAATTATGTTTCATCATGTGTCTATTCTTCTCCTCCCTTCACCATCAGTCTCCCTCATACTCCCTGCTGCTAGCAGTCCTATCTAAAATCTGTATCTCAAATAATGTCTAATTATAACAGTACTTATGATCTACGAATATAAACTCTATATGTATGCTTTTTTTCAGGTGTGCCTTTGTAATTGTTTATTTAACTTTTTGTAGTAGATGTAGTTTAACATGCCTACTAAAACATATGAATGTAAAATAAATAGAATGCCTGGTTAGATGTAAGAGAGGGCCTGATGGCCCTAATCTTGCCAGGTTAAATAAATCAATAAATAAGTAAATATTTCACGTCTGCTTTCCCAGAGGAATTATTGATAGTTCTGAGCTTTCGCTGCATCCAAACAAATGTCATCTGTTTTAACAATTAACCCATAATTCGCAGGCACTGAGGATTTACTGACTCGTAGCTTCCTCTGTTTCATTCTTAGACCCGTACTCCTTTCACTTTCAGTTAGTTTCATATTCCACTGATCATTTACATGATAAATCGTAATGATGTGGAACTACTATTTTACATCCACATCGCAAATTCATTTGAAAATATGGCCACATGCTGGATATTTACAAGTTTTGATTTTGTTTTTTGTTTTTATTTCCTTTTTCTTTTTTGTGAGTTTAGTAATTCTTACCCACCACTTTTTACACGTTACAATAATAGAAATTCATCCGTGAAATGGAAGAAGCTGTCAAGGACAACCTTTTAAATCTATTTCAAATTTTACTAGGTTAGTGATCTAAAATTTTGGTTGTAGCTTCGTGCACCGCTTTTTGTCCTAAAGACAACTTTAATGCGGGGTAGTGAATACCATTTCGAATTAATGAAAAGTCGCTTCAGTTGAAATTCTAAGAACTTTATTAACTTCACGTGACCAGTTTCGGCCTTTGCATTATGTTATTATCAAGTTAATCTGACTCTGCCACATGTCAATACATAATATGATCGCCGTGTAGACATTTTCTTTTTTTAAAATAGGAGGTGAGTGACGTCAGTTAGGGATTCAGCAACATCATCCAGACTTGGAGAATCTAATAATGCCCTTTTTCTTCTGGTATTATAATTATGTATATATTTGATCCTTTTGAATTGCAGTTGATTATTTACAACTAACCTGATGAGAGACAAAATACATGGTAGAAGTTCAACAATCCAGATGATATGGGACTAAACCCAATCCGGATAATCAAATAAACAGATACATAAGTAAACCATGCAAGCAGATGATTTCCTTTTTTTAAAAAAAGTACATTTTTGTATAAATTACTCTCTTTCAAATTCTGAAGATCGCAGGGGTAAAATACAGGGACCGAAAGGCTATTTACAATTTGTACTGAAACAAGATGGCAGTTATAAGAATCGTGGGTCATGAAAGGGAAGCTGTGGTTGGGAAGGGAGTGAGACAGGGCTGTAGCCTATCCCCGATGTTATTCAATCTGTATATTGAACAAACAATAAAGGAAACAAAAGAAAAGTTCGAAGTAGGTATTAAAATCCATGGAGAAGAAACAAATACTTTGAGGTTCGCCGATGACATTGTAATTCTGTCAGAGACAGCAAAGGACTTGGAAGAGCAGTTGAATGGAATGGACAGTGTCTTGAAAGGAGAATATAAGATGAACATCAACAAAGGCAAAACGAGGATAATGGAATGTAGTCGAATTAAGTCGGATGATGCTGAGGGAATTAGATTAGGAAATGAGACACTCAAAGTAGTTAAGGAGTTTTGCTATTTGGGGAGCAAAATAACTGATGATGGTCGAAGTAGAGAGGATATAAAATGTAGACTGGCAATGGCAAGAAAAGCGTTTCTGAAGAAGAGAAATTTGTTAACATCGAGTATAGATTTAAGTGTCAGGAAGTCGTTTCTGAAAGTATTTGTATGGAGTGTAGCCATGTATGGAAGTGAAACATGGACGATAAATAGTTTGGACAAGAAGAGAATAGACGCTTTTGAAATGTGGTGCTACAGAAGAATGCTGAAAATTAGATGGGTAGATCTCATAACTAATGAGGAGGTATTGAATAGGATTGGGGGAAGAGAAGCTAGTGGCACAACTTGACTAGAAGAAGGGATTGGTTGGTAAGACATGTTCTGGGGCATCAAGAGATCACCAATTTAGTATTGGAGGGCAGTGTGGAGGGTAAAAATCGTAGAGGGAGACCAAGAGATGAATACACTAAGCGGATTCAGATGGATGTAGGTTGCGGTAGGTACTGGGAGATGAAGAGGCTTGTACAGGATAGAGTAGCATGGAGAGCTGCATCAAACCAGTCTCGGGACTGAAGACCACAGGAACAACAACCACGTTAATGTCAATTTGATGTTTACAAAACAACGTTTTTAACAAGTTTGTTGACATTGTCAAAATGTAGGTACGCTATCTGTTGTAAATGTTTTAGTTTATGTTATTGATTGAAAATCCATGAAGCCAAATCCCACATTAAATCTTTATTTGGATGCATTAGTAGTTTCGGCTTACAATCTAGCCACCTTCAGATCACCTAATATTCTTGGTTAATGTTGGTGCAATTACGGCTTGATACGTTGCTAAAATTTTTCTTTAAAAGACAACATCACACATGACTCAATTAAACACAGTTTTACACCGATCGTGACCAGTGTCGTTGAACGATTGTCATAAAACAAAGGCGTTACGCCGTAAAATGTTACTGACCGATCCCACGTCATCTCGTAACAGGGATCATCATATATATGTTGCTGTAATTGGTCCATACGGATAGTATGGCAACTAATGCCATGACAACCTTCAGGAAACGAAACATTCGGCATGTACACAATACATACATGTGTGGTAGGTACTGTAACCATGGTGTCAGTTCGTAACTTTTAATGGCATAACACCGTTGTTTTGTATCGTTCAGCTACATTGGTTACAAACTATGAAAAGTTGTTTTTAACTATGTCGTGTATGGATGTTGTTAGCTAGTTAGTTACTTACTTACATGTTCCATAGATCATAGAAACTAGTCAGCTTACGGTATATGTACACATGGTTAGTGTTAAAACTACTGAACGCACTATCATTTTATTCCTAGTCATGCAATTACAATTTATAAATTTCCAACTGGCTACAAGTTTTTAAATCGTAGTTCGTTAATGGAATGAAAGTAGTTGTCCCGAAGAAATGATTTTCAATTTGATTCAGAAATTGCTTCGCTGCCTGTCAGACACGTTATTCGGCAAATGATCAAAAATATTTATTGCTGCATGTTGAAGTCCTACCTGAGCCCCTGACAGCTTTGACAACTGGTAATGAAGTTCATTTTTCTTTCCATTGTTGTAGGTCTGTACATCGCCGTCCTTCTAAGCCTGTGATAAATTAGTTACGAAAAATTTCATTAGCGAAAATATGTATTTTGACGGCGCAGTTAAAATGCCGAGCTCCTTTACTTGATACTTAAATGACATCCATGGGTGAACCCTGTGTATTATTCCTACAGCTTCGTTTTGTGCAAGCCAGACTTTCTTTCTAAGTGATGACGTACTCCAGGAAATTTTTCCGTACGACATTATTGACTGGAAATATGCGACATATTTCAGGAGGTTGATTCGTTTGTTTCCAAGATAAGCGATTATACAAAGATCAAAGGTAGCTGAACTTAATTGTTTGGGGAGCTCCCTAACATGCTTTTTCCAGTTCAACCTCTCATCAATATGTCAGCTAAAGTATCTGGAGCGTTCTATCCTACTTACTGACTCCTGCGCATATGCTACATCTATTTTGGTATCACGGCTTGTTGTACAGAAGGGAATGTATCGTGTTTCTTAATATTTGAGGAGACTTAATTTTCGGAGATCCACTTAATATTTCTTTGGAAGATATCACTTACAAATTTTTCTATTGGTTTCTTTCTAATGGGATTTATTATAACACCAGCATTGTATGAAAAAGTACCAATTCTGCTCGTTGGATGTTAAGAGGAAGGACATTAACACATGTAAGGAATAGGAATGGAGCCAGACTTGAACCCTGCCAGACGCCCTTTGTGATTTTACCCTAACCACTACAATTTTCTATCTTTTGGGCATTGGTGGAATTATTCAACACAACCTTTTGCATTCTGTTTGTCATATATGATTCAAACTAGTTATGTGTAAATCCATCAGTTTAATAAAACTTTAGTTTTTCTAACAGAGTATCATGATCTACACAATCGATAGCTTTGGAGAGACCACAAAAAATACTAACTGGCTATATATTATGGTTTAAGGCCTGTACTATTTGATGAGTGAATGTATAAATAGCTTTAAAAAATCGTTGTTTAGCTTTTGTACAAAACTGTACTTACACACACTATCGGTTCTGAAACAGTTGTTTTGCTATTTTCAGTCGTTTTGATGCAGACAAGTCTGGCGGCGGATCTGGTTTAGTGACAATGTCATACTCCTGCCCATCAGTTTCCTTTCTCACACTTAGAATGATGTAATTGTCATTGAGAATCTCTGATTCAGGGTCGGAAGAATCACGAGCAAGCCACTAGGCTATTTCATCTGCACTGCAGTCGTAACGTCCAGGAATTATTAAAGGTATCGCTTAAGTGATATTTCGTCCTCTGCCGCTTCTCTTTCTTCCTCTTCCTTTTCACACTTTTTCTTCTCATCTTCGTCTTTCTGTACCTCATCTTTGGTTGAAATGCTTTTCAATTTATTCCAATCTCATTTTGGTGTGGTTGTCTTTACCAAATTCTGTCCTTCTGCCACCAAATATGAGCAGTTTCTTAATTTTAATTTTCGGTGATGAGCCACAGTGCCTTCTTAATTCCCATCCTCAGTTTGAGGCTTTTTTAACAGTTGTCTCCTGTAATGTCACTTCATAGTTTCCATAACCGAATGGTCCACTGGAAACAGCAAACTCGTTACGTTTGGTGACAGGAAGAGTATTTTGAAACGTCTACTTTCTCTTTCAAGAAGGTTTTCAGTGCTGTGGGTGGTTGTATTGTCCAGATTTAACATCACTTGCTATGTCTTTAATTGGGGTATGAAAATTGAATCGTAACATTCGCAAAACAGAGGAATAGTCATCCACGTCTTTTTCAATAAAGGAAGTTCGGAGGTTTTTCAGATTTTTCTATCGACAGAAGTCGTATCTTGTGTTTCCCCGCAGACTTAACACGGTACAGCACGGCAACACGGTACATAATAACGTTATGGATAGGAGCACAAATTTTCCGTTTTAGAAAGTGAATTTTCTCTGGCAAAGCCTTTCAAATAAGACCTGTTTCATGTGTGTTGTATAAAACTCCAGGATCATGAGATTCTGCTTCAGTTTTGAATTAAATTTTTTGCTGATGTTGGTACGCTGACAGTTACTTACCACTTAAATGCAACTAATACCATGCCTTGCTTAGTAGCCAGCCACTCCTCACTGTAAATGAATATAAAATGGTGATTTTCTCAATTGAATGTTTTCCTTCTCCACAAGAAGTCAGTTCTGAAAGAGGGTTTCCCAATGTTCGGTAGTGCAAAAATCACTTGTATATGGCCTCTTTATTTTCACTGTTTTCATCGCTTTTCTTGGCGAAATACCGTCTCCATTCTCAAAGAGAGACACAAAGTTTAATACTGACAACTTGTTTTTTAATGTCTGAAATATCTGATGCTTCACGTTAAACATCTCAGATAACTGCTCAGCACTCACGCATTGTTATAAGTGTTAAAGACTTTTATTACGTCTGTCTGTTTCTGATTTTGTACGCCCTGCGGTTACTAGACATGAGAACGAAGAAGCGCGAGGCTTTCTACTTCTGGAGGTGTAAGGCTGATCCTAAGTTTTCCTGTCTCTAGTCTAGCTGATGAATCCATTTTTAAGCGCAATCTTTCGGCAACTAATGGCGTCGTCTTTTACGTTTGTCTTGAACAGCTGCGTTAGTGAGGTTCATGTCTGTAATCGTATCAGACTTTATAAAATTCCCATGTTCTATGGTTTTCTTCGATCTGAAGTGATGCAATAAACAGCGTTCCAGCATACTTTCCATGGCCATTGTAGAGAATCAGTAGGTCCGTAGTTGGTTAGAAATTCGCGAAACAATTATTCTCTCAACGGAAAAATAATTTAAGCAATGACAGTATTTTCTAAGAATGTATAGCGTTTCTTCTCTGTATCTTAAATGTTTCCCAGCGTCAGTATCTGTTATTTGTATTAGCCTCCTAAATGCAACTGAGCGTGTCATTTGCATCGTTATGGTCGGAATGTAGAAGTTTAGACAGATATATCGGATAAGTTACGAGGAGTCATGAATACAGACGTAGAGAAAAGATATTTGTTGCACAACTTAACAAAGAAGGGTTCTGTTCATAGGACACAGTTTGAAACAATAGAAGGCAAAGCAGACAGCAAAAATTATGGAGGGAGTCAAATAATTGACTACGGTAAGCATGTTCAACTCCATGAACATTTCCATAGTTATGTAGAGATGAAAGAGGCTTTCACAGGATAGAATGTCGTTGACGGTCACATCAAACTAGTCTTCAGACTGAAGACAACAGGAAAAATGTAACAACAATATTGTCGGAAACCTAACTGAAGATAGAGGTAGAATAACAAATAAGCACATGATGCTGGCTGTGTGCTGTCAGCCGGCCGAAGTGGCCGTGCGGTTAAAGGCGCTGCAGTCTGGAACCGCAAGACCGCTACGGTCGCAGGTTCGAATCCTGCCTCGGGCATGGATGTTTGTGATGTCCTTAGGTTAGTTAGGTTTAACTAGTTCTAAGTTCTAGTGGACTAATGACCTCAGCAGTTGAGTCCCATAGTGCTCAGAGCCATTTGAACCATTTTTTTGTGTGATGTCTGCGGAGAACCGAAGTCTGCATTGTAGAGGTAGTTTACAAAATCTTCTTTCCTTGCAAACAGATTGATAAGCACTAGGTGCTACATTCAAGACCACCTTTAATGATTTGATCAGTGGTACCTTGGATGAAAGAGGGCGAACAAACGGAACTATATAAAATAATTCGATGGAACAGGGAGACAAATAACAATTAAATCCACTTTTTCACAATAACGGTACAACCAGAGAAAATATATTAAATAAATTATAAATTCTCAGTACTCGAAATTCAGAATTTTTATGTTACAAAATAGGATTTTTCCGTGGATAATTTTTATACAATATTTTTTTATTAACAGTTATTGGATCCTTCAGAATACCAGGAGACAAAATTTACTTTGTGGGACGAAATAGCAAAGGTAGCAGAGAATCAAATAGGTAAAAAGGCAAGTCCCAGTAGATACCCTTGGACAGCATACGAAATGTGGAATGTAATTGACAAAATAATACGGCAAATGGACCTAGCAAAAGAAAATAGAAACGTTTCACAAATTAATTAACAGGCAATTCATAATAGCTAATCAGGAACGGTTAGATGACAAATGCAACGCTGTGGAATGGTACATGACAAGGAGAAGATACATGCCGCCTAACGGAAAAGTAAAGAGACATTTAGAGAAAAATAGAAGCAGATGTGTGAGTAGCAAATGTTCAGATGGCAAATTAGCACTTAACAAAGAAGCGAAACCTGGAAAATAAAAGGAATATGTGAAGGGGTTACATATGGGAAATGAAGAAATATTATAAAAAAAGGAAAAGAAGTAATTGAAAATAAGTTGGGATGTGATACTGTTAGGGGAACACTGAAAGACTTAAGTGGAAACAAGGGCTCTGTAATAGACGACATTCGCACAGAATCACAGATATCTGCGGGAGAAATAATCACGAAACTACTCCACCAGATGTGCAAGGTATAAGAGACGGGCGCAACATTCTCAGATGTCAAGAAGAATGTCACTCTTTCAGTTCCAAAAAGAAAAGAAGGCGTTGACAGGTGTGAATACGACGGAACCGCGCCTTTAGTAAACCATGGTTGCGATATACTGCCACGAATTATTTACAGTATAATGGAAAAACTAATAAACAGGATTTCTCGTGGAGGAAGGTCACTCGGGTCTCCGAGAAATGTAGAAACACTCGAGGCGATACTGACCGTATCACTTATTTTAGAAGATACGTTGGAGAAAGGCAAACCTAAGCTTATAGTAGTCCTGTGTATCCAAGTTTTTAATAGGTTTATAGCATTTGTAGATAGATAAAGACTGTTGACAATCTTACACAGATTATGCTCGTTGAAATTGTGGAAGTATCGGGTATAATGTACGGGGAGCGGAAGGTTATCTGCAATATTGACAGAAACCAGATGGCAGTTGTCGAAGGTCATGGAAGGAAAGTGGTTACAAAAGGAGTGAGATTCAGTCATAGCCCACCTCAGTTGGGAAAGAGAACTGGTATTCAGGGAGAAGAAACAAAACTTTTAGGTTTATCGACAAAACAGAAGTTCCTTTAGAGACGTCAAAGATTAGCTGAATCGGAATGGAAATGGTTACAAGAGTGACTATAATGCAAACGCCAATTAAACATGTGTCCTGGAATACTGTCGATTTAAAACAATCGATGCTGAGAAATTAGATTATCAAGTACAACACTAAAAGTAGTCAGTTTCGCTGCTGGGCGTCAAAATAACTGATCTTCGACGAGCTGGGTAGGTTATACGCAAGAAGGTGACTACAATGACAAGAAGAGTGTTATCTAGAAAGAGTAATATGTTAAAATCTGCGCTTCAGTTTGGAACCGCGCGACCGCTACGGTCGCATGTTCAAATCCTGCCTCGGGCATGGATGTGTATGATGTCCTTAGGGTAGTTAGGTTTAAGTAGCTCTAAGTTCTAGGGGCTGATGACCTCAGATGTTGAGTCCCATAGTGCTCAGAGCCATCTGAACCATTTTTTGTTAAAATCCAATAAGAATTTAACAGTCGGGAAGTCTTTTCTGGAGGAGTGTAGCCTTATATGGAAGTGAAACCTGGACGATAAACAGTTTTGCCAAGAAGAGAATTTGAGAATTTGAAGTGTGGTACTGCAGAAAATTTCTGAAAAATAAGTGGGCAGATCTCGTAACTAATGAGGGGGGGGGTTTACTGAATCGAATTATGGGAAAAAAGAATTCATGGCACAAATACACCAAAACAAGGGCTCAGTTGGTACGTCACTTCGGAGGCATCGAGTGCCGTGATATTGGTAATAGAAGGACTTGAGGGGAGTATAAGTCGCAGATGGAGACCAAGGGATGAATACGGCAAGCCATTTGTAGTGGATATGGGTTGTCTTAGATATTCAGGGACGAAGAGGCTACCAGAGAACACTCTAGCGTTGATAACTGTATCAAACACATCTTCGGAATGAAGACCACCACCACAACAATACCGTATTATAGGGTTTCTCTTAAGGAAGCACGGTCAATAGGTGTAATGCAGGCGTTCAATTTTCACCTTTGATAGTGGCGCTTGACATCTGTAGAAGCAGTGTCGCCATACCATCATCGCTAGAAAATGAGTTAACATCTTGATACATAGGTCGTACGAAATCGAAAATCTTGAAAACATTGGTTTTAAGGAAATATGTTGGTGATAATTTCATGTTTGACCTATGCAGTACTCATCTACACTTTGCTAGCACAGTAAATACAGAAAATAAATACTCTAAACCTGGCAAACGAAAATTTTGCTTATACATTTCAAAGAGTTCATTTCAAGTTATAATCATCTCTGATAAGGAATAGTTGTCGCGAATCTATGGCCCAAAACATCATGGCCATTCGGTTTACTTTGAAAAGTTGAACTTTAATCTTCTTAATTCTCTATTTCTTAATAGCAACAAATTGGTGGAACCTGAAAATTTATAGTTCTTGGTTAGTGTAGAAGAAGAAACGTTGGTATTATGGTTTTAAAGACTCTATTACTAAGCATTTTATATTGTGGCTCGACGTTTGCCGATTTCTTTCTTTCCTCGTTCTCTAAATATCCCCATCAGCTGCGGGTGGTAGGTATAATGAATGTAATTTCTTTCTTACTAATACATGTATAATTCTAAAAGTACACTACCCGCAATATTCTTTTACGATTCCTGATTCTTCCACAGAGACAAATAACTCGCACGTGAATCATATCAGAAGTCCTTAAATCATTGCAGTTTTTCAACTGTTAAGTGATGATAGTATTCTTTTAACTGTATGTAAGTGGGTAAAATGTTCTTCATCCCTACTGTATCCACTGTATGATAAAGCAGAAATAAGTAATAGCCGCCGTGGAGTGATTTTATCCCCAAAATGCACTTGAGTCATTAAAGAAATCTCCATCACCACGGGAGAATAAACAGAAGCTTCACTCAAGAGTAGATAAGAAGATATCACCCACGATGATCTTTTTAATGAGGTGAGCTAAGTTCAGTCAGAAGTTTCTACTTAGTAATTCTCTCTGTGTTTCAACTAAGTGCAACATTTCGTCGGAAATTTTCGTGCGGGCAGACTGTAAACATAAAAGCGATGGACAGACATTTAATTTTCCTTTTGAATATGAATCGTATGCAGATCTCGCAGAAAGAACTCCACAACGAAGACGTGGAATACAAATGAGGCAGTGCACGCGGACCACTGAACGCCGCGTACTAACGCAAAGGAACTGAATTAACGAAGGGTGTCCCTAATTTTCGCTAGTTATGAAGACACGACCGCAACATGCGCCGCGAACTGTCAGACGCTTGAGAATCGTAATGGAACTACACTCGCGAGAGACGAAAACGTAATTACTCGCGTGGATACTGTATATTGTACTGTAGTTGTTCGCACGAGTACTGAAGATGAATACAACAGTTATCACTGTAGAGATACAATTACCGCAGGGAAATAACAATGCATTTGTTTAATTTTCTTTTCAGTATAAAAATAACACGGAACTGGTACTTTTTCCGTGTTTCATTGTTTACGTATCAACGGAAATTGGTTGAAAATTAAATACTGTATTATATATTGGATGTATGTAAACAATGTCCCTCCACTATGTAGCTAAATCGGTGGTCCATCAGGCTCCTTGCGTATCAACTATTGTTGGTTCTTATAATAGCACATGGGGTCATTTTACGAATTCTCCATTTATGTATGGCCAAAATACTACATTGCAAGATGTTTGGTTCCCCACATCATTGTTAACACTGGAGACTTTTAGAAAGTATTCCTTGCCGGAGCTCTTCAGCAGGAAGAAACAGGTTCCGCATGATATTAAATTATTTGAGAATCATTTTCAGGGAACAGCGGAGGTAATCAGATGAGTCACACCTTCACCTACTAAATACTAAGAGTAGTAGTTATAAACATTCTGGGAAACAGAGCAGTATTTTATTATTCACATAACTTGAATAATAAATAAACGAATAAGGGATATTTGTTTGTTTGAGACGTAAGTGATACCATGGAAATTCAAAATGTTATTGATTACATCACTGATTTTGTTAGTTCCCACACACAACACTAATTATATCAGTCTTGTATTGTTAAAAATTTAAAACTGCATTCTTTTCGCTAAGGAATCTGAAATAGTACTTCGATCTTATTGGAAATTTGGAAATTGGTGGTAAGTCCCTATGGGATCAAACTGTTAATGTTAGCGGTCCCTAGGCTCACACACTACTTACTCTAACTTTAACTTACACTAAGGACAACACACACACCCATGCCCGAGGGAGGACTCGAACCTCCGACGAGGAGAGCCGCGCGAACCGAGGCAAGGCGCCTTTGACCCACGTCTACCTCACGCGGCTCTTGGATCTTAATCTAAAGGTCATTTACTGAGATATTAGCAAATATTAGCAAATGATTTGATAAGATTCAATAATTCAGGGCAGCACTTGTTAGAAAATGCCACAACAAATAACTATTCTACTTAAAAAATGAAGTAAAATACCCAAATTTTATAAAAGTATTTAGAGTCAAAATGCGAGAAATGAGGTAATTTCGAAATTTTGATGAGCCCAGTCGAAAATAAAGGAAATGTCATTAGTCAGTATCAAGTTTCTGAGAACATAAAAAATTAAAATCTACAATGGAAATCCCATGCTCTGTATTTAAGGAAAGGCATTACCTCATCTCCATTTGCAGTATGTATGACAACCAGAAGTGATACCATGAAGAAGAAGAAAAATATTCAATATATCTACAGTCACTGTTGAGTAACGGGCTCACATTTTTCAATGTAACACGACCTTCAGACACAATACATGTGGAATACAGAAACGAGTCACAGAGAGACTATGTAGTGTTACTAGTACAAAATCGTGCACAGATCTATACAGAAACTTACGTGTTCAGACCAGTGACTCACAATGGATATTTATCAATCTCTTTGTGATTTCTTCAGGTTATGAATATACTGTTAGAACTAAGAAAATGTCAACAATCTTTATAAAACGTTTAACATTAGTACTAAAAGACTCCAGTGTATCTTAACATATCTGTTGAAATAATGTCATACGATTTTTTGTGTTTTGAGTAATATATTGGTGCTTAAGAAGACTCTGACAAATGTCCTACAGAGCGAATTCCTTTTATTTGACTTCTGTGCAACATAACAGGAAGTCAGTTTTGTTTCGTTATAACTGATTTGGAAAAGTAATATTTTAGTTTTGCTTCACTACAATTGATACTGAAAAAATAATATTACAATATTTCATTTTTGGTTGCTTCTGTTATACTACACTTAAATGGTTTTAGGCTACACTTTTGACTTCTTCCAATGACGTTGTGTGTATAATGTCCCTGGACTTTAAACTTCCAACATCATTCACAGTAGCACAACAAATATGACTCGATTGATTACATTATGAATAATGACACATCGAGACGGACTGGACAATAGCTGTCAAAATTGAATCTAGATTGTATCTGGAATTTATGTTATCATATAAAGTTCCCCAGGGGAAATCATGATGTTGCTCATCTCCAAAATTATGAGTCCTATTCCTCAAACTAGACGAAAGTGTTGGGAACATAAATAGTTTGCCAAAACACAGCGGAATTTACGCAGTATTACCTCACTAACATGTTGGGCAGATGTAATTGTCTGAAACAATACTAAATTTGTGAGAGAATTCTGACGAAGTGATGAACTGAGAAAAGTAAGCTGAGTAGCTTATGAAAACACTCCTCCACGAAGAAATAAATAAATAAATAAATAAAAATAAAAAATAAAAATACAATTCTTCACTTATTTTGTTTCAAAACCCAAAACATTTCTCGTTTCACCAGCTACCCGTGGCCAATACGAAATACAATCGTTTGTCGAAAAACTATGTAGTTAGTGGAATAACATGGTAGATAATGATGTTTTGGATAATAGGCATATGGCGAAATACTCTCATGTTAGCGTGCTATCATTTGCGGAAATCTCATACCGTTTATGAAATATGATGAATGTTGTGGTTATTTCACTCTGACTTTACCGCTGTATCATACGATGGTAAATTAGTGAGTTACATGAGATCAATTTTCTTGAGACTGGTGACGGATTGAGACATACAACCAAGTCTAAAGAAAAATTCAGTATATAATCTAAATTTCATACACAACAACATATTATGTAATGCGCAACAAACGCAAAATAATAGCGACCTCCATTTTCCATTCCCAACTTTTTCGAATTTCGCGCAGTGTCTTCCCTCCATGCAGTTCTCACAGTAACTGTGACCATTAACGAAATGACGGGCATAATGTTATGAAGCTTCCGTATAAAGCTATAAGTAACGTAGAAATGAGTAGCGCCTCGGCTCTGTCACAGCCGACCGGCCGAAAGGTGGGTAAGTGGGTCCGCCTCCCCTTCCCAGCAAACGAAAGAACTCGCGTAGCTTATGGTTGAAAATTTATCACTAACCATGGGCCGCCGTATCCTGCGCAAAGTCTACAGACGTCATACTAGGTTCTTCCTTGGTAAGTTTATCTAAATTACTGTGTTTTCTAACAAAACCTCAAATACATACTTTTATTACAGAGTGTGCACCAAGGGTTTGGAGTGCTTTTGAATTTTAATGCTCTACTGTCTTACTTAAAGTCCGGTGGTATACACTAACTGTAAACATTATGTTCATGAAACATCGGAAGCTTCCCTGTTTTTGGATACATTACTTAGCAGATTCCGTAAAACTGAAGTACACTTTTTGTTGATATAGCTACACATGGCGAACGGGTATGTTATTTCTCCACGGTGTTAAGTACCATTTTCACTGTTCAGCACGAATAGTTGAACATGGCCCTCCACAGCGAACGTACACTGCGTGTTTCCGCTTTGATATAAAGTCATCCTGAATTAAGATCGCAGTGAGTACGGGATCTACAGACTGGACCATAGATTAATACAAACGTGTCGCCAGTTCAGATGAATGACTTTCGTTGTCACTCCAGATCGATACGCGTGACAGCATCCGCCGTCATCCAGGCGCGCGGCTGATAGAAACTTGTCCCACCTCAACGTATGTACAGGGTGTTTCAAAAATGACCGGTATATTTGAAACGGCAATAAAAACTAAACGAGCAGCGATAGAAATACACCGTTTGTTGCAATATGCTTGGGACAACAGTACATTTTCAGGCAGACAAACTTTCGAAATTACAGTAGTTACAATTTTCAACAACAGATGGCGCTGCGGTCTGGGAAACACTATAATATGATATTTTCCACATATCCACCATGCGTAGCAATAATATGGCGTAGTCTCTGAATGAAATTACCCGAAACCTTTGACAACGTGTCTGGCGGAATGGCTTCACATGCAGATGAGATGTACTGCTTCAGCTGTTCAATTGTTTCTGGATTCTGGCGGTACACCTGGTCTTTCAAGTGTCCCCACAGAAAGAAGTCACAGGGGCTCATGTCTGGCAAATAGGGAGGCCAATCCACGCCGCCTCCTGTATGTTTCGGATAGCCCAAAGCAATCACACGATCATCGAAATATTCATTCACGAAATTAAAGACGTCGGCCGTGCGATGTGGCCGGGCACCATCTTGCATAAACCACGAGGTGTTCGCAGTGTCGTCTAAGGCGGTCTGTACCGCCACAAATTCACGAAGAATGTCCAGATAGCGTGATGCAGTAATCGTTTCGGATCTGAAAAATGGGCCAATAATTCCTTTGGAAGAAATGGCGGCCCAGACCAGTACTTTTTGAGGATGCAGGGACGATGGGACTGCAGCATGGGGCTTTTCGGTTCCCCATATGCGCCAGTTCTGTTTATTGACGAAGCCGTCCAGGTAAAAATAAGCTTCGTCAGTAAACCAAATGCTGCCCACATGCATATCGCCGTCATCAATCCTGTGCACTATATCGTTAGCGAATGTCTCTCGTGCAGCAATGGTAGCGGCGCTGAGGGGTTGCCGCGTTTGAATTTTGTATGGATAGAGGTGTAAACTCTGGCGCATGAGACGATACGTGGACGTTGGCGTCATTTGGACCGCAGCTGCAACACGGCGAACGGAAACCCGAGGCCGCTGTTAGATCACCTGCTGCACTAGCTGCGCGTTGCCCTCTGTGGTTGCCGTACGCGGTCGCCCTATCTTTCCAGCACGTTCATCCGTCACTTTCCCAGCCCGTTGAAATTTTTCAAACAGATCCTTTATTGTATCGCTTTTCGGTCCTTTGGTTACATTAAACCTCCGTTGAAAACTTCGTCTTGTTGCAACAACACTGTGTTCTAGGCGGTGGAATTCCAACACCAGAAAATTCCTCTGTTCTAAGGAATAAACCATGTTGTCTACAGCACACTTGCACGTTGTGAACAGCACACGCTTACAGCCGAAAGACGACGTACAGAATGGCGCACCCACAGACTGCGTTGTCTTCTGTATCTTTCACATCACTTGCAGCGCCATCTGTTGTTGAAAATTGTAACTACTGTAATTTCGAAAGTTTGTCCGCCTGAAAATGTACTGTTGCCCCAAGCATATTGCAACAAACTGTGTATTTCTATCGCTGCTCGTTTAGTTTTTATTGCCGTTTCAAATATACCGGTCATTTTTGAAACACCCTGTAGGTTGCTTGGATGGGGACACTCGCCTGGCCTTCCACAGGCGTGTCGTACTAAATAATAGTAATAATGATGGCGTGTGACGAGGGCACCCCGTCGGGTAGACCGCTCGCCTGGTGCAAGTCTTTCGATTTGACACCACTTCGGTGACTTGCGCGTTGATGGGGATGAAATGATGATGATTAGGACAACACCACACACCCAATTCCAGAGCGGACAAAATATCCTACCCAGCCGGGAATCGAACCCGGGCCCTTAGGACTGACAGTCTGTCGTGCTGACGACTTTTTTTTTTATTTATTTTTTTTTTACTCTCATTTTGTTCGCTTTGGTTCGTTGCATCTGCTCGGGGCGGACGTCGTGAGACATCCGTTGAAGTTCGTCGTTGATCGATTGCTCAGTTTTTTTATTACAGAGGGCTGCTAACCCTCTGACCGAACACACTGAGCTACCGTGCCGGCATAAACTCTATCTACTGCACCAACCGTACAGCACCACTCAGCTACCGGGGGCGGACGTCGTACTAAAAGTACGATGAGAGCTGCGTAGTAACGTGAACAATGTTATTTGTCACCTGTATCCGTTCATAAGTGACATCGTTCCCGAAACTGATGGCATCTTCCAGCAGGAAAACTGTTGGTGACACATGACCAGAACAGTGCTACAGTGTTTTGAGTAGTATGGTGAGCTAACTCACCTGATATTAACCGATGTGCGACGCTATCGGAAGCCAGTTCCGCTGCTACAACCCACGGGCTCTTAATTTACGGGAATTAAGTGAGGTGAGTGTAGAAAACCGGTGTCTCATACCTGCGGCATCCTACCAAGGAATTCCTGACAAACAGAATCGCTGATGCATTGCTCTTGAAAGGTGGACCAACACGCTCTTAAGCAGGTGTTCAACTTATTTTTTCGCACCAGTGTATTTGCATTACCACGAACTACATATTTATTTATTTATTGCTTTTTTTAGCCTGACTAGATTAGCACCTTAGGCCCTCCCTTACATCTGACCAGGAGAGACATACCAAACATAATACTAAACCTTCTCAGTAGTAATAATAACAACACTGATAATAGCAATAATAACTGACACTAATGATAATAATAATAATAATACTGACACTAATAATAATAATAATAATAATAATAATAAAACTTAGACGAGAGTAAAGCATGAAAAAAACATAATTAATGTAGAGTAACCAAATTTCGGGAATACAGGTATGTAGGTAACATAGTTAAGCGATTAACACTGCAAATCACAGATGAACATAAGCGCGAGATAAGCCATGGCAAATATGAAATGTCTTCCGTCTCGGTAGTGTCACGTGGACATCCGAAGCCCGGTCTTCTTGCGACTGTACATTCTCGAGAGCACTGCTGCCAACAATCATGTACAGTGGTTTCATTCATGCCAAGTATTTCTGCAGTATTGTAGAAGAAACATGGAGCTTCTCATAGTCCAGTTACACCAATCTGTTCAAACTCAGTGAGATAATGAAAATGTGATGTTGGTAGCCTTGAAGGCATTCTTAACTAACATCATCTCACCACGTCCAATCTCAAAGGTAACAAACGTTCACGACCGGAACAGAGTGTATTTACAACAAACCTGATTTTCATCCTCACAGTTGAGCTATTAGCGCCTCTCTTATGCGACTGGCGTGGAATTTGAACGGACGTCATCTTTCATATGGAGAAAAACACGGACCAACTTTCGTTTATGTAGAAGAGCTTCTTCTTGGTATCGCGATTTTTTTTCATCAGTGTAGTAAATGGCATTTAGAATGATACTGATCAGCTTAGCACATTTGAAGCAGTTTTTAACATTATTGTAAGCGGAATACGGAAAAGG
Organism: Schistocerca americana; assembly: GCF_021461395.2. Lineage (NCBI taxonomy): Eukaryota > Metazoa > Arthropoda > Insecta > Orthoptera > Acrididae > Schistocerca > Schistocerca americana. Next base: position 383,317,904 of record NC_060123.1, on the reverse strand, counting down.
AAGAAGAGAAGATGGAAATGACAGTTACAATGGTTATTAGGAAAGAACAACATATTGAGAGAACTTTTGCAGCAAGGGTTAGGAAGAAGTTCTGGGGAAGAGTGACTGACGAGAACGAGCTGCACAGAGTATGGGAAAGATTGTTCAAATGTTCAAATGTGTGTGAAATCTTATGGGACTTAACTGCTAAGGTCATCAGTCCTTAAGCTTACACACTACTTGAGCTAAATTATGCTAAGGACAAACACACACACCCATGCCCGAGGGAGGACTCGAACCTCCGCCGGGACCAGCCGCACAATCGATGATTGCAGAGCAATAGACCGCTCGGCTAGACCCACGCGGCTGGGAGAGATTGCTTTAAGACCGACCATCGGCTGTCTTTTGATGTTTGGAAGGATATTGTTCCGAAGTTGGGTTCCTAGATTCAGAAAATGATTTAGAAAGCATGGCAGTGCTATGTGATGATATAAAGAGGACATTAATTTGTTCAGAAGGAGTATTTCTGCAATGCTGTACAGATAGCAGAATAATAGGGAGTGCAGTGATTGAAAAGAGATTGAGCAAACATAGGAGTATGATAGCCTCTACGCTTGTCGGCAGATAGCCAAGATAATTGTTCTTATTCCGGTGTGATATGGTCGAAAAAGCGTACGTCTCAAATGTATTGTACACATGTATTCGTCACTAGTTTCAGGCTGCGTGGGCTTTCGTAGCGAAGTCCTTGGAGAATGGCACCAGCTCTGTCAAGTATGTAGAGTATTAGTGTCTCCAGGAGCTTATTTTTAGGCTCGAAAGGAAACACTTCAATACAGTTCTATAGTGAATGAAGCAATGCTGACACCGTCCTATAGACTGCCGTTTTGTGTTCAGTCCAGCCTAAATGACCATTCAGAAGTATCCTTAAGTTCTTAGCAGAAGAAGTAAAGGTTATTTCGAGCTGTTTAGAATTAATGATGGAAGAGATTTTGCGAACTGAGGGGTAATGTCTTTTTAGAGCCTCAAAGACTGCGTTTTTAAAGGGTTAAGTTTCAAACCTATGCTCTGCGCCCACAGTGATAGGGCAAGTAATTCGGCATTGATGTATTGGATGGCTGTGAACTGGTTTGTTAGACTTGCCCTTAGATATAAGTCTATGTTGTCTGCGAATCTTCTCCAAAAGTAACGTTCTTTTTTTTAGCCCTGAAGCTATAGGGCATGGAATTACGAGTCTGTGTCTGCCAGGTAGACGTATGCAGTACGGAGATGATAATTTCGCAGAGATGTGAACGTACGAGCTGTCTTCTGGTGCCGTGCAAAGTCCGTTGTCTGCGAGGTGGAGGGCGCACTTGGCAGTTTTTAATTGGCGGTGCTTGGTGCAGGCCGGCGCTTGTTACATGCTTGCGACCCCCGCAGCCAACCCCGAACAGACTCAGCTCCGCTTCCCTCCGCACCCCTTCCAGAACGAGACGGCTGTCAGCGCGAACAAAGCGCTCACTGATTGGTCGTCGCTGCGGCCGACGTCGAGTGTTCGCCAGCGCGGCGTGTTGCGAGTCAGCCGGGGCGCGGAGGGTTCTTTGTGCTCCGCCGCTGGCACCGAGGCCTGTCGCTGTCGCTGACCCGGACAAGTGACGACGACAATTGCACACGCGGGGGAGGCAGCGCTTTGTGCGAGGGGCTCAAAGAGCGGAGGGCACGCGACATTTATTGAGGAGGATATTCATCCGCTCCAAAACGTATTTATTGTTGCCGGACGTCGCAGTGGCTCTATGTCTGCTGTCACATACAAATTCTTCCTCGACATGTTGCGTCTGCCCCTAGCCTACAAGTAATATGTATGTTTGAGTAGTAATTATTATAATTTTCTAACTATAAGCAACATAACACGCACACAAAACTAACACACACACACACACACACAAATGTTCAAGATGCTGAACAATGACTGTGGACATAACGTAAACACAAAGTTTTCACAAATCGACGCAAAGGAACGTTTTAAATTACGAATAACAATGTCTAAAATCTAGAAACAATTGTTGATATGTGTTAAGTGTAGTTTACATGTAAGTGACCAGCAAGAAGTGGGGAAGAAGTGAAACCATTGAATGCGTGCTGTCCTAGTTGGAGTCCAAGATAAACGAAAGGAAACTCCAGTCTGTTAAAATATGCTATTTCCAAATAAAACTTTTTCCAGCGCATCATAAAGTAAAATCTGTGGCTGAAGCCCGTTAATGGACTATTGGCCTGACTGCAGGCTTTCTTCACCGCGGCGCTAGAAGGGAAGGGCACCTTTTAACCCGGGAAAGATTTCCTGTACTCAGTTTGATAACAGGCTCGCTGGACGCGGAGTCGTACTGGAAGGACCCTCATGGATGGAGTTGATTGCTCTACCCAGCAGTCTCTCATAGCTACCAGCATGTTATATTAAGAAAAAAGAATGTAGTCGTAGTGTTTACACAGTATCTACCGATGGTGCTTTTCCGATAAAAGCGGAGCGTACTTCGTAAGAGAACTTTTGCAACATACCTGAGACGGAAAGAAAACAAAACAATCATAGAATCTAAAATCAGTTATAGTTAAGAGATTAGAAGTTCGTAATATGCATACATACGACCCAAGAACAACGTGAATAAGTGTATATCATCTATACTGGTTTACGCGCATCCCAGAGATCGATATGTTTTTGATCTCCATTAATGTAGAAAAAGTAGGATCCGTATAGCGGTTTTTATAGGATTTATCTACTGGTTTACCAGGCATCAAATGACATATTCAGCACAGAATGGCATGTTCCGTTCAAGTAAAAATATCGCTTCTCAAGTTTACCTGTTTACTCCCAATAAAGGACTGAGGGCTATAGACTTGTGTATGCGTAGTTCGATTCTAAATACGCTTTCCAAAAAAGGCAACACTGTCAAGGACTGTATTCAGTCAGACGGCGGTCAATAGGCCTTTCTGTGCACCCTCTGTTTTGACACTGCGTGGAGTGCTTACTTAAGGGGTGAACAATGTTTGCACTAGTCATTCTAGGGTACAATCAATCCCCACCGATGGAAATATACACCTGTTAAACAGCTTCAGACATTTGATATGTGTCTCACAATGGGCCTGCGAGAAACTGCGTCGACATATCAGTGGATTACTGTATGGGGACATTGTACCAGCGGTATGACGCTGCAATTAGCAGTGGTCTGAGGAAATTTCCCACACCTCTAATTCATTTCCCGGACGTTTGCGTGGTACAGCTGCACCTCATAGTCGACACATATAACGAGCTGCGGTGGTCGACCGAACATCATTCAGCGACGAAATCGGCGCACATTTTGCCCCTGCTGTGTCATCAGGGACCTTAGGGAACCGTCTGCTTGCTGCAGAATTAATATCACGTGTGGATCTGGCCGGACTGCCACAGACACAGCGAAGTGTGTCTGTTCTGGTGTCGTGAAAGAGATGACTAGAGAGTGTGGAACTGCACTCTGTTGTCCTCAGTGATGACAGTTGCCTGGGGCCGTATGCTAATGATGGTCGTACACGAATTTGGCGTAGATTTGGGGTTCTGCCTAGTCTAGGGTGCGTTCGCCCACGACACACGGATCCCTTCCCAGGTCTAGGAGTCAACCAGTTGCACAACTCGCGGTCACAAGATCCATTGCGGAACTGCAACAAAAGGCGTAAGATGCTTGGGACAGTCGTCCTTTTATGATGGTTTGCGTGCGAGAATATATGCCTGCGTTGCGGCCAGAGGGTGGTACAATTTTTATTGATGCAACTTGCATGGGGGCTTAATTAATAAGAAATGAATGTAATAATGCACTAACTTTAGTAGCTGTGTGTCCGGTTACGAAATCTCGTAATCGGTTGGCCCTGAGTAATATTAGCACGCAATCTGACTGCATAAAATAAAAATAAAGAATGACAAGAAATTTCCGTTAACACAATTGATTAATTAAGTCCTCTGCAACTATAAATGCTACGAAATAACAAAGCACAAGTGTAACAGTTCTGTGTGTGGTAGTGTGACTCAACGTACATGTATCTGTTACGGTTCTTCCTAAATACGACAAGTTATTTTAAACACCATTTACAATGAACTAATTGAAAAACCAGAAATACTATAATTGCACATAGAAGCCAGAATTACAAGTCTAATACATGAACACGAGCCAGGTGCTTTGTTGACTGAACCTGTGACCAAGAGGCATTGTCATTACATAAATGTAAAATAATTTTTTTTGACCTCAGTATATATTGACGAAAAATACACAGTGATCATTGCAACATCTTCCATCTATACACTACACCAATCGAACAGCATCTACTCTCTCGCCCAACAGAACAACATAGTCATCATGTCAAGACCAATGTTTGCCAAGCCAAATCAAAATGTACGGTTGCAGAACAACTGTCAGTGTGCCAAGATATGCAAATACCTCCTCTCTCCAAAATAAAGTATATACTGCTTATTGATTTAACAAAGTGTGTGTGTAGACAATCATCCTTCCACTGGAGTGTTCTAGTCTGACATCTTCATCCTTCTTGTTCCATATAAACCAAAAAAAAAAAAAAAATGCTCCTCACTTACTTTACCTCTTATCCACCAAAACTCCAATAATCATCAGCATCACATAATCTCAATACTTCAATAATACCTCTTCAGTTCGTCGATACATATAAACCTTATCACCAATATCATTTACCTTACCTCTTATCCACCAAAACTCCAATAATCAACAACATCACACAATCTCAATACTTTAATAATACCTCTTCAATACGTCGATAGATATACCAATATCATTTCACTTCCATAACAACTCTTTCCTCTAATCAGTCTCCTCGAACAAGTACACAAAAAGTCCTCATGTAAACTTCAGTTCATTATCCCATATAATCTGAAGACACAGTGTCCATACACAAACTCTGTGTAAGCCACCTGAGCCAAATCTTCTATTCAATATGAATTATAAAATACATTTTGGTTACCTTGTCCATCATAAAATAAAATAAATGCATACATGACCTCTAACAGCCTTCAGTTTGAATAACTTTCAGTAAGTAGGTGCGAATACGTAGTATGAATGATCACATAAGACTCTGAATGAATAAATCGTAATATTTTATACAACTGTATCCTGAAAAAAACTAAACGTTAATAACATAATTTATCAAGTCACTATAGCTTTATACGGAATTTAATCGGAGAAATTAGACTGTGTATTTGCCTACGGCTGTCAATGCATTTGCAATGAGCGCTCGATCAGCTGTAGGTACGCGTAACGCAGGAAGTAATTGTTTGCGGGTAACGGCTACCTTGTGCGGCGCGCGGACTGTCGCTTTGAGTATGTGCCGCCACCAGAACACGGCGCAGTATCCTCGTATTCTCTGCGTGTTTACGTGTAACTGTAAATTTCTCAAAAGGATGTCATTCCACAAAAAATTTTAACGTTCGATATATGATGTATTGCCTTAGAGCGCGGTGATTTAAGAGTTTCTACTTCGACAGTGTTATCATGAATAATTTTGCGAACTCTATATGGACCGCTATAAAACAGAAAAAATTTGCGACACAAGCCTTTTCCTTTGTGAGACAAACGATGAGACATAATTAACACCTTTTGACCAACTGACAAAGTCCTTAAACGACCAGGACGTTTAGCTGATTTCTCTCTTCTAGCAGCCGCAGATGCAATATTTTTTAGTGCCAGGTTGACAACTTCAGACTGCCGCAGTTTCCGTGTAGGCGGAAATGGAACGATTTCAGAAATGCGATTAGTCAGTGCTTTATTTTTTAATACCAATATAGGCGGTAAAGAAGTTGAATCACTAGGGAGTGCATTCAGAATGTTTGAAAAATATGAAGATACTGATCCCACGTTCTGTGATTATGATGACAATAAAGACGACACAATTTATTGATTTCCTTCATCCATCTCTCTGAAGCGTTAGATTGAGGGTGAAAAAGTGAAATGAAAATTGGTTAGATCTCACGACGCCGTAGAGTACGAAGTCAAATTTCAGAGCGAAACTGTGATCCATTATCTGACATAACTTTATTAACATGACCCACTTCTTTAAGAAAATGCTTGATGGAAGCATTAGATACTGAACGAGCTGTTGCTTTGCGTAAAGGTGTAAAACACACATATTTTGATGTCAACTCCACTGCTACCAAAATGTACGCAAAACCATTAGTAGAACGAACCACTGGACCGAACAAATCGACTGCTGCCATCTCCTTTAATTTCGCTGCAATGATAGGAAACAACGGTGCTCTGTGAGAAATAGCTGGCGGCTTAGCCTTTTGACATAATTTGCATTTGGCAAGAACAAATGGAATACGTTTTTCCATATTACTGAAGTAGCAATTTTCTCGTAATTTATGAAAGCATTTTCTGGGACCAAAGTGTGCATAACTGAAATGTGTATACCAAATCAGTTTATGAAGCCACTCATCAGGAGTGCAAACTAACCAAACAGAGTTGTCAACCGATTTTCGTTTAAAAAGAATGTCATTGCGAACTAAACAATACCGTCTAATCGGTACGCTTTCCTTTGTCATAAGGCTGGTACCTATTGTCCTGTCTGTTTCGTCTGTCATTTTCAAAATTACCGCTCTAACGTCCGCGCTGATCATTATCCCTTTTCTCTGAAAATCTTTTGTGAAAATTACAAGAAGTTCCGTCGTCGTTGTCATACTCAAGTTCTTGTAACAAAGTCTTAAAAGTTTCAATGTCGTCTTTACATCTTCCGGCTAAAGCAATGTGTCTTATCGATTGTGGCAGCTTAGTTAAACGAATGCGAATTAATTCAATTGGGCTATAAGGGTTGGAAAGGAATTGATTCTTTCGAATCATATCTTCAAAGTATTCTGACGGCGTGCGGAACTCAGACTGTTTAAAATTACGCTGCATAATAAGACTATATTTGTCTTTCGTGTTTTCGGACCAATATGCCGATAGAAATGCATGATAAAAATCATTTAAATTATTACAATCTATAATAAGTGTGTGCATGCGCGTCGCCGGTTCGTTTTTCATCAATATCCTGAAAACTGTCACTTTTGGGTAAAATAGTCATATACGGTTATTCTTTACTGACTCCTTTTCTAGATAGCTTAATAGTTGAAGAATTGTTTTGATAGATACAAACAATAGTCAAAGAGTACGCAACAGTGCAGAAAACTAAAACGGAAATAGCACCACTACAGCTCGGGGCCCTGTGTACGCTACGGCACATATTCACTTAGTGTAGTAAATCCCCTGAGGACCTAAATAGCCGCTCATAATTTCCAGTTTGTGACTTAGTGGCCGATTTGGTGGAAGTGTGTACATAAACTGATCTAACCCTGAACATGGATGTATGTCATTATTAGAATTGCGAAAGATCTTACATTTCCGAACAGTTAAAAAGAGTTTATAGTCAAAGTTTTCGCCTCGTGGCGATAAAGACCTACCGCGTCTGTCCCAGTCCAAATGTCAATTACTGTCAAGTTGGCGCGCCTGGCGCTCTCTTGTTGCATCTCATAAATGAAATAAATTATTTTCTTCAAAACCCGCTGCTATCGGTCCTTTCCTACGATATCACTTTCAATTTGTTTGACGCCTCAAATTCCCTTTTAACGCGTTCATTAAATTTTCCCTGATTTTCAACATGTTTATTTATGTTCTGGTACTCTTCTGTTTCTGCAAATGGCAATGGAGCTGTATCATCTGAATCGCTGTCCCCATTTAAACTAAGACTTGACAATTTATCTGAAATCTCCTCAACTCTTTCCGATAAGTCTCCTATTTGTTCTTTCTGTTTATTTACGTCTTCCGTAAGTGTCGCGACTCGGGTTTCAGTATTAACACATTTGGTAGTTAAATGTTCATATTGTTGTGTTAGGTTATTTATTCTGTCATTTGGTACGGATTCCTCGATTCTTTCAACTATTTCTTCCTTATCGTGTGCACGTTGAAGATTTAATTCTGAAAATTTTTGTACTATCACGCGATCTCTTTCTTCCTGTTCTCTATCCTGTTCCTTTTGTCTAATTTCTATTGAACTTAATCTATTATTGTGAGCATTCAAAATCGGTTGTTCTTCTTCTCTAATTTCTTTCTTTAATACATCTTTTATGTTTTTAAAACATGTCCCTATTCGTGAGTCTAACCGTGTTTCCATTGTTCCCATATCAGTTTCTAACCGTGTTACCATTGTTTTTAATTCAGATCCTAACTGTGATCCCAATTTTAATATTGCACTCATCAACTGCTCCATATTAATTGGTTCGAAATTCTTTTCACCCCTTACATTTCCTGTAAAACTAACTTCCTTCGTCACAGGTGTAAAGCTATTGTGTTCGATACTCTTCCAGAATCTTCTGTCGCTAATCTCGTATTCTGAAAATTTTTTGATTGTGAAAAATTTTGAACTGGTTCCGGACTATTTTCCCGGCTTATTGAATTATTTTCTACTTCATTATTCATATTACTGTTCTCCTGTGTTGCCGAGTTCGCCATGTTAACAATTTCGTCATTCTGACTATCCATCGTTTTTGCCTTTTTCATCGACTGAATAATCATTTACAAAACATACAAAACTAGTCACTATACGAAAATTACACACAATATAACACTTTATCACTAACAATACCATCCACACGAAATGCTTCCCGACAAACACGATTAACGAACAATTAAAACCTTCACAATTGCACAAAATGGTCAAACCCGTGTACGACTCATCAAAAATTAAATTCTACCAAAATACCATTAGAAGAATGACAAGAAATTTCCGATAACACAATTGATTAACTAAGTCCCCTGCAACTATAAAAGCTACGAAATAACAAAGCACAAGTGTAACTGTTCTGTGTGTGGTAGTGTGACTCAACGTACATGTATCTGGCACGGTTCTTCCTCAATACGGCAAGATATTTTAAAGAACCATTTACAATGAACTAATTGAAAAACCAGAAATTCTATAATTGCACATAGAAGCCACGATTACAAGTCTAATACATGAACACAAGCCAAATGGTTTGTTGACTGAACCTGTGACCAAGAGGCTTTGTCATTAAAGAAATGTGAAATAATTTTTTTTTTGCCTCAGTATATATTGACGAAAAATGCACTGTGATCATTGCAACATGTTCCATCTTACATTACACTAATTGAACAGCATCTACTCTCTCGCCCAACAGAACAACAACTGCACTCGACATCCTCTGAACTAGTACTGCTCTCGACATCCTCTCAACAAGTACTGCCTAAGGCAACCTCTGAACTACTACTGCCAGTGAAGGCGGCGGAATAATAATCTTTGGCGCAATCTCTGGCGCTGTGACTCAGTGTAGCCACCTTTCAAACTGTGTGGGCACACCTGACTCTGACATGTGTTTCATTTATTATCATATACTCCTACAGAGATTGACAACCTTTCATACACCTGTCCTTTGAGAGTGCTGCACTTTTTCCGGCAGTGCATACATCTACATCTATACTCTGAGGTCCATGTCAAGAATATTTCCCTTTGTTTCACGTTCCTGTTCTATTCGCGTGTGGAGCGTTTGAAGAATGACTGACTGAAGGCCGCTGTGCGCACTACAATTAATCTTGGGTTCGTAGTTACTACGGAAGCGAAACGTAGGACTCTACACCTTATTCCTATGTTCTTCGGTGTTCTTGAAACACTTTGCGTAGGTCATCTTCGGTTAGCCAACTCAGGTCTATCAGCTTTTCCATGACGCTTTCCCATGAGACAAACAAACATTTCGCGATTTCTGCTACCATTCCTGTGGACGTTCAACAACGCCTGTTAGTTTCACCTGGTATAGATCCACACACTTGAGCAGTATTCTAGAAACTGTATTTTGTAAACAGTCTTTTGTACAGACTGCTTTCATTTCCTCACAATCATGCCAGTTAACCGAAGTCTACCACGTTCTTTTCATGTGACAACCTATGTGATAATTCCATTTCATATCGCCACGCATTCTTGCACCCTTTTAATTGTCTGTATTGATTGATTGCAACTGTGACGCACTGATGTTGTAGCTAGAGTAGATGATGGGTATAATAAAACTAGCCCGGAGACCATTCACAATAAGACTGATATTCATCAATGAAGATCGCAGAAGGTACAGTAATTGGCCACTGCTGACGTCTATTGACCGCTGTGCTCGACTTATCAAACCATGGAGTACGCATACCAGCTCTGCCCGACGAATAACAGCAATAGAGTTTTTAGTGTCCTGCTTTCGCTCTTCTTTTATGCGATAATTATTTGGGTACGCATGACTATTCAATTTGCCCCTGAAATGAGAAGCACATGGAGAGAGTTCAGCCAAACAACAAGGCAAGGAGATTCCACTGCTCCTCCATCGTCTGCCCCCCCCCCTCCCCCTACCCCCCGCAACGAACAACCCCACGCGTTCGTGACAAGGTTGACAGGCGGTGTTGTGCTGTTGGTCCTGTATCTACCGTGGATTTCACTGTCAGTGGACACACCAGGTAGTGTTAAACGTTGGGTTGCAGGATCACGTTACGATCACTGTAGCAAAAGACATTATTTAAATGTCGTTAGATATGAGATTACACTTCAGAATATCAACTTCACCACTGCATCAAAAATGTTTATGAATTGTTCGATGTTTACTCGTTAAAATAATGAAAGTTGTACTCGTCATTTTTCTCTTCTTCTTCGAACCCCGCAACTAGTTGGTTGTTTCATTCCTGTAACATCCTCTTCGTATTAAATAATAATGCAGTTTAAACCGCTTTCTCTTTAGTCTGGTAGCAGTGTATGAATCCCTGCGGTCCTTTACTAATGAAGGTTATTTTGATCAATTCTTGTCCCGTAAATTAGTTGGAAAAAGTCAGTTCGGTCATGCGACTCATTTCAACATTTCTAAGTCAAAGCTGCTGTCTATGTTATTAAGGAAGGCCGATTGTCATCATCATTATCATGCAAAATTAACTTTTGCATTATCATTAACAGTTCCACGATTCCGGCCGGCCGGTGTGGCCGAGCGGTTCTAGACGCTACAGTCAGGAACCGCGTGACCGCTACGGTCGCAGGTTCTAATCCTGCCTCGGGCTTGGATGTGTGTAATGTCCTTAGGTTAGTTAGGTTTACGTAGTTCTAAGTACCTCAGCAGTTAGGTCCCATAGTGCTCAGAGGCATTTGAACCAATTTTGAACCACGATTCCGCACAACAAAACTCTGCTGGTGGTGGGCCTGAAGCTAAAATGATATCATGGCATAAGGAAAGAGTCAGAAAACTTAGCCCACTTTTCATTTCTATAATTACATGTTTTCATTTCTTGCTGGGAATGTATCCTTTCTGTTGCCAAATTTTACTAAAAATGGTTCAAATGCCTCTGAACACCATGGGACTTAACATTTGAGGTCATCAGTCCCCTAGAACTTAGAACTACTCAAACCTAACTAACCTAAGGACATCATACACATCCATGAACGAGGCAGGATTCGAACCTGCGACCGTAGCTGTAGCGCAGTTCCCGACTGAATCGTCTAGAACCACTCGGCCAAACAGGCTGGCAAAATTTTACTATCACGAATAAATTTAAAGTAACAAAATTCATACTAGGGAGAAAAATGATACATTACAACTCGAGGCATTTCGCACCAAACACCAGTCTGGAAATTATGCAATGGATCTTCAAAGTACCGATGTGGATTTCCTGATCTATACTGTCACATGTTCTTTGAGTTTGGGTAGCCTGACAGGCTAAACCAAGACTCATCTGAAGAAATGAGAAACGGAGGATCCGAAAGTGCCTGATTCATCTCCAGTGGGACATGTGACAGACATGTGCAGACATGTGACAGCAAAGGATTGTTTCGCTGGAATCACGGTTTTCAGCATTTTCTGCTATGGGCAGTCCTCGTGCTCATTAGCTAGGGTCAATTCCACACAACGTTACAAATATTTTCTGGCCGGTTTTGGTTTTCTCGTGCTGCATATTATGTTTTTGCGTTCTGTACCTTTAATGTAAGATGCCAATCTATTCCTCGCTTTGATATCCAGTCAAAATTTGGCTTTATATTTGTTCAGCATTTTTGTGATAGTACTTTATTACAGATAAATGCCTCTTCTGAAAAAAGACTTAGACTGTAATTCACGTTTTAGGCCAGGTCATTAATGTACAACGTGACTAGAAAGAGTCCATCCACAGTTTCCAGGACGTGCCTGAAGTTCCTTCTATGGTTATCGATGACTCATCTATCAGCATAACATGTGGAACCTATCTTGCAACAAATCGTCAGTCCAATCGTAAATTTCTTTTGAAACTCCAAATAATATCACTTACGTTAATAAGCCTGATGCGACACTGGGTTCAATGGTCGTCTCTGAATAAAGTACGGCAGTAAATCAGTTGAGGCGGCGAAAGAAGAAGGTGCACCTAAAGGCTCTCCCGAATACGAAATGTGAGTGGGTTGCGTTTCGCAATTTAAATTCGAAATGAGCGCGGCAGCTGATTGGGACAGGCTTCCGGGGGAGTTGTCAGAGAGTTCGGCAGAAGTATTTTTATCGTTTCTTGCCTATTTCACTCCTCCTGCTACAGATTTTTAAATAGATCTTTGAAGTACTATGTTGTAAGTTAAGTTTTTTATTGGATATTTAATCCGAACCTTATTGCGAGGATTCCACAAACAAGTGAACTCCACTTCTTGCCTTATCTGGCAATCAAAGAACGTCGTGGTTTACGGCAACGTGATTTCGGGATCATTAGAGTAGAAACGAGAACTCAGGTCAACTAATACAAGGCAGTGAAACGACACTGTCATTTTCTTAAGCTGCCTCGTAGTTATTTATGAAACCTACCGAATATCTAAGTCAGTGTCACAGAAACATTAATTGTGTGGCTAAGGAATAAAAATACAGAGTGTTAAAAACATCACCAGTTCACTCTGCTCATGACGTGCTCTAACCAATCACCTCACGTAGCGAATGAGAGTTATAATCAAAATATCCACGGGTGTACTGCCGGTCTACAGTGTCCAACGGGCACAATATTTCGGCGAACATACATGTCGCTATCATCAGGTAAACTGACGGACTGAGCTCCTGTGAACGTGCCAGCACGGAGATCCGTACGCTATGGCTGCTCAGAGGGATCTGGGTTCAGTCACGCGGCGGCCGATTCAAATACCCTCCTCCCGCGGCGCACTCCCTCCGCTGTCCGCGCCCCGCGCCACGGTCGCGCGGTGGAACAGATTGCGACGGCCGTGGATATTTTGATTATCAAATACGCCGGGAGAAACTCAGGAATCACGAGAGTTATAATGTTTGCTTCACCTGACGCTTACAAATCTGCCCTGAACCGTACTTACAAGACCACACTGGCTGCCATATAAGAAGCTCTGGGCATTACTTAGGCAATGTTTGAAGTGCAGGCTAGCTCGTATACTTTAAACGATTCTCTTGCACACGTAATAAATATCTTAGCAGATGGCTGTCATTGGTGTATTCAAATAAATTTGCCGGCCAGTGTGGCCGTGCGTTTCTAGGCGCTTCAGTCTGGAACCGCTACGGTCGCAGGTTCGAATCCTGCCTCGTGCATGGATGTGTGTGATGTCCTTAGGTTAGTGAGGTTTAATTAGTTCTAAATTCTAGGCGACTGATGACCTCAGAAGTTAAGTCACATATTGCTCAGAACCATTTGAACCATTTTTTTAAAATAAATTTCATGAAATGAGAAACACGCAAGCGGTTTTCAGTATCTACCTGGCAATGGAACGCTTCTTTCGCTCAATATTATTGGAATTGTGGAAAGCGTATACGACAACATAAGAGTTCGAAGTTCACGATTACTCAGTCCCCTCTAAAAGTTAGGTACTAGCATCACCATGATGACGATGAAGTAATCTGTACAATAATTGCATAAAGCAGAAAAAATTGTGTACACTGACTTCCACATTCTTTTTCTACTTGACTTGTAAACGCAAAGCACGAACTGTAATATCAGTTTCCCCATAACTGATATAGTCGCTGTATTATTTTTCCCATCAAGGTATTTGCGTGGGGACTGGGGGACAAAACTGCTTAGGTCATCGGTCCCTCGGCTCACACACTACTTAATCTAGCTTCGACTAGCTTACACCAACGACAACAGACACCCCCATGGCCAAGGGAGGACGGCGGGGCGGCGGGGGGGGGGGGGGGGGGGAGGTATGACGCGGCGCGCGAACCGTGGCAAGAAGCCTCAGACCGCACGGCTGAGTGGGGACTGCCCTTATGTATAACTGGAGATCATGATTGTTTTCATAACACGAAGATACATTGGAAAATTCACTTATTTACAGCCTTGGATGAGAATGCAAGTGCTTCACTGGTCTCTAGTGTGTCCTCTATACGAAACCGACTGGTGTAAGCCGGAATTTAATACCATGCAGAACGTATACGATCGTTGATTCTAATCAGATACGTCAAGTTTTTCTTCGTCTTAATAACATAAATGTCTTAGTTTGTTTAACAATGTCCTAAGTCAGGAAGCAAATAAAATACGTATGTAAAACAAAAAATATTTATCTCTTCCAGTTACTAAAAGTGAAAATAAAAATACGAACAGAAGAGAAACTGAGATTTATGCGCTAAATAATTCAGCAAAATATTACGCTACGGCGAGACTTAATTTATTGTTTCTGCATTGCTGCGACAAACTGAACGACAGTTGTGGGTGCTGGAAGAACGAAATTTCACTGTAGCACAAATGCGTAGAAACATCCACTACTTATAAAATAAATACGACAAAATCTAAGAAGTCACTACGATAAAAATGGGACTACCAGTATCCTACAGTTTAATTTTCGTCATTCCACAATACCCGCAATCTGTCGTAAGCTCATATTCATACGACGAAGTATATGACTTAATCAGAAATGAAGAACAGCTGGTCTGAAAATGTAATATGTTTCATGTCGTCGACGTTTATCTGTCAAACTTTAGAAGTGTAGGTGTATTCACTGCGAGCGAACAGACCTTTGTAAACGCTGTCCTGCATTAAGCCGTGGGGCTCTATTTGAGTGTTCTAAAAGAACAACGTTCGGGTAGACAGAAGTGCACTGTTGCAGTACCTGTCACGAAGAGAAAAACCTTACGTCTGAAATTCGTGAAGCAGTCCGGCGGTTCGCATTTGGCAGCATCCTTTGACAGAAACGTCATTTAGCCCGCTACTTCAGCTGCTGGTTGCAGACACGTCTGCTTTGAAACGTCCACTGGCAGTTCTCTTTCGCATGCAGTTTGGCGCTCCACAGCACTGACCTACATTTGGCAACGTTCCATATCGTCACTGAAATGATAAGGCCCTTGAACCACAGTTTTTAGTACATGAGAAATTCCTCTGTTGCAACAAACGGTAAAGTTTAAGTTTAATGTTGTTCAATAGTTTTCATTTTCCATGGATCATACTTGCTATCACTCACTATGATGTCGAATGGATCAGTTTTTCAATGAATGCATATTTTCTCAGTGAAAAATATAGGAACATGCCGACCATCGTTGTCTAAAGTTATTTTTACAGCAGTTGAAACTTAGCTATGTCTAATCTCTCTCTCTCCCTCTCTCCCTCTCTCTCTCTCTCTCTCTCTCTCTCACACACACACACACACACACACACACACACACACACACCAGTGAGCAAATGATCGAAGATTTTAATGGCTGAATACCCGACCCAGTTCTGTGTCAAACTAAGGCTGAATGGAGAGCTGACGTCACTCTTCCTTCTAGTACTGCGTTCATGAATTTTTTTTTTTTTGACGGTGATGTCAAGTGAATCAATTGTCAGAATGTTTGACTGTTTAAAGAGCGTTCGAAGAGAGTTTCTAGAGTGGAAGCCACACATTGGTCAGTTGGTCGTACAATGCACTTTCGCGTAGCAAGCAATTTCTATCTAAATTACGAGTTATCTTAAAATGTGATGGATGCTATAAGACGTACGTGAAAGAAAATTAGGGAAAGTAAGTCAAATTTTTGATTCTATCGTCTCTGAAATATAATAATGTCCTTAACTGAACAATTACAGAGAGCAGACGTTCAAACTCTGTACCATGTGGCCTGCTGCTGTGGTTCTCATCTACAGTTTTGGCAAAGTAAAACTAGACCACGAAATATTTATAAGACAGTTTAATGAGGCGTAGATCTGCCCATCACAGGAAATGCTTGAAGCTTTCACGTACTTAATTCGTACGGTGGTTTCTGAGTGAAGTGGAATCAGGAATTTTGCATCCTCAGTTTTTCATAACTTCAGATGTGGCCTGGTTCAGCCTTATTGGATATATGAACTGACAGAAGATGTGCCAATATGTATCATAAAATCCCCTTCAGCACTATGAAGAGCTGTTGCATGAATGCTGCACCGGTGTCTGGAGAACAATGTCTGGCGTCCGTATCGTAATACGATTTTTTCACCAAATTCTTAATGCTAGCCGGAATGTTGGTTGATTGGTTGATTTGGGGGAGGGGACCAAACAGCGAGGTCATAGGTCCCATCAGATTAGGGAAGGATGGAGAAGGAAATTGGTCGTCCCCTTTTAAGTGAATCATCCCGGTACTTGCCTGAAGGGGTTTAGAGAAATCACGGAAAACCTTAAATCAGGATGGCCGGACAAGGGTTTGAATTGGCGTTCTCCCGAATTCGAGTCCAGTATGCCAACCACAGCGTCACATCTCTAGGTAATTGCTACATCCAGCAACTGTTTAATCCATATGCGTATCAAGCACATAAGAAGATCGACTGTATGGTTATTTTCAGCAAGTTGGAGCAATAGCACAAACCTCTTACACACTGATGAGCCAAATAAACTTGTACATGAACCTAATATCGTGTAGAGCCCGCCGAGCACACTTAAGGGCCGCAACATGACATGCATGGACTCGAGCAGCGTTGTAGGGAACTGACACCACGAGTTCTGCTGGGCTGTCCACAAATCCGTTAGAGTATGAGGGGCTGGACATTTCTTCTGAGCAGCACGTTGCAAGGCATCCCAGATGTGCTCAATAATGTTCACGTCTGAGGAGTCTGGTGGCCAGCGAAAGTGTTTAAACTCAGACCAGTCTTCCTGGAGCCACTCTGCTGCAATTATGGACTTGTGGGGTGTGGCATTGTCCTGCTGGAATTGCCCCAGTCCGTCGGAATGCACAATGGACATGAATGGATGCAGATGGTCAGACAGGATGCTTACGTACATGTCACCTGTCAGAGTCGTATCTAGATGTGTCAGGGGTCGCATATCACTTCAGCTGCACACACTCCATACTATTACAAAGCTTCCACTGGCTCGAACAGCCCCTGCTGACATGCAGGATCCATGGTTTCATGAGGTTGTGTCCATACCAGTACACGTCCATTCACTCGATACAATTTGAAATATGTTTCCAGTCGTCAACATTCCAATATCGGTGTTGACGGGCTAAGGCGAGGCGTAAAGCTTTGTGTCGTGCAGTGATCAAGGTCACACGAGTGGGACTTCGGCTCCGAAAGCGCATGTTGATGATGTTTCGTTTAATGTTTCGCACGCTCACACCTGTTGATGGTCCAGCATTGATATCTCCAGCAATTCGTGGAAGGGTTGCAGTTCCATCGCGCTGAACGATTCTCTTCTGTTTTCGTTGGTCTCGTTCCCGCAGGGTCTTTTTCCGGCCGCAGTGATGTCGGAGATTTGATTCCTGGTATTCACGGTACACTAGTGAAATGGTCGTACGAAAAAATCCCCACTTCATCGGCACCTCTGAGATGCTGTGTACCATCGCTCGTGCGCCGACTAATGCACCACGCTTAAACTCACTTACATCTTGATAACCTGCCATTGTAGCAGCAGTAACCGATTTAAAAATTGTGCCAGACCCCTGTTCTCTTACATAGGCATTGCCAGCTGCAGCTGTATTTGAATACGCATGCCTGTACTGGTTTCTTTGGCACTTCAGTGTACTACATTGTTACGATTACATGAAGTGTACGGTGAGAAGAGGATCGACAGCAGAGGCAGTGCAATCAGTTGACCATCTCTATCGCCTGACCTCTCTCCCTTTGATTTTTACCTGTGGCACAAAACGAAGGACCAGGTGACTCCAATAAGACTCCCGCTGCGAGATTTGCTGTATAACACTGGAAACACTACTGCTGCTGTCCCTCAGGCACAACCGCTAAGCGTGTCTCACACTTTGAGAAATCGAGCACAGTACTGTCTGGACGTCAACCGTTGTCATTTAGAAAATCACCTACGATCTTCACTAACAAGGGTCAGTCTTATTGTAAATATTTTCTGGCCTCGCTCGGGTTTCTTCGCTCTGTATGTAAACGAGTAATAATTTAATTTAACGCAGTACTCTCATGCATTATTTGTAATGACGTGATAAAGTATTGTGATTTTAGAGGCCTATACAGCCATTTTCAAGGAATCATATATTACTACAGAGGAAAACTTTATTTACATTTTCGAGGATTGAGGTTTCTCCATTGGGCTTCATTATAACACTTGAATAATTAACAAAGATCATCGATGTACAATCCGGGTCAATTATATATAATAAGAACAACAGCGGATCTCATATCCATCTCTGTAGTAACCTGTAGTTATTATATACGACTCAGATTATGTTTTTTCGTAGTATACAGTCCCTGACTTTGTTAACGCTACACCCTCTATCTGTTTAGTTAGATATGCTGCAAATCAGTTATCAGGTAAGTTCTCTGACAATTTAGTACGTGAGGTACTCTTGGAAAATACAGTGAACTGCCGAGTCAAATGCTTTTGCCACAACATGTTGTGCTTATGATAATATGAAACCATTTCACAGTAATGGAGACCTACGACATGTGGCCCGTATCATTTCCTCTCGAGTAAAACTGCGTCCAGACTTTAAGATGGAGTTCTTTATTCTCGGAAAAGTAAAAAGCAAATCAGAACCTACTAAGTTAGCGACATGTATTTCGTCTACGCACGTTAGCGACCCATATTGTACGGAAAGCATGTAGTATGTGTGTCAAATAAGAGATAACTACCAACCACTCCTCAACTGAACGCCGAAGCTTACCGTTCTTTTTCGTGTATTGTTAGAAAGTAAGTTTCAAGAACGAATTTTCACTCTGCAGTGAACTGTGTGTTGTTTTGATCGTACTGATCGCTTCCTCAGAAAACTGTTTTGAAGAATTAGGTCAGGTGCCCACTCGAAGCGTAAATATTTGCGAAAACGTAATTGACCTCCTAGCAACAAATAATCATTACCAAATAGGGAGTATCATTGAGGATACAGGTATAAGCGACCGGAAGGTTGCTGTAGCGAGACTGAATATCGTAAAATACAAACCCACCAAAAATTAACACAAAATATATCTGTTTAAAAAAGCAGTAAAAATTCACTTGACGTCTTCCTAAGGGTCAGTCTCCACTTCCAAACTGACTACGTAAGTGCAGATTAAATGAGTTATTGACTCCAAGAAATAGTAGCTACAACAGTTGGGAGAAATATACCAACCAAGTTAATAAGAGATGGCAGTGATCTCACCATGGTACACAAAACAGGTCAGAATACTGTTGTAGAAGAAATGAAAAAGGCGTACCAGATTTAAAAGAATCCAAAACGCCTCCAGGATTTGGCGAAGTTTTACCGAAGTTCGAAAGTTAGAGCAAACCTCCGTGAGAGATGCTCTCGATAGTTCCCAAAATGAAACTCTGTCTCGAAATCTGGCAGAAAACCCAAAGAAATTCTGGTCTACCAGAGGCAATAAGCAATCAGTACCTTAACTGCGCGATAACAATGGTGGTGTTACTGTTGATAGTGCCACTAAAACGGAATTCGTAAACACGGTTTAGGAAATTCCTTCACCAAAACAGACGTGGTAAATATTTTAAATTCGAATCACAAACAAGTGCCAACATGAGTAACTTAGAAGTGAATATCCTCAGTGTAGGGAAGGAGCTTAAATCGCTTAATAAAGGCAAGGCCTCCTGTCCAGATTGGATGCCTGTCAGTTTCGTTAAAGAGTACGCTGATACAATTTCCCCACACTTGGGAACCATATACAACCGCTACTTCGTCTAAAGATCCGTAGCTAAGGCCTGGCGAGTTGTACACGTCACAGAAATACCCAAAAATGGAATAGCGGTAATCCGCTGAATTATAGATCCATATTACTGACGTCGATTTGCAGCAGGACGTAGGAACATATGCTGTGTTCACAGATTATGAATTACCTATAAGAAAACTATTTATTGACAAACAGCCAACAAGGATTCAGTAAACACCGTTCTTGTGAAACACAACTAGCATTTCTTACGAAGTAATGAGTGCAATCGACAGGTGATTAATAGCAGACCATTTCTCACACGATAATTTATAATCACATTACGTGACCTTTGCAGTCTCAGTTGTGCGACTGGATTCGTGATTTCCTGTCAGAAACGTCACAGTTCGTAGTAACTGTCGGGAAGTCATCGAGTAAAACAAAATTAGTTACTGGCGTTCCGCAATGAAGTGTTGTAGGCTCTCCTCGGTCCCTAATTCACATAAATGATATAGGAGACAATCTGACTAGCACTGCCAGATTGTCTGCAGATGACGCTGTCATTTACAGTCTTGTTAAATAAGATAACAGAAAGAAATTGGGAAGTGAATTTGAGAAGTCGTCTGTATGGTGCAAAAAGTGGCAATTGACTGTCAATAGTAAAAAGTGTGAAGTCATCCACATGAGTACTAAAAGGAAGCCACTAAATTTGCGTTACATGATAAATCACACGAATCTAAAGGCCACAAATTCAACTAATTACTTAGGGATCACAGTTACGAATAACTTAAACTGGAATGATCTCATAGATAATATTGTGTGGAAGGCAAACCAAAAAGTGCGATTTATTGATAGAACACTTAGAAAACGCTACAGGTGTTCTAAATAGAGTACTAACAGAACGCTTGTCCGCCCTCTTCTGGAGTATTGCTGTGCGGTATTCGATCCACATTAGTTAGGAATGATGGAAAACATCGAAACAATTCAAAATAGGGCAGCTCGTTACGTGCTACCGCAGAGGAGAGCGTACCACGGGTGTGATACGTGAAATGGGGTGGCAATCATTAAAACAAACTCTCTTTTCGTTGCAGCAGGATCTTCTCATGAAATTTCGATCACCAACTTTCTCCACAGAGTGTGTAAATACATTGTTGGCGCCCATCTACATAGGGAGAAATGATCATCATAATAAAATAATAGAATTCAGAGGTCGCGCTCAAAAATTTAAATGTAGGGCAATAGATTGAAACTGGTTCGATGAACCCTCTGCCAGGCGTTTAACTGTGAAATGCAAAGTAATCATGAAGATATAGATATAGCTGTAACCTCATTGTCGATTAAAATTGTGCCCCGGACAGGGACTCAAAATTGACACCATTGCCTATCGCGAGCAAGTGATGTACCGTTAAAGCTATCCACACAGGACTCACGACCCGTTTTCGCAGCTTCACTTCTGCCAGACACCTCATCTTCCACCTACTAACTTCATAGAAGTTTTTCTGCATATGTTGTGGGACTAGCACTCCTGCAAGACCACTTTCCAGAAAAAGGCAAAGGTTCCAGGATCGATAGCCGATCTCGAACGTAGTTTTAAGTGGCTGCGATGTTTCAGGAAATGTGTTTCCCGATTCAGGAAAGCGGTGATATTCTTTACTGTTTATTACTAATGTCCGTCATCATACAACCCAGTAAGCAAACCCTGAATCTTTAACCATTAAGAAAGTGGCGCTGAAGAGAGCCACTTACGGCGCTGATGCCAGTCATAACATATGTGGACGTTCTTCTATATCCTGATGCTGCTGCGACCTATAGAGCTGACATCGTAAAAAGACGTGCCTGATAATCATCCTATAAGGAAGAAATATCGCACTTTCCATCACCCACGCCTTAGATTTCACGAAGTAGGATAAGTCGGTTTCTAGATTGCATATGGTAGCCAGAGTTCATACTGCACCATCGCAGGACTATTTCTTTCTATGACAAGAACGTGTTCTTCTAGACGAAAGTGAAGTCTCTGCACATTCATTATGTAGCCGAATATTTTTGTTTTTATCAAACGGGAAAAAGTAGAGAACGATAAAAAGGCTCAAGAATCATTGATAGAGAGGTTCAAAGAATAAGTGTCATATAACGATGTTACTAAACTGCAGAAACAGGTATCCAGGTTTAGAGACTGTTGCTGAATATTCGTGGACGTATTATCTGAATATAACGATAACTACACAAAACTATGGTATTCATGTAAGTTTACAGGTGACTAGTAAATATTGTATCATGATACGCTTCTGTGGGGGCTGATATTCCAAGAGGCAATACATTTCTCATCAATCACGGACCCGTGTTTAACTGTCAGTCATTTGTGTAATTCCACGTTAAAAAAGTTAGAACAGCATGTACCGCATCTACATGTAAGACCCCCTTCCTTCATTGGCTCTCGGAGAGCGGGAATACGACACTGAGGCCAGGCCTCAAGATAACATCTGCCCTCCTTGCCCCCGACCCTCCTCTCGGAAGAAAAAAAGTGTGTTCGGTCATAAGTCCAGAGGTGTAGCTGCCATCTGCAATAAATAAAACAGAGCGAAAGGATCTATAATGAACTTGAACGGGAGTCATGTGACGTCCGCCCCGAACAAATTCAACGAACAACAACGAATGTGGTTCAAATGGCTCTGAGCACTATGCGACTTAACTTCTGGGTCATCAGTCGCCTAGAACTTAGAACTATTTAAACCTAACTAATATAAGGACATCACACACATCCATGCCCGAGGCAGGATTCGAACCTGCGACCGTAGCGGTCACTCGGTTCCAGACTGAAGCGCCTTTTAGATGTAGAAGGATCCTGGTTAGATTCCCGGTATCTCCTAAGGTATTTTATAAAGTAAGGTGGTATGAAATGGGGTCCACTCACCGTTTTTAGGCCAATCGTCAGGAAGCCTAATCTGAGAGTAGCATTTTCTTTCTATTGTCTAACTTGTTTATTAAATTATTCTCCTATTTTATTTTTCGATTAGCAGGGCAGATCGCTTGAAGGAAAAGGGGTTAAGATGGTGATTTAAAGGCAAGTTTAGCGTCCTGGGCCTTTGGTGAAACTCCGAGGTGAAGAGACACATAAGTACTGCGATATTACTCTGATGGGACACAACCTGGAAAGTAAGACGCCACTCGGTTGCATAAATACTTCCATACTGCCATAGTCACGCTTTCTAAAACGGAGTACAGTAAAACAAAATTAATTATCACTAATTGGAGCGAGTCACAGTGTAAACTGTTGAAAGTTCGATTTATAGAAACGGTTCCTGAAGTAGTTATCTGTTGATATATTAAGGAAGACAGCATGCAGTGCATGTAGCTGTTGAATGACAATTATTTCAATTGTGTTATTCTGTGGAATACTGTACATTATATTTAATTTAAAAGCAATTACTATAATGACATGACAATAATGGACAAAGTTAAAATATGTATTCAAAGGTTACATTTAACAAACTAGATATAAACACTGCTGCATATAAATATTGTTGTTTGTATTAAAAAATTGAAATTGTCGTATACTGAACATTTATGTGGTACGTCTACTCCAACCGCTGCGTACTTTACCAGTTATTTGCTACTGTCATCAGCACCTCCAACGATATGGTCCACAGCAGGCAAGGAGGCATTACAACGTGTTGCTGACATCACGGCTATATTTTCAACCTTAGCTACCGAGATTCTTATGTCCGCTGATATTCTATCGCATACTTTCTGCTTATCCGGATTAGTGACATCTTAAACACTGATCCATTATCTGCACATGAGCTTTTATTATTCACTTCATCTTCCCAACAGAAAATCCTTATTAATTTCAACCTCGGCAAATGATGTCGATGCTGGAATCCTTTTCATTTTTATCCATCCGTTCACAAACATCCTCCATTTCTATAAGGCTCGAAGCAGCCTCGAAATCTGAATCTTCTATTCCTTCAAACTCTATTTCTTTGTTACTCTAAAGATTATTCCACATGTCTGAAGGGGCACAGTGTTAAATTCACCTCAGCTGCTCGCCAAGCTGAGAGTGTCATTCTTAATACTCTAAGCTTTTTAGTCACATTACAGTCTTTCCTATATTGTATTAACCATTGTCTTTTGTGCTCAGGAACAACAAGCTGTTATTTATCAAGTGTCTTGCGTGTGTAACGCTCGCAGTTGAAGCGATTGGGCCGGCCGAAGTGGCCGTGCGGTTAAAGGCGCTGCAGTCTGGAACCGCAAGACCGCTACGGTCGCAGGTTCGAATCCTGCCTCGGGCATGGATGTTTGTGATGTCCTTAGGTTAGTTAGGTTTAACTAGTTCTAAGTTCTAGGGGACTAATGACCTCAGCAGTTGAGTCCCATAGTGCTCAGAGCCATTTGAACCATTTTTGAAGCGATTGGGATGGGAATACATATGTTCAAAATTTTGCGATAAATTTGTCACATTAAATGTCCCAGACTGAAGAATGAATCGCAGATAGAATAGGGAAGCGGTGTCTCGCCTGGTTATGGACATGTGATACGTATCACATGTGACAAATGGCCAGAGAAAACCTTGGTGTACCATTCTCGGTGAAGAAAGAGAAGAGGAAGACTGAATATTGCCTGGTCATGTGGGGATAAGTAGACCATGAAAAAATAGTGAAGCAGAAGAAGACTAGAAAGAATGGGAAGATAGAAATCGATGGACACCTATGTGTAGGATGCGGCGTAAACTATGAGAACGCCACAGGGTGAGAGAGTTAGTCGCGAATGACGGTCGGCAAAGTGAGGCGGCGTTTCACTTTGTGATAAAAAAGACCGCCCACGTTATCGCGTATTCAGAATAAGTGAAGTCTGAATTAGTGCGGCTTTACTGTATAGTTTGGATTGTAAATAATCGCATTAATAACAGCAAATTATTAACGCATCTTTAAAAGTAGGAAAGTACGGTGTAGAAAGGAATGTATGCTCAAGAAGGGCCAAACGGCGGTGCATACAGGGAGAAGAAAAAATGTCGCGCTTAGGGTCAGAATGCGATTTCTCAGCCAGATTTTAAAAAAAAGTTTACCTAGCAAAATTAGATCGGGTTGCCGGAGAAGCTAGCAACCCTGTCTCATGGTGCAGCGCAACGGTATGTACGTAGGAAAGTGTATCACTCATCAATACCGTATCGGTCGTCGTAGCTCAGTTAGTAGACAGCTGCGACATCAGATCCACCTGCACCATGGAGCTATGAGTCGAATCCTAGTACAGTTCTTTTTTTTATTTTTTAGATGTTAGTTCTGGTCATTTATAAGCCGAACATCATTTCTTCACAAGACAATAGACTCAGACATGACGGTGGTATCCATTACCCTGATGCAAGTGTGTGCTAACTGCCAAGCGTGCACCCATAACTGGTCCTGTCAAGTTCACGTAGGGCAGCTTCCCAACGGAGTACACAGACGATGAATACGTCGACATGCTTGTGGTGGTGGGTGCATCTGATTACCAAGCTGCATCTACTGCTAGTGCGTATGCTGAACTGTACCCTCAAGGAAGTCATTACGATGAGATTGTTTTTCGTTGACAACGGCTTCGGGAAACCGGTAATCTTCGTCCACAAGTAACATACAGAGGACGTCCGAGAAGTAGATGTACTCCACAAACGACGTCATTCCTGAAACCGTTCACTAATCACGTCAGTAAATTACCCGTGATTTCGCAAGGCAGTTCCAATATATCAAAGATTCGGTGTTGAGGTGTCCCACGATGAGAAAAAAATTGTTCATATGGCTCTGAGCACTATGGGACTTAACATCTGAAGTCATGAGTCCCCTAGAAATTAGAGCTTCTTAAACCTAAGTAACCTAAGGACAATACGCACATCCATGCCCGAGGCAGGATTCGAACCTGCGACCGTAGCAGTCGTGCGGTTCCAGACTGAAGCGCCTAGAACCGCTGGGCCACTCCTGCAGGCCACGATGAAGAACTGCATCCATATCACTATAACTTATATTAACTCAATACCAACGACCAGGAGACCGTATTCGACGAGGCGAGTTTTGTGAATGACCTTCGCACCAAGTGAAAGATGAACATTAAATAAATAACGCGGTACGGGCTGACGAATCTAGCTTCACTCGTGAAGGTATTTTCAACCTTCACAACAGCCGTTATTGGACGACTCAACTCATATGTAACCCGTGAAGATGGTTTTAAGGCACGCTTCTCTCGGATAAACCTGTGGGCTGGAATCGTTGGATTACTTTTGGACCCTTACCTATTGCCGGACAAGTTGAAGGCGCCACTGTATCTTATGTTTTTTTACAATGCTTTGCCTGACTCATTAGAAAACTTTCCACCTGGTGTTCGGCGACAGCTATGGTTTGAGCATGATAGTGCGCCGTACTTTGGAATGAATTTGTGTTACTATTTAAATGTAGCGTTTCTGGAGAAATACATTGGTCGTGGCGGTCCAATGTTACAGCCTTCAAGGTTCCTGGGTCTTAATCCACTAGAATTTTGCTTGTGGGGTCTAATTAAGGAACAAATTTATAGCACTTCACTTATGAATGCACACGACCTAATGGCTCGCGTGCATGCAGCTTCCGCGATGGTGAATGCAGATACGCTGCGCAGGTTTCAGC
The DNA here is from genome assembly GCF_021461395.2 of Schistocerca americana. Taxonomy (NCBI): domain Eukaryota; kingdom Metazoa; phylum Arthropoda; class Insecta; order Orthoptera; family Acrididae; genus Schistocerca; species Schistocerca americana. Next base: position 383,291,284 of record NC_060123.1, on the reverse strand, counting down.
GAAGTATGATCTAGCGGGTGAAAAAGTGTTTGCAAATGCAAGGTAGTCGCTTTGAATGTCTTCTATAAATTAACTGGACGTCAAACGCACAGAATGGAGTTATTGTGCGTTACATTGTGTATTTTGTACCGTTGAACCATTTGTTTCCTTTTGGAGTCAGAGAATGTTACTGTATAAACAATTACTTTCTGTTGCCTTTAATTGTCTCACGGACAACCCTTACTGGCTGTTTACATCTGTAAGAAGTTCATTTTATGTCTTAATGTTTAAATAAAATTAACAATAACTGTAAGAAATATACAAGATACCGTAATGTGGAATTGCAAGCGGAAACAGTTCCACGCATCAACCAAAAAAAAAAAAAAATAAATAAAAATAAAAAAAATAAAAAAAAAATTGAGCGCAAATTCCATGCTAATTGCACAACGGAATGCCTGTTCTTATATTTCATTCCTATTAAACCTTTTGTCTTAAACTGGCGTGAGGAATCGCATGCCGTCCGCCAAATACGGCATTTTTTCTTCATTATGAATAAACAGCCCGCCCAGATAGGCAAACCACGGTTGATGGTCGACAGGAGGAATGTTGTGCTCACTGCGCTCCCGATGTCTCTCCTTCAAATGGAGTGACAGCACAACCTAGCTGTTTCATGTCGCAGTTGCTGACTTAATTACTGACGGTGACGACCGGCTGTTGCGCTCGATTTTCTTGCAGATCCTTCTGTCATATTTGCTAGATAGCTGATGTTCTATGACAGAGGCACAGTGAACGCATTCCGTGACATTTTTAACTTTCGTCAGGAATATATATTTTGAGACCCGATCGCCGGAAAAAATCCTCCTTGGGTATCCGGTAAGTCGAGCAGAGTAGCCTGAAAGCAGCGTCGACACACATCAGACCCAAATCACATATAATACTGCACCTCTCCCAGTGCACTTCTTCCAGCTGTTCAGTAAGGTAAAATCAATCTCATAGTGGCCGAGATCTGTGAAAGGGAAAATAAGGCTGAAATGGGCTTCGAGCAATCATTTGTAGCAACATTAACTTTCCGAACTTTCTGATAGGACGTCCAATAATGCCGGGGATTGTATAAATGATTCCCTGTAATAGAGATCAATTGACGTAGTAATTGTTTGAAACTCCCTGGCAGATTAAAACTGTGTGACGGGCCGAGAGTCGAACTCGGGACCTTCGCCTTTCGTGGTCAAGTGCAAGGTTCGCTGGAGAGCTTCTGTTAAGTTTGGAATGTAGGAGACGAGGTAATGGCGGAAGTAAAGCTGTGAGAAAGGGGTGTCAGTCGTGCTTGGGTAGCTCTCTTGGTAGAGCACTTGCCCGCGAAAGGCAAAGGTCCCGATTTCGAGTCTCGGCCCGGCACACAGATTTAATCTGCGAGGAAGTTTCGTATCAGCGCACACTCCGCTGCAGAGAGAAAATCTCATTCTGTATAGTAATAGTTTCATCGCCGTATAAGTTTTTGTTTAGATTTTCAGTGGGGTCATTAGTAAAAACTGTAGCGCTAGAGACTGCCTTCTCTCTCGTATACAGGGTGGTCCCGAATTCATGGTACAAACTTTAATGGTAGGTGCAGGACATTGTAACAAGGATATATTGTATAGGAATGTATAGTCCCAGGTGACGCGGTGAGGCGTAAACAGGGGAAATAACGGCCGAAAGGAAAACGAAAGATTTTATTGAAATCGTTGTTGACAAGTGTCATGTTTACAGTAAGTGTTCAAAATTGCGTCCACCATGAGCGATACATGCTTGACAGCGTCGGTGCAGCGATTGGCGTACACGTTCAAAGATGCCTGGTATTTCACGCACACCTGCAGCAGCTACAGATATGCGAGCAACGAGATCCTCATCTGAGTCAACTGGAGTCTCATAAACAAGACTCTTAAGATGTCCCCATAAAAAGTAATCGAGGCAAGAGAAATCAGGAGATCGGGGTGGCCAAGGGACTGGTCCACCACGCCCAATCCATCTAGCACCAAACGTGGCATTCAGGTAATTCCGTACAGCAGTGCTGAAGTGTGCTGGCGCTCCATCGTGCTGAAACCACATGCGGTTACGAATGGCGAGCGGAACATCTTGCAGCAGTTCTGGTAACACTTCTTGCAGAAAAATAAGATAGCTTTCGCCACAGAGTCGCGTGGGTAGTAAGTATGGCCCAATCAAAAAGTCGTTCACAATACCAGCCCACACATTAATACCGAAACGTTGTTGATACGCATGTGGACGCGTTGCATGTGGATTATCTGTTGCCCACACATGGGAATTGTGCGCATTAAAGACACCCTCGCGTGAAAATGTCGCTTCATCTGTAAATAGCACATGACCTACGAAATCCGGCTGCAACGCACATTGCTGCAACAACCACTGGCAGAAGTTCACGCGAAGAGGATAATCTGCCGGATTCAATGCTTGTACTTTTTGAAAATGGAAGGGGTGTAAGCGATTTTCATTTAACACTCTGCATACAGTCTGATGACTCACATGTACGTCACGCGCAACAGTTCTTGTGCTTGACTCGGGTCTATCAGCCACTATGTTCAAGATGCGTTCTTCCAGTCTTGGAGTGCGTACAGCTCTTAATCGACCAGCGTCATGTCTGTTGACGTCGAACGTACCTGTTTCACAAAGTTGACGATGTAACCGTTGAAAAATTCTATGATCCGGCATTCGTCGATTAGGATACTCCGCGCGATACATTCGTAACGCAGCTCTGACGTTACCATTTGCACGGCCGTACATGTAATGCATGTCTGCTTTTTCTGCATACGTAAAGTCACCCATCGTCTACGGCAGCACAATTGTGAATGGCGCTTGTCCCTACTGCGATACATCATGTTCATCTACTGCCCTCTACCGGCAGTGACACCAACCGATCACTCCATTTCTCTTTCCCCTGTTTACGCCTCACCGCGTCACCTGCGACTATACATTCCTATACAATAAATCCTTGTTACAATGTCCTGTACCTACCATTAAAGTTTGTACCATGAATTCGGGACCACCCTGTATACACATACATTTCTTCATTCAGTTAAATTGTTAAGTTTCCTTAGTCGAAAAGTCCACAAGAACTGGGGTGAGCAATCAAGCAATCTCTTGGCGACTCTAGAAGAGGAGCCTAAATGCGTAGTACCTGTCACACGATTTCTGTGAGTAACATTAGCAGTTTTTTACGTATTCGTTGAACTGCAGAGTATAATTTAGCTGTAAATATCCATCACTAATCAACGATGTGTTTTGTGCAAGGCAAATCTGGAAGTCTAGCATTATCAGCACCTTGTATTAAATACTTTTATACTTTGTTATTTATCACAACGTTGTACTAAGACTTGCTCTCGAACGTCAAGGGTGAGAATGACGGTTTACTGACGGTGACAGAGCAAGATATATAGAAAGATAGTGGTGCAGCTGCAGCTGACATATAAAGTAATGTGTGTATACAGGGATACTCTGAATCATACGATAGAGGCGAGCTGCCAAGTCCCAACAATCTACATCTACATCTATGTGATTACTCTGCTATTCACAATAGAGTGCCTGGCAGAGGATTCAATGAACCACCTTCAAGCTGTCTCTGTACCGTTCCACTCTCGAACGGCACGCGGGAAAAACGAATACTTACATTTTTCCGTGCGAGCCTTTATTTCTCTTATTTTATCGTGACGATCATTTCTCCCTACGTAGGTGGGTGCCAACAGAATGTTTTCGCAATCGGAGGAGAAAACTGGTGATTGAAATTACATGAGAAGAACCCGTCGCAACGAAAAACGCCTTTGTTTTAATGAATGACACTCCAATTCCCGTATCATGTCTGTGACACTATCTCCCCTATTTCGCGATAATACAAAACGAGCTGCCCTTCTTTGTACTTGTTCAATGTCATCCGTCAGTCCCACCTGATGCGGATCGCACACCGCACAGCAGTACTCCAGAATAGGGCGGACAAGCGTAGTGTAAGCAGTCTCTTTGGCAGACCTGTTGCACCTTCTAAGTGTTCTACCAATGAATCGCCGTCTATGGTGTGCTCTACCCACAATATTATCTATGTGATAGCTCCAATTTGGGTTATTTGTAATTGTAATCCCTAAGTATTTAGTTGAATTTACAGCCCTCAGATTTGTGTGACTTATCGCGTAATCGAAATTTAGCTGACCTCTTTTAGTACTCAGGCAACGGCCTTGCCCGAGTGGATACACCGGTTCCCGTCAGATCACCGAAGTTAAGCGCTGTCGGACGTTGCCGGCATTTGGATGGGTGACCATCCGGGCCGCTATGCGCTGTTGCCAGTTTTCGGGGTGCACTCAGCCTCGTGATGCCAATTGAGGAGCTACTCGACCGAATAGTAGCGGCTCCGGTCAAAGAAAACCATAGTAACGACCGGGAGAGCGGTGTGCTGACCACACGCCCCTCCTATCCGCATCCTCAACTGAGGATGACATGGTGGTCGGATGGTCCCGATGGGCCACTTGTGGCCTGAAGACGGAATGTTTTTTTTTTTTTTTTTTTAGTACTCATGTGAATAACTTCACACTTTTCTTTATTCAGGGTCAATTGCCACATTTCGCACCATACAGATATCTTATCTAAATCATTTTGCAGGTCGTTTTGATCATCTGATGACTTTAAAAGACAGTAAATGACAGCATCATCTGCAAACAATCTAAGACGGCTACTCAGATTGTCTCCTATGTCGTTAATATAGATCAGGAACAAGAGAGGGCCTATAACACTTCCTTGGGGAACGCCGGATATTACTTCTGTTTTACTCGATGACTTTCCGTCTGTTACTACGAACTGTGACCTTTCTGACAGGAAATCACGAATCCAGTCGCACAACTGAGGCGATACTCCGTAGGAACGCAGTTTGATTAGAAGACGCTTGATAGGAACGGTGTCGAAAGCCTTCTGGAAATCTAAAAGTATGGAATCAATTTGACATCCCCTGTCGATAGCACTTATTACTTCATGAGTATAAGGAGCTAGTTGTGTTTCACAAGAACGATATTTTCTGAATTCGTACTGACTACATGTCAATAAATCGTTTTATTCGAGGTACTTCATAATGGTGGAATACAGTAAATGTTCTAAAACCTTGCTCCAAATCGACGTTAGTGATATAGGCCCGTAATTCAGCGGGTCACTCCTACTTTCCTTTTTGGGTGTTGGTGTAACTTGAGGAATTTTCCAGTCTTTAGGTGCGTATCTTTCTGTGAGCGAGTGGTTGTATATAATTGCTAACTATGGAGCTATTTTATCAGCATACTCTGAGAGGAACCTGACTGGTATACAATCTGGACCGGAGGCCTTGCCACTATTAAGTGATTTAAGCTTCTTTGTTACACCGAGGATATCTACTTGTATGTTTCTCATCTTGGCAGTTGTTCCTGATTGGAATTCAGGAATATTTACTTCGACTTCTTTGATGAAGGAGTTTCGGAAAACGGTGTTTAATAACTCTGCCTTAGTGGCACTGTCATCAGTGACTTCACCGTTCTTATCGCGCAGTGAAGGTATTGATTGTGTCTTGCCACTGGTGTGCTTTATTTATGATCAGAATCTCTTTGGGTTTTCTGCCAGATTTCGAGACAGAATTTTTTTGAGGAAATTATTAAAAGCATCTCGCATTGAAGTACGCGCCATATTTCGAACTTCTGTAAATCTTTGCCAATCTTGGGATTTTGCGTTCTTTTAAATTTGGCATGCTTTTTTCGTTGCTTCTGCAACAACGATCTGACCCGTTTTGTGTGCCATGGGGGAACAGTACCATCACTTATTAATTTACGTGGTATATATCTCTTAATTTCTGTTGATACTCTCTATTTGAAAACATTCCACAACTTTTCTACACTTACCTGATCAGATCGGAAAGAGTGAAGACTGTCTCTTAAAGGCGTTAAGAGCATTTTTGTCAGCTTTTTTAAATAGGCATACTATGCGTTTCTTTTTGATGGTTGTAGGTGTTACGGCATTCAGCCTAGCAGGAACTGCCTTGTGGTCGCTAATCCCTGTATTCGTCACGATACTTACTATTTGTCCAGGATTATTTGTTGCTAGGGGGTCAAGTATGCTTTCGTAAACATTTGCGCTTCGAGTGGGCTCATGAACTAACTGTTTTCTGAGAAAGCATTCGGTACAATTTCGGATGACGTTTTACGCCTGCCGCCAGCTTTAAACGTATAACTTTTCCAGCATATCGAGTGTAGATTGAAGTCACCACCGACTATAACTGTGTGAGTGGGGTACCTATTTGAAATGGGACTCAAGTTTTCTTTGAACTGTTCAGAAACTATTTCTTCTGAGTCGGAGGTCGGTAAAACGATGCAATGAATAGTTTAGTCGTACTGTCAAGTATAACCTCTTCCCATACTACATATTTCGTAGGAACAATCTATTTCAATTTCACTACAAGGCAAACTACTTCTGACAGCAATAAATACTCCAACACCACCTGTATTTAATCTATCCTTTCTGAACACTGTTAGATCGTTTGAAAAAATTTCGGCTGAACTTATATCCAGCTTTAGCCAGTTTTCTGTACCTATAACTATTTGAGTTTCAGCAGTGCTTTCTATCAGGTTTTGGAACTCTGGTTCTTTCCCAACACAGTTACAATTTACAACTACAATACCAATCGTTTCTACAACTACCTTACTGTGTTTTACCTGCCCACTTTCTGACGGACGCCCCTTCTTTGGTTCCCTGAGACCCTCTAACCTAAAAATCCGCCCAGTCCCTTCCGCACAGCCCTGCTAGCCGTGTAGCCGCCTCCTGTGTGTAGTTGAATCCTGACCTATTAAGTGGAACCCAGAAACCCACCACCCAATGGCGCAAGTCAGGGAATCTGCAGCCTACACGGCCACAGAACCGCCTGAGCCTCTGATTCAGTCCCTCCACTCGGCTCTGCACCAAAGGACCACAGTCGGTTCTATCGACGATGGTGGAGATGGTGAGCTCCGCCTTAATGTCGGAAGCAAGACTGGCAGTCTTTACCAACTCCGCTAGCCGCCCGAAACCAGACATAATCTGCTCCGATCCAAGGCGACACGCGTCATTGGTACCGACATGAGCCACCACCTGCAGTTGGCTGCACCTTGTACTCTTCATGGCATCCGGAAGCACCCTTTCCACATCCGGAATGACTCCCTCCGGAATGAACACGGAGTGCACACTGGCTTCCTTCCCCTCCTTAGTAGCCATGTTCCTAAGGGGCCCCATTACGCGCCTAACTTTGCAGCTCCCAACTACCAGTAAACCCACCCTCTGTGAATTCCCAGGCCTTGCTGGCCGAGAAGCTTCCTCTGGAAAGGGGTGGATGACTGCATCCGGGTCAGAGACATCGTCAGCCACAAATAACGCCCGAAACCTGTTCGTCAAACGAACCCGGGAGGCCCTACGATCGGCCCCACGGAAAGGTTTACGCTGTCTGCCAGACTTTGGAATGATCTCCCACTTGAGGAGTCAACCTCAATCTTGGCAGTACCCGAGGAGGTCACAGCAGTGGACCGATCGGAGGACACGTGGGACGTGCTCGACATCCCTCGCATCCCCGCGTCGGATTCCCCACAGTGACGCCCCTTGGCAGCAGCCTGAAGCTGTGTGATGGAAGCCAACGCAGCCTGAAGCTGTGAGCGAAGGGTCGCCAGCTCAGCTCGCATCTGTAGACAACAATCACAGTCCCTATCCATTACTGCTCTCCTCCTGTTTGAAGCTCGTACAATAGGTAATTAAATGATTAGTAACACAATAATGCAGACATACATCACAGTTTTAACAAAGTAATCTAAAGTTACTTTTACAGTACATCTTTCTTCGACGCAGCACTAGGAGGGAGAGCGTGCCCAGAGCAACGCGGTGGCTGCCTTCTTCCCAGGGGAAAGAACCCCGATACTCATAAGCTTTTTTCCAACCTCTTCATCTCGGAGTAGCACCTGCAACCTACGTCCTCAGTTAGCTGCTGGGTGTATTCCAAACTCTGTTTCCACCTACAGTGTTTACCGCCCACAGCTCCCTCATGTACCGTGGAAGTTATTCCATGATGTCCTAACAAATGTCCTACCATCCTGTCCTTTCTTTTTTGTCAGTGATTTCTGTACATTCCTTTCCTCGCTGATTTTGTGGAGAACCTCCTCGTTCAGTACGTTATCAATCCACCTAATTTTAAAACATTCTTCTGTAGCATCACATCTCAAATGTTTCACTTCTCTTCTTTTCCACAGATCATGTTTTAGTACCATACAAAGCTGTGCTACAAACGTACATTCTCAGAACTTCTTTCCTCAAATTAAGACTTATGTTCGATATTAGTAGAGTTCTTTTGGCCAGGAATACCCTTTATGCCAGTGGTTTTTTGCTTTTTATCTCCTCCTTGCTCCGTCCATCATAGTTTATTTTGCTGCCTAGGTAGTAGATTTCCTCAGCTTTATCTTTATTAGTAGACTTCTTTTGGTCAGGAATACCCTTTATGCCAGGGGTTTTTTGCTTTTTATCTCCTCCTTGCTCTGTCCATCATAGTTTATTTTGCTGCCTAGGTTATAGAATTCCTCAGCTTTATCTACTTCGTGATCACCAATCCTGATGCTAAGCTTCTCATTTCGGCTTCTTTTGATTATTTTCATATTTCCTCGATTTGTTCTCAATCCTTATTATACACTCATTACATTGTTCGTTCCATTCAGCAGATCGTGTAATTTGTTTTCAGTTTCACTCAGGATATCAATGTCGTCAGAGAATCTTTTCATTGATGCCCTTTCACTTTAAATTTTGATTCCACTCTTGTAACGTTCTTTCATTTCCGTCATTTCTTCTTCGATGCATAGAATGAACAATAGGGGCCAAAGTTTGCATCAGTTTCTTACCCCCTTTGTAATAAGAGCACTTTAATTTTGGTTCAAATAGCTCTGAGCACTATGGGACTTAACTTATGAGATCATCAGCCCCCTAGAACTTAGAACTACTTAAACCTAACTAACCTAAGGACATCACATACATCCACGCCCGAGGAAGGAATTCGAACCTGCGACCACAGCGGTCGCGCAGTTCCTAACTGTAGCGCCTAGAACCGTTCGGCCACTAAGGCCGGCACTTTGTTTTTGGTTTGTATATATTGTACATTATCTTCTCACCCTATGGCGTACCAGTATTTTCCTCAGAATTTCGAACATCCTGCACTATTTCTCGAACGCGTTTTCCAGGTCGACAAATCGTATCCAAGTGTCTTGATTCTTCTTAAATCTTGCTTCCATTATCAACCGCAACATCAGAGTTGCCTCTCTGGTGCTTTTACCTTTCCTAAAGTCATAATTATCTTTAGCTAACATTCATTCGACTGTAGGACCTTGCGCCTTCTTAGAGAGATTGAAACCATGGACTCTCTTTACCCACTAGGCCACAACAGCCCATTATAAATCGTTTCGAGATGCAATTTCACACGTTCTGAAGTGTGTGGTTGATCTGTTGTTCTGTTATTCTGCGCAACGGATTAATCTGAGATGTACCCTTTATCCTGTGGCTCCTGCAAGATGCAATTTCCACCCCCACACTACTACAGAAGTCAGACAGACGATCCTAACGTTCTAAACAGAAATGCCTGAAAAACGTTCAGCAATAAATATCTTCTGGAGTCGAAACTTCCTGGCAGATTAAAACTGTGTGCCCGACCGAGACTCGAACTCGGGTCCCGAGTTCGAGTCTCTTTCGGGCACACAGTTTTAATCTGCCAGGAAGTTTCATATCAGCGCACACTCCGCTGCAGAGTGAAAATCTCATTCTGGAAACATCCCCCAGGCTGTGGCTAAGCCATGTCTCCGCAATATCCTTTCTTTCAGGAGTGTTAGTTCTGCAAGGTTCGCAGGAGAGCTTCTGTAAAGTTTGGAAGGTAGGAGACGAGGTACTGGCAGAAGTAAAGCTTTGAGTACGGAGCGTGAGTCGTGCTTCGGTAGCTCAGTTGGTAGAGCACTTGCCTGCAAAAGGCAAAGGTCCCGAGTTCGAGTCTCGGTCGGGCACACAGTTTTAATCTGCCAGGAAGTTTCATATCAGCGCACGCTCCGCTGCAGAGTGAAAATCTCATTCTGGATCCTCTGGAGTCGTCTGCTGTAAGGAAATATCACAAAAATTTCACAAAATTTCTTACGTAACTAGTGGGATACGTGGGTACTGGAGTAGTGCTAGTTCGTCTAAGAAAAACATGAAACTAACTAAAGTTATTATTCATATTGCAAAAAAATCTGAGAAATTGCAATGACACTTTTAGTTATGAATTGAACAAGTTATGTCCTAGTTCTTTTCGGAATGTGAAGTTACATTTCAAGGATAGGATTCGCTAATGAAATTTCTACACAAAGTTTAAGATGCTTGTTGCCTTGGCAGAATGGCTGAGAGGCGTGCCTACTCAACTTGAATAATTATCCATTTGAATGTTTCTAGGTACGGTCTAGGCTGTCGCGTGTGAAATGCAGTGAAGTGTACCGTTGTGGAGGAAATATGGGGCTCGCAATAGCTGTAGCGTACAATACCGTAAGCTGCGATGACAGCTGTCTGCGCCGCTCGCTGCAGACAAATAAGATCACTCTCGTTCTGTCTGGATTGACCTTCGCCAATAAAACTCTCCCTATGCCTTGATGAAGTCAAGAATTCCTATTCGCCCTTAGTCTAACTATTAGCGTGGTACACCGGTCAGATAACCAGTCCACCGCAATGCCACTCAAAATTCGCTGGCACGCGTTTAACGATAACTCTGTCAATTCACACCTCACAATAAGTGTGTCGGCCAACAGAGTGAACAATGCTTAATCGCAAGGACTCAATATAGAGTAACCCTTTGATTCGCTCTCGACAGAGGTGCTGTCCCAGTGAAGTACTGAAGAGAGACTTTTTCCTCGCTCTTTCGAGTACACGTACGAGCAGGCACGCTCTCGTTACGTGTTCTCGCTCCAAGAGCGACAACAGAACCGCCTCTCCACGTAGACGTGAAGGGGTATATCTTTCGGTTTCTTCCATTATTCCTTCAGCTCAAGGCGTCAGAAATATCGTATGCCTATCAGCATTACTCTTCTAAAACGGGAGAATGACGTTTCGTTCAAGGGGACCAATCTGGAAACTTGTAGCTTTGGCATTTGGCGTTTGCTGTCTCCCTGTGAAAATCTCTGAAACTGCGTGGTATGTGTAAAGAATGCGTAGGCTGGCCTCTCCCACCCAATGTAGCGGAATTTGCTTTTAAGCAGAACATGGGGTTGTTCACCCATTTCCACTCGGGCCCACGCTGTCTGCTACGGGCGATCACCTGCCAACAGGCGCTGGGTCGTCCTCTGAATGGCCTGGCGTCCCATAGTGTGGCCTCTGTCCCGAACTAAATGCCTCTGTGACCGTTGTGTCTGGAATGTATGTGTGCAGGCCAGCATCGAGTATTTCCACCACGGTGCGTTCACTTGTCAATTGCATATCGCTTACATGAATTCATACAACATTGACTTTATCTTATCGAGTTTGGGTTCGAATGAAGCGTCTTGATGTGCGGAACATGATTGTGAGGGTGGAACATGTAAGCAATGAAGGTCAGGAGACCACGACGTCTTACATACCTCCCTCCCTCTGACAAAATTTTGGTCTGGGGGTTGTCAATGCCAAGGAAAACATTGACAAAGACAGGCAAAAATTGTTCTTACAGATTTTCCAAAAAACTTTTGTCAGCCATTCTTAACGTTTTTCTAATGATTTCTTTATAGCTATTGTTTCAGTTTTTTTAATTCTACAATTTATGTTTTGTTGTTAGGCAAATATAGGCTTTGAAAAGGTTGTTATTCTTTGTCGTTGCCAGTGCATGTCCCTGTTTTTCTTTTTCATTTCTAAAAATTTGTTTTTACAATATTAATTTTTTCTAAACTCATAAGTGTACAGTGTATCATGTTTTTGTGTGGTCATATCTTTTCTTTAGTTAAGCTTGCGTAAATGTTCGCAAAAGCTCTGTTGTGTTACTTTGTTTTATTTATTTAGGCATTATCTTTTCCTTTATGTGTCATTGTTTTTTTTTTGTTTGGAAGAATGAAGAAGGGTTTCCTCTTAATTCTATCCTTAGTATTAATTTTATTATTAATATTATTACCCCAAAAAGGTGTTTTTGAATGTTATTGAAAGACGAAAAATCCTGCACAATCCCTTTTATAATTTTACATATAAAAGAAATAAATGGACTTTCCATCAGTTTGTGAGATTATGTAACTGTACTAACTAAGTTTCCTTACAAAAGGTATTAGGTATCTACAAATTATGGATTTTACATACACAATAAAAATAATTAGTTTTACAAGAAAGGGAAATCATTTTCTTAACTCTACATCCGTATTTTATCAATTTTTTTTTTTTTGTTTTCTGCTGCGTCAGTTTCCGTGCTCGACAGTCCCCACTGAAATACTGGAAGGCGTCGACTCATTTGTGTGGGTGTCACAAATCATGAGAGAAGCACTCTAGCATGCAATGCCGGGTCTTACTTGTTGACACCGTCATCATGGTTCAAAAATGGTTCAAATGGCTCTGAGCACTATGGGACTCAACTTCTGAGGTCATTAGTCCCCTAGAACTGAGAACTAGTTAAACCGAACTAACCTAAGGACATCACATACATCCATGCCCGAGGCAGGATTCAAACCTGCGACCGTAGCAGTCGCGCGGTTCCGGACTGAGCGCCTAGAACCGCTATACCACCGCGGCCGGCTTGTCATCATGGAGTGGTACTTTCAACCGATGATGATGACTGTGGTTTACTGCATAAACAGTGATGTCTTGGTTCTCCTTTGCTGTCACACCTGGGAAGGTATGGCAGTTCGATGATTGTAGTTGTCTACCGACGATCGTCATCCAATATTGTGCTGTGACGTCATGGTACTTTACACCTGGTTCGGTATGGCGATTTGATGATGTGGTAAGAAGAATATTGTTCATTTTGCTGTTTCTATTTCTAGATAATGTTGGTTGGTACTACTTAATATTTTGTTGGCCGTTCGCTTGTATTTGTTTGACGATTCAAGGTTTAATTTTGGAGAGGTGTTTGTAGTAGTTGCCATGCTTCAAAGTTCATGGAAAGATATTTGTAGCAATTTGCTTTGTAGGATAGGAGAGAAAGGTATCTTGCTGTCTTCTGCCCTTCTTCATCTTCCATCTTCTGTTCTTCTCTTCTTTCTTCCACTCTTCTGTTTTCTTGGGCTAGGAATATACGAATTTCAGTGTAGGAGTGATATAGAAATCGTAGGATCTGGCTGCCTTTCCAACTGTTACTTGATGAGTTTGTAGATCTTAGTAATTTTTTGCACCTTCATTGTCGTCTCGTCGTATTATGATTCTCCCCATGCTCTTCCCTGGTGTACCAGTGTCGTGACATATGAAATGTCCATGCTGCGTGTTGTCCTGCTGAATTCCAACCTGGTTGCAACCAGTGTTTCCAGTGTGGCGTTGGTCTTCATGTTGTTGTTATTGCCCAAAGTGCTTTCTCAGCATGTCTGTACCCTCTCCACCGCTATTTCGAAGCATCTGGTGTTAAGGGAGCTGATGATTGGTGTTGGTGGTGATGTCCCTCTGACGCATAGAAATATTTACTATTTTTTGTTTTACATATATTTCTTATTTACAAGAAAAACTCTGATTTTATATAATGCAAAAATTTTCTGATAGTGGAAAAAATTATTAGATAGATATATTTCTTTATTCTAATTATCTCCTACCACTTCTTCATTCTTTTAAGTGTTGTGTACCATTTATTGTTTGTGTGCATGTTGTGGTGTACTTGATACTACAAGATATTGTTAGTGTGTATTGCGTCTCTTTTTCTTTTAATTAATGTGTTATTTTGTTGATCTATTAATTTAACTTTCATTTTATGGTTAGTATAAGATAGGATGGACGTTTGTTTGTCTAACCTCTTCCGCATTTTTAAGTTCAATCTTTACGTTTTGCAGTGTTCGGTGGCCTAACTTCTACGTCTGGTTTCTCTTTGCTGTGTTGTTTTTGTCTCTGTGGACCATAATTTCCTTGGTAATTATTCGCGCTCTGGTCTCGCCAGTTGCTGTTTCTAACATTGTGACCTCCTTCAAAGTACCCTTGACCGTTGGCATTTTGATTCCTAAAGCCATATCCGCCACTGTATGAGTGTCCATTGCCGTTCCCATTTCGGTACCAATTATTCTGGTTATCGTTTCTATGTCAATTGTCTCCATTGTGCCACTGTCCTTGTCTGTTAAATTGCCTGAAATTATTGAAGTTAGGATTACGATTATTATTATTATTGGAATATTCGTTCCTAGTCCTCTCCTTTTGCTGTTCCCTTTCCTTTCTTTCTTCTTTCACCTCGTCTTCTTTAAACATAAATTCAAGTTCCCTTCAAACCTCTTTGAATTCTTCGGTATTTTCATTTTTTCCTACTGTTGCCTGTTGATATTTTACCGCTAATTTCATTCTACACAGACGTATCAGCTCTCCGATACTGTATGGTTTGTCTAGGGATTGATTCCTTTCGTCCATTGTATCAAAGAATTTTACCACGCTTTTCTCTCCTGAGTTTTCATATGGTGTCATCTTAAGTAACTCGTATTTAATTTAGTTTTGCACCTCCTTGGACCAATATCTTTCGACCAATGCTGTTCTGAACTGTAGGTAAGACGTACAGGTGGCCGCGATCTTTTGCATCACCTCAGATACTGTCTCTGACATGTGTGCACAATCGAAGGCAAGTTTGTGGTTTGTGGTTTGGTAAGCCCACTTGAAACTGGTCGATGAATGTGCGTGCATGCAAGCTACCGCCTTCTTCCTCGAAATGTTGAAATTTCCTAACTATAAGGAAGTGGCCTGAATCATATCTACTCATAAATCCGGTTTGTGGCTGATTCATGGACTCAAATAAACTGCCGCTGCTTGTGTCGTCGTGTTTATTATCTGGTAATCTACTGCCTGTCTGCCTATTCTCAATTTCCTGGCTCATATCCGCGTCATATCGTATCATTGGTGAACAAAAGAGTTGTTCGTGTGTTTATACTCTCGTCGTTCGTGGTATAGTACCTGTACTGCTATTATGTTGTGTCGTTGGATTTACTGGTTCAGTTGCCTGTCTTTCGATTGGTATCGGCTGAATGTATGAGTTCCGTTTTTCTAGGTACTGTGCCTGGCCCTGTGGCATGTCATGTATTACACTAATCGGCGTTTTCTGTTTCGATTTCTGCGCAAGTGTGACGTCTAGCCTTTCTTAGACGGCGCGTGTTCGTGTACTGAATTAATGCTTGACGCGACAGTTGTTTTACTACAGGTGTAATTGGTCTCTATCTTTTCTCCGATAATTTGTATCAACTCTGTTCGAAGCTTTTCAAAGTGATCTTTGTTTTTAAGTTCTATTTTATTGATCCGCTGATCATACTTTTTCAGTGAAACCTTTGCGATCTTGCTTTGAATTGCTTGTGCTTCCGAAATTTGTATTGCTGTTCGAGTGGCTTTTTTCGTAAAACGTTCCACCTTTTTGTCAACGTTTACGATGTCCAATTGGACCTTGTCCACGTGAGTGCGTAATTGCTGCTGACCATGTGTTAGTACCTGAATTCTTTCTCTAGATTCTTTCGTGTCTTTGTTTATCTGAGTGATCTGACTATCAATTCTGGCGATCCCTTCTTCCATCTGGATTTTAACTTGTTGGATCTGTGTTTTAATAGCCTCTTTCTATTCCTGATACTGTTTTGTCATCTGTGTCTTAATATCCTGATTCTGTTTCGTCATACTAGCGTTCATTTTTTGTAACATCTCCATGATCGCGTCCTGTACTGTAATACTACCTTCTGCTGAACTATGTATTCTCGATCTATTGTTTTCCACTCGGCCAGTTACGTCGTTTATTGGGCTATGCTGTGGCGTTTCTAAGTTTGATAACTGCAATAACCCGCGCTGTCTGTGTTGAGAACTAGTTGTGTTTGTCATTGAACCATTACGTGGCGCAAACAACTACGCATTCTACCCTTTCTGTTGTGTATGTCTTGTGTTTACAGGTACAGTTGCGTCTGTTACGGAACCTTTTCGTGGCGCTCGTAACTTCGCAAAATTCTGGGTCTGCTGTTGGGGCATATTTAGAATGTGTACGATAGGTTCTACGTATTCCAAATGTTCCCCCTCTTCCTCACGGTCTACTTCTATTTGAACGTTAGTTAACTGCCGGTTCATTGACTGTATTGACGCGTATTCTGTCCCTGAATTTGCGGCAAACAAACGCGTTTCCTGTGCTCGTCTCGCTTTTAATCTTTGCCATTTCCTACGTGGGCTGTCTATTTCTGGCACAGAATGTGCCCTACCTGGAATTTCATATTCTGGAAATTCAATGTTCTCATCCCTTCGATTCCCATTTGTCTGATCTGTCTCAATTTTATCCCAGTCTAACTGAGCCTTCTGATTCTGCCGCTCCCCGACTGTCCTATTCTCTGATTCACCGTCTGTCCTATTTTCAGGTTAACCATCTGTCCTATTCTCAACAAGCTCGTTTACTTGCTGTCTATCTGGTTCATTCTCCCCCATCTTGTCTGCTTGCTGTCTCTCACGTAACCTTTTGGCTTGTGCTTTCGTTAACATGGAAATTCTTTCAACACACCACAATCCTATCTACAAAACTGTACAAACACTTACCAGTTGGTTGAACCAACAACAACAACAACGTCGTGGCTTCTCGGCTAATGCTCTGTCTGCTCTGCTACAGTCTCCTATCACCAACTAAGCGCATGCAAAGGGGGAAAAATGTTATTTCTTAATTCAAATTTTATGATGCTGCGTATACTCTATCTCTGCGTCACTTTGCGTCCATGCCTATCACCAGAAAATTCTATGCCTTAACAGCTACACAAAAATAGTAAAAAAAATGCAAAATTTTCCCACACAATGACACACACCCTTTTCCCTACAATTCTGCTTTCTTCACTACCTGAATCTATTCTGATCCCTATCTTTGCAAATAGCTATTTAATACATGAAAAAAGTTCTTCAAAGTGCTACTGCTGCGACCTGTCATACCTAATTATCCTGACACTATCCTATCCTGGTAGCTTACCTACTTTAACTTTTCCTGGCAGTTTACCTATTTTACCTATCGTGGCAGTTTACCTACTTTACCTATCCTGGCAGGGTCGCCATTTTCTGAGGTGTGGGGTTGATCTCTTATTCAGTTATTCTGCGCAACGGATTAATCTGAGATGTACCCTTTACCCTGTGGCTCCTGCAAGATGCAATTTCCACCCCCACACTACTACAGAAGTCAGACAGACGCTCCTAACGTTCTAAAGAGAAATGCCTGAAAAACGTTCAGCAATAAATATCTTCTGGAGTCGTCTGCTGTAAGGAAATGTCACAAAAATTTCACAAAATTTCATACGTAACTAGTGGGATACGTGGGTACTGGAGTAGTGCTGGTTCATGTATGAAAAACATGAAACTAACAAAAGTGATCATTTATATTGCAAAAATTCTGAAAAATCACAATGACACTTTTAGTTATGAATTGAACAAGTTATATCCTGGTTCTTTTCGGAATGTGAAGTTACCTCTCAAGGATAGGATTCGCTAATGAAATTTCTACACGAAATTTAAGATGCTTGTTGCCTTGGCAGAATGGCTGAGAGGCGTGCCTACTCAACTTGAATAATTATCCTTTAGAATGTTGCTAGGTATGGTCGAGGCTGTCGCGTGTGAAATGCAGTGAAGTGTACTGTTGTGGAGGAAATATGGGGCTCGCAATAGCTGTAGCGCACAATACCATAAGCTGTGATGACTGCTGTCTGCGCCGCTCGCTGCTGACAAATAAGATAACTCTCGTTCTATCTGGATTGACCTTCGCCAATAAAATTCTCCCTATGCCTTGATGAAGTGAAGGATTCCTATTCACCCCTAGTCTAACTACTGGCATGGTACACCGGTCAGATAACCAGTCCACTGCGATGCCACTCAAAATTTGCTGGCACGCGTTTAATGATAACTCTGTCTGTTCACACCGCACAATAAGTGTGCCGGCCAACAGAGTGAACTACGCTTAATCACAAGGACTCAATATAGAGTAGCCCTTTGATTCGCTCTCGACAGAGGTGCTGTCCCAGTGAAGTACTGAGGAGAGACTTGTTCCACGCTCTTTCGAGTACACATACGAGCGCGCACACTCTCGTTATGTGTTCTCGCTCCAAGAGCAACAACGGAACTGCCTCTCCATGCCAGACGTGAAGGGGTATATCATTCGGTTTCTTCCATTATTCCTTCAGCTCAAGGCGTCAGAAATATCGTCTGCCAATCAGCATTGCCTTTCTAAAACGGTAGAATGACGTTTCATTTAAGGCGACCAATCCGGAAACTTGTAGCTTTGGTGTTTAGCGTTTGCTGTCTCCCTGTGAAAATCTCTGAAACTGCGTGCTATGTGTAAAGAATGCGTAGGGTGGCCGCTCCCACACAATGTAGCGGAATTTGCTTTTAAGACGAACACGGGGTTGTTCCACCCTTTCCACTCGAGCCCACGCTGTCCGCCATGGGCGGCCACCGGCCGACTTGGGCTGGGTCGTCCTCTGAAGGACCTGGCGTCCCGTTGTGCGGCCTCTCTCCCTAACTAAAACCCCCTGTGACCGTCGTGTCTGGAATGTATGTGTGCATGCCAGCCTCGAGTATTTCAAACTCGGTGCGTTCACTTGTCAATTGCATATCGCTTACATGACCTACACTGACTTTATCTTATCGAGTTTGGGTTCGAATGAAGCATCTTGATGTGTGGAACATGATTGTTAGGGCGGAACATGTAAACAATGAAGGTCAGGAGACCACTACGTCTTACAACGTGCATGACGTCTGTTTTATTCATAGGGAACGTGAGTATTTTGTGTTCAACGAAGTTTTTATTGCAGTATAATGAACTATTCACACTTACATTATTTCCTATACAATTCCTCAGGAGTACAGACAACGAGGAGACACCTGTAGAGCTTAAGTACAATGTCAGAGTAATTAGGTATTCTCGAAGTGTTGTTGTGCTACATAGTATGTGCTAGAGTATAAATCATTATTAATTAGAACAGACAATAGTCAAAAAATAAAATAGAAAAATATACGAAAATATATCCTCTGGTCCAATATCCTTATCCGTTAGTCTACTTTCCTTGCTTGCTTTACCATAATAAACTCATTTTTTTCATGGTATTAACTGCAATATAGTCCGACTGTATTTCCTACCATCTTCTTCTTAGAATGACAAAGTAAATACTTAAATGACATATAATTTAAAGGTACAACATTGTTTTGCTTTGGGATGCTCGCAAGCTACCTGTGATGCCTATAGTCTTAACATAACATTTGTTGATTTTTCATGTGATATCTTACTCTGTAAATAACCCACACATCAATAAGCTAAAAGGAAAAAAAGTGAATAAAAACTAATTAAATTTTAAAATGCGTTGAAGTCGGTGACCTAACACTGTAAAATCACGCAGATCCCTATCAAGACATTATGAAAGAAACTTTAGGATAGATTCTAACTATCTGCACCAGAAAACAGTATATTCTACAACATGATAAAAGTGGAACCCACTTGCACGACCAACGTCATCAGAGATTATTTAACACACGAGTGGGAAAGTACACATAAAAACAAGAACCGTTGCCCTACTTAGGAACTTGCAATATACTGGAGTAACTGTGGGTAAGCAACCTGCATTAATCAGTACAACGAAAAACAAGTCAAAACTTACAAATTATAAGTTTTTTATTGACTTGATGACTAGTTTCGAGCCGAAACCCATTTACGATGTTACAAAGATTTGAAAATTCTTCTCGGCCAAAAACTAGTCATCGAGTGAACAAAAAAAGGTAAAATTTGCAACTTTGGACTGATTTTTCGCGTTACTCATTCTCCTTCCTACTAGCATCAATGTGAAAGAAGACGTAATAGCACTACACATGCGTTGTTCATCTTATCTTACCAAATCTACAACCGTATTTATTTGCATGGTTAAAAATTTGATTTTGATGCACCAATTAAGGTCAAGCCTTACGCAAGTGTTCGTATTTCGACTTTGCAAACATCAGATGAACCGGTGTCGTGCAAGTGGATATCAGTTACATATTCGACCACCATCAACAGCCATTCCTATCTCCTTGAAGAAAGAGATTCCAACCTCCATTATTGTAACTATTTAGCAGACTGTGAAAGGCCTATCAGAAAAGTCACTTTTCTGACAGTACACACTTTCGATAATATGACGCTCCATACCTGTTCTTCCCGTGTATGCTCAGCCCAAAATCGGGTTAGAATAATTCTGCAGTCGCTCTGTCTGCTGCGAAACGTGTTTCTTTAGGGAATTTCTTTACGTTCCTCCACACTTCAGGGCCGAGGACGAGACCAATCACTGTTTCTAAGGGTTGACTACGAATAGAAATCGCGTCTTACTTTCAGTTTCGCACTGTAGTACACTTGCGCCAAAGTTTGAGAACACTCCCACGCCCTCACGTCGAGCACACCTGGAGGCTCCATGTCTTAAACGGACGCGCCACCCCAATTTGCGTTACAATGGCGGAACTCAATAGCCGCGTACCTCGATGAATCTTAAGACGCTACTTAATTGAAATTCGAGTAACTCATGATCCACTAAATTGCTTTTGGGCGCGGTGTGCTCCAATCAATGCCACTGAACTAAGTCCATGTCATGGATATGTTCTATCACAAATTATTCTCTTATGTTGTTTACAGATTACGTACTTGTTCTCTCTCAAATGAGCGTCGTCTGTAAAATAACAGCAGTGCCATGTTTCATCCCGTCTCCATTGCTTTAAAATCACAGTAATTTTGAAAATCGATACGTATATTATACTTGTATGTATCACCTGGAAAACTTTATCGCCGCCAACAAATCTTACATTACATCAATGCTTTCAGCACCTAATGTTGTTGCATTTGGCATTACATCTGAATGTGTAATCAGACCAGACCTACAGTCATATCGAATCACTACTACTCTATTAGCATAGCTGAAGCACACAAATAACGTACAGAATCCTTAGGCACTCTCAACGTACACAAAACAGCAAAGGCACATGATTTTAAAATACTACACACTGCTTTCTTATTACCCTCTTTTTTCCTCACTACATTGGCAATCTCATTTCTTAAACCTTTCGTGCGCTTACAACACATTCAGAAGCCCTTCTCTGAAGTTTAGGAGGTTATACATTCTCACCTACGCTGCGCTTGAACTGTGTCGTCTCCCGCATTATTGCAACCTCTGCCTATGATCTCTTACCTGTCTTGTCACTTATTCAACAGTGATACATGTTACAGCCCTCAGAACTTGACCGTGCAATGATGCTCTAACGGTACCAATTGTCAACCTGCTTGGGAATGGTTTGTTGCGGTTTATATCCATTCTAATTTCCGTTGCTTACCTTCCCTGACGCCGGTTAAATTTTATTCGTCATCACCTCGAAAAACTTCGGGGCCTTTCACTATTATTTACAACCTCCAGAACCAACGAATTTGAACACAATGGAACTTATTTAAGTATTTCACAGTATTGCAATTAATGAATATCACTCTCTGTTTCATCTTACGTTAATACTTAATTGGATGTACACAAAATTTTGTTACTGTACACCAGCGCTCATGTCTGCTCCTACCGATCCCGAACATAATATTAATGTACGTATATCGCCAGCGTTCGCGACCGCTTAGGCCATCCTCTTACATACATAAACTTAAAACTAATTTACATGTATGTCTCTACCACTAAGGTTTGCATACTTCCTTCTCTTATAGCCCACAGTTGTAATCATCATTTATGAAGTTTCTTCGTAAAGATAGCCATACGCTATCGAAAACTCTCTGTTTAATCACAAATAACATTCCATTTATACTCAGTTATTTGCCTTGATTCTTTTTCAACTGAACCGTATGCAGCACTCTTTAACCGGTGCCCTTCCAATCATGTTCATAAAGGTTATTATTCGACATCGCTGCGGCCATCTCTAGATCAATTCATATTCTGTCACTTAGGATGTCAAGGTACTGCCATCAGCCGACATCTTACTTACCATTACATTTTCACTAAGGCATCTTTCTGCTTATGCACTTTCCACAAATATCTGTCCTAACACAGTATTTATTCTTTAATTGTACCATGATCTCATCTATATTTTCACTAACGAAACTGAACATCAAACTCGCGAATTCATAAATAAAAGAAAGGTAAATAGACCACGGAGGAGAGAAGAACAAAGAAAAGAAGAACTGTTCTCCACAGAGCGAGAGTGCACTGTGTGTGATGTTTCCCAAAGCCAAGGCACTCTACACTTTTTGATTATGATACCTCTTTATCCACAGCAATCCTTTTTCCTATCTCTATAGCACTTGTTATCTGTTCATTTGCCTGAGGATGAGTTAAAATTACCTCATCGGCTTTTCTTTCAGTTCTAAGCCCAAGCACAATAATAGTTCTTATCTTTCTCACGTTGTTCAGTTCGGAAGTGCAATGAACTCCAGAGTTACCCAAAGATTATTCTTTCCGTTTTACGAAAGACATCTCTAGATATATTTCCTACACTTGTAGCTGCTGGTGACATGCATCATATCCAATTGTATAACAACAGTGATTTTACAAGTCTACAACTAGGAGTGCATTAACACCAAGCTTCACAACAATTAAGAATGAATGTTCTACCGCATCGTTATTAAACTGCGAAGGAAGTATCAGTTTTTGTCTTATAGCATTAGACAATTTCCTCGTAGCTCGAAAGATCTTGACGCTATACGGTGGCATAACTACCACTCCATTTTGTTTGGCAATGCTTCAAAATATTTTAGCGAAACTGTCTATCAGTAACTCGGAACCTACCTCAAGTACTCTTGGCACTTCAAAAGGACTGATGTTACTGTTAGTCCACATCATATAGCCTTCGTATTTTATGGCTTCAATCACTGCTTTATGATTCAAATCTCACTTAACCAGCGAATTTTCAGGTTTTGACACCTTCCTCTCCCAAGGGCAAACATAGGAAATCTTTATACAATCTGCCTTTAGCAACAGGTCAAATCTGCACTATGCTTTGTACGTCTCTTCCTCTGATAGTTAAAGAACTGCAGAGTTACTATCTTGTCTGACGGGCAGTTCGTATTCTGACGCCAATCAAATACAAATATGTAGAAGTAGTCACTTACCTCTGTAAGCTCCTTTGCGTTGGTTCTTCCGACACATCAAGTTCTATGCATTCGCAACCTTACTTTATCCATGTTCATTTACATAGACTAAAGATCTCATATCTGTCAAACTAAAACAGCTTTCAGTTTTTATCTTTTCCTACAGTGTGATGATCCTGTTCTCTGAATTACCGTGCCAAGCCTAAAGTATCATGCACTCTGATGTCGTCTAACATGTCAGGATATGGAACTGTTAGAATGGAGGTCACTCGGTGCTGAGTACATTTCATATGCTGCTGGAGCCTGCCCCCTCCAATTGCCAAAGCCATCCATGCCAACATCGAAGCCAAGGTTGCTTTGCTGCAAAGCCCCACCAGCTGCTCAAGTTGGACAACTAACGGACAGCCAGTATCCGAGCGCCCATCTCACACTAGCAACGTCGAGAATGGCGTCACCGTCCCGCATCTGTTGGCCGCTGTGGCCAATCGTTTCTTCTAAATTGACATAACAGCTGTCCTCGTTGTTCTAGGCGAAGAGCAATACGCCGATCGCTACATTCCGTCCCCTCACAATGGCTCCCATTATACTGCGTACAGCGACAGTTGTCCTGGCTACCATAACCACCCATTATATGCGCTGACATCTTGCCAAGGTTGTTCATTCTTTTTTCTGTCATTATGTCCATGTAAACCTTCCTCCCTTTCGAAGAATCTGACGCAAGTCTCGTAATTGTCTTGCAGGGCTGCAAGCAACACTGTGCTAATGTAGAATAGCAACCGACACAAAGAAGTCAGTAGCTACTTCCATATCAATATACTGAATGCGTTTTCACCAGAGCTTGTAGAAGCCTTTCACTGAGCTGGGGTCTGCCTGGTATCTTTCACCACTCCTGAAGTCAAACATAACAGAATTTTTCACTAACAATATTGCTTCCGAAGCTTATCACAGAACTCCTTTAGATTTACGTAAGTATTTGAAATTCCATTTGTACGTCCAGGTGTCCAACTGCAAAACATTTGTGTCTTTGCTGATCAAGATAGTGCCAGTAGATCTATAAATTCGTGGACGAAAACCTCTGGTGCACATTACCTTATGGATCAAAATAAATGAACTTGCGACATCTAATAAAGACAACTTCTGCTGAGGTAACAGGCGAATGCTGCATTACATTCCGAGACAACTGCTGAATCTCTTTAAGACAATTGTAGAATCTCAAAAGTCTTTAGGTGCACAAAACCTTTTTTGATTCACTTAACGAGTTACAACATATTAATCTCTTACCTTCAGAAACTGTAAACGCCCTCAAACCAGGATCTCATGATAGTGTCCGGCAAAGAATCACAACTGAACAAAATTATTTCTTTGTCTGTTCTGCAATTTTTCTTCAACAACTTTATTATTCACATCTGCACACTGTGAAATTATTCATGAACTTTTCGCTCAGCGTTTCTCCTACATGATTACTAAAATCAGAACACTGATCTCGCGTGGTAACAGCATTCATATCAAACAATTTTTTATACTCTGCCGACTCGTGTGCTGCACACCTAAAACCTTCTTGTGTCAGGCATTGTCATTTTTTCCTACATTATTACAATATGGATCTCTGGTTCTGAGCCACATGTTTCACACATTTTTCGCACAGAAGTGCGTTCTGATTTCATCACTGACGTAATGGTTTTACATTTAGAATTAACGTGGTCATCCTATTGCGCTCAGTGTTGGACAAACTGATGTTAAATGTCTATTTTCACTTCCGTTATCGATTTTGAAATATCTATCGAAACATTAGATGGCACGTGACCAGTCTCCGCTTTTAAACATTAAATCATCTCCACTTTTAGATTACAATTTGCCTTACAAATTTCAGTTTTGATATTTACACAAGAACAATTTTCTAACTCGATTGAAACATTACTTACAATACTGTCTCATAAGGACAACGTCAGAACATTTTGCTCATCGTGTTTGACCTCTGGAGGCAGTTTCGTTTCTACTAACTCTGACTTTAGAGACATCACTACGATTAGGTACTGAATCATTCTCTCTAAGTGCAAGCCGCTCCATTTAAACTTGGTCTAGTGATAAAACTCCAGACGATTCTGCAGCAACTTTCTCAGTACAGCACATGCAAGTATATCTGAACTGAAAATTTCAGTATTGCTCACTTCCATTTTAATTCTATCGATATTAATATTGTCTTTTGCCCCGTTCTGTGATGTAGAACCTACTGAGTTCCTGTTATTAGCCAGTCTGTTGTGGGAGATTAGGACGAGAGCCCAGCCAATGAAAACGTAGTTTTCAACGTGTCAGACGTCGTGTGGTGCAGTTATGCATTGTCAAGAATGGCATGGATGGTCATGGAGCGTGTCGGAGAATCCGCAGCACACCTCAGAGGCCAGCTGTCTCTTGTCGTAGAGCACAACTGACTCGTCCATTCAGCAGATTTAAGACCAGCCATTGACTTGCCGTCTTTGCAGTTTAGGAGGCTGCTATCCGCATTGTTCGTACTCGCTCATCATGTCTCGGTAAATGGGTTCAAGGACGGCTGTAACTCTCACTCTCACTTTATTTAAGCTACCCTTCTTCCTGGAGCATTTACTACAAAGATTTATAACCCTTTTATGCTTCTGCATCAGTCAATAATACCAATTCCCAGCAACTCGATTCACCACTGCGTAACTTCAGTCATCCACGCCCATTAATATTCCGTGCATCGTTTTAGACGTGTGCCGTGTGCAGTACTGTAGTGTAAGTGTGCACTGTCAGCCCTCAGTCAGAACTTGGCTACACTGGTGATCTGAGGTCTGCTCTCTCTCGTTGCAGAAGTATTTGTCTGGCTGCAGTGGGGATACGGAAGTGGTTGGTCAGTGCACAGAGCCGCGAGGAAGGCGGTTACTCTCTCGATCTGGAGGAGCCTTGCCAGAGTTGTCAATGCAGTTTGTTTATGAGGTCGGCCATACACACTTCGAGCCTGCTTTATAGTGACCATAGTGTGTCTAACCAAACGGAGTGCACGGTCTGAAGTCCAACTATGATTTTCAGCATTCCTAGAAAAAAAAGATGCCTAACTGAACTGGAAAAAAAAGTGATTCGAAATTCTGGAAAACAGATGAAATACCATGAGGATTGTTCTTGTTT
This sequence comes from Schistocerca americana, assembly GCF_021461395.2. Taxonomy (NCBI): domain Eukaryota; kingdom Metazoa; phylum Arthropoda; class Insecta; order Orthoptera; family Acrididae; genus Schistocerca; species Schistocerca americana. The sequence goes on along the minus strand of NC_060123.1, from coordinate 383,264,967 downwards.
TGTTCTATTTCCAGGTAATATAGAAGAAATTAAATACTGATTAGTGAACTACCCTTAGTCTGCTCTGAAATTGGTCTAAAAATGATCTATGGTAAAGCCAAGATCAAGATGAATGGACATCAGAGGGAAATATATCTGTTGGAAGCACTCATCTGTAAAGTGCCTGTTAGTTTCATGTTCCATGGATCATTATTTACGAAAAATCAGAATGGTGTAGAACGAGTCATTTTACATTCATCGAAGAACTTCTCAAGGAAAAACATTTTTAATTAGTTTTCAAATTTACCTTTTCTGTCTGTCAGACATTTTATGTAACTGGTAAATGATCAAAAATGTTTGTTGCACCACTGTGACCATTTTTGTGCTAAAGACGGCCTTAATGTGGAATACAGAATGTCATTTCTCCTTCTGATATTGTAATTACGTACTTCATTGTTACTACTGAACTGTACTGTATTTATTTTAAAATAACTTCATGAGGGAGTAAATATACCCTGAAGCAGTAGTCAGAATGTCCAAATCCTTAAATAGATATCTACACGACGACTGGAAGTGAGGAGCTTATATTATTATTATGGCGTGTTTCTGAGCCACAAAGACTTCCTTTATTAAAGATGAGTTAGCCCAGAACCTTATGCTATATAACACTATTGAATGAAAATACTAAAAACATGTCATCTTACTGATTTGTCTCTCCCCAAGATTGTCTATGATTCTAAGTGCAAATTTCGCTGAACTGAATTGTCTGAGGAGCTTCGAAACATGCTTTCTCTGGTTTAAATTCTCATCAATATGGCCACCCAAAAATTTTGAAATTTCCACCCTATTCGTTATTTGCTCACCATGTGTTAAAGCTTATTATAGGTGTAGTATTCCTAGATGTGAGGAACTGAACATGTTGTGTTTTTTTAAAAATTAAGGGTGAGACCATTTGCAGAAAATCAGCCTACGACACTTCTAAGACCATATTATACCATTTATTCTGTTTTCACGTGTGTGCTTAGACTGATTATAGTACCAGTGTCATCTGCAAAAAGGACCAATGCTGTTTGTTGTGTTTTAGAAGGAGGATCGTTTACATATGTGGGGAACTACATAGGACATAAAATTGAGCATCCAGGAACCCCATACGTGATTTGTCCCCAGTCAGAACTACGTCGCTGGAATATTTTGATTGAATTACTAAATATAGCATTAAGCGTTTTTTTGGTTGAATATGACATCATAAATCGGTTGGCTATACCAACAGTAACATATAACCTAAACCAATTAAGGGACATAGGTCGCAGAACATATCAACCGGCGCTATTGTATTATTTAATGCTTGAAAAATTTGGTGAGTGAATATGTAAATGGCATTTTCAGTAGAATAGTTCTTCTGAAACCCAAACTGCGATTTGCTGACGATATTATTGTTGCTAGGGTAAGATGCTATTCTATGCTGTATCATCTTCTCAGAAATGTTGCTAACGATGTCAGCAGTGAAACAGGTTGGTGGTTATTGACATCTCTTTTATCACATTTTTTGTGGAATGCATTAACAAAGGTACGTTTCTCGGGAAAACGGCTTTGGGTGAGTGGTAGTGTGAATATGTCTATCTGCACAAACCTGCAACGATAGCTAAAACCAGATATATTTCTACGTATAAAATTGGGCTGCAAAGCTTATGGTAGATACTCTTCAGTTTTAAACTCTATTGTGTCAGCTGAGTGGAAGAAAACAGTTTTTCACCAATGTATACTGCCAGTAATAGCTTACAGCTGTGAGACATTGACATAAAATGAATTCATTGTCAGAAAACTAACAGTAACCCAAAGAGGAATGGAAAATCAGTATTGGACTACACAAAGAAAGACAGAAAGAAAGCATTTGGTATCGGACGTAGAAAAACGTCAGTGACATAATAGAAAGAGTTGAATACCTTGAAATAATAGTGGCTTGTTTATGTGAAGATGGCTGGTAGTCCAAAAAACTACTACATCGGAGCTCAATTTACACACACAAAAAAAGCAAGGGCAAGATCTCTGTACAGGTGAGAAAGATATTCAATAAAGACAACTGAATTGGATTGGCAGTGGAAATATCAAGATCAGCAGATGTGGAAAAACCGGATAGGAGACATGTTCTACGCCGGCTCAAGGAGGCCACATTACCAAGTGATCTAATTGGCTACTGATGACAATGATGAATTCATGATCGACTGGATGAAATTTTTGAATGGTCTACACCAAGAAACTCTAAATTAAACAAAGACGATATTTATGATACATTCCATCATAAATTATTGTACTACGCTGCTTACTGGTTATGCAGATAATCATTCTGATTTCAGCGTGTTAGTGAAGCAACAAGGTACCACCACTCCTCAATTATACGAGATATGTTTTGTATGGAATGTGAACAGTTCACAGATACATACACACGTGTGTGTGTGTGTGTGTGTGTGTGTGTGTGTGTGTGTGTGTGTGTGTGTGTGTCTATTTCAGACAAATATCTTTTGTCTGTGCTACAGCTGGTTACCTCCTGTTCACCTCCCCTCACCCTCTGTGTGGGCGTTGCCAACTTCGTATTTTCACGTGGGAACCACCGCTTTTAGCATATTCCGATTCTACACAAAAAATATGTACGATTTACTGAGACCATTGTTTTCTATTTGGGGTAGATGGCGGTGTAGTGAACTATCAAGTGGTTCTTATTTGGGAGTTATGAATAGACGCATTTGTTTCTACATTTTATTTAAACCTTGTTTCTAACGGAAGGTATTTATGTTCTAAATATACTTAAGTATTGCAAATTGGTTTCTACAGTACAATATGGTTGCCGTTTCAATATCTTATAAGAAACAACAAGAGGTGTTCAATAAATAATGCAACACACTTTTTCACGTTGAGTTTCGGTCGAAGAATGCGGAATTTATTGTGGATTATCGTGGAATATTTCCGCTTCAGCCCCTGTGGTTTCATGAAGGTAAGATGGTTTACGGCGCAACATGTAGCCTCCAAAACGGCGTCTGTAACGGATGTACGTTCCAAGCAGAGAGCTGATATTGAGTCTGTTCTGGCGAAAAACCAGAGTATCGCAGATATTCATATGCGTTCGCAGAATGTCTGCTGTCACCTGTCAGTGGCCAAAAGCACGGTGAGTCGTCGGACGAGGCGTCTGTCATCCTTGCAACAATGTTGTACAACCTGGCAGGTACCCCACGTGCCGGGCGGCCGCACACAGCTGTGACTTCTACAATGTTGCAACGGGTAGACACTCTCATTCGAGAAGACCCTCGGATCACAATCTAAGTCCTCACTGCATAACTGGAGGTCTATGCTTGTAGTTTTATACAATCGTTCCAGGGGTACTCAACGTTGTGTACCCTCTGGATTCCTCACCACCTAACAGACGACAATAAAGAACAACGAAGGACTTCCTACGTGGAATTGCTTGCGCTTTACAAGACTGATCATGAAAATTTTTTGGCGAACATTATCTTGGCGATGAAATGTGAGTTCATCACTTCGAATGAGAAAAAAAACGCCAATCCATGGAATGGTTCCACACCACCTCTCCTCCAAATCAAGAAGTTCATAGCCGCACCTTCTGTCGATATAGTCATGAGAACGGTCATTTAGGACTCTGAGGTTATTGATGTTTGATGTATTCCCACATGATGCAACGATCAACTCGGAAGTGTATTGTGATACCCAAAGTGTATTGTGCTACCAAAGGTTGCGTACAGGGATCAATCTGTATCATTGTATTTTGGAATATCGTCTTGGAACCCCTCCTATATGAACTGGATGGGCACAACGGTGCGAACGGGGGGATACCACACGTAGATGACCTGGTGATGGTCTCCGAGGACTCAAGAGTGCAATTCGAGCACTGGTCAATACAGCTACCCACAAGCATCAGCTAGTGGTGCAAGTATAATAAACCTCAGCTGGCTTTACACAAAACACTTTATAATATTACACTACTCAAAGGACTATACAAAGTAATCCAACCATGAAACTATATGACATTAGCGAACGAATGCAACGCGAAACACAATCTCTTGGTGTGCAATTCGGCGAATAACAGTTATTTGACGAACGCATTAAAACAACATCTGACGGGCCTGCCTAGATTATGCCCAAGCTGACCAGACTCAACATAACACACTTCAGGGTACCATTACACACATTGAGAACTTATCACCTTCCGCTCTTTGAGTATGTGATCTGTTTTGCAGCCAGTGCATGGGCCCACCGAGTACGTCCGGTGACGAATAGGAACATCATGCGGCGAGGCCAGATAAGTGCCCTTGTAAGGCTGTCAGGAGCTTTCAACACCTCGTAAGTTGAATCATTCTGCGTGGTGCTTGGAACCTTCTCTATCGATATAACCATTCGGATTCGGGCTGCCATATACTGACTGAGAGGGGGAGACAGGATAATGTAATAGAGATTATCGGACTGGACATCAAAAACTAGCCTCAACTCGTTAAATGGCTGCTGGATACCTGGCTAAGAACATGGGAACTAAGTGATAAGGGCCGTAGGGTATATCATTTCTTCCCAGACATCAGGGAACGTCTGAGACTGAGCCGTGTCAATCCCAGCTGGGGTATACTTCACTTTCTGACAGGTCACAGCCCCCGCCCTGAACACTTACACCTCGTAGGCCACAGCCAGCGTGCTACACTTGTGCATGTAGCGAACATGGATCCCAGGACACACACTTTTTCACTGTCACCGACACAGAACAGCATACCAGACACTAGTGCAGTGCGACAATGAAATGATACGGGCAATAAGAGCAAAGATAAGTGGGAGACAATAAATAAAATCGCTGCTGATATCTCAGGTACGTTACATGACGAATGCAGCCAGACACGACTATATAGCGACACACACGAATCACGTAAGACAACAGTTCCAACTCGTACACCAACACAGACAGCAGTACCGAAACACACACTCACTCAGACAGCGAACACTTCTACCAACACGTACCGCAGAGGCTCTTACACAACATCTAGAATCATTAAACTACACATATCAAAAAAGTTTTGCATCACCTCGGTTCCGAGGGTTCCGGAACCTGTACAGAAAATTGGAATAGGTCAACATACACATCATTCCCGCCCATTTTATTGCTCATCAAAACCACACCTTACATGTTGTACCACCATACAACGAGACCTCTCTAGGTGGTGGCCCACATTACTGTATACACCGGTACCTCTAACACCCAGTAGCACGTACTCTTGCATTGATGCATACCTGTATGCGTCATGGCATACTATCCACAAGTTCATCAAGGCACTGTTGGTCCAGATTGACCCACTCCTCAACAGCGATTCGGAGTTGATCTCTCAGAGTGGTAGATGGCTCACATCGTCCATAAACAGCCCTTTTCAATATATCCCAGGAATATTCGATAGGTTTCATGACTGGAGAACATGCTGGCCACTCTAGTCGAGCGATGTCGTTTTCCTGAAGGAAGTCATTCACAAGATGTACACGATGGGGGAGCGTAATGTCGTCCATGAAGACGAATGACTCGCTAATATGCTATGGATTTGGTTGCACTATCGGTCGGAGGATGGTGTTCGTTTATCCAACAGCAGTTAAGGCGCCTTCCATGGCCACCGGTGGCTTACGTCGGCCCCACATAATGCCACTCCAAAACAGCGGGGAACCTCCACCTTGCTGCATTTGCTGGACAGTGTGTCTAGGGCATTCATCCAGACCGTGTTGCCTCCAAACACGTCTCCGACGATTGTCTGGTTGAAGTTATATGCGACACTCATAGGTGAAGAGAACGCGACGCCAATCCTGAACAGTCCATTTGTAATGTTGTTGGGCCCATCTGTAACGCGCTGCTTGATGTCGTGGTTGCAAAGATGGACCTCGCTTTCGACGTCGGGAGTGAAGTTGCGCATCATGCAGTCTATTGCGCTGAGTCGTAACACGACGTCCTGTGGCTGCACGAAAAGCATTATTCAACAAGGTGGCGTTGCTGTCAGGATTCCTCCGAGCCAAAATCTTTAGCTATCGGTCATCCACTGCAGTAGTAGCCCTTGGGCGGCCTGAGCGAGGCATGTCATTGACAGTTCCTGTCTCTATGTATCTCCTCCACGTCAGAACCACATTGCCTTGGTTCACCCCGAGACCCCAACACGCTTCCCTTGTTGAGAGCCCATCCTGGCACAAAGTAACAATGCAGATGTGATCGATCCGCGGTATCGACCGTCTAGGCGTGGTTGAACTACAGACAAGACGAGCTGTGTACCTTCTTCCTGGTGGAATGACTGGGCCTGATCGGCTGTCGGATCCTCTTCGACTAATAGGCGCTGCTCATGCATGGTTGTTTACATTTTTGGGCGGGTTTAGTGACGTCTCTGAACAGTCAAGGGGACTGTGACTGTGATACAATAACCACAGTCAACGTCTATCTTCAGGAGTTCAGGAAACGGGGGTGATGCATAACCTTTCTTAATGTGTGTGTATTAGAACAAACAGTGTAATGCAATCAACCCTGTAAACCTTTTCTGGCCTGAATATAAACGGCAGGCACATCCAAATGTTTCAAATAGCTCTGAGCACTATGGGACTTAACTTCTGAGGGCATCAGACTCCTAGAACTTAGAACTACTTAAACCTAACTAACCTAAGGACATCACAGACATCCAAGCCCGAAGCAGGATTCGAACCTTCGACCGGAGCGGTCACGCGCTTCCGAACTGAAGCGCCTACAACCGCTCGGCCACACCGGCCGGCAGGCACATCCATCCCGCGGTCGTAATACCGCTGTTGGGATGTACACATGTAACTTAACACTTAGTATACAAGCAACATGATAGGTGAAATTCAAGACATGATATGGGAACTGAAGTTTAATTAATACCCCAAGAAATAACATACTTTACACTCACATACCACTGCTCTTTTCACAATGTACATAATAGTTGTACTGTTTTTGTAAATAGTGTTTAGAAATATTAATCCGTAAATTAAACTGTAGCGAACCGGAACTGCAAGATTCGAAGAAGTACCGAGACTTTCAGACCAGGCTTGCTCAGACAGAGTAATATTTCTCTCTATCTTTCTATTCATGACTTTTCTATCTGTCATCATATCTTCTTAAATTTGGAATATTTTTGTGTTTCTTTCATTCAATTTCTAATGTATTTTTAATTTATTATTATCAAAAATGTTCAAACGTGTGTGAAATCTTATGGGACTGAACTGCTCAAGTTACACACTACTTAACCTAAATTATACTAAGGACAAACACGGACACCCATGCCCGAGGGAGGACTCGAAGCTCCGCCAGGACCAGCCGCACAGTCCGTGATTGTAGCGCCCTGGACCGCTCGGATACTCCAGGGCTGCTATTATTACTCCCATTGCAATTGCTGAAAACAGTAATTGGTGTTTGTAATATGGAATATGTTTTGTAATCTACATGAAAAGCTGTAAAACGAGCGGCCTGTTATAAACTGTAAGGCATCAGGTCTCTAATGAGAAATAAAGCAAAACAGATCCAATACAATACCCTCAAGAAATTGAAGAAACGACCTCAGCGTCTCCGTCACCACAAAAATGTAAACGAACTTCTCCTCTTCCACGATACCGCAGGGCCGAGGCGATACCGCACCCGAGAGCAGCTAGCCGGCCGCGGTGGCCGTGCGGTTCTAGGCACTGCAGTCCGGAACGGCGGGATTGCTGCGGTCGCAGGTTCGAATCCTGCCTTGGGCATGGATGTGTGTGATGTCCTTAGGTTAGTTAGGTTTAAGTAGTTCTAAGTTATAGGGGACTGATGACCTAAGATGTTAAGTCCCATAGTGCTCAGAGCCGTTTGAACCATTTGAACCGAGAGCAGCTCGCAAAACTGCTTTGGATTGTTCTTCTGCAACCACCCTAAAGTCCGTATCTCGTATCTTCCGACTTCCATGTGTTTTGCCCAATGAAGGATGCACATCGCGGAAAGCAGTATGCGGATGATTGGGAGGTTATTGATGCAGCAAGATTTTGGCTCCCACGTCGACCAGTAGAGTGGTAACACGAGGGCGCTCAGGCCCTTCCAGAAATGTGACGTAAGGACGGTGCAGTGAACGGAGATTATGTTGAAAAATATGGTTTGTAGCCGTAAGAGTAAGGAATAATATGGTGTTTTGGGAACCTACTTTCGGAAAAAAATGTTACATCATTTACTGAACGCCCCTCCAACGTTTAGCATGGTCAAGGAACTACGACGTGAATGTAATAATTTCCTGTTCTCATCGGATGCTTGATATCAATGACTCCCCTTTGTCTCTCACATTTGGGCTGCTTGATTTAGGTAACTCCCCTTGTCTGTCACCATTGGAATGCTTCATTTCGTGGAGCAACCATGGTAGGCGCACCTGCCACATCAAGGGCACTTTACTTACTGCAGTGGTAGTAGCATATATTCTGACAGTAATTATTGCGACTGCAAAGAAACACACAGCGAACTCTGTCACCCTGCCAGCTGTAGCATAGACAAATGTCCCTTTACTATTATTAACTTTTCTTCTAGCACCTTTTTTATGCATGATTCGTCGATTTCCAGATATTTCACTGCCTCAAGTTGAAACACACACACAATATATTATTATTATCATTTGCGTCGAGACCCTGTAGGATCACGCAAAGCGTTCTGCCTCATTTGACCATTCTCTATTCTTCCACGATTCTCTCATCTTTTCTAAGTGCAGTATGTTTCCATCTTCAGTTCACCTTATTTGTGGTCTAGTTGGGACTTCATTGTCTGGGCTAACATTGGTTCAAATGGTTCTGAGCACTATGGGACTTAACATCTGAGGTCATCAGTCCCCTAGAACCTAGAACTACTTAAACCTAACTAACCTAAGGATATCATACACATCCATGCCCGAGGCAGGATTCGAACCTGCGACCGTAGCTGTCGCGCGGTTCCGGACTGAAGAGCCCAGAACCGCTCGGCCACCGCGGCCGCCTGAGCTAACATTACTCGTTTATATCATGTCTCTGTATATTTTATCTCTGTAAATTTTTGTGTTCAGTTGTTATTTGACTGATTTCTGCTTTTTCTAGGTCGAAATTGATTTTTGTCTTCCATGGCATTTTTGACTTGACCCCTTGTACGTACATGAGAATTCTGTTGGTGGGTATTGTTGGTGGTAGTCTGCTGATGTGGCTGTAGACGTTTAACCTTCTTTTTCTGATATCTGCAGTTTGGTTTGAGATCTTCTCTGTAATTTTCCTAGAGTGTAGTCTGATCCTCTTCTGACAACTTTGGGCCGACAATTTTTCTCACGATTTTGCGTTGTTCCTGCATTATGTTTTCCAGGTTGCTTTTCGTATATAGTGTCTGAGTCTCACTTACATGGAGCAATTCAGGCTTGATTACTGAGTTTCAGGTTCTCATCTTCGTTTGAATGGACATGCATTTCATACAATATATGTTTTGTGTTTTGCCGTAAGCTCTCCTCATTTTTTGTACCCGAGTCATCTGCGAGCTAGCGGCATTTCTGCAGTGGTAACACGGATTACCGTAAGATTGCCTGTGTTAAGGGGTGTCGGGCTTGGGTAGCAGATGGGTCGGTCACAGTCCGAGTCTGCCGAGTGCTGTCGGCAACTGGGCTGCACCCAAACCTCTTGAGACCAATTGAGGAGTTACGTGATGGAGAAGTAACGGCACCAGTCACGAAATAAGACAATGGCCAGGAGCTATGGACCCAAGTTGTCAACAAGGCACTGTGCAATCTGCTGGTGGCTCCATAATGATGGGGGCAGTGTTCACATGGAAGGGACTGAATCCTCTGGTCCAAGTTAACCGATCATTAACGGGAAATGGTTACGTTCGGCTAGTTGGAAACCACTTGTAGCCATTCATGGACTTCACGTTCACAAACAGCGATGGAATTTTTAGGGACGACATGTCAGAACGTTCTAAGACAATTCGAGTGAATGATTTGGACAACAGGCATCCCGACATGAATACTGTTGAGAGTTCACTGGACATAATCGATAGGTCAGTTCGTGCACAAAATGCTCCAACACTTTCACAATTATGGACGGATATAGGGGCAGCATAGCTCAGTATTCCAGGAGGGGGCTTCCAACGACTTATTGAGTCCACGCCACGACGCGAAGCTGCACTAATCCGGTCAAAAGGAGGTCCGCCACGATATTAGGAGGCATCCCATCACTTTTTTTACTTCAGTGGAGCTTGGGAGGGCTCTGTGGCTATCGGAACCCAGGACGTCAGAATCTAAAAACGTTGACAATCTTCGGAGTGGGAGATCTCTTACAACATTCGTCAGAGATATGTCACTAATTACTCTTGACTCTGTTTCGAGGACTCAAAAAAGCTTTAACTTAGAATGGTTAATGGACTGCATTAACCGCAATGCTTCAGAATTTACGACACTGTGTTAGTCAATTTTCCACTCTATTCCTCTGCTACTCCAGAAAAAGTGCTTCATTAGTTCCAACATTGTATCATTTACTTGATCGTGCCGAGTAGCCGTTGCGAAGAAATTCTGCTCTCTCGGAAGCAAATCAACACACGAAGCGTGGGTGATACGAAAACTAAGCTAAAGTAAGCAAACAGAGCATTTCCGGTCAAAAATAGGTCTATATTCGAGGAAGACATAGCAGGGATACATAAAATAGGATCAGAGGATTTTGTAGAATTGAATTATGGTCTGTGATAAAACAGGGAAAAGAATAGAAACTATTTAGATGTGGTGGTATAGACAGATATTGAAAATGCTGTGAGCTGTCAAGATAGGAAATGAAGTTCTTTATAGAAACCGCGAAGAGAATAACAATTGTAAGATATTGAAGAGATAAATGTCCACAACGGTAGAAAATATGTTACGATATCAGTGAATAGTTCCTAAGGTACTTGAGCGAGCCGTAGAGGGTAAAACTGTAGGGGAAATCAGACTTTTGAAACTCGTTTAATAAAATAAATGAGGAAGGGGGGTGCAAATGAAAATTTGACATGAGATGAAGAGGCGGGCACAGGAGAAGAAATCACGGTCGGCTGCATCAAATCAGTTAGAAGACTCATGACAAAAAAACGAAGCAAATAAGTACACAGTATCCTAATTAGTAAGCAATGTAATGTGGCATGAGCCTGAAAATATGTTCACAAAAGACGACCAGTCATCTCACAATCTATCAGATGAAATTTCGTTTTGTAGTAAGTTATATTACCGTACTAGCAAAACGCAGGACTCTAGTATTCTAGTCGGAAGCCACATTTAGCAGAATTGGCGTGCCATTTGCTTCGAAAAGCGAAATAGATGACTCCTGAGTAAAAATAACATGGCCCGCATCTCGTGGTCGTGCGGTAGCGTTCTCTCTTCCCAAGTCCGGGTTCCCGGGTTCGATTCCCGGCGAGGTCAGGGATTTTCTCTGCCTCGTGATGGCTGGGTGTTGTGTGCTGTCCTTAGGTTAGTTAGGTTTAAGTAGTTCTAAGTTCTAGGGGACTGATGACCATAGATGTTAAGTCCCATAGTGCTCAGGGCCATTTTTGCATAATAATATGTATGAACGTTTTTACAAGTAAATGTAGCGAATAACGAGTGAAGTCAATTTTAAAAGTAAATACGCTCTACTAATAATACAACTGCTACCGAAAATATTCACTAAGTATACATATTTACAGAATCCGTCTCACTTATTTGGTGTAGGATCTGCAATACATCGCACAGTAAAGAACAGAGAAGAAGATCTGAACTGGGATACACCCGGTGCACAATACAATAACCTACAGCGAGTTCCATACTAGAACTGAGTGGTTGGTTGTCTGAGCTAGCGTCCGCAACGTCGACGTTGTTTGCAACCATGTACAAGAGCAGTCAGTAGGAGTGCTATACGTAAAGCGTAAACGAGGCCAGCTGCAGTCGGCTCGTTCAGTAAATGGGTGGTGATGAGAATAAACTGCAGTATCAACGTAAAAAATCCCTGGTGTGACAAACGACGAGCAAAGCTGTTAATCGTGTCACAGAGCCCGGAAATCCGGCAAAACAGGATCCAGCTACAGATGTCACGCCGCTTTTCTGCCAGACGTTATCTATCTGAAGCTCGAACTGTGCACAACGGTAATTCGGTACTAGATTTATGTATAGGTGTTCATGAGCCAGTCATACTGGAAGTAAGTACATCCAATGAAATTTAATGATATAATTGTTAGTGTCATAGGCTTTAAGAGTTTTTGAAAACAAGCACATTATTATTCACGTTACATAATCATTAACGAGCGTTCGTTACAAAATAAGTGTCGTGCTTTGCTGCCTTTGTCGTGGTATAAGGAATGGTTTAGATTTTTTGATTATGTCGACTTCTGTAGGAAGCCAGAAGGACTTTCTACATCGTTTGGAGGATTTCCATTGACGTTTGTGTAGTTTAATGTGGTGTTAATTCTCTCCAGAGCGATGTGAGACGCGAAGATTACATAAATCTAAGCACGAGAGAGTTGACAATGAAAAAATTATTATATCTCGCTATGTCAGAGGTCAAACTGCAATTTTTGTTATTGCAAAGTCTCTTTCTTATTACCTTTTACCTTGTAACTGTCTTCAAGTAATAATGCGTTTCCCTGTTCTTTGTAATTTTGGTTATAATAATAATGTTATCCAAGATCATTTGTGATTTTCTTTACAGGTAATTGGTCTTAACCTTACTAACGATGTATATGGAGCTTTCAATAAAAAATTTCTTGGTTTGGAAACGCATTGCCAACTACAAAATTCCGCCGTTTCGGCAACTATTGCAAGACACGTTCCTCGGGGTGAATTATAGTTCCGAATGCAGTCCGTAACACAGAAGAATTTTATTGACTGTAATAACGGCCGCGGATGCCTACGCTTGCATACACGGAGCTTGTTTGACTTTGATTTTCTTTAGGCTATTTACCTACGTTGATTAATGATTGGTTTGATAACATGTCGATTGCGCACCATAGGGGCGCCACCATAAAGACAGTTGCGTTTTTACAAGTCGACCATACCAATCTAAATTTCTCATTACGAAGTCCGATTACTGCTTCTGTCTAATGTAAATAATTTGTTTCATTACACTTCATTTTATTACGGTCCTGCTGTGGTCACTGCGATGTGTCCCACATCCGAACAATTAGCTGTCAGAGGATTAGAGTTCTATCAACAGAAAAAAAAAAAAAAATGGTTCAAATGGCTCTGAGCACTATGGGATTTAACATCTGAGGTCATCAGTCCTCTAGAACTTAGAACTACTTAAACCAACCTAAGGACATCACAGACATCCTTGCCCGAGACAGGATTCAATCCTGCAAACGTAGCGGTGGTGCGGTTCCAGACTGAAGCGCTTATAATCGCTCGGCCAAAAGTTCTGTCATTTTCTTACACATTCATTGTTTGAGAGATACATTACGGACCGAAAATGAGATTTATTGGAAGACTGTTAAGGAAGGGAAATGCACTCAGGTACCAGATCGGTTATAAATACATTGTAGGCTCTATTTTTTCTAGTAGGGTACGTCATTCTACGACTTTCGACGCGTCGAATTAAAAACAATGATACAGAGGTAAAGAGGAGCTGTTCAATGGGAAGCAGAATCATTTATCAAATAGCAAGTGGAGACGCTACGGAAAAAGACGTTCTGTCCTGAGGAAAGCTCTACTCTACAAATTTTGTGACTCATGTTTCAACAGGAATCAAGAAGCATGTCCTTTTCTCCGTGATACTTGTCGCATAATCAGCAAAAGAATACCATCAGAGACGTTCTTGCAAACACTGTGATGTAACGATTGAAGTTCTCTCCGGATATGTTTCGAGAGTGAAACAGTAAGAGATGAAAATGATTTTGGCACGTTATCTGCCTACGTTATCGACACTATCTGATGAAACGTATCAGTACATCACAGTGTAGCGCGAAATTTATCACTGCTTTTCACGAGAGGTGGACTCGACAGTACAAAAGATGGCAGGGAGTCTTGTGTTCTTAGTGTGGAGGCTATAAAGTCCACCAAGACCATTTCAACACTCCAGGACCACTGATAGTGATATTTGTGGTGTCACCGCCAGACACCACACTGCTAGGTGGTAGCCTTTAAATCAGCCGAGGTCCGCTAGTATATATCGGACCCGCGTGTCGCCACTATCGGTGATTGCAGACCGAGCGCCACCACACGGCAGGCCTAGTCTAGAGAGACTCCCTAGCACTCGTCCCAGTTGTACAGCCGATTTTGCTAGCGATGGTTCACTGTCTACATACGCTCTCATTTGCCGAGATGACAGTTTAGCATAGCTTTGAGCTACATCATTTGCTACGACCTAGCAAGGCGCCATATTCAGTTACTATAATCTGAACAGATAATATTGTGACTCATGTACCGTCAAGAGCGACTTTAATTATTAATGGATTAAGGTTAAGTATCAAACTAATTACGTCCGCTTTCTGAATTCTAATTCCTTGTCATGTTCCAGACCTCACGTCAGTATAGTCCTTCCCTCTTCATGCCAGCCTGCTTCAGCTAAAACACGTGCATTTTGTCCTCCTCTCGTAACACTGTGTTGGCTCTTCTGCCAACACAACATTGGCGACGAGTGTAAAAACTGTGTTCTTATCTATACTGCCCTGATTTAATTGTCTAATGGCTTCGCCACAATCTCCAGATGTACTGTCCGAAATTTATCTCTTACAGAATCAACAGACGCAGGCATTACTGAATGCCCTTGGACAGCTCGTCCAGGGTCATCGTGCAATGCAAAACGATGCGGCAGCCGCCGCCCCAACACGCAGCTGCACCGCCCTTCCAACCTTTTGATGCTGCACTGCAAAGCTGGACGGAGTGGTCACGCCAATTTGGTTTCCATCTCGCCGCCTACAGAATTCAAGGTAACGAGCGGCAGCCTTTTATCTTGTCATCTGTCGGTGTGCAAACCGACCGTGTGATCATCAAATTATTTCCCCGATACGACGTGGCAACTCTGTCCTATGAAGAAATTTTGTATGCAATAGATGTATATTCCAAACAATCCATCAATGTAGTTGCAAAACGGTATACCTTCTTTCGTACAAAACTTACGGTAGGTCAGACTAATCGGGAGTGGGTTGCAACCTTGCAGGGCCTTACTATGGATTGTGCTTTAGAGTGTCAATGTGGACTCCCACATTCAGATACAGTGGTTCGTGATGCAATTGCACAGATCGTTTCTGATGTTTGTATAAGGGAACAGATTTTGAAACTAATCAATCCCTCCCTTCAACAAGTGGTGGACATATAGGATCGGCAGGACACACTTGACTTTGCTCAGGAATCATTTGAAACTTCGCCTGCCGTGTGTCAGGTTAACCGGCCCGCTGGGTGAGCTGCACGGGGCAGTAAACAGCCCTCTCGCCCGGCCGCGCCGCTGCCGCCACGATCTCAGCCACGTGTGCCGTGCCGGCAAGCAAATGCAGTGCTTAAATCATGCCCGCGGTGGGCTGCAAAACATTCGCGTGAGAATTGCCCGTCACGCAAAGCTATTTGCTTTTACTGTAACAAAAAGGACATCTTCAGAGTGTTTGCCAGAAAAAGCTCAGATCGCAAACTCAAAACCATTCTAGGCCCTTTGCTTCCCGCCAGAATCGGAATCGGATCAAGGATACTCAAGCTCGCGAACCTTCGCCCATGGAAATTCATGTAGTTCATTCCACTCCGCCCAGTGCCACTCCCTCGACCAGTCACTGTGTTCGTCCCACAAATAGTGTGCGTCGATGTCGTCGGAACTCCCGTCAAGTTGCAAGTGATTTTGTACCAGTGTCAGTTAACGTTGCACGAGACAGTCGCTCTTGTCGTCAGCAGGACAATAAACTTTTTGTAGATTGGACATTAACGGCAAAATGATACCATCCCAGCTCGATACCGGAGCTGGAGTTTCACTCATCAATAAAGACACTTACAAACTGCTAGGCACACGTCTGTTGCATGCCGCAAATGTCAAGTTAAGTAGCTGTGTTAGGACAGTGCAGCCTTCTTGCAACATACAAAGGACAAACCAAACTTGTGTCATTTTACGTCCTTCGTTCTTCTTCTGCAGTGAACTTGTTTGGTTTCGATTTATTTCAGTTGTTTAACTTGTCTATAGTAAATCAGGCCCTATCAGTGAACCAGACTGTGCCTTCAGACAGTGTTTCTCGTCTATGTGATGAAATTGCAGACATTTTTGCACCGGACCTCGCTGGCGCTAAGAACTATAAAGAACATTTGGAACTGAAAGTAAACGCGCAAACGAAAATTTTTAGAGCGCGCAATGCTCCCCACGTGTTGCGTGATGATGTTGCAAAAACATTACACGATTTGGAATGAATGTGTGCAGTCTTCTCTTTGGGCATCACCTTTAGTAATTTTGCCAAAACCTTCGGGAAAATTGAGACTT
Organism: Schistocerca americana; assembly: GCF_021461395.2. NCBI lineage: Eukaryota > Metazoa > Arthropoda > Insecta > Orthoptera > Acrididae > Schistocerca > Schistocerca americana. Next base: position 383,248,566 of record NC_060123.1, on the reverse strand, counting down.
TGTGTGGACTTCAAGGCAACAGTGAATCCTCAACTAGTGATTGCAACAATTCCTTTACCCCGCCCGGAAGATCTTTTTGACAAACTGTGCCCGGGAAAATATTTTTCGCAGTTGGACCTAGCAGATGCATACTTGAAAATACCGGTGGATGAAGAATCCCAGCGCGTTTTGGTGGTTAACACGCATCTTGGTTTGTATTAATTCAAAAGACTGCCATTCGGTTGTGCATCACACCTGAATTGTTCCAGCAATTTCTACAAACTGTTTGTGCGTCGGTCCCTACTGCAGCAAACTATGTGGACGATACTGTGATCTCCGGAAAGATGGATGAAGAACATTTAGTCAATCTCAGAACATTGTTCCAGGTCTTGCGACAAAATGGTCTCCGTTACGGAAGGACAAATGTGAGTTTTTTGCTCGTGACTTGCCATACCTGGGACATGTACTTAATGCCCAAGGCATACATCCCAGTCCCACGCACCTCTGTGTCATACAAGACTTGCCTTCGCCGCAGAATTTGAAGTAGCTACAGAGTGTGCTGGGAAAAATCAACTATTATCACAGATATGTGCCGCATGCCTCTTCCATTGCAGCTCCACTTCATCGCTTACGCCGTAAAGGTGTTCCGTTCGTCTGGACGACAGAATGCGAACGCGCCTTTCGCCGATTAAAATCGGCGTTGCTTTCCAATACTTGTCTTACGCCATTCGATCCCAGAAGCCCCTTTTGTTGATGGTGGAGGCATCGGATTTCGGGATTGGTGCCGTGCTTACGCACAAAGATGGCTTGCACGATCGCCCTATTGCCTTTGCATCCAAATTGCTCTCGTCTGCTCAAAGAAATTATTCACAGATCGAGAAAGAAGCATTGGCTCTCGTATTTGGTGTTACGAAGTTTCATGACTTCTTATATGGTCGTCACTTTACCGTAATCACAGACCACAAACCTTTGACATCGCTTTTTCATCCGAACAAGCCTGTACCTCCACGTACAGCGCAGATATTCATTCGCTGATCTATTTTCCTCTCGCAGTACTGCTACAATATCTTGTATCGGTCCATTTCTAAGCACAGAAATGCCGATGCGTTGTCCCGTTTGCCTATTGCTGAAGATAGGGCATTCGATTCCTCCGAACTTGCTTGTATGTTCATTGATTCGGAAATCGATGACGTGGTCGAATCGTTTCCGATCAATTTTCGTCGTGTAGCTACAGCCACAACTGCGGACCTTGTCCTTGCTACCGTTCTGCATTTTGTTGCTACGCAATGGCCCTTGTGAATGTCACAGATCGGGGACCCGTTGGTTGGCCGATTTTTTGCTCACAAGGAGAGATTTTTTGTTCGACGTGGTGTTTTGCTGTTGCGTTCTGATAATGATCAGTCCAGGGTCGTGGTAGCACGTTCGTTACAATCCTCTGTATTGAAGCTTCTTCACCAAGGACATTGGGGTATAGTGAGAACGAAACAACTTGCTCGACAGCACTGTACTTAGTTCGGAATCTATGCCGCGATTACGAATATGTGCTCTTCTTGCATGGTGTGTGCCGAACAACAGTCAGCACCACTGCGAAAATTCTGTGCATGGCCAAAAGCCACTTTCCCTTGGCAACGCTTACACATTGATTTTGCTGGTCCATTCTGGAATGCTCGACGGTTGGTTGTGATAGATTCATTCAGTAATTTTCCTTTTGTTGTCCGGATGTCTCCCACGACATCATCTGCCACCATCCAAACGTCATCATCTGCCACCATCCAAACGTTATCTGCTATCTTTTGCAGTGAAGGTCTTCCACAGACTATTGTTTCCGACAATGGTCCACAATTCATGTCCGCAGAAGTTATTCTGTAAGGCCAATGGTATTCAACATCTGACGTCCACCCCGTTTTCGCCACAGTCAGACTGTGCCGCTGAACGATTGGTCAGGACTTTCAAGTCACAGATGTTGAAGTAGAATGAGTCGCATTCTCGGGAGGACGCGTTATTGCTCTTTTTGTCCTCATATCGCTCTCAGCCCCGAGATGGTCGCTCGCCGGCTGAGTTGCTCCACGGTCGCCATCATCGAACCTTCATGTCTTTGCTACATCCGCCGCATCCGGTTCCTGTGCAGCGGCAGACACCTTATTTTGCCCCATGCGACGTTGTCCACTACCGCCGCTATCGAGGTTCAAGGCGTTGGCTCGAAGGGCGCATTCTTCGCTGCCTTGGACGAGCTATGTGGCTCTGAGCACTATGGGACTCAACTTCAGAGGTCATTAGTCCCCTAGAACTTAGAACTAATTAAACCTAACTAACCTAAGGACATCACACACATCCATGCCCGAGACAAGATTCGAACCTGCGACCGTAGCGATCTCGCAGTTCCAGACTGCAGCGCCTAGAACCGCACGGCCACTTCGGCCGGCGACGCGCTATGTATCTGGTTTTCGGGGCATCTGGTGAGGTGCGCCGGCATCTCAATCACCTGCGTTTCTGTCGTCGCACGGGATCTGCCTCTCGCCGTCTGCTTTCAGCGACGGTGCCGTCCGGTCAGCGCCCCGGGGACCCATCTACTGGCTCGCTTCAGCCCCAGGTGTTACCGACGCTGCCTTCCATTTTGCCCCATTGCGTCGCGCCGCCGCTGCCGTCTGTTCTCCCGCCGGCGACTCCCGCAGCGGACGCGTCGCTGCAGCCGTCGGGAGCCTCCCTGGGTCACGCGCCGCCGATCGCTTCCCGTGACCAGTTGTCTTCCGACATGGAACTCTTGCCCGCTCCGGACTATATGTCGTCTTCGCCCGTCGGATGCCCCGGCCCGATGGAGGCCGACCCTTCGGCCGCTCCTGACTCTCTACGGGCGCATACACCGCATGTTGGCGTGCACCCTGGAGTAGGTTTTCAGGCGTTCCCTAGCTCCCGGCGGTCCAAATAGCAGGGTGCGGGTGGCACAGCATCGCCTCTTGCTGTTGTTAGGCTCCGCCCCTCGTCGCATACGTCAACATGGGATCCTCTCCACGGCGGGCGGAGGCCTTATACCACAACCGTCCCCCGATTTGCGGGGAAGGAATGTGGTGTCACCGCCAGACACCACACTTGCTGGGTGGTAGCCTTTAAATCGTCCGCGGTCCGTTAGTATACGTCGGACCCGCGTGTCGCCACTATCAGTGAATGCAGACCGAGCGCGGCCACACGGCAGGTCTAGTCTAGAGAGACTCCCTAGCACTCGCCCCAGTTGTACAGCCGACTTTGCTAGCGATGGTTCACTGTCTGCATACGCTCTCATTTTTAGAGACAACAGTGTAGCATAGCCTTCAGCTGCGTCATTAGCTACGACCTAGCAAGGCGCCATATTCAGTTACTATAATCTGAGCAGATAATATTGTGACTCATGTACCGTCAAGAGCAACTTTCAGCATTAATGGATTAAACTTAAGTATCAAACTAATTACGTCCACTTTCTGAATTCTAATTCCTTGTCATGTTCCAGACCTCACGTCAGTATAGTCCTTCCCTCCTCACGCCAGCTTGCGTGAGCTAAACCGCGTGCATTTCTGCCTCCTCTCGTAACACGGTGTTGGCTCTTCTGCCAACGCAACAATATTATTGTGAAGTGAGAAGGAATGACCATTGATAAAAAGAAGGTTAAGCAGACATCATGTACCGACGAACGGGAAACGATGAGGAGTTTGAGGATTTTGGAGGGTTGTAGTGAAAACACATGAAATCAGCGGGAGGAGTCACCAGCGAATTTCAGAATGCTACTAGAAGTGAATCTAGCACAGTGACTGTGCGTTTGGAGTAGGGTAAAATGGTCGAGCAGCTCCTTATAAGGCTTCCTGTAGTGAATGCAGAGCGACGCTGGAGGCAGTGCAAACATCGACGCCACTGGACAGTGGACGACTGAAAGCTACTGACTGAGAGTGACGAACCACGCTCTACCCCGTGGCAATCTCATGGAAGAGTTTGGGTTTGGCGAAAACATGGAGAACGTGCGCTGTCATCGTGCATAATGCGAACAGTGAAACAAGGATGTGGTGGTGTTCCGGTGTACGGAAGTTCTTCGTGGCCAGAGTGTTGTCTTCTAAATACGGAAGGATATGATCAAATTTTACAGCACTGTGTATTGTGTAATGTCAAGCATTTCATAACGCTGAACCCTACCATAAAGCAGCATCTGTAAGGCAATGATCTGTGGACAGTAAAAATCCTGAAAAGGACTTACGTGCCCCGGGTTCCAACCTGAAACCCAAGGAACATCTTCGGGTTAAGGCAGAATGTCGTCTTCGCTGCCCACCGCAGTATCCTATACTACTATTTCCACTGGTTTCTGCTCTTTAGGAAGAATGGGCTGCCATTCCTCCACAGGCATTCAGACGACTACCTCAAAGTTTCCCCAATACAGTTCAACCCATCATGAAGGCGAAGGTTGGACACACTAAAATACTGATCTTGTTTATGTTCTGCAACACCGCTACACACGAATAATTAGTACTAGTACATGAACATTTGTTTAAGACAGAACACAAATCTACAGTCATCTCAGATTAAACACAAAAGAATCAGTCCAGTCTGAGAACTACATCTCATAAATTCCAACAGTGACTTCCTGAAGCAAATAGAGATAATGTTCGGAGATAAATTCAGTCGCAACATTGTTGCATGGCTGTGGTGGATCCCATACCTCGTGGGATGTTTATTCCTGGGCAGCAGATTCAAGACAAGGGGCAGCTTTCTGCCTACGGCCTTAACGCGTAGGCAGTGTTGATCTCAGATTTGCCTGAGATCAGGTGAAGGCAGATTCCTGGCTGCAATCAACTGCTGGATCTCGAGAAATTTAGAACCATTGTTTCTGACGACGAAGAACTCTGCTCCACACCAGATGAAATCTGCTGACGAACGCTGCCAGTGAACTCTGCCTATTGTTGTAACAGCGACCGGAACGGTCGCGGAGTTGAAGTGACGGAAAGCGTGGCGGGACCCGCGGAGCAGCCCGCGTACAACAAAACAGCGGGAGAGGGCGGACACGACCAACGCATGACAGCACGGACAACAACAAGATCTAAACAACGGAGTCACAAGAAAACCTTCAACCACGTCCACTCGCACACAGAACAAGAAAGTAAATAAGCTGTCTAAGACGAGACGATGTGTCCGAAGACTTAGGCAAGGTTAGGCTGACCGGCTGAGCAAGAGGCAGGTGCTTAAGTATTGTATCGAGGGCGCCGCTATTGGCCGCTGGAACCACGTGTTCCACTATGGCGCCCTCACACTAAATGCGGGCTAGGAGGCGCGCGCCACCACAGCTTACGGCGCGCTTGTGCAGAGACCTCTAGGGGTCCTTGACGTCCATGACGTCTGGCGGGGATTCAAATTCCGCGGCGCGCGGTACCAGAACTATCAACTTTCATGATAAAGTTTCTGTTAAAATAAGTTCTTTTATTTCTACCTACGTACACAAAATTGTTAGGTCCTTAGACTTTTGGGTTCAGGCAGCGATGACCATCTTCAGATCTCCTTTAAAACATGTTCTTCACACTGAAGCCCCAAAGAAGTGGTATAGGTATGCGTATTCAAATACAGAGATATGTAAACAATTAGAATTCGCGCTGCAGTCGGCAAAGCCTATATAAGACAAAAAGTGTGTGGCGGAGTTGCTAGATAGGTCACTTCTGCAACAATGGCAGGTTATCAAGATTTAAGCGAGTTTCAACGTGGTGTTATAGTCTGTGCACGAGCGATGGGGCACAGCGTCTCCGAGGTAGCGATAAAGTCGCTATTTTACAGTATGACCATTGCGCGATTGTACCATGAATATCGGCCATCCGGAAAAAAATTAAATCTCCAACATCGTAGCGGCCGGAAAAAGATCCTGCAAGAACTGGACCAAAGACGACTCAAGAGAATCGATCAACATAATAGAAGTGCAACCCTTCCCCAGATTGGCTTAGATTTCAATGCTAGGCCATCAACAATGCGACACCCAAGACGGCCAGAATTGTTACAGAGTGGCTCCAGGAACACTCATCTGAGTTCAAACACTTCCGCTGGCCACCAAACTTCCCAGATGTGAACATTATTGAGCATATCTCTGATGCCTTGAACGCGCTGGTCGGAAGAGATCTCCACCCCCTTCTACTCTTATGGATTTATGGACAGCCTCGAAAGATTCATGGTTTTAATTCCATCCAGCACTACTTCAAACATTAATTTAGTCCATGCCACGTCGTGTTGCGGCACTTCTCTGTCCTTCCGGGGACCATACTCGATATTAGGCAGGTGTAGCAATTTCTTTGGCTCTTGAGTGTAATTAAGACATAGTGGCATCGTCAAAAGATACGCCATTATGGCTTATTATGTTACAACATGTTTTAAAGCAGATCTGAAAATGGCCATCTCTGACCGAAGATGGTAGTCTAATGACCTATTTATTTTGTAATCACAGACGGAAATGAAAGAAATCTACTTCTGCACTTTCTGAATCACTGTTGTATTAGCAACAATTTCGCAGCTTGTGAACTTTCTTTTGACTCTCTGAGCCACTATTGATAAATCCGCTTTATGGGTTGGTTCAAATGGCTCTGAGCACTATGGGACTCAACTTCTAAGGTCATCAGTCCCTTAGAACTTAGAACTACTTAACCCTAACTAACCTAGGGACATCACACACATCCATGTTCGAGGCAGGATTCGAACTTGCGACCGTAGCGGTCGCGCGGTACCACACTGTAGCGCCTAGAACCGCTCGGCCAGCCCGGCCGGTCCACTTTATGGGCTGATGCTGCCGAAATTAACGTGTAGCCCGCTTGTTGGTTCAGCAAGAGGAATATGTCATTGGTGTGTACGATTGTGTGACGAACAGTGCGGTCGCCAGTGGCGGCATACTCAGACAAGTGCCAATACTCAGACTTTGCCTCGCCTCGATTTAGACGCCCTAACAGGCTATTACGTCACATGTGTGGTCTACGTGGCGGGGACAGTGACTAGGGATACAATATATGATCACTAATACGAAGACTATTCGAAAAGTGAGATCAGATCAGTGGCGAAATGGAGACCACTGTAAAAATCAAGAACGTTTTGTTTGGAACAGTTAGCTACACCTGTCTATTCGTATATCGGTATGCAGTCGCCGCATTATGGCACTTGCCAATACCCTCGTCATAGAAGACAGCTGATTGTGCTTTACGCCAATTCTCCACGCTTGTTTACAGCTCAATGTCTGTGTCAAAGTGTTGTCTTCATAACCAACGGTTCATGAGTAGAGATGAAACTCAGAGGGAGCTAGTTACGGGCTATATTGTGAGTGATCAAACACTTCCCATCGAAAACGCTGCGGAATCATATTCAGTGCCCGGTCAGAATGCGGCCGAGAATATTTTCATGCAAGAGGAAAGGCATTATGTTATTTGGACTGCATGGCATCAGGCGAAATTTCTCATCAGGCTTTCATACTTGGCGGGAAACCCAGTTTTATACGCACCTTTATGAGCTCCCTGTTGGCTCAGAACTGAAAACAACAACACTACGCGATTGACGGGTATAGTACAGACACTGCCCAACATCACTGCCCAAAGATCGACGGATCGTCACTGTGGTTCCCATTTCGTGACCTATTTGAACTTAGTTTCCGAATAGCCCCGTACAGGAGGCAGTCAGATGAACACGAGACAGATGGAAGAAAAGTAAGATATCTAAGGAAACTTATTTCAGGAGTAATAGCCATAACTGTAAATACATTTGGCTCACTAAGAGTCAAGATGGCCAATACCTTGACGGAAAAATGTTTGTGTTTAGCGACAGAACCATGACTGTACCCAGACGTGTACCAATCCGTCCGAAGCGAATCGGCAGCTTCAAATGTGTTCCTTCAGGACTCCAAAGACATGGAAATACAGCGTGAGGATTGATGGAGACTGTATTGAGGATGTGTAAGGGCTTCCAAGAAAAACTTCTGAATCCTAGTTGAAACAACCGTGGCAACAGAATGCCGTATCCCAAGATTCCTGGGTGTTTGGATTTGGTGGAGCACTTCAATTCTTGCAGCGTCCATTTACTGCATTTATTGTTGTACTTTAATCTCGGAGCCGTGTTCCAGAGAGCCAATGAGCAGTGGTGTCTTGCAGTAAAAGGAAAAGATCATGATGACTTCACGAAGGTAGTATGCACAGCTCTTGAATTTTTCGGTGGGGGAGAGTCGGTATGCTTCCATTGTTGGCTCTGAGGCTTGGCCTCCGTCTCAAAATGACGACGCAACGTTTTTATCTTCCGAAACAATACTGGTCAGAAAACGATGTTTTTTACCATGATACCGTGCCATGTGATGCAGTGATGTTGACATGCTGCTCAACTGCTGCTCCTCCATCAGACTGTGGGGAGCCTACCACGCACAGATTTCCTGGAGTTTCAGATGCTGTCGTGATGGCATGACTGATACCAGGACTGATGCCCAACTTGAGGCGAATGCCTTCCACCGTCCGCCGCCATTTCTGATGACAGCATCCACGGCAGCAGTTACGGAAGTGGCTGCGACACGACGAGCTTTTTCTGACCGACTACTGTCTTCGACTTGCACCCGACCTCCTCGAAATCGTTTATTCTATGCAAACACACGCGCAGGTGACAGCTTGTGTTCGCCTTACACATCAGACGCTCTGGATGAATTTCACTCCCTGACTCTCCCTACCCACTCAGAATCCGCACTACACGTTGCTGTTCCTAGTTTCCGGCCTCCATAGTGAAGTCGGAAGCTCACACGACTTGCTGGTCTCACGTCGTTCAGGTCTAAAGAGATTCATAATAGAAGGCATTTAAATACAGACACTAACTTGCGTCACCAGTGATCGCTCGATGCCTATTATACAGTCAGTCTCGATTTCACTGGACGGCACCTTAAAGATGTCAGGATATATTTCATCATATTATACTGCTCCAGCCGGCCGGAGTGGCCGTGCGGTTCTAGGCGCTACAGTATGGAGCCGAGCGACCGCTGCAGTCGCAGGTTCGAATCCTGCCCCGGGAATGGATGTGTGATGTCCTTAGGTTATTTAGGTTTAATTAGTTCTAAGTTGTAGGTGACTGATGACCTCAGAAGTTAAGTCGCATAGTGCTCAGAGCCATTTTTTGTACTGATCCAGCTATATGGAGTAATAAGGGGGAAGGATACTAGTCTAGCAACGCTACTAACTTTGCTGCTCCGTTTGCCTCCGAATAATTTTACTTGGATCCTTGATTTTTTGGATTACATTCGATACGTTACAAAAGAAAGGTCGTATATGTAGTGATTGTAATCACTGTCCATGTGTTTAGTGTCTCCTGCTTTATCGTTTACCGTTTGGTAGTGCAAGATTTATATGATACTAAGTCCGAGCAGTATGGGGGATGGATGCTGGTCAATCTGGTGAAGGCGGAGAACCATTACAGCTTCCCAAGTGCACGGCAGTGGCATCACATGACGTACTGAAAGTGTTTAGTGTGCATTACGGTCCCCGAATTTAGATGAATGACTTTAGGTCACTGACCTAAACTTCCAGTCACAAATCAATCAGCAGAACACCAACATGTAGAGGATTTCGACTAGGAGCTGCTCAGTAAAGTCGTTGAAGCACTACTATACCTACCAGACAGTATACAAGCTCCTGAGAACGTACATAGGCAAATGACTGCAATAGTCACAAAAATTCTGTGTCCGTGAATAAGATCTCGACTAGGCATTTTAAGATAGAGGGAAGTGGTAACGGAAAATAAAATGAATAGGGACATTCCCCCCTCCCATCGGCGAAACTAGGACTTGTGCCAAAGACGTTCCCCCCTCCCCAGGACGAATTTAGGGATTGTGCCCAAGACCAAGTTAAGATACTGAAGTCACAGTAGACACTCAGGCACAGTTCGTTTCTGCTCGATGTCTATCAACCTAGATTTGTGCAAATCCACATATTAACGCTGTAAAAATGCAGGACAGTTGCCAGAAGTACAGTCAGCATCGAGGGAGGGTCGGAGACATCCAGCGACAAGCAGCGGCTGATGTTTAACAACAAAAACACGTGCCTTAACGTGTGGCCACATGATATGCGACATGCCTCATCACAAGGGACCATGACGGACCAGGAATGGTACAGTATCAGACACATTATCGACAGTGCTTATGTGTATGAGTGCAGGTGTGATGAAAGGCTTATTTCAGTTTATACTTTTGTATTACATCACCTGTAGTTGCCTTTCAGATGAAAATTAAAAATAATAGCTCAGGTGCTGAGCACCTGAAAATAAAGAGCATGTGATGGTTTTGGATGTGAGACGCTTTTCAGTAAAGCAGTAACATGGCTGATAATATGAATGTTGTGTAATTGAATTATTAGGTGGAAAACAGTTAATGTGTACTTATTTTGTTTAGTAGTTAACCATTTTCTTATCTATTGTCTATTTGCTATGTTAAAATCAAAGGGTATTGAGTCACGTGAGTAAGATGGATGTATTCAGTGTATGTGCAAATATGTTCAGAAAAAAAGAAATAGAACACCTGGAACAACTCGGGATAGGACGTTCAAATTTACTGGACTTGTTCATTAGTATGTTCCGCAGAAATGATCAGTATTTGAACCATGTCAGCCAGCGGTTTCAGAGTCAACATCGATAAAGCGACGCAATATCAGCTAACGGTGAAAATACCCACGGCTCTCGTTATCACTATAAAACGAAGTTAATGGATTGGTGTGAATTGAGCATACGTGCGGGATGTCTCACAGATTAATGCGCGAACCGTACCGTCAAACCAGTGAGTTTTAAAGAGGGCGCGTTATTGGCACGAGTCAATGTGATGCAATCATCACGGAAGGCGTAGAACACCAGGCGGATCATATCACACTACACACCCCCCCCCCATCCCCCCCGCCCCCCGGGAAAATCGATACCTCATCCGAATGGCACTGCAGGACATATCTGCATCTTCCTTGGCTCTGGCGCTACAGTGGAACAGCGAAACACATCGCACACTATCAGGGGTGACAGTCGATCACTGTTTACGACGGCATGGGTTACGAGGCCGTGTCCACTTCTCCACCTACCTTTTACGAAAGTGCAGAAACGTGCTAGCCGGCAATGGTGTATGGAACGACATCATGTCACTGGGACCATGAAAGTCATCAGATAGTGTTTTCGGATGAATCCAGGTTCTGTTAGTTTGGAAAAGATGGCTGTATTTTGGTTTGCCGCAGACGGGGGGTGTGGCATCACAGTAACTGCGTTCGCACAAGATGTACAACGCCAGCACAAGGCCTCATGGTCGGGTTGCTATTGGGTAAATCCACTAATCACATTTGGTGCGTGTCCAAGCCACTGTAACCGGTGTGACCTGTAGACATACCAATTCTGCACAATATCCCAGGCGCCATTTTTCAGCAAGGCAATGCACGAGCACATGTTGTTGTACTAACAAGTGCCTTCTTGGTGTCACAGGATGTCAGCCTTTGAACTGCCCCGGCAGACCATCAGACTTGTCGCCAATCGAAAATGTGTAGGATATGGTGAAACGGCAGGTGCAGCGCTGTGGACCAATGCCAACTGCGACAGATGAATTTTGGAACCAGGTGAATGCAGCATGGATGGCTATAAGAAAGGACCTCATTCGCGCCTTATACGCGTCGATGGAAACACGCATGAACCTATTTATCAGGGCCCACAGTGGACCCTGTGTCTACTACGCAGCATGACACATGCTGAATACGAGGCGACTGAATGATAATTATACCTGCACAACATACTAATTTACATGTCCTGTGAATATGAACGTCCTATGAAAGAGCTCAAAAAAACAATAAATATATTTAATCAAAATCAAAGCAAACAATACATATACAAATTTGGAAAAAACTTTTAATTTACGTACGAAAAAAATGAAATTTTTTCTGAGAATGAGTGTACATATACAAGTTCAACAGTATGCTGAAAGTTGTAAGTGTTTGTGTTTGTATTCTCTGATAAATGAATTGTCTGTAACCTTGCCATCATGTTGAATGCTTGAAGGATAACGTATGTGCTAATATGTGATTTCAATTTTATTACCTGGATGATTATGACTGGTTTGGTTTCTGTTGCTTTCCAAATTTTCTTGCCAAATTTGAAAAGTTCATTAGTGGGTGAATTGTTTAACTGTCTTACAGTGATCTTTCTTCTTTGGGATGTGGTGTGCATGTAGTTGGTGTATGGTTGTCGTGACTAGTGGTACTACCAGATGCTATTGTTGAAACTGGACTAGATGTGCTTAGTGTAGTAGGACACAGTGTATGTGCTTGTATTCATTTTGTACTGAAGAACCAGTTTCTGTATAATAAACAGTTCTTCATATAACTGTGGCCCATGAGGACTTACTGATCTTTACAAACGATCAACATATTGAGTGACTCTGTACTTCACTGTTTGGTGTTTACTCGCTCTGCACCGGTAACTTACTAAGTGTGCAGGGTGTATAGGAATGCAGTGATTTTCGTACTTCTGTATAGTGACAAGCGTTATAGTATACACAATCAGGACAAAGATTACGGCGATAGAATTTGCCTCACACGTGCAAGTGAAAGAAGGTTGACCTCTAATAACGACAGAGATCCTCTTTGCGAAGAAGGAAGTTCACCGATGGATTCAGTGGACCTTTCGTTGTGTGGACTGAGGACAAAGCTACATTCTGCCGCGTGACAAATGGTTCAAATGGCTCTGAACACTACGGGACTTAACTGCTGTGGTCATCAGTCCTCTAGAACTTAGAACTACTTAAACCTAACTAACCTAAAGACATCACACACATCCATGCCCGAGGCAGGATTCGGATCTGCGACCGTAGCGGTCGCGCGGTTCCAGACTGTAGCACCTAGATCCGCTAGGCCACCCCGGCCGGCGCCGTGAGACAGATTACTCTTTTGTTATCCTTTGTATGAATAACACGTGCTCTATGCAACTCACGAACTGATGTTAGTTACGTCACTTTGGTTTTGACGAGTTTCTGAGTGGTAGGCTTAATACCTTTTTGATGTTTACATCAAAGAAACTGGTGTACGCATGCATATTCAAATACAGAGATATGCAAACAGGCAGAATACGGCACTGCGGACAGCAACGCATTTATAAGACAACAAGTGTCTGTCGCAGTTGCTATATCGGTTTCTGCTTCTGCAATGGAATGTTATCAAGACTTAAGTAGTTTGAACGTGGTGTTATAGTCGGTGAACGAGCAATGGGACATAGCATCTCCGAGGTGGCCATGAAGTGGGGATTTTCCCTTAAGACCATTCCACGAGTGTACCGTGAATGTCGGGAATCCGGTAAAACATCAGGTCTCCGACATCGCTGCAGCAGGAAAAAGATTCTGCAAGAACGTGACCAACTACCACTGAAGAGAATCACTCAAGGTGATAGAAGTCCAACGCTTCTGCAAATTGCTGCTGATTTTAATGCTTGGCCGTCAACAAGTGTCTGCGATCTGCCCATTCAAAGAGACAACATCGGCATGGGCTTTCAGAGCCGAAGGCACTCTCGTGTATCCTTGATGACTCCACGACACAAGGCTCTACGCCTCGCCTAGGTCCGTCAACACCGACCTTGGACTGTTGATGACTGGAAACATATTGCCGGGTCGGCCGAGTCTCGTTTAAAATTACATCTAGTGGATTGACGTGTACAGGTATGGAGACAACCTCATGAATCCATGGACCCTGCACGTCGGCAGGGGACTGTTCAATCTGATGGAGGCTCTGTAATGGTTTCGGGCGTGAGCAGTTGGAGTGATATGGAACCCCTGATACGTCTAGATACGACTCTGACACGTGAAACGTACTTAAGCATCCTGTCTCATCACCTGCTTCCATTCATGTACAATGTGTATTCCGAGGAACCTGGGCATTTCCAGCAGGACAATGCGACGCGCCACACGTCCAGAATTGCTACAGAGTGGCTACAGAGCATTCTTCTGACTTTGAACACTGCCGCTGCTCACCAAACTCCGGAGATGTGAACATATTGAGCACATCTGTGATGCCTTGCAACGTGCTGTTTGGAAGAGATCTCAACCCCTCCAACTCTTACGGATTTATGGACAGCTCTGCAGGATTCATAGTGTCAATTCCCTCCAGCAGCACTTGACGTTAGTTGCGACCATGCCACGTCAAATGGTTCAAATGGCTCTGAGCACTATGGGACTTACGAAATAAGGTCATCAGTCCCTTAGAACTTAAAACTACTTAAACCTAACTAACCTAAGGACATCACACACATCCATGCTTGAAGCAGGACTCGAACCTGTGACAGTAGCAGACGCGTGGCTCCTGACTGGAGCGACTAGAACTACTCGGCCACAGCGGCCGGCCACGCCACGTCGTTTTGCGGCATTTCTGCGTCCTTGCGGGGGCCCTACACGATACTAGGTAGGTGTACCGGTTACTTTGGCTCTTCAGTGGAGTTCGAATGAGGTTGCATGAATTTTTTGTATTAATCAAGTTACTAGAACCTTCTCTATCGTTTATGGACTGCACTGATACATCAGAGTCAGGCCATCAAAAACAAAGACTGTCAAACGGCCTAATGGGCGTAAGAAATCGAACTCAGCTCTAAAGACCAACAATTGTTCACAGTCTCGTTGGAATGCAGGCAGCGTCCATACGTAAATAGCAGAACTCGCTCTCATGAAGAAGATGGATAGAACCGTCGTCGAAATATTGTGCATAAAATGGAATTGATAATTTGGCAGAACACCAGAAGACACTATTAATCCGTACAATAGTTGTAACAGAAGAGGTTTGAGTTCCGCCACGAGAAAAAATTCTGTTTGATGCTAGGTGACGTTTGTCTCTAATGCAGTCACATTTAATGAGAATTGATGGCAGTATTTTATTGATGTGTATGATAAAGATTGTTCTTGTATTATATGCTATGGAGAAACTGAGTTGTCATTACGACAGTGTAACGAATGTGTTTAAATTCCAAACAGTTAAGCTTTGTAGCTAAACATGCATTAATTATTATGCTGTCCGAAAACTTTTCCAAGCTACTGTGTCCCGTGCAATCCTCTGCCTCTCCGAATAACTACTGGAACCTACAACCTCCTAAACCTGTTTACTGTATTCATCTCTTCATCTCCCTCTACAACTTCTACCCCCTAGATACACTTTCACATACATTGGTGATTGTTTGGTGTCTCAAATGTGTTTGGTGTCTCAAATGTGACCTATCGACCGATCGGTTCTTCTAGTGTTGTAGTGCCACAAATTTCTTTGTTACGCCATAAATTTCTTTTCTCCCTAGTTCTGTTCTGCACCTCCACATGTGTTACATGATTTACTCATTTAATCTTCAGCATTCTTCTGTAACACCTCATTTGAAAAACTTCCGTTCTCATCTAGTCTGAATATTGATTGTCAGCGTTTCATGTCCGCATAAGCCTATACTCCAGACCAATACTTTCAGATGCGTTTCCTTGCACTTACATCTACATTCGACTTTAACAAATTTGTCATCTTCGAAAACGGTTTTCTTCCCATTACCAGTCTCCATTTTTTATCCTCCTCCCTCGCTCATCATCAGTTATTTTACTGGGAAAATAGCATATCTTATCTACTATTTCAGTATCTTATTCCTAATCGAATTACCCCAGTATCACCTGATAACATTGAACCATATTTTGCTTTCGTTGCTCCTCTTATATCCCGTCCAGCCCGTTCAACGTCTCTTGCAAGTACTTTGCTACCTCTTGACAGAATTATAATGTCTTCGGTAAACCTCAAAGCTTTTATTTCTCCTTCTTAAATTTTCATCACCTTTGAAAATTTTTTCTTCATTTCCTTCACAGATCATTCGAAGTTCTGACTGAATTATGCTTGGAATAGGTTAGAATCCTGTCTCACTGCCTTCTCAGCGGCTGCCTCCGTTTCATTCCCCTTATCACTGAGGTCTGGTTTCTGTGCAAATTGTACATATATGACTTTTTGCTACTTGTATTTTACCGTATCTATTATCAGAAGTAGGGTGATGCTGAGGGAATTAGATTAGGAAATGAGACACTTAAAGTAGTAAAGGCGTTTTGCAATTTGGGGAGCAAAATAACTGATGATGGTCGAAGTAGAGAGGATATAAAATGTAGACTGGCAGTGGCAAGGAAAGCGTTTCTGAAGAATAGAAATATGTTTACATCGAGTATAGATTTAAGTGTCAGGAAGTCATTTCTGAAAGTATTTGTATGGAGTGTAGCCATGTATGGAAGTGAAACATGGACGATAAATAGTTTGGACAAGAAGAGAATAGAAGCTTTTGAAATGTGGTGCTACAGAAGAAAGCTGAAGATTAGATGGGTAGATCACATAACTAATGAGGAAGTATTGAATAGGATTGGTAAGAAGAGAAGTTTGTGGCACAACTTGACCAGAAGAAGGGATCGGTTGGTAGGACATGTTCTGAGGCATCAAGGGATCACCAATTTAGTATTGGAGGGCAGCGTAGAGGGTAAAAATCTTAGAGGGAGACTAAGAGATGAATACACTAAGCAGATTCAGAAGGATGTAGGTTGCAGTAGGTACTGGGAGATGAAGAAGCTTGCACAGGATAGAGTAGCATGGAGAGCTGCAGCAAACCAGTCTCAGGATTGAAGACCACAACAACAACAACAATTATCAGAAGTTCAAAGAGTGTATTCCAGACGAAATTGCCGAAAGCTTTCTCCAATTCTCCAAAAGCTACAAACATAGATTTGCCGTTGCTTAATCTGTCCTACAAGACAAGTCGTAGCGTCAGTATTGTCTCGCGTAATTTCTCTAGAATCCAAACTGACCTTCCCAGACATAGGCTTCTGCTAGTTTCACCATTTCCTTCTAAATAATTCATGTTAGTATTTTTCAACCATGAGTTGTTAATCTGATAGTTCGATATGACTCGCGCCTGTCAGCATCTATTTTCATTGTAATCTGTATTATTGTATTCTTCTTAAAGTCTGAGGGTATATCGCCTGCCTGATCTCGTATTTGTATTTATAACCCTGTACTCACCTGACCTTAAATCCTGTATTGCCACCGAACTTCACTAATCTTCACTATATCTAAATTCAACCTACCCATATCAGTTTTTAAATTTTCTAAGTTGCCTCCCCGATTAAGGAATCTAA
Organism: Schistocerca americana; assembly: GCF_021461395.2. NCBI lineage: Eukaryota > Metazoa > Arthropoda > Insecta > Orthoptera > Acrididae > Schistocerca > Schistocerca americana. The sequence continues at coordinate 383,231,462 of NC_060123.1, read as the reverse complement.
CATTCCACGCTCCGACCCCTAGATTAGGAGTTTCGATGACGAAATTCTCTTGAGTAGTCCCCTCATTGGAGATCTGAATCGGGGACTACTTTACCTCCGGACTGTTTTAACCAATAGGATGTCATCATCATTAAACCAAACAGTAGAGCTGCGTGTCCTGGGGAAGAATAAGGGTAGCAGTTTACCCATGCTTTCTATCATTCGCAGAACCTGCACAGGAAGGCCGCGTTCAGTTGTTATTACAAGGGTAGATCAGTGAATCATTCAGTCTACATGCAGTACAAGCACTGCAAAAGCTGCTGCCCTTATTCAGTAACAACACGTTGCCTAAACTCACACCAGATTTCCCTCCATTGTGGTTTCACCTGTGGTACAGCTATCTGTGTCGTTGAGACATGCCATTACGGCAAGGTACACGGTTCATGGTAGAAGGATGCATGAATTATTTGTTATAACAAGTTGATAAAAACCCTTTCCTCAAGTGGTGTGTATACTATTTCATTTAATGTGTGGTCAGAGCTATTTTTCCGCCATTCGAACCTGTAGAAGTGTACCCTTAATACAGATGGGATAGTCAGTAAAGTATCCTCTTCCTTTTATCCAATTTGCAAATAAAAATAGAAAATGGCAAGAATATTTGTTGTGACGACCGTAATAATCCAAAGCAGGATGAATATATGCCCAATTCAGGCTGCTTTACAATCTTTAGCCAGAGGATAGTCGTATGGTCTTCAAGTATATAGATAATTACAGAATTTCTACCGAAATATAAAAATATTACAGAGAATTGTCATAGGAGTGCATAACTCATTACCCATACAAAAAGGCTATAATAGTCTCGAAGAACTGTACAACTTTAATTTTCTGTTCTCAAGAAAGATTAGATAACGACATGAGTGGGAGCGAGAAAGACTGATTCAGGGGAAGTAGAGCATTTAGAGCGGTTGCCTTAGTGGTAGCTTGACTGCTTTTGTTACGCGACAACGCTCTTCTATTCGAACTAGCATCGTTAAAATAGATGTTGTGGTTTTACGTGCAATAAGCGATCGTCGAATGGGGTGCTTCCTTCTAAGGTTTCAGCACCACATGAGTACTTAGCCCGTATGGCGCACAGACTGTAACCTCCATGTTGCTTGGTGGCAGGCTATACTGAAAGTAGAAGCACGTGTTATCCTAAAGGCTATGAAGTGTGAACTTGCTGGTCTGTTTCTAAATCCTATCTACAGAAGGATGATAAAGGAGATAGACAAATAGAATTCCTCAACAAATTTCGGCTAGCAATAGCGAGTACACTTCTCAAAAACCACAAGAGAACACGATGTCTTGTAAAAGACTTGGAGATACGAGAAGATACTAGCTGGATTACATCAGAGTCATACAAAGATTCTGAAATGAGTTATTGGAATTACGATACATCGAGAAGCAGATACAGATTCGGACAACAACAATGAAAAAAATGAAATGAGCGTATGGCATCGTTGCCCGGAAGGCCCTATTCGGGGAAGTTAAGCCGCTAAGTAATAGTCTTATTTCATTCGACGCCACATTGGGTGACTTCCGCGCCGGTGATGAGGATGAAAAGATGATGAGGACTACACAACACATAGTCCCTGAACGGAGAAAAACCTCCAAGCAAGCCAGGAGGCGAACCCGGGCCCGCTTGCATTTGAGGCGAGCACGTTACCACCCAGCTAAGCAAGCGGACAGCAATGAAAAGCAGGCTGAAGTGTAAGAGTACCGTCATGAAGAATCAACATGGAATGATGTGGGATACTGAATCACCGAAGAATGCTAGAGTGCCACTGAAGTTCCCTGAGATAGTTCCGTTGACAACGTATGGACGTCTCTGAAAAGGCAGTGATAGAAATCGGACAGGATTGTACCTGTGAAGAAAGATTGTAGCTGTGGCGAAGCCTTGCGTAACAGAAGAAGTACGTCAATTATTGGACGAAAAGAAAAAGTGCAAAAACTCCTCACCATTCACCGGTGAGTGCTTGGGCTGACATAAAATAAGTTGGAAATAAATAATGAGATGCGGAGTTAGGAAGAGACGCTTTTTGAGTTACGTCGAATGGCAAAGAACTATGGGGTAATACTGCATGTTGAAGATGTCGTACGAACGATAATCGGGACAATTTAACAGGCAATAGATGTAGTACCATGAATCTTGCAAGGATGCAGAAGGTGATGGTTAGGCGCTAGTTGGATGATGTTGCAAACGATATTGAAAAATGCCGGCAACGATATCTAAAAGCTGAAAGACATTGTGGAGGGAATGATGGAGGTTGCGGATAATAACACAATGATGATGGAATGGCACATTACTCATTTGCCAGACTTTGAGGACGGTGTGCTAAACAGCACACATACATTGCGGAAGATGATAACAGAGCTAACAGAATATTCGAGGCCAACGATCGACGTAGTGAACAGGTGCCTGGGAGATATACAAATCCGGTTGCATGTTTGGACTCAAGGGTTGAGGTCGAAATGCTTTTACAGTCGCTAGCTGACAGCGGATGGTATGCTCGGGTGAAGTCACAGGAAGCTATTCGTCATGCACTGCATGGGCAATCTAGTGATGCTGCTGCTGCCCCAGAGCAAACTTGGCTGAATTACGAAAGATTCGTAAGGATGTGCCACCGGGCATGGAACTAAAAAAAAAAAAAAAAATTCCTTTGAACTACCATGTAGCGACAATTGAAGTCAAGGTAGACCAAGCATGACTCTATGTACTGGGCCAGTTCTACAGTGCAAACGACAGTGCATGGTATAAATGTTTACCATACCTCTTGAAGCGCGAAGTCCTATCGAAGTATGGACGACGGAGGTAATACTGATTTCTGAGAACAGGAGACGAAGTGCTTTAATGTCAAAGAAATAAATCCATCGCTACTAAACGGAAAATTTTGCAATATGTCCAACTGATCAAGAGTGCCAAAGGCATTACATTTACGCCATATGTACAGGCAGGGATTGCAATGGCACATCCTAGAGCCAAACCTCTATTTTCAACGAGGGAACTGCATTTGATATACTCCGTGAATGATGACAGAGTAGAGGCAGCATAGTGATGTGAAGTGGGGCAGATGGAAACTACATGGCAGTGAACTGGTGATCAGTGAGACACCTAAAGACGTAACAGAGCCAACAGTCCACTTCATAACCACTCTTAACTGGATCACTAAGATGAGTGAAGCATAGTTGTACTGGCCGGATAAATCACTAGGAGTGTTCTCCACACGAAACCTGGCCTATCTCAATAATACTCTAGAAACCGACCTCATTCTCCCCTTCAGCCAACTCACAAGGTTGTATTTTTGCAAAACGGATGCTTCAACATATGCAGCAATTCTTGGACAACCAACACTGTACAGTCGTGGCTATGGGCGACACTATATCTGGCACCATGACAGATCTGATTCAGTCCTGTGTAGCCTTCATGTGCCTCCGGTACACGAACTACCAGTAGACTAGACTATTAGTCGAGAAGAAGATACGTCTCAGTAGGAGCAGCCACTCAGGCGGAGAGACATCCACCCATGGGATCCTCCGGTACACCAACTACCAGTAGACTAGACTATTGGTCGAGAAGAAGATACAACTAAGTAGGAGCAGACGCTGTGAAAAACGAGTCGTTAAAAAGTTTGTTGAGAGGGAAAGAACTCTCCAGTATTCTGTAATTTGTTACGCGGCAGATCAATAAAGTAAATTATGCATACACCTGTTCCGATTGGGTTAAAGACTTTCCTGAGCGAATCAATTTATTTTTAAGTAGTTGTTACGAAATGATAAACGGGAATGAAGAATTTAGTAACATATTTCCATGGGTTTGTAAGTGGTCATTTTGAGAAGTTACTGGTTATGGGAAAAATGGAAAAACCCGTTGGATATTATCATAGGTTAAGTACACACTTAGTAAAACTTGAGGTTTAAACTAACAATTCTCAAGGCAAATGTACTACAGACAGTTTTTCAGTTTCGGGACTATGTTGAGTCTTTGTAGAATGGTCATTAGCTAAGATCCAACGACTGAATCTACGAAGTTAGGGACTTGTGTAAGGCCGCCACTGTTCTTTTTTTGGGGGGGTGGGGGGGGGGCTGATACGTTAAATAGCGACGTTGTTACAGCTTTTGAAAAAGACAATGATAGCATGTGAGCTCAGCATTGACTAAGTGGCTTTACCTCTGATACAACAATGCCACTTGCAATTTACCACACTGCACGCCAGCAATAGAGACTGCACAACCGAAAGACAGAACTGCTGCAGCACTGGTAGGATGGTTACTACACATCGAAGCCCCAGACTTATTATCGCCTACGTCATTAAAAGCAGTGTGTCAGCAAAACAAGAATGCAACGAACCACTGCCAATACTCGTCAGTTTTAGTTAAATCTGGCAGCCATGGGGTGAGGTCTACGCCAGAAAATGAGGCGATACAGTTCGAAAAGTGGCCACCATGAGACTTGAACTACTCTAACAGCTAGCTTACTGCCCTCTCCAAGGCCAATGCTGTGGACATAGCACATTCAGCCCTGGGCTTACTTCAGTCACAGTCAGCATTCTGTCCTGAGCGGCACCTTTTCGTGACCAGCGTGACGCAGCCGCTGAAGCGCCTACCCCCGTGCGGGCATACTGCCGCTGAAAGCCATCGCTTGCAAAAGCCAACTACCACCGCCGAGAGCTGTGTTCCTCCACAACGACCACGGCAGCAAACCACGACTTCCGGTGTATCCTGCCATGGGTTGCAGAGCTGTGCCTAGGCAGCTTATTACGTCAGCGTTCTTACTGAAGCACTCTTGTCACAGCTGATCACAGCTGCCTGCTGCATCAGCATCTTCCCAGTCGCTACAGTCATCAAACACCCTAAGGGAACTGCCATGAAAGAACGCCGTTCTTCAGTAAAATGTGTGACTAGCAAAAACATGTGTCTGAGCAGCTTTCGGTCATCATCCTGCCAATTCCCCACCTCAACGCAACCCTGCCACTGTATGGGTCTTCCAGCCTGGGCTTCCACAGTCTACACAGCGTTTGGCATTAACGTTTCTTGTGTGTATGAAATCTACTGATTATCATTATGGTGATGATGATAAGGCGTTACGTGGAACGCTATATGCAGTTTTTGCTGTTGTGTGCATACATGTGAGAGCAAATTTAATGATGAAGTAGTATACTATATAGCATAAACAAAGAGACGAAATACGGAGGTGTAACATTATGCACTCCTTCTCTCTCTCTAACTCCCCCCCCCCTCACTCTCTGTGTGTGGTGTGTGTGTGTGTGTGTGTGTGTGTGTGTGCGTGTTCCTCGTCCGCGACTGTCTTAACTGAACAGGCTCGGTAGGCAGTGCAGGATTGCGTTTGAAAGTGAAGAACACTGGGACAAACGTGTTGCCGATCGCGAAGCAGTATGCCGAGTCCGACGTCGACCACCAAAGTAGGAGTCGAAGCGCCACTGGCCGCCAAACTTCGACGCACGGCCCTGCCACCACACTCCGGAGCAGTGGCCAACCTGCAAGCCGTTCCACGCCACACCACTCCTCACCACATGGCAACCGACAGCATCAGGCAGTAGTCGTCACACGGCAGCAGGTTCGACAAAGCTAAGTGTTGGCAGCTGGCACATTAATTTCTCAGTTCTCTATCTCACAGTCAGTTTATCTATGGAGTACGAATTTAGCGAAATGGTGAGAAAGAAGTCAGCTAATGACGTTGATTCTGGAGGGAGTGGGAGTGAGCCTCAGAGCCCACACGGACAGGGAGAAGACGCAGAAGCTAGCATAGTGGCTATGCTTAGATCATTAATGAGCCAAATGGGGGAATTCAAACCTGAATTAAAAACTGGTATGGACGATTTCAAGACTGAATTAAAAACTGATAAGGGGGATATGGACAGTTCTTTCTGGGGGAAAATCAGAGAATTAAATTATAAATTGAGGTATTTACAAAAAAAATGAAGAGGTAGAAGGAAATTTGAATGTTAAGATTGATGTAGTGGCTGTTGGATTAAGAGGTAGAATTGATTCAGGCAGGCCGTTATGTGATACAAGAAATGATGAGACAAGGCAAGCTCTGATTGATGAGGATCAGAGGATATTGCTAGTTGTGATAAAACCAGAACTTAGTTATTATGTCAACTGGCAGGGACCACTAGCGACCTAAGAAAGGAACTTGAAAATGTGGCTCCTATTACTGTAAAGAATAGTGAAGAAACTGACAAAGTTAACAGTAGATTAAGTAATGCATGAGGGTTGGAACTTAAATAGTGGCAACTATTTATACAGAAGAGTTACATGTTTGAACCTGTTACTGCCCTTCAAAGTAGTCACCAGCGTTGTGTAGAACCCGTTGCCAGCGATGTGGAAGGCATAGTAAACCATTAGCAGAGCTTGTTCTGTTGATGGTGCGAATGGAGTGGTCTAGTGCCTGTCGAATCTCTGTAACAGTTCTCAAGTGAATGCCACGAAGTGGTTCCTTCATCTTCGGAATGAAATCAAAGTCACAAGGACGTAAGTCCGGGGAGTATGGTGGATGGTACAGTACTTCCCAGTCTCATCGACAGAACAGAGCAGCCAAAGCTTTCATTGTATGCGCCTGGACATTGTCGTGCAAAATGATGAGTGGGTTGCGCAGAAAGTGTCGCCACTTCTTTTGAAAAACTGGTCGGAGGTGATGCTCCAAAAACGAACTGTAATACTGTGCATTGACGGTCTACCGTGGAGGAATGTAATGCGTTAGGATAACACCATTACAGTCGTACACGAGAATCACCATAACTTCAGACCGTTCCATTTGTAACATCAATGGAACAGGCTCACTAACAGTATACCACGCCTTCCACATCACTGGAAACGGGTTCTACACAATGCTACTGACTACTTTGAGGGACAGTAATAGGTGCAAACACGTAACTCTTTTGTATCGGTTGTGAATAAATAGTTGCCACTATTTAGGTTCCAACCCTCGCAGAATTATGTGGGGCTAATGGGAGTATGGGGTGGCCTATGGTACAAGTACCCAGTGGTAAGACTTTTTCAAGGGAAAGCAAGTACGATGCTGTAGATTTTCTGGCAGCATGCAAGGATTGTTTTATTGATGGTATGAGTGACAACAGCAAAATTAATCTGGTAAGAAGACTGTTCAAATTGGTTCAAATGGCTCTGAGCACTATGGGACATCTATGGTCATCAGTCCCCTAGAACTTAAAACTACTTAAACCTAACTAACCTAAGGACAGCACACAACACCCAGTCATCACGAGGCAGAGAATATGAAGATTGTTGGAAGGTTCTGCTCAGAAATGGACAAATCAATGGACTGAACAATATAAATCATATAATGTATTTGAACAGATGTTTCATTTTTTGAATGAGCCAGTCTGTAGAGGAGGTAGCCGAACGATGAGAGAATTGTGTCATTAGGAATTAAGAAATTTGGTACATTTGATAGGTCATTGGGAATTTTGACTAAGATTTCTACTATGCAATTGAACCTCAATGTAGACCAGTGCCGGCCGAAGTGGCCGTGCGGTTAAAGGCGCTGCAGTCTGGAACCGCAAGACGGTCGCAGGTTCGAATCCTGCCTCGGGCATGGATGTTTGTGATGTCCTTAGGTTTAACTAGAAGGGAGAACCGATAGAGGTACTCAGGGTACCCTCCGCCACACACCGTCAGGTGGCTTGCGGAGTATGGATGTAAATGTAAATGTAGATGTAGATATGGAAAAGGTTACCTGAAAATGTACAGTGGGAACTGATTTTTCAACAGATTCTATAGAAAATGTCTTCGATTTAATTGAGAGGATGGACAAGGCGATGTGCTATAAGCAAAACTCAGGGGGTAATAATTCAGTGAGTAATCAGAGGAATAATGGAGAGAAAGAAATAATGTGAGTTGGGGTAGTAACCATCATAATTCAAGCAGGGAGGAAATCAGAATGATAATTAGAAAGAAACCAGAGATAGAATTCAAAATAAAACTTGGAGGGATAACAGGGAAAGATTTAATGATGTTGTACCAGAGAGGTGCATGGGGAAATGGAAACAGGAGTGATAAAAGGCCAATACAAGAACAAAGAGATGGTAGAGGAGCAATTAATGCAAAGGGGCCACAGGGAAAAAATTCTTTAAGCTGAGATTTTTTTTTCCAAAAAGGGTCCAATTTGGTGCAATAAACCATTCAGGAAATAGGGCCATGAGATGGTAAAAGTAATGTGGAGGAAATAATGGTGGATCTTCTAATAGTTTTAGGCAAAATAATGGGAGCTGTTTTAATGAAAGTGAAAGCAGTGGAACAAGTGAAGAGAAGGTATTGAATCACAATTATAGGCAAACCAACAGGATGTTTGTTGATCATGATAAAAATAAACAAATGAGGGAAGAAAGGATTTGTGGAATGGAAGCAATTATGGGGAAAGGTGAGATGTTTGGAGGCTGGCTTAATCAGCTTGGTAAGAGGAGGGCCTTTAGTAGTAAAAATAGTAGGAAATGTAGGAACCACAAGAAAAGAATAAATGTTGGGTATTTGTTAAATAAAAGGGATAAATATCTGGGAGATAATGATCCAGATAGTTTAGGCTTGGCAATTATTTTAAGTAATGAGCATGTATCAGCTGTGCAGCCTGTGGGAGAAAATGTGTGCTGTGCTGTTGAGAGTGTGTTGAATGGAATGGAACTTTTACCAGTCGTAAGAGGTATAAATTATATGGAGGCAGTGTGAATGTATTAAACAGTGAGGAAGCAGTAGATCCTATATCAGCTGTTATCATGGGTAATGATGTTGATATGTGCACAAGGCTGCAGAATGTGCTGTTAATGTATGTGGAGGCACTTACTCCAGAAATTATAGGGAATTTACCAGTGAGCAGCCTATATTTCCTGTAACCGATGAATGAGCAGTAGTTGTGGGTGAAGTTTTTTACGTCAGAATGGAGCTGCAGGTGTTGATATTGTAGTAGCAATTGTGAAGGATTCTGTTGATTCGAGTAAGTTTGCGTCTATTGGTAACGTTATGAGTGAAGAAGTTGGTCAGACACATTCTTTTCAAGGAAACATGGGAAAATAAGTCAGTGAGTGAATTTGATTCTGATGTTTGGAAGGTTTCAGAAGTGGGCACCTGAGGATTAGAAGATTATCAAGCATGATTATGCCAGGCAAATCAGGTACATATGTAGGAAAGTGAGGTATTCAGACATGCTTACAAGGAAATAGTTAACAGGGATAAAGATGTTATATCATTGGATGAAGAATGTGTATTTATGATGGGAAAAATGGCATAGGTGGTAGTAATACTGTGAATAATGATACAGTTAGTGATGAAGGTGAGGAAATTGATGAAATCCAAAATTTAATAGTGTATAATGATGAACAACAGATTGCCATGCATGAGGAGCTAAATGCTGAATGGATGGGGAAAGATGAGTGTGATTATGATGCTGATGACTGGGTCAATTTTTCAAAGTTGCACCAGCAGTTGATACCAGAGACCTGGGAGGAAGAAAAATATAAAGTTGCTAGAAAGCTAGAAGGGTTGAGCGTAGGAAACTCTGGAATTAAAGAGGCCTTTGATTTAATATATTCAGGTGATAAGGATATTGAATCTTTTAGTGAAGACCAGGTGTGCACCATGACTAAATACTGCATACATGAGATAGAGGAGGACTTTTTGGCTGAAACAGTACTGAAGCATGATTTTACTGAAAAGGTGCAGCCAATAATAACAGTTGGTGTGGCAGGGGTCTGTGAAATAGTTTTGGTGGGTACTAGAAGTTCTGAGTCTGGGGTGGCAGGAAGCTCTTATGATCATATTAAGGACAGGAAAACAGTGCAATTTCCAGTCACAGCAGTGAGAATCAAAAATGCTACAGGAACTTTCAGTAAACCAGTGAGAAAGGAGATAGTTCTAGATGTAAACATTGGAGGTGGAGTACTTAGTCACTCATTTTTGATGGTCCCAAATTTTAGTATGAATCTGCTGTTTAGGATTCATTTCGTGAGTAAATTTGAGGCATATGTAGATTGTAAGAGCCAGATGGTGGAAGTGAATACTGTTGCGGGAAGAAAAGGAGTTAAATTTAAAAATGCGCTCAATGATGAAGAATTGGTGTCTAGTTTGGATGTAACACAGTGCTTAGTGGATGAGGTGGAGCTTGAGAAAGAGATAAGGAGTATAGTAAATGGTACAAAGGGGATTTCTGAGGATGAGAAGAGAGAATTATATCAATTACTAAGTAAAAGCAAAGATGTGTTTTCTAGAAGAAAACAGGGAAGATGACTGATGTTGAGTTTCACTCAAAGTGAATCAACATGGACACATTAAGGTCACGCAATACTCTATAGCACTAGCAGAGAGGGAGGCAATTAGAGAATAATTTATCATGTGTGTGTTAGCAAAGCTTTTATTTTATTTTATTTTTTATTATTTTTATTCTTTTGTATTATTTTTTTTCTTGCAGTGGGCTCCTTGCTGTGTACTGTTTACATATGTATTTAGTTTAAGATGCTTGAATCTGTGGAACAGCTGATTGACACAGCTAGTTTCCCTCAAATTAGTCACTCTATAGCACTTAGGTGTACATAGTAGGATGTGAATGTGAGAGCGGGACATTGAACGGCAGCTTCCTTATTGTTGTTAATGATACGAAACAGAGCCTGAGGCCTGAGCTGCAGCACTGATGCAGGTCACACGTACACCACAGTAGCCAACAAAAGCTGTAGTGCTTACTGTATGTGATGTGTAAATTCTACTAAGAAATATTGTGCATCGAAATAAAAAGATTGAAAAAAAAAGGAATAGGACAATATTTAGATGACTTTGGGAAAAATTGCTGGTTCACCTTAGATTCTTTTATGTTTTGTTACTCACAACCTTTGGCCAGTCATATCAGCATCATGGAAATGCTGATGAATAAATGTATTTAGCATAAGTTTAGTTAACTTAGGGTAGAAGGGCTGCCGCATAAGATAGTACAGGGACTTGTTCATTTCGATTTTTCTGCTATAGACTTATTTTGTATTATTTCGTTTCTGAGGGTGCACATTGGGTTTGGTGCTACTTGCGACACCATGCACTGCGTTTATGGAGTAAGAAGTGGGGGTAATTGTGAGCGTACAAGCTGTGGCGGGAGTTTGAAGCGGCGGTTTCCCTCCGTAGAGCACGTGGTCGGCGGTTGCTGCGGGGTCGTGGAGAGAATTTGAAATATTCTTTTTCAGTTCAGTTTGACGCTGTACAGGCTTCGAGGAATATTTCACGATTTCAATGGCATTACACTTTAATGGTCAAACGTACAGCACCTAAACAAAGCTGCGTCTGAGTACCCACGGGTTTACAGGGCTGAAACTGTCCTTTTCAGTCAGCGTATCAGTACTGACATGTTGGTGTAACAACCTACAGTCATTTTATTGAACTTCTGTTAATAGAATTTGGATTTCAACTTTATTTTTATTGCAGCTGCCAATATTAATATTATACATTCTAATGCTCTGATGCCATAGTTTAAAAAATTAATAACGAGTATCCCCAGGTTCTGTTATGACTGTTTCGTAGGCGTTGATGATTAGGCAAACCAAGTAATAGCAAGGACCGCAGAAACTATAACGACTTTTCAGTAGCGACGTGATGACAGTTTTCCAGTGAAACTATTTTTTTTATTTTTTGTTTTTGCATATAAAATAAACGCCCATTAGCGTTAAGTGTGAAATGCCACCTGTCTGTCTTTTAACCAGAGATGATCTTTAAAGAATTTACAGAATGTAATGCATTCAAATTTATTTTGCAGAATAATCACTATTAACAGCGTCAGTGTGGCGCCGAAGTTGGCATTGAACAGTTGCACATATTTATAAACTTTACCGAAGCATTCTGGCTATTGGGTGGTTTTTATGTGACGCTGTTAAGCCATCCTGCGCAAAGTTCCCGGTTCGAGACGACAGTAAACTCGTATAAAGATTTTCCGACAGCTGCTTTTAGGTGCTAAGCTCTTAAGAGGATTAGAACATTAGCAAACATTTATGCAGCGAAGGAATGCGGAGCGCATCTTTGGTCGCCTCTTCAGCTTCCTTCCGCGCCACCGCCAAATCCCCCCCCCCCCCCGCCCCCCCCCCCCTCACCCCAACCGGTTCCTGGCAGCGCATTGTCCCTTATTTGCACAACGAATAAGAAAGAGCACAGAATGTTGGAACAGCGTTGCGGAAACGACTCTTACTGCGCTGGCGAGTAAGAGGCCGTATAAGGCTAATTGAAGTCTTATAGTAAATATCCCCAATCAGCAGTAAACCTTTTGTTGCGCCCCCTTACTGTAACTGGACTGTGTGTTTGCATACATTAGAGGGATTATCGATAACGTTTTATGGTACTTTATTTCATAATCTATAATAGTACGTGGTTACAACAATAGTAATGTAGACCCTAATAATTTGAATTCAGTGCGTAATAATATGCAGTGATGAAAACAAAGGCTCATATCGGCAACTTAAGCATAAGTTAAACGGTTAAAACAAGTTTAGGGCGAAAGGTCTGCTTAACACTTTGAATTTGTCTATTTGAGGAAACAATGCTTTTAAGGGTGAGTGAGTGGAAATTCGTATTTGGGTATGGGGCATACATGGCAATATGTCTACTCTTAATACAGGCTATCATGGATAAAGTGTGATTACAATGGGACAGAGCTCCAGCGCACTTTGTAATCAGGTTCATATTTTACGTCACTTCCACTTAGAACTATTAATGAGAAAAGAAGCACATCGGCTGATAATTACAGAAAATATCTGATGTCGAAACCCTAACCGACAACATATCATTAAAAAACGACCTGTATCAGGAGGCTGAAGTCTTACAGGGACGCGTGGCTCTAGTGAAATGCAGACCGACCTGTCGTTTCTGCATTTTCTACGTACAACACCATACCCTCAGCGTGTTAAACTCACCTGATCTTACTTGCTTTGCACCTGCTGCTACGTTGTGCTTCACTATATCACTCTGATAACGTACTGTGCAACTACAACAACGCTCCGGAGGGAACGTGGTACACCTGTAAATGAATAACAGACAAATTTGGTAAAAGTTAAATATATTGTTGAGGCGCTGTGTCTTTCTATTTTGTAGGTGTAGACTCGTTATAGAAATTGCTTTGAGCAGAACTGACAGAGCTCACACGAACGTAATTACTTACTCTCCACCTGACCATACCAATACTATAGAAAAAGTTACTCACAGTCCAGTTTGCACTGATATGCTACCACAATTCTATTGGGTGTTATTATTTGTTGCTACCTGCCAAGTGGGACTTCGAACCACAACGCCAGATTAGTATAAGAATTGCCGGAGCTTCATAACCCGATACTCCCCAGACTCAAGATTATAATATAATCTCACCGTCGCAACCAGCTAGTCACCAGCGACGATAAAATCACCACAGTGAGCCAGTGAAGACTTGAGCAGACAAAACATACAACTTACTGGCGTCAACTGTAGTGGTGGCGTTGCGCCTGGCACGAGCTTTGACAATTGTATGACTTCATCTAAATTTTCGCAAGTTGTCACAAACCGACACCAAACAAATTCACTTCCCGCATGGCTTTACATGCTGAGCTTTTGAATTACTAGTCTCAAAGCCAAAGCTTTTTGTGCCATAGCAGTGGACCTGCGTTCGCCACATATACAATTGTTACAACTGACAGCCACGTTCTCTTTAACAGTAGTGCGTCATCTCCACTACTGCCCATCCTGGGCTTCACTAATGTCATACCATTCACTATAAAAGTATTTTATGCTTTTGATTTTATAATAACTTCCTTCGATTACTGCATGGAAGACACTCTTAGAATAATATACGACATAATTTATTCTATCTCTTAAGTATGACAGTACACAACTATCATGCACTATGTTTTCTGTGTTCTTCTGCACTACCTTGGACTCCTCCACAAGGATATACGAAAGGGCAGTTCACTTCAGCAAATCACGCAGTATTTTTGCTTGCATTACCAACAACGTGGGTCGAGTCCTTGTCACCGGTGACTGGCGTTTTTACGGCCAATACCGCCCTGTTACCAGACAACAGCAATCCATGTTCACCTCTGGCTCACGTGAATTCAGATCAATACCCTGTATTAAAATGTCAATATCTGTTGATTGTCCACTGAGGTCACTATACTGTTTTCACCAAACTTAGTTGATAAAATTTACTGTGCATCAGGATATGATGACATCTGATTGTTTCTCTCCTTCAATATTTTAATTTATTATTTTGTTGACTAGGTGAGCGATGATCGTACCAATGGCCAAACATACCCCCATCTTTTCTCAACGAGCCTTGTCGTGGTTCAGCAACAGCTCCAACAATATTCAAGTAGCCACCATAAAGCCTGGTTTTAGCATTCGAGCTACTCATTAATAATAATTATTAAGTCCCATCTAGCTGAACGTCGGTACAAGACTAGTGATGAACTGCGCAGAAATGTTGAAATAGCTTGAGTCATGTGTTTCCCTGTAAGATGTCGAGGAGGACATGAAGATGGAAAGATCTCTCTGTAAATCACGATGGTGCACATACAGATCCTGTGGACACCTAGTTTTTATATATTATTACTCAAACATACGATATACTGTTGTGACCTACGGGTATAGGGACTTAAAAACACGATGCAGTCATAATGAAGACTGTACAAGTATCTGTATGGTATCAAAAGCTAAAGTGCTCGCCACCACACTAGGCAGGTCAAAATCGTCACACCTGCTCATAGCATTACCGGTTAGTACTGCAATAAGCGTTAGTAAAATTTACAAAAAGAATTACACATATTCTTCCTGTAGATTTTGTTGGGGTGCTTTCCAGAAGGAAATATGTTCCACTCAATGAGATAGAAAAAGATATCTAACGCTACCAGAAATTTTCAAGCAAAATATTCTTTCTTTCCAAATTGTAAAAGCCAGTAACGAATTATAACTGTAAACGTGTTAAACCTCTCAAAGCTTATAAATGCACTTGGTACATAATTTACCATAAAGGCATAAAAGTAATACACCGTGAGAGGTGTAAAATTGTATCGCTTGTGTCACGAAAAATGTCTTCGCTGATGATTCTGCGTTGTGTTGGACCTCCTGAAAATATCCAGCAACAAAGTTGTTAAGATTATTAAAAGAAGAATTTGGTAAGGTCTGAGACATTGTTGTTGTATTGTCACCTATAAGCGCGATTTATTTACGAGAGACACCCTTAATACAACCGAGAAGATAAAAAAGATAATGCTTGCAGTTAATATAAACTCTTCATTTCTGCATCCATCTCACGAAACATCAATATACGCTGTACAAGAGCAACTGTAGATATTTTTACGCCATAATTTCTCTCGCAGTAATGCCTAATGTACTTGTATGTATGATTTTACGAAATCCAACCTCCGTCTAGAGAAATTACAGGCCTATTGTCCCCTGTATACAATAAATGCACAGTTCATAAAAATGTAGTGTTTGAGGTGGCAGTATCCGTTCAGTAATAAATTTGTATCCATCGTCACATTTTCTGACCTTAAACTCGATTTCTTGTAGGAGGCAAAGAACGGACGTTTAAGAACTTCCGTACTCAAATTAGTGTTGCAGCTGGGCACGGGCTTTAGCAGATGTGTGATACAGTAAAGTCGAATGGCATTATTCACTAGGAGACAACGAGTGGCCGGCTCAGGCGCCTGATTGGGAAGGTTCTTCGTATCCTTCGCGCTCGCTGGCGCCTTTCCTTACTGAAGTGTGATATTTGTGCGTCAAGTGTTTCTAGTGACTGAAGATGGCTGTAATGCGCATTTGTGTAGTTTGGTGTCATGTTAGATGGACATTTGTGTAGTTTGGTGTCATGTCAGAGTTAATACGTGCTCAGATGTTTACGCTTCCATTGATCGATTGTTGCGAGTGACGCTCACCAAGGCGTCCGTCAGTCAGCGCTCGTTACCGTGCGAGCCACGCTCAGGACAACACCGCGTGCTGGAGCGATGTGCCAGCTGTGAGAGCGGTCTCTCCAGAAGCAGCAAACACAACCAAATGTTCTAAAAGTGCACATGTGTAAACCTGAGAATGTATTGAATAATACAGAAAATAAATAACAATGCACATTGTGTTCTAGCTCGAAAACCATTCGGAATAGGGCATATATGCAAATGAAGTTGTACTTCATATGATTTTTCCTTACATATCTTTGAATATTGACCATTAATTCTGGACATTAAGCGGTGAAGGAACGAATGTAAAATATTCTAGGGGCTATATGGGCTTCAATTGGTGGAAATCAATTACGCAAGCCACTTTGACAAAGAGCAGACTGTTACACCCGATGCCGGGGAACTAGCAGCCCGGAAACGGCGAAACTGCTAGGTTGTTTGTGTATTGCCCTTCTCAGCTCATAAGGAATGTGATTGAAGGACGGTGAAACCATGAGCAGATGACGAGGAGTTGATTGCTCACCTCTCATCACAGAACGAGAAGGTCCGAGGCTTGCACAATCTGTACAGCGGGATAGGGGCAGATGTGGTGGTGCAAGAGCAAGTATTTCTGACTACATGGATCAACGCCATTGTTGAACAGGAAACTCTGCAGAAAATGATGCCACTTCTTGTTTCACCACGTCGATGGTCTTGTCCATATATGCGTACATCCGACTACGTATACGTCCTCTGCTGCTCGGAATACACACCGCGATTCGGGCGGAGGGCGATGAGCGAAGTGTTAGGAAACAGGGGACTGTGCTTCCATGGCACCTGTGCTAGTAGTCGTAGGCACGGTGACAGTGGTATACAGGGTGAAAAGTATTTAAACCGACAAACTCTGGGAGGTTGTAGGGGACATCAAAACATATATTTTTCCCTAATGCCGTTTTTTCCTATGAGGAGTATTTAAAGCGGCAGAGGAAGATTTGTCTGGCAGCAAATTAATTAAACCAACAAACACTTATCCATTTTTATGACCAAGAGACAACACGTTAATACAACCCAATATCAGTTGTAGTAGATTTTAAAAAATGCCTCCATTGACACGTAAACAAAGGTTACACCGTCGGATAATGTTCTGTCTGACACGGGCAAAAACCCCAGGAGTATCCTGAATTGTTCCTGTTGCTGCTACCATCCGGGCAACCAGATCCTCTTCTGATGCAACAGGCGTTGCGTAAACAAGGATGCGAATCTCTCCCCACACAAAAAAGTCCAGAGGGGACATATCTCAGGATCGAGCAGGCCATGGTGCAGGACCACCTCTGCCAATCCTCGTTTCTGGGAACCGTCGGTTCAGGAAACGACGCACAGGACGGCTGAAATGTGCCGGCGCCCCGTCATGTTGGAACCGCATGCGTTGTCTTGTAGGGAGCAGGACGTCTTCCAGAAATTCTGGCAATACTCTGGCGAGAAAATTGTAATAGTGCCTGCCATTTAATGGCCTAGGTAGTAGATACGACCCAATTAAACAGTCCCCAAAAACACCGACCAACACATTAACGCACTTGATGAGCGCTTGTAACTGTGGCATCCTCACTCCAAACATGTGAATTGTGCATGTTGAAGACTCTATCACGCCCGAACGTTGCTTCATCGGTAAACAACACAGAGGATGGAAATGTAGGTTGCGTTTCACACTGTTCCAGGTATCACAGCGAAAACTGTGCTCTGGGTGGATAATCAACTGGTTCCAGGTTGTGGACACGCTGTAAGTGAAAAGGACGTAACAATTGCTCTCGAAGGACTGTTCTTACATTCGTCTGATTCGTCCCCATGTTACGTGCAATTGCACGAGTGCTGATTGAAGGATTCCGCTCCACATGCTGCAAGACAGCTTCTAAAATTGCAGCGTTCTTACCGTGCGACGGCGTCCCTGTCCAGGTAATCTGCTAAATGACCCGGTCTCACACAGACGTTGGTACACAGCAGCAAAGGTCGTATGATGCGGGATTGTGTACTCACTCAACGTGTACCACCCCATTAGTAAACAGGCACACTGCACTACTACACTGGTGGACAGCAGTTGCCTACAACTGAAGAACGTAATACGGCCTCTGACAACTGAAGAGCGTAATACGGCCTCCACCTATTTAAATAATCCTCATAGGAAAAAACGACATTAGGGAAAAATATTTGTTTTGATGTCCCCTACAATCTCCCAGAGTTTGTCGGTTTAAATACTTTTCACACTGTACCACAACATTGTTGTTGAACACATTCATGCCTGAGCTCTTCGACGACGATGCAATCTTTCCAACACGATCCGATGGAACACATGTGGGACAATGTCGGTCGGCAGCAAGCGTCCAGAAACCACCGGTGGTTAACTTACGGGAATTGTGTGACCTGTGTGTAGATATCTGGTACTACACACCTCCGAAAACCTTCCTGAGGACTTGTTGAATGCGTGACACGCAGAACCGTTGCTATAATGCCTTCCAAATATATACCGACTCGTAATTAAGCAGGTATGTGTAATGTTTTGGCACATCAGTACACACACACAAATGGTTTTATTTTTATTTTTATCCTTGACGCCGATAACCTCGTAAATCATTGAAATCGCTGGATCTAACAATGAAATGATGCATCGTCGCAAAGCAGAATCATTCGTCCAATAGAGAATTGCACTCATATTGCTTTATTATGCACCCCAGATACAATAAACTAACCTGACAAAGAATTTCACTATTTGTTTGTTTACGGTAAGTGTTTGATCCCACATCACGTCCACTATACATTTTACTTCGTAGATTCTTTGAAGCAGTGCGATATTTTTAAAGTAAGTATACTTGTCTTCACTTGAGCCCTGCTTGAGATATTTTGTTCTTGTGGTGAATCATTTCTTTTCCCTTGCCCCCAGCCACCCGCGTTTCCTCCCCCACGTGAATCTGGGAATCCCTCGCGCGCATTACATAACGACTGCCTCGCGTTTCGTCGGTGGCGGCGGCGGTATATAAATCGGCCTCATGTTTTATACACCAGGTGGAGCTCGCGATTACGCAGCCGGGAGCGTCAGCTTGCGCCCTCCTCAAGTCTCAGCTCCGTCTCTCCGGCTATAACTGGTTCCCTTGGTTCTGAGAGATGACCAACAAAGTGGTAGTCGCGGTCTGTGCAGGTGTTGACAGAAGATTTAATGAGTAGCTGCTTGTAACATTACACCCGAACAACAAAGCGTCAGTAAGAAATAATTCGATAACGTTAGAGCAAGACAATGTCCAATAGCCTCAGTTAGTTCACGTAATAAAAATGGTTCAAATGGCTCTGAGCACTATGGGACTCAACTGCTGTGGTCATCAGTCCCCTAGAACTTAGAACTACTTAAACCTAACTAACCTAAGGACATCACACACATCCATGCCCGAGGCAGGATTCGAACCTGCGACCGTAGCAGTCGCACGGTTCCGGACTGCGCGCCTAGAACCGCGAGACCACCGCGGCCGGCAGTTCACGTAATAGGCACATGACTGTACTGTATTCTAAATCTCAAAGTCTCTGCTTACTTCGCCAAATATAGAAAAAAATGAACCTAGAAAAATTTCTCTTGTCTTCACAGCAACAGTGCATAAAAATTCTCTGTGTGTCTCATTTCAAACTCAACATTCATTTGCTTTATTTTTTTCCCGTCTATAGATTCCTGTAGTACCGTGGAAGTTAATACCTAATGTCCTACCATACTGCTCCTTCTTCGTGTTAGTGTCTTCCGTATATTCCTTTCCTCGCCGATTCACCAAAGAACCACCTCATGTCCTACCTTATCAGTCCACATAATTTTCAACACTCCTCTGTTGCGCCACATGCCAGTTGTCTCGATTTCCTTCTGTTCTCGTTTTACCACACTATCTTGCAATGCTGTTCTCCAAATTTACATTCACAGAAATTTCTTCCTAACGTTAAGACCTATCTTTGATACTCGCAGGCTTCTCTTGGTCAAGAACGCACGTTTGGTCAGTGCTAGTCTGCTTTTTATGTCCTCCTTGCTCCGTCTGTCGTAGGTTATTATGCTGCTTAATTGGAAAAATTCCCTAACTTCGTCTACTTCGTGATCCCCACTTCTAACGTTAGATTTCTTCCTGTCCTCATTTCTGCTATTTCTCATTACCTTGGTCTTTCTTCTATTTACTCTCAATCCATATTCTGTACTCATTCGACTGTTCATTCCATTCAACACATCCTGCAAGTCTTCTTCCCTTTCACTGAGGACGCAATGTCGTCAGCGAATCTTATCATTGCTATCCTTTCACCCTTAATTATGATCCCACTCTTGAACCATTCTTTCATTTCCCTCATTGCTTGTTCGACATATAGATTGAATAGTAATGGAGAATGACTGCATCCCTATCTTATACCCTTTCTAATCGGAGCGCTTCGTTCTTGTTCTTCCAGTGTTATTGTTCCCTATTCAATATTCAATATTATCCGCATTTTCCCATAGCTTACCTTTATTTTCCTCACGATTTCAAACATCTTACACCAGTTTACATCACCGAACGCTTTTCCCATGTGGACAAATCCAGCGAAAGAGTCTTGATTTCTCTTTAGTCTTACTTCCATTGTCAAACGTACGTCAGAATAGCCTCCCAAGTGCCTTTACCATTCCTAAAGCCAAAATGACTGTTATCTAACAGACCACACATTTATTTTCCATTCTTCTTTATATTAATCTTGTTAAAAACTTGAGTGACTGAGCTTTTAAACCATTCGGTGGTAATTCTCGCACTTGTCGGTTCTTACTATCTTCGTAATTGTGTGGTTGATGTTTTTCTGAATGTTTGGTGGTTTATCACCAGTCTCATACATTCGACACGCCAACGTAAATAGTCGTTTTGTTGCCATTTTCCCCAACAAGTTTAGAAATTGTGATGGAGTGTTATCTATTTCTTCTGAGTTTTTTGATCTTGAATCTTCTAAATATCTTTTAAATTTTCATTCTAAATACTGGATCCCCTAACCTTTCCTGTTGACTCCTGTTTCTTGTTCTATCAAGTCATCAGATAAGTCCTCTCCCTCATAGGGGCGTTCACTGTTCTCTTCCCAGGTATCCGTTGTCTCCTCTGCATTTAACAGTGAAATTCCCACTGAACTCTTAATGTTCACCCCAAAGATTGTTTCACTTTCATCTATGATGAATCGTCCTTCCGACAATCATTTCTTTCTTCGCGTGTTTCATAAGTTATTTGGCTTTAGCTTTCCTGTACTTCTGATTTATTTCGTTCCTATGTGACTTGTATTTCTGCATTCCTGAATCCCCATGGACATTTCGTGGATCGGTTTAAGAACTTCATCTTTTATCCATGGTTTCTTCCCAGTTGCCTCCTTGTACCTAGGGTTGTCTTTCCAACATCCGTGAGTGCCCTCGTTAGAGATGACCACTCATCTTCAACTGTACTGCCTAATGAGCTATTAAAATCCCAGAGTGCATAGATTCAGAGAACTTCAAATGTATCTCTTCATTTCTTAGTACTTTCGTATCCCACTTCTTTGCGGACCGGTAGTTTTCTGATTTGTCTCTTCAACTTCAGCCCACTTTTCATCACTACAAAACTGTAATCTGAGTCTGTGTTTGCTTCTGAGTACGCCTTACAATCCGGTATCCGATTTCGGAATCTCTGATTGATTATCATGTAACCTAACTGATATCATTCCGTATCTCACTGCCGTTTCCAGGTATACCTCCTCCTCCTGTTTTCTTGAACAGAGTATTCGCTATTACTAACTGATCTATATTGTAGTACTCAATTAGTCTTTCCCCTCTCTCGTTTCTGCTACCAAGCCCGTGTTGTCCCGTAACCCTTTCTTCTGCTGCTTCCCCTACAACCGCATTCCAATCCTCCATGACTACTGGATTTTCATCTCCCATTGCATACTGATTTACTCGTTCAATATCCTCGTGTACTGTCTCTATCTCTTCATTATAAGCTTGCAAGTCGACCTGTATACCTAAACTACTGTAGCCCGTGTTGATTTGCCGTCGATTACGACGAGCAGAACCGTATCACCCAACTGTTTACAATAACTCACTCTTTCTCCGACCGTCCTGTTCATAATAATCTTTCTCTCGTCATATCATTTTCTGCAGCTGTTGGTATTACCCTAGAGCCGTCTGATCACAACTCCTTGCCTTCCTTCCATTTCACTTCACTGACCCGATCTCTGTCTTGATTGAGCGGTGGCACTTCCCTTCTCAGATTTCTATACTCCCTACCACGTTCAAATTTCGGAGATTCCACGCCCCGACTCGTAGAACGTTACCCTTTTATTGGTTTATTTCTATATTCCCTATCACGTTCAAATTTCGGAAATTCTACGCCCCCACTCGTAGAACGTTACCCTTTTATTGGTTATTCAATCTTTTTCTCACGGTCACCTCCCACTTGGCAATCCCCTTTCGGAGATCCGAATGGAGAACTAATCCGGAATCTTTTGCCAGTGGAGCAATCATCATAAAATTGTTTCAATTAATGGCCACATGTCCTGTTGATACTCAATGTATCTTTAATGGAGTGGTTTCCATTGCCTTCTGCATCCTCATGTCGTTGATCATCGCTGATTTTTCCACGATTAGGGGCAGTTTTCCACCCCAAGGGCAAAAGACTGCTTTGAATCTCTATCCGCTCCTCCGTCCTCTTTGAGAATGTCGTTGACTGAATGAGTGTGACGTCTTAGCCCGGATGTCTTCGTCTGCCATTGCTATTGATTGTTATTCAAAATATAAAACAATGGCGTAGTTCGAATCCGAGACCGAGGATTTTTTATTGGGAATCAACGACGCTGTCTCTAGACCACGAGTGGTCTATAACATAAAAGACGCTGTCTATCCCAAGTTCAGAGTCCTTCAGCCGCAGCGCTGATTATCAATCAAAATTTAAGCAGTGGCAGACTTAGAACGTGGGGCTGATAATGCTTTGATTACTAATAAATGACGCTACCACCCCTCCCTTTTTCTTTAACGTTCATTCTAAACGTCTTTTGTTTTTATTAATGTCCTTTTGTTCGTTGTTGGTCGTTGCATTTCTTCTCGGAAGACGTCCCTTAATTCTTCTTGAAGCTTAACGTTTACCCATTCAGTTAGTTTTTCTATTACAGAGGGCAGCTATCCCTGTGACCGAACACGCTGGGGTACTGTGGCGGGTCTCTAGATCACCTGTGCTTATGGAGACGACGCTTTTAAGGCGCCACGCACGGACGTTGGCATTGGTACGGCTTTTCTTTTGAAGTAAGGCATCGTGATCGATGGTGTGACCTACCTACTGCCAGCAAGAGGACATGCTGTTACATATCAGGGCGTCAGGATTGTGATTGTGTATGTCCCCTCCCGTACGGACAAGGGGATAGACCGTTCGAGATTCTATGCAGAGGAGGCAAGGAAGTACGATAAGTTTGTGAATGAATCAATGTACTATCATGGACAAATATACTGCTTGCTTACGTGAAAGCAAAATGCTGTTTGTTGGTTTCAGTCTTTGGTTGAGTGAAGAGGAAATTAGTCAGTGACCAACAGTAATACAGTTCACGTTCTAAAGAATATTCCGTTGCGTTTAAGTATGTATTTCCGTGACAATCAGAGAATAGTCAGACTGCGGAAAATTATTTTCTTTGGGGATTATTCATGTAGTAAAAGGGACAACATTTATGTGGCATTGAGTGACCACAGAACGTAGCACAACAACCGCATATACAACGTGATTTTCAGACACAGTACAACATAGGTGAATAATTTGGTAGAAAGTATGTAGTGGAGAATAAATGACTGATCTACAACTTTAAAGAATAAACAATGTAAGCATGAAGGATTATCTGCAAATCCATTACTGTTCTTTCTGCAAACACAGAACAATCAGGAGGAATGCTTGTCACATTGTCATATCTACACATTTTCTACAACATACTTTAGAAATAACCCTTATATTGACATTACAATTCACATTTTCAAAGGAGTCAAACTTTTTTTCTGAAATGGTGACATGTCCACGACGACTTATTGTTTGCTTTCTACTATTGGCTGGTTTCGGTCTTAATGCCGTAGTGAAGCGGTAGTTGTCTTACATGGGCAGTCATTATGTTGACATTAACGAGAACAAGACCTCAAGTTGCACTCAGTTGCAAATGTTTTTACCAGTTTAAGGATTTCTGGCATTGTTGTGTATCTGCTACTGCTTTATAACTCTTTGTAATTTGATTTTGCGCTTAATTTTTTGTTGTAAAATTTATGTCTCCCGCCACATACCGTTTGGTAGAGAGCGTCGTGGTCTGTATCCACTGAAGACAACTACCATTTAACAATGGCGTAATAAACGAAGCTGCCCAATAGTGAAACTTATTTTTCCGTTAGTGTGTTTTAGATTTTGAACTGTTTGATTGCATTAAGTCGAATATCATACCAGTAGGTACCTAAATAAAGCCTCTTACATTAGATCTAATATTAACATAAGTAGTACACAGTTATAACGTTTACCAGGCGTAGTACGAAACCTGTAGCGAACTGTTCAAGCTAAAATATAGCTTTCCATTTCGGAGCAGCTACGTAGTTCTGCACAGTATCCAACACTTTGTAGTAAGAACGTTCTACATTTTATGAGAGCTTTAATAAGAGCTGAGTTGACGAGATCCTATTTTCTTTATTCTTACATAAAACTTCCTATAATATTTTAGAATTAGCCCCCCATATTATAAATGTATACCACATTTTAATGATTTTTATTTTCCAGTGAGTCATTGCATTCACCAATCTGAAACTGTTAGCCTGCAGTTCTTCAAATGTCGTACGCGGAATGACTTACAGAAATGTCTTGCCTTCAATCTATAGGGTCCATATGTCTAATTACTGAAGTGAATACATCTCAGTGTTACCGATTCTGTTAGATGGGCAGTAAAAATGCCATACAGGATAGAAATTGGGCGACGCAAAGGGATTCCATGTTGGTAGACCCACCATCAGCAGCATTAGTATAAGTTTCCAGATCCCTAAATTTTTCTGGTGAAATTTTTGTGTTAACCCGTAGTGCAGATGAACTTAAGCAATTAATGGAAGAGTCTAATGGAGTAAGTTCGCGAAAAGACCTGGAAGTCATTCATAGTAACAGTAAAACATTTTGAACTCATTATACTGAGAAGTACAAATTAATACTGGAGGCACAAAATTAATCGAAAGGTTTCGTATTGTGAGCAGGAATAAGTTTCGACTAGGTGAACCAAAAGAGACAAAAACAAGGATGTAAACGCAATCTGGAATGTTCTGGATAAAGGACAAACCTTTTCGGGAACGAAGGTTCCAATGTGCATGAAATGAAGTTTTCCGTCAGTTGTATTGCCAGTTTTGACGTACGAAAATGTGAGAAGAACTGTGAATACCAAAACAGTTAACTGCAAGTTCTGAATTACTGTAGTAGACTAGAAAAGTAACAAACCGACCATGGAACAGTCTGGAGGAAAAAGAGATATAATTAAGATCGCTGTCAAAATGATATGGTGGTTAACGGTGTATGTAGGCGGGGGAATGGACTGCAAAGAGATGAATAAAGATTTTATCTGGTTTTCAAGACATGAGAAAATACAGAGACAACAACCTAATAAATTGCATTATATATGAAGGAGCCACGTGATTGTGCACCGTAATGAACGGCGAAGTGTAAAAGAAGCATTTACTTAGTAGTGGCTATCAAATCGTAGTTGGAGACCTTCAATCTTAATATCTTCTTCTCCAAAAGTAACGTTCCTCTGAAAGTATGTTCCTTAATACCTGTAACGTTAAGTCCGGTGCTACGTTCTGCTTAGTCAGCTGGTTACTCACGCAACACCCACATCCATTATGTTGCTGTTTTTTAGCATACGTTTAGTAGAATATCATAATTTGTTGCTGTCTAACACTGTGAAGTAAATATAATGTGCTTTCAGGATTTTTCGTATGCGTTCCACTATCTACAATATTCATTATTTATTGCAAGAACCCTCAGGTTGTAGTAAAAGCTGGATAGCAGAAAAATAATAACTATGGCAAAAGACGTTAAGCCAACCTTTCAACGCATTTTTCCTTTATCTTCGTTGAAAGAAACATGATCCACATTGTTGAGGAATGCATTATCTTTGCGGTATGGTACAAAAGATACCTAATCCATTTTGCTTGTCCTCTCTCATTTATTTTCTTTAATTGCCCCCTAGGTGGTGTCAATACATAGGTGATCGGGTAGAAAGGGTTGTAATTAGTTTTCCTCGAACTAAACCATGTGACGGGTCTTGCTACATTCACTACTTTCCAAGATCTGCTGATGGAAATTGTGTGCGGGAGAGGCGTGTGAGACAGGGGAGTTGTAAGCAGCTAAGTCCGTTATTTTCCAGGATGGTCGGGCCCAGATAACAGTAGCTTTGGCAGGGGCGGTGTCTTGAAAAGCGGCCCTTGGCTTTCCTTCAGCTGGAGGGAAGGCAGCGAGGATTGGGTGGAATCTGTCAGTGTGACTCAGTGGCGCCTATGGAAGGGTGGATGGCCTTCGTATTATTGTGCTCTTGGAATCACGGCTCGGTGACGCAGTGTGCCTGCCAAGTTGGCGTCTTGCGTATGTACGGTATTTTGCCATTTTGATTTTACTTCCCGTTGCCTGGTCTTCCCGCATGCACTTTGGGAGATCAAGATAACTGGCGGACAGTGAGTGACACTTGCTGACGTAACAAGGTACCGCTAGTTTCTTTGGTAGCAAGCCTCTCAATTGGATTAGGATTTTTCGTGGTGTCTTTGGAGGGGTTGTGTGCTGTGACTCGTACACTGTGACTGGCGCTAATGCCAGCGAACGACCACTGATGCCAGCTGCGGGGTTTCGTGGGGTCGGCACTTTCTAATTTTTTCGGACGTTGTGTGGAGAAATGTTTTTCTTTTCTTTTGGACTGTATTCTGTACGGCCAGAGAGAGAAAACTTGGAACTAGGTACCGGAGGTCAGTCGGGTTACGAGTATTCACTGCGTCATGGTCTTGGTTGGGTTGTTTGGTGGAAGTGACCAAACAGCGAGGTCATCGGTCTCATCGGATTAGGGAAGGATGGGGAAGGAATTCGGCCGTGCCCGTTGAAAGGAACCATCCTGGCATTTGCCTGGAGCTATTTAGGGAAATCACGGAAAATCTAAATCAGGATGGCCGGACGCGGGATTGAACCGTCGTCCTCCAGAATGCGAGTCCAGTGTGCTAACCACTGCCCCACCTCGCTCGGTCTCATGGTATGGACAGAGTTTTTCTGGGTGCTGATTGAGACCACTGCTCATCATGACTCAGTTTAGATATAAGTTGTATCAGAACATTGTCACAGCCGCTTATCTTCAGGGTGGTCAGCAGCTCTGGTTGCTACCCGCAGTGAACCCCACTGCTGACAGCTGATTCCACATGAATCGAGAGCGACGTTTCGTGAAGTATTTGGCATCTCCGGCAAAGTAAGGACTCAGACAGTTAATATGATACACTGGGTAATGCGTCTGCCTGCACAGTGCCCCCAGGAAATATAATGTGCTTGTTGGATTTTGAAGTTGAGTCCTGTTAATCCACACTATACCGCATGTGGGGGAATTAGCAATCTCCTAGAATAATAACTAGCTCACATTAGAGAAAAAGGAACTACAGTTATTTGATAGGCGGCTAATTCAACTTTTCCAACTAGTTATCCATGTAAACTCTTTGTTCTAGTCATTGATTGTCACAATATTTGAAGATTCGATTCATTTGTTCCTTAAATCAGTAAATCTCATAGGGGTACTATATCTCGTTATCTTTTCAGTAATTTATAGAATCACATTACGATATCCCGTACTTAACCACATTTTGTGGGAGAATTAATTCAATATATTGTAAGTTATGTACAATGTGGTCATCCCATAAACTGTCATTAGAGGCCTGGTCAAATAGATTCTTACACATTCTGCTGTTGTGTCTAGACAAGACAGCCTAGACACAATGAGAGGAAGCCGAAAGGCACGCGCTAAGCCAAAGCAGGGTGCGTGAGGTCCGAAACAGGATACGTAATGAATGCTATCAATAAAAGTACGTAGCTTCTGGAATACTTAACTTTAATCCATCCTATTGGTACTTCTGGAGATTGTGGCGATACAAGTGAGACTCTTTAGATACATGCAATGTTACTAATGGCGCCTTGCTAGGTCGTAGCCATTGACTTAGCTGAAGGCTATTCTAACTATTGGCTCGGCTAATGAGCAATGCTTCGTCCATGTAGTCGCTAGCAAAGTCGTCCGTACAACTGGGGCGAGTGCTAGTCCGTATCTCGAGACCTGCCTTGTGGTGGCGCTCGGTCTGCGACCACACAGTGGGGACACGCGGGTCCGACATGTACTGATGGACCGCGGCCGATTTAAAGCTACCACCTAGTGTCTGGCGGTGACACCACATCTGCCATCCTCGCACGTGATAGGAAGAGTGACAGTTCCTGGGGAGGTGTTTATGTTCACAGCCTCGAGATACAGGTTTCATTCTAGTCAAGGGACTAGTTTCATCCAGCCACCAGGAAACGTTTAAGGTAATCCAGCTTCCATCGAAAGAATTAGAGTCATACAGATAACGTTCTGAGTTAGTTGACTCAAAATAACGGATGAACTGATACAAAAAATATTTGACAGCGTTAAAGCACCACACGAAAGCTGTTCATATAATAAACCTGTCTTAATGAGTTTCCAGAGACCTCCACGTACATCTCTGAAGACAGAAAAGAGAGCGTATCAAGTGTTCACAGTAGATAATTAAGAATTCCTGTTAACTATTTCAGTGGTCAATCATCATCTGTTACTTTTATGACTTTCAATCTCAGCGTGAAGATCTGTGCATCGAAATTGATCACTTTTCGGGAGATTTTCATTGTAACGTTATTAGACCTAAAGGAACATATTGTTTAACGCTTCAGTGAAGATAGGGAAATTAATTGCTTACCGCTGGCTGCGTTCCTTAGTAAGTGACTTAAAGGAACATAGGGGTTCTCTTTGAATTTCAGCCCGAGAAGCCTATTTCATTTATCACGACCAGCATGAAATAAATTATGTGAAACTGTTCCGACGGCCAGATGCCATCTTTATCTGGAAAGCAATCCATGTGATGTGTCAAACACGCAGTTCGTTTATGTATGTTGTTAAGATTCATACATTGCAATTTCGTTTTGTGGATCCAATACTGTTTCAGTCTGATACATTTATTCGTTCATTTCTTCTGTATCCTCTTTCCCCATCGAAGTTTCCGGTCTGGTCATAACATAGATCGTTCGTCATTCCAGCTGTGATGATATGTTTATTCCATATCTTTGAAACGAAATACATAAAATGATAAATTATGCAATGTTTCATGAGAAACTAAATCTTGAATACTAATTTGACGACAATGGTTATGGTCTAAGAGGCTTCTTTTCCTATTCTCCTGTAAACTTTTATAACTTTTCCATGGTATCCATATTTCTGACTGGCGGGTGGATTGACGTAGATTTTCTTGAGTAGCCAAATAGCGGAATAGTGGGTGCATAAGATAAATATTTATCTCTTGAATAAGGGCAGCTTTCATTATAGTAGTTTCCGGAACAGTAATCTGGATGGTTGTCTAGTATCATTAGCCATCATGAAATAACTATGTAGGTACCGCGCCAAGACTAAACGAAAGGCGGAAACATAGGTGTATTTACTCGTGACATGCAGCACTACCGCATAACATAATGATGATGACATCATCTTAGGTATACCGCAAGAGAGTTGTCCTGCATTCGGGTCTCCGGGTATGGGCTATGCAGGGGCTGTACCAGGAAGGGAAAGAAGCCTAACGTACCCGCTACGAGAGCGTGAAATATGCTGTGTTCAGGCTGTATACTATGCAGATCGGCAACACGTTTCAAAGCAATGTTGTACCAAGTGGTCTAACATAGAAGGGGCTACATCAGCAGACGGCAGCGCTCAACCATGTAAGCTGCCTAGGTCAGCAGGCATCAGTGCGGGTGTCCCAAGAGGTCACTGACCCCACAGACATTTGTCTTCACGAGACACGTGATCTTAAATAGTTCCTCTAGCATCTCTACACGGCCTGTATATTTAGGGCAGCGTGGAACACCTATGAGGCTTCTTCCGTCGAGCTTAGGGACAGGTGCTGAGTGCATTCACAGAGCCCCAATCAGCCCTCGTACGACACCGTGCCTGACTATCCATCTCAGACCGACGGAGCCACCAGTGCCTGCCTTTTCATCGTCGTCACTTGGCCTCTGCCTAGAAGACATTCCCGAACTTTATATCAGCAGTCGACCTTCACTTTGACTATTTTATCAGTACAGCCTTCACATCAAGTTAGAGTTTAGTAAGTTCAGTGCGAATCTCGAACTATCACAAACCTGTAGCGATTAACTTTTCTCGAAAGGAGGAGTATTTTGATTTATGTGCTTTTCCATAAAACTGTTACGCCTAGGCTGCTTTCTCTTAGCACCTCAACCAGTGAAAGACTTATCAAAGGTCTTTTGATGCTGTTGGAAAGTTAGGCGACCTGCAAAGATTAGTAGACAGGTTCAGATCTGAATACAATGAGAACCCTCGGAGTGGGGTGTCAGGATGATCAAAATCAAATGTGAGTAATGCAGAAGTAGGATTGTTGCTCATATGATATTCCGTAGCCCCAATTCGTTGAGCACTTATGGCGGTCCCATTCTGCTGTTGTTGCTTTTCCACTGTCAACACAGTACTCCTCGCCTTCTTTTACAGTAGAGGGTCCTCCTCTTGTGACCTTTAGTGATCAATTCCACATTGCACTGAAAGGTTCGGGTACGATTGACAAGATACTGTATATGTGGTTCGCCGGCTCGTTTTCACCTTTGTTTTGGAACTGTTGTCCTTTCGTAATTTATTCTATTCAGATTTTACTTGCATGACAGCCGTAAAGTAGTGTGCGGTTTGGTCACCACTCCACCATTCGAAGCTCAAATTGAAACAGTAACGTGACTGGGGAACACCCCCCTTCCCCCCCCCCCCCCCCTAGCTCTCTCGTCCGCCTATAACGTTCTATCGTCATCCTATCATACCATCAGCTCTTCTCCTACCAGCTCGCCTACTGTCTGCTTTAACTAAGAGATCCGGCCGGATACTTCCTCAGACACACTATTCGCCGTGTGCAAACCTCACACCCGAAGTTATTGCCGGCATTTCTTTCGAACACCCTTTCTCTTCAGTTGTAAGAAAACATAAACTGCTACCTACATTACGTTCATTCTCAATGAATGTTTACAAGTGTGACGTTACTTTTTTGTGCATCTCGACTAAAGAATAACTTAGTGTACTGTACTTGTAAATACGACAATTCTGTGCTGTGGGATCTTTCCACGGTAATGCCAATTTCCACGCAAAATTCGACGGCTATTTTTTTTTTTCAGCCTCCAATAGATCATGAAATGGAAACCATTGTGAAAATCAAAGATATTTTCCTTGCAACATTTAGTTACACCTACCAGCTATTTGTCTACGTCGTCACCGCTCCGGCATAGACATTTATAGCAGCGTGGTACCAAATATCCAGTAGGCTCGTCATAGGACGCAGAGGCCTGCGATATCGACCAATTACCTACGCTGGTACGCAACTCGTTGTCTGTACAAAAATGTTGTCTTCATTGCCAGCAGTTCATGTTGCGAAGAAATAAAACTCAGGGGTAGCCAAGTCTGGGCAGTCTGGTCGGTGACCAAAGACTTCCCATCTAAACCACTGCGGGACCGTTGCCCCCGCAGAGTGCGACCAAGAAATGTCACGAAGAAAGAAACTCTTGAAATTTAAGTGAGGTGGGCTGCATGAAACTTCTCAGCAGGGCTTAACACTTGGCGGGAGATGCTATTTTCTAGATATATTTATCTGCTCGCTGTGTGCTCATAAGTAAATATGCGACTTGATCCAATAGACGATCAAAACAGAGATACTGCACAATATATCTCTGCAAAGCTACACCGAATGTTCAATGTGCTTTTAATTTCGTGTCATGTCTGTGATTAAAAAAAAGCCTTTGTGTTATTATGTTCACGAATGGTCCATGAATCTCACAACTAACGTAATTATCCTGTGCTATTTTTAAAATAAATTGTTGTACACGACTTTGAAAGCCGTACAACCGTGTCAGTGGATGATGCTATAATGTTCTGAATTAGTTGCTGATAATATTGTAGCTGTTGGTACTCTCTACAGGAGCCTCTCACTTTGAAAACAGTAAGCTCTAGTGCAATTACTAGCAGAGAGCATGCGTGAAGCACGTCATCTGAATAGAATCTCCATATCAAAATCTTTGTCGATTTTAAGATTTAATCTCATCTTTACAAATATGGAGACAATATGCATTGGCAAGTTCTACTTGGGAGAGAGTTTTGTGGAGTTCTTTGCGACGTGAGCCTCCGAGCGGAAACATTTTTCCGCTTGTAAAACATTTCGGACCGTAACTTAAACTTCACCTTTCGGCAGTTGGTCTATGCATTAACACAAGAGATGCGACGATCATGCTACGAAGCAACAAATCAATACATTTTCCTAGGAAGCTTTCCACCGCTTCACGTGTTTCCTAAAGTTTTAAAAATTAACTACACCGACATTGAAAATAACGCTGCGTTCTCATCGGGTTTCAAGAGTTTTAGTCTTAGTAAACAATTACTGACCCTTCCCAGCTTCGCAAGATGACTTGTCTGACGTAGCAATAACAGATTATATACACAAACCGTCTTCGTTAATCTATTTGTGTCAGTAATGTCAGGAACACTTCAGTTGTACCTCGGACTATACGCACAGAAAAACGCGTCTAGGGTCTTTAATTCATCATAGTTCAGTCAGTGTTCTTGAAAGATTTATAAAATGTATACATATACCATAGTCGTCTATCAGCATATTATTTTATATATAGACAGAAAAATGTGGCGGTGCACTTTAATTTAGTAATATGTGTAGATATATAATACTTCATTACCTCAGGCTCGCTTGATTAGTATAATATTAGACTGTATGGTTTCGGAAATTTATTACCATCATCAGACGTGGCAATAAATCCACTCTGAGTATCATCATGATATATAAAAATTCAAGTTATGCACTCTAAACGTAAAATGGTACAAAAATCGTGAATGAATTACACATCATGTCGTCAGATGATAAAAGTGAATATGTATCGCACAAACATTGGCGAACTGTATGTTACGAACTTACAGAATTACCAAAACCCTACACTGCATGACGCATATAATTCCTCCCAATACAACAGTTGTGTTTTATTTAAAAAATGACACCTGAACGTATTGTTTGCGACCCAATCGGTACGGCCATATTCTATTTGGGCTCTTGTAGGAGCCAGATATTTTTTTTTATTATAACGTAATGCACATCAGTCCAGTTTGTAACGTTACCACCTCCGAGAAAAGAATAACTTTTTCGTTCATCATCGTCGGACTAGTTTGATGTGGACCGTCACTAATTCCTGTGCTAACATCTTAATCTGAGAACAGCAGTTGCACTTGTTATGTAGCCCTACAGTTTGTACCCTCTACAGCTATATTTAGTACCATAGAAGTAATTCCTGGTATGTTTACCATATCTACTACCATCCTATCTCTTCCACTGACTTTCACATATTCCTTAGCCAATTATTTGGAGAAACCCCTCATATCTTATCAGTCTATCAAATTTTTTACATCCTTCCATATCAAGACATCTCTAACGCTTCATTTGTCTTCTTTTCCGGTTTTACAACGTTCTATGATTCATCTACACTGAATGGTATTCTCCAAATAAAAATTGTCAAAAATGTATTCCTCTAAATGAAGCCGGTGTTTAGTACCAGCGAACTCCTCTTGGCCAGTAATGCTCTCTTTTCGTGTACTAACCTGCTTCTTATGTCCTTCTTTCCTCGTCGCCGGCTTCTTATGTCCTTCTTTCTTCGTCGGCCAAGTTTTATTCTACTTCCACATAACGGAACCCCTTAGCTTCGTCCACTTCCATTTTTGGTGCCAAGTTTGTTGCTAATCTTATTTCTGCTCCTCCTCATTACTTTCCTCTTTCTTTAGTTTAGTCTCAATCCGTAGTGTGTGTGCACTCGGCTGTTCATTCAATTTAACATAACCTGCAGCCCTATCTCATTGTCCGAGAGAATACCAAAGTCAACAGAGAATGTATCTTACTACCGATGTCCTTTAACACTTAATTTTAATCCGACACCTGAACTCGTTCTTTTATTTCGTCAATTCTTCTTCAACTCGTAGATCGAACATCCCGGTTGAAATATTACACTCCTCTCTTGTACTCCTTATAATCCACGCAATTCATTCTTGGTCGTCTATTCTTATCTCTCCCTTTTGGTTCGTATACACAGTGTTTGTTACCCACCTCATCCTATAGCTTACAGCTAATATCCTGAGAATTTCGAACATCTTGCCCCATTTTTTAATTGTCGTAAGCTATTTGCCGGTCGACAAATTCAGTGAAAGTGACATGATTTTTGTTACTTCCATTGTCATGGAAGTAGTCATCTCCTTATGGGCTTAATGCTCACGCGGTATCAACCTCGGCTCTAAAAATGAATAATATTCCATGAGAGCTATTTTCGTTTTTAGTGACAATGGAAGTTCCTAAAACCCACGACTTGGTCACCTGGGTCATTTCGATGTCCGCTGCGTCTCTCCGTATGAAGACAGTCTGCATTACACTATTAAGACGTCGTCGCGAACAATTTAAAAGTCAGACTAAATTAAACGTTACTTTTGGTGGCAACTCCTAGGTTCATTCTACTTATAGCAATGATGACTGATGTTTGTGTTTTTCAAATGAATTTTGAAACAGTATATCTGCGAAGAACGTTTTGTTTGTCTGAATCCTGTCGCATTGGTTTCGTTCAAATTGTGTTGTAAGTAGGCTGTTTAAGTTTTTATATTGGTAACGCCACGTAGCGCTCTGTATGTGCTGTGTGCAGTCTGTGGCTGGTTTGCATTGTTGTTGGAATATCTGCCATTGTACTGTTGGGCAGCTGGATGTTAACAGCCTGTAGCGTTGGGCAGTTGGAGGTGAGCCGCCAGCAGTGGTGGATGTGGGGAGAGAGATGGCGGAGTTTCGAAATTTGTAAGACTGGTTGTCATGAACTGCTATATATATTATGACTTTTGAACACTAGTAAGGTAAATACATTGTTTGTTCTCTATCAAAATCTTTCATTTGCTAACTATGCGTATCAGTAGTTAGTGCCTTCGGTAGTTTGAATCTTTTATTTAGCTGGCAGTAGTGGCGCTCGCTGTATTGCTGTAGCTTGAGTAACGAAGATTTTTGTGAGGTAAGTGATTTGTGAAAGGTATAGGTTAATGTTAGTCAGGGCCATTCTTTTGTAGGGATTATTGAAAGTCAGATTGCGTTGCGCTACAAATATTGTGTGTCAGTATAAGTACAGTCATGTACAATTGTTCAAAGGGGACGTTTCATATGTCGACCCTTAGCCGAGGATACCTCACTGGAATCTTCTGATTTTTCTTGTAGGTTGTGTAATTAGTGTAGCTTTTGTTTATTGCTAGCGCGTAATTATAGAGAGAATTTCCTTTGTAGTTGTAGTTTTTCATTGTTGTACTCAGCTGTGGCATGTATGTAGATTTGCACCAAGTATTTCGCAGCTGCGCTTGCAATTAACTAGATATTATTTTCAATGCTATGTTAATGTGTTTTGTTATTTTGCTCTTCAAATTGTGCTTTTCTGTATTGTCGTGTGAAATATTGTGACAATAATGGCGTGCGAAAAACGTAATACTAGGCTTCAAAGTAAATTGAGAAATGACAGTGAAGACGAAAGCAGTGTGTTAGCGCCGCCGAGTAATGAATTAACAAATGATCAAAGTAGTAACTTGGTAATTGTGCATAGGGAAATGGAGTGGGCTGCAAATAATGGTGTAGGCAGTGAAACAATTAGTGAACAGGGAAGCATTATCGATCGATCGGTCTGCAACAGCTCGCCTCAGGAATCCGAAATGACAGAACACAATATTGCAAATACTGTAGACTCAGGTTTAAGGTCCTCACCGTTTTCTCAAATAAGTCAAGACACATTTTTTGCTTGTCAAAACGTGAATGTTGCCGGTGAAAATGCACTGCCAAAAAGCATAGAGAAACACATTCCAGACACTAATACATTATTATTGCAATTAATGCAGCAAATGAAACAAAATCAGAGACAAACACAGCAACAGTTAGATACAATGGAACAAAATCTTCAAAAGTTAGACACAATGGAACAACACCAGAGACAAACACAGCAACAGCTTCAAACGTTAGACTCATTGGAACAAACTCTTGAACAAACACGTGAAGATCTAACTACTGAGTTACATAAAATCGAATCGAAACGTCAAAAAGTCTGTAACCACGTAAAAACACAAATTTGTGAGCATTTCCAACCTATTTCTTCGCGTCATGAAAATGCATTACAGAATCACGAAGCAGCCATAAAATAACTGCAAACTATTGTTCATGAAAATCGTGACACCCTGCAAGCTAAAATTGACTCAGTTGCATCTACCGATTCGGTTACGCAACTTGCAAAAACTCAGGAAAACTTAAAAGACACAGTAGATACGATTTCAACACAAATGGACACTCTGAAACTTGGTTCAGAAAAACACACAGAGGAAATAATTTCACTATCGGATAAAGTAGCCGAACTTTCAGATCAGTTCACTAACTTATCTACAAAGGTAGATGATGGTCTGAATGTCACAAGACCTGTAACCTTCACGGACACAGAAGAGTATGAACAAATTAGAAAACTGAAACAAAATCAAAATCAAATCAATACACAGTATAAAAGAGAAATCCGGGAACTACAAGATCAGTTGGCACAAGTAATACAAGAAATACATATTTCAGAGGACACTCGCACTCCAGTACGGGAAGAGGGACATAGAAATACGGAACAACCACAAAATAATAACAAAGGACACTTTGGAAATTATGAAATAAATTGGCAAGGTGCATTGGATTTTGAGATGGAACCGCCGAAACGAAGTAACAATGAGCGATGTGCGACTCACCGACACCATGATTTTGACTATAAGCTGTTCATTACTACACATAAATTAAAAACATTTAAGAATTCTGACAACGACATTCATCCACAAGCATGGCTTCATCAATTCTCTCATTGTTTTCCTCCCAACTGGTCATTAGAGCACAGATTAGAATTTATGTGTGGCTATTTAGAGAATGAACCAGCTGTAAGAATGCGATCGGTCATTCACGATTGCCACAGTGAAGGAGAATTTTATCATGCCTTCCTCTCAGCATATTGGTCTCAAACTACACAAGACTGAGTAAAACATAGCATCATAATGATGAAACATTTCGAACAATGTGAATTTTCCAGTCTTGTTAAATATTTTGAAGACATGTTGTACAAGAATCAGTACCTGTCAAACCCATACAGCCCCTCAGAACTTATCCGCATTTGCTTAATCAAACTACCTGAACATTTACGACATATTATTTTGGCAGGACGTTGCAAAGACGACATTGAAGCTTTTCAGGGACTCTTACAAGAATTTGAAATTGACACTGACAATCGCGGAACGCGAAAACAGGAACACAACAATTACAGGTCACATCCCTCGCAATTCCGCGATGAAAGGAATAATAACTGGACACGACAAGGCTATTCTTACAACGCAAATCGTGAACAATACAGACACCACTCATATGACAACCACTGGCAGAATAATAGTTACAGAGGTAGATCGCACTTCAGTAATTATCAATATGACAGAGATAACCATACAAACATACAATATGGAAACCAAAACAATTATTATCAAGGGAGACAGAATAACTTCAGATGCAACAGTTCAATGTGCAGTTATGATTCCGGGAGAAGTTCTCCACCACATGACCGACAAACAAGAAACTATGTAAACTACCGACAAAACGACAGACCTGAATTCCATCAGAACTGGCGGGATTCAAACAGTCAAGGTGAATTTCTAGAAGTTAGGTCTCCTAATCCCAGTAACGACGCACGCCAACAAAGAAACAGACAATGACTCGCACCGCAGGCAGCCACGTGCGCCCGCTGGCTCAGGGAAAAATAACATAGACGCTAACCTTGAGAAAAATTCCAGTTTTCTTTACCGACGTATACCACATGATAATTGCGATGAAGTTGAAACTCGGCGTACTAGGAAGAGTAAAGGATTGCACCACGTTTCACATGTAAAACCGTTTATTGAAAGATAATCTGCTTTTTAAATTTGTCTTTGCCATATAACTTTTCACTTTACATTACTTGTATGCTTTGTCATACTTAGAATCTGTTAACATGCAACAATGTTTGAAGTTAAATATCCAGTCAAGAACCAACAGAACT
The DNA here is from genome assembly GCF_021461395.2 of Schistocerca americana. Classification (NCBI taxonomy): domain Eukaryota; kingdom Metazoa; phylum Arthropoda; class Insecta; order Orthoptera; family Acrididae; genus Schistocerca; species Schistocerca americana. The sequence goes on along the minus strand of NC_060123.1, from coordinate 383,193,142 downwards.
TATTTAAACAGAAATTACGAATGCATTGTTATTGTGAACAGATGACACAGTGTTATTGTGTGTGTACATTCTTGCTTGTTGCTTGCACGATTACGTAACGACTATAAGGCTTACATACTTAGAATATATACCAGTACTGCTAATGAGATTTTAATGCAACATTTTGGTTTACTTGAAAATACATTCTGAATTTAAAGTACTTTCTGTGAGATACCAGATGACACAGTGGTTAGTTTATGTGACAGCTACATGATTTTATCACGATGCTACTAATGAGCGACAATTTACAATGTTTCTTTTGCACTGTATCTGTTTTATATCTGCACAGTTTTTCTGTATTATTTTGGAAAGTAAAACATGTTTTAGTAGTAACTTTTGTGGCATAGCTACAATGAGACAGCCTTTTTCGTAGCACAACAATACATTACATTATAGTACTTTCTTGATCACAGTAAGGTACGTAATAACTACAGTATCTATACGAAAAGCATTTCACTTTCATTTATGATGAGGTAGGTACATTGACTTCAGCAGATCTTTGCTTACAGAGGACGATAACTACGACAGTTCCACAGAATTATCTTACAGCAAGACGCACATTTAGCGCTATAGGACATGGATTTGAGTGAATTATTTTGTAATTAAACCATTTATTCTTCAAGCTTTTTGAATTACAAAGGAAGTTTTCTGTGATACATTTCATTCCATTGCTGTAATCTGTAACACCTGAGGGTATAATTACATTAATCCTCAGGGGGGTACACGCTTACTTTGTGTACCATGTGTTTGGCAAGCACAAGGAGCCTTAGCTAATATGGTATTTGCTTATACTACTTTACACACCGATACCATATTTCTCTAACACATAAATTACACAGCTATCTGATCATTTAACTGGGAGAGGCAAACATATTTTACTACATCAGTGACACATGTTTACACAACTACACAGCTGGATAACTTCACCCTTAGGAAATTGTATTTTGTCTGTACTGTGTGAACCCTTCATATTTTTCGGAACCATTGTGATACTATGAGAGCTTTGAATGATGTATTTGATATGGGATCATGATTTTTAAAGTACGTTTGAGGTAGATGACACTTTTGACATGAGCAGAGAGTTTTTTTAGGTTTTGAAATTATTGCAGAAAGCTACGACGATTTTGAGATTTGGCTGAGGTTTTATGATGTTATGATGATGATGTGTATTATGCTGTTGTGGTATGTTTATGATCAATAAGCTGATGCTATATGAGGAATTTGATTGTGCTACATATTTATTATGATGAAATATTGAAGAAGTGTCGATGAATATGTGTATGTGTAATAAGGTAAGGAATAATGAGTAGTGGTTAGGGACTCTGACTTGTGAAGAAGGATGTTGGAAACCAAGAATCGTACTTTAAGAGTTATGAAATGTGTGTAAATACGTGAATGTACCACAATGCCGACGAAAATTTTTTGGACACTGTTATATTTACAGGATTTGGTTTCTACAGATTTGTAACGCAAATTCTAGACTTGTGAAATTTTTTATATGAGACTGTCACTGTATTGCAAACTGGTGTCGTAAATATTTCGGTAAGAAAGCCAAGTGACCTTGACGTAATGCGTCTTGAGTGGCTAGCTGTGTCAGACGCCTGGAGAAAAAGCCATTAGTGTGTGCCTTTTCAGAGGCACAGGTAAAAAAAAAGGGGGCCATATCCTCACTATTGACATTCTTTTGTAGAAAGCATCGCAAATACGACATGCTCAAACTTGGAAACATGTGATAACATTGTGGAGCTCCTAATTTATGATATTTACAGAAATGCATAATGAAATGACAAGAAATATTTTTACATCTATACACCTAATTATGACTACTGTCTTTCTAGTTGAGAGATTTTTTTTAATTACATTATGAAATACCATATGGCTAGTGAATGACGTTTCACACCTTGCTTTGCCTATTTTGTTTAATATCTAGTTCCTAGCTGCACTGCAGCATTGGTTAAAATAAAATTTTATAGATGTACTAATATAGATATTTTATGCCTACAGATCCAGTAAAAAATAACTTTATGATGAATGTACTCCAAAAAAATGAGGGAGCACAATAAGACATTTCCACTTCACAGGAATTGCATACATAATTTTTGTCAGTGAGTTGGTAACTTGTCTGCTCGAGCAAGTTACAGTGATGCATCACTCTAGTGTTAAGATGTGACATAGGTATTAAACATGGCCATTTTTACTGTAATATTTTTTCTGCTTGAGCTTTGTCATGTTTAGATATAAGTTATTGCATTTGCTGCTGCTATTTGCCCAGCATAATATTACTGTATTTGACTTTGTATTACACTGTTGAACCAGTTTTACTACGGATTTATTTTTCTTGTTTGCTGCACAGTGCCTTATATCAGTTGTAATATTGCAATTGCTTTGCCAATTTCCATTTTTTTTCATTGCTGTTTATGTTAATTGTTTTGTGCTGCTGCATTGCCTCGTTCCTTAGTTTACGCATCTGAGCTCAGTAGATTTAAGTTAGCTTAAGAGGGGGTAGCCTATAAGAGAATGAGTTGCGATGAATTTGAAGAAACGCACTGAGAGGTTATACGAGAAAAGTACAGAAAGCAGATATAGATAGGACTTTTTGGAAATAACGAAGAACGAAGGGAGATCTCCGAGAAGTAAAGAAAGTTTTGTTTCCAAAATACTGCAGTAAAACCAACCCTGTCCTTTCCTTGTGTTATCCCACTATGTGTTTATGTACCCTTGTGTATTTATGTTCTTCCTATCTTTATATGTTTATCTGATAAGACTTATGTTGTAGAATTTTTCTAATGCTCAGCTACATGAACTATGATGAGGAATTCTGTTATCCTCAAATATAGTTTGCATTAATAATATGTTATTTACTTTGTAAAGATGTTAGACATTATTAATTCTGTTCTGTTTTAATGCTCATGTGTGAAGTTGATGTTTCAGTAATTATTCTGATCTTTTATGTATTTACTTATGTCATAATTCCTGTAACACTGATGTATATGTTTATTTCTATTCTTTTGTAAAGCCCCTATTACCACAAATGTTGTCTGCATTATTATGTTTTAATGATGTATTTTGTATCTTTTTTATTGTATTCTTATGTTATAAAATTGTAATTGACACCAGTTCATCAAATTAAGTAACTTGTAAGTTACAGTTCACTGCACACGTTTCTGTTGGTCATAGTATATGGACAATATGTGAGAAGCAGGGACTGTTAGTGTTTGCACATGTGTTAATAATTCAGCAAGGGACTGGATAACAGCATTGCTGGTTCTAAGGACAATTCCAAAAACTGTGTGAGTGCACAAGTGGTGGTTTATGGACTTGCTATATTCTCCGCAAGACTCTTCGATGGTGATTGTGCACCTGCACAGTCACAGCAGATGGCTGCTGGCCATCTCTACAAGGAATACAGTGGGTCTACTCTGTGATGGCCTACCTACCAATATTCTTCAAAACTTCGACTGACTCTGCGATGGGTTTGCTCTGTTGTGGCCCATTACCTGTCTGCATGTCAAGAGTCAGCACTGTCTTTTCGTTGGAAGGACAAAACTACTTCTTCAAGACTGCATGGAAATCCACTACTTCCGTGTGCAATTTCTTCTACTGCTCAGACTTTGAGAAAAACACTGCTATTTTACTGTGATGAACGATCAGGACTGTCTGAACGATCAGATTTTTGTGAGGTAAGTGATTTGTGAAAGGTATAGGTTAATGTTAGTCTGGGCCATTCTTTTGTAGGGACTTTTGAAAGTCAGATTGCGTTGCGCTAAAAATATTGTGTGTAAGTTTAAGCACAGTTTTGTATAATTGTTCATAAGGGGACGTTTCAGTGTTCTCTAGACAGCATATAAGTAGAGCAGCCGCTTCCATGACATAGCGTATGAGACATACGACAAAGGACTGAAGATGTATTATGACAGTACTCTTCGTAACTATCTGCTCACTATTGACCAGATTAAGATTTTTGTTCACTTTTTGTGTTCAAAAGAAGACAGTTGCAGAGATGGTTTCTAGTATAAGACAGTTATAGTGATTTTGTGGGCCAAAATAATAACGATTAACAGACACGTCGCGGTGTTCAAATGGTTGAAAATGGCTCTGAGCACTATGGGACTTAACATCTGTGGTCATCAGTCCCCTAGAACTTAGAACTACTTAAACCTAACTAACCTAAGGACAGCACACACATCCTTACTCGAGACAGGATTCGAACCTGTGGCCGTATAGGTTACGCGATTGCAGACTGAAGCGACTAGAACCGCACGGCCACACCGGCAGGCTCCAGATGTTCAACCTGTATCATAATATTACATTGTGCATAGCATTTGTAGTGGCACCTGCTGCCCACCACCTTGTTTCACAGTACTGGCGCTCTCTTCCGAATAACAGCCTGTCATTAAGATCGTTGCACCCGACATATAATATTGAGTTTCTCATAATCTAAAATGATGCCATTATGATACTGACTCTAATACGAAATTAGAGTCGCTGGAGATAATTAAACATATAGAGGGATCTGGGAGTTTGTAATAATGATCTGTCACTATTGTTGAAGTCACTATGAGATCCAAAATATTTCTCGAAGTTTCCGCAGTAGAGAAAAACAAGCATTTTAACATCAATTTTCGAATCTTTAACTTAGAGATGACATTATTAACTGCTTTCAGTTCCAGTTTTAATTCTCTCCTTTAGTGATTGATGTGGCGTAGCGTGTAAGCCACTTGAACATTTTGATGCTGTGTTTTTCTCGTTGTTAATGGAATTGCGTTTTTAATGACGTCATTCACAACATGGCTCATTGAGAGGGTGAGGGAGGGGGGGGGGGGGGGGGGGTTCAGGGACAGACTGGGATTGAAAATTGGTTATGCTTACCACACCTGCAATTGTGACCATCTGTATTTGCAATCTTCACATACTTCGTTTCTTCGCAGCGCTTATGGACCACTTGACTGTAACGACAGACAACGAAAGGAACTACTAGCAACTGGAATAGCTGTTGCCAACATTCAGCTGCATAGGGCTAACAGCCGCAGGCGAAAGCTGTAGTCTTTTACATGGCTGCGACAACACTGGGACGTTACCATAGAGACGTGCACAAAGTCCTGTAGCGTGGACTTCCATGCGATATGCTTTCAGACGTTTTGACAACGGAACTCTGTCTCCAACTCTGGAAGAAAATCCATAGAGATTCTGGTCTTATTTAAGTACACAGCCGCAAGACACAATCAATACCTTCACCTCACGACAGCGATGGTAGTGTTGCCAGTGACAGTGGCACTAAAGGGAGTTACTATACACGGTTTTCCGAAATTTGTTAACCAAAGAAAACAAAAGTAAGTGTTCCAGAATTCGAATCAAGAACTGCAGCAAACATGAGCAACTCAAAAGTATAAGTCCTCGGTGTAACACATCAGCTCAAATATATACTTATGTAAAATGACAAGTCATGGTTTTACTGAGTTGCTGAAGATCCTCAACATTTCTTGGAAAATTTACTTTAAATTTTTACTCTGCATTCTCGTAAACTTTCGGATGAAAATAGGTTACTTTTTAATCGTTGTATAAAGTTGTCTCCAAAATGCTCGAAATGTTCTTGACCAATAAGCTTCACATTTTTACACGATAGTCTGTCGGCCACGGTGGCCGAGTGGTTCTAGGCTCATCAGTCCGTAACCGCGCGACTGCTACGGTCGCAGGTTCGAATCCTGCCTCGGGCATGGATGTGTGTGATGTCCTTAGGTTAGTTAGATTTAAGTAGTTCTAAGTTCTAGGGGAATGATGACCGCAGATGTTAAGTCCCATAACGCTCATAGCCATTTTACACGGTAGTCTAAGAATCATTTGGAGTCACCAGGGCTATTTATTGTTAATACACAGGGTTTAACGAACTTGTATGTGCAGAAACTTATATTTGAGTTTCTTATGGGTCATTCCTTCTATTCTGTCGAGGAGTTCCTTGAAAAATCAAGCTGATTCTTGTTGTGTTGCTGATTGCGTTTCCTTATCTTATGGACTGACTTTTTTCGGGTTCACAAACATATTATCTTAATCTTTTATTACTTTTATGTTGTAATTTCATGTACTGACACATTCATGACCTTGAAGATCTTCTCCTCAATTTATTGCTACGGAACTGGACGTGTGAAGAAAATAGAAAAGAAAGAAAACAGTGTGTTGGCTGCTTTTTCTCTACGTTGAAGAGTCTTCCCACAAGCACGCCACAAATCTTTCGATCGAATGTTTTTTGCACGGTCGTAACGACACCACTAAGTGGACTGCGTCTGCCAGTATAGAGCAACCATACTGCGTACCCGCATCCCCACTTCAACACCTGACTTGCCCTCCGGGGAAAATAAGCATTAATGACTTGCTCTGCCGGCCGGAGTGGCCGTGCGGTTCTAGGCGCTGCAGTCCGGAGCCGAGCGACCACTACGGTCGCAAGTTCGAATCCTGCCTTGGGCATGGATGTGTGTGATGTCCTTAGGTTAGTTAGGTTTAATTAGTTCTAAGTTCTAGGCGACTGATGGCCTTAGAAGTTAAGTCGCATAGTGCTCAGAGCCATTTGAACCATTTTGACTTGTTCTTTCCATATGAACTTTGAGGTAGTAACCAACCTAAAAACTAATGACTCGCAATATCTACAATTATTAGTCACAAATGACATAAATACTGATGTAAAGTTGTTCAGTTTGCCGTCTTCAGTCACCAAAAGAAATATCTGCATTTATTCCCCTTATGTCCTGTATATAAAGTATATAAATTTATATATCACAGGAAAAAGTTGTTAGCTCTAATAAACATTCACACGGAAATAGGGTATATACATACATTAAAAAAGTTTTGCATCACCCCGGTTCCCAGAACTGCTGACAACAGACGTTGACTGTGGATACTGTATCGCAGATACAGCCCTTTGACTGTTCAGAGATGTCACTAAACCAGCTGAAAGATGTAAACAACTATGCTTGAGCAGCGCATATTACACGGAGGGGGTCCGACAGCCGATCAGTTCCAGTCATTCCACCAGGAAGGAGGTACACCGCTCGTGTTGTATGTAGTTCAACCATGCCTAGACGGTCAATACCGCTGTTTGATCGCGCCCGCGTTTTTACTTTGTGCCAGGAAGGGCTCTCAAAAAGTGAGGTGTGCAGGCATCTCGGCGTGAACCAAAGCGATGTTTTTCGGAGATGGAGGAGATACAGAGGGGCTGGAACTGTCGATGACATGCCTCGCTCAGGCAGACCAATGGCTACTACTGCATTGGATGACCGCTACCTACCGATTAGGGCTTGGAGGAACCCTGATAGTAACGCCACCATGTTGAATAATGCTTTTCGTGCAGCCACAGGACGTCGTGTTACGACTCAAACAATGCGCAACAGGCTGCATGTTGCGCAACATCACTCCCGACATCCATCACGAGGTCCATCCTAGCAACGAAGACACCATGGGGCGCGATACAGATGGGCCCAACAATATGCCGAATGAACCGCCCAGGATTGGCGTCACATTTTCTTCACCGATGAGTGTCGCATATACCTTCAACCATACAATCGTCGGAGTCGTGTTTGGAGGCAACCCGGTCGGGTTGAACGCTTTAGACACACTGTCTAGCGAGTGAAACAAGGTGGAGGTTCCCTGCTGTTTTGGGGTGGCATTATGTAGGACCGACGTACTCCGCTGGTGGTCATGGAAGGAGCCGTAACGGCTGTACGATACGTGAATGCAATCCTCCGACCGTTAGTGCAGCCGTATCGGCAGCATATTGGTGAGGCATTCGTATTCATAGACGGCAATTCGCACCCCATCGTGCACATCTTGTGAATGACTTCCTTCAGGATAATGACATCGCTCGACAACAGTGGCCAGAATGTTCTCCAGACCTCTTACCTATAGAACATGACTGGGATAGATTGAAAAGGGCTGTTTATGGACGACGTGACCCAGCAACCGCTCTGAGGGATCCACGCCGAATCGCCGTTGAGGAGTGGGACAATCTATACCAACAGTGCCTTGATGAACTTATGGATAGTATGCCACAAAGAATACAGGCATGCATATTTGCAAGAGAACGTGCTGCTGGATATTAGAGGTACCGGTGTGTACAGTAATCTGGACCACCACCTCTGAAGATCTCGCTGTATGGTCGTACAACATGCAATGTGTCGTTTTCATGAGCGATAAAAAGGGCGGAAATGATGTTTATGTTGATCTCTATTCCAAATTTTTGTACAGGTTGCGGAACTCTTGGAACCGAGGTGATGCAAAATTTGTTTTGATGTGTGTACATTTTAGGAAACAATGTACGCCAGCGAGAAAGACAATATTGTGATATGCTATGCTGTGAAGGAGCTTGGTATTGTCTTCCTTCTCATATTCAGTTTTAACTGCTGTACCAGGGAATTTAAGCAAGTAGACAAGTTGGTTCTCTCGTTTCTATTCTTTCCCTTTATATATAATTCTAAATAAAAACTATATACAGGATTATGTGCTGTTTTGTTTCCTTCCTCGCAGCCTGTTTTAACAGAAAAGAGGAACGCTGTGTATATGTCATATCGACTTATGATTAGAATATTACCTCGAAATCTGAATCGCCAAAAATTTTGCACTCCTACCTGTTAGCGGATTGAAACTATGCAAAAAACTGTCATTGAAGCTACTGTCCTCACAGATCCAGCAGAAGGAGAGGTCTCTCATACTCCTTATACCAATGATCCCAAACGATTTACCCATTAATATTAGGCGACTTGAATTCACAATCAAGATTTTGTTGGCAATAACAATAAACAAGGCTCAAGGCCAGAGATAGGGAGGAAGAGGAAATCGACTAAGAAGGTTGGAGGACATGGACAATAAGAGGGAATAGGAGGAAGTGGACAGAGAGAGGCAAGACGAGGAAGTGAAGAGGGAAGGAGAAGGTGATAGGGAGAATGGTAGGCGGGAGGATAGACAAGAAAAAGGGTGTAGGAGATAGACACAGAGACGGGAGTGATGGAGATTAGGACGCAAATCCAATTCCCGAAAATATAAATAGAAATCGCCAAGTATTAATGGATGCGCTATAGTCGGAACCACGAACGACGGCGGTCTGGTTTAGGTTCGTTCTGCGCATCTGACGTGACGTCATCCTCCGACAGCCACTGAACACTCAGTAGTTTTCTCAGCGCTCTGCTTGAACGTCTTGGCCAGTGCGAGTGTTAAACATGGTGGTATCAGTTGTTCGGTCAGTACTTATTTAGTTTGTTGAGATTTGTCGTCGCTGATGGTGGTGGTAAGAGACAAATTCTCCATGAACAACCGAGAGACGTTATTTACAGGATACACACTTTCTTCAAGTGTGAAGCAGCTATCGGTGGACCTATCGCAGATGTTTCCGGCTCTCATGAACCCACAGCAGAGACGAGTAGCGTCAGCCTTAGAACTGTTCTGCGGATGGATAATTAAGGTACATTTTCTGTCCAGACGAGTGGAAACCCAGTTTTCAGATCGCAAGGAAACATCACAGCCATGAGAAGTCTGTCGCGAATTTAGATGATTCTGTCAAAGATGTTCTAAGGCGAGTTGTGCTAAATATGTACAAGAGAGGCGAATTTCCTATTGTTAAAGAAATTTGCTTTTAGAATGCGTGAAACTATAAATTTTAAAGACATTGTTATATCAATGCGAAGAATACTGAAAGATACTGGGTTAAAATACATAAATACAAATGACGGACGAAAATTTTTAATGGAAATTTGGGATATCACTGCTTCAAGGGCACAGTTTATAGGAAGTATTCTTGAAATAAGAAAATCTGGCAATCAGAACGTTTTTTACTTGGGTGAAACATGGGTAAATCAGAATCATACAAGAAAAGTGTGTTAAAAACTGGGTGATGGTTCGGATGGTTTTAAAGTACCGGTTGCTATAGGGGGACAAATAATTGTGCTTCACACTGGTTCTGCTTCGGGCTTCATTCCCGAGAGCAAATTAGTGTTCTGGGATAAAAAAAGGACAACTCAGATGATTATCATTGTGAACTGAAGTCAGACACATTTACATCATGGTTTAGAAGAGCGTTGCTCCCCTACTTGCTCCAAACTCAGCGACTGTTAATGACAGTGCGAGTTATCACTCAGTTGTTGGTGGCAGTGCTCCCACAGCAGGTACTAAAAAAAGCCTGTATCATGCTGTGGCTTGCAAGTAAGATGATACCGCATACAGCCAGTCAAACTCGGGATGAATTTTTAAATCTTGTTGGACCTCGTAAGTCTCTTCTAAAAGAGTATGAAATCGGCTGTATGGTACAGTAATATGGATGTACATTTCTGCATTTGTCATCATATCATTGACAGTACAATGTGATAGTGCTGATATGGGCACAAATACAAGAGTATGTCGCAGAACGAAAAACGAGATTTAAAACTTCTGACACAGAGAATCATTTGAACGAAGCACTTGACACCATAACTCCATCACCACGGGCTGAGTATGTTAGGCACGCAGAACGGCTACAGGAGGAAGACTGGAGATAGCGAAATTTTAATTGGTAATATGCTTGATCCCATCGTCATTGCTTTAAGACCAAATGAGCCAGAAACTGACACGGACTGCAACAATGTAGATGATAACGGTCGCAGCGATTGAAAACAACCAAAGATGAACCACATATACAATACTGATGTTGTCTTTTGTTTTTCTGTAGCTTCCCTTCCTCATTTTCAGTCTTACCAGTAAAGTTGAGAAATATTCTGTCTTTGCGACCGTGATAAAGTTCGCATACTTACCAACAGTGTTCTGCATTACTTTGCAACGTCTTCAGTGGACAGTATTTTGGCTTCTACACTGCCATTTGATTACTTGTCACGGTATTGTGCATCACTGCGGTTGTAAGATCATATTCAACGTTTGTCTCGGCTGATGTATATTTTCGCAACTAATTGCTGTTTGTGTGTGACAGACACACTCAGATAAGCTCGTTTTTTGGCACATTGCACTTCACTAACACTTAATAATGTTTAGTTATTTTTCTGAGTCCACTACTGACTTAGTATACTCTCACAACTTTGAAAACAAGCGAAATGCGTCTATTATAAATAAAACGTTTGCCACAGTCGTAAAAGAAGGAAAATTTTACACTATTACGTACAATATTTTTGTGCTATTAAAATTATTTCACTCACAATTTTATATAATATGTAATTTGTGATCGACTGTGTCCATGTTGGAAGTAGTTAAGCACTTCACATGGCAGCAATTTTATGTTGTTTCGTGAAAATAAGTATCTATAAACTTTAATTTTGTCATTGGACACAAGCATTCGTACTTCCCTGTACGTAGATGCTCAGGACGAGACATCACAGCCAGCAGTGCCAGACAGCATTGCATATCTTATTCCTTTCGATCCGACTACCTCACAGTGGTAGTCATGTGGTGGTGGGAGCTTAGCTTTCTGACAAAACGCAACCAACTGAATAAAAACTCACTGAATAACTTTCTCCACTGCCCGCTACCCCTTAAAAAAAGCTTACTGACTGTTAGGTTTCTACATCTCTGTGAGCGTACCGCAGCTGTCGTTTGGAACCGGCCACGCTGCAATCCCCGTCTGTGGCTCTATCTGTACTGCGCGGCCCGACATCGTTCATGGATTTAGCTGTAGTCAGTTAACAAACTCAAATCTTCCAGTCCATACTGCATGAAAGTTAGATTCCATTCAGAGTATGTTGCCGTTATAGCTCCACATTTAGCAATCATATACAACCTTCCGCCTAGCGAAAGATCCATAACAGACAACCGGTACTCGAGAAACGAAATAAGAGGAAGCCACTGATTTACAGACCCATGCCACTGGTGTTGATTTTCAGTAGGTTTTTCTATCATTTTTTGTGTATGAACATTACGAATAATCTAGAAGAAAACGCTCTATTGACACACAGTTAGCACGGATTCAGAAAATCCCGCCTTGTGCATCACTCGTAGCACTTTACTATCATCAGATAATGGGTGCTGTCTACAAGAAATATCAAACTGCTTTCATATTTCTGTATCTCCATTTCCATTTTGATATCGTTCGTCTCAAGCGACATCCAATCATTCTTAGTGCCTATGAGTATCGTCACAGTTATCAGACTGGATTGGTGATTTCCTGTCAGAAAGGTCACAGTTTGTAATATCTGACGTGGTGAGTCATCGAGAGAAACAGAAGTGATACATGGCGTCCCCCATGAAAGTGTTACAGACTCTCTGCTGTACTTAATCTAAGAGAGTTAGGAGACAATATCCGGACCCATCTCAGACTTTTTGCAGTTTATGTTGTCGGATACCATCTAGTTCGGCAGATTATGCTTTCATTTACCGCCTAGTAAAATTCTCATAGGATCAAAACCAACTGCAAAGCGATTTAGACAAAATATCAGTATGTTGCTAACAGAGTCAACCGACTCTAAATAACAATAAATGTGAGGTGATTCACATGACTACTAAAAGGAACCCATCAAATTTCGGTTGCGCAATAAACCACACAAATCTAAAACTTCTCAGTTCAACTAAATATCCGTGGATAACAATTATGAACAACTTCATTGGAACGATCAACTAGATAATGTTGTGAGTAAGGTGAACCACGGATTGCGTTTTATTGTCATAATACTTATAAAATGCAAGAGGTCTGCTAAAGAGTCTGCTTATAGTAAGCTTGTTCGTCCTCTGCTAGATTCTATGGTATAGCTGCACAGTATGTGATTCTTAAAAGATAGGGTTGACGAAAGTCATCGAAAACGTACAAAGAAGGTCAATTTCTTACGTGCTATCGAGAAATAGGGAAGAAAGTTAAACTTATCTGTTACGGATATTTTAGAACCCTTGACCGTTAACTGGATGTAAACACATAAAACTGGAATCAGTCACTTTTTTGAACAGTTATTTATCATTCCTTCGAACCTTTTCAGATTCATCTTCAGATGTTTTTCTGGAGGTTACATCGATATTTGTAGCGTAATGCTGGGTGCTGGCACTGTGACAAGAAGATGGAACATGCTTCACTCTATCGCTATGACTATTGTTTATCTATTGATATGGATGCAAAATTTAGCCTTGTAGTTACTGCGACAGTATGGGTGGGTTTTTTCGTTAGTGTCCATCTCTCTGCTTCCATTTTTATGGCCAGTTGGCCCATCAGTTCACACACTTTGCCAACATCCAGCATGTGCTGTACAACTGTTGCTTGTAACAAAGATCTTGACAAAAGTATATGGCATAGTCCTACTTTGCTCAGAAATGTAATTTGATTTTTGTTTACATGTATTAAAGTTGACATAAGGCCGAATATTTTAATTAGAGTGGTGATAACATGAGAGCACAAAATAAGAGAAGTAGATAGGTAAATGAACTACCACAAGAACGAATTTTAAACGGTCCGATGTAAAATTTCTATTCGTATATTAACGTATAATACAGTCAATTTATGAGCAAATATTATAATCAAGACTGGCATTAATATGAATGCCCAGAAATAAAACAGTACAGATATATAGTATTTGCAATGAAATACAGCTGTTTATGTGACAATGACCCTTCTACTTAAATTTTAAAAAAAACTTTAAAATGAATTGCTGATTTATTTCCATTATTACATTAGAACGATCATGAATGTTACTAAGAGTAGATTCTGTTTATTGGAGCTAAAGGTAATGTGTAAAAATGTTATAGTGCTTGTAATGAACTAAATCTGTTTATTTATGTTAATAGTGGAGGGGTCTACCACTTATAAATATAGTACAGGTATTTTTCTGTGGTAGGGTATTTACGCTGACACCAATGTAGTTAGAATGTAAGGAGGGGTACAGTCGAGGTTTAGGGAGGGGGCTGGTGGGGAGGCGGTGTAGGGTTGTTTGATTGGTTATTTGTTTTGAACTATTACGTATTCGAAGTGGCGAAGAAAAAACTTGTGTCTCAGTTCAGTTTGGTCATTGAGTAATTAGTCAGCTGCTGTATTTGTGTATATAAATATTTCAGTTTCTTCAAGAAAGTCCAGTGTCGTGCCTTTGTTGGCATAATGGAGTATCTGGACGTTTTGTTTTATGTTGTTGGCAGAATGATTGCGTTGGATAAGATGCGACGCAAAGCTGGATTTTTCCTGTTGTTAAGACGGAGTGCATTCATGTGTTCTTTAAATCTCGTTGTGAAGCTTCTGCCAGTTTTTCCATTATTGAAGCTTGGACATGAGTTGCAAATGAGCTTGTACACACCTGACGTTTGATATTGTGTATGTAATTGTTTTCGTGCTGTGTATGATTTTATTTTGTAATTCTTTGTTGGAGAGGAAGCTTATTTTTATGTGGTATGTCTTGAAGAAGTTGTGAAGTCCCTAGGAAAGACAGGTATATAAATGTGGTCTTCTTGTTTGTGGGTGGTTGTTCAACAGTTGGTTGATTTAATTTTGCGGTGAGGATTAGTTTATCTATTGTTGCGGGACTGTACCCATTGCTGGAGGCAATTGATTGAATATTTGCTGTTTCTTTTTGTCTTTCACTTGTGTCCACTGGGATTTTAAGCATGCGATTAACGACTGTTGTGAAGAATGCTGCTTTATGTTTGTCCGGATGGCAAGAGGAAAAATGTGTGATAATACTGGTGATTGACGGCTTCCTGAAAATTTGAAATTTATGCTTTTTATTTTTATTTGAGTTTGTTAAATCAAGATATTTAATGCGTTCTTGTGTTTCATGTTTCACAGTGAATTGAATTTTGTGGTGTAATTTATTACATTCTTTGGCTAGATTTTGTATTTCTTCTGTTGTTCCATTGAAAAGAATGAGAGTATCGTCAACACAGCGTTTGTAGTAAAACACCTTGTCTTTCAGTTGGGTTTGGGATCTAAGAAACTTGTTTTCAAGTTTATTGATATATGTGTCTACTAGCAAGCCTGCAAGACTACTACCCATTGTGAATCCATCTTCCATAACTAATCAAAAAAGTGAGGTGGTAACATGTCTGATAAACGATCCGCGAGTTGGGGGGCAATGCTTAAAACAAAGGCGTTCTTCTTTTCGGCGAGATCTTTTCACGAAATTTCAAACAACAATTTTCTCCACCGAATGTGGAAATATTTTATTGGCGACCACCTGCGTGGGGAGAAATGTTCGTGATAATCAAATAAGAGAAATCAGAGCTCGCACGGGAAGACTTAAGTGGTCACCTTTACTGTACGCTGTGCGAGAGTAGATAGGTAGAGAAACAGAGTGAACTCTCTTTCAGGCACATAAGTGTGGATTGCAGAGAAATCATTTAGAAGTAGATGTAGATGTGTTACATGACTGGTTGAGGTAGACGTGCGAAATGCGGCACCCACCCCTCTCAATCCATCAATAATCTTCTTTTAGCGACACTACTATAGGTCGCAGCATTGGTCCTATGTTCCTCTAGTCAGTAACTACTACGGTAATAATTACTAGGACTTGCGCAAAATTTTGATGTTTTTAGTATTCGTATTGCTCTGATTTGTGATTAATTTTTACCACTGTATGATCAATAATGTGAACACCTAGCTTCGTCGTGTATTATGTTCATGCGTAGGTTGAAATACATTAACTCATGTGCCGACTGTGTAATCCTATCCGTAACATTATCTTATCCTTTCCAGGAGACTCCAGTTGAAGCAAAACACAGCATAAAGTGTATCATCGGAATGCAGTGTAGTTACCAGTCTAGTTGTTTCAATTTTGCTTTACATTCTCCAGCATCTTTACTTAAAATGGCGTTTAACGGACTATCATTAGAAGCATAATGGCCGTGCGTGAATATAGTGACCTACGGGGTAATCTGTTGCGTGTTAAAGCCGGAGTACACACACACAAATTGTAAAAATGGATGTATTTACGTAAACAAATGAACCAATTTCAACCAGACTTGGCGCGCGGTATTAGCCGAGTGGTCTGGGGCGCTGCAGTCATGGACTGTGAGGCTGGTCCCGGCGGAGGTTCGAATCCTCTCTCGGGCATGGGTGTGGGTGTTTGTCCTTAGGATAATTTAGGTTAACTAGTGTGTAAGCTTAGGGACTGATGACCTTAGCAGTTAAGTCCCATAAGATTTCATACACATTTTTTCAACCATACTTGGTACACGCATCATTTGCTGTCCTGGAAGAATTGCTGCGGAGGAAGAGGCAACCACTTATCAAGGGAGCAGGGGTTGTTCTGAAAAGGGAGTGTAGTCCACGACGCGAAAATAACTGTGCTGAAGTTATCCAGTATTCGAGAATGAGAGCAGTCAGAGACTTGCGACAAATTTTACAATTAATTTCAAACTTTTGCGATACTTTTTCTCGCTGACGACCCCACAAAATGATGAAAGGAAAGTAACTTTTTTTACTTTCTACGTTTTCGCTATTCAAGCAGTGCAGAAGGAGGAGGAGGGGATTAGTGTTTAACTCCAGCCGACATCGAGGTCTGTAGAGAGGGAGCATGTAGGGAACGATGGAGAAGAAAAGTCACCGTGTCCTTTCGAGGGAACCATCCCGGCATTTGGTTTAAGCGATTTTGGGAAATCACGGAAAACGTACTTCAGGATGGCCGGACGCGGGTTTGAGCCGTAGCCCTCCGAAAAGCTAGTATATTGACCTAACCACTGCGCTACCCCACTTGATTCATGCAGTTAAACCGCCGCTTGAAGCACGAAGTTTCAGTTTATTAAGGCTTTATATTTACTAAAAGCATGACAAAGTTTGCAGATAGTATTCACGTATACCACTAAAGGCACCAGAATAAGTAAATCACTGTACTTCACATAGTTTAGGAGATATGACGTCATAAACACTGAATGGGTGGAAGAGTTTTAAATTTATTAGTTCCTTGCTACTAACTCTATTAGCAGTACTTTTCGGTGACAATATCCGCTTTTTCCGCTGAATGTAACTTCATAAATACGTCACTGTACGATGTATTTCAGGAGATATGACGCCAAATACAGAGATGCAAAGAAAAAACTGACCAACATTGTATAACGTTCTGATTTATTACTTCATTACCACTAACTCTATTCGCAACATATTTTGCAGAAAGTATCCGCTTATGCTGCTGAATGTAACTAGAAAAAATATATTATTTTATGAGACATAGTTCAGGAGATATGACGTCACAAATACTGAGATGCTCCTGAAACTGCTGCATCCTGCATTATGTTTTAGTTTATTACTTTTTTACTACATTTTGCAGACATTAGGCACGTATATCACTGGATGTACTAGCAAAATTATATCACTGTAGAACACATTTCTGGATATACGACATCATAAGCATTAAGGTTCGTGAAAATGGAACCCTAGGCGAAATTCGCGGGAGGTGCAGGTAAATAGGTGTACAAATAAGAGTGAAATATTTTAAATACGAGCAAATATATTTCATATGTCCCTGTGCGGGGGAATCCACGAGTAAACAGCTCATCCTTAAATTCTGGAACGATTTCAATGTAATTTGCTTCACATATTAGTAAGAATCTGGAAAAAAATACTGTAGGATTAATAACCACTAGCCAGCTGTTGGGGTGAGTGTCATAACGTGGACAGAGGAGGGAGGACGAGGGTATGTACAGAGGCAAGATGGAAGGGGGATACAGACGCAGGCTGGAGGAAAAGAAGATGGGGAGGGACAGGGGATGGGGAAATGGACAGAGAGATAGGAGAGAAGGAGAGAAATGGGAGGGGATGGACACAGAGAGGGGACTGGAGGAGATGGAAACAGAAAACTGTCGAGTTGGATGGTCAGGGAGAGGCGGAGAAGAAGATGGACAGGGGGGAGTGGGGAGGAGGTGGTGTAGAGAGAGAGGCGCCAAGAGGAAATAGAAAGAAAGAGGATGATGAGGATGGACTAATATAAAACTGGAATAAAATAATACCCGGGGAACGCGGGGTTTCTCAGCTAGTTTCATATAAAGTTTCTTTGCGCTCGAAAATGTGACAACTGGTATCGCAGTACATTGTCATTTAGCAGAACCAAAAACCACTTCTTCACAAACGCAGGTGTTTCCAGCAAATCGATCATGCTGTATATTCCTCTTTGACAGGTCGGAGGCTTCTGTACACGCGGCGGCAGTCTGGTATACCGCGCGAGGCAACAGCGGCGGCGGTCCTCGGCAAATCCGGCACAGACGCCAACAGGTCTGCTGATATACGGCCGCCACGGTGGGGAAGCCGCAGGCGTGTTTTCGGCGCCGCGCCCAGGACTAATTTTCGCAGCCCGCGCGCCGAACGGCCGTCAGGGCGGCGCACCGCCTCCGCACTCCGTCCGCGCCGGCAGCCGGCAGGCAGGAGCGGCCAGCGGGCAGAGGGCAGCCTTCCCAGCCGCGCTCAGCCGGGCCGCGTGATTTACGTGGCTCGCGGCAGGCAGGTATAACTCGGGCAGGCGCGCGGATATATAGCGGGGAGCCTCCCAATAAACCGGACACCTATAAATTACAATGGGCGCGGCTGCGGCCGACCTGCCGAAGAAGCGCCCCGCGCCCCGGCTGGTAAACACTAGGAATTTGTAGCGCTAGCCTCGTTAGACGCCCGTTAAATCATTTCAACGGACAACGCCCTTTCTGTACTGCGCTCTTAGCAGCCACTGCTGCGCCGTTTAAATGCATAATGAGAGTCGACAGTGTAACTACGTCGAGCAACAAGGCCGTTTAAGAGAAGGGTTAACTCGCGAGGCCACTACTATTATCGCTCCTGTCTGTAGTAATTAGAGCTACTGGTATTACAGCAGTCTTCTGTAACGTAACGTGCACTTTGTATCAGTGGGCAGTGTTATGAAGCTGCAGCATTCGTCATATTCAAGAGGGTACACGTTCCTATTCCAAGGATTCACCAGTTATGCTCTGCTTCTTATAACTGACTTGCCTCTGCTTGCATTGCTTACACCCTCATCCTCTAACTCCACTATTTCTATTTCTGCTGTCACCATGTTGATTATTTACTTTGTTCTGCGCTACCTATATTTCCTGTAAGGTACCCTTTCCCCTACTACAAATTCATAGTCTCCTACCCTAACAACACCTTCTTCTCTCTCACTCCAACCATAGCCATTTTTTTGTTATTTCACTCGCTATATCAATCTCCCTTAGACTCATCAACTCATTCCTCAACCGAATACGTCATTACACACCATCGACCTCACATGATGAACCTTTTACCCATTTGCCCTTCACCCCTCATTCCTTCACCCATCGTGCGGTAGCGTTCTCGCTTCCCACGCCCCGGTTCCCGGGTTCGATTCCCGGCGGGGTCGGGGATTTTCTCTGCCTCGTGATGGCTGGGTGTTGTGTGCTGTCCTTAGGTTAGTTAGGTTTAAGTAGTTCTAAGTTCTAGGGGACTGATGACCATAGCTGTTAAGTCCCATAGTGCTCAGAGCCATTTGAACCATTTTGAACCTTCACCCATCAGTCCCCCACCTCTCATTCCTTCACCCATTAGTCCCTCACCTAGCCCTTACAACTTACCCTGCCCTCAACATCAGAACTCACATCAGTCCCTCGCCCCTCGCCCTTCTCCACCCACACCTCACTCTCCTCACCGTCTCTTTGGCCTCCCTATCCCCTCAGAGCCCTTCATCACACCATGTACACATCTCGCCCCCATCGAATCCTCTCATAATCTTAACTCCTGCCATTCGCTCATCACCCACACCAATCACTCACTCACCCTCTAGCACCACCCTCTACGCCCCCCACACTCACATTACCCTGCTTAACCTCCTCTACTCTTCATTGTCTCACGTCCTTCAAACCTGCTTCACCACCTCACACTTCCTCCCAGCGTCACCATCTTCAAACCCTCGACCTCGTGGCTCAAGTGCACTCCAAATTCTGCCCATGCCCCTGACTACTGCTTCACAGCCCATATATTTCCCCATGAAGTTTGTTTAAGTCCAGAAGTATCAATGATGTAGATAATTACAATACCAGAAGATAAAATGATATCAACTACAGCGCATTAAGGTCGTCTTAAGCAAAAAACGGGGTTCATAGCATTGTTATTAAAAATTTTGATCACTCACCCAAGGAGATGAAGTGTCTAGCAGCACTAACCGCAAAGTTAAATTCGAAAATCAACTCAAAAAATTTCTGCTTATCACTTACTTGCGTTTCGTGGAAGAATTTCTGTCTTTGCAACATGTAAAAGGTGAGAGACAGGAAATACTAATGCTCATCAGTACTTATGAAAAAAGGAAAAGTAAAATTGTAAGTTGTCAACATGTAGTCATAGTATTCTGTGACTGCGTGATGGAATGCGAATAACTCGTTCCACGATTATTTGAATTAGTAGTACTAATTATCCATGAAATATAAAACAAACGAAGTAAGTTTCAGCGTATGTGTATCGTCAGTCGTCTGACTGGTTTGAAGCAACGCGCTACGAATTTCTATCCCGCGATTACCTCTTTATTTCAAAGTAACACCCGCACCCTACTTTCACAATTATTTCCTATATTTAATCCAATCTCCGTCTTTCCCTGCAGATTTTAACGTCTGTAGTTTCCTCTAGTATGGAGGTAAATTCCTGATGCCTTTACAAGTGTCGTATCATACTGTCCCTTCTTCCTGTCAGCCTTTCCCATATGTTCCTTTCTTTGCCGATTCTGCAGAGAACTAACGCATTCATTGCTTTGTCAGTCCGTCAGATTTTCTTCCTTTCCGGTTTTACCACTTTCCATGATTTACTACCATACAATTATGCGCCCCCAACGTACATTCTCACAAATTTTTCCTCAAAATAAGGCCTCTGTGTGACAACAGCAGACTTCCCGCTGCCAGGAATGCCCTCTTTGCCTGTACTTGTTTGCCTTTTATGTCCTTTCTGCTTCGTACGTCATCAGATACTTCGCTCGCAAAGTTGCATAATTCTTTGATATCCCTTGATATCGTCTACTTCCTGAACAATTTTGATGTTAGGTTTATCGTCTCATTTTGCTACGTCTTATTCCATGTGCTTTTCCGGTTTACTACCGTTTCATATTCCGTACTTATTAAAATACTCATTCTATCCAACAAATCCTGTAATTCTTCTTCACATTCACTGAAGATAGCAAAGTCATCATCAAATCTTATCACTGACATCTTTCCACCCAGTATTTTAATCTTATTCTTTAATCTTTCTTTTGTTTACGGCATTGCTTGTTCGATGTGTAGGCTGAAGAGTAGGCGCCAAAGACTGCAAACTTACTCCTACTTTCCTCAGAATTTTTGATATCTTGGACCATTTCACATTGTCGAACGCTTTTGCTACATCGACACATCGTGTAAATGTATGTCGATTTTTCTTCATTCTTTGATCCATTATCAAGCGCAAAGACAGAACTACCTCTATGGTGCCTTTTTATCTTTCCTAACGCCGAACTGATCGCTGTGTAAGAGATCCTAAATTTTCTATGACATTCTTCCGTGTTTTATTCTTGCAGCGGTTTGGACACATGAAATGATAAGCTAATTGTCCGATAGTTTTTAAATGTATCTGCTCTTGCTATCTGTGGAATAGTCTGGATGATTTTTTTCCAGAAATCTAATGGTAAGTCGCCAATCTCATAAGTCGACACACTAACTAGAATAGTAGTGAGGTTGTCGTTCCCCTAAGTGATTTTATAAATTTGGACGGAATGTTTTCCGTGTATTTATTCATAAATCACGATTAAAATGTCACGTAGCTCTACGAAATCACAGATCAACTTGCAAAGCCATCAACTCTTAGTGTCAAAAGACGACAGATTATAAGAATATACATTACGATTCGTCGTCAGTCTGAAGCTGTCTTTCTGTCAGGAAAGACATTACGAAATTCTGAGCCAGGAACTAAGTTTTTCCCATAAAACTATCTGTGATTACTTTTCCGTTTATTCAGTTTTCAAGACTATTTTAAGTTACTTGCTGTAACTTCCAAATTCAACGTGTGAGATATACAATGTATCCCTAAACAGTCTTTTACCATTTTATTTAATCATCACAACAAGGGCCGTAGTGTCGTCCCCAAGACAAGACGAAGAGATCAATGGCATCTTCCGATTCCTGCACCTGGGGGACCTCGTTCGGAGCAGTGGACTCACCATACCTGTGGTGGCATTACGTCACATTAGTGTTTAAATCTGTCAAAAGACAGAATAATCAGCTTTTGCAGCGCAGACCGTTGCGCGACGCGCAGGAAGAGACTTCGTGGAAAGTACGGACAAGGATGTGTAGCCATGCTTACTCCAATTCTGTGGCCACGTATGCTAGATTTATGGGCTGAGGATCCACGGTGTGAATAGTCTAATCGAGGTTGATCCACTGATTCTCGATTGGGTTTAAATCTGGGGAGTTTAGTGGCCAGGGAGTACGATTAACTCGTCCTGATGCTCTTCGAACCACGCACATAGATTGGGAGCTGTCTGGCATCTTGCATTTTTCTGCTGGTGGTTGCCATCTGCCGAGGAAAACAAACTGCATATAGAGGCAGTCGTTGTCCCCAAGGACAGGTGCATGCTTGTGTTCACCCACTGTGTCTTCCAAAATGATTATATCACTCAGAGAATGCCACGTACATTCCCCAGACCACAATGTTAAGTGGATTTCTGCAATGGTTTTTACAGAGTAGCTGCTCTCAGACTTTCACACCATACACGCCACTGGCCGTCTGTCCAATGGAGCAAAAGGCTGATTCATCTGAAAAGGTTACCTGTCGCCACTCAGTAAACGATTAAGTTGATTAACAGCGGCTAGCATGAATGCATGAAACAGGCACATCTATTCGCCCATACACATCCGCACAGCCGTTTAGCACCATACTCATCTAGGGCCCATGTTGTACACAGTGACTTCTGCGGCGGATTAAGATAGCACCATTTTGCCATGCATTGTGTATAACTGCAGCACCATGTGAAAAGTTCAAAAACTTACCTATTACGGGAATGTTTCTACCGTTAGCTCGAAAGCCAATGATCATGCTCTTTTGTGTTTCCGCATTACGACGACTTCACGGTTCACAACGTCCCCCCGACACTTTTTATACACCCTGCACTACTAGTGGTGTCACAACTGCGGTCTCTGAGTGCTTATTGCACGTTGGCGTCGAGCATAGGCGGTGGTCACATTACACTAGAGGCAAATTGAGACACGTATACCGACTGTGGCGCTGCACAGGACAGCATGCACTTTTGTAACTTCTCAGGACAAGTGGGACTCCGCAAATTGGGATGCGACGCGGTGGGGACGCGACATGCGCCTGCGCCACTTTGCGTTGTGGTTGTGGCACACTTTCTCACACCTTCCGCCACGTTAGCAATATGAGGGCAGTGGTGTAGGGGGTAGGAAATCTGTCCTAGCATATGCTCACTTCGGCATGATGCAGGATTCACAAATGAAGAAGTGATCGGTATTAATTCGAAAGTATGAGTATCCTGAAGAGTATGGTGTTTGATATATTTAATTTGTTGAAATGTATTGCTGACAAAGGCAGACCTACATTCGTAACAATGTCTTTCGAACGACGTGAACTCTTCCCTTCACAAGGCACATCTGGCTAGCTTCCATATTCGTGTTGCCCATATTATTCTCAGCTGCTGACAATACACTGACCACTGTGCTATGCGATGATCAACTGTTTACCTTTCTCAATAACAGCTATTTTAGTAATGAATCACACATTCACAGTTTGGTAACCAGGATCTGTCAAATGCTCGAGGCGCCACCTGGAGGGCATACTCGTCATTTTTTTTAATACTACTCAGATGAAGAAAAGGAATAAATCCTTTGGTAAGTTTCCATTCCAGTCGTTCAGTTTTAAAAATGTGATAGGTTACAGGGACTGAACGAAAATTGCAATACAATTGGCTATTTATTTTTGTGTGAATTGTCAATCTTTTCTCATTCGAAGAAGCATCAGCATTTATAGGCAACAGGTACATTTCTCTTGTCGACGAGTTTAATTGTGCTCCTTTTACCAGAACATAGTATAATTTACACAAACTCATCTTGCAGCTGCTATTGCGACAGAATCCTTGAAACAGAATGCATCATCAAACAAGCAGTTGGCGACCAGAGAGGTCAGAAGCTAACAGAGAACGTCATTCTGTCGGTTTGTAGTGACACAAGAGAAGAAATTTCATATTTGCAATTAGACGTGACTCTTTGAGCATGACCAAATGCACGTTTTTTCAGATTTATTTGACTTGAGTACAATAGTCAAGCCGTAGTCGCAGTAAATTAAAGAATGTTTCAATGATTAGTTTCAGTGAAGCTGAGTCACCACTATCAAACGTAACAAGTATGAAATAAGTATGCTATTAATTATGAGAACTTGAAACATAAGTAACATCTAACCTCAATACCTTCGTCATAGAAAACAGTACTGTGTATTTATCATGCTAAATTAAACCACGTTTTGTAGTAATGGCAAAGAAGAAACATTAATCGCTGCAACGCCCTTATCTACTCAGAACATTAAAATCTTAACGTCGTGTATGTTGCATTAGGATTAGCGTAGTCCAACGACTTGCGTAACGAACCACACAAGTGAAAATCTTGTTTAATAATCGTAGAAATTCTCCTGTTATTCTGAAACGTACATCGCTCAAGTACGAGGTGGAATCGTTAACTCAAGTATGAGAACGTACTTCGATGAAGTTAAGGAATTAACAACACTCATGCGCGAATAGTGTGTATTATTATCTGTGTATATATATGGTCTCCAAAGCAACTGGTCAACTATGACACAAAATTTTCCACATCTGAACGTCTTAAAGTTCAAAATACGTAGCTTGTACTCTTGAGCACAGCACTCAGTAGTTATATATGGATAAATGCTTCACAGCGACCAATTGCAATTATGTTGCTCATTTTCTATCAGTGCATAACGAGGTTTAATTTAACATGATAAATTCACAGTATTGTTTCCTGTGACAAAGGTACTGTGGCTAAATGTTACTTACATGTCAGGCTCTCATAATTAATAGGAGACTTACTTCATACATTTTTACATTTCATAATGGTGACAGATTCACCGAAACTAGTCATGTAACCTTTATGTAATTTACTACAACTAGGGCTTGACTACTGTTCCGAAACGTCAGCCTGCTTAGCCGAGTGTGGCGGCACGGTTGCTCAGCGTGTTCGGTCAGAAGGAATCAACGGTCAACTTGAATGGATGTCTGTCGACGTCCGCCTAGACCAAACGCAACGAACAATACCGGACAAAATTTTTAGGAAAGGGAAGAAAGAAAAGTGGTAACGTGCTTGTCTCCCATGTAACGGGATAGGGTTTAATTCCCAGACGGGTTGGAGGTTTTCTCCGCTCGTGGACTGGGTGTTGTGTGTCCTCATGATCATTTCATCCTTATCACCGTCAGGCAAGTTGCCCAGTGTGGCGTAGACTGAGATACGACTTGCAGTTGGCGGCCAAAGTTATCCAAAATGGGGCCTCTCGGCCAGCAATACCACACAGTCATTTAATTTTTTGTACTGAAATTAAATAAATCAGACAAAAATCATACCACGAAATTCTCGTTTCACTAGGTGTCAATGAATCTTAAGAAATTAGTCACTGGAGTGAAAGAGATAAAATAGGAAAATTAACTTCTGATACATCGTCATAGATGAAAAAGATCGATGTGTTTACGAATCGGAAAAATACTCTCCTCCTTGTGTGCCATCATTCGCCGAAATCTCATTTAGCTGTCTCGAGAGATTTATGAGCGATGAGGGATGTTGTGAATAGTTTATCCTCGCGGGCGTGCGATCGTGAGTGATCGCACTACACACGATCCATTGTCTCAAGACCACATACAGAGACTTTCTCTCAAGTCTCAAGAAAAATTCAGTATGTTAGCTAAATTTCATACACAGTAATATATGGTGTAATATGCACCATGCGCAAAATCATGCGATCCCAATTTTTCATTGCCAATTTTTCGAATTTTGCACAGTGTCTCACGTAAATGCGTATATCACAGTAACTATAAAATTAGCGAGATGATGGCCGCTTCGCAACAAAGCTGATATATAACGTTACAAGCAACGCAAAAATCAAATATATTTACCGAATAGCTACTGTAAAATCGTTTAAGAAAGATTACAGGGTGCGCGCTTCGATTCTGTCAGAGCAGTGCGTCGCCAAACAGCGCGGGCAAAGAATGTGTACGCGTCTCAATACGCACGGGGCCTGCGCGGCACGTGCAGAAGGTCCGCGTCGCGCTGTACTTTCGTGTTACTTCACATGTGCTATACGCGTTTAAGTTTTCGCGTAGCATAAAATTTGACTGAACCGTGTACATGAAACGAGCTTCCATTTCGTCCTGTGTCTTGGAGCAACGGCTGACGATCCCTGTGTGAAAACAAATGAATTACTTCCCCACATCGACAGAATGAAATCTCTATTACCTTAATTATATCTTATTACACCCTGTTAATTAATGACATTACAACAGCCTTTACCTGAGACAGTCTTCAGTGTGTTTTAAATACTGGTTATTTTTATCCCTGGGACGGATTCAGAAATTTAGTATACCTGAAAATCGCTTACTGTTCACATGCTGACTGTTCATTTTTGGCCTCTAACTATTTATGATGACGGGGTAACTTCACGTCCGCTACAGTCTGCTTTAGACGCAGATTTTATAAATTCTTACAGTACCACTTCACGAAAAAATAGTCTTCTTCCATGATAGATCATATCTGCAGGACATTCATAGTGACGGAACAAACTGATGGATCCCAAACACTCCGACAGTGTTTAAAATATGGTCAAATATATATATACCAGTAGCTATGATACGCTTTCTCAACAAATCATTGTCAGCTATCCGGGTTGTCTGCAAGTGATCTCACTGCTCTCGATCCATTTCATTTCGTTTCACAACGTCACAGCTGGATATTTAATTGACTATCTGAGTGAAGCACCTTTCCATTAGAAGACCACTGCCTCTCTTGATAATGTATGATGAATACAAACTTACATCCCTGCTTATATACATCCTCCTCGTTAACTGCTTCCTGAGATATTAGATGTGAAGGTCCATTACGACTTTTGGCCAAGTATAGGTAACAGACAAGACCATCTCTACTATCGTAGATACCATCACTTGGTGAGAATCAGATGCATCATACAGTGTACAGAGAACGTAGGGTCGGGTGATCAGTTAAAGAAGACAGAAAGTATGAATGCAAGTTCAAATTCAGCATACATTGTCATGCTAATTTGTGCTCCACTCGAATGGATGGATGTCTATGACATATAGCCTGTAAATATCCACCATTATTTCTGGACGCTATTTTCAGAGGTTATATCTTCTAATTTATGGGACACTAGTGAGGGATTTGCACTAGAAATAAATTACAAATGCAAAATGGTACAGTTTACGAAGTCAGTTAGCGTTGGAAATTATCATACGTTGTGTGACCCAGGAAAGACCCTTACCCGTGATGGAAACACACACGACCACTCACGCACGCGCACACACACACACACACACACACACACACACACACACACACTCACACAATTACAAAAGGAAAAGGAAGTTGGATGTTACCGTAAGTAACTTAACTTCATCGTGAAAATTAAAATAACCTGAAAAGTAATGCTGGAGGGTTTCATGGTGAAAAAGTAGCCCTTAGTTGCAAAGTTTTTGCTGCCTTTCTTGAGAGACAGAGAAGGAAACTGTCAAGCCACCGGACTCACTGATCATAGGAGGTGCTTTAGTAAGAGGACGAAATCGTAATACTCTCTTACGCTGCCAGTTTTTCACTGTCAGAGCAATAAGTTTGTGAGTTGATCTACGATTTCATAGATCGCCTGAACATCTCAATAATTTTAGCAGTTAAGTGAAACACATAAATCATTCAGTTAATCTTATGTTCTTTACATAATTTGTGCGTTTAATTCTAATGAGGCGGATCGAGTCCATTCAAAGTCAGTTACATGGCCATAGGATAATATGGCTCAGTGTTAAGAGTAATTCCTGTCCACCATCTTTCACACATTACAAAGATAGAAATTCTTCTACGGAGCAGGCATTGTCAACGAGAAACTTTTTCAGCTGCATCTCGAAAATAGATTTACTGTCCACAATGCACTGTAAATCATTTTGTAAAGGCTGAAAAATTTTAAAACCATTGTTATGTATCCTTTTAGTGCCTAAGACAGCCTTAATGTGCTATAACGAATGTAATTTTTTTCTGATGCTGTAAATATGCACGTCACTGTTACTTTTGAACTTTAGTTGTCTACATACGACAAATTGCACGAGAGAAAACGAATACTATAAATCAATATATTCATAATGCTTAACTACATAAACAGATGTTGTAGTGGGACGAAATTAAACGTCACCCATCCACCAAGTCAGCCCAGTTTGCAGGTGACTATAAGTTTAATTTAGTTTTTGTTTATGTGTTTTCTTATTATTTGTAATAAATGTGAATTATCTAAAAGTTTTGTATTTTTTTTATGTGTTTCATGTACGGAGAGATCGGCGCAACGAACGGGGACAGCATCTTCGTTGCCGCGACCAGAGAGGAAATTGCTGGCCGCTATACGTCGCGGGTCGACAGCCAAGGAGCAACAGAAGATCCTGGAACCGAGTTGTTGCGTCGTGTTTCTAAAAATTAAAAATGAATTTTTATACTCTTTTTTGTACAACAATGACGTCATAATGAGCTTAGTCTTATTGAAATGTTAGTCACTATCTGTCAACGCTCAAGTTCACATCTGTATGTGTAGGAAGCTAATAAAATAGTGTATGCTACTAAAGTTGAAACACGTGGCTTGAAGATTTATTTATGAAGAGTTATGTGAACGGATTAATAATATATTTGACAAGATTATTGATTCAGACAGCGTTGGCCGAAACTTTGAATCTAAAAAGTTTATTTAATGTGTGATTCTGATATCGATTAGATCAAGATAACGTGTGTCAATATAATTTCTGAGGAGAAACAAACGAAATTTAAATTCGAAAAAGTTACAAAAACCAATTGGCCCAAGTGATGTAATTCTTTGCATACGACTCAACGGATGTTTTACAGTTTCGTTCAAGAACCATCCTATGACAATTTAAAAGAATATGAATCATTTTTAAAGTGGGTTGTAACTGACGTAGGTGACGAAGTCTGCACATGGTCATACATATATCAAACGAAAAGCTAATACGTCGTTACACCGCAATGTCTACAAAACAGACACTCACTCACACACATACGAAGAGAGAGAGAGAGAGAGAGCGAGGAGTATGGGGGGGGGGGGGGCGCGAGAGAGAGAGAGAGAGAGAGAGAGAGAGAGAGAGAGAGAGAGAGAGTGTGTGTGTGTGTGTGTGTGTGTGTGTGTGTGTGTGTGTGTGTGTGAGAGAGAGAGAGAGAGAGAGAGAGAGGGAGGGAGGGAGAGAGGCGGGAGAGTGAGTGAGAAAAGTCAAGAGGTGCGACTTAGCGAAATGTGAAAGGGTTACGAAAACTGGCTTGTGTTTCTTTGAACTTATTTGATGTTAAGGCTCTGTGATAGCTCTGACACATCAAAATTGTGTTAAAAATAACTGTTAAAGCTTCCTACATGTTATAGGAAAGCATAATGTCCTGTTGCTTCCAAGTAAAATATGAACCGAGGCACAGTTTCAAGCATTCACAAAGGCTCTCAGTAACATTTTTTACTTACCACTTTGATAATTATTGCTCTTTTCGGACTTTGATTGAGGTGTGGACGAGAAGCAGACACGTCACCAGCCCTTTCGTGTACATATTTACCAGCTGAGCGCTACCGCCAGCTGCGTCCGCGAGCGCGGGGTATCAGTTCCATTCGGCAGTGACAGACCGCCGCGGCCGGGGAGAGTCAATAAGAGGACTGCTTTGCCGGAAACCTCATCACCGCCGCAAAATTAATGTTCCACTCCATTATTGGTTCCCAGAGTTCAGCGCACTTTAATGAAGATTTCTGCGGACCAACTTCACAAAGAAACCTTTAATGTTCACCTTCTTTTCCTTTCCCCTCTACATCAGTCTAATTAATACCTTCAGAAAGAGCGTCCTTTCAGCGATACGCTACATGAGTTTGCAAAATGTTTAAGCAACTTTGTATTAAGCGTTCGTTTCCACTGTAATGAGAAGCGCCTCATTTTGAAACAGATGAATGGTGGCTGCCGTCTTCGCAACGTTAGAAATTACCAGCAGTTTCGGAGTTCACGGCTGCCGTTCCCAGGTCGGGTACTGCGTTTCCACTGTTTCGTGCTCCTCAACACCAGAAACGATTCTTCGTATAGTTTCCAGCATAGATTTCATTCTTAAATAGTGTACTGATTCGGCGCATCAGAAGATTAAGGTTTTGCTTGAGAATTTTTTGAAGTACTCTTCAGTTATGCGCTTTTGATTACGCGATTCTTTATTGTTGGCTTGTTTGTCACAGGAGGCATTGTTCATACATCTACACCTACGGCTCCACGCTACAAATGACACGTTAGAGGAATGGTTGTCGGTAAACCTCACCATTAGCCCCAGTCTCTCTGATTCTCTCTCTGTGCTCATTTCGCGAGACGTACGTGGGAGTAAGTGTATGTTGTCCGACTACTCTGGGAACGTTCCCTTTAGGAATTACAACAGTAAATCTCTACGGCATGCTTAACGCCTCTCTTGTACCGTCTGCGACTGGAGTTTCTTTACCATCTCCGTAAAGATCTCACTCCGATTAAGCCATCCTGTGACGATACGCTCTGGATCTTTACTCCATAGTGAACATTAATAAAACAGACAAACTTCAGGGACGAATTCCTGACTGAAAATGGAGGAACATGTATCCGGAAATGCGTAGTTGCCAGGATAGGTAGAGGTGACGAACGATATTTCCTCTGACCAATTGCCGTGTGTTCCTTGTGTGTTGCAGGCTGTGTGAATGTCGCAGTGTACGGTAAGCAGCAGAATGGTCCGGTATTCATGTCGGGAACAAGCCGAGATTGTGTTTGTGTGCGGCCAAGCACATGGAAATGGTCAAGATGCAGCACGGCTGTACCAAAGCAAGTACCTTCACAGACATCAACCACATCGCCCTGGGTCCTTTCAGACACTCGAACGTTCAGGGAGGCGGTGGACTGTGCGTACACAAGATTTGGAGGACTTGGTTCTGCAGGATATTGAGGCGAACCCTAGTACAAGCCCCTGGCAAGTGGCCCGCCAACATGGTGTAAACCAAAGTACGATTATGTTTAGCGTGCCAATTGGTACTGTCCCTATCACCTGCCAGGAGTGTAAGCGTTATTAGCAGCGAGTAGGATTTTTGTTGATGGTTATTGCACCAGACCATCACGATTATGGCATTTCTGCTATCCGTCCTCTGTACAATGGGCTGCGCCAATCACACTGCCTGCACCTCGTAAGGCGCACGTGGCATGTGGTCAGAGTAAACGTCATTCGTCAGCGCCATCTACTGTGCCAACGACGCATTTCCAGGCACACGTTCATACTGTTTTCCTCCATTTTCAGTCAGTAGTCCGTCCCTACAGATTGTCGGTTTTATTAGTGTTCACCCTTTATATCCATAACTACGTGTGATCGTTACTGAAAAGTATGCAGCTTTTTTTTCTTTAAAGGAAATACTCGCATTCCAACATTTTACAAGAATAAGTCAACAAACAGTTAAATATTGTTGGTGGGTACAATTCGTTCCATTCTTCCTTTGTTAGAGGAATTTGGAGAACACTTATACATCAGTACTGTTGTATATGATTTTCGTATAATGAAGCAACAAAAATAGTGTGACACTACCTTATGTTAAGGCGGGTTTAATATTACTTGTAATAAAATAAGCTCCGTGCTCCTCAGGTACAATGCGGACAAATCATGGCGAACAGTCGGAAATTGCTGAGACTGTGTGTCAGATGCAAATAATGTAGATTGCGTGAAAGTTGTGTCATCGTAGCTGATATAGACAACGAAAATACATGACTTGTCGCACACAGCTTGTGGTGTGGCCGATGATATCGGCTGAAATCTGTGTGGAACATATAGAAGCAAAAGCGTCGTGGTACCAGAAAGGAGTACAGACAGTGAGATTGGCTAATGTTTCTGATAACATCACGTAAAATGTAAGGAAATTTCCTGCGGGTAAAAAATGTTAACAAGTAAAAAGGGATAGTCAGTTTATTGGCAGCTTCATTATCAACGTCGTCATTATACATAAAAAATTCCAGTTATGCACTGGATCAACATGAGTTATACATTTTATCATCACATGATAAAAATAAAGTTCGTTTCACAAGAAAATTTCCAAACTGTACGCGATGAGTATACAAAATCCCACACTGTCATGGCCAGTACATTTCCTCGTAACGGAGAGGTTGTAGGTAAACAAAAATGATGCATTAACTTAGTGGTCATGATCCAGTCAACTCGGTTGTATTCAAGTTCGGCGATTGTGGAAGCCATAGAAGTACTTTATTATAGCGTCATTCATGTCAAACAAGTGCGCTACGGCCGGCCGAAGTGGCCGTGCGGTTAAAGGCGCTGCAGTCTGGAACCGCAAGACCGCTACGGTCGCAGGTTCGAATCCTGCCTCGGGCATGGATGTTTGTGATGTCCTTAGGTTAGTTAGGTTTCACTAGTTCTAAGTTCTAGGGGACTAATGACCTCAGCAGTTGAGTCCCATAGTGCTCAGAGCCATTTGAACCAAGTGCGCTACGAATTAGCAGTTAATGGTACAGTTAAAATCCCACCCCGCTGGGGAATTGGCTCTAGGACTCATAATTCGTTCCCTCCGTACCAGAGATCGTGTGGTACATTAACCGTTTGAGTACCAGTAGTTTCTAACAGAAAATGCCGTCATATCCATTCATACACTGAGATACTCTTACGAATGTAATGCATTGTAGCAGTCACTTATGGCAGCTGTAAGGACACAGACTGTGCCAGGTGACTGTAGAAGATTGTGACGTGATTCTTTTTTATAGTGGTCACAATGAGGATATCAGTGACGGTGAAAGTAAGTAGATCTAAAGTAACGCTAATATGAGCTTGCACTACTGCTGTATTGGGACAGGATATACTTTTTATACAAAATTTATTAAAATTTAGGCGTAGTTTTGTTTGTTGCCTAAGACTATAACATGATTTAAGCATTATGATTTCATGCAAGTTTCGGTATGTGGGACTATCTCTCGGAAAAATGCGAATTTGCTTTTAAATGTATCACATGAATTGATGGGTGGTTGAAAACTGTATATCCTTGGATGAAAACAGTATGTCGTAGTGATTTCAAAGTGGAACAAAGTCCTTAAAACAATTGGTAGTTTACTTTTTGTCAACTTTTTATTATGTTCGTTGCTTAGCACGATAATAATGGTTAACTTGGTGAAAATTTAAAATTAAATTTCAAAGTGAAACGATATCTGTAACCAACTGCGTGTTTACTTCTTGTCAATTTATTCTTGTGTTCGTTGGTCACTTCCATAATAGAGGCTAATTACGAGAAAAATTTTAAAGCTATATTTTGTTGTATTGGTGGGACTCAGACGGTTAGCACCTGAGCACAGTGGCATTCAGAGATCACCATCAAGCATGAGGGACAGTGGAAGTCTGGTGCGCGATAGCAAAGTGGTAACTACATTGAGCCACCTCTGGGGACTGTGGGTTGCCGCTGCAGTACAACAATTTGACTGAGGTGCCGGTCCATGGTGAGCGCACCATCAGGTCTTGTTTGCGTCCCAGAGTGACTGGGTCCTGGAGCTGGACGGCGAACAGCGGTAACGCCTGTTTACAGAAGAGAGCCTTGGAGATGAGCGGTAACTGCAGCTGACGCGTGAGTGCACGACCCCTAAACAACGAACGCTGCCTGCCCTGTGTTGTTTGGCTGTCTGACAGTTGGCCTGGTCACAGCAGAACCGTTGACTGTGTTTGTGGAGTCTGAGGAAAGAGTGCTAGCAACCAGTGATAGCACCGTTTATGCGTGGAGGATGCGGCAGCCATTGGTATCTGAAAGACCTCAGTTTCTCTGTGGAGAGCTACAGAATAAAGACAACAAAGGAGCGACACAGGTGGTTACGAGAAGTAATAACGTAGAAATGCGTGGTGCAATCCGGGTCCGAGAGGGCGGCTAGTGGCTACTTGTTATCGACATGGAGACATTGATTCCTGTTAGGGGCCGGTGGACAGTGCCTGGCATCTTGGCACGAGGAAAGTCCGTGCTAGAGAGACCCAAGTAGATGCTACCCATGGTGTGGGCACAAGAAGAGTGATATGCCAATGATGATAGGTGAAAATATTGGTTGTGCAGCAGCCTGTATTTTGGTTGCGGTTACTCGAAGCTGTACTGGTTCTTATAGTGTTGCCGCTGCAAGAGATAAGTATGTTTGGCCTAAAAAACGCTACTAATGTTGAAAATTATAAGTGAATTAGTCCCTGAGTATGTGCTAATTATTTCTGTTAAGAGACATTAAGTAAACTTGTTTTATTTCTTATTCGATTGACCTAGTGTTTTGAATTGCTGAAACTGTCTGTCTCGTTCATAATGCAGCATCGTGTAGGCTATTGCTGTGTTACTAAATTGCGTGAGCTACTATGTTTTCACGTCGTAACGAATTTCTTTTATTACCTTATTTCTACTTGATTGGTTATGAACAATGTAAAGCTATTGTTCGTATACGTTCTGTACGGATGTCGTCATTTTAAAAAGGTTCTGAATGATGTGTTGATACGTTATGGCTATTACACTACACAAGAATGCTTTTATGATGTGCAGATGACTCATATGTAGCTGAAACTAGTAATCGAAATAAAATTAAGAACGTTGTTTGCAACTTTTACTTTCAGGATCTTTCATCCTTAATATTAAGAAATATGGCTGTGTTGTTTGAATTGTCAGTTTTTTACTACCTGTTGTTGACTGGCAGCATGAGAGCTAGCTGTGGGTTTTATTGTGTCAGCTATCATTGTACGTTACTTGGTGCTTCTCTCCTGTCTCTACATTACCGATTGTTCCTTCTGGCCTTTATTATTTATTATTTGTCGGCTTGTCTCTAAACTGGGCAGTCACAGAAGCTGGAAGAAAAATCATGGAAACAAGAAAGGTAACTACGAAGAAATCATGAGCAACAGAAAGAATATATCAGTTGAACAACGGAAGGAGGAAGTATAATATCGTTCAGGAAAATTCAACAATACAAAGTAAGGTCACTGAGGAATTAAATAAATTGGAGATGCAGACAAGCTAAGGCGAAATGGTGGCCTGAAAAATGTGAAGAAATCGAAAAAGTATTGCTATTGGTAGGGCTGAGTCAGCGTACACAAAAATCAGAACAGCTTTCAGTGAAATTAAAAGCTAGGGTGTTAACATTGCGAATACAATGGAAATTGCACTGTTAAATGTAGGGTAGGGAGCATATAGGTGCAAAGAGTACACTGAAGGTCTCTATGAGAGCGAAGACTTGTCTGATGACATAATAGAAAAAGAAACATGAGTCGTTATAGAAGAGATAGGAAATCCAGTATTAGAGTCAGAATTTAAAAGGGATTTGGAAGACGTAAGATCGAATAAGACAGAAGGGATAGATATTTCATCGTAATTTCTAAAATCATTGGGGGAAGTGGCAATAAAAGACTGTTAACGTTGATTTGTAGTTTTTATGAGTCTGGCGTGGCCATATGCCATCTGACTTTCGGAAAAACATTATCCACACAATTCCAAAGAGTATAAGGGCCGACAGGTGCGATAATTATTGCACATTCATATTTACATCCCATGCATCGAAGTTTCTGACAAGAATAATATACAGAGGAATGGAAAGCGAAATTGAACATCTCTTAGATGACGACCATTTTGGATTTAGAAAGGGTAAAGACACGAGAGAGGCAGTTGTGATGTTGACGTTAATAATGAAAGGAAGACTGAAGAAATATCAAAACACTTTCACAGGATTTGTCTACCTGGGAAAAACGTTAGAGAGTGTAAAATGTTTGTAATTCTGAGAAAAATACGGGTAAGCTTTAGGGAAAGACTGATAGTATAGAGTATATACGAGAACCCTGGGGGTACAATAAGAATGGAAGAAAAAGAGCGAAGTGCTCGGAGTGAAAAGGGTGTACGACAGGCATGTAATCTCTCGCCGCTGCTGTTCAATCAACATGTCGAAGAAGTAATGGCGGAAATAAAAGAAAGGTTCAAGAGCAGGATTCATGTTCAGGGTGCAAGGATATCAGTGACATGTTTTGCTGCTGTCCTCAGTGAAAGTGAAGAAATATTATATCCGTTGAACGGAATGAAGAGTCTAATGAGTACATAATTTGGACTGTGAGTACCTCCAAGAAAGACGAAAGTAATGAGAAGTAGCAGAAATTATGACCCTGACAAACTTAATATTACGACTGGTGATGGCGATTAAGATGAAATCAAAGAATGCTAATACCGACGCAGTAAAATAATCGACGACAGACGGAGCATAAAGGACACAAGAAGCAGCCTAGCACTGGCAAAAAGGGCATTCCTGGCCAAGAAACGTCTATTAATTTCGAAAATAGACATTAATGTATCGAAGAAATTTCTGAGAATCTGCGCTTGGAGAACAGCACTTTATGGTAGTGAAACGTGGACACTGGGAAAATCGTAACAAAAGAGAACATAAGTATTTGAGATGTAATGCTACAGAAGAATGTTGAAAAGAAGGTGGACTGAAAAAGTAAGGAATGAGGAAGTTCTCCGCAGAGTCGGCGAGGGAAGGAATATATGGGAACAACTGACTAGAAGGGACAGGAAGATAGGACATGTGTCAAGACGCAGGGACTAACTTGCATGGTACTAGAGATAAATGTAGAGGATGAAAAGTATGGAGGAAGGGATTGGAATATCTCCAGCAAATAATTGAGGACATAGGTTGCAAGTGCTACTCTGAGATGAAAACGGTGGCACGGGAGAGGAATTCGCGGTTGGCCGCGCAAACCAGTCAGAAGACTTATGACTAAAAATAAGGATGGTTCGTTTACTTTATACTTTACTTTTTTATTATAAACCGATATTTATTTTAGTGTCGAGCACAGAAGACTCGCGACGAAGACATTATGCGGTTGGGACTGAAATCGACAGAAGTGAGACACATGTATAGACAAGCAAATGATTACAGTTACAGAAGTAGTGGATCATTTATCTAATAGAAAGAGCTCCACAAATTGAGCAAGTCAACTGGTCCACCTCTAAACCCATATAAGCAGTTATCCAGGTTGGCTCTGATCGACAGTTGTTTTTATATGTTCTCCTGAGCGATTTTTTACATGTTCTCCAAATTCTATCCGACTGGCGCTTTTTTTGACATCAGTCTTTTGACTGCTCTGACGCGGCCCGCCACGAATTCCTCTCCTGTATCAACTTTTCATCTCAAAGTAGCAACTGCAACGCTTCCTCTTCAAATACTTGCTGGACGTTTTCCCACCTCTGTTTTCCCTCGCAGTTTTTGCCTTCTACAGCTCCCTCTAGTACCATGGACATCAGCTCATAATATGTTAAACAGATGTCCTAGCATCCAGTCCATTCTTCTTTTCAGTGTTTCCCATATGTTCCTTTCCTTCCTGATTCTGTGAAGAACCTCTTCACTCCTTACTCATCAGTCTACATTGTTTTCATCATTCTTCTGTAGCGTCACTTCTTAAATGCTTCTATTCTCTTTTGTTACGATTTTCCCACTGTCCTCATTTCACTACTATACAGTGCTGTGCTCCAAACGTACATTCTCGGTAATTTTTCCTTTTATTAAGACCTTTGTCTGATACTAGCAGACATCTCTCGGCCCGGAATGCCTTTTTGTCTGTGCTAGCTGCTTTTTATGTCGTTCTTGCTTCATCCGTCTTTAGTCACTTTGCTCTCAAGGTAGCAAAATTCCTTAACTTCGTCTACTTCGTGATACACAGTTCTTATGTTAAGTTTCTAGCTGTTCTCATTCCTGCTACTTCTCATTACATTCTTCTTCGGCTTTCTCTAAACCCATTTTCCGTACTCATTAGTCTGTTCATTCTACTCCATATATCATGCAATTCTACTTCACTTTCAGTGAGGATAGTAGTGTCATCAGCGAATCTTATCATCTACAAATTGTCACCTTGAAGTTTAATCCCACTCTTGTACCTTTCTTTAATATCCCTCATTGCTTATTCGATGTACAGAAACAACAGTAAGGGCAAAAGAATACATCCCTGTCTTACACCAAGTGCCTTCACCTTCCCTAAAGCCAAGATTATAGGCATCTAACAGATCCTCAATTTAATTTTCCATTCTTTTGTATATTATTCTTGTCAACAGCTTGGATAAATGAGCTATTGAGCTGACCGTGCGATAGTTCTGGCACTTGGCGGCTCTTTCTATGTTCGGAACGGTGAGGATGACTTTTTCCAAAAGTTCGATGGTATATCGACAATCTCATACATTCTACGCACCAGCTTGAATTATATTTTTGTTGCCACTTCCGCGAATGATTTTAGAAATTCCAATGGAATGTTATCAACCTCTTCTGGATCTGTATTGTCTATTGAACCGGGGGCTTAGAAACGACGGAGAGGCTTCGTCCCACTGTAGCCTTCAGTGGTTCACTACCCCGCAACAGGCCACAGTAGTCCACCCACCCCGTCGCCGCCCCACACCGAGTCCTGGGTTATTGTTCGGGTCGGCCCCCACTGCCCCCCCCCCCATTTCCCCCGGGAACTTCTCATACGAGACGAGTGTACCCCAAATGTCACCGTGATAAAGTAATTGTGGTGTACGCGTACATGGAGCAATCGCCGACATAGCGTAACTGAGGTGGAATAAGGGTAACTAGCCTTCATTCGCCGAGTCCGATGGAAAACCGCCTTAAAAACCATCCACAGGCTAGCCGGCATACCGGATCTCGACAGAAATTCGCCAGGTGGATTTGTGCTGGGGACAGGCAGGCCTTTCCGCTCGGGAAGCAGCGCCTTGTATAATGCGGCTAGCCGGGCGGGCTTCTTCTGGCTTACTTGGTCTCATGTCTTCCAAAGCTCTTTAAAATTCTGATCCTAATACTGGATCTCCTTGTCAACTTCTGTTTCTTCCTCTATCGCATCATCAGACAAGTCTACCCCCTCACACAGGCATTCGATGAACTCTTTCCACATATCCTCTCTCTCCTCTGTATTTAACAATGGAATTCCCATTGAACTCTTAATGTTACCGCCCTGCTTTTAACTTCACCGAAAGTTTATTTGAGTTTTCTATACTTCTTTTTAGTTTTATTCACGATTTTCTTGCTGCCTTTTCGATGTAGTTTGCCTGCACTTCCTATTTATTTTATTTGTATGTGGCTTGTATTTCTGTATTTTTGAATTTTCCTTAAAATTTTTGTACTTCCTTTTTTGCTTCCACCAACTAAAATGTTTCATCTGTTATCCATGGTTCCTCCACAGTTGTGTTCTTTATACCTACGTTTTTCTTTGAAACTTCTGCTACAGCTGACTTGAGAGATGCCCATTCCTCTTCAACTGTACTGCCAAGTGAGCTACTTGTAATAGCAGTATCTATATCCTCAGAAAACCTCCAGCGTGTCTCACCATTTTTTAGTACTTCCCTATTCCACTTCTTAGGACGCTTATACTTCCTGGCTAGCCTCTTACAGCCTTCACGTCATCATTACTTAATTGTGAATGAGTCTATATCTGCTCAAGGGTACATCTTACAATCCAATATCTGATTTCTGAATCTCTGCCTGATCATTATGTAATCTAACTGAAATCTTCCCGTACCTCCTGGCCTTTTCCATGTACATCTCCTTCTCTTATGATTCTTGAACAGAGTATTCCCTATTACTATCTGATTTACATTGCAGAACTCAATTATCATTTCGCCTCTGTCGTTTCTGCTACCAAGCCCATATCCTATCGCAACCATCTCCTGTACTCCCTCCTATACAACCACATTCCAATTCCGATTGACTATTAGATTTTCATCTCCCTTTACGTATTGAAACGTCCATTCGATATCCTTACGTACTTTATCTATCTGTCCTCTGCTTGCAACCTCTGCATGTATACCTGAACCGTTGCTGTCGGAGTTGGTTTGCTGTTGAATCTATTGAGAACAACGCTATCACTGAAATGTTCAAAGTAACCCGCTCTTTGTCTTACCTTCTTATTCATAACGAATGATACTCCCCTTACACCGTTTTATGAATATACTGATATTACTCTACTTTCATCTGACCAGAAATTATTGTTTTGTTTCCATATCACTTCACTGACGTCCACTGTATCTAGACTGAGTCTTAGCATTTCCGTTATCAGGTTTTGTAGTTTCACTACAATGTTCAAACTTCCGAAATTCCACGCCCCGACTCATAGAACATTACTGTTTCGTTGGTTATTGAATCTTTTTCTCATGGTCACTTCCCCTCAGCACTTCCTTTCCAACGACCCGA
This sequence comes from Schistocerca americana, assembly GCF_021461395.2. Classification (NCBI taxonomy): domain Eukaryota; kingdom Metazoa; phylum Arthropoda; class Insecta; order Orthoptera; family Acrididae; genus Schistocerca; species Schistocerca americana. The sequence continues at coordinate 383,152,754 of NC_060123.1, read as the reverse complement.
ATCACTGATCAATCCGGACTCGTTTGCCACAGGATACGTTTTCAGTTACGCACCCTATGTTCTGTGGAGACATTATGTGTCTTTAATGCAGTGGTTTCCGCTGCTTTCTGCATCTTGATGCCGTTGATCATTGCTGATTCTCCTGCCTTAAAGGCCCTCTTTGACAATGACGTTGGCTGAATGAATGTGACTTCTTAAGCCGGAAGTTTTCGGCCGCCATTAGATTTCAAATGTAATCGGTGGCAAGGTTCGAACCCGAGACTTAAGATTTTTTCATTCCTGATCAAAGACACTATTCCTAGGCCACTGGACTTGGAGCGTTAGATTTCTAAACCTAGACCGCGAGTCTAGGCCCATCTGATCGTCAAAATCCCATAATGGTTGGAGGGCCCTGTCCATATTTCCCCAAACGTTCTCGGTGTGTAAGAGATCCAACGACCTTGTTGGCCAAGGTAGAGCCTGGTAAGCACGAGTACAAGCAGTGGTAACTCTTGCCGTGTGTGGTCGGGTATTATGTTGCTGAAATGTAAGCTCAGGACTGTTCACCATGACACGCAACATAACGGGACGCAGAATATCGACGACGTATCTCTCTGCTGTAAGGATACTGTAGATGACGCCAAAAAGGTCCTGCTATGAACAGAAATATCGCCCAGACTACCACCCTGGTTGTCAGCTCGTATGGCGATCGATAGTCAGATTGGTGTCCCACCATTGTCTGGGGTGTCTCCAGGTACATCTTCTCAGGTCATCGGGGCTCAAAGAGGGACTCATCACTGAACACAATTCTACTCCAGTCAATGAGATTACAGGCCAAACTGCATGACAAACCCCACCTTGGATAGCAAGGTCGCCCGTTCTCTCCAGAATTCAGAATGTGTTGAGCATTATGGACAGGGACCTAGAACCATGTCTAAATTTGGATAATTTAACGCGTCAGTTGGACACAGTTTGGCATAATATCCCTCAGGATGTCATTCAATAACTCTATCAGACAGTGCCAAATCAAGCAACTACTTCCATTAGGGCTAGAGGTGGACCAACACGTGAAGCTATTTCTCTTCAAGAAATCACCAATTTTTTCTGAAGCTGTAAATATCTGTTTGTCTATTCATTTACCCAATTCCCTTCGCATAATTTCTTTGTGGTGCTTCGTTCTTTTGCCTTAGAGTGTGTAATCCATCTAGAATCTTGCCCTTGTCTCCCAGCCTTTGCTACGTACGGCCACTCCTCTTATGATTTTTGAACAGTGTATTCACTTTTGCCAACTGAATTTAATTGTACTCGTTCTTCTCTTAAAGTGAGATTCTAGTGCCAGTTTGTACGGAAAAAACTTAGTCACACTAACTTCTACTACACTTTTAGTGCTTCGCCAACCTTGAGCAGACGAAAGGCTTGCTGAAGCAAGTATGTCGTCTCAGTATCGGTATCGGTATCGAAGCAGGAAACTCTTTGGCAGCAAGAACACATTGGCGTGTGTCACCTTAGAGAAGGTAATGTGCGAATCGGACTCTTTACGAGTGCGCTCAAGATCGACAGGATCTTCTCCTGATGTGCTGTGCTTCAAACTGTTGTACAGGAATTCCCCATCTTTCTTATGTATCTTACCCGAAAGACTTTTGATCATTCACGTTATCTATTAAAACTGAGGCCATTTTCTGCACGTATTGTAGTCCTAGAATGTATAATAAATGATTTTCTGGAATCGTACTTGACTACAAGTTTTCTGGCCAAAATGGACGGTCTTGCTCCCGTTATTCAATCTTTACGTTGTCTTATACACATTCTCGATTTGTTTAATGCCTTCTTATGATCATAATCATCGTAAGAGATTGTAAGGTTTTTATTTTCTGTAGCCGGTGGTCATGCATTATGTGGCCTTTGTATTCGATCATGTGCGTGCCGACATTGTTATTGAGATATCCGTTGCGTTAATGTTCGCCTCAATACAGACTATTTTGAAACTAGATTTACTGGTTAAGATTTCTCATGCTTGGAGTAGACAGAGCGAAATGTATGTACCACCGAACACGCCTGGTACATAAATGATCTTTGTTTCAGCGTATGAGGCAAGTTTTCTGCTGTATGTGTGTACGAGTGGCAGGACAGATGCTCAGATTAAATTAATGAAGTTGTTTTCAACTGTTGATTTATTTCAGGGCTGTGACTTCAGAGAGAGTTAGGGTCGGTTATCAATATGCAAGCAAAAGTACAACACTTCCATTCAGCTACCAGTAACTAGTCTTACACGACTATTCGATTACCATACCCATTTACATACAGAAAGACACGTTTAATATCCTAAAATAGTTTGTCTTTCTCATATTCTGTTCGTGACGTTGGCATGTTCGCCTCAACTACTGCTGTTGACTTTGGTTAGCTGTCGCTTCTGATTAGAAGAACCCTGTCACTCATCACTGGCAAGGACAGCATTCCTGGCCAAGGAAATTATACCAGCTTCAAACATAGGCCTTCATTTGAAGAAGAAATTTCTGAGAATGTATGTTTGGAGCACAGAGTTTTAGTGTTACATGGGCACTGGGAAAACCGGGACATACGGAAGCGAAGCGATGGAAATGTGCTACAAAAGAACGTTAAAAATTAGGTGGCCTAGTAAGGAATGTGGAGGTTCTAAGCAGAATCGGCGAAGAAAGGAATATATGGAAAACACTGGCAAGAAGAGCTTTCTGTTGAAACATCAGGGAATGGCTTCCCTGATACTGCAGGGAGGTATAGAGGGTAAAATCTGTATACGATCAGAGAGATTGGAATTCTTCCGGCAAATAACTGATTACGTTGGTTACAAGAGCAATTTGGAAATTAAGACGTTGGCACAGGAGAGAAATTTGCGGCCACGGTAACTCACACTTTGACCCACATTCCCATTCACAATGAATACTACCGCAGCGACACAATATTTCCTCATGTCGATATTGCCCTACACTCCCCTAACCAGAACTCATTACCTTCCATTTCACTTTACTGATACCCTTACTTTAGACTGAGCCGTTCATTTACCTTTTTAGAATTTCTTATTTTTCTACCACATTCAAACTTCTTACTTTTCTCACTCTCGCTCTTTCGTTGGTCTTCACTCTTTTCTTTTTTTTTTTTTTTTCATGGTAAATTCCCAAATGGTTCTCCACTTCCGAAGATCCGAACGGGGGACTAATTCGGAATCTTTTGCCCTTGGAGAGATCATAATGACACTTTTTTCAGTTAAAGCCACGTTTCCTGCGAATACACATTTAACATACTTAAGGCACTGATTTCGATTGCCTTCCGTATCCGCATGCTGTCTTTCATTGATGATTCTTCTGACTTTTATACACAGTTTCACGCCCCAAGGGAAGAGAATGCCCAGAAACACTGTCTGCTCCTCTGCCGTGTTTGACATAGCCCTCGGTAGAACGAGGTTGATTCCTCATACCGAAAGTGTTCGGTCACCATTACTGAATTTTATTGGAAATTTAAGGGGTGGCTCGGATCGAATCTGGAATTCAAGACCTTTAGATGGCTACCCAAGGACGCTACCCATCGACCATGGGTCTAGTACCTCCCATAATCTTGATACCCCGTGAGGTGGCAGAGTGCTGCAGACACAGCACTCGTATTCAGTGTGATGGTGGTTCAAATCTATGTCCACCTACCTCTGCACTCCGTAAATTACTTGAGGCGGATGCCAATATGGTTACTCTGAAAAGGTACGACCCATTTCCTCCGCTATCTGTTAGAATTTAAAGCTGTTGATCAGTCTCTAATGATATCGTCATCGACCGGATGGCAAGCACTAATCGCCTTTCTTGGGTTTTTTGAACTTAATATAGTGTTAAGGCGTAACTTTAAGGTAGCCACGTGATCGAAGTTAACTGACTGAAAATAAATGTTCTTTGCGCCAGCTGTTAGTGATTCCAGAAGACGTCCTTTAAACTTGGCGTAGCGCACTAAGACCTACAGAGCACCAGTGCATTTAGCAAAAACCGCTTGCTGACTAACATAATGAGGAAAAGATGCGTAGCGCTTCAGAAGATGTTCAGACTCAGTGCTGCTCGTGTAGATCACAAACGAAGTATATTGCGGAGTTGTGGACACACAATGCTAGCAGCCGGTGAGGCAATTTCTTAAATAATTCCTATAATGAAACATATAGGAATGATTCCGAAAATAAATAAGGACCAGTGACCCATTTTTGGGTATTTTACAATATAGAGACTTTTAATGTGACGAAATAGCTCTCCAATTTAATAATTGGTCACGGTGCTGTAATTATTGGAAAATGTAATTCATTACTTCAATTAAATTAGATAAATATCTGGTGTCACAGGACAGTGTAATTACTTGTCAGCGTATTAACGACCCTACCTGCAGATTAATTAATGATTTCACCATGGAGACTGTAACTGTAATATTACCTGTCGCCCCCAATAAACGTAAATATGAAACTGCCCTCTAGTGAAGTAATTTCTTAGTTACCTTTCTTGACTACAGAAGGTATTTTTGAAGTTACTGCACTTTAGTAAAATGATTTTTCATGCATACAGCACTTATTTTTGAAACTGTATTTCTTCACAACAGTATAAATTTACAATGATTCTTCGACACCGAAGCTAACACTTAATACAGTGGGATACTTGTGGATGTTAACTAATGAGAGCACGACACTCTAAAAGCGCTGAGGAACAAGTGAACGACATTCGCCATACTCTGTAAGTACATAGTCATTACATTATAGTGTGTAATTATCAGTTCCACACGTGCTGTTTAGGTTTCGGCGCTTTTCTTAAGCACTAGCCATAGCCGAAGTTAATTAATTGGTAACACGTTTATTAGGATACCAAAACTGAGAGGATCACTTACGATAATCGCGTTTTTTCTTTATAAACAACATATGTAAGTATCTAGGAGTGACTATTGAGACGGCAGTATTAAATCGGGAAACTAATAAAGGAAACTTTGCAAAAATACAAGTAATATGCAGACTCATCTAGAACACATAGCGGTACTACTAAAATTCTGTATCACAAAAGAGAAAATTACATTTTAACGAAGTTGTAAAAACAGAATATCTGTACACATGTGAAACTATGATAACTGTTGAGAGGTGCAAAATAAAAATCTTTGAAAGACGGCAATCAAATTTCTTTGAAGAATGTTAGGATTAAAATATGACAATGGAACTTGGATGAAAAAAATCCCAGGAGAAAAATATCACAGTTACCACCAAGAAACGGTGATTACCGTCCTACAGTGACCCAGATGGAATGAACAACAACAGGTCACAAGAAAGTTCTAACTTAGACTCATCGATACAAAACTAGAGGAACTACGTAACATAAACTAGCGAAAACCTAAAATAAATTGTTTCGCGTCAAGCGAGTGGTCTATGTGATCACTGACACATTAGAGAATGGAGAAGGTGAGTCCAGTCAGCTAACGTGCTATATCGAAGTTTGAAAGAGTTATGGAACTCGGCCAAGAAATGATCTCTCTCTAATTTTTCTGACTTTCTAGCAATGTTATTCTTCAGCGTTCGTTCGTTTTTGTCTTAGCACTTTGGTATAAACACCACTTCTAAGTTCAATTCTAACGTGCCTGGCAATCACTAGAGATCTGTCAAAATTTATCTCTCCACTGTGTCTATATGTGTTTCTCGTAGGACTGTACCTGACTGTATCCCTCTCTGGGCACTGATTTACGGTAGTGTTTTTAACACATATATTTCTACAAAAATCATCATCCACTGTTTTGCGCACAAAGTTAAAACAGTCTGGGCAATATTTACAATATTTGCATCGACAACATTATATTACTATAATTACTACACCAAGGTCCATGAAATCCCAGAAACAGAAATGACTAAACGAGACGCTGCTGAAGGCACTTGTCTCCTCGTATTCATTTCTACTTTGTAGCGCATCCAACTGATATCCTGCAGCTGTTCTGTCGTCTAACTGCCTAATTGTAGGCTATATTGGCAGTACTAGCTCAGGTTCACTTATATTCTTCGTCTCATTATTCCCTATGCAGCGGCTTATTTGCACACCTGAGTTCGTCGCTCTATCGCTACTGGTGACACTTGTTCGCATTATATGTTGAGACTGCGTCACCATCTGAGTTGCATACTCATGAATTTAGCTACAAATTTTAACATCACTTAGCCTCTGAGCATGATATCTGTGGGGCTTCCGTCATGGCAGGTGACGGTAATGCCTTCGCCTACTGGGGCAACAAACAGACGTTCATTATTACTTAATGGTGTCCATAGACTTGGGTTTAACAGTAGTAGCTTCCGCACGCTATCATTCGGAATTCTCGCACTGGTTGCAGCATCTTAGCCTCAAATTTCTGATTGTCATTCATGAACCAAAGCATAAACACCTTGTGAGGTTCTGATCTGCCGTCTTACACTCTAACTGCTCATTATTTTAACTTAGCATATTGACGCTTCGCGACATCGGTTAGCAGTAGTTCTCTCTCTGGGGCAATGCATCTAAACAAAGGTCTCGTTCCGTCAATTTCTGACGTTAGCGGTAGCATTTTGTAGAGGCTATATACGCCGTTGTCAACTAGCGACACATTTATCCTACTGCCCATTGGGGTTGGGCACACCAAACAAGAGCCGTACACGCTAGTACCGAAGTTCCAGTCGTCACCTGGTCTTATTATGACAATATGGGCCGTTCAACCTGTATAGTGGATGTGGACTCAATCCCTGGGCCGATAAAATATGACCCAAACAGAACTTTTACTACTATGGATAAAATACATTTACTTTCACAAAAAGTCGCACTTGTTCTCTTGTAGTTTTAAATTGTGGTGTCTAAGCGTTTCGAATCGAATACCTCTGTCAGCCGCACATGATGTTCCTGTAAGAAAGATCCAAATATTACCGAGTCATCCAAATAGGTAGACAATCTGTCATCCTGTAGCCCTGTCCTTAAACGTACTAGGAGCTGTTTTGAGACCCATGGGCATTCTTTTGTACTCGTATTTCCCATACGGCATACTGAAAGCCGCCTTACCTCGGTCCTCTTCGTCTAATAAGGCTTGATAACACCCCTTCGCTAATTAGATAGACCATAAGTACTTTGCCTTTCCGAAACCGTCAATAATTTCGTCTGTTCTTGGCAATGGATACACTGAATTTATTGGGATCTCATTAAGCGCCAATAGGCCATGACTATTCGCCACTTCTGCTTTCCACTGGCATCCATCTTTTTTGGAATAAAAATCAAGGAAAAATTCCGTCATTTCATTTGGTACTATAATGTCATCCTATAACATCTTTTCGGATTCCTGCTGGAGACTTCCTTTTGTGCTTGCGATATTCTGTAGGGTAGGGAACATATCACCCTATCTTCTCCTTCCAGTAGCAGTTTCTTTTCGTGCGTGATATTATCTTTGTAAGATATATCAACAGGCAAATGAGAAATGTCGCTTTACATGGAACCTAACTCTATCATTGCTGCCTTCTCTTCTGCATTCAAATGACTCGTACGATTGTTCTCCTTTAGTATATTTATTCTTAACTTCATATGTGGCCTATTTTTACTGACACGGTTCACACTGTATGACTGACGCAACAATGTCCGCTCCGGAACTCCGTCTCGTACCACCTGTGGTCTGTCTACTGACACATACTCATCTGTAGTGTGTAGTGTTCAGTGGATCCGGTAGATATTCTCCTGATTTAACCTTTTATAATGCCTCAGGTAAATACAGGCCATCTGTGATTTCCTGTTTCGGAATATTAGCCTCTCTCATTCCATATTTTATTCGACACACCCGTTCCTCCTGAGGTCCTACTGTTCATTCTGAGAAAAAGTTGCTTGCGTTCTTTTTGCTTCTCTCGGGCATTACCTTTTGTCTGCCTCCGCTGCGCTACGACAGTTAATGAGTTTCAATCACTATTCGCTCTCGCGTTTTCACATGTTCCCTGTGACTCCGTCTTCCTTTCGTTACACTGCTTTCGCTCGGCGTCAGAGGTTTCTCTGAAAGAGCCTTCCCTTTGTTATACCCGCACAATCGTTTTAACAAGCTTCCGACTTCTTAAACGAATCTACACAGGGTGGACCTCACACTCTTGCTCTATCTTCACTCTGATCCGTTCCCTGCGGATCTACAAGCTTCCAGTGGCACTACTGATCCCTGCGGATCTACAAGCTTCCAGTGGCACAACTGATTACGACTCCACGTTCTTTGAAAAATTTTGGCCTACCAGCCCGTCAAATAGAGGCTCCACATTTTCCTCAATCTCGTGGAAACGATGCCTCACTTGCATTCCATTTCTTGCTTATAATTCGTGGGTTACATTTCCCTCTGTTGTTGGAACTGTATTAGCAATTCTCCAAATCCTGGACTGGATTTTACGCTCCGCCGTTTCTCAAACTACTTTTTCTAACTAGGTTCGACTACGTACCGCTGCCTACGAGAAATCTCAAGCAATTAGTAATGCCGCCATGACACTCCAAATGTATACACTCATTTTTACTTTCGCAGTCGACTGTTAATGTCTTCCCAGATACAGCGTAAGGCGACTTCTTTCTTGCGCCCTTACCTAGTTTTCCTGGATTTTACTTCTCCTATGTAAATTCTGTGCATGGAAATCACTTTTTGGGCCGTATCTCAAGTAGTTATCCTTACGTTTGCATTTGAAACACGTTAACGACTTCGGATGCACACATGGGCCTCTATGGCTTGGCGAATTACATTATACTTTTGAGCATCTCACCACCCGTGATAGGTCCGTATCCCTGTCTTTTCTTGCTACAACGGCCCTGTCTTCCTTATTTTATTGTCTGCACAACGCTCTTGCACCACATAGTGTTGCTTCCCACACGTGAAACACTTTGCCATTTTCTCGGTCCGCGGCACCGCTCCACCACCTCGGGCCGAGGTTATCGCGCTCTCCTCTGTCAGAGTCCCTACTAATGTTATCTGCATACCTCCCAAAGGCAATATTGTCTTTATTCTGTCATCGTAAGTCCCTTGGATAAACACTGCTCCGTTTTATTTCCAAATGGGAGCAAGGCTGTCTTCTAGCTCCGATTCTCGAATGGAACCCCTGACTGCTTCCCTGAAATGGCGCTGCCTGGTATCCACCCTCGATCCCCACCCAGCTATACTTTCTCTATGTTCTTGCCAATTTTCAGACATCCGACATTTTTAGAAATCAAGCGTCATTTTACTAGTATAGATTTCTACTAACATGACATGGACATCTCGCCAAGCGTCACTTAAATCTCTGGCTAACAACTTGCTATTGCTGAGCCCAGTACTTTAGTTACAATGAATTTCGAAAGGGTAGCATATTGCTCTGGGTCTGTAAGTTCAAATACCAGATCCCAACTGTCAAGCAACTCATTTAGAGTGTTATTAGTGCCAATAAATGATTGCAGTATTAACTTTCGCAAATCTGACGAACAAATAAGTTGCGTACTTCGTGACTCAGGCACTTTAGAGCCAATGCTGGAAACATTATCTCCGTCTCGTCACACGCCTGAAAGTCTTTTAACTGCCCGTTGGAATTCTCACTGATACGTCCGTCGTCGCTGCCGCCTCTGCTGCTGATGTCTGCCTTCTGCTGCCTCACGCCGCCGCCTGCGAGTTCGTGCATGTGTGTGCTCTGCGACCGCTGCTGGCTGCCCTCGCAACGTGCGTGACCCGCGACACTGGCTGTAGTCTCTGCGTCTTCTGCGAACCCTCGTTGCCCGCCGCGGCTGCCGCTGCTGCTGGGTACACCCGCCCCGTCTGTGACTGCCCGTGCCACTGCACCACCTCTGCACACCTCTGCGACCTCGCACCGCTGTCTGCAACTACTGGTACCGAGGCATCGCCTCTGCGCCACGTCTGCGACTCCGCGCTGCCCGCCGTGACAGCAGGCTGTCCTCGCACCGTTGTCCATCGCATCGCCCCCGGTCGCCTTCCAGGTTGTCCTCCTTGTCCCCAGACGCCGTCTGTTGTTGGGCTAGTCCAGACCTCCTCTTCTTTCTTCGGGCACCTTCTTCTTCTCCTTCTTCTCGAGAGCTTTGTTCTCCTGGCAACCCTGACCTGCGTAGGGCCTATTCAAGTAATGCAGAAGGGGTCCTCAGAGCCGTTCCACCATTTTTCATGATGCCTGGCTGAGCAGGTTCGATATTCCAAAGAGAGGTGACCTATTCCTATAACTCGTGGCATAACAACTGCGCCCCAATCTGCGACCAACCCAACACAGCTGGCACCACAAAATAAGGTCCCTAAATCGCGTACAGCGAGCGATCTAAAACTCAATAATATTGGAGGCTGAGAAGGTCCGCCCAGACTACTAACATGGAGATGATTAACTGGAAGTTTGAAATAGTTATGGAACCCGGCCGAGAAGCAATAGACTTGAATACTTCAATCTCTAATTCCCCATCTGAGCAAAAGTGTATAATGGCTTGAACGAAGACATGCTACACCTGATTACAAAATCACCTGGAGGGAGACACACGGCTAAGTATGAGTGCGTGCAGAGCCAAAGTGAATACTAACAGCCCAGGCCCCGTCCTGACTTACGCAGACGTCCCTCCTAGACCGCTGCTGTATTGAACTCTCTCATAGGCACGCCGCCTCCGCCTTTATACTGTGCTGCAGACCACGCCGCCTCTTCACGTTGGCGCTACCGGAAACCGTCCTAGGGAGTCTCGTATGTGACCATATATGGTCACCGCCAGTGCATGGCCGCGCCTCGAGGCTTGACACATGAGCTCACTTGATACCTTTCGAGTTCACATATCATTCCCTGCTAACGCCTAAACCAACGCCATTCCTGCGGTGTCTCCTTTGTACTCTGAGTACTTTCTAGAAGACTTGCTCTTTCTATTTGCTGTTCTATTGTCTTCCAGACTTTGCATTTTTTTGAGTTATACGACGATTGGTATTCATGAAAAATCATTCAAGAGAAAAAAAAAAACGTTTAGAAACCGAATTAATAAATTCAAATTTTCTGAGAACCCTGCCCGACAGAACTGAGGATGGACAGAAGAACGTAAAATCAAACACATTGAACGAATGAAGCGGTAGTGGGGTAAGAAAAAGAAAAATCTACCAAATGACCTCCTTAGTTATACACAAGGAATAAAAAGAGTGCGTAAGTACGATATTGCCATCACTGACGAATAAAAGAAGTATGTGGGCCAGTTCTAAGAAAGTAAATTAAGCACGTCATAATTATTCTTATTGTCATAGGATTTTAGTTTTGGACAACTACGTGCACTGTGGGTACTGTTCGTATAGATCCTTAATAATTTATTTAAAAAATTATCTTTCTTTAAATATGATTTATTACGCACAATGAATGAATCATAATCTCATAGTTTGTATCCAAGTTGTTGGTTATTACGGTTTGACAAACGGAATATTAGCTGCAATGAATTGACAGGATCTCATTACTATATATTACGGCCAGTCAGTGCAAGAATGGTGCACTGTCTTCGAGAGCGTGTGGCGCTTGAGGCGGTATCGGGGGACTGTAAGCGTGGCGGGACTGGTCCAACCGCTAACAGCAATGGCTTCCATTTTCTTATACCTATACCACTTACAGGCGCAACGACGCAAGCGTGGTATAGGAGCGGCGTCCTTCGAGTCGTAGGAGAATGAGAAGAAGGGAAGGTTTCAGGAGAATACGGTTTTGGGACGAGGAATGATAGGGGAGAAAGACCAATTGAGTTCTGTAATAAATTTCACCTAATAATGGTGACTACTCTGTTCAAGAATCATTAGAGGAGGAGACATACTTGGAATTGTTTTTAGCACAGTTTTCCATATAATTTAAAAGAGGCATGAATTATTTCAGCATTATAAAAATATTTAACCTATTTCTCCTAAAGGTTGTTGTGATACCTTGGGTGGGAAGAAACTTACGGGCTGCAAGAAACAAAATACTAAATAAAGCGATCTCGTTTCTTAAGACCACTCTAGTGACTTAGAGTTGCACACAGGCCTCTAGGCCCGAGAATAAAATAGCCAAACAACAGTCTGCGCTTAAGTTAAAATCAAGAGCCCAAAAAGTTTTGGAATTCGTGTAATCTAGACACGAGCCAATTTGTCCACGGGAGAAAGTTGAGCACGTACCACAAATCCTTTCAAAATGACATAAAGTATAAAATGGGGTAGCACAGCATAACTAAAAAATTGAAAAATCAACTGGAAGGCCAGAACCAAGCTGCTTGAAACATAACCAACAGCAGGTAATGGAGACAGTGCTCTAGAGAACATACAAAGGACTCTCACCACAAATATAAGGAAAAGTAACATGATTTCTTTCCTCGACTGAGGAACGAGAAGAAGGCGTTACTCTGTGCCCGGCAAAATTCTGTTGTGAAAGCGTTCCAGTCGCCTAGAGGAGATGGGAACAAGGCCGGTGGACCTCTCCGAATCGTGCCAAATAATCCGGGAGGAACACGGGCTCTGCTCGAACAAGTATAGACAGGACACGACTGGGCTGGCCAGCACGGTACGTCAATAGCTGCATCGCTCTGCACGAAAACGAAGACTGCCAACGCTGACGCTAGGTAAAGGGTGCGCCAGCAATGCTGACCAATTGCTCTCCTAGAAGCCCATATGTTCCACCGGACACACCGTCAACCACAATCGCCCAGTCCCGACTGCCACCCTACCATTCCGCACAACCTACCTCCTATTTCCCCAAGTGAGAAAATCACAGATTCTCTAAACGGCAAATAACGTGCCTACAGTAACTCGCCGGGCGCGAGCTAGCGAACTCGACGCAAGGCTCAGTAGCTTTGAGATGAGTTAGAAGGACGATTGCGTTACAGACTCGTGCATCCTACACCACTATCTTCTCCGGTTTCGACATTTGAAGAATAATGTGTAGCCATTCCTTCGCAGACATTCGGACAACTTACTGAAAACGGCCTCAGCAGAGTTCAAACTGACATAAAGGCGAAGAGTGGGGACACCCTATGTTAATGTCTACTAACGGTTGTCTGTATACTTTAAAACAGATAGTGTATGTTGCACTGTTGTTTGAGGGAGCGAATAAATAATCTCGTTCTCTGAATCACTACCTAAATCATTGGCTAAATAGTATTATACGGAGGTTATTCAGAAAGAAAGGTGCGTTCGGTCGCGAAAAGGAAATCAATGTAAAAAATAGGAAGTATATTATTTGCAACAGTTAGCTACTCCCTCCAGCCATTTCGCTGCATAGCCGTCGATCCGACTTAGACATTTGTGGTAGCGTTGCACCAGTCTTGTGTCAAGATGCTGTCTTCATAACGAGCGTTGCACGTGAGCGGAGGTGAAACTCAGGACGAGTTAATTAAAGGCTGTATTGTAGATGATCAAATACTTCCCATCGTAAACGTTGAGGGGCATCTTCATTGGTCCTCCAGAGTGAAGCCGAGAATTGTCAGGAAGAAGGAAACGCATTACACTTACGAAATCTCTCAGAAAGTCCTCAAACTTGGCGGGAGACACTATTTTCTAGGCATCTTTACTTGCTCTCTGTGGGCCCAGGACTTAAAAGAGTAACGTGACGCGATCGACGGGCATACCGGAGACACTGCTCAACACTTCTACGCAACGCTTCATCCGATTTTCACTGTGGTCTCCATTCCGCACCTGATCTGATTTTATTCTCCGAATGGCCCTAGCACATTGTTGGCATTTTCTTTGTTACGTTGGTAATACTGGTGGTGACCATCGCCATCGTCAGTGTTAGCAAGTCTGCACTGTCTCCTTGTACCCTAGATAACGTTCTACTACAACCGACCTCTTCGTCGTCGGTGTCGTTGAGGACCCAACAGCATAACGGTGAAACCTGCACAGCAGCGCGCGGAGCCGCTACGCTACGCTTCGCCCAGGCGCAGCCGGCAGCCGGCAGCCGGCAGAGGTCAGCGGGGGACCCACGACCCGCGACCCGCGACCACTGCCGACCGCCGCCGACCGCGCCGCACCCAGCCACACCTCGGCTCAATTATTCAGCCGCAGCCGTGGCCGCAGGCGCGCTGACCGCACTCATTCAGCTATAACGGCTGCCGCGCGCCCGCTGCATGCCTAATGGCATTCGACAGCTCCGCGTCTCCGATTCCCGATTTGCACTGCATGCCTCGTTCGCTCATAGGTGTAACCGTCGTTTCCCGACCGTATGAATTATTTATGTGTCTGTTTCACAATGTGGTCTTATTTTTTTGTCTTTACACAGTTTTCCACGTATCGTTATATAAACCGAGGAGAAAAAGTAATGGGATGGCGATACGCATATATAAATATGATGGTACTATAACGAACGTAAAGCATAAAAAAAATTCAATTATGCAACACTCAATTCTACTCATGTGATCCATGTGCAAAAGGTGTCCGGCGTAATTCTGACAGCAAGACGGAAATAAACAGACCTTGAATGCGGAATGGTAGTTGGAGCTAGATGCATGAGACATTCCATTTGAGGAATCCTTAGTGAATTCAATATTCCGGTATCCACAGTGTCTAGAGTGTGCAGGGAGTACCACATTTCAGGCATTACCTCTCACCTCGGACAATGCAGGACCGATGGCGTTCATTTAACGAGCGAGAACATCGGCGTTTGCGTAGAGTTTTCGGCACCAACAGACAAGCAACACTGGGTGAGATAACACCAGAAATCAGTGTGGGACGTGTCATGAACGTATCCACTGGGACAATGTGGCGAAATTTGGCGTTAATGGGTTGTGGCACCCGACGACCGAAGCGAGTGCCTTTGCTAACAGCACGATATCCCCTGCAGTGCCTCTTTCTGGGCTCGTGACCACATCGGTTGGACCCTAGACGACGGGAAAACCGTGGCCTGGACAGGTGAGTCCCCATTTCAGTTGGTTCGAGCTGACGGTAGGGTCCAAGTGTGGCGCAGAACGCAAGAATCCATGGATCCAAGTCGTCAACAAGGGACTGTGCAAGCTGGTGGTGGCTCTAGAATGGCCTGGGCGGTGTTAACATGGGCTGGAATGGGTCCTCCGCTTATGTTCGGCTACTTGGGGATTATTTTGAGCCATTAATGGGCTTCATGTACCAAAACAACTATGTAACTTTTATGAATTAAAATGCGCCATGTCACCTGGCCCCAGCCGTTCGCTATTGGTTTTGAAGAACGCTGAGGACAATTCGAGCAAAAGGTTTGGCCACCCAGATCGCCTAGCCCATCGAACATTAATAGGACGTAATTGAGAGGTCAGTTCGTGAAAAATATCCTTCACCGTCAACACTTTTGCAATTATGGACGGCTACAGAGTCAATGCCCCGTAGAGTTGCTGCACTTTGCCGGGCAGAATGAGTTCCGACATGATTTTAGGAAGAATCCATCACTTTTGTCACTTCATTGTAGAGGGCAATTCAAATGTCACGTCCCATTGGACAAAGTCTGCATTCGTGATTCAAAAATATTGGCGCATAGGATAAAGTCGTATTAATGAATATAACAGAAAAGATAATTAAAAGTAAAAGAGGCTATTAACCATCTGCTCTAAAACGTGTATCTTAAGAGTATTAGTTCAGTAGATGTGTTTCACAGCAGCGAAGTTGAACAAGTGTTCATAGCTCTTATGGTACGCATTTTGGAGCCCATGTTTACTGGACTATCTGGGCAACAACTATTAAATTGCTATTGTAGACTTTGTCCTATAAGACATGACTTTTCGATCAACCTGTATAAGGGGCAGTCAAATGAAAATGAGACTTACTGAGTAACTAAACTGTGCTTTATTTGAAAAGTAATTGCCTTAACTGTTAATATATTTATACCGCTGTGAGACACGACAGACACTGCCTTCATGGAGAAACGTTTGCGGTTGACTACGGAACTATGATTGTACCCCTGTGTGCATCTCTTTCCCAAATGTAAATCGAAGGTCATGAACGTCTGTTTTCAGCGCTCCAAATACATGGAAATGTTATGGGCATGAAACTGTATAGCGGATATGTAATGACATCGCAGAGAAACTTCTGCAGTGTAGTCGAAACACCCTTGCCAATTTTGTGGGTGGATCCTTATACCTCCATTGAATACTCCACTACTTTCGTAAATGAAAGATCGAACGTGGACAAACATCTACTGCTGCATCAGGAAGACCCATTGTGTACCGTAACTTAAATTTCATCTAAGAAAAGTTGGTTCTGGTGAAACATAACAGGCACTTCCACTTGTTATAAAAAATTGCTTAAAATTAACTGTCTTGTAGCGTATCAGTTGTTTTATTTGTATTTAGTTTATTACATTTCTTCGTATTATACAAATTTTCATATGTGGCTTCTCTGTTACAAAGTACGCCCAAGATCATTAAGATTTATTGGAAGTCCTTGATACAGTACCAGGTTATTATTACGCCGCTTTCTTATCTATCTGTCTGTTTGGTACAAATTTTGCAGTTGAGCGTATGATCTGAAATTTGAAACATAGCTCAGAAGTGGATTACAGTGTAACATTAACTCAACTTTTTGATGTCTGTTTGATTAAGGTGGGTCTAGGGATGTATTCCACCCGGTATCGAGAGGACGTGCACGGCTGAACAGAGAGCGAGTGGAAGAGGAGATGGATATCGCTTTTGGTCTGTCATGTATGTTTGGTATAGATTTAGAAATTGACTTTAAACTTACTTCCTGGTAAACTACAGTCTTGAAATCTTTAACGCTGCCCGTAACTGGATCACAATGC
This sequence comes from Schistocerca americana, assembly GCF_021461395.2. Classification (NCBI taxonomy): domain Eukaryota; kingdom Metazoa; phylum Arthropoda; class Insecta; order Orthoptera; family Acrididae; genus Schistocerca; species Schistocerca americana. The sequence continues at coordinate 383,136,085 of NC_060123.1, read as the reverse complement.
AATATTAACTCGCTTTCTTGCCAGCATTGGAGGATACTTTGCGAATAACTGCCATATCCACCATTTGTAGTTCCAACGGGAAATGGTTCACCGGAAGTGCGATTGCTGGTGAGTCTTCATGTGAGTCAGAATCTAATTTTCGCTTAACTCTCTTTTCCCAAGATACTCATAGCAATATATTGGTTGAGCCAGTTGAATAGAAACTGAAATGAAACTGTGTCTTAATACATTTATATATTGCAGTCTCAATAAAATGTTTGAAATCGACTGGAAAGTTTCGCGCAGACAAGGCTAAGAAGCAGAAAATAGTTATTTAAATAAAAATGTGTTATTTATATACCATGGTTTTAAATCAGACCAAAAGGTATAAACTTATTTCACCTAGCCCCGTACAGATTTATAAGCTGGGACAAGTAGTACTGTCGAGTGCTATCGAACACGTGGCCATTAGTAACTTCGTCTTATGATACTGAGGGGTAAGAAGACAACACTTACAGCGTCATGGGACAAATGTAGACTGGAGAAGTCGATAATTTCTGTCACAGTGAAGGACTGAGTACTGACAGGTTCGCGCTACTAATTATTTACATCACGATTTATGGTGCTTGGGTGGGTTTCAGAGCTCATCTTCTGTGGCCTCATGTATCCAGATGTGGGCCAAAGACCTTCTGATCATACATTGCATGTTTTTGAAGGTTTTCATTCCAGTGAATGCACACACCATGGGAGGCGTTACAAATGTAGTCAGTCACTGTTGGATTTTGGGTGTTTAAAAATAGGTAACAAACTTTACTTTACAAAAGGGTGAACTTCATCAGACTAAAATCACGATGCTATACACGAATACCTTAGTGACAAGCAAGAATAAAAAATGAAACTACAGATTCACAGCCGCACGGGATTAGCTGAGCGGTCTAAGGCGCTGCAGTCATGGCCTGTGCGGCTGGTCCCGGCGGAGATTCGAGTCCTCCCTCGGGCATGGGTGTGTGTGTTTGTCCTTAGGATAATTTAGGTTAAATAGTGTGTAAGCTTAGGGACTGATGACCTTAGCAGTTAAGTCCCATAAGATTTCACACACACACATTACAGATTCACATATACGATTTCATCCATTATATTTACAGATGCTCAACTGTGAAAATGAATTACAAAGAGCTCCTATGAACTGCAATATATACGCTATCCGATAAAAAGTATCTGAACACTTGTTAGTGGGGATTAGTATGGGATATATATGTCCAGAGAACGTATGAAGTGGGAAGCTGGTGGCTGGAGCGAAATCTACGTTATAACTCCAAACAACGGAGCAACGGTGTCCATTGCGTTCAGGTTCGGACTCTTGGCAGACGTGTAATGACCCATTGATCCTGAAGCTACTACCATTTTGTTAACACAAATCATATTTCCCGATAAGACCATTAGCTATTCTCACAGGTCACAATTTTCTCCTTGATGTTAGGCGGAAATTTGATGCTGTATTCTCTGATCCACGCTGACGTCACATTTCCCCTGAAAGTCGAGAAAAGAGTTTCCCTGAACATGAATGACCCCTAAAATGCATAAACCATCTTGCTGTGGTCGAATGATTGGTCGAAATATTTTGAATTATTAATTATCCCCAGCCATGTCTTCATCCTATTCTGGGTAACTATCTAATTTATTGGGGGGAAATTATTAAAGGCCCCTCATCCAATCTCTCCTCACCCCTATCCCTCGCCCATGAATACAGTGAACGATGAAAGCTCTGAGAAACATTAGGGTTAACAGGTGCGCTCTGGGATGCACTCCGCTGGACCAGATGGTGGAATTTGTCCACATGCACTCCTTTGTATGGTGAAGTCAGATGGTGACCTCTGTAAAATGCGGCACAGGTCCCCCCAGCCAGATCTGTGTTTTCTATGGCATCACAAGGCGGGAGCAGGGTAAAGGTTGCGTGTGTATAAGATTCTGCAGTTGACCCATCTAGCTAATTCGTTTTAGAACGTTAGTCTTAGACACTTCATATCATTTGCCACTCATGTTACTACCACTGGGTGCAAACTTGGCAGTGTGGACATACATTTGGAACTTGTAGTGGATGTGAAAATGTTCAGTGAAGTCTGAAGGTGGCATTAGCTCATGAGCATTGAGAAGAACTCAATAACCACTTGAGACTTATCGAGGATCAGCTGAACTACAGTCACATTAACGTGACCACCTCTCGAAAGACTGAATAACCAGCCTTTACAGCGAGTACTGCTGCCAGACGTGCAGAAAGAGAACCAGTTAAGTTCTGGAAGGATGTGGAGCCATGTCGACTCCAAAACCGTGTCCAGCTGCGCTAGCTTTCTCTGTTGAGTATACTTCGTGCGAGCAGCCCGATCAAGGTGGTAAGAGCTTGGTGGCCAGGGGACTTCAACATACTCACCCTGCTGTCCTTCGAGCCACACACGTATTTTGCGATCTCTCTGACACATAGGATTATCCTGCTGGTAGGTGTCATCATGCCGAGGAAACACATGTAAGGATAGACGTGGTCCCAGATGCTTACCCGTGTTGATCCATTGTGCCTTCCAGAATGACGAAATCACCTAGTAAATGACGAAAACATTCCCCACATACAACGCTCCCTCCTTGGACCTGGACCCTTCCGAAGATTGTTGCAGCTTGGTTGATTTGAGACGTATCACACTTTACACGCCAACTGCCATCTGTCGTCTGAAAACGCCATTTGTCGCCACCCAGTGGACGTCCACTTTCGGTATTCACGTTCAAACTTCGACTTTAATTGTTGATGAACAGCGGTCAACATGATGCATGAACCAGGCGCCTGTTGCTGAGGTCCAAAGGCAGCAAAGGTCGTTGGGGAGACAATGGTGGTAGCCTCTTGGTACATCTGGGCGGTCAGTTGATCAACAGTTGCACGCCTGTTCGCCCATATACATCTCTGCAGCTGTCGTTAGCCCCTGTCATCTATAGCTCGTGATGCACCACAGTTGTCTCGGCACCGGTTTTGGGTAGCGCCTATATGTCAAGCACTGTTTACTTTAACCCCGGTATGCGAACAGTTTACGGACTTAGCCGTTTCAGAAACGCTTCCTCCCTTGGCCCGAAAGCCAATGATCATGTCCTTTTTGAACATCAGATAAATCTCTCCGTTTCCTCATTGTACCTACGACTGAGCTATATTTCCACTTCCCCCCACCCCTATCCCCCAACCCCGGACTAGTTGTATACACTCTCCATTGTTAGTGCTACCAACTGCCTCTGTGAATGGTTATTGCAATTGGACGTCTAGTGTAGGCAGGGGTCACATCAATGTAACTGGACCCTGTACATTACTGAGCGCTATCCTTGAAACCGGAAACCAACACCAGTAGCACGTAGCCTGTCTAACGGCGTCCAGGGGCATCTTGTATTTGAATTGTAATATTTCACCTAATTATTGAACAAATTAAAAAAAATAAATTGTGACAATAATCTACTTATTAAGAGTTGCACTCTTGTCTTCGAAGTTTGATGCAACAAGACAGGTGTAACAGCTAGATGTGTTTGTCTTGAGACAGGGTAACTGACGGCACGCAAATGCACGGACTTCACGCTTCCAGGATTTCAGAGTGAGATCACTTAAAGACTTCCAACATACTTTGCACATGATTTCACTCTTTTAAGAAACATACTAGAATTAACACCTCCACAAAATAATGAAATGAAAAATGTTTACCGCTTACTACATTTTCCTTGTTCAGGCGGTAAAACTTCTGCACGAGACATGGCGTTATCTTTTATTGTTTCTTTAGTGTCGACTTTACTCCCAACACAATTTGCAGACACTATCCACATATACCACGGAATGTATCTTAAAATAACATCGTTCTACGATGTACAGTTCACGGGAAACGACGTCTTAGACATTTTGATTCGTGTAAAGCTAGCTTCTGCTTAAGATGAAAAGGAAGCTACCCAGACCAATTTTCATCGAGTGTTTCAGAATAAGTGCGCATAGTGACTAACAACAAATGTCAAGCAGAATTTCAGTTCTTCCTTAAACATTTTCTAGCTTACATGCTTAAAGTAAATTATTTAACACTTAAACTGGTTTGTAATCAGACGCTTGAAGCTGTTTTATACATTGTAGTTCGATGCTTTAAAAAATCGGGAGCTTACTGGTCAGTTGTTAATACGATTGCACCATTAATGGCATGCCATTAGAAAACACTACCTACGTGGGGGTAACGACCAGGAGTGACTTAAAGTAGAGTGATCGCGAAAAGGAAACAGTAGGAGAAGTGAAGCGGGCTGGTGTTCATTGGCAAAATCTTAAGGAAATTTAACTTACCCACGAATGAAGTGGCTTACTACGCGCTTGTTCTAGCGTTTCAAAAGTATTGTTCATCATTATGGGATCCTCACCAGGTGTAACTAACCTAAGACATAGTGAAGATCCAACGCAGATCGTCACATTTCGCCAGAGGATTGTTTAGCAAGAACGTTACGGAGATCGTCAACAAACTCAAATGGTAGAGTTTCAAGAGAGGCGTTGTGCATCACGGAGAGGACTACTATCGATATTTTGAGAGAGCGCTTCCCGGGAAGAGTCGAAACTACATATTGCTTCTTACCACACACACATCGCGTAATGGTTACGACGAGAAAATTCGAGACATTAGAGCCAATTCAGAGGCTAATCGACGATCATTCTTCCTGCGCACCATTAGCGAGTGGAACAAGGTAGTGGGATCAATTAGTGGCACCAGAAGCAGCCTCTGCCACACACCATCAGGTGGTTTATGTAGTATGATGTAGATGTAGACATGGGATCGTTTAGTCGGCGAGAGCGCATTATTGAGATTCTCAACAAGTTCTCAAATATCGAGAGAGTATGTACTTTGAAGGCTGACGCAACTTATTACTTCCCATATTCGTCCTGAAATGTCCACAAAGGAGAAAATATATGAAATTAGAGCTAATACGGAAATTCGTCACAATCATTGTTTCCACACACAATTCGCGAATGGAATAGGGAAGAGCGAAAAAGAGAGTGGTACCAGAGGTACCCTCAGCCACACACCATTAAGTGTCCTTGCGAATTGTAGATTTAGCTGCATATGTGGAATGTAATAACATAATAGTTGTCTAGTTCAAATAATTGTCAATGAAATTCATTATCTTTTTTTGTACTTGTGGGTAGTAATGAGAAGGTGAAATCTGAAATAATCTATCAAAGTTCCAAACAAAACTTTTTAGCTAAGCAAAATCAGTAGAGTGTGATCTACTTTTATTTGGGTAGCTGGCGCATATGGTAATACCTTTAATTATTAATAATTTATAAAAGCGACATTCAGGTACAACCATCTCACAGGTAATAAACACAACCAGTTATTACATTCATTTGAATTCAGATTGTGGGACTTGCGTAACGATCACTCGTTACATGATTGACACTCAAGTTGGTGCCTTGACTTAAAAAATTCCGTTGGTGCAACATCTCTGATAAGTCCAAAGAAGGTCAATGGACCAGTCTGGGTTGTACGTATCACGTATTAGGCCTACGCAATACTGTTAGAATAGTTCTATATGATTCGAACGAGAAACTCTACACATGTATAGTATCATGTGACAGTCGGTGGGTGGGATGGAGGGGCGGGGGGCTTATGGTGCCAAAGGACTCTGAGGTCCCGCTCGCCATCCCGAGTGCCTAACTAGAAATCAAACACAAGTCTTAAAATGTGCGCTTGTTATCAAGAATCCGGGAAAAAGCTAAAACAAAAAGCAAGTGAACTTGAAAGCAGCGCTGGCCACAAAAAGCTGTACCTGGAAAAGCGCTAATTGGAAAATGTGCTAAACAGTAATTCATCCTTAGGAAATATTTTAGGCCGAAACACTGTATTACAAGAGAAGTACTGGACCGAAGTAATGCATCGCGTGTTAGAAGCGATTCATTTTCCCGTGGAAGGAGGATTAGCTTTGAGAGGTGATAGTGACTTAGTTGGAATTCTGATAAAGGGCAATTTTTTGGGCCTCTTAGAGCTTTTGAAGAAGTTTGAACTAGTTATAAATGAGCGTTTCAAAGAAGTTAAAGCGTCGCTACGTGCAGGAAAATGTATAATTCATTATCTTCCACATGACGTTCAGAATGAATTTATCGAGAAAGCTGGATTCTTCGTTCGCCAAACTTTTCAATTGCCATAGATGCGACACTCAAAGAAGCCGCAACTGAGCAAAATGTTTTTATTCTGCTCTACGGTCCTCTCGCTGAAGAAAGTCAATACTAAATTAGAGAGCGTTTTCTCTACTTTGTTAATTATGAGCAGAACACTGCAAAATAAATAGCTAAAATGATTAACGAATACCTGATACACTATGGCATTCATTATGGGTGAGGTTATAAAAAGGGCAGATACAGTGGCTCCCATCAGGGATTTCGTGTGCATGTTACAAAGAAAACCTGTCGTTAATTTTTCTCCTTGTGGTGTTCATTCTTTAAATCTTTGCTGCGTCCAAGCTTCAAAAACTTTCGCGAATTTAGGCACTATTTTCGGCACTGTTTTGGAAACTCGTTTTTTTCTTCGTTTAATCCCCAAAGATGGAAAACTCTGAAAGGAAACATTAGATCTTCTATTCACGGCCAATGGGGAACAAGACGCTGTGCGTCCATTTGTAAACATTTGCCAGGATTAAAAAGGGCGCAGAGTTATTTTTTTTAATGGGTGTGTGGAGACACTTACTGAACTAAGGGACATTCTCAAGTATCTGAAATGATTTCAGTGTGTCTCGATGTCTTTAGCGTGGTATGAAATATTAGCTGCAAAAATATATATAACTCTGTACTTCAAGTAAGGTATGCCACAATAGACGAAAGATTCAATGGCAAAACTTCAGTGAGTGAACAAAATAAACCCAGAAATGTTGGGAGACTATTTCCACAGAAAATTGCAAAGTAGCGGAAAATATTGGAATATCAACTGACTTGAATGAACAATTCGCCACGCAGATAAAAGGAAAGGCAAGAGATAGTGCTTTGTAGATGTAACACCAAAAGAAGATTTAAACTTGGGAGCGCAGGACCGTTTTAAAATAAATACGTTCAGTATTCCCAGATTTTGGTAACTTAACTACAATGAATGTCACCATAGAAACATGGACACATTTGGTTTCCTGTCAAACTACGTAAGCCTAGACGAATCTATACGAGGTGCATTCAAGTTCTAAGGCCTCCGTTTTTTTTTTCTCCAGACTGGAAAGAGATAGAAACATGCGCATTGTTTTAAAATGAGGCCGCATTCATTGTCAATACGTCCCAGAGACGGCAGCACCGTACGGCAGATGGAATTTTACCGCCAGCGGTGAGAATGAGAACTGTTTTAAATACTTAAAATGGCGACGTTTTCCTTACTTGAACAGCGTGCAATCATTCGTTTTCTGAATTTGCGTGGTGTGAAACCAATTGAAATTCATCAACAGTTGAAGGAGACATGTGGTGATGGAGTTATGGATGTGCCGAAAGTGCGTTCGTGGGTGCGACAGTTTAATGAAGGCAGAACATCGTGTGACAACAAACCGAAACAACCTCAGGCACGCACAAGCCGGTGTGATGACATGATCGAGAAAGTGGAGAGAATTGTTTTGGGGGATCGCCGAATGATTGTTGAACAGATAACCTCCAGAGTTGGCATTTGTGTGGGTTCTGTGCACACAATCCTGCATGACGACCTGAAAATGTGAAAAGTGTCATCCAGGTGGGTGCCACGAATGCTGACGGACGACCACATGGCTGCCCCTGTGGCATGTTGCCAAGCAATGTTGACGCACAACAACAGCATGAATGGGACATTCTTTTCGTCGGTTGTGACAATGGATGAGACGTGGACGCCATTTTTCAACAAACAAAGCGCCAGTCAGCTCAATGGAAGCACACAGATTCACCGGCACCAAAAAAATTTCCCGTAACCGCCAGTGCTGAAAAACTGATGGTGTCCATGTTCTGGGACAGCGAGCTTCCTGCATTGCAACAAAAACGTCAGGGAAGGGCTGCGCGTGTGCTGTTTCACCAAGACAACGTACCCGCACATCGAGCTAACGTTACGCAACAGTTTCTTCGTGATAACAACTTTGAAGTGATTCCTAATGCTCCCTACTCACCTGACCTGGCTCTTAGTGACTTTTGGCTTTTTCCAACAATGAAAGACACTCTCCATGGCCGCACATTCACCAGCCATGCTGCTATTGCCTCAGCGATTTTCCAGTGGTCAAAACAGACTCCTAAAGAAGCCTTCGCCACTGCCATGGAATCATGGCGTCAGCGTTGTGAAAAATGTGTACGTCTGCAGGGCGATTACGTCGAGAAGTAACGCCAGTTTCATCGATTTCGGGAGAGTAGTTGATTAGAAAAAAAATCGGAGGCCTTAGACTTGAATGCACGTCGTACTGTCACATCGCCTAGGAAACAAGGCGTCTTTGTATATACCGAGCGAGGTGGCGCAGTGGTTAGCACACTGGACTCGCATTCGGGAGGACGACGGTTCAATCCCGTCTCCGACCATCCTGATTTAGGTTTTTCGTCATTTCCCTAAATCGTTTCAGGCAAATGCCGGGATGGTTCCTTTGAAAGGGCACGGCCGATTTCCTTCCCAATCCTTCCCTAACCCGAGCTTGCGCTCCGTCTCTAATGAGCTCGTTGTCGACGGGACGTTAAACACTAACCACCACCATCTTTGTATAGGATAGACGTTCGTAAGCAGCGTCTGAAAGAAGTAGTTTTGCTGTTAAAAAAAACTTGTGCAGCTAATTTCGGGGTTGACATGTGGACGCATTAGGCTTCTGATGGAACATGAGCCAGACGACTAGACAGTATTAGAGAGCGCAGAAAACATGGCATCGTTATAGAGCATAGACGCCCATACGCAGAATTTAATAGGAGAAAAATGTCTTACATCTAATTTTGGGCATGAACAGTCCCCGTTTCGGCCTTCTCAATGTTCTTCATTAGCTGCATTTTTAATAATTTATTTCGAAATACAATACGATGATAACCTACAGATATTCTGCACGTTGTCTGTTACTGTTGACCAATCATAGTACTAACATTCTGCGTGGTGTCTGTTTGTTCTGTATCGTGTCTCCCTACCACTTTCGCGCAACGACGCTCAGAGTGTGTTTTTTTTGGAATTGAATAGTTTGAACCTCGGACCTGTTGCTGGTAAGGAGACGCCAGACCACACATGACATGTAGAGTACAGAAGAGTTCAGTGAGACTAGCGATGATATAACCAAATACTTAATTATTTCAGCGTCAGCCCCACTGCACTCCCTGTAAAAGAATCTTAATACTAACTAAATTTAGTTGAAGGGGTTCAAGGCTTTCCTATTTTTAGTTAGCTGGTAAAATAACGTCGAAAAAGCAGTTAAGTTTACCATTCGAAATTTTATTCTGGTCTCAAAACATTGTCTATAAATTGCACTATTGAGAAAAGGAAATGTTTTAATACAGGATGATAAAAAACCAACTGCGTTATACAAAAATGTGAACGAATATTCCCTGAGTGGGTTTCCAAGTTCTACAATGGATCGAAGGATGACCTATGCCATATCACATCTATAATCTAGGTTTAAATTAAGTTTCACAAGAGAGAAAACTATCAAAATGGTCTACAGTGACCCTCAATTATCATTAATTACTTATCTAACTTGTCATAAATTACAGTGGCTGATGTGGCTTCTCAATAACTATATAACAGAAAAATCATCGCGTTTCTGATTTTTACTTCAAGTGGCAAATGTGAACACCATGAGCTTTAATTGACGATCGACACTAGTATTACGCAAAAAAGGGGTGTAACAGATGAGACTTCTGCATTTCTGAGCGAAGCTTTATGCGCTGTTATGCAGCATCGCGTGCGTTCATTACCTTGTCGGTGTTCATCAGGGGGCGGCGGACAGCACAGATCCGCTCACCTCGCTGTCTCGGAAGCAACTCTCTCCTAACTTCTCCTTACTACAATTTATCGAAGTTGGTTTAAAACAAACTATCTGGCTGTGTTTTCATCTGACCAATCAGGGTCTCAATGTTAACCTTAAGCTCTGCCTATAAAAATTCTGTCAATCCAATGAGAAACGTTATACCTGTCGTGGTGGGGCAATGTTTTTGAAGTTTGCAACGTAACAGAGACGCGAAAAAGTCTCACGCTAAAACTTGCAGCTGGTGTGGTCCTTTTAGTATTATCGTGAGATCTAAACTGTTCTTCCGGAGTGCTCTAGCTTCTAACATGGGCTGGGGGGTGGTCCTAGCGATTAGCTGGCGACCTGGGTGTCCGTCGTAGGGCCTTCTAGCTTAACACGGTTCTGCTCTCGGCTTCTGTTCTCGTTTCTCCCCTCGGAACTGCATCTGTCTCACGGTGGCAAGGTATGACATGCATTTAGGCATTTTTGTGTTAGTCTGTGGTATTCCATTTGCTCACTTGTTACTCGTATTACTTTGGTTAATTTAATGTCATGATTTATTCAGAGCTATGTGACATACTACTGAATTTGCTTATCATGTCAGGGTTTTCATGGAAGGTTTGCCTGATGCCTTACATATCACCACCATTCGAACTTAATTTTTACACTGAAGTTAGGCAATGATTGAATCGTTGTCTAAGTCAGTCAAAAATTATTCCATTATTTAAATTTTGTTGCCTACTGTTCAGCAAAGTTATTCTGTTCTATGCTAGTTTGTATTACTAATTTATATTTTTATATTCTTCTACAGTATTATAAAATACGTTTATATTGACAAGGGAAGAATATTTTTATTCTACTATAATTATTATTTATTAATTATTATCTTTCTTTATTTGTGAAGTTTGATTTTTAAGAAGTTTGTTATCGAAAGTGAGGAGCCTTTCACATCGATTTTCTTAAAAATATTGTTTTTATAAATGTAGTAATTAAGTAAAATCAATTTCTAACACATTTTCTAAATATCATGTACAAGTAAAATGTTTTTATTTCTAGACACTCATTTCAACATTGTTACACCAACAAATAAGAATTATTTCCAAGAATTGCTTTGACAAAGATATATATACACACAAGTATTGAGATATTATCCTAACAAATGGTACAAATGTAAAAAGAAAGGGAAAACATCCAACAAGATAAATTTTTATTCTTTGTTTCTATAAGGAGAAAATAAGTAAAATATAGTTATTCTTTTATTTTTATGAGGAGATAATAGGTGGCATATAGTTGTAGTGTTTATTATACCTTACTTTTGTTCTTTATATACTGTCCATTTCAGAACTAATGACTTATTTTTATCAATAGCTTATTTTTTACTTAAGTCCATAGGCAGTGACTGTTATTTTGTAGTTTATTAGCTGTCTGGTGTGCTTAACTTATTTAGTTTTCCACTCATTTCTTTTGCACAATTCATACATCACATAATTTGATTTCACACATTCACACAATCCTATGAAAGTTTAAGCATGAGGTTGGTGAATGTTTTTGCACGAAGGTGATGGACTTGAGCAAGATGGATGTGGGTAAGTATTTGATGTACAGCATCGTTCATCGTTCCTTGTTGGCTTTGCAGGTGTGTGTTGCTGTTGTTGAGGTCCCATAATGGAATGGAGCTGTGAGTGCAGAATCTCGTGGTTTACTGGCTTTGTATGCGTGAAAGTCATCATTATGTGTCGCTGAAAGCGGTCGTTTTCTGTTGTAACACTTCGCAGACGACTAGTTTACAATAGGATAGGGATTTGGGAAGATATGTCGTCTATTCTTCACCCATCTTCTTTCTTGGTCTCAATCTTGCGAATCTTCAACTTCTGTTCTTCCCGCTTTTTCTGTGCTTCTTACTTGCTTCTTGGTTCTTCTCTGGGCAGGATATGGAAATATTTATTGATAACTAGTCGCTTTGAAGTTCTCCTCTTAGTAACAGTTTGATAAATTGTTTGGGCGTGTCATATTTACTTTGTGGAAGTTTTCTTCAGTTTTGTGCATCAGCGTGCTGTTTAATAGCGGTAGTGTGACATTTACACATATTTTTTTGCCAGTGGTGGCTTGCCCAAGCGGTCTTCTCGTCGGGCCGCTGAGTGGGGGTATTCCGGGTTTTACGAGCGGTGAAAGTCTGGTGTTTGCTAGTCAGTCCCAGCACTGGTCCCTTCTGGCGTTCAGAGTCCTGTCGTGTCTCTGCAGGGTTCCCCCGCTGAGTGGTTCCGCGTCCTGTCCCAGCAGGGTTCTGCTTAGTGGGCAGATTTACGGCCCACTTCCGATACAAGGGCCTTCTGTTGGTCTCGCTGTCCTTTCCCTTCTCTCGACGCTTCTGCCTTGTAGGAATCGTGTCTTGCTAATTATGTCCTTTTCTTTCTTGATACTTCTCACGTTGAAACTTGTGGGTCGTTGCCTCTCGTCCTTGCTGGAGTTTTTACAATGGTTCTTACAAAAAGTTTTACTCATAATCATCTAACATATGTCTAGTATCTACATTGTTTTACGCCTTCCTAAAAGCTTTACAAATTTCGGCGCCATTTCCATGTTACAATTCTAAGATATTTTCAGTCTTAACATCTACAAGAAAACTCAAATTCGTTTTTTTATTTTTGTGTAGTGTCATGGTGTAAAGCATTTTAGTATTTCATGCTGTTAGACTATCTACGCTTTATCCCTTCAACTTAATCCATGGTACTATTGGTGTTATTTTTGTTTTTGATTTCATTGAAACTACTTTCTTTTTCCCACCTTTCTCTTTCTTCATTCTTCTTTCTCCTGACGATCTTATCTGCAACATAATCTTGAAATATTGTGCTGATTATTTACCAGTAATAAAATTAATCTTCAAACTTTTAGATATAGCTCACATGGGGAAGTCCTAAGGTTTTGCCTGTTTTTGGGTTCATTAGTTCCATAGCATTATCATGAGCAATTCGGCTAATTATGACAGGTCCTTTGTATTCAGCATATAACTTATGTATTTTATGTTTCTGTTTGCTGCAGAGATGGTGTGCTTTTACAAATACTTTCTGGACTACTGAGAATGTTTTTTTAATTACTGTTCTATCTCCTCTTTCTTTTCCTTTAATGGCTGCCTTTCTGATGTTGGAGAGTGCTGTTGCTATGATTTGTTTGTGCTGTCTACGTGGTACAATAGGAAATCTAACATTTTCTCTGGTTATGTTTGGGGGTTCAATATTTTTAAATGCAGTAACTGGAGGTAGTAGTGTAGTGCTATGTGGCATTTCATTTATTACTTCTTGAAAATCTTTAAGGTATATATCCCAAGTGTTGTGTCTTTTGCCTGCATATAATCGGCATAAAGTGCCTATGTCCTTCATAGGTCGTGCTGCTGGATTTCCGCTAGGTTTGTACTTAGATATGTAGATGGGTTTCATTTTGTGTTGTTTTAACGTGTTCTGCCATTGCACTGATTTGTATTGTAGGCCATTTTCCGAAATTATTCGTTCCACTCGACCTACTTGTCTGAGAAAATCTTGTCTAAATGCTTTACTTATAGTAAGACCTGTTGCCCATTTTAATGGTGTCAAGGGAACATATTTAGAAGTAAGTTCGAAAACAACAAATATGAAAATATATCCAGTTTTTGTGCGTGGGAGGGGCCCCATCAAATCTGTTGCAGCTATTTGTTTTAATCTTTTAGGGATTACTGGAATCATAGGTGGCTTGGTTTGGAAAGTGACGTGTTTATCCCTCATACATTTTTTGCATTTGACTAATACTGTTCTAATTCGTCTTAATGGGATTGTGTAGGGTGGCACTCTAAATGGTTTGTGCTGTTTTACTTCAAACTTGTACTGAAAGCGTTTAATACTGCCAGTCATAGGTAAAAATACCTCTGCTTTATCTTGTAAAATGCCCTCTAATTCTCTTTTACTGTGTTCTGAAATGCCTTGAACTTCTTGCAATTTTTCGTCGATTTCTTTATGGACTTCTAACATGAGTTGAGGCGATTCCCACTTTTGTGCATACTATTCTAATTCTTCATCCTCTTTATCTCGCATCATTCTTTATTGTTTGTTTATGGCTGGTATTTCTTCTAATTTTAGCTTTTGCTCAAAGAGAAGTGTGACATTCCTGAATGTTACGCTACCTTTCCCCATATCTATTATCGCTCGTCTCTCATTTAAAAAATCTGCACCTATAATCAAATCTACAGTTAGTTTAGGTATAATCACGAAGTTGGCTTCGATCTTTTGACCTTGACATGAAAGAGTTAACCTTGTTTGTCTCGTAACTTCCGCAGCATTGTTTCTAATAGGACCTCTTGCTTTAATCTTACATGTTTTCAGAACTGGCAATTCCTCATTGGCCTTACACTGCATGAATAAATTTTCTAAAATCGCAGTCAGTTCACTTCCGCTATCAATTACAATATTGACTGGGATATGCTTTACCATGGCCTTCACAACTGGTTGAATTTGAAAGGGTTGGTTCTGTTCTTCTTCTTCTTGCATCAACGAATCCTCCACTGAATCATACATGAGTCTTTTTAGGAATTTCCCTTGTGAATTCGAACTTTCTGTAGCATAAACTTCGACTGCTACTTCTCTCTCTTTTATTTCCTTTTCTCTATTTCTTCCTTCATTTACGCTTTCTTCAACATCCTCTACTTTTTTCTCATCCTCGTCTATCTTCTCCTTCTTCGTCGCTACTTCCACATAATTGCATCTAAATGCTCTAATTATCGCTTCATAACTTCCTTCATTATATATGTTGGGTTGTGTGCCCACTAGTAACTTATTTTCAACTTCTGTCGACTGCGCATTATCCTCATTGAATTCGCTTTCCCTGGTTTCCATCTCAAATAGCTCTGCAATACTCTTTACTTCGTCCTTTCCTCTTACATTCGTTGTGCATGCCTCTGGTAATTCATCTTCCTCGTCAGTATTCTCCCAATTAATTACGTCCCAACACGATATTGTTATTTTCTTGTCTTCGTTTTCATCTGGTCCCTGCGGATTTGTTTCTTCCTTCTTCTCTTCTCGTGATAAGATTTTTACTTCTCTGTTCAAGGTGCTGCAATTGTCCTGGGTCGGTGCGTCATTCTCTTTGGCATGGGCGCTTAGCTGTCAATTTGAACGTTTATCGGAGTTTGGTGGTCTTACCTCCACCTCTTCTATCTGTATTCTCTTTTCTTGTTCAGCTTGTTGATAGTGGTTTCTTTGTTGATGATTTGTCGGTCTATTGGTTCTTCAGTACCCGTTCCGGTTGTCGTTATTCCCTCTGTGATAGTTGTTGCCGTTCCTGGGTGAATTATAGTTATTGCCATATTCTCTTGTAAATCCATAACTGGTTCTTTGTTGAAATCTATTGTCGTTTCTTGGTGCGAAGTTATCACATGGTTCGTAATTATTGTTTTTTCGTACTGTGTCTTGTGGATTCCACTGCTTTTTGCTTTCGGTTTCACGTGCGCTTCGTCTTTTTCTTGCGTCATCTGCCGAAAATATGAACTCTAGTTCCCTTAGAATACCTTTAAATGCTTCGAAGTCATTGCCTCCGCGACCTACTAGTGATTGCTGGTATTTCAATGGTAGTTTCATCGCGCATAATTTAATCAACTCTCCGTCACTGTATGATACATCTAAGCATTGATTTTTCTTTGCCATTAATTCGAAAAATTTCACGGGACTCTTCTCTCCTGCATTTTCAAAACATGGGTTCTGTAATAATTCGTACTTCACTCTGTTCTGTGCTTCGCTGGACCAATATCGTGAGAGAAGCTTCTCTCTGAAATCTTCGTACGATCGGCATGTCGCTGCAACATTCTGCATGGTTTCTGCGACTGTTCCTAACATGTGTGCATATATAAAGTCTAATTTATGTGCTAGCGTCCATTGTTCTGGTAATCCTAATCGGAATTCATCAATAAAAGTTCGTGGATGTAATGAGTTTCCTTCTCGAAAGTGTTGAAGTTTTCTGACTGTGAGGAAATGAGCGTTGTCGTACTTCGTCATAGTTCCATTTGAAATTCGCGATTCTTCGCCACTTTTGTTTCTGATCATTTCTCCCGTCGTTCTCTCCGGTTGTGGTAGATCCATTGGATATTGTCCACTGTAACTTTCGCCTACCCTTGTGTAGTATCATTGGAGTGCTACGCAATAATTTTCTTCCATCGGTTGTGAACGTGTAGCTGAATGCATTGCACTGTACTCTTCGCTACCTGGCTTTCAATTGTCAGGTATTGGGTCGGTATCTTGTCTGGCTAACCTTGGTGCTTCATTGCACGATCCACACTGTCTTGTAACATACATTTGTGGTCTCGCATGTGTTTGCGATGACGTTTGTTCATCAAGAATTTCGAAACGTGTTTGTTGCTGTGCAGGCTGTCTGATTTCACGTATGTTACTTTCCGCCTGTGATTGGAATCACAAATGCGTAATATCTTCGTTAATTGCTTGTTTTTCCGGTGCTGTTACAGATACGGATGTGGTTGCAGACTCTGTGCTTGTTAGATCCTGTTCACTACGCTCTTCAATGGTTTGCAACAAGTCTGTTCGCAATTTCTGAAATTGTCGCTTCGTTTGCGCTTCTATTTTGACTATGCGGTTATCATATCTTTGCAGCGCTGCTTTTGTGATACCTTTGTGTAACGCACTGCTTTCAATAATTTCACGCGCTGTACCTGCTGCTTGTCTAGTAATTACGTTTATCTGTTTCTCTAGTTTCTTGACTTCTCTCTGGGTGTTGTTACGTAATGTTTTGATCTCGTCCTGAATGGCATTACGCAATGTTTGTACGTCCACTTGTACCTTGTCAATGTCTGTTCTCAATTGATTGTGACCTGTTATTAAGTTTCCTATCACTTCTCGAGATTCTTTTGCCTCGTCTTCAATATGACTTAGTTGTAACTGAACTTTTTTGTTTTGTTCTTTAATCTCACGCATTTGTCTCGTGGTTTCTGCAATTTGGTTCGTCGTTTCTGCATTCTGAATTTTAATTTGTTTCGTAATTTCTTTATTTTGTCTTGTCATAGTTTCCGTCATTGGTTGTAATAATTCTGCCTGATTGGTGTGTCCTATTGCGTTTTCTTCCGACGTCCTACGCTCTGTGTTTTCGCCCAAGTGTTGGTTTGCAACCGATTGCATTGAACGAACTGTGCGGTGACACGTTTCTGCTCGAATTCCTTGTACTCTGTGGTGAGGGAGCTCTGATTACTTGTACTATGGTTTCTACGTATTCAAGACGCAAGTTAGAATCCTCATCGACTGTCTCTCTACTTTCCTGCTCCTCTGTCGTATGCTGACTTACGTTTTCTATCCCTTGACGTACATTATCCTCGTTATGGTGCGTTATATGTCCTATTTCTCGCGATACTGCATCGTCTGTTGTACTGTCCTCAATTCTCTGTCCATTCTCATGCTGGGTCTCGATCGGCCATTGGTAATCTTTCCGAATCCCTTATTTTCTGTTTTAAAAGCAATTCACGCGCCCTACTTCGAGTCAACATGCGCTCATACGATCTCACGCGTTTGATAAACTTTTTGCACACACGACTTGACAATCCATTCACTTACTTGTTGGGTCAGAACCAACTTGTCAACGATGTATCCGCCACCTGTGCGCTTGCATTGAGGAGAAAACTTAATTCTAACAATTTTTAAAATTCATAACTTAATTATGCTATTGTCTCTGCTAGAATGTCTCACTATCTATCGCTGCAGCTACTGTTTTCGACTATGTATAACTTTAAGGAAAAAATTTGTTACTACGAAAATTTTTCAACAGGATATTTTTCTGACCTAGTTACGCATGTGGTCGACCTTCAATCATGGTATTTTACCATCCTGGCATGGTCGCCATTTTCTAACATTCTGCGTGGTGACTGTTTGTTCTATATCGTGTCTCCCTGCCACTTTCGCGCAACGACGCTCTGAGTGTGTTTTTTAGGGAATTGACTAGTTTGAACCTGGGACCTGTTGCTGGTACGGAGACGCCAGACCACACATGATATGTAGAGTTCAGAAGAGTTCAGTGAGACTAGCGATGATATAACCAAATACTTAATGATTTCAGCGTCAGCTCCGCTGCACTCCCTGTAAAAGAATCATAATACTAACTAAATTTAGTGGAAGGGGTTCAAGGCTTTCCAATTTTTAGCTAGCTGGCAAAATAACATCGAAAAAGCAGTTAAGTTTACCATTGGAAATTTTATTCTACTCACAAAACATTGTATATAAATTGCACTATTGATAAAAGCAAATGTTTTAATACAGGATGATAAAAACCAACTGCGTTCAACAAAAATGTGAACGAATACTTCCTGAGTGGGTTTCCAAGTTCTACAGTGGATCGAAGGATGACCTATGCCAGATCACATCTATAATCTAGGTTTAAATTAAGTTTCACAAGAGAGAAAACTATCAAAATGGTCTACAGTGACCCTCAGTTATCTTTAATTACTTATCTAACTTGTCGTAAATTACAGTGGCTGATGTGGCTTCTCAGTAACTATATAACAGAAAAATCATCGCGTTTCAGATTTTTACTTCAAGTGCCAAACGTGAACACCATGAGCTTGAATTGACGATCGACACTAGTATTACGTAAATGGGGATGTAACAGATGAGACTTCTGCAGTTCTGAGTGAAGCCTTATGTGCACAAAAATGTGGCATCACGTGCGTTCATTACCTTGTCTTATCATGGGCTGGGGGGTGGTCCTGATGTAACAGAGACGCGAAAAAGTCTCACGCTAAGACTTGCGGGTGGTGTGGCCCTTCTTGTGTTTTCGTAAGATCTATACTGTTCTTCTGGTGGGCTCTAGCTTTTAACATGGGCTGGGGGGTGGTCCTAGCGGTTAGCTGGTAACGTGGGTGTCCGTCCGTCCCTTATCGTAGGGTCTTCTAGCCTAACACGGTTCTGCTCTCGGCTTCTGTTCTCGTTTCTCCCCTCGGAACTGCGTCTGTCTCACGGTGGGAAGGTATGACATGCATTTAGGCATTCTTGTGTTAGTCTGTGGTATTCCATTTGCTCACTCGTTACTCGTATTACTTTGGTTAATTTAATGTCATGATTTATTCGGAGCTATGAGACGTACTACCGGATTTGCTTATCATGTCAGGGTTTTCATGGAAGGTGTTGGATTTGCCTGACACCTTACATAGTGTTCATTTGATGTTCTTGCAAACGAGGGAAATGTTTGAGAACTGTGGCGTGGCAAGAGCGGTTGGTTGTATTAGTTATGATAGCAGCAGAGTCAGAGTTTGACCATTCATTAGATTGTGCCAGGATTATAAAAGAATGTGGTAAGATGTTCCAGTGTCTCTGTGCATTAAAAAAAAAAAAAACGATGGAATGTTCCTTTGGTCAAGCGTGCATGTCCGAAAGAACAGGCTTCGTGGCGTTTACAGCCGTTATGAAATTCATGAAATGTGTTCGCAGTTGCGAATATGAATAACGATCAGCAATATTAAAGAATGACGACAGTGCAGATCTGTCCCGGACCGGGACTCGAACCATGATTCCCTGCTTCATGCGAGCGGTCGCCTTGACTGCTTTGCCTATGCATTCACGACTCACGGCCAGACCCGGAGTTCCATGTATCTTCATTCCTGTGTCACAAGCTGCACTCGTACACACACTACATAATTCCCATACAGGGAAGGACATTGTAACGGAAAGTCGCTTCCTGGTATCGGCGAATAAATACGATGTAGCAGTGCGTGTGTTTTTAAGAAGAATGATGCAACGTTCCTTCGGACTCGCATGTCCTCCGCTGTAATGGAATTACATCTCTGTGACGCAGGAACCACGATATATGTACGTTTGTGTATGCTGTGAGCCTTGCATGGACAGACAAACTGCTCACATAAAGCGGGAAATCCAGGTTCGAGTGTCACTCTGGTACAGATTTTCATTGTCGTCATTCCCTTATACATTTGATGTAAAAAGAAGTTTGTCTCTCAAAAAGCGAGAGAGAAAGTGGTATTTTGTAAAGTATCGAATCAATCAAAACTGCGGGGATCAAAAATATTTCTTAAAAAAAGGCGTTGTTTGACTTTTTTGCATTAACATATTCTGACTTATTCAAAAAAGTGTAAAATAAAGAATTCGTGGGAAGGGGCCTACGAACGCTTACTGGCGGCTCGAAAATCCTCGCGCCAGCCCTGATTGTACATCATGTGCGTGACGATTTAGAGAACACGAACATTTGCTTTCTTATTTCACACCTCCAGTCATCTGATATACCCAATTTCCTGTACCCTCTCATTCATGTCTGGGAGCAAATCTTCCTAAGGAGTATCTGCAAACAGAACAGCAAACGACAGAGGACGATAAATGTGGTAAGATCTTTCCGATGCACTGACAGCTGTAACCAGCGGAGCACTGATAAAAGAGAAGAATTATTACGGTCACAAACTGAAAGGTGTGTCGTCTACGTAAGTGTTGGCGCAGTTTAAACTTCAGGGACCCAGTTGCGGGAATAGTCGTCTGGTCAACAACAGAAGATTGCATATGGTTAAAGCAGTCCGCAAATCTGGCGACCACGGGACAAACAGCATCAGCAAACAAACCGGACAGGTAAATTATACACGGACGCTCCGCGTGCTTCGGTGTGCGCAGCTCTGAAAACAAAAGCTGGGAGCGAGAGCGGAACGAGCCGGGGAACTGGCGAAGAGCGGAGTAGCGGCAAATGAAACTAATCCTGCGGAGGCTTACACTGCACCGCCGCTAGGGGGATCCGTGCACTGCGAGAAAACAGAGGCGGGTTCCAGGGCTGGACCCTGCAAGGCAGCATGATTCTCATCTGCCTACTTCCTCCGCATCGTTCAGGTTATCGGTTTCTTCTATTCTTACTTTTCCACTCAGTTACTATACATGCTGAACCAGATGACAACCAACAAATTTACTTTGGTTATTCAAGTATTTTGGCGTGAGGGACCCAGTGTTTCCCGTGGCTAGTTACAGATTACTAACAAAGTTATGAATTATATCACACTGACTCACTTATTAAGTGCCATACAGTGGTCAAAAAGTTTCGGGTTCGATCCCTAGTTAATAATAGGTTGCTTTTCTGTCATTTACCACTTCTTACCCCTCTATAATTGTACCGCTCTGTAAAACGTAAGGATAAGACAGATACAGTGACATAACATACTAAAAACTCCGTGGAAAGTAATAAAAGCGTGGGAGAAGCCTCCCAGTCTTGCACAGAAAACTGAGGGTTACGCGGCATGAGATCAACGTTGGGCAAAATGGGGCGGGCTCCACAACACTAGGCAGTTGACGGAATAAGAACAGTCAGTGGGAGTCAATCAACGAGCGGTTATTGCGTACTGTGCTGGTGTATTTCATTAAAACACGATCCAGAGACCACACTTTGTGACTTCATATGGGGAGGTTACATCGGGAGACTTGAACAAGAACCAAGTGTTAGGAGTACAACCCAGGAGTTTGGAATTGCTCACAGCATTGTTTCACGTATATAGGGAGCATCTCTAACCGCACTGCTGCCCGAACACTAACGGAGGGGGAAGGGTGGGTGGTCGACAACGGTCAGCTACAGCAGCCGAGCAGATGGTCATTACTTTGTGCACAGGACCCACGCCAAGCAGCGGGTACAAGTGCAACCACGTTTAACAGCACTGGAAGGCCCACAATATCTCACTCCACAGTGGTATGGCTGCAACATTGGATTGATTCTTTTTTTTCCTGGGCCCTTTGCCCGGCCATCTGTACGTTATGTTCCGTTGACGTCCGCACTTCGGCGACATTGTTTGCGGTGATACCCATAGCATATGGACTGAACCAACGAGAAGTGGCGTCTCGTGCTTCTCTCTGATGATACTGGATTCAGAGTAGTGACTCTGAACGTACCCTCGTATGGAACAGGCGCGAACACGTAGTGCACCCAGGAAAATTGTTGAACGCGATCATTTTGACACAACAACTGTTGTGGTGTAGGGAGGAATAATGCTGCATGGGTGTACTGAACTCCAAGTCCTGAACACGATACACTCGTCGGTCATTGTTAAAGTGACACTCTACTCCTTCTGCATACCGAGCGAGGTGGCGCAGTGGTTAGCACACTGGACTCGCATTCGGGAGGACGACGGTTCAATCCCGTCTCCGGCCATCCTGATTTAGGTTTTCCGTGATTTTCCTAAATCGCTTCAGGCAAATGTCGGGATGGTTCCTTTGAAAGGACACGACCGATTTCCTTTCCCATCCTTCCCTCACCCGAGCATGCGCTCCGTCTCTAATGACCTCGTTGTCGACGGGACGTTAAACACTACTCCTCTTTCTGCATGTGCGTCTTTTCACGGGCTCGCGTAGACCTGAATTCAGTTGTATGGATCAACAGGACCCTATTAAGTAGAGGACGATGGTTTTCAAACAGATTACAGCTTGATCTTCATCTTTTCTTGCACCAGTTAACGTCGTTTCTGTCAATTATACTTTCAAAACACTGGAAATGACTGTACTATGCCATCATCAAAGAACGCAATATTAATCAGAAAGTAAGGCAGTAACCTTCAGACGAGACACGCACACTTTTTTACAGTGTATTAATTCTGTACAGTACATTACAAAAGCAGATCTGTTCCCTTTACATGATTTCTTCAAATTTGTCCACTGCCATGAAGGCCACATGCTGCACAGCAAAGTACCAGGGACTCTCTTAGACGCTCAAGTCATGCGATGTAGTCCCTATCGCTGGCAGAATAGATCCGCACTGCGGCGTTGTACTGCTCTTCAGTTGCATTCATACACCAGGTACGCATTTCCCCAGATTTCATCAGTGAATCTATTCAACTTGTAGAGTCTCACTATACGTCATCCACTGTTACAATCAGAGTTAAACGCGGTTCAGGTAAACCTGCGAACATAAAACGCTGACGGTATAGAAATGTGTGCAATCACAGGGCTAGTGTCAATCAAACGACTGTTCAGCATGGTGTACAATGTGTCAAATGTATGCGTCTGGGGGCATACAGTCAAACTTTCGGAGGCAGCGCGGGATAGCCGTCCTCCCTCGGGTATGGGTGTGTGTGATATCCGTAGTGTAAGTTAGATTAAGTTGGATTAAGTAGCGCGTAAGCTTAGGGACCGGAGACCTCAGTAGTGTCGTCCCATAAGACCTTACGGCAAATTTCCAAACAAAAAAAATTTCGGAAAAAACATCATCCAGCCAATCCCGTAGGTGACAAGGGTAGATAAGTACGAAAACTATTGCACATTCAGCTTAATGCTTATGGATCCCATCTGTTGCCAGGAATAATATCCAGAAGAATGGAAACGAAAACAGAGGGTCTATCAGATGACTATCACTTTTGCTTACGGAAAAGTAAGGGTAGCATGGAAACTAGACTGGAGAAAAAGCATGACACCCTCGTAGGATATGTCAAATTGGGAAAAACGTTCGACAGTGTATAGTGGTGCAAGGTGTTCAGGGCTTCAAGGAAAGATACATATGAAGCAATATGTACAAGAAACAAGAGGGATCGCTGCTAGTGGAAGACCAAGAAAGATGTACTCGGAGTAAAATGTGTGTAAGACAAGGGTGTGATCCTCCACTCCCACTGTCAAATCCATACATCAAAGAGTGAATGACGGAAATAAAAGATTGGTTCAAGAGTGGAATTAAAAGTGAAGATGAAAGAATATTAATGTAAAAATTCGCTGAGAATACTGCTATGAAGAAGAATTGCAGAACGTGTTAGAGGTAATGAACATTCTAATGAGTACAGACTGTTGATTCAGTGTAAAGTTAGGAAATCCGAAAGTAAAAAAGAGTAACAGAAACGAGACGATAGACAAATTTGCCATAAAAACTTGGGAGAACTAAGTAGGTGAAGTTACGGAATTCTTTTACCTGTTCTACTGTTCTGACTATTTACGTTTATTCTGTGAAACTACTAATGCACTACCTGCTTCATCATGAGTGGTGTCTGTCTGTCACAATTGCCCGACGGAACGCCACACCCACCATGCAAATTTACTCTATAGGTTTGCTACTTTCAACTAACGAAGTGTCGGCCGGTGTGATCGAGCTTTTCTAGGCGCTACAGTCTGGAACCATGCGACCGCTACGGTCGCAGGTTCGAATCCTGCCTCGGGCATAGATGTGAGTGATCTCCTTTAAGTAGTTCTAAGTTCTAGCGGACTGATGACCTCAGACGTTAAGTCCCATAGTGCTCAGAGCCATTTGAACCATTTTGAACTAACGAAGTGAAAGCAGATTGCCACAATAACATTGCTACAAACTCTCAAAACTACATTTAAATGTCCGGAAAATGTTCTCCCGTATAGCAGTTTAACGCCTAAACAGTTAAAAGGAATTGTCATCCATGTAGTTTGGACGCGTGACCTACCAACTCACTCACATAATATCCGCGAACCCATCCCACACAGATACGCTTATCCTCTGCTCCGTAGTTCTGTTGTTACTTTTCATTACTGTTTACGCATGTTTTACTGGCGACAGCAAATAGCACGAACTAAATCGCTAATTTGGTTGATACTCTATCGACTCACAACGTTTGGCCCCAATCTGAGTGTCTGGCATCTGCAGGTTTGGGTGTTGGAAAATATTTCGGCAAGGTAGGTAACGTGTGAACTCATGACAGAATAATTCACAGTATGTGAACGGGATAGCATTCTATGCATTTCCACTGTTATTCGTGAGTGATTGGAACTTGTCGTTTTGAACGATCAGTCAATGGGAAATTTTAATTTTATATGATATGCCGATAGGCATTGAGCTCTTTTACAGATTACCGGTGTTGACGTGTCAGTTAACATTGACGCTGCTCGGTTATTCTTTTATTTTAAAGCTCTCGCGTGGTCGTTACACTGCTTTGGTGCTGAAAAAATGTAAAAAAGAACTCAGTTTTATTTAAATAAATAGTACTTTCAGCTGCCAATATTAATTATTTTTCACCACCCAACGCTTCTTGCATGTGTAATTACCGAGCTTTCGTAACAAATTATCAAGGTCAATTGCGTTAAATGCGTTTTTCTAAACTCTAGACAATAGCGTAGCCACATCTTAAAAGCCAGCCACCTGTTCTAAAACAATGGAAAAGTGTATTAGACCAACGTACATCTAGCTATTCTTCACTAATTCAGTGTATAATTTTGCAACGAAAGTGAGGCATCAAGAGCACCAAACAATAATTACTTTTACATTTTAATTTCTATAATAATGACACACACAGTCACAATATCAGGGATCGTCCAGGATTAGTTTACTGTAGACTAACTTGGAAGGTAGACCAGGTTTTGAGTGTGAAATACTGGCAACATCTAGTGGTGTACGACTAACATTTCTGGAATAGCCAGCAGTCAGCAACATCAAACAGCAGGCTACAAGCGACATGGAGACAGCTGGGAATTGCAGCCACAACAGCTGCTATGCCGTATCGCATCGCGCCGCACCGCGTTGCCGACGGCAGTGTCCGGCAGAGGCACATGACGAGTACTTAATTGTAGCAGCCACAGCTGTTACACACACACACACACACACACAAACACACACACACACACAGAATGGCACCTCGCCGCATCGGAGCAGTCTACAGCAGCAAACGCAGCAACAGCAGAGTCCTAGTCATAGCTGCATAAGTTATGTTTTGCAGCAGGTCTGTTATCTGTAATTTTGGCTCTCTTGTTATTCATAACAATAGAGTACCAAATCGAAACATCATCTCCTGATTGTGGATCCACGGCTAGCGGGAGTAAGCCTGTGATCACGAAGAGGTACGAAAAAATAGAATATACAGCTATGGAAAAAGAGGTTTCATGTGTTGATGTTTCTGACGGGAATTTTTAAAAATCAAATAGAAACTTCCAAGGACATTTTGAAGATTGATATTGGGGATTTAGATGATCGTATGGATGATTTAAGAACGAAATTTTTTGCTTGGATAGTTCACTGAAGTGTGTAACTGTAAAGTTTGTGGAAGAAGAACAGAAACTGCATACTAATATTGGGTGGTGAGAATGGCTCAGTTATGCAGATGTGCAACTCAGGGAATACTGAGACACGGCAGGCTCTGACTGAGGTAGGCAGAAAGATTTCGGCTAGCAAGGAAAAGGCCAAATCGTTACAGATAACTGACTACTGCTGGTAATCTAAGAGAGGAAATGCAAAATGTGGTTTCTCTTAATAATAGTGAGATCAACGAGACTAACAAAGTAGAGACTATGGTTCAAATGGCTCTGTGCACTATGGGACTTAACATCTAGGGTCATCAGTCCCCTAGAACTTAGAACTACCTAAACCTAACTAACCTAAGGACATCACGAAACACCCAGCCATCACGAGGCAGAGAAAATCCCTGACCCCGCCGGGAATCGAACCCGGGAACCCGGGCGTAGGAAGCGAGAACGCTACCGCATGACCACGAGCTGCGGGCTGTAGAGACTATGCAGTGGAGGTACTCAATGTAAAAGGATCAAGGCTGTCGGTTTATATTCAGACAATTGCGTATCTATCTTAAATTCAAAGTTAGACCACTATTGAGAAAAACAAATGAGTACCAACACAGGAAAATTTATTTACAGTAGTTATCCAAAAATGATTACCTAATGCAGCTGGAAAGAAGAATACATAAGTGTTGAGAACAAATTTAAATAGGCATCACTGACACTAGAGGAAACTACCACTCATTAAAAAAATGGGAACATGCTTGGTGGAATGATCACTGTGATGAGTTAATTATAAAGATACAACGAGGATGTAATATCTGGAATGCAAATAAAATTATAGTAACAGAAAAAATTTCGTAGAAACAAGGAAATATGAATCAACGGCCTCAAAAGGATCAGAGTACAACATACAAAGGTCAACTAACATCACATGAGTTACATTTTAAACAAAACAACACAAAGAACTTTTATAAAACTTTCTAAAATAGTTTAAAGATGTATATACCACCAACTTTACAGTTGAAATTAACTCTTTAAGTTTTTTTTATTAATCACTGACCTACAGAAATTTCCCTGACGAAGACAACTCAAACTTCAGCTATTTATTTACTACCCACAATATACAATCCCAACGCAGTCTGACTGCTATACATTGAAAACATGACTTCCAATAATTAACACAAAAGAATAGCCTGAACTGCAAGAAATCTTATAAATAATACAAATCCAAAATATATGAAATTAAAGAAATGTGGAACTACCTCCAACTCTGTTAATTGCCTTCACTCATTTAAATTGCGAATCCCGATAGTGGAATCCACATTCTTTTTCGTAAGTCACTTACTTCACAGAAAATCTTCATAACACGAACTGTAACAATTATAGCAAGTAGCAACAACAGCCAGCTAAATAAAGATTGTGATTACTATAGGCTCTAACTACCAGGACACATGTGGTTAGCAAAAAAAAAAGGTTTTGTTGAAGAGCAAACAATATGTTTAGAAAATTGTACCTTATTCATGTGACATCCGGTTCCAAAAAATTATGTAGTTCAGAATGAGAGTTTCACTCTGCAGCGGAGTGTGCGCTGATATGAAACTTCCTGGCAGATTAAAACTGTGTGCCGGACCTTTGCCTTTCGCGGGCAAGTGCTCTTCCAACTGAGCTACCCAAGCTCGACTCACGCCCCGTCCTCACAGCTTTACTTCTGCCAGTACCTCGCCTCCTACCTCCCAGGCTTTACAGAAGCTCTCCTGCGAGTCCGAGTTTCGGTCTCTCACACAGTTTTAATCTGCCAGGAAGTTTCATATCAGCGCACACTTCGCTGCAGAGTGAAAATCTCATTCTGGAAACATCCCCCAGGCTGTGGCTAAGACATGTCTCCGCATTATCCATTCTTTTAGGAGTGCTAGTTCTGCATGGTTCGCAGGAGAGCTTCTGTAAGGTTTCGAAGGTAGGAGGCGAGGTACTGGCAGAAATAAAGCTGTGAGGACGGGGCGTGAGTCGTGCTTGGGTAGCTCAGTTGGAAGAGCACTTGCCCGCGAAAGGCAAAGGTCCCGAGTTCGAGTCTCGGTCCGGCACACAGTTTTAATCTGCCAGGAAGTTTCTGTTATGTAGTTACCAATAATTCCATTGCCCAAACATTATTAACCATAGATGCGTCCTCATACATTTCCTTGCGTATTTTCTTTTAAATGCATCATTTCACCTCACTTTACAATGCATCTCCTACCAACACAGAGTCTCCATTGATAAAATCATGTCCCTACACTTCCCTATCCACTAGCTAACTGCTAGTCCGTCCAACGACAGAAAATCTTGCCGAGCGTGCAGAGCACTGTCAATGATATTAACACAGTCTATAGAGCTGCTAACATACAAACAGGCTACTTACACAATTTATAGATTCAAAAACATACAAGTCTGCATATAATGACACAGAGAACTGCAGAATACCTGCAGACTAGTTCAAAAAAGTGCATAACTACGATCTCTCAAAACAAGAATTTCGTTTTGATAATGTACTACAAATACAACCAGACTCAAAGCCCCCAACAGTAGGAGTATTCAGAGAAATTATAAAGAACTTAAAAATAACAGATGTATCAAGAGAAGAAGTCATAGTTGTTGAATCGTCGAAACACTCTAGTGTCAACATTACCCTATGTCTAACAATAAGTTATTAATGAAATTCGGACAATAAACAGCCGGAAATCAGAATGGGCATCGGCATTAATACATTCACTACGTAGAAACACAAAGAAAATCCATCCTATCAATCACAAAGGGATCTCCCTGTTACTGGTGGCATATAAGGTCTTGGTATTATCCCCGGCACTTTTAAAAGGAAGCTGGTGGAATGTTCGACCACAACTACTAGAGCAGCAAACAGAATTTAGGAAGGGAATGTCTAGTGCAGAGAAAATAGAAATGAGGATCATCAGACTCTAGAAATACGTGACAACTTCTGTTGATTCTAGAAAGGCATATGACTCAGTTGACAGAAAGGCAACAATCAACATTGTAAACTAATTAGAACTCAGCAATAAAACAACAGAATTAATTAAAGGAAGATTCACAAGAAATATCAAAAGTAAAATTTATGGGGGAACTGTGAAAACCGTGAAAAGTGAAACCAGGAGTATGACAGGGAGGTGGTCTATCACCTGTGCTTATTAACTATGCATTATAGTAGGTAGTAGGAAATGGAGAAAATCCATAACACAAAAGGTGTTTAGCTATGCAGAAACCAAAATAAAACCACCATAGATTGTGTAACTTTTGCATATGAAACAGCAATAGTTATTGACTCACTAGATAGCACCAAAGGACTGAAAATATGGTTTGAAGAGGCGCATTTCTTGACAAATATCAATGAGAGTCTTCCAGAACTTATAGTTCATAACAACACAATATCTAAAACAATTTTTTTGAAATACATAGGAGAATGGACAACAAACAACACAAAAGAAACATTAGCACAGAAAATAGGGCACATAAAATGGAAAGGGCAATTCAGATGACAAATATCATATGTAACGAGAAGTATCGTCCTGGAACACAAAACTAAGTCAATATCAGTAAGGCGGCAGAAACACGAATGTACAAGCATTGGTGATCTTGAAAAACGGGAAAAAGGAGAAAGAAGAATTGTATAGAAAATACAGGGACCCGGAAGTAATAGTAATGACGAATACTATTTAATACTATACAGAGTAGTCTGTTTGAAAATGGAAAAGCTAATTGAAGTAATGAGGAAAAGAAGACTGCATTTTTCTGATCACATATATGGAATGGCTAATAAAAGACAAAGCAGAGCTCCAACTCACTAAACAGCTACAAATGCGAACCCACATGGTTCACCGAAATTGACATAGATGTAAAAGACAGTAATCAGAATGGACACAATACATAACAGAAAACTTTTCATAGAAGCAACGCAAAAGGCAGAACTTAAATGTAGAGAGAAGTCTGCAAAAGGAAGAAACTGGGTCTGGGAAGAAAAGGAACAACACTCCCGAAGGAAGTCTGGGAGCAACGAAAATTAAATACAAGATTTGATTTACTGTATCCTCCAAAAGGAGTATTCGAATAAATAAATATAAGAAACAGAACTGTGTCTTTCGGCAGAAACTGAATTGAAATATAATTTTATCGAAAATGTTCAGCATTTCATAGATATTAAGATGGGAGAGGTGTGTGAGATTGCTTTGGTGGATATTGAGAGTTCCATTTCATGGACAGCACAAAATTTCTTTGAATATACCAATACGAATACAGTTGAATCTACAGTTGCAGGAGTGAGGATTAAAAACATTACTGAAAATTACGGTAAGCCAGTAAGGAAGAGGGTGGTGTCAGATGTGAATGTTCTTGGAATTTATTTAGTTATTATTTTCCTGTGATATCGGCTTTCACCATAAGTTCTAGGCATAGATCTATTGAGTGAACATAAGGCAACATATTGACTGCAATGAGCAGGTGCTGGAACTGAGGTATCAGGAAGAAAGTAAAAGTTAAGACTGCACTGACTGGGAAAGACTTTATGGCAACTGCTGAGTGACGAGGTAATAAAGAAGGTGTAGTGCTAATTAATAAGCAATTTGTACTTTTTTCTATAGCTGAGTGAGCTTTTATTGTAGCTACAACTGAAGGTTTATTATGTAAGTATATTTAGAGGTAAGACTTTGCTGGCGCAGGTAGAGTGTAGGACCATGCAAGGAGAAGCTGCAGTCAGTGTGCTAGTGGCTTGAAAAACACAGTAAGTGAAAATTCCTTGCACACATTTTAAAATTTTGTAGGGGTCATTCTGATGTTGAGTATACTTTTGGGGATACTACACTCCTGGAAATGGAAAAAAGAACACATTGACGCCGGTGTGTCAGACCCACCATACTTGCTCCGGACACTGCGAGAGGGCTGTACAAGAATTGATCACACGCACGGCACAGCGGACACACCAGGAACCGCGGTGTTGGCCGTCGAATGGCGCTAGCTGCGCAGCATTTGTGCACCGCCGCCGTCAGTGTCAACCAGTTTGCCGTGGCATACGGAGCTCCATCGCAGTCTTTAACACTGGTAGCATGCCGCGACAGCGTGGACGTGAACCGTATGTGCAGTTGACGGACTTTGAGTGAGGGCGTATAGTGGGCATGCGGGAGGCCGGGTGGACGTACCGCCGAATTGCTCTACAGGTGGGGCGTGAGGTCTCCACAGTACATGGATGTTGTCGCCAGTGGTCGGCGGAAGGTGCACGTGCCCGTCGACCAGGGACCGGACCGCAGCGACGCACGGATGCACGCCAAGACCGTAGGATCCTACGCAGTGCCGTAGGGGACCGCACCGCCACTTCCCAGCAAATTAGGGACACTGTTGCTCCTGGGGTATCGGCGAGGACCATTCGCAACCGTCTCCATGAAGCTGGGCTACGGTCCCGCACACCGTTAGGCCGTCTTCCGCTCACGCCCCAACATCGTGCAGCCCACCTCCAGTGGCGTCGCGACAGGCGTGAATGGAGGGACGAATGGAGACGTGTCGTCTTCAGCGATGAGAGTCGCTTCTGCCTTGGTACCAATGATGGTCGTATGCGTGTTTGGCGCCGTGCAGGTGAGCGCCACAATCAGGACTGCATACGACCGAGGCACACAGGGCCAACACCCGGCATCATGGTGTGGGGAGCGATCTCCTACACTGGCCGTACACCACTGGTGATCGTCGAGGGGACACTGAATAGTGCACGGTACATCCAAACCGTCATCGAACCCATCGTTCTACCATTCCTAGACCGGCAAGGGAACTAGCTGTTCCAACAGGACAATGCACATCCGCATGTATCCCGTGCCACCCAACGTGCTCTAGTAGGTGTAAGTCAACTACCCTGGCCAGCAAGATCTCCGGATCTGTCCCCCATTGAGCATGTTTGGGACTGGATGAAGCGTCGTCTCACGCGGTCTGCACGTCTAGCACGAACGCTGGTCTAACTGAGGCGCCAGGTGGAAATGGCATGGCAAGCCGTTCCACAGGACTACATCCAGCATCTCAACGATCGTCTCCATGGGAGAATAGCAGCCTGCATTGCTGCGAAAGGTGGATATACACTGTACTAGTGCCGACATTGTGCGTGCTCTGTTGCCTGTATCTATGTGCCTGTGGTTCTGTCAGTGTGATCATGTGATGTATCTGACCTCAGGAATGTGTCAATAAAGTTTCCCCTTCCTGGGACAATGAATTCACGGTGTTCTTATTTCAATTTCCAGGAGTGTATTTATTACTGTTAGGTTTAAAAATTTTGGATGGGATGAATATATTTATGTGTTTTGTGAGATGAATACATTTATGTTTAACTTGTGAGAAGATAAATAATGAACTATTGAGAGTGACTGAGTAGTCGAAAAGCTACAACAGCTGCCATAATTGCTTGTGACATGTAAGGTGTGATTAGTTTAGTCACCTAAAGAAAAGTAGGATTGTATATATGGTTGCAGCGTTATGTTTTGGTCACACATCAAACATATTGGTGTATGAGGTACCAGCTGTTAACATATAAGTTGATTTTGAGGACGTGGAGTGACGTGACTTCAATTTAGAAGCTTAGGATTTTAAGTTAGATTTTTTTGTACATAAGTAAATATGTTTTGTGGGGCTTTTGTTCATTGGGGTTAAGACTAACAGCAATTGGACTACGGAATTTCCGTCCAAGACGTAGGCTGCCATTAAAAACCACAAAATAAACGGTACACGTGGGAATCACGGATAACTGAAAAATTGCGTCCCACTGTGTTCAGCTAGTAATCGTGGTTCTGCACTATCCCAGACGCTCGTCGTTGCAGTGAACGCCGGTGACCTGTGGGATAGACACCTCCACAGTATTGGTGTCATGTGGTGGTTAACCATCAGGTAAGACTTCAAGTCAAGGCTGGTAGTGACTGAAGGATTTCCGACGGCACAGTGGGACGTGAAGAACATCCTGCGTCCTCATGTGTTACCTTGTAAGCGACAGCACCGTGATGTCATATTTCAACAGGATAACGCTCATCTGTACTTGGAGCCTGTCTCCGTGAAGTGTTTGCATGATGCTGATGTGCTCCCGTGGCCAGAAATAATTCAAGATCTGTCCTCGATAGAACATGAGTGTTACTAGCTGTGAAGTCAACTACATCACAGTGTTGGTACCCAGTATATCACTGATCAGTTGCAACAGTTGTGAGCTGCAACTGCTTTATGATACCCTTCCTAGATGAATCAAGGCATACATGAATGCCATCCAGCGACCAATGTCATACTGATATGTACTCATACTATCAGTGTCTTTGTGAATTACACTCGATATTGTAATTACTGAAATAACATCACATACCGTGTCAACCTGTGAAGTCTTAACGCGTTTCCTCCTCTTGAGGATGATTCACCTATTTTGCCAGGCTGTACATTTGGACAGATATTGTGTAAAATGACGAAGTGCTAAAATTAATAGAAGTATACTAAAAAATCCATAACGAAAGAAGAGGTATGTTGAAGGACTGCGACTACATCATTCTAAGAACAGTCTTCTTGTCACAGGGAGTTGTAGCAGAGCGGAAAAATAGGGTAAAATAATAGTGAAATAAGGAAACGCACTATAAAGAGCGCTCGATACAGCATTTGCTGATGCTGCAGACAAGTGTGCTTCAGTCACTTCAGTACGTTACATGGCACTTTTCGACATGTATCTGCCAAAAGGGAATTACGTAACTTATTCATATGTTGGTAACTCATCTAAAGTGTTTCTATGTCCACCGAAGAAGCTAAAAGCCAGCACTTCATTTAGTAATACATTCTTCTTAGTGACTACTTGGAAATTATCCATCATACAAGACAATAGGCAAATCACAAAAATGTCTCAGTTTTACACATATAAACATTCGACTTGCTTATAAATGTTCTTGTTCATATCCTCGTAGCTAAAATAGGTGTTCAAAATGTATTCGAATTCTTAGCAACTGATAACTGACAAGCAGACAAGTGGTAACTGCAAAGTACAAATAATGACGAAATCATACATTAAGCGCTCAAAATTCATCTTGATTTTTAATGAAAACTGTTACTGAAGGTAATCGTTAAACTGCTACTTGGTACGTACGCCCTCGGAACTTTAATAGTACACCTCCCCGTGATACGTAAAGTAGAATGCTTTAACGCTCAATGTTTGACCAGTCACGGTTCGCCTGTTGACGGGGGTGGGGGGACCGAGCCGCTCGTGTCCGGCCCCACACGACTCGGCTCGGTCGCGTACTCGCCCCATGTCTGATGTCCGGATAACCAAGCATGACCGGTCACCGCTGACGTCTCAGCTCGCCTCGCCATGGCTCGCTGCACCGACACCCCCGGGATAACAAGGCCGTCCAGCAGTGTTAGTGACGTCACACTAAGCGGCCCATAGCCGACGCAGCAGTCCACGGACACCTCCGTACAGACGCGCCTGATGCTAACGATCTTCATTCCGTCATACAGAAAGGAGCGAACTATAATTCGAACCAAAGGCCAAATTATATATATTCTTGTAAACAGCATAAAGGTTTATACCGAAATACCGATTACATATATGGGCAGGAATAGGTTCTAGAACTCCTCTGAAAAGTGATTATCTTCATTACCAGAATGAACATCAAATTGTCAGGTTTTCTAAATAGAAAAGCACTTTGTCAGTAACAGACAGCAATAATGAGACTTGCAGTTGGTGATTTCTACGTGGAAAAGGAAATAAGCTTTAGAGAGATTGAAAATGGTAAGTGAAGAGAGCCTCAGCCTTTTGCTCACATTCTTACATGTAATGCACTCGGTTGTTTTTCATTTCTGTACCTTCCATAACATTTTTAATATTGTTTCAAGAAGTGTATCTTCAATAGCAGAGTGAACTTCAATTTGTCAGGCATTTCTTAAAGGAAAAAGCAGTCCCTTAATATCACAGTGCAAGACAGAATCTTGTGTTCAGTGATGTCTATGTTAAATGGAGAATATTTGATATCTATCTTTTGTTTCCATTCTTTATTACTGGGGATACGTTTGTAAAAATTCTTGAAAAGAGCTGTCACCATGAACATATGAGTAAATTCACAATAGTCATGTGTTCTATGAGATAAAGCGAACTCTTGTTACCTTATTGTAAACGAAAGTTGTGAGGGTTTTGCTATGTATGACAGTGTTTAAGATAACTTACTTTCAGTGTAATAGCTTGAAAATGTTAAGTCCTGCTGTCAGTTGGCATTTGCCACCACCTGTATGCGAGTTTTAAAGCTAAATAGTGTTCTGACAATTATAAAATAGTGGCAAAGTTCCTCAATCGATTAAACTTATTCCTGCCCGTATATGTAATCGGTATTTCGTTATGAACCTTTATTCTGTTTACAAGAATATATATAATTTGGTCTTTGGTTCGAATTATAGTTCGCTCCTTTCTGTATGACGGACAGAAGATCGTTAGCATCAGGCGCGTCTGTACGGAGGTGTCCGTGGACTGCTGCGTCGGCTATGGGCCGCTTAGTGTGACGTCACTAACACTGCTGGAGGCCTTGTTATCCCGGGGGGTGTCGGCTGCACTGTACTGTGCAAATCCTAACTCTCTCTGTCTGTCTCTCTCTCTCTCTCTCTCTCTCTCTCTCTCTCTCTCTATCTCTCTCTCTCTCTCTCTCACACACACACACACACAATTTATTTACCTCTGCCTCTCTCTCTTTTAATACAAAAGTAACGTTTCAGAGAAAGGGTACGTGACGCAGCTAAATTCATTAAGCACTTGGAAAGTAAAATGATATTTCAATATCATCGCGGATAGAAGGTGAGTCTCATTTCCAAACAGAAGATATATTTTTCCTTCTATTAATGTAAAACATTAAATAAGTGCTGTCCCTGTAATCTAGAAGACAACCATCTTCATAAGGAAAGCATACAAAGAGCATTAAACATTTACAGACGGAACTTCTCATAATTTTCACTTGTTTACAACAGAAACCAAATTACAGTTATTGTTGATCAGCAGTAAATCACTAACGCGTTCCGGATTTAATTAGCTGCGGCGATTTGTTAGTGACATGCTGGCTTTACTAAAGCATCTTTCACTAGGTTCGCTTGCTGCTGGGATAGATAAAATACGTCTTGCAACTGCAGCCAGGCCTGGCAGACCTGTTTCATGTCTGCACCGCCACTTTAAGATGTCATCATCATCTCCGGGGTGCATTAAAATGTAGAGATCTACTTCATCTGCTACGGATGATCTGTTGTTCCTCCATTCCTTGAAAGGATCTCTCTTTCTGGTTGGTGATGGTTAAAATGGCTCTGATCTCCATGGGACTTAACATCTGAGGTCATTAGTCCCCTAGAACTTAGAACTACTTAAACCTAACTAACCTAAGGACATCACAGACATCTATGCCCGAGGCAGGATTCGAACCTGCGACCGTAGTGCTAACGCAGTTCCAGACTGAAGCTCCTAGAACCGCTTGGACACACCGGCCGGCTTGGGTAGTGATGACAGAGTACTTGAAGGATGTATGATAAAAAACAAGAGCGACAAGTAATACAGAAGTGAAGTGGAAATCATGGAAACGTTCCCGTAAAAACGAGGTGTTTTAAGTTAGTGAAATATTCAACGAATTATAACATTCCCGTTTCTCTATAATACACTATCCACTGCAAAAACGTTTATGTCAATGATTGCATGTAGTACCTGCGTAAGTAGCACACATTTGTCGCACATTGCTAAGAATTTCCTGTTTTTCATTTATTTCAAGCGTATTAAGATCACGGAAAGACGGCCAAAGAAACATAGCAATTTTATGTCCGGAAGTGATCACAATCTTTTCAAAACGAAAGGCAAGGCTCGATCTTTAATCTTTTGTACCTCTTGTTAAAAAACACATATATGTTAGTACACATCAATTACGATAGTTAATTATAAATCTATTGCGTATCAGAATGAAACAGTGTTTTTAAATGCAGTAATTACTCACCTGACAGTCAGTGTCATTGACACTGGAAATTTGTTGCAGTTTGTGAAACCAAAGAAGAACTAAATGGATTGTCGGTTCTTTTTCGCCTTCTAATTCATCTGTGGCCTCTTTAAATGGTCTCATAAAATGAGCAATTTTTCCTGCAAGCTCATTATCATATCCTTGCAATCAGTAAGCGGAGTCCTTTTGCGACAGCAAAGCAGCAACTTCGTTATACTGAGTGTGCAAGGATTCCAGCATAGTGTATAAGCTGTTCCAGCGTGTGCAGACCTCTTGTTTCAACGTTGACTTCAAAGATGAGCAAAGGCCACTTTTCTTAATGTACCTTACAATGCATTTTGCAGTATTTATTGTTGATGCGATGTTTGGAGCATGATTTAACAAGAAATTATCTTCATCGAAAGTAAGGCTAAATGTTGTATTTATACAATGAGCAGCACAAGGAATCCTTTCGTGATTTTCCCAATCCTTTATTACATTGGCACCCTGGTCGGAGACATATACAAAACTGTGCAACATGTCCAGCGAAATCTCCCAATCAGCCATCTTCTCTTCAATTTCTTTCATAATATTTACTCCCGTCTTCTTAACGTCCGGGAATTTTGTTGCAAATAAAACATTCTTCACGAGAGTCCAATCTATGTTAATGTAGTATAGTGTAAGCGTCAAATAGTGCACCTGATTATGCTTATCAGTCCACATATCAACTGTCGCAGCACTTCTTTTATTAATTATTTCCGCAATAACAGAAGGCATTATACTGTTTCGTATTGCATCAGCTTGTTCTTTGACATGTCTGCTTGTAGTAGAGGGATGTGGCATGAATTCTGCCACGTTAACTTCTCCATAATGCGCACCTAGATGTATTAATTCTTGGCCTAGTTCTCTGAAACCTTCACTGGAAACAGCATTCAATGGTCTCATATCTTTAGCACACATTGCAACACACTTTTCCGTGATACTACTTTTTATTACTGCGGGTATCCCTGAAGGGGCTGCATCTTTGTTAGGTTTCTTGCAGCTGTGTTTCTTTAAATGAGTGGTTCCCGACTGGAAACAGAATAATGTGGAGCATTTATGCATGATACGTACCCAGTAGACGCACTGTTTTCGTCTACAACTAACAATAATGTACTCCATACTTGGCTTTCTAGACCTTCCCGTTTCTTCAATGTATAAACATCGGTTTCAATCTTACGTCTTACTGCACTGGCTTCCTCGCACTGCATGATTACAGAGAGAGACACACCACAAATGAGAAGCCCATACTGGCTGCAGTCTCACACGGATGATGACCCGTGTAATGAGTTTGAAGTTACGTGCTACGTATTCGGTCACGGCTTTTCTGCTCGGTTACTAGAACTAGTGCGGACAGCCTATCCAGTTAGGGTAGTCTCGTCCCATCTCTTATTTTGTGCTCGCTTACTCGGTCATGCAGGACTCTTAACGTAAAGCGTCTCTTGCGACGACTCTCACGAAATTAGTTGAAAGTGTCATTAGCGCTCAATGTCTTTCCAAACGACCAATCTGCATTTGTTTGGTCCTATCTCTGTTCTCTGTATATACTTGGTATGTAGGTGGTTTGTATGTACATGGTTTAAAACTGATAAGGCGGAAGAATCAGCAATGATCAACGGCATGAGGATGCAGATGGCAAGGGAAACCACTGCATTAAAGACAAACAATGTGTATCCACACATGTGGCCTGGCCTGTAACTGGAAAAAGTGTCATGATGATCTTTGACTATCTCTCCAGTGGTAAAAGACTTGTCCCCTATTCGTATTTGCAGGAGGAGACTTCCAAGAGTGGTGACCATCAGAAAAAGTATGAATAACCAACGAAAGGATAACGTTTTAAGAGGCGGGGCGATGAATGTCAGAAGTTTGAACGAAGTAGGGAAACTGAAAAATTAGGAAAGGGATATTCTAAAGCTCTGTCTAAGTACAGTAGTGGTCAGTGAAGATCATTGGAAAGAAGACTAGGATTTCTGGCCATCTACATAGATGGTAATATCAACAGCAGCGGAAAATGGTATAACCGGAGAAGGATTCGTTATGAATAGGAATTTAGGGCAGTGAATGACTGACTGAGAACAGTTCAGTGGTAGATTTCTCATCAGAATCTACAGCAAATGAACACCAACAAAGATAGCTCAGTTGTGCAACTAACGTCACAAGCCGAATATAAAGAGACAGAGAAATTATTTGAGCAATCTGAACGGGTAATTAAGTAGTGAAAGGAGATGAAAATCTAACGTACATGGGGTTCAGAATGCTGTTGTAGGGGATGCAGTAGAAGAAAGGATTATAGGAGAGTATAGGCTTGGTACCAGGAATGAGAGAGTGGAAAGACTAATTGAGTTCTGTAATAAATTTCAGCTAGTAATAGCGAATATTCAAGAATCACAAGAGGTGGCGGTATACTCATAAAAGGCCTAGAGGTACGTTACGATTTGAGTTGAATTATATCATAGTCAGGCAGAGATTCCCAAAACAGATCTGGATTGGAGGCACACGCTGGAACAAACATAGACTGAGATCTCACTTTTGCAGCGATGAAGTGTAGGCTGAAGTTTAAGAGACTAGTCAGGAAGAATCGACGATCAAAGAAGTGGCATACGGAAGTACTCGGGAATGAAGAGGTAAGCTTGAAGTTATCTGAGGATATAGATAGTGCGATAAAAAATACCTCACTAGGCAGTTCATTTGAGGAGAAATGGAAATCTCTGAAAAGGAAAATCATAGATATTGTAAAGAAAATCATTGGTACAAAGAAGGCTACTACAAAGAAACTATTGGTAACAGAAGTACTTATGTTGATCGATGAAAGAATGAAGTACAAAAATGTTCAGGCATATACAGGAATACAGAAATATGTCACATAGGAATTAAACAAATATTAAATGCAGGTAAGCTAAGGCGAAGTGTCTGCATGAAAAATGTGAAGAAATAGGAGAAGAAATTACTGTCACAAGGATTGAATCAGCATATAGAAAAGTCAAAACAGCCTTCGGGGCAATTAAAAGCAATGGTGGGAACATTAAGAGTGCAACGGGAACTCCACTGCTAAACGCTCTTTGAGGTGAAGACTTGTCTGATGACATGACAGAAGTAGAAACAGGAGACGGGGGACCCAGTATTAGAATCAGAATTTAAAAGATGTCAGGAAGACTTGAGATCGTGTAAGTCAGAGGGGATAGGTAGCATTAAGTCTAAATTTCTAAAATCATTGGGGGAAGTGACAACAAAACGACTATTAATGTTCGTGTGTAGAATGTGTGAGTCGGGCGATATACCATGTGACTTTTAGATAAACACAGTCAACGCAGTTCTGAAGATTGCAAGAAGTACAGGAATTATCGCAGAATCAGCTTAACGGCCGATCCAAGTTGCTAACCAAAATTATATATGGAAGACTCGGAAAGAAAATTGAGGACGTGAAAGCTAAAGGCGCCAGAGAAGCAGCTCTGACGTTGCAGGTATTAATAGAAGCAAGACTCAAGAAAACTGGATACACGTTCATTGGATTTGTCGACCTGGAAAAAGTGAGCGACAGTGTTACATGCTGCAAGATGTCCAAAATTATGAAAACGATAGGGGTGACTATAGGAAAAGACGGGTAATATACAATATGTACAAGAACCAATAATAAGAGTGGAAGACCAAGTACCAAGTGCTTGGGTTTAAAAAGGGTGTGAGACAGGGACGCACCTCGCCCCCACTGTTGAATCTATACATCGCAGAAATGGAAATAAAAGAAAGTTTCAACGGTAGAAAATTCAAGGTGAAAGGACATCAATGATAAGATTCACTGATGAAATTGCTACCCT
Source organism: Schistocerca americana (assembly GCF_021461395.2). Lineage (NCBI taxonomy): Eukaryota > Metazoa > Arthropoda > Insecta > Orthoptera > Acrididae > Schistocerca > Schistocerca americana. The sequence continues at coordinate 383,095,420 of NC_060123.1, read as the reverse complement.
CAGTGAAACATAAGAAGAATTACAGGATCTGCTGAATGCAATGAACAGTCTAACGAGTACCAATTATTAATTGTGAGTAAATCGATGAAAGACGAAAGTAATGCGTCTTAGCAGGGATGAGAACAGCGAGAAACTAAATATCAGGATTGCGGGTCACAAAGTAAATGAATTTCAGGAATTCTGCTACCTAGGCAGAAAAGTAAGCTATAAGGAACGGAGCAAGGATGACATAAAAAGCAGATTAGCAGTGGCAAAAGGACCATTCCTGAGCAAGAGAAGTCTGCCAGTAACAAACATATACTTTAATTTGAGGAAGATGTTTCTGAGATTGTACGTTTGGAGCATAGCAGTGTGTGGAGGTGAAACACGGAATGTGAGAAAACCGGAAAAAGGAGACTCGAAGCGTTTGAGATATGGTATTACAAAAGAATGTTGAAAATTTGGTGGACTGATACGGTAAGAAATGAGGTTCACTGGAGAACCGGTGAGGGAAAAAAATACATGAAGAACACTGACAAAAAGAAAGTAAGTGATAGAACGTCTCTTAAGACATCACCGAATAACTTCCTTGGCTCTATTGGAGGCTATAGCAATTGGAATGCATTCAGTAAATAATTGAGTACGTACGTTCCCAGCGCTACTCTGAGGTTGGCACAGGAGAGGAATTCGTGGGGGACCGCATCAAGTCAGTCGGAAGATTGACGACTAAAAAAATAAAAAAGGAGGATTACCTATCCTATCAGACTTCATAAGCTTCCTCTTTAGAGGATTAACTAAATTCTCTTAACATTCTTCCAGTGAATATCCGACTATGAATGATTTTCATACAGTTAGTTTTATATTGTGTTTCTTTTTTAAGCTGCATCAAAAGGAAACTTCAGATTTTTCTTCCAAGAAGGCAGAGGCACAATAGAAGTATCGTTTGTCCTCAGTGCACTATTGAAAAAGCCAGCTTTAGCGCGAACGGAAAAAATTTCTTAGTATTCCTAGACTTCAGGCCAGACTTTGTTTTGCTGTCTCCTGGAACAAACTAATGGAAAATCTAAGAAAGAGTAAACTAGACAATACAGACAGAAGACTAACTCAAGAGCTAAACAAAGAACAAACAGCAATGGTAAAGATAAGGTATTCCCAGAGGGTACACTCAGATGGTACTGAGTTGTGGTTACTTTGTTGTGTGACACTCTTAGATTGGCTGCTTACTGGTGGTGGACTCGTACATTTGGACCCTGAGTGAGGTGGCTCTAGGGCGTTTTATTTATTGTAACTGACCCTAGTGTGTATATACTGAAGGCCATGTTGTTCCTACGATGACGATTTGCCGGTGCTTTAGCAAGTGCAAAGAACTGCCCTGGCGTTGTTAAAGACAGGACACGAATTTTTACGGAACCATTACAAAAATGAAAGTATGCGGGAAAACTATTGTGTCAGGTGACAATTTCACCTAGGGATTTTTGTGGGAGGCGCGACGACATCACCTAAAGATATTGTGAGCTTTGTTCAAGATATTTGATCATTTAGATGAAAGTGGCAGTGGAATCTAGGTTTTTTGTTTCTTTTTATATCATTGCTGTACGTTAGTTGGAATTCCAGCTTTCGCTGACACTTGTACAACTGCGACGAATTGGATGTACTAATTTTGAAATAAAGTAAAACGTAAAAATAGCCAAAGTATTTGAAAAAGGAAAAATTATTTCCGACTTATAATTTCAAATAAATCACCTTTCTACGATCCATAATTTGGAACTGAGACTAAAATGTATTTAGACAGTAATAACTTGAAAAGTCGTGTAAAGTGAAGCAAAAATATGAAATATTTCCTATGTTGTCGTAATTGTGATGATACTGATGTAGTAAGTTTCATTGCATTACATCTATGTAGTTGGAAAGAGAAACTTAATTTTAATAAACATTTGTGGAACAGCGGTAAAATTGATCGCACCACGTATGCTACAAGAACATAGGTGACGCATTTTTTCAAATTTTATTGTGAATCTAGTAAGGTTCCATTACTTTATAAATTAAATTACAGCTCTGATGATGGTCATGTGGTATGACCGAAACCGGTCACCTATGTTCTTGTAGCTTATATGGTGCGATCAAGACTGGATTTCAAGAAGAAAATTTTTTAGAAACGTAATTACTATTAAAATACGTTATCTAAAAGCATAGCTTTTAATATCGCATTCAGATTATTAGTATTATAAACAATTTACATGTGAAGGGCTTATTTTAATAGTGGTAGAAGTCCATTTTTGTTCATTCTGAGGTACAGAGTCCTAAAGATAAAAGAGCGCTGAGAAATCTGCAGTTGAGATACCAGAAATATTCAACTATATATATTTGGATATTGAAAATATATATATATATATATATATATATATATATATATACTTGAATACTAAATACAATTATATTCAAGTATATATATTTCTGTTATCTCAACTCCAGATTTTTTAGCGCTCGTTTAACTTCAGGACTCTGAATCTCAGATTAAATAGAAATATACTTGTACCATTATTGAAATAAGCCCTTCATATGGAAAAGATACAAAAGCTAGTTAAAATTAGATTTGCTTTCATAGTAGAAGATATAGAAAAGACGGTATATGTAGTAAACTGCACCGCTGACCTAGTTTCTAACTTCATCGCTGAGACTGTGTTAACCTGACAGAACAAGAGAGCATAATTTTTGTTGGATTGAATTTGTGATAACTAAAAAGTTTACGTAAGCAATTCTGCTAATGTATATGACGTGCTGTCACAGAGTGAAGGTTTTTTTTCCAATATCCATCCTTATCCTGTGAATGGGACTAGCCTGTATGGATGGTTTTCGATTTATAAATATCTGAATGGGATAAACCATTCGCATAGTGCGATTGGCTTTAAAGTCATTTAAGTTTTATACCTCAATGCAATAAATTCCGATAAGAAACAGATCATATTACCAAGTAGATAATTGCGTTGAACTGCGTTTTTTGTAAAGCGCTAGCTATTTGTCATTACTTCTGTATACTGTTATCCATTACCTTGAAATTCATGGATACCTATGAACTTTCCTTAAGAACGAGGGAATCTCTTTGATTACATGGTAAGAAGCGTAAATTACAAGCAGTGCTTTTACGTATAACATCTTACATCTACAGTAGAACCTATGTCCAGATACGTGGCAGCAAAGGGTTTTACAAGATACACTTTAAATCGTATTTGATGAGTAAAATGACGCAGTACAATGTCTAACGTGATGAACATCGATGGATCGACATAAGGGTGCGTCTACTTTGCCATATATTATACAGTTATTAAAATACTTACTGTAATGTAATCTGTTGTAAAGTTTCGTTCGCGGATTTCTTCGTTAGGAAACAGAGAATAAAAGAGTGTATGAATGGAAATCCTTCCTATGAAGTGAAATTTTGAATCACTATTTAGAGTGAGAAAATGAAAATGAAGCTAGATACATTATTACGGATTCCGGAATTTTCTTAAGTCGAAGTTTTTGCTATTGATCAGTGGAATACTTGAAACAACGATGCGTCTACTTCGCCATCTATTATACAGTTATGAAAGTACGTACGCTAATGTAATCTGTTGTAAAGTTTCGTTCACGGATTTCTTCGTTAGGGAACAGAGAATAAAAGAGTGTATGAATGGAAATCCTTCCTATGAAGTGAAATTTTGAATCACTATTTAGAGTGAGAAAATGAAAATGTAGCTTGATACATTATTATGGTATTCCGTAATTTTCTTACGTCAAAGTTTTTGCTATTGATTAGTGGAATACTTTGAAACAACGATGTGTTTCATACTACTTTCTCTTACTGGGAAGAATGATGATGTTCAAAGAGTGCTGCCAAGTTTTTATGTAGTATTTACTAATTTTCCGTCCTGCTAGTCGTGGTTTAACATATTTAACGATCATCGTTCAGGATTGAAACTACTAATGGATCAGCTTCGTACATATTTATCAAGTAGATACTAAACTGATAAAACTGGGCAAATAATGGCTCACTACGAGGAGTAGAAGCTGCCGCTTTCCCCGTACAGTATTCAACGATATGGTATGAAAGACCTAATATATGGTACAATGAAAGTAATCTTCGCAGTCATTTGCAGAATATAGAGGTCGATATAAATGTATCAGCATTCGTCTGTTTTGGTGGTGAAATAACATCAAATAAAGAGATGAGTCAGTACTATCGTTACTTTTGCACACTTGGTCATGATGTTGTTGCTTGTTGCAAATGTGCCCAGTCACGATTCACCAGATGTCATCTGCTGATGGTATTCTGCAGTTCTATCGATGGGAATGGAAAAGAAAAACTATGAAGCAGCGTGATCGGATCGTATGTCCACGTTGTAATGTAATTCGAAGGGTACTCGTAAAGCTTTGTCACACCGGGCAGAATAAAATAATGTAGTAAATTTTTTGTTAGTTTGCAGGTAGAGGTCTGCTTTCCTGACACACATTTAAATCCTGCGCCTTAGGACCGAAGCATCTCATCATAGGAGCCAGCATATTGACAAAGTGGTGTGGTAAATCGTTTTCTGCATTTGAGGGGAAACTACGCTTTAACCTTCCATGTTGAGTTTGAAGACTACGGCCACAAAAAATAGTACGTGACGTAAACCGAAAGGTTGAATCATTTCTGTGGGAAGATCATGGAATCGTAAGGTAAGTGCACCCTGCTGCGCGGACATCGGTGTATTACAACCGAGGCTTTAGGACGGTTGCAGTAGACGAAGCGGTTTAGCGGTAACGTCCATGAAAAAATGTCAAATGTCATGGGTATCTGGTCCGACCACTGTCAATAGTTAATTTTGAACAGAAATCATAATCGATGGTGGCCTGAGACTTCCAGCATAAGAGGTCACCCTCATTTTGTCAACGACCTTGTCAAGAATGGCGGATTGGTGAATAGAATTTCAGGGAACTCTCTTGCCCTGGCGGAAGAAATTGCCCCCAAAAGGTGGTAGAATCAGCAATGATCCACAGTATGTGGAGGAAGATGGAAATGAAAATCACTGCATTTAAGACACCTTAGATGTATCCACGGGACATGTGACTCGCAACTGTAAATGGGTCATGATGATCTCCCCATGAACGAAATTTTCAGATTAATCCCCCATTCCAGTCCCCGAGAGGGGATTGCCAAGCTGGATGCGACCATGAGGAAAACATTGAATAACTAACGAGAGGGTCGTAATCAACGAATCGGGGTGGAGAAGTAATAAGTTTGAAGGTGATACGGAAGTTAGAAAATCGGTTAACGGAAATGCAAACGTTCAGTCCAGATTCTAGATGAAGTGGGGGCCAGTGAAATGAAATGGAAGGAAAATAAGGATTTCTGGTCAGACGAATATAGGATAACATCAGCAGCAACATAAAATAATACAACGGGAATAGGATTAGTTAGGAATGAAAAGGTAAGGAACAATTCAGTAATAGGGTTATTCTTATCAGATTCGAGAGCAAACCAACGCTGAGAAAAATAGTTCCGGTGTATATATCGACGTCGCAAGCAGCAGATGAAAAGACAGAGAAAGAATGTGAAGATATTAAACGGGGAATGCAATATGTAAACGGAGATGCTGATTCAATAATCATTGGGGACTGGAATGTGGTTTTAGGGGAAGGTACGAAAGAAAGACTTAGAGGAGAATAAGGGATTGTTAGTGGGAATCAGAGAGGAGAAGGACTAAATGAGTTCTGCGTTACACTTCAGTTGGTAATAGGAAATACAGTACTCAAAAATCGCTTGGAAAAGGCCTGGAGATACGGAAGATACCAAATAAAATGCAACGCGGTCAGACAGATACTCTGAAAGAGATATTGTACTGTTAGGCACACCCAGGAGCAGACAGACTCAGATCACAATTTGAAAATGATAGAGAGTAGACTGACGTGTAAGAGAATGGCGGCATACTGAAGTACTGAGAAACGAGAGATGCGTTTGAAGTTCGCTAAAGATGTGGATGCTTCGATATGGACTACCACATTATGTAATTCAGCTAAAGAAGACTAGACACCTGTAAAATTAAGAATCACACTCGTTAGACATGCAAACATAGATACTAGGATGCAAACTGCGAATAAACCTAATGTAAAAGGTGAAATACTTCAATTGATGGAAGAAAGAAGGAAATACAAAAATGTCCAGGGAACGGCTGGAACACAGCAACATAAATCGCGCATCAAAACTGGTTCAAATGGCTCTGAGCACTATGGGACTTAACATCTATGGTCATCAGTCCCCTAGAACTTAGAACTACTTAAACCTAACTAACCTAAAGACAGCACACAACACCCAGCGATCACGAGGCAGAGAAAATCCCTGACCCCGCCGGGAATCGAACCCGGGAACCCGGGCGTGGGAAGCGAGAACGCTACCACACGACCACGAGATGTGGTAAATCGCGCATCAATCAAGCTGACAGGAAGGGCAGGGGAGTCAAGGAAATGGCTGCAGGACAAATATGAATAAATCGAAAAAAGAGATGATTGTCGGAACGACTGATGTTGTATAAAAACCTTTGGCGAAATTAAAAGAAATTGTGATAACATTAGAGTGCAGTAGGAATTGCACTGTTAATCGGAGGGAAGAGATATGTTAGGTGGAAAGAGAACACTGAAGGCCACTACAAGGGGGGGGGGGGGGGGGGGAGTATCTGATGACGTGATAGAAGGAGAAACGGGAAATAGAGGATTCAGTATTATGGTCAAAATGTAAAATAGCTATAGGAAACAAATGATCACATCGACAGAGGAGACAGACAACGTAGCATCGGAATTTATAAAATGCTTGGAAGGTGGTTAGCACAGGATTATTAAAGGTGGAATGAATAATTTATGAGACTGGTTGTATACCATAACACCTTTGGAAAAATATTATTCATTCTATTCCGAAGACGACAACAGAAGATAAGGGGAAGAACTGTCACGCAATCAGCTTAACAGTTAGTTAACACAAGTTCCGGACTAGGATATACGCAGAGGAACGGAAACAGATACTGAGGATCACCGAAACGTCGGACAGTTCGTCTTCAGGAAAGGTAAAGGGATCAGAAAGACGGAGCTGACGTTTCACTTGATAATGGGAGCAAGACTGAAGATAATCGAAGACATGTTCATAGAATTTGTCAACGACAATAAATCTTGGACAGTGTAAAATAGTACTGCATATTCGAAATTCTGAGAAAAATAGGAAAAAGCTAAAGGCTGAAATGCTCAGATTAGAAGAAGGTTAGGCAGAGAATCTTCAATTTACTCATTGAAGATAAATGAAGGAAATAAAAGAAAGATGTGGGGGGAAATTCTCGGTGAGAACGAATCAACGTCAGGATTCGCCGATGATGTTGCTTTAGTCAGCGAAGCTAAAGAAAAAGAACAATATCTATTGAATACCTACTTTCGAAGCAAAATAACCCATACCCAGTGGTACAAGGACGACATAATAACTATGCTAGTACAGGTAAACAGTGCATTCCTGGCCAAAAGAAGTCCACTAGTATCCGACACAGCCCCTAATTTGAGGATGAAACGTATGTGAATGTAAGTTCGGAGCACAACATTTTGTGGTGGTAACTAATGGACTGGTAATAAGAGTGGGTTGGGTTGTTTGGGGAAGGAGACCAGACAGCGAGGTCATCGGTCTCATTGGATTAGGGAAGGACGGGGAAGGAAGTCGGCCGTGCCCTTCCAAAGGAACCATCCCTTCATTTGCCTGGAGCGATTTAGGGAAATTACGGAAAACCTGAATTAGGATGGCCGGACGCGGGACTGAACCGTCGTCCTCCCGAATGCGAGGACTGTAATAAGACTGGAACAGAAGGGAACCGAAGCGTCTGAGGTGTGGTGCTACAGAAGAATATTGAAAATTTGGTGGACTGATAGGCTGACTAACGATGAGGTTCTCCGCAGGATCAACAGCGAAGGGAACATAGAAAACACTGAAAAGGAGAAAGGATGGGACCAAAGGTCAGGTGTTAGGACACCAGGAAATAACCTCCATGATACTGGAGGGAACTGTAGAGGGTAGAAACTATAGAGGTAGGCAGAGGCTGGAGTACGTGTTCTAAATAATTGTGGATGTAGGGTACAGATGCTACTTTGAGATGAAGAGATTGTCACTGCAGGGCTGCATGAAACCTTTCGGAAGGCTGATGATAGAAGAAAAGGTGTAGCCAACCGAACCAAGTACTGGGCGTGTCACTGAAGACTCCGAGACAAAAGAGGGCAGTTAATACGGAACATGTGAGCTCAACATCACCGAAACAAGCAAAGATCCAATCATCAGTCAGAAAGATGACACTGTGTTATGGGACTGCCATGGGATAGCGCCCAGAGATCGGGCTAGTAATCTGCAAACGGCCTCAGACATCTAACGAGGTTATCGGAGGGTGCGAAGATGAAGCGAGGTGAAAAACTGTCAAAAGTTTGAGTTTTTAGTTCACAAAAACCTCGTACCTTATTCTACCGGGAATACAGTCACACACACTGCTTCTTTGGCGTATCAAGTTTTGACTCATATCGGCCCCCGCCCCTCCTCCCGTTATTATCACCGTATTTTCCTAACACGGGACGCAGCGGCTTTTTCTCCGTCTTTGACGAAGAAACCATTAGGTCGCAGCTGCTGGCAGAATGATAACGCTGTGATGTACAAGGAGCAATTTTTCCTCAATCGCAAAAGCAGAGTTTTCAAATCAAGTCGTTCAATGTGCTGAAAATGTGTCATTGGAACGTCTGTATGAACAAAATTACACGACCACCAAGTTGCATTATGCAAGACTTGACTTTTTGCGGGTGTTAAGTGAACCTTGTGACTACCTTCGTATTTGATTTTGCGTAACAAAGTCAGAACCTACAGACACACTTCTGTAGTATGACAATTGTTTCCAAGACTGGATGCGAAGGATCTGGACACAGACGGGAGAGACAGAAGGCGGCGCCTGGCTTTGCTGCGCTGTGCCCCTTAACTGGCCACAATGGAGAGCTCTTAAGCATCCTAGTGAACGCGACGCCGGCCTCGGTCCGACATCTGGGGAGCCGATTAGGAGGGCGGCCTGGGCTGGAGGGACGGGTGGAGGCGGAGCGTGGCTGAACCTCCCCGCATTCTTGGGGGTGCGCGGCTCAATTTAGGAGCCAGTTAAGAGGCCGGACTCTGCGCTCCGCTGCCCCCGGCTCACCCCCAGGTCGCCGCCTCCTCACGCCGTACTTTCCCTCAATATCTCTTTTTCCAGATCATTGCCTTTGATTACCGCACCTTTCGCTTTTCTCTTCCCCCAAAGAGAGGTTCCTCTTAACACAGACGTCAGGAGCGAGTGGAGCCGCAGATAGCCAACAAGGGGTGTGGCGGGGGTTTGCCCCTTGCAACTCCGCTTCAGGCTGAAACTGTTACTGTCTGGACCGACGTCTGAGGAACAGAAGTATTGCGCTTTCAAATGCCCAAGTACGTGTGTGTGTGTGTGTGTGTGTGTGTGTGTGCGTGTGTGTGTGTGTGTGTGCGCGCGTGTGCGTGCGTGTATGAGTGTGTGTGAATGTGTATGTGCTAGCGCGTGTATGGTTGTGCTTGAGTGTTTATGAATGTGAAAAAACGACATCGTTGCACCAAGCTTTATTTTAAACAAGTACTTTATTAAGCACAACTAGGTTTGATGCTCATTGTTAAGTGAATCCACAAACAACAACCCACTAACGTCATACTGTATGCCATGTATGATCAACAGCACTGCCTACATTATAAAACTCTTTGTGTTACACATTATCAATATTTACAATGTTATTTCAATTGCTTTTTGTACTAACGTAACGTTATTTACGGTGACAGTATTCATAGTTAATTGTTATTGGTCCACCTCAACACAATAATGTAGTGTACTGTTGTTATCACTTCAGTCTGGTACCGCAGGTTCGAATACTGCCTCGGGCATGGATGTATCTGATGTATTTAGGTTGGTTACGTTTAAGTAGTTCTAAGTTCTAAGGGACTGATGACCTCCATAGCGACCAGAGCCATTTGTTGCTATCAGCTTTCTTTTAATGTGTGCTGAAACGTTTTATGTTTTACCTTAGACATATACATATAAGATCTTTTGAACTTCTACATTGTCTACCAAGTTTGTAGGTAAGATATGTAGAACTATTTATGTGACCACATCAACAATTGCGACTATTTTCGTGTCGTCGTTACAAATCACACTCTGCAATTTCTAAAGAAAAAGAGAGAAACTTATCTGTGATGCCGTTCCGTAAATATTAGTGTGATTACTATACGACGAAAAGGGTACAATGTGTGCTAAAAACTTCAATGTCGCATGATTCGAACTGCAATTAACTTTGAGAAAAGAGGAAAGTCTGTGTAATGCTGATAGGGGACAGTTTGCAGCTGTGTTGTCGTGTCTCATACGTTAATCGTAAATGAATTCATAATCAGGACTGTATAAGCTTAACACCTGTCTTTCAATTAAATATAACTAGCAATTCTAATGAATAATGTAGCGACTCCCAGACGAAGGCATCTAACTTTATGTTAATACCTTTTTCTTGATGGAGTTACTGCATGAATTTTACTGTTGTTCACTCGAGTGCAAGATGAGCCAAGCTGGCCAGGCCAGGCCAGGCCAATCATCCGATGTGAGAATGACCCTATAGGGACCGAGCGCTGCCTGTTCAGAAGGTGAAGCTATCCGGCGAAGGGCCTCGCCAGTGTCAGGGCCCAGTAACAACAAGGCATCTTCCTCCCTATTTTGCATAACGATTTTCGCCCTGTGCGGTGTGGGTACAGGCCTACCGTCGTAGAAATACTTAATGTGGCGTTCGTATATCTGCACTTGGTAAAAAGTCACGTTTTTTGTTAGCGTGGGTGACTGGACCTCACAAATATCAAAGCAACTTCCTTTCGCGCCGAAGACCCGTACACCAGAAATGTTATGCGAAGGACAGTCAGAGACAGATAGACTTCTTGCCATGCCATAAGAAGTGGCTGGACTGCTGCCTGAATGTAAATTCTTTTCTCCTTTGGCCGTCTCTCTGTTGCCGCCGTACGTGAGGTGGACGAATCTTGGCCTAAAGAGTTGGAAGAGGACTCGTCGCTGGTTAACCTAAAGAAACTGAACAGTGGATGTAGCTAAGACGACAGTTTTTGAGAAGTCCATACGTTGAAAAAAGCACATTGTCTAAAACATTCAAACGGACTGAGAATGGGATAGAAGCTAAGAGCTATGTACGAGTCCCAACCCCATGTGTGTTGCTGTTGGTTAATATTACAAAACTTTAGCACGGAGGGGAGATTCTTCACCTGCTAACAAATAGACAGCTAATCGGTACTTCGCAGTGTCGTGGTCTAGACTTCTCTAAGCCTGCAGAATAGACAACAAACTCAGTCGATAGAGAAAATAGAGGACACTTGATATCAGCGCTCAGTAGGGCACAAACTTCTGTGCGGGCCTTGGGAGTGAGCACATGACACTTCGTAGGGTTAGGAAAGATTTCACTCGGGTTCCTGAAGGAGAACAGTTGACTTAGAGACTTCAGTTGATTTGTTGCAGTCTATGGTGGAGCACAATGGCCACTTCGCTTCACATACTGGAAAGCTGACTATGGTGAGAGATCATAGCGTAGTTCAGCAGACCGAGACTACACTTGCCTTTATCAGCACGTTGTTAGGGCTAGGCACATTTCAGAAGCCAACATTTTCCAGATAATCTGCAAGCTAATCATTATTTAGTCCAAAATGTTATTTGCTTGTGTAATTCTTTCTTTGTTTTGGTAGGCTTAGGCAATCACTCCAACATCACCAAGGATTTAATTAACAATAGATCATGTATAGAGTACAGCTCCGTCACATCAAACTGAATTACCCAATCTTTGCCGAGGTATTCACATGTTGTATTTATAGTGACCCAAGGTAGCACTCAACAATTCTCCTATTCCCTTCGTTACGTATAACAGATATTTTCGGTTAACAATTTGTTATTTATTTATGCCAACAGAGTATATTATAATAAACAGGGATAAATATAGAGCCCTGTTTTATTTCGTATTTAGATGAATACACTGGTCTGCTATCTTACGTGAATTTTGACAGCACGTCTCATGCTTGCTAGAGTCACCCATTGCATCACACTATTTTCACTAAAAGCATGTGAGTTTATGGGGAGCCATCTGAATATTGGCAAGGCCAGTCAATAAGAATCAGTTTGATATTCACAGGGATGTTTCGATGGCACAGCTGTAACTTCACAATGCACCAACTCAAAAAGTTTTTTTTGTGTAAGGTAACGAATAAATGTTTTTCGCTTTCCATGTGACAAGAGCAAAGTGGTTGACAAAAGTCCTTTGCTTCTTTTTGGAGGGTGGTAGGAACACAATAAAGAAATCGAAGAATGGAGTCTACGCAGGAAAACGCACAGTGTATGGCTTGATATATTAAAACGAAGTCATACATGCAGATTCAGAGAAATTTGAGAATGCAATAGGGGAACCTACCTTCCTCTCACTCATTCATAAAAAACGGCACATGAACTTCGCGTAAACAGGGAATGTGGATCTGAAGCAACATTTCGGCAGATCAATGAGAAGTGACGAAGATACAAAGAGAACTCGATAGAATTTCTAACGTCCACTAGAGAAGTCTGTAAGACATAAAAAAAACTATGCATCCTTTGTACAACAGAGTTGCTGGAACTCCAAAAGCATCAAGATTTTTTTATGTTCAGAGTGGAACTCCTTAACTAAATGTTCTGCTTAACGGCAGCTATTGAGAGAGTTGTTGACGTATTAGGACGAGTTTAGGCCGAATTGGAATATCGACAAGAAGAGAAATTAGAGCTAACTGAAAACTGTCAGTAAATACTCTATTATAGTGTATAAATTAGAATATCGACAAGAAGAGAAATTAGAGCTAACTGAAACTTAACTGTCAGTAAATACTCTATTATAGTGTATAAATTAGAATATCGACAAGAAGAGAAATTAGAGCTAACTGAAACTTAACTGTCAGTAAATACTCTATTATAGTGTAAGAAATATTTTATTTGCATATGTATCTTTGTGCGTATCTTTGAATGAATATACTTGCAGGGATCCTATGTTGCACGCCGACTCACATCACCAAGTTGTCTAATTGGCTGATGATAGTGATGGTGTGTGTCTAGTAGAATCTATGCGCAAATGCTGGTAAAATGTCTATCTACAGCTCCTGGGCATGGATGAAAGTCAAGGAACTTGGGATCATAGCTTGATTCTGTTATCCAGGGCCCATGAACTGTAACATGTAAATAACCCTTTACATGGAAATGGTAATAGAAATATTTTAATAAGTTACTGAATCGGGAGATTGTTTTGGTTATGAAGTTCTATGCTATTGTTTTACGAAAGCTATTTTCGCGATGGAAAAAATTTTTGGACTCATGAGAATGACCCAAAATTTCCAACACAAGGCAAGAGAATTATTGGGAATGTACGTATCTGTATATCATGAAAATTATAAACTGGAAGTCAAAGGAATCCAATTTTGAAATCTGTACTTATCAGGCCGTCTATACTGTAGCTGCACGGATCCTAGTCCTAAATGTAAATATTGATGTCAGAACATTTTTTGTGTAAAATGTTTTGAAATGATTTTAACAACTATTGTAACTAAAATAAAGGAACCCTGATCCCTAGAGAATACAAATAAAACAAGATATGCCAGACGACATAAGAAAACGAATTCAGTGTAAAGAGAAGACGATGTCCTATTTAAGCTCTGAGTGCTAGTGTAGTGATTTTGTTAGTACGAGAAAGAGAAATCATGAATGCTTTGTGAGTGCTAATGGTTAACCAAGATTTGCACTTCGGTGGAAGGACAATGAATAATGAAAATCCATCAAATGTTCACTTATATTTGCTGAAATGTGAGCAGTGATCTACTTAGTAAATCCTCATGCAGATTCTGAAAAGGACTACTTTTTAGACTAAAGGTGATGCACTTATCACCATGGTAATGCTAGACATTTCCAAACTATGAACACTGCGTATTCTGTGCCAATCATGGCCAGCTAAACTAACTCTGTATCCTCCTGCAATGGGGTTAGCAACGATTAGCAGTTGTCACATTCGAAGTACGAAAGTGTGTAAACACGGTGTTAATGAACTGAATGGAAATTAAGAATAAGGAACTACCATTTGAGGACGCTTGTAAATAGTGCTTGAGATGGTGAATTGAATGTGCTTGGTCATGTACTAACAACGGGCATGACACCTTGAATAAATAAGTAGCTATATAATTTTACCGTGGAAACAAAAGAGAGCCGGCCGCGGTGGCCGAGTGGTTCTAGGCGCTTCAGTCCAGAACGACGCGACTGCTACGGTCGCAGGTTCGAATCCTGCCTCGGACATGGATGTGTGTGATGTCCTCAGGTTACATAGGTGTAAGTAGTTCTAAGTTCTAGGGGACTGATGACCTCAGATGTTAAGTCCCATACTGCTCAGAGCCATTTGAATCATTTTTTAACAAAAGAGAAGAAACTATAATTAAATGTAATAATAATAACAAATACGAATTGAAATTCCTAATGGCGAAGCATGGACCAGGAATAATAAAAGTAGACATACAAACGAAATATCTCACAATATTGTAAATTAAGAAAGCGATATACTAATTGTATTGTCATCCTTTCCATGATAGAATAAGAAACTGTAGAAAACTGATATTACTGTACGTATTCTTCATATATTCAGCTACTGGGCAGACATCTTAGCCCGAAGCATAACCGTCTGTCACTGTGTCGCATGACCTGAATCTTGACTGCGGCGTGAGGCAACCCAGCGCGGTAACTAGTGGCATGACGTGACAGCGGCGCTTCTACACACGACGCCGATACTCAACGACGCTTTGTTCCTACTGACGACGAAATACTGTATGTGAAAGATTAACTACATAGAAACAACAACGAAATTTGAAACTGCATTAATCCATACTATCAAATATAACCTTGTTCACGAACTATTTCGTTATAATGCAAAAGACATTTTGATAATATAGCGAACTATTAATGATGAAACAATGAAATACAATTTCATTATGAAATTTCGAATAAACTTTAATTACCAAAGTTTCGCTACAACGAAAAAAACGAAAGTCAGAGACTTTTGCTATTTCATTATTAATGAGCAGCTGGTTCGCTACTCCAGCAGTAATTAAATAAATATCTTACTGTATTGTTATTGTAGTATATACCATTTATCAGAGACATTTTTAATAAAAGAAAACAATGTAATTGTGGGAGTTTGTGCATTCATTCCGGGAATTTGTGGTCTGTTTCTCTTGGTTCCGAGCCTGAATGGGTGAACGCATTAAAAAACAAACGTTGTCGGACCATAGTTAAATTTAAATAAATTTCAGACTACATTTCCACCAACGTAATAACTTGTCAATTTACAAACCAGGCGGAAAACAAAAAGTAAATCTAATATTAATTTAACTGGAGGAAGGTCATTTAAATTGTTACTCAAGTTGATCTGTGTAACCATAATATGTGTATCCATAACTTCCAGGATTCAGGGAGGCAACAAAACGTAAGAAATTAAATAATGTGACATTTATTGCTGGTTTATACTGTATTATTAAAATGTACGAGAGTTGTCCAGAAAGTAAGGTCCGATCAGTTGGAAACCACAGTGACAACCTGAAACGTTTTATTTGCAACAGTTAGGCATACCTTCCACCTACGTCTCTACATAGTCGCAACTCCATCTTCGTGTTTCGTCGTGGTGTTGTCAACTTTACTATATTCTTGTCATAGAAAGCAGCCGCCTGTGCTTTCGGCCAGTTATCTGCACTGGTCTGCAGCTCGTTGTCTGTGGAAAAATTTGGTCTTTATAGCTAGCGGTTCTTGTGAGAAGGAATGAGACTCAGGGGGAGCCAATTACGGACTGTATTGTGGGTGATGAAACACTTCTCATCGGAAAAGCTGCAGGAGCGTCTTTATTTCCCCTGAAATGTGCAGCTGAGAATTGGCATGCAGAAGAAGCTGCTCGACAATTGTCTTATGTGCAGTGCATGACACAGGCGATATCTCTAACCTGGCCCTCATACTTGGCGGGAGACGCTATTCCCTACACATCTTTCGTGCTCACTGTTCACTCAGAACTGAAAAGAGCGACGCGACACGATCGACGGGCGTACTGCAGACACAGCCCAACACATCTGCGCCAAGCTTCACCGGAGTTTCCCAGTGGTTTCCATTTCGCGCCCGATCGGAACTTACTTTCTGGACAACCCTCGTATCCATCCAAGTCTAAGATAAAAAATAAAATCAATACTTCAATAAGAGCACAAAAGCAAAGATTATTTAGATAAGTCAATAAATTCAGATAAATCTATCATCATCATTATCATTATCATTTAAGACTTATTATCCCTTTCAGCGTTCAGTCTGGAGCATAGTCCCCCTTATAAAATTCCTCCATGATCCCCTATTCAGTGCTAACATTGGTGCCTCTTCTGATGTTAAGCCTATTACTTCAAAATCATTCTTAACCGAATCCGGGTACCTTCTCCTTGGTCTGCCCCGACTCCTCCCACCCTCTACCGCCAAACCCATGAGTATTTTGGGTAACCTTGCTTCTCCCATGCGTGTAACATGACTCCACCATCTAAGCCTGTTCGCCTTGACTGCTACATCTATAGAGTTCATTCCCAGTTTTTCTTTGATTTCCTCATTGTGGACACCCTACTACCATTGTCCCCATCTACTAGTACCTGCAATCATCCTAGCTAGTTTCATATCCGTAGCCTCAACCTTGTTGATAAGGTAACCTGAATCCACCCAGCTTTCGCTCCCATACAACAAAGTTGGTCGAAAGATTGAACGGTGCGCAGATAACTTAGTCTTGGTACTGACTTCCTTCTTGCAGAAGAGAGTAGATCGCAGCTGAGCGCTCACTGCATTAGCTTTGCTACACCTCGCTTCCAGTTCTTTCACTACGTTGCCATCCTGTGAGAATATGCATCCTAAGTACTTGAAACCGTCCACCTGTTCTAACTTTGTTCCTCCTATTTGGCACTCAATCCGTTTATATCTCTTTCCCACTGACATTGCTTTCGCTTTGGAGATGCTAATCTTCATACCATAGTCCTTACATTTCTGATCTAGCTCTGAAATATTACTTTGCAAACTTTCAGTCGAATCTATCGATATGTACAACAAGTCTGTTGTTAAAACAATAGAAATTGACGGAATCAGCTCCTTCACGTTAATCAGCCTCGCTTGCTCTGTACCTCAATACAGGCGTAGGTGAGAGTACCTGGGGAATCTTGTACTTTATATGATATAGATAATATCTTGGCGCATTTACCAACACTGTCCACCATTAATACGGAGACTTGTGTCAAGAAGGGTAATGTACATTGTTCGAAAGCAGTCAGACGGATCGCGGACAGCATCTTGCTACTTGAGCATTGCTTTACGAATTGACACTGAATCTTCCAGTGCGAAGTCCGAATCTGTTTTACTACCACTATTTAAGATGGAAACTACAGTAGTACCTTTTCACGGTAAATCTGCTTATCGAACAATGCCACGGTTATCATCACCCATGATCAGTAAAGGTCGAGTTAATATTCAGTGGTATAATTAATATTTTCAGAAGTTAGAATGTAAATCCAATACGTACTTCACGCTGTCTCTTCTGTGATGTGTCCTTCCGACGGTAAAGCCTTAATTTATGCACTGCATACTACTGAGTAGATTAAGTTAACACTATGATTATTTACATTTCCTCACTGCTGCCAGACAAAGGATACGATACAATACTGTACATGCCTCAAGTGAAGTGAATGTCAGACTTGATAAAAAAGCAACAATGAAGCATTTTGAATTGGTCCATCAGACACACTGTAATTTTTTTCCCTAAGTTAATTAGAAATTGAAGTTGTAAAGTACTTGTGGGTTCTTGGATGTCGCACGTCGACAATGCTTGAAGATCTTTTGACTGTGCATTCTTTGATTGACTTCATATTTTTCCTATGCACACTGGTAAACATGTTGTTGTAGTGTAAACAGATTTTTGTACGAGACTTTTTTGGTTATGTGTAGTGATGTTTGACTTCCCTGTCTTATTGCCTATATACTGCTTTTAAATTAAATATTGTTGTTATACTGACACCCCTTCTTATTCCATCAGTTTAATTTTTTAGGTCCTGAATATTGATGACTGTGCTAGGCACAGCTGCACATGGAAGGTGATTTGTATTTGACGATGATGACGCATCCAAATCCAATGTTTGTTATCACTGATTTTGAGAAAAGGCCAGATCCCTTACATCCGAATTGGCTTTTAGATTTTCAACTTTATGTTAATTATGGTGTGTTGTTATGTTTTCTGTTTCACTTGACAGTGAGTGACGTTCGAAACTAGAAGTATTTAATAAAACATTACTTTAAAATGCAGACTGGTGCAATGGTGTCTGCAAATTCATGGCACTATCGCGCCCTCCATGATAGGCTCTGATTATGTGGATAAAAGGTGTTACGATAGGAAGGCAAATACGTAACTGTGAAACGTTCCCTAAAGTCGGTCTGCATGCTGAAGTTAACTGGTGTGCGTAGAAAATAAATGCGCACCCTCTATTAAAGGAAAATAATGAAGTTTAGACATAAAACTTTCACCGGTAATGTGGTCCTTACCTAGCTAACTATTCGCCTGTTGCGTGGACCACGTTTGCGACAACTCACTAAAATGTTATATATTGAAGAATTTTTACAGAGAAAATGCATTTGCTCTGTGAAAACGAGGGTACATGATTTCCATTTCATAACTAGGGTTTTTCTTTGAATCTACCCTACAACTCCTCTTTTCATTATGGTCTTCTGTGCAAAGACTGGCGCGATGGAGCTCTGCATGCTAGTCAACCCACTGCAAACTTCTTCGTACCTGCATAACTAATGCATACTAAGTCCTTCTTCGCCCCCTCCCTTCTCCCCCCCCCCCCCCTCCACTACCCTTTTGCCGTACTTCCACGCTTCCTCCTGTTACAAAACTGACGATGCCTCAGGATGTGTACTGTCAAGAGATCCCTTCTTTTAGTCAAGTTGTGGCGTAAACTTCTTTTTTCCTCACTACGATTCACTACTGCATTAGTTATTCTATCTATCCATTTAATCTTCATTATTCTTCTCTCGGATCACACTTCATACGCTTCTATTCTCTCCTTGCCTCAACAGTTTGTCGCCCACGATTATTTCCGTACGATCCTGTACTTCAGAAAAGGCTATCTAACTCTAAACGCATATTCAATGCTAACATACTTCTCTCTTCCTGAATTGCTTTTCTTACCATTGCCAGTCTGAATTTTATATCATCTCTACCACGGCCGCCACCACATACAATGACGGGATAAAGATCGCAACAGCAAGAAGCAGCTGGCCGACATAAAAGAAAGCTGGTACGTGTTCCTACATCTGAAAGGTGATGTCTCTTCGTTTTTCACTACAGTCGCGCAAGAGTGGCGCTAGTTGCGTCACTATGACGATGAAAATCAAGTTTGTTTTAAATATACGCTTTAAGAGTCGTGAGCGTTAGTTATCTTTGAAACTGGACGTGGTGAGTTGACGTTAATTAAATATGCTTTAAGACGACTAAGACGCCGTTCTGACCTCGTCACTGAGTTTGAACGAGGTCGTGTAATAGGGCTACGATAAGCTGGATGATGCAGATAGACTTGTCAATAATGTAGACGTTATACATGATTGCTGTCAATGGTGATCACAAGAATGTTCGGTGGCTAGCAGACCAGACAAAGGATGTCCACGTCACACTACTGAGAGGGAAGGCCTTCGTGGTCTGCGTATAGCTCTGGCGCATCGTACTGCGTCTGTAACAGCAATCTCAGCGTCAGTTGACACCACAGTGACTTAACGAACTATTACAATACGGGTACTTCAACGATAGCTCCGAGCCAGTCGACCTATAGCTAGCATTCCACTGATCTCAAACCAAAACCACTTGTGGCTTCTGTGGTGTCACCGCCAGACACCACACTTGCTAGGTGGTAGCTTTAAATCGGCCGCGGTCCATTAGTACATGTCGGACCCGCGTGTCGCCACTGTCAGGGATCGCAGACCGAGCGCCACCACAAGGCCGGTCTCGAGATACGGACTAGCACACGCCCCAGTTGCACGGACGACGTAGCTAGCGATGCACACTGACGAAGCCTCGCTCATTTGCAGAGCAGATAGTTAGAATAGCCTACAGCTAAGTCAATGGCTATGGCGTAGCAAGGCGCCATTAGTAACATTGCATGTATCTAAGGAGTCTCACTTATATCGTCAATAGCGATGTACCAAGGATGGATTAAAGTTAAGTATTCCAGAAGCTACGTACTTTTCTTTATAGCATTCAATATGTATCCTGTTACAGACCTATCTCTTGCCTGCGTGAACTAAACGCGTGCCTTTCGGCTACTTCCGTGGCGTGGCTGTCTTGCTACGCCACAACAGTTGGCGACGAGTCCAAAAAGGGTCTTGTTCTTTCTAATTGCTTACATTTACTTTTGTCATGGCTTCGCCGGATGTACAGTCCGAATTTTATCGCTTGCAGAATCAGCAGACGCAGGCGTTATTGGATGCCCTTGGACAGCTCGTCCAGGGTCAACGTGCACTGCAAAACGATGCGGCCGCCGCCGCTTCACTGCTACCGCAGCCACAACATGCAGTTGCACCCCCATTTCACCCTATGAACCAGCTACGGAAACATGGACGGAGTGGTCACGCCAGTTTGGATTTCATCTCGCCGCCTACAGAATTCAAGGTAACGAGTGGCAGCCTCATTTATTGGCGTGTGTAGGGGTGCAAACGTACCGTGTGATAGTGAAATTATTTCCCCGACGCGACGTCGCAACTCTGTCCTACGAAGAAATTTTGTCTGCTTTAGATGCCTATTTCAAGGAAACAGTTAATGTAGTTGCAAAAAGGTATACTTTCTTTCGTACAAAACGTACGGCTGGTCAGACTAATAGGGAGTGGGTTGCAACATTGCAAGGCCTTACAAGGGATTGTGCTTTTGAGTGTGAATTTGGACTCCCTTATTCAGATACTATGGTACGTGATGCAATAGCACAGAACGTTTCTGATGTTCGCATACGGGAACAGATTTTGAAACTCGTCAATCCCTCCCTTCAACAAGTGATAGACATATTAGATAGACAAGACACACTTGACTTTGCTCAGGAATCATTTGCAACTTCGCCAGCCGTGTGTAACATTAACCGGTCCGCCGGGCGCGCTGCACGGACCGGTAAACTGCCCTCGCTCACGTCCACGCAGCTGCATCCACGCTCTAAACCAGGTGTACCGTGCCAGCATACAAATGCAGTGAATCATGCCCGCGGTGTGCTACTAGACATTCGCGTGACAATTGCCCGTCACGCCAAGCTATTTGTTTTTGCTGTAATAAGAAAGGACATGTTCAAAGTGTTTGCCAGAAAAAGCTCAGATCAGACACTCTTAATCATTACAGGCCCTTTGCTTCGCGCCATAATCGAACCAAGAATACTCAGACTCGTGAACCTTCGCCCATGGACATTCATGTAGTTAATTCCACTTCGTCCAGTGCCACGTTGTCTAACAGTGACTGTGTTCGTCCCACAAATAGTGTGCGTCGACGTCGCCGGAAATCACGTCAATTAGCAAGTGATGCTGTACATGTATCAGTTCAAATTGCACGAGACAGTCGCTCTTGTCGTCAGCAGGACAATAAACTTTTTGTAGATTTGGACATTCATGGTCACGTGATAGCATTCCAGCCCGATACCGGAGCTGCAGTTTCGTTGATCAATCACGACACGTACAAACAACTGGGCAAACCTCCGTTGCGTGCCGCAACTGTTAAGTTACATAGTTATTCCGGACAGTAGATCCCTGTGTTAGGACAGTGCACTCTTCTTGCAACATACAAAGGACAAACAAAACTTGTGTCTTTTTACGTCCTTCATTCTTCTTCTGCAATGAACTTGTTTGGTTTAGATTTATTTCAATTGTTTAACTTGTCTATTGTAAATCAGGTCCTATCAGTGAATCACACTGTGCCTTCCGCCAGTGTGTCTCGGCTATGTGAGGATAGAGCATTCGATTCTTCCGAACTTGCTTGCATGTTCATTGATTCGGAAACCGATGACGTGGTCGAATCGATTCCGATTGATTTTCGTTGTGTCGCTACAGCCACAGCTGCTGACCCGGTCCTTGCTACCGTTTTGAGTTTTGTTGCTACGCAATGGCCTTTGTCAAAGTCTCGGATCGAGGATCCGTTGGTTCGCCGATTTTTTGCTCACAAGGAGGGACTTTTTGTTCGCCGTGGTGTTTTGTTGTTGCGTTCTGATAATGATCAGTCCAGAGTCGTGGTCCCACGTTCGTTACAGTCCTCTGTCTTACGGCTTCTTCACGAAGGACATTGGGGTATAGTGCGAACGAAAAAACTTGCTCTTCAGCACTGTACTTGGCTCGGAATCGATGCTGCGATTACGAATATGTGTTCTTCTTGCATGGCATGTGCCGAACAACAATCCGCACCGCCGCGGAAAGTCTTTGCATGGCCAAAAGCCACTTCCCCTTAGCAACGCTTGCACATTGATTTTGCTGGTCCATTCTGGAGTGCTCGATGGTTGGTTCTGATAGATGCCTTCAGTAATTTTCCTTTTGTTGTCCGGATGTCTTCCACGATGTCCTCTGCCACCATTCAAGCGTTGTCTGCTATCTTTTGCATTGAAGGTCTTCCACACACTATTGTTTCCGACAATGGCCCACAATTCATGTCTGCAGAATTTCAGTCATTCTGCCAGGCCAATGGTATTCAACATCTGACATCCACGCCGTTTTCGCCTCAGTCAAACGGTGCCGCTGAACGATTGGTCCGGTCTTTAAGTCACAGATGTTGAAGTTGAAAGAGTCGCAATCTCTGGAGGACGCGTTGTTGCTCTTTTTGCCATCGTATCGCTCTCAGCCCCGAGATGGTCGCTCGCCAGCTGAGTTACTCCACGGTCGTCCTCATCGAACCTTGATGTCTTTGCTGCACCCGCCGCATCAGGTTCCTGTGCAGCGGCGGACTTCTGCTTTTGTTCCAGGCGACGGTGTCTTCTATCGCAACTATCGAGGTTCACGGCGTTGGCTCGCAGCGCGCATTCTTCGCTGCCTCGGCCGCGCGATGTATTTGGTTTTGGGGGCCTCTGTTGAGGTGCGTCGGCATCTCAATCAGCTGCGCCTCTGTCGTCGCACAGGTTCTGCCGCTCCCCGTCTGCTTTCAGCGACGGTGCCGTCCGGTCAGCGCCCTGAGGATGCCTTCCATTTTGCCCCATGGCGACGCGCCGCCGCCGCCTCCGCCGCCGCTGCCTGTCCTCCAGCCGGCGCCGCCCGCAGTGGATGCTTCGCTGCAGCCGCCAAGCGCCTCCCTGGGTCACGCGCCGCCGATCGCTTCCCGTGACCAGCTGTCCTCCGCCATGGAACTCTTGCCCGCTCCGGACCACATGACGTCATCGCGCGTCGGATACCCCGACGCAATGGAGGTCGACCCTTCGGCCCCTCCTGTCTCTCTACGGGCGCATACACCGCATGTTGCCGTGCACCCTGGACTAGGTTTTCAGGCGTTTCCTAGCTCCCCTCGGACCGAATGGCCGGGTGCGGGTGGCACAGCCTCGCCTGTTGTTGGGCTCCCCACCTCATCGCATACGTCAACACGGGGTCCTCCCCACGGCGGGCGGAAGCCTTATAACACGACCGTTCGCCGATTTGCTGGGGAGGAATGTGGTGTCACCGCCAGACACCACACTTGCTAGGTGGTAGCTTTAAATCGGCCGCGGTCCATTAGTACATGTCGGACCCGCGTGTCGCCACTGTCAGGGATCGCAGACCGAGCGCCACCACAAGGCAGGTCTCGAGATACGGACTAGCACTCGCCCCAGTTGTATGGACGACGTAGCTAGCGATGAACACTGACGAAGCCTCGCTCATTTGCAGAGCAGATAGTTAGAATAGCCTTCAGCTAAGTCAATGGCTATGGCGTAGCAAGGCGCCATTAGTAACATTGCATGTATCTATGGAGTCTCACTTATATCGTCAATAGCGATGTACCAAGGATGGATTAAAGTTAAGTATTCCAGAAGCTACGTACTTTTCTTTATAGCATTCATTACGTATCCTGTTACAGACCTATCTCTTGCCTGCGTGAACTAAACGCGTGCCTTTCGGCTACTTCCGTGGCGTGACTGTCTTGCTACGCCACAACAGCTTCAGTTATGTCTAGCGAGAGTTCGTTGGAGGGAAGATGGAGCACTATTGTGTTTTCTGATGAAAGGTTTTTCTACCTCGGTGCCAGTGATGGCCGTGTATTGGTTAGAAGGAGGTCAGTTGAGGACTTGCAACCAGTCTGTCCGCATGCTAGGCACGCTGGACCTACACAAGGAGTTATGGTCTGGGGTGCGATTTCGCGTGACAGCAGGAGCACTCTCGTGGTTATCCCACGCATCCTTACTGCAAGTATGTACGTCAGTCGGGTGATTTGAGCCGCTGTACTCCCATTCTTGAATAAAATTCAAGGGGGTGGTTTCCAACGGGATAACGCTCGCCCGCATACCACCATTGTAACCCAACAGGCTGTGCAGAGTGACTGCATGTTGCCTGGGGCTTTTCGACCACCGGATCCATCTCCATATGGGACATCATCAGATGTCAAAGCCAGCATCAGCCACCAAGAGCGTTATTGACCCACCAAGTGCAACCAACATTGAACTCCATCCTACGAATTGACATCCGGTACCCGAACAACATAATTCATGGAAATTTGTATGATTGCGTTAAACACTGTGGCGGTTACACCAGTTATTATTGTATCAGCATTTCACATTTGCAATGGCTTACCTCCCGCTTGCATTAACTTGTGATCTTACAATATTAATCAGTTAACTATATTAGCTAGACAAATGTATTCCTGAAATGTCATTATTCTATATTAATTACTTTCTGGTGTCATTTTTTTACCGTCAGTGTATTTTGGTTTACAAGTGTCAAAATTCATTATGTACTATTAGTGCCTCGTCTTCTAATCTAATGCTATCATCACCATCTGATTACTTCGACCACATTCGATGACCTTTGTTTGACTTCCGTTGATATTCACCTTAAAACCCCTTCAATTCCATTCATTTGCCCTTGTACGTCCTATGACGTCTCTGGTAGAATTACGATATCGTCACCAAAAACCAGAACGTTTTTACTTCTCCCTCCTTTTGCAAATTTTTCCGTGGTATTGTTTAATGATTGCTCTCTTTGCAGATTGAAATCTGGTACACGTTGCTACAACCCTGTCTTACTCCCTCATCAACTACTGCTCCCCATTTAAGACTATCGAATCATCTAGCTGCTTTGTGATCTCTGTGTAAGTTGTGGATAATTATTCACTCCCTCACTTTTAATCCTAATGCTTTCACAGTATCGACGAGTGATTTGGAATCAAAAGTGTGTAAAGTTTCCTATAAATATACAAAAGGTATAATTGTAGATTTACCTTGTTTCAGTCTATTTTCTACGAATGGTTGCATGGTCAGTATGGCCTCACGGAGTAGTTGAAGTCTATATTTTGTAATCAAGACATCACCAATACCCAAATCTGTCAACACCTATTTCTTTTTGAATTGGAATTAAAACATTAATTGTCTCTCGCCCAGATAGCAACGTCGATTTCACCGAGGAAAATATCAGCGTTATCGAGGAAAAGATGTTATGGTGCCTAGAAAATCACTATAGGCGGCATCATTAATAGGCCACATCGTTCAGCAAAGTAAGACTGTACACATCATCGTGTCCGCCCCGGTAGCTGAGTGGTCAGCGTGACAGACTGTCAATCCTCAGGGCCTGGGTTCGATTCCCGGCTGGGTCGGAGATTTTCTCCGCTCAGGGACTGGGTGTTGTGTTGTCCTAATCACCATCGTTTCATCCCCATCGACGCGCAGGTCGCCGAAGTGGCGTCAAATCGAAAGACCTGCACCAGGCGAACGGTCTACCCGACGGGAGGCCCTAGCCACACGACATTTCCATCATAATCGTGACGCGCTATTGGAACATGGCTTTCTATTAATGGACTGAGCATCAGGTGGCTCTAAGGACTGTTTAATGCTGTTGTCATTAAGAATTTCCGACGACTTAAGGACATTCTGCTGTCATTCGTCCGCCAACAAAGCTCGCTCATGTATTTTGTGAATTACCAATGGTTCTATGGTAATATCATTGTGTACCAATAAACTCTGTGCTCACTGGTCGCAGAAACTCAAACAAGCGTGTACAAAACCATTCTACTTGAAGTCAGAGGATATTTCGCCTCCTATAATTTACAAACCAGCTGAAATATGCTTGACGTTCAATAAGTAATGCATCACATTTTTCTTCTCCGTCAATTTCGGTAAAAAAGAGAAAACAGAAACGAACTGTGTTGTGGGACATCGCGTATCATTTATGCTTTAGCCGATATTTAGTTACAAGACGTTTAGATTGATGGTGGCACTATACGTAGTCATCATAACGTCGTCTGTAAATGAGAGGTCTACCAAGCAGACAGCTGTCATTGAGTATGTTTTGGCGCTATAGCAGAGCATCGCAGATATTAAATAGGAACTTCAAGAATCGGGAAGCACGGTGAGTCGTTGGGCGAGGTGTCTTCAAGGTCGCCGGCTGCTGTGGCCGAGCGGTTCTAGATGCTTCAGTCCGGAACCGCACTGCTGCTGCGGTTGCAGGTTCGAATCCTTCCTCGGGCATGGATGTGTGTGATGTCCTTAAGTTTAAGTAGTTCTCAGTCTAGGGGACTGATGACCTCAGATGTTAAGTCCCATAGTGCTTAGAGCCATTTTAACCATTTCTTGAAGTCGCACGTACCTGTCCGATCTCCTACGTGCCGACCGCACACAGCTGTGACTCATGCCGTGTTTAAACGTGTGGACACTCTCATTCGAACTGATGGACGATTCACAATGAGACATCTCGCTTCACAATTTAGCGTCTCTGTTGGTAGTGCTGATTCACTCATCCACCGTTTTGAGTACTCAAAGGTATGCGCCTGATAAAGAGCAAAGAAGGACTTTTTGTACGAAGTCACTTGAGCGTTACGAGTCTTATCGTGACAACTTTTTGTCGAATATCATCACAGGCGACGAAGCATGGGTTCATCATTTCGAAATGGAAACACTGCCATACCACCTTTCCTCTGAAGAAGAGGCTCAAAGCCGCACCCTCAGGAGGTAAAGTCATGGCGACGTTATTCTGGGACTGTGAAGGGGCTATTGTGTTCGATGTTGTCCCTCATAGACCAACGATCAATTCTGAATAGTACTGTGCTACTTTCAAAATACTGAAGAAACGACTTCAGCGTTTTAGTTGCCACAAAAATGCAGACGAACTTCTTCCTCTCCATGACAACTCAAGGCCTCACACAAGTATATGCACCCAAGACGAGGTCAGAAAACTTCATTGGACTGTTCTTTGACATCCACACAACAGTCCGGATCTATTACCTTTCGGCATCCATGTGTTTGGACTAATGTAGGATGCACGCAACGGGAAGCACTGCGTGGATGATACAGTAAAACATTTTCTCCGACGTCGACCAGTAGAGTGGGACTATGCGGGTTACAGGCTCTTCCGCTAAGGTAGCATAAGATCGTCGCAAGCGATCGTGTATTGGAATCCTGAGTAAAACCAATTTGTTTTCAGACAGAAATGTGTTGCATTACTAGATGAACTCCCCACGTAGCTTTTGTCTTTACTGATTCTCCCAACGATCTGAATAATTCCGATGTATGTCGTCTACTTTTCCAATATAATGTTCCGCACTTCACCTTTGGTTCCATCGTGTAGACCCTTCATGTATTCCTTCCTCCTTCCAGCCTTTCCTTTTCTTCTTTGCTTAGTATGCACTTACCACTCTTAATAATCATAAAGGTGCCTCTCTTTAATTCAAACGCCTCTTTAATATTCCTTTGCGTTGCATCTACCTTTATGAAAACCACTAGTGCTTCTGTAGCCTTGTATTTCTCTTGTAATCATTCCTGTTTGGCTAGTTTGAGCAGAAAAATGGATTTTTTATATTTTTTCTATTTTTTTAAATTTTTTACATCAGATATCACTTTTATTTAAAAAAGGTGCTTATTAAAATATCCTAAAACTACGTAGTTTGCATGTTTTGTGCGAGTGTAAGGTTAGATTGTATGGCTCTCTTGCCTCAACGAGTCTCAATTTGGTTTTCGTAAAGCAAATCTATGGAGGAGACACCCAGTAAAAACATGTTCAAATATGTGTGGAATCTTATAGGACTTAACTGCTAAGGTCATCAGTCCCTAAGCTTACACACTACTTAACCTAAATTATCCTAACGACAGACATACACACCCCTGCCCGAAGGAGGTCTCGAACCTCCGCTAGGACCAACCGAACAGTACATGACTGCAGCGCCATAGACCGCTAGGCTAATCCCGCGCAGTGCACCCAGTAAAGCTTTAACTATTGTTTATGGAAATCCCTTTACATACGTCATTACTGTTATGATACAACAGGAGCTTTCGACCATCTATGATGGCCTACATTGTTCGCTCTGTTGCTGGCACTCCAAACTCCCAGTTGTTTCTACAACAGTTTATTGCAGCTACTGCTCTAGAGCGCGTGCCGTAGGCTGCCCAACGGGAAAGTACAAGGTTAGGGGAGAAAGACGACGAAAGTTTAGCCGCAGCCGTCTGTATGTTACCCCGTTTCCTGGCATGTGAAGATTGTGCCTCTCTTCCAGATCTGCGAAGCAGTCAAAGACGTCTATTGTGTGCCGCCTATACTGGTGATGTCTTGGTGGTGGTGTCCGAAAATTCCAGGCTCAGATTAGAATACGAAGCATGACATGTTGTCACACAACTGCAGTTGTAGTGTGCCGTGAAAATTAATTATAGCGTGTCATAAGGCATCATACCTTTTGTTGAAGGGAAAATTGTCAGTCACAAGAAATCCCACAGTAAATACGGAATGTGTTCGCATTCGTCGTACACTTTCAACAAGATATTTACCGGTTCAGTTCAATGAGAGGAGAACCCTTCTTAAGAAACGTGACGGCTCAGACGCAGAGAGCACGAAATACAGTGAAGAGCCAAAGAAGCTGTTACACCTCCGTAATATCGTGTAGAGCCCCCGCGATCACGCTGAAGTGCCGCAACACAGCGTGGCATGGACTCGACTAATGTCTGGAGTAGTGCTGGAGGTAACTGACACTCTGAAATCCGCAGGACTGTCCATAAATACGTAAGAGAACGAGGGGGTGGAAATCTCTCCTGAACAGCAGGTTGCACGGCATCCCAGATATGCTTAATAATGTTCATAGCTGGGGAGTTGGTGGCCAGCGGCAGTGTTTAAGCCCGGAAGTCTTCCTGGAGGCACTCTGTAGCAATTCAGGACGTGTGGGATGTCGTTGGAATTGCCCAAGTCCGCCGTAATGCGCAATGGACATGAATCGATGCAGGTGACCAGACAGGATGCTTACGTACGTGTTACCTATCAGAGTTGTATCTAGACGAATTAGGGACCCCATATCACTCCAACTGTACACGCCCCACACCATTACAAGGCCTCCACCAGCTTGAACAGTCCATTGCTATCATGCCGGGTCCGTGGATTCATGAGGTTGGCTCCATATTCGTACACGGCGATCCGCTCGATACAATTTGAAACGAGACCCGTCTGATCAGGCAAGATGTTTCCAGTCATCAACAGTGTAATGTCGGTGTTGACGGGAGCAGGCGAGGCGGAAAGTTATGTGTCGTACAGTCATCAAGGGTACAAGAATGCACCTTCGGCTCCAAAAGCCCCAATTGATGACGTTTCGTTGAATGGTTCGCACACTGACACTTTTTGATGGCCCAGCATTGAAACCTGCTGCAGTTAGCGGAAGTGTTGCACTTCTGTCACGTTGAACAATTCTCTTCAGTTGTCGTTGGTCCCGTTCTTGCAGGATATTTTGCCAGCAGCAGTGATGTCAAATATTTGATGTTTCACTGGATTCCTGATGTTCAGGCACACCCGTAAAATGGTCGTACAGGAAAATCCCAACTTCATAGCTATTCGTAGGTGCTGTGTCCCATCGCTCGAGCGTCGACCATTACATCGCCTTGAAACTCACTTAAAACTTGATAACCTGCCATTGTAGCAGCAGAATCCGACCTAACAACTGTGCCAGACACTTTCTGTCTTACATATGCATTGCCGACCGCGGTGCGGTATTCTGCCTGTTTATATATTTGAATACGCATGCCTATACCAGTTTCTTTGGCGCTTGAGTGTATAATAGACAAGATTGTTCACATAAGATCGTTTCTTATAAACTCCCACTGTGTGCTGTGAGAGCATATCACAATGCAATCCTTACATCAGTACTGGAATCTGTGTGGGCTAATAAACTTTGCTATCAATGTCACAGTATAATCCTTATGGAGATGCAGAAAAACGGGATTGTACGATTAAGCGGGGCATTTGGAACTATCGTCACGTAGGGGTTATTGGTAACTCTGAGAATTTTTCCAGTGAATAACACTGTTACATACCAAGCAGTATGTCACAGGCTACAAGTAGTAGGCAATGACACCGCGCATAAAGTTTCTGGGATTAGAGCAACTAGCAAATTGTAGTAGAACTGGAGAACCGAGGAGTGACAACGAAATTATGATTCCACAGATATGCCCCTTAGGGTGAATAATTACTTACTAAACAATATAGACAGCCTCAAAACGAAGCATTTCATCCCCAGCAGGGGTATGAGTCACTTGTTCGAAGGCTATGCTCCATATCCAAGCTATCTACACAAAATTCAGAGGCGAACCATGGACTTACGTGACTGTGGGAATGCAGGTACCTTGGAGCATACTGTGCTTCAGTATCACCATTACGGCACAGATAGGACAGACATCAGCTATATCATAATATTAGAGGATGTAGTAAAGGATGTAGTTCTGTAGAATCTGACAGATAACCCGACAAATAGTAAATCAACGCTTGAGATAGTGATATATTATCAAATCATGGCACATAAAATCTAGGATGTAAGAGACTAGGTGGGGTATCACACAGAGAAGTAACATCACGAGAGAATAGCATAGAAATACAACCAAACTAAGCAAGCTCAGCTGGGAGTAGGAACAACGTGAGAACAAGTGTAAGAAGAGGAAATGTGCACATGTCTCATTGGTCTCAGTCTCAGCAACCAAAGGCACTGGTGCCTGTAGGAGCGAACACGATACGACTCCCCTGGGTTTCACTTAGAGGGCGTGGGTGTTTTATTACACCTGGCATACTTCACGATGCGGACTTCATTGTTGATGATTATGGCTCAGTATTAAAAAAATACCCCATGAAGTACAAGAGCGTAGTTTGAGCAGTGTAAACCTACAAATAGTTGTAGCAAATTTAAGTTTTAATAGTTGTCGTAGTGCATGTTGTGAGGGGACACAAGGATAAATCGCTGCTGTCCATAAACAGCTGGAATCTATATTGGCGACAGTCAACAAGCTTCTGGCTAATGCTCAAAGGTGCAGTGACATCAGGGCGCCAGTGACTAGGCCTGTGACACCTTTGGCGTGTTGGAATCTGCTGGTAGCCTGGTTGACTCTGTGTCTTCTGATAAGCAAAATCTCACTGGTCCATCCTCATCCGAGAGTAAATGGCGGGCAATAGTTGGTTCGCATGTTATTGAGCGGAAGGAATAGGACGGAACGGGCCACACGGCTGGCTCCTTATGCCTTAGAAACAGGTAAGAGATCGTGCCCATAGTTGATGATACTTTTGACCCAGAATTGGATGCCCATTTCGGACATGTGCAGAGTGTGGGTATGCGAGTCATTGGTAGCTCGAAAGTAAGGCGGGTGAAGGTACCATCAGGAAAGAATACCAGTGTTCACTCAGCACGTTTGCCAGGGGGTCTCGTACATGATACTAGTATGATGCAGGCTCTGCCAGTACATATTGAGCGCACAGGGTGCAGCGAGCTGCTGGTAGTGGCACATGTAGGCAAGAACGAAACCTGCCGCTGGGGTTCTAAGGCCGTCCTTGGCTCCTTTCGGCGGATGGCTGATTTGGTGAAGACAACTAGAGTGACACGTAAAGGGCAGACTAAGCTGTCTATTTTAACATCTTTCCCAGGGTTGATAAAGTTCCTCTGGTTTGGAGCAGAATGGAACGCCTAGAGGCTGAGACGATTCACCGATGGTATCGGATGCGACCTCCGCTATCGTAAGGAGAATTTAGGCTTTTCCTTAATAGGCCAGACGTGCACTACACGCAAGAAGCGGCTACTACTGTAGCACTGTACATGTTTCGCGCATGTTTGTTCATACGTTAGAGAAAGCCCCTCTGAATCAGAGGCGAATTGCCTGCCAAAATGGAAGTTACAGCAGCGACGATATCCTCACAGAATGCTCGTCCTCACAGGTCGGTTATAGAGAAGAATATAATATTAGTAAACTCTAGGAGCATCCAATGAAAGGTCCCAGAATTAATATCGCTTATTGAAGGTTATAAGGCCCACATATCATTAGGAACAGAAAGTTGATTGAATCTGGAAGTGATGGGCCAATCGCCAAAGGTGACGGCGTATTTGTTGCAGTAAAGATTCAAAAAATCTAGCGAAGTTAACACAGATTCAGAATAACACTTACTCTGAGTGAAGTTAAACATCAAATGTCGGTCTAGAATCGTAATCGGTGGCTTTTGTAAACCAACTGGGTCAGAAGCTACAGCGGTGGATCACTTCAGATAGAACTTACATAATATTACGATAGTGCTTCTGATCATCCTGTTTTAATGGACGTTGCCTATAACTTGCCAGGTATAGATTATGAGAGTACTGCTATCGAAACTGGTTCTAGAGACAGGGATTCGTGTAGTATTATTCCGAATGCCTTCTCCGAAAATTGCTTTTAGAGGATGGAAAACTAACTCGTGAGGGTAACGTCTTAGATTTCCAAGAAACAAACAGAGCTGAGCATATCGAATCACTTAACGTAGTGGTGTGTCTAACTGTCGAAGTGTGAAGTAACAGATTGGCGTTGCTCAGTAGGAACTTCAATCGATGTATTGCAAAAGCAGATTATGCTGTAAGTGTTGAACACAGATAAGGGCTACTTGATTCCCAAACTATTACCGGAACAAATGACCATCCCGACCTCTAACTTCACTAGTATCGCGTATACACAGTAACGTATGGCACTAGGGACTACGAACCACGGAGGTGCCAAATTCTATTGTTCTAATGAAACACAGCCGTGTGTTTTTTTTTATATATATATCTCAAATACAACCAGTTTGGGCAACTCAATATAGAAATCTTCAGGCCCCATACCCTATTATGAAACTGGAATCGTAAATCCGACCGTTATGCAACAGATTTCTGTGAACGAGTGACACTGACAGAGTCAGTCAGTGAGACAATGACAATTACACGCAGATCGGTACTTATAGACAACAAATAATCCTGGTCCAGAGATACATACACGCAAGCTTTGCAAGTCCTTCTTAGTCTACGAGCGCAACTGAGTATATTGCTCACTAACTTAGTATACGGAGTAGGCTGCTGGTCATCCGATGCTTGTGGCTGGAGATCTACCCGATTTGGAACTCGGCCTTCCTTGACATTTGATTGCCTCTATAAACGGCATTTGGGGCAGTTTTCTTACAGATGGTATGTGGCAGGGGCGCTTTTTACCTCCAATTTGCAATCCGTATGCGTGAATTCAGCGGTTTCTCAATGCGTTTGACAACTTAATGCGCAAACGAAAGCGGCTTGAACTATACGCCTCACTCTAAGTTACAAGGTTTAACGCTACAATTTCATATACAGTATGTTTTTTCCACTGTGTTCAAACACTAGGGACTGATCGATGAGACGATACGGAACAAAAAAGATATAGTGAACTTATGTCCGGAAATACATGGTTTCCATGTTGGAGGCCATTTATTCAGTCATTGTTACAGAAACAGTGGTCCATTACGGGCAGTACCATGCAGCCACAGTTACATTATGTGTTTCCGTGCACCTCAACGCATGCGTGTACGCTGGGCTGTATGTTCTGCTTTACACTTTCACATCGGCCAGGCAGCAACCGGACAGTGTCAAAGGGAGCATGAATACGCTGCTCCAGTGTCTCCTCCACGTCTGGAATGAGCTCTGCTCACACGATGCTTTTCAGACGTCCCTATAACCAGAGAGAAACGCCGATAGTTCCGGCCTGTTAGGTGACGTGGAAGGAAGACTGGTCCCAAAGTAGAGTCGCCAATTATCCCGGGGCACACATTTCGGCTGCACCGATGCTGATGATTCGCTGAGATTCAGCATACTATCCCACAGATGACTATCATAAAAGTTCAAGATACCACTCCGCGTTAAGGTGGCCACATCTGTAAATAGGATGGATGAACAAATCCCGGAATTGTTGCCTGTTGAAGGCACCAGCAACAAAGTTCAGTGAGAGAGCGGCCTGAGCTGGCGAGGCGAGCGCATCGCTGCCGTTGCGCGCTACGCTTACTCGGCTGTTGAGAGCTCGTGAAGAGGTTTTTGTGCTGTGGGCGCCGCGGAGAGCAAATTGTCGTGCGTTGTTTTCACAACGCGTGCAGATTGTCGTGTTCCGCGCCTCGCAGCATGGGAAAGAAGGGTGCGTAGAGGAAACCTGCCGCTGCGAAGGGTCCTTCGGTTGTGCAACTCACTGAGTCTGCCGACCATGCAAGGAACTCCCGAGAAGACGAGTCGCGGCATGTCCCCCCTTTGTGCAAAGGCGGGTGGACAGCGCTGTTCGACACCATGACGAATTGCGCTCGGAACGAGGTGGTCTACGAGTCTTTCGATACAGACTCGCTGATCTGCGTTCGAGCTGCAAACGTGGCCGACCACAGGGCGATCAACGTCGCAGTGGCCGACCACATCGTCGACGCGCCGCCGGCGCGTGAGAAGGCACCTTCCGTAGGAAGGTTGACGACGACCGAGGCACTCCTCAGGGGGTTGCCCTGGTGCTGTGATGAGGCAGCGGACCGGGAAGGGCTGCTGCGAGCCGGGGTTGGTAATGCAACCGCAAGGTTGCACAACCGGACCAACACGAAGAGGGCGCCGCTCTATGGCGTGACCGTGCAAACGGTCGACGGCGGGAGCGACATCTTCGACTTGCGGAAGTTGCTGGGCTTCCCGGTTACGACAGAGGCTCTCCCGACCGCCATGGACCCTCAGCCCCAGTGCTTCAGGTTCCAGAGCGAGGGCCATGTTGCGAAGCATTGCCGCAACGCGGCGCGGTGCGTCAAGTGCTCAGGCGAGCACGACAGCCGCGCCTGCGACCGCGGCAGTAACGTTCTGCCGGCTTGTGTCCCGTGTGGCGGCCCGCACGTCGCCAGTTGGCGCGGTTGTACAGCTTTCTCAAGCCGCAACCGTGCCGGGGGCGGCGAGGCGGCCGCGGCCGCACCGACGCAGCGGCAGAAGCGAAGACGACGTCGGTAACGGCGTAGGGCGCAGAACAGCCCGGCGCAGCTGAGGGACGGCGCAGTAGCAGCTCCACCTACCAGGGGCAGGGACGACCGCTCGGAAACGGGCAGCCAGGACGCAGCTCGCGCTCCCGTGAAGAAATGTGACCTCGAACTCGGCACCGCCGTGAAGGAGGCCACTGCAGCCCTCAAAGCCGTCATGGCGGCGGAGAGGGCTGCCTTCGCAGCCGCCGTGGCTGCAGAGATGGATGAGGCCTTGAGGCAACTGCGAGCGGTCTTCGCCCAAGGCCTCAGCGCAGTCGTACCTGCGAACACTCCTGCGACCTCGCAGGAAGACGTTCGCGCGCCTATCCCAGCGGTTGCCCCAGCAGCACCGCAGGTGAAAGGCGCAAAGAAGAAAAACCGCCGCCCCAGCGGAACCGGTGGCGACGCCGACCGCTGAGGGAGCGGCCCCTCCAAGGGACCGAGAAGACAAAAAGGCAGCCTTCATCGCACGAGCGCGAGTGAACGGCCTGCATTTCTCCGACGCTGAAGCGGCGCAGCTCTCTGAACAAACGGAGCTGCTCGAAGCTACATTGCAGAAGGCCTGCGCCGTGCAGTAGAGGAGGACGCTGAACGGTAGCCGATCGCCGCCGTTCTGCACCAGCCTGATGAAGCTGCACCAAGTCACTGGCGACAAGCAGAGCAGAGGGCCTAACAGCAACGCATGCGTTGCCGCGCCGAACTCTTGTGTTAGAGGGAGGAAGCCACTGCGGCCGGCCCAGGAGACTACAAGCGAGCCCAGCCGCAGCACCCGGACTGACCCAGCTAACGATCACGCAGCACATAGGTAACAATGCACGATACCTCACGCTAACCTTACCTCACCTTGCTTGCTCTGTCGCAGCTAGCAAGCCGCTACTGCCCTTACTACCCGTCATACTGTCGCAGAGGTTTTTTTCCCTTGGCGCTGGCCTTGGCACCTTTTTTTCCTCTGCCCTTACAACCGCTACCCTTCAATCGTTTTCGACCACTTCTATCTTCTGATTGACCATCTTAATGAGTAATCTTACCCAGACGCATGGATAACATCACAGCCCGCATCCTGTGACGCCTGATTCAAAAACTAGCATGTTTACGGAGGTGACAGTAAAACTTTTGGTTTGGTCACCACGTTGGTGTGGGCGTGGAGGGGCCCCATCCTTTTTCCAAAGTTCAGTCTCTGTCGTCCATTGTGGCCTTGCGGTCTTCGGCTGGTTCGTATTTCTTGATTCAAAAAACTTTAACAACAGGCGAATATTTTGGTTTATTTTAGTTTATATGTCAAATGCTACCAGTTTCGGCAACTCAATATTGTCATCTTCAGGTCCCACACGCTAATGTCGTATTAATAGTCTTATCGAATGGTGCCATAAAATTATACAACACATTTCTGTGACGGATGACACTGACTGACTCGGTCAGTGTCACCCGTTAACAGAAATCTGTTGCATACCGATCGGATTTACGATTCCAGTTTCAAGGCACCATTCGATAACATTGTTAATACGATAATAGGGTATGGGGCCTGAAGAAGGCAATATTGAGTTGCCGAAACTGGTAGTATTTGAGATATAAAATAAAATAAACCTAAAGATACGGCTGTTTTATTTATTTATTTAATTGTATGGCTAGGGACCCCGTCGGGCAGACCGGTCTTTCAATTTAACACCACTTCGGCGACCTGCAGTCGACGACGATAATAGGATGATGAGGAGGACAGCACAACGCCCAGTCCCTGGGTGGAGAAAATTCCCCGATCGAGCCGGGAATCGAACGCGGACCCAGAGGATTGACAATCCTCACGCTGATCGTTCAGCTACCGGGGGCGGATGCGCTGTTGGTAAAGTTTTTTTGAATGAAGAGTGACAAAATTGGAAATTCTGTTGTTAGTAAGGCCTGCACACGCTTCAAGTGGTGAGAGTAGCGGCAATTGTCATGGAGAATGTTCCACACGGTCGTCTGGCTTAACCTGTACTGGCGGGCCAACTGCCTGGTACTGACAGGGCGGTCGCCTTCCACAGTGTTAATGGCATTTTCCTCCACGTCTGGTGTTCGACCATTTCGGCTACGTCCTTCATGATTTCCTGCTTCCTGAAACGATCCTGTCTGAGACCAACGGTGAAACACTGTTGCAAACATTGAATGCTGTGGTTGTTGTCGGCGGGGAAAGTTCTCCAAACACAACTTTGCTACCCCCCCCCCCCCCCCCCGCCATTTGCCTTTCCGTGAGTAAACACCATGTCAGCAAGCCCTCGTTTCGAGTACGGAACCAATGTGTGTAATGCTGTATCGCATCCACTATTAGGTGAGTCAGCAGGAGAAGTGAATGGGACACAACATTACCAATTGCTCCGGCAAGAGAGGGTGTTAGGGCATATGATGAACAGTATCAGCCTCTAAGAAGAAACCATGCATACTGTAATTGTGGCTGCATGGTACAGCGCGTATTAGACCGCAGTCTCTGTAGCAAAGTATGACTGATTAAATGGTCTCTAGCATGGAAACCATGCATTTTCTGACTAAGTTCATTAGACCCTTTTTGTTCCGAATCCTCTCAACGATCAATCTCTTAGAGTTTGTAGACAGCGGAAAAAATCGCCCTGTGTAGTTGATTTTTTTACTGCAATGTTGAATAAATAAAATAAATAAATAAACTAACAAATAAATAAATAGAACCAAGTTTTCGGCCGTGCCTGCTGTGGCTTATCTCTGGGCGGGTTGCCCAGTCTGTCCATAAGTTAACCCAATAGAAGGCCACTGGAACTATGGCTCAAAAGCTAGTTTTACACATTTAATAATAGTTAATTTTCAACATGGCACTACTCTACATCCAGAAAATCTTTAAACTCTCGTTCTACGTCAATAGTACAATTTTGGCACTCATGAAAGGGAACACTAATTACACTGATTTTGAGATTAATGATAATTTAGTTGTAACTTAGCTACAAAGATCTGAGAAGAGAAATAAAAATTGCCAAATCACGCAATTGTTTGATATTCATGGTCCAGTAGGTTATCTAATTTACACATTACACGAATCGTCTCAGGACCTCACGGTGTCAAAATAAAGAATTCCTGCTATGCAGATCTGTTATCCAAATTCTGTGATATAAATTAACAGTTGAAGCCTGTAGAGGGGAGAGGGCAGGGAAGGATCGTGGTGTACCTTCCTCTTCCTGGCACTTCTTACGTTGTTGTAGGAGCTTCACCGACAGTTTACTCATCGCACGTTCCATCTGTTCGCTTGAGAAGTATGCTCCGACTGAGGGTGTATCTTCCGTCTGAAGTAGGCCGATGAAAATTAAACGTAAAATAACACTAAAGACGTTGGTGCTCAAGAAGAGGTAGATTCACCACATTGAAATCACTAGGCCATTGCCTGGTACGTGATCGATCGAGGTGGGGTAGTGGCAGCACACGGAACTCCCATTCGGGTGGACGATGGTTCATATCCACGTCGGGCCATACTGATTTAGTCTTTCCGTGATTTATACAAACCTCTTCAGGCAGATGCCAGGATGATTCCTTTGAAACCGCCGATATCCTTCCCCATCCTTGAAACGTTTTGAGTTTCTGCTCCATCTGTAATGATCTCTATTTCGATGGGTTATGTTCCTTCCTTTTAGTCCGATACGTGACCTGCGGTAGTCTGGAGGACAGAGTGAGATTTTAGCAGTAGAATATGTTCTGTTGCGTTGACTGTTCATATCAGTGATCTGTCACTGACAAACACACGTTCAGAAGCAAGTACTTGGTGCCGCAGCTGGCACAATCATAATTCTTCGTTTCCTGGTTACTAATTACTTTTGCTAACGAAAGGCTTGTGCCTCGTTTCACTAACTGTCAACTGACGCTTAGCATGCTTCGGAATTTATAGGGCTATAGATACATCAGGAAATGTAGACGGAGAATTAAATGGTCACGTTTTGATACAACAGTTATGAGATGAATTTCGCTGTTACAAGTGAGAAGCGATCTGCAGAGATCGAAGGTATCTTGTATTTTATTTTATGAATTCCCGGCTTGGTTAAATCGATATCTTCCATCAAAGGGATGTTATTTGCACCGATGGCTTGTAGAAGATTGATTAAATAACGAACATTTGTCCATAATTGAAAACGCTCTCTCACACTGCAGAAACTCTGCCATACGCTTGATTGCACTATATTAATTAAACTAATGGAGATGAGAGACAAAATAAAATTTAATTGCTTTCGGTTGAATGATTGCACTTGATTTTTCATGTGTGAGAACCACTCCATGTATTCAGTACGTACGGGTACAAATGAAACTGGACTGAGATGAAGAAAGAAGATATACACATGTAAAAAAAAATGGTGGTGAATTACGTTTTTAAAGCTATAAAGTCGTATAGCTTCCATGAAACAGTAGTATTTGCATTCAGAATGTAGCTACATCAGACTGAAACATTAATAATTCGTCGTAGTCCATGGTAATATAGTCTCGGTCGTGTTGGGTTTTCGGGGTAGCAGAGATAACAAGTCTTTTGTGTCACTTTTAGTTCAATACTGAAAATCAGAGTGAATGTTTCAAATAATCACAGACATGAAAGTCATACAAACATAACATTAAGATATTGATGTGCCATAAACAACCATCCACAGCGCAAAGGATAGGAGTCTCTCATGGTAACAAAAATCCAAGCCTTAACTGTGGAAAAGTCTGGTTTCTTTTCTTGTTTTGTATAGTATCGCACACTGAAATACGAAGATTAATTCAAATCATATAATCCCTAGAGACCCAAAATAAGTGGAGACGTGTGCAGTCGATATTCAATATTCTTTTATCTATAGCAACTCAGTTATGTATAATTTAACTGTTGTATACAAAATAGGTCTAAAACACGTATTTCTAGATGAAGGAACGAGTAGTTAGAAAACCACTCAAAACATAGGGATTGAAAAAATTAATGAGCCGCAAGTCATGCACTTTCCGTTCATATTTCTACATGCACCAAAGCACTTGAAATATCATGAATAGCATTTTTTTTTTGTTCTTAGTATTTCATTCTGTCATTAAATATTCGGACCACTGAAGCTGAAGTTTTCAAAATGTTATCGCCTCGGAAACATTGAGAAAAGAAGAATTTTGTGACGAATAGTAAGACAAAGTCGTAACCAAATACGTGACCAGCAACATGACAGTGTGATAGAAAATTTAATGTTTTATTAACTTAAATATGATTTTGTGAATATTTCTGGGAAAGTGAAAATACTCTCACAAATTTACCAAACTGCGGAGTAAGATGTCCTTGTTTATCTTAGTGAAACACACCAGTAACGAATACAAATCGAGGACACAGCAGGAAGGCAAAGTATACTGTAAAGGACCATCTCAAGACGAATTTGCAAAATAAGCTGACTTGTGATGGTTTGTCTCACATTAACCTTTTTAAACTGTACATTTCAATGGTTGCTGCTGAATTTATTAACCTTATAAACGAAGATGTATGAGAATTTCCTTACCTTGGGCCTAAGCACCTGTACGATAAGTTTTTCCAATTGCCAGATGTAAGGCTAAAGATTTTCGTGGTCACCTAACCGTAGTTAGTTGGAGACAGAAAAAGGAACTTAGGATACTAATGGATAAATACACTCCTGGAAATGGAAAAAAGAACACATTGACACCGGTGTGTCAGACCCACCATACTTGCTCCGGACACTGTGAGAGGGCTGTACAAGCAATGATCACACGCACGGCACAGCGGACACACCAGGAACCGCGGTGTTGGCCGTCGAATGGCGCTAGCTGCGCAGCATTTGTGCACCGCCGCCGTCAGTGTCAGCCAGTTTGCCGTGGCATACGGAGCTCCATCGCTGTCTTTAACACTGGTAGCATGCCGCGACAGCGTGGACGTGAACCGTATGTGCAGTTGACGGACTTTGAGCGAGGGCGTATAGTGGGCATGCGGGAGGCCGGGTGGACGTACCGCCGAATTACTCAACACGTGGGGCGTGAGGTCTCCACAGTACATCGATGTTGTCGCCAGTGGTCGGCGGAAGGTGCACGTGCCCGTCGACCTGGGACCGGACCGCAGCGACGCACGGATGCACGCCAAGACCGTAGGATCCTACGCAGTGCCGTAGGGGACCGCACCGCCACTTCCCAGCAAATTAGGGACACTGTTGCTCCTGGGGTATCGGCGAGGACCATTCGCAACCGTCTCCATGAAGCTGGGCTACGGTCCCGCACACCGTTAGGCCGTCTTCCGCTCACGCCCCAGCATCGTGCAGCCCGCCTCCAGTGATGTCGCGACAGGCGTGAATGGAGGGACGAATGGAGACGTGTCGTCTTCAGCGATGAGAGTCGCTACTGCCTTGGTGCCAATGATGGTCGTATGCGTGTTTGGCGCCGTGCAGGTGAGCGCCACAATCAGGACTGCATACGACCGAGGCACACAGGGCCAACACCCGGCATCATGGTGTGGGGAGCGATCTCCTACACTGGCCGTACACCACTGGTGATCGTCGAGGGGACACTGAATAGAGCACGGTACATCCAAACCGTCATCGAACCCATCGTTCTACCATTCCTAGACCGGCAAGGAAACTTGCTGTTCCAACAGGACAATGCACGTCCGCATGTATCCCGTGCCACCCAACGTGCTCTAGAAGGTGTAAGTCAACTACCCTGGCCAGCAAGATCTCCGGATCTGTCCCCCATTGAGCATGTTTGGGACTGGATGAAGCGTCGTCTCACGCGGTCTGCACGTCCAGCACGAACGCTGGTCCAACTGAGGCGCCAGGTGGAAATGGCATGGCAAGCCGTTCCACAGGACTACATCCAGCATCTCTACGATCGTCTCCATGGGAGAATAGCAGCCTGCATTGCTGCGAAAGGTGGATATACACTGTACTAGTGCCGACATTGTGCATGCTCTGTTGCCTGTGTCTATGTGCCTGTGGTTCTGTCAGTGTGATCATGTGATGTATCTGACCCCAGGAATGTGTCAATAAAGTTTCCCCTTCCTGGGACAATGAATTCACGGTGTTCTTATTTCCATTTCCAGGAGTGTATATTTGTAGGAAAAGTAGTCAAGTTAAAGGTTAGGACTTTTATTCGTTATGAAATACAGAACCCAAACAGAGTTTAACAACAAGGAAGAGGCGACACTGCAAAAAATTTTAAAGCACAATTTACCTCTATGGTTCAACAAAAATTCGATTAGCACCATGGTAGCTGAAGGAAGTGTAGCCAAGAAAATTGCTAATTTAGGTACAGTAGAACAAAGCTGAATACGGCCTCTAAACAGAAAAATATCTCCATACAGAAGTTTTTGGATGCTGTAGTAAGCAAGAGAGGAGAATTGTTAAATCAAATAATACAAAACTGCATACAAATGACGATATTGTTTCAAAGACAGAATAAGAGAATGCCCTAGTTTTGTACCGGGTGATCAAAAAGTCAGTATAAATTTGAAAACTGAATAAATCACGGAATAATGTAGATAGAGAGGTACAAAATGACACACTTGCTTGGAATGACATGGGGTTTTATTACAACAACAAAAAAGTTCAAAAATATCCGACAGAGGGCGCTTCATCTGATCAGAATAGCAATAATTAGCATAACAAAGTAAGACAAAGCAAAGATGACGTTCTTTACAGGAAATGTTCAATATGTCCACCATCATTCCTCAACAATAGCTGTAGTGGAGGAATAATGTTCTGAACAGCTCTGTAAAGCATGTCCAGAGTCATGGTGAGGCATTGGCGTCGGATATTGTCTTTCGGCATCCCTAGAGATGTCGGTCGATCACGATACACTTGCGACTTCAGGTAACCCCAAAGCCAATAATCGCAGGGACTGAGGTCTGGGGACCTGGGAGGCCAAGCATGACGAAAGTGGCGGCTGAGCACATGATCATCTCAAAACGACACGTGCAAGAGATCTTTCACGCGTCTAGCAATATGGGGTGGAGTGCCATCCTGCAAAACATCGTACGTTCCAGCAGGTGTTTATCAGCCAGGCTGGGGATGATGCGATTCTGTAACATATCGGTGTACCTCTCACCCGTCACGGTAGCAGTTACTGACGTTTCGCTGTCCAGTGCCATCTGTCGGACATTTTGTGAACTTTGTTTTTTTTTTGTTCTAATAAATCCCCGTGTCATTTCAAGTATGTGTGTCAATTTTTACCTCTCTATCTACATTATTCCATGGTTTATTAAGTTTTCAAATTTATACTGACTTTTTTATCACCCTGTACACGAGGAGGATTATATGAATAAGACATTACAATCTTTTACTGCTAATAATACTCGTATTTTAGAAATAAGAAAAGACCCCACAGCGAAATTTCTGTTACAGGTAAAATGAACTATGGACAAAAACAATTTGTCAATAGCTGGCAATCGAAAACTCAAATTTAAAGTCATAAACGCCCAGCAGCCAACCATGAACATTTACTTACAGCTACAGAGAGAATATGCCACGCAGGTGGTACTTCGTTGCTCTTAATGGTGTTCTGTTAGGCGTCGAGGAACCCAGCGGGAGAAAACCTTTGAGTGCCCGAACTGCTGAACTAACGTCTCAGCACCAGCAACAGAGACGGCCAGTTGCACAGCAAGGTGTTTGATTGATTATTATCCTTCGATCACCTCGAATGAGAGGGTCCGGACGTTCCAACACTGTGGGAGCCACAGTTGTGCGACCAGCCGGTACGCGAGAAATCGGACAGGTTTGCGCGACCTTGTTGTGACAGTCAGAGACACGTCGACCAGCGACTCACTTTGCTTTTGTTCACTGACAGGTCTCCGTAGACATTCTGAAGCGCCTGTGAATATCTGCGATGCTTTGGTTTTCCACCAAAGGAAACCCAATGACAGCGCTCCGTTCAGAATGAACCTCCATTACAGACGCCATTTTGAAGGCTACGAATAGCATCGCCACCTATCAGAAATGGATGAAATTGTTGGGTGTGAAGCGGGAACTATTTCCCCAAAAATTACGCATTTTTACAACCGAAACTGCCCGAGAAAAAAAGAAATTGCACTACTCTACATACTCAATACCCCTCGTACATTGACACTGCTAATATAAACATGAAACTGTCCGCCCCCGGTAGCTGAGTGTTCAGCGCGACTGAATGTCAATCTTAAGGACTCGGGTTCGATTCCCGGCTGGTTGGGGAGATTTTCTCCGCTCAGGGACTGGTTGTTGTGTTGTGTTGTCCTAATCATTATCATTTCATCCCTATCGACGTGCAAGTC
The DNA here is from genome assembly GCF_021461395.2 of Schistocerca americana. Classification (NCBI taxonomy): domain Eukaryota; kingdom Metazoa; phylum Arthropoda; class Insecta; order Orthoptera; family Acrididae; genus Schistocerca; species Schistocerca americana. The sequence goes on along the minus strand of NC_060123.1, from coordinate 383,050,663 downwards.
GCCGAAGTGGCGTCAAATCGAAAGGCCTACCCGACGGGATGCTATAATCACACGACATTTATTTATGTAACATGAAACCGGAAATGCGGAGTAATACAAGTCCACTATTCCGTCTGGATGCTTCATCTCTCTTCAGTACAGATAATTTTGTTTTATGGTGCATAATATTATTAATATGAACAACACATCCTCGATCAAAAGGTCTATGGTGAGATCGTTGCTTTTTAGTGGTATACACTACAAATAACCGGTGAGTGGAAATGTAGCAACCCACAAGTGGTATCTTGCGTTCAATGTTTTATCATAGCGAGGTCTGTTTTACGGCTTTACTTATTTATCTTCCTATATTTCATAAATTTTTTCCTTTTTTATATTTAAGGTAGCTTTTATATTGTGATTATTTAGCAGGAGAAATAAATAAAACCTGCACATATTGGCATTCTTTACCACTTCCGGTCGGAGTTTACGTCTTTGTAAAGAATCGTTTATGCTTTTAGTTTCAGTATACGAGTCACCGACTTAGGAAGTGAGCTTTGCGACTAGAGATGGCTTTGTATTGTAGGATTGTACTGTATACAATGCGTTTGGTGTCACAGAGAAGAAAATATTTAGTAAATATTTATTAATGAATTTCTTAAACTATATACTGCGACTTTCGGATCGCTGAATGTCCTGATGACAGTACTTGGCTCTGAACCTGGTAGCCAGTAGGCAACATAAAAGAGTGACATTGTATTCAGACAAATATTTTTTCTGAACTTGCTGGTGAGTTTTCCAACCGACAGTATGTCGAGAATTTCTAATAGTACCATGTGTTTATGAAATTTGGTATACTCTGTGCGGTTATATAAACGCTCTAATCTACTGGAGTGCGCTCCCCGGTCTCTGCTAAATTCACTTTCATTTTGTTTTTAGTCTAAGTTGGTATGACGTCAAGTTCCTTTAGCTGTAAGCGTTATAGTTATGCCGATGCTGTAAAATCGTCTTAAATCATTGTTCACACCCGTCATACAGCGACTCCTGTGTTATATACATTTTACTATATACAAACCAAACTGTTGGAAGTATGGGTCAATAAACCCATAAAGAGCGAGAGAAAGAAGGATGCGAAAGCTTGCTCTAGCCGTGCAGCAACTCAAAGAGAACTACCAAGAGAAAGAGACACAATTTGGTCCACACTTGTGCAGACTGCACAGTGCTGGGTGGGACATCGCTTATGAGATGGAGCTACGTTGTGCACAGACAAAGCACTGAACGGGAAACGTAGGTGGAGGTGGGGGATGCAAAGCAACATGCACATATGTTGCATAACTTGTCAGATACAGCTCTGTAATCGATTGTATTGAAAGGTTGTACCTATACCACCAAAAATTGGATAAATATAGACGTTCAAAGACAATAGGTTGCCAAAGGGCACCGATATGGTCACATAAAGTCACTGGAGTACCTATATGGTTACATAAGCAAAACATCAACCAAAGCAAAGCAATTTAATAAAAATCAAAAAGCGATCGTCACATAAAAAGGGTGACCTGTGTCTGTTTTTGGTCATCATGAGCCACGCTCTAAAGGTGGCAGGCGGAGAAGTTGACATGGAACAGGAACCGTATGTATGAAATGTAGGTGTCAAGTGGTGGAGCATAAAATTCCTGCTCCTTCACCTGCTATGACATGCTTTCTTTGGGGGTATGGTCTGATGATGTTCAAAAAATTTTAATGCTTCAGTAATCCAATTCGTCTAAGAAATTTATTTGCGTACCTTGTTCCTACCAATTTCGAATTTCGATGTATAAAGAAGCACAAATTAAAAAAAAAATGTTTTGAATATATTTGGCAATCGAGCACTTTTATTCTCAGCAAGAAGCCCTGGTCGCTATGATTCCGTTGAACGGTTTTTACCTTATGGAGTGGCAGTCGTGAAGTTCCTTTCCTCGATATCCCGGAAAATATGCGTTTGCGGACCCCACATAAGGTGATTAAAAATAATCACTTATCAGTTTATCGATCCCGTCAATTTTGAGTCGATTACTACTTTCGAGGGGTTTTCTGAATAATGGGGAGGGGGGAGGGATGAGACGTTGAGCCAAAATGTTTTAGAGTTTTTCTTTTTAGATTGTACACAAGTGACCTACCCTAATATGACCGGAATCGACTGATAGTGTCTTTTGCCTCTTAGTTGTTAGCGTATGCAATACTCACATTGCGAAAGGAATGTCACTTTTCATAATACCGTCGAATGTTATACTAATCCACTTTATAGCTTGAAGTACTATGCTCTCTTCAGTTAGTTTCTAATAATTTCCTTTATCAACTTAGTTTCATATTATCTGCGACTCAGTTTATGCCAGGTTGCGTGTCGTACCGTCTGGGTAACAGCAAGCCGTACCTAATGCTAGGCACACAGATTCATCCTCCCACAGCGAGCAAGCACGGCTTGTTAACGCGCGTGGCGCAGTGATGGTAGGTGGCCTCACTAGTTTGCCCTTCCTGCTGTAACGTGCCCAAACTGCGGCTGCGGGAGTGTGTGTACAGCAGGCCCGCTTTCCAGCAGTTACCGTAAGTGTGCTTGTATGCCACACAAACACCGGACCAGTAGCCAGTGTGTTCCCTGCTCTCTATCAGCACAGTAATAGTGATACGCTACGCCACAGGTAAGAAGCTATAGCGAAAGTGGTCGAGAATATGTCTAGGGGCAATGCTAGATTTTTAAAGGAGATCATGTGATCGCTACTTACACAATTACAGGGCATTACAAAAATTTCGAATCACAAAAACACGTTGTATTACCATGCTTAACACGGTGGAGGAAAACTGTTGGCATTCTAAATACACTCATGCTCATAAATTAAGGATAACACTTATACATGGTGAAACAAGGCTTTGGTGGGTGGTTGGCGGGCTTAAATCACCTCGGTGCATTTGACTTGCAGTCGTCGCACGGTGGCATTGGCAGCAATCCACATACGCAGAGGTGCGTTGGTGCATGTCAGAGTGCGGTTCATCGAGTAAATGTGCAGACGTTTTTAGACGTGCTAATGGTGACTGTGTGTGGAAAATGGCTCAAAGAACACATATTGATAGCGTTTTGAGGAGTAGGACACTAGGGCGTCTGGAGACTGGTCAAACACAGCAGGTCGTAGCACGGGCCCTTCGTGTGCCACAAAGTGTGATCTCAAGATTATGGAAACGATTCCAGCAGACAGGAAACATCTGCAGGCGCTACAGTACGGAACGTCCACAGTGTACAACACCACAAGAAGACCGATATCTCACCATGCCCCGCAGACGGCCACGGATTACTACAGGTAACCTTGCTCTGGACCTTACCGCAGCCACTGGAGCAGTTGTCTCCAGACACACTGTCTACAGACGACTGAACAGACATGATTTATTCGCCCGGAGACCTACAAGGTGCATTCCACTGAACCCTGGTCACAGGAAAGCCCGAAAGCCCGTAAAGCCTGGTGTCATGAACACAGTACATGGTCATTGGAACAGTGGTTCCTGGTTATGTTTACGGACGAGTCCAGGTATAGACTGAACAGTGATTCTCACCGGGTTTTCATCTGGCGTGAACAAGGAACCAGATACCAACCCCTTAATATCCTTGAAAGGGACCTGTAATGAGGTAGTGGTTTGATGGTGCGGAGTTTGAATATTACTGGTACACGTACACTTCTGCATGACTCTGTCAGAGGAACTGTAACAGGTCAGGTGTATCGGGACGTCATTTTACACCAGTATGTCCGCCTTTTCAGGGGTGCAGTGGGTCCCACCTTCCTCCTGATGGATGATAAACCACGGCCCCACCGAGCTGCCGTCGAGGAGGAGTACCTTGAAACAGAAGATATCAGGCGAATGGAGTAGCCTGCCTGTTCTCCAGACTTAAGCCCCATCGAGCACGTTTGGGATGCTCTCGTTCGACGTAACGCTGAACGTCTTCAAACCCCTTGGTCCCTTAAGAAGCTCCGACAGGCACTGGTGCACGAATGGGGGGCTATATCCCAGCAGCTGCCCGACCACCTGATCCAGTCCTCACGAATATTGAAATCAAGTGACAGTTGACGCCTGGAAAGATGCGTCAGTTCAACCTCGTGCTCACCAAACAGTCCTGGGTGAGGTGTGACAACAATGTGACGTATCATCTTGGAACACAAAGCCACCACTGGTGAAAAACAAATGTGCGACGGGGTAGACGGGATCAGCCAAAATGATCGCATATTCCTTGGCAGTAATATGACCTTACAGTATAATGATGGATACCATTGCATATCACTATATGACCAAGAGAGGTGGCGCAGTGGTTATCACATTGTACTCGCATTCGGGAGGACGGCGGTTTTCATTGATTTCCCTAAATCGCTTCAGTCAAGTGCTGGCATGGCCCCTTTGAAAGGACACGGCAGACTTACTTCCGTAATCTTATGGCACCGATGACTTCACTGTTTGGTCCCCTTCCACAAACTAACCAACCAGTCAACCACGGTATGTCTTCGTCAACCCCCGACATGTGTCATTGTTGGGACGTATGCCAGACCAGATGTTGGAAACAAACTGTTGTGACTTTGCAAGACAGCCAAGCCACTATGAGATAGCCGAAAGGCACGCGTTTAAGCTCACGCAGGCTGGCGCGAGGTCTGGAACAGTTAAAGGAGTTGAGTCTAGTAAAAAAAAGGACGTAGCTTCTGGAATACTTAACTTTAATCCATAATTGGTGAACATCGGTCTGACGGTACATGCATCACAAGATAAATAGCAAATGATAATGGCGCCTTGCTAAGTCGTAGCAAATGACGTAGCTGAAAGCTATGCTAACTATCGCCTCGGCAAATGAGAGCGTAATTTGTCAGTGAACCATCGCTAGCAAAGTCGGCTGTACAACTGGGGCGAGTGCTAGGACGTCTCTCTAGACCTGCCGTGTGGCGGCGCTCGGTCTGCAATCACTGAGAGTGGCGACACGCGGGTCCGACGTATACTACCGGACCGCGGCCGATTTAAAGGCTCCCACCTAGCAAGTGTGGTGTCTGGCGGTGACACCACACAAACAAGACTCACCCGACCAAATAACGTTCTTTCTTTGCTCCTTAGATCAGATTTTATAGCTTCGGCACTATATTTTCCTGTTAAGGGCATTTGCATCAATGACAGAGTGGTTTTGGATTTCCTGTTCGCTCTCCACGTTACTGTTTACGGAGCTCCCTTCCTGTTGTTTCGGTGCCGACAGGGTTCTTCAGTGACTTTTTCAGCTGTCGTTCGTTATTTTGCGTCGCCATCCTCTTTAATGACAGTCCGTCACTGAATTTTCTCATTTTGAGAGTACTGATTGGCGATTTGTTTCAATTGTTAAAAACCTTTCAATAGCAAGATCACATTATTTCTATATTGAAGACAACCGGTTTTAATAGACATTGCTGTCAGCTTCAGGACTTAAATACCTTTTTCTCGCAAAATATGTTCATTTTATGCTGAAATTCACAGACAGGATGTCAAGTGGACAAAATCAGCGCATTACGTAGATTGGTCATCGCTAAAATACTTAAAAACATAAAGCACCTTGTGCAAAAGGCCATGTCCACATACATATTGCTCACAGATCATTACTGCATCATAGAATCATAGTACACAATAGCTCATCTGTTTACATATTCTGAACGTATTCTATATTCTACACAGCGGACCATTTGAAGTAGATGCACACTGTTTAGAGTATGTCCAGCAGATGTAAACAGATGTGCCATTTTGTGCCGTTTTTGTAGGATGTAATAAGCATCTGTGAGCGATTTGTATATGGACATGGCCTTTTGCACAAAGTGCTTTATGTTTTGAAATATTTTAGCGATGACAATTCTTTCATAATGTGCTGATTTTTATCCATTTTACATCTTATACTGAAGTTCTGCGTTAAATGAACATGTCTTACAACGAATAGATTTTTAGGACCTGAAGATGAGAACCAAAGACTATTGAAACCGGTGGCTTAAATAAAGAAACACTTTATGCGACCTTGGCTGTCGAATGGTTTTTGTTCGTCACGATCACTAGCACATACTTCCCTAAACGTTGTAACATAGCGGATGATGTTTTTCACTTTCCCTTTATGGCGCCTTTTAAAACGCTACTCTTCAACTCCCTTGGTTTCGTAAGTACCTACCATACGCAAACCAACAATTTTCCAAGGTTCTAAATCACTTGCCGCCAACATATCGCACTCACAACGACACAGAAAACTGTCCTCACCACGAATGACAGGTGCAACGAATTTAGAGCATTGCAAAGGTGCCGTTCGTTATCAAATACGTAGAACAGCGCTCACTGCAGGCTTGACTAGAATAAGCATATGTGTTCAAGAGCGCACTTCTCGGTGTACTTTCATATCTTTGTGCATCCCCTGTATATCGTCTGAAACTCTGTAATAACGTCACACGCACGCATAGAACAAAATTCCCTAGCTACAGTTGTGTGTGCCTCCTGCGATTATTATTTGTGCCATGGTCGGTATATGGGAGAAACAGTTTTGTCCAGCCTGGTAGTAATACACTCATCTTTCCCTAATCCTCCTAAATGGTATGTGGACAAAACTTAAGGAGCTAGCTCAAGGGAGAGTGATATTCACAGCGTCAATCGATCTACACAGCACAGAGCTGCAAAAATGTTTTTTAAAACCGTGGCAGAGAGCAGACTTTTGCAGTGGTGCCTAGTAGTGCATCCGTGTTCTAGAGGAGGCGTCTTTGAGCGTAATCAAAACGTCCTGCGTCTTGGATTCCAAACTCTCCACTGAATAACACTGGAACCGCTAACTTTCCCCTGACGACCCCTGTTTCTTCTTCTATCACGACATCAGATATGTCATTCTAACCCCCCCTCCCATCAAACTACCTCATAAAGGCGTTAAATGCATTCTTTCCACCTATCCACTATCTCATCTGCAGTTAATGGTGACTTTACTTGTGGTGAGTCATTCCTTCCGAAAAATATTTCTCCACAATTTTCATATAGTCAATTTGCCTTAGCTTCCGTGCACCTTCTGTTTATTTCATACATAACTGACTTGAATTTCTGAATTCCTGATTTTCGCTGAACCTTTTCTTACTTCTGTCGTCGATCCCACGTATTATTTGTTCTTTTACCTATCGCTTTCTTCACAGTTACCATTCTTGTAGCTATGATTTTCGTTCAAACTTCTGTGATTGCTCTTTATGGAGATGAGCGTTGCTCTTCAACTTAACCGCCTACTGAACTATTAATTGTCGCAGTAAGCATAGCATCAGAAAACTTCAAGGGTATCTCGTCATTCCTTAGTAGTTCCTTATCTCTTAGTTGGTCATTGATTCTTCCTGACTTGTCTGTTCACCTTCGGCGTACTTCTTATCAATACAGAATTGTGATCTGACTCTATTTCTGCCTCTGCGTACGCCTTACAATCCAATATCTGATTTCGACATCTCTGCCTGACTATGGAGTCTTCCCCTATCTCCCGGCTTTTCCTCTAGCGATTCTTGAAGAGTGTATTCGCCATTACCAGCTGAAATGTATTATAGAATTCAGTTAGTCTTTCTCCTCTCTCATTCATACAACCAAGCCCTCAATCTCCCGTCCATCAATTCTGCTACAACCGCATTCCAATCCCCCATGACAATTAGAATTTCATCTCCTTTCACTTCCTGAATTAACTGTTCAGTATCCTCATTTATTTCTCTAACTAACCAAGGAAAGGATAGCATTCTACGAGTCAGGGCGTGGAATGTAAGAAGCTTGAACTGGTAGGGAAGCTGGAAATTCTGAAAAGGGAAATGCAAAGACTCAGTATACATATAGTAGGGGTACGTAAAGTGAAATGGAAAGAAGACAAGGTTTCTGGTCAGATCAGTATAGGGTAATATCAACAGCAACAGAAAATGGCATAACGAGAGTAGGGTTAGTTATGAATAGAAATGTAAGGTAGGGAATGTATTACTGTGAACAGTTCAGCGATAGGGATATTCTTATCACGATCGAATGCAAACCAACACCAACAACGATAGTTCAGATACACATGCCGACATGACAAGCTGAAAATGAAGAAATAGAGATAGTATATCAGCATACTGAAAGCACGTAATAGTCATGGGGGACTGGAAAGAAATTGTAAGGGACGGAGTAGAAGGAAAGGTTACAGGAGAATAGGGGCTTTTGACAAGGAATGAGAGAGGAGGAAGGCTAATTTAGGTTTGTAATAAATTTCATATAGTAATGGCGAATACTCTCTTTAAGAATCAAAAGAGTGGGAGGCAGACTTGGAAAAGACCGGTTGATACGGGAAGATTTCAGTTAGATTACATCGTGGTCAGGCACAGATTCCGAAATCTGATACTGGATTGTAAGTCGTACCCACGATCAGATATAGATTCAGATCACAATGTAGTAACGATGAAGAGTAGGCTGATATTTAACAAATTAGTCATACACAAGGAAGCAGGGTACGAAACTACTAAGCAATCAAGAGATACACTTGAAATACTCTAAGGCTATAGATACAGCAATAAAGAATAGCTCAGTCGGCAGTACAGTTAAAGAGGAACTGACATCTCTAAAAAGGGCAGTCACATATTTCGCAAGAAAAACATAGATACAGTAAAGGACAGAATGAGAGGAGGAAGTACAAGAATTTACAGGGAAATTCAGGAGTACAGAAATACAAGTCGCTGAAGAATGAAATAATTACAAAGTGCAGGGAAGCTAAGACGAAACGGCTGCACGAAAAACGTGAAGAAATCACAAAAGAAATGATTGTAGGACGCACTGACTCAGCATTTAGGAAAGTCAAATCATCTTTAGGTGAGATTAAAAGCATGGGTGGTAACATTAGGAGTGGAACGGGAATTCTACTGCTAATCGCAGAGAAGAGAGCAGATAAGTGGAAAGAGGACGCTGAAGGCATCCATGAGGGGGGAAAATTTGTCTGAAGTGACGGACGGAGAAATAGGAGTAGATGGAGATGAGATAGGGGATCCAGAGAGCTTTGGAGGTCTTAATAGTAAATAAGGCAGAAGGGATAGAAAATATTCCATCAGAATTTCGAAAATTATTGGGGGGAGTGGCAACAAAACGAGTGCTCACGTTGATGTGTAGAATGTATGTCTGGCGACATACCATCTGACTTTCGGAAAAGTGTGATCCAAACAATTCCGAAGACTGCAAGAGCTGGCAAGTGCGAGAATTATCGCACAGTCGGCTTAACAGCTCATACATCAATTCTGCTTACAAGAATAATTTACAAATGAAGGGAAAAGAAAATTGAGGATGAGTTAGATGATGATCAATTTGGCTTTAGGATAGGTAAAGACATCAGAGAGGCAATCCTGACGTTGCGGTTCACAGTGGAAGCAAGACTAAAGAAAAATCAAGACACGTTCATAGGATTTGTCGACCAGGAAAAAGGATTCGATAATGTAAAACAGTGCAAGATGTTCGTAATTCTGAGAAAAATTTAGGTAAGCTATGGGGAATGACGGGCAATATGCAATAAGAACAAGAGCCACGAGGGAATAACAAGAGTGGACGGCAAGGAACGAAGTGCTCGGATTATAAAGGGTGTAATACTGTTTAATCTATTCATCAAAGACGCATTGATGGAAATAAAAGAATGATTCGAGAATATAATTGGAATTCAAGGCGAAACGGTATCAATGATATGATTCTCTGATAATATTGCTCTCTTGAGTGAAAGTGAAGAAGTATTATAGGATCTGCTGAATGTAACGAACAGTCTAAGAAGTACAGAACATGGATTGAGAGTAAATCGAAAAGAAGAAAGTAAAAAGAAGTAGCAGACATGAGCAAAACGAGAACTTAATGTCAGAATTATTGGTCTCGAAGCAGATGAAGTTTTGAATCCTACTACCTTGCAGCAAAACAATCAATGACGACGGAACAAGGACGACATCAGAGGCAGACTAGCATGGGAAAAAAGGACATTCCTGACGAAGAGATGTCTACTAGAATCAAATGTAGGGCTCAATTTGAGGAACCCGTTTAAGATGTCCGCGAATAACTGCCATGGTAAGAGATGGAGCTCTAGAGAGTAAAAACTGTAGATGAAAGCAGAGAGTGGAGAACATCCAGCAAGTAATTGAGGTTGTTGGCTGCAATCGGTACTCTTGAAGAGGTTAGCGTGAGAGAGCAATTCACTGTGAGTCGCTTCCTGCTCACCCACACACTCAGTCTTCCATCAATCAACAACCACAGCTTCTCAGTTCATCTCTCGTATTCACGTTTCATTTTTACTCAAAGTTCATCTAATGCCGTAAGGTCTGACATCTTGGTGTGCAGTTAACTATACTACAACGACGAATCCAGCCATATGCACAACAGCGCTTTCAACGGACTAGTTTGATGAGAGAAAGAGACCCTGGGCAAAGAGACTGAAAGGAACCGAGGTAGGTTCGGCTGGAATAAAACTTCAAAGTGGTTAGGTAGGGAAGACACATGCGCGTCACGACCTCACGAAGGAGTACGTTAAATGTACCCGATGTCGGAAAGCATTCGGAATAGGACATAATTTTTTGCTTAAAATGAGGCTTACCACCATAGCTCCGAATATTGACCATTCATTCCTCTTGGGACTCATTGTGCATAAAAAACTTCTAATAATCAGAAGCTGCAAACTGTGCTTTCCACTCTTTAAAAATCGAAACTTACAATTTTTTTACTCAGACAGTCGTTATTGTATCAAATCTAAGTTGTTAGTTCTCTAGAGAAACATATTACGATCGAAATAATGAGTTTTATAACGTTGCACGAACGTTACTCGATTCGTTACCTTTTTATGCTGCTTATACTCTGTATCATAATAGTTATAAGCAAGAACAGAAAACTGTGCTTCGAGAATAATTCCCAGGATCTGTTTGTCCTTCTTGAAAACATTCTCATAACGTTTACGAAATAAAAAGCGTTGGCTGCAAGCGGCATGTTGTAGAATGATTACAAGAACACTTGAACTCTGCTACATAAATTTCAATATCAGTGGAAAGCAGGTTTTCCCTCCTGCATTAATTCATTTTGATGTGTTGGGTCGATATCCCTGGAACTTCTTTCAGGGTTATAAATTTCCTCGAAGTTGGCAACAAGTGGCTTTAGAATTAATTACATGAGCAGAAAACTCGTTAACGACCATTTAAACAGGAGGACTGATACGATGCCCTGGTAGCTCGTTATCGACACTGGATCGTTATCGAAACAGGGATGAGTAAATAACTTTTCTTCAGTAATTAATTCAAATGACTGCGAGTTCATTTTACTGCGAAGGACCGAAAATGAGTCGCTCCCGAGGCAGGCGCCTTTGTGAACCCTGAGGAGTTATTTGCGCCGGCAACGGGAAATGTGATTAGTTTGGCAACGTTGTTGCCGTGTTGCACAGAGAAGATTGGAATTTCTGTCGTCGTGTTACGCAACCATAAATAACTTTGGGTCTGCGTAGCTCGCTGTCAGGTATCGAGGCACCGTAAGCAAGTCGCTGCGTAATTGATTCAATCTATACAGGGTATTCAAAAATTAATATACGGGTTTTAAGGCTTTGTAACATTGATTACCTACAACTTGCAATTATCAGTATTACATCAAATGAAAGAGCAACTGGAACAGTTTTGAAGAGTGTGGAGCGACCAAAAGTGACTGAAAAACGTGTTGAACAAGTGATAGTCATTTACAGGTAGTTCCAAGAAATCGGTTTCGGACGCTAGTCGTGAATTAGCAATTCCAGTGACGTCTGTGAGGAGAATTGTAGGAGACGCTTACAGCCACGTCCTTACCGTTTGCTGTTGTTACTAGTTCTGTGGCCTACAGTCTATTGTTAACGTGCCAACTTTGCAAACGAAATGTAACTGCATGGCGATGAAATTTTGTGCATCATGTCATCTTCAGTGATGATTCGATATTTAACGTAAATGGAAATGTGAACACACATAATGTGCCCATCTTGGGGTCAGCAAATCCTGATGCACTAGAACTACGGCTCTCTTTTCAGTTGGAAGAATATGAACCACAGAACCTTGTTTTGCTCTATGATAGTGCGTCGCCTCACTGGCGTAACTCAGTACGTGATTGGTTAAATTATGTTGCTCCCGACCACTGGATTGGCCGTAAGGAGCTGGATGACAGAGGATGCTTCGCATGATCTTCATGCTCACTCACGCTCTGCGATTTTTACCTTTGGGTGTTCGTAAAGGATCACGTTTATGTGCCTCCGCTACCAGCTGGTCTATCCTACTTTAGAAACAGCGTTGTTCCAACAATTAATGCAGACACACTGATCAACGTTTGGCAAGGCCTCATCTGTCGATATGATGTGTGACGAAGGTGCTCACATTAAACTGTTGTAACAGAAACAGTGTGAGTTGCTCTTTTGTAGAAACATTAAGTGGGATGTGTACAGTAGCACGTTACTGAAGCTATTCGATAGCTCTCTCATCCATCGAAGAGCTTTTATACAATTAGAACACACACATTTATTAACTGACTGAATATTGAGATCTTTCATGATACTTTATCGAGTTATTTACATTAAGCAATTAAGCAAGTTTGTTAAGACACTAGACAAACATTTTTGAGCGCAGCAGTTCTGTTCCACGCTACTCTATTAATAAATTTCTACGATTTTTGTCATTGGTCCATATTTCATTTATAGGCGGTTCATAGGATTTTCCTTTCTTGAGAGCTTTCAAATTTAAGACAGCCTACTACTCTACATTTGGACAAGACACTTATATTTTTTAAGAAGATAAGTGTCGTGGAATATATTTATCTGGTTTTCACTAAATTAACATGGTCTCGAACAACAACATCTGAACTATCACCTGTTTGGGGGTGTGCATGTTAGACTCATCCTCGGGTAAGCAGCTAATGAATGTAGCTAATTCAACTGGAAATGGCATCGTTTATGCCGTTTGCTAGCATGTACAAGTTGCATTCCAGTGTTTCGAAACGTATAACCGTTGGACTTGCACCCCTTACGGATTACATTCAGTTCCCTCCAGCCTCAATCCTCGATTTGTGTGGTGTTTGTACTATGAAGATAGCACGGCAAACAAGAGGCTCTATGCAATGTATTTATTTGAAGCATTCTAGAGTTGTGAACTTGCGTGGTTTATACCACGCTTTATTTATCGCTACAGACAGACTGAATCGTGACATGCCGTCACGCCGCCTTCAAGGGTGTGAGGGAGCAGTTATCAGGCCAGTGAATAAGTGCGGTGGCTCAAGCATGCTACCACTCCTACAGACTCAAATTCCATTCGAGGAGGTTTTCCAGTATAAAAACAATTATTGTTTCAACAGTGCTGTGGGATGCAAATGTCAGAAGCAAAAACATAAAGGAATAAAGACTAATCGCTTAACAACATATATTTATAGCTTACAGTATGACCCGCCAGGGTAGCCGAGAGGGCTAGTGCGCTGCTTCCTGGACTCGGGTAGGCGCGCCGGTCCCGGATCGAATCTGCCCGGCAGATCAACGGCGAGGGCCGATATGCTGGCCAGCCTGGATATGGTTTTAGGCGGTTTTTCACGTCCCACGCCTCAGTTACACGGCACTCAGACATTTGAAACACGTTCGCACTCTTTCATGGCTTACACTAGACGCAGATAGCTAGGATACACTAATTCCGTCCCGGGGGGTTCGGTGTGGCGGCAGGAAGTGCATCCGGCCACCCTTTGAAACTAACACTGCCAAGTCAGGAGTAACAAGGCCGACTCCGCATTGCAGCGGGACTAACATCACAGAGTGCGATAGTAAAATGTCCTTAAAAGTGGCTCTCCACATCGCAGGTAGGAAGAATTCCTATGCTGCGGCACACTAAATCGGTACAAGCACGGACTGGCTTAATTACTGGAAGGTAAGGCGTGGCCAGTTATACTGTACGCCCTTTGTAGTACTGACTCACCGGCTAAACTAAGGCATTCCTGGAGGATTCTTAACAGTGTAGGTTTGTTGATGAGCTGCGGTGCTACACATAATCTAGATTCAATTGAAAGATTAATTTAATGCACTGACAGGGAAACATCACCATCTTGATATCATATTTTGAGGAGAAGAAATCGCATCCACAGCTAAACATTGTGCGCGGAAATAGAAAGAGTGCGATATTGAAATGTCATAAAAAGTGGCTCTGTCTTCTGCCTTATACTAGACTGTTATATTCTTCTCACAAATATTCTTAGAAATGCTCTAAAGTTCTATCAGAATAGCTTGTGACCTCATTTCACTATTGAATCAAAATACACTGGTGTACACAATTTAAGGACGAAAGTAGCTTCCACGAGATGTGTCACTCAGAAGTAACACAGCTCGATGAAACGTGGACTGCACATAGAAAGAACTGCTGCAGTATACAACAGGAGGTACCTGAAAAAAATGAGATCAACAGCAACGACGTTTTTATTCAAAGGCAATAATTAAAGTCACTTCGGTTTATGACGGTCACCTCGGCATTACAAAAGGGCGGAAAATGTTTCGTAGCAGGGTGTGTGATCACTAAGGACTGCAACGCACACTCAGCAACGTGCAGCTATGTCAGCCACAACTTTGTTGAGGATTTCATGTGATACGGCTTTCCATTCCTCCACCAGCGCAACTGACAACTGCTCGATGGGCTTTGGTGGATGAGGACGTGCTTCTGCACGTCTCCCCGATGCGTCCCACGCGTGCTCGTTGTGACTGAAGTCGTAGGAACGGGCAGCCAAGACCATTCGTCGAGTATCGTCTGGTAACAAGAGCTGTCACTCTTGAAGTTCGATATGGCCGCGCACTGTCATCCATGAAAGTGAAATCATTGCCGATTGCACCTCTTGAAAGACGTACACGGGAAAGCTAGTACACTGCTACAATGACGTTGTCCAAGAAGTGTACCGTGTTCCAGGATTTGGAGATGAATACGTCCATGCGACATTGTGTCACCCAACACCATAACATCTGGATCGCCAAAATAATCAAGTTCAACTATGTTCCTCCTGCATTACGGGTTCGCACCTCTCTCAATATGAAGATATGTCCAACAATGTCGAACATTATCGTTCTGGTGGCCCACGGGATATGATGTGAGGAGGCATAGTGTTACATGGACATAGTGACTTCCCAATCAATTTGCAGGTCAACAATAATGTGACACCATACCTCTTTCCCATGTGCGGCTTTTCGGCTGTGGATTCGACCGTGATTTCATTTTTTATGGACGACAATGTGCGACCTCATCGAACTGCGCCGGTGAAGGAGCTCATCGAACGTGAGGACATTCTGCGAACTGACTGGCCCGCTCGTTCGCACTTTTGAAACGTGTCGAGTATCTAGATG
The DNA here is from genome assembly GCF_021461395.2 of Schistocerca americana. Lineage (NCBI taxonomy): Eukaryota > Metazoa > Arthropoda > Insecta > Orthoptera > Acrididae > Schistocerca > Schistocerca americana. Next base: position 383,035,341 of record NC_060123.1, on the reverse strand, counting down.
TCTTTTGCTGTGAGGATCCTATTCTGGAATGCATGTATGAGCACCAGTCTTGTTTTTGTAGATGAGTAGCTTGGTATGAAAATGGAAATGAGCGTTTGGCGTCATTGGCCGGGAGGCCCCTCGCGGGGCAGATCCGGCCCCCATTGGTGCCTGGTCTTATCACATTCGACGCCACATTAGGCGACCTGCGCGCCGGAGGGGGATGATATGATGATGAAGACAGCACAACACCAAGTCCCTGAGCGGAGAAAATCCCCGACCCAGCCTGAAATCGAACCCGGGCACGTAGGTCGGCAACGCGTCACGCTAACCACTCAGATATCGGAGTAGACAGCAGCTTGGTAGCCCGGGTGAAGAGGTTTAATGATAACAGGCTCGTTAGATGTTGGCCGATATTGGTCTCTTTTTGATTTCTTAATGTGTCTTTCAAATAGATGACAGTCAGTTCCAGCTGCTCGTCTTTGTCAAGTGCATAGGTTGTTACTGAGGCCGACATTTTCTCCTTGCGTGCCGTTCCAGCACCTATACAGTTTGTTTTCTGCTGGTTGATGCTGAATCCGATACTCTGATAGTCTGTTCTCTTCCACTGCCTTCGGGCTTCTTGCTACTGTATTTAAGTCATCCGCATAATCGAGTATCTCACTGATTCATGGAACATCCGGCCAAACTCCACTCCCACCGAAACCATGTGACACAATCGGAAACAGATCTCGTACACAAATGAATTAACCGACTTCTTTGTCAACTGAGGTGAATTTATGTTGGTTATGGAAACACGGTCAATCTAAATTCGGATTCACATTCTGAATATAAACAAATATTAATAACCTTAACCCCATCCCGGCGGAGGTTCGAGTCCTCACTCGGGCATGGGTGTGTGTGTTTCTCCTTAGCATAATTTAGGTTAAGTAGTGTATAAGCTTAGGGACTGATGACCTTAGCAGTTGAGTCCCATAGGATTTTACACACATTTGAACATTTTGAACCTTAACCCCACATACTTTAAAGTCCCACAATCGCTGTTTCATTCAGGAATATTAATAGTGCGCGTATTTACAAAAGTCGGTATGGCGATGTATGAGTTAGAATTTATACCATTGTCCCGTCATAGGAACTTCACAGGATGTTTGTGGTGGACAAGTGACATGTTTGAGTCATCTTGGAACTTTATAATTGTTAGCAGTTAACCTCTCTGTTATAAACAACACCTCCCTTGTAGCGTCCGCCACTGTACTAGAAAAGCGTTTCTGTAGTGCTATAGCTGTGGGTAATCGGGACGAAACGCTTGTGTGACCGTTCCCTCCAGCGGTTGTTGCCAGTAGCTAAATCATGACGATGCCACAGCTTTTTTATTCAAACAGCTCCTCATTCGTCGTTACGAGGCTGAGTGCACTCAGTTCAAGACTTCCCTGCCTCAGAACAATCCGAGAATGTACGGGAGACGAACCGTTTCCTTCCGCATTCAAGGCAGCGACGCTAAAAATTAAACTTCGGAGAAAATCATGAAAATTTATTATACACAACGACAATATATGAAACCCGTCTCAATGCGCTCCCGACTTTAGCCACCAATTCATTTATAAATATAGTCAAAAGCAACGATCCTGTTCATTGGGTAATACACGAAATTATTTTCACAAATGACGATTCCTCCCCATTAGGAAAGACATGCTGATGCCAGAAGGTCCTTAATCTGGTCACAAATAACGTGTGATACTCCATAGATTCGTATTTTGTTCGCTTGTACATTAAGAGATTGTGCAGTACTCTATCGAATGGCACCATAAGTCAAGAAACACAGTATCAGTCTGCACGTCGTTTTATTCAGTAGCTGATGAACTAACGGAAGCACCTCAGCCAAACAAAACTACTTTCTTAAAAAAGTTACTACACGAATGAATGTCGTTATCTGTAAATAACAAAATACGTGAAAAAGAGGAGAGTTGCTTAGTCCTATAACAGACTGAAGTCGGCGATAAAGGCTCATAGTTACGTGTACATATACAATGGCTTTTCTCAAATATGGGGACGAAGTGTACTTTCTATAATTTCAGACGTTTCTATTTATAATTAAATTGAGTAATAATGTCGTTACAACTACAATTTGTTCATTTCAGTTCTACTGATGTGAGGAAAAATACCCCCAAAGGTAATAAAAACAATGTATTCCTTGACAAACTAGGGGAAATACGTAAAGAACTGGAAACCATTCATTTTTAATCGATGCTAGAGTCCTACTTCTAAAGCCATCAACTGTGGTTAGCAGTTTTCCGACATAGCGTTAACTAAAAATAGCTGCCTGCAGTGTATCGTATTTGAGACTAACATTATTTGCGAAACTTGCAACAGGCTGCAGAGTATAAGCTGCAGTCGGTTTCAATGCTTTCAACGGATTTGTAGCCAAACGCTTTTAATAGACATAAAAAGAAAAGTATGAAACTTTTCCGTCCCCGTCAAGTGCCCCTCTACCGTTATTATATAATCATTATTTTGCCTGAGTGTGTCCCTGTGTGCAGCACATGCATCGTAATATGTTGCAAATAGACACCGATGTATACATACTGTCCAAGAGTTGAATTGATTGAAATGCGCTGACATGCTGGTAGAACAGCACTCCCAGGACCGGTGTCCCGTTATTAAAACGCCCTGTTTCGATGACCAGCGAATTCTGTAATCTGGATGGGATGTTGCTATTGAAGCCACTGCTTTATCCGAAATCCGGCTGATCACCCCGTTATTGCTAACTGTACGCGCTGCGAACACGGACGCTGCTGCACCGCGCTATAGAGTCTCGTGAAAACCCGAAATTCCACAGTGACTGCATGAAACTTATGGATTAGTTGCCTGGAAACCGATCGTACCAAACCTTTGTTTGTCTGGATGGAACAACAGCTAAAATAATACGATTGTACTGAAGAGTTCTTGCAACACTTTCGTGATTATTCGGTATATTTTTGCTCGAGACAGTCGCTCACTTGTTATTTCCGACAGTATAAAAAGTGTTTACTGCACATCAAATGCGGTAACAACAAATCCGTATACGCCTTCTGAGGTGGAAGAGGATGTAGGGTGTGGTACCGTTGTAAATTCGTTAACCAATCTTTATGTTCACTGTATTCCGTTGGTACCATAACGCTGCGTAGGGAAGCCGTGTTCTAAATTAGTGGTTATATTTGGTGTCTCTTTGAAATATCTACCTCCAAATGTACATGATTACCCAGCAATACACAGTTGACTGCCTAGCACATGGTTCATCGAATCGCGTTCAAGCTTTTTCTCTACCGCTCCTGTCTGGAACATCTTGCGGGAAAACCGACCTCTTAAATCTTTCTCTGCGAGCTCCGTTTTCCCTTATTTCATTATGTTGGTCGCTTCTTCCTATGAAGATGAGAACCAACAAAATATTTTCCCACTTGAGGTCAAAGTTGGTGATACACATTTTACGAGAAGATCCTGCCGCAGTATGAAACGTCTTATTTTAATGATTTCCAGCCCAGTTCGCATATCACATACGTGGCACTGTCTCCCCTATATCGTGATAAAGCAAAACAAGCAGCCCACCTTGGGGCTTTTCAGAGTCTTCCATCAATCGGAACTGATGCTGATCTCACAGCGCACAGCAGTAATGCAGAAGAGGGCAGCCAAGCGTGGTCAAAGCAGTCTCTTTAGTGGACCTGTTTCTTGCTTCCCAAGGACACATTAAGTCGATACCGTAGTCTACATTGAAGAGCAAAAGAAACTGGTACACCTCACTAACATGGTGCAGGACCATCGCGAGCACGCAGAAGTGCCGCAGTAAGACGTGGCATGGACTCGACTAATGCCTGAAGTAGAGCTGGAGTGAACTGACGCCATAAATCCTGCAGGGCTGTTCATAAAGCCGCTAGACTACGAGGAGATGGAGATCTCTTCTGAACAGCACGTTGCAAGGCATCTCAGATATACTCGATAATGTTCATGTCTGGGTAGTATGGTAGCAAGCGGAAGCGTTTATACTCAGGAGAGTTTTACTGCAGCAGTTATGGACGTGTGGAGTGACGCATTGTTCTCCTGGAATTGCCCAATGGGCATTAATGTATGCAGGTGATCATACAGGATGCTTACGCACGTGTCACATGACAGAGTAGTATATACATGTAACAGGGGCCCCATATCACTCCAACTACATCCCCCCCCCCCCCCCCCACATTACAGAGCATCCACCAGCTTGAACAGTACCCTGCTGACATGCAGGTCCCACGAATTCATGAGGTTGTCTCCATACCCGAATACTGCCATCTGCTCGGTACAATATGAATCGAGACTCGTCCGAATAGTCAAAATGTTTTCACTCATCAACTGTCCAGTGTCGGTGTTGACGGTCCCAGGCGAGGCGAAAAGCTTTGTGTCGTGTAGTCATCAAGGGTACACGACTCAGTCTTCAGCTCTGATGTTTCATTGAATGGTTCGCTAGCTGAAAATTGTTGATGGTCCAACACTGAAAGGTGCAGCAATTTGCGGAAGGGTTGCGCTAATGGCCTTACCGCAGTGGTAACAGCGGTTCCTGTCAGATCACCGAAGTAAAGCGCTGTCGGGCTTGACTAGCACTTGGATGGGGGACCATCCGGTCTGCCCAGGGCTGTTTGCACGCAGAGTGCACTCAGCCCTCGGGAGGCAAACTGAGGACTACTTTATTGAGAAGTAGCGGCTCCGGCCTCGTAAACTGACATACGGCCGGGAGAGCGATGTGGTGACCACATGCCCCTCCATATCCACAGTCAGTGATGCCTGAAGCTGAGGATGACACGGCGACCGCTCGGCACTGTTGGACCTTCGTGGCCTGTTCGGACGGAGTTTAGTAGTTTAGTTTGCACTTCGGTAACGTTGAAAGATTCTCTTCAGTCATCGTTGTCCCATTTCTTGCAGGATCTTTTTCCGGCTGCAGCGATATCGGAGATTTAATGTTTTACCAGATTCCAGCTAATTACGGTACAGTCGTGAAATAGTCGTACAGGAAAATCCCCACTTCATCCGTACCTCAGAGATGCTGTGTCCCATCGCTCGTGCACCGACTGTAACGCAACGTTCAAATTCATTTAAATGTTGATTACCTGACACAGTAGCAGCAGTAACCGATCTAACAACTGCGACCGACACTTGTCTTATATAGGCGTTACCGACCGCAGCGCCGTATACTTCCTTTATGCATATATCTGTATTTGAATTCGCATGTCTATACCAGGTTATTTTGCGCTTCAGTGTACATCATTCCAGAATGGTAGAGGCCACTAATTCCTGATAATAAATTGTTTTTATACTAGACTTGATTCTTTACTTGCTTTCAGGCTAAAAAGAGTTGTTCCCTGGCGTAATTTCATCAGTTTTTCTACAAGTGTTGAGACTGTGGTAAGCAGTGAGTGAGCTACGTGGAGTGCTCCTCGTATCGGCAGAAGATCGCTATTGTATGAGTAGTAGTGTTATTTTAGACCAGTCCCCAACAAAACTTCTGGAACCTGGAAGAAAAATTAGGCGAGACATACTTTAGCCCAGTGTGGTTCTCACCCCCGATACGTTTCAGTCAGTTGTCTCGTTACTGTAAATCAGTAACATGGAGTGGGCAAAGACTCGTGACTGTAGCTTTCAATATTCCAGGCAGCGGAAGTTATGTAAAAAACAGTATCACAACATGTTTATGAGGTACGACAGAAAATAAATATGACTGTTCGTGTTACTAAGCAACTATCTCAACTATCTGTTGCATCGAATCAGTGCTCCACTTTCCTACAACCTCGGACTCTAAGATACGTTCGAAATGAAACGTTTCGGGGGGGGGGGGGGGTGTAAAATATAAATCACTGAAATAATCGTAGCGTATTGCTTGCAGAAGAAGATGTCGTCCCTAAGAGAGCACTGGGATCCCAAAATTGCCGGTAGAGGGACAGGGACGCTCACTCAAGTGACGACAGGACGAGCACATACACACGTCGACCATACACTGCACGCAGTCGCCTGAAAACAGAGAAATAGAGGCAAAGGGATGTAATATGTTCCGTGTGGCACCAATTTTGTATGCTTCCTCAGGCGACTTTGTCATATTTGCTAGATTTGAAGTGTTGACACTATGTCTCATCTCCAGCGACCACTCGTGACTGGAACTCAGTCCCTTCCTTTACATAGATCTAAAGATGTTTAAGAAAGAGTACCATTCGACATGCCTCCAGTGCCCCTCTAACAGTGAGTTTAGGACCTCACAATTTTTAAGGGGATCATCTTCTCCAGCATGCAATGGCATTACGACCCTAGCAGAAGTGTAAATTTTATAGCCTCCTACTTATTTTTTTCTGAATGGACCTTTTATGTCACTACATTGTTAACTTTTCACCATAATCTTTCAACTCAATATCATGTCAGTTGACGGGCAGCTACAACAGTTGGGGATTTTTGACGCACCTCCTGCACAGCCTTACAGAAAACGAAACGCAGAAATGTTTCGAGAATGTAGGTGATAGACGTCGTAGGCGAATATTATCTGCTGAAGTGATGGAACACTAGTTAGTTGGAACGAAGAGAATTGAGGGGAAGAAGCACAATTTCACAAAAATTCCAACTCAAATCTAAGCTGTGGCTATTGATCACCAAAGATACTACTGCTGTCTGTACTTTCTAGTATCTATGTTCTTACAACAACGAACTTAAATGGGTGAGTATATTTTACATGAAAGTTGTAAATACACAGCCATCTCAGATCGACTCCATATTCCTGAATTTCCAGAAGGCTTTTGATACCGTTCCTCACACGCGACTATTAATCAAATTGCGTGCATATGGAGTATCGTCTCAGTTGTGTGACTGGATTCGTGATTTCCTCTCAGAGAGGTCACAGTTAATAGTGATAGACGGTAAATCATCGAGTACAACGTTCCGCAAAGTAGTGTCTTAGGCCCTCTGCTGTTCCTAATTTACATAAATGATCTAGGTGATAATCTGATAATCTTGTAAAATCATCAGATGATCAATTCCAATTAGAAAATGGTCTAGAGAGAATTTCTGTATGATGCGAAAAGTGGCAATTGGCACTAAACAAAGAAAAGTGCGAGGTCATCCACATGGGTACTAAAAGAAATCCGAAAAAAATTTTGGGGATACGATAAATCGCACAAATCTAAGGGCTCTCAAGTCATGTAAATACGTAGGAATTACAATTACGAGGAACTTAAATAGGAGAGACCACACAGATAATATTGTGGGGAAGGCGAAAAAACGACTGGGTTTTGTTGGCAGAACACTTAGAAGATGCGACACACCCACTAAAGAGACAGCCAACATTACACTTATCCGTCCTCTGCTGGAATACTGCTGCGCGGTATGGGATCCTTACCAGGTAGGATTGACGGAGAACATCGAGAAAGTGCAAATAATGGCAGCTCGTTTCATGTGAGAGTGTCACTGATATGATACGCGAGTGGGGGTGGCAGTCATTGAAACAAAGGCATTTTCTTTGCGGTGAGATCTATTTACGAAATTTCAATCACCAACTTTCTCTTCCGAATGCGAAAATATTTTGTTGACACCCAACTACGTCGGGAGAAATGATCTTCATAGTAAAATAAGAGAAATCAGAGCTCGAAGGATTTAGGATTTCCCTTTTCCCATGAGCTATTCGAGAGTGGATTGGTAGAGAAGTAGTTTGAAAATGGTTCGTTGAACCCTCTGCCAGTCACTTAAGCTAAAATTGCAGAATAACCATGTAGATGTAGAAGATAAAAGTGAAGCACCAAGAAGTTGAGGAGGGCAGTAAATGCAACATCACGGGGTTTAGAGAATATGTGATGTTATTTTAGTGACTGCAATATCGAGTCAAATTTACAAATAACTGGGCAGTATGAGACCCTTTATCCGTCTGACGTTGGGCATACTCGGGCGTAGATGCATAGACTGATTGCGTTGCAAAGGCTGCCATCAAGCTATTTTATCCTCTCAAGCGACCGGTAGCAACTATTTTACCTGGTTCTTGGTGTCTCAGATAGTGAGACTGGGAAGGAGTTAATGTCAAAGCTGCTTTCACTCATGTTCTATGGTAGATGATTATGTGGATCTTTCTGGCCACATAAGTAGCAGCTGAACATCAAGCGTACAGTTCATCGGTACATTTGCCTTTGGGGTGAGTATTGTGCTGTTGAAAAACTTCACTAGGGTTCTATCATATGAGATGTAACAACTGAAGACTTAGGATGCCCATGACGTGTCGCTGCTCCATCAAACCTGACCTAAGCCGTAGCCGATGGTACCGCACACTGTGTCGCAGGAGTTAACACCACTGCTGCTGTCCAAAACATTAAGATCTCTCCCCACGTCGCTGCCTTATTTGTCAATAAGTTATCCACGTTGGCACGGAACTGTGATCCATCACAGCACACAACAAAGCGTCTTGCACCAGCAGTCAGTGCTTCCCTGTCACGACACCAATGCAAGCGCATCCCTTATCGTTACGGTGTTGACGGCAGCCTAGCTATGGAATGATAATTCCCTAGCGTGGCTGCTGTTAGTTTCTGACCATGCTGCTATTTTCTGACCAATAGCGTGGTATCAGACAGAATGTTGCAGGGAATCCATTACTTGTTCTTTGATGGCAGGAGCAGATTTTAAGGAGTTACAATGCGCCTTGTGCACTATTAGCGATCCTCCCTTATGATGTTCGTTCATGATCGACTCGAACCTTGATGATGAGTATGCCTACGCTCACATTCCCATGCAGTCTAGCTTGTGGCCACAGTCACATCTGAATGGCCCACAAATCTGAACATTGCACGATTCGACCAGCCGATCAGATGGAGACTCAAAATGAGACCCTGTCCAACTGTCTCACATTAGAACGAGGCATATCCATGGCCTTCAAGGTGATCCCTCATCTGACGCTATTCACGCCCCTTATGTACCCTACTTTGCTTGGTAACAATATTAAAAATGAACAACGCTAATGTAGTGTGGTAGCAGTTCTACCTCTCACAGAGATTTGCAACATTAATCGTTTACATGCCTGCTGATAGCGTGTATGTGTACCAAGTTGTTATTACAACTGGTCATATCTTCTCGATGCTTAACTTTCCAATTTCTAAGGCTTTTTTTTTTTTTTGTCAGGAATCTGACATCCAGATACACGTGAAAACTTTCTGTTGCCTCTATGTGTAGTGGCACTGGCCAGTATTTTAGGTAAAAGTGTTCAATCTTTAATGTAATGGACTTAAATTACCACATAGGCCGCCACGGATTATTGCGGTAACAGCGCTGGCCGTCACCCATGCTATGTCAGCATGTAGGGCACAATAAAAGATGCGCAAGGGAGTTGCAGAACGAAGATGGCTAGCTGAGTGGAGCAGTAAACTGCTCCGGGCAGCAAAGAACTTTGTAGTAAGCGGGTCATTGTCACAACACTAGTGCAAATCTCTTTGTTATGGGGAACGTGACTAGACACCAGGTTTTGGAGCACCAAATGGGCACTAACAGAGTGTAAATGAGGCTGAATTTGAGGATAGGATGTTATTAGATTCAGGGACTTGGTTTTCTGCACGACACCAGAGCACCACTGGACCGCGAGATGACTGGGCAGCCCCAGCAGCAGCCTCCGGTTAGAGACGAGGCTGCTCCTCCCACTGCATGGGTCCTTCACTGTCACAACACCAGACGCCGTCCGCCCACTATCCGATGGGCGAGTGTCAGGACCTGCGCACCGTCATCTCCGCCAGCGTCGTGTGAAAAGTACCGGGTCCGCCGCCGTGCGTGTCACTCATCGGGGAAGTTCCGCTGTCGAAACTGGCCGTGGCCTTGCCTTCGCTTCCAGGCCGTACTCGTGATGTAGCACTACTGGTCGCCGTCTTAGCAGCCGACGCCAGCTGCACCGTCAGAGCTCACGAGGAGAGGCGTGCCTGCCTCATGTAGAGTGGAGTGCCTCATGTAGAACTGAAGATATAATAAATTTATATTGTTAAACTGCCCACAGCGATTCCATTGTTTTCCCACCACCTGAAGCATCATCATGCACGCACTACCCCTACATCTACATCTACATTTATACTCCGCAAGCCACCCAACGGTGTGTGGCGGAGTGCACTTTACATGCCACTGTCATTACCTCTCTTTCCTGTTCAAGCAGCGTATGGTTCGCGGGAAGAACGACTGCCGGAAAGACTCCGTATGCGCTCGAATCTAATTTTACATTCGTGATATCTTCGTGGGGTATTAGTAGTGGGAAGCAATACATTCGATACCTCATCCAGAAACGCACCCTCTCGATACCTGGACAGCAAGCTACACCGCGATGCAGAGCCCCTTTCTTGCAGACTCTGCTACTTGAGTTTGCTAAACATCTCCGTAACGCTATCACGCTTACCAAATAACCCTGTGACGAAACGCGCCGCTCTTCTTTGGATCTTCTCTATTTCCTCTGTCAACCCGACCTGGTACGGATCCCACACTGATGAGCAATACTCAAGTATAGGTCGAACGAGTGTTTTGTACGCCACCTCCTTTGTTGATGGACTACATTTTCTAATGACTCTCCCAATGAATCTCAACCTGGCACCCGCCATACCAACAATTAATTTTATTTGATCATTCCACTTCAAATCGTTCCGTACGCATACTTCCAGATAATTTACATAAGTAACTGCTACCAGTGTTTGTTCCGCTATCATATAATCATACAATAAAGGATCCTTCTTTCTATGTATTCGCAATACATTACATATGTCTATGTTAAGGGTCAGTTTCCACTCCCTGCACCAAGTGCCTATCCGCAGCAGATCTTATTGCATTTCGCTGCAATTTTATAATGCTGCAACTTCTCTGTATACTACAGCATCATCCGCGAAAAGCCGCATGGAACTTCCGACACTATCTACTAGGTCATTTATATATATTGTGAAAAGCAATGGTCCCATAACACTCCTCTGTGGCACGTCAGTGGTTACTTTAACGTCTGTAGACGTCTCTCCATTGATAACATGCTGTGTTCTGTTTGCATCTGATAGAAGACCCTTCTTGGAAACTGGGACTACCTGTACCCTTTTCCAATCATTTGGAAGCTTCCGTTCCTCAAGAGACATGCGGTACACGGCTGTTAGAAGAGGAGCAAGTTCTTTGCGTACTCTGAGAAGAATTTAATTGGTATCCCTTCAGGTCCAATGGACTTTCCTCTTTTGAGTGATTTCGGTTGCTTTTCTATTCCTTGGACACTTATTTCGATGTCATCCATTTTTTCGTTCGTGCGGTGATTTAGAGAAGTAACTGCAGTGCGGTCTTCCTCTGTGAAACAGCTTTGGAAAAAGGTGTTTAGTATTTCAGCTTTACGTGTGTCATCCTCTGTTTCAATGCCATCATCATCCCAGAGATGCCACTACAGAGTGGTCGATACAGAAGTGTCAGGATGGTTGACGTCACAGCAGTCAACAGAGGAGAGTCTACCATCCCGCAGCACGTCGTTCGAGCCACAGTCCTAAATATCGTCTTTGGGGTGAGTGAGATCATTTTGTTATTGGGTAGTGTTAATCATGGGGTCTTAGTTTAGAGGAAGTGATTTAACGAAAGTTAAATTTACAAAACCAGAGGAACAATTTAGGAATAATTGTAAAGATGGATGGTTATTATCTGTACGTTGCACTCAATGTATTTTACTCGGGCATTCGGCGCCTTGTGATGAATCAGTAGTGGAACTGATTTGCTTGTAATCGTTTTAGGTGTACGGCTAGGCAATGTAGACAGCCCAGCTGGAGTAACTTCGTAAACCACTTCGGGACTAACTGTTGTGTACGTTTTGTTTTGTTTTAGTGTAACTTTTATCGTTAATGATGAATGCAGAGAAAAATCTGAGACATAGGCGTCACCAGTGAATAAGTGGTGCAGTCATTAGTTGATCGGGTGGCTCAGTTGACAGCGGATAACGTGGTTATATTTAATGAACTAGCAGTAAGAATCGCGAGACATTAGTGTCTGGGAATGGATCCGACTGTGATGAATGCCTTTTCTCCGTTCTCTGGTAGAGCCTTTAAGGATGTTTTGGCATTGACAGAGGATCTTAAGTCTTCAGCTGACATAGAGGATTGGTCATATAAACAGTTGTTGCAGATTTCCACATAACTTTTATCGGAACAAGAAAAATTGTTCGTAAGGTGCACAGAAGCACAGCGAAACGCAGAACTTTGGGCCAGTTCAGACAGTGCTATGAACAACGATACAGGAAGCATTATACTGCATGGTTTTCCCACGAACAATTGGGAATGGTATCCAGGATACACGATGAAGCAGTAGAAGGCTTTGCGAATAGAATTAGGAAAATAAACGTTAACACGTACGAGCTCTCATTAAACGAGGAAGTAAACAAAGTGGTGCTGCAAGAGGCCGAGCAATGCGCGCTCGGTACTTTTTTAAGGTGATTGACACCGGAAATGTCCAGTAGAGTGCGCACCGAGCCACGTAAGGATGTTCATGACGAGATAGGTCGTCAAGAGTGAGAGGGCGCAAACACAGAATATTAGGTGTTTTAATCGCGGCCGAACGGGGCAAGTATAAAGACAATGTTACGAATTACGGAACCCGCAGCGCAACTGGAGTAACGGCGGTCGACAACAATCTGGTGCAAATGGCAGTAGAGGAGTTTTTTTTTCAACGGTAGGGTTACAGGATTAGTAGCAGAGGTAGTCCAGGGCATAGGAAAGGTCCGTTAATCTTACAAGGGAGACTCACGACAACCGATAACAGTTCCCGGTAGGAATTAGTTCAGTCAGAACGAAATCAGAGGCGCAATGTGCCATAATGCGTGATGTGGATGGGAGAGAGTATAAAGTGTTGTTGAACACAGGAGCATATGTGTCAGCCGCCTCGAGAGAATTATCGGGTAGGAGGCAGTGGAACGCACCACGATGTGACTTTCGTGGGGTAGACGATAGTGGTATACTACCACTGGGGTCAGTAGTGGGGAGTTTTTCATTTGGCACAACCAAGTTCAGGCAGAGTGGGGATGAGGTGTCTCATGTAAGCGAGGGGTACAGCATGATTCAGGGATTGCATTTTCTGCTTCAACATCGTGCCATAATTGACCTTGGACGACGTATAGTGGAACAGAGTGTGTAGACATTCCGATCACGTGAAACTGTTGTCAATGTTAATCTACCGCGAGGAGTGTCTAGAATACAACACAGTCCAATAGCCTAAAGTCTTGATTCGCATGACTGCTTGTCGAAAGGCACCGGAAAATCAAATTGGGTGAATGTGGAACTGAACTTATTTCTACGTGTGATATGCGTAATTGAACCATTGGAAAGTAGTGAAGAATTACAAAGAGACTGTTGTTTGGTGAAAGGTAGTATGGAGGATGGAGGAAAAGTGGTACCCGTTATTGTGGATAATTGGGGCGCCGAAGATGTAAAGTTGTTGAAGTGAACGTTGCTAGCTACACCAGAGATTCTGTATGAAGAAGATTGCCAAACAGAAGGTGTGAGCTATGAGATGGAACAGGACACTGCTGGGACTGCATTTAGTGAGAAGTCGAAGCATTTGATAGGAGCAGAAAGAGCATAGTTGGAGGAACTGTTGCTAGAATTCCACGACGGTTTTTTTTTCTTTTTTCGAGAGGGCCGTTGCCTGCCACGCTAGTTAGACAACACACGATTCCAACAAGAAATGAAGCACCGACATACCGAAGATCATATAGAGCGCCACGGTCGTTGTAACTAGCTTTAGAACAGTTCATAGATCAATAATTAGAAGAAAGTAATAGTGTATGAGTGGCAAGAATTGTAATCGTACCAAAGAAGTCTATGGACGGCTCGCAGAAGCATCAGTTTTGTTGTAATTGTTTGAATAATAAGACTAAACAGATGCATATCTTATTCCGCATATCATGGAGAGAATAGATAACCTTGCAAAAGTAAGTATTTCCCAACGTTGGCCTTCAAGAGTGGATACCATCAGAAGTGGCTCCTAAAGATAGACTGCAGACAGTTTTTTCAGCAAAATGGGGGACACTACTAATACAGGAGGATGACTTTTGGGTTGAAAAATGTGCCGGCGACATTCTAACGGTTGCTGGACGGAGCGCTGAGAGAATTAAAACCACACTTGTGCTCATTATATCTTGATGACATAATCATAAATTCAAAGATTATGCAGGAACATAGACAACACCTAAAAGAAGCATTCAGCAGATTACGGGCTGCACGTCGCACGCTCAATACTGGAAAATATCACTTTGCGCTGGAGGGTGTTAACTACGAGGGATATTCGGGAAGTAAGTTCTGATCAGTCACGAAATGGAAACCACTGCGAAAAAGAAATGTTTTACTTGCAGTAGTAAGCTACGCCTTACAGTTACTTCTGTACATAGTCTCCGCTCCGAGGTAGACATCTGTCATAGCGTTGTACCAACTTTCCAATACCCTTGTCATAGAAGGCATCCGCCTTTGCCTTCCGCCAACTCTCTACGTTCGTTTACAGCTCGTTGTCTGTGCCAGAATGTTGTCTTCATAGCCAGCGGTTCATGTGAGCAGAGATGAAACTCAGGAAAAGGCAGTTACAGGCTGTGTTGTGGGTGATGAAACACTTCCAATCGTAACCGCTGCAGCAGCGTGTTCATTGCCTCTGCAGACTACGACCAGGGATTGTCATGAAGAAGGAAATGCATGATTGTTATAATATGCGGGCTGCATGACATCAGACGAAATCTCTCACCAAGCCCTCATAATTGGCGCAGACACTGTTTTCTAGGCATATTTATGTGCTCACTGTGCGCTTAGAGTTGAAAAGCGCAACACGCCGCGATCGACAGGCGTTGTAGGGATACTACCCTTCACAGATGCGCAAAATTTCATCTCATTTTCACAGTGGTTTCCATTTTGTGATCGAGCGGAACTTACTTTCCGAATAGCTTTCGTATTTGAGCCACCTCACAAGTAAGGATGGAGTAACCACTGACTAGAAGTTGATGTACGCAGTGCAAGATTTCCCGGTACCACAAAATACTACAGTTACGATATTTCCTCGGTTTCGCGGATTATTGGAGGAGGTTTGTGATGAGATCTGCAGATATTGCAAGGCCGCTTACACATTTGTTGAAGAGAGGGGTTAAGTTTTTTGTGGTCAAGGGATGACAGAGATCATGTCACGAGTTATATAGGGTGTTGATATACAATCCAGTTTTGGTGTTTCCACACTTTATGTTGTGATTGTAATGCTTCAGACTACACCCTTGGCTACGTTTTGAGCAGGAGGTCGATGGTCAAGAGCATCCTGATGCCTTTGCATCAAGATAATTGAACGCTGTAGAAAGAAATTCATCTCCAACGGAGATAGAGATGCTTGGTCTAGTATATGGAATAACGTATGTATTTTCGATGTTGTTTGTATGGAACGAAGATTAATGTTATAATGGACCTATAGGTTTAAGGTGTTTACTAGGCTGGAAGGAAATGTCTTATAGATTAACTAGATGGGCATTAAATTTGAGTACGAAGTAATCCACAAGTCGGGAAGGAAACAAAGAAATTCGGTCAGGCTAGGCAGAAAGATGGCTGTAATACAAGCACTGGGAGACGTTTTTGCAGAATAGTGAACAGCGCAACACATCTTTGAGAAATGTAGACAGTATAAGAAACAGCAGCAATTTAGTATGCATTTCAGATTATTGTGTAGAGAGATAAAATTACGACCTAGTTAAAATTAGAAGCATTACGAGAGATGCATGATCAGATTTTATCAGGGCGTGGTGCATGCAGTGCGACGAATAGAACGGTAGCAGAGAAGTATTGTTGGAAAGGAAGGATGATGTGGATCGATACGTCAAGAATTGTGTGGATTGTTCGCAGAGGGTCAATTTGAGTCGGAAGCAGGTGTTGTTACAAAGAATGCCGGAAGCAACAGAATCTTTTAGTTTCATTCGGGTGCAGGTGTCAGGAATATTCAGTGGAACATCAGTGAGTACTAGTTTTGTGATGATCATAATACGTCGTTTTTCACTTTACGTCGAGATGGTGCCAGTTCCAAAACAAAAGGCAATCACAGCAGCACAGGCGTTAGCTAAGTCTGGAGGGCCACAGATGATGATATCGACTATCGATTCATCGAATGAACTTCATGTGAGATCTGATGAAGGAATTTTATCGTCTGCTGAGAGAGGGAAATTAGGCTACTAGCCGACTACATCTGCAGACCAATAGAAGAACAGAAGGAGTTCATTGGAAAATTTAAAAAATTCTTAATTACTACATTAATTCAGATCGTTCTAACTCGGATACGTACTTAGCTTTTGTTGAAAACTCGTCCAACTCGAAAGTATATAGTAGCACTTGGTTATCAGCGTTCGAGGACATGATTGACCAGAAGAGTGGCAGAAAGGGAGAAGCAGGCCGTGGTTTTGCAAGAAAAACATAGGCGGTGTAGAACAGGGTACAAAGAGCGTCCGAAGGCTTTGGAAAAACAGAAACAGACAATGAGACGTGTGGGGACGTTGCCGCAGTATAAGGTGGGCAATGGCTTATGTTGTCACGTCCATATATGCAGGAGGGAAAGAAGTATATAATACGTTACCAGGATTCATACCAAGTACTCGAAAGTACACCACCGGTGAATGTCAAGAAGCAGTACCAACAAGAACGACGATTTTGCGTGTGGGGCGTCTGCGACCATTCAAGAGTGCACCAGAGGCGATTCCACGTGAAGTGCTATTAAAGGCAAGTAGGGATGTTAAGAGGAAAGGGCAAACGATGAGCAACGGACGAGGGAAGTCCGGGTACCTTAGACTCATTGCATGTTGAGGTCAAGAGTGTAGTTATATCTATCGGATTTTTGCAGTTTATTTGTACATGCAGTATAGGATGTAATGTTGATAGTCGTAGTGGTTGACCTACATACATATTGGGGCAGGGGCTGTGATACGGATATCTGTCCTCAAATTACCATATGAAGGAGAAGAAGAATGCCAGGTTTGGCAGTAGTGTACGTCTTCGCCGGGAGCGAAGTAATGGAACTGCAAGTACATTACGTGGGGAGTGGAGTGTTGTTTGCTAGCCATGAATGGTCTGTAAGTTTAGTGTTTAATGTGTGGGAGTTACGAAATGTAATCAGGAGGCCGAAGAAGTGTATTCACAGGAGCAAGAATTGGCGATTAGTACTGGGAAGCAGAGAGAGTTTTCAAGGGAACACAGACACCTGCTAGGGGCAAATACGCGATTAAAGAGGTGATTGAAGTAGTTCCGCACAAGTTTGGGAGAGTAAAAAGGGGATGGACAGATGCTAGGAGCAGAATACTAAAGACAATCTCCGGTACAGCAGAGGCAAGTGACGTTAGAAAAGTGAATGAAACGACAGAAGGCGCATGAAGGTTAGCAGAAGCGAATAAGGTGACTGTCGGCCGGCATATCGCTCCGCCGGGAACAACCGCTGTCCCAACTGGCCGTGGACTTATCTTCACCGTCGAGTCGGAGTCCTGACGCAGCATCGCCGGGCGCCGTCCCAGCAGCTGGCGCCAGCTGCACCGTCCAGAGTTCACGAGTAGAGACGTGTTTGCCTCATGTAGAACTGAAGATAGAATAAAGTTATAGTTGCGTCAGGGTGGTATAGCCGATCCTCTATCCAGGCATACGGGTTCTATCGACGTGCGAGGGACTCAGGATTCCGTCAAAGGTGGTGCATCCCGAAAAACACGGATGTCAGTAAAACAGTAAAACTCCTTATTCAGACATCGAGAGGGAGTAAACATAGAAGCGTGCCACGTCTGATAGGCACGGTCCGGTGGCGACCCACGGAGAATTCACGTCCCAAGTAGCTGACAGGGGCTGTAACTGAAGCCCATGAACGCCACCACGAGAAGGTACGCTGACGACACGCAGTGACAGCAGCCAGCCAATGCAGTGTCCCCAAGTCAGGTAGCGGCGTACCGAGGGCTGTAATAAGGGGGGACGCCATGATGCAACAAACCTGAAGCCGTCATCCGCCATTTTATGTGCAGCAAACATTACCTTCTGGTGGAAGTCTTCGGATCAAAAATACCAGCCTGCGTTATTTATATGTGTACAAATAATTCTGACTATATTTTTACGTGTAAAGGGATCACGTTTCATTCGCAAGTGGACTCGCTCAAGTATAATGTACTTTTATAGGCACATTCATGGATTTTGTCCGATGACATTAGATTTCCTATTAATCCAGTTCGAAAAGCAGTCTGTGTGAACGGTGTGAGATACTTATTAGATAATTACTCTGCTTTTCACTAAATAATAGTCCAATAAATAACAATCTTTGGACGTTTAATTCTACGAAAAATGATAACTTGTAGAAAGTTCGCAAGAGACCTAGTACATTATACAATCACCTATAATTAGTTATTAAATTCAGTGGTAGTACGATTCGTGAAGAGACATCAGCAAGGTTAGTCCCTTGTTTGACATATAGTAGCAAAGCACAACTAACTGGGAAAAGGAATAACAAAAAATAAGAATAGCAGTTATAAGATTTGTTAATGTCTGTAAAGGGATGAATAAGATAGGACAGATTAAGGATCGAATATACTAAACAGATCCTAAACATTCTTGCCATGAATGGTGAGATACCGACTACAGGGAAAAATGGGAAAATCATATAGATATTGAGGGGGATAATCGACGACCAAATTAACAAGATCTACCTACCAAGGGGTACAACAGACGACGGTCAATCGAGAACAAGATTGAAGAAGGCCGGAATGAGTCAAAGGCACACTCTTTCAACTAAAGAAGAAGAAGAAGGAGAAGAAGAAGAAGAAGAAAAGTGTTATGATTTGTTATAGCGTCGATATGTATGTGAAAGTGGTGACACGAATGCGATTGTGTGTCTGCGTTTTTATGCAGTTGGTCCTCGTCATGTTCCTGATCCTCATTGCTATAATCTACTTTAGCCTGGGTTCAAATAAATTTGGTTTGTGATAGTACCGTCGTTAGGAACAAGTTATGGGGAGAATTGGCGGATTTGTGTGTAGCAAATCTGAGCTGTAGACAGAGTAAACGACGTAGTTTGTGTGTAACTTGTTTTGACGACTTTTGTTGAAACAATTTCCTGTTTCCAGTTAGTATGTCTTGTACGACATATTCCTTTCATATGATATGTAGGTTGTTATTTTTGTAAGACATATTTTTTTCATATGATACATAGGTTGTTATTTTTGTTGCTTTAATGGCTAAAAAACAACGGAGTCTACCATAAGATGGCTACGTCTCCTCAAAAAATGTTCAGAGTGAATACTGGCCACATGAACGAAACCTTTACATACAAACGAATAGCTCTGATAGTACTATATGAATTAGCGTTCAAATGGATGTTAGAAAGAAGAATAAAATGAAAAATAAATAATTTCGATCAAAAGTGGATTCTAAAAATAAAATATATTGTTTCTACTCGTCCAATGCAGTTAAGGCAGTAAAAAAAAATTGTAGCAAAACGTGTAACAAAAGTATAGGGAACAGAGAAAAATTGTGGCATCATGGAAGCTTCTATTCCCTCTCATTCACATTTCAGTGAGTATTAGCAGTAGCATATTTAATGGAAGGCAATTATTTGGTTGAGAATAAAGAACTTTCATGTAGGTGAACTAGAGGAGGTTAACAATTAGTAGACCTACCAATCCTATGTATCTTATTCAAATTTCATGCGGAGGGAATGCTGTTTACTGCACTTTAATAGATGTTAGTTTGCATATGATGTATATTGAACAACTTCCACGGGGAACACATGTAGTTTAGGCATTATTCTTTAAACGGAAATTATAACCGTAACACACTTCAGTTCATTTTCGGTTTCATCACTACCAATACGCCACAGTTAGTTCTATTTGAAATATGTCATCATGAGTATCACCAATATTTACGAGAAACACAGCATAGCATCGGTTTTATTTACTATTCCCGCGCCGTTATCAACATTACCACTCGAGTTAATTTAAAACCGAACGCAACTTCATAAATAACCAAGTTTTGCCATCTTTTCCTCTGAATAAACCAATTAATTTTGTTCTACTTCTCATCCCATTACTTAAATGTTGTCAACATTTATCTCAATATTAATATTCATAACTGTTCAACACAACACAACTGCTAAAATTATGTCTGCCACCACTCATGTGCGAACGAGTCACAGACACGACCTACAATGAGACTAGCAAACTTACAAGGGACCAGATGGTAAAGCTCGTATTCTCAGCACTTCAATATCTAACGAATGATAGCCTCGCACAAAACTTGGCTGCCGGGAAAATGATGCGCTCTCAATAATTTCTAAAGGATGAGTGACCGATTGAAATGCAGACACTCTGTCTTAGAGGGTATTAATTAACTGCATTCAGTACGGATATTCACAGACATTCAGAGAATTTTGGTGGGATTCATTTATTAAAATTGATAAAATTTGTACATACTTCGTTTTTATTTTCCTCCCTGTGACCTGTCCTCTTCTTGCTGTACATCAGTGAGCTATAAATATTTTTACCTTCCACAGTTCTTGTCCTATTTGCTGACGCTACGAAACTGATTTTCCAGGACACGTTGGTGAAACGCATGAGAAATGATGTAATTGACAACACTAGGAGGTTCTGGTACAGCTGCTATAACAATAAACTACTGTAATTTATGAATTTTTTTTTTTAAGTTGAAAAATTTTTAATGTTTAGACCACATTTTTTCCTTATGCACTTAAAGCACGATAAGTTGTTTCGGTTGGATTCTACAATTATCTTTAGATCATCCTAACCGTAGGAAAGCGGGAAAAATGGAGTGAAAGTTGTCATCGTTAGCTGTAATCATGCACTTACGTGCAGTTTTATTATAGGGCAAAAAGACGATTGGAATATGTAACCACAATCTTCATCGTGAGCGACCCACGTTGTAAACCGTAATCTAGCAACATGACGGTAGTAAAAAAGGCGCAAGGCCAGGTGAGTTAGTAAAAATTTCATCAAAAGCCCATTATTTTTAATATCAGCCTTCACTAATAAACTGTTGCTGAATGAGGGCCAACAGACCTCATCGTATTTAGTCTCTCATGAAACAATAAAATGCACGCAGAGCCGCTACCCCATATAATGAAGTAATAGAGCAGGTAAAAGATACAAAGGTTCTCTGACTATGGATAGGACGGTCTCTATAGCAGAGATAAACAGCAAACTTTTGCGACTAAGGAGTAACAAAAACCTGCTCATTTTTTTATAATGAGAAGGTTTCGCTATTTCTTGAGGTTACATCGTCAGTGGTGCAATTTAACTACCTGTAAGTCAGTTTATATTTCTCCACTCAGTTCAATCATATTATCATACGGTATGCCTTTCTGCAGCACACCACTCAATAGAATTTTTACGATGCAGGAAAGGATGAAAAATATACCGTAAAGGTACTACTCCGTGCTACAAAGAGAAGAATATTCATGTCACTAAATGTTTTACTTGTTTCTTTCATTTACGTTCTTGAAACAGTTGCATTTGTAAAAACCACTTTGCTATTGCTACAGTTTGACAATGACTCAATGGTTGCCCATTAGTCACCGATCTAACAGTCACCAGTCTCCTGTAGAACCAAGTGTTAAATACCACTGTTCTCTCCTTGTCCTTCGCTTATGTACAAGGTTGCATCCCAGCCAAGCACCTTCAGAAAAGACTTCCTACATGTTCCTACATGTTCTATCTTGCTATTACCAGTCTGCATCTTATATTATCTCTCTGCTTGGCCGTCATCAGTTCTTTCGCTGCCCTAGTAGCAAAGATCACTTCTACTAGCATCTCATTTCCTAATCTAAATCTCTTTTCATTACATGATTTATTTCGATTACAACCCCTAACAGTTGTTTCGCTTCGGTTCTTGTTCATCTTTCAATCTTTTTTAAAGATCAAATCCTTCTAATTTAACTGCTCTTCCTTGTCCTTTGGCGCCTCAAATTAAATTAGATTGTCATATGTAAACGTAAAAGATTTAATTTCGTCTTCCTGAATTCCAGTTCTCTTTCCAAATTTCTCCTTTGTTTCCTGCAGTGCTTTCTCAAAGTACAGACTGAAAACCATGAGGGATAGGAAACAATCCTTTTCAACCTTTGCTTCCCTTTCTTCTTCTTCGACTGTCGTTAGTGCAGTCTGGTTTCTGTAAAATTTGTGTATAATCTCCTGCTCAGTCTATTTTACCCATGCCACCTCTAAAGCGGCAGAGAGCTTAGTCCCGGACAGATTGTCGAAAGCTTTCTCAGAGTCAAAAAAATAAAAAAATAAAAAAAATAAAAAAAAAAGGTTCAAATGGCTCTGAGCACTATGGGACTTAACATCTGAGGTCATCAGTCCCCTAGAACTTAGAACTACTTAAACCTAACTAACCTAAGGACATCACACACATCCATGCCCGAGGCAGGATTCGAACCTGCGACCGAAGCGTTCGCACGGTTCCAGACTGAAGCGCCTAGAACCGCTCGGCCACTCTCGCTGGCCTTTCTCAGAGTCTACAAATGCTATAAAACATAGGTTTACCTTCTTTCACCCTGCATTATTGTCAGTATCGCGCGTTCTTTTATTGTTCCAGAACCCACATTGGTCTTCTCTGACATCGGCGTCCATCCGTTTTTCCATTCTTCTGTAAATCATTCGTGTCACTTATTTGAAAACTTGTCTTATTAAAGTAATTGTTAAGTAGTAATCACACATGTCAACACGTGCCTTTTTGCAACTGGAACAATTACATTCCTTTTGAAGCCTGACGATATTTCGTCTGTTTCATATGCCTTGTACATCAGGCGAAATATTTTGGTCATGCATGGCTCACAGAAGTATCTCAGTAATTCGTAGGGAATTTCGTCTACTCCAGGGGACTTGTTGTGTGACATATTTCCTTAAGTGCTTCTTGAAATGCTTCTCACCGTAACATATTTCCCATCTCATCTTCATTAACTTCCACTTCCTTTTTTATATTCTTGTCTTCAAGCTAATTTCCTTTGTATAGATCTTCTATATACTCCTTTCTTTTCTCTTCTTTGCTTAGTTCTGTGTTGTCATCTAACTTACTGACATCCACACAGCTGCTGCTCTTTTATCCAAAGGTCTCTGAAACGTTTGTATGGATGGTGTATGTCTTTCTCCTAGATATGCATGCTTCTAAGCGTTGCATTTGTCATCTAACCATTACTGTTTAAACATTTTTTACCGTCGGTGTGTAGCATTTTTAGATATCCGGAGCCTGTTTCGGTTGCATCGTTTGAGCATTTTCATAGTTCTTTCTTTAGTCAGTGAAATCCAATCTCTTTTGTGTTATCCAAGAATATCTATAGTATTAGGCCTTGTCGTTTTATGCATATTACCCTCTGCTGCCTGCACTATTTCATCCTTTCAAATTACCCATTAGTTTTCTATCGTATGCCTTTCCCCAATTTCAATCAGTCGTTCGCTAATGTACTCTTTGAAACTCAACAACCTATCACTCCTTCAATTTTTCTAGGTCCCATCACCTTCATTTCCTACCTGTTTGTAGTTTTCTCATTTTTAATTTGCAGTTCATTACCAATAAACTGTAATCAGAATGCACATCTGTCCCAGGAATCTCTTAAGGTCTAAAACCAGTCCTGAAATCTGCGTCTCATAATTAATAGGTCCTGTTCATTCTAAGTAATGATACAGTCCATATAAGCATACAGTGCGTAAAAAAAGTATACAGAACTTCCAAGTGTTTAGAGAAGATGAAAGGAAAACAATTCTTATGTGTCTGAAATGCCGCAGCTGTCCCGTTTCCCTGCTAGGGGTCCATGAGGATTCTGACGCTAGCTGTGTTCATAGGCGTTGTTAGAACTACCACTGTTTGAAGATGTTGCTGCAGTATGGATTTCTTTTGAGGGGTGGGAGGTGGGGATTGATGAAGCGTGTAAGACACGAGAAGTCTATAGAAACTCCAGAGGAGTTGTTTGCCCGCTCGACTGAAGCTGCAGATTTCATTAGTCGTTTTCAGCCTGTTAGAAAATCGGTAGCATGCTGATGTCAATTACATATCAATATAAACTGACGAAATTTCCAGCAACATCTCAAGCAATATTCAACACATGGTAGTGTCGACATCTCTAAGCATCACTAACCTCAAAACCTTCACGAATCTCTACGGGGGGGTGGGGTGGGGGGGGGGGGGGGGGGGAATAGTGACCTGTGTATTTTGTCTAATATAAAAGATGTTTCTTTCTACTTTTCTAGTCACTCTAAAATTTTATATACGTAGCTTCTTTTACACCCAGTACATGTTTTGCTGTTTTCATACATTATAGTCAAAGTAAAAACATGTACTCAGTTTTGGAAACTAATGGAAATTAACCGTGTTCTCATAGGTAACTAAATATTAGTCAGTCTTGATCGCAAGGATTTACAAGAAACTAAACATCACACACATCAATATAGTTTCCGGTTACGATTTTATCAAATATCATCTTCAGATCATGTCCCTGAAACTTAAACATTAATACTTTTTACAGAGAAACAATCGTCAGAATTAGCCACTTCATCTACCTAATAAATATGGATAGACAGACTTAATGAAATAAAAAAAGTTGAAGAGCAGGAACGACGGCGGAGCATTGATAAGGATCGGAGATCGCCAGTGGTAACTGATAAATAGCGTCAAAACGCCACGTGTTATAAAGAGGGAACTCCGCCTCTCTTAGTCTACATGTCATAATTCAGAGGCAATAGGACTTAACGTACATGTAAAACATAAGTCATCGATACAGAACTAGAGAAAATACAACATTATTGGTTTTATTAAGTAAATGGGACACAGTAGTAATTATTTTACTCTGGCAAAACTAGCTACGTACATACGTAAACAACTAACAAAAATGCAAGTTAGCCAAATCGCGTTCTACTGGCATTGCGGGCATGTTCAAACTCAAATATTGAAACAAAGATAAGGTAACGACGCCAACCGTAGTCTTGTAAACGGTAGCATCGGACCTCTCGATGCGTAGAGTCCATGGCATGTAATATGGCGCGTTAGTGACGTAAAGGCGAGTGATCCCGTCGGTCACTGTTGGGACAAGGATCGATGAGTGACGATCGGAATTGAATCTTAAGATGTATAAAATATAAAATTCACTAGTAACGCAACATGAGTGACGAAAAAAGGACTGAACGCATGTCACAACAAGAAAAGAAGTACATACTCTATAAAAAGAGGGAGACGATGGAAATCTCAGGTAATTTAAAACAAGGGAAGCAAAAGAGCAGACAAATAGATCAAAGAAAAGTTTCTCCCTGATGTGCAACTGCTCTTTCAGTGCGGTGAATGGATATCTTACACAGAGTGAGACACTAGCTATTGCCACCTAGAATAATTCCAAAACTATGATAGTAGCTCAAAAGTTTGTGAGATAAATGTTGCATGGGACAAGGGGGCCATAATATGATGTTGGGATTTAGTTGCTAGATGAGGTCGCGTCAGAAATATGAAGGTCAACTGTGTTTTTTTTTTTTCTTTAAATGGGATGCTATAGTTTGGTACTTATTTTCTGATAGTGACTATCGAGACGAAGCCAATGATGTGCAACAGTAAGGTCCTTGAAGGTCAACGAAGGTCAAAAAGGTGGTAAGAACGTCCATTTACAGATAGTGTTCGAAGTGATGACCATTGGTATCAATGCAGTGCTGCAATCTATTTATCATGGATTGAGTCGTATTCGTTATTACTTCGACACTTATCGAAGCACATGCTCTGACAATTCTCTCTAGTATACCACGCAAATAGTAAATATTCGCCGAATACTATGTGTCCATCTAACGTGCCATTGACATGGACGCCAGCCTGAGTGGCCGAGCGGTTCTAAGCGCTACAGTCTGGAACCGCGCGGCTGTCACAGGCTCGAATCCTGCCTCGGGCGTGGATGTGTGTGATATCCTTAGGTTAGTTAGGTTTAAGTAGTTCTAAGTTCTAGGGGACTGATGACCTCAGAAGTTAAGTCTCATAGTGCTCAGAGCCATTTGAACCACTGACATGTAAACACCATTCGACGGTTTCTCAATACAACACTAATAAGAACGGTAGGACTAGTATCGTCGAATCAAACGAATGTGAGTTATGTATTTCTTCAAAGAACAAGTCGATATGCTTCTCACTTACGGAGAATATCAATGCAATTCAGTGAGAGCTAGAGATTTATACGCTGAAAGATATCCTCAACGTACTCCCCATACACGTCGTACATTTAAAAATGTGTGCGATAAACTGAGAACAACTGGATATTTAACGCATCGAAAACATATTCAGTAAAGCAAAGTTACTAACGAGGAAACGAAAATTGCTATTTTTGCCACTGTGGTTCCACATCCTTGTGTTAGTTCACGCCAAATCGCAAGGGAATCTGGCATGATCCTGAGTATTGTTGTTCGTGTTCTGCATCGCCATAAATATCATCTTTACCATATCACTCTCCACCAAGAATTAACTGGTCCGGACTGCATACTTCGCATTGAATTCTGAGGATGAGCTGAACTGAAGATTCAGAAGGATGACATATTTCTTAATCTATTTTATTTTCAGATACGGCTACGCTCACGAACCATGGAAATGTTGAATTGATTACATTGGGCAACTGAAAAATCCATGTCGGCAGCGGCAAGTTATACACCAAAAAACCGTGGTCGGTGAATGTGTGGTGTGGGATTCCGGAGGACAGAATTATAGGCCCTATTTCATTGAAGGGAATCTTAATGGTAGGAAGTACACCACATTTCTGCAAGATACATTAAGTATGTTATTGAAAGAAATACCTTTAAGAACAAGAAACAGAATGCGGTATCAACACGATGGGTGTAAGACACATTTTTCGCTGATGGCTAGAAATGAGTTGCAGAGGCAGTTCCCAAATTGGACAGGAGGAGATATACCGTGGCCGGCTCGTTCGCCAGACCTTACGCCTCAGAATTTTTTCTTGTGGGGATTCGTAAAAGACATTGTTTAAAAAGACGTTCCAACTACACCTGAAGATATGTGAGAGAGAACTGTCAGAACATGTGCTTCGATAAGTGCCGATGTGATAAGGAATACGACTCAGTCCATGATAAAAAGATTGCAGCTCTGCATTGGTACCAATGATCATCACTTCGAACACCTTCATGCCATCTTTGTGACCTTCGTTGACCTACAAAGACACACTGTTACACACCATTGGATTCGTCTCCATAGCCGCTATTAGAATGTAAGTACCAAACTATAGCGTCCCATTTAAGAAAAACAAAGTTAACCGTCATATCTCTGTTGCGACCCCACCTAGCACCAAAGACCAACGTAATATTATCGCCCCCGTTGTTCCATGTAACTTTTGCCCCATAATATTTTCAGCTCCTATCATACTTTCGCAGTTATTCTTAATGCCAATAGATTTCAACCTCTTCCGAGGCATTTAATAAGAGCCCTTTGGGACGTGTGTAGGATTTTTTGATTTTTCCTTGATAAGCCCTCTCGAATGTTTACTACACAGTGATGCAAAAAAAATCGTAAAACGAAGAAGGAATTGCGTGACATAAACGAAAGTTGGTAGGTGTGTTTCTAATTCTAAAACACTATGTCTGTTCAAATTTCACGCAAATCGCATTACAGTTTCAATAGTAGCGCCATTACGAGGATACAAATCAGGTTTGCTTTAAATACACGCTATAACTGTCGAGAGCGTTATTTGACTTTAAGAATGCACTTAATGCGACAAAGACGCCATTATCAACAGCTTACTGTGTTTGAATGAGGTCTTGTAATAGGGTACGAGAAGCTGGATGTTCCTTCTGCGATATTGGAGGAAGACTGGTTCTGTCTTGGTGTCACTGATGGTCTTGGTTTGACGGAGTTCAGTTCAGCGCCTGCAACCAACCTGGAGTAATAGTATAGCCTGCGATTTTGTATGACAGCAGGAGCACTAGCGTGGTTATATACACACCCTGACTGCAAAACTGTAAGTCAGTCTGGCAATTCGACCACTTGCGATGCCATTCGTGAACAGCATTCCAGGGAGTGTTTTCCAACAAGATAATTCTCCCCTACATGGCACCGTTGTAACCCAGCATGCTTTACAGGGTGTAGACATCTGGCCTTGGCCTGCTCGATCATCAGATCTGTGTACAACCTAGCACATATGAGACATCGTTGGACGATAACTCTAGTATCGTCCGCAAACAACATTAACTGTCTTGACTGTCCAAGTGCAACAGGCATGGAACTCGATTCCACTGAAATCCGGCACCTGTAACAAACAATGCATGCACATTTGCATGCTTATACTCAACATTCTGACTGTTACACCGGTTATGTAGCAGCATTTCACATTTGCCATGGTTTATGTCGCGCTCAAATTAACCTGTGATCATGGATTGTTAATCACTGAAATACGTTATCTAAACAAATATATCCCCGAGTTTCATTACTCTAGAGTATTTTTGGTGCTACAAATTTTTCCATCCGTGTGTATGAGACGCTGCCTGAACGCTGGTTTGGTGCAGGCTATGCCAGTTGTGTGCTCTTTGACGCGATTAAGAAAATTACGACCTGCTTGTCCAGTACAGTAACTGTAACAATCATTACAAAAATCTTGATAACCACGAGTTCAAAAATCATTATCTTGACTTCCAACGTTATGTCTCAGCTTGTTTTGGAGTATATTGCGGGTAGTAAACGCGAGCGTTCGATCTGTAACTTTAAAAAACCTATTTATTCCAGCAGACTGGTTACTACATAGATTATTGGACACTGTCTTTTATAGGTAACTTGTCTGAAGAATAAATAGGGTTTTTAAAAAATAGTTGTAACCTCTGCGTTTACAACCAATTCTTCCGATCGTCATTCTCGGATTCTTGTCTCCATGGTGATCGATGGCGTCGTTCTGCCGTTACATCTCTACCGCGCCATATTCCTCGCCTTCGGCACAATGCATCAAGAGGATCCAAGTTACCGTTTCCGTGGCAACGGTTGGCGCCCCCGTGCTTAGCTTTGCATCAATATTTGAGTTTTAACTTCCACCCAACGTCCGTAGATGGCGGTCTGGCGCTCTTCTTCCATTTCCGTTGGTTGTTTACTTACCTACGTAATTATTTTTCCAAATTACTACTGCGTCCAACTTACTTCATAAAATCTTTAATGTTGTATTGAACCAGAGCTAGATCGATGGTTTGTGTTTTACGTAAGTTACTACCGTATATTAAGCCCTAATGGTTGTGAATAATGCCATGCAGCAGGCGAGGAGTGGAGCTTCCTCTTTATCTCTCCTTTTCAAAAGTTACTACTAGTGACCTCAGACACCTAACAATGTTTCGCCATCATCTCATCTCACCACCTGATGGTATACAGCCTTTTCGATTTATTAAGTCTGTCCATCTATATGTGTCTTGCAGATGAACTGTGTAATTTTGACACCTGTTCCCCGAAAGAAACATTAATATTTAACGTTTCAGAGACGTAGTCCAAAGATGATTTTTGGGTACATGAGAACTAGTTATCTTTTTCACGTGTTCTTAGATATACCGGTTGTTCTGATCCTGCCTTACAGAGTTATTTCATGAAGTTTTCCATTGTAATGCATTTGAAATGTTAATATGGTATGTAGGACTAAATTGCTTTTCCCTGTGGCTTCGCACGTGTTTACATTCGACTCATATGTTGGACACATCTCCTCATTTCCCTCTCTGTGTCCAGCTCTTCTTCCATTTGTTTGTACACCTCACCTCGCACTTCTATCTATCTCTTCCTCCTCACTCACTCTGTATCTCCTCCTCCCACTCTTCCTGTTCACTTCCTCCATCCCCTCGTTCTGATCATGTCCTCCACCTGTCTTACCATGTACCCCCCCCCCCCCCCCCCCCCACCCACCAATCTCTCTTTCCATCTCCACCTCACATTTCTTCCTTTTCCACCTGCCCACTACCCCTCTACGACTTCTACCTACCTCCTGCTTCTCCCCCTTCCTCTCTCTGTCCATTATCTCCACCGCTTTCTCTGTCCATCCCATCTTCTGTCTACCTCACCCTGTCCTCAGCCATGTTAGTTGGCACATGCAGCCCATGTAACACAATTCAATAAAGTAAGCTGATACTATTCCCACGACATGCCTGTCATGCAGGGCAGGCTACACATCAGTGTCTTGAATATGATATATTAATCCCTGACATACAGACCGCTATGCAAAGCATGTCGCAAAGTAGGCTCATACTACACCAACACAACATACCTGTCATGCACGGCAGCCTACATGTGTGTGCGTAGAAAACGGTTTCTTCCTCTTAACGTGTAGGCTACCATGCAAAGCAAGATGCTTTAGCAGTCTGATACTTCATCCACACAATATGTCTCTCAAGGAGAACATCCTATACTCCAGAGGCGTGAAAAACACGTTTTCGTTCGTATATCTGTACCTATTGCAGCTATGAAGTTATAAATGCCACAGTGGTAATACTCATGGGGCCTGCTGTTATTTGCCAAATTTAGTGGAAATCCATCCAAGTACTGGAGATCCTCGACATACACACATACACACTGCTTTAGATGTGTAACAGGTACACAACAACAAACAACAAAAACAGCCAGTTGTACCATATTTCTGGTTGCATAAGGGAATAATAGACATGTGCACCATGAAGCGAAAATATTCTTAAAGTTGAGTTTTTCTGAAGTGAAAACATGGCTCTAGATATATGATGGTTAGTGGTCGGAGATTCATGCAACTACCTTGAAGAAGAAACGAAGTTGAGGATCTGGAAAAATATTTTATTTGACAGAAATTGCCGTGGTACTGGGACTAATAGGAAGAAATACCGACACTGCTCTAACTTCACTACATTTGACCTAGTAACCTTTCTTTCACTGCTAGCAACAAAACACTGAGAGAAATTGTTCTGTTAACAGGATTTGATTTTAAAAGATGCCAAAGTAGAGTCGTCGTTTGTAAATGAGGCATCATACATTCAAAAAATCGTACTGAATTAAATTTTATACGAGAAAAGGAAATACCAGAGTCAAAAGTAAATGTGGAACCATACATATTTCACTGTAAATATATCTTGCCACAGTGACAATCTGCGAGAAGTATTGTAAAAGCAATTTCCAGTCACAGTTAGTCATGGTGCTTCTCAGGAGAGTAGCTGCAGACATGTAGCGCAAGACTATATTCCACCTGTTCCACCCGTAATAGTACGATAGTGCACGTTATTACTACTTCCTGTATTCTTTCTCGGGCGTAAACACGATGCTGCTACCCAGCATGAATCTTCAGTTCACTTTGGAAGATGGTTTATATTACTAAATGCTAACCAGGGGCATAGTCTCAGTTGCAGTTTGCTATCTAACGACGTCAAGAGGATACAAAAGTTTGATTTTTCGTATTTATTGTAGTTATACACCAAATTTAAAAATTTAAAATGCTGCCTAGTCTACTCATTAAGAGATATTATCCCATGTCAAAAGTTTAACGCAATAAATCAAGTATTGCAGTTAGAAGCTGTCTTGAGTTGCTACAGTGTAACTAACGGCGCTCGTATTGCCTTACTCTGTTCATGAAGTATTTGAGTCTGAGGTCACTTAGCGACTTCCAACATTCTTTCTACACAAATTCAAATATCAACGAAACATTTTCTCGCAGACATGCCGCAGAAAATGAAATTACATTTTCACTGTTCATACAGTAGAACTGCAGCATCAGGGATGACGTTTTAATTTATTGCTTCTTTACTGCTGACTCTATTCGCAACACTCTTTTTAGGAAGTATCCACATGTACCACTAAATTTACCAGAAAAATTATGTTATTATACGACTCATAGTCAGGGAGATATGGCACTTTGTAAATGTGAGTTAGAGTCCTCCGAGAATCGATCATGTGGGGATTGCGCATTCGTGCGTGTAGTGGATTTCATCTATTTAAAATAAGGGGTCGCTATCGCAGATCCTAGTCTTCCGCTTTGTGGAGAAGGGACGGAAGACTTATTTCGTCCCTCATTCTGCGTTAGCACTTAAGTTTAACGTTGTACATACTTAGATAATAACCCTAAGCGGACACGTAGCTCTTGTTTGCTGTTGATGGGTCTAAACTCTTACCTTCGCAGCAGTATGCCTATATAAGAAATTGATTTCAAAACAAAATGCATTAATATATTCAGACAGATGACAGTCAGAAACAGTTCACGAGATTTTAGCTTATCTGTGATATCAGCCGGTTCCTCTCACCCACTGAGTAAGCGCATTCGCGTGGGCGTTCACACACACCCACCCTCACACCCACCCACCCACCCACCCACACACACACACACACACACACACACACACACACACAGTACAAACTATGTCGCTTCTCCCATGCGGTATTATTTGCGGCAGACGGTGCGAGCGCCACCGATGAAAGAGTTACGGCCAACAGATAGATTTATCGCCAAGGAAAAAGTTGCTAGATTGTGCAGAAACCATAGCGTATGTCTGTCGAATTTATCGAAGGTCGGCAGTGTTACGTGCTTTGCAGGTCGTGTGCTCCTAACCCTGTGGATGGGGCATAAATCGTCTTCCCAGGACCGTATTTCTAGAGCTTCATGCAACATTCATAGGAATTTAGGAATTCCTCGGAATGATCTACTGCTGTTATCAGACATAAAATCAGCTTACCTGAATGAAAGGAAATATTAACTTTCGTTTCACTATATTGTCATGTAGGACACAGGGTGTCCCTAACTGCCATTATCAGTCCAAACAACGGTTAGATCCATTTGATAAAATTATTTTCAACCACGACGAGTTTTAGCTCCTATATCGTGATCAATTGTTTTACTATTTACCACGAACTGTACTGGAGACGACTGCACCTGTGGCATGTCAAGAGATAGTGTAATAACTGGAAGCGGGGAATACGAGGCTCATACGTAACACAGATACAGGTCCAAGTTGACAAGTCAGTATGATCCTCTCCATTATTATTACCTACACTGATGTCCAAAGCTAAAACAATAAACCGTTATTTCCCCGTGTTGTGTATTATTGACTGTATGATCCAAAATGAGAACGGATGTCCGTACAATCGCGTTCTGCATGGAAGATGACATTCCGGTCAATGGTAGGGTGACCGGATGCAATTGTTTAAAAAGGAGGACAAACAGCTTCAAAAAGGAGGACAGAGAAGGAAAAAAGAGGACACATCAAACGGGTCAACTGCAGATGGGGATACCACCCGTCAGCTTTGGACAAGTCACGTGACTGCGGGGAATTACCGATAAAACTAGTAGTTGATTGTTACTGATGGTCAGGTGGTGGTTAACTGAGCAATATTAAAAAAATTAAAAACCTTGATTGTGGTGACAGTGTGGCGTCAATTGTTTTGTTATGTCAACGATACGGAATTGTTTACAAAGTGAAAAACGTAAGACCATTCACCTCCCTTCATTCGACGCACCACTACCAACATCTACAATTCAAGCAGCAGCTGACGACATGTAAACTGCACTTTAACCTTCCGAATACAAATAAACTGAATGACTATGAAAAAATAAAACAAAACCATGACAGTTAATCTGTCGAGTTATTTCCTACCTTTATTGGCCACTGAGACGTACGTTTCAGCTCCACATATCTTGCATTCCGCTTCCAATTCAATTCTCCCTTTCTTAAAGCCGGATATTTTCAGGAAAGGACATCAGAAAATGTATACTTTCGTTTAGGCATAGCCAAATATTTTATGTAACTCACTCGGTTAAAAATTACACTCACAAATCACACGTGCACTACAGGAAGCTAAGCCAATACAAAGCGAAGTTACGAAACGAAAATTTTAAATAATCGTGTTTGTCACGAAGGTCGTGCTAATAGTTAAAGTATTTAAGAAAAGAGCAATAGAACGGGATGAATAGTAAATTTAACTGTTTTACGCTCAACTATGCGAAAAAGCTGGACACTGTAAAAATCCCCCCGGGCAAAGAGCTAAAAAGGAGGACATGTCCTGATTAATCCGGACGTCTGGTCACCCTAGTCAATGGACAACCACGTCAACGAAGAAGTCAGGGCACCTATCAAACGGGGCAGTGACTACCGGGTATTCTCTCATCCACAATGGATGTGTGTATAATAACAGACGGTGCAGTATGGTACAAGAAGACGCCTGTCAGACTGTCTGCGGTGGAGGGCCATAAGAAGAATGGAAGCAGGACAGTCGCTAACTGGTTCAAATGGCTCTGAGCACTATGGGACTTAACATCTATGGTCATCAGTCCCCTAGAACTTAGAACTACTTAAACCTAACTAACCTAAGGACATTACATAACACCCAGCCATCACGAGGCAGAGAAAATCCCTGACCCCGCCGGGAATCTAACCCGGGAACCCGGGCGTGGGAAGCGAGAACGCTACCGCACGACCACGAGATGCGGGCAGTCGCTAACTGATGTGACCTGAAGGCTTAATGTGAATCGTTGTGCTGTTTCTCGGATGTGGCGACAACTTATAGAGACCGAAACTGTATACCGAAGACCAGGCCAGGGCCGGCCACGTGTGATACCAAAAAGAGAGGACCATTATTTGGCCATAAGGCTTGATGGTGCCGCCTTATTACTACACGGCAAGTGGTATATGACATCGCAGCATCCACTGAACGTGTTGTATCTGTAAATCGTTTGATCTGCAGAAGGCTTCAGCAAAGTAGCCTTTATTGTCGGATGCGTTCTGTATGTGTACCTCCAACGCATCTTCAGAGAAGGGAACGTCTAGAGTGGAGTCGTCAACATGTCACATGGACTGTCGAACAGAGCGCCAATGTTCTTTTCGCAGATGATTCCTGATTTTGTCTGGAGAGTGATTCTCGACGCATTCGCATTTGGAGGAGACGTGGAACACGATTTCGGAATCCAAACATTGTGGAAAGAGACATATATATCGGGGAGTATCGTTAACGGTGTGGGCATGGATTATGTTGACCAGTCTAACACCTCTTCAAGTAATTGTACTGATGAATCCGCAAGATTTAACTGCTCTCAGATTTGGCGACGAGATCTTGGGACCTCATGTGCGGTTCTTGCGAGGCAGCGTGGCGCCAGACTTCGTAATGACGGACGATAATGCCCGACCTCATACAGCACAGGTGGTTGATGTTTTCTTCGAAACCGAAGATACTGCGCTCATGGCGTGGCTTGCTCGCTCTCCCGATTTGAAGTCCATAGACCATGTCTGGAACGCGCTAGGGAGACAGGCTGCATCACGTCAGCATCCACCAACCACTCTCCAAGACTTGAGAACAGCTCTCATGGAAGAATGGGCGCTATTTCCTCTAAATGAGACTGAAAACATCACCCACAGCATGCCCCGTCGTTGTCAGGCCTGTATTGCAGCCAGACGTGGTAACATACCATTCTATAAGCACATTGACCACTTGCCGTAATGTGTACGTTAGTCCGCTAAGTTGGAAAAACGAGAAACATTTTTTCTACCGTTCTGTTTACTGCAGCTGTTTACGTTCTATGTTATTCACATTGTTTCCCTTTTACTGTCACCAGTTTACACTGTTTTGTGGGAAAATAAACGCTACCTTGCAAAATTTCTGTTTGATGCTTTAATTTTGGACTACCTTTGCGCCAAAAATCAGTGCTTGTATTTTATTTTGCGAATTACTCATGATAGATCTGAAACAGAGTATTTGTCTCATCTTGTTTTGCTACACGCTTCAAATCGAGATTCTTTGGCCCTATTATTGGGCTTTCCCTCCCGATTAATACGTCATTACAAAGCTGTAAACTGAAATACCGAAATACTGTCTATTTTAGACACAATTTTTCAAAATGTATGTTGGGTAGTCAAATGAAAACAAGTCACATGGAAAAAAGTAAGTAAACTGTTCTATTTTATTTCACTATTAATCAGCTTAACTGTTAATATATCTCTCCCACTGTGAGATACTACAGTCAATGTCTTCATGGGGAAACGCCTGCTGTTGCCCACGGGACCGTGATTGTATCTAAGAGTGCACCTCTTCATCCAAAGGAAATCGATGGCCGTGAACGTCTTCCTTCTGCTTCAATAAAATTCTTCAGGGTATCAGACCGCATCGTCATAATTTAAAATGCGCCAACGTTTCGGCCAGCGTTGCAGCTAGCCTTCATCAGAGCCTTACGTTAACTGCTAAATGAACACACTTGATTCCTTAAATAGCTGCACGAGAAAACCGTGTCGTTACTTGATTGGCTGTAAAGGGAGGAGGAGGAGGGGTGAAAGGTATGCTTTATTGGTGTTTCCTTTATTATCTGTCATTGGCTGAAGTAGCTGTTTTCTATTGGTCTTTATATTAATCCACCCCATTGGAGGAGACGGACGAATAGCGAACAGGTGATGGCTGTGACGTCACACTGTTCCCATGCTGTCCAGAAGCCGGCTGCGGCGTGCCATTGCGTCTTCCTTCTGGTCTCCAGAAATACGTAAATCGCATGAGGAGAGATCGGGACTGTATGGAGCATGCTTAAGGGCTTTCCAGTGAAACTGTGGGCACGCCCAAATGTTGGAAAAGTTGTTCCAATTACGCTGCAAAAGTTTAGCTGGGACGCTGTTACACATTCTCCATAAAATCTCCATTTCTCACCATTTGATTTCCATGCCTTGGGAGCCCTGCAGAAAATATTCGCGGCCTTCGATTTGCTTCGGACGAAGAGGTGCACATCTGGGTACAATCATTGTCCCATAGGCAACCGCAGACATTTTCCATGAAGTCACTGACAGTCTTGTCTCATAATGGGATAAATGTATAAACGGCTATGCTGTTTACTTTTGAAACAATAAACAGTTTACTTATCTTCCTTCCTTCTGTCTTAATTTCATTTGACTGACACTTATACATAATTATATGATTTTATTTCCTTTAGCCGGCCGAAGTGGCCGTGCGGTTAAAGGCGCTGCAGTCTGGAACCGCAAGACCGCTACGGTCGCAGGTTCGAATCCTGCCTCGGGCATGGATGTTTGTGATGTCCTTAGGTTAGTTAGGTTTAACTAGTTCTAAGTTCTAGGGGACTAATGACCTCAGCAGTTGAGTCCCATAGTGCTCAGAGCCATTTTTATTTCCGTTTGTCCCTCATGGTTGCCATTTTTGTGTTACCTTTTGTTTCAATAAATTTCCGATCTTTCCACCATTTTTATATGGTCATAAAATTTTAATATTCTCTCTCTAGTGCCACTGTGTACCATTTGAGTTCTTGTCGTTTCATAGTCTTTTGCAAGTTGATATTGCTATAAGAACTTGTGGTGAGGCTGGGGAGAGGAGGCAACTGGGTGGTGATAGCTAAGGAGGAAAGTCGTTTTGGGATGTGGTCCCATTAATGTAAAATTAATTCACACGTAGGAAAGATGTTGGTTGATCTTTTCCTTATATAAGAAATTCTGACTTAGTTGGCTCCTTGCAGGATAGTATCGTGTCCTGTAATTTAGCTGGTAGTTGGATTACTATTTGCTATCTCTTAAAATGGATATGCTATCTCCTTTCTGACGCCGTTATTCAACACTAGCCGCTAGCTGTGTGAAAAGAGTGCACTGAAATTAAATAAAAAAATAGTGAAGTAAACGCACCCACACATGCAGGAAAGCTAGCATATCGTTGTGCTGCAGGTAATGAGCTGTAGGAGCACTTCGTCAAGAGCTTAACGAGAAGAGAAGGGCTGCAGTACGCAGCACGGGAACGTAACAGTATGGGTTGATCACGTGGAAAGCTGCTCACATGCTGTCGCGGCGTCGATAGAGCCGCCCCGAGAACGACTGCGTAAACTGACCTCTTCAAACAAGATATCGGCAGCTTTATAGGGTTTTCGTTCAAATTTTTCCGTTGAGCATCTCTCCGACCAACTGGCTGCGGATACCATCCCAAACGTAGGTCATTGAAAAAAAAAACATCAACAACCCTTACACTAACGGATAAAGTTCGCCCACTTTCTACCACGCCATGAGCTGAGAAGCTGCTTTCCCTCCCTTATTTGCACTATAACTGTTAATTTAAAAAGTCGTTGTTGTCGCACTTCGTGAAGCGGATTTAGAATTGGGGAACAATTTAGTGACGTGACCAAATGTCCTGGAAATTTACAGTTATTACTTTTAATTGGCCGATTAAATGTTGATGCTGCCAGGATAAGCCGTTTTCAGTTAATTTTTTTCCACGAATAGACTCGTTTTATGTCACTCATACCTTCCTCCAGATGGCAATGTATATTTTCGCAACGTATTTATGAAGACAGGGTGGCATCTGCAGTTTTCATATGGTTTGGAAATGAAGAACTACTATTTTCTGCATGACTTCTCATTCTCTTACTTTCATTGTTTCTTGTATTACATTTTCCTACTGCTTTCGTCAACTACAGGCAACGTCTGCATTTCATTTCTTTTGTTTTTCTATTTTCTTTTCCTTCAATATTCCTTCAACTTCTTTTACCCTTCTTCAGACCATACCATACGAGTTCTCTTACCGATTCTGTTTTGCAGTCCTTCTAAATTTAACTTTTTCCTTTTTAAAAATATCGCTTTCTGCTGTTTGTTTTGCTTTAACAATGTGCATATTTATATATTTTTTTGCATCTCAGTTCCATCTCTCTGCAAATTTACCTTCCCAGATATACTATAGGACCTGCTTTGTCAGGCTACTTTCATTCATTCCGTATAACTGTGCAATGATCTCTTCCTTTCCGTATTGTTGTGACGTAACCGTGACACCATGTATATCTATTGCTCTAGTATTATGTGTAACTTTCCTGAGGAAGGCACAAGGTGTGTGATGTTTGGAGCGTGAGAGCAGAATCTCTTCGCTGTTGATGCGACGCAGAAGTAGCTGGAGGTAGGCTTGCAGGCAGTGCGCGCACGAAGCAAGGATAACGGGGAAGGACATCCGTGTTTCAGTGGCCTTGGTGACGTCCCTAAGCCG
This sequence comes from Schistocerca americana, assembly GCF_021461395.2. Lineage (NCBI taxonomy): Eukaryota > Metazoa > Arthropoda > Insecta > Orthoptera > Acrididae > Schistocerca > Schistocerca americana. The sequence goes on along the minus strand of NC_060123.1, from coordinate 382,996,459 downwards.
GAGATATGAAGTGTGTTTGCAAAAACGCATGAGGACCCCGGAGACGCCCTGAGCGAGGCTAGAGTGGGCTACGGACTCTCTTACTTGAGAACACTTATTTGGACCTCAGTCGGTTTTCCGACTACAGCGTGGGAAAATAGCTGCCTCTTTGACCAGAAAAATTATCAGCCTTGTACAGTGCCATCCCTAGTGGGTTTATCGATATACTACACCTGCCTAAATATCTGGTATTTTTGACGGAACGGAGGGAGTCTCGATTGGCAGTGTGGCACAACTTGCAAGTCCTCCTCTCCATGGCATAGCGGTCGGGAGTGGAGCGGAGCGCAAGACGCACCCGTCTTTCGTGTCCGACATGCGATGCGTATTGGACGTATGTTTTAGCCCCTATTCAGTACTTAACTTGGTGTTCGACACACTCGGTGTCAACCACTTAGCTTTCGCTGTTTGTGACTGTAGGGCGACGTGTTGAGCGCACACTCAGAAATCCAAAGGCGTCCAGCTGTAGCTTGGGGTGGGTCCGGTGCAGTTATTTGAATACGTGTTGTATGTGGCCTTTGCGATGATTTATGCTCTGCACATCTCTCAATTTGCTTAGTTATTCAGAAACGCGAGCTGTTTTCTTATTTACCTTAAACATATTTCACTACAGGAATTGTGGATCAATCTTCTTCAGATTATTAGAATTTTTAGTAATCTCCCCAGTTCAGCAGCATTTGTGAGCTGCTCTTTGACTTAGACTAATGGTTTCATTTATCGTGCTGCAGTTTTCCACATGAACTTCAGGTGTCTTCAGAGTACATAAAGATAATCAGCGGCACTGAATAATCTCATAGTACAAGTTATTAAATATTCTAATTGAATGTGACCGGCTTTAGTGTCATCTTTTCTTCCTTGCTATCAACGCGAGGTTGATCCGCTAAATAAAAAATATAGTGAGAACATTTCTACATTTCTGAACTGTAGGTTCGGTGTGATGGTGTTTTGCCTTGTGAAACAGATACTATTACTGGAACACTCCAAACTCGAAGGAGACAGCATTTTTCTTTTGGGTCACTGATCGTCAGTTGTTAGTGCACAGAGCAGTGTGCGTGGTCTTTCATTGGCAGTGTGTCTCATGGTGTCATTTTGCCTATAAGTTGTAATATTAAATACAGTGTTTTGAGTTGGAAAGTTTACCGCTGCCAAACCCCAGACCACTCACCACACGAGACGTACAAATCACCGAAAGGACAACATATATTGTTTCTGATATTTTCAAACGCCTTGGAACATTTCGTTATAGCTTCTTAATTTGCAGGCTTATGTGATCTTATTACACCTAAAATGTTCCTCATTATACTTCTCCTTAGCCGGCCAGAGTGGGCGAGCGGTTCTAGGCGCTTCAGTCAGGAACCGCACGACTGCTGCGGTCTCAGGTTCGAATCCAGCCTCGGGCATGGATGTGTGTGATGTCCTTAGCTTAGTTAGGTTTAAGTAGTTCTAAGTTCTAGGGGACTGACGACCATAGCAGTTAAGTCCCATAGTGCTCAGAGCCATTTGAACCATTCTTCTCCTTACTATGTCTATCTCATACAGTTTGTAATTCACTGTCAGGTATTGACTTAAGTAGAAGCTTTCAGACATGATGTGTGATACTTCATTCATGAATGTCTAGATCTGCATTTTGCATTGATCATAATATGTGTTATTACACTACTGGCCATTAAAATTGCTACCCCAAGAAGAAATGCAGATGATACACGGATATTCATTGGACAAATATACTAGAACTGACATGTGATTACATTTTCACACAGTTTGGGTGCATAGATCCTGAGAAATCAGTTCGCAGAACAACCCCCTCTGGCCTTAATAACAGTGTTGATACCCCTGGGCATTGAGTCAAATAGAGCTTGGATGACATGTACAGATACAGCTGCCCATACAACTTTCACATGTTACCACAGTTCATCAAGAGTAGTGAGTGGTGTTTTGTGACGAGCCAGTTGCTCGGCCACCTTTGACCAGACGTTTTCAGTTGGTGAGAGATGTGGAGAATGTGCTGGCCAGGGCAGCAGTCGAACATTTTCTGTATCCAGAAATGCCCGTACAGGACCTGCATGATGCGGTCGTGCATTATCGTGCTGAAATGCAGGGATTCGCAAGGATCGAATGAAGGGTAGAACCATCGGTCGTAACACATCTGAAATGTAACGTCCCTCTTCAAAGTGCCGTCAATGCGAACAAGAGGTGACTGAGACGTGTAACCAATGGCACCTCATACCATCACCCCGAGTGATACCACAGTATAGCGATGACGAATACAAGCTTTCAATGTGCGTTCACCGCGATGTCGCCAAACACGGATGCGACCATCATGATGACGTAAACAGAACCTGGATTCATCCGAAAAAATGACGTTTTGCCATTCGTGCACCCAGGTTCGTCGTTGTGTACACCATCGCAGGCGCTCCTGTCTGTGATGCAGCGTCAAGGGTAACCGCAGACATGGTCTCCGAGCTGATTGTCCATGCTGTTGCAAACGTGGTCGAACTGTTCGTGCAGATGGTTGTGGGCTTGCAAACGTCCCCATCTGTTGACTCAGGGATCGAGACGTTGCTGCACGATCCGTTACAGCCATGCGGATAAGATGCCTGACATCTCGACTGCTAGTGATACGAGGCCGTTGGGATCCAGCACGGCGTTCTGTATTACCCTCCTGAAACCACCGATTTCATATTCTGCTAACAGTCACTGGATCTCGACCAACTCGAGCAGCAATGTGGCGATACGATAAACCGCAATCGCGATAGGCTACAATCCGACCTTTATCAAAGTCGGAAACGTGATGGTACGCATTTCTCTTCCTTACACGAGGCATTACAACAACGTTTCACCAGGCAACGCAGGTCAACTGCTGTTTGTGTATGAGAAATCGGTGGAAACTTTCCTCATGTCAGCACGTTGTAAGTGTCGCCACCGTCGCAATCTTGTGTGAATGCTCCGAAAAGCTAATCATTTGCATATCACAGAATCTTCTTCCTGTCGGTTAAATTTCGCGTCTGTGCACGTCATCTTCGTGGTGTAGCAATTTTAATGGCCAGTAGTGTACATACCCCCTTCTCGCTTAGTGAGTCCTATCATTTACAACGGATTTTCTTTAAAAGGTTTTCTTGACTTATCTCTGCAAGATAATTGAACTTTCCGACGTTTATTATTTGATGAACACATGTCTGTTAGGATTTTTCTGCATATATAATGTTAATGAAAAATTTAGTTTTCTCTGCAAAATTTCTTATCCCTACTCCACCCGTTTACTACATCCAAGAAATTCACTTGTCTTCCTGCATCTGCTTGATATTCCGATAGTACAGGAAAGTCGTGTGGGCATGTCAGGTAGTTTACTTGACTACATAGTTTCTCTCTCCCTTGGTAATAGTAGCCGTTCTTTTAAATTTTCATAACAGTTCTTGCTTCATTTTCTGATACACAAATGAAGGAGACTGAAGACAAGCCAATACCTTGTCTTACACCCGTATTTATTCTAGGTCATAGGTACTTCATCCGTGAACGGTATTTTTTAAACTTTATCTTAATGTTTCACGGATTAGATCTGCAGTTTAAACACCAAATTCTTGAAGTGCACTGTTTGATTTTAGTGCCTGATTATAACTTGTTTTCACTGACTAAACCATAAGCATATAAAATTGAAGTGCAATAGTTATAACGGAGTAATCCAAATGCCTCAATTCGTGGCGTAATTATTTTATTTTTATTTTTTAACCCTGCAAAGCACATGTGTACAGTGAAAAGGGTTACCGCAAGACAAAGCGATGTCCACTGGAACACATGTAATTGTATTCCACTGTTTTCTCTTGTCCTCAAGTAAATGCAGGCGTATTATCCACGTTTTACTATCGGAACAACATATAAAGTCGTGCTAAATATTCGAATATTTCTGTGCAGTGCAGCACTGGAAAACACGCTGCTGACGAAAACATTAATGTAATTGGAAACTTTAGCAATCTGAAGATGGGCATAATAGCCCGAAAACACTTATGTCATTGAAATAAAGCTTTTTAAAAGTTTTGTGACCGGTTGCGTCATTCACAACAATCGTTTACGGTTAGGAATTCACAACACCCTGCGTTAAAAAAATAAATTTGTTTACTACTTTAACTACTTAAGCTTTGGAATTAATGGGAAAATGCAGAAGTAGCGTAACTTACTACATCCTGAGTGCTTATTCTTCATTCACTAGTAAATGTAATGCCGTCTGCTTGGACGCAATGACCAGCTGGGACTGAGAAAGACTGCTGTAACAAGGGATATAATTTAAAAATGGTTCAAATGGCTCTGAGCACTATGGGACTTAACATCTATGGTCATCAGTCCCCTAGAACTTAGAACTACTTAAACCTAACTAACCTAAGGACATCACACAACACCCAGCCATCACGAGGCAGAAAAAATCCCTGACCCCGCCGGGAATCGAACCCGGGAACCCGGGCGTGGGAAGCGAGAACGCTACCGCACGACCACGAGATGCGGGCGGATATAATTTAATTAATTGAAATAACATTGGTAACAGCAAGGTTAATGCATTGAAGTAGTAACATTTGGCCAGTAAAGAGAGTAAAAAAAGCTTATGTCGGAAATAAACTTGTACCGGGAATGTGACGCGTAAATGCCTGTTGTCCGATAGAACATTACAGCAAGTAATATCTGGGTTGAAACCCTTCCAAAAATTCGATCAGCGGTGGTGATACGCCAGTCTCCCGTCAGAGGTGATCACTGCGAACGCACCGACAGCTGCTAATTTCGAAACGGTAATTGGACATTTACCCGCGTGAGAAATATCCTTGATTAACCACCTGCTGATTACGTCTTTTTGCCGGCGGTAGGTCCCCGCGCCGTAATAAAGGTAGAGTAACAAATATTGTACAGTTAATTAACATCAGCTGCGATTTGCACGTGTGCAGTATACACCGCTCTCATTATATCTGCGTGCAGCCAGCAAAACAAGGGGGGAAATATTGAAGTCTCGTGGGCTTTGACGACATTCCGATGCGCCAATTTGGCTGCACTTTGCGTGACACCAGGTCAGCGGTGACGTAGCATAGCTGACTCTGTTCATAGACGTGTGTGCGCAATTCACGGTATAACTAATCAATTGTTTGCTGTAATTAAGTTTTAAGGCAGTTTCAGAGATACAATGGAAACGTCAGTTCTTTGCAGTTAGATTTCATGGTCAGTTTGCTGCTGATTCCTATCCCAGTGTTATGATGGAAAATAAGCAACCAAAACTATGTCGATACATCAAAACTGAGAGAATATATTTCTTCAGGACTGTTTATAAATGATACCAAATTGAACACATTATTATATGTTAGTTGAGGCTGTACATTTCTGTTCAATTTTATTTTTGCGGAAGGTAAAGAAGCACGCCTAAGTCAAAGTAGCTTCTTCGACAAACAACAAACTTAGACAGTATGTAGGAGAAATTCTTTGCTTCGGAGGTATGGAAAAACACATGCAAACGTTGCTCAGGTTACTACATTGAACAGACTGCTGAAAATTTTCCCACTAGACACATAAACAATCGACTTTATAAATTATACCAAGCAATACGCGTAAAAAAATCTGAAGTCCCATTCGAAATCACAGATGATCTTGATATACTCCACAACTTACAGAAATCGAAAGAAAAGGATCTAATGGATGAATCAGAAACTTTTGTACATGAAGAAAAATCATCAGTAGAAAAGAAATCCCAATTACAGGTTCAATAATGTATCCTTTTTATATCAAATGCTTTTCTTGTTTGTCGTAACGGACGTCAACTCATTAATATTGTCATTTTTTCAAAAAAGCTGTAGCGGCGGGGAAGGTCGTGTAGAATAGTACAGTAGAATAGACCGAATTCAAAGCATAATTGTTATTTAAATATAGTGCTTATTGTTACTAAAACCCCAATTACCCTAGCTATAGATAGAAAATGTTATCCACTACAATACTAACTGAATTTGTCCTGAGTCTCTGGGAAACAATATTGTAACGATATATTTCTTCAGGATCATCACGATCGTAAACACAGCGAATGATATGGCGTCTGTCAGAACTTCCGCACGGTGAAGGTGGGACAATGGCAACTAGATCTACAAAATACTGTCCTATGGTGTCAACACCTAATTACGAGAACTAAGGTTTTACGTCTTCTGTCGATTTCAGTGAAAAGTGACACGTGAAATCATCTTCAAAAATTATATAAACTTACATAACATCCTAAATCTGGAATAAATTCTCGAACCACACCGCACTGCATGTGAAAAAACGCAACGGATTAGTAACTTTGTTATTTACATCCTTGTTGATATAGTTTCTGGGTTTTAAATAATAGCGTTTATGGTGGATGAAATTAACGCATATACACCGATGAGCGAAAGCTTTACGACCACTGCCCACCGCGACGTTGGATGTCGCCTGTAGGCATTGTGGGCACCTGACGCGGTAACAAATGTATGTAAACGGGGCAGACAATGATGGGGGAGCACACTAGCGAAGACGTGGGCTACAGATGGCGAATTCCATTGAGATAGATGACGTTCACAACGCTCAGATTATTACTACTCAGAGCCCGTGAATGGGTATCTCGAAAACGTCAAACGAAAAAAATCAAATCGCTCTGAGCACTATGGGACTTAACATCTGAGGTCATCAGTCCCCTAGAACTTACAACTACTTAAACCTAATTAACCTAAGGACATCACACACATCCATGCCCGAGGCAGGATTCGAGCCTGCGACCGCAGCAGCAGCACGGTTCCAGACTGAAGCGCCTAGAACCGCTCGGCCACAACGGCCAGCAAAACGGCGGACCTATTCGAATGTTTCCGTGCTACTATAGTGTTCGTCTACGGAAAGAGGTAAGAGGAGAGTGAAACTGCCGCTAGGCGTTAAATGGTTGAACGTGCACGACTCTTCACGGAACGTTGGGTCCGGAGGCTTGTCCGTCCTGTAAAGTAGAATAGATGGTAATCTGTGGCATCTCTGCCGATAGAGCACACTGCTCGTCCACGCTAAAGTGTTTCGGAGCACTCCGTTCATCGTATATTGTTGAACATTCAGTTCCACAGCAGGTCATACCTATGTGTTTACTGGTTGACCCAACGACATCGTCAGTTACGATTACAGTGGTCACGGGACTATCGAGATTCGACCGTCGATCAATGTAAATGTAACGGATCTTCGAGCGAATCACATTTTTGCTACACTAGGTCGACGGTCGTGTCCATAAATGACGTCGTCGGTATGAACAGCGGCTAGCAACGTGCACCGCGCCGAGGACGTAGGCTGGCGGGAGCAGTATTATTCTGTGGGAGACATTCTTCTGCGCCCGTATGGGCCCGATGTTAATAATTGAGAACACAGTGACAGCCGCGAACTGGCTGCATCCTTTCATCCTTGATGTCATCCCAAACGGCTATGTCATCTTTCTGCAGTATAATTTTCCATGTCTCGGAGCCACAACCATGCTACTGTTGTTTGAGGAACATTATCGTGAAGTCGTGTTGGTGTCCTATGGAACCAACCTCGATCGCCATCTAACGCCATCACCGCGTACGCAAATCCGAGGCCCGTTATTTGCTCGAATTACATGACCTGTGCGTAGACACCTGACGAGGGAGCCAGGTGGCGCAGTGGTTAGCACACTGGACTCGCATTCAGAAGAGCGACGGTTCAATCCCGCGTGCGGCCATCCTCATTTAGGTTTCCCATGATTTCCCTAAATTGCTCCAGGCAAATGCCGGGATGGTTCCTTTGAAAGGGCACGACCGACTTCCTTTCCCATCCTTCCCTAATCCGATGAGACCGATGACTTCGCTGTTTGGTCTCTTCCCCCAAAAAGCCCAACCCCAATCCAAAATCTTAGGACACATTCCTCCAAAAATCTGCCAAGGAACTGTCGGAACCGAGATATGCAAAATCTGTGATGGCGGTATTGAATTTCGTTCCCCAGCTTCGAGTGTAAGGCGGATGGTTCTCTTGCTTTGGCTCATCAGTGTATTTGCCGTATCTTCCTCGCTACAAAAATAGCGTTTCTAAAATTATATGGTGGAACAAACGCTTAATACAGAAATAATAACGCGTATAATATTTATTTGCAACGAAACCACGAACAATGGTAAATACACCTTGCGTGGAAAGCATTACCGAATAGAGAATGTTCTTTTCATAAATTTTGACTAATAACAGTCAGCAATGGCTGCCGAAGGCTCCCGTTGTAAGGAGTCCCCCTTGAATTGCCGACGGCCTTCTCAAAGAGGACGGCTACATCTTTCCCTTAGGATAGGATGCTGCCCCTAAAAGTGAAGACAATCTACACCGAAACACGGCATGTGGATGCAGAACGCATTTTAGTGAAGGTACACAATAAGTGTCCACAGGACATCTGTCGCGTAATTCTACATGTGTACTGGTTGGTTGGTTGGTTGGGCAAGGAGACCAGACTGCGTGGTCATCGGTCTCATCGGTTTAGGGAAGGATGTGGAAGGAAGTCGGCCGTGCCCTTTCAGAGGAACCATCCCGGCATTTGCCTGGAGTGATTTAGGTAAATCACGGAAAACCTAAATCAGGATGGCCGGACGCGGGATTGAACCGTCGTCCTCCCGAAAGCGAGTCCAGTGTCTAACCACTGCGCCACCTCGCTCGGTACATGTGTACTGATGTTCTCTCCATTTAAGAAGGAATCCGGATGGGTCCTCCATTTAGGTCTCCGAGAGGCGACTGCCAAGAGGGCAGTAACCGTAAAACCAAGACTGAATAACCAATGAAAGGGTTAAGTTCCACGAGTTCGATAGTAGAGTGACAGAAATTTAGAAGTTAGATAATGGTGGGAAACATAGAATACTGCATTCCGTCGCTTGCTTTATGATAAATATGTGTCCAAGGGATGCTAAATGTTATTATTTTTACATGTAGAAAAGTATTATCTGCTCAACAATCTTCAAATCGTGAGCTACATTCTTAATTTTTGTATATGAAATTAGTGAATATACTCATGGAAATTTTGTTGCCTTTGTCTGCGGTCATTTTCAGAACTCAAACTAATCTTCAAATTAACTAATTTAGCAGTATCCGTCTATCACCACAATAAAATCAAAACAATGGATGGCTGCGAGAATAAAAATGAGGACATGGATGTTTTTAAATTTACAGAAATAATGACAAGATTTTATTCACTCCTTTATAACTACAATCTAGGCGAAAAAAATCATACAAAAATGACAAACGTAAATCAGGAGAGTAATACTGCTTGATTGGAAAAGTATTCATTGGGGTGGAAACTATACTAGTTCTCTCCTGAAATACTCCGTTTCACAACGCAATCAGACTTTGTTTACATGAATCCACTGTGAGGCCAAATTCTATCCAAATGGACTTAATTAAGACGAGGTACACCACAAACTATGGTTCACGGAGAACTGGGAACTGCGAATATCATTCAACAACCTTACGCTGGTGCAGTAATACTTCACCCTTTCATCTTGATTCAGGCTGCAGCAGAAAAAGGCACGCTGTGGACAAGGGGAGGAGCGCGGCGGCAGCTGTAATTGATTCTGATGTGTCCACGAAAACTTGTACACTACGGGGACAGGCGCTCTGATTATTAGAACATGGGAAACATCCCTAGCAGGGCCCTGAAACCCCGGCAGATATCAGTGTGAGGTGCATCCGTTCGCTGGTCTGGCCAGCCAGTTTGACTCACAGGCACGACGGCGCGTGCTGGATTTGTCAAACGTTAGATGGCCGACTCAGGACGAATAAGTTCACCTTCGTTACAGAGAATATGTCCGAGATGATATGCAGTTCCACTGTCGGTACAGTTGGAAACTGCCACTGGCTCTTAGTCCACCACAAGGGAAAGACCTGAAGTTCTCCGCCAGGGGAGAACCAGAAGAGCAAGGAGGGCCAAGAAACACAACCACTTTCCACCAAGCCCCGTATAAGAGCCGAGTTGCCAGAAAAACCCGCCTTCACGTTGTACAAACCAATATAACTATCCACCACTCATTGAATCTCCCCTCTGGACTGTTCTGCAGGCCTGGTAGCCAATCCGGGCGGAGCCCGGGGTTCCCAATCTAAGGGAGCAAGCGTTTGATTTGCCTATCCTGAGGAGAGCCAAACAGCGACTCAGAATATCTTTAGTCTGACAAAAAAAATAGAAGATTTTAGAGTAGGGAGGCGTCTTTCTCAAGGCAAATATCCTTCGGCAAAAGATGTCTGCCTAGACAGCAAGGCCACACTCCCACAGTTACGAAGAGGTCTAATCTTTACAATTTCTGAAAGGAAGCTGTTAAGATTCCCAGAGAGACGTGCCTGTGAAATATGTGTTTCTTTTCCCGCTCGCTAAATGAACCTGTCGTTTTCTTAGCGTCAGTTGAATTACAGTCTTGCTTCTGCTAAACACGTGCACCTGCCACTCTGATCGTCCCAGAAAATGCTTATAGATTAATGTCCATCCCACTGTTTGCACAAAAGCTCAGATTACAGCAGTGTCCGTTAAATGGCTTCCTCCACCCACTTGGTGGAGTGCCACGGCCCAAGGACCCTCTACAGGTACAACTCACAGAGCACTGTTTCCCCGAATCACTCACACAACCAGGTCGCTGGACAGAACATTTATGGTCCACAATCCATCTTCCTCCCTGTTCTCTGTCGCTATCACTACAACCCCGCGGGTACAAGATCTCTACAGGATAAACATACAGTTGTAACAATATTTTGCTCACAATTTCCTGATGCAAAAAAGTCATAAGCCACACGTACCAAATGCAGTATTGGGGAACACAGAGATCATGACCTAAAATACGAACATTAATCTGACTGACAGAGTAGTTGAAGTGAGAGAGTGACTTTCCACATTCCATAATCTTCAAAAATGCAGGCTACAACACAGTCTGTATATAGCTGCAGTCAGTGAAATCATATAGGACGAAGATAAAGATTACAGGTGAGACCAATCTATGGTAATATCAGCAGCATCAGGGAATGGTATAATGGGAATAAGATTCGTTACCAACTAGAAGATAGAACATGGAATTGGTAACTGAAATAAGAGCGGAAAATATTAATATAGACTGACCGTAAACTTAGTGTTAGGAATGGCACTCTTCAAAAATCACAAGATCGTAAGATGAGCTGGGAAAGGCCCAAAGACACATAAAGAGTCCACCTGGATTAGATCACGGTCAGAAATACATCATGAAATCAGATATTGGAGTGAGTGGTATACCCAGGACCAGATACGGGCTCTGATCACAATTTAGTAACGATGAATGGCAGACAAAGGCTTAAGATAATTGTTTGCGAAAGTCGGTTTGCAGGCAGTATCCGTATACGCTGCTGAATTTATCTACACAAATATAGCTTTCTACGACATGTTTCATGAGATATGACGTCATAAACACTGAGATGATTGAAAAAATACCTGTACTTGCACCAAATTGTAATACATTTATTCATTAGTGCTAAGGTGCTTCTATAGTCTACTCAAATTATGGAAATCCCTGACACCGTACAATACTTTTGGCAGATTTCACCTGCAAAGAGGAAAGGGGTATAGGTGAAAACAATGGCCATCTATAGATCTACGAAGTGACGTTCAGCTAGTACAGCAATACGAGTAATTAAAGAGTGGATTTAATAGGAAGTGCATGGGAGCCGAGGCGAAATGGGTGCAGGAAACACGTGAAAAATTCGGAAATAGAAATGGAAGGTTGGCATTACCGACTCAGTATAAAGGAAAGTCGAAATATCCTTTAGCGAAGTTCAAAGCATAGGTGTCTTCATTCAGAGTTCAATGGCAATTTTATTGTTAAGAGCAAAGGATAAGGCTAATAAGTGGAAAGAGTACATCGAAGGCCTCTATGAGAGGAATGACTTTGTCTGGTGACTTTATGGAAGAAGAAATGGGAATCGATGTACAAGATATAGACGTCTAGTTACTAGATTTTAACAGAGCAGTGGAAGATTTACAATCAGTTAAGGCAGAAAGGATGGATAATATTCCGTCGGAATTTCTCAAATCTTTGGCGGAATGGCAGCCAAATGACTGTAAGTTACAAAAAGGTTGAAAATGCCGCTACGGTTATAAGGTACTTAATTTTAACACATGACCGGTTTCGCGCTCTTATACGCCCATCTTCAAGTATCGTAACTTCGTGCTGTGACCCCGAGCGCCACGGTGGACCGGTACAAGACGCGGTGTGCTAGCGACGAGAGCAGTTACGGACACGTGAAGGTGGGCGTGCAAGAGCCCGAAACCGGTCATGTGTTAAATACGAATAAAAGAACCTTACAGCTCTAGCGGTATTTTCAACCTCTGGTATAATGCTCGGTTGCAAATGTTCCTCCGACAGGACTGTTATTTAATTCGATGTGTAAAATGAATGTCCTTCGGGAAATTATCGTCCAGTCGGTTATGTTGCGAGTCGGCATCTGCTATGTTGCGAGGAGCCAAATGTTATATTCTCGCTGCTAATGATAAATGGGTGGAAAATGGCCAAAGGGTCTGTCGACGTAGGAATCTGGGCAGACAAACGAAAGATTAGTTGACACAAGTGCATTTTAAATTTTTATATTACATTCAGTTTGTAGAGGAAGAAATGCTACACTGTTGACAACTTCTGGCAGCCGTAGCTAGATATCAGTAGACCCCGACACAGGCGTGCATCTGTGTACACTGAATGTTTTCTGGTAGAGCTATGTGCAACTCGGTGTAACGTTCAGCACCAACTAGCGACATGGAAGTAAACTCTACTACAAGCAGTGTTAAAGCAAAAGGCTGCTGCCTAGGCGGGCCGCCGCCTGTAACACCCTCATGGTGGTCTTCATTGGTTGGATGTGGTCGAATATCTGGAGGTTCTCTACTCGATGTGCCAGCAGGAATCTTGGAGGCGCCGGCTCCGGCAGTATCGATAAACTACGATGCTACACATTCAGTCTCGAAGATAAGCGAAGGCAGTTACAACACATAAATGCGTAAACTTCGCAAAATCACTTAAACAGCTCATACATACATGTTGCTGACAAGAAGTATACACTGGTGAATGAAAAAGAAAATTTGGATCAGTCTGATGACGACGAGTTCGGCTTTCAGAAAGGTGATGACCTCAGAGACGCAATGCTGACTGTGAGATTCATAGTCAGGGTGTATACGTGGACAACGAAAAAAAATTCCCGGATTTTTCACGGATTTCCCGGTTAAAAATACACTTTGTCCCCGATGAAAATACACTTTTTCCATGTTAAGTAACAGTATACTTTTCCTCAGAACTTTAAAACTTATCAATCCATTCAATTCTTGTTGTTTTATACACCGGCGTAGGATAGCTTTTTGATATGCAGCAACATGTACACTGCATATTTTCGTATTACGAAAGTATAAATTCGAATACCACCAAACACCGCATGTTACTTTCCGAAGCAATGAAATCGAGATTGCGTATTTGTAAGCCAGTCATAGCTCATGTCGCGTGATCTCCCCAGCCGATGACAGCAGATATTCAGAGCTTCGGAAACGTGATGTAGTCAGCCAATAGCAACATCACTGTTAAGTAGCGCGAACACACAAACAGGAAAAGGTATGGTTTAAATTAATGTACATAGTGTTGCTACAAGAAAAGGAAAGCTTTCACGTATAATATTGGCCTCTGAGATTAATAAGCTGCACGAAAAGCTAAGCTTTCACACATAATGTTTGTCTTTTTTGCGCACACAAATGTACTAGTAAAATTATTAACTACGACATAAATATCTGATCTTCTGAGCTCGAAAATATTCTAAATCGCCGTCCTCAAAGATTTGAATTTTGAATGAGAGTCAAACGCTCTGTGATTTAAGAAATTCATCGGACATTCGCGCACAGAGTTCATCTTGTGTAAAGGGAAATTTAATTTACTTGACAGTAACTCTCTTCAAATAACCATTCCGAATATTTTCCCGCAACCTTGTAGAAATAGATTCGTTTCAGCAGTTGCGCCAGAACACAGGCGTCGCCGCGCTTGCGCAGCTACGATGACGCAGGAAGCCCGTACGCTCGTACGAGTAAAACATTAAAAGATCTTACATTATATCATAAAAGAAACAAAACATTAGTGGATACTCCAAGAGCAAGGGAATTTTGTGGACCATATTAAAATGCACCATTCGGTTTAAAGTGCACAATCGTATGTCCAGATTAAGATCAGGGTGTATACGTGGACAAGGAAAAAAAAATTCCCGGATTTCTCCCGGATTTCCCGGTTAAAAATACACTTTTTCCCGGGTGGAAACATGTTAATTGACAGTATATTTTCTCTCGGAACTGTATAACTTATCAATCCTTTGAATGGTTATGGTTTTATACATGGGAGTAGAATTTCCCGGTGCTTTAGAAAACTAAACACCTTTCGGAAAGATGTTTGATGTGCAGTAACATGTACGCTGCATATTTTCGTATTACGAAATATAAATTCGATTCCACCAAACGCCGCATGTTACTTTCCGAAGCATTGAAATCGAGATTGCGTATTTGCAAGCCAGTCATAGCTCATGTCACGTGATCTCGCCAGCCAATGACAGCAGATATTCAGAGCTTCGGACACGTGGTGTAGTCAGCCAATAGCAACATCACTTTTAAGTAGCGCGAACACACGAACAGGAAGAGTTAATGGTTTAAATTACTATCTATAATGTTGCTACAATAAAAACAAAGCTTTCACATATCATATTGGTCTCTAAGGCCAATACGCTGCAAGGCAAGCTAAGCTATCACATATAATGTTGGTCTTTTATGCACGTATTACATTTTAAGATATATCACACAAATACGCCAGTAAATTTTTTAATAACGACATAAAAGTGCGATATTCTGGGCTATAAATTCTTCTACATGGCTCGTCATCAAAGAGCGACCTACGGTCGCAGTTTCGAATCCTGCCTCGGGCATGGATCTGAGTGATGTCCATTGTTAGTTAGGTTTAATTACTTCTAAGTTCTAGGTGACTGATGACCTCAGAAGTTAAGTCGCATAGTGCTCAGAGCCGTTTTTAAATGAGTCTTAGATTCCCAGTGAAGTAGGCATCGACCTGATATTTAACTTTTCAATGTGGTTTCGGGACGTAAATTTCCTTGCGTACCAATACTTTATCTCATGTCTGGTTCTTTGTTATGGCATAATGCCATACGTGCTAGAAGATGAAAACGTACACTTGAAAAGCAGTGAACGGTTGAAACTAGCCACTAGTTTGAAATTAAACCCTTTGTTTCAAATATATTGACTGCCTCAGCGGAAAAGATTAACAAAAGAAAATTTCTTCAGAAAACCGATAAAAATAACTTCTTTGTTCTGCATGGCAATTAATAGTTGACTGTCAGAAACTTGGAAATAAAATAAAATCTTAAACTAATAAGGTATTTTAGCCTTCCGTAACTATGCGAATGTATTTTAATTGACATGATAGCTTCCGGCCAAAGAAATCAATTTTGTTTTCTTTTGACGTGAGCGCAGTAGACAAAAAGGTAACAGCAAAATCACTAAATGTAAACACGGGTCACGTGGAGACTACCCGCTTCCCTATTATAACTCAGACTGCTCTGCGCATCAGACCCGTATCTACGATATTTCCGAACGGGGGCAATAGTAGATAGTGGCGTCCCTCGAGCGTTTTGAGATAGGACGTCAAAAATTTAAAAACATCGAATTTTCAAGAATACGTTCATTTTGTAGCGCACATTTTTCTGAAGACTCTGATACATAAATCATACGTGTCCGAGGAACTGTAAGACGTGTTATTTGATCTTAAGTGTGCCAAAGTGCAGCACCACACCTCTTCACACAGAATTCTTCTATCGCACGTCGCTGTGTTTCGGTCTGTGGAATAGAAACGTGTATATTTTGTACTGGAAGCCATCAAACTACATTCAGGACAGTGGAAATTAAAATGTCCTATGGTGCCTCTCCTGCTTCCAGTCGGCCGGTTTGACATCCTGACCCTCTTTCTTTTTTTTTTTTTTTCTTTTTTAAAAAAAAAAAAAGAAACTCTTCAGAAAATTTGCACTCTTTATTCCCTATTAGCTAACAACATGCTTCTTTGTGTGACATAAAATTAAGTATAGGATACATAAAACCAGTAAAGAGAACAGACAAGCAAGACAGTACACATTTCTTCAATCCATAGCTCCTAGAATTTTTTTCTCTCTAATCTTGCCATCGCTACAGCTTTGCATGGCGTGCTTTCCTTTCTGCGAAAGGATATGTTAGCTCATCAAAGTTCGTCTAACGTTTTGCTACATGAAAAATCGAAAAGTCGCTGTCTAATACTGAAAAATCTGTAATTACAAATAGGCCCCAGACTGGTGTGGTTTCTCGACCTGATTACCTATATTTTGTCACTGTCTGCGAGATAAAACAAAATTGGCAGGAATAGTCATTTTTATAACACGGCAGAATATAATTCACAAAGTACCAATATCAAATGCCTATTAGGCCTACTACAAGCAAAAAGCTTTACGTTAGGAAATAGTTTTACACTTCATTCATACGCTCCAGTTTCTCAAGCATGAGATCGAAAAGTAGTAGTTCGAAATTTTTATATACATTTGGAATTCATATTCTCCCATGATTTAAGTGATGTCACCGTTTCTTCTCCTTCCAAGTTCTAACAAACAATGTTGTCATCACTAATTCTGTATCTATTCCTGCTAGTGTCAAAGCTTATTCGCCGGTTAACTTGACTAAGTCTGCCAGAATCACCAGTTTAGTTATCCCGCGATTATTCTCGGATTAGGCTTTATTACGTGTTCGTACAATGCGTTTTCCGCGCACTTCCAGAATAGACCTTAAAGCGGCTGCTAGCCGGAGACTGTACAACGGGCCCTTGCTAGTATATTAATCTGGCCAAAAATTTTCTGTCAAAATGTCATTTTCTTGGACACATTGAGAAGATAATACGTAATGTCTCTTACCTGTTATTCCTGTTAGTCGTTTATTCGCACTCTGGTAGTCTGAATCGATGGATTTCGCTGGCAATCATAAAAACGCTCATCATTCGCAAACCCAATCAACCACATAATCAGACAGTGGTTGGCTTTCTTTCGTTCGGCTATACTCTGCTCAGCTCGTATAGCCCCTTTTGTCTGCAGGAAAGTTTATTTCTAGATGTGACGAGGATTCCACTGACAGAGACATCACGTACACTATGCACGCATTCACAACTCAACGTATGATTCATTCAGAAATCAACTTAGAATGTGCTCAACAATGTTCAAAAACCGACAGGGACACGTTTCAAAGTCATACGAATAATCGCCAGACCAACGTGCGCTGGATGCTAGGCGCTTTGTGAAACAAGGTTTTTTCCTCAAGAATATCAATTCCCCCCCCCCCCCCCCACACACACACACACACACATATTCCTAGATCCAGGGCTGCTGTACAATCTGGCAGCTTGGGCGCGCCAGTAAAATTGTTGCTGCGAATGATTACACAGCCAACAGCCACGTTTCTTTAGCCACAAGCAGAAGGCATTACGCAACTGCGCATGCACATGATCCCACTCGTAACTGCTAAAACAAATCTGCTGCTCGGGAGTGGAATGGTAGAGAGATAGTATGATTGTGGTTCGATGAACCTACTGCCAAGTACTTAAATGTGAATTGCAGAGTAATCATGTAGATGTAGATGTAGAAGTAATGTTAACAGTTGTGACGTCATGCTCGTCGCAGGCAATTTGTTGTTACGAAGCATTGCATAGTCTTCCTAAAGCGTTTGACACATTTTGCTATTGGCAGACGCTTGTATGAGCGCTGTGTTCAGTTGCTGTATATGGCGCATTTCCTTTGCTATTTAAGTTTTATTTCAGTTTTTTTCTCTCGTTCATATTTTATTGCTGTAGTATTATTCTGCAGTAGCAGGATACAGTAATATCCTTTGTCAGAGTATTGGTTCTTACCAGTCAAAATTACAAAAATTTAATTAAGAACAAAAACAATGAAAAACTCCCGGAATTCAAAAAAAATTCCCGGGTTTTTCCCGGTTTTCTCCCGGATGAAAAAATTCCCGCGTTTTTACCGGATCTCCCGGTTGTCCCGGGCCGTAGACACCCTGATAGTGGAAACAAGACGTAAGGAAACTCAAGACACGGCCATGGGGTTTCTCGACCTTAAAAAAGCGTTTGACAATCTAAAATAGTGGTAGATGTTTGAAAGATGAAAGTATACCACAGGATAAGACAGGTAACATACAGTACATACTGTGCTGGATACAATACGAATGGAAGATCCAGAACGAAGTTCCTCCGCCCGAACAGACATCGGAAGAACGAGTGATATCGACCCTCCGCCGTGTCGTCCTTAGCCGATAGGCGTCACTGGATGCGGATATGGAGAGGCATGTGGTCAGCAAAACGCTCTCCCGGCTGTTGTCAGTTTTCGGGACCGGAGCCGCTACTTCTCCGTCAAGTAGCTCCTCGATTGGTCTCACAAGGGCTGAGTTTACCCATGCTGCCAATAGCGGTGAGAAGACTCGGATAGTGACCTATCCAACTGTTAGCCAAGCTCGACACCACTTCTCTTCTGTGATCTGACGGGAATCGGTGTTACATTGTGACAAGGCCGTTGGGCCGAAAATAAAGTTCTCGTACAGTGTATGGCACGGATGCAGTCTTCCACCCCTCATTTCAATGTCTGTACAGAAGATAGGTTTGACAAAGAACATCGAAAAACTATTATCGCGGAATGTACGATAGAGACACAGCGATAAGATACGCGAGATGGAGCGGCAACCACTAAATCAAGGGCGGTTTTCGTTGCAACACCATCTTTTCACGAAAATTTAATCACAAACTTTCCACTCCGAATGCGAAAATATATTTCTGACACACAACTACCTAGGGATAAATGATCATCATAATACAATAAAAAAAATCAGAACACACATGGAAAGAGTTTTACCTTTTCCCCGTGCAATGTTAATGAATCGAACGGTAGCGAAATATTCTAAAGGAGGTTTGATGAAACCTTTACCATGCACTTTAGTGTGAATTGCCGAGTAGTTATCTACATATTGATGGAGATGTAAATTTCATGTAAATGTAGAAGAAATGACAGAAACAAAATAATGGTTGAACGATGGGATTAAAATTAACGGTAAAAGATTACAATGATAAGGTTCGCTGATCACGTTGCTGTCGTAAACGAAAATGAAGAACTATTATAGGATCTATGGAACGAGTAATCTGACAGTACAGAATATTGACTGAGAAGTAACAGAAAATAAGGTGAAAGTAACCATGAGTAGCAGCATTGATATTAACAAAAGATCGAACATCAAAATTGGTTATTACGAAGTAGTCAAAGTTAAGAAGTTCTGCCACCATGAATGAAAAATAAAACTTGACGGACGAAGCAAGGAGGTCACAAAAATCAGGCTATATAGGCAAAGAGGACATATCTGACAAGAAAAAGTTTGCTGATATGAAACATATGCCTGGGTTTTAGGGGAAAATTTCTCGAAATATACGTTTGGATCACGGCATTATATGGCAGACGATCATGGACTGGGGAGAAAGAACAGAATCGAAGCATATGTGATGTGGTGTTATAAAATTATGTTGAAATAGGTGGACTAATAAGGAATAAGGAGGTTCTCGGTGAAAATAGGAATAAATGGAAGACACTGCCTCGTGAAGAAGATAGGATATATGTGAAGGCATCAGGGATTAACTTCCATGGTACTACAGAAAGCTGCAGATGGTAAGCACTGTGGTAGAAAGAGAGTGAAAGACTTTCGACAAATAACTGCGGACGTATGGCGAAAGTCCTACTCTGAAATGAAGAGGTTGCATGAAAGAGGAATTCGTGTCGTGCTGTAGCAAACCAGTCAGAAGACTGATAATTAAATGCAGCTCCGCAAAGCCACCCTTATTTTGTACACTCGTGTAGCTTTCCGCACTCAATGTGAACTTGACTGAAGTCCTTCGAAATCTAGGCTACATAGCTTTCATTTGTTTCCAAAGTATCCCCTGTATTTCTATTTTCATTATTGAAGTAGGTATTTAAGGCAATATCATTTCACCTTGACTCCTGAGATGTTGCCTAGCAGTCTTTTCTGTTGCTTGTCGTGTCGGCACGGTTAATCGGATGTGGGTGTTAGTTGAAGGGGTGACCGGATGCCCTATTCCCTTCCTGTCACCACCCCGTACCCCCCCCCCCCCCTCCCGCGCCCCTCGGGAAGGAATTAGTGTACCCCAACTGTCTGCGACTAGTGTAATCCATGGAATACTGTTCAGATGTCTGCGAGCCGTGTAATTGAGGCAGAACGTGGGGACCTGCCCGGTATTCACGTAGGGGGATGTGGAAAACCACCTGAAAACCACATCCAGGCTCGCCAGCACACCGGCCCTCGTCGTTAATCCGCCGAGCGGATTCGATACGGGTGCGGCGCACCTACCCGAGTCCAGGAAGCAGCGCGACAGCGCGCTCGGCTAACCTAGCGCGTAGATGTTGCCTAGCAGTGTTCCACAAAAAATCGCCACATAATAATAACCAACATTATCAGCATAACACATTTGCCGGTATAACTTAACTGTCTGAGAAGAGCAATGTATTGACTCCATATTGCAAACTTTGTATAACAAATTTCTGACCTATGGAAAGATAGTCAAAGTAAATACTGATGATTATTTCCTTTTGATTTGAATCTCTACATATTTTCACTGAAGAGTAGCTGAACATTACCTTTTCAGCACCTAGATACGAAAAATGTCCACGAAATCCTACTTAGGGGTATCCATAAAGGAAGTGCTGTCAACATCGTGAAAAGCTACGGGCAGTTGCATTTATATTTATGTATGTCTTAGTGCAGATCAAAAATCCGAGAGATAACATGTTTTATATCCTTACTAAGCCAATATGTTGTGACGCTGATCGATAATGAAGTTGACCACTGTTTACATGTTTTTTACTGCTGTTTCAAGATCATTACCTGTCATGTAAGTGAATTTAAAGCTGGAATTTAAAATTTACTATAAGCAGTACCTCATCAGTGACTAATTTGTGTTTTGCGGTTGACACACCCTGCTGGACAATGATTCACACGGCCTTCTGCAACACATGCCGTTAAACGTACACATCATAAGAAACCACGCCCACGACTTCGCGTCACGCGAACCAAGTCTGTGGTCACTGTGGGATAATAAAGCAGCCGACACCGCCGCATTAAGCCATTTCGTCCGTACATCTATGACGGTAGCTGCTTACAGTACCGTATCATTTTCCGTAACTGTACGACTCAAGTTGTTTAGTACCTACACTGATATCTTGGACGGGTATGGCTTCTCACAATGTTTTTTCATGAGTTTAAACACATTTTAGAAACACATTATTGTATGTCGACGATGCTCAAATTACTTCTAATCATCGGCTTGTTTATTAATTACGTGCGGATATATTATAGTGAAATAATTTAGTTTTCTTAAAACAGAAACGTTAACATTCCTTCTTGACTGTCAAGTAATCAAGCTGCTTCTGTTCCGATGTTTGGGGACAGTTTAGACGTTATTACCTTATTTTACCGACTATAAGACGCTAGGGACTATAAGACCCACCTTAGTTTTTAACTACTTTTAAATAACATTTTTATCACTTTTATTGTTAGATTGTCGTAGAGGGAGACCAAGAGATGAATACACTAAGCAGATTCAGAAGGATGTAGGTTGCAGTAGGTACTGCGAGATGAAGAAGCTTGCACAGAATAGAGTAGCATGGGGAGCTGCATCAAACCAGTTTCAGGACTGAAGACCACAACAACAACATTGTTAGATTGCAAGCCAAACTAAAAAATAACTTACATTATAAAACCAAAGTAACCTTTAAAGTTCGTGAAAATCGTCAGCACAACTTCGTTCTTCTTCTTCTTCTTCTCTTCCTATTCGTCCTCATCGTTGTCCTCTTCATGTGTAAGAGAGCATTGCTTACACCGCACTTCTGGAAAGATCTTACAATAACGCCTTCTCTCACTCTAAACCACGAGTTTTTCATCGACTGATACACGTGTATGGTTGTAGGTCGCTCCCTTCGGCGCGAATTCATGTTGGGTTTTATCCATCATCCATTTACTCCATTCCTCTTTCGTATGAACTTTAAACGGATTGTTTATCGAGACACCAAGAGGTTACAGTTTGAAGTACGTCATCCCGGAAGAACTGCAAACTGCATTTCCTTGTCTTAATTTCTCGTTCACAGAATTTTTCAAATGACCACTAAACTGATATAGCACGAGAAGAGAACTCTTCTTCAATAAAGCACCTTCCCTTCTCTCCCGCAGTCTGTTAATCCACAATTTCATACCAGCCCCGTCCATCCAACCATTTCCATGTAACTGAACAATAACACGTGGTGGTTTTCAGAAGATTTTGTCATTGATTTGCGCCTGAAAACGACCATTGGCTTAAGTTTAGTGACGTCAGCACAATATGAAAGGACAGTAGTGTTGCACAGTTCTTCATGTCCAATTGTTTGTATAGTTACAGTCTTACAACATTTCATGGCAATAGTTCTGTTAATCGGCACATGAAATGTTGTGGAGTTTCGTCCACATTAGCAATCTGGATTAGTTACGAACTGGTTTTCTTTCGGCTTTGAATAATAAAGTAACGGAAAGATAATATTTTCTGCTCATACTCTTGTGGGATTTTATGAGATATTTTAGTTCTGGTTCGCGTTCTAAGTCCATGATGCTTAATAAGCCTCTAGCACCAACCAACTTCACCCCTAAAGTCATTAAGTTCCATTATAGCGCTAGTTTACGAGTGTGTACTTGGAACACTTTTGTATTAATTCCAATGCCATTTTGACAGTGTGCTTGATCGATTTCAATACGTGATCTTCTAGTTTTGACCATTTTGCATTCAGTTCCCTATTTGCACATTGTGTCTTCCTCATTTTTTCATTTCTTCTTTACTAGCCAGTCAATCGCGGGTGCTTTTTTCTGTTGGCGGGGGGCCGAAATGTCGCTCAGCTGCTCTGTTTCCATGTTCTTCTGTATATGCTGTACTTTCAATTTATAGGCCGCATCACATGATACCTTTTATTTTTTTCCAGTACGAAAGTAGCTCAGCTACTAACAAAAATATTGTGCTGTTACCGAAATACAAATCACTTTCAGGCGAAATTCACCGGCACCGTAGACTGATATGATTCCTCGTAGGCTACACAGTAGGGATGTTGGTTGGGGGGGGGGGGGCAATGTTAGCAAGCTCGTGAATCCCCGCAACTCATTTCCGTCGCTTTTGTGCACTGCTGCTGCCTGTTGAATCTGATGTTGCCACAGAGAGGTAGGTTTCCCGTGGTATAAAACACATGGCCATTTTTAACCCTGGCGGGAATTTTAAATCCAACTGTGTCATTTTTGTATGAACTTAGATCGTAAGACGCACCTGAATTTTGGAGATAATTTTTCGAAGAAGCAAGTGCGTCTTATCGTTCATAAAATGCTGTAATAGTTAACAAAATATTTAAATCGGGACGTATACTGGGGCATGTCAGAGATAGTCCAACCGGCTCCAGGGTTCAGGGATGCTGTGATATAAAATAATTTCGTTGCACTACTCAATACATTTTCGGTGACTTAAGCACAGTACCATCCACGATACACATTGACTTTGAAGCAAATTATTTCAACGTATATATTCCAATGGATGTCGTTGTATGTCATCATTGCATAGGTGTTGGCCGTATCAAGAAAGATTGCTCGCAATTATGACTACTCCGTTTGGTGAAAGCGAATTTTCTGCTTTCGTACATGATGCTGTTGCACAAAAGCCCATACCCTAGGTACAAGAAGGAGCTCCAAAAATTCCACAGCCATCCACAATTCTGGAAAAGAGTAACATACTTCGGACTCTTCTACTGCTGCACTATAAATATCACCATCGAAAGAAAAAGCAATTCGTAAAATTACTCTTCCTCCCACACGGCCTGGAAAGACCAATATACATCTCACTCTGGCGCTACCGGTCCAGAAAAATCACCGAACACACTAAAAGACGTCCATCTGATTTTCATTTTAGTAAGGATACTGTCAACAGCTCAGTCATCACTATCAACAACATTTCTTGCGATGAATACCAGATTAGAAATCTGTCAAATTAAATTTCCAGTGCCCTTCCTGTGGAAACTAATGACTTAGGTGAATTTAGCAATACTGACAAATATTATACTACGGCTCACATAGTATCAGGCGGAACAACTACCACTGTGACATTACCTACATCAGCGTTCCACAAGAAAACCATGGCATGATAGAAACGGGATCCGAATGTGATTTCTAAGTATCAGATTTCTCAACGACACGTGCGCCACTGGCGGAAGATATCCATAAAGATTATTTCATGTCATCAAAACAATTGAAAGACTTACGGGAACCGGCAGAAAAAATACTTCCGGTTGCAAAATGGTACAGTAAAGATTTTGTACGTTTGCAACAATTAACTGAGAAACAGCTTACAAAAAAGCAGTCGACGAACGTCGTTACCTAAACGGCAGCTAAATGAAATACTGTGTTTACAACTTCTGCTTTCTGGCAAGAATAATGCAGTAGCTTGGAACGTTCGAAGTAAATAGCACAACACAACGCAAACAGAGAGCTAATTATCACTAACGGCAACGCGAAATAAAAACCAAAGAACTTGGTCTCTTCAAAAACAAATGAAGAGCATACGAATAAATCAAAAGTGCTCCAGAGCTTCAACAGCTAAATTAATGCAGATTATTGTGTACTATCAGTCTTGCTTTCATACAAGAACCATTTTGTTGTCAACAAAACGTAGGTGGAATCGCTAGAGACTGCATGATATTTATCGCAGTGACACAAGCGAAGCGGCAGCAGTATTAGTAACCAACAAAGATGTTGATTCCGTAATGATGAGTCACTTATCCGACGAAGATTCGATATTTGTAGAAACAGTAAAAGAGAAGTGGTTTTTCGT
This sequence comes from Schistocerca americana, assembly GCF_021461395.2. Classification (NCBI taxonomy): domain Eukaryota; kingdom Metazoa; phylum Arthropoda; class Insecta; order Orthoptera; family Acrididae; genus Schistocerca; species Schistocerca americana. The sequence goes on along the minus strand of NC_060123.1, from coordinate 382,971,449 downwards.
GTCTAGTGTGTACTCAGAAATCACAAAATCCATCAAACGCGACCTGACAAAAATTGACGAAATGGTAGCTTAAAATAAAGGAAATGGTTTGCTTATTGCTATGGACAACAATGCAAGATCTAGCATGTGTCATGATAGAGTAGCAAACTCCAGAGGGAAGAAGATGGGAGAATCTTTGGCGCCGACTAACCTGGAAAAACTGAACGAGGGGAATTATGGACCGACTTTTGAAAATAGTAAAGGGAAGAGCAACGTGGGCACTTATCATCTACTGCCGATGGACTTGTGGCGACACTTCGGCCACAAAATTGATATTTTTAGAACAGTAGTGTGCCCAACATTATATGCTGAAAACATGATTCAAACTAAAAATATTATTGTTAGTGACGAAAGCTTGAGAGACTTTGACGACTACTTGCTGAAAGAACTTACGAACAAATAATCATCAAAGATAGACTTATGCAACTTAAAAGAAACACAACAGAAATGGAAGTAAAAGGTCAAGAGGAAAAAATACTGAAACCCTTACCAGAAGAAGTTCTAGATACCTCATTCAGTAAAGCGTTCAAGTTACAAAACCAGCAGAAGTACAGAACTGGGAGAAGATCTGTCCCCTGGTGGAAGCCTGCATTAGCTGCAGTGCGCATTAAGGCGAATGCATCAAAGGATAAAGTACAGAGAACAGCAAGCAGAGGGAAGTACGAAAGCAACAATGTTGTAAAGAGAAAAAGGAATACAGCTTTGCTATACAGTAAGCAAGAAAGAGAAAAACAGTCCTGGAAGCAATGTACAGGAATACTACACCAGGGATCAAGCACTGCAACTGTGTCTGGCCTCCTATCGTTAGCATAGCCGAGATGGACCATCGCAAGCGGCATTGCTTCACGACCGCCGCCACCTGCTCTACCCCTCCCCCCCCCCCCCCGCACCCTCACCTGCCCACACCTTTTCAGCATCCGGGGGTGAAGGAAGGCCGCAAGTATCGCTTCAAGCAGCACGATATTGTGTTTTTCAAGGGTTTTTAGCAGCAGCAGACGGTGGGCGCGAGGCGAGATACTTCGTCGACTTGGCGCAAGCATGTATCTTAATTCAGGCCCAGACGGACTGCAGCGCCGACATCACAATCATATTCGCCACTGTCAAGTACACGGTGATCCTTCTGTATGTATTGCCCCAGATTCAAGGACCCCGAGAACAGCGCGGCTACAGCAGCCGCCAGAGGGTGTCATCACGACACCGCGGGACGACCCCATGGAGACGGAGCCTTCGCCCCCTCCACCTCCTGTCGTCCTACCGATAGAGATGGACCCGCCCACGTCGCAGCAGCTCACACGTACCCTTCTGAGTGTTTTCTGTGGAACTTTTCCACCAGAGCGAAGGCCGGATGGCGGAGTACGACCGGAAGTCTGACGTCCCCTGCAGCCATGGTTTCCTGTCCATCAGAGCGTAAACGCTCCTGCCTCCCTTCCCGTTGCTGTGCTCCATACACGACGACGGTCAGTAACTTTGGGGTGGAGGAATGTTATGGTGTAAAGTCAGCGCCGGCAAGCCATTCGGGAACGACAGTGAAGAGAAGGCTGTGTGAAGTGATCAGCCAATTGCACGCTGATCGACCTTCCTCCAGGACAACACGACAGTAGCGGCCCCAACGTGAAGAGGACATCAGCGCCTCACCGAACTGGTGGCGGCGCACTTCGATAGCAGATTCAATGTTAGCCACTTCGTTAGGTATCTTTATTATGTAGCACAGACTTCTGTTTCTCTACTTTAAAGAAGGCTGATTATTTTGTTTGTCGCCCTTTGATTGCGATATATATCAATGTCAAATACCGTATTGTAATTGTATTACTGTAATAAAACTCTTTACTACAATTTGTTTGTTTATCTAGCAAAACGAGTATGCAGGATCCCTATAAACAACAACTTAAGTTATCGAGAATTCAAGTATGCTATCTGACGTTGTGTTGCTCATGATAATGTTTGCGCGTGTGTGTGCGTGCGGGTCTTCGTGTGCCTGTGTTCGTGGGTGTACGTAGGAGTGGACTCCATGCTAATTGATCGTCCCACACGTATCAGTAAAAAATTCTGCCAACCACCTAAGTGTGCACAATTATTCGAATAGGTCGTGTCACCTACTACATTGTGACCGATCCGTGTACCATGACGCAGAGATAACGTGTTAAAAATTAATTGGCATGAAATGACTTTTCATTGTAGCGCACACTAAGGTCTGTGAAACGCACTTTGAGGCATGCTATCAGAAGAGGACGCTTCATTTTATAACACAAAATGACGGTGATGGAATGATTAGGATTGGGTATCTAGTTCGAGCACAGAATATAGAAGACGTCCCGTGTACTAATATTTAATCCGGTCTGAGTCCAACTGTCGGTTAGGTACTGCAAATGCAATAATTAGGTATACCAGTCTTGGATTGGATTGGATTGTTTGGGGGAAGAGACCAAACAGCGAGGTCATCGGTCTCATCGGATTAGGGAAGGACAGGGAAGGAAGTCGGCCGTGCCCGTTCAAAGGAACCATCCCGGCATTTTCCTGGATCGATTTAGGGAAATCACGGAAAACCTAAATCAGGATGGCCGGACGCGGGACTGAACCGTCGTCCTCCCGATACCAGTCTTGAGCACCATTATAAGGAAGAGGGATAAGTAAAAATAGGGAGGGATAAGTAAAAATAGGGATAAAATTTCTGTCTACCTCCACCAATGACAGCACACTTTAAGTGGTGCTGCAGTCATGCTGTCATCCAGATTGTAAGTTCCACTCATTAATTTCAGGTGACAACCTGAATATGATCGATATCCACTAGCTCAGCGCCCTCTGCTTCGCTCGTGTTGACAGTATGGTCTGCGCAAAACCTTTTTTTTTTCATTTTAGTGGAACTGTTATGTTTTTATGCAGATTGTTCATGTGTAAATTAACTCGCTATGCAAACAGTGTAAATATAAATATTAATTTTCATAACTCTAGCTTCAAAATTGCCTAATTAGCGACATATTTTCAAAAAACCCAGTTCGGTCCCTATTTCACCCCCTTAGGGTCTCAAACTCCAAAAACACTGCCACACTTTTCTTTTTTTCCTTTACTTTTTTACCCGACGAGGCAATTACAGATTTTCTTAAATTTAGCTTTAAAAGTGTTTTCGTAATGAGATATTTTGATAAAACTTTCCAGCCTCTATTTCACCCCCTGAGTGGCTCTATTTCAAAAAAAGCTTACACGTGTTACAAGTATTTTTTAATCGAGAAACAAAATTCCAATTTCTGTAGTTCAAACATCAAAACCGACTTAATAGCGACACATTTGCTTTCAGCTTACATAGCCCCGCAGTGTACATGAGGCTGTCCCCTCAAGCAGCTGGTCTTTAATTCTAAGCATCACAGAAGAAATGAATCACCAAAATCAGCACATAATTTATGAATACCGTTTCCATCTAACAGTACCGTGCCAAATTATTCTGAGCACTTTTAGTGAGCACCGATCGCCGTAATATCAGTCGCCGACGTAATTTTCTCCCTCTGACATCTACTATCATCCAAAGAGAATGTACCCGTTTGCTAATGTTTTGCAGTTCCCTTTTTGCTTTAGTATGTTACCACCGATGCATCAGAAAATTCACTGGCCACGATTAGAATCAAAAAGATGAAGCGGTTTAGCAGCAAGACACCGTCTCATGTACATAATATAAAAAAATAATTTTTTTCAGGCCGAAATGGTTCTGAAAGAAGTTCGTTAATCAGTATAAATATTGCTACCGAAACGATGTAGTTAATTTGCAAGCACTCACAAAGCAATACAAACGTGCGTCAATTTCGCAGCAGACAATCGAAACAGTAATTTTTCAGTAAATGTAATGTAAACTCCGCCCACAGGCCGTTGCCCGCTTATCGGTCATCCTATCCAACTCTCGTCCCCCGCAGGCAGCCGCTCTGTCCACTCAGCTACTGACGCGGATACTAAGATCTCAGTAGGAAACTTATAAGGCAAAGGGTGTTTCATAATTCAGAAGAGGTTGATAACTTTGAATCTACAACACGTCAAAGTGGAGAGATATAATCAGCTTCCATTTAACCTTTCGGGTAACCTATGTTTTCATTTAGCTATGCGCAAGGATACTGCCGCAAGCGACAAAGCGGAGTAATCGCGAGTAAACTGCATAGAAATTTAGCAAGCAGTCCAGGATTAAGTTAACCAAGTGCTGACATGATTTCACCTAATTTCTTCATGATCGTAGAATCTACAAACCAGCTCAGAATATCAGCAGACAACCTACTCTTCCAAAGTGGAACTGTCCCCAGTGCAACTGCAGAAAACGGTAAGACACAGACAGAAATGACGGAATCACATTCACACAAGGAAGTCCTTAGAAAACCATTCAGGAACCATATTTAGCCATTCTAAGAACGACGTGAAGCTGTTTAGAACGCCAACGGTTCCCTTCACTGTATCAAGCATGGTAACCGTTTTTTTTTTTCTGTATGTTTGACGAATCCCCCACCTAAGGCTTTACACGGCACCCGTCTTTGTAGGCACGAAATTAAATTTTAAGAAAGAAAGTAACTTTTTGCTTACAATGCGTTCCACAGTATCAAGAACAAGTCCCATTTTGGCGTTACGCAAACTGAATTAGTTAACAGCTCATGTTACATACTATTTGACACTCCTGATATGTTTCGATGTATATGGCTGCTTGGGAAACGGGAAAGAAATACCGTTGATTATTTCGTACATATCTTTAAATACGAGGAATACCTATAAGTAAAATAACTGGGTCCATCACAAAGCAAATCAACACATGGCGAGTACATAAAAGCCTGAAGCATTTTTAATCTCAGATTTAAAAATCACTGCTCGAGCGGATAGCAACTGCGACGGCTTTTACAGACTCATGTTTACGAGACTCATGTATCTTCCGACTTCTTGGTATCATGTGAGAGATATATATTCACCCAATAGATCATTGACAAAATGACCTTAAACGACAAATGAAACAATATTTATTAAATAGTTTTTAGCACTGTTATTTTTTCTGTATTCTTAATTTTGATAAGTTGTGTAGAGCGACAGCGTTTTTTATGCATATTTGTAAAAATGTTATCATTAGTCACTGCCCATGTTACATATAAATACACACAATACGCTACACTTCATTGCGTTACACCCATTCACCCCACCCACCCCGTTACCTGCCACACTCAAGCACACCCACACGTGCGCACGCGGGTACGCACTCATGCACACACACAGACACACACCAATACTTCTGCCATTCTGTTGAAGTCGCAATATTATCACACTGAACTGTATGAGCAAGCTGATTCTACATCTTACCAAAATGAACGAAACATTGATCTGAGGGAAACAGTAAGGAATGATTTTGGGCACGAGATTCTGTAGAAAGATTCATTGAACCACAACATTTTGCAGTAGACTAACAATTTTTTATTGTGTAATAATGGTGCTATGTACTTTTCAAATAATAGTTGACTTTCTCGTATGACTTAGTTAAGGGGTTGTAATGGTACTTGAATAACGTAACCAATACGGCAGCTCACCTGAACCTCTCGATACCAGTAATATTCTACTGTGTTTCCGTAAAGTAGTTAACATATTTCTGAGACAACATTCAGATTTGATTTCATTAATGTAGAGGTACTTTGATACATCGATATGTTTATGTTGCAATGATATTATTCTAATGAGTATTCTTTCTTTTGTCACTATGATCATTGTCGTACTTGTAACTCTGATTTTTGGGCGCGTAAGTAGTTGTTAGAGAGTTGGACTTCAAGAAAGTCAAGCCTTGGACATCATGTTGGGAAGACGCATAATGTAGTCAGCTTATAAAATGTGAACTTTAACAATGAGGAAGATGTTTTCAAGTATGTTTTGTATTGTGAAGTGATGTTTTGTGTGTTACGGGATATTGCAACAAAAAGGAAGTGTAACTTAAATTCGGAGTGCTGATTATTTTTTACATCACCATTGTGCTAACGTTCAAGTGTTTAATCTTCAAGAATGGTTTATGAAACACATCTATAAAACTTTTGAATATAGCAGAATAAAACCTAGGCCTCTTTGCATCCGAGCTTGGAATCATCACCACCTAGATTTTCGACGATTGAGCCGTTCACAACGAGACCAGCGTGGAAAACACGAAAAGATGAGTGCCTAGTTTATTCATTATGACATGAAATGAATTTATTAACTGTGCTCTAATGACACCTGCCACATAATAACTTTGTTGTTGCCCGAAAATGCAGTATTTAGCAGCGTGAGCAACACCATAATCATTACTAAATTTTGACCTTTGTTGTGGTAGGGTTGTTAGAAGGTGTGTTTTGAATGAAGTTATAATATATTTTTTTGAGCAGTTTACTGTATAATTTTATTTCCTTGTAGAAACTGTTGTTGTCGAGCTTTATATTTGTTCTTCATGAACACATGATTAGTATCGCACTTGTTCGATGCTCGTGAACGTGACTCTTGATGATAAATTGCTGAAGTTCTTATTGATGTTCATAAGAGATTAGTAGATGTATTCACGTGGTGCACATAGAATCGCCAGCTGTTTCAACACATCTTTACAGTTACTTGGTTACTATTTTTAACTGTTATTATAATAGCCCTTTCTGTAGTTTGAAGACAGTGCGTGATTTCTGTATGGGTTCTGATAGGGCCTACAAAAAACTATTTTGTGGACAGATGTAGTGTATATAGTAATAATATCTAACTACAAGTCATTCTCTGTTACACACTAATGACATAACTCTGGAGGCATAGCATCCTGATGAAATTTCTTTTGCTAGTAAGTTTGTCTATTCATTCCAGTTCAAGTGACTGTCAGCATTAACTCCTAAGAGTTTTGCGTTTGCAATACAGTCTACGAAACGCTCATCAACCTCTAACTGTACTGTTATTTTTCTCACTTTAAGCAGAAATACATGCTATTTAAGTCCGTTAATTGTAGTGTGAGTTTACTGAGTGATGACAAACTATCACCATCCTGCAGGGCTGCTCTTTCAGCCATTTAGGCTTACACAAAGTGTGATTATTGTGTACAGTGGCCTAGCCGTATTGCACAGTTGCCAGGTGCTACCCACCTCCATACCCGCCGTTGCTGGCGTCCCTTGGGCCGTATAAATCCGCCACGCTAGGGCCAGCAGATGAAATCCGGCGCACCCTAATGCTGAGCTCTCTATTTGAAACTCCGTCAGAGTTTACGCCGGCGTCCCAGCTTCACGTCGCGATTCATATTCGTGCTCCGTGCGGCGGCAGTGTCTGGCGCACAGGCGCTCTTTCTTGCGCCTGTAAGCCACTGCCTCGCCCCTTCCCCCCCCCCCCCCCATTCCATTCCGTGGCCCACGCAGTTGGCCCTATTTGTCCGCCGCCGTTGTTGCCGCTTTCCGCTGCGGAGCTTCCATTCAGAGTGCTTCCGCCGTGCCGGTGTATTTTCTTTTTCAGTCGGGTCGCTGGTGGTCCTCTTCGACAGATGTTGCCTTCATTCTGTGGAGGCAATGAAGCACGTTATGTGTTGCCCCTTGTGCAGTAACGCACTCTAAGCGTCACTTATCCGTTAACTTCTACGTTTCTGAACTAAGAAAAAAGTCGTGTATCGTTCATATTCATTTGCATTAATTCTTATTGGAGGAGAAAGGCAATCACTTTTGGATAGGGGACAATTTTAAATGATATATCTGTCACCGATGGAGAACTGATGCCTTCTGTACTTCACTTTCTACTCTTTCTTTGTAGTACTATATTTCCTCAGTTGAGAATTCACCACGAGAACAGCGACATTGCGAGTGCGTTACCCACACCTTATGCATGGCGTGACGTTAATATGCGTTCTGTTTATTTCCTAGTTGTGCCCAATAAGGCTTGCAGTGCCTCCTTTCTTTCTAAGTAGGTACACGTTGCGAAGAAATATTCCTGGAGATTTACTATGACCGTGAATTTGCAATCAGAAAATGATTAAAGAAAAACTGCATGACGTAAATTAATATTGTAACAACCCCAAGAATCCGTTTTACTTCTGGCAACTTCTAAAACAGACCTCTATATGACAAGTTTCTCAATCCAGCTAAAATTAAGATAGTAAAATTCTTTGATAGTGAAAGCAGTAAAATACTCTGAAGTTAATTTGATAAATAAGGACACAATATACTGTAATTTTGCTTTCCAGTATCACTTAAACTCAGATAAACTTGCATCTAAACGTGAATGAAGGGAAATATGACGTTAAGTGGCATGTAAACAACGATCGCGTACTTTGACAGCTGTTGGATTCAAATTTCCCTCTAATACGGTAACTTGAACCAATGGCGAATTAGCTACTTCTTTGTAATTGGTCGGTGTAAATAACTTCAATGGGTGATGCCCCAACTTACACGTCTGGCCAGATTTTACAGTACAACACATACATTCTCGTACCTAAACTACTGTACATACACATCGAAGCACACCCTTACAAAGAGACACACAACGCATGCAACGACTAGTACCAATACACTCAAAAGCAAAAACAAATAAATGATGGCAATAACTACTGTTAGTGGTGGAGTCAACAATCACTAAAGGTGAACAGTCTTTACAATACGCTACTATTTACGGAGAGAAACATTAAAGAGACAATTACAAAGCAAAAAGAAATTAAATTTGTTACAATTGTGAATTTCTCGAACAGAGGAGTGGTTTTGAATCTTATCTGTTCTGGGTCGGCGTTATGTGGCAACGCTGGCAGAGCAATTTGAAGTTGCTAATATGAATCCTGTAAGTTCATCCAGTCGTGTCCTTGCCATTAATATATTCTATTTCGGCTGGCGGTGGTAATAAGTTGCTTTGCATCCATTTGTCGTAGGCTATAACAAAGTAACTGTTTATGCCGCACTTGAAGATCGCATTAGTTCAGCTTCACGTTTCACATTCAATAGTTTGGCAGAGTCCATAAATCGTGTTTAAATTAACATTCCATTTGCTATAATTCGTCAGTTGCGAAGTTAGACAGTCCATCTGCTCGTAATATTCATGGTTCACGATAACACTGTTCCCGCGAAAACAGTCACTTACGTAGCAGCGCAGTTCACAGTTTCCATATTGGTGGATAGTGTTTTAGCATACATCTCAAGAAAAATGAGCAATGCTAAATACATACTTTATCTAATGTACTTCAATTCCAAACCAACGACAACACTGTCTGCTCATGAATGCATTGTCACTGCCACAAGCATCGTTTTGCAAAAACCAAGTGTTCGCATAATACAATGTCCGTTTGGAACGTCCATTATAAAGTAAATTTTCAAACTGTGTCTAAAACACGAAAGTCTGGTATTAATATCGTGTTAAACGCACACCATTGCTACACACAATACCTCCTTTCGTATCGCCACGCTCGCGAGCCATCCGCGACTGTCTGCCACACACACTATTCGACCTGACAATTAATGATACCTCTCTCGCTCCACAGTTCTTACAACAATTCTGCCTATTGCATTCCATTTCACACAATATATTTAGTAAAGGTATCTGAAAGGTCATCAGAAAAAAATCCAAGTCTTTAAACAAGGAACTCGTAAAGAAAACAGAAAAGTAAACATAGTCCCACTTCATGTTCTACCCTATATAACCAAATGAGAAATATTCATCGTCATCAGAAACATATCTGTTAAGTACAAGGTAGTGAAAGAAAGGACCGAAAGTGTATCTCGATATTAGTCATGGCATCACAACGTATACAAAGCAGAAACATTTACGTGAACAAAGTAAACGGAAACAATGCGATGTTTGGATGAAAGTAAATTTGAGAAAGGGTGTTTAAGTGCTTTGTGATATAGAATATTTTTGGTCTCCTGCAAAGCCAAATGAGTTCTTTGCTGTGTCACTCGTGAGGAACGCAATCTTCTTCCTCTTCTTCTGTTTTTACGGCCTCATCACCACTTCGGTCAATCATTTTGGGGTCATCTTCTTCAGTACCGGTACGTTTTCTTTCCAAATTGCCCTGTACCCTCCAATTCGTATTGATCTCTTCTGTCGTTTCTCATCTGTAAATACTCTTTTCATTGCATATCGTTTGTCTATTTTCAGTTTCAAACTTATTTTTAAATCTTTCAGTTTCTTTGAATTTATTGTTTAGTTTTGCAGGGCGTGTAGGCTTAATTCCATCTCTTTCGTATCCTCTCAGATTTCTTTATTCATCCGTTCTTCATGTTCCAAAGTTTCTCGGCAATTTTTTGGTAATCTTGTTTCTGGCCTCCTTATAGTATAATAACAAAGGAAGTCCTTTCCTTCCGTGTAGTATATGTGATGGACTTGAATTCGCTGTACACCTATTCATCTGGCACTACCCATCTTGTACATCTTCTTGATATATGTCATTTATGTGTGTTCTAGCTGTTCTTTTCTCTACTTTTATTATTTGGCCGATCCTGCTTTTCTGAGGGACTCTGAAAAGAGTTTTATTTCCGTACACCACATCTGGTTGAAACACTGTATTGTAATGTTTTAATTTAGTTTCAATTGCCAGACATTTTTATTGTTGTAGGTCGTGTTAACTTTTGAGCCTTTTTCCATTTTATTATTTCTTTCTGGTCATGCTGGTTTCTCATCCCAGTTATATTTTATAATTTCTCCTAGTTGTTTGAATTGTTTCACTATATTTACTTTCCTGATATTTACTGTTATTTGGTTGATTACCAGTGGATCTGCTACTGTCATCATCATTAGTATTCCGCCAAAAGTGAGGTTTTCACATGGTAGTTCTCCAGGCTGTCCGGTCTTCTGCCATCCTCTTCAGGTCTGCATAATTTCCTCTTCCCTTTATGTCGTCTATCATCTTACATCTCCTTCTACTTCTCAGTCTTCTTACACAAACCACTCCTTCCAAAACATCTGCTAGCAAGAACTCTCTTATCAATGAATGTCCCAAGTTCTTTTTCCTTTCTCTTATAACTTTCAGCAGATATCTTCACTCACCAACCCTTTCCAATACTCCTTCATTACTCACTCTTTCCACCGGTCTTATACTCCCCATTCTCCTCCACATCCACATCTCAAATGCTTCTAACCTTTTTTCATCTGCTCGTCTCAGCGTCCTTGTTTCTGTCCCATATAGTGACACACTCCAGACAAAACATTTGCCAAGCCTTTTCCTTAGACCTTTATCTAATTTGCCACATAACAGTATCCTCTTTCTGTTGAATGCCTCCTTCGCTGTGGCAGTTCGAATTTTCACTTCCCTAATGACATCTCCAGTCTTCAGTTATTGTGCATCCAATATATTTAATAGCCCTCACTTGGCTCATGGTAGATTGTCCTGTTTTAATACTGAACAGTTTGCGTCTTGTACTTATGACCATAGTCTTTGATTCTGCTGTGTTTATTTGCATCCCATATTCCACACAAGCTTCATTCAAATCTTTCAGGATGTTATTCACTGTCTGCTCACTTTCTGCTACTAATACCATGTCATCAGCAAATGTTGTACATTCTATTCTCTTTCGACCAGTACATATTCCTCTTTTCCCATCTGAGCCTTTCGCAATAATCTCTTCAAGGTATGCGTTAAACTACAGTGGGGAAAGGCAACAACTTTGTCTAATACCTCGTCCAGTGCTGCTTCCTTCCGTCATTTCATTTCCAATCCTTATCCTTACTTTCTGGTGTAAATATAGATTGTGTATCAGTCATCTCTCTTTCCAATCTACTCCTTTACTCTTCAAAATATCCATCAGCCAGTTTCACTGAACTTTGTCAAAAGCCTTTTCTAAAAGTGGCTCTGAGCACTATGCGACTTAACAGCTATGGTCATCAGTCCCCTAGAACTTAGAACTACTTAAACCTAACTAACCTAAGGACAGCACACAACATCCAGTCATCACGCGGCAGAGAAAATCCCTGACCCCGCCGGGAATCGAACCCGGGAACCCGGGCGTGGGAAGTGAGAACGCTACCGCTTCTAAAAGTGTAGACACAGCAAAGATTTCTCTACCTTTTTCCATATATCTTTCCCCTCTAGTTTCTGCAGGCCAATAGCATCTTTTGTTCCTTCTCCTCTTCTAATTCCGAACTGCTCCTCTGCCGTCACTCTATCCAGCTTGCCATATAGCCTTCTATTCAACACTCTCAGCAACACTTTAGCTGTAGGAGAAATTAGACTGACAGTCCTATGCTCTTCACATTTTTAGCGTTTTACTTTTCCTCTATTGGTATCATAACTGTTGGAAGGTAGTCCTCAGGTCATTCCCCTTTGTCATATATCTCATTACCGATGTAAACTATTTCAACTCTCTCCTTGTTTACCAGACTCTTCAATAGTTCTTCTGGCAAATCATCAGTTCCACTTGCCTTCCTATGTTTCATCTCCTTCACTGCCTTTTCTACTTCTGCTTCCAAGATGGTCAATCCCTTTCCATCTTCTGGTACATATTGCTCCTCTTCAACCTTAATTTCGCTTTGTATTTCATCCCCCTTACTCAGACATTCAACACATTCTTACTGTCTGTTCAAAACGTCTTGTGGTTTTACTGCTAGAGTACCATCTGCTCTCTCTATTTCCATATTATTCCTCTTTCTTTTACTTTAAAAAACTATCTCACTAGCCAGCCTGTACATCACTTCATACTTTCCCTTCTTCTTCATTTTCTCTATTTCGTCGTATTTTTGTTTCATTCATTCCTTGCTTCTTCAGTTTATCTTCTTGATTCATTATTCAGTTTCCTGTGCCTATTTTTGCCTTCTTCAGTTTCTACATTTTTCCACTTTCTCCATTCCTCCATCTTTTTCAACATGTTTTCTGTTATCCATTCATTCCTCATACTTTGGGATACTCCAATTCCTAGTACTTCTTTGGTAGAGTCCATGAGTCCTTCCTTCATTTTTATCCATTTGTCATTAACACTTTCATCAACACTACCTTTTTCCCATTTTTCAATTAATCTGCTTTTCCAAATCTGATGACTTTCCTACCTCTTTGAGTCTTCCTATGTTTAGTCTTTCTTTTGCTTTACCTCCCCAGACTCACTTGTATTTCTCCCACTACTAGGTTGTGGCCTGAATTTATATCAGCTCCTGGATAAACTTTGGATTTCTTCAAGCAGTTTCTAAACCTTTATTGTATCAGGATAAAGTCCAACTGACATCTATCCCAATTCAAATTTGATAGCCATGTGTAACGTCTCCTTTTGTGGTTTTCAAATAATATGTTACCCACTGCCAATGAATTTTCCATACAGAAATTAATTAGTCGTTGATCGCTCTCATTTCTTATTCGTAATCCAAAATTTCTTGCTGTATCTCCATCTCTTCCTTCACCGACCACTGCATTGTAGTCTCCAATGATGACAATGCTGGCATTTCTATTTTCTTTCTCGATGAGTTCTTGTATTTTCTCACTTCCACTTCCTCATCTCTGTGGTGGCTGGTTGGCATATATACCTGTATTAACACCAGATCTTTTGAACAACCCTTCAGTCGTATCATCATCAGACTTCCATCAATATATTGTACCTTCATTACCTTATTTTCAGCTTTTGCCCAATCAATATTCCCACTCCGTTTTCACCACTCTTGATTTCCCCTGAGTAAAAGAGTTTATAATGTCCACTCTGTATCTCCCCATTCTCTCCTCATCTCATTTCACACAAACCAAGGGCATCTAAGCTTTTCCTTTTCATCTCCTGTTTTGCATTCTCTAGCTTTCCTGATTGCAGTAGTGACCTTATATTCCATGTTCCAATAGTTATCTTTCCTTCCTTCATTGTCCCTTCCTTCCTTTCAAATATATCTACTCTCAATGTGTTCCCCTCCCGGAGATCTGAATGAGCGTAAGTTTTAACTCCAGAATCTGCGACATGGGGAGACATACCAGGTACTGCTTGGGAATGTAATGTTGTAGTTTCCCGTTACTTTTCACATGGGCAGTAGGTTTCCCGGCCTAAAATCAGCCGTTATTGTGAGTCAAACGCTGTCTGAAGCCGCCACTCTGGGGAACAGTCGCTACTTGTACTTTTTTTGTATCCAAAGAGAAAAGGTGCCTCTTCCACCAGCTTCACCGTTTCGAAAGACTCTTTTCCGCTATCGTTGCCGTTGAGGTCTTATACATATAACAGGAAATTACAAGAAAAGGACATGGTGAGGACAGGTTTGGGGTAGGAAAGGGGGAGCGATAGGCCATTGTGGGACACACTTTGTCTGGTTCCTCCCTTTTGGTCTGTCCGGCTTAGGTGACCTTTCTGCTAGCTAAGCTACGGCCGACATAGCCCCCTGGATCCAGAGCTCGCAAACACCCTCCCCCACACGGACAGTGCTACGTTAAGGCTATGTCCCCTGAGGAGGCTGCTACTATGATCTCAATCTTTTCGAATGGTCTCTGGAGTCCTATTCCTTGCGCTATATTTTTAAGGCTTGATATTCGATTTTCAGCTTCGTGAATGTTATTAGCTAGTAACGTTTAGTCATCTGCAAATGCCAAGTAATTTAACTTTGTTGGATCCGTCTTGATTCTAATTCTTATATTTTTATGATTTTCCTTGTATAGATGATTTTCCTAGTACAGGCGACAAGTAATGGCGAAACACCATCTCTCTCTCTCTCTTAACAGTGTTTCTGTCGTAAATGCCCATATATTTCTCTCCTGAACTTTAGATCTGATGTTCATTGCAGTTAATTTTATGGCTATTATTAATTTGGGATCGAGTCCGAAATTACTTAGTATCTTCAATGCTGAAGATCTGTGGATACAGTCATAATCGTTTGTGATGTCTAAAAACTGTATGAAATGTGGGTTTTGTCTTCTTTTTTAGCAACCCATTAACAATTACGAAGTGATTAGCTGTTCTGCACAGATTCTCTCCAGGCCCTAAATTCCCCTTGGTATCTTCCTAGTTCTAGTTCAGGTTGATCTTTACAACGGTGTGGTATTTTTGACATGATCTTATATCTGATATCCAAAGGGGAAATTCCTCTGTAATTGTCTAAATTTGATTTGCCTCCTTTTTCTGCGAGGGCTGGTTTTCTAGCTGTAGTCCAAATGGCTTTGAGCACTATGGGACTTAACTTCTGAGGTCATCAGTCCCCTAGAACTTAGAACTACTTAAACCTAGCTAACCCAAGGACAGCACACACATCCAAGCCCGAGGCAGGATTCAAATCTTCGATCGTAGCGGTCACGCGGCTCCAAACTGTAGCGCCTAGAACCGCACGGCCACTCCGCCCGGAGCTGTAGTCCAATGTCCTGGTAGTTCTTCTTGGTGCAAGATTATCATGAGCCATTGGTATAATCACGTTTTCACTGTTTCTGCTGCATATTTCCAAAGTTCCATGAATGTTTCATTCTCTCCACTTGCTTTGTAGTTTTTAAGCTATTTCAAAGCTTTAAAGACTTCGTGGATTGCGGGTGGGTTTATCTTTTCTACTCGTGTTTTAACAACGGTATCTATGTTTATTTGATGTAGTTCTGGGAGTCTTCGCAGTTTAGTAATTTGTAAAATATTTCTGCTAATATTTCTGTATTTTTTCTATTACTACTGGCCATCTTATTGTTTTGATCCCTTACGATTAATGTAGGAGGGTCATATTCTTGCGGAGACTGCTAAGTATTTTGTAATAATCCTTTGTGCTCCTTCTCTCTCTATTTGTTTCTATCAGTAGGAGTACATATTTTTGGTATTAGCGTTTTATCCTTCTTATTATTATTCGGCTAATCTTTCATGGTTCGGTGAGTTCCATGTACGATTCCACTGTTTTAAGCAATTTGTAACTGCACATGTGAAAAGCGAGGAATTTCGGGATTTAAACCACACGCTTAAAGTGACTGACCTTGTGTCTCGTTGATAGTCATTTGAGAGTGCAACGCGAACGGTAAACTGAAGTCGTATGAAAGCAAATGGAGTGTCGGTGGGAATAATGGGAGTAAGTGGAATCGGTACATGTTCTCCTTTAGACTTTCCATTCAGAAATGTCGCTAGGATGATATTTGGAATCAGTATTTTGACAGTGAACGCTGTTCGAGTGCAGTAGTGGTGGGTTAATGATGCGCAAATGAATCAGTGATACTCTGCTTTTGAGTGACAATCTGTGTGGTGCCACAGCAGAAAGATCCAATGGATTTCGAAAATCCATTGAATAATTTAAAATCTCGTCCGCATTCATAACGCTGTCACTCTATTTGTAGGCGGCAGATTCGGCCGCAGTTTGCTCGTGGACTGCAGTCTTGACTGCACTGACGTCGATGTTTTTTCATGCCAGTACAGCGCAGAGCCATCGGTGATTTTCGTAACGAAGGCAGTTTACGAAAAAAGTTTCAGCAGTAAATGCTGGATCGACGGAACAATGACACGAAAGTAGAATGGAACTGATATGTATTTTGTGTTGGCAAAACCTGATACTTTTCTTTTACCAAAGTCCGATAGCTGTTGTGGAAGTATGGTTGATGCATTGCGCTGCAGATGTACGTGCATATAGGTCTATAATTTAAACTAATTTTCTCCAAAGATGCGAAGATTTGTGGCAAGCGTTGTGTTCAGCAGCTGGTGTTGAGTTTAGTATGACTGACAGAGAGTGTCAAAAGTCACCTGCTAGTAAAATGAGAGCTCCAGCGAATGGATTTGTATTTTTTGGTATATCTTGCATAGTTAGATCTAGTGCTACAACCAATGTCTTATATTACATGGTGTATTCATCCCAAACAATCAGTTTGTAAGCTTGCAGCATTTCCGCCACGCCGAAACCTTTGGGAACCTGAAATGTTTAAGTTCCGGCGAATTGTTTATCCAGTGATAACCATCACTCAGTTACGTAGACGCAGTACCATTTGACGCAAGAGTAAAAACAGCTCCATTTTCAGAGCGAATTTGAGCTAATAGCAAACTGATGAGGAACGTTTCACCTGTGCCACGGGATGCATCAAGGGAAAAGAGACAAAAGAAATCAGTTGCCAGTGCTTTGGGAACTGCGTTGTTGAGAAATTTTTTATCTCCTAGAATTGGTTATGAATGAATAAATGGACACGACACTGTTGCGAGACTTGATTATTTTCTTCGACAAACGCACTCAGTCATCAGCAGTCAATTTTACTTTTGCAATTCATCTCCTTCGTAAAGGTCATACGCAGAAACTTATTATGCAACCATAGTAAGGTGAATAAGTGTTTTTTGCTGATTGTCACGCATATGTCTTCGTCTTCAGTGAGACCTCCATTGAAAACGTCTGAAAATGGAACCGTATTATCGTTACTAAAGAGACAAATAAGTTGCAAAAGTCTTCACCCAAGTTTTTCTGGAATTGTTTCTACGCTTCTTTAATGTTGGTCGGCGAACATGAGGTGAAAATGTAACGAATAATATTAATATGTGTCGCGGAATTTCCATGAAAAAAACTTCTTTTTCGTTTTCAAGATGAACACATAAGTGAACAACATTGCTAAAGCGACTGCCTACTGGAAAACTTAAAATACACCACACGGCC
Source organism: Schistocerca americana (assembly GCF_021461395.2). NCBI lineage: Eukaryota > Metazoa > Arthropoda > Insecta > Orthoptera > Acrididae > Schistocerca > Schistocerca americana. Next base: position 382,953,971 of record NC_060123.1, on the reverse strand, counting down.
TCAGTACTACTTACACGCTGACCTCTCTGAAATTGAATATTTTCTTCCGTACGCATATCTGGCTTGTCAGCACTGTCATACTGTCTTATCCATGCCCTTGTTGACATATTTGTACTTGCACTTTACTGATGTGACGAAATGGCAATATTCCACCTTGATGCCGCGCGGGATTAGCCGAGCGGTCTATGGCGCTGCAGTCATGGACTGTGCGGCTGATACCGGCAGAGGTTCGAGTCCTCCCTCGGGCATGCCTGTGTGTGTTTGTCCTTAGGATGATTTAGATTAGGTAGTGTGTAAGCTTAGGGACTGACCTTAGTCCCGTAAAGTTTCACACACATTTTGAACACACTCCACCTTGACATGCCCTTTGAATGTTTTTGATGACAAAGGCGACACAATCATTCCGTTGTAGATATCAATATCGACATTACTCATTGGAATTGTAGCTACGCGACATCCGTTATCCGGTTAAAGTTGTTTGTATTATAGATAGCCGTCAATACTAGTACGAGTTCCGTAAACGAATTCTCTCGGATACCACTTCATGCATTTGTTGTTGCAATACATGGTGATTGTGGATCCATAACACTGCACAGTCCATGCACTGTACTTTTGGTAACAATATGGAACATCAATCCTTCTTCTTCAGTATGTGGTATTTCGGAACTAATAACACCATCAGTTTGAGCCAAATTTATGTTCGTTTCGAGGCATACGAGGTGTGGCTAGAAAAAAACCGGACTAGTACTGGTGAAACAATAAAACGAATGCAATAAGGCTGAAAGTCGCGTGGCCTGTCACGTGACTCTCGCTCCGCCTACTGCTCGAGTTTCATCCGCCTCCTGCACTCAGTCTGCCCGTGGCGTCTGTTTTAAGTAGTTGACGTTTTGTCTGTGCGTCGGAAAATGTTGAGTGTACAGAAAGAACAGCGTGTTAACATCAAATTTTGTTTCAAACTAGGAAAATCTGCAAGTGAAACGTTTGTAATGTTACAACAAGTGTACGGCGATAATTGTTTATCGAGAACACAAGTGTTTGAGTGGTTTAAACGATTTAAAGATGGCCGCGAAGACACCAGTGATGACGCTCGCACTGGCAGACCATTGTCAGCAAAAACTGATGCAAACATTGAAAAAATCGGGAAACTTGTTCGACAAGATCGCCGTTTAACAATCAGAGCAGTGTCTGAGTTAACAGGAGTTGACAGGGAAAGTGTTAGGCAGATTCTTCATGAAAGTTCCAACATGAATAAAGTGTGTTCAAAAATGGTTCCAAAGTGTCTCACAATTGAACAGAAGGAACGCCGAAGAATGATTTGTTCTGACATCCTGGAAAACATTGAAAGTGATCCCACCTTCTTACAAAATGTTATTACTTGCGATGAATCGTGGTTTTTTACTAACGATCCCGAAACTAAACGCCAATCGATGCATTGGAAAACTCCTGGTTCTCCACGACAAAAAAAGCACGAATGTCAAAAACGAAACTCAAGGCAATGATGCTTGTTTTTTTGACATCAAAGGGATTGTGCACATTGATTGGGTACCAGAGGGACAAACAGTGAATCAGCATTACTACATTAGCGTCCTGGCTACCCTACGTGAGCGAGTACGGAGAAAACGGAACGATTTGTGGAGGAAAAAGTCATGGATCCTTCACCAAGACAATGCCCCAGCTCACAGTGCGTTGTCAGTGAAGACGTTTTTGGCAAAACACAACATTCCCATCTTAGATGCACTCTACTCACCTGATCTGGCCCCCTGTGACTTTTTTCTTTTCCCTAAAGTCAAGTCAGCTTTGAAAGGAACTAGATTTGAGACTGTTGAAGCAGTAAAAGAAAAAGCGACGGAAGTAATGTATAGACTTACCGAAAATGATCTGCAGCATTGCTATGAACAGTGGAAAATTCGTATGGAGCGGTGTAGAGACCGAAGAGGAGAGTACATTGAAGGAGATAACATGAAATTGTAAATTATTGTAAATAAATGTATTTTCCAGCATCAGTCCGGTTTTTTTCTGTGTGTATGAGAAAAGGCTCTATTTTTTCTTTCAAATTGTATTTATTAAGTTTCAAGTTTCACCACAAATTTGATGCTTCGCAATCGTATTTCATGAGTCTTTGCTTGAAAATTCATGCCGACAAATCATGTCGACCGTATGGAACTTGCCCAGGCAACAGTAGTTCTTTACCTTGTCCCATGCTGGATGGTGTGTGAATGTGATGAAAACATCGGGACGTTCGCATGTACTCACACATGCCATGGTTGCTTGTACGTATTCAGGCATGTTTTGTGGACTGTCAGGAAACGTTGCTGGAAGTTTGATGGTTTTACCAATGTGGTTGTAGTTTCCATCATTCGCAGTCGCATCTCATAAATAAAATTACTCACCCAAGCACAGTTATTTTTTATTTAATAGAATTAAAAGGTCACGTTCAAATTCTATCTGCGCATTCTGGCTGCCACATATTTGTCAAACAGTTGATGGCATTAGAGAATATGAGAGTAAGGAGAAGGAGGAGGATATTAGTGTTTAACGTCCCGTCGACAACGAGGTCATTAGAGACTGAGCACAAGCTCGGATTAGGGAAGGATGGGAAAGGAAGTCGGCCGTGCCCTTTCAAAGGAACCATCCCGGCATTTGCCTGGAGTGATCTAGGGAAATCACGGAAAATCTAAATCAGGATGGCCGGACGCGGGATTGAACCGTCGTCCTCCCGAAGGTGAGTCCAGTGGGCTAACCACTGCGCCACCTCGCTCGGTCACGCGAGTAATGCGGTATCATTATGCGGTCTGAATAATAACTCAATGTTAATACGTTTTCCATTTGTTCACCTATAAGAAGAAATAAAATTTGAGAAGCAATAAGATAAATACAGATTTACGAATGTATGAAAGAATTTTTGTACGATACTAACAAGTAGAATCACCAGTAGACGGATGAATTTTCACAATACTGAAGTGATATCCGTCTCCCAGTCTAAAACAAATTATCGAATACTGGAGTATGTCCTAAGAATTATTGTTTCCAGCGACCTGCACCATTGTGTTATTCCAATACTTGAGAACTTTATCACACCTAACACGTTCTTTTCCAATGACGAGGGAATGTTAAAAAGAAATGCCTCGAATTTTTTATGCGAAAACTTCTAAAGTTTTTTTTTAAAAAAAGAAACGTTACTAACGTTCTACAGCTTTATTTTAATATCTAAATATATATTTCTTGCCATAGTCCTCCTAGCGAAGAGCGCATTATTCCAAACGAGAGACAAGTTTGTTTGTACGGTCACTAAAGAAAGTTTTAGTTTGTTGATGGAGCCACCACCTCACCTCTACTGGCACCGCTTCATCACTACAAAGTTATGGTGCTCTTAAAGTTTAGGAAAGAGATGAAAATCTGATGGGAAAAATCGGGACTGTCTGAAGAGTGATCGATGTTGGTGAACGCAAGGCGTCGGACTGTTGCAGATTCGCAGCGCTTGTGTGTGGTCTGGCATTATCTTGCTGAAGAAGAGGGTGCTCCATGTGTAGACGATCTCTTCGAATTCGCAACCTCAATACAGCACACTGCTTCTGACGCACTGACTTAGTGACGTTCCACAATACCATGTTAGAGACTACAATTCGGAGCCCTTTTGCGGCAGAGAGCCGCAAATACGTAAAAATGGAAAATAAAGATTTAGAATTCTTTCTAAGTCAATCTTCATACAGATTGTTACGGGACCTCAGTCATTCAATATAAAATGTCGAATCAAAACACCTTCAGCCATCTAAATTTCCAGTTGTTATTTTATTTGAGAAATCGGCTTCAGCGTAACGTAGCGAAGAAGCTAGTTGATCCAGAAAATAACTGGAAATTTAGACGGCTGAATGAGTACGATAAAGATGGAGAATGCTTGGGGTCCGTCCACAGCCTCGATGGACTGGCGCTTGAGCTAGTGCCACCTCAACTCTGAGAAACCAGGTTCCGACAGCACCAGTCACTACCCTCCAGCCACTAGTCAAAGATTTGACCGTGGGCAATGATGGCTACTGATTAGATGGCAAGCTGCCTCGTTATTATGGACGCGAAATCAGGGACACCGTCATCTTACACACACCGAGGCAGTACGAAGTGGTAATGTAGTTGCAGGCAGGAACGACGGTGGTCGTGTTTAGACTTGTTGTGTGCAGCTGATGACCATCATTCCCTGACAGCCAATGAGCGTTCAGTAGCGTTATGAGAGCTCTGCTGTGAGCATTGTAGCCCATGCGAGCATTAAACCTGAACATAGGGAGTTATTTAGTGAACTTTTACTCCATGTATTACGAGTTGTCATGACTAATGATGCTGGTATGTGACGAATTCAATACAAGCAAGAGAGAGCCCCTGAATGCCATAACGCAACTGTGTTTTGAACTGAGAACACATCGTTTCCTGTTTTCACTTGCGTGAACTGCGATCATCCACGAACTCGACTACAACAAGGTTGTAGCTGAGTCATACTAACGAATAGCACTGAGTTCAGTGCACCATTACCATCTCATCCTTGTCACAGGTTGGCTACCCACCGCCATTACTGTGTCCTGTGTGCACTTCATCTACAGCTGTCAAACTTAGAATTTAATAAACTGTCACCACTGGCTGCGTTCATCTTCTGCACGTACTCTACACCTCCGCTAGAGAAATATTTTGCAATACCCAGTCCACACCTTTCAGATGGTAGGGGCACTCTAGTGCCCACCATGCGCTCCAAATGGTGTTACGTTGGTTCTATATAGTTTGGATTGTTAATTGCCGGCTAACAGTCAATTGACGTTTTGAAAAATTTTATCAGACCGTTGTGTTGGTGCAGAATATGTTTCAGTTCTGATATAATATTACGTTTGCTTGTTTGAAAACCTAATTATCATTTTTCTTCCATGCCTCGCTTGTAGATCAAACAATGGATGCATGCTTACCGTGGCATGATTATTTTGAACCAGAAAGCAACAAAAACTACTAGTGTGCTTAGAGAAATCTGTCGCAGGATACCGTTCGGCACTTTTATGATTGTTTGCATGCGAGAACACACTCCTGCATTGCCGCCAGAAGGGGCACACTGTGTACCGAACCTACTACTTTGCCACACTCTAGTGCGAGACGTGTGTTTCATTTCGTCTGAATTTCTTATCATATAACCGTAGAATTATGAACTGTCATCTCAGTTGACAATAAAATGACCTTCTCTTTGAGGGGGTTGCGTTCTTTTCGGCAGTGCGTATCACAGAACATGAAAAGACTGAATCATAATGCCAATACGGGGTATCATATCAGGAAAGCAGGAAGTTCTGGTTTTGCTTGATAGACATCAATGATCTGCCGCCTAACAAGACAGGTAACAGAAAAAAAATTGTCTTTGGAAGAGATAAAAGAGTTATCGTGAAGGACAGGGGTACAGTCTGGAACCGCGCGACCGCTACGGTCGCAGGTTCGAACCCTGCCTCGGGTGTGGATATGCATGATGTCCTTCGGTTAGTTAGGTTTACGTATTTCTAAGTTCTACGGGACTGATGACCTCAGAAGTTAAGTCCCATAGTGCTCAGAGCCATTTCAACCATTTGAAGGACAGGGGACATAACATAAATGTTGCAGCTATTAGGGTAGTCAGTAATACCATAACGAAGCTTCCAGAGAACACCTTAACTCATAGCTGCAATAAAGCGCCTCCTGATACAGATGTGGAGAGAAATTTTACTGTCCCAGGGTGTCAAGCAGTCAGAAGAGTCAGCTATTTTAAATGCCTTCGACTGAGGGTAGAAATTTGACGGTCAAGGTCCTCAGTAGAAACTAATTGTTCCTGTTTCCTGTTTCCACTGGCTCTGATACTTAAACGCAAATGCTTGTTTAGTTGAATTTCGTTCGCTCTTTTATCTCATACGATACGCTTCAGAGCAGTCCTATGCACTCACCATGAGCACTTTAGACAACAAGAGCAATCCTGTAAATGAAATCCATGCAGCAATTGAGAACTTTACCCTGTAGTGTATTTATATCATAATTTTCATGTGTTCTTTAATTCTTTTGTTAGTTAATTTTATTATCAGCATTCTTTGAACTATGTACTGACTTCTTCCATGTCAAAGTAACTGTGGCTTATGTCGTGCCACAGGATCTGATAAAATCAGTATAAATAAATGAGTATTGGTTTGCTTTTACGTCCGCCTTCCATTCTTTGCTTACCGATCATCTGGTTACTGTGAAACTTCGATTACTTGGTGTGTCCGCGGCCATGGAGGTTCCTGAACAAAGTAATTAATATTTGTCTTCTCGTTTTTTTGTACATCTTCCCCGTGTCCTAAGAAAGTCTTGCCTCAGTCTGGAACCGCGTGACCGCTACGGTCGCAGGTTCGAATCCTGCCTCGGGCATGGATGTGTGTGATGTCCTTAGGTTAGTTAGGTTTAATTAGTTCTAAGTTCTAGGCGACTGATGACCTCAGAAGTTAAGTCGCATAGTGCTCAGAGCCATTTGAACCATTTTTAAGAAAGTCTTGCACTCAGTGAAACAGGGAGAATCTTAATTTTTCCTATGTAATATTTTAAAAATCCAAAGGCTTTGCCGCAGCAGTAACACCGGTCCCCGTTAAATCACCGAAGCTAAACACTGTCGGGCTGGGCTAGTACTTGAGTGGGTGACCATCCAGTCCGCCGAGCGCTGTTGGCAAGTGTGGTCCACTCAGTCCTTGAGAGGCAAACTTAGGAACTACTTGATTGAGAAGTAGTGGCTCCGGTCTCGTAAATTGTCATACGGCAGGCAGAGCGGTGTCCTGACCACCTGCCCATCCACATCCAGTGACGCCTGTGAGCTGAGTATGACACGGCGAACGATCGGTACCGTTGGGCCTTCATGGCCTGTTCGTGTGGGAGTTAAATATTTTAATAATGTCATGAGTAACAGTGACGCATCACCTGCGCGAGATACTAAAAAAAATTAGTTTTGACTTTGCAGCCCGCGCCATTGACAGCTCGCTTTTTACTGTAAACTACTGTGACAGCACATCACCTACTTGTGATGCAGGGTGTCAGAAGCATCGTTCGCGATGTAGTGGACACAGGTCAATTTATGCTGCTCAAACACCAGTCCAGCACTCTCATTCAGACAGAAGCTACTCTCACCACTGAAGACAACAGAGCGCCATTCCACTTCCCAGCACTTTCACAACATCAGAGTAGCAATGCTTGGCGGTGTTCTACTGTCAATGGTAGCCTGACCAGAGGTACAAGTATCTTAAAGCTACTGCAAGCAGGCAAATCCTATTGGTCTCTGTTGACACAGTAGGTCCACGAAATAAAAATAAAAGCTTCCAATAGCTTTTACACAAGAATATTAAAATATTTCTACTCGCGTAACTAAAAAATTAGAGCTAAAAAGCACGGAACCTAGTACCGAACATTCGTTGTTCGTCAAAATAAAACTCCGTTAAAAGGCGGCTCCTCATTGAATAAAACAGCGGTATAAAGGGATTACAAGCCATTTATGTGGATGTTGTCTACACAATCTGTACGATATTGATCCTCTGGTGAAGTGAAAATATTTGAAAAACTAATATGAATTAATATGCGGCTAGCTTGAAAAAACAAGGGAGTGGTTGCAGCAATGTGAAAGGACATTCTACGTAATGACGCATCCGGTTATTTTAGCCAGTGACATACCACCTTCTATCGGTGCTTTATTTTGAAATACAACACGTTCCATATTAAGTTCCAAGCTTTTTAGCTCTAATGCTCCAGTTAAGTGAGAACAAATATTTTAATATTTTCATGTAAAATTTTCATAAATTAAGAAAACAATTTTTTGAATTTTTAACAATTTTTACAGTATTATCATATCAGTGGATATCTTAGAATTGTTATTCCTCCTTGATTTGTTGTTGTGCAGATATTGACCTGAAGATGTAGCTCCTAGGGCCATGAAACCAGTAATGATCTAAAAACAACAGACCAAGTACAGCTGAAGATTCTCATAGCTTTGGTTTCCCTCTCTACAAAGTTGTCAAACGACTGAACAGGAGTGTGAAGTCGTTAGTGAGTGATTGTACCGCAGAAAGAACGTTGCAAACATTATTCATCTCTAACCTCAGTAACTGCAGAGTCAAGACAGAGAGTGCACAGACAGGCCTTATGAGCTCCATCTGATAGCCATTGGCAGTGCCAAACGAATCACTCACACTGCAACCCTTCAATATCCACATATTTGACCCTGGTGTTACTGAGCTCAGTCCATGAGTGTTGCATTTCTTTTTACGGAAGTATATGTTTAATGGGCCACCTGACTGTACTACTACCTGTGGTCTAGGGATAGCATCTTCGATTAGTAAACAAAATGGCGTCAGTCCCGACGTTTGAAACTCGTCCCCCCCCCCCCCCGCCCCCTCCCAACCACCTTAAATTTTGATTAATAATGAACACTTCCGGCCGAAGATTTCCGGCATAAGAAGTCACCCTCATTCCGCCAAAAGTTTTGTCAAAAGAGGGTGGAGGAGCGGACAGAGGTTCAGGTCTTCTCTCGTCCTTGGGGGTGGGAAACTGCCGCAAATGGCGGAATAATCAGCAATTATCAACGGCATGAGGATGCAGAAGGGAATGGAAACCACTCCTCGAAAGACACATAACGTGTACCACAGGCTATTTGGGCTGTAATTTAAGAAGTGTCATCATGATCTCTCCATTGATAAAAGATTTCGGAATAGTTCCTCTTTCGGCTCTCAGGAAGGGGAGTGCCAAAGGCGAGGTGATCATGAGCAAAAGATTGAATAACCAACGAAAGGATAACGTTCCAAGTGTCGGGGTTGTGGAATGTCGCAAGCTTGAACATGGTAGACAAACTAGAAAATCTGAAGAGTGAAATGCAAAGGCTCAATATAGATACAGTGGGGGTAAGTGAAGTGGAACGGAAAGAAGACAAGGATATCTGATGAGATGGGTATAAGGTAGTATCAACAGCAGCAAAAATGGTGTAATGAGAGTAGGTTTCGTTATGGATAGGAAGGAAGAGGAGAGAGTGTGTTACTGTGAACAGTTCAGTGATAGAGTTGTTCTTATCAGAATCGACAGCAAACCAACGCCGACGAAAATAGTTCAGGTATTGATGCCGATGTCGCAAGCTGAAGATGAAGAGATAGAAAAAAATTATGAGGATACTGACAGGGTAATACAGTATGTAAAGGGAGATGAAAATCTAATAGTCATGGGGGACTCTAATGCAGTTGTAGGGTAATGGGCTTTGGCCAAGGACTGCGAGAGGAGGAGGACTAAATGAGTTCTCCAGTAAATCTCAATTAGTAATAGCGAGATTCACAAGAGGAGGAGGTAGACTTGAAAAAGGTTGGGTGATACAGGAAGATTTCAATTAGCATACGTGATAATCATACAGATATTGCGAAACCAGATACTGAATTGTAGGGCGTACCCAGGAGCGGATATAGACACAGATCACAATGCAGTGGTAATGAAGAGTTGCCCGAAGTTTATGAGATTAGTCAGGCGGAGTCAATAAGCAAAGAAGTGGGATACATAAGACCTAAGGAATGACGAGATACGCTTAAAGTTCTCTCAGGCTATAGATACATTAAAAAGGAGTAGCTCTGTAAGCAGTACGGTTGAAGAAGAATGGACATCACTAAACAGGGCAATCAGAAACGTGGATAGAAAAACATAGATTCAAAGAAGGTAGCTGCGAAGAAAATATGGATAACAGATGAAATACTTCAATTGATCGATGAAAGAAGGAACTACAAAAATGATCAGGAAAATTCGGGAAACAGAAACACAAGTCACAGAGAAATGAAATAAATAGAAAGTGCAGGGAAGGTAGGACGAAATGGCTACATGAAAAACGCGAAGACATCGACAGAAAAATCAATGTTAGAAGGACTGACTCAGCATACAGGAAAGTCAAAACAACTTTCGGTGAAATTAAAAGCAAGGGTGCTAATGTTAAATGCAGAGGAGAGAGCGGATAGGTGAAAGAGTACATCGAAGTTGCTTGTGATGGGGAAGATTAGTATGATGTGACAGAAGACAAAACAGGAGTGCATTTAGAAGCCAAGGGGGATCCAACATAAGAATCAGAATTTAAGAGTGCTCTGGAGGACTTATGGTCAACTAAGACACAAGGGATATCTAACATTCCATTCAAATTTCTAAATTCACTGGGGGAAGTGGCAACAAAACGACCATTTACGTTGGTCTATGTAATATATGAGTCAGGCGACGTACCATCAGACTTTCGGAAAAATATCATCCACACAGTTCCGAAGATAAGAAGAGCTGCCTAGTGCGACAATTATCTCACAATGGTATTAACAGCTCATGCTGACAAGATAATTAACGGAAGAATGGAAAATAAAATGGAGGATGTGTTAGATAACGATGAGTTTGCCTTAAGGAAAGGTGTAGGCACCAGAGAGGCCATTCTTACGTTGCGGTTGGTAATGAAAGCTAGACTAAAGAAACATCGAGACACGTTCATAGAATTTGTAGACCTGGAAAAAACATTCGGCAATATAAAATGGTGCAATATACAATATTAAAAGTTTTAGGAGGGAAAAATAAAAGTGAACGATCAGAAAGGAAGTGCCCGGATTAGAAAGTGCGTATGGTAGGTGTGTAGTCTTTCGCCCCTACTTCTCAATCTGTGCATCGAAGAAGCGGTGATGGAAATATAAGAAAGGTTCAGGTGTGGAATTATAATTCAGGGTGAAAGGATGTCAATGATACGATTCGCTGATGACTTGCTCTCCTTAGTGAAAATGAGGAAGAACTACTTGAATGGAATGAACAGGCAACAATAATAATCAATGAAGGACGAACCAAAGAGACCATCAGAAGATGACTAGCAGTGGTGAAACGGATATTCCTGGCCAGGAGAAGTCTATTAGTATTAAACATAGGCCTTAATTTGAGGTGGAAATTTCTGAGATCGTACGTTTGGAGCACAGCTTTGTATGTTAGTGAAACACGGACTGCGGGAAAACCGGAACAGAAGAGAATGAACCATTTGAGATGTGGTGCTACAGTGAATGATGAAAACTAGGTGGACTGTTAATGTTAGGAATGAGGAGGTTTTGCGGAAAATCAGCGAGGAAAAAAGACAGTGAAAAACACTGACAAGGAGAAAGGACAGGATGATAGAACGTCTGTTGAGACATAAGGGTGTGACTTTCGCTGTTCTAGAGGAAGCTGAAGAGGCAAAAATTTTGTAGGGCGAAAGAGATTGGAATTGGTCCAGGAAACAATTGACGTAGATTGCAAGTGCTTCTGTGACACGAAGAGGTTGGCACAGGAGAGGAATTTGTCACGGGCTGCATCAAACCAGTCAGAAGAATTATGACTCAAAAAATAAAGTATGTGTACGATACTAGCACCCTGGTTATGATTAATGCCATTTGATATTGTGAGAAGCCAGTTATGTTATAATATGAATTGCTTTATAAGCACAGTGATCTGGAAATAGCCATCCCAGGTACATCAGGCGAATGCCGAGTAAGAGAGTCTCTTGTTAAAGCTCTCAAAACAGAGAGGAATTAAGTTCACAAGTCTCTCACATTCATCTGAAGGCATTCATTGATGATTATCCCCTGTAGAGCAGAAATTTCTGTGCGCCGGTTGCTACGTCTCATTCTGTGTTCTCAATAGTCCGAGAAAGTTTCTATGAGATTAAGATCAGGCAGTTTGTGGAAACAATCGAGTGACGTTTGCGTGCAGCCCTGTGGTCATGGCTGTTATCGTCATGGAAGACGAAACTGTACACATCATATTCATCACGAGAATATACACAGTTCAGTCACACTAATGTGACCACCGCGAATGTCCGTCGTCAACGTGCAATCATCACTCACAAACAGCAGGTGGGAACACTAGCAATATATAAAGAATCTCGCGGGAGGGAGGGAGGGGGGAGGGGAGGTGAGGCGGTAAACTGTACAGCTTTGGAAAAATGGGGAAGGAGGGCGTTAAATTTGACATCCAAAAGGGTACGATCGTTGGCTTTCGGGACAACTATTGAAGTATTTCCCAACGGCTTAGTTCTTACCCTATTCGTGTGCCACCGGGATTAAAGTATACCACTCAAGGCAAAATGGCCCTATCGATAACTGACACCGTGGCAACTGTAACACTGTGGTCCACATAAGACAGGATGAAAGAAGTCAACGACGACTGCAGGAGAACATAAGTGACACTGTCGAGCAACTGACCCCTCAGAAGAACAGGGGGCTACCAACAGTGTCTCCTCAACGACCATTCAGCAAAGGTTGCTGCATATGGGCTTCTGCAGGAGGCGCCTGGTTCATGTATTCATGCTGACTGCTGTTGATCGGCGACGGAGGCTTGAATTGGCAAAGTCAGTACCGCAGCTGGACGTCGCACAGTGGCGACGGGTGGCTTTTGAGATGAATCACGTGTTATGCTTAATCGGACACCTGGCCATTGGCGTTTACAGTATGAAACGTTTGAAATCAAACACTTTGTATGCGTTATGATCTGGTAAATGTTTTCGTGTCATTCCTTGGGAGATCTTTGGATTGAAACCAGTATTGCACCTATCCTTGGGGACCATGTCCACTTCTCATGCTGTTCACTTTTCAACGACACAATGGACTGTCTATCAGGTCACTCAGCGCACAGTATAAGAGCACCAGGATGAGTTTAGTTTACTCCTTTGTCCTCCAGACTCCCTGAACTCGAAACCAACCAGTTATCTATGGGACCATCTTGGTCGGTCTCTTCGCGCCATGGATTTTCAACAGTGAACCCTAGTTAAGCTGCTACAACACAGGGAGTCGGTACGTGTCCACATCCTTGTGAGTAGCTCACCCTCTTCCTGAAAGTCTAGCAGCTCTCGGCGCTGCAAAAGGTGGTAACTAAGGCTTTAGAAAGGTGCTGGCACTAATGTGACTGTGCAACGTACAAGAGGGGGCAAAATTTTGTACGAGAAATTTGAAACGAACATCCTCGTTCATTTTCACGGTACCCAGACAAGTGGGCTTAAGTTACCCCAAAACCGTCAAAGAACCATAGGCCTCGACTACACCGTTCACACACTGTGGGGTAAATCCCTCTTTCGGCAGGCCGTGCTTTCCTCGCCCTAAATCAATACCGAAATAAGGCGAAATCGTGTGACCTACTTACCAGCTTCTTTGTTATCTGACCAATTCAAGACGTGCAGTCTTACGCGTCACTGTGAGAAACGGATTTTTGGGTGGTACCCACTCCAAGTGATCTTTACATGACGTTTCCTAGGCAATTTTCGCTCGATAAATGGTTGAAATCAATACGCATTCACTGACAGTAGCAGTTCTACTCGTATTTCAAAAACTTGACACTGAGGCACTTCATCGATCCCCGTCAGTTAGGAACTTTTTAATGCCAATTATATGACGCCGTGCCACATGGCTGCAAATGGGACACTATTTCTTATAGACATGTTCGGCCGTCGGCGTTTACACGCAAACTAATGGAGCAACCTGTTCCGATTTTAAGTCCATGGGATGAACTGTACTACACACAGGTAATGGAAGTCAGCTCAGTTAGTTCGGCAGTGTGCAATTATTGCTACCGTACAAAGAAAAGTGCAGGTCCACATATCAATAGAAAAAAGAAGATGTAAACGTCGTGTGACTAGGGCCTCCCGTCGGGTAGACCGTCCATGATCTGATAAGAACGTAACAAAACCAACTGTCGAGAGATAGGTCTTGACAAAGGCGTGTCTTACGTCGAGACGTAATCTCTGCTTCGTAACTACATCGCAGCACTGGGTCTCAGGGAAAGTGCTGATGGCTTCTATGCGGTGCAACGGAGCGATGCAGGGTGTGCACAGTCGGCTGCAACTCCAAAACAGGGCGCGAGTGGCCTGGAGCTGAGCTGCGACTGTAGCTGTCTGCTAGTGGCTTTCCTTGTTTTTTCATTCTCCTGTGCCCCAGATTGGCAGGGGTTGGGGGAAGCTGTCAGCTGTACAGGAAACCTGATTTTTACCCAGCTGGCAGTAAAGGAGTAAATTACAAAAAAAAATTAATACATAGCAGAGACATATACACCGAATTAAAAACTCTTTAAAGGTGAAAATTGAAATGGAGATTTTGAGATATACGACAGTTGAATGTCTGCACTCTTAGTCAAAAATAGTATTAGTAAAAATAAAACCAAACCCAATGAGCACACATTTAGAACATTTAAAACATGTTGCCGAAACACTGATATTTGAAAGAAACGCTTTCTTGTGACTAGAAACCGGAAGGACCTGCTGCGGGATAAGGAGTCAGTTGTTGAAGTGGAAAAGGTTGGCCAGTAAAGAGGGTAGGAATGTCGGGGTATAAAGATGAAAGACTGGTCCATGGCATCGGTGGGGTAGGAGTGACTGGTGAGACAGAGAAGGGGCGTAGATAATTCGCAGTTGCTCAGTGTGAGTGAGCAGAACAGGGAATTAGATGAATTTGTAAAGGATCCTTGTCGGGGAAGGTGAATGAAAGCAAGAGCGAGGCGGAGTGCATGGAGTTCCTGGATCAGAAGGGACGGGCAGAACTTTGGTGGGGGCTGCCGGATGTCGCGCCACAGCTTACGCATACGTCGCCCGCCGGAGCGATTACCTCTCGATAACCACGCGGTATGCGGACGCAAGTTTGTTCCTGACAGCAGCGCCGCCGTTTTTGCTGTGTACGCTGCCTATGGATGATGGTAACGTTCTCTGGTGGTGCCTGGTAGTGTTGATTCGGTAAATAGAGCGTTTACTGTCAGCACCAAATCCAAACCCAAGATGCTTTCACGTCGCCTCACTGTCTCCGATGGAGGAACGCCTACGTGTTACATCGCGGCATCCCTCAGGGCGCAGACGTCGTGCCAGAAAAGGGAGTAGCAGGGACCCAGCCTTGCGGATACTTCCAAACAATATCGCACCTATCTATACTGTTGCTATGTCTCCAGTTGGCCCATCTTACTGCGTTAACTCCAAACAACCGGCTAGCATGTTTTTCTTCGCCGCCACGACATTGTCAGCGTCGGAGGATCACACGAATGCCTGGTACAAGAGTGCTCTTTGAAGGGGGTAACTTAGGCCAATGTTATTTACGTCAGAAATGAAAAATGAACGACGTCCTTAGAACTAGTTAATGAAAGAGATCCAGTACAAGGAAGGACGATCAGTGTTTATGATTTCAAAGAGGCTATCAGAGACAGAGCACAAGCTCGCAATTAAAAAAAAATGCGACGTGGAACAAGCAAGCTAACTAATAAGTTTTGGAAATATTGGTGACCGTTACACAAGAAATGTAATTTAACAGAGAAGTGTGGATTTTATGGAAAAGAGACATCAAGGAGTTGCTCCAAAATCAACAGTTGATGACGTAGCGAAGAAGAACGTTACTGAAGGTCGTCTTAAACTAACGCTGATTTCATGCAGTGGCTTTAGAATTAAGGCTGGAGGACATACCCATGACGGGAAGAACCGCAAACGGCGCGTACTCAGTTGTTTAAAGGCACACACGTATTAGTGAAGCAACCGTAACTTTCTACAAGATCGTGTTTCGACCATGCAAAAAAATTGGCAAATCAATGTGAAATGAAACGTGCATGCTATTGAGCACAAGGCTGAATTTGAATGCTATCGTTCATTACGTTACTACCGACTCCTCCAACCATACTTGGAAAAAATTATTGCAAATATACATGTTGGATTGGATGTATTTAGAATACAGGAGTATTCATGGAGCAATCCATTCAGTGGAATGTGCTGAGCTGACATACATTTTTAGCAGTTATTTCAGTGATGATGGTTGACTGGACAGCAGGGACGAAGAACCAGGGCACTCAAATCATAACATCAGTGGTAATAGCAACATATCTATTCAACAGAATACCAGCAGCCGAGGCAGGCAGCTTCCCACATGCGCTCCATGATCATGGGTTGCATTGATCGTCCGACTCACCACACGGTAATGGAAGATGACCACCAGTGCAGGGATGTCAGGCCAGACAAGCAGCTTTACTTTCAAGTTAGACTGCGAATCTAATCAACCTGATATCATATGTTAAGGAACCACCCCGGAAAAGATAGTTTACTTCCTCTCATCCTACTGTGCTGATGATGTCATATGCTGCCCCATGACGTGGCTCATTTACTGTGGTCACTTAGATACAGTCGATTTTGTTACCTGGTGTTCTTGACACAATTGAAAAGATTGATAGTTTTATGTCAAATTGCTTCAAAGTATTATTTGTCCTTGTAATCGTAGGTTGCAGTGAAATACTTTTGTCTTATTGTTTAAATTGCTCATTTATTAGTTTAAGTACCGAGATGAAAGCGGAGAATAGATCTGAGTGGCGCAGCTGATTTCATTTTAATCAGTGAATGAACCTGGTTTTAAGGTTTATATTATGTGACTTTTCATAACTTGTCTTAGTTGACATTTGCTTGATTCTTCTGGGACACTGGTCGGTGGTGCTTCAAAAAATGGCTCCAAGCACTATGGGACTTAACTTCTGGGGTCATCCGTCGCCTACAACTTAGAACTACTTAAACCTAACTAATCTAAGGACATCATACACATCCATGCCCGAGGGAGGATTCAAACCTGCGACCGTAGCAGCAGCGCGGTTCCGGACTGAAGCGCCTAGAACCACTCGGCCACAGCGTCGGCAGTGCTTGCCTGGTGATAGATAGCCACCAGCTCAACGACGATGGGCCTGGAAGGGGCCGCAGTGAAGGAGCGAAGGCTGCGTGAACGTAGCAGCCATGCTGCAGCTTGCAGTGAGCTAGTTGTAAGCGGAATCCCAGTGTGGTCTTCGGTTCAACGACACTACTGGAGCTGCCCTGAAGTCTGTTGACGTCAGCCAGCGCAGACCACAGTAGGAAGTCACTGGTTCACGCTCTGGCAGCATCAGAACTAGACGTAGCCCATAATCAGTACCTAGTCAAGGTGGCGACTAAATTGTAGGTGAGTCTGGATGACCTACGTTGAGTCGACGTCTGGAGTGCCTGCATTCTCAGCGTTGGCAACAGTCGGCGACAGATACTGCATGGCCTGCGTCCCATTGTTTGTAAACGCTTACACACTGTCACTACGAAAAGGCGCTGCTTACTGTCACGCACGAAACACAGGAATCAGGGTCCGGCGAGAAGTAACCACGATTACTATAGCTCTGCAACGGAGGCTTTCAACATGACACCTAAGCACTTTCCGTCCCCCGAATGCGTCAGAATTATGCAGGAAGAAAGCTGGATCATCTGCCCACGGCTTGTGAAGTTGCTAGGAAAGAGTGAAAGTGTTACGCTGTATTGCCTTCTATGTATCAGGCATTAGGTATCCTTCATCCCCTTGTTATTCTCCTCTTCCGCTTGTCATAATTCCTGTCCCTATACCATGTCTCCGAAGGGTTGATACCTTTATGTTACTTCGGATGTGGCATTGTTAGTGATAATGGGTTGGCGGATGCATTTTCTGAAGCGACTTCTTCCCGCTGGGATGGGCATTGTGTACCCCATATCGGTGCATCTAGTGTTATCTAAAGTGGAAGGGTGACAACATTCTCTAAATGTTTTCAAATTTTGTATCTGAAGCGGAACATGAGAACCAGCCCGATACTGACCTAGTCATACGTAGGAGCCCTCAGTGTTGATTCACCAGGCGGATTCAAACCAAAGCTGGCTCTCCCCCCCTGTGCTCTAAAAGCAGGTGCTTTAGTGCACTCAGGTATGTAGGTGGGGCTTTGTATCCCTTTCATTCATCTTTCTCATATATTATGATATCATTTATTCTGACCATGTGTACAAAAAAAAAGATTAACCATTAGTATAGAAAATAATTTAAGTTTGAAAAATGATGTTACCTCTGTATAGGAATATGTACGTTATTTTTCTATTTACAGTGACTGTAATATCTGCAGGTCTGATTTTTAACACAATAATTACAGCTTATATTAATCAACCTGCCAACATTTGATTTGCATTTTCATATTTTATAGGCATCAATGGTTAAATATTTGACTTTTGTGTACAACTACAATAACCATGTTGCAACGCAGTATCTAAAGGAAAATTATAATAGATGTCGAGGAAATACCCATCAGAATCACAAGTACATCGAGAAATGAGTCGTAATCAAAGATTTCTCAATTACACTGGCCAACAATGAAAAACTTTCAGGAATAGCAATGAGTGTTTTTTATGTATTTTAACACCCCATGCACTAATATATCTTTTATTTTTTGTGGCACAATAAGTTTTAAAAATACTTCATTACATGAGAATGGTTATAGAAAGCAAATAGGCAGATTTCTTAAGAAACACAATCTAATAGGGCCGCCCACATTATGAGTCTGTCAGAAAATTTTCTTATAATTAATCCCTTACAACAGGGCAACACACATGATATTCATTGTATGATGCTATCTAACTCCATGTTCTTATGAGTTGTGAGGACTGTAGTTCGACTGTGCCTTCACGAATGTGAGTAGTGCTATCTAAATATATCTTGCGCTGAGTAGTTCGTTTTCTGTAACTGGTGCTTTTGTGTTAGTGCTTGTACAGTGTCACGGGTGTGTTTAAATCACCCACCTAACTCTTTGCTACATATATGGGAAGTACATTTTTAAGTCGTACAGCCTACAGGTGAAAACGCACCTCTGGTCCAAGGTAGGCGATCAGGACCGAAAATGAGCACCACGTATTGTCTGTGTGAACTGTTCGTCTCATCTTAATTATTGGGTGAAGAAAAAAAAAAAAAAATTGCAATGCCATTTGCTATTCCGATGGTATGGAGGGAAGCGACCAATGTAGTAGATGATTCCTGTTACTGCATGGTTGAAATAGCAGGGATGAAGGGCGAGGACAGAAAGCTGATGAAGTACCCCTTTATCAAGTCAGCTGTTCGAGCTGTACCGCACACCTCTTTCTTATCTGTCCCCTTTCCTCCAGACACATGGTAATTGGAAGTTCAAACCCAGGTCGAATCTAATACAGACGTGGAGAATGCAAGCTCTGATTACGATTACGAGAAATGAGGCCACATCTCCTGACAGAAAATTATCTGAATGGCCTTCTTGGGGACCTGAATCATTCTAGAGCACAAGCTAAACTTTTGGGTTCACGTTTGAAGCAATGGAATTTACTGGACAAGGATGCCAGGGTTTGTTTCCTTCGACATTTTCAGGCTGCCTTCGCACCACTGTTTGACATAGAAGACTCACTCTGTTACTGCAATAATGCTAATTATTAGTTTAGTGCTATGGGAATGAAACATATTTTAGCGGAATGGCGAGTATTCGTTGATGGCTCCAAAACCTGCCTCAAATCGGTACTCCTTCACAATAGCAATGTATATCGTCTTTTTCCCGTAGATTATGCCACTATTTTGGAGGAAACACACAGCATTATGGAACTTTTGTTGAATAAAATTCAATGTAACAGCCACACGTGGCATAACTGTGCAGACAGCAAAGTGATTGGGATACTTACACGATTACACTAGGCACTGATGTTTTCTTTGCGAATCGGTAGCCATGATCGCAAGAGTCATTACGACAAACAGATTTTGCATACCTGTACACAGATGGAAGCTGGTCGGAAGAATGTAGCAAACGTCCCATTTGTTAATTTGAAAGACATTTTGTTACCACTGCTTCACATAAAACTTGGACTTACGAAGTCGTTCGTTGTTGCTATAGGCAAAGGTGGACCTGGTTTTATGCACTTACTTCAGAAATTGTCTGCGTTGAATGAGGCCAAAGTGAAAGCAGGTGTATTTGTTGGCCCTCAAATTAGACAGCTTATACATGATACTTATTTTGTCACATTTATGATCTCTCTTGAACTGGAATGTTGGCATTTTGTTTCAAAAAACGGTATTCTGATTTCCTTTGGAAACAAGAGAGCAGACAACAGTGATCTGTTAATCAACGAACTACTGCAGTCTTACCGTGATACCGATTGTAACAAGTCGGTAAAACTGCACGCTTTTCACTCACACATGGCTTCTTTTCCTGCTGGTGCTCCTGGACAAGTGTCTGATGAACATGGTGAAAGCTTTCAGCACACCAATCTGAATTGGAGCAACGCTATCATGGGCAATGTTCAACAAGTGTGATGAGAGACTGCTGTAGGTCACTACTGCAAGATAGCAGTGTCACATGTAAGAGAGGCAGCAGCATCCAAAAATAATTTAGATATGCATGAAAACATATTTCATAAGCTTTCATACTCTTTGTCTTGATAAATTAGCATTTATAGATGAAAAAATATTGTTTAAGCAACACAAAAACCTAATACAATTATATAGTGACTGAAAGAATTTACACAAAAATTGTTCGTGTTATGGAAAATCCAACAGCAGATTCGTGTTCAGCAGGTCTAAATACGTAAGGATAACCTATATTGTGCTCTGAACTTTTCCAAAGCTGAATTTTGTAGACCACTGTTATTCGTTGGTATTCAGAGTAACTGAATAAATATTTCTTAATTTCTATTAAACATATTAAATTATATTACGTTTGATGCTTAAAAGAATAAGCACTACCAAGTAATCCTACTGACACTTGATTTAAACTTTGTTGTTCAATGGTTATTAAAGATGAAATATGTGAAATAACCCATGTACATGGAAAAACTTTTCCAAAGCTGAATTTTGTAGACCACTGTTATTAGTTGGTATTCAGAGTAATTGAATAAATATTTCTTGATTTCAATTAAACATATTAAATTATATTATGTTTGATGCTTAAAAGAATAAGCACAACAAAGTAATCCTACTGACACTTGATTTAAACTTTGTTGTTCAATGGGTATTAAAGATGAAATATGTGAATTAACCCATGTACATGAAAAAAGAAGAAATAATCAACAGTTTAAAATTTTTTGTAGTGAAGTGTAATTCATATTATTAACTATTCTTGATAGAGTGTTAGTCTGTTCCAAACATATAGAGCTATGAACTTTTGCATGTAAATTCTCCAAAAATTATTAATAAAGCTAAAATGGAGACTCGATTTTCGATATGAATTTTGAGAAATGTTAATCAGAAAGTTATGATAATATTACTAGAACCATTATTTCAGCTGTATCTACTCGTGGAAATACAAGGTAACCTCTTGCACAATTTCGACTGGTGCCACTAATGCTAAATGGAGATCAGAAACTTGTCCAGTCAATTTCTGGCAGTAAACGTGGCACTTCTGGAAGCTGAATTTGTGCTACAGTTATAATTTTTACATTATTTTCGCTCGCAACCCTATTCCATCCCAGTGGATCATCAGTTACGAGTATTCAATTATCAGATTTATTGATGAGAGTATATTCGATCACATTATCTATATGCAAAGGTGACTGAGGTAAGATAAAAAATTGTTCAAATTATCTGACGACAGGTATCTTACCTGTAACCACAAATTAAATTTCTCTAGTATCAAGAGTTCTCATACATGTTCAGGCTAAAGACATGGTTAACGTGGGACTACAGCCGGTTAACATAACTGTAAGTCGCTGCTGTATGTCGTACACGTAGGGAATGTTCATTTATAATTATACTGCACATGCACTTCGCTCGATCGAGTAGTCCTGTATACACCTGGCATTAACGGAATAAACGAGGAATTACTAACGCTTTTGGTGCACTGTGACTTGGCGCGTGTGAGGGGAGAATAATCAGGCACGACAAGCCGGACTGGTGGTTTCCACAGGCCGTCAGCGTAACAGGCGCACATCTGTTAGACAGTACAGCTATCTAGCATATACGTGCCTGTTACTGCAGCCAGAAGAACTCTCCGTCCAGAGCTCGACCCGCGGCCTCCAGTTGAGAGCCAGAAGCCGGCTCCATCAGTGACAGCTGCAGCAAAGGGGCGAGCAAAAATGGCTCTGAGCACTATGGGGTTTAACATCTGAGGTCATCAATCCCCTAGAACCTAGAACTACTTAAACCTAACTAACCTAAGGACATCACACACAACCATGACCGAGGCAGTATTCGAACCTGCGACCGTAGCAGACTGTAGCGACTAGGACCGCTAGGCCACAACGGCGGGCAAAACGGGTGAGCAGCACAGTGACTGTCACTCATGGTGACGGGGGTGTGTGGGGGGTGGAGGGAGGTGGGGGCGGTTGGCGAAAAACTTCTTGGCCCAGCTGACCACACCTCCAGTAGGCCAACAGCCAGATTACGATCTCTGCACCCACCAGTGATGACCACGGAGGTGGCGCTGCAGCATGCTGTGCAGAGTCGCTCCAGCGAGACTTGCGGCTCCTTAGATAATTGTAGACAACAAGGCACACAGAGCCCCGTAGCCTTCCCTCTCTACAGGACAGCTGCAACTGAGATACTTAACTGAGAATGGTGTAGTATCTATGCTGGCGCTCTGCTGCTGGAGGGGGGGGGGGGGGGGAGGGGTAGCAGTAAAATTGTATGTACAAGTTTCCTCGTTTGGTAAACTCTCCTGGGGCTTCAGAATTTTGTAACTTCGTGATTCTGAATCTCTTTTGCGTCAGTGGCCGAACAATTAATGTAACATTGTATCCAGACATTCTTGTGACGTTCGGTTCTGTCACAAGTATGCCGGCATCCTTGTGTTCACATAATGCCGTTGTGCTTCGTTTGCAAACCTAACGCGCTCGCCCAGTTCGAAGTACTGAAATCGCTTCTGTGTTCACCTCGACCTGTTCAGAATTTTACCCCCGGTGGCAGTCTTCTGGTCACTGACTCTGATGGCTTCGGTTTTGGCGTTGCCAGAGAAGAAATTTAAGGAAATTTTGGTATTCGGCTCTGGTACTATTCTAGGACGCAACATCTCCCTTTCCCTTCAAAAAATGCGCGAGGAATGTCCAGCTTGGACTATTTATGTAACAGTCTCATTATACACATTCCACACAAATATTTATACACTGTTTAGTTTAATTATCGTTCAATGCATATTGAACTGAATCACGTGATCTCTTGGATTAACCCTCACAGCTAAAAGCTTATACCCTCTTTCCAACACATTGTGTTGATTTTTTGCAAAGCTGTGTCTTATTCGCTAATACAGAGTTTGCACGTAATTACAAGTACTTCTAATAGTTAACACGTTATCTCTTACTATTGCATGGCTTTATTTACAAACCAGTCAATGAGTATTTGGTGCACAAATAAATCTGAGTGATGTACTGACATTGGTCTGTAAAAATAGAATATTACACATATCGCATTCAGAACCACTACGGCTCTGGATGACATCATGCCTACAGTTGTGATACTGTGACGTTGCCGATCGAGATATTCCTGCATGTGCCCCAGAATTTGCTATGCTGCAATTCTGTCTGTCCACATTGCTACTAGAGCAGCCGTCACGAAATTAGATACCTCAATGGTACACCCGTTCCCCGCCGTCCGCCGGCGCTAAGCGCTGTGATTCGCCCGCCTCATGGCTTTGTTGCCGCTTGTACGCTGTTAACAGTGCAGGAGGTCAGTGGCCGCTGAATGTTCTGTGTTTCCGTGCGATATCATGTGTTCACGTGAGGTTTCAGTCTTCCGTGGAACGGTGCATTGACGTGTGTTTGGTAGAAAGCGAAATGCAGGAGCAACGGCATATGTGCCGTGCTCCCCGGTCGGTGTGCGTGAAGGGCGAAAATACATTAGGAAACAATCTAAACTTACCTTATAGAACTTACTGAAGCTTTATTTAATGATCCCGCCAACAACGAAAAAGCCAAGAACAACTTAATGTAAATTTTGCGTAAGTTGATAAAATGACAACAAAACCTTGTGGTATTTGCGAATCGACTGTGTTTCATACGATCACTACAGTAACATCGGAAAAAAATCTCGAAATGTGAGCTCTTGTTTGGATTCTCCAAGGAAGGGATATAAATTGAAATGGAAGTTACGGAATATGACGATTATGACAGAGAGTTAGTACGTACAACTATACTTCGATACTATGACAGAGGATGGCTAAAAAAGATACACGATTATCTCCGTGAAAAAAAAAACTTCTATCCCAGAAATCTACGTCATTTGTCTTAGTTTGCAGAGGGATTGCAGCAGCAAGAATGGAGTTTTGTGAAAAATGCACTTACTATGTACGCAGGACAATTGCTTTGTATTATACTTCGATAGAACCTGGATTTCACTAAACCAACTGAAATCATGAAACCACGGAAATATTGGTAAGAAAATACCCACAGGTATTTTCGCATAGGATATGTCGGTATATCGGCGATCTGTGCGATGGGTGCAGTGATGACGGGTGAGTAAGAGCTGCAAATAAAAAAATTGGAATACAGGAAATATTCTTGGGGTCGTATTAAGGTGAGCCTCGGAACAAAAATCCCGGCGGCGGCATACAAGTACTCAAGCGTTGTCGCGCACGGAGTTTTTCGCAAATAAAATGTGACATGATACAGGAATAACATTATCAAAAACTAATTTCATAGTTTCCTTAACAACTTTCTCGCGGAAACAAAAACGGCATTTTTTATTGCATACATGGAATAGTATCACGCTTCTTATATTTGAATGCTTTTATACAGGATGAGTCACTAACTATTGGCCCCAAGAAGAACTCCGATAGGAGCTGAGAAGTTTGTGGGACACAACTTTCATGGGACAACGGGGGCTATTATATGACGATTTTTTTGTTGCTAGGTGGGGTCGATTCAGAGATGTGAAAGTCAGCTATGATTCTTTTAAATTGGATGCCATAGTTTGGTACTTATTATCTGATAGCGACTATCGAGACAAATCCAATTATGTGTAACAGTAAGGTCTTTGAAGGTCAACGAAGGTCACAAAGGTGGCATGAACGTCCATTTACAGGAGGTGTTCGAAGTGATGACTATTGGTATTAATGGAGTGCTGCAATCTTCTTATCACGGATTGAGTGGTATTCCTTATCACATCTGCACATATCGTAGCACATGCTTTGTCAATTCTATCTTCCACCTACAGCTGAAGGTGTGTTTTGGAACTGTACGCAGCAGTGACGTAATTTAGACACACATTGCCGTTGCAGCGTGGAAGGACCGAGTGACCAACGAAGCAGTGCTGTCTAAAACTAACTGCAACAGTATTTCAGCTATCTTGAAGCAGAGACGACTCCGCTGGCTGGGACACGTTCACCGTATGGATCCTGACAGATTACCACGTGAGGTGATGCTAGGAGAGATCTCTATAGCCAAAAGACCTGTGGAATGTACTGTATTAAGGTTCAAGGACTCCTGTAAACGAGATGTGGAGAGCTTTGGAACCGACACAAACAGATGGGAGGCACGGGCTAGATTGAGACCAGAGTGGCGTGATGATATATCATCGAGAATGATGGAGCATGATGGTGGCTTGTTAGACAGATTAAGGCAGAAAAAGCTTCGCAATGCTACCACTGCTCCTGCCTCAGCAGCCAGATACACATGTGATAATTGCGGCAAGAAATGCCGTGCTGCCATTGGCTTGACAAGTCATATGAAAAAATGCAACCTATAAACACACAGACACCGCAACAATCATCTACGAAGATGTCGTAGCCAATATATATATGTATATAATTGCTCAACATCTTCGAAACTGTGCTGTCAACTCACTCTGTTCGCCCATTGGCTTTAGGGTGGAATGGGCTTCTCAACAGCTTGCGAATGTTGCTCAGTCGACACAATTGCATCAACAGAACCGATATAAAATTAGTCCCCAGATCTTTGCTTCGAATCTCCGGAGCGCCTAAGGTGAGAAACGAACTCTTCACCATTTCTTGGGGATTACAACCGTGGCGATATATCCTGAGAAATGGTCTATTGGGGTCAATATGTTCGTATTCCGTGCTGATATCCTATTAAATGAGTCTAAAATATCCATCCCTGTCACTTTCAATTGTTGAAATGCATCCGGTAGCCTTTGTAATGGAATCGGTCAATGGCTAAATTCAGTCATGTATACACACGGTTTATCTCACTAGGGTTAAGATAGATACTGCCTACAGGAAAATTAAAGAGACCTTTGGAGATAAGAGAACGACTTGTATGAATATCAAGAGCTCAGACGGAAACCCAGTTCTAAGCAAAGAAGGGAAAGCAGAAAGGTGGACGGAGTATATAGAGTGTCTATACAAGGGCGATTTACTTGAGGATAATATTCTGGAAATGGAAGAGGATGTAGATGAAGATGAAATGGGAGATACGATACTGCGTGAAGAGTTTGACAGAGCACTAAAAGACCTGAGTCGAAACAAGGCCCCCGGAGTAGACAACATTCCATTAGAACCACTGATAACCTTGGGAGAGCCATTTCTGACAAAACTCTACCATCTGGTGAGCAAGATGTATGAAACAGGCGAAATACCCTCAGACTTCAAGAAGAATATAATAATTCTAATCCCAAAGAAAGCAGGTGTTGACAGATGTGAAAATTACCGAACTATCAGTTTAATATGTCACAGCTGCAAAATACTAACACGAATTCCTTACAGGCGAATGGAAAAACTAGTAGAAGCCAACATCGGGGTAGATCAGTTTGGATTCCGTAGAAACACTGGAACACGTGAGGCAATACTGACCTTACGACTTATCTTAGAAGAAAGATTAAGGAAAGGCAAACCTACGTTTCTAGCATTTGTAGACTTAGACAAAAAGCTTTTGACAATGTTGACTGGAATACTCTCTTTCAAATTCTAAAGGTGGCAGGGGTAAAATACAGGGAGCGAAAGGCTATTTACAATTTGTACAGAAACCAGATGGCAGTTATAAGAGTCAAGGGACATGAAAGGGAAGCAGTGGTTGGGAAGGGAGTGAGACAGGGTTGTAGCCTCTCCCCGATGTTGTTCAATTTGTATATTGAGCAAGCAGTAAAGGAAACAAAAGAAAAATTTGGAGTAGGTATTAAAATACATGGAGAAGAAATAAAAACTTTGAGGTACGCCGATGACATTGTATTTCTGTCAGAGACAGCAAAGGACTTGGAAGTGCAGTTGAATGGAATGGACAGTGTCTTGAAAGGAGGATATAAGATGAACATCAACAAAAGCAAAACGAGGATAATGGAATGTAGTCGAATTAAGTCGGGTGATGCTGAGGGAATTAGATTAGAAAATGAGACACTTAAAGTAGTAAAGGAGTTTTGCTATTTCGGGAACAAAATAACTGATGATGGTCGAAGTAGAGAGGATATAAAACGTAGACTGGCAATGGCAAGAAAGGCGGTTCTGAAGAAGAGAAATTTGTTAACATCGAGTATAGATTTAAGTGTCAGGAAGTCATTTCTGAAAGTATTTGTATGGAGTGTAGCCATGTGTGGAAGTGAAACATGGACGATAAATCTTTTGGACAAGAAGAGAATAGAAGCTTTCGAAATGTGGTGCTACAGAAGAATGCTGAAGATTAGATGGGTAGATCACATGACTAATGAGGAAGTATTGAATAGGATTGGGGTGAATAGAAGTTTGTGGCACAACGTGACCAGAAGAAGGGATCGGTTCGTAGGACATGTTCAGAGGCATCAAGGGATCACCAGTTTAGTATTGGAGGGCAGCGTGGAGGGGAAATATCGTAGAGGGAGACCAAGAGATGAATATACTAAGCAGATTCAGAAGGATGTAGGTTGCAGTAGGTGCTGGGAGATGAAGAAGCTTGCACAGGATAGAGTAGCATGGAGAGCTGCATCAAACCAGTCTCAGGACTCAAGACCACAACAACAGCAAATGCACACGGTATACAGATTCAGACATTTTCGACATCTCGTTTCCTGGTCCTCCACCAAAATTCTTGGCAACGCATCTGTTAGTTGGTTTCTGTCCACCATCGACTGACAACAGATGATCAAGTGCTTGTTTCAAAATTTCGTCCTGGAACAAGCACTCACAGTCTGCCCTTTGTCATTCTCCACTGTAAGTTTTCGGGTGTGAAGAATCGTGGTGCTACCTGACTATCTGGCTGTTAGTGTAAGCTGCCTAGGGTCTTAGGCACTCAGCAGTGTCTTTACACAGTGCTTGTCGAACTGCAGCTATTCTACCCAAACAATCTCTTCCCTGGAAGGTGCACTACTTCGTAATCAAATTCGCTAAATCGTAGTGCCCAGCTTGTCGTGCTGTTGAGATGGTATTTTTGTCCTAGTAACCATTTTAACGCTGCATTATCTGTCACTATATCAAACTTTTGGCCATATAAATAAAAGCAGAGGTAAGAAATACTGTAGATAATATCCAGCATTTCCTTGTCAATCACGAATAAAGTTTCTCTGAAATGTTCATCAGTCGGGACACTTATGCTACAGGATTTCCTTTATTATCTACGAAGTACTCAACCAATCACATTACCGCTAGTATTGAAGGACAGAATGAATTCGTTTTCAAAGTATGGAAATGTCAAAACTGGATCTGATGTAAATACTTATTTCAAGGTATCGTACACTGTTCTAACACTGGGTAAAGAATTCAGGGTTTGCTCCTTTTCGTAATAAACGGTCAAAAGAATCATCAATTTCGGCAAAACTCTTCTCAAATTTAGGGTAATTATTATAGGGACCTACGGAATAGTGCAGTAATTTAGCTCACAGGGATCTCGAGCAGTTCTGAACCACTGATTTAGGTGTGGATCTGTTCTAAAACCTTCTTGATTAATCACATGCCCACTATAAATTGTTATAAATTATGTTCTCATGATTCTACAGAAAGGCACGAGAATAGATTCATGCTTAATCTGACCAGATGGAAACATCTTGGCCGGCCACTGTGGTCGAGCGTTTCTAGGCGCTTCAGTCTGGAGCCGCGCGGCCGCTACGCTCGCAGGTTCGAATCCTGCCTCGGGCATGGATGTGTGATGTCTTTAGGTTAGTTAGTTTTAAGTAGTTCTAAGTTCTAGGGGACTGACGACTTCATCTGTTAAGTGCCATAGTGCTCAGAGCCATTTGAATCATTTGAAACTTCTTGACGACAAAGACAGCTAAACAACTGCAACTCTCTGTGGATCCCTGTAATAATCGTAATAAATTTATAAAGAACATTACAGAATTGCTTAAACTTAGACCAGTTTCTTACGACAGTGACATATTGACATATTTATTGTTCAAAAATACACAATCCCAGGCAGGTGGCAGTTCAGACGGGCCGATGATGTGCCGACCCCGGCAGCCGTAGAAGGCACTAATCTGCCAGGCAGTACCTCCTGCTGCATAGATGACGATGGCTCGCTTGTCATCCATTACGTCAGGGCTAGTCGGTGCCCCCCCCACCCGCCGCCAGTGTCTTAGTCAGTGCAGCCCACACTGGGTGATAACAGACAGTCGCTCTGTAAACTGGTCTCCTAAGTTCTCTCGTTGAAATCAAAGACTTGAGTCCAGGAGAGCCAACACGCAGCTCAGCCCAGCCCAAAGTACTGAGTTTTGTATGCTGTGTCGATTTGGGAGACGCCAGCGACATCAATGTCAACTGCATGAATGGGGAGAGCATCAACATTGGTTCACAAATGGTCCAAATGGCTCTGAGCGCTGTGGGACTTAACATATGAGGTCATTAGTTCCTCATCACGACGATGGATGAGAACAGTTTCTCGGCCCGCTGGTCAAGCCTCCATTAGATTGGTGGGTTGATGGCGGTCTCTGCAACCAGTCAGTGATGATCTGGAAATTTATGCTACAGTGGTAAGTGGCTGAGTCTCCCCAACGAGCCTTGCGGCTCCGTAGATGATTGTGAACGACTAGGGGCGCAGAGGGTCGGCGGACATAGTCTCTCCCCTCCACAGGAGAGCTGAAACTGAGATCATTGATTGAGAAAGAAGTCGTGTTTATGCTGACGCTACGCGTGTGCTATGCTGCTGCCGGAGTGCGGGAGTAGCAGTGACATGATGTGTCCTACTTTCTCCGTTTGGTCAGTTCACGTAGTGATTTCAGACTTCCGTAACGTCATCTTGCAGAGGTTCTTTCCTGTTATGTCAGTGGCTGAATAGTTACTGTTGCATTGTGTATGGGTCTTCGTGTTTTACTTTGCTCTGTCACCAGAACGACAGCGTCTTCCTACTGCGCTTCGTTCATGAACTTGGGTCCTCTGCGGGTTCTGAGTGTTCCAACCACTTCCGCGTTCGCCTCGACCTGCTCGGTATTTCTCTCTAGCTGGTAGTCTGCCGGCCATGACTGAGGCGGCTTGGCTTCTGTTGTTGACACAGAAGAACTTTAACGACTTTTAGTGTTCGCCTGCAGTACTGCACTGGGGATCGACTCGAGGCAAATACGTGTAACTATTGTGATTCTCTTATGCAAGGTCTTAAACTAGGTTTTAAGTTTAAGTGCGAGACGTGACCAAATACATGTAAGGGATGCAATAGTAATATGTCCTCAGGGCGCAAGGCTTTCTGTAGATACGTCTTCTCACCTGTTCTTTCCAGTATTCTTCTTCATTTCGTACTGTATTTACTTTTTGTTACCTTGTACCGCTGTGTTTCTAAAGGGCCATATTTCAGTTCTGTGTAATACTGTACTAGAAACGTATGCCACAGGAGCTGGCTCTGAGAGTTCAAATGGCTCTGAGCCCTATGCGACTTAACTTTTAAGGTCATCAGTCGCCTTGAACTTAGAACTAATTAAATCTAACTGACCTGAGGACATCACACACATCCATGCCCGAGGCAGGATTCGAACCTGCGACCGTAGCGGTCGCTCGGCTCCAGACTGCAGCGCCTAGAACCGCACGGCCACTCCGGCCGGCCCACAGGAGCTTCTTTGACTCTGTGTCAGTCTTTCCAGAAGAAGGGAGCTTTGTAAGACCTACCATCACGACTTAATCTCATACAAAAGTTAACATAGTTTTTATTTTTCATTGTTGGTTTGTAAGTCTTACTGAGATTCTGGTGAGGGAAAGGTATGGTACTTCACGTCTCGAGAGTTAACGACTATGTTTCTTGTCACAAGCGCTCGTTCAGGCATTCATAGCGCTGGAGAAACATTCTACATCTGTGATATAATGAAGGAAGGCTATGCTATACGGATGAGATGCTGTGAACGATCCAGGAGGACTTCCTAGAATCTTTTATCCAGCGACTGAAATTCCGAGTCGGCCTGGAAATGGGAATGGTCATCCTTAGCCCAACAAAGCATCATGCAACTCGAATGTCTGACTGCAGAACTCCTGGATTTGAGCCTTACGCACTCCATCTTACCCACACCCAGTCACATCAAATGCGTGATAAGAAGACCTGTTGCTACTCTCCACGCTGGGCATGCCACGCTTCTCCGAGCTGTGACTGCAACCAGGTGACGCACTCGGTTCCTAACATTGTTCGAAATTGTCTCATAAAAACTTCCGCCGCATTTCTGGATGTTCTGAATCAGGCTTAATCCAATTAATCAAATTGTCTTACAGTCCTTACAGTAATTTCCGTTTTATCTGCTTTCATCTTCTTCTCCTTCTTGTTTTCGCCACCTGAGAAGCACTTTAAAAATGGCCTGCTTCTTTTCTTCTTGTCTTTATCAGTATCCATTACTTTTTCATTCCCATATTTTTGCAACCTTCTTCGGTTTCTTGATCGTGATAGTTTGGTCTTGAGTTTAATTCTCTCTTGGAAACATAAGGAAGCCCGAATATACTATTTGGAAATTGCCTTGTTTAAATCTCTGTTTCTTGAATTCCACCGTTTTCCAGGTCTCTTCCTCTTGTATCCAACATGTTTTGGTTCTCTTACTAAGGAGGAACTGTAAGATCTTAGTTATCAACATCCCCTAATCCATTCTTTGGATCTGTGCGAAATACGTTGTCCTATGTTTCCAGATGCTTTCCAAGACCATCTCTTAGTAGGCGGTTCTTGTTTCTCTCAGCTTCTACATTGACCACATCAAGTTCTTCAAAGTCCTGTTGCCCCCCTCGAATCTCTCGTTGGACAAGATTTAGTCTCTTAAAAAATCGTAATGTAAGAGGATCAGATGTAGGCCTGCGGCTGCACGTAAGTCTTCAGGACTGATCACTGTCTGGTTACGGCACAATTTTGCATTCATCGATCCGTGTAATTATAGATTTTCAGTTAGTTTGTTTGCTTGAAGCCGGCCGGAGTGGCCGAGCGTTTCTGGCGCTACAGTCTGGAGCCGCGCGACCGCTACGGTCGCAGGTTCGAACCCTGCCTCGGGCTTGGATGTGTGTGATGTCCTTAGGTTAGTTAGGTTTAAGTAGTTCTAAGTTCTAGGGGACTGATGACCTCAGATGTTGAGTCCCATAGTGCTCAGAGCCATTTGAACCATTTTGTTTGCTTGAATTCATCTCGTTTATTCCTGCTTCCATTGCTTCTGTTTTGTCAGTGTGTGCACATTCTTGTGGGTGTTTGCATCTCTCCACATCGTCAGATTGTCTTCTTTCTATGGTCATCCTTCTAAGAGTTGTCTTGACGAACATGAAGCAACTCTGTTGTCTCGATAGAGATCTGCAGACAGTTTTAGCGCTGTAAGGGTAAGAAGGGTAAGCAGGACCAGATACATTTCTGTTCTCTTTTCGAGTAGTCAGTGACCTCACTGGTTTGATGCGGCCTGTCACCGGTTCTTCTCCTGTGCGAATTTCTTCATCTGAGAGCAGCTTTTGCACTCAATATCCTCAATTAATTGTAAGATAGCTCCTCCTACAGTTTTACTCTTTACAGCTCTCTCAAGTAAAATGATTATGTAAATACTTTGTGCAAGGAAAATGCATTAAAACAAGTTTCTTTAGACATCTACAGGAAAATCTTCAGATCACTGAATGGACGTTTCGAGCACCCAAAGAGTGACACATGTAAAACATGTAACACATTTTCCTTGAAATTAAAATGGAAAATTAAGAAACGATACCACATATATACAGTAAATCCCTATCTATTTTAGCAACAATTTTCGCTGTATATTTCCTACCTCTCAGTGTAAAACTGTGCGAAAAAGATGTCAGAATGTATTAAGGAACGCCGACTAATGAAACATTATATGGACTAAATGTGTTTAATGTCATGAATTAAGTTTCATACACTAAGGAGCTAAAGTAACTGTTACAAATGCCAAATATCATGTAGGGCCCCCTTGAAGTCTTATGTCCTATCATTCTATCCCTTCCTGTTGCCAATTTCCTCCACACGTTCCAATCGTCATCGATTCTGCAGAAAAATATTCACGTTTCTTAACAGTGCATCCAGATTTCTATACCCTTTTATAGGACTTACAACGACCTTACCACCGATATAACACCGGTTCCCGTCAGGTCACCGTCGGACCTGGTTAACAACAAGTGTCTGGCGCATTTGTTAGATCGGTTACTGCTGCTACAATAGTAGGTTATTAAGATTTAAGTCAGTTTGAACGTGCTTTTATAGTCGCCGACGAGCGATAAGAGACAGCATATCCGCGGTAGTGGTGAATTGGGGATTTGACAAGTGAACCGTGAATATCAGGAATCAAAACTCTGACATCACTGCGACCGGAAAAATAGCTTGCAAGAAAGAGACCAACGATGACTAAAGAGAATCGTTGGGGTTGTTTTGGGGAAGGAGACCAGACAGCGAGGTCATCGGTCTCATCGAATTAGGGAAGGACGGGGAAAGAAGTCGGCCGTGCCCTTTGAAAGGAACCATCCCGGTATTTGCCTGGAGCGATTTAGGGAAATCACGGAAAACCTAAATCAGGATGGCTGGACGCGGGATTGAACCGTCGTCCTCCCGAATGCGAGTCCAGTGTTTAACCACTGCGCCATTTCGCTCGGTAAAGAGAATCGTTCAACTTGACAGATGTGCAACCGTTCCGCTAATTGCTGCAGGTTTCAATACTGGGCCATCAACAAGTTTCAGAGTGCGAACCATCCAACAAAACATCGTCGATATGGGCTTTTGGTACCGAAGATCCACTCGTGTACCCTTGACGACTGCACGAAACAAAGCTTTATGCCTCGACAGGGCCCGTAACACCGACATTGGACTGATGGTTACTGGAAACGTGTTACCTGGTCAGACGAGTCTCGTCTCAGATTGTGTCGAGAGGATACATTTGTACGGCTATGGAGACAACCCCATGAATCCATTGACCCTGCATGTCAGTAGGGGACTGTTGAAGCCGGTGGAGGCTCTGTTATTGTGTGGAGAGTGTGCAGTTGGAGTGATATGGGACCCCTGATACGTTTAGATACGACTGTGCCGGGTGACACATACGTAAGCATCCTGTCTGATCACCTGAAACCATTCATATCCATTATGCATTACGACGGAGTTGGGCAATTCCGGTGGGAAAATGCGACAACCCACATGTGCAGAATTGCTACAGAGTGGCTCCAGGAACCGTCTTCTGGATTTGAAAACAAACTTCCGAGACATGAACATTATTGAGCATACCTGGGATCCCTTGCAACGTGCTGTTCAGAGGAGATCTCCAGCCCCTCGTACTCTTACGGATTTGTGGGCAGCCCTGCAGGATTCGTGGTGTCAATTCCCTCCAGCGCTACTTCAGACATTAGTCGAGTCCATGCCACGTTGTGTTGCAACTCTTCTGCTTGCTCTCAGGGGGCCCTACATGGTATTTGGCATTTGTAGCAGTTACTTTAGCTCTTCAGTGTATGAAACTTAATTCATGATATTAAACACATTTAGTCTATATAATGTTTCATGAATCGGCGTTCCTTAATACATTCTGACCTTTTTTCGCACAGTTTTACACTGAGAGGTAGGAAATATACAGCGAAAATTGTTGGTGAAATAGACAAGGATTTACTGTATATATATGCTATCGTTTCTTAATTTGCCATTTTAATTTTCAAGCAAAATGTGTTACATGCTATACATGTGTCGCTCTTTGGATGCTCGAAACGTCCATTCAGAGATCTGAAGATTTTCCTTTAGATGTCTAAAGAAACTGGTTTTAGTGCATTTTCCTTGCAGAAAGTATTGACATAATCATTACAAAGACTTCTAATTGAGTTTTTATGCCCAAGATGAGCAATGCCTGTGTTATCTTTCTGGGTGTAATGACTTCTGTATTTTGGAATTTTGTTTACATGGTCAATTATATATACCTTGTCTGCTCGTCGCTAAAAGCAGTATTTCTAGTTCCATAAAGGTCTCTACTCAAAGGAGGGGTGTCCTTACCTGTAACTAGTTTTTAACCTACAATCTCAAACTTTAGCCCTCCATTTCTTATGTCCGTGTATGTTTAGAAATGTTACTTTACGAACTACTACTTCCATATAATGCTTCAAAACTGTGTACACCACACCATTAGATCTTCTACTTCCATCACCCTTCTTCGTGTGTCTACGTTTAATTGAGATGACTTAGATTCATCCATGCAAATACGAATTCTGGAGATTTTTTCCCTAAGTTCTTGCACTCACAGACATAACCTACTTCTCGTTTTTCATATTTATTCCTTTCCTAACCGTTATGTGCTCAATGCCTGCGTTCCTCTTCTGTTTCTTTTCCTGCCTTTGGTTATTTTTTTATTTTTTATTATTTCTTATTTTTTACAGGAACGTTTTCATTTCGACCCTCATCATTTTGTTCCTGCAGCTCAAATAGTTCTGACAAGTTTGTGGGCTTTCGAGAGTCGTCTGTGTTTTCCTCCGTTTTACAGGGTACTGAAAATATCAGCAGTAACACTGCGATTAGCCTGTTCGCTTCGGAGCTGCGAATCTCTGAAAGTATTCATTTCGCATGTGTAAGACATGGTAAGCCAAATAAATAAACAGAGACGATTACAGAAAGTAGTTCAACAGTTTATAATACGTATGAGATTGTTTACTAATGTTGTAAATTAGACTTCTTATTCTTAATATGCACACAAAATAAGTGGTTAGGTCTTCGAGATCAAAACATTTTAACCAACATAAGCTAAAACTGTGGTGGGCCAAATACTTCTATTGCTTATATTTTGATCTTCATCGCTTTCTTCATTATTGGACGGATTATACACTCCTGGAAATTGAAATAAGAACACCGTGAATTCATTGTCCCAGGAAGGGGAAACTTTATTGACACATTCCTGGGGTCAGATACATCACATGATCACACTGACAGAACCACAGGCACATAGACACAGGCAACAGAGCATGCACAATGTCGGCACTAGTACAGTGTATATCCACCTTTCGCAGCAATGCAGGCTGCTATTCTCCCATGGAGACGATCGTAGAGATGCTGGATGTAGTCCTGTGGAACGGCTTGCCATGCCATTTCCACCTGGCGCCTCAGTTGGACCAGCGTTCGTGCTGGACGTGCAGACCGCGTGAGACGACGCTTCATCCAGTCCCAAACATGCTCAATGGGGGACAGATCCGGAGATCTTGCTGGCCAGGGTAGTTGACTTACACCTTCTAGAGCACGTTGGGTGGCACGGGATACATGCGGACGTGCATTGTCCTGTTGGAACAGCAAGTTCCCTTGCCGGTCTAGGAATGGTAGAACGATGGGTTCGATGACGGTTTGGATGTACCGTGCACTATTCAGTGTCACCTCGACGATCACCAGTGGTGTACGGCCAGTGTAGGAGATCGCTCCCCACACCATGATGCCGGGTGTTGGCCCTGTGTGCCTCGATCGTATGCAGTCCTGATTGTGGCGCTCACCTGCACGGCGCCAAACACGCATACGACCATCATTGGCACCAAGGCAGAAGCGACTCTCATCGCTGAAGACGTCCCTCCATTCACGCCTGTCGCGACACCACTGGAGGCGGGCTGCACGATGTTGGGGCGTGAGCGGAAGACGGCCTAACGGTGTGCGGGACCGTAGCCCAGCTTCATGGAGACGGTTGCGAATGGTCCTCGCCGATACCCCAGGAGCTACAGTGTCCCTAATTTGCTGGGAAGTGGCGGTGCGGTCCCCTACGGCACTGCGTAGGATCCTACGGTCTTGGCGTGCATCCGTGCGTCGCTGCGGTCCGGTCCCAGGTCGACGGGCACGTGCACCTTCCGCCGACCACTGGCGACAACATCGGTGTACTGTGGAGACCTCACGCCCCACGTGTTGAGCAATTCGGCGGTACGTCCACCCAACCTCCCGCATGCCCACAATACGCCCTCGCTCAAAGTCCGTCAACTGCACATACGGTTCACGTCCACGCTGTCGCGGCATACTACCAGTGTTAAAGACTGCGATGGAGCTCCGTATGCCACGGTAAACTGGCTGACACTGACGGCGGCGGTGCACAAATGCTGCGCAGCTAGCGCCATTCGACGGCCAACACCACGGTTCCTAGTGTGTCCGCTGTGCCGTGCGTGTGATCATTGCTTGTCCAGCCCTCTCGCAGTGTCCGGAGCAAGTATGGTGGGTCTGACACACCGGTGTCAATGTGTTCTTTTTTCCATTTCCAGGAGTGTATTAACCACCAGATTCTTCAAAACATATGTTACTATCATCAAGATCTTCCACACTCAATTGCATTCTCGTTTTCCTTTGCCTTTTAGAGAAACAATTACCACACGTGTAAGTTTCAGATGATGATATCGTGACTTAGCGAAACGCGTATTGCTCTTCCATCTGTTGGATTTTTGTTGGAGCTACGTGGTTGCCTAACACGTTAACAGTCTCGAAGTTACCATATCTCAGTTCTTAACAAAAGTGTGTTACCGTGTTTTTGCCCCCAGCCCTTCAGTTGATCCTCAGCTTCGCAGAGGATAGGAGATAAGGTGGAATCTGTAAAACAGATGGTACAGAATATATGTATTTCTTCAAAAGTGTGGATACTATTAACAAGTATAGGAGCAGATGGAGCTTGAGGGTGAACCAGTTGGAAGGAGAGGGAGATAAAAGAAAAGAACGAAAATCAACAGGCCTGTCTCTACGCACCAACAGCTGCGCCCAACTGTAAGTTCTCTGTCATGTAACTGATTTACTTTCCTTTTTTAATGCTGATGTACACTGCTGATCCGATGATACTAAAGCACAATAAGTTAATTCAGATGCGTAATTGGATTTGGTAGCTAAATACGTCATTCGATAAATATCACTACTGACGGAGAAGCGTTTTACCTATATAAAACGCTGTTTATAATGAACTCACGTCCGTAATGATAATTCGTTACCAGTTGTACATGTAAATTTCTGTCGAAATGTTATCGCATCGTTAGAGGCTCTACACGAGGAGAACAAGGGACTGGACTGAATACACTGCGCTGTGGCTGCTGCGCATAGTTCAGCTCAACAATGTCGCATTCAGAACTGCCTGAAAGCAGACGGCAGCTATTCATCGTAGCCTTACATTCACCAAATGCGGACGTGCGCAGTTAATTGAAATATAATTTGCGGCCATTTACGTCATCTGTGTTGAAGTTAAAACAAAATGTAGTTAACTGGTGCTACGCTCATGTTGCTGCTTTGTCACTCGCTACACGGAAGTGTTTAATGTGCGTCTGTACAGCTCGCAGCTATTATGCCAACAGACGTCTGTATCAAATATTGCACACGCTTTGGCATTTCGAATCAAATTTTTACTACACTTTCCTTTTTGAGAACGTCCTGTTTGTTGTGCAGACTGAAGAGAGATTAGACCACTTTGCAATTAAACTTTTGTTTATAGGACCCGCATGGCCAACTTACTTGCGTTTTGTTTCAGCGTTGTCGTTGAAGGCTACTGTGGCTTGACCAGCACACAACATTACTGTATTAATAACAATACTTTCATGTTGGAAAATACTGGCCGGCAAATAGTTGTTGTGTTTTAGGTGTGTATCTTCAGTTCAGGTGACCGTTAATATTCAATCAAATCAGACACGCTTAACCTACCCTTCTCTTATTCTTTGTTCTTTTGTGTAGTTCCTGTCACAGTATTCGTTCTTTCGGAGCGAACTGATGCCAATCGACTGAAGGATCTAAGGGTTTATGAGAAAGTGTGTGGCAGAGAGTATTTTTCATGTTCAGAAGTGCGAGTATTAGGAGGGAAGGATAACTAGTTCACTTGTTTCTCAGAATATTTAACGTACTGAAGAGAATATCCTGAACGGATCAAGCAAAGATACAGATCAAATGATTTTTCTATTGGAAAATTAGCGTTGACTATAGCTCGTATTCTGTTGCTCATCGTTTCGTACATCGTGTTTTGAGTGGTACTTTTTATCTCAGTATAATGTCACAAAACTTCAGCATGCACCATTTCCAAAACGTCTCCTCTTCTTAAGTCCACGAATTTGATAATGTAAGCGTGACTTCTTATAATCATCGGAGGCAGCTGTTAGTTGATTTCACGATTCAAACGGCAGCTGTAAGAAATGGAGTCACGAATTTTATAACATTACGCATTACAAACGAGTTTTTACTGTTTCGAGATTCTGTTTTTCGGAATTGCTGAACGGTACTCTCCAGTTTATCTGATTAGATTACGAGAGCTTGTGTTACACCACCCAGCCAATCAGACGTATCCGTGACTACTCGACTACCGTTCTGTAACATGCTTCATACCGTCCGTCACACTTAGTTGCGCCGGCCCTGCGGCCGAGTGGTACTAGGCGCTTCAGTCTAATACCGCGCGACCGCTACGGTCGCAGGTTCGAATCCTGCCTCAGGCAGCCATGCATGACCAAAATATTTCACTTGATGTACAAGGCATATGAAACAGACGAAATATCGTCAGGCTTCAAAAGGAATGTAATTGTTCCAGTTGCAAAAAGGCACGTGTTGACATGTGTGATTACTACTTAACAATTGCTTTAATAAGACAAGTTTTCAAATAAGTGACACGAATGATTTACAGAGGAATGGAAAAACGGATGGACGCCGATGTCAGAGAAGATCAATGTGGGTTCTGGAACAATAAAAGAGCACCCGATACTGACAATAATGCAGGGTGAAAGAAGGTAAACCTATGTTTTATAGCATTTGTAGACTCTGAGAAAGGCCAGCGAGTGTGGCCGAGCGGTTCTAGGCGCTTCAGTCTGGAACCGTTCGAACTCTTCGGTCGCAGGTTCGAATCCTGCCTCGGGCATGGATGTGTGTGATGTCCTTAGGTTAGTTAGGTTTAAGTAGTTCTAAGTTCTAGGGGACTGATGACCTCATATGTTAAGTCCCATAGTGCTCAGAGCCATTTGAACTATTTTTTTGAGGCAGCCAGTAGCTGTTTACCAGGCGCCAGTATGACAACCAGACACTTCGACATCACAAAACTGAGTAGTGCTACGTCGCTGAACTAGTACCTGCTGGCTACATGTGAGACCTACGGGATGTCGGAAGGGTTCCCTGTTACACCGGCGCCTAGTAACCAGCAACTGACTGTCTCTCTACAGGCACAATTTTAAAGTGCTCAACAGAAGTACGTGGATGATACCGAGTGTGTTGCTGATATGGGTAGTCTTATAGAGACCCTTTGCTATTTTATTCATGCATGTCTCAGTGTCACCCCACAACCCCCCTCCACCCGGGGTTCACGACATAGGGGTCCGCGAAATAGGACGTCCGGAGCAACACAAATACTTTTTGGTGCTTCATCTCACTTTAAAATTTCGTTGGATAGTGTTGAATGGTTGCTAGCGCTAACACCATGGATACCACGGCAAAAATTGCTATCACACTACACTCCAAAGGAATGTTCAATAGGATTGCAGGCCCTCCATGTCCTTAGAGAACGGCTGAATCGTCCAGGGGGAGTCAGCACTGTCGAAAGTTGTTAAGAATGCCGACGTGTTGCTTACCGCACTACGAACTGTCATTTTCAGCCTCGAAATGTGGAGGAACCAACGCCCTAAGGGAACGCGTCGATTCACTGTGGCCTTGAGGCCTTTCATGTTGATGCTGAGCGGCGATGTGTCCGAAAAGTTCATCTCGGACACCCATTAGAAACCGGGTGGTTCCATTGCTGGGCGTCGTCATTCTGACAACTATAGCAGGGGTGAAATGTGGATAAGATCGGTTGTGACGGCCTTCCTGTCTTGTGACGTTCACGGTGGCCTTGGGTGAGTTTCGGTGCTAATGTGACATCATTAACCCACCTGACACCACGTATGAATTTCTGAGCTTTGAATGTTTTTTTTTTTTTTTTTTTTTTTTTTTTTTTTCTTTTTTTTTTTTTTCCTGATGTGTCGACACCCAGTCTGAAGCGCCACCGAGCGGCAGAGTAATGTCATGTGGCATGATTTTGCACCATTACAGCGGACAGTTATTGTCACCTTCCACTCAAATTTAAAACTTCTCTGTGGCAATGGGAGACAATTATGTAGGTTTTGAAGAAGTGATCCTCTAATAATTGTGTTGCGCTGTGAAGTTGGTGTAGGTCACGTCATACGGATAGATGTGTGATAGTACCAGGAGAAATTAAAGCTCAGTACGTTTGGAGAACCGTTGAAACCGGTAGTAATTCTACCACACATAATGTTTATAAAACGCTAGTAGCAGTACTGCGCAACTAAGTGTTCAAAAATGGCTCTGAGCACTATGGGACTCAACATCTGAGGTCATCGGTCCCCTATAACTTAGAACTACTTAAACCCAACTAAGCTAAGGAAATCACACACATCCATGCCCGAGGCAGGATTCGAACCTGCGACCGAAGAGTTCGCACGGTTCCAGACTGAAGCGCCTAGAACCGCTCGGCCACACTCGCTGGCCTTTCTCAGAGTCTACAAATGCTATAAAACATAGGCTTACCTTCTTTCACCCTGCATTATTGTCAGTATCGGGTGCTCTTTTATTGTTCCAGAACCCACATTGATCTTCTCTGACATCAGCGTCCATCCGTTTTTCCATTCCTCTGTAAATCATTCGTGTCACTTATTTGAAAACTTGTCTTATTAAAGTAATTGTTAAGTAGTAATCACACATGTCAACACGTGCCTTTTTGCAACTGGAACAATTACATTCCTTTTGAAGCCTGACGATATTTCGTCTGTTTCATATGCCTTGTACATCAAGTGAAATATTTTGGTCATGCATGGCTCACAAAAGTATCTCAGTAATTCGTAGGGAATTTCGTCTACTCCAGGGGACTTGTTGTGTGACATACTTCCTTAAGTGCTTCTTGAAATGCTTCTCGCCGTATCATATCTCCCATCTCATCTTCATTAACTTCCACTTCCTTTTCTATATTCTTGTCTTCAAGCTAATTTCCTTTGTACAGATCTTCTATATACTCCTTTCTTTTCTCTTCTTTGCTTAGTTCTGTGTTTTCACCTAACTTACTGACATCCACACAGCTGCTGCTCTTTTATCCAAAGGTCTCTGGAACGTTTGTATGGGTGGTGTCTGTCTTTCTCCTAGATATGCATGCTTCTAAGCGTTGCATTTGTCATCTAACCATTACTGTTTAAACATTTTTTACCGTCGGTGTGTAGCATTTTTAGATGTCCGGAGCCTCTTTCGGGTGCATCGTTTGAGCATTTTCATAGTTTTTTCTTTAGTCAGTGAAATCCAATCTCTTTTGTGTTATCCAAGAATATCTATAGTATTAGGCCTTGTCGTTTTATGCATATTACCCTCTGCTGCCTGCACTATTTCATCCTTTCAAATTACCCATTAGTTTTCTATCGTATGCCTATCCCCAATTTCAATCAGTCGTTCGCTAATGTATTCTTTGAAACTCAACAACCTATCACTCCTTCAATTTTTCTAGGTCCCATCACCTTCATTTCCTACCTCTTTGTAGTTTTCTCATTTTTAATTTGCAGTTCATTACCAATAAACTGTAATCAGAATGCACATCTGTCCCAGGAATCTCTTAAGGTCTAAAACCAGTCCTGAAATCTGCGTCTCTTAATTAATAGGTCCTGTTCATTCTAAGTAATCATACAGTCCATATAAGCATACAGTGCGTAAAAAAAGCACTATGGGACTTAACTTCTGGCGTCATCCGTCGCCTACAACTTAGAACTACTTAATCCTAACTAATCTAAGGACATCACACACATCCATGCCCGAGGCAGCATTCGAACCTGCAACCGTAGCGGTCGCGCGGTTCCGGACTGAAGCGCCTAGAACCGCTCGGCCACACCGGCCGGCCTGGCTGTCTCACTTTAGGTACTTTTTTAGAGAGCGCAACAAAGGGTCTCAGACTGTACCGAGGGTGGTGCCGAAATGGATAGTCTTAGGGATCCTATGGTAATTTTATTCGGTGTTGTGTCAATACCGGATGTCCCCATCCTCCATGCCAAAGAAGGGCACAGACAACAGGAGGGCCGAAAATGCACAACAGCCCTTTGCAGCTTCGGAGCAGTGTCAAATTTCGTCGAGTGGTTCTGTATACAACGGCAAAAGTTGTGGTCGTCCTATAATCCAAGGAATTTTATCACGTGCGATGGGGCTGGATATCCACTATGTCCTTAGAAAAGAGTTCAATCTTCGTGAAATGGGGGGGGGGGGGGGGGGAGGAAGAAATTTTTGTGAATGAACGACTGGAGAACAGCACTATATTATAGTGAATCATGGACTGTGGAGGAAGCTGAGAGGAATACAGTGGAAATGTTTGAGTGGTGTATAAGAATGTTGAAAATTAGGTGGACTGATAACATCCTCGGCGGAATCGGCGAGGATGGGAACACGTGGTGCATATTGACAAGAAGAAAGGACAATGCTGTAGGAGAAGTTATCAGGCTTCCATATACATAGCCGCGTTAAAATTGCGTGACTTTTCTATGCGTTTCATTCTTATCGTCTTTCGGCGAAATTAGGAAAGTGTGAGGGCGTTCCATAAATATTAAAGAGCACGGCCGTCTCTCCCAACCCACATATGGATTGAAAAAATATCTAGCCTCACTTCTGAAACCCCTAGTGGGACACTGTTGTCTCAGTCGAATTCATGACATTACTTAAAGATGTGCAGTCGCTGAAGGATGACCTATTTGTGAGTTTCAACATCTTTTATCACACGCATACCACGTTAAGAAGCCTCGTTACGCTTAACAGTTCATTTTGAACCCCAAACTGTGAAGCTAATTAAACATGTACTCAGCACATCCTGTTTCAAATGTGGAGGAGAGTTCTATGAACAAGTTAATGGAGTATCCCTGGGCTCTCCACTTCCCCACTGACGCTGCCAAACTTTACACAGAACACTCTGATGAGATGCCACTAAAAACTGCACCGTCTCAAACCCAAATACTTTTTCCGTTACATGGATGACACCATCGTTGCCTGAGAACATGGCAGTCAAATCCTGAATGAGTTACTGGACTACCTGAATAGTATCCATCAAAACACACAGTTTACATTGGAGCCAGAACAGAATGAATATTTTCCCTTTTTGGACATTCAGATAACAAGAAACCCGGATGATATCCTGGGACATGCATTCTACCGAAATAACACACATAGAAGCCTGTGCCTTAATGCAGTGCTGTCACCATCCGGCGCACAGGTACACAGTTCTAACGAGTTTAGTTGACGGGGCATGTGCCACTTGCGAAAAAGACAACCTCCCAGGTGAGATGTTTTGCCAAAATGGTTACATCAAATATCAGATTAGACATGCATTGAAGAGAACGAGTGATACAGCCATCTGCAAAGAGGATTTTAAGAAAGAGAAATTCCCATTTATACCCCTATGTCGTCTGCATGAGGCGGATTTTTGGAAGAAACAACATGAAGGACATCTGTCGAGCACCACAAAAAATGAAAGAAGTGTTTGTCCAGGTGAAGAACAAATCAGAACCGCAAATAACCCGTATATGTGGCAGCCCTCGTAGGTGTGGCCTCCATAACATCAGACGATCAAACCGCTGCATCTTGCAAGCCTACATGGAACACATGAGATTAGTTTGTCTGGGGGCTTAGATAAATCTGCATTGG
This sequence comes from Schistocerca americana, assembly GCF_021461395.2. Classification (NCBI taxonomy): domain Eukaryota; kingdom Metazoa; phylum Arthropoda; class Insecta; order Orthoptera; family Acrididae; genus Schistocerca; species Schistocerca americana. The sequence goes on along the minus strand of NC_060123.1, from coordinate 382,909,333 downwards.
CAGAACACAGGGTGGAGGAGGGACATTGATTCAAATATGTGAAAATGTGCTGCCCAGGTGGCGACCTTCGGCATTGTATAATTGATGAAACAACTGAGGTAAGCCTCCTTGACTGTGTCGGCAACGAGGGCAACCAGCTAATTTCGCGATAGAATCATTCACCTGCAGCGATACACCAAGAACGGTTCGCGAGTGTGGGCAGGTCTCAATCCTCCATCGAGAGACTGACGATGGGCCCCCTCTCCACCCTCCAGCCCTCCACCAACCCCCCCCCCCCCCCCGTGCCACTCCGCCTTCGAACGTCATCGGCCACCGTGACAGGAGAAATGGGTAGGGGGTAATGGTAGTCACTCCGACATGTTTAGGCTATGAAACGCCTGCGCAGTCTTGGCCCTTGTCAGAATATGATGACAGTGGCAGTTATTGAATCGTCTCGGAAGTTCAAAGCAGCCATCAGCTTGGATCGCCGACCGGCTTTTGTCAAGAATCATCTTTGTTTCAGCGGAAGCTTGAATTGTAGTGTTTTTGTGTAACTTCCTACATATTATCTTTCAGCTGCTATCCTATTTCGCATAGGTGGACATCGTGGGCGCACGTTGCCGGCAGTCAAAAGGATGGGGCATACTAAATGGTAACAGTGTATATTTTCCAGTCCTTCAGGCGAAGCTTGAGATCTTACTGCAAGTAAAATTAGTAACAAACAGTCTAGATTGCAGTGGTTATTTTATTTAAAGTGACCGGTTTCGTCCTAGTCTTAGGTCATCTTCAGAACAGCACCATCAGCAGAAATTGGCGATGCCCAGAACAGTCAGTAGAACTCAGTTTCAGTGACTACGCTGTTTTTAACTAATTTTGTGTAGCTTACACGATCACTGTTCTCCTAAAATGTCACCAAAAATCTTTCACCATGTAGCTCTTAGTGTACGTAGAGGATCCTAATAATTGTCTGTGGAGTACTGATGCGTTCAATCCAAGCCTTTCCAAGGTGGAAGAGGTACTTTAAGCCCATCTTTTGAAAATATTGTAGTCTAGTCCGTTAATTTATATTCTAAAATTTTGGAAAATTGTTTGTTGTTTCTAATGAATTCTTCTACCAGATTCAATATATCTTTTATATTGTTTTCAGTCTCAGTAGAAGGCGTAACTTTCCCCAATGAATGACGCATCCAGTATTTCCAGGTCCAGGACTTTTCTTGTACATCTCTATCTCTGTAAAGAGTATATTGAAAGTAAAACTCAACACCAGTGAACAAAATTTGTGATTTTAATTTTTTTGTGGTGAAAGTCGATAGTACACGTTACTGAAACTTTGTTGATATTACTAAGAGTGTGCTAAAAGGTGTTTTCAAGTTCTGGACCCTACTTTCACATTAATATCTATTTAAGAAGTGTGTTGTTAATAATACTACAACAGTTAATAATTGCTGTAATTTTATGAGTGTGTGCACGGAGTACATCTCATTGGTATAGCACATTATAGAAGATGCCTTAGTATTGCTAGAGTTAATTATGATGTTGGCTCAAGACGAGGCTAATAATCCTATACAAATTTGGTTTTCTTGTTTGTTCTGTTAGCACCTGTGCCGTAGAGTGATCCGGATATCACAGCAAAGTTTTCCTGGTAAATCTCCGAAGCAGTACGACACTTTATGAATACTGTCCTCAAACAGCGCTAGTATTACGGCCCCGGCCGTGGGACAGGTAGCCCGCGACGACGTGGCGTCACCAAGGACGTGACGAAGGTGAGAAGATAACTTTCAGTATATGGTGTGATGATTGCATGTGGAAACCACATACTGTTCGCCGTATCAGAATTCGAACTCTGCCTTCCGTGCGGCAGTGGTCTAGCAATTAACGCTTTATCAAATTCTGTTTGAAAACTTCAGTGTATCATCTTCAGCAGCAGTCCTCAGATGACGAGCCCCGCTACATCGATTTTCTCTGAGGAGATTGTTTAACAGGACTGTCAGAGAGCGCTTGCGAAGTGTGAAAACAGATTGACGAGTTTATAGCAAGTAGAAGTTTCCTTCGTGTTTATCAATAGTCGTAGACCTCATAATGAGGTAGTTCATGGACGAAATATTCAAACCGAAATTTACATGGGTCGGCCTTTGAAGTTTGTTCAAACTGTGTATTTAGAAAAATTTCAGGACCTGTGCTCGAATGTCGGCCTGGTACAGATTTATAACTTTTCACCTAAAAACCACCGAGAAGGAATAGGATATGTTGGAAGAAATTGGTATTTTCGTTGCTATGCAATATTCAACGGTAACACATTTCGGCACTTGATGTGGTCTACGTGAACAAAACAGTACAGCATGAACAAATGGACCTAATAGAACCTAGAAAAATGGGTCTTGTACTATTGATATCCATTAACGAAAGAACTGTCGTGCTTTGCGTAATAATTACACGTTATCAGTCATAGTTTTTCTTTTTATTCGTCAGACTTCTGATGTGATAGGATTTCTGACAGACTGTACCAGTTTTCTTTTTTGATGTAATTCTTCCTATATGAAAGCGCATTACTAAGAATAGTTGATCATTTTACAATGGTTTGGGGCCACAGTAATGTAATACTTTTCAAATGTAAGTTCTGGCATTTGATCATACAGCTCTTGTATTGTACAAGCATGATACCAGCCTTTGACCGTTTTCAAGCACCAGAACGATGGACATTATCAGACTTCTATAAATGAAGTCTTCGTCGAAATATGGTAAACTTGGGTGGATAATGAAAGTGTCACAGCTGTCTCATCCTGCCCAACACTGTGTCCAAAGGCCGAAATCGTGATATGATCCACTGCCGGAACATTTGTTTAAAAAATTTGTTACAATAAAATAATAATAATAATAATGAACAGTGTTATGCAGAATTATATCCATATCCTGGTAACCTTTAGTAATAATGATCGAAGAAAACCCTTTGGCCTAGACTGTGAGTGACCTTACTTTGTTTTATGAGAAAACTCTGTGAAGAAACTTGTATAGCACGGAGGTGAGGAATAGCCTATAACTTAAGTCGTAATCCATTAGTGTGTTCTGAGGTGAAGCCTACGGAGGATGCGGGCAGACGGCTCCGCGGCCACCGGCCGCCTGTATCGTCCATTATCCCAGTGCGCGGAAACATTTTACAGCAACCGCGGGGCGTACTAAACGATATACGAGAATACCGGAAGCCTCGTATCAAACTTTAACCTAAAACTTCGGTGCCCAGACTCGCCGAGGAAATTTTCTGATATTTATGAAACCGATAATTTCTAGTTTCATAATAACCTTGGGGAGGGATGGCGAACTTCCAAACCGACGTGTAACTGGAGCTGAAGAAGTTATCTTAAAATTACGGAGCTTTATTCGATAATTATATTCCTCTTTTGAAAGATGGATCTGACACTACTGAGGACCGAACGATGGTAATATACTCAGTAATTATATTAAACACCGTTTAATGTTAACTCAGTTGCCCTGTTCGCAAACTTTTAAGATCAGAAGACATGAAACGTAGGCATCCGATTAAAAGTTAACCAGCTGTTAATCTAATCACCAGAATATAAATCAGAAGACATGAAACGTAGGCATCCGATTAAAAGTTAACCAGTTGTTAATCTAATCACCAGAATATAAACTTTTTTTCCCTGAAGAGATGTGTATTACCAATATCAACGTTTTACACAATGTGGTATGAACAGAATGACTCTAAGGCGCTGCAGTCATGGACTGTGCGGCTGGTCCCGGCGGAGGTTCAAGTCCTCCCTCGGGCATGTGTGTGTATGTTTGTCCATTAGGATGATTTAGGTTAAGTAGTGTGTAAGCTTAGGGACTGATGACCTTAGCAGTTAATTCCCATGAGATTTCACACACATTTGAACATTATGAATAGAATGACCTCGCATGCAAGGTATAAATATAGGACTGAATAAGGTCTCATTGGACTCGTACTAGGAAAAGTGGTATTGGAAACCATAACCGATCGTTGTGTCTTACGTCGTTTTCAAAATGCAAATACAGTGAACTCCTGTTCGCTGTCTTAATGACGTAAATGCCTAACCTTGCGACCAGAAATATTGCAACAACTTAAATCTGCAGTTAGTAAGAAAGTTGAGTAATTTAGTACCTCAGGCGGTAGCCTCAGCTCGTCAGGTTTTGACTGTACTGTCTGTTTCTTTTCGCCCTTTTTTTATCTCCTCACAAAACCTCTGACAAGAACTCTAGGGCGTTTTGGTAATATATAAAATCAGTGAATCTAAATTTTCCAGTCTCAAGTGGAGGAGCCTGGTCTTGAAACGTCAGCTAGAAAGTAAGATTAATTCCTAATTTATAAATGACTTTATGCATGACGTTACTGGTAGACAAATATTTGACTGCAGCACGCATTTACCGGTGAGACACATTCATATACACATGCCCCGTGTAAACATACAATTAAGATCACTCAAGACGCCGCAGGCATCAGGCACAGATGGAGTTTATGTTGGATACGCTGCGGAATGAGTGCCTTTCCTGCCTCACACATCTAGAAAATTTCTCACGCATTGGACTTTGTCGTATGGCTTGAAATATAGCAGTTCGTTCCCGGAAGGAAAGTGAGTAAAATAACTGACGCACTGATTTTCAGATTGTTGTCGAATGATCCTAGAGGATAACCTAAGACCAAACGGAATGGAATTCCTGGAAAAATTGACCGTATCTAGCGTTAGTTGCTTTTTCACCAGTGGTATCGCAGATTTCGAAACACATGTAGATGTCGGCTTTCTAGATTTATGAAAGACATTCGGCACTGTACCACATTCTAGTCTGATATGCAAGATAAAAACTGTTCGGAATATTTCACAAATTCATGATAGGTGTGAAGAATTTTTGACTGTGAAAAATGACAACGCTGAATTGTGAGGCAAATATTCAACAAAAACGAAGGTAAAATCATACGGACCATAAAGAAGCATCAGAAGACCACGAATATTGTTAATATACGTAAATAATTTAACATGTACAACTAGTGGCATGACTAACCTGTACAAGTACGACGGAGTTGGCTATACCACGTCATGGTCGTTGGATTAATCTGAGGAAATGCTGTCTACCTTGCACAGGTTTACACATGGTTTAATGAACGATAGTTCCATTAAATGTTGATAAATGCAAGAATTCACCGACAATGAAATGCCATAAATCAACGGTATCGGATTCTGCGAATAATCTCTAGAAAGCTAAATGAAATGGGACAAACTCATATACTTGGTAATAGAGTACGCGTTAACACATTAGAAATGTTCTTCTAATGATTGTACAAGCAAGACGCTTATCTGACCTAACTTACAGTCTTATCCGGTAGGCATGGTAGTAGACATCAAACAAAGAAAAGAGCTGGTATTAAAATGTAACAGAGGTGCTCCTGGGACCTGAAAGGGGTTATTTGGTCGAATAGCAACCTTATTTGCGTGAAACATAAGTGATAAACTGAAGGGGTCGGCGGAAAAGTGCTAACCCAGAACAGTGTATTTACGTTGTTGCGTGTTATATGTTTAGTTAAATTCAAAGAGAAGAGTACAAATACAGTAAGACAAAACAACTGTATGTCAGACGGATTTTTCTAGCTGATATCGTCTTTAGTGAAGTTTAGCGAGTTCACGGATGTTTTACGCAAACACCATCACACGAAGGATTCTCGCTCTCGCGACAGAGGCAGCGTCAAACCAGAGACCGTATCTACGCTACGTCTGGGGTTTGTTAATAGAGGTGTGTACACAGCACGATCCACCCACGACTGTTTAGCTCTAACGCTGCAGAAAATTAGTTCGTTCAGGCAGGATAATGTTCGTGTAAATATTTTCGCAACGTCCACCGCTAACGGCTACCACTGAGAATTTGTGCACATGGTGGGACGCCGTTTACACCAGTTTATATACCTTAGTGACCATTTCCGACGACAGATTCATGTAACGTGGAACACTGGAATCATAGTCTGCGCATCTGTGTTAGTGGTTATCCACGACTACTGGTAAGTAAGTTGTCAAGACTATACCAGATACCGCCACTTCTTTTGGAATCTGTAATGATGTAGAGCATCAAATAATTTAGAATAATTTAAATCAGTGGAATTACTTAAAGAAAGAGTAAAGAGGTCTGAAACGTTGGTCACATAATATGTTTTCCAAGAACAAAGAAGTGATCGTTTGTGCTGGATAGCGAATAATTGTTTATCCCCCGCATGCCTGCGAGCCATAGGAAACGGGTCTCTTTCACGTTGTAAGACTAAAGGAATCATCACCTAATGCGCGTTAGCAAACTTCATAGGATCCTTCACTGAAGAACAACGAACTATTTTCAAGAACAAAACAAATTGCATAACGATTTAGAAAAGACATCGGAATGGTGTGAAAACTGTCATTGACCCTAAGTATCGAAAAGTGTGAGGTCATCCATATGAGTGCTAAAAGGAATTCATTAAACTTTGGTTACACGATAAATCAGTCTAATCAAAAAGCCGTAAATGCAACTAAATACCTAGATATTACAATTGCGAACAACTTAAATTGGAAGAAACACATAGAAAATGTTGTGGGGAAGCATAACCTAATACTGCTTCATTAATATAACAAATATACTTCCACTAACAGTATATTGAAGCATGAAATACAATGCTCTTACAGTTTCACTCAAGTGTGAATTCTGCGTTAACCATACAGCAAACGTCCTTTCAACTACGAATGAAGTTTGAGAGAAAAATTTCGTTTGAACGTGATCATGGATATTAATACTATGAATCTTATGGGACGCAACGAACAACAGATAAATGGTTCATATGGCTCTGAGCACTATGGGACTTAACATCGGAGGTCATCAGTCCTCTAGAACTTAGAACTACTTAAACCTAACTAACCTAAGGATTTCACACGCAACCATGTCCGAGGCAGGATTCGAACCTGCGACCGTAGCGCCTAGAACCGAAAAACTGATAGTGCGCTCATGCAGTGAAACGTAGCTCGGACGACCACTAACATTTTCAAGTCAAAAGTGGCCCACAAATGAATGAAGCATGAGAATGTACGTATATTGCCTCTGTGAAATCATCTAGAACACGGCATTTAGTTGCTTTCAGTAAGGGATAAGAAAAGCGATACGGATATCACCAATATATTTTTATATCTTTGATGTGCTGCAGTGGAATAGAATATGTGTTCTGTCACACACTTCACCGTAAATTACAAATCGCACGAAATATTAACTCGTCCTAACGTAAGCAGAAGGCTAAGAAACCAAGTGAGGAAAGAGAAACATCCCGAAGTTTTACACCATCTGAATATATACTCAGCAAGCCACGTTATGCTGTGTGGCGGAGGGTGCTTCGTTTAGCGCTGTGACTTCCCCTCATCCGTGTTCCTGTCACGAAAGATACCACGGGAATCGCTCTAATTTTATCGTGATGACTTTTTCACGAGATATACACAGGAAGAAGCAATGTCTTGGTTGACTCTTCTACGAACGCACGTCCCCATCATTTTAACAGTGAACTACACCTTGATGCACAACGCCTTGGCCGGCCGGGGTGACCGAGCGATTCTAGGCGCTGCAGTCTGGAACCGCGTGACCGCTACGGTCACAGGTTCGAATCCTGCCTCGGGCATGGATGTGTGTCATGTCCTTAGGTTAGTTAGGTTTAAGTAGTTCTACGTTCTAGGGGACTGATGACCTCAGAAGTTAGGTCCCATAGTGCTCAGAGCCATTTGAACCATTTGAACCACGACGCCTCTCCTGTAGCGTCTGTCACTGGAGTTAACTGAGCATATCCATTGTTGTGGTTGGCAGGAGAGCCAACACCGTGATACTAGAGGAAGCCGAAAGGCACGCGTTTTAGCTCACGCAGGCTGGCGTGAGGTCTGGAACAGGACAAGGAAATTAGAATTTAGAAAAAACGGACGGAGCTGGTGGAATACTTAACTTTAATCCATTAATGGTGAACGTCGCTCTGGACAGTACATTATTCAATCAATAGTAACTGGTAATGGCGCCTTGCTAGGTCGTAGCAAATGACGTAGCTGAAGGCTATGCTAACTATCGTCTCGGCAAATGAGAGGGTATTTTGTCAGTGAACCGTAGCTATCAAAGTCGGTTGTACAACTGGGGCGAGTGCTAGGAAGTCTCTCTAGACCTGCCGTGTGGCGGCGCTCGGTCTGCAATCACTGATAGTGGCGACACGCGGGTCCGACGTATACTAACGGACTGCGGCCGATTTAAAAGCTACCACCTAGCAAGTGTGGTGCCTGGCGGTGGCACCACATTCCTCCCCCGCAAATCGGCGTACAGTTGTGGCATAAGGCTTCCGCCAGACGTGGGGAGGACCCTATGCTGATGTATGCGACAAGATGGGGAGCCTAACAACAGGCGAGGCTGTGCCACCCGCACCCTGCCATTCAGACCGCGGAGAGCTAGGAAACACCTGAAAACCTGCTCCAGGGTGCACGCCAACATTCGGTGTATGCGCCCGCAGACAGGAGGGGCCTTCGGGTCGACCTCCATCGGGCCGGGGCACCCGCCGGGCGAAGACGACATACGGTCCGGAGCGGGCAAGAGTTCCATGTCGGCGGACAACTGGTCACGGGAAGCGATCGGCGGCGCGTGATCCAGGGAGGCGCCCGGCGGTTGCAGCGACGCGTCCACTGCGGGCGTCGCCGGTGGGAGAACAGGCGGCGGCGGCGGCGGCGGCGGCGGCGGCGGCGGCGGCGGCGCGTCGCCATGGGGCAAAATGAAAGGCAGCGTCGGTAACACCTGGGGCCGAGGCGAGCCAGTAGATGGGTCCCCAGGGCGCTGACCGGACAGCACCGTCGCTGAAAGCAGACGGGGAGCGACAGATCCCGTTCGACTACAGAGGCGCAGCTGATTGAAATGCCGACGCACCTCACCAGAGGCCCCAAAACCAGATACATAGCGCGGCCGAGGCAGCGAAGAATGCGCCCTTCGAGCCAACGCCGTGAACCTCGATAGTGGCCGTAGTAGACAACGTCGCCTGGGGCAAAAGCAGGTGTCTGCCGCTGCACAGGAACCTGATGCGGCGGATGTAGCAAAGACATCAAGGTTCGATGAGGGCGACCATGGAGCAACTCAACCGGCGAGCGGCCATCTCGGGGCTGAGAGCGATACGAGGACAAAAAGAGCAATAACGCATCCTCCCGAGAATGCGACTCTTTTAACTTCAACATCTGTGACTTGAAAGTCCTGACCAATCGTTCAGCGGCACCGTTTGACTGTGGCGAAAACGGCGCGGACGTCAGATGTTGAATACCATTGGCCTTGCAGAATGACTGAAATTCTGCGGACATGCATTGTGGGCCATGGTCGGAAACAATAGTCTGTGGGAGACCTTCAATGCAAAAGATAGCAGATAACGCTTGGATGGTGGCAGATGACGTCGTGGAAGACATCCGAACAACAGAAGGAAAATTACTGAATGAATCTACCACAACCAACTATCGAGCATTCCAGAATGGACCAGCAAAATCGATCTGTAAGCGTTGCCAAGGGGAAGTGGCTTTTGGCCATGCAAAGAATTTCCGCAGTGGTGCTGATTGTTGTTCGGCACACACCATGCAAGAAGAGCACATATTCGTAATCGCGGCATCGATTCCGAACCAAGTACAGTGCTGACGAGCAAGTTGTTTCGTTCTCACTATACCCCAATGTCCTTGGTGGAGAAGCTGTAAGACAGAGGACTGTAACGAACGTGGGACCACGACCCTGGACTGATCAGTATCAGAACGCAACAGCAAAACACCACGTCGTACAAAAAGTCTCTCCTGGTGAGCAAAAGATCGGCGAAACAACGGATCCCCGATCCGTGGCTTTGACAAGGGCCATTGCGTAGCAACAAAACGCAGAACGGTAGCAAGGACGTGGTCGGCAGCTGTGGCTGTAGCTACACGACGAAAATCAATCGGAAACGATTCGACCACGTCATCGGTTTCCGAATTAATGAACATGCAAGCAAGGTCGGAGGAATCGAATGCTCTATCCTCAGCAACAGGCAAACGGGACAACGCATCGGCGTTTCCGTGCTTAGCAGTGGACCGATACAAGATATCGTAGCGGTACTGCGAGAGGAAAATAGACCAGCGAATGAATTTCTGCGCTGTACGTGGAGGTACAGGCTTGGTCGGATGAAAAAGCGATGTCAAAGGTTGTGGGCTGTGATGATGGTAAAGTGACGACCGTACAAGAAATCATGAAACTTTGTGACACCAAATACGAGAGCTAATGCTTCTTTCTCGATCTGTTAATAATTTCTTTGCGCAGACGAGAGCAATTTGGACGCAAAGGCAATAGGGCGACCGTGCGATCCATCTTTGTGCGCAAGCACAGCACCGATCCCGAAATCCGATGCATCCACCATCAATAAAAGGGGCTTCTGGGGATCAAATGGCGTAAGGCAAGTATTGGAAAGCAACGCCGATTTCAACCCGCGAAAGGCGCGTTCGCATTCCGTCGTCCAGACGAACGGAACACCTTTACGGCGTAAGCGATGAAGCGGAGCTGAAATGGAAGAGGCATGTGGAACATATCTGTGATAATAGTTAATTTTTCCCAGCACACTCTGTAGCTGCTTTAAATTCTGCGTCGAAGGCAAGTCTTGTATGGAACGGAGGTGCTCGGGACTGGTATGTATGCCTTGGGCATTGAGTACATGTCCCAGGTAGGGCAAGGCACGAGCAAAAAAAACACACATTTGTCCTTCCGCAAGCGAAGACCATTTTGTCACAAGACCTGAAATAATGTTCTGAGATTGGCTAAATGTTCTTCTTCCGTCTTTCCGGAGATCTCAATATCGTCCAGATAGTTTGCTGCTGTGTGCTGTCCTTAGGTTAGTTAGGTTTAAGTAGTCCTAAGTTCTAGGGGACTGATGACCATAGATGTTAAGTCCCATAGTGCTCAGAGCCATTTTTTGCAGTAGGGACCGAGGCACAAACAGTTTGTAGATATTGCTGAAACAATGCAGGGGCGGATGCACACCCGAATGACAGTCGTTTGAATCGATACAAACCAAGATGCGTGTTAACCACCAAAACGCGCTGGGATTCTTCGTCCACCGGTATTTGCAAGTACGCATCTGCTACGTCCAAATTCGAAAAATATTTATCGTGCACAGTTTGTCAAAAAGATCGTCCCGACGGGGTAAAGGAAAAGTTGCAATCACTAGTTGTGGATTTACTGTTGCCTTGAAGTCCACAAAAAGTCTCAATTGTCCCGAAGGTTTTGGCAAAATTACTAAGTGTGATGCCCAGAGAGAAGCCTGCACACGTTCAATTACACCTTGTCATTCCAAATCGTGTAATGTTTTTGCGACCTTATAACGCAATGCGTGGGGAACATTGCGTGCTCTGAAAAATTTGGGTTGTGTGTTTACTTTCTGTTCCAAATGTGCTTTATAGTTCTTAGCGCAACCGAGGCCCGGTCCAAAAATGTTTGCAAATTCTTCACATACACGAGAAACACTGTCTGAAGGCACAGTCTGGTTCACTGATAGGACCTGATTTACTATAGACAAGTTAAACAACTGAAATAATTGAAACCAAACAAGTTCACCGCAGAAGAAGAACGAAGGACGTAAAATGACACAAATTTTGTGTGTCCCTTGTATGTTGCAAGAAGGCTGCACTGTCCTAACACAGGGATGTCTTTACCTGAATAGCTAGTTAACTTCACAGTTGCGGCACGCAACGGAGGTGTGCCCAGCAGTTTGTAAGTGTCTTGATTGATCAGTGAAACTGCAGCCCCGGTATCGAGCTGGAATGGTATCACTTTGCCGTTAATGTCCATGTCCACAAAAAGTTTATTGCCCTGCTGACGACAAGAGCGACTGTCTGGTGCAACGTGAACTGACACTGGTACAAAATCACTTGCGACTTGACGGGAGTTCCGGCGATGTCGACGCACACTATTTGTGGGACAAACACAGTCACTGTTGGAGAGAGTGGCACTGGGCGGAGTGGAATGGACGATATGAATTTCCATGGGTGAAGTTTCGTGGGCCTGAGTGTTCAAATGGTTCAAAAGGCTCTGAGCACTATGGGACTCAACTGCTGTGGTCATCAGTCCCCTAGAACTTAGAACTACTTAAACCTAACTAACCTAAGAACATCACACACACCCATGTCTGAGGCAGGATTCGAACCTGCGACTGTAGCAGCAGCGCAGCTCCGGACTGGAGCGCCTAGAACCGCATGGCCACCGCGGCCGGTGAGAGCCTGAGTGTCCTTGGTTGGATTTCGATTCCGGCGCGAAGCAAGGGGCCTGGAATGATTTTGAATTTCCGATCTGAGCTTTTCCTGGCAAACACTTTGAACATGTCCTTTTTATTACAGTAAAAGCAAATAGCTTGGCGTGACGGGCAGTTCTCACGCAAATGTCTAGTAGGACACCATGGGCATTATTTTAGCACTGCATTTGCTTGCCGGCACGGTACACATGGCTGAGAGCCTGGCGGCAGCAGCGCGGCCTGGCACGAGGGCTGTTTACTGTTCCGTGCAGCTCGCCTGGAAGGCCGGTTAACCTGACACACGGATGGCGAAGTTTCAAATGATTTCTGAGCAAAGTCAATTGTGTCCTGCCGATCCAATATGTCCATCACTTGCTGAAGGGAGGGATTGACTAGTTTCAAAATCTGTTCCCTTATACGAACATCAGAAACGTTCTGTGCAATTGCATCACATACCATAGTATCTGAATAAGGGAGTCCACATTGACACTCAAAAGCACAATCCCTAGTACGGCCTTGCAAGGTTGCAACCCACTCCGGATTAGTCTGACCTGCTGTACTTTTGTACGAAAGTAGGTATACCGTTTGGCAACTACATTGACTGAGTCATTGAAATATGCATCTAATGCAGACAAAATTTCGTCATAGGACAGAGTTGCTATGTCGCGTTGGGGAAATAATTTGACTATCACACGGCACGTTTGTACGCCGAACGAAGACAACAAAAATGGCTGCCGCTCGTTACCTCGAATTCAGTAGGCGGCGAGGTGGAATCAAAATTGGCGTAACCACTCCGTCCAGCTTTCCAGTGCAGCATCAAAAGGACGAAAAGTTGGTGCAACTGCGTGTTGTGGCTGCATTAGGGGTGGAGCGGCGACTGCCGCGTCGTTTTGCATTGCACGTTGACCCTGGACGAGCTGTCCAAGGGCATCCAGTAATGCCTGCGTCTGCTGATTCTGTAAGCGATAAAATTCGGACAGTACAGCTGGAGATGGTGGCGAAGCCATTACACAAGTAAATCAGGGCAGTATAGTTTAGAACGCGGTATGGCCTCGTCGCCAATGTTGTGGTTGGCAGAAGAGCCAACACCATGTTACTAGAGGAAGCCGAAAGGCACGCGTTTTAGCTCACGCAGGCTGGCGTGAGGTCTGGAACAGGACAAGGAAATTAGAATTTAGAAAAAACGGACGTAGCTGGTGGAATACTTAACTTTAATCCATTAATGGTGAACGTCGCTCTGGACAGTACATTATTCACAGTATCAATAGTAACTGGTAATGGCGCCTTGCAAGGTCGTAGCAAATGACATAGTTGAAGGCTATACTAACTATCGTCTCAGCAAATGAGAGCGTATTTTGTCAGTGAAACACGCGGGTCCGACGTATACTAACGGACTGCGGCCGATTTAAAAGCTACCACCTAGCAAGTGTGGTGTCTGGCGGTGACACCACATCCACGACACTTCCTAATTTAATAAATTAACCTGTAACGGAACGCGCTTCTCTCCTTTGTATCTTCTCTACTATCTCCATCAGTCCTATCCGGTATTGATCCCTGAGTGACGAACAGTATTCAGGAAATGTTAGAAGGTTTTGTAAGATACCTCATTTATGAGTGGACAACAATTCCTCAGGATTCTTCGAATATATCTCAGTGAGGTATCTGCATCCCTTTAAATTCCCATGTTTCTACAGCATGTTACCGCTTCCAATCTGCAATCGTGTCATACACTAACGTATTATTCTGCTTACTTATGTGCTATACGTTACATTTGCTTATGGTGAGGGTAAACAGCCAATTCCTGCTCAAAGCATAGATCCTCTTCAGGCTTTCAGGCGTTGCGCTAAAATTCTTTAGCGCAGCGTCTTCTTTAGAACTACAACGGAAACGATAGGGTCTCTTATGGATTAGCAAGAACAAAAGCAGGGTTGTGTCCTCTGTAATGATATATTTTCAGTCTGTTGGGGGGTGTTGAAGAGATACAGCAAAATAAATGAAGACGTCGTGAAGGTGAAATTTGCAGCTGAATGACAGTACTTTATAATAGTCACTACTACTCGACGTAAATGTCGTTGAAGGCAGCAGCATCCATGTCCACTCAGAACCACATATCAATGAGACGGGTTGCAACTGCTTTGTTCTGAAGATGACCGAGAGTGGTCGGACACCGTAATCTAACGAAATATGTGCAACTACAAGGGAACAATGAATGAGAGCTAATTTTTATAATATTGTTAATATCAGTGATCTGTATAGGACAGATGAGTGATGAACGTTTGCCAAAATCGGTATATAGGTATTAGATTAGACTGGGTTCAGCAGTGTGAGGAGATCACAACAATGGTAGGGATACCAAGTTTGAAATTCTCAACTAGCAAAGGGCATAATGCAAAGAAATGAAAATAATGATGGTGATTAATGAAAGCAGCACGGCTAAAATTAATGGTAAAAGTTCCGTGCCTTATTTCACTTACAAGAAACTGCGATTCTTTAAAAAAAAAACCTTTATTGGCGTAATGGTAAGTTCGAAATTTGAGCTGTAATTTGTCGCTATAAAAATGTTTAATATGCTCAACGTTATGAGGGTGAACTTGACATAACGCTAAGAAAGTAATTTGTATTCTTGTTAATGAAAAAAATAGCACATGACACTGCTTGATCTTCGTTATGAACACTTTGGAATTTCCTACAGTGCAGCAATACGGTATGTGAGACATGGTTTCGTCGCTGTCCGACAAAGAAGTTGTTAAAGGAGCTCCGGACGGCATCTCGGAGATGCCCCCTGGGAGTGGACACTGACAAGAGCACCCACCTCTTGTTCTTCTAGCTCTTTCCAACGCGGCACCCCGAGGAAAATAAATAAGTAGCCGTAACTTCTTTAATTACGTCCGTGGCATTGATTAACATTCGCCCTTTAACATCCGAGACACGGCGAGGAAAATGGTGGAGGAGAAAGAAACGGAACAGGAGCGAAGGGGTAAGAGTCGGCGAGTGTTTCACCGCTGAGGAAAGAAAAGGGAGGGACAACTATGGAAATGAGTTGCCGGCGATTAACCGGGCCCCGGACCTTTAACCTGATACGGAAGGGCGGCGCGTTAGGGGCTGCCGGCAAGGGCACCGCTTATGAATTCTTAATTCCCTTTTATTACTTTGAGGGCTTTGAATAATGACAGCAAGATGGGTGCTGTGAAACTTCACTGAGGAGGGGAAGTGGGTTTCTTTCCCCTCCCAGGCAGCATTCATAAGTTCCAAACATACTGGTGGAAGCAAAAGCTTAGTAACCATTCAGGTAAAAACTTCCGTAATTACGCAGCTGTTAACCGCCACTGACCCTGTTGCGTTCTTTGAAGGAGAGCTCTGACTTTAATGCTGCAGAAGTACTGAACCTTCTATACGATACTGTTCGGTTTTGTATTTTCTGGATTTTGGTGTTCATGTTGTTCACTACCTTGTCTCCGGTGCTAACCTATGTGTATGTAGCCTCGCAAGGGGTAGCTACATTCATTAAAATACATAACTCTTGATACCTGGGGTTCACAGTAATAAGGAATTTTTTTAGGGCATAATATTTCGGCCACTGTTTTATTTTTCAGTTACGCTTTTAGCTTTTACACTTTGATCCTTGTGATGTGCATACAACAGCGCCTTAGTATAAATAAAAAAATGTACTCTCATTATATCTTGATGTTCGTACGAGGAGCGTTCGATTAGAAATGGAACACATTTTGTTCTGAAATCAGGCTGGTTTTATTCAAGATTCCAGTACACTTTATTATTCCCCACTGTTTTGGCTAGAAAACCCCATATTTCAACATTATCTCCGTTCAATGTGATGATCTTACGTTTCCTTGCTGGGAGGGCCTGTATGCTTGTATGGTACCACTCTACTGGTCGATGTCGGAGCCGACATGGTGCAGCATCAATAAACTCGCCATCATCGACGTATTGCTTCCTGCAGAGTGCATCTTTCATTGGACCAAACAGATAGAAGTTGGAAGGTGCGAGATCCGGGCTGTAGGGAGGGATGAAGAAGAAGAGTTCAATGAAGTTTTGTGGCTCTTTGAGGGTGGGAAGACTTGTGTGAGATCTTGCTTTGTCATGGAAAAGGCGGAGTTCGTCTGCATTTTTGTGGCGACGAACACGCTGAACTCGTTTCTTCAATTTTCTGTCGATAGCACCATATGCTTTAGAGTTAGTGGATGCAACAAGAGCTGGACCTCAAACAACCTCTAAGAGTCCAAGAAAACCAGCACCAAGACTTTACCGACTGAGGGCACGGTTTTGAACTTTTTCTTGAGAGGTGTTGTGTGGCGGCATTCGTTGGATTGTCGTTTTGTTTCCGGTTCGAAGTGATGAACCCATGGCCTTCTGTTAGGCATCGAGGCACACTCCTGTAAATGGCCAACAGCTAGGTGTTTGTGATCCGTTGATCACCTAGAATGAGAGCGTCCGCACGTGCCATCATTGCAGGAGTCACAGCTGAGTGCGACCATTCGGCACGCGGGAATTCGGACAGGTCTAACTGACCTTGCCGTGATAATGACAGATGCCTCGCCCAATGACACACCATGCTTTTGTTCACTGCCAGATCTTCGCAGCCGTTGTGTAAGCGTCCATGAATATCTGCGATGCTTTTGCTTTCCGACAAAAGAAACCCGGTGACAACACTACGATTGGAATGCACCTCCCCTACAGATGCCGTTTTGAAGGAGACCTATAGTGCCGCCACTTGTAGGAACTTCATGGAACTATAGGGGCTGAAGCGGGTGCCTTCCGCGATGGCCCACAACAAAATCCGCAGTTTTTAACCGAAACTGGCCGAGAAAAAAAGTTTGTATTACTTATTGAATGCCCGTCTTATAATAGCCGAATATTTTTGGATTATGCTAAGTCACAGTTTTAATCAATTAGCGGTGACCTAACAGCTGAAACTGCAATGCTATATTTAAAACTGTATTGTGAACAGCAGACAGATGGTTTCCTGTACATGAAATTGTTATCCATATAAATTATTGTCGATTATTCATAATTTCGTGGTCAAATTCCTATCATGGCAGTGACCTTTCATAAATCAGTCAGACATTTGGTACATACCAAAATCAACCAACACAGTCTCAGACAACAAACTAATCGCAGTGAATTACAGTAATACGTTCAAGTGGAGACTCAATGCAGCTTGGGTCGGAATCAAGTAAAATCGCTGTAAGGTGATGTGCAACGAAATACTGTCTTCACAGACGACTCTTACAGTTGCTGTTTCAATTATATCTATATTTGTCCCATGTGTGACTGCTGCTTATCAGTCTCATAGCAACACTACATATGTCTTACAAGTGAAAAGCAAGTCTTGATCAGGATTCGTAGTGTTACAAAATTGCGGAAGTAGAAATAGCGTACTTAAATTTCACCCACCAGCGGCTTTCAAGGAGTGCCACCATTCACATCTCCTAATCATGTTTATGTCGGAGTGCCACACGTCATTCTCTGAGACTACAATCATTGGGGTATAGTACAGGAGTGTCTACGTGCTCAATCCATCTAATAATGACGTCAAACAAGGATCTCATTGCGTCGATTCGATGGACATTACGTTCCCAGCGAAGTCATCTTAACTCTTAGAATCACTGTGATGCCATACCACTTCGAGAGGAATGTGTTGCTAATTATCCTGTAGTCTCACAAAAAATGCGTAGCGTATGGGAAGTGTTGATTGTTGACACTTATTTAGCGAAGTATATTTAGCAGCTAATAAAAAGGAAATGCAGTGGCAAAGATGTCCCAGGGTGCTGTTCTTCACGAGTTCTACTGAATGGATCTTCAAAGAAGATCATCCCAACAACTATCGTTACTATTTCTATTACTTTGACATACATGTTTTCGATGGGATGCAGTCAGCATGATTGCACTACGTAAAAGGAGAATGGGTGTATTATCAGACAGATCACGTCAAAACACTTTTCAGGATACACTGTTCTCTAGTACAGTGTTTGATTGTCCCACCCGGTGAAAGAATAATACTTCGGAAAAACATAATTGGGTCTATTTGTTCCTCTGGCTGCTTTCCCTCCAGCTGTTTTGAGGTTAACAAAGAAACTATGGCAGAATGGTGATGTTGACCACTAGGTTCTCTGCAATGATAATGACTTCTCAATCGGACGTACTACTTCCCTAATGGCTACTTATCCATGACACTGAAGGCGATTCAGTTTAAACTCAACTGAAGGGCATGACCACAAGAATTAGCACTAGTTTCCTGTCCACAAGTTTATATCACAACTGCATTGAAATCTTTGAGAGCATAAACAACTTTATGTTATCTACGCCAACTGCGTGAAATATTCATTTATAGTTAATGATGTTTGCGTCCTGTAACATACTATGAAATTAAGAATCAATCCAACGAGGAATTCACCTGTACGAACGTTACACTGTAGAATGTGAGTGATTTTAATGCTGCGATTGATGATTGTTTCTTGCCTGTTTGGAAACACGGAACATTAACTTTCCCTTGAATTTTATTAAAACATCTTGTTAAGATTCTCCCAATGCTTGTTTGCCATTCATACTCTCACCTAAAACTATGGCTCAAATGGCTCTGAGCACTATGGGATTTAACATCTGGGGTCATCAGTGCCCTAGAACTTAGAACTACTTAAACATAACTAACCTAAGGACATCACACACATCCATGCCCGAGGCAGGATTCGAACTTGCGACCGTGGCGTTCGCGCGGTTCCAAACTGAAGCGCCTAGAACTGCTCGCCCACACCTTCCGGCCCCTAAAACTTTTTTAATGCTCTACGTCCCTAATGTTTTCACCTGCCATGTCACGTTCTCGGACTTGGGACATATTTACATGCGACAATTGTGATTACAAAATATATTGCGCCACAGGCCGATTTAATTTTACCAGGTTTGCTGTCGTATATTCAAAGTAGTAACTTGCATACACAGAATGTGACGTAACTCATCCGATAAAGAGAGGGAAAGGGTAAAACTGAGGAAGTTGCTGATGTAACATTCTTCCGAAACTTAATTATTGCGAAGTCGGGAGGGATCACAGTGACCACCGCAGAAATCAAATGCGAAAATCGGTATTCAAACAAGTAATGTCGGTGTATTACATTTTATACTGCGGTTGATCTACTACAATTAATTTTGTTACATACTGTGGTGTAATCGAATACCGAATCGTTGTTGGCGAGTGGGTAAGTTCGGTAACTGCAGACGGTGTTAGCACTAAAAGTGATGCAAGAAATAATTTTGCATAATGTTCAATGACACAGATAAGACTTCATGTAGTAAATCTACACTGCAAAGATTGGAATTCTCTGGATTGTGCAAATCTGTGCTAAATGGCGCATAGTCAGCCCGCAAAACGATACGTCACCAAATAGGAATCCTTCCAATTCCCGTTACACTGAAATATAGAAACCCTTTAGATCATTAGTCACAAGGGACAATGCCAGTGCTCTTAAAATGAAACATAGAAAAAAGTAGAGATTGTAATCATTATTGTCCAAGACATCCAAAATAACTACAGGGATGATTAGATGCTAAGCTGCTACAAGAGAGAAGGCTAACGAAGAAGAAGTGACAAAATATAGAAATGGAATCATGCCTCTCTTAATTACAAAAGAATTACTTGATTCACATCAGAAATTGCTGTGGGAATGTAATAGCAATATCTAAGATCAAAAAGATATCGAAATATTCACATGCACTGCCCACTAAACTGGTGGTGACACTATTGATACAAATATTGAAACAGCTGTCCATCTGTAGTATTTTGGATGAATGCTGTCACATAACATAGTATATGAGTTGTAATCATTGTTACATTGTGACATTTCATTCAATGTGAAATTTCATTATCTTTTATGTTTCCTTCATTAACGTGAAAAGTCTTAAACACTGGCAGAGATAATACAATAGTTTTGTTTGAATAACTGCTTTCAAGATAGTCATTTCTATGTAAACTTTAGTTTTTTTCCGTTAGTAACACATGATGTGTTTGGTATTTGTTTCAAGAGTCAGAATACAATATGTTCCGGATAGTTTAAAAAAGTAGGGGTTGGAGAACTATAGTTTTAGAAACAATTTCTCATTTAAGTAAAATTCCCTATTTTTAACATTTCTTGTGACAGTTATATCATAACATTGGCTATTACAAAGATGAGTGGTATGAATTTCACTCTTGCTTTACAAAACTGAGGTCGAACAGTTTAGGTTGTGTATGGTTGCAGCTTGAAGGCTGTTGTAGGATGATAAGATGGGACAGGCGGAGGACTCGGTTCAGCTGGCGGTGTCAGACGAGATTCGACCCAGGTGAAAGATCAGATTTTGGGCAGGAGAATTCACCGTCGAACAGTAGGCATGGAAATTCACCCCATCACTCATGTTTGCCTTGTACAGCATTGCATCGTCTGACTACATAAAAAATTGTACATTTGGATTACTTAAAAAAGATTTATTGCTGTAAAGTTTCATTAGACCATAAATAACAATTTTTTACATTAAACAGAATAGTAATGTGAATTCATAGCCCATGGAGTGAATTCAGGTTTTACTTGGGAGGAGGATGGGGGAAGGGAGAAGAAGATACTTTTATATTTCGTAATTTCTAAAGTGTTTCTCATGTTTCACAGCGTTGTGTTACTGAAGTTCGTGACAAACCAGTCGTTAAACTAAAGTCATTACTTCATTTAATGTCGATAACATGCAAACCATTAGTGTCACTATCATCAAATACCTTTAGTTTTTACAACGCGCATTTCTATGTAACAATACTGGCGCGTCAAGTGTTCATAGTGAGAAGCCTACCGAGCCATGAGCGCAGCGGTGGTTAGGTACGGCCCAGGTTACCAACTCCTGTGACAGACCATCCTTCAGTGTTTTGTTTGCGCACCCTGCGGGCAGACGGCGCACTTCACACCGGATAACACCGTATTACAGTTTGTACCACACCAACAGCAGACGACCCATTGCTGAGTACATCACGGGTAAGTATATGTTTAGTCGCAAGCATGTGGTGGCAGAATTTTTGGTTTGTTTTGCAGTTAATAACAACACACCTCGACACAGCACTAGCTCAGACTGTGTTGACGTTACCTTTTTAGAGTTCATCACTGTTTATATCACGACACTTATTCACAGTCGTCAAGGTCTTGTTTCTTAGAAACTGAGCTCATATCATCATAGTGTCATGATTTGACGTTTTGCAGGCTATACCATTTCCTTCCCAACGAAATCTAAGTGCCTTTATCACAATATACCTAATTAACCTATGTACTAGACAATAAAACCCACTTGCGACGTAGAGATTATTGTCATACGCTGCAACAGATTGAGTTAACAATCACATTCTCATGTCGTTTACGATTCAGACCAGACCAGATGGTATTCTTATTTCTTATTGGGACCACTTACATACAGGTTAGGCCGACATTGTCTATTTGTAGAGTGACAGGTCTCACTGTCACATAGAGTAGCAAGTAAAGTCAATACTTGGTACACAGATAGGGACACTACACACGAAAGGAAATCAAGGCTTAGAGCTGAGCAGTTGTCAAAAGAGCGACGTGTGAATTCGTACTCATACAAAACTTGCTTGGTTGACTTAACACTAATATTTACAGGGTTTTGCAGAGTACTATATGAAAATAATTTTCTGAACTGTTTGTGATACTATAATTATTTGTCTAGCTAAACCAATAAATACAGTGGATCTTGTAATATAGTGTTCACATCGTAAAAATTTCTTGGACGAATAGATCTGTGCCAAGTTCCTTTACCTTTCCATGAACACGTCAGCACCTTAGAGATTAAGTACTTTCCAATCGACTTAAGTATTTCATTTAACAGTCTTGAAGAAACAAATCATCTCATTTTATACTTTGATCCATATAGTGAAATCACTCATTATTATATCATCGCTTGGGCTCAGTCTTACTGCATAACGACCAAGTAACATATTTAACACTGCAGTGCTTGTATTAAAATCATTAAACAACTATTATTCACATAAATATATCCATCTGCTATTAAGTTTAATTCACAAGGCACAGCAGGGCGTAGCAACATAATTCACTCAGTGGGTATAATCTGTGAAAAGGAGTAGAGCTCACTTAAACCTTCACTGCTCTAAACTTCTCCTGTTTACAGTTATTTCTAATGTGAGCATTTCCTTCTCTAATGATATAGGTCGTATCTCAAACATCACCAGTTCTTTATTATTGTTGTTGTTGTTGTGGTCTTCAGTCCTGAGACTGGTTTGATGCAGCTCTCCATGCTACTCTATCCTATGCAAGCTTCTTCATCTCCCAGTACCTACTGCAACCTACATCCTTCTGAATCTGCTTAGTGTATTCATCTCTTGGTCTCCCCCTACGATTTTTAACCTCCACCCTGCCCTCATATACTAAATTGGTGATCCCTTGATGCCTCAGAACATGTCCTACCAACCGATCCCTTCTTCTGGTCAAGTTGTGCCACAAACTTCTCTTCTCCCCAATTCTATTCAATACTTCCTCATTAGTCATGTGATCTATCCATCTAATCTTCAGCATTCTTCTGTAGCACCACATTTCGAAAGCTTCTATTCTCTTCTTGTCCAAACTATTTACCGTCCATGTTTAACTTCCATACATGGCTACACTCCATACAAAAACTTTCAGAAATGACTTCCTGACACTTAAATCTATATGTTAACAAATTTCTCTTCTTCAGAAACGCTTTCCTTGCCATTGCCAGTCTACATTTTATATTCTCTCTACTTCAACCATCGTCAGTTATTTTGCTCCCCAAATAGCAAATCTCCTTTACTACTTTAAGTGTCTCATTTCCTAATCTAATACCCTCAACATCACCCGACTTAATTCGACTACATTCCATTATCCTCGTTTTGTTTTTGTTGATGTTCATCTTATATCCTCCCTTCAAGACACCATCCATTCCGTTCAACTGCTCTTCCAAGTTCTGTCATCGGCGAACCTCAAAGTTTCTATTTCTTCTCCATGGATTTTAATACCTACTCCGAATTTTTCTTTTGTTTCCTTTACTGCTTGCTCAATGTACAGATTGAACAACATCGGGGAGAGGCTACAACCCTGTCTCACTCCCTTCCCAACCACTGCTTCCCTTTCATGTCCCTCGACTCTTATAACTGCCACCCGGTTTCTGTACAAGTTGTAAATAGCATTTCGCTCCCTGTATTTTACCCCTGCCACCTTTAGAATTTGAAATAGAGTATTCCAGTCAACATTATCATAAGCTTTCTCTAAGTCTACTAATGCTAGAAACGTAGGTTTGCCTTTCCTTAATCTTTCTTCTAAGATAAGTCGTAAGGTCAGTATTGCCTCACGTGTTCCCGTATTTCTACGGAATCCAAACTGATCCACCCCGAGGTCGGCTTCTACTAGTTTTTCCATTCGTCTGTAAAGAATTCGTGTTTGTATTTTGCAGCTGTGGCTTATTGAACTGATTGATCAGTAATTTTCACACCTATCAACACCTGCTTTCTTTGGGATTGGAATTATTATATTATTCTTGAAGTCTGATGGTATCTCGCCTGTTTCATACATCTTGCTCACCAGATGGTAGAGTTTTGTCAGGACTGGCTCTCCCAAGGCCGTCAGTACTTCCAATGGAATGTTGTCTACTCCGGGGCCTTGTTTCAACTCAGGTCTTTCATTGCTCGGTCAAACTCTTCACGCAGTATCGTATCTCCCATTTCATCTTCATCTACATCCTCTTCCATTTCCATAATATTGTCCTCAAGTACATCGCCCTGTTTTGCTCTGTGCAGAATTCTACCAGGCGGCTTCCTCTTTCATTTCTTAGCCCCAATCCATATTCACCTACTACGTTTCCTTCTCTCCCTTTTCCTACACACGAATTCCAGTCACCCATGACTATTAAATTTTCGTCTCCCTTCACTATCTGAACAATTTCTTTTATTTCATCATACATTTCTTCAATGTCTTCGTCGTCTGCAGAGCTAGTTGGCATATAAACTTGTACCACTGTAGTAGGTTGGGCTTCGTATCTATCTTGGCCACAATAATGCGTTCACTATGCTGTTTGTAGTAGCTTACCCGCATTCCTTTTTTCCTATTCATTATTAAACCTACTCCTGCATTAGCCCTATTTGACTTTGTGTTTATAACCCTGTTGTCACCTGTCCAGAAGTCTTGTTCCTCCTGCCACCGAACTTCACTAATTCCCACTATATCTAACTTTAACCTATCCATTTCCATGTTTAAATTTTCTAACCTACCTGCCTGATTAAGGGATCTGACATTCCACTCTCCGATCCGTAGAATGGCAGTTTTCTTTCTCCTGATAATGACATCCTCTTGAGTAGTCCCCGCCCGGAGATCCGAATGGGGGACTATTTTACCTCCGGAATATTTTACCCAAGGGGATGCCATCATCATTTAGTCATACAGTAAAGCTGCATGCCCTCGGGAAAAATTACGGCCGTAGTTTCCCCTTGCTTTCAGCCGTTCGCAGTACCAGCACAGCAAGGCCGTTTTGGTTATTGTTACAAGGCCAGATCAGTCAATCATCCAGACTGTTGCCCTTGCAACTACTAAAAAGGCTGCTGCCTCTCTTCAGGAACCACACGTTTGTCTGGCCTCTCAGCAGATACCCCTCCGTTGTGGTTGCACCTACGGTAGGGCTATCTGTATCGCTGAGGCACGCAAGCCTCCCCACCAACAGCAAGGTCCATGGTTCAAGATGTGTCTTTATTATTAGCATTTGATAATTCAGGTTAAAGTTATAACTACGTATTGAACACTAATATAACAAGGAAAGGTCCTTTTTTACTTGTGAATGTGTATCTTCAGATCATGATGGGCATGCCCGAAGATAGCCCCCTCATGTGGAATACCCGTTATCTTATAGGAGCCAATGTTCAACACTTACCATTTGCAGTTTTCATTTCGAAGACAACTTTCGGTGAGTCTTCAGCAAAATATTCTCTTACCTGGTACAGTAGCGTTAGTCGGAATCTTCTGTTGGAGGGGGGAGGGGACGGGGAGAGAGGAGGAAATAGTTTCATATTATATTGGTACATTATAATATCAGGTATACTTACAAATACATAAACATAGTTTAACAACGAGTACCTGAGTTCTGCTTGATGCAATGGATCGGTAGTGGTGAATTCGTCCATTTTCGTTTCACTAAGCTTTCTGTATCTTCAACGAGATCTTAGTGTGTAGGTCTGTGGCGCGTTGTGTTTCTCGCCAAAGTAGCCTTACTTTCCAAGCCTGGCAGTATGTACCATCCTCCAACTTGGTTCCTGTCAAAACTACTATGATTTCCTGGATATCGATGTTCAAAGTTCATTTTGCAGTAGAGGAATTGATAACTCCATCCTTCTCACCTAAGAAATTCATGTCCAAAACGTGTTCAACTACCAACTTACTAATGACTAGGAACGTGCACTTCGCTACTCCAGTCCTAATTTCGCATCTACTTGTGTCTGCATTTTTACATTTTGTGGCTTCCCACCAACAGCACAGTAAATATACAGTTTTCCACTGGATGGACTATTACTCTATTGATCACACATATTTTATTCAACAAACTAGACAATAAAACACTCATCATAGCACCTGTGTCTAGTATGACTGTGGTTCGTATTTCACCGATCACGTCATGGAACGTTCCCTGTAAGGCGTTTTGTTAAGATTACAGCATTTGGAATGGTCTGTGGTTAAGCCCTTTCGGAGCTCCACATAATCATTACAACGTAAGAGGATTAATTTATGGTTTCGGTTGTCCCCAACGCATTCCTCGGTTTAATCTTTGTTCTTATACCTAACGTCGAGAAGGATGGTTACTTCGCCAGTTTACTTCAAAAGTTACTATGTCACAGAGAATACTAAGTAGTTGTCGGTTATTTATAAGCTGATTTGGTTTGTAATGGTCTGAGTAGGATCCTAATCCGGGATGACACAAGCTGCCTGGGTATCTGTATCTGCAAAATCTTGAGTTCCTTGTATTAACACAAAGCAGGCTACAATCTCCTTGCCGCGTGTAACACAGCAGCGATGTCATAAGTTTCGTCACCAAATTGACTGCCTGACGAGACGAGACAGTAAAAGTGTAGCGGCGAGAAGTGATTCCCTTCGCAATTGTTGCAACATTTATTATCATTGTTATTGTTGTCAGTGCTTCTATCAGCTGTGAACACCTGCAATTGTTTTTGGTCAGACAAGTATTCACAGATTAAAGTTGAACGCAAATACAACACTGCTCCCACCCTGAAGAATTTACCTTTCGGTGAGAGACCTGCTTTTTCTTATCTCACTACTGAATGGTTCGTCGCGTATGTTGGTAACAATGTTTCACTATGCGGAGTAGCGGTAGATGACACTATGTCCTGCGTTCCCTGTTCTGCAGCACACTGCTCCGATTGCAAGTTGCTGATATGTTTCGTGTCATTAGGGTTGTCTGATGTTTCTGATAGAATTTAACACTCAGATAAATCCACTCGGCGTACAATGACCTTCTTGAAATGTCATTCCAGCCGAAAAGTTTAAAGTTTTACTATGCATGTTGGTTTTGATTCTGTTTTCTCTTCAATGTGAACAGATTTTTCATGTGTAGCTATTTATGGTTTAAATAGCATGGTATCGGGTTTAACTAGGACTTGATCTGGCACTTCCTCATGTTTGGATTGAAATTTCAGCATGGAAAGGTACTGTATTACTTTTAGTGTGTATTGTCATTTCTTTCAGCATTTCAGCTATACTGTGGAGCATTTCTGTGTCTTATGATGATAGATTCCTAGTGGGCAGATTGACTTTATTGTTGTGCGATTCAGTTCCCACTGCGATTAACTTCGCAATTTTACTGTAGCACACAATGTGTTGGGATCCACGTATATGAATTTACATAGACAACACTATGCCGACACACAAATGAATAAGTCTGAAGCAAGAACGTTCTCGAACACGGCATTAATAAAAGGCAGCGGTCGAGCATCGCTGCGCCATTACGCGCATTCACATTATAATTTCAGCCATCTTCGTCAGCTTAGTAACTGATTACTGTTAAGTCTAAATAATATAAAAAGTTTAAAGCAGAGGCCGATTTATGTATGAGTATTCTACACTAGGAACACTGGAGGAGGAACACTCTATGCTCATCCAAAATAATTAGACAAGGTCTACATCACCTGCTATTATAGAACGATGTGTAGACATCGAATTTTTTTAAAATTTTATCTTTATGTTTCAGTATCCAGTTCTTTCGCATTTGTAGTTGTATAATTCTTACTTTCATATAATCCTTGATATATTTATGCCCTTATATACTCATTATATCCCTGTCATTTTTTCCATGAAAAGAAATAACAGTAATAGAACAACGTGACAGACAAAATTAGTTTTCTACGGTTTATATACGTATCTTAAGTGTGATTCTGGTAAATAGGTGTGTCATGGTGAAACCAGTGTAAATCATAGCCGTTAAATGAAAGGAAGAAAACTAAAACTGAGAAAATTGCTCATGTAGCATGCTTCCGAATCTTAACTCTTCAGAAGTCGGGATGAATCACAGTGATCACTGCATGAATCAAATATAAAAATCAAAATTTAACAAAATAAGGACTCTGCGTTACAATTTTAACTGAGAGTGGTGTAGTACGATTAATTCTGGTACTTGTTGTGCTGGTAATCAAGTACAGAATCGTTGTTGGAGAGCAGGTAAGTTTGGTGATGGTTAACAGTGTTTGTGTTAAATCTGATGTAACAAATAATTATGCATTACGTAGAATAACTTAGATTGGACTTTGTACAGTAAAGTTAGATTCCAAAGGCTGAACTCTTCTGAGGCGTACAAATCTGCAAGTATTGCCTCGTGCCTGGCGGGCAAATAGACACGTCAACAGATTGAGCTCCTTCCAAATCCAATAACACTGAAATGTAGAAACCTTTATATCATTAACGAGAGAAGGCAATAAATTTTCTCCTTAAATGAAAAAGTAGAGTTTATAATTATAATTATAAAACTCCTAAAATATAATTACACTATTGATTAATGCTAAGCTGCTGCAAGGGAGGACTAACGGAGGTGACGTGACAACAGATTTCCTCTCTTCCTTACAAAATAGTGTCGTAATTCACATCAGCGATTGCTTTAGTAGGAATGTAACGACAGTAACTTAGATCAAACTGATATCTAAATATTCACTTACAGCAGAAATATTCTTTTATGTGAAAAGAACGTTTGATTGCCTTTTTCCTTGCAACTGGGTAGGCGACTTGTCTCTGGAGCATATACCTTGGTCTGAACAGAATAGAAGTTTTATCGGAACCTTCTGATAACAACGAAAATTTAGGGTAGACGTACAATTGTTGTCGCTATAATGTTGTTTCATCAATACGTTTGAGTAGATTTTTTATTCTGTAACTTTATATTATCACTGTCTTCTTCACTGTCTCATATTTACGTCTCTTTTATTTCAGATTTTGTGTAATTTTATGGTAAAATCTCGTTACAATCATATTAGTTCCATAAAGTTACGCATCACCTTAAAATAGTCAAATTTATAGCCATCAAATTTTTAATCACCGGGAATCAAAAGGAACATATTCACCGAATGGTATGTTGTACGTGTTAAAGACAATTAATCATCTTACGAATTTCCCAGGCACTGTGACACTGCTTAACGACGTGCATATGTTCTCCTGATGAAACAGAATTTTCCTTGCAGTGGCGTCTGTTAAAATGTAGAAGACGCTGTTAAAGTATCAACTTTTTTGTATCCTCCTATGAACGAGTATTGTGGCATGGACTTCTGGTCAATAAGTTCCCTTTGATTGAAGTATGTCCTTACTCCCAAGATGAGGTTCTGGTTTTAATGACCAACAGGTCATATATTTATTTTTTACCTCAAATTGTTTACTATCCAAAGCTATTATGTACATGACCATCATGTACAGATTTATTAGATAAGTCACTCGTAGCCCGAGATCTACATTCCAGTTAATGTTTTTAAGTCTGGACATATGCAAGTATGTATTTTGTTTGGCAATAATTTGTCTTGATTATTTCAATATTTTTCCTATATGGCTCTCAAAATATACACCTAATGGCAGAACATCTAATGCCTTTCAGCTGAAGTTTTACAGTGCTTAAAGAATATTACTTACCATTACCACTATGATATACATGTGTTGTCAATATTCCTTGAAGCCAAATTTGGGGACATGGTTTGTTTCGCTGTGGTTACTTATCCCCTTCTGTATAAATACTAGCATTACTGACATACTAGGCTTTTAATTAAGCACTATAACGAAACCTTATTTACATATGAAATTTTCCTTTAAATATCGTCGGTATTTGACAGCAACTGTTCACTGATATAACTTAGATGCGTATGATTGCTGAGTGACATTTCAATCCTTTTCTGTACACAGTTGTAGCTAGTTTCAATTTTACAGAGGCGAGTTCCATTACGTTTATGCTAAAACTGACGTTTGTTTATATACATTTCATCAAGAGTATGCAATGAATATGATACTCTGAAACATTAAGATTCTGTAGTGTTTTCTACCTCGTACTGTAACGTCGATGTTTAGGGATAGCAACTTTGTTTTCGGTTTAAATATGAAACTGTACCAAAGATGTTCACTAAAGATAGCCAGTCGCCTACATTAAAAAGTAACGTATCATACAGATATTTCCAAATCGTATGATCTTTGACCATCTTCTCAATATTTTGTACAGTGTAAATTTTAGTCCTCTTCTTCTGTTTATCACTGATCTGTGTACACTTAATATTAGTACGTCTGATTCTAAAAATCATGTGTCGTATACTGATATTCGAGACATACTCTTCACGTTATTTAAGTATGCTAAATGTAATGTGGCAGCTTAAACCATTTTAATCCTGAAACTATTCACGTACATTTTGTACTTCTTTACAAAATAACTGTTGACATTTCCTATACATTACATATAACTAATTGTATCTTTGGATGGTATCCGTGAAAATGGTCCATGAGTGCAACCGGTTGATATTTATGTTTAAAATAAAAACAGCTGATGGTCCTACGTGCATTTTGTACAAGTTTTCTCACTTTCAAGGCTCTCTTTTTGTAGCCATCATAAAATGTCTCCGCTCTAGATCTGCACAATGAAGTAACAACATAAACTTCCTTCAAATTATAAATAACAGATGTATCACATTAAAGAAAATTCATTGTTTATATATCTGACAAGCCATAATATTATATCCACCGCCAGACTATAAATATCGTCTGTTAGCATTTCGTCCACGTGACTTTGAATCGACAAAGTTAGTTACAATAAATGCAGAAGTACCATGGATCAATGGAAACGTGCCATGTGGTCGGATGAATCATGTTCCTTGGTACACCATGTCAATGGTTGTCTCTGGATACACAGTCATCTTCGTGAATGGCTAGTCGAAGCGTGCAATACGCCATCCACTTAGGCCAGTGGTGGCAGCATTATGCCATGGGGGATTTCATCTGGGCGTCCAGGGGACCTGTACTATTAACCGAAACTATCGCGACAACAGTGCACTAGGTGAATGTTACAGGGCACCAGCTGTATCCCTTCTCGTATAATGACTTCTCTAAAGGTGATGGCATATCCTGCCGCATAAATGTCCAAGTTACAAAATCAGAAACTTTGAAAGGTGGCTGTCTAAACCCACTTTAACAATTTTGCAGCGATTTTTCTAGCAGACGTGTATGTGCCGCGCAGATGTCTTTCTGAGTGTTTCAGCCCATTGAGAAGACAAATACTATGGTGCGACAGTATTTATTTTGTGTAATCACCAGAATTCTTTCCTTATCAACTCCATACCCCAATCTCTGCCAATGTGAATGTATGGGTGTATGTTGATAGGTTTCTCCAGAGAGCTGTAGCAAAGGGTTTATCCTCGAGTTTCCCATTGGTTTCTATCCGAAGCATTACCATTGAGACCATCCTCAGTTGTATTAATATAAGGACAGGTATATGCGGCGCCCAACGTCGGGTTTCACAAAATAACACATTGCCTAATAAATTTTTCGTATAGTTTTTTCTAAAATAACTCTGGTGTAGATTCTGTAATACGTGCCATTTATCATTTTGTTGATGCTGTCACGTAAGTAAATGTCCACGAATTTATTTAAGCGAACTAATTAAAAAGGGTAGTGTAATTATGATATAGTTAGAATGCTGGCCTACTCAGGAATGTTTGCTATTGTATAGAGAAAAAGAATATATTTGAAGTAAAGAGTATGGTCGCTATGTGTATAAGCCCAGAGTCGTGCAGAAGTAGGTGGCAGAGGTGGTTGCTAGCGACAAGTGGTCAAGTGGAGACATGATGTCCGGGGATGTACGAAATAAACTGCAAGACTTTCAATAATTTTTTCGACTGATTTCTCCCTTACATCGGGAAATACTGATGAGTCTAACTCAGAAAAAAAAAAACGATGTGCTGGCAGACGGCATTTCCCGATGTAAGCGAGAAATCAGCCGAAAAAACACCGTAAGCACAAACCGACCTATTCTTAACGAACTGTTTTTACATCTAAAAAGCAAATCAAAATGTAAATAAACTTCATTACAGACCACTGATGATGCTTTACCTCAATAAAGCGAAACGCGTCTGGGGAAAAAATTCACGCATTTTGTAGTTGCAACGACGGATCAGAAATACCCTCATGAAAGATCCGACAACTTTCATTAGATTCGACAAGGCAATCCAGCATAGCAGTTTTTCTTATTTTAATAACAGGGTGTTCGGTGCAGCAACTGTTATGCTGTAAATAAACTTCACCTCCATCATTTAACTAACAGAGTCCTGACCTCCCAACGTTATTGACTTCGAGACTACCACCAGTGAATAAATAGTAAATATGAAAGCGATGTGCCTATTTCGTTCGCGTAACTAAGACAAAAAAGTGCAATTCACTAAACTGAGGACTATCCAAAACTGACCTTTAACAGCAGAGAAATTTGTTGCTTGTTATAACAACTAATTAAAGAATAATGTCTAACAGTAAAAGAGTAAAAGCATGATTTAAATAAATATTGACAAAACATTACTTCAGAATAATACATTTTATATTTATTGTGTATATTGTAAACTCTGAATACGTTTGAAAATTACGCGACATTGTGGCGTAAAATTACTTATTCTTCGCTATATGGAATGTCATAAACTTTCCAGAAAAACTTACAACAAAAAACGAGAAGTTATCAACTTCTGCGTTTCTGAAATCAGCAACAGGTTGCATTTGAGTGAGTAACGCAAAGTTGTTCATTACTTAAACTGTTTTACATCAAATAATTGTTCGTGCATGTGTTCAGTACAAATTATTTTTGTGGTTTTGTGATTAACTTTAAATCATACTATTAATTCCGTTTTTGCACCTGAGTTCGAGTCAGTGATTTTGTTTCCGTTCTGAGTGATTGGTTCGTAATTACAGTCTATAAACCATTAAAGGTCATACAGTAGTTCTTGCTGGCTACATTTCTTAAGTTATTCACAATCTAAAGTTATATGAGATTCAGTTTATCTATCCTAAATTTCACTGTGTCATATTTTTTTTGTCAAATTTCTTTCGATCGCTGTCGTGCTAAAGATGTCGTTCCATGAAGTTTCGGCTATAACTGTACTTTTACTTACCCGGATATTTCATAGTCTTCGGAGTAGATGCCTTTCCCAAACAACAGGGAACAGTAGAGGCACGTGTCATTTAAAAATCCTAATTAACCGAAAGTTTAGGTCCGTTAAACGTGACGACTATTGTGGACAAGATAATAACTAGCTATGTCCAGAGCCTAGCAAAATTGAAATCTGATTCTGAATTTAATATTAGTTAGTGAAGGTTTTGGTAAAACAACACACTAAGCAAAAATTTTAAATTGGACAATGCAGGCGGAGCGACAGCTACATTGGCTTGGGCTGGGTGCAGAATTCTTTGACGGTGAGCTGAATATCGACAGTGAAATAAATAGTACATAAGACACAGAGGATGTAAATAACGTGAGCACTAAAGAAATTATCACTGATTTCTTATCAGATTTCCGAAGGGACATTCACAGAGGATGTAAATCATACTAATGAAGCAGAAACAAGAACGGAACCAAAAATTAAAACAGGCGTGTAGTTCGGAATGGAACGGTTTGAAAACATTTGCTCAAATGATAATGGATACAATATCTTCTTTAAAAAAATCTGAGGAGTGACGTGAGTTCGTTAAGAAATGAAATATCTGTTACAGTCCAGTCAGTGAACAACGAAATAAGTTCTTTGTATCAGTAAACGCGTAATGACTGGGTTAACAAATTATGGTTTATGAGTACAAAATTTGGTGAACCAATAAGAAATTTAGCACAACAAAAGGACAGTATAATAACTAAAGAGATAAATGAGTCAGACGATGAACTTGACAGCTATATGAAGACTTTAGGGAATGTGATACGCAATAAAATATGAAGCAGAAGGAGGTGTTGTACGATGCACTGAGCAGTAACTGAGGATCTCAACTCTATTCGTGGGGATTTTAAGCTGAAAGTCGAACAGGACATTAAAGAAGTCGTTCATAAACAGGGAGAAATTATCAGTGAACTGGATAGATCAGTGAACATTATGAAGGGACAGATCATGAAGGTTAGAGTGAAACAAAACCTTAATTCAAGAAAAACAGTCACTACAATCACAAATGATTCTGAGGCCAAAACCCTAACGTTGGAAGTTATCTTGGATCACAAATTTGTTAGGTTCAAAAACAAGGAGGTTGATGGTTTGAGATCAGGAAGTAATAAAGCCGACAATCAGGTGGAAAGCCCAGAGTGTGCAAAAAATTCGGCTACCACGTTGTCGTTACGAGGTGTCTACCCCAACCATGCAAGTTTCGAGATTGAATAAATCGATCCAGAACAAAGGGTCCACCTGCTTATTTTTATTGACGCTTGTAGGAAAGTAATGCCTTCAGCATTAGCTGAAGAGAACTGCATAAGAATAGAAAGAACGAAACTAAGCGTGAACGGATGACTGCCTAATTTTGGAAGAGTTTTTGAATATATTTGAAGAGAAATACTGGCCTGGCAGGACGAAGTATTGTAGGATTTCATGTAAGCTTCTCCGTACTGAAGAGGTACCGAAGAGGTAAAGGGACGAGTATGAAAGCATACTGCGAAGAAGTATGCAAAAAAGTCGAGTACGTAAAGGAAGAACTATCAGAAAGGAGATAGCAGTGCGGCGCGGAAACCGTGGAGTGTCTGAGGTTGTAACATGGGAGAAAATGATACAACCTCTTTTCCGAAAATAGCAGGATATATCGATACATGGTATCGAGATAACGAAAAGTGGTACCACAGGAACGACAGCAACCAAAGTAGAAACAATTTCAATAACCGAAACAATAATCGGAGTAATGAATATGGAGAGGGATTTGCTTACATAGACAGTGGTAGGAGAGGAGGAAGAAGTGGTAGCGACGAGGCCCGGATCTACAAGGGGATCAAACTGGGCTATCTGGTCTGGGAGCCAATTTCATGCGCAAAATTCGTATTGTTGAGAAAAAAAAAAGTTTGTTTCACAAAGCAACTAGCACCTAGCGCATGCTGCTCTGTCGATTATTTATGTGGTTTTGAAAGGCACCCTATTGCTTTGTGAAAGTTGATATCTGAACGTATTATAAGTTGATATTTGAATGTGTACGTGATCTCTCTGCCAGAGGAATCCGCGTCGCATCTAGAAATAAAAACTTCCATACAGGCATATTATATTAGATTAGATTATATTCACCTTCATTCCATTTGATCTGTAGTGAGGCGGTCCTCCAAGATGTAGAACATTCAGAAAAACAACAATACATGACAAATATTTACAAGTGAAACAAATAAGCTAATGTACCATTCCACAGGTCCCATGTGGAATGATCATCATTTTTTAATGAGCACTATATAAATGAATCATTTTACAAATACTAAAGCACTGAATTTAAAATAAAAAGTTTTTTATTTATTGATAAGGTAATAAATCTCTAATACAACTACTATAATACTTATTTACAATGAACACATTACAGCACTGAAATGGTGTTGAAGTTAGATTCTACTTACACACACACACACATTTACAATGAACACATTACTGCACTGAAGTTGTGCAGAAGTTATATATACATATATACAAATCAGTTGGTTTTACCGAGAAATTCGTCAATGGAGTAGAAGGAGTTGGCCACCAATAAATCCTTTAGGATTCTCTTAAACTGAATTTCATTGGGTTAAGCTTTTTATGGCTGCTGGTAAGTTATTGAAAATGAGTGTTCCTGAATAATGCACACCTTTTTGTACAAGACTAAGTAACTGTAAATCCTTGTGAAGGTTATTCATATTTCTAGTATTGATTCCATGAATTGAGCTGTTGGTTTGAAAGAGTGATATATTTTTAATGACAAATTTCATTAAGGAATAAATATTTTGGGAAGCAGTAGTTAGTATCCCTAGTTCCCTAAACAGGCTTCTGCAGGATGTCTTTGAGTTCACACCAGATGTAACTCTTACTGCACGTTTTTGTGCGCAGAAAATTTTAGCTTGGCTTGATGAATTACCCCAAAAAAATAATCCCATATGACATTATGGAATGAAAGTAAGCATAGTATGCGAGCTTTTTCATTTTTATATCCCCTGTGTCTGATGCAATTCGCATTGCAGATAGAGATTTGTTAAGACATT
Source organism: Schistocerca americana (assembly GCF_021461395.2). Lineage (NCBI taxonomy): Eukaryota > Metazoa > Arthropoda > Insecta > Orthoptera > Acrididae > Schistocerca > Schistocerca americana. The sequence continues at coordinate 382,873,356 of NC_060123.1, read as the reverse complement.
TCAGCAGTTCTGTGGTTTGCTCCTCCTACTTCAATTTATTATCAAGTTGTAATCCCAAGAATTTAACACTGCCCACTTCTTCTATCTGCTTGTCATCGTATGTTAGGCATATACTCGTGGGATACCCCTTACGAGTTCTGAATTGCATGTAATGTGTTTTTTCAAAGTTTAGTGACAGAGAAATGGCTAGGAACCAGTGATTAAGGTCAACAAATATTTTATTAACTGATATATCTAAGACTACACTTGATTTTCTATTTATTGGAATGTTTGTATCATCGGCAAACAAAACGAACTTGGCATCTGGTAACGTTACTGATGAAGGGTCATTGATATACACAAGAAAAAGTAAGGGCTCCAAAATGGATCCTTGTGGGACCCCACATGTAATTAGTTCCCAGTTGGATGATACCTGATAGCTTGATAGATGTCTCTTTCCTAATAACACCCTTTGTTTCCTGCCAGACATATAACATTTGAAACATTTTCCAGCACTTCCTGTTACACTATAAAATTCTAATTTATTTAAGAGGATATTGAGATTTACACAGTGAAATGCCTTTGACAGATCACAAAATATACCAGTTGCCTGCAATTTTTTGTCTAATGAATTAAGGACATTTTCACTGTAAGATGTAGACAGCATTCTCAGTATCAGAACCCTTTAGAAATCCCAACTGTGACATTGACAGTATGTTATTTGAGATAAGATGGTTATAAAGCCGATTGTACATAACTTTTTATAAAATGTTTGATAATGGTGGCAACAGTGAAACTGGACGGAAATTTGATGCTATTTCTTTATCTCCCTTCTTAAACAGTGGCTTAACTTCTGCATATTTCAACCATTCAGGAAATATTCCACTGATCAACAAATGGTTACACAGATAGCTTAATATGTTACTTAGCTCAGAATCACATTCTTTAATTAACTCTGTTGATATTTCATCATACCCACTAAATGTTATTGATTTTAATGATTTTGTGATAGACATTATTTCTGCTGGGGTAGTGAGGGTCAAATTCATATTATGGAAGTTACTTGAAATGTCTGGTCTGAGGTATTCCATAACAGCATCTACCGAACCTGACAACCCCATCTTTTCTGCAACAGTTATAAACTGTTTGTTAAAAAGTTCTGCAACACTATACACATCTGTCACCAATGTATAATTTACTCTTAATGCTATTTGTTCCTCTTCATGTCTGGTTCTACTGGTCTCCTCCTTCACTATATCCCACATTGTCTTTATTTTGTTATCTGATATGACAATCTTTTCCTTGTAGTATATTTGCTTTGATGTCCATATTACAGTGTTTAATATTTTGCAGTATTTCTTGTAATGTACTATAGCATCAACATCAGAACTGTTTCAGATTGACAAATACAGTTTTCTTTTTGTTTTACAAGATACCCCTTTTCCTTGAGTAATCCATGGCTTCTTTATAGACTTTGCTCTAACCTTGGTAAGTTTTGGGGGAAAACAGTGATCGAATAAGGTAAGCAAAAGTGTTATATTTTTCATTCATGCCATGAGCACTGTAAACATCAGTCCAGTGAATGTCTCTGAGGAGTGTCCTAAAATAATCAATTTTTGGCTTGTTGATTACCCTCTTGAGCTCAGATTTAACAGAGCTTATATCCTGTTCAGTACTAACATTTAACAGAAGGAACTGCATGTCATTGTCTGAGACGCCATTGACTATTGGTTTTGTAATATAATTTTGCTCATTGGACTTTTCTATAAAGATATTATCAATGGCTGTTTGTGAGCAATTGGCTACCCTAGTGGGGAACTTTACAGTGGGAATTAAGTTGAATGATGGTGTTACTAACTCAAATAAGTTCATATTGGGAGAGTCTTTAAGGAAATAGGAATGTACATTGAAATCACCAACAACCCCTATTTCTTTGTTTTTGGTTGTTAAATGGGCCATTACAGCTTCAAGGTGGTTTACGAACAGATTAAAGTTACCTGCAGGTGGTCAATATACACTTAATATTACGAAGGATTTTGTGAAATTCTACTTCTGTTGCTAATGCTTACATATGCTGTTCTAGGCAAAATTTATGAATGTCTATGTTCTTAAATTTATGTCATTGACTAGGAGTGCGAATGATAATCATTGTTGTAATTAATAGCGAAATCCTTTAGATTCAGACTAACACAGTGGATATAAACTACTAACAGGAGTAACAGGTAAAACAGATTTCATATTATCTTCTCGGTGTATCCAAGAAAATGAAATTTTGACAGAAAATTTTTGCCAGATCGCTACACTATTAAGAGTCAGTTGTACAGTCCCCAGCTGACAGCCACTTAATTCTACTGTCGGAACAGCACGGAAAGCACGTTGTACAAACACGTAATACTGCCTAGCCGGAAAATAAACATGGGATAACTAAACCGCTGATTCTGGCAGGGTTACTGTAGTTAAGCGGAGAATAAATTTGACAATGACGGGAATAATTACAAAATTAGTAAAGAAAGATTGTTTGTTAGAATGAGGAAGGAGAAGAAACAGAGAAATCACACGAAGTATGGTAGAATATGAGGATTCCAAATTTATGTTAAAATTTCGTACTACTAAACCTATTAGTTTTCGATGTCATGATTGAGAAACTGGAGCATATGAATGAAATGTGAAACTACTACATAACATAAAGTTTTTGACTGTAGTAAACCTAGTAGGCATTTGATATTGGTACTTCGTGAATAATATTCTGTTGCGTTATCTATGTAAATGAGGTAGATAGAAACGACCATCTGTGCAAATCAGTCTCACTATTTCGCATGTGTTACAATTGCTGCAATATTAGAAAGACCTATTTAGTTTTAGCTAGCTGACAGTGAGAAAATGAATGTAATCAAGTCGAGAAACCATATCAGCCTGGGGTGTTACTCGTATTAACAGCTTTTTCAGTACCAGACAACGACATTTTCATTTTTCATGTTACAAAACGTTTGATGAACTTTGATGAGGTAAAAGAGTCTTTCGCAGGAAAGATAACACACCAAGTAAAGCAGTAGCAAGATTAGAGAGAAAAATATGCTGGGACCTAAGGATTGAAGAAATGTTTACTATATAGCTTGTCTCTTGCCCTTACTGCTTTTATGTTACCCATATTTAATTTTACGTCCCAAAAAAGGGGTCCGCAGCTCGTGGTAGTGCAGTAGCGTTCTCGCTTCCCACGCCCGGGTTCCCGGGTTCGATTCCCGGCGGGGTCATGGATTTTCTCTGCCTCATGATGACTGGGTGTTGTCTGATGTCCTTAGGTTAGTTAGGTTTAAGTAGTTCTAGGGGACTGATGACCATAGATGTTAAGTCCCATAGTACTCAGAGCCATTTGAACCAACCAAAAATGGGAAAGTTATTACCTAATAGCCAATAAGGAGTGAAAAACCTTCCAAAGACTTCTTATTCTTCCAGTCACTAGTAGTCCCACCCAGTACTAATTGTTAGTTCTTTTAAGGAGATAAGATGGCAAATCGCCCGACTTGGAGCAGGAGAAGCACCACGCGAAATTCTAATTTCCACTGTCGTGAATACAGGTTTAATGGCTTCCATTACAGAATGGAGTGAATTGCAGAGAGCCAGATACAGTGGCATGTGATAGAACTATGCTGTGAGACGTGGCACTGCACTTTGGCACACTTTACACCAGAACACGTATTACACTTCCTCGAACATATATGTTTTATTGACCTAAGTCTTCAGAAAGATGTGCGCTACAAAATGAACACCTTTCCGAAAAATCGAATTCTTCTAAAAAATTTTAGCGTCCTATAACTAACGCTCGAAGGGAGGAGGGCGGGGGGCGCCACTATCAAGTTTTAGCCACAGTTTGGAAATTTCGTAGATCCGGGGTTGGTGGCCACGAGGGAAGAAATCATAATAGCCGAATCTGCGAAAATCACTGGTCGGAAAATGGAGATGCGCAACAGTAGGGAGGGAAACTGGTGTGGGAAACACTGCGTTGCCCCATCAACAAAAATAATGTTACTGTGGCAAGAATGATGCAATAACCAGTACCTGATACAGAAAAGTATGTGAACATGAGCAGGTTCACATAAGAGAAATCTGAGAATGATGCTGCGCAATATATATGAAGTTAATGAGTGTGTAATGGGGAATGGTAATGAGATTAATGAATATAACGAGGAGCATGGGGCACGTGAAGTGCAAGTGAGTGTAAGATTTGTTGACGCCATTCCCAATTTAACTGAAATTAACCGATTCGAACGGACAGCCCGAAATTTTAGTATACGGTTAGAATGTTTAGCTTGTGACAGACAAATGAAATTAGTGAGTCAAGTAAAGGATTATAATGTATACGAAGTCATGGTAGATGTAGTCACTCGCTCTCAAAAGACAGTAATGGGGAGAGTGAACTAGTAAATTAGTTAAATATGTCGAAATTGAAACATGTTTGATATCAAAAGAAAGAACGGAAAGCAGAGGAACCACTAAATAAATTGTTTAGAGGAGATGACTATTTGGAAATGTTGCAAGACCTTTTGTGGGAAGATAAAAGTAGCGAAACGTAACGATGTGACCAAAATATGATACCTGTTGGAGTATATGGAACAAAGACTCAGGTGTTAGTTGATACTGCGAGCCAGATTGCTGTCGTGTCTCAATCACTTTATGAACATTTTAATGCTGTAACAGATATAGCTGAAATGTGTGTTACAGGAGTAAAAGTAACATGCTACTGGTGTCGGTAATAAACCAGTCAAGACTCAAGGCTTGATACAGTTTTCTATTAAGAGTATTTAGTTTGGGCATGATTTTTTGGTGGAGTCAAAATGGAGTGCTGAAAGTAGTGTGGGCGTGGTTTGGATGTTGACACACAAGGTGGTTATTTTGGCGATAAGAAGATAACATCATGTCTGTAGGAAAAAAAGTAAATGAGAAATACGTTTTTATGGTGTTAATAGCAGGGTTGAAGATCAAAGTACAAGGTTAACTCTAATTACATTACATGTAACTCAAGGTTTGAGTGAAGGATCCACGAGCTTCCATGTTAAAAGTTGAATGTGATATCTTTCTATGATGACGAACTTGCACCCATAGTGGAAAATGTTTTGGGTATATGTGCTGAAGAGAAGGAGGAGTTGTTAATGTTTTGATTAATAACAGGGGGGTATTTACAAAGAAACATAGTCAGGTAGGGGATTTTCAATTCGAGATTCAAACAATACCGATGAGCCATTTTGAGATCAGTCTACCAGGTACCATTAGCTGGGAAAGAAGTAGAGCAGAAAAAGATTAACTGCTTGGAATAATGACATATTACAGAACGATCTAAGAACCAGTACAATAATCTACTCATTTCGGTAAATAACGAAGGTTATGATGTTAGAATTGGGATAGAAGCATGTGATCTCAACAAAGCTGTGATACGTCAGACAGATCGTCCTGAATGTGCAGACAACGTGTTGCAGAAGTTTCACAGTGTGTGTTATATGACCAGTTTTCAACTGACTGCTGGTTATTGGGAGATCTCTCTGGAATAAGAATCACGAAAACTTAGAGCATCCGGTTTTCAGGAAAATGCTATCACTGTATCGTTATTCTTTCCAGATTAAATACTTGTGTATCAGCGTTCATCTGAGCCCTGGATCATGTGCTAGGGAAAGTTCCTGTCGCCAGAATTAAAGCCTTTGTTAACTATTTGCGGATAGTGACTTCTTCATAGGTGGATACTGTGAACTATTAAACGAGGTTTTCCAAACAATAAGATGTGATGAAATAATGTCACGAATAAAAAAATATGAATCTGTGAAAAAAAGACACAGAGATTTAAGGCCATATTGTCACGACTTCAGAGATAACGAAAGTCCCACGAAAATTAGAGGCGAAGAAACTGCCCAGAACCAAGAACCAAAAAAATCCATTTCAAGCATTCGTTATTGTTTACAGTTTTTATCGTAGATACAGAGAGGCAAGCTTTAATGATCCTTATCTGTGCAGTGTACTGAAGAAAAATAGTTTGTTTATTTGGAACAAGAAATGGCAAGTAGCTTTTGGCGTTTAAAGAAAGGACTTATGAATTACCTACTGTTACATCATCCAGATCTGGCGAAGCCATTTCACATGGGAAATGATGCATGTGATTAGGGTATCAGAGTTCATATTTTCCAAGAAGTTGTAGTATGTGAGGACAAGGAGCGTTGATGCATATTTTTCTCATGTAGGACACTTGACCAAATACAAATGGAATTATAGTATGTCAGAAAAAGAAGCTGTGACTATTAGACAGAAATTTTAAAAAAATGTAAAGATGACTTAAAGGGGCATTAAGTGGTACTGCGTACTGACCACAAGGTGTTAACATTTTTAAAGAGCTGTCGATTATTCCACGACAGATTGAGGAAACGGGCGTTGTATAAACAAAATGTTGACTACAAAATGTGTCATGTAAGAGGTGTAGACGGCGGTGTAGCTGATGCATTGTCGGGATTAACATATCATCCTGACGGGACAATTAACAGGAAAATTCAGAGTTAATATTTAAAGCAATGTATATCAAGTATGCTGGAGGGAGAAAGAAAATAGAAAATATATGTATGAACATACGTCGGCACCAAATGAGCATGAAGTCAGTTAGGACCGATGTCGACTCCAAAATGAAAAAGATGAGAGGTTTCGGAAAGTATTACAATATCTGTGGTGTTATACCACTCTCACAAAAGAATACAGATAGGTAAAACTAGCATAAACTGGCCAAATAGTGATGTATTGGAGATAAGTGATTATTTTTAGTTAGCCTTTGATCACTTTGGGACAAAAAGTGTGTAGACAAGAATCTGGGTAAGTTTTGGTAATGTAATCAGGCGAGTGACTGACAGAGTACAAGCATACGAAAATGACAAATGTAAATGGTCGTGGTCCCATGCCGAGTATTAATCCTAAAGATAATTTAGAAATCCTGGCAATAGAGATTTAAATTCTGCTACCCAAGACGACTAGTAATTTTCCATATATTTTCGCCATGTCAGATACCTTTGCAGAATTTGTGAAACTGTTACTTTATGTAGGGCCACAGCTAAAGGCCTGTATAGTAAAGTGGAAGACGATTATTTCATAAAAATATGGAAATCAAAAGCAATTTCATCAGATAATGGACCTCAGTTCAGATCCAAAATTTAGACTGAAGGTATGAAAGAAAAGGGTATTGAGGTTATTCACATACAGGCATGCCATCCGTCAGGTAACATTCAGAACACTACATGCGTGAACTGTGGAGGTATTTTAGGACATATAACCACAACAACCATAGGGCATAGGAAAATATGTAGCTTACATTGAAAAAATTACGAAATGTGTATTTCATGACAGTATCAGCTTTACACATGAGGAGATTATGTTCGTTTCAGAAGTGTTCCAGAGTTTCGACAGGCCGTAGACCGCTCCATTCGCACCACCAACAGAACAGGTTCTACTATTGGTATACTAGGCCTTCCACATCGCTGGCAACGGGACCTATACCTCGCTGGTGACTACTTTGAAGAACAGTAACAAGTGCGAACGTTTAACTCTTTTGTATCGGTTGTGAATAAATAGTTGCCACTATTTAAGTTCCAACCCTCATATTTTAACAGATTGTTAAAGTAGATGATAAGTTATGTAATAACACTATTTGTGCATACAAATATGTATGAGAGAAAATATTTAGTGTGTGAGTACGTCATGATGATTGTACCAAAAACAGTGTGAAATACTTACCTACATTTTCTAATTTAATGATGTTGAAAAGTAAACCGTTTTAGTCAATGTTTGTTGCTTGTTTGGAGATCTCTTTGAATCTCTGTTTGATACTACAGATCAATGAAACGTTCGACATGTGTAAGACAACGTCATAGTGCCTAATACAATTTTGGCATGATTAGTTCTGTAACCACAATGTATTTGTGTTTTAATTTCTTTCAAATGTACCTTTCATTATTACATTAATGTTGTCACTCAAATAAATGCCAAAGAATTAATTCAAATCAACTAATTAGAAAGGACTACTGTAACTAAGATATAGTGAAAACGCTGGCCTAGTCAGGGGGTTTGCTATTGTACAAAGCCAAAGAATAGGCACTATGTGATAAAAAGTATTCGGACACCCCAAAAAACATACATTTTTCATATTAGGTGCATTATGCTGCACCTAATGCCAGGTACTCCATATCAGCGAACTCGGTAGTCGTTAGCTGTCGTGAGAGAACAGAATGGAGTGCTCCGCGGAGCTCACGGACTTCGAAAGTGGTCGGCTGATTGGGTGTCACTTATGTCATACGCCTGTACGTGAGATTTCCACAATCCTAAACATCCCTAGGTCCACTGTTGCCGATGCGATAGTGTAATGGAAACGTGAAGGTACACATATTGCACAAAAGCGTACAGGCCGGCCTCGTCTGTTGACTGACAGAGACGGCCGACAGTTGGAGAGGGTCGTAATGCGTAATAAGAAGACAACAATCCAGACCATCACACAGGAATTGCAAACTGCATCAGGATCCACTGCAAGTACTATGACAGTTGGGTGGGGGATGAAAAAACTTGTATTTCACAGTCGAGCGGCTGCTCATTAGACATACATCATGCCGGTCAATGCCAAACGACGCCCCGCTATTGAATACTGGAAAACTGTTGTGTGGACTGACGAATCACGGTACACAATGTGGTGATGCGATGGCAGAGTGTAGGTACTGCAAATGCCCAGTGAACGCAATCTACTAGTGTAAGTAGTGCCAACAGTAACATTCGGAGGCGGTGGTGTTACGGTGTCGTCGTGTTTTTATGGAGGGGTTGCACCCCTTGTTGTTTTGCGTGGCGCAGTCACAGCACAGGCCTACAATGATGTTTTAAGCATCTTCTTGCATCCACTGTCGAAGAGCAATTCAAAGATGGCGATTGCATCTTTCAACACGATCGAGCACCTGTTCGTAATTCACAGCCTCTGGCGGAGTGGTTACAGGACAGTAACTCAGAACTACTTAAACCTAACTAACCTAAGGACATCATACAAATCCACACCCGAGGTGGGATTCGAACGTGAGACCGTAGCGGTCACGCGGTTCCAGACTGAAGCGCCGAGAACCGCCGGCCACACCGGTCGGCGTAATGGACTGGCCTGCACAGAGCCCTGACCTCAATCCTTTGTGCCGGCTTCATGCCAGGCCTTACCGACCGACATCGATACCTCCCCTCAGTGCAGCACTCCTTGAAGAATTGGCTGCCAGCACCTGACTGAACGTATGCCTGCCGGAGTGGAAGCTGTCATCAAGGCTATGAGTGGGCCAACACCATATTGAATTCCAGCATTATCGATGGAGGGCGCCACGAACTTGTAAGGTATTTCCAGCCGGGTGTCCGGATACTTTTGATCATATAGTGTATTTGAAGTAAGGAATATGCTCACTATGCGAATAACCGCAGATTCAAGCAGAGGTATGTCATCTCCCCCTTCCTATTCGACATCCTGTATTGTGATATAATAAACCGTAACTGCAAATGCCTAATGAAATTTTGCAGCTAGTAGTGCTGTAGTTACCGAAGAAAAATAATACCAGTTAATAGGAGGAAAGTGAACAACGGACGTTTCCGAAGAAGAATCTATCGTAAAAACTAAATACCGATAATAATTTTAAAATTTCTGCAGTTTAGTGCAATCGCTCATGAACCACACAGGGGGGGAAAAGGTACCACGTAATATTTGATACAAAAGAAATCATACTAGCAGAAAAGAGATAACTCGACATCATCAGCCTACTAAGGCACTCAAATGTCCAGAATGGCAAAGAAAATTGAGCACTTAATCACTAGCGTGATCACAGAAATGTTGTCACGCTTTTCCACAAGACAGCAGTTCACGAGAAAATAAATTAGTCAGAAATCACTGAGTTTGGAATTACTTAATCTGAAATACTAAATTTTGAGAGTAACGTTAAGTGAAGTTCATGGTTAAATAAATGACACGCTATAACTGAAACTTCGTTATACAAAAAAATAGCTTTCAGCAGCCTCATCATAATGTAATGCAAAATTTGGTAAATGTAGGCAGTTTACTTTTAATTATTGAAAGACTGAATTGAATTTACTTTAAGCAAATGAGCAACCGTTTTTACTTTTAACATAAGAACAGTAAGGTACATATCAAGCTAACGGAAGTCACTCGCTAAGCTAAATACACAATAAATGAAATTGAGCACTAGTTTTTGTACTGTATCTTCAGTTACTTCATTTGCCAATGAAATTTTTATATTAGTTTAAGTGAGTTAATACTCAAAATGGCAAATTCGTTAAGCTTCTGATACGCAGTTTGCAATACAAAAACAACCGTTACTGTAGCAGCAAAATGTAAACTGAAACTGGTCATTAGCAAACAAACAAAACTGGCAGTAAATAGTTAATCAATTTTTATATTTCTACGACTCTCAGATACGTGTGGAAAGGAACTCAGCTTGGTAGTAATGTCTGAGAACAGTGACAAAACGTGGCGTTCGAGTTTTAACAATTTCAGGTTATTATTCAACGAAGATAGTTGCAGTTTATGAAAGAAATAGCACTGGATAAAAACTGTGTAGTATTAATTTTACTCTGTCAGTTAACACTCTTACGATGTTGTAGTTGTACGGACGATGACGAATGTGGCCGACGACAATGCTGAGCTGCTACTGTTACTACTGATTACGAACCACGAGTCGTGTCCAGAGCCACGGATGATTATGGAACTGGAAATAGTTAGGATTGCAGCTTCCTTCATCTGACCACTCCGTCCATGCTCTCAATACTATGGCGGGGGGAGGGGGGGGGGGTAACAAAGTAGGAGCGCCTACACGGGCGTGATCACAGCTAAATATCGTACTTGCGGGAGCGCCCAACAAACTGTTCCCCACTGTTTCATGTCTCAAGCTGTTCTGCTTCCTCTCTGCTCGCCGAATGACAGAGACTCTTCATACGGAAACGTAAACAACAGCACAGTTACTGCCATTCTGTCGTTGCTAGCGATGCATATAAATGACGTTCCCTTGGCTATTAACCAGTGATTTACAATATTTACATTATAAATGCAATCAGTTTATAGATTTACAAGTAAATATACTGTTACATCCATTACATATTAAATACAGTTTCTGTAATAAAGTGCACAGGTGCAGAATTAAAAATACAGTACAAGTTGTCCACGGATATTGAACAGAGAAAAATGTTGGATGGGGCAGAAGGTATTTTATCTGCATTTTTGGTGTTACATGCGCCCCACTTTCGATGAGTTCCTTTACTGGAGAAAAACCGAATCAAGGAATGTCCAAAGAAATACAAATGGAAATGAATAGACGCATTTAGCTTTCTCGACATAAATTTTGTTAATCACTCATAAAGATTTTCATTAATCATCATAATAATGTGTGGGTACGTAATTAGCATGACAACAGTGTGTCTTTATATCCCAAAACATCATAGTGTGTATTAACATATTTAAAAAGGAAATTACACCTTCTAGAAAATCATTACGTTTGAAATAAAAATTTCGTGTCAGTACTCTGCAGGAAAACGTAAGTAACGTAGTTAAAGGTACATAAAATAATAAGTAAAAGGATAAGGAACAAGGTAAGAAGTCACTAGTTATAAGGATTACTCCACATAGTTCTTCATAAATATTATAACCACTGTCAGATTGCATTTCCCATTATGAGAGTTCATGTATTTCAAGTAAGCGTCGAGATAAAACTCAAATGTTTACATCTAAGCATTACACTGGTTGTGCTGGGAAGAGCGTCGCGTTCAAACGTGTGTTTACAAAGGATGACGCAGCGGCTCAGTTCCGAGATGTCACTGTTGTACTCGTATGTGCCACAGCGGCACGCTCCATCTCTGTGTTTGCGCAGTGGCATTCCGGAACGTCCACATGCTTCGTATTCTTTAAAAAGTCACTCCCGAATAATCCCGAGCAGTAGTTATACAACTCAAACACCGTCCACATACAAACGCATACACGGGCCTGAAACTTAACACTTCCAGATTGCATCGCTATTACTTACACAATACATGGTATAAAAGAATTTTTACAACACTTGATTTACAAAATTACCCATGATACATATACCATAGTGACGATTATACACATTGGTCATGGCTTGGCTTTTCTTTCATTACAGTTTCTTTTAGAACATTTGCTCTGTAATCCAAATTTCTTGTTATATCTATGCAGACTCGTTGATAACCGTCTGGTCCGAGAAATAAATGTGGAATAAATTTCTGCTGGATATTCTTCCCCAGGTTAATTAGTTCATGACTCACACGATTTCAAGTCAACAATGTTACATACACCTAACAGCTTGCCAGAATTAAGAAAAGCTAAACAGTAAGCGTTAGTGTGAGGTAGACTGACAATCTTAACTGGTCTATTATACATGAATTTAACTTTTGGAATCTCATTAGCAATCTAGCTTGATTGCTCGTTCGCTTTAAGGAGAACGAGGTCGCCAAATGGAAATTTAGCAAACAGCGCATTCGCGTCATGACGCCGTATTCGCACCTCGGCTTTCTTTTCATTACACTTCGAAAATTTCGTTCTTCACCTCAAAGTCAAAACTGACTAGCGGAGGAAACTCAGTTATCTCTTCCATCAAACTCTTAGACTCATGGTCTAACAGGATTTCCTCCAGAGTGAATACTGTAGATTCGCACGTCAAAGCGTTCATAGTCTTTTCAGAATCATTTACACATTTGCTTCACGCCCGGTGGTTATGGTGACAATAAGTTCGGCCAAGTCGACCCATCTCACGCGCACATCGTTCACCTGGATTTTCGGGGAGGCAATAGTCCGAGATGTCAATCATTTTAACTCCATTGCTTTCTAATACCTTCATTCCATAATTTGGAAGTAAACTGTGAATCATTGACGAAAAAAGTGGCTATTGTTTTGCCAATATGCCCAAAGTAATTATTTGCAAAGTTTGTTATAAACCACTTTGTCAGCTGCCTTTCTTATCGGATGTAGCTTAATAAACTTCGAAAAGGCTCCCACCACTACTAATATGTAGCTGAAATGACCTGATGTCTTCAGCAGTGGGCCATATAAGTCCATACACACTAATTGTAGTACATCATCAGGTCTTACAATCTGCATGGGACCAGTATTTGTGCAGCTGGTCCCTTTCACCTTATGACACTTATCGCCGGTAGTTATCCTGTCTCTTATTCTCTTTAACATGGTGTTTAAATTCACAGCTTCAGACATTTTGTCTGTACGTTTCTTTGGTCCACAGTTGCCATGGCTAATAGTCTACTATTTCAGTTACGTACTTGGTGAGCAAGCACATAAACCAGGTGTCGCTATTCTCATTTTTGTGTATATACATGATATTTTTGTGCATCCTTTAATACTTTCTCAACTTTGCTCCGTCTTTATTCTTTCCGTCATACTTAGTCTTTACTGTTTTCAAGCCTTGGTCCCCGATTTGATAACGACGCATATTTTTACAAATACTCTCTATCCTTTTCCGTCCTTCTATGTCTTGATAGTAGTAAAATTTCAATTCGCCTTCGGATTCGTTATCTTTTAACAAGTCCTCATTCATATCAAGCTCATTCCAGAAAAATTCGTCGAGCTGTGATGCCGGCAGCGGTTTATCTCGTGTCTTTTAAAATTCTCTTCTTGGACATCTTTATTTTCCATCTGCCTTTTCTGCGGTTGTCGATGCCATTTTCACCCCAACACTGTAGCCTTTTCATCAATTTCTTCAATTAACCAACCTTGTATTACCAACAATTCGCTAACTGTCAAGTCACGTAAATTTTCTTACGAAAGGTGGCTATCATCTTCCAAATTGATTGGAGAAATGTGTTCCGTTTCTGCTTCTAATTCTTTTCCTATGTTCACTCAACCCATTCTACTCCCGTCTGACTGTATGACGTCAGCCTTAACCTCATACATGCTGCAATTTATATGGCTTTCAATTAATCGTATTCAGTCATCATCGGCACACTCGCCTTGTCCCTCTTCAGAAACTTTTCCTCGGAATTGTTTAGGACCAGCGTCGTTGGGGTTGGCTACTTCAATTACTGAAACATATGGACAAGCCTGCCTCTTCGGTACAGAGCTTTCCGGTTCTTCATAAACGCTAATTTCACGCGGGTTGAGAAGCGTCAGATATTGTCCTTCCTCCCCATTAGCGCACCTTCCATACTATCCTCTACAATTCTTCAGTTCGTCATACATCCGACCGAATTGAGCTAGCCACACCTCCGCGAGTTCCGCGTTTCCCTGCACGATAACGGAAGTTTTATCCGATGTCGGCTTCTTTATTTCCACCGGCGAATTACATTGAATTGGAGCCTGCGTTACCGTTGTTACTTTAACAGCGTCCACCTCTTCCTTAATGACCGATACTCTATTTCCTCGTTATTACGGACGGTGGTCACTTTGTTGACTGCCTTTTCAACTTCAATTATTGTTACCACGGGTGGGATACTTCCTCTGTGTACTTGTACGTTCTCTCATAGCCGATTTATCCATCCCGATCTGTCATAGCAACATTGCCTAGGCTTTCTTCTGGGCCGCCCAGGTCTTCTTACGCCCGGTGGGTCACAAACCTGAGCGGTTGAAGGTTTGCTTTATAAAGTACGACAGGCCAGTTCCTCTCTGGCTGTCGCAATGGCTGATTGTGCTCCTGCCTACAATCATTCTGCTGAGAACCACGGATCATATTCATTTGATACCGGCCTATGTAATTTCCTCTGTTATTGTTCCCAGTAAAACTGTTATTGCTATAGTGATGTGAGTTATTATCACGATGGTGGTGGTCACCAGTATTGCCACTGTTATTGTTACCATGGTTGTTGCGGCTGTGTAATTGTTACTGAAGCCACGCCTTTTCAGATTTTCACGGTTATTCTGCCAATTATCTTCTTCTTCGACCTTTCCTAATAATGCAGTAATTCTTCTATGACTACTGCCTATGTACCTCTTGGAATCATCTGAAATCTTCTTCCACAACCCCAGACAATCTCTGATTCAGTCCGTCGATCACGCAAATATTCTAATTGGCAGATAAAATTTTCACAAAATTATTTCATAGGACCGTGTGAGTATGCGTAGTAGGATTTTGACACAACATCGAAGTTTAAGCCCCATCGCTTAGCCTCGCCCGCTAGCATGTCGATTACAGCGTTTATTTGTCTCATCCGTCCACAATTTGTAATGAAGTCTTTCGCGTCCAATCTGCTCTGTTTTTTTGAGGGAATCGCAAGATATGCGTAGCATGGTACATAGTTTAGGTTTCCGCCTAATCACTTTTCTAGTTCGGTTGCTTTTGTAACCACTTGGAAAGAAGTCATCGCTAAAGTTTCAACTTCCCTCTTTTTCTCATCCCACATAGTCAGGTGTTTCTTCTTCTTGTATCTACGTCTGATACTTAAGTTTGCAAATTTATAACCTTTTTTCCTATCCTCTTTTCACGCAAATTCTACCTTTCCAATTGCTTTGTTTTCAATAATGGGAAATACAGTCTCTTCCTGTTTTTGTTCGATCATCTCTACTTGCGTCTCAAAACGACTATTTATGCTTCCTATTTTTGAGTGTAGATCTGTCATGTCCTGATTAAGGTTACCGATTTCGGTATTCATTAAAGTTATTTCTTTCTTGATTTCATCTAATTTCTTGTTAACAACTTCAATATTATTGTTAAGAATCTTTATTGCTTTGTCCTGATCATACGTTTTACTTAATTGTGCATTAACTTTCTACATTTACATCTGCATCTACATGGATACTCTGCAAATCACATTTAAGTGCCTGGCAGAGGGTTCATCGAACCACCTTCACAATTATCTATTAATCCAATGTCGTATAGAGCGCGGAAAGAACGAACAACTTTATCTTTCCGTAAGAGTTCTGATTTCCCTTATTTCATCATGGTGATCGTTCCTCCCTGTGCAGGTCAGTGTCAACAAAATACTTTAGCATTCGGAGGAGAAAGTTGGTGACTGGAATTTCGTGAGAAGATTCCGTCGCAACGGAAAACGCCTTTCTTTTAGTGTCCAGTCCAAATCCTGTATCATTTCTGTGACATTCTCTCTCACATTTCGCGATAATACAAAACGTGCTGCCTTTCTTTGAACTTTTTCGATGTACTCCGTCAGTTGTATCTGGTAAGGATCCCACACCGGACAGCAGTATTCTAAAAGAGGACGGACAAGCGTAGTGCAGGCAGTCTCCTTAGTAGGTCTGCTACATTTTCTAAGTGTCCTGCCAACAAAACGCAGTCTTTGGTTAGCCTTCACCACAACATTTTCTGTGTTCCTTCCAATTTAAGTTGTTCGTAATTGTAATGCCTAGGTATGTAGTGAAATTTACGGATTTAGATTAGACTGATTTATCTCTTAAACGAATTTTAACGAGTTCCTTTCAGCACTCATGTGGATGACCTCACACTTTTCGTTACTTAGTATCAACTCCCACCTTTCGCACCATTCAGATATCTTTTCTAAATCGTTTTGCAGTTTGTTTGATCTTCTGATGACTTTATTAGTCGATAAACGACAGCGTCATCGCAAACAAGCAAAGACGGCTACTCAGATTGTCTCCCAAATTGTTTATATAGATAAGGGACAGCAAAGGGCCTATAGTACTACCTTGGGGAACACCAGAAATAACTTCTGTTTTACTCGATGGCTTTCCGTCAATGACTACGAACTGTGACCTACCTTACTGTTAATTCATTTGCATTGAGCATTACTTGATTCAAATTATCGTTTTATTGATCTGGACTGAGCATTACTTCATTTGGATTGTGCTTTTATGGATTCGGACTGACGATTAATTTTACTGAACAACATGTTCAACAAATAGTTTATATTTCCAGATATTCCTCGTTTTGGCTCTAACTCTGGTTCTTTCTTAATGGTTTCCTCGTATCCACCACTAATGGATTCGGTCTCATTTACATTACGACTTCTGCAGCATTTGCAAATGCCAGGAATTCCAGTTTTGTCAGTTTCGCTGTTCGGCGATAGCGTCTGTGATGCTAGTTGCCCGTTCCTTAACAATGGGTCCGCTGCCAGCGTCCACCTTTGTACTACAAATTGCTCCCCGTGACGTACAATCACATTATTAGTTTCATTTATGTTCATCATGTTGACTGTTTTACTGATTAATGTAAATATAGAAATTTTGTGGCTTATTTCCAACACTTGCGATTGCCGTGCGTTAGAGAATTTGTTCTAAGCGGAAGAGTTTAACACCCTACGAATCTACACAATTCAGAATTCTAGCCAAGAACAGAAACAAATTTACACCGTCCTGTCAATAGCGTCGCCACGTGTAACCTCTCCCTTCCTAACTGGAATACTGAATTCCAATATAATTGCCCGTGGCCGGGTATGCCAAATAAACTTTACACACATAAGGCTGTCGTTACCGAAGGAAAATAATACCGGTTAGTAGGAGAAAAGTGTACAACAGACCCTTCTAAAAGAAGAATCTATTCTAAACCTAATCTAAATACTCTAGTGCTATCGCTCACGAATAACACAGGGGAGAAAACGATACCACGTGATATTTAACACAAAGAAATGCTGATTAGCTGATAAAGGATGATTAAACGGTCACCAGCCTACTATGCCAACGAGTATCCAGAATCCTAAGAAAGGTAATAGCAAATAAAGGCAAGCAAATAACCACTGGCGTGGCAACAGACGGATGCCACGCTTTTCCACAACACGACAGTTCACAAGAAAATAAATTAATTAGAAAGCCCCAAGTTTGCAATTACTTAATCTGAAATACCAATTTGGAGAGTAAAGTTAAATGAAGTGGCTGTAACCGAAACTTTATTACATAGAAAAGTTACATATAGCAATCTCAGCGGAACGTAAAGCAAAATATAGAAAAAGACAAAGAATTTAATTTTACTTACTGAAACATTGAATTGAATTTACTTTAAGGAAACGAGCTATCGATTTTACTTTTGAAATAACAACAATAAAATATATGCTAAGGCAGCAGAACTCACTCGCTAAGCTAAACACAGAGTAAATCAAATTACGCACTCCTAATTTTTGCTGTATGTTTAGTTACTAGTTCTCCCAGTGAAATTTGAAGTTAGTCTAAGTGAGTGAAGTTAATATTCAAAACTCAAAATACTTTCAGACTCTGTTATGCAATACGAGGATGAATACCTACTGAGGAAGCAAAATGTAGACTGAAATTTGCCATTACCAAACAAACAAAAGTGGCAGTCTATATTTAATCAGTTTTCATATTGCACAACACTCAATGATTGCACTGAAAGGAAAGAGACGCTGCTTGGTAATAATGTCTGAGGACAATCACAACACAGGTGCCGTACAAGTTTTTGCTATTGCAGGTTATTATTCAACGAAGTTACTCCAAATTTATGAAAGAGACGCCACTTTTTAATTCCTGTATAGTATTAGTTATTCTCTGTCAATTAACAGTCTTACGATCTTGTAGCTGTGCGGGAGATGAAGAACGCAGCTGATGACAATGCAGAACTGCTGCTAGTTGCAAACCATGAGTCGTTCCAGAGCCACGGATAAATATGAGGCAGGCAATATTTAGAATTGCAGCTCCCTCCTCCTGTCCACTTCGACCACGCTATCAATGTGATAGCGCAGCAGACGCTTCCACACAATTTCATGACTCAAGCTGCTCTGCTTCCTCTCAGCTCGCAGCGCGACGGAGACTCTCCATACGCAAAGATACATTTAAATAAAGTTCCCGTGGCTGTTTACATTATAATTACAATCTGTTATATACATTTACAAGTAAACACACTGTTACGTCCGTTACATATTAACTACAGTTCTTAATAAAGCGTACAGTTGCAGAATTAGAAATACGATACTAGTTATTAACGGATATTAAACGGAGAAAAATGTTGGATGGCGCAGAAGGTATTTTATCTGAATTTTCGGTGTTTCAGGTAATCAGTAGCGGGAGTTGCTAGTGACAAGTAGTCAGGTGTAGACACGATGCGCGGGACTGTAAGGAATAAACCGCAAGATATTTAATATCTGACCAGGCCTATTATGTGGTTTTAAATGATCATAATAAATTCTCATCAAGAGGAATTCACATTCAAGAAGGGTGCTGTGGCCCAAAACTTGCTGTCAGGATCGACGATAAAGAAGAATCTGTTGTCATACACTGTCAACAAATACATTACATCGCACTAGTGGCAACTCATCAAACTAATATCCGACGAATTTCATCTTTAGATTGTACGTGGCAAGCCAGAGTAGTAATTTTTCTTCACTGAATAACAGAGTGTTTAGTGTAGCAAGTGTTGCGTTGTAAATGAATTTCACCTCAATCATTTACCTAACAGGGTCCTATCTTATTAAATTATTAACTTCGTGACTACCATCAGGGAAAGAACGACAAAATATAGGTGTGACGAGCTTATTTCATTTCCTTAATTAAGATAAAGAACATTAATTTACAGAACTGATTACTATCGAAAACTATCATTCAACAGCAAAGAAAGTTTTTGCTTTTTAGAACAAGTATTTAAAGAATAATGTCTAACAGCAAAAGTGTAAAAGCATAATTTACATGCATATTGACAAAATGTTACTTGAGGATAATACATTTCATGTCTATTGTTTGCGCTCCAAACTTAGCTCATATTTGGAAATTATGTAATAGTGCAGTGAAAATTACTTATTTTTCGCCGAATGAAACGTTATGAACTTTCCATATATTACTTACTGTAAGAAAACGATCGTTTACGAACATTTTCATTTATAAAATCGGTAACTGTTAGCGTTACAGTAAGTAACGCAAAGCTATAAATTACGCGAACTGTTTTGCAAAGAATTAACTGTACGTGTATGTGTTTAGCACAGATTATTCTGTTGGTTTCCTGATTAATTTTAAGTGTTGGTATTAATTATGTTTCTGCACCTGAGCTCGAGTCAGTGCTTTTGTTTCTGTTCTCGGCTGATTACCATTCGGCAATTACGAACCATACAGCAATTTTTGTTTCACATTGAGCTGGAGAGCGTTCTTAAGTAGGTTGCAACCTAAAACAAAAGACTCAGTTTATTTATTTCGAATTTCCCTAACTGTCTCTTACTTTTAGCTTTTTTGTTAAAATTTCTTTCGATCGTTGTAATGCAAAAGTAGTTGTAACGATTCGGTTGTAACTCTAACTGCTCATATCCGCGTATCCATTATTCTTCGGAATAGATGTCTTCGCCGTACAGTAGGGAACATAACGTGCAGGGGTTGTTTACAAACCATAGCGAGGCGGAGGTTTTGAATGCTTGTCAAAGCTCAGCAAATAACAGCCTTGCCCGCATTTTCGCCCCCAGGAGAAATTGAGTATCCACAAGCCTCATCTACACTTAAAAAGAAAGAAAGAGAACAGCGATTGCAACGGCCACTGACCAGCTCTAGGTGTGGACTCTGGCTTGGTAGGCATGATGTTTTTCAGAACGTGATTTGGTACGTGTTGGTATTTCGTCTAGTGAGGACAGATACTCGTACTGACTAGAAAACTATCTTATTTATTTCATTAAGCATTCGGTAGGATTTTTCGTTTCGAATATTGGAGTTCTCTTGGACCAGTTCTCGTAGATGATTTGTGAAGTAGATTTCTCTTTTTTTTCATGCCATAGGAGAT
This sequence comes from Schistocerca americana, assembly GCF_021461395.2. NCBI lineage: Eukaryota > Metazoa > Arthropoda > Insecta > Orthoptera > Acrididae > Schistocerca > Schistocerca americana. The sequence goes on along the minus strand of NC_060123.1, from coordinate 382,852,705 downwards.
CTTGCGCCATCAACTCTGGTGTTCTCATAGTCGAGGAACACTTCGAATCGCTTTAAATATGGTGCTTTTTGAATCCGAGGGCGTAATGATGCTTATACAAATTTGATTCTTTGATATAAGCTGGTTGGTGATATCGTGTAATGAGCCTCACACACAACCAAATGAAAGTTTGCGTCTCCTCAGTCGTATTTATACCATTCAGTAATTAACTTGTAATGATGGACTTAGGTGTGTTTCACTTGCGAGGTTTGAAGTTTGTTCCCTGGTGCTGTATTAGGAATTTCTGCACGACTCGACCATCTCATGTTGCAAAGCCAAGATACTGCATGCATAGTGGCTTATTAACAAGTGGGATAGATAATTTCGCATAGAATAAACCCCAAATTACATAACGATTTTCAAATAACACGGTAATTACAGAATTTATTAAATTTGATGGGAAAGTCTGGTCTTGACTTACGTCCTTCTGCAGCACAATCTCTTGCTCCAGCGTGATTCAGTAGTGGTGGAGGAAGCTTCATTTGTTTTTGTTGCTATGCTGCGTGTGTCTCTTTGAGTGCTCATGCTGTATTTTTCTACCTTTTGCTACTATTTCCAACTTCTATGTTATAACATTTGAAATCATTTGTGGTAGTTCTTCTTTGTAACTTCATTCAACGCTGATTTCTAAAAATGAGGGGCTATACAAATTGTATTGTTAATAAAGTTAGCTATGAATTCCATGTGGGTTATTAATAATTTTAATAAACTGTCAGTCTTAATCAGAGTTTGTAATACTTCTATCGATTAGTGGCAAGCTTATATTAAAGTAACTGTGTATCTACCATTATGGAGTGTGTGTTCTTTGTTAGTTAAGGTCATTGATTTGTGACAGGAAATTTAAAGTATTCTCATGTATACAGGGAAAAGCTAAATGATGATTAAAATAATGAAATTTTATAATATGTGTATATTTAGAAGAAGCTGGTTCATGCTTATGGCATTTGTGTTTGTAATATGTAAAATACGTAGGGAAATTCCTCCGCAACGGAAGAAGCTCGGCGCTATGTAAATGGTGGTTTTGGCGGTCGAACTGGGCAGCTACTTGGTGGGAACGATACGCAGTCACTGGCTAACCATTGCACGGAACACGTCGACGAGCCAAGGGAGGCAATTGGAAGCCGCTTTGCAATGAATTTTGCCTCGGATGTGGATTCTGCTGTTGCATGGTACTCTCGGCAATACGGAATGGCTCTAACACATTGAAAACCGTAACCAAGAAGAAATTGTATATAGCATTCAAACATCAAGAGACGTGAGTACAATTAGTCGCCACATCGCTTGCCACCACTAGTTCGCCACTGCTCCACCAAATTCATGCATAAAGATATGTATCAGAGCATGGACCACTTAATTTGTGTGATTTTAATAATAATCCTATAGCTGTAAAGCTGTGTTTAGAGGCCTAACGTTAATCCTGATCATGAACCTATGCAGTTTCCCCTCCTAAGTGTTCAGATAACCGAGAATCCTGTTTCAAATGAACTAGTGATTTATTTATGTTTGTTAAATGGGCAAGGATTAGCAAGAGTTGAAGTTAGTTAGAAGGTTGCTAAAGTGATCTCAATTTATTGCAAAGTATTGTTTTGCAAAAATTTAGTGCCAGACTGTGTAAATGTTACGGTTTAAAACACCTGCTTCACAGGTGATGAAAAGAAGTTATACTCATTTGAAACTTAATTTAGCTTTGCTTGCTATAATGAACGAAATTTTGAAGTTAATCGAGCATCAGTGTTGAATAATTTGCATTGAAAAGAGTAAAACCATAAACTATTCCGAGTGAGGCTAAGAATTAAATTTAGTTGAATTGAATTTTGGTAATGAAATAGTCATAGAGTTTGACTAGTGATACAACATTAGTCTATAGGTCCCCACCATATTCTTCTCATATTAGAAAAATAGATAGACAATTATTACTACTAAGGAAATTTGATATATTTCTGTAAATGGGAGTATAAACTGTGTAATTGTGGTATTATTTATTTTTATTTGTGGTATTTATATGTCAGTTAAGTTAGGAGCCCCTCCATGATCAACTTTAGTTCAGAGTTTTCCGCAGTAATATCTCAGTAACGAGTGATGTAATGATCATGTCTGTAGCTGTTATTATTATGAGTTGCTTACAATTTTGCTTCCTATGATTACTAGTTTGTGAATTATTGATAACTGCTGCCACCCACAGCTCAGAGTGCCCTGTGTCCGTTTATACCCGGTGTGCTATGCAAAAGGGAAATATTGATGAAATTACCTTCAACAACTAACATTTAATTTTATTAAGCATATATTTTCTAATTCATGTGCCTAATTGGGCTGGTGACTGTTCTTTTTTTTCAGCCATATACGAAATTTACAAATTTCATTCAACCGCAAAGTTTAAAGCCTGTTTAGTTGTTCTGTTAAACTGCAATGTATTCAAAATTGCAGTCCGAGACCCTTATCCGTTAGACAAACCTTACAAATTCCTCTCAGAGGTGAACGTTAGCTTATGTCACGGTAGGGTAGTGTTATACGTGGCTTTTCCCGTGACAGGACTTCAGGTTAGGATGTTAGGGAAACGTATAACGACAAGCAAGTGTCGTAAGTTGACATTCAAATATTACTCACCTAAGTTGATTCCTGAAAGATGTAGATTTTGTCCATTCCTAATACGATGCGATGCGTAATGAGTGTCTCTGGAATATGTATTTCATCATCTTGCTGTCGAAGCGTTTACTGTTGTGGAATTTAATGTTAGGGCCTTGATAAAGTTTATAAAAGCATTCCACACAATCGAAATAGCATGTATGGTTACTAAGAGCGAGGTTAATATTATATTAACGACTTTCTTCCTCAATTTGATACATCAGAAATGATATTATCAGCTTACATTATTACTTTTGTACAGTCGTAGGGAGTCCTCAATGGAGGCGATATCGATCCTTGTCTTCACGCTGCCAAGCGAATGATAAGAAGAATGCTAGTTTTCGCAGTACTGTACCTCTTTGCCGCAGGCGGAGTAACGGAACTGCAAGTTCATTACTCGGATGGTAGACTGTTGTTTTCGAGACAGCCAGACGTGGTATTTTCTAGTCATAAAGCTCTTTAAGTTTAGTGTTTAATGTGTGGGAGTTACGAAATGAAATAAGGAGACTGAAAGAAATATTTTCGGGGGTTTAGTAATTGGAGATCCTGGTCCGGTTGTGTGACTAGGGCACGTAAATCAAACTGAATCCATTAACGTTGGATACGAGGAAACCATTAAGAAAGAACCAGAGTTAGAAGCAAAACCAGGAATGTCTGGAAATATAAACCATTTGTTGAGCATGTTGATGAGTAAAATTGATCCTCAGTCCGAATCAGTAAAAGCACACTCCAAATCAATTAATGCTAAGTCCACATCAATAAAAGGTCAATTCGAATCAAGCAATGCTCAATGCAAATAAATTAACAGTAAAGTTGATGCAAAGCTAGTAGAACGGACGATCAGGACAAAGCAATAAATATTGTTAACAATAATATTAAAGTTGGTAACACGAAAGTAGATGAAATCAAGAAAGAAATAATTTTAATGAATACCGAAATTGGTAACCTTAAGCAGCACATGAGAGATTTACAGTCAAAACTAGAAAGTATAAATAGCCGTTTTGAGACGGAAGTAAAATGGATCGAACAGAAAGAGAAACAGACTGTATTTCCCATTGTTAAAAATTATGTAATTGGAAAGGTAGAATTTGAGCACGGGGGCAAAACATTTGAAGTCACGAAACAGAAGATTACTACTAAATGGATGCAGGTGTGATGTAGTAGGACCTATGTTTCCTTTACCAGCGGCTATGATGGAAGTAACTCTTTTTAACGTGACACAGCCACAGCTGTACTTGCCAGATGAACCGCTGGAGGTCTTATCCGAACAGAATCTTACGTTTCTGATTGATACCTGGCAGAAAGGTCTGGACAACTCCTTACGCCAAGTGACAGCAACACAAGATGGGTGGATAACTGCAGGACAAATGCTACAACATGTAGAGCAGTATCAGAACACGAGAAGTCAGTTAAAAGTGACTTTTAAGTGTCGCAATTTCTAGCGCCATGATGATTTTGATTTTTCTCTGCCTATTTTTTTTTTATATTTGAGGTGACAGCGTGAGAAAACCCGATCCATGGGTAATACAAGTTGTGGTAGATTGGTTTCCCAGGGAACGGGGTGAGAGACAGATCGACTTATTTAATACAGTTCTTATGCAACAGTTAGGAACAGACAAACTGTGGTAACTGTAAAGATACAGAATATAGTTGTAGTCAAAACAGGTTAATTGGTTGAAGTAAGAGACGAGGAACTGGGTATTCTGCATGAAGGGAGACACAGTAGTGGCGTTACACACTATTTTACGTAAATGTATTAAAACTTTACTGCAGAGCGACTGAAAGAAGCATGGAGGCCACCACGGAGTATTGCGGTAATCGCACTGGCTGTTAGTCACTCTATGTTGCCATGTAGGGCGTCATAACAGATGCGCAAGTGGTTTGCGAAGTGAGGATAGCTGAGCGCAGTGGTAAATTTCCCTGCGCAGCAAAGAACGATGCAGTAATCAGGCCATTGCCACCGTACTCAAAATAGTCTCTTTGTTATGGGCGACGTCACTAAACACCAGAATTTGAAGAAATAAATGGGCACTAACGGAGTATAATCGAGGGTGTATTCGAGGACAGGACATCATTCGATTAGGGACTTGGTAATCGCCAAGTAGCTACTCCGCGACGCTGTAGCACCGGTGTTTGGCGAGACGACGGGGCACCACCAGCAGCAGCCTCCGGTTCGAGACCAGGCTGTATCTGTCAACGCTCTGGGCCCTTGGTTTCACAGCCCCGCCATCCTGCTGTCCGTGCCTCCTATCGCCGATGTTGAGGCAGTTCGCGTCTCTTGGTGCGCCGGCTTGGCGCCTAATCAAGTCATGCGGGTTGCGTCAACAACTCGCTAGGCGCTCAGCGGTCAATGCTGCACTTTGTTTTCGAATTTTTTCAAACTGTTGCATCCTTGATCCCTCGGTTCGCGATGTACTTCTAGCAGTTAAAGAGGTCAAGGACAAACTTTATTAATAATTATAATACAAAGTAATAACTCCAGTTACAGATACATTTTCAGCAAGCACACCAAGTCCTTTCATCCATACATGTATTTTTTAATCGTTACTAACTTTTCTACAAGAACGCGTATAAAATGTAAATGGCATATTACTATAAACATAACTAGGTCTACTACCCGTACGCGCGTACTGTCTAGTGCAACTACAGCGCGCGTACGGGATAACCACTTTTTTGGCCGAAAATGAAATTTCTCAAATTGAAGAACTAATATAACCAAAGACATCTACTTTTAATGCTGATTAACCTCATACTACTTTTTTCTGTTCTAAATTGGTGTTTACTACACTAAAATACCATATTTACTTTGAGTCTCCTATGCTGCAATGTATAAGAACTATAATTTAGGTGCCTTAAGCTCCGACCGCTGAGGTCATCAACCGCTAAACGTACGCCACAACGCCAGCCACCATCCGCCGCCTGTACGAGGGCGCGGATCAGGAACCTCACAGCCTCCTCCGCCAACTCGCAAGGAAGAGCAGCGGGGCTGTCGTCCGGTGTGTCACTCTGCTGGGAACCACCGCAGTCACAACTGGCCGTGGCCTTTCCGTGAGCCCTGATGCAGTGTCTTCTGGCGCCGTCGTAACAGCCGACACCATCTGCACCATCCACATCTGAGGAGGGGAGGCGTGCCTACCTAATGCAAAATTGAAGATATCGTGTTAACGTACTCCCAAGCTGGAAAAATAGCTTTTGCTGCCGCAACATGGCAAATTGTCAGCAGTGGGGAGGACCCTAGAGCGGCGATAGCAGTTACAAATAAACTCCTGAGGGTCACCACGCTCTCACAATTTACAACTAGTCACTGCAACGTCGTGGACCTTCAGTCCCCAGTGGGAGCAATTATTCTCATAAACACGTACTTCCAGTACGGAGACGAGATTGAGCAGCATTTAGAACACCTGGTAAGAGTTACCACGGCGTTGCGGGGACGGAAGATAGTCATAACAGCTGACATCAATGCAAAATCCCCCCCCCCCCCCCCTGTGGTACAGCGGCACCAGAGATACAAACGGTGATAAAGTGGAAGAGTTTATCATGGCTTCACAGCTCGTGGTGGCCAACAAGGCGGGTAATCCTCCTACCTACGCAGCAGGAGGAGGACAGGGCACGAACACAGACGTAACCCTAACATCTCATAATGCAGCAAAATCTCATACAGAGCTGGAAAGTCGTGAGCAATGCCAACACGAGTGATCATAATTTAATAACCTTCACTCTAGGTGAAAGGGAGTGCCGCTGGACCATGAGGTGGGAAGTACAATTCAATTATAACAAAGCGAATTGGGAACGCCTAGCAAGGGAGTGCGACATTCCTGCTTTACCGAAAGGTGACGTACATCAAGACATAGACGTGGACGAAAGAGCTGACGAACTGGTGGGCGCAGTGCACAGAGCGGTGAGGGCCGCTGTACCAACCAGGAGGAAGGCCATGGCGGCCTCACCGTCACCATGGTCGGCCGAATTAGAGGAACTACGTCAATCTGTCAGGGGCTAAGGAGGAACTACCAGCGCAGTGTCGTCTGGCTGGAAAGGCAAAGATGGCAGTTGCAATATACGGAGGCCAAGCAGAGATTTCAGAAGGAACTACGCGAAGTGCGAATGCGTAGCTGGGAGAGCTACTTGTTGAACCAGTTGGCCTTAGACGCGTGGGGTCTCCACTATAAATTAGTGAGGGAAAAAATCCGCTCTCCCCTGGAGCTATCAACAGTCAGGCAGGGGGACAGGATGACGGAATCTTGGCAGGACACTGCAGAGGTCCTTCTCCGATCCCTGCTGCCTTACGACAATGCGGATGAAGAAACCGTAAGCCAGCAGCAACTGCGAGATACAGACCTAGAAGATTACAACAATGACACGGCAGTCTACCACTTCTCGGAAGAGGAGGTGGCTGCACAAATAAGATCCCTAAAAAGAGGGAAAGCTCCAGGACCAGACGGCATTGTGGCTGAGGTGGTGCAATTTCTGGCACCCCAGTTAATTGCGCCGCTGACTCACCTCTTTAACGAGTGCCTCAGACAAAGGAAGTTCCCCAAGAGGTGGAAAACCGCGAACGTGGTCATAATAAAAAAGGGACCAGAAAAAGATCCGGCCGAAGTCAAATCATACAGGCCAATCTGCCTACTGGACCTGTTCGGGAAGCTTCTGGAAAAACTGCTGGCTGACAGATTGACGGCTCACCGGGTGCTGTGCGAGATGAGCGACAGGCAGTTCGGCTTCAGGCCGGGGCGGTCGGCATCTGATGCTATCGCTCTGGCGGCTGAGGTCTGTGGCTCAACCCCGCATAAGTACGTCTTCGGCATCATGGTGGATATCAGTGACGCCTTCGACAACCTGTGGTGGCCTTCACTCTTCTCCTGTCTCCGGGAGAAAGAGTGTCCAGGGCCGCTATATGGGTGTCTGAGGAGCTATTGTAAGGACCGGGAGGTATGGCTATCATCCCCTAGCGGGAGAATGGGGGTGTCCCCAAGGTTCTGTTCTGGGACCCCTTTTCTGGGACATCCATATAGAACCATTGCTAGACAGACTACAGCAAAGTGATGAAGTGCTAGAGGTGATAGCCTACGCAGATGACCTCCTCCTGCTGGTCGGCTGTCGCAGCCGAGAGGACAGCGAACCAAAGATCGAAAGGGTCATAGAGAAACTGCACCAATGGTGCCCAAATGCAAAGATGAAAATATCTCCGAGTAAATCTACATACTTCCTGCTAAAACGTCAGCTTATCAGGAATCCCACTGTTAGAATCGATGGCTCACCAGACGCGATACTTGGGAGTCATAATTGACGAGAGATGGAACTTCGGAAGACACATAGAAACCGTAACCCAGAGAGCTCTCCAACTACTAAACAATCTCATCTCCATTGGACATAAGAGATTTCATCTCCCTCCTCATCTCATAAAACTTTATCATAATATTATTCTAACCTCAGTAGTGGGTTACGGCTTGGGAGTCTGGGCGCACAGACTCACGCGGGTCGTGCCCGCCATGACAGTGAGAAGAGTCCAAAGAAGCATGATTTTGAGATAGGTGTGGGCGTACAGGACATCACCAGGGGGAGCTCTGTTAGTCATAATGGGGCTCTGCCCGCCAGATATAAAGATACGCGAACAAGCGGCATGGTACTGGGCCAAAAAAGGGAACAGGGAGAAAATAATAGAGATCATGGGTGTGAGGGTAGAGGATAAGAGAGAAACACAAAACAGAGGGGAGGATCTTTGGCAGAGGGTTTGGGAGGAAGAAGAAACGGGGAGAAGAACCTTCCAGTTCTTACCTGACGTAAAAGAGCGTGGGGGCATGAAATACTTTGAACCTACACGAGGACTCATTCACTTTCTCACTGGTCATGGACCCTATCCGACATATCTATGTCGGTTTGGGAAAAGGGCAACCCCCGAGTGTGACTGTGGCGTGGTGGAGGGAACTCCCGACCATGTGGTTTTCGAGTGCCCTCTCTTCAATGATGTCGCGACGACACTCCGAGACAGACTTCCGAACAATGACACATACCATCTACTTAGACAAGAAGACACTTTTCATACTTTGAATGCTCTGGCAGATGAGGTATCACGGGAAGTGTTAACAGAATACCTGAGGGACCAAGAATAGGTACCAATTCATAGACCAACCGATTAAGACCTGATCCCATTCCCATACCGCCTGTGCGTGGAATGGCCTACTCCCATCAGTTGGAAACCGCCACGTACGGGATTTGGGGGGCGTTGGGGGGGTCAATTACCACCGATTATGACTAAAAGCACCGATGATGACGTATATTAAGTTAGTATTTAGTAGGACTTAGATTAGGACATTAATTTAGGAAACTGCAGCGAATACTAACCTTGGCCAGCCCAGTGCCAGGGGCATGCTCCTCGGGGTTGGCAAGTGGAGCCTGGCTATTCCAAGTAGGTTTGTATTTTAATGGAACACCTGTGACGCTGCAGTTAGTAGTCATTTCTAGGTTAGATAATTAAATAAAGTAACTTAAACTAAACTGCCCATTGTTGTAGAAAACTACCATACTATAGTAGTTTAAACTGTAGTTCACTAACATAACTGTCATATCAAGCTGCATTATAACCCAATTCCTTGTATCAATTAATGGCCCACTAATCATGTTAGGAGGTGGGTTAATATGTATAATTAGTATTGTTGTGGAAGTATGGTGTTAAATTAGCCACAGGATTTCCACTGGGTCCCCACCATCTACGGCATCACCACACATTCACCATCTAATGCAGAGGTGCTACTACAGAGTGGTATATGCCTTGTTAGTAGACTTTCTTTTGAAAGGTTACGTGTATCATATTCAAGAGACTGTCAATACTGTCTCCTCATTATCTCTGTGACACCCTCCCAAGGATCAAACAAACCTTTTGCAATTCGTGCTGCCCTTCTCTGTATACATTCAGTATCCCCTGTCAGTCCTATTCGGTATGGGTGACACACACTTGAGCAATATTCTGGAACTGGCCATGCAAGTGATTTGTAAGCAGTCTCCTTTGTAGACTAATTGTACTTCCCCAGTGTTCTGCCAATAAACCGAAGTCTACCAGAAGTTTCACTCATGACTGAACCCATATGATCACTCCATTTCATATCCGTACTGTTATACCCAGGTGTTTGTATGAGTCGGCCGATTCCAACGTCAACTAATTGATGGTATACTGACAGGTTACTACGTTTCTTCGTTTTGCGAACCGCACATTCTACATTTTTGAACATTTGAAGCAAGTTTGCAATATCTGCACCACTTTCAAATCTTATCCAGATCTGACTGAATATTTATTTAGATTCTTGGAGACAGTTCTTCATAGCAGATAACTGCATCATCTACAAAATATCTGAGTATCTATTAATGTTGTCTGTAACGTCATTTGTATATGTCATGAACAACGAAGGTCCCAACACATTTACATGTGGCAGAGCTACAATGACTCCTAAATCTGACGATGACTCTTCATCCAAGATAACATGATATGTCCTCCTAAGGAAAAAGTACTCAATCTAGTCACAAATTTCATCTCATGGCCCCATATGATCGTACTTTTGACGGTACGCAGCGGTGTGGTACTGAGTCATATGCTTTCGGAAATTAAGAAATACTGCAGCTACCTCACTGCCTTGATCCGAAGCTTTCACCACGTCATGTGAGAAAAGTGCGAGTTGGGTTTCACATGATTGATTTTTTCGGAATCCATACTGGTTGTCAAGGAGGAGGTCATTCTTTTCTCGATATCTCATTAAGTCAAGGATATAGGACGGTAATTTTATGGATCAATCCAACTACCCTTCTTGTAGACTAGTGCGGCTTTGTGTTCGAGGGATCTACGACGGATTATAGTTATAAGACGGGCTATTTCAGCCGAAAATTGAGTATAAAATGTGATAGGGATTCCATCGGGGACTGGCGATTTCCTCGGTTTTAACGACTTCAGATGTTTCTCAACACCACTGACGCCAATACTTATTTCATTCATCTTTTTAATGGTACAGGGGTTAAATTGGGGTAATTCTCCTGGCTTTCCCTTTGTAAAGGAACATTTGAAAAATGGCTCTGAGCACTATGGTACCTACGACCGTAGCGTTCGAGCGGTTCCAGACTGAAGCGTCTAGAACCACTCGGCCACACCGGCCGGCCTGTCGCTCCGCGGATGGATGTTTGGTTACCGTGTTGTGGATGGCGACCATTTACCGTGAACAGTATATCAAGCCATTTGAAGAATCGCTACTACCCTCTGCCTTTCTGGTTGCAGTTGTGTTTTCTAAATCGGTACAGTTCACATTCCACCTGACGTGGTTGGCGGATGTAGTCCTGCCAGCACTCTACATTTCCGTCCGATGTAGAAACAAATGATGAGCATATGAGCATCTTGTCTTGCGTGTGACTAAGTGTAGGGTACGACTGACGAAAAACCCGTTCTTATTGTACCCTTGTCACTAAATTTTGCTTTGGTTTATCGCCCTACAGCTTTGGGTAACGTTCGCTAGTAACCGATATTTTGGCCTCTGTTCTTAATGTGAATCAGCATGCCTTGTAAATTGAACATGACAAAGTTATTCTTAAGCCTGTTGTATAGAGGCATATATTTTTCCCAGCCCAAGTCTTATTATTACTTGGTCTAATTATACATGAGCGTAAGTATACATTACCGTAAAAAGTGTACAAGTCTGAATGCTCAGGGATTAAAACTATTATAAAACATTAACACCTTCAAACGCATCTTAACGTTAAAGCACTCGCGATTCGTATGTAAAACGGGAACAGTTTACCTTACTTTCTTATATTAAGGCGAAAGAATGTGCGATCTGTAATTTATTTCCGTTGTGTAATTTTAGTGTGTATCTTCCGTGTGTTTTACTGTCTGAGCTGAATCAGTCAAAAATGTGATGCGTGGGCTGGGCTCAAATTGGTCATCTTATTTTAGCTAGTCCTTTCATTTTTAGCTTCGATTTTTTTTTCACTACTACCCATTAAAATTGCTACACGAAGAAGAAATGCAGATGATAAACGGGTATTCATTGGACAAATATATTATATTAGAACTGACATGTGATTAAAAAAAAAAAAAATGCTTCAAATGGCTCTGAGCACTATGGGACTTAAAAACTGTGGTCATCAGTCCCCTAGAACTTAAGAGTTACTTAAACTTAACTAACCCAAGGACAACACACACATCCATGCCGGCGCCAGCATTCAAACCTGCGACCGTAGCGGTAGCGCGGCTCCAGACTGTAGCACCTAGAACCGCTCGGCTACAACAGCCAACCATGTGATTACATTTTCACGTAATTTGGTGAACAACCACCTCTGGCCGTAATAACGGCCTTGGTACACCTGGGCATTGAGTCAAACAGAGCTTGGATGGCGTGTACAGGTACAGCTGCCCAAGCAGCTTCAACATGGTACCCCAGTTCATCAAGAGTAGTGGCTGGCGTACTGGCGTATTGTGACGAGCCAGTTGCTCGGCCACCATTGACCAGACATTTTCAGTTGGTGAGATATCTGGAGAATGTGCTGGCCAGAGCAGCAGTCGAACATTTTCTGTATCCAGAACGGCCCGTACAGGACCTGCAACATGCTGTCGTGCATTGTCCAGCTGAAGTGTAGGGTTTCACAGGGATCGAATGAAGGGTAGAGTCACTGGTCGTAACACATCTGAAATGTAGCGTCCACTGTTCAAAGTTCCATCAATGCGAACAAGAGGTGACCGAGACGTGTAGACAATGGCACCCCATACCATCACGCCGGGTGATACGTTACTTTGGCGATGACGAATACACGCTTCCAATGTGCGTTCACCGCGATGTCTCCTAACACCTATGCGTCCATCATGATGCTGTAAACAGAACCTGGATTCGTCCGATAAAGTGACGTTCTGCCATTCGTACACCATGGTTCGTCGTTGAGTACACCACCGCAGGCGCTCCTGTCTCTGATGCAGCGTCAAGGGTAACCGCAGCCATGGTCTCCGATCTGATAGTCCATGCTTATGCAAATGTTGTCGAACTGTTCGTGCAGATGGTTGTTGTCTATCAAACGTCCCCATCTGTTGACTCAGGGATCGAGACGTGGCTACATGATCCGTTACAGCCATGCGGATAAGATGCGTGTCATCAGCTGTGATACGAAGCCGTTGGGATCCAGCACGGCGTTCCGTATTACCCTCCTGAAGCCACCGATTCCATATTCTGCTAACAGTCATTGGATCTCGGCCAACGCGAGCAGCAATGTCGCGATACGATAAACCGCAATCGCGATAGGCTACAATCCGCCCTTTACTAAAGTCGGAAACGTGTTGCTACACATTTCTCCTCCTTACACGAGGCATCACAACAACGTTTCACCAGGCAACGCCGGTAAACTGCTGTTTGTGTATGAGAAATCGGTTGGAAACTTTTCTCATGTCAGCACGTTGTAGGTGTCGTCACCGGCACCAACCTTGTGTGAATGCTCTGAAAAGCTAATCATTTGCATATCACAGCATCTTCTTCCTGTCGGTTAAATTTCGCGTCTGTAGCAGGTCATCTTCGTGGTGAAGTAATTTTAATGGCCACTAGAGTATAAATCTGTTATTTTTATGGTCTGTGTATTACATGAAAATTTTGATATGATTTTTTACATATTTAAAACTTACATCTTCCGAAAGTAAAAAGAAAAATACGGAAAGTTACCTGAAATGTTTAAAATCAAAATCTGAAATATTTTACTCATTAAATTCTCCTCTGTCGATTCAATAACTATTTTCAGAACTTAATTTTTTATTATTGTTTGTGTTTTTTAGGGACACCGAGGCAAAATAAAGACGATATGTTCAAGATCTTACCATTCAACGATCCAGCTCCCTATCATTTTATGGATCTTATCCGATTAATGTAAAACAACAAGAATAACGAGTGACATCATTTATCTCTGAATAAGTACAGAAATTTTAAAAGCTAACATTTTAGCTTAGCTTTTACTGTGACTGTTACAGATATACAATGAAACAAAAACTTTAGGTTATCAGTCACCATTTATTTATTTCCACAACGCGTTTCGAAGATTTAAACCTCCTTTTCTAAAAGAACAGCAGACTTACCTCACTCACAAAACTCAACAGATCCACCCAAAAACGAACAGTCAATTATTAGGTGTATGTCTGTGTTCATAACTCTAATTACTTATTAAGGTTTCACTTTAACCTTTGCTTAGTTATAACATCTCATCTTAACACACCCGCAGCTCAGGCATAACCAAAACGTTGTTCTCCTGTCACTCCCTTCATCCTTTAGCTATAAATCTCAGCCCAACCCCTCCACCTGCCACCACCCACCCATCCACAACACACACACACACACACACACACACACATACACACACACACACACACACACACAACTCCCTCTCGCACACGCTCTGTGTGATTTACTAATAACAATAATACACATTTTAATGCATAATTTGGACACTGAAATATTATTCGTTATGTTTTCGACACGTCACCTGATTACGTGCATGTGTTCAAAGTGTAGCCTATATAGGAGCAACAGAATGAATTGGTTTTCCTGTGGCGATATTAACATATCTATTTAACTACACAACCAAAAATCTTACAGTACTTAAAGACTGGCTCTGATATATTATTTTTTATTTGCTGTATATTCTTTGCACTTTGAAACAGTGTTTCTGTTTTTGCCATATGTTCTTCGCACTTATTATCTTGTAGACGACATTTGTGTCTACGAAGTGCAATGGTTTATGTGTGATACCTCACGACTGAGACATGAGAGCCTGTGGGCACTGGAGGTATTCGATTTTATTTATCTTTCTTCTACATTTACATCTACATTCAATGTTTAGTCGAAGGCATCCACAGATCAATGTTCTGAAACAGACTTTTGCTTTTCTCTACTACACTGTACCACAGGTTACTCCGGAGACGTAACTCATACATGTCAGACTAAAGACACATAAATCAACCTGGTCGTGGAGGTTTTAACATTGGAAACGCTTTGTGGCAATAAGCAAGCGGAGACTCGCAACACAGAATTTCTTGTTTCATTGTCAATGGCAACAGTAGAAAAACAGATTTATGTTTCCTTACTTTACTTTGTCATTCATGTGAAGTTTCAAGATTCCAAGAAATATTCTGTCAACAGTTTGGTTTGAAAATATAGTAACAACTTTCAGTTTTAGTCATTTCGCGATTGGAGACGTATTCCTTCACCTAATAGCTTTTTTATTGAACACAAGTACCATGGTTTAGTGGATATTTTGAAGTGATCTGAGTAATGGCGAAGGTAAAAAGTGCAGTGGATGTGCAAATTCTTACAGGGTGATCCAGCATAATAAATGCTGATCATTTAGGAATAGGACTACTGCTCTAATAATGATTCAGTCAGTTTTAGGTCGCTGTTAAACGTATTTTAAATGCCAAGTCATTAAATCTTTGGTAAAAATCGATCACTACAGATCTATTTGTCGCAATATTAACCTATTATTTTCCAGTGCGAATACGTGTGTATTGTTGTGTGTCATTAAATCACACAATAGTGGTAGCGCAACAAGACATACGGAAGCTAAAGTGTAGTTCACAAAAATGGCAAAAACATACGCGTTACGTTCGGCTTTCTGTTGAAATATAAATTTCAGACTAATACTTAAAAAATTACAATTACAAATCAAACGAATCCTATTACATACTGATTTACAACAATATATTGCCTCACATCTAAGAAAATGACTGACTGTAGAAGTAAGATGTAGGTTTACAGTACGAGGCTGCCAGACTGTACTGCATAGGCTGACTTGTTTAGTGTCTGTGCTCTTATACAGTGTTCTTACGTAGGATACCGGTCATTTTTGAAATCGGCGTTTTTGAATGCTTTGTGTATCAGTGAAAGGACGTGTATCGAGTTCTCCGGTGCGAGAAAACACGTAGTCTGTAGGTTTCGTGACGTATGGAGTGAACTGATGTTTTAAAATGAAGAAAGATACCTACGGGTTCAGACATATGAACACTGACGGAAAAAAAATCGCAACACTGAAAAATAGAGTAATGGAATTTCGGGAATAATTTGTCTAGGTAACATATTTAAGTGATTCACGTCGCAAGATCACAGGTTAATGTGAGCGCGTGATAAGCCATTGCAAACGTGAAACGCTGGTGTATTAGTAACCGACGTAGCCGCCAGAATCTTGATTGCGAGCATGCAAACTTGCATTCATTGTGTTCTGCAGGTTCGGGATCTAGGTTTGCAGATGAAGTTTGATGCCTGTTGTACTTGGTCGTTCACGACAGGACGGTTAATGCTGGTTGCGAATGACGCTGGAGTTGTCGTCCGATGATGTCCCAAATGTGCTTGATTGGAGACGGATCTGCTGATGAAGCAGGCCAGAGCAACATGTTGACATTCCATAGAGCGTGTTGGGGTACTAAAACAGCGGTGTGTAGGCGTACGTTATACTTGTTCATGAACAACACAACAGTTCGAATCACGAGACTGACGTACAAATTTGCTGTCAGGGTGCGTGGGATAACCGCTCAGTGCTCCTGCTATCATACGAAATAGCATCCCTGACTGTAACTCTAGGTGTTAAGTCATGTGTGTCTAGCACGTATACTGGTCGGTTGCAGGTCCTCAACTTTGCTCCTTCTAACCAACACATGGCACCAAGGCAGAACTAGCTCTTATCACAAAATGCAGCAGAGCTCTACACTGCCCCTCAAATAATCTCTTGCTTGACACCACAGAAGTTGCAAATGGCGATGGTTTGCCATGTGTGGACTGCACGCTACGGGGAATCTGGATCGGAGCTGTCCTTGACGTAACTGATTTGTAACAGTTCTTTGAGTCACTGTGGTACCGACTACTACTCCAACTGTTGCCGCAGATGGAATACGATACGCCGAACACGATGGTCCTCTCGGTAGCGCCGCGTGCCTGTCCGGGCCTCAGTCTTCGTGCGACAGTGCATTCTCATTACAACCGCTACCAGCTATCATGTAGGGTGGCTGCATTCCTGTCACTTTTTTCTACATTATCGCCGAAGGAACATTGAGCATCTCTTAGCCCTATTACACGACCTCGTTCAAACTCAGTGAGGTGTTGAAAATGGCGTTTTCGTCACCGTAAAGGTATTCTTGACTAACATAAACTCACCTCGTCCATTCTTAAACCAACCCTCACGACCGTTACAGCTTGTATTTAAAGCTAACCTGATTTGCATCGTCGTAGTGACGCTAGTGGTTCCACTTTTATGCTTCTGCCATGAGATCTGTATAGACGTCGTCCGCCTGCTTATCTCGGTGGTAACGTGCTTCCCTCCCGTGCAAGCGGGCCCCAGGTCCGATTCCTGGCCGGGTCGGACATTTTCTCTCGTCGTGGACTAGGTGTGGTGTTGTCGTCATCATTTCATCCTCATCACCGGCACGCAAGTCGTCCAGTGTGACGTCGACTGCGACAAGACTTGCACTTGGTGGGCGAACTTACCCGAATGGGACCTCCCGGCCAACTATGTCTTACACTCATTTCATTTCATTTGTGTATGTGTCATCTTTCAGATGCAAAAACTCGCTTACCAACCTTTTTTTATTTCGCATAACTCTTCCTCGGTGATGCGATTTCTTTCCGGCAATGTACGTTAAAAACTGCGACGTAGGCAAATAAATACCCCACTAAACAAAAAACAAATAGTATATTTCATCACGTGACTAAAATGTTAAACACTGATGAGATTGACAACAGTGCACTGGAATCGCATGTGTGATTCAGCAAATTGCAACACAGGAAGGTGGGGCACGATTAAAGAAATACTGCGATAAGCTGTAGACAGTCAAGCTTCATATCAATAATTAAACTTTACGTTAACTGTGGTTTCTATATGCGTACAATTCGTAGGAACTCTTTTCGCTTCAGAAAATAAATCATTTATATGAACAGCCTACAATGCTGACTACTTGTTGGTGTATGTGATTGTAATAATTTATCATTGGACTAGACGTTTTCGTCACCCTAGAGGCATTCTTGACTAACACCAAGACATTTGCGCTCTGTCATCCTAATAGACTAATGCTTACTTTGCCCTCTCACAGTCTGGTGATAGTCAACAAAGGATAGTATTAGACAAGATAGCATTACAAATTAACACTGTGAAAGTGAGAAAACGCATGTGGTACTATAACGTCACATTCATACAGTAGAGCGACAAAAACCCACTGTATTGCGATGGCCAAAGAATAAAAAATCAGTTTTTATACATTCTTTCATAATGATTGTTCTATAGATTTCATTAAGGGATAGAGCTTTTGTTGATGTATAAGTAGTGAAGACATGTTATAACATCGAAAAGTGATTACTTAAAATTTTTGTGGTGGCTTTTAACACCAGATAAGTACCGAGTTAAGTCACCCCATACAGGTGGCTTACGTAGTAATTACAAACGCCATGACATCGATAAAGAAAAATCTGTGGCAATTTACATCAACAGTTGTTTAAATAGGAGTACATATTAAGAACAATTGAAGATTAAGCTAGCTATACATACGGAATTTTTTAAGATAAAAAAATATTTCTTTCAGCGATACAGTGAATTCACTTTATTAAAACTTTGACGTACGAATAAGTAACACCGACATACGCACAGGGATTTTATCCACAGTGAATAATTCTTTTAATATTATGAATCACATCTTATTCCTTTTATTTTCTGAAATCCATTACATTTTAACGAAAAAGGGAAATCATTCTCACTGACATGACATGGGCGATAGGTATGGAAGCAACGTCGCTAAAGGGCACACGCAACCGGGTGGTTTCCTGCAGGACTAAAAGGGCGGGGAAGTGAATCGAGAAGTTGGCAACAGATACGTGTGGCGTGTGGACGGGACGGGAGAGTCTCCTATCTAAAAACACTGCAGAGATGCATAAAACATGAGGCCAATTTATAAGGCTTTCGGCGGACTCTGAGAGAAAATATCGATTATAAAGAGACCCATATGCGTGATGCAGCTGTAGGGATAAGATGCATCTTTAATGGACGCAATGCTTTCACTGGGAGAAGACGCTCCCAGTGAGGTCCCAGGAGAAACCGAAAATGTTTAACACTCTGAATGACCGATAATATTTTACTATGAGCCTCAAGGCTACTGTAGTTATATGGAAGTGTTAAAAAGTAATTAACAGTATTTACCATTTTGGAAGATGATACACTAATATACGATTTTTAAACGATTGTCGAATTGTGGCTTATTTCGATCAAAATAGAAAATGAAAATAAAGAAATGGAAACAAATATCTTCGTACGTTGATGATGGGAACATTCGCCGCCGCTAAAAAGATCGCAACACCAAGAAGAAGTTGTGCGATCTTAACGAAAGTTAACAGACTTGTCACTACATCTGAAAGATTATGTGTATTCAATATTCGCGTCAGTCTGGTAAGAGTGGCGCTTGTAAGAGGATGCAGATCAGGTTTGCTTTAAATACGTTGTAACGGCTGTGAGTGTTGGTTACCTTTGAGACAGGACGTGGTGAGCTCATGTTACTCAGGAATGCCTTAAAGGTGACAAAGACGCCATTGTCGCGATCTCACTGTTTTTGACGAGGTCGTGTAATAGGGCTACGAGATGCCGCATGTTCCTTCTGCGATACTCCAGAAAGACTTGGAGGGGATGTAGCCACTCTATGTGTTTTCTGCCAGTGGTGGTCACGAGGATGTACGATCACAAGAAGACGGGCCTCCGGACGGCCACATGGCACTATCGAGAAGGAAGACCATTGTGATCGGAGTATGGCTCTGGAGTATCGTACAGAATCTGCAGTTGCAGTTTGAGGAGTAGTTGGCACCACAGTAACACAACTAACTGTTAAACATCGGTTGTATCAAGGTCGGCTCCGAGCCAGAAGCCCTGTGCATTTTACTGACCCCAAACCACTGCCATTTGTGACATCAGTAGTGGCAAGCAAGAGCACATTGGAGGGCAGGATGGAGGTGTGTTGCATTTTCTGATGAAATATGCTTTTGCTTTGGTGCCAGTTATGGCCATGTGTCGGTGAGACGGAGGCCAACTGGCCTGCAGCCAACCTATAAACAGTGGAACTACAACTGGAGCTATCATCTGGTGTGCGACTTTGCATGACAACAGGAGCACTCTCGGGGCTATCCCAAGCTCAACGACTGCAAATTTGTACGTCAGTCTGCGATTAGACGTGTTGTGCGGCCAATCATGAACAGTATTTCAAGGCGTGTGTCCCACCAGGATAACACTCGCCCACATAGCGCCTTTGCAAGCCAATATGCTCTACAAAGTATCGACATCTTGCCTTGGCCTGCTCGATCGCAGGATCAGTTTGAAGTAGAGCACATACGGGGCATCAGCGGATGACAACTTCAGCTTCATCCACAAACAGCATTAAGTGTCCCTGTACTGACCGCCCAAGTGCAACAAGCATTTAACTCCACCCCTCAAACTGATAACCGGCACCTATGCAACACAACGCGTGCACGTATGCATGCTTGCATTCGACATTGTGGCTGTTACACCGGTTACATAGACGTATGTATTCCAGTGTTTTCATTACTCAACTTTAATTACTCTATGATGTGGCTGTTTTTTCTGTCATTGCATGTTTCTTGCCAACTGTTGTTATTGGCGTATAAGGGAATTGTTGTGAACTATTTTAACTGTAAGCTACTTCTCACATGTACGATGTAACATATCCATCAAAGTACTACTAATGAACCCATCGTATTATTGCAACTACGTTCCAAATGCCTGTAATCTACTTACGCCAACAGCTTGTAAGGTAGCTACTCACAAGACTTGTCGTCTTGCAACCAGCTGCTCCCTAAAATTTGCCGGATCGGAAGTGAAACACCACCAACAGACAGAAATTGTGTAGAGTGTCTGCCTCATCTGTAGTCGAAATGGGTATCTGTATAACAATATGATAGTCTCCATACCTACATCTATATCACCATCTACGATACTCCATGAATTGGATACATATGAATACGTTAACACAGAGTTGAAATACATTAGTAATTTTTGCCGAACTAAATACATACAAATCGTACAACGTACCTAAATAAATTTTGTGTCACTGGTGATGAAGGACGGATCCTAATTGTTACTGGTACTCCGTAGCGGATCGCATATTATTGATACTGGTCTTGAGGAGATATTGGTACGGTCAGATTTTGAAGCAGAATACAGTTTTCTCATCGTTCGCCACGTAACAGTTGGTGTTAAATGGGAGTTCTACTTCGCAATATTGTTAAATTTCAGGTAATATCTTCTGTGTCACAGATACCCTAAAATGTTCCTCTAATCCTTGGACATAGCTTATTCTGATGTGGATGATGAGGAAAAACACACAAGGACCTATTCCTCAGATAATATCGCTATTACCTACATCGTAATTTCGTTGGAGTATGTATTACATACGTTTCCAGCTACCTAGTTCAGTAGTTAAATTGCTCGAATCACTGATTAGTTCTAGATTCTACTTGTATTAGTAGCTTTGGTGTTCATAGTGATGTCGCACTTTTATGTTGAGCTAGATGGGGTTAATGAAAGAATGGTATTGATGGTTGGTAGTCCCCACCTGAGGAGGCTCGACCCCCACATTGCAAAGTCTTTTCAGTTGAACTTACACTTGGTGAGTAGCGTGTTGATGATGAAATGATGAGAAGTCCCCGAGCGGGGAAATTCTCCGACCTGACAGGGAAGCGAATCCAGGCCATCTGCAAGGCAGTTAGATGCGCTGATCACTCAACTCAGGCGACAGACAGCGTACGATGCCACTCAATAAACCACACATGTCTTATAGATCGCGCCAAATGGCTAACACCTCGGATAGTTCAGTCTTTGTTAGACGGATGTGTATTTGGCAAATCTACGTTTCCTGAGCTACGGACTGACGAGTGCCGCCAGTCTTCTGTACCGCATGCTATGGATATGCTGCACAGCGACCATCATAAGGTGCTGTAATGTAGTACGACACACGATAAGGGGATCTTGGCTTATCGATACGGATCACGAGGATGGTAAAAATCTGTATAGAGAACCCTCAAGGAGTTCAACGTACTGATAGTGTGGATCGCAAACTATGTGAATCTGTGGCTATACACAGCCTGCTGGGTGCCTATCGCTCCGCAGATGGCTAAGCATTACCTGGACAATAAGTACCTACCTGGGCGATCTTCATTCCCCCAGCTGCTCGTCGGACGTAAATGGCTCTTATTTCTGAAAATCCAAAGTCCTCCAGAGGATAGTGTGGACAGTGGGTTGAAACTACTGCCGAATCACCAACGAGAGATAGGCAGGCAGTCCTCCCTAGCAGTAAGCTGTGTACTGCTCTACTAATATTTATTTGTAATTATTAAAATGGTGGAATGCATATTCATAAAGTAATCCGTTTCCGAAGTTCAGGAAGTACTGTCACAGTGCTCAAATCAATACAGATGATTACGAATGGGGTTCTTTATTAGAAGAAAACATACCTAAAAGAGTCCATCATTTGCTTAAATGTAAGGAGTTAGGGGAATTATATGTTATGGTAGAAACATATATATTCCTTAGCTCTATCGTAGGTTTGGTTTTCTGTTGTCATATTATGAAAATAAAGAAAAAATAACTGTTGATGAAATGGCCATATCATGGAGTAACAGATGTATGAAACACGATGTGGATATGTCAATGGCGAACTTCAAAAGACGCTCATTTTCCTAAACTTTGACTTACTGAACTTGGCGCAGTATGTCAACTGCGATTGTGAGCAAACAGCAAGGAATCGAAGTTGCAAAACGAATAAAGAGTTCAAGAATGTGCCAGAGATTGAAATAACCCGTTGGGTACCTACGCTACCACATACACGAAATTTGCCTTAGTGGTTAAGGAACAAACTGCCAAGGTCGACAAGTCTACAAAGCTCCAAATAAGTACTATAAGGAAAACCACGTGCTACTGCAAGTGTAGCTGCAAACCAACGACATACATCACGAAATGAAGAGTCAGAAACTACAACGAAGTGCACTCCAGAACGCTCATTGCCGACTACGGGCTACGATTGCAGATTACGTTGCTGCTGATAAGTTGCTCTTCTAACAGCATTCCATAGGAGCAAACCAGTTGCTTTTTCACGTGTGGTTATTCATACAGTAGACACTTGTGCTATGCACGGCACTTTTTACAAAGAAAACCTCGATGTAGTCGTAGGGTCAAGTCGCACACGTCTGCTTTCGTGCCCTGCAGCTACCTCCCTAAAAATAATAAACCGTAGCTGTGATCGTGCAGTCAGATAGTCTCAGCAATGGCTAGAATTGGTAGTTCATAAAATACAGAGGAATGAAAAACAGAAGTTAAATGAATAACTTAAGAACAAAGGTTTTGTTCTAACATTTGTAATTGACGTAAACGTCAGAGAATCATATTGAATAATGGTCATTCAAGAAAGGGCATCTCAAAAAAAAAAAAAAAAGGAAACTGGTCTTACTATATGTAATTAAAATACAGACAGAAGCTACCCTCATCAAATGGAGTAAAGTTACGTTGAGAGCACTACGAGAATGGTAGCTAATCTGTAAACTAAATTTTAATCAAAGACATGTGAGAAGTAAGTCAATTTCTAATCACAATAAAGGAAATATTCGCCAGCTGAAACCAGTTGAGAGTTCAACATGAAGATTTACAAAATTTCATATGCGATATACAGGATAGTAACTGATATTCTGTCTTCAGTTCCATAGTACAAGCAGGAAAATGCTACTCTGGAGCACATTCAGACCTCTCGCAGTATAAAGTCCCTTCAGAAGTACGATAGCAGCTTTTCACTGCCCAGAATGAAACACCCCCCCCCCCCCCCCCCCACAATTGAATACCAGTCCTCCCAGAACTCGTGTAAACGTGCCCAACAACGCTCTCTTGAGATCATCACTCGAAAAGTCCGAGTCTCTACCTGACTCCCGTAGTTTTCCATTACTGTCTCCTTTCCCATTGGCTGAAGGCCTTCCCCACCAAAAATACATCGCTCTTACATTCTACTCAACTTTAAAACTCCTCAGACTAAAGTAATATATTATAACAGCATTCAAACAAAGGAATTTTATAAACATTAGGTAACATTTAGACCATTCAGAATAAGTATAAATAAGGATTTGTCCACAAATAAATAAGACAGTACACTTGCACATGTGCACTCACGATAATTGATAACAAACTGTCATCAAATACTATTAAAAAAATATTTTATGCCTGAATACAGAGGCGTCTTTTGGCACTCTTTCACAAGCTTGATGTCAGCTAACACATGCGATTGGCCAATTCTTAAATTACCATTACTTTGTATTATCAGTTGTAATTAATATTTAAATAAACTTATTGGCATAGTAAATAACTGTTCGTTAAACTAAGGCGCAATAATGACAAAATGAGAGGTGTTCGTGCTGTATTCATTTTCTATGTAACTGTGGAGGACACAACAGTCTGACAAACGTTTGCATAATGTAAATACATAAAAATCTTAATAAGTCAAGGTATAAAATAGATATAGACACCCAGCTATCAGACATGACTGCTATTGAGCAGTACTATTATCTCAGACACTGTATGATGAAATCGCATGAAGCGTCTAAGAGTTGTTAATTGAGGGGTTCATTTTGAAAATATTTAGTCTCTGTGAAATATTAACCTGTGCAGTTTTAAAGACATTGTTTGGATGCGCATCTTTTTTCGGAGATCGCAAATGTATTCCATTTTTGATGCATCTCTTGTACAAAGCCTATCAGAGCAATACTCAACAGCTGTCCAAATTCCCAGATTTGGGATTTACACATTTCTGGTGACGCCAGTAGCCTTTGTACCTAGGTTCGTCCGTACCAATCACTTAGCCATACCTACCGCAGCGCGGCAGGAGCCCCAACTCTGCTACAGTTCAGCTGTAAAAAAAAAAACCATGTTACCTCACACCAATACTATGTGGTCGAATCTCTCGCCTGCATACGCGTAACGTTACAATTGCCAAAGAAAGACAAACGTCGGGGGAATACAATGAAAGCATGGTCCAATACGCTGTATTTTGTTTATTATCGATGCAACTGGCCAGTATCACACATGAGTCATTTTAAAGCACATATATTACGTTCAGAAATAGTGACATTGTTTTATACGTCAGTTATCAATAAGATCTCGCACACTCAACTGGTTTGTAATCCAAGTTACATATTTTAAGCTTCACGATTCATTTCACATTCTAATACATCACTGGTACATGTGTATAGGTGTTGTTGTGGATGTGGTCTTCAGTCCTGAGACTGGTTTGATGCAGTTCTCCATGCTACTCTATCCTGTGCAAGGTTCTTCATCTCACAGTACCTACCGCAACGAATCTGTTTAGTGTGTTCACTCTTGGTCTCCCTCTACGATTTTTACCCTCCACGCTGCCCTCCAGTACTAAATTGGTGATCCCTTGATGCCTCGGATTATGTCCTACCAACCGATCCCTTCTTCTAGTCAAGTTATGTCACAAATTTCTCTTCTCTCCAATTCTGTTCAAAACGTCCTCATTAGTTATGTGATCTACCTATCTAATTTTCAGCATTCTTCTGTAGCACCACATTTCGAAAGCTTCTATTCTCTTCTTGTCTAAAATATTTATTGTCCATGTTTCCCTTCCATACATAGCTATACTCCATACAAATACCTTCAGAAACGACTTCCTGACACTTAAATCTATACTCGATGTTAACAAATTTCTCTTCTTCAGAAACGCTTTCCTTGCCATTGCCAGTCTACGTTGTACATCCTCTCTACTTCGACCATCATCAGTTATTTTGCTCCTTAAATAGCAAAACTCATTTACTACTTGAAGCGTCTCATTTCCTTATCTAATTCACGCAGCATCACCTGATTTAATTCAACTGCATTCCATTATTTTCGTTTTGCTTTTGTTGATGTTCATCTTATACCCTCCTTTTAAGACACGGTCCATTCAGCTGCTCTTCTAGGTCCTGTTCAGGTGAACAGGGAAACATCATATTTCTGTGCGTATGTGTGACCAAAACAATACAGAAGTATGCATGACTAGACATTTAGACGACACAAACAGAAAGCTGCCATATCGTAGTATAGCCACAGACGTTATAATATGATAAATGATATTGATAATCCTATCAGTGGGTGATCGATAACGTTAAATAAGCTACTGGTGCAATATTCACTGATGTATGATGTCTTTTATACTCATATGTGCTGTCTTACTGAAGCTCACACATCATATATCGTGCTACATGAAATATTAGAAATTACAGTACAAAGGATGAACTACAGAAGAATATGTCTGATCTTTTAATGAAGCTACCTAGCCTGTAAATAAAACAGTTGTTAGGTAGCACAAATACTCCATTGGTACATTAGAACCAGTAACACATTATGTACATACTAAGCTCACTTTTTTCACTTTATTTTTCGAACAGTTTTATAATGAAATCCGAAAACCATAACTGGATTACTTCACATCAATACAGTTATCTCAAAAATATATTACACAACAGACGTTGGAACCTACAGATGTCATGTGAAGGAGAAAGGATCTACTTTGTATTGCCTTTATGGGGCACCTAAATTACTATACAACCTGAGGTTAAATGGATGTAGTAACTACAGTTTTGGGGAAAACAGGTTTTACTTTGTAAGTCTTATGGTACTAGATGATTCACAGTCAATACATTATGTGTCATGCTACACATACAAATGTAACATCCATCGACATATTAAAACCACTAAAAGTATGGTGGAGTTCTTCATGGGGCATATCAGTAAGACTAAAAATTGAAATCTTCGTTAGTAAATTACTCATAGAAGCCACAGAATATTTAAACTAACATAAACATTCCTCTATAATACACTAAGGGATGATCTAGTACATCATATATTTTAAAAAATCCAAATTCCATATATTTGTTGTACATTAAAAAGATGCTTCAAGATAAACAGCGCATACATCTGTCTAGTGCATAAACTGCGTAGCACAAGGGAGGTTAGCATCTAAGTTATGACAACAGAAAGAGAAGTAGACTGATATGATCTGGAGGGAAGGGGAAAGGGCAAAGGAAGACCTTCAGGAGATATTCCAGATAGAGCAGATACTTCTAAAATTTTAGAAGTATTCTTCCTTGGAACAACAGCTGAGCGTCACTCCTCCCTCCCTCTCTCTCAACTTCGTCCAGTTGGTCTTTTACCACAATTCGTCCTTCCTGGAACACACCCTGATGGTCACCCTGTTCTCCAATCCATATTAGTCTGTCTTTTCTTTGTCAACTATTTAGCCACTTAGGGGACTGATGACCATAGAAGTTAAGTCCCATAGTGCTCAGAGCCATTTAGCCACTTACATTCCCTGTACTATGCACTTTGTGCATTTAGAAAGGTTTACGCACAGTTCATCTTACAGCACCCTAGCACCATACAGGAGATATATGGAATTTGTACATTTTATAAGTTTACGATGTACTAGAACATGACCTTAGTGTAGTATGTATGAATGTTTATGTTACTCTAAAATATTCCGTTATTGTTGTTAATTATTTACTAATAGAGAATACAGTTTATGTCTGACTTATGTGGCCCATGAGGAACTCAAACTTATTTTTAGTGGTTTTAATATGACAACAGATGTTAGATTTGTATGTGTAACATGGCACATGATATATCAGCTATGAAAGTAGGTTCCTCTACTTCACATATGTAAGTTCCAACGACGGTACCGTATTATATTTTTGAGATGCCTGTGAAGATGTGATGCAGCCTAACTATGGCTTTCGAGTTTTATTATAACACTATTCAAGAGATAAAGTGAAAAAATAATCATAGTGTATATATAATCTGTTACTGCTTCTAAGGTACTGTAAGGGGTATTTGTACTACCACACAATTGTTTTATTTTATAGACTGACTCGCACACCTAATTAAAAGGGCCAACACACTAATCTGTTGTAGTTCAGACTCTTTTACCGTAGTTTTTAGTATTATACAGGGTGAGTCACCTAACGTTACCGCTGGATATATTTCGTAAACCACATCAAATACTGACGAACCGATTCCACAGACCGAACGTGAGGAGAGGGGCTAGTGTAACTGGTTAATACAAAAAATACAAAAATGCACGGAAGTATGTTTCTTAACACAAACCTACGTTTTTTTAAATGGAACCATGTTAGTTTTGTTAGCACATCTGAACATATAAACAAATACATAATCAATGCCGTCTGTTGCATTACATCCGGAGATATTGTAACCTAAAGTTGACGCTTGAAACCTTCGACGTTCAGTTGCGTGTTGTAACAAACACGGGCCACGGTCGGAGAGCAGCATCTGCAGGGTCATGTTTACGACGACGACCGTGTTTACGAGTGTGGCTGTAGTGCACTGTTGTGGTTTGGTCTAGCTGTCGCAGTGTCCGAATGTAGCGCTTGCTGCTATTGTTATTCTGCATTCGTCTCCGCACGCAGACCAACTGTGGTACACCGTATTACCAGTCGTCTGTAATAGTTTAGTGTTGTAGGAACTGTGACCATGGTGTATTCGAACTCTGAAAAGGCGGAGATGATACTCATCTATGGCGAGTGTCGACGAAATGCAGCTGAAGCCTGCAGGGTGTATGCAGAACGGTACCTGGACAGAGGGCATCCAACGGGCCGCACATTGCAAAACATCTACCGCTAACTGTATGCAACAGGTATGGTCGTAGCACGCAAACGGGTCCGTAACAGGCCCGTCACAGGAGAAGCGGGTGCAGCTGGTGTGATAGCTGCTGTTGCCATGAACCCACATATGAGTACACGGGACATTGCGAGAGCCGGTGGACTGAGTCAAAGTAGTGTCATGCGCATAGTGCATCGTCACCGCTTTCACCCGTTTCATGTGTCTCTACATCAGTAATTACATGGTGATGACTTTCATCATCGAATGCAATTGTGTCAATGGGCATCAACAGAGAATGCGTTGCAGTTCTAGCTGTTTACCGATAAAGCGGGTTTCACAAACCACGGGTCAGTGAATCTACGGAACATGCGTTACTGGTCCGTGGACAATCCTCGCTGCCTCAGACAGGTAGAGCGACAGCGACCGTGGACTGTAAATGTATGGTGCGGAATCATTGGCGACCACCTCATTGGTCCTCACTTCATTGCAGGGGCCCAAACAGCTGCAACATACATCGCGTTTCTACAGAATGATCTGCCAACGTTGCTCGAAAATGTCCCACTGGAAACGCGTCGACGTATGTGGTATGAGCATGATGGTGCACCTGCACATTCCGCAATTAACACTAGGCTGACCCTTGACAGGATGTTCGACGGGCGTTTCATAGGACGTGGAGGACGCATAAATTGGCCATCCCCTTCTCGTGATCTTACACCTCTGGACTTCTTTCTGTGGGGTACGTTAAAGGAGAATGTGTACCGTGATGTGCCTACAACCCCAGAGGATATGAAACAACGTATTGTGGCAGCCTGCGGCGACATTACGCCAGATGTACTGCGGCGTGTACGACATTCATTACGCCAGAGATTGCAATTGTGTGCACCAAATAATGGCCACCACATTGAACATCTATTGGCCTGACATGTCGGGACACACTCTATTCCACTCCGTAATTGAAAACAGAAACCACGTGTGTACGTGTACCTCACCCCTCATGGTAATGTACATGTGCGTCAGTGAAAAAGACCAATAAAAAAATGTTAGCATGTGGACGTAATGTGCTGTTCCAGTCTCTTCTCCACCTAAGGTCCATCACCGTTCCCTTTGGGTCCCTACGTAATTCGGTGCTCTCCGATACACACGATCGAACAGCGGAGGAGTGGTACTCAAGCGTCAACTTTAGGTTGCAATATCTCCGGATGTAATTAACATTTTACAATGCAACAAACGGCACTGATTATGTATTTGTTTATATGTTCAGATGTGCTAACAAAACTGACGGGGTTCCATTGAAAAAAACATAGGTTTGTGTTAAAAAACATACTTCTGTGCATTTTTGTATGGTTTGTATTAACCAATTACACTAGCCCCTTTCCTCACGTTCGGTCTGTGGAATCGATTCGTCAGTATTTGATGTGGTTTACGAAATATATCCAGCGGTAATGTTAGGTGACTCACCCTGTATATGGCATGATGTGACAGTTTCGATCCTCTACTTTCAATAAGAGAGCACACGTGACAACAACGAACATAATACGCTTGATATTAGGGAGCCAGTAGTTTACTTAACGTCATTGACCTTCCACTGATAGGATTCTAAACATATTTCGTCATACCATAACGTCTGTGCCTATAAAGTGATATGGCAGCTTTCTGTTTTTGTGTTGGGTAATGGACGTTATCATGAAGACTGTTTTATGGTTTTTGTGACACATATGTACATAAACATGACGTATTTCTGTCCATACGTTAAAAGAAGCACGAAGTTTAAAATATGTAAGTAACTTGGATTGTAAATAATGTGAATATGCGAGAGCTTGTAGACAACTGATGTATAATCCAGTTCCACCATTTTTAAGATATTAAAGGTTTTCGAAAATACCTCATGGTTAATTTGGCCAACTGCCGGATGATAAATAGAATACAGCCTACTTGGACCGTGTTTTCATTCTCTAAACGCTTTGGGGTCGTGGACAACCACAGAAATAGGATTTTACTGAATGGAGTCTGCACAATCGTTAGATAAAACTTCTCTCATCATGGCTGATGAATCCCATTGACGTAGTTAATACGGTACGAAATTTGTCAGAAGGAACCTACGTCTTCCTTTGGTAGATCCTTAACTGGCGTTTTTATTTTACTTTATTTAGACGTCAACTTCCGTAGGAGCAAATTGAGTTGGATATCTCCAAGGTCATGGAACATGTCAGTACATGAAATTACAGCAGAAAGGTAATAACAGATAAAAATAAAACGTCAAGCCATAAGTTTCCGTAAATGCAATAAACAATATAACGTAATAATCAGCTTAATTTTTCAAGGAACTCCTCAACAGAATAGAAGGAGTGACCCATGAGTAAACTCTTCAGTTTCGATTTGAAAGCGCGTGGATTAGTGCTAAGATTTTAGAATTCTTGTGGTAGCTTATTGCAAATGGATACAGCAATATATTGCACACCTTCCTGCACAAGAGTTAAGGAAGTCCGCTCCAAATGCAGGTTGGATTTCTGCGAGTATTAACTGAGTGAAAGCTGCTTATTCTTGTGAATAAGCTGATATAGTTAATAACTAATAACAGCAAAGAATATATATATTGAGAGGCCAATGTCAAAATACCCAGGCTAGTGAACAGGGGTCGACAAGAGGTTCGCGACGTTACAACACTCACTGCCCGAACCGCCCGTTTCTGAGACAAAAATATACTTTTAGAATGGGAAGCGTTACCTCAAAATATAATACTATACGACATAAGCGAATGAAAATAAGCAAAGTAGACTAATTTTCGTGTCGAATCACTTACTTTAGATACTGTTCCAATGGTAAAAATGGCAGCTTTAGGTCTTTGACCAAGATCCTGAACGTGGGCTTTCCACAGCAGTTTACTATATATCTGAACACCTAGAAATCTGAACTGTTCAGTTTCACTAATCATATGCCCATTCAGTGAAATTGGGTTTTGTTGAACTGGGTGTCAGAAACTGTAAAAACTGGGTTTTACAGTGATTTAGCGTTAGTTTATGTTCTAAAACTTATGTCATGAACTACACTCTTTGAAACCGAGCCAGTCTCGCACACAACATCCTTTACTATCAACCTAGTGTCATCAGCAAACAGAGATATTTTAGAGCTACCGGCTATACTAGAGGGCATATCATTTAAATAAATAATAAACAGGAGTGGCCACAACACTGATCCCTGGAGCACCCCTCTTTCGTCTGCAGCCTCGCCAGCTAGATAATAGGACGGATGTAGCAAAATATCACGGATGAAATAACTACAGTATTGCCGCGGAAGGACTGAGGGAGGCACTGTGAATATTTGTCTGTCTCTTCGAGGTACTGGCTTTAAGGCTTATTATTTCCTTGTGTTTAGGGGTTACAGCCTCCACAGAATAGACGAAGCCAAGGGGGGGGGGGGGGGAGGGGAGAGGGGGCAACGCTGGAGGCGGGGATGGCATATACTTCAACGGCTGACTTGCAAGTTGTTGTCGCTATAGTATGTGTAACATACGGCAATGACACTATGTTGTCTGTTCGAGCTCCCTATTGACGATGTAGTTCCTGAGTCACTCAGAGGTCTTATCGCACAGCTCACTCCTCCATTCCTTCATTGTAGGATCATTAATGCAGGTAATGATATTTGGGGATCTAAGGCCACCTGTCCAGAAGGTTGCATTGGTAAGCAACTCATTTCTTCAGAGAAATATTTGTCCTGAGCACGGCAGAGCTCGCACTTCCGACTGCTACAAGATTATCCTCTACCATTTAATGTATTCTGCTGCTGTCGCCGATACTGCTCATTAGGACATGGTTGGCGATTTGCGCTCCAGTGTGCAATCTCCCATTTGCAAGCATATGTAGAAAGCATATGAAGAAACAAAGGTTATATGCAAAGAAAGATCATACAACGATTTGAACAAAAAAATAAAACAATACAACGAGTAACACTGCTAATTAATTAGAACGACAGCGCATTCACAGGATGCAAGCCGTCAATACTTAAGTCCCATACTGGCCACTAAGTTGCAGGCTAAAGAAGAAATGAACCAGATCACCTGAAGAAAAAAAGAATCATTTGCCGAGACAGAAGGTGAAAGGTTACAATTCCTATCAAATTAACCTACACATGTTGCTACTAACTTTCTTCCAGCCTCGCCCCAGTTATCGATATTATTATCCAGTTCCACTCGAAATAAACAATATTACCATTGGCCAAGACAGAAGGTTACAGTTTTCATCGAACTAACACGCATTTGTGGATATTAACTTCCTACCACCCCCAAAGCAGTTATGACTATTATAAACCAGCGCCGTCAAAGCTTAACTCTTCAGATCAAATTTTCATTTTACAGTGGAATATGCACGTATATAAAATTTTCCTGGCAGATTAAATCTCTGTGCCAGGCCGAAACTCAAATTCGGGACATTTGTCTTCCGCGGGAAAGTGCTCTTCCAAATGACCTCCCCCAGAATACGTTGGTAAAACCCTTTTCCACGAAAGACAAAGGTTCCGAGTTCGAGTCTCCGTTCGGCAGACACTTTTAGTTTTCCAGGAAAGTTTCTCTTCAGATACATTAAAGACTCGGCAAACCACATTCCTTAAAACACGCGATAGAACCTATGCAGATCAAGATTCAACATTTAACAAGAATATCAATAAACAACTTTAAATAGCACCTTATCAGGTTGCTATCATGAGGAGCCGCATTAACATTCTGGAACCGCACAGGCAACGCTGAAGATATAAAATAACTTGTAAGAGCGAGTTGCTAGCCCCTATGAGATACTTCTTAAAATATAAAAATTACATCACATTCCCTGGATACCATTGTGGTCCAGAACAACAAATCAGCGTAATACAGGAAGCACCAGGGTAAAACATATGTCAAGATACCACCTCCTATAATTGTGCCATATAGCATTAACACCCATAAACAGAAGACGTAGCGCCTACTTAATTATGTCAGTAACAGCCATCACCAAACCGGAATCGCTGCCTTCGAGCTCTGTACAAATTTCCTTTTTTTAAGCAGTGGAAGCGAAACGTCAAAACAGTCAGTATGATATGCCCAATCTCAGACAGGCAATATACTCGAATACAGACTACCTCGTACATTAAACAAGCCGCTTTAGGTAACAGAATTAATATTCCTTGGAATGCCATGTACCGGTTCGCAAAAGTTCAACTGTACTCAAAGGTGTACTACACGATTACAATTCATACAGTACTGGACGCTAATTCGGGCTCTAGTAGAAATGCAACACAACAACGTTCCGCAGGAAAAGTGCCGATGTGTCGTACTGCTGCCACAGCCCACTTCCCTTAAATCCACCAGCTAAACGCAGCTGGTAGTTTACAAGTATGGCACTATCTCTGTGGCCTTAGGGTCACCACAGATTAGTCGCCCCGGCCGCTCCCGCAAACGCTTACAGGTGGCGCCATTGCACGGAGCGAAAGAACCTCATGACCACCTGAATGTGTCGTCAAGCACCGCAACATTACTACTTGGAAATAAATAAAAAAAAATACTTCCAGAAATTTTGTATACTGTATGTCAAAAGGGACACATTCCAAACTCTTAGCCGGAGGGAATCTCGGTCCACCTTCTCATGGGTGAAACGAACAAGTAGCCTACCGTTATCGATATGATGCCTTAAGTATCTCAGTAGGAAAGAGTCTTGAGTGCATGATAAGTAGTCGCCTCGTCTGACTTCGTCCTTCACTGCTCTCAGAGTTGATTGAGGAGTCATCAATGCACCGAGGACAACCTAACTCTGCCAGAAATGGTTATACAACATACTTGGGAAGAATAACTGTGACGTTATGGCGTTACATCCATCGCCGGTGTGTCAACTTCCCGCCGCGGCCTGCAGCTGAAAAGAGCATAGAACAGCGGTTGTCCACCAGCGGCTAGAGAGGGCGCCAGGGTGAACGACGCGCGACGCGAGGCAGTACGGCGCTCGGCAAGGAGGAGCGGATTGGGATTCCGTTCTACCTTCAGGAAGGGATAAACGATTCCTGCAAACTGACATGAGACTATTGGCGGAGGAGTGCGGTCATTTAATGTGATGGTAAGGGTCTTGGACATATGATGGCAAATGGTCGGTACAGAGGATAGGGCAGAATGTAGTTGAAGTTAGTGCGAGTAAAAATTCTATTTGCTGCAAACAGTGTTCTGCACGCATGGGATGAAATATTGCATCTGCTGTAAGCACACTGCCCTGTGTACTATATTTCTAACTGTGTCTGAACACACTGTCTTATGCGATGAGGGTTTTGTGAGCTCGGTGTATACTGACGAACTTGTCTGCTGCTTGACGAACTAATCTCCTCCTACACTAACAGCCATTAGAATTGCTACACCACAAATATGACGTTTTACAGACGCGAAATTTAACCGACAGGAAGAAGATGCTGTGATATACAAATGATTAGCTTTTCAGAGAATTCACACAGGGTTGGCGCCAGTGGCTACACCTACAACGTGCTGACATGAGGAAAGTTTCCAGTCGATTTCTCATAAACAAACAGCAGTTGACCGGCGTTGCCAAGTGAAACGTTGTTGTGATGCCTCGTGTAAGGAGGAGAAATGCGTAGCATCACGTTTCCGACTTTGATAAAGGTCGGACTGTAGCCTATCGCGATTGCGGTTTATCGTATCGCGACATTGCTGCTCGCGTTGGTCGAGATCCAATAACTGTTAGCAGAATATGGAATCGGTGGGTTCAGGAGGGTAGTACGGAACGCCGTGTTGGTTGCCAACGGCCTCGTATCACTAGCAGTCGAGATGACAGGCATCTTATCCGCATGGCTGTAACGGATCGTGCAGCAATGGCACGATCCTTTAGTCAACAGACGGAGACGTTTGCAAGATAACAACCATCTGCACGAACAGTTCGACGACGTTTGCAGCAGCATGGACTATCAGCTCGGAGACCATGGCTGCGGTTACCCTTGACGCTGCATCACAGGCAGGAGCACCTGCGTGTGTGTACTCAACGACAAACCTGGGTGCACGAATGGCAAAACGTCATGCTTTCGGATGAATCCAGGTTCTTTTTACAGCATCGTGATGGTCGCATCCGTGTTTGGCAACATCGCGGTGAACGCACATTGGAAGCGTGTATTCGTCATCTTCATACTGGCGTATCACCCGGCATGATGGTATGGGGTGCCATTCGTTACTGGTCTCGGTCACCTCTTGTTCGCATTGACGGCACTTTGAACAGTGGACGTTACATTTCAGATGTGTTACGACCCGTGGCTCTACCCTTCATTCGATCCCTGCGAAACCCTACATTTTAGCAGGATAATGCACGACCGCATGTTGCAGGTCCTGTAGGGGCCCCTCTGGATACAGAAGATTTCGACTGCTGCCTCGTCCAGCACATTCTCCAGATCTCTCACCAATTGAAAACGTCTGGTCAGTGGCGGCCGGGCAACTGGTTCGTCACAATACGCCAGTCACTACTTTGATGAACTGTGGTATCGTGTTGAAGCTGCATGGGCAGCTGTACTTGTACACGCCATCCAAGCTCTGTTTGACTCAATGACCAGTCGTATCAAGGCCGTTATTACGGCCAGAGGTGGTTGTTCTGGGTTCTGATTTCTCGGGATCTATGCACCCAAATTGTGTGAAAATGTATATCACATGTCAGTTCTAGTATAATATATTTCTCCAATGAATACCGGTTTATCTTCTGCATTCCTTCTTCGTGTAGCAATTTTAGTAGCCAATAGTGTATATTGACGATCTTGTCCACTGCTGGGTTGAAGTGTTGGATCTAGTAGCGCTTTTCTTCCGCTGGTGTTGCGCGGTACCTCTGTTTCTACGTGCATTGAATGAGGTACCTTGCGCTGCATTGAAAATAAAAGTGAAGCACTTACGGTGCTTCTCAGTTGTGCCGAAGCAGTGACTTGTTGGATGATAATTGTCCACAAGTGTGTTAACTGGTTGTGTTCTTAGTTGATCTTTATAGTTAAATTATCGAGCTGTAGTTGTTTTTTACTGCGTCAGATACTAATAACTTATAATTTATTATCGCTTTGAGTATGGTACACTTGTACATGTATTTGTGCCCTTGATGGTTGGGTAAACTTAATGACGTTGATATGGGTTACTATTATTGCAGATCTTGGCCCATGGAGAGGTCTGATCAGGAAAACTGTGATTTTTTGCGCTCCTAGCAGATGACTTGGCTTGCGTGGTAAGGGCTCATTTGATGTGCTTGTGGTTCGGAAGGAATTTGGAAATTTGTGGTAAGGTTCTACGGAACAAAACTGCTGAGGTCATCGGCCCCTAGTGTTTCGAACCAGCGACGGGGGTGTGGGGGGGGGGGGGCGGTGAGTAATTGGCGACAAATGAAATTCAGACCAAATCACTAACGTCCGCTTGACATTTGTAAGCATTTTTCTGCCTGATTTGGTAATCTGAAAATCTGAGCTGTCGAATGTGTATTTGTAATTACCGTTTTTGTTTTGGCATTAGTAGCCATTTGTAACACGGTTCGGAAAAATCTGTTAAGTTGAGTTGTCAAGGATAGTATTCTAGGGAATGCTACTGTGTACAGACACAGAACTGCGACTGTGTGACGTGTAATATTATTTCAATGATACCTGATGTTGATAAATTCTACTGACTGTTGGTTTCTGTGAAGGAAAGCAATTGACAAATATTTCAGTAGTATTCTGGATATTCATTGCTATTATGTATTTTGGTTCAAATACCTCTGAGCACTATGAGACTTAACATCTATGGTCATCAGTCCCCTAGAACTTAGAACTACTTAAACCTATCTAACCTAAGGACATAACACAACACCCACTCATCACGAGGCAGAGAACATTCCTGACTCCGCCGTATTATGTATTTTGTTTCTTATTTTTAAATTATTGCAACTTTTCAGATTTGATGTTCTAAGAAGGAAAACAACTGACTGAAATTAAATTGCTACCCTGGAAGTTCACTGCCATTATGTATTTTATTTCTTATTTTTAAATTATTGCAGCTATTTGAAATACGATACTAGTAGTTGCGTATTCTTTCTGTTTCACGCATTCCTGAAATGCCAGATTGTCAAAAGAAAGTAAATGAAAGATCTTTGAGCACCACACACACCCCCTGCAATCCTGTTCCTGCTACACTATTGGTAGAAGAGCGTGGTTGTGGGTTGGTGAGAGAAAAATACACCATTAACAAACTCCTTTTTTTAAGGACGAGTAGTTGAGCTTTGAGTTTACATCGTTGCTTATTTATGGGGTACTGGCTTTATTTTACGAATCAGTTGCTTTATACCGGCACCCGCTACTTGTTTCACGTTATTTTACATGATGTTAGCAAAGGAGTTGTCCGGCATAACAAATCTTCATAATAACGAGCCTCGTTGCGAGTTGACGATCTGGGGCGCAGAAATAAGCGGGAGTGTAGCCAAGTTGACGAAGCACTCACGCGGTGTCGTCGGCCGGCCGGTGGTGACGCCGCAGCTGGAGCAGCACAAAGCGAGGAGCGCTGCCTCTTGCGTTTCTGTAGCTTTGGCCGAGCTCCGTTCGCAGGTGACATTCTATGAGGGCGCAGAGCCACCTCGGGTCAGTCAGGTAGCGTGCGGGCTCGAACTCTACTGTAGGCTAATAGATTTTTAGATCTGTGCAGTGGCTGCATTCCGGAATCGGTTTGTGCTCCCTTTCAACTAGAAGTGGATCATCTTAAGACAGGCACCTCTTCCCTTTCCAAGAATATTTCCACATACCCGAAGTACTAACACAAAATAATCAGTTGCTCAGTGACCAAATAAATTTTGGAAATCAGACTTTATGTAAAATAATTAATGAAATTACATGAAAAAGAAAACAGCCTTTTCCTTCCTTAAGCCCCTCCCACTCTCCCTGGTTTCTCCTTCCCCCACACAAAAGAAAAATCCACCCATCGCTATTCCGTCCCTACTCTTACACAGTATTTAAATATACAGCGACATAATTAAATAGACTTACAAACATATAATAATCTAATAAAGACAAACAAGTGGAAAGATTATGTTGGCAATACTACAAAACACAAACCACAACACATATTTAGAAGCACAAAAATAAACAGAAAACAGTCGTATGCGTAGAGGTGTGCTGTGAAAAAAAAAAAAAAAAAGAAATGCCTTGTGCAGCAGAACAACTTAATGTTAGACCAAAATTACGAGTGCCTAATGCATAAAAACAACGATGTGTTAACAGACGGCGTTTCCACATGCAAGCGGGAAATCAAGCGAAAATCACCGTTAGTACAAATCAACATATTCTTAACGAACTGTTTTTCGATCTCAAAGCAAGTCAGAATGCAAATAACTTAATTACAGACCACTGACGATACTTTACCACAATAAAGCAAACACGTCTGATGAAGAAATCACGCATTTTTGTAGTTGCAACGACAGAGAAAAATACCCTCGAGAATTTTAAATCAACTACGGGCAGTATGGCCGCACAAATGATGAATTAGAGGTGGATGAGTCAATGGTTTGCATACAGGCATTAGGGGACAAGGTAGTCAAGTGGTAGTGTAATGATTTGGAACGGCAGATGCATGAGTCTTTAGAGAGAGTCCAGGAAGATTATCCACCAAATGCTTTAGGGGGTTTCTGATACCACCAGAATGTTAAATAACAAAGTAGGGAGCGTTGATGCTCTAGAGACGTTAGGGAACATGATTGCGAAATTGCCAAATCCGCTGCTCACGCTGTTTCAAGACGGAGGCGAGCTGTCTGTCACTTCAGTGGAGGAAATCGACCGTACTCAGTACTACCTTTTGGTGTTGCTAGATCGGGGAAAAGAGTTGGGGTCAACTTGTAAACATTTGCGTCAGTTCTTGACTCCCATGGATTCCGGTAGATCGGAAAGTTTGATGCAACAAGCGGCACGTGATCAACTGACGTCTGTGAAATGTAGCACGGAGATAGTCAATAAGTTCTTGTCGCCTCGCGCTCGTCGTGAATTGGTCGCTCGGATATACAGGGTGTTTCAAAAATGACCGGTATATTTGAAACGGCAATAAAAACTAAACGAGCAGCGATAGAAATACACCGTTTGTTGCAATATGCTTGGGACAACAGTACGTTTTCAGGCAGACAAACTTTCGAAGTTACAGTAGTTACAATTTTCAACAACAGATGGCGCTGCAGTCTGGGAAACTCTATAGTACGATATTTTCCACATATCCACCATGCGTAGCAATAATATGGCGTAGTCTCTGAATGAAATTACCCGAAACCTTTGACAACGTGTCTGGCGGAATGGCTACACATGCAGATGAGATGTACTGCTTCAGCTGTTCAATTGTTTCTGGATTCTGGCGGTACACCTGGTCTTTCAAGTGTCCCCACAGAAAGAAGTAACAGGGATTCATGTCTGGCGAATAGGGAGGCCAATCCACGCCGCCTCCTGTATGTTTCGGATAGCCCAAAGCAGTCACACGATCATCGAAATATTCATTCAGGAAATTAAAGACGTCGGCCGTGCGATGTGGCCGGGCACCATCTTGCATAAACCACGAGGTGTTCGCAGTGTCGTCTAAGGCAGTTTGTACCGCCACAAATTCACGAAGAATGTCCAGATAGCGTGATGCAGTAATCGTTTCGGATCTGAAAAATGGGCCAATGATTCCTTTGGAAGAAATGGCGACCCAGACCAGTACGTTTTGAGGATGCAGGGACGATGGGACTGCAACATGGGGATTTTCGGTTCCCCATACGCGCCAGTTCTGTTTATTGACGAAGCCGTCCAGGTAAAAACAAGCTTCGTCAGTAAACCAAATGCTGCCCACATGCATATCGCCGTCATCAATCCTGTACACTATATCGTTAGCGAATGTCTCTCGTGCAGCAATGGTAGCGGCGCTGAGGGGTTGCCGCGTTTGAATTTTGTATGGATAGAGGTGTAAACTCTGGCGCATGAGACGATACGTGGACGTTGGCGTCATTTGGACCGCAGCTGCAACACGGCGAACGGAAACCCGAGGCCGCTGTTGGATCACCTGCTGCACTAGCTGCGCGTTGCCCTCTGTGGTTGCCGTACGCGGTCGCCCTACCTTTCCAGCACGTTCATCCGTCACGTTCCCAATCCGTTGAAATTTTTCAAACAAATCCTTTATTGTATCGCTTTTCGGTCCTTTGGTTACATTAAACCTCCGTTGAAAACTTCGTCTTGTTGCAACAACACTGTGTTCTAGGCGGTGGAATTCCAACACCAGAAAAATCCTCTGTTCTAAGGAATAAACCATGTTGTCTACAGCACACTTGCACGTTGTGAACAGCACAGGCTTACAGCAGAAAGACGACGTACAGAATGGCGCACCCACAGACTACGTTGTCTTCTATATCTTTCACATCACTTGCAGCGCCATCTGTTGTTGAAAATTTTAACTACTGTAACTTCGAAAGTTTGTCCGCCTGAAAATGTACTGTTGTCCCAAGCATATTGCAACAAACGGTGTATTTCTATCGCTGCTCGTTTAGTTTTTATTGCCGTTTCAAATATACCGGTCATTTTTGAAACACTCTGTATTTCTCGACAGAAGGCGAAAACTTGCTAGAACACTACGTAATAAGGGTCTATGACGCGGTGCGTACTCTCCTTTTGGAGTACACAGAGAGGGAGATAGTTGATATTATATATGGTATGCATGTGTGCCCGTGGTAGCAGTCTGGCTTTAGCTGTCGCAGCGGTCGCACGCTCCTCAAGTTTGCTCCGTGAACGTTCAGTGCTTACACCAGTGTTTCCGTGTTTCGTGCTCGTTTATTGACGTTTTGCACG
The DNA here is from genome assembly GCF_021461395.2 of Schistocerca americana. Lineage (NCBI taxonomy): Eukaryota > Metazoa > Arthropoda > Insecta > Orthoptera > Acrididae > Schistocerca > Schistocerca americana. Next base: position 382,811,566 of record NC_060123.1, on the reverse strand, counting down.
TGAATTAAGCGTTATCAATTGAGCATTTGGTCTTCTTTCGTGTCATCTTTCTACGTAGTGCCGTTGGGATTTTGGCGTTGTCCGAGATTTCCTCGCTGCAGAACACCATGGCAAACTCCGTAAGAAAAAACACCGTGATTTTCACCTTCGACAAGTACACCCGTCGAGTACAGCCCCCTGCACTTGAAATACACGACTGGATTACCGAGGTAATTGGCCTTCATTCTGAATCTGTTCACACCATGCAGCTAGACTCTGATGAATACTGCATTTTTGTAAAGTTTAACGATTCCGTGAGTGTAGACCGCTTTCTGGCAAAATTTGGTTATGAAACGGAATTTATACCCCGTGATGGTACTAAAAGTATTGTCAAACTCCGGAATTCCGAGTCTGTAATTAGAAATGTTAGGGTTTTGAATATTCCCATAGAAGTAGACAACTCGAAAATTAAAGATGTCCTTTCAAAGTATGGGGTTGTCAGACAAATAGTCAACGAAAGGTGGGCTTCGCATTTCAAGCTTCAGTGCTTTAACGGCATTCGCTCCGTGGAGATGGAAGTGAAGGCAAACATTCCCTCCCACATCTTTGTTGACGGGCACAAGCCGCATGTTATGTACTCAGGGCAAACCCCTACATGTGATGTATGTAACGAGTCTGGTCACCTCCGTCACGACTGCCCTCGCCGTGTTTTTGTGCTAACAAATAACCTTACGCAACGGCGGAAATTAACACTCAACGATTTGTTGCCAGCCAGTAATACAACAGAGCCGGCGGCTGTCGTGGATCCTGTTACTACCTCTGAAAATGTTGCACTTAATGTTAATGACTTTCCGTCTTTAAAACCTGAATTAACTGGTGAAATTCCGTCCCGTGACAGCGAGATTCACACTAAAAAGCGTCCTCTAGAGGATACTGAAAAAAATGTTGATGAGGACTCTTCCTGTGAAACACCCGTTGCCAGGAGGCCGAAGGCCAGTCCTGAAGATCTGTTGGAAGTGGAAAAAGGAGATGGAATGCAGGTCGATGTGGCTCCCACTACCGCACAAGGACTTATGCCGCCACGAACAGATAGTGACGCAGCTGGTAGTGACCTTTCACGGATATGTGACCCTGAGCCTGAGTTCACGGCTGAAATAACCGCATCAAGTGCACAACCCATACAGTGCGAACAGTACGAGGAAGTACCAAGTAAACAACCTGCTGACTCCGAAGCGCAACGCCGCGCCGAAGGAGGAAATAAACAAGCATCACCGCTTCGCCAGCAAGACAACACAACAGACACAACGCCGGAACCAAACATTGACTACTCGTAAGCCACGGCCGTTGCCCCATTCAGCCACCGCCGGCGGCTGCGACCGACACCGGGTCTTGCTGTCACGCGTCATCAAGCGAAATCCACACCAGAGAACAAAGACATAAAGAAAAAGAATATTAAATATGAAGTCATCAAGGCCAACACTGACGAGAAGAAAGAGAATGGCCACAGTGACTTATAGCAATGCATTGTCAGGATTTCAGGATACTTTTCTTCTCAAGCTTTTTGTTTAAAAGCAGTGCAAATTTTTCTAGGAAGTTAGTACATGTAATGGGCACACAGCTTGTAAAGATCGTGCCTTGTAGGGAAGCACGTTGCTGCTATAATCATACCGATCCTCATCCCAAATAGCTTCTTCTGGTATGTCTGTGATGCAATCTTATAGCATTACTACCATTAACATTAATAAAATACAGTCACCCTTGAAATTGGCAGCACTAAAAGAATTCTTGTACCAGTCCGGGACAGATATCGCGTTGCTACAAGAAGTTGCGATAACGGAATTTCGGATCCCAGGCTTTTTTGAAATTGTTAATGTTTCTACGGAAACCAATATCGGTACAGGCATTCTTATAAGGGAAGGCATTCCGGTGACTGAAATCGAACGACTAGATTCAGGAAGAGCCATAGGCATAAAAATTTTCGATGTGACAGTGCTTAACTTTTACGCCCCATCAGGAAATTCCCACAAATTGGATCGTGCAAAGGTTTTTCAAGAACAACTGATTTATTTATTGAGGAAAAATCCGTGTTCTCTTTTACTAGGTGGAGATTTTAACTGTGTTTTAAACCAGAAAGATCAACAACCCAACTTCAACTACTCGCCACAGTTAAAAAAGTTAGTAAGTGATCTACACCCTAAGGATGTGTGGGAACTTCAGCAACCGACGTCAGTCGGGTTCACGTATATAACCAGCCACTCCCGCAGCAGACTAGATAGAATTTACGTGTCACCAAATTTGCAAAATTATTTATTAAACGTTGAAACTATTCCCGTGTATTTTAGCGATCACAGTACACTTTTAACTTGCTTTAATTTAAGTGTACAGCCAACCCGTCGATTCAGAGGCCAATGGAATTTAAATATCTCTGTTTCAACTGACGAAGAACTGGAACAGGAAATAAGAGTAGCGTGGACCATGTGCCTCCGCTCAGTAGACAAGCACCCAACAGTCATTGACTGGTGGACTAGGAGGGCTAAACCAAGGCTGCGGAAAGTTGTCATGCAGTATTGTGCAGCGAGTCACAGGGAGTTGAGGAATACAATGGAGTTTTATTATAAAGTTTTAAGAGACTTTTATCAACAGGCCCATGATGACGTAAATCGTCTGAATGATATCAAGAAAATTAAAGCCAAGTTATTAAGCATTAAACGGCAACAGATGGAGGGACTCAAAATTAAATCGAAAGCCACATTAGTCGTAGCAGATGAAACAGCTTCTCTGTATCACTTGGTGCGGCAAGCTAAAAACAGACGTCTAACTTTAATTAATGAAGTACAGACGCATACTGGTACGAGGCTCACGTGCCAGAATCAAATACTGGACGAAGTCCACAGGTACTATGAAACTTTATATGCCCCTACCACAGTGGAAGATGCAGCTCTCGAGGACTTTCTCACTATTTTAGGTCCACGATTGTCGGGAACAGACAACGCTGACATCCTGTCACCTATTACTAAAGATGAAGTGCATGAGGCAGTGCGTAACTCACTTCTCAAAAAATCTCCGGGACTTGATGGCCTCCCTGTGGAGTTTTATGCCCGCTACTGGTCTATAATTGGGGACAAGATCACTTCCATGGCAAATGAGGTCCTGAACGGAAAACCGGTCCCTGCAGAGTTTAAGGAAAGTAAAATAATACTGATTCCTAAGAGTAAAGGCAAAACCAACTTAAACAATTTTCGGCCTCTTTCGCTAACAATTTTCGGCCTCTTTCGCTACTAAATTCTGATTACAAAATAATCTCGCGTATTATCAACAAAAGACTCTCTGCCTTTTCCAACAAAATATTGAGTCATCATCAATCTTGTTCTCCGACCAGAACGATATTCGAAAGTCTATCTGCATACAGAGACGTCATTGCAATTACCTCAGTGACAAGTATAAAATGTGCGTTAATCTTTATAGATTTCAACAAAGCTTTTGACCGCGTTAGTCATAGATACCTCTTTGCGACACTGTCAAGAAGGGCTTTCCACCCCCAGATTGTGAACATGCTAAGGAATATTGCAACAGGTATAAATGCGAAAATAGCAATGAATGGCCAAACATCTAAACCCATACAGATAAGGCGAGGGGCTCCACAGGGCAGTCCCTTATCTATGTTTTTATTTTCTGTATCTTTACAGCCCTTCCTCCGCACTGTCCACGCAAGATTAACAGGCATAACATTGAGTGGTGAGAAAACTGTCATAAGAGCTTATGCTGATGACGTGGGCGTTCTAATAAGGAATAAGGAGGAGACAGTTACACTGGAAAGAGAAATCCAAAGGTATTGTCTAGCGTCGGGAGCGACGGCAAATGAAAACAAAAGTCAAATATTGAATCTACTGGGCCTAGATCACTTTCAACTGGCATGGGCAAAACAAGACAACAAACATTAAACTTTGGGAATAACCTTAATGGCATGTCCGATGCGGATGGCTGCTTTTAACTGGACGGAAACTAGGAGGAAAGTTCATGGTGCTGTAATGGAGAACATCCATCGAACTATGGACCTGGTGCAAAATGTCAGATTCATCAACTCCTGCGTTTTGTCTAAAGGGTATTCACTGCGCAGTTATTTCCAATCCCTAAACTAGTAGAGAAAGGGATCATGTCCACTGTTACTAACTATTTATGGCGAGGAGACATATTCAGGGTTGGTGCGATTACCGTTATACTGGATGTCAGAAACGGGGGCCTCGGTTTGATGGATATTTGCAATAAAGCGTCTGCTCTGTTCCTCAAACGGACTTTCCATATACTCAGAGAACTTCCACAATGTATAACCGCAAAGCTCTTTGAGGCTGTGACACCCCATAACCTGCAAGCACCGATTGATGTGCGAAGGATTAATGCCCGTCTGCAGTATGTGAGGAACTTTTTCCTCGAAGCAAGTTATCTTAGTGACGAAATCAGAAGCAACACACGTATCACAGCGCGCGACATCATACTTGAAAGGAAGTTAATTGAGGGTAGAAACAGAATTGAAACGAAATTCCCAAATTGTGACTGGAAAGCTGTATGGCGGAACATCAACTATGCCGGGCTATCTGCAGACGCTATTTCCGCATGGTACAAAACAGTTAATAATGTCATCAGCACCAACGAGAGACTATATGGGATCGGTTTAAACCAGACACACCTTTGTGGAAAATGCAATCTGGTGGATACACTCAGCCACAGATTCACCTGTGGTGGCAATGTGCATAACTGGAATTGGATCTGGCAACAAATCGCCTTTGTCACCAGATCGTCTACGGAATATATAACGCCATCGCTCCTCCTGAGACCGAACATGACATGCTTTCCGAAATTAAAAACCAACGCCATTAGCTGGTTACTGAGAAAATATGTTAGTTATGTCATCCACACACTTGGGTCGGACAACGAGATAGAATTCCGCGTTTACATGAAGTGTGAATATGCAAAAATCAGCACGTATCGCAACCACAAGAAGCACTACGGCAACATGCTGAAGATCATTTTTGAAAGAATGGGTGTTGGTTAAATATGTGGAACCACTACAACACCTTGAACGAGAACGAAGAAAATTAAAAGTCACTTGGTTTCTTATTATTATTTACTATTACCTTGCTTCCGGAACTTTTTTTTTTAAAACATTTTGATCAAAATTACTCGTGTTCGACTTCCAAAGTATTTGTGTGATTCGAGAAGAATTGTTAAGTTTTTTTTATCAGTGTTCAGTTTCTACTCCGAGAAGAGGTTTCATTGTCTTTCTTACATTGGAGAATGGGAATATTGTGTTAAGATTTCTAGAAAAAATTAAAAAAACAAAAAAAATAAAAATATAAAAAAATAAAAGAAAAAGATTAAAAAGGTGGTGTAGGGGTAGCGTCTTTCATTCATAATCAAAACGTCTTCGGTCCCATATTCGATCTCCGCCACTGCCTAAATTTTGATAAATAATCAGCATTGGTGGTGATGTGTTGGTAAATGTGCCAACACCTTGTAGATAGAGGCGGCCTAAATGCACGCTATCTAACGCAGACTGGCGTGAATTCTGGAACAGGATAAGTAGTGAATTCTAATAAGAAAAGTATGCAGCTCCTCGAATACTTAACTTTATTCTATCCTTGTGGTACATCGCTCTTGATAATACAAATAAGACTATCTTCAGATACGGTTAATGGCGCCTTGCTAGATCGTAGCCATGGACTTAGCTGAAGGCTATTCTAACTGTCTCTCGGCAAATGAGAGAAAGGCTTCGTCAGTGTAGTCGCTAGCAATGTCGTCGTACAACTGGGGCGAGTGCTATTCCGTATCTCGCGACCTGCCTTGTGGTGGCGCTCGGTCTGCGATCACACAGTGGCGACACGCGGGTCCGACATGTACTAAATGGACCGCGGCCGATTTAAGCTACCACCTAGCAAGTGTGGTGTCTGGCGGTGACACCACAGGTGGCCGAAGACTTCCGGCATAAGAAGTCAGCCTCATTCTGCCAACGGTCTTGTCAAAGAGGGCGGAGGAGTGGATAGAGGTTCAGGGCACTCTCTTGTCCTTGGGGTGGGAAAGTGTCCCTAAAGGCGGAAGAATCAGCAATGATCAACGACATGAGGATGCAGAAGGCAATGGAAACCACTGCATTAAAGACACGTAACGTGTATCCACAGGACATGTGGCCTGTATTTAAAGAAGTTTCATGATGATCTCTCCATTGGCAAAAGATTCCGGAATAGTCCCCCATTCGGATCTCCGGGAGGGGACTGCCAAGTGGGAGGTTACTATGAGAAAAAGATTGAATAATCAACGAAAGGATAACGTTCTACGAGTCGGGGCGTGGAATGTCAGAAGCTTGAACGTGGTAGGGAAACTAGAAAATCTGAAAAGGGAAATGCAAAGGCTCAATCTAGATATAGTAGGGGTCAGTGAAGTGAAGTAGAAGGAAGACAAGGATTTCTGGTCAGATGAGTATCGGGTAATATGAACAGCAGCAGAAAATGGTATAACAGGTGTAGTATTCATTATGAATAGGAAGGTAGGGCAGAGGGTGTGTTACTGTGAACAGTTCAGTGACCGTGTTGTTCTAATCAGAATCGACAGCAGACCAACACCGACAACGATAGTTCAGGTATACTTGCCGACGATGAACAGATAGAGAAAGTGTATGAGGATATTGAAAGGGTAATGCAGTACGTAAAGGGGGACGAAAGTCTAATAGACATGGGCGACTGGAATGCAGTTGTAGGGGAAGGAGTAGAAGGAAAGGTTACAGGAGAATATGGGCTTGGGACAAGGAATGAAAGGGGAGAAAGACTAATTGAGTTCTGTAACAAGTTTCAGCTAGTAATAGCGAATACCCTGTTCAAGAATCACATGAGAAGGAGGTATACTTGAAGATGGCCGGGAGATAAGGGAAGATTTCAATTAGATTACATCATGGTCAGACAGAGATTCCGAAATCAGATACTGGATTGTAAAGCGTACCCAGGAGCAGATATAGACTCAGATCACAATATAGTAGTGATGAAGAGTAGGCTGAAGTTCAAGACATTAGTCAGGAAGAATCAATACGCAAAGGAGTGGGATACGGAAGTACTATGGAATGCCGAGATACGTTTGAAGTTCTCTAACACTATGGATACAGAAATAAGGAATAGCGCAGTAGGCAGTACAGTTGATGAGGAATGGACATTTCTAAAAACGGCTATCACAGAATTTGGGAATGGAAACATAGGGTCAAAGAAGGTAGCTACGAAGAAACCATGGGTAATAGAAGAAATACTTCAGTTGATTGATGCAAGGAGGAAGTACAAACATGTTTCGGGAAAATCAGGAATACAGAAATACAAGTCGCAGAGGAATGAAATTAATAGGAAGTGCAGGGAAGATAAGACGAAATGGCTGCAGGAAAAATGTGAAGAAATCGAAACAGATATGATTGTCGGAAGGACAGACTCAGCATACAGGAAAGTCAAAACAACCTTTGGTGACATTAAAAGCAACGGTGGTAGCATTAAGAGTGCAACGGGAAATCCGCTGTTAAATGTTGAGGAGAGAACAGATAGGTGGAAAGAATACATTGAAAGCCTCTATGAGGGTGAAGATTTGTGTGATGTGATAGAAGAAGAAACAGGAGTCGATTTAGAAGGGATAGGGTATCCAGTTTAGAAATGGAATTTAAAAGAGCTTTGGAGGACTTACAGTCAAATAAGGCAGAAGGGATAGATAACATTCCATCAGAATTTCTAAAATCATTGGGGGAAGTGCCAACAAAACGACTATTCATGTTGGTGTGTAGAATATATGAGTCTGTAGGTATTGACATCACATTCCCTGCTTTCTAGTTTTCCTCGTCCCCGCCACTCTCGGCCTTTCTCATTGAGACGTAACCGTGTTCTGCCTGCTGTCTAACTGCCTGACCGCAGCTGAAGAAGTCATCGGTAGTTGCCGGAAGTAGGTCGGCCTCAAAAGGTGAAACGCAGTCTCACATTCGGATGCATACCATTTTTTTTTATTTTTTTTTTTTTTTTTTGGTCAACAGTCTACTGGCTGGTTTGATGCGGCCCGCCACGATTTCCTTTCCTGTGCTAACCTCTTCATGTCAGAGTAGCACTTGCAACCTACGCCCTCAATCATTTGCTTGACGCATTCCAATCTCTGTCTACCTCTACAGTTTTTGCCCTCTACAGCTCCCTCTAGTGCCATGGAAGTCATTCCCTCATGTCTTACCAGATGTCCTATCATCCTGTCCCTTCTCCTTATCAGTGTTTTCCACATATTCCTTTCCTCTCCGATTCTGCGTAGAACCTCCTCATTCCTTACCTTATCAGTGCACCTAATTTCCAACATTCGTCTACAGCACCACATCTCAAATGCTTCGATTCTCTTCTGTTCCGGTTTTCCCACAGTCCATTTTTCACTACCACACAATGCTGTACTCCAGACGTACATCCTCAGAAATTTCTTCCTCAAATTAAGGCCGGTATTTGATATTAGTAGACTTGTCTTGGCCAGAAATGCCTTTTTGCCATAGCGAGTCTGCTTTTGATGTCCTCCTTGCTCCGTCCGTCATGGGTTATTTTACTGCCTAGGTAGCAGAATTCCTTAACTTCATTGACTTCGTGACCATCAATCCTGATGTTAAGTTTCTCGCTGTTCTCATTTCTACTACTTCTCATTACCTTCGTCTTTCTCCGATTTACTCTCAAACCATACTGTGTACTCATTAGACTGTTCATTCCGTTCAGCAGATCATTTAATTCTTCTTCACTTTCACTCAGGATAGCAATATCATCAGCGAATCGTATCATTGACATCCTTTGACCTTTTATTTTAATTCCACTCCTGAACCTTCCTTTTATTTCCATCATTGCTTCCTCGATGTACAGGTAGAAGAGTAGGGGCGAAAGGCTACAGCTTTGTCTTACACCCTTCTTAATACGAGCACTTCGTTCTTGATCGTCCAATCTTATTAATCCCTCTTGGTTGTTGTACATATTGTATATGACCCGTCTCTCCCTATAGCTTACCCCTACCTTTTTCAGAATCTCGAACAGCTTACGCCATTTCATATTGTCGAACGCTTTTTCCGGGTCGACAAATCATATGAAAGTCTCTTGATTTTTCTTTAGCCTTGCTTCCATTATTAGCCGTAACGTCAGAATTGCCCCTCTCGTCCCTTTACTTTTCGTAAAGCCAAACTGAACGTCACCTAGCGCATTCTCAATTTTCTTTTCCATTCTTCTGTATATTATTCTTGTAAGCACCTTTGATGCATGAGCTGTTAAGCTGATTGTGCTATAAATCTCGCCCTTGTCAGCCCTTGCCGTCTTCGGAATTGTGTGGATGATGCTTTTCCGAAAGTCAGATGGTATATCGCCAGACTCATACATTCTACACACCAACATGAATAGTCGTTTTGTTGCCACTTTCCCCAATGATTTTAGAAATTCTGATGGAATGTTATCTATCCCTTCTGCCGTATTTGACTGTAAGTCCTCCAAAGCTCTTTTAAATTCCATTTCTAACACTGGATATCCTATCTCTTCTATATCGACTCCTGTTTCTTCTTCTATCACATCAGACAAATCTTTACCCTCATAGAGGCTTTCAATGTATTCTTTCCACCTATCTGCTATCTCCTCTGCATTTAACAGCGGAATTACCGTTGCACTCTTAATGTTACCACCGTTGCTTTTAATGTCAGCAAAGGTTGTTTTGACTTTCCTGTATGCTGAGTCTGTCCTTCCGACAATCATATCTGTTTCGATGTCTTCACATTTTTCCTGCAGCCATTTCGTCTTATCTTCCCTGCGCTTCCTATTTATTTCATTTCTCAGCGACTTGTATTTCTGTATTCCTGATTTTCGCGGAAAATGTTTGTACTTCCTCCTTTCATCAATCAACTGAAGTATTTCTTCTGTTACCCATGGTTTCTTCGCAGTTACCTTCTTTGTACCTACGTTTTCCGTCCAAACTTCTGTGATTGCCCTTTTTAGAAATGTCCATTCCTCTTCAACTGTACTGCCTACTGCGCTATTCCTTATTGCTGTATCTATAGCGTTAGAGAACTTCAAACGTATCTCGTCCTTCCTTAGTACATCCATTTCCCACTTCTTTGCGTATTGATTCTTCCTGACTAATGTCTTGAACTTCAGCCTACTCTTCATCACTACTATATTGTGATCTGAGTCCATATCTGCCGGCCGAAGTGGCCGTGCGGTTAAAGGCGCTGCAGTCTGGAACCGCAAGACCGCTACGGTCGCAGGTTCGAATCCTGCCTCGGGCATGGATGTTTGTGATGTCCCTAGGTTAGTTAGGTTTAACTAGTTCTAAGTTCTAGGGGACTAATGACCTCAGCAGTTGAGTCCCATAGTGCTCAGAGCCATTTGAACCATTTGAGTCCATATCTGCTCCTGGGTACGCTTTACAATCTAGTACCTGATTTCGGAAACTCTGTCTGACCATGATGTAATCTAATTGAAATCTTCCCTTATCTCCCGGCCTTCTTCAAGTACACCTCCTTCTCTTGTGATTCTTGAACAGGGTATTCGCTATTACTAGCTGAAACTTGTTACAGAACTCAATTAGTCTTTCTCCCCTTTCATTCCTTGTCCCAAGCCCATATTCTCCTGTAACCTTTCCTTCTACTCCTTCCCCTACTACTGCATTCCAGTCGCCCATGTCTATTAGACTTTCGTCCCCCTTTACATACTGCATTACCCTTTCAATATCCTCATACACTTCCTCTATCTGTTCATCTTCAGCTTGTGACGTCGGCATGTATACCTGAACTATCGTTGTCGGTGTTGGTCTGCTGTCGATTCTGATTAGAACAACCCGGTCACTGAACTGTTCACAGTGACACACCCTCCGCCCTACCTTCTGTGGTGTCACCGCCAGACACTACACTTGCTAGGTGGTAGTTTTAAATCGGCCGCGGTCCATTAGTACATGTCGGACCCGCGTGTCGCCACTGTGTGATCGCAGACCGAGCGCCACCACAAGGCAGGTCTCGAGATACGGACTAGCACTCGCCCCAGTTGTACGGACGACGTAGCTAGCGACTACACTGACGAAGCCTCGCTCCTTTGCCGAGCAGATAGTTAGAATAGCCTACAGCTAAGTCAATGACTACGACCTAGCAAGGCGCCATTAGTAACATTGCATGTATCTATGGAGTCTCACTTATATCGTCAATAGCGATGTACCAAGGATGGATTAAAGTTAAGTATTCCCGAAGCTACGTACTTTTCTTTATAGCATTCATTACGTATCCTGTTACAGACCTATCTCTTGCCTGCGTGAACTAAACGTGTGCCTTTCGGCTACCTCCGTGGCGTGGCTGTCTTGCTACGCCACAACAGTTGGCGACGACGATTAAAACGATTAAAACGATTTTCTTCTTTATCCTTACTTGATTTACTTGTGTCATGGCTTCGCCACACTCTCCAGATGTACTGTCAGAATTTTATCGCTTGCAGAATCAGCAGACGGAGGCGTTATTGGATGCCCTTGGACAGCTCGTCCAGGGTCAACGTGCACTGCAAAACGATGCGGCCGCCGCCGCTTCACCGCTAACGCAGCCACAACATGCAGTTGAACCCCCATTTTGTCCGTATGAACCAGCTAAGGAAACATGGACGGAGTGGTCACGCCAGTTTGGATTTCATCTCGCCGCCTACAGAACTAAAGGTAACAAGCGGCAGCCTCATGTATTGGCGTGTGTAGGGGTGCAAACATACCGAGTGATCGTGAAATTATTTCCCCGACGCGACGTCGCAACTCTGTCCTACGAAGAAATTTTGTCGGCATTGGACGCCTATTTCAAAGAAACAGTCAATGTCGTTGCAAAAAGGTATACGTTCTTTCGTACAAAACGTATGGCCGGTCAAACTAATAGGGAGTGGGTTGCAACATTGCAAGGCCTTACTCGGGATTGTGCTTTTGAGTGTGAATGTGGACTCCCTTATTCAGATACTATGGTACGTGATGCAATAGCACAGAACGTTTCTGATGTTCGCATACGGGAACAGATTTTGAAACTCGTCAATCCCTCCTTTCAACAAGTGATAGACATATTGGATAGACAAGACACGCTTGACTTTGCTCAGGAATCATTTGCAACTTCGCCAGCCGTGTGTTAAGTTAACCGGCCCGCCGGGCGCGCTGCACAGAACGGTCGACTGCCCTCGCGCACGTCTGCGCAGCTGCCGCCACGCTCTAAACCAGGTGTGCCGCGCAAGCATACAAATACAGTGAAATCATGCCCGCGGTGTGCTACTAGACATTCGTGTGAAAATTGCCTGTTACGCCAAGCTATTTGCTTTTTCTGTAATAAGAAAGGACATGTTCAAAGTGTTTGCCAGAAAAAGCTCAGATCAGACAATCACAACCATTCCAGGCCCTTTGCTTCGCGCCGGAATCGAACCAAGGACGCTCAGGCTCGTGGACCTTCACCCATGGACATTCATGTAGTTAATTCCACTTCGTCCAGTGCCACTGTCTCTAACAATGACTGTGTTCGTCCCACAAATACTGTGCGTCGACGTCGCCGGAAATCGCGTCAAGTTGCAAGTGCTTCTGTACCAGTGTCAGTTCAAATTGCACGAGACAGTCGCTCTTGTCGTCAGCAGGACAATAAACTTTTTGTAGATTTGGACTTTAATGGCAAGGTCATACCATTCCAGCTCGATACCGGAGCTGCAGTTTCATTGATCAATCACGACACGTACAAACAACTGGGCAAATGTTAAGTTAAATAGTTATTCAGGTCAGAATATCCCTGTGTTAGGACAGTGCACTCTTCTTGCAACATACAAGGGACAAACAAAACTTGTGTCATTTTACGTTCTTCGTTCTTCTACCGCAGTGAACTTGTTTGGTTTAGATATATTTCAATTGTTTAACTTCTCTATTGTAAATCAGGTCCTATCAGTGAATCAGACTGTGCCCTCCGCCAGTGTTTCTCGGCTATGTGAAGAATTTGCAGACATTTTTGCACCGGGCCTTGGTTGCGCTAAGAACTATGAAGCACATTTGGAACTGAACGTCAACGCGCAACCGAAATTTTTCAGAGCTCGCAATGTTCCTCACGCATTGCGTGATGAGGTCGCAAGAACATTACACGATTTAGAATCACAAGGTGTGAGTGAATGTGCGCAATGCCTCTTCCATTTCAGCTCCGCTTCATAACCTACGCCGTAAGGGTGTTTCGTTCGTTTGGACGACGGAATGCGAATGCGCCTTTCGCCAGTTGAAATCGGCGTTGCTTTCAAATACTTGCCTTACGCCATTCGATCCCCAGAAACTCCTTTTGTTGATGGTAGATGCATTGGATTTCGGGATCGGTGCTGTGCTTGCGCACAGAGATGGGTCGCATGATCGCCCTATTGCCTTTGCGTCCAAATTGCTCTCGTCTGTGCAAAGAAATTATTCACAGATAGAGAAAGAAGCTTTGGCTCTCGTGTTTGGTGTTACTAAGTTCCATGATTTCTTGTATGGTCGTCCTTTACCATCATCACAGACCACAAACCTTTGACATCGTTTTTTCATCCGACCAAGCCTGTACCTCTGCGTACAGCGCAGAAATTCATTCGCTGGTCTATTTTCCTCTCGCAGTACCGCTACGATATCTTGTATCGGTCCACTGCTAAGCACGGAAACGCCGATGCGTTGTCCCGTTTGCCTTTTGCTGAGGATAGAGCATTCGATTCTTCCGAACTTGCTTGCATGTTCATTGATTCGGAAACCGATGAAGTGGTCGAATCGTTTCCGATTGATTTTCGTCGTGTAGCTACAGCCACAGCTGCTGACCCGGTCCTTGCTACCGTTTTGCGTTTTGTTGCTACGCAATGGCCTTTGTCAAAGTCTCGGATCGAGGATCCATTGGTTCGCCGATTTTTTGCACACAAGGAGAGACTTTTGGTACGACGAGGTGTTGTGTTGTTGCGTTCTGATAATGATCAGTCCAGAGTCGTGGTCCCACGTTCGTTACAGTCCTCTGTTTTACGGCTTCTTCACCACGGACATTGGGGTATCGTTCGAACGAAACAACTTGCTCGTCAGCACTGTACTTGGCTCGGAATCGATGCTGCGATTACGAATATGTGGTGTTCTTGCATGGCGTGTGCCGAACAACAATCCGCACCGCCGCAATAATTCTTTAAATGGCCAAAAGCCACTTCCCCTTGGCAACGCTTGCACATCGATTTTGCTGGTCCATTCTGGAATGGTCGATGGTTGGTTCTGGTAGATGCCTTCAGTAATTTTCCTTTTGTTGTCCGGATGTCTTCCACAACGTCCTCTGCCACCATCCAAGCGTTGTCTGCTATCTTTTGCATTGAAGGTCTTCCACACACTATTGTTTCCGACAATGGCCCACAATTCATGTCCGCAGAATTTCAGTCATTCTGCCAGGCCAATGGTATTCAACATCTGACATGCGCGCCGTTTTCGCCTCAGTCAAACGGTGCCGCTGAACGATTGGTCCGGACTTTCAAGTCACAGATGTTGAAGTTGAAAGAGTCGCATTCACGGGAGGACGCGTTGTTGCTCTTTTTGTCATCGTATCGCTCTCAGCCCCGAGATGGTCGCTCGCCGGCTGAGTTGCTCCACGGTCGTCCTCATCGAACCTTGATGTCTTTGCTGCACCCGCCGCATCAGATTCCTGTGCAGCGGCAGACTCCTGCTTTTGCTCCAGGCGACGTTGTATTCTATCGCAACTATCGAGGTTCACGGCGTTGGCTCGCAGGGCGCATTCTTCGCTGCCTCGGCCAACCGATGTATATGGTTTTGGGGGCCTCTGGTGAGGTGTGTCGGCATCTCAATCAGCTGCGCCTCTGTCGTCGCACGGGTCCTGCCGCTCCCCGTCTGCTTTCAGCGACGGTGCCGTCCGGTCAGCGCCCTGGGGACCCATCTACTGGCTCGCCTCATCCCCAGGTGTTACCGACGATGCCTTCCATTTTGCCCCATGGCGACGCGCCGCCGCCGCCGCCGCCTGTTCTCCCGCCGGCGCCGCCCGCAGTGGACGCCTCGCGGCAGCCGCCAAGCGCCTCCCTGGGTCCCGCGCCGCCGATCGCTTCCCGTGACCAGCCGTCCTCCGCCATGGAACTCTTGCCCGCTCCGGACCACATGGCGTCTTCGCGCGTCGGGTACCCCGACGCAATGGAGGTCGACCCTTCGGCCCCTCCTGTTTCTTTACGGGCGCATACACCGCATGTTGACGTGCACCCTGGACTAGGTTTTCAGGCGTTTCCTAGCTCCCCTCGGACCGAATGGCCGGGTACGGGTGGCACAGCCTCGCCTGTTGTTAGGCTCCCCACCTCGTCGCATACGTCAACATGGGGTCCTCCCCACGGCGGGCGGAAGCCTTATAACACGACCGTTCGCCGATTTGCGGGGGAGGAATGTGGTGTCACCGCCAGACACTACACTTGCTAGGTGGTAGTTTTAAATCGGCCGCGGTCCATTAGTACACGTCGGACCCGCGTGTCGCCACTGTGTGATCGCAGACCGAGCGCCACCACAAGGCAGGTCTCGAGATACGGACTAGCACTCGCCCCAGTTGTACGGACGACGTAGCTAGCGACTGCACTGACGAAGCCTCGCTCCTTTGCCGAGCAGGTAGTTAGAATGGCCTTCAGCTAAGTCAATGGCTACGACCTAGCAAGGCGCCATTAGTAACATTGCATGTATCTATGGAGTCTCACTTATATCGTCAATAGCGATGTACCAAGGATGGATTAAAGTTAAGGATTCCAGAAGCTACGTACTTTTCTTTATAGCATTCATTACGTATCCTGTTACAGACCTATCTCTTGCCTGCGTGAACTACACGCGTGCCTTTCGGCTACTTCCGTGGCGTGGCTGTCTTGCTACGCCACTGCACCTTCCTATTCATAACGAATACTACACCTGTTATACCATTTTCTGCTGCTGTTCATATTACCCGATACTCATCTGACCAGAAATCCTTGTCTTCCTTCTACTTCACTTCACTGACCCCTACTATATCTAGATTGAGCCTTTGCATTTCCCTTTTCAGATTTTCTAGTTTCCCTACCACGTTCAAGCTTCTGACATTCCACGCCCCGACTCGTAGAACGTTATCCTTTCGTTGATTATTCAATCTTTTTCTCATAGTAACCTCCCCCTTGGCAGTCCCCTCCCGGAAATTCGAATGGGGGACTATTCTGGAATCTTTGGCCAATGGAGAGATCATCATGACACTTCTTCAAATACAGGCCACATGTCCTGTGGATACACGTTACGTGTCTTTAATGCAGAGGTTTCCATTACCTTCTGCATCCTCACGTCGTTGATCATTGCTGATTCTTCCGCCTTTAGGGGCAATTTCCCACCCCTAGGACAGGAGAGTGCCCTGAACCTCCATCCGCTCCTCCACCCTCTTTGACAAGGCCGTTGGCAGAATGAGGCTGACTTCTTACGCCGGAAGTCTTCGGCCGCCTATGCTGATTATTTATCAAAATTTAGGCACTGGCGGGGATCGAACCCGGGACCGAAGACGTTTTGATTATGAGTCAAAGACGCTACCCCTAGTCCGCGGGTATACTTCTTAACGTAGTACACCTCCAAATTCTTTGGCTAAGGTGTCCAAGCCAATGACCGAGTTTATTACAGATTGGAATCTTTACGAGTTCATTCATGTGCCTTTTTGTTCTGTCAACCGAGGCCGCTGTGCTTTCCTGGATACTGTACAGAGTACTCTGAGTACTTAAATTTCAGTGTATGTACTATTATTTGGACTATCTCGTGATTTTCAGTAAAAATTATGACGAATATTTAATGCACGTTTGGAGTCCACGAGCGTCCCAGACAGGTGGGCGTTAAGGTTGTACCATCCAAGGTAAATTTTTCCATGGCATTTGGTTTCGGAGAAGGGAGTCTCTGTTGACCAAGAGAGCACTAAGGCTATCCATTCGTTCGGCCCCCTAGGAATGTCAAGGAAGTAGCTCGTTTCGTAGTGAAGACGAATTTTTTTCGTAACTTCGTGCTTAATTCTGCTCAAATGGCAGCTCTGCTTAATGAACGTAGGTGTAAGAGGAAGAGATTTGTATGGGGACCCACTAAAAATGCGGCTTCGCCTGAAGGGAGCATTAACACTTTACTAAAGAATTTGTCTTTCAGACTGATGCCACCCCATCCGGGACTGCCACCATGCCTTTTCAGGAACACCTCGGAGGTCGGCGTCCCATCGCCTATGCCTCGAGACACGCTTATAGACCTCGATGCAAAGTATTCAGTCTGTGAGCTTGAAGCGCTAGCAGTACTGTTTGCCACGAGAAGTGTCGCATATTCATTGGCATTAGTATTTTATTTCTCATTTTTAAATTATTGCAACTATTTCAAAGTTGATGCTCGTAGTAGCGTTTTGTATCTGTCTCAAGCCTTAGACAAGGTTGCCAATAAATAAATAAATGAATAAATAAATCCATCAGCACCCATACCCACTGCCATCCTCTTCTCGCTACAATAACTTTGCCACAACGACCTGCGCTGGCAGCCGTATGCGTTATCATGAAGCTTCTGGGATTCTGGGAGCCATGCGGGCCCAGTAAAAGAGTAGAAATTTATAAAATATTCGCACACATTCACGCGAGATAACGCTAGGCCTTGTCAATCAAGGATTTGCTCGATCTGTGCAACGAGTTCGGTAGCGCCAGGCAGATAGCGTTGGTGACTTATACGGTAAAGCGCTTCCACGTTTGACAAGTAGACAGAACGATTGGTACCTACGAATTTTGAGTCAAAGGAACCACGGGCTGTGTGCTGCAGAGCTGTATTCACCGTTCTAAGAGGCTGCAGGACGTCATCTATCACATCCAACTCTTAGAGGAAGACTGCATGATGAGAATATCCATTCACGACGAGCATGGCGAGCACAACGTCGTACACCAAATCTTTATGGATTCCTTCACGGTTGAGCAAGAAATAGTGCAGAATGGATACCCCAGAATTGATATAAGGAGTAGTTTCGGGACGAAACTCGGCTCTGTTTGTATCCCGATAATCGCAGGCAACGTGCTTGGAGACAGCCGTATCGAAAAACTCCAACACTATGTCCCACATGTGCATCAAGATGGTGGTGGAGTGATGTTCTGGGGTGGCATCACTTGAGGCCACTGTACATGTTTTGGGGTTTTATCGCAAAGTCACTGCTCCACAAAACAGGGACGAGGTTTTTCAGCAAGTAGTGCGACCTTATCACCGACATTTTGGTGAAACTTTCAAGTGCTGTTCTTGTGAGCATGTCTCTTCATCATGTTAGAATCAAGAGAATAGAGTGGTCTCCCTGTTTTCCAGGTATGAACAGAATCGGATACGTGTTGGATCGGTTGAATAAAGTTGTTTCTGTAAGTTAGCAAGAAGCACGTACTCTATGCGACTTAAACAGAATTGCAGAAGAGTGGGACCATAGATTTCGAAATAATGGGGTTACGTAAAATTTTCGTTTATGTGTGAATATCAGATGTTTGGATTCATGGCCGAGTCGCAGTCTGAGAAACTTCTTTATCTGCTCATAAATACATGAATTAATCAAAGTACAAAACAATATCATTGTCACAAGTAAAGATAGTTGATTGTGATACAAGCCTATAGTAAGTACTAAAATAACTTCGCCGTAAGACATGTTCCACACTGACCAATACTGGGGCTACGCATAAGGGGAAACTTGGAAGTCTGGCAGCAACCGCCAGAGATGCGGACAGGGAGGCGTTCTGCTCTCACACAGGGAGTAGGCTTGCGGATGCCCTTGTTTCAATTAACTACAGACACTTTTCACATGGCCTGGCGAATAATGAGAAATGTGAGGATAATTCATGGACGTCTGCAGGCACTGTAATGGAGCGTATACAGAAATGCAAACAGGTAGGAAAGTGGGATTTTCGAATTGCTACAGGCCGGCTAGCGGACTGATGATCTCAGAAGTTAAGTCCCATAGTGCTCAGTTATTTGAATTGCTACAGAAGAACTGGCCTGCTTAAATAGTTTTCTTAGTAACAGTTAGGATGCTTATAAATCATGAAGACCAGCAGATCCTCGGACGAAGCAAAGGTGTAAGATTGCCCAGGCCCCAAGCAGAAACAACCATTATACATAGGTGTTGTGAGGCTGCTTGCACGACAAGTAGAGAATGGGGGATAGTGTCGGAAGGATGTGCTGGATTGATTGCGACCAACACTGGGAACGGCGTCGACAGAGAACACATGTGAAAAACGCCATTTCAGATATCACACATCATCCCACATAAGAAATGAAATTTGCACGTTGCTCTGGGAGATGCGGTCACGAAGCAGCAATCAGTCAGTGGGTAGCATTGCAGATATCGTTCACCAACGACAACACTGAGAGAACATAAACGTCTGTGAGCCTGTGAGGTATGGAGAGTCACGAGAGGTAACGAGAGAGTTGGTGAGACAGTTCGACAGTTAGAGGTAACGGAGGCTCGTCAACCCATCGCCTGTTTGTGTGCTGAGTCTAATTCTCTTACTTATCCCAGTCTACATGTTCATCGTCACTTTGTTACTGATTCTTTTCCTATTCCATGTGAAATGGGGACCAAGAACTCCACTGAGCATTACAATTTCCTTGCTAATATCTGTCTTTCAAGACAGGGATAATTCTGCTTCTGCCACACTACTTCTGCACTGTGGCCACTCAATACGTAAACTGTCCCAGGGTTTCGCCTCAAAGCTGCGGGAACACGGATGTGGGCTGCCAGCACGCAGTCGCACAGCTACGAGGCGACTCTCCGCACCAACCTGGCGTATGCCACCGACACCATCAACGCAACAAATGAGTACGAACAATAGTGAAATGATCCAGCGACCCGCCCCTCCTACCCTTCATCAATCAACCTTACACTGAGTAAGAAGCGAATCATAACAGTCATTTCCGACCTGGAAAACTGGTAAATATTTTACCCTTACTCTTTATTAATTGAAGACAAAAAGTGGCGTATTACTGTTAATAATATGAGTCACGTCCACATCCAATCAAATATGCCCTGAGATAGGTAATTGTATATAAGGCACTGCAATACAAGGCCTGTTCCGAAAGTAAGGTCCGATCGTCGCGAAATAAAAACCACAGTGAAAAAATTAAAAACCTTTCATTCGCAAGAGTTAGCCACACCTTCCAGCTATCTCACTAAATAGTCACAGCTACAACTTAAACATTTGTCGTGGTGTTGTACAAACTTTACAGTACCTCGTCACAGAAAGCTGTCGCCTATGTTTTCCGCCAATTCTCTACACTGGTCTGCCTTTCGTTGTTTGTACCAAAATGTTGTGTTTGTAGCCAGCAGTTCATGTGAGCAGAGATGAACAACTGAGGGAGCCAATTAAGGGCTGTATTGTGGGTGATGAAATACTTCCCATCGAAAACGCTGCAGGAGAGTCTTCATTGCCCCTGCAAAATGCGACTGAAAAATTGTCTTGAAGAATGAAACCCGTAGCGTTTATGTTGTGTGTGCTGCACAGCTTCAGGAAATGCACATGCTTGGGGGGAGAAACTGTTGTCTTTCTACGTGATCACTTCGCGTTCTGAACTGAAAAGAGCGACGTCAAGCGATCCAAGGGCACACTAAAGACACTGCCCAGTGTATCTGTGCAAATTTACATATTTCACAGTGGTTTCCATTTCGCTCCTAATCGGACGCAAATTTCTGATTACGTCTCGTAAATGTAAACCTTTTTATTTATTAACTCTCTATCTACTTTATTTCTTTCGCATATCAGTCTTTTGAACACATTATCTTATGCTACTTGATTTCACAGTACGATCTGAATTTACTACATTTTTTGCCCACAGGGTGAGATAATCTCATTGGTAATTTATATGTCGTGTCATATCAGAGATTTCACTAATTGATTGCATTTTGGCGTCTTACGTGGGGTAATCTCGTTGGAATTTTCCATGCATGGTAAATCAGAGTTTAGGGTTTGCTATGGTACCTAAGTAGACAGAACTGGTCTTCGTCAAGGAACATGATAATTATAGCAGCTTAGTGTAAATTTAACGAGGAAAGATATTAATGGTTTTCTACAAACGTAGCACACGGTAATCATCGTAATCGTTGTGTTAGCAAGTGGCACCGCTAGTTCCGGACGTTACTCAGAATAATTCATAGTGTTCGCACAGTTATCTATGTTTTTCCTCTTTTTTTTTTTTGACAACATTTATGGATGAATTGGTGGCGCTGATCACTGGTAAGGCCAAGCCTTTCGCACAATTAAGTCCGAAGCCCGAGGCAGCCTGCTAACGACTTCTGGATGCATCCGCCGTTCTCTCGTTAGCGATCGCCGAGCGGCAGCTACGAGGGCTGCTCCGAGCCGCGCGACGCGACGCTTAGCGAAAACAGGAGCCAGAAACTCTGGCCGGCCGGAACTCCCCAGCTGCTCTCTTCCCTGACGCCGGAGCGTGCCAAAACAGCCTTTCTGCCAGTCACTTTCCATTCGCTCATTATTTTTGTTTACTACCAGAAGGTGAGACACATTGCACCTCGTTTACGCTGCAGAAACATAACGAGGCGTCATTATTGTGACAAACGTGCGACTCTCTCCGACGGATCTCTTTCATGCACGACCGAAACACATTGTCACATCATTGACAACATATCTCCCGGTCGACAGAAGTGCTCATGTTCTATTCCGCTGGACATAATTGAAAGAACAACACTTGCATGACCCGTTGATACTCTTTCTCGTTTAAAAATCTTAACACAAATTGTTCATAATTTCTGAGATCATATTGCAACAGAAGCGATCCTCGTAAGCAGTGTAACAAAAACAGCCTAGGTATCAACTGAGATTTGTTCACTTTGGTAAACGGTTATTGACAGACATGACCACATTCATATCATTAATTCTGATATTAAAAAAATGGGCCAAGTATAATAGGCTAATCAATATACAATACATACCAATATACAGCACCGTAGTTGCAAAACAGAATATGCATATATCATTGGTGACGTGTGAAGGCGGCATACAGAGTTGCTGTACGTACCAGAAGTTACCAGTCAGCAACTGCTGACTATCATGTTGATGCTAGGGCTTCTACGGAGAAAGCTCTGCCCACTTTTCCAAACGTGATCGGTAGAGCACACCACGGAGAGAAATAACCAGCAAACAGCATTTCTACAATAGAAAAAATTCACGCCCTGTATGCAAACATCACATTGGTTGTAATCCAAAAATACATTTAAAATATTTACAAGGAAATAAAAAATTTAAAAGTTCGATTGTGGCTGCTAAAATGTATGGTAACGGCCGTCTGTGTGCATTAGGACATTAGTACAGAATGCCAAAAAGTATAACATAGACGACATAAACAGCCAAGTGGATACACACGCAGTGTGGGGCGCCAACAATTGTCAAGGGGACGCAAGGACGCCTTTCATGCTGTCCCAGCGATAACACGTCCTGCCGCCCGGAACGTAGAACGAAGTGTGTCGAGCCTCATGATTAGCGTTGTGTGAGGGCTAAATTTCAAAATACGCACATGACCTTCAGTAGAGTCAACTGATAACAAATCACAAAAAAATATAAGTATTTAAAGCGAAGGCGGAAGTTACATTGAACTTGAAAACAATAAGAACTAGCACGAAAAATATGTCTGGACTTATATCTACGAAATTTAGGGGCCATAGTAAGTTCTTTCTCCTCATAACCCCTATCACATACAAGTCATACACGCTATCTGCCACCCGTTAACTGATGTCTACTAGTACATCCAGCAGCTCCGAGTGACGCATCCGTACATCACTAACAGTACATACATATATTATCTTGTAACAATGTTGCTTTACGTTAGATTGTATTTTGATTAGCTCATTATACTTCGATTCTTCTTCTAATTTTAGAGTTGGTGGTCTTAAGACGGTCGTGTTTGATCGAAACGGTATAGCAAAATAAATAAATATTAGTTGCGATCTAAATACTCTTGTGTGCAGTAGCAGAAATCTATTAATCTTTCATTTGGTGTGTATATTGAGAGGTGATTAGTGACTCTTTTACTTTAACAACACTGTCAGTCATATTAATATTCCTGTTTTAGCTCATGATCTCCGTGTTCCCCTGTATTACTTTTGGTATGTGTGACTTGTGACTCTTTTACGTGAGGTCGTCTAATTGACTCATGAATCTGGGTGCATCATATGTTAAGGCAATTATTACCTCCTTCTTATCATGAAAAACCACAATCATTTGTGATTAATCAAAGTCTGACCTCTATAATTACTTCGCACCACTGCCATATATTCTACATCTACATCTACATCTACATCCATACTCCGCAAGCCACCTGACGGTGTGTGGTGGAGGGTACCTTGAGTACCTCTATCGGTTCTCCCTTCTATTCCAGTCTCGTATTGTTCGTGGAAAGAAGGATTGTCGGTATGCCTCTGTGTGGGGTCTAATCTCTCTGATTTTGTCCTCATGGTCTCTTCGCGAGATATACGTAGGAGGGAGCAATATACTGCTTGACTCTTCGGTGAAGGTGTGTTCTCGTAACTTTGACAAAAGCCCGTACCGAGCTACTGAGCGTCTCTCCTGCAGAGTCTTCCACTGGAGTTTATCTATCATATCCGTAACGCTTTCGCGATTACTAAATGATCCTGTAACGAAGCGCGCTGCTCTCCGTTGGATCTTCTCTATATCTTCTATCAACCTAATCTGGTACGGATCCCACACTGCTGAGCAGTATTCAAGCATTGGGCGAACAAGCGTACTGTAACCTACTTCCTTTGTTTTCGGATTGCATTTCCTTAGGATTCTTCCAATGAATCTCAGTCTGGCATCTGCTTTACCGACGATCAACATTATATGATCATTCCATTTTAAATCACTCCTAATGCGTACTCCCAGATATTCACGGAGGTAAAACCCATTGTGCCAAGGGACAATGTCCTGCCCGGAGGAGAGTTAAAATTCCTTCTTGTCGCCTCAGATCGGCAGAAGAGGGACGAACACTTGTGATTTTTAGGCTTCATCTGCTCCTGCAACGTTTCCTCAAACTTGACTCCCAGATGTAACACGGATTTGGTAGTGTAAAGACGTCACACTGTTAGATAGTGAGTCTCATGCACAGATCATAGTTACTATATCTGCATAATTTCTCTATTACTAACACAATAACAACTCCCACTATCTGTTGCGTAGAGACAGAAAATTATCAGGACTGGACGTATTTGTAGACACCTGTGCTATACGTGTCGTAGTCAATATCACGGATTCGGAACATATGAAGTGTTTCACGGCACGGATATATATCTTCCGCTCTAGAGCCCTCAAGATCGCATGTATATATCAATTATACACGGCAGAATAATTTAGAAAGTGTACTATGGGCCTGGAATGAGAAAATATCGCGAAACATGGGATAAATTCTTTTCATAGGGACCTGTATGTATTAGATGCTTTCACCGAAAATTTGATAGTAAATTGACTGTGAAAAGAAGACAAGGCTCTAATAGGCAAGAACTTCTATGACCTTAAAATGGCCGTGGGCAATTTCCGTATAACAATGATGTTCGACTCACTTTATCCTCCCCTGGAAACGGTAGTTTGGATAGAATGTACCGGCACATTATCTTGCCTTCTAAGTGCCACAGACAGCAACACTGTAACCTCCTCTTGACTGTGGGGTGGGCAGTACACAGTTTGCTTTATCCACCTTCAGGAGCCACACGTATGGGACGTCGCTGCTCGCCAAACGTCACGGATGTTGTACAAATTCCTGAGGCGATCTCATATCATCATAGTGAACAATGTCGATGGTTTTATAATAGTGAAACACATTGCGATGTATTAACCAAATATCCATAAGCAACCGAAGGTCACACAAAGATGCCTTCACGAACTGGAACGGAGGTGTACTGTTGGTTCCTGCTGGCCTGCAGCCAAGGTACTGAATTCCTTTAGGAAGTTTTCTTCGGGTCCATTAGGTGCGACAACTGTGACAGTTTGTTATTAATGTATGACCCTGGTTACTTATTAGTTAAAAATTTAAAACTGTTAACATTAACCCACTTTCAGTGGTCAATGGAACTTAAAAATAATGAAATTCACCCCGTAAAACAAAATTTCTCTCTGAAAAGAAGTTGAGGTCACTTCTATACGCCAATGTCTCCAGATTATCAACAGAGATCTCCTGGTCACAGGTGTTGTTTGAAAAGCTAGAAGTGAAACAGAAAATATCTAAATAGTCTAAGAATGGAAATCACTGTAGACGGCTTGAAACTACTGACTTTCTTTCGTCGATCGTGGCTGTAGGGTAACAAAAGACAACCCCGAAGAACATGACTCTGTTGTTCAAAACTCCCTGACAAGAAGCGATTCAAGAGGCGGCTGAAGATTCGAAAGGAAATACTTTATAAATGTCGTCTGTCGATCATAGTATCCTCGTTTGTAAGTTTCTCCTAAGTAGTTAGGCCAGTAAGTAATACTGTATGTTTTTCCTCTGTCGAGGAAGTCGCCTCCGTTGTGTTACATGCGTAGGAAGCTGTTTACAAAATGGTTCAAATGGCTCTGAGCACTATGGGACTCAACTGCTGAGGTCATTAGTCCCCTAGAACTTAGAACTAGTTAAACCTAACTAACCTAAGGACATCACAAACATCCATGCCCGAGGCAGGATTCGAACTTGCGACCGTAGCGGTCTTGCGGTTCTAGACTGCAGCGCCTTTAACCGCACGGCCACTTCGGCCGGCAGCTGTTTACAGAAGGGTCAAATCAGCAACAGTTAAATATCTCTTGATCACATGCTAATTCCTACCAGGAGCCTTGATTTCTAGAGCTGACGTCCGACATTAGTTCACTAAGCAAACCTAGGAATCATTCATGCAGATAGTAAGAGCGATAATTGGAGAAATACTTGGGATGAGGGTTTCCTACGATATTTTGTGGAAAGAGATGAAGATCGCATTGCCTTTCTTTAATAATTCAAAAATAGGCCTATTTAACTAATTTGAGTAGCAAATGCAGTGAGGATTTCCTGTAATGGAACTGGTTTCTCAAGATATGAAATACCAAATACGATCACTGTCAAGAGCAGTGCCGATTGCATGAAATAAACTTGATTCTCAGTTCCATATGGAAAACTGATTTTCGGTTGCGTTATCCTTCAGTGTTTTCAATGGAATTGCAGCTGCCACCTTCATGTCCTCGGTGTGTGTGTGTGTGGGGGGGGGGGGGGGGGGGGCAGAGGAGTAGTGTACGCAGAATTGCTTCGGTGGTTACGGCAGTGTGATATTTTTTCCATTATCCAGGCAATGCTACGTTGCTTGTATGCAGACTGTTTAGTGTAATTACAGCTGGTGTTACCGTCCTGAATTGATTATTGGAAATTCTCCGGATTACTTCCCTGACAACTCATAGTTCGCATAATTGAGTTTGTGAAGTCTTGCTGTGAAGTTCTGTTTCTCTCTTTAACGATTCGTTTCTCTTTTGAAGTCGCAAAATGAAATTCCGCAAGTTGGTCTACAACTGTACTTCCGCTGCACGAACAGTGTGTCCTTGACAAAAGAGCTGCAATTGTCGTTACAGTAAAAGATGCGTATGCATAAGTGTCCCCTTAGATATTATTGTGTTATGATTCACGTAATCATTGCGGCTGTCACGGTGTACGCAAAGGCTATCTAACTACACGGGGGTGAAAGAGACGTCTATTTCGGTACGTCCCCTTGAGGAACATATGTGCTGTGGTGTCACCGCCAGACACCACACTTGCTAGGTGGTAGCCTTTAAATCGGCCACGGTCCGTTAGTATACGTAGGACTCGCGTATCGCCACTATCAGTGATTGCAGACCGAGCGCCGCCACACGGCAGGTTTAGAGAGACTTCCTAGCACTCGGTCCAGTTGTACAACCGACTTTGCTAGCGATGGTTCACTGACAAAATACGCTCTCATTTGCCGAGACGATAGTTAGCATAGCCTTCTGCTACGTCATTTGCTACGACCTAGCAAGGCGCCATTACCAGTTACTATTGATACTGAATCATGTACAGTCAAGAGCGACGTTCACCATTAATGGATTAAAGTTAAGTATTCCACCAGCTACGTCGGTTTTTTCTGAATTCAAATTTCCTTGTCCTGTTTCAAACCTCACGCCAGCCTGCGTGAGCAAAAACGCGTGCCTTTCGGCTTCCTCTAGTGACACGGTATTGGCTCTCCTGCCAACCACAACATGTGCAATACCAGGAAATGCGGAAGGGGAAATGATCGCTCGACTGAGGTTGTGCATGTACCTCCCATTAGGCCGCACCTGCCGAATATTGAAGTTCTATAGATTGTCAAACTAAAAAAGAGTCATTATAATTCTTCCTCAGAGACACATAGAGGAAGAACCCCACATTGTGTGTTTCAGTCCCTGAGAGAGGAACGGACACACAAGTTCATCAAAAATTTGTCTTCAAAGCCTACGTGTATCGTGTATAGTGCTTCCAATCCTGCAGTGAGAGCAACAGATCAAGGTACAATCACAAATGAATAGTTACTCCCTCCTATACTCTTTCAAACATGAGATTGTGTGCCTTGGGAAAATGTAAGCCTTTATCACAAGGAAGTCGTTGATTGCGCAAGTAGTAGTTTTGCAGACAGATGCAGATGTAAAATCTGCTGAAACCTACAGTTACAACCGCCTAAACTCAGGGGTTGTAATATGTCAGAACGACCAAGAGTTGTGGATTGGGAGAGAGGCGTAACTTACGCCGAAGGGTGCAGAGAAACACCAGCGAGAGTGTCATTTACTCCATTGCATCGAAGGTACAGAGCCGGCCTTTCACTGAGCACAGTGATGGCACAGCGCGTGCGTGCAAGTGTGAGCGCCAATGCCGATGTCAGAATCTGCTGCGACGGCGCCCGGTCGCCCGGCCGTGCAGAAGTAGCGTTCCTACTTACGCCACGCCAAGTGGTCGCCACATGTGTTTGTCGGTAGCGCGGGAAACGGCTGACTCCTCCGTAAAGTGCAACTCATAGAGCCCATGTAGAGCGCCGAAAGGAAACAGACGACCGCCGTTATTGTAGTGCGCCATAGCACCTCCGATCATCCGCCCAGTGCAGCTCGCTCAGCGACCGCTGACAGCTCTACACCTAGGAGGTCGGGAGTTCGCATCCTGGCCCAGACCCTGCGGACGGCAGCTTCCAGTCCGCCGCAGGACGTCACCCACAGAGCGGAGGCCGGCATCCCTCTCACTACTCTCTCCGGTGCCACTTCAATGTGCGGCCTGCTCCACCACAGCTACGGAGCATCTGTGCGGCGGTGGTTGGTGATATTTCAACAGGCCTGTTGGCAGCCGATATCCATCACCAGAGGTGGTAGTGGTTGGCCTGCAGCTAAAACAATCGTTATTCTCTCCAACTCTACATGTGGACACAAAGGCAATACGACTGCCCGATTTGGGCCTCGGGCTACGCTTGTTTGTATGTCCTTTCCCTACGCTTCTAGTGTGCTGCCTCAGGAAGAAGGCGCTGTTGTAACTACTACCTATGCCTTTAAAGGGTACGTATGGGTTCTTCACATTAGTATCCTGTGCTGTTTTGATCACTTCACAGTCGTATACAGTTTCCGCTGGGCCCTTCCTTCTTGACTGCGAGCGGTATCGCATACCACCACACAGAATCGTTTCCTAATTACCAACATTGCCCGCACCTACCATCCAATATGAAAATCGGTTCCTAAACTACTAACTTCCAGCCATTGCTACGCGAAATTTACAATTCCCTAAATCTACGGCTGTACCTATTAGTGGCTCAGCATACCCCCCTCCTTCTGAGAAGATTCGTCCCGAGCCTTTGACATTGTTCTCCCACTCAACTACCTTTACTCTAATACTTCACGTATTGCGGACAACCTCCCGAATTCATCGGTCAGGACTTACACTCAAAGTTTACAGCTACCACGTACCCCTTATCATACTGTAAACACTAATTAAAACCTTAAAACTTATTACTTTCCTGAGCAACGTCGGTAGCCCCTCTACTGGTAATCGGTGTGTTGGCACTTCCACAGCCTGTGCCCTCTTGCGTCTTACCCAGAAATTAGCCGGCCGGAGTGGCCGTGCGGTTCTGGGCGCTACAGTCCGGAGCCGAGCGACCGCTACGGTCGCAGGTTCGAATCCTGCCTCGGGCATGGATGTGTGTGATGTCCTTAGGTTAGTTAGGTTTAATTAGTTCTAAGTTCTAGGCGACTGATGACCTCAGAAGTTAAGTCGCATAGTGCTCAGAGCCATTTGAACCATTTTTTTACCCAGAAATTCAGTACACAAAAGCCTGTTAGAAACACGCCACAACAGGTGACCGATGCGCTGACTACTAATACTTTGTGCTCCTGTTCTTCCCGGAAATGGTGTCCATGTTGTCACAATTGTTCCATCAGAATTCCGCCCTTCCTGTGACTCTATTAACCTGCTCGAGGATTGCAAAAGTTTTGGATTGAGTGTGTTATTTAAATACGTTATATTTTGAACGGGTAATACCTTATGAGGACCCTCTGGCCAATACAACTACTCCGAGACAAATTTCTAACTGTTGAGCCTGTAAGCATAGCCAGAAGACGAAAATACGTCCCGACTACTTCACAAGTCGCGTCATTTATGATCATTTCCGAAGCTGAAATTTTTTAACCCTACCGGTCTGACTTCTTTGCAACAACTGAACACACAGTGTTTTCCCATCCTCTGGAAGTAAGTCTGGGCTGGGAGAAGTTCCTTCCCACAACTCATTCCATTTACTTCCCCCACAAACAAAGTCACTTCACAAGTCCGCATATCAGTACATACTTGGCCACCTGACAGATAAAAATTAATGTATCGCCCCCTACCTTTTTCTGAGAACGCACAATAAAGAAAACAGCAGTATCGACATAAACTAAACAAAAAGCTAGCAACACATAGTTAACATCTTACTTACGCGAACCTAAACTGTACGGCACATCATGCACCTTACGTTGCTCAACAATTTCAGGTTCCTTCCTTTTACCCATATAACTTTCATCTTCCGGTTGGTCTCCAATAACTGTGGTAACCCCTCCACTATTCCTTTAATCGGTTTTTGACCGGTGAGGTCATTTCCACGACCTGGTATGGTCCCTGGTATTTTGTGAAAAAATTTCTTCGTTTTCATCTTTGATGTGTTGGGCTACTGACCATTAGACACTGCCCCACGCGGTGTAACGGTAATTTGGCCCTGTGTCTGTTCAGTTGTTCCTGGGGTTATAGCACCATTGTGTTTGCCTTTTGTACATTCCTCGAAACTTCCCTAGTCTTCTGGAAAACTTCCTCGCTGACTCACCAGCCAGCCTTAATTTAGGAACCAAAACGTCAAAAGGAGATGGCATCTTCCTCCCACACACCACCTGTAATGGCGACAAGCCCAATGCGGTATGAACCTTCCAATTATAGGCACACTGTACAAAAGCAAATAGGTATCCCAATCGTTATGCTTGGAATCTATGTAAAAGCTCAAAATCTTAGCAATTGTCTTGTGTGCACGTTCGGTTCTCCCATTGGTCTGCAGATGAAGTGAACTCGTCCGTCACTTCTGTATACACAAAATGGGGCATTGTTGTTCCATCAAATCCGAGACAAAATTCGTACGCTGGTATGAAATTATGGCCTCAGGCACCCCAAACTTTAATATCCAGTTATTTACTAATGTGTGGGCTACAATACTAGCCCGTTGGTCTGGAATCGATACCATTGCCAAAAATCGTGAAAAGTGATTGATGATCTTAAGAACATACCAATTTCCTGCAGATGTTTTATTAAATTGCCCTAGGACATCCAACCCTAACATAGAAAATCGACTGATGATCTTTGCAAAAGTACTTTTTGATGCGTAATGTCAGTTGTCTGTACACATGGTGGCACACAGTCATTAACATACTATTCCACGTGACACTTCCTGTTCCTCGACATAAATTGCTTTGTTACAAGTCTGCCCATAATATGTCACCCATCATGACCTGACAACATATGGTTGTGAGCTTGCTGCAAAACCTCCATCCAAAAACCATATGGAACCATCACATGTGGTCCACACCTTATCAGGCTAAACAAACAACCCCAGTGCATAACAAAATGTGGCTTTGACTGGAATTCCTGGCACTCCTTATCCCTGAACTGTGCCTCCCGCCATTCTCCAACGCTCTTCCCTGGCGTGCTTAACGAATCTGCATTTTTGTCTGATCTCCCTGGCTTGTTGATTACCTTGTACCCTAATTCACTAAGCTTCAGTGCCTATCAAGTGGTTCACTAGGTGGATCCTTGAAACCAAGCAACCATTTCAATGAGGGTTACCGGTAACCAACCGTTTGCACAAATGAATAACTAAACCTCAACGACGAATTCTGCATGGCCTTTTGATCACTGACCTTCAAATGACCTACTTTCCCTCTCTACACTTCATTATCGACAGTTTGTGTCCTTCCTCTAGGCTCGACCTCCGCCAAATTATCCACACTAACCGGAATCATCTGTTCCCCATTAATGTCACTCACATGCGTTAGAGAATGCGAACTATCCAACTACTCATTGCTAAAGAGCGGTTCACCCACATACAATGTTTCCATCGGAAAATCCTTATGCACTGAAACCCACACTATCTTTCCCGTACCAACTGGTATTTTATCTTGCTCATCGATCTTTACTGAAAACGTACGCCATTTTGTCGGTCTCACCCCTGCGATAAGTGAACCTTGCGCCATTATTTCACTTGTAAATGTTTCCCCCGTTGAAATAAAATCCCACTAAGTTGCCAAAGATCAATTTTAGCGTGATGTTTGTCAAGAAAGACTAGGCTGACCATCATGGAATAAGCTTCGCTTACGCATGGCAACACCTCCATGCGTTCTCTCAACTTAGTCTTCCCGACAGAGAACTCCAGTACATCCTATTATTACTAACCCCCAAGGAACCTGTACCATTGTGACCTCAGTTTCCTCTTTCCCTCGAGGTCCAGACTGATAACAGACGCGTTCGCACCTGTGTCGACCAAAAATCTGTTTCTTGTCAGCTACCAAGCCTATTAAACTGCGCTCCATCTGTGCACTAACTCGAGCCTTTTTACGATCTATCGGGGCTGCCTTAAACGAAGCAATCCCATTTGGGTTTAATGGCTGCTTCCCTCGCCAGAGCTTTCCAACCTTCCTACCTCTACACTCAAATGCCCGGTGGCCCACTAAGTCACACGCATAGCACTCTGGTCGCTTACACTGCTTCCTCACATACCCTCCCAACCACATCTCTACCACTCGACTTCAGAACCGAATACGTGGTGGTCTGCTCTATGCTTTGTGGCCATATCGACCTCCTCTACAAGTGTTGCGATCCTAACAGATGACTGTGAGTCTTCTTGGTTCTCCATCAGTACCCTCTGCTACATTTTAGCGGATACACCACGCTAGAAAACATCCCCCGCTCTCTTTTGCTTCCTGTAACAGTACCTTAATACCTTCTGAATTCTGGGTCTATATTGTGTCTCTGCATTTAGCTTAAGGGATCTATCTGAGAACGCTTCCACAGACCCGTTCCGCTGCATCGAAAACGTACTTCATTTTTCCAGAAAAAATCGCGCACAGTTCTGTTGTTGGTACCGCTGGCACAACCCAGCGGCCCACTCCTGCAACGTATGTGCTTTACTCCGTGTTTGGTAGATAAAATGTGGTGCCACACAACATGGCACTACCCAAAACTGGCGTTAATAGCGTAGGCACATAGGGAACACACACGACACTGATTTGTAAGTCCTCGGTATTGGTAATAAGTTGAGAAAACCTTCCTGAAATACATGTGCTACAAAACGCCACTGTTTCCTGCGCATGTGGCCCGACATCAATATGGGATATGATCACCATGCACATGTACGCAGACCGCACAACGGGTTGGTATACTCTGGATCAGGTGGTTGAGCAGCTGCTGTGTTATAGGTTCCCATTCTTGCACCAGTGCCTGTCGGAACTCCAGAAGTGTCCTAGGGGTTTGAAGACGTGCAGCGATACGTCGACCGAGAGCATCCCAGTCGTGCTCGATGGGGTTTGGGTCTAGCGAACAGGCAGAGCACTCCATTCGCCTGGTATCCTCTGTTTCAAGGTACTCCTCCACGATAACAGCTTGGTGGGGCCGTGTGTTTTCATCCATCAGGAAGCAGTTGGGACCCACTGCACCCCTGAAAAGGCGGACATACTGGTGTAAAATGACATCCCAATACACCTGACCTGATACAGTTCCTCTGTCAAAGACAAGCAGGGGTGCACGTGAACCAACAATAATCCCACCCCATACCATCAAACCACGACCTCCATACAGGTCGCTTTGAAGGACACTGAGGGGTTGGTATCTGGTTCCTGGTTCACGTCAGATGAAAACCTGGCGAGAATCACTGTCCTTGACACCAAGCTTTAGGGGCTCCCCTGTGACAAGGGATCAGTGGAATGCACCTTGCTGGTCTCCAGGTGAATAAACCATGTGTGTTCAGTCGTCTGTAGACTGTGTGTCTGGAGACAACTGTTCCAGTGGCTGCGGTAAGGTCTCTAGCAAGGTTACCTGCAGTACTCGGTGGCCGTCTGCGGTCACCGATGGCGGTTCAAATGGCTCTGAGCAATGTGGGACGTAACTTCTGAGGTCATCAGTCCCCGAGAACGTAGAACTATTTAAACCTAACTAACCTAAGGACATCACACACATCCATGCCCGTGGCAGGATTCGAACCTGTGACCGTACCAGAAGCGCGGTTCCGGGCTGTAGTGCCTAGAACCGCTCGACTACTCCGGCCGGCCACTAATGGTGGGATATGCCGATATGGTCTGTTTGTGGTGTTGTACACTGTGGACGTCCCGTACTGTAGCTCATGGACACGTTTCCTGTCTGCTGGAATAGTTGCCATAATCTTGATATTGCGCTTTGTGGCACATGGAGGGCCAAGACTACGACCCGCTCTTTTTTACCAGCCTCCATTCGCCCTAGTATTCTACCCCTCTTAACGCCATCAATGTGTGTTCTTTCAGCCATTTTCAACACACAGTCACCTATAGCACGTCTGAAAACGTCGGCACACTTACTACCTGCACCACACTCTGACATGCACCAACACACCTCTTCGTGTGTGGACTGCTGCCAGCGCCACTGTACGACGACCGCAGGTCAAATGCACCGCATGGTCATACTCCGAGATGATTTAAACCATCAAACGGCCCATCAGGGCGTTGTTTCACCATGTATCAGCATTACCCTTAATTTATGAGCATAAATGTAGAAGAGGGTAGCCAGGCCACGAGCAGTCGTCCGTCACGAATGTTGCCAACCAACCGACGCTTGTAATCGACGCTGACCCAGATGAAGTACTCCGGTATCTTCGCTCTGCGCAGGCCCTCCTTGTGCCGCTCGTGGCTTCCGCCGCTCCGAACTCGTGACCACCCGTTGTCGCGACGCTACCGGAAATCCCCAGTATCGTGCTCGCTCTCGGGCATATATTGGCAAGCAAAGACCTTGCAAGGACACAAGCCACAGATACCACCCCTTCCCCA
The DNA here is from genome assembly GCF_021461395.2 of Schistocerca americana. Lineage (NCBI taxonomy): Eukaryota > Metazoa > Arthropoda > Insecta > Orthoptera > Acrididae > Schistocerca > Schistocerca americana. The sequence continues at coordinate 382,777,037 of NC_060123.1, read as the reverse complement.
TAGATACTGGCAATGGGGACGCAAGAGGGATTGTCGATACTACAGCTTAGACAGTGGCGCCAGACAGCACAGTTTACTTAGTCAATGGCGCCATTGCTCACTCAAATCTACGAGTCTGGTCTCTTGCGAGATAATAGTATATTTCAAATAGGTACCCAATATTTTTGAATTCGTCTTGCAGTAAATGATAATTCTGCATAGTAACTGAATCAGTGTAATGTAACTATCGTGACAAACACCGAACTGTTACGGTGCTCTGTGGTGGTATTCTTCATTGCAACATGGCCCAGGATCGCAACATTCTTTCACATTCATGGGGAAGCGTTTCGAACAACAGCATTGTCTTGGTGCCCAACGACTCATCACGTTTTATTCCGTTGACACCCACCCATAGGCGGCACCGTTTGCGGTGATTTAAAGAGCAAAGGAAGTGGACCAACAAGATGTGAGATAGCGATCTGACCGTATCAGGGCAGATTACGTCTCAGTTGTGTTCCTAGACATGTTTTCTGAGAGGTGGGAACACGTAATCCACCCAGAAACATTGTCGAATGCGATAGTTTTGGTGGTCCACGTGTTATCGTGTAGAGACACAGTTTTGCACGGTCTCACTAACCTCCAAATCTTTCAACGTACACTTTCCAGTCGACGGTATTGTGACACAGTACTCCTTACCTACGTCCATCCTGTTAGATGTGATAGTGCGCGACCACATCGAACAGCGGGGTTGGGGGAGGTCTTGTAATGAGAGGATATTTTGGGATTTGACTAGCTTGCTAGTTCCTCCGACTGAATGGAGGTGGAATGCGTTAGGAAGACATGTTGCAGCACGTCCACATGCACCACATACCACCCAGCAGATGTCAACGGCGCTGGTGGTGGAGTCGTACGCCCTACGACAGGAACTCCTTACCAACCTTGTGGTCACTATGGGACCGCGTTGCAGACCATGCTCTGACGCAATGGTCATAACACAACCTATTTACTAAAGTCTAGGGGACCACCATGACTCGTTTGCCTCACAGCTTTTTTTAATCTACCTTCCGTACTACTGTGCTGTACGGTAGCAGTTCTTGTACGTATCATCCAAGTTTCTTCGAGCTATGTTATTTGGCAGTGAATATCATTCAAAGCTTACTTTCGCCCTTAAGTTTTACACACCAGGGAACTTTAAGATCCTTCGGACAAAAAGGAAGTTGGCAATATGAGCGCGCGGGATTAGCTGAGCGGTCTGGGGCGCTGCAGTCATCGACTGTACGGCTAGTCCCGGCGGAGGTTCGAGTCCTCCCTCGGGCATGGGTTCGTGTGTTTGTCCTTAGGATAATTTAGATTAAGTAGTGTGTAAGCTTAGGGACTGATGACCTTAGCAGTTAGGTCCCATACGATCTCACACACATTTGAAAATTTTTTATTTTTTTGTTTTTTGGCAATATGAGGAGGTTGGAAATGGTGATTGTGCCTTAACCAAACACGAAACTTCTGCGTCCTTCTCGTGCATCGCTTACAGTAGACTAGGAAGATCACATGATGTTTCTTGTACATGTTAAGAACAGTAGTTCGAGTGTCTATGAAGACTGAATTGCTTTAGCATTAAAGTCCTATGTAACTTGTGCAATTCGCAGCAGCATTGCTCTTTCTCAGCCATAATAATCATTATTATTTATCTTTGCCAATGTGTAACGTCGCGGTACATCCAGTACTGTGTGTAGTAGACGTACTGTGTGTATTAGAGAACCGAAGAATCATGACTGTCGGACAGGTGGTCCGGCGAGTATGTCTGCAATCACTAAACGCGAATGTGTTAAAGTCTCACAACACGGATTCAGAGAGTGTACAGCCAGATATTATGTTCTTTCTTGCTGTTACGCCAGCCTAATTCATATGAACATGACATTTCTGCTCACTTTTGTTATGCACCGCGACACCGCTCCCAGCTACAAGTAAGCTACACTTTTGAATACGACACCACATGAGTGCCAATAGTATCGTTTGTAATGAACTATAACAAAATGAGACTTTCACTCTGCAGCGGAGTGTGCACTGATATGAAACTTCCTGGCAAATTAAAAATGTGTACCCGACCGAGACTCGAAGTCGGAACCTTTGCCTTTCGCGGGCAGGTGCTCTACCATCTGAGCTACCGAAGCACGACTCACGCCCGGTCCTGCCAGGAAGTTTCATATCAGCGCACACTACGCTATAGAGTGAAAATCTCATTCTGGAAGCATGCCCCAGGCTGTGGCTAAGCCATGTCTCCGCAGTATCCTTTCTTTCGGGAGTGCTAGTTCTGCAAGGTTCGCAGGAGAGCTTCTGTAAAGTTTGGAAGGCAGGAGACGTGATACTGGCAGAAGTAAAGCTGTGAGAACCGGGCGTGAGTCGTGCTTCGGTAGCTCAGATGATAGAGCACTTGCCCGTGAAAGGCAAAGTTCCCGAGTTCGAGTCTCGGTCGGGCACACAGTTTTAATCTGCCAGGAAGTTTCATATCAGCGCAGACTCCGCTGCAGAGTGAAAATCTCATTCTGGAAACATCCCCCACGCTGTGGCTAAGCCATGTCTCCGCAGTATCCTTTCTTTCAGGAGTGCTAATTCTGCAAGGTTAGCAGGAGAGCTTGTGTAAAGTTTGGAAGGTAGGAGACGAGATACTGGCAGAAGTAAAGCTGTGAGGACCGGGCGTGAGTCGTGCTTCGGTAGCTCAGATGCTAGAGCACTTGCCTGCGAAAGGCAAAGGTCCCAAATTCGAGTCTCGGTCGGGCACACAGCTTTAATCTGCCAGTAAGTATCAATTATAACAAAGTCTTTACAAAGGCTACCGTATGTAGTACACTAAAAATAAGCAGTAATTGAAAAAAACACCATTTTTGTCATTATTTAGTTTCTTGAGGGACTACCGGAGGTATGGAACTATACATTATAGGATAGTTTATTTACGATTCTTTTGTAACGTCCACATATTTAGTGAAGCATTTAGTTTTCCTCTAAGTATAAAAAATTGCTAGTAAACATTAGAACACATGACCTTTTGCAGAAAGAATTGTATACCTACCGAACAACATTAGGTTTTGTTTGCTATATCTCCAGTCAAAACATTGAATATAGAACGTGGGAAATTTGTATGGAATGCAATAACCACATTATTTAACGTACGAAAAAGCTCCACAACTGTAGCTCAAAACAAAATCACACAGACTTAATAATAAAACGTTTAAGGCAATAAACTCTTACCCCACACGGAAGAACCATTCTTGCAATTTTTGCTTCCTCTGAGCCACAAACGGCAAGGATCTCGACACATTTATCTTTTGAAGAAAAGGTAATTACATTTACTAAGATATTCGTGTATAAGGAAGTCGAGTGGAGTGTAAGAAAGTGCAAATCATTAAACTGCATACAGGAGTGGTACGCGTAAGAAGAGGTGGCTATCATAATGACAAAATAAATATAGGCTTCTCCTGCTTTCAGTGGGGTAAGCTGACGTTATACAAATATTTAAAAGCATTTCTTCCTGAATAAGGTGTAGCTTAGGTCACTGAATCAGTGATGTTAGGTTCTTTTTTCATTTATTTCGTCATCAGTTATACCTCTTCATAATCCATTCATGCTTGAAACGCAAAAATATAATAACTATTTCTTGAATTAAGTAGAAACAATAACAACAGGCAAACACGTCCAAGCCTGCCGCTGTGGTCGAGCGGTTCTACGCACTTCAGTCCGGAACCACGCGGCTGCTACGGTCGCAGGTTCGAATCCTGCCTCGGGCTTGGATGTCTTAGGTTAGGTTTACGTAGTTCTAAGTCTCGGGGTCTGATGACCTCGGATATTATGTCCCATAGTGCTTAGAACCATTTGAAACATGTCAAACCCCAAAATTTACATTATGATGATATACACTGATGGAAAAAAAATCGCAACACCAAGGAATTGTGCAACGTCAATGAAAGTTGGTAGGCGCGTTTCTGTATCTGAAACATGATGACTGTTCAAGTTTTGCACCAGCTACTAGTGTCACTTTGGGGGTGCAAATCAGGTTTGCTTTAAACACATGTTGTAACGGTCATGAGGATTAATTACCTTTGGGATTACACGTGGGGAGTAGTTAAACGTCCCCTTAGAAAAATTATACATGACTATGCTTAAACTGACACACAATATTTTTAGCGCAACGCAATGTGACTTTCAAAATCCCTACAAAAGAATGGCCCTGACTAACATTAACCTATACCTTTCACAAATCACTTACCTCTCAAAAATCTTCGTTACTCGTACTACTGCAATACAGTGAGCACCACTACTGCCAGCTAAATAAAAGATTCAAACTACTGAAGGCACTAACTACTGATAGGCATAGTTAGCCAATGAAAGATTTTGATAGAGATCAAACAATGTATTTATCTTAATAGTGTTCAAAAGTCACAATATATATAGCAGTTCATGACATCCATTGTTACAAATGTACTGTTTCTGATGGACACACGTCCAGATCATCCGCTCTCTAAAATCCGCCCTCTCACTTCCCCACATCCACCACTGCTTGCGGCTCACTTCCAATTGCGCAACGCTACGCGTTGTTAACAGCCGACAGCCCAACACTACAATAGCGAATATTACAACAATGCCACCCAGCCACAGACTGCACACAACACAGCCAGTGATTTTCATACAGAGCGCTACGTGGCGTTACTAATATAAAAACATAAACAGCCTACTTACATAGCCCCCATGCTCCCCACAAAATATGTTACAAGTTGTTTTGGGCAGTGGCAAATACAGATTTGAAAAAAATTTCATAGTTACAATAACAAAGAAATCAAATGCACACACTTATTGATACAATGTTGGTCAAAAGCTAAAATTTTCTCACAGTCCATAAAGACAGTCTGATCATTCATCATAATAGTAATTACAGTTATATTCACAAAGTCTCATTAGTAAAAGAAATTGCATACAGAAGTAGTGGATTTTCATGCAGTCTTGAAGAAGTAGTGTTGTCCTTCCAATGGAAAGGCAATGCTGACTCTTGACATGGAGACAGGTAATCGGCCACAACAGAGCAAACCCACAGCAGAGTCAGTCGAAGTTTTGAAGAATATTGGTAGGTAGGTCATCACAGAGTAGACCCACTGTAGTCCTGGTAGAGATTATGGTATTGGTGAGCCACCAGAGGTGCAGACCCACCGCAGTCCTTGTAGAAATAATGGTATTGGTGCGCCATCAAAGCTGCAGACCCACTTCAGTCCTTGTAGAGATGGCTGGCAGCCATCCGTTGCGACTTTGCAGGTGCACAATCACCATCAAACAGTCTTGTGGATAATATAGCAAGTCCATGAACCACCACTTGTGCACTCACAAAACATTTTTTTTTGAAATGTCCTTAGAACCATCAATGCCGTTATCCAGTCCCTTGGTGAATTATTAACACACGTGCAAACACTAACAGTCCTCTTTTTTTTCACAAATTGTGCATATACTATGACCAACAGAAATGTGTGCAGTGAAATGTAGCTTAATTTGATGAACTGGTGTCCATTACAATTTTATAACATGGGAATACAATCACAAAGGTACGGAAAACATCATTAAAACATAGTAATACAGATAACATTTGTAGTAATACAGGCTTTACAAAAGAATAGAAATAAACATGTACACCAGTGTTACAGGAATTATGACAGAAATAAATAAAATAATGAGAATAGATTCGAAAGATTAATTTCACCCTCGAGCATTAAAACAAAACAGAATAAACAATGTCTAAACATCTTTACAAAGTAAATAACATAGTATTAGAAAAATTCTACAACATAACTGTTATCAGGTAAACATATAAAGACAGGAAGAACATAAATACACAAGGGTACACAAACACATAGTTGAATGACACAAAAGGACAGGACAGGGTTTGTTTTCAGTGTGACATTTGGTACTGCAGTCCAATCCAAAACTTCATTCCATAGATCTTTCCTCTGATTTCAACATTTGTTTCCACCAAAAACATCCTTTCCAAGCATGCTTTCTGTATTTATAAGTTCACATATTTCTTACCTCATTCTTTATTTTCCATTATCTTACTTCGTCATTTATTTCCAAGAAAATCCTACCTAAACCTGTTGTCTCTAAACCCTACTTTTTTGTTCATATCCTCTTTCAAAATCCTTTTTTGGCCAAACCATTTTCTTATAGCTTCTCAATGCATTTCTTCCAATTCATCACAACTCGTTCTCTTATATAGCCTACCCCACCTTGAGCTAACTTAAATCTACTGAGGTCAAATGCTAAACTAAGGGACGAGGCAATGCAGTAGCACAAGACAATTAACACAAACAGCAATGAGAAAAAATTCAAATTTGCAAAGCAAGCAACAATATATATAAGTTAGCAAAGTAAATGCAACATTATCACTAATATGAGCCAATGTGTAGCAAAAAGAAAAATAAATCAGTAGTAAATCTGCCTTAACAGAGTAATACGAAGTGAAATTCAGTAGCACTATGCCTGGCACACAGCAGCAGCAAATGCAATAACTTATACCTAAACATGACAAAGCTCAATCTGAAAAAAATAGTACACTAAAGACAACAATGCAGATAAGGGAAATGTCTGTTCACATCTTAATGACTATGTCATTAAAGTGGTGCACCACAACTTATTCTACAAAAGAAATTACCAAGTACTTGAAAAGAAAATTATTTATGCAATTCCTGTGAAGGGAAATGTCTTTTGTGCTCCTTCGTTTTTTAACTAGATCATAAAGTTATTATTTACTGGATCTGTAGGCATAAAATATTTATGTTAGTACATCTATAAAATTTTATTTTAACCAATGCTGCAGTGGAGCTAGATACTAGATATTAAGCAAAATGAGCAATCTCTCAACTACAAAGACAATAGATGTAAAATGTTTCTCATCATTTCATTAGGCATTTTAGGAAATATCATAAATTACGAGCTCCACAGTGTAATGGTATGTTTTCAAGTCTGAGCGTGTAGTATTTTCGATGCTTTCTACAAAGAAATGTCAATAGCGAGGATAATGGCCTCCTTTTATCTTCACCTGTGGCTCTGAGAGGCACACACTAATGGCTTTTTTTCCAGGGGACTGTCGCTCAGCTGAGTCTCCACAGCACATTACGTTAAGGTCTTCTACCTTCTTTACTGAAATATTTGTGGCAGCAGTTTCCACTACAGTGACAGTCTCATATAAAATAAAAAAATTCAAAGGTTAGAAATTTACATTAGAAGTGTGTAGAAACAAAATCTCATAGAACAGTGTCCAAAATGTTTTGTCAGCATTGTGGTAACTAACATTCACGTATTACGTTGTGAGAATAGCCTTGTCATGTCCTTTTACTATTTCTGTCATCGCGGAATTGTGATGGATGTGACCGGAAATTGATGTGTTCCTGTTTTATCGTTCCGCGATTGTCAGTGTCAATTTACAATTCTTGTAACAGTCCCTGAAAAGCTTCAATGTCGTCTTTGCAACGTCCTGCCAAAATAATATGTTGTAAATGCTCAGGCAATTTGATTAAGCAAATGCGGATGAGTTCTGAGGGGCTGTAAGTGTTTGACAGGTACTGATTCTTGTGCAACATGTCTTCAAAATATTTCACAAGACTGGAAAATTCAGATTGTTCGAAATGTTTCATCATTATGATGCTATGTTTTAGTCGGTCTTGTGTGGCTTAAGACCAATATACTGAGAGGAAGGCATGGTAAAATTCTCCTTCACTGTGGCAATCGTGAATGACCGATCGCATTCTTACAGCTGGTTCATTCTCTAAGTAGCCACACATAAGTTCTAATCTGTGCTCTAATGACCAGTTGGGAGGAAAACAATGAGAGAATTGATGAAGCCACGCTTGTGGATGAATGTCGTTGCCGGAATTCTGAAATGTTTTCAATTTACGTATAGTAATAAACAGCTTATAGTCAAAATCATCATGTCGGCGAGTCGCATGTCGGTCATTGTTACGTCGTTTCGGCGGTTCCATCTCAAAATTAGGTGTACCTTGCCAATTTCTTTCATAATTTCCGAAGTGCCCTGTGTTATTATTTTGTGGCTGTTCCGTATTTCTATGTCCCTCTTCCTGTATTGGAGCGCGAGTGTCCTCTGAAATATGTAATTCTTGTATTACCTGTGTCAACTGATCTGGTACTTCCCGGATTTCTCTTTGGTGTTGCGTATTAGTTTGACTCTGATTTTGTTTGAATTTTCTAATTTGTTCATACTCTTCTGTGTTAGTGAAGGCTACAGGTCTTGTGTCATTCAGATCATCATCCACCTTTGTAGATAAGTTAGTGAACTGATCCGAAAGTTCGGCTACTTTCTCCGATAGTGAACTTATTTTCTCTGTGTGTTTTTCTGAACCAAGTTACATAGTGTCCATTTGTGTTGAAATCGTATCTACTGTGTCCTTTAAGTTTTCCTGAGTTTTTGCAAGTTGCGTAACCGAAACGATAGATGCAACTCAGTCAATTTTAGCACGCAAGGTCTCATGATTTTCATGAACAATAGTTTTGCAGTTCGTTTATGGCTGCTTCGTGATTCTGTAATGTATTTTCATGCCACGAAAAAATAGGTTGGAAATGCTCACAAATTTATGTTTTTACGTCATTACAGACTTTTTGACATTTCGATTCAATTTTATGTAACTCAGTAGTTAAATCTTCACGTGTTTGTTCAAGCGTGGTGTCTAACCTTTGAAGATTTTCTTCCACTGTGTCTAACTGCTGAAGATTTTGTTCCATTGTGTCTAACTTTCGAAGATTTTCTTCCATTGTGTCTAACTTTCGAAGAATTTGTTGTATTGTGTCTAACTTTTGAAGCTTTTGCTGTGTTAGTCCCATTTATTGTATTAATTGTAATAACAATGCACTGGTGTCTGAAACACGTTCCTCAGTGCTTTTCGGCAGTGAATTTGCACCGACAACATCCACATTTTGACAAGCAGAAAATGTGTCTTCACTTATTTGAGAAAGCGGTGAGGACCCAAAACCTGAATCTACAGTATTTGCGAGATTGTGATCTGTCATTTCGGATTCCTGAGGCGAGCTGTTGCCGACCGATCGATCGATAATGCTTCCCTGTTCACTAATTGTTTCACTGTCTACACCATTATATGCCGCCCGCTCCATTTCCCTATGCACAATTACCAAATTACCACTTTGTATGTCTGTTAATTCATTACACAATGGTGCTGGGCAAGCTACGCTCATCGTCACTATTATTTTTCAGTTTACTTTCGAACCTAGTGTTACGTTTTTCACACGCCATTTCACACGATAACACAGAAAAGCACAATTTGAAGAGCAAAATAATAAAACACATTAACATAGCACTGAAAATAATATCTAGTTAATTGCAAGCGCAGCTGCGAAATACTTGGTGCAAATCTACATGCGTGCAACAACTGTTTTACTGTACAACAATGAACACTACAATTACAAAGTAAATTCTCTCTATGATTACGCGCTAGCAATAAACGATAGCTACACTAATTACACAAACTACAAGAAAAAATCAGGAGATTCCAGTGAGGTATCCTCGGCTAAGGGTCGACATATGAAACGTCCCCTTAGAAAAATTATACATGACTGTGCTTAAACTGACTCACAATATTTTTAGCGCAACGCAATCTGACTTTCAAAAATCCCTACAAAAGAATGGGCTTGACTAATATTATCCTATACCTTTCACAAATCACTTACCTCACAAAAATCTTCGTTACTCGTACTACTGCAATACAGCGCGCCATTACTGCCAGCTAAATAAAAGCTTTTATTTAGCTGGCAGTAGTGGTGCTCAATGTATTGCAGTAGTTCGAGTAACGAAGATTTTTGTGAGGTAAGTGATTTGTGAAAGGTATAGGTTAATATTAGTCAGGGCCATTCTTTTGTAGGGATTTTTGAAAGTCAAATTGCGTTGCGCTAAAAATATTGTGTGTCAGTTTAAGCACAGTCATGTGTAATTTTTCTATGGGGACGTTTCAGTAGGTGTTAGTTAAAATGCCTTCAAGGTAAGAACGACGCCTTTATGAACACTGAGTGTGAACTACGTCGTGTGGTACGACTACGAGAAGCTGGATGTTCCTTCAACGATGCTGCAGAAAGACTTGGCAGAAATGTACCCACTGTATGTGACTGCTGGCAGTGGTAGTAACAGGAATGGTCGAAAGCAGACCGGGCTCCGGATGACCTCGTGGCACTACCGAGACGGAAGACCATCGTGCTCGGTGTATGGCTATGGCGCATCGTACTGGAACTGTAGCAGCAATGTGAAGTGCAGTTGGCACCACAGTGACAAAACGAACTGTTCTAAATCGGTTACTTCAGGTGTAACTCGGAGTAAGGTGTCCTGTAGCGTGCGTTCTAATGACCCAAAAGCACCGCCATTTGCTACTTAAGTGGTGCCAAGTGAGAGCTCATTGGAGGGCAGGCTGGAGATCTGTTGTGTTTGGATGAATTCTGGTTCTTCCTCGGTGCCCATAATAGCCGTATGTTGGCTAGAAAGAGGCCAGTTGGGGCCCTGCAAACAAACTCTCTGCGTGCTACATACATCAGACTTTCACCTGGAGTTACACTTGGGGTGCGATTTCGTATGACAGAAGGAGTGGTGAGTACCATTTGTTTGCAAATTTGTACGTCAATCTGGTGATCCGATCTATCTTGCTACCATTCATGAACGCCATTCCAGTGGATGTTTTCCAACTGTACAAAGCTCGCCCACATGCCACTACTAAAGCCCAATATGCTTTACAGAGTGTCGACATGTTGCCTTGTACTTCTCGATCACCAGATATGTCTCCAATCGAGCACTCATGGGACAACATGGGGTGACAACTCCAGTGTCATCCTCAAAGAGTATTAACCCTCCCTGTATTGACAAAGTGCAATAGGCATGGAACTGCATGCCTCTAACTGACATACGGCACCTGCACAACACAATGTAGGAATGCTTTCATGCTTCTATTCAACATTATGGTAGGGACACCAGTTATTATTATACCGACACTACACATTTGCAATGGCTTATCTGGCTCTTACCTCAACCTGTGATCGCGCAATATTAGTCACTTAAATACCATACCTGGAACAAATGTATTCCTGAAGTTCACTATCTCCATTAACTATTTTTTGATGTAATTTTTTTCTTTCAGCTAGTATCTTTAAAAATAAACAATCTTACGGCTGGCTTTCTGGTCGCTACGACAACTACTGACGTACCACTGTCAGAAGACAACAAGTCAACAAGTTTCACAACAGTATGTATCGCGAAATTTTATATTAGACTGTGCTATAATCTACGTTCAGAGGATGTTTGTAACGGTCGGCTTATATCTACCGTCCGTGGCCTTCTTTTATTTCCTCTAACAAGCAACGAAGGGATGCGGAAAAATGTTGCTGGGCGCAATACTTAAGGCATATGTGGAGTATTAAACTTGCATTAATCTGATTGAAAAACATGTTAGTAAAATAACGCGCCGCCACGCAGTAATTCGACTCGATAAATAAATGTCGTGTGACTAGGGCCTCCCGTAGAGTAGACCGTTCGCCGGGTGCAAGTCTTTCGATTGGACGCCATTTCGGCGACTTGCGCGTCGATGTAGGTGAAATGATGATGATTAGGACAACACAACACCGAGTCCCTGAGCGGAGAAAATCTCCGACCCAGCCGGGAATCGAACCCGGGCGCTTAGCATTGTTATTCTACCGCGCTGACCTCTCAGCTACCGGCGGAGGACATTCGAATCAATGGGAAAACAAGAACCTGGCCGCAGCAGCGTGCGCGATGACGGCAGCACGACAATGGAACTGACGGTAAAGAGCATTCGCAAGCAATAGTGAAGTCACTGGGACGCAACCCTTGATTATTTTAGACGTGAGATAAACTCTGTAAAACTCTGAATTTTATGAGACACCGGACTAACGTAATTATCAGTTGCCCCAGGCCAGTTCATCTGACTAAACCTGTTAACACTGGTTTGAAATATTTAAAAGATAGCTACGCTTTACGAGAGGCAGCGCTTCATAAGATTTTTGTCGACAATATATGCTGAAGAATAGTTTTCCAGCGTTGTGTTGTTTTCCTTTAGATTTTGAGAAAATATGAGTGACTGCGTGAACTTTAAGTTTTTTAAATGCCGTGTAGTAAGTATATTAAGTGAAACCAGAAGACACTTCTTTCTTTGTGTTGACAGACTTTCTTTGGACTTGTGACGTAGGGAAGACCTCTTTCTGATGCGCAGTTAGATGCATCTTTAGTCACACAAACAGTTTAGTCAAAACAATGTTGCTCATGTTCGGAAATGTTACTATGTTACTATTAGGAATCTATTTCATGAAAGTTTCATCTGAGCCAGAAATATATTTATTGAAGCGTTGATGAGCGGAAGTCTGGAAGAAAAAGCAGTTAGACACAAGTTTAATGAATTGTGTCTAACTACCTCGTTAATATGAGGAGAAGTGGACTAGTGTTTAACGTCCCGTCTACATCGAGGTCGTTGGAGAGACAGTACAAGCTCGGATTGGGGAAGGATGGAACATGAAAACGGCTGTGCCCTTTCGAAAGAACTACCCCGGGATAAGCCTTAAGGAATTTGGGGAATTTCAGGAAACCTAAATCAGTATAGCCGTGCGCATGGTTTTGAACTGTCGTCCTCCCAAATGCGAGTGCAGTGTGCTAACTAGTGTGCAACCCCGCTCGGTGTTAACAAGAGAAACACAATACGCTGTATTTCGGGTCACAAAGGAACTAAATTCAGAGGATTATCATCAACTGTTATCGATGCTAAAGGACTTGACATGTAGCCCTCTCAAAGCATTCCCAACAGCTGCTTACAACTTCACTAGTGCCAGGATGAGCCTGAGAGCATGAGTCATTGAACCGTGGTACTACTCAATTCTTTATAAAATCCAAAATTACAATCTCACCACAGTTATTTAGAGGAAATATGAAGCCCGGGATCACCGGTGATGGCCAAGCTTGTGCTTGTTCTACAATTTTAATTTGAATATAAACAGTTCATATTACAAACTTCAATTCGGACATTTGCCCTCTTACTGATGAAATATACATATTTTCACTTTAATTGAATTACATAAACACGAATAAGAATCATACTTTGCGTCCGCAACCAAAATCACAGATAGTAGGCATGGTGAGTAATTAATCATTTGCAATCGTTCTTGTTTAACCATGTCTCAAAAGACTAGTAACACTATACACTTCCAGCCCAAAGTTACACAACCACATAACACCAAATCTTCATTAAAAAACAAAGATCTTAAAGCTTAATAAAACTGAACTGCCCACATAAAGGTCCACATGCTTATACTAAAAACGCAAAGTGGGCCAACCAAGGTAGCAAAACTGGCACTCAGGAAAAATAACAAGTTGCACATTCATTAAAGATACACAACTGTTTAACATAAGTGTTACATAAGAATGGATAGTAATAACTCAACCAGTAAAATGACTTACAGAAACGCTAATATTAACAAAGTGGCCTCACTTAACCGACGGACATAATGACTCAGAATGATTCCCAAATTGCACTTAACTTTAGGGAAGAGCGTTAAGAACCACAGCAGTATTTGGAAGCAATAACGCTACGGCCGGCAGGCAGTACGAGCGTTCACTCCCCACGGCTTGTGCACAGTGCCACATAGCAGGCGGTATATATTTGTATATATTCCGACCGGTCTCACAATGAGCGGTCCTGACAAGAATGCATAACCGCACCGACGCCAGGAAACGAGCAGATTTAACAAAGGGCCTGCAGCACAAATAGATTACAATGAAAACAAGGTCAAATCACAGCCACACCGGAATATATAATAAGCATGCCCGCAAATTCTAATGGAGCAATACTCTAACATTACCCGTCTCCCAGTAAATTAGCAGGAAATTTAGAGATCACTTCCAGTTGCCTTAAGACACTTTCACATTAAATAAACATACCAAGTCTTGCCGTGACAAATGATTAAACCATTAACTCTACGGCTGTCGGGCGCGTACACAACCGCAACCAGTCCCAAAGCGGTCAGTATGCCCTAAAACCAGTTAAATTTTGCATGAAATCCATTTAAAACATACGCTCCACATACGATGAGAAACGAAATGAGGACATCAGCCTCCTTAAAAAAGCCATGTGGGGCCAAGTTCAGAACTATCTCCGGCAGCTACCCATGCCACAATAAGTTTCAACAATCTTCTTAGTTAAACACAGAATAAAAGTAATACGTAACTTGTAGCTTGAAAATTACGAGCTGGGAAGCTGTTCAGCGTGAGACGACGATCCCACCACAGTTCTGCACGTCAAGGCGCCCAGTGATCGGCACCGTACATCCGGTGCGGCGGGCACGGCGAGGCCCGTGCACCACGGTTACGCACGCGGGCTTGTTTTCAACACAAGTTGGCTCGTTCAACGCCGACCGGAGGCTCTTTCGCGCACGTTCATGCGGAAAACCGCCGGGGAGAGCAGTCAAAGATAGCAAGACAGCCGAATATCGATATCAGCGATGCAAGTAGAATACCCTAGCGCCAGCCACCACGGCTCAGTCATAATTCTGAAAAGATGAGAGTAACTAACAATATTTATAGCGCCAGAAATAGCCACACTTGTTTCGCCATCTACACTGAATTTATCAAAGAATTTAAAATTTCATGTGACCAGTGGCTAAGCTGTAATAACGTAAGACGAGACTGGAATCCCAAAACCGACCAATTTTACATGATACCCCTTAGTAGCCCAACTACTTCCTTTGCTTGAAGTCGTTGACCATTAACACCGCCATTAAACTAGTAACTGTCCAACGGTTTGATGAATAATAGTTTGTTAACTATATTTAAAATAAGCATCATTAATCGCTCATCACAGCGTTTTGCGTAATTGTGACAGAAGTGAGCTGCATAGCCGGGGAATTCGAAGTTGCGAGAAAAGATAGTTCAATACAGCAGCGAAGATGCGAGTCAATTAATTTTGCAGTTATAAGTTTATGATCTGCGGCTGATGAGAAATAGTGGCGGAATAACAAGTAATCCATTTGGACATACCATTTTGAGAACCGTACTCTTTCAATCGCAGTAAATTGATCATTTTGCAGAGTGAATAAATACAGTTGTTTAATATAGACCGAGAACCCGAGAACGCCCTGCGACTGTCACATCGTGGAGTGGATGTTGGCAATGTGGTTAGCGATTCCGAGGGCTCGCAAAGGCAATATTTGGCATGTTTATTATAAGAACAGAAAACCTTTACGTAATTTAATGTCAGCTATATTTAATGCTTTCCCATTAAAGACAGTGGATGATGAAGTCACAGCGTTTCGTTTTCAGTCATGAAATAGTGAAAACACCCGTCAAGTTCATGCGTAACTACATAACATTTAAAAACGCCGTAAGTAACAGACATTTTCATAGCTGTTGATGTCCCGCGTCCGGCCATCCTGATTTAGGTTTTCCGTGATTTCCCTAAATCACTCCAGGCAAATGCCGGGATGGTTCCTCTGAAAGGGCACGGCCGACTTCCTTCCCTAATCCGATGAGACCGATGACCACGCTGTCTGGTCTCCTTCCCCAAACCAACCAACCAACCAACCATAGCTGTTGATGGGTGGATAAGCTGTCTCTTCTTCACATGCTGCTGTACCGTCTGTCGGTGTTTACTTTTCTGGAAATACAGTCTTGCCATTTTGCACCGATTACAATGAAACTATAAAGAAGTGAATATAGATACTTCGATACAGCAATAAAAATGTAATATACAGATTCATAGTATTTATTTTCTGCCTTGGGAAAGTTAGCAGCCGATGTCTCTTCTATCACTACGAAAACTTCATGAAGGGGAAAATTGTTATTTTGTAGTAGACAGTAAGTTTTTAGATCTAAACCTTTAAATTTTATGTCGTTAACAAACATTTCTTCTAGGGTCGTAATGTTTTAGTTTCCTGTTTTAGAGCAACACGTTTCTGAACCACAGCTCCCTTTCTAAGGAATACGTTGGCTTTTTTTGGTCGCTGTTCCTGTTTCATTCGGCGACCAAATGTTTATCTTCTGCACCGGTGAAAAACTTCCATATCTGCACTTTATATTGTAGCTATGGACGTACTGGCAACATCATCTCCGGACTTGCGACTGTAGACTCCAGCTGTCATCAAATTCTGCGAATTTTGATCAAAGTGACGCTAAAATAATAATATATATGGTATCGACAACGGTAACCGTTGTAGTTATTAGCCTCCTGTTAAGGGAGGGTGTAACACATTTGCAGGCAGAAATTCCAGATTTGGAAAACTATCGCATTTATATCTTCTGGGTTTTCCCTGTACCTCAGCTAACAACATTGCCGAATGTGTTTTTCTTCCAGCGATACGAGGAGCTCTGCCAGGCAACATATATGTCACTTTCTCCCCTTGCAGTTGCTATGTACTTAGCTAAACTTTTGTCAGGAAATGAAAGAAACAAGGGTTTGAAAATTTACTAGCTGATTTGAGCAGTCGTGGCACCATTTTTTAGGAATATTTATGACCCTAACGCTTTATTTGTAGGTATTACTCATTTTGGTAAAGACATTTTTCCCTGAATTTCGATTCACAATTCTGAGTTCAAGTCAAATGTGGTTTCTCACCATATCTTGAGAAAATTTCAATGTTATTACCGTGGAGAATCAAAGTAATATCTTTAATAGTTGACCTGTAATGTGCACCTATTCAAGGAAGGACTTCTTTAGGATGAGTGTACCGGCACTATGATTTCAGCAACTGTAGCTGCACGCGGATTTGCAGTTCTTGGTCCACAGGTGCGCATCGCTGCCTCTAGACTGCGAGATCTTCGTGTCGATATCCGGCCTGGTCGGGCAGTTTCTTCTCTCCGAAAGAGTGTGTTACCTTATCCATATGTCATCTCATGAATGGAAACACACACAACACAGGTGCAATAGTCTACAATAATTACTATATATTTCACAACCCGGTTTCCGAACTGTACGCCATCACAGCTACAAAAATAAATATGTGATGTAGTGAAGTTTTAGTAGGATTTAAGATTTTAAACCAGTGTTTAAAGAGAGATGAAATTATTAATGTTAGAAGTAAAACGAGAGTAATGATTTAAGTGAATATGAGACATGAGATTGTGTAATTAACAAATATTATCTTGCATCCCATTTTCACTGAAATAATTTCTCATAAATCTAACATCAATAATTTCCTCTCTGGAAACGGAAATACTCTGTACATGCAGTAGTTTAAAATCTTTGATCCTGTTAAAAATTCATTGAATCACGTATTTACCTTTGAGCCTTATGATGGAGTAACAGCTGCTAACCGGTTTGTGAGTTAAATAATAGAAATTGTAGAATGTTTCACCAGCGTTGTGTGTGTTTTCATTCCTAATATATAAAATATTCTACGAAGAACCGATGGAACAACCAGTCAATGCAATATCTCATCCTCATGACAAAGGTGGCGTCAAATAGAAAGACTTGCACCACTCAGCCGCACAACACCATAAATTGTGTTCTTGCCAAAAATTCCGTACGAAGATCTTTTTTTATATATCCATTCATGACCACAGCTGTAATTATACATGAAAGTACGAAATTTCGAAATTATACCTGCTACACTGTGCTCTCAGGAAAATTTTGAAGGCTCAGCTTTGGTTATGTCGCCCTTTTAAAGAGAGAGGGGTAAAGACCATAGAGTGCATCTCCTTCTACGATAATCGCTTATAGCTCCAGCTTTGGGGGAGGAGCGGGAGAGGCAGGTCGTTGGCCAGAGATTGCTGACCGGGCAGGTAGCACTGCGAGGCGCAGAGTGAGTGTCGGCGCTGAGGATGTTGGCTGCGCCGGTCTGCCTTTGACGTGTGCCCGCGCTTGGCTGCGCCCATCCTCCGGCATCACAGGATACGGGCTACAGGCTACGGGCTACGGGCTACAGGCTGCCGCCAGCAGAGGAGAGAGAGCTCCTCTTTTTCTGAGCCGCCGCGGTGAGGGGCCGATGGCAAGAGAGGGGCAGGGTGGGGGAGGAAGTCGGCCAGCATTTCCCACGGCAGCTCCTGATTTAGAGTCGCCTGCCGGCCCATCAATACTGCAGATTGATCGCCCGAAACAGGACGGCTCGAGTACGCTGCCACGGCCGTGGACACACCGGAGAGCTGGGCGAAGCGGAATAGGGGTGAGGAAGGGGCGGGAACCGAGTCCCTCAGTCTCCGCCGCCTCCCTGTTCCATTTGCCATTTCCGTGTCACTGGAGTGCGACGAGACATTGAATGAAATGGCGAAAGATGGCTGTGGAAAAGAACACAGAATCCAATCTCTGTATGGAATTGCTTCTGCACCCCGCTCAAGCTGCTGCTGCTGGTGGTGCTGCCGCCGCCGCCTCCGCCGCCACTGAAAGGTTTCTGCAGGGCACCGACGCCGCCGCGTACTCCCATGTTTGGTTACGCCACACCACACGGAGTGTGGGAACTCGCAGCGGAAATCACGCCGGACAGAAGATGTATTTGCCCTGTGTGACACCGTTATTGCTAGTGCAAAGACTTAAAGGTACTTCGATAACACGCATCCATGTATATGAAATACGTATCTCACAATTAGTGAACGAAAAAATTACAGTGGTTCCAGTCCTTTAGGAATGTTTCTATCTTTTGTTAGGCTAGCAACGTAACAGTAATAGCTTTCCATTTAACCCTGTACGCACACTCACTACCAGCTGGTATGATAACTGTCTTAAGATAACCATGGTCTAATTTATAATAACCTTGACAACAAAGGGTGTCCCGGGAGCAATGGTCAATGTTCAGGGATATGACAGCAACCATCACTCAGAGCAAAAATGTGTATTTCCATATTTTGAGAGGTGGTAATGACCATAAAGAAAAAAACCAGTTATATAAGCTCTACCACTACTGTTGTCGTATGACTATTGCCTCCCGTCAAGTAGTTCGCCGGGAGCAAGCCTTTCGATTTGATGCCATGTCGGCGACATGTGCGTCGATGGGGATGAAATGATTATGATTAGGACCACACAACATCCACTCCCTGAGCGGAGAAAATCTCCGACCCAGCCAGGAATCGAACACGGGCCCTTAGGATTGACATTCTGTCGCGCTGACCACTCAACTACCGGGGGTGGATATATGAGCTCTAAAGTCTATACTGTAAGAGTTTTGAGCACTTGTTTATCTTCGCTAATATGGAACACGTCTCATGAACTGAAAAAGCACTCATATATCTAAGGTATGCATTTTAGATTCCATGTTTAATAAACAGTTTTTCTTGGTTTGACCCAAACTACCTTCACCCAAAATATGGAAAGCAAAAAGCTTGCAGTAGCACAGATCTGTTTCGCAGCATCTAAGATGAAGAAGTGCTCATAGCTCCTAATGCATACATCTTGGAGCCTATGATTACTAGACGTTTTGCTTCGAATAATCGTGCCTTCCATATTTCCGAGTATTGACCATTCCTCCGGGGATACCCTATATAGTGGACCTAATCGAAGGCAGCTCAACTCCTTGAAGTGGAGAAAAAAAATCCCTTTCTTTCTCTATGACAGAAACCGCTTATCCCTTTGAATTATTTCAGTATGGATTAAAATATTAAAGAAAAGGGAAGAGAACTTACTAACAGAGAGTCATCACTTCTGTAACAACGTGGATGTTTGTAGTACGATGAAAAAGTAATGAGAAAAATTCAGCATATTTTTTTCATGATGCTCATATGAGAGAACTTAAGTCAGTCACACATTATTACGATACGTCAAGTAACTTATTTTAATCGCTGACTACACTTTAAAGTGATACATTATACTATTTTTCGTCCTAGTCACCAAGCCCCTGCAAACAGTGGTGGGAACCCTCTTCCAGTCGTTAAGTTCCTCAACGGTGCAAATTCTCTCCTTGGTCACGGAGCCACTCCAGAACGGCGGTGTGAACGTCGTCGTCGTTGGAAAATGTCTTTCCTGTTTCTGCCTCCACTGTCAGGACATTACCACCTGTGGTTGACGGACTTGCATCCCTACAGCCAGTACCCACGTCTGGACGGCCTTCTTCAAGCAGTTTGCACCAGTTTACTACAGATGGATGTGACATAATTCTGGTGCATACACCACCAGAATTTAAGGTGAATACATGTGCAATTTACATGTTTTACCCACAAAAATTTTACTTTACCACCTACTTTAATGTAGAGTTCGTTTCCAGTTCATGCGACAATTTCACTCGCAGACTGCGATGCACTGACGCAGAACTGTCTCCAGGAAAACCAGAGCACGTATTCTCTCCTAACAATGCGCCACTTCTGTTGCATAATGGTCTTGTTAGTATCGGACGACATGTGTAACTTACTTCTTAAAATCCCTAAATAATTTGCTGGTCCGAGTTTTGTTCTATCACTGATATCAACTCACTTTCTTGTTGCTTTGTAACAATAATTTGTCGTATGACATTAACGACGCATATCACCTTTCGGTACTTGTAATCCACTAATCTCTTAACACAAACTTCTCATCAGGTTGTTCACGAATATACGAGTATTCTGAACCTGTGAGAAAATCTCTGTAATCTCTAGAAGTTCCTATAAATCTATCTTTATTCCTGCCACTGCGTACTTCAACTCTCCTTCAGCGTCACGTATAACCTAATTAACATTTCGCTTTCTATTGCATTCCTGGATTGCTATTCCTCCATACAATTTACATTTCCAGTCTCGCTACATTGCCTTGAATTGTTTCACGAACTTACTGCTTTGTGCTACTGTCAGATACTTATCGACCGTAGGCTCCTCAGATCTCGTGTCTGTTACTGTTCCGGACCTCAAAATAAGTAACTTGGTCCAAAATTTCCTCCGCTAATCTCGCGTTCCAATTCAATATGTGAAACGTTCCCTACAACAGAATATCGCTTAAACACAGCGCTTCTGCGCGACATAGAGGCAATACAAACGACACAGAATAACCACACAAAGAAAACTAATGTAATACAGAAATATTATTTGAGATCACGTACATAATCAACCTATGTACAACGTATGGTCCTGCTTTCGGCTTCCAAGTCCACTACTAACTAGTTCACGCAATAACTGCCACATTAATTTAGAACAAGGTTTTTGGTAATCCGAAAAATTAATGTCTCAAAGCAACAAAATGTAGACACTATAAGTACTCTTTAATGAGCTGTGCCTCACGTAGGGAACCAATTATCACATTAAACCCCACTTAGGGGATAATAATATTTTAGGATGCTATATACTTAAATCGACTGAATTTATCAGTTACAGGATGAAGAAATACCACGTAGTGTGGCATTTTCAATTAATTAATAGGTGAATGGGTAAGATGTAGCAGCTACAAAAATGTCAGTAGTTTACATTACGTACATACAGGTTCTGTTTGGTCCATGGTGACTTAACGTAAATCACTCTTTGCGAAACAATTAACTTTTTCCCACCACTAACAGCAAAGTAAATATCTGATTGAAGGCAACGGACAGTGGATGTACCGTTACAGCAGCCTGAGCTACAAGTCCGCATTCATCTACAGGGTATGAATTGAGTTTCAACAACGTGTCTCCAATGAAGGATTGCATAAAAAAATACCCAGTACACGATACCACAGTAGTAAGGTTTCTCTCCTAGCATTCCGTCCAGTTATAACAGCATTTGTACATATAACTGACGAACTTAGGTTTCCATATTCTGAATCAAATCATTTGACAGAACGTGTTTAACTGTTGTGTAAGGCTCTCTTTCCTCATTTTTAAAGAGACATACACAAGGCAAAGAAGTTTTTCTGTCAAAGTATTCATCGTCATTCTTTTAGTTCCACTGATTTCTTCAGATCCAGTCTGAAGCTGATGTGTCCACTTGTCATCCGTGCCTTTGAAAATGCCTTCATCCTGCAAACCGTCTCTCTCCCCAAACCAGGCGAAAACGCAGGCCAGGTGCACAAACGTCCGCTGCCATCAGACAAGTATGGCTCTGATACCAGATTTCAGACGACAGCTGACGACCAGTTCCCCGTCTGTCTCCTGTCAGGTAGACGTCTGATGAGCCAATACCCTATAATATTTTTCACTGCACTTAGAGACTCACAGAAATTAAATTAGGAAATTTTAAACCAATGTCATCATAATCCGTGCTTAAAAAGCGCTGAGTTTTAAACACTGTTTACACTAGACTGCAATGAGCAGTTTATATAAATTATTTTGTTTATAAACTATAAATCCCCGGTGTTACAGTGTACACACGGCGTGTGTATGAGTACTTGTGTATATAGCGTCTGCAATGGGAATATCACGTCTACACATGATTTAAAAACCGCTCTGCCACTGCCAACCTGCACCTAGAGGAATACAATAAATGAGATAATTATTCGTAATAATATTATATTCTACCTTAATTAGAAAATCAACAATTTTGAATAAATATCCTACTAGAATGAATACAACTTGTTACCATACAATTATTCATTATCAGTGAACCGTGAATTTACTTTCAAAACCTTTTCATAAGAAGTTGCTTTATTTATTAACGATTCATCAAGAACATTAACACATTTAATCAACCTATGTGAGCGTGGAAGTAGTTGCCACTGGGTAACTGATGAAAAGAAATTAAATGTCATTCAACAAATGGAAATTTTATTCCTAAAAGCCCCTTTTTTTTAAAAAAAAATGGCAGATTTGAAATTATAATCAGGAAGCACACTCAAAATATCAAGTTACAATTTTATTCGGAGGCAGGAAGAACAAATATTGACAGTATGAGCTTTCGGGCTGGGAACCTTGCCGCTGCCTTTTGACTCAGCCGTAATCACGACCGCTCACAACAACCTCTGAAAGACTACACTGGTGCAAATCTGCAACACACCAGATTACTTGAAACTAAAAATTTTAACAACTCACACAAGCACAAGAACTATGCACCTTGTAGGAGGGATGGAAATGGTGTGTACAAAACACTAACATTAAAAAATTTAACCTGCCACTGAATGTGAAACTTGATTTAAAAGAAACCTCTTACGGTGGAAGGGTGGCAACATTATATACTAAAATGACCATCTAAATAAAAACCCATGAAATGCAGTCTTACATAAAATATACAAACATGCTCTACATTACACGTATACCGCCTCTCAAGATGATAGGCAAGATAAAAACATATTTCAGGAATTCGGCCGTTAGACTTCAAGCAATAAATTCGTTAACACCGAATCCGACAAACATGACAGACAGACAGACACTAACTGCCTAACAAATGCGGACGGGAGACAGACGAGCAAGCTGAGGACGAGAGACTGACCAAGAAAGCAAGTAGAATTTAGCAAGTAAATGAAACAACATATCACGAATCACTTAACTTCCAATAAACTGCGATGTCTGTCGAAGACCTCACGCAGCACCCCCCAAAACGCTCTCCCGAACCGTCCGCTGCCAGCCGCTTCAACGGACACAGGAAGGCGCGCCGATCTCCCTTCTCACGGTGTCGCAGTTCGCACAGGCCAGACTGATGTCGTGGGTTGACGCTTGTTGCTCTCGTGTCGGCCGCGAAGCCACTACCCCTCGCTATACGGCGCTGCCCTCTGAACTGACGTGGCGACCTCACATGCGCCGACGCTCAAGACGGGCAGGTCATCTTGTGTTCCAGTGTGCGACCGACAACCGGTCGATCCAACCGCCAATAACCATTGACTCAACAACTCGAGCAGACTGGCGGCCTTACACATCCTAGCACTCCGGACGACAGACAGACACTGACTGCCCCACACTAACTCGGCTGACCAACTGACCAGACTCGCCACCTAGCGAGCTCATAGGGCCCCTTAAATGCACGTGAGCAGGCTACCTTTCCCCTTTCCCACCAGAGGGAGACACCAAAGCTGCGATTGCCACAGCGGCGCCACCGCCAGAAACGGAGGGCGTCTGCTTCACACTACGCGCTGCGGCGCGCTCTTCAAAACAGCAAATTTTATCACGGCTCAATCAGCCAACAGAGAAATTAAATAAATGTATAAAATCAATACATAGTATTAGATACTACTCTAAATGTAGTTTTGAGATTGGGAGAAGTTCTGTGACTTTCCTCAAAATTAGAGGGACACACCAAGTTCATAGGTACCGATTAACACCGCCAAACCGAGGACCTCCACCTCAACTGGCACTGACAGTTAAGATCACAGAGAACAATCAGATCGAACGCATTGTTTCCCTATCTGTCGAGCCGCGCCGTTGTGCGGGTACCACCGATTGCAGCCCTGTGAGACGTGGTAATGCAGCGTCCATCTGCACGGTGCCGTTGGTCGACGTACAGATGATGTACTTTGATTACCTATAAATTTTGTCCGTACAGTGGACATAATGTACAGTCTGCAACCTTCTTGGGCTGAACCTATTCACTGCGACACAGAACGCAAGTCTAGATTTCTGTTTGCTCATAAGCCAGAAGCATAAACTCAACGCAAATATTCGTTCGTAAAAAAGGACATCAGCATGCCTCAGACACCTCAGAGATCCCAAGAATCGTGTCTCTGCTTACAGAGAAACGACTCTACTCGTTCCTAGCAGCGAAAGAGACTCTTTGAAAATTGTAACAGACACACTCTCTACTGCCGCTTTTGTCAATAACTCTCTAAGTTGCTCCCCGCGAGTGGCCTTTTTCTACACCGCAGCGGAGACTTCAGCTGTCGGTACACGGACGGTGCTGTCAGACTTCAACGCTGAGCGTGCCTAGTTCGACGTGCTGCCGAACGCTCAGAAACTGAGAGGGAACAGTTTGTTCCATCTCATTACCATTACTTTTTTGTTGCATTATATTCAATATATTTTCAACATTTTTTTTTAGTTTAAATAGTGTGATATCTCGAGTGAAGAAGTGGACTAACTGTTTATTTAATTCAGTTCATAATTACATAAATGCACTTCCTTTCCCTAATCCCACTACGTTGCCTTAGGTTGATTAAGTTTGGGGTTTGTATTAAGAGTTCGTCTGCTGGTGGTGCCAAGGCAGAGATGTGGTCAACCTGTAGGTCGGTTAGTGCCAACCTAAGCCTGGAGTAAAGACGGAGATGATGCATCTGTTTTCCAGGGGGTAGTCAGGGGTAGGTAACAGGTCCCCCCACCCCTTGTAAGGTAACGGCCGTTGAGAGCCTCCATAATAGTCACTCTTGGGGTAGCGGCTGAACTGAGCGGAATTAATCGATGGCGATCTCCGTCTTTGCCGCCTATTTCACCGTGGGATCAGGTATTATGTTTTACACTGTTACTAATCCGCTCTTTTTCAGGACTGAAATAGTTAGCGTATCGTTACGACCATTCATTCACTGTTTGAGAAATTTTGCCTTTACAATTAAAGTTTCCAGTTAGGGTTTCTTTTTCGGAGGCGAGCATGTAGGCTCGCGTTATCCATTTATAGTGCTGTGATCACTTGGTGCCTTCAGTATACGAGGGAAGCAATAGCTCTAAAAAATCGTATAGTTTCACATTTAGAAGCAACGTTTTTTGCAATGTTAAAGTAACCTGGGGCCTCACCCCGCCTAGTTAACACGTGATCGTAACGGCTGATGAGTAATTTGGACGACGTTTCCGTGTGAAACCTGGTAGGAGATGCGTGTGGTGTCACCGCCCGACACCACACTTGTTAGGTGGTAGCCTTTAAATCGGCTGCAGTCCGTTAGTATACGTCGGACCCGCGTGTCGCCACTATCAGTGATTGCAGTCCGAGCGCCGCCACACGGCAGGTCTAGTCGAGAGAGGCTCCCTAGCACTCGCTCCAGTTGTACAGCCGACTTTGCTAGCGATGGTTCACTGTCTACATAAGCTCTCATTTGCAGGGACGACAGTTTAGCATAGCCTTCAACTACGTCATTTGCTACGACCTAGCAAGGCACCATATTCTTCAAGAATGTATTCTGAACTGATAATATTGTGAATCATGTACCATCAAGAGCGACGTTCATCATTAATGGATTAAAGTTTAAGTATCAAACTAATTACGTCCGCTTTCTGAATTTTAATTCCTTGTCATGTTCCAGACGTCTCTTCAGTATCGTTCTTTCCTCCTCACGCCAGCTTGCGTGAGCTAAAACGCGTGCATTTCGGCCTCCAGTTGTAACACGGTGTTGGCTCTTCTGCCAACACAACAATTCATGTATGACATACTTGAGATTCTGAGCGTGTGTTCTAGGCCATCTCATAAATTTTGTTCACGGTTCCTTTTTTAACCCCCATTTGCAAGCAGCACGTCCTAACTACTTTGATAAAGAACAGGTTGAGGGTGTGAATGATTGTATAGTATGGAAAGCCAGAACGAACAGAGGGGTGAGTACAAAGAAATTAGCTGTTGGAATCGGTCACCCACGTGGTGCCGAATTACACTACCAGCGAGCTACCAGTTCGTTCGTTCGTTCGTTTTGAGCATATGGGAGATGTTTGTGTCTGCTTTGTTCCCCCGTTTTTCCGCCAAAGAGAATTTTTGTTATTCGGTCCTAGTAGTAATCTTTGGTGCGAATTTCGATCACTGTCTCAGCAGATGGACCTCAAGGGCAGCAGCGTAGTCCCATCCTCTTTCCCAGTGCTTAAGTAGAAACGAGATGCGTGTTAGTTTAAGCACCTTCAGTGCGAGACAAAACTAGAAGATATTTGATTTGACTTTGTTTGCTGCAATTACTATATTTGTAAAGTTTTGGGGAATATAGATAAGAAATGTCATATTAAGTTTGTAAAGTCTCTGGGTGCCTAGACAATAAATGTCCTATAAACTTATTGTCATGGATTTAGTGGTCATTACAAGCCCCAATCCTGTGTCGAGAGCAAAGTCATGAATTTAATGATCATTCCAAACACCAGTCCGGTGTAGAGAGCAATGTTACCAACAAAGTGCTGTCCCTATAAATCATGATAGAGCGTGGCCTTTACTGACTTGCCCACTTGGTTGCTTGAGGCCTCCCCAGCGTAATCCGTTGCGCAATATTAACATAATAATAATCAGATCATTTAACTAAACGTCGGGTCGGCCCCTTAAATTCAATCCTTCCGAGGATTGAAGTAAGCGGGCAAGCACGTGTAAATGAGCACCTTGGCCAAGCACAAGCGTCCGGCACGCTCTAGCATAGATAGAAGGAAACAGAGGAAGAGAGATACAAAATTGTAACGATGCATAACTAAACAGAAGGAACCTTTCAAAACAATGTGACTTGTACACGCGGTACGTGTTCTCAACGTGGTGTACGCGATGGCAGCGCGCTGCAGCGTCAGTTGTTGGCTGTATCTGGCTCGCACATCAAACGAAACGGAGGAGCGTAAAATTCCTTCGTTAACATTATTAAAACACACATTTCCACTATGTTGTTCTGTCTACAGTATAAAAAAATAAATCTTCAATACCCAGTACACGTTATAGGGCAAAAAGGAAATTACCATGTCTAGTCGATAAGTACATCAGCTTTTAAAAGTTTTGTAAACCGTTGCCGCCAGTTTTGTAAAGGCCTAGTTGCTACTGCTGTTAAGGCCGATGTAGTTATGATAGGCCGAGTTATGATAGGTGCAGTAGACCCTCCCACTATCACACAGCTATGCCCAGGGTCAGGTAGCAGGATGGCAGAACGAAGGTTCTACAAAACACCAACAATTTAGTAACGAAGTGACACAAGTTAATTAAAAAGGTTTACTTATCTTTATGACTCGTTGAAATATGAGACTGCAATACTGCTTGTAATACAATGCAAAAAAGGCCCTCAGTGGCTAAGTGCAAATAATCGAGATAAACCTCACAGTACATACAAAACGCAATTGCAACATCTGTCCGTTCACTTCCAAGAGTTCACTATAAGCCGTTACCTGTCTAATCCAGCCGTGAACGACAATGTATAACCAAGTAGGCGAGAGTTGCTCTTCTATCTTCCATGTAGGCTTCTGTCTGTTGTCGTCCTGTCATTGGCGGATTTTACTCGGCCCGCAATTGGCTGAGCCGAAGTCGATCTTTTCATCCGCAGAGCCGCCGGTTGCGCTGGTGAAACTCGCGCAAGTGGCGAGTCTCTATGGCACTTGCACCAGTTCGCATTTTTGCGCCTGTGGTGCTTTTTCCCTGGCTGTGTGTTGTTCGGACGACACATCAAAAATTCAATTACAAATATTGCGATACAAATTCGTGCTTGATTACTGTTCCTACTCAGCAACAAAATCTTAACAACATGTGAAATGTAAAACTTGAAAGTGCAAAGTAGTGTACCTTACTGTAAGTAGCGCCAACTGTCTTGTAGCTTAAGACAATCGAACCAACTAAATCCGTAAAACGAGCGCACTTATATTTACATAACATCGAATCTTATAGAATATATTTTTGTCAACCTAACAAGAAATTATCTGAGTCTATAAACAAAGGCTAGCAATAAATGTATTCGGTTCTAGTGAGGCGCGAAACAGGGACACTCTTTGCGGTATACTGTCCATGACTTTTGAGTGACCAGATTTGGCATGTTATCATTTACTTAAAGCTTTAATAATAGATGTGTTACTAACTGACCTTTAATTATAAGAAACTGTGTCGAGAACATGGCATTTCTAAGGCATCCTCAATGTGCCGTTGCCTTGAAAGAGCGTGCTTTCATAATACACAAGTCACAACAGTCCTT
This sequence comes from Schistocerca americana, assembly GCF_021461395.2. Classification (NCBI taxonomy): domain Eukaryota; kingdom Metazoa; phylum Arthropoda; class Insecta; order Orthoptera; family Acrididae; genus Schistocerca; species Schistocerca americana. The sequence continues at coordinate 382,748,415 of NC_060123.1, read as the reverse complement.
TAACCACGAATAAGATGTTTCCTATATTTTATTACAACAAATCATACAATTAACACGGGTTTTCGGAAGATCCTCAATTTCATGATGCTTATAAACGGCATACATGCGTATGTGTTTCAAATGAAAGCAAATATGGCACTTCGCGAGTCTACACTGAAGTGAGGTGCCGTGCATGTGACGTAGGTCTCCGGGGTGCTACAGAGTTTCCGGTTTGTGACTATGGGGCTCCGGGACAGACAATCAAGCACATTAGAGATGAATTCTCCTTTCATTCCTACCAAGGCAGTTGAAGCGATCTCATCAAAGCTGATGATACGGCTTATATATATTAGGAACCTAGATATTGATATTTAATTAATTTTGTAGGTAGTTTTGTATTTTCATATTCCTGCTTTATATAGTACTACTAATGCTACATACCTGTAATTTTAAACTGCATGTTAGCCATACGAATAAACAAATAAATCCTCCATCTCACTGGTCTACGTTCAAACGCACATTCAAAATACATGTCATGTTAGATACTGATCTCCACGTCCGGAAAGTCTCCCCCAAAGTGCATTTTTCACGCTATGGCGTCAGAAACTCGGCACGGTAAAAGGTCGAATCCACGGTCCGTGTGCCGACGGCTTTACACACGTCGTACGTCAGCTTACAAGAAGGCTCGCGCTTTCCGCGTGTGCTCTTCTTGCAAAGGATCCCCTCTTCAGCTACAATAGCACTTCTTCTCACTACACGGATCATGAGGCTGGCAGCCAATCGCCTGCAGCTCATACTTTATACTCCGTATAGAACACTGGACGAGTTTCTCCGCAGAATCAATCAGGAAAAGACCGTACGCAAAACACTGCCAGGAGGAAGAGAGTGGGTGACAGGGCACCTGTTAAGACATCCACTGTACTAGAATGAACTTTATAAGTTTAAAAAGCTGTAAAAGAAGACCAAGACTGGAATACATCCAGCAAATAATTGAGGACGTAGGTTGCAGTTGCTATTTTACAAAAAGAAGGACTACTCCAGAACACTCTAAAACTACGCCTACGGCTAAGGAAACCACCAATCAAATTCACCTCTCGGTTTGCGGTGGGAACGTCGCTCGCCGTTTCTCGTGAAAAGATCTACGAAAGATCAACTCTCGTCCGCCTTCCGTGACCCCCATGTATTCCTCCAAGTAGAAAGGATACCTTCTTCTCTTATAATATTATCACTCTTTACCCCCGACTACCTGCCTCTGGCTGTTTTCAGACGCAAGAGTGCGTGTAGCCTCACTTCACCGACCTCACCACAGGGCGACAGGCCGTTGGGATATAAATCCGCTTAATGCACACTGTTTTCTACAGAGTAGTAACATAATCCTTCACAGTCGAACAAGGCACGTCTACTTTTTCGAACCGCCTTTGTGGCTTTGTGTCTCTTCAGGAACGCGCAACCACCACCACTGCCTACCGTCAGCGTCGTTCACCTCAGATTAATTCCCAGACATACAGCACTACTGAAAACTATTAGTACCTGGTGCTATCCAATACAAACGAAAGAAATTATCAGTTATCCGGTCACCCACCGTCAATCGCGATCTCATATCGAATAAACTACACAAACGAACTGGCTTAATATTACACGTATGGGGGCAAAATATTGCTACCTTACAAAACAGTTAACTGCCACCAGCACAATCGCCGATGACCTATCATATGTTGCACGTCAACTGTAACAAAGCAGTCACAAAGCATGGAGATCACCCAGAAAAATCGTGCTATTGGGTGTTGCAGGCGCAAACTCTCGTCAATTCTGGCGTCAGCGATGTACCGTAATGCCACATGGAACAGTGTAGCACAGCGCGGCGTGTCCGCAGCCGAACACGAGACGGGAGTGTGCCTCGTGTGACAACACATCCAGTCAGAGGGAGGTTTAAACACAACTGACACAGCCGACGGAACTGTGTTACCCCTACATTTGACTGAGCACCCTCCAGCCTGTCACAGGGCCAATGTGTGTCTCGAGCACACTGGCCCTCACCGAACAGCGACACCTACGAGCTGGAGCCACAAGCCAGCCATTACCTTCCAGGCTTGAAACGCGATCCACTGAGGCGTGGCCGCTCAGTATCGGCCTGACACACCACACAGCCTCCGAGCTTCCTGAGTTCAACTACACTATTTCCACCAGTCGCCCCGGTCTGCAGGTGGCGTATTCGATCCACTGGACTTACGCCGTGTGGATGTCACACTCTGCTGTGAGACACCGGCGGCACCACGACAGCTGTGTCTTTGTTACCGTATGAAGTCATCTGTCAATAAGTGCTGCACAAATTTCTCTTTCATTCCTAATCCTGCGCCCTGGTCCATACGGGTAAACCAACTCCCATATGTAGCACTAAAGTCGATGAATGTCGGAATCCACTATGGGTGTAATTACCGTTTCTGCGAGTTACACTGTAATTGTATACTCCATTATATTTCCGGATTGGGAAGAAGCGCCTGGTCCTCGGCACGAATCCGCCCGGCGGATTAATGTTGAGGTCCGGTGAGCCGGCAAGTCTGTGGATGGTTTTTAGGCAGTTTTCCATCAGCCTCGGTGAATGCGTACTGTTTCCCCTTATTCCGCCTCAGCTACACTATGTCGACGATTGCTGCGCAAACAACTTCTCCGCTTACGCGTACACCATCATTACTCTACCACGCAAACATAGGGGCTGCACTCGTCTGGTGTGAGACGTTCCTTAGGGGGTCCACCGGGGACCGAACCGCACAATAACACTGAAAGAGTGGTTTGGCATGGGAAGCCGAAAAGATGAAGTGGACTGCGGTAGTTGTCGTGGGAATGTGGACCACTGCGCCCGTGGTGGGTATGGAGCCTCTCCGTCGTTTCTAGGCTCACGGGTAACATACGATATAATGCAATACAATACCCCATTATATTATACCTCTCAGGAATGGCAGCATTCATGAAAAAATTTAATTATAATAAAGAATAATATTTCAAAATTGAACAGATTCTCACAAGATGTGTTAAATAAGAAAGGGAACATGGTTCACTGCTAATGGAATATGATACGTCTTTTACGTGATCCAGAATAAATAACAGTAATACTACTCCCAGAATTCATTGAACACTACAGCCGATTTGACTGAAACTACTGTCGGCATCCACAGAAAAAGAAAGTAAGCTTCCACTGGCTTTGTTATACTGCAGTGGCTTGTGGCTGCAGTATGACGAGATCAGAGATGTCGTCAACAAACTCCAGGCAACACGTGTCTGTCTGATTTAAATTTCTCACTTATGCGAGAAGAAAAATATTTGACACCCTGGCCATCAATTTCTAATGATATAAACTTAGTTCATTAAAAACAAAAGCAGCGGTTGATCGAAATCAAGAATGCTAATGTCTGTTTTCAGTTGCCTGTCTAGAGGAAGTAGTGATGTGTGATTGATGAAAGAATGCCATTCATTTAGTGTAGCCTGTGATTGATTTACTATCTGACTAACGTGAAAAACTTTGTAAAACCCGCTTTTTCGTGTCTTTTCCAATCTCTGCATTATCGAGAAGAAGAGATTTACTTGATGAACCTTTCCAACAACCCTCCCCATTACGAGTTTGTGAAACGCCTATGAAAGATGCTGTAGTGTAAACAGACTAGGCGATAAACTGCGTTATGACTCAAAACGACAATAAGAGTTTGTATTAAATCACTAATTTCAATGAGGTAACTGTCCGTTTTTCGGGTGTTTTCCCTGTCATTTCATCTAGATGTGGACGACATTTTTGCGCACAAACATTTCATACTCATTTTTAGTTTAAGTTCCATAATTCGTTCTTTGTGAATTTATTCTTTCTTAGATAACCCGTACGGACACGGACACATACACACACACACACACACACACACACACACACACACATACACACACAACACATTGGTGCTCAATATCCTGCTGTAATCTTCTGAAGAGAATCATGACTGATTAAAATTAGTATCATTTTAGACTTAAATACATGCATACAGTGTGTCTAATCCTTAGTAATTACTAATTTCTCTTTAGGTGTTTTCTAAGCTTCCAGTACATCCTCACGTGTTTAAAAAATCGAACTCCCATGTATAAAACAGCTTCAAACGTCTAATTATTTAACAAATGAAATAATATGTGAAATATTTGAATTTAAACACGTAAGCGGGGGTTTGTGATTATGCTTAAAGATCGTAGGAAGTTGCTAAAGCTCTCATTATTAAACACTGCATGAATATAGTCTGGATAATTTGCGCTCAATTTTAAGCAAAAAACAATGTTTTTCACCCACCTCAGTGGTCATGAGGTCATATCTTCTGAAATATGCGTTGTAAAACGCTATAATGTAGCGGGTAAGTGTGTGTAGATATTGCCTGCAAAGTGTGTTACGAATAGAGTTAGTTGTAAGGAAGTAATAAATGAAAACATCATTGCTCATGTTGATGTTTTACCGTGTGCCACTGTAAACAGAAGCTAATTTTTGACTGATTTCAATGTTGATGACGTCATATATACTGAACTATGTGTCATTAAACGAAATAGTTTTGATGGCGCATTCAGTGGTATATGTGCCTACTGACTGAAAACTTTATTGCTAACAGAGTAGGGGGACAAAGCGACATTTTTTAACTAAAGATTTACTGCTTGAACAGCGAAAATCTAGTAAGTGATAATTTCTTTTTTTCCTGACATCATTTTGTGGACAAGGGGGGAGGGACATAGAAAACAATTTTCGCAAAGGTTTTAAATATACTGTAAAGTTTATTAAAAGTCATAGTGCTCTCATCTTATAATACTGGGTAAATAAAGTCCGTGTGTTTGTGCACCATCAGTTACATTGCTCTAAGTCAAACACACAGTGTATAACTGTAATTTCTGTCTTATTGCGATAATCTTTTAACACAAGATTGGACTCTTTATGAAAAGATTAAGACAACATTTTAAATCTTTAAGTTCGATCAATAATCAAGCGAAATACTGAAAATCAAATTGTTGTCGCCTGCAACTGCTGGAAAGTTAAACGTTCCACCATAGCCGTTTATCAATATAGACCATGAGGTTGAAGTGTTACTTATCATACAAATTAACAAGCTCTTTGCCGTGACTCATGCTAGCGTTAGTACACGCACTATACACCGATACAAGAACTAGTATCTAGGCTTCTGTACATGATTAGGTTTTTTTATTTATCTAAAATGTTTATATTCTTTTGGTTAGTAGTCATGGTAGCTCTCTAATTCGAACTGACATATCAGGCACGTTCTTTTATGATCATGATGACTGAACTCTTAGTATGTCAAAAATACGAAATTAGTAGTGTTATATACCGTTCGTAAATTTTGGACTGCAACGAATATATTTCGGATAATATTTCATGTGTAAATTTTGCAAACATTCTGATTCTGAATTTTTTTCGTAAGCCTGATAATACAAAATTGTTAAGGCTTTCGTGGCCACTTGTTGACAAACTGCCTATTGGCTTCTGTCTCGGGTTCTTCGGCCGACGTTCATCTAATCATTTTTCTGACGTTTCGCCAGCACGAGTGGCTGGCATTGTCAAAGCTTCACCCTCCATAGCCGGTGGTGAACTGGAGCCGAGCTCGCGGACGCAGACTATATGTACCTGGCGCGCCAACGTCCGAGAGCTTCTCCGCGGTCATTTCCGGTGCGGTTCTCCTCTTGCTACCTGCGACGGTCGTTCGCTGCAGTACGGGAAGCCAGGATCCGTTTACCTTAAGGCTTTCCTCTTTCTTGTTGAAACTGTTGGCGTGTTTTTGTATTTCTACAGCTTCTCTCAACAGGCGCGTGTGATAGTGCTTCTCTACAGCCAGAACTTCCGTGTCGGCGAATTTTATTACGTGGTCGGTCTCATTCAGTGCGTGCTCTGCCACGGCCGATTTCTCCACCTGCCCCAACCTGAAATGTCGCTTATGCTCTTTGATCCTGGTGTTAATGGATCGTCCAGTCATTCCGACATAAACTTTTCCGCGTGTGCATGGTATACGGTATATTCCCGACATTGCAAGTGGGTCTCTTTTCTCCTTCGCCGATCTAAGACACTCTTTGATCTTACTCGTCGGTTTGAAAATCGTCTTAACGCCATGTTTGCGCAATATACGGCCGATTCTGTCCGTCACTCTGGGATTGTATGGCAGAAAGGCCGTACCCGACATTTCTTCTTCTGGTTCATTACTTCACTGAGTGTTTGGCTCTGTTACACTTCTAATGTATTTTTTGGAGTACCCATTGCTCCTCAGAACAGTTTCCAGGTGTTGCATTTCTCGTTTGAGGTGTTGCGGCTCAGACGCCTTCCAGCTGTTCGTAGAAATCCCCATTCCACGTGAAATAACTCGAGGTGAGACATGCATGGAAGAGCTTTTTGATGTCTTGCGGGAACATGGAACCGATGTGCTCCAGAGCGTCACTGAGTGGCACTTTCGTAAATAACGAAACAACATCAAAGCTGAACAGTATGTCGTTTGGTGTAAGTTTCAGTTCCTTCAGCTTCTCAACGTGTAGCTGGAGCAGAGAGGCCAAGTGTTTTGCCAGTTTATACGTTGGTGAGCTAGAAGCGCTGACGATCGGTCTCAGTGGAACGTTGTTCTTATGGATCTTGGGTAATCCATACAGCCGAGGTGGTAGGGCTTCTGTGTTCCACAGGTTTCTTTTGGGGATCAAATGCACAAAATATCAACACAATTTTGAAATTCCAGATAAGAGCCATAAGAACAGTAACCAAGAATACTAGTCAAGATAATTGTAAAGATCTCTGTAGAACACTGGGGATTTGAACTGCTCCAGGTAAATACATTTACCAATAAGTTGTACACATCAAAAATAACATTGGTAATCAATGCACAAAGAGCTCTGTCTATGAACATGCAACAAGAGACGGACTCAACTTACTTTTACCAAGAAAAAATAATGAGAAAATTCTAAACTGCATTTTCTACCAAGGAATAAAACTGTACAGTAAATTACCAACAGATATTAAAGAAATAGCAAAAATACACTTATTTAAAAAGGCAGCTAAAAAGTACATGTAATGCAATACATTTTATACATTGAAGGATTAGTTAGCTAAAATAGAGTAGGCGTTTGATGAAAAACGTTATAGAAATAAATAATAATAATAATGATTATAAAATAGGCATCATTGCACATAACACCTTCGGTTTTTTTTCCTTTCTAGAAATACTTACCGCCAAGCTATGCATGGCACAATACTAACACCTCTTCCTCCTTCTGAGCTCAACATCTCACTCATTAGGGAGGGATGCTGACTCAATTTTTCATGATAGGAAATGGGATTGCAGTACAGAATATGACCCAGAGATCACAAGTGTGTGTATGTGTGTGTGTGTGTGTAGTGAGTGAAGTGTAATGAAAAAATGTGTGTATAGTGTGTGCAGTGACTGATAGTGAGATATGAGTGAACAATGTGGCATTACATTATTTAATAAGTCATTTGTAAAAAAGCATTGTATACCAGGAGTAAATCTAATGTTTGTCTGCAACTAGAAGTCTGTAGATATATGTGTATACGAATTAGCTTATTTTAAATTGATCTAAATTTGTAAATACTTTGACATGTCCTATATCCTTGTAAAAAGAGATCTACGGATGAATGAATGAAGCTACTACTACTACATAGATACTCGGCAAGCCACCATACGGTGTGTGGTCGAGGGTATTCTGTCCCAATCCCCAATCCCAAATAGAACGAGCGAAAAACGACTATCTACACTCTTCTGTATGAGCCCTAATTTCTCGTATCTTAATTTCGTGGTCCTTACGCGCAATGTATGTGTGAGGCAGTAGCAGACAGCTTCAAGTGCCAGTTCTCTAAACTTAGTCAATTGTGTTTTTTGAAAAGAAGGTCGCCTTCCCTCCAGGGGTTCCCATCTGAGTTCCGGAAGCATTTTGGTAACACGTGTTGTTCGAACCTACTGGTAACAAATCTAGCAGCCAACCTCTGAATTGCTTCGATGTTTTCTTTAATCCGGCCTGGTACAGACCCTAAACTCTCGAGCAGTACTAAAGAATAGGTCACCCCAGCGTCCTATATGCGGTCCCCTTTCCACGTGAACCACTCTTTCCTAAAATTCTCCTAGTAGACCATAGTCGACCATTCGCCTTCCCTACCACAGTAATCACATGTTCGTTACGTTTCACATCGCTCTGAAACGTTACGCTCAGCTATTTAAATGACATGCCTATGTCCAACAGGACACTAATTATACTGTATCCGAACATTACAGGATTGTTGTTCCTACTCATCCACATTGACTTACATTGTTCCACATTGACAGCTAGCTGCTGTTCATCACACCAACTGGATATTTTGTCTAAATCTTTTGGTATCTGCCTACAGTCACTCAAATTCGACGTTTACTGTACACCACAACATTATCAGCAAACAACCGCAGATTGCTGCCTAACCTGCCAGCCGAATCATATACATATAGAGAGAATAATGGTGGTGGTATCAGACTTCCCTGGGGCAATTTTGACGATTTGTGATGTACCTTTGGCATTTATTGCTTTTATGTTTTCGTTTTCTTCAAAGGTAAAGAGAAAATGTTAAGCGGTAGCCCAGCGTAGAGCCTGCGCCAACCGTCATGTATTTTTGATTTTCAACTATTAAAAAGAGAAGATGTTTTTCCTGTTCTTCAGTAAGAGTGGGGGCTCGCTCTCTGTTAGTGAACGAAGGTGGACGCACGTTATTTTAGAGCCTAATCGGCGGTTGCCATTTTGGTTGTGAGAATAAGTAAAAAGTGTGTATTTTTTATGAACATCGTAGGAAGAATATTGTATGAGTCATTATTACAAGTAGTACAGCAATACACAGAAAACCAAGAAGCCCACCTGTGTACTTCGGAGTTATCACGAAGATCCGATTACAATATAAAGGACACAGTAGGTGGATACGGCGATCGGACGTAGTATTATTTATTGATAAGCATAAATCTACAACAAGAGAAAGACTATTTCGTTTATGTAGAACTAATATGAATAGATTTTTTACCCATTTATAGGCATAGCTCAGCTTATTGTGCTTGTTCGACAGGATGGGATATTTCATAAGAGTAATCAAAATTCCAATTGCAGATCACCTCGTTATTACTTTTTTATCTGCCATTAATTAATTTCAATATTTCCATATATCTAAATTTCATTTTTTATTAGCCTATATTATAAAGTGGCGACAAGTGACAGGCACCATACGTAGTGGGAAAACATTGAGCACTAGTATTGTTAAGACAATGAATATACATGTATGTTAATAATTTCTTTATGTTCCACGTACTCTGATGACATGACGGAGACAATAATGTAATACTGGGAAAATACTAACTGAAATAAATAATAAATAAATTAGAAGGAAGAAGACAAGAATACCAAGAGTGGACAACTGGAAGTACAATAGAGGGAAGTTCCGGTTACCAGACCACAATAAGGTAGGACTGCACAATGCGTGTAGAGAATATGTTCCTAGTAGACCTATTAGAAAATCCAAACAACTGTTTCCTAAAATCCAGAACCTAAAGCTTGAGAGGCTAACGCGATTGCAATGAAGTAGAGAGAGAATGTCATTTCTTCAACAGTACGAAAAGTATATTAAGTGAACAAAAATTTACATTAAAATTACATACGCCTGATATAGCTGTACTTGCATTCTGACGCGTAAGAAACAGTGCAGTAGTAAAATCCAAATAGAGAAAATTCTAATTCTGGAAACTGCAGAGTAGTAAATATTTTCATAATAGGTGGACAAAACGATAATAGAATATCATTTCCAAATCAAAAGACCAATTTGGTAGACTACCAATTTGGTAGACTTACTGTGGTGTCACCGCCAGACACCACACTTGCTAGGTGGTAGCCTTCAAATCGGCCGTGGTCCGTTAGTCTACGTCGGACCCGCGTGTCGCCACTATCAGTGATTGCAGACCGAGCGCCGCCACACGGCAGGTCTAGAGAGACTTCCTAGCACTCGGCCCAGTTGTGCAGCCCACTTTGCTAGCGATGGTTCACTGACAAAATACGCTCTCATTTGCCGAGACGATAGTTAGCATAGCCTTCAGCTACGTCATTTGCTACGACCTAGCAAGGAGCCATTGCCAGTTACTATAGATGCTGTAAAACATGTACCGTCAAGAGCGATGTTCACCAATTATGCATTAAAGTTAAGTATTCCAGCAGCTCCGTATTTTTTTACTAGTCTCAATTCCTTTAACTGTTCCAGACTTCATGCCAGCCTGCTTGAGCTTAAACGTGTGCGTAATCCCATCCTCACAGTGGCTTGGCTGTCTTGCCAAGTCACAACAGTTTGGCGACGAGGCCAAATCGCGTTCGTAACTATACTGCCCTGATTTACTTGTGCAATGGCTTCGCCACAATCTCCAGATGTACAGTCCGAATTTTATCGCTTACAGAACCAGCAGACGCAGGCCTTACTGGATGCCCTTGGACAGCTCGTCCAGGGTCAACGCGCAATGCAAAACGATGCGGCAGCCGCCGCTTCACCGCTCACGCAGCCACAACACGCAGTTGCACCACCTTTTCGTCCTTTTGATGCGGCACTGGAAAGCTGGACGGAGTGGTCACGCCAATTTGGATTCCATCTCGCCGCCTACAGAATTCAAGGTAATGAGCGGCAGCCTGATCTCCTTTCATCCGTCGGCGTCCAAACGTACCGTGTGATAGTCAAATTATTTCCCCGACGCGACGTAGCAACTCTGTCCTACGACGAAATTTTGTCTGCATTAGATGCATATTTCAAAGAATCAGTCAATGTAGTTGCCAAACGGTATACGTTCTTTCGTACAAAACGCACGACAGGTCAGACTAATCGGGAGTGGGTTGCAACCTTGCAAGGACTTACTAGGGATTGTGCTCTTGAGTGTGAATGTGGACTCCCTTATTCAGATACTATGGTACGTGATGCAATTGCACAGAACGTTTCTGATGTTCGTATACGGGAATAGATTTTGAAACTAGTCAATCCCTCCCTTCAACAAGTGATGGACATATTGGATCGGCAGGACACAGTTGACTTTGCTCAGGAATCATTTGAAACTTCGCCACCCGTGTGTCAGGTTAACCAGCCTGTCGGGTGAGCTGCACGGAACAGTAAATAGTCCTTGCGCCCGGCCGCGCCAAAGCCGCCTGGCTCTCAGCCACGTGTCCCACGCCGGCATGCAAATGCAGTGAAATCATGCCCGCGGTGTGCTACTAGACATTCGCCTGAGAATTGCCCGTCACGCCAAGCTATTTGCTTTTTCTGTAATAAAAAAGGACATGTTCAGAGTGTTTGCCAGAAAAAGCTCAAATTGGAAGCTCAAAACCATTCCAGGCCCTTTGCTTCACGCCGGAATCGGAATCGAACCAAGGATAGTCCGACCCGCGACACTTCGCCCATGGAAATTGATGTAGTTCATTCCACTCCGCCCAGTGCTACTCTCTCTCACAGTGACTGTGTTCGTCCCACAACTCGTGTGCGTCGACATCACCGGAAATCCCGTCAAGTCGCAAGTGATTCTGTACCAGTGTCAGTTCACGTTGCACGAGACAGTCGCTCTTGTCGTCAGCAGAACAATAAACTTTTTGTGGACTTGGACATTAACGGCAAAGTGATACCGTTCCAGCTCGATACCGGAGCTGCAGTTTCTCTGATCACTCACGACGCTTACAAACAGCTGGGCACACCTCCATTGCGTGCCGCAAATGTTAAGCTACGTAGTTATTCAGGACAAGCGATCCCTGTGTTAGGACAGTGCAGCCTTCTTGCAACATACAAGGGACAAACAAAACTTGTGTCATTTTACGTCCTTCGTTCTTCTTCTGCAATGAACTTGTTTGATTTGGATTTATTTCAGTTGTTTAACTGGTCTATAGTAAATCAGGTCCTATCAGTGAACCAGACTGTGCCTTCAGCCAGTGTTTCTCGTCTATGTGAAGAATTTGCAGACATTTTTGCACCGGGCCTCGGTTGCGCTAAGAACTATAAAGCACATTTGGAACTGAAAGTAAACGCGCAACCGAAATTTTTCAGAGCGCGCAATGTTCCCGTCATTGCGTGATGAGGTCGCAAAAACATTACACGATTTGAATCACAAGGTGTCATTGAACGTGTGCAGGCTTCGCTCTGGGCATCACCCTTAGTAATTTTGCAAAATCCTTCTGGAAAATTGAGACTTTGCATGGACTTCAAGGCAACAGTGAATCCACAACTAGTGACTGCCACTTTCCCTTTACCCCGCTTGGAAGATCTTTTTGACAAACTGTGCCCGGGTAAATATTTTTCGAAGTTGGACCTAGCCGATGCGTACTTGCAAATACCGGTGGAAGAAGAATCCCAGTGCGTTTTAGTGGTTAACACGCATGTTGGTTTGTATCGATTCAAACGACTGCCATTCGGGTGTGCATCCGCCCCTGCATTGTTTCAGTAATATCTACAAACTGTTTGTGCGTCGGTCCCTACAGCAGCAAACTATCTGGACGATATTGTGATCATTGGAAAGACGGAAGAAGAACACTTAGCCAATCTCAGAACATTATTTCAGGTCTTGCAACAAAATGGTCTTCGCTTGCGGAAGGACAAATGTGTGTTTTTTGCTCGGGACTTACCCTATCTGGGACATGTACTCAATGTCCAAGGCATACATCCCAGTCCCAAGCACCACCGTGTCATACAAGACTTGCCTTCGCCGCAGAATTTGAAGCAGCTACAGAGTGTGCTGGGACAAATTAATTATTATCATCGCTATGTGCGCCACGCCTCTTCCATTTCAGCTCCGCTTCATCGCTTACGCCGTAAAGGTGTTCCTTTCGTCTGGATGACGGAATGTGAACGCGCCTTTCGCCAGTTGAAATCGGCATTGCTTTCCAATACTTGCCTTACGCCATTCGATCCACGGAAGCCCCTTTTGTTGACGGTGGATGCATCGGATTTCGGGATCGGTGCTGTGCTTACGCTCAAAGATGGTTCGCACGATCGCCCTAATGCCTTTGCGTCCAAGTTGCTCTCGGCTGCGCAAAGAAATTATTCACAGATCGAGAAAGAAGCATTGGCTCTCGTATTTGGTGTTACAAAGTTTCATGATTTCTTGTATTGTCGTCACTTTAGCATCATCACAGACCACAAACCTTTGACATCGCTTTTTCATCCGACCAAGCCTGTACCTCCACGTACAGCGCGGGAATTCATTCGCTGGTCTATTTTCCTCTCGCAGTACCGCTACGATATCTTGTATCGGTCCACTGCTATGCACGGCAACGCCGATGCGTTGTCCAGTTTGCTTGTTGCTGAGGATAGGGCATTCGATTCCTCCAAACTTGCTTGCCTGTTCATTGATTCGGAAACCGATGACGTGGTCGAATCGATTCCGATTGATTTTCGTCGTGTAGCTGCAGCCACAGCTGCCGACCCTGTCCTTGCTACAGTTCTGCGTTTCGTTGCTACGCAATGGCCCTTGTCAAAGTCATGGATCGGCGATCTGTTGGTTCGCCGATTTTTTGCTCACAAGGATAGACTTTTTGTACGACGTGGTGTTTTGCTGCTGCGTTCTGATAATGATCGGTCCCGGGTCGTGGTCCCACGTTCGTTACAGTCCTCTGTCTTATGCCTTCTCCACCAAGGACATTGGGGTATAGTGAGAACGAAACAACTTGCTCGTCAGCACTGTACTTGGTTCGGAATCGATGCTGCGATTACGAATATGTGTTCTTTTTGCATGGCGTGTGCCGAACAACAATCAGCACCACCGCGGAAATTCTTTGCATGGCCAAAAGCTACTTCCCCTTGGCAGCGCTTACACATCGATTTTGCTGGTCCCTTCTGGAATGCTCGGTGGCTGGTTCTGGTCGATTCATTCAGTAATTTTCCTTTTGTTGTCCTGATGTCTTCCACGACGTCATCTGCCACCATCCAATCGTTATCTGCTACCTTTTGCATTGAAGGTCTTCCACAGACTATTGTTTCCGACAATGGCCCACAATTCATGTCCGCAGAATTTCAGTCATTCTGCAAGGCCAATGGTATTCAACATCTGACGTCCGCGCCGTTTTCATCACAGTCAATCGGTGCCGCTGAACAATTGGTCAGGACTTTCAAGTCACAGATGTTGAAGCTGAAGGAGTCACATTCTCGGGTGGACGCGTTATTGCTCTTTTTGTCCTCGTATCGCTCTCAGCCCCGAGATGGTCGCTCGCCGACTGAGTTGCTCCACGGTCGCCCTCATCGAACCTTGATGTCTTTGCAACATCCGCCGCATCAGGTTCCTGTGCAGCGGCAGACACCTGCTTTTGCTTCAGGCGACGTTGTCTACTACCGCAACTATCGTGGTTCACGGCGTTGGCTCGAAGGGCGCATTCTTCGCTGCCTTGGCCGCGCGATGTATCTGGTTTTGGGGGCCTCTGGTGAGGTGCGTCGGCATCTCAATCAGCTGCGCCTCTGTCGTTGCACGGGATCTGCCGCTCCCCGTCTGCTTTCGGCGACGGTGTCGTCCGGTCAGCGCCCTGGGGACCCATCTACTGGCTCGCCTCAGCCCCAGGTGTTACCGACGATGCCTTCCATTTTGCCCCATGGTGACGCGCCGCCGCCGCCGCCGCCTGTTGTCCCGCCGGCGACGCCCGCAGTGGACGCGTCGCTGCTACCGCCGGGCGCCTCCCTGGGTCACGCGCCGCCGATCGCTTCCCGTGACCAGTTGTTCTCCGCCATGGACCTCTTGCCCGCTCCGGACCATATGTCGTCTTCGCCCGTCGTTTGCCCCGACCCGATGGAGGTCGACCCTTCGGCCCCTCCTGTCTCTCTACGGACGAATACACCGCATGCCTCGTCTGTTGTTAGGCTCCCCACTTCGTCGCATACGCCAACATGGGGTCCTCTCCACGGCGGGCGGAAGCCTTATGCCACAACCGTCCGCCGATTTGCGGGGGAGGAATGTGGTGTCACCGCCAGACACCACACTTGCTAGGTGGTAGCCTTTAAAGGGGCCGCGGTCCGTTAGTATACGTCGGACCCGCGTGTCGCCACTATCAGTGATTGCAGACCGAGCGCCGCCACACGGCAGGTCTAGAGAGACTTCCTAGCACTCGCCCCAGTTGTGCAGCCGACTTTGCTAGCGATGGTTCACTGACAAATTACGCTCTCATTTGCCGAGACGATAGTTAGCATAGCCTTCAGCTACGTCATTTGCTACGACCTAGCAAGGCGCCATTACCAGTTACTATTGATGCTGTAAAACATGTACCGTCAAGAGCGATGTTCACCAATTATGGATTAAAGTTAAGTATTCCAGCAGATCCGTACTTTTTTTACTAGTCTCAATTCCTTTAACTGTTCCAGACCTCACGCCAGCTTGCGTGAGCTTAAACGCGTGCCTAATCCCATTCTCATAGTGGCTTGGCTGTCTTGCCAAGCCACAACACTTACATTTGCAAAACGTAACAATGAGTGGTTTCGTATTGTCAAGCGGTGATTATTTGAATGCTTGGCGCGACATGCCATTGTTGTATTCGACGCCCAAGTAAGGAACATTCCATTACAAGCAATACATTGATTACAATAGACGAAATTAATGACACCTCAAGGCAAAGGAAGATGTTAAATGGAAGTAGTACGCGTATTATACACTCAGATGCTGATAGTCGTAGGCTAGATGTGACTAGGAAAGATATACAAGCCTTATTTCGAGCCATAATACAAACAATAAGAACAGACATGAACACAATAAATTCAAAGATGTCAAGTTTAGACACAATACAGGCATGACTAATACGAAAGCAGACATGACCACAGTGAAGTCCGGGATCAGGAAGGTAAATTCAAACATGACACACGTATCAGGCGAAGTAAAAATCTGCGCACAAAACTCAGCAGTCAGGATACGAAATTCAAGCAGAAATGGATAGGAAAATATACGAAGAAGTACAAACTTCATTTCACGATATGAGTAAAAGATGAAAAGGCACACTGGAAAAAAAAATTGAAACACTCACACTCTCGAATGGACAGGAGCTATCCGGAATAAGAGAAACTCAGGATAATTTAAAGGTAATGCAAAAGAATAGCAGGTGAAGATAGATAATGTACAGTCAGAAGCAGCGAAGCAGCATTCGTCCTTTGATGACTTACCAGAAAATGTAGAGAAAATAACAGTGGAGATAGGATTACTTCGGTTAGAACATAAAAGAATCAACTCAGATATTGTGCAGCTTTACTAAACAGTAAAGGATAGTGCAAAAGATGAAAACACAACGACCGCGGAAATAAATGGTTACGCGAACAGCGTACTTACGTGGAAGCGGTAAAGGAAGAAATGCGGGATGTAGAAGAAGAACTGTTAAAATGCGTAGAACATGATATCAAACAGGTAGAGCAAAGATTAATGGACGAAATAGCAAACAAAGTGCGGTAATATCATCGCAGGGGGCGATAAGCGGAAATATAAACAGCCGTCCGCCGGTGAGAGAAATCAGTGGCGCGGACAACAATCCCTAACCCATGCAGCACGAACGCATACCGACGCGCGACAGAAACAACGGCCAAAACGTTTATGAGACAGATACGTCCTCACCGCATGTAAAAGCTGTTCTGTCCTGCTGGTCAGCGTTGTTGATGGAAGAGAGTTAAATAAAACACCGACAGCTTCGCTGTGTTTTGAAATGAAACAAAGCGAACGCACCCGATAGGGTATGTATGAGCCTTTAGGAATGCACTGCCTAATATTCGGTTAGAAGCTCAAAAGATCAGATACTTGGTAGGACACACAGAAGGTTACGCCCTTTTGTGGGCTACAGAGATGTCGTAACTCTGCGAGACATATGATCAAGTTGAGAATGCATTTTTAGATAAATACTGGTCAACACCTACTCAGGTGAGATTAAGACGAGAGGTGTTAAACCCATTATCATATCATCCAAAATTTGGGGAGCTAAGAAACTATTTTGAAGCATATCTAAAAAAGACCCGCTATTGGAATAATACGATTTCTCATGTCGATATTCTGAATATCTGAATGATCAAATTGCCTACATATGTTAGGGAAAAATTAGTAACCATTCCCGAACATGATCTTGAGTATTTTCTCTCAGTACCCGACTCAGTAGATCTAATTCATGAGGATGGGCAAGGCATGACTAGTTATCGTAACGGTAATGAACAAAAACGAACGGGAAGGAGCAACTACGGTAACGGCAAAGGCTTTGGAAACTATAATGGTCGTGTGCGTATGAATGAATGGCATCCCTATGCACCGTCACCCCACAACAGAAATCAGTACAATCGATATAACTGTCAGCCACAGAGTGACCGAAGGTACAAAAATAAATATCAGTCCCGCCTGTACGGCAATAGCCGAGGTAGGAAAAATCTGAGAAAAAACTTTCATACTCGGTGACCATGAAATGCAAATTACCAGGATCGGAATGTGGAACACAGTGATCGGAGAGAGAACTGGCAGCTCGTATAGTCAAAATGAATCAACTGGGACACGAACTGGTGAGCACTCGAACATACGGTGAACATAGTACAAGTGACGGCAGAAATTGAAACAGTACCTTTACCGTCCGCAGAAAATAACAATAATCGGGCATGACAAAGCGCCAGATGTCATTCAGCATGTTTAAAGAGATACCACAGGATGTAAATGTACCTACGGTACCTGTAGAGAACTGTAAGATCGTAACGGTGATGGGAAGAAAATATAAAGTTATAAAAATACAGGCCAGCATACCCATTAGCATATGTGGTGTAGTTTTACGGTGTACTTCCTTGTTGGTAGACAAACTTATAGTGAACTGAATACTTGGTATGGAGGTTTTCAGAAGCTATGGGGAAAAGATAGACATCTTCAGTGGGGAACGTCAATTTCACATAGGAGAACGCACGCTGACAGTAGACTTAATAAGAACTACAATAAAAACTCGGAGTAGGCAGACACCTGGCATTAATGTTAAGCTTATCTACCCTCAAATCTTAATGGTAAATGAAATAGAACATGATGATGTTGACAGAGAGATCCTCGATGAGCAACAGTAGACAGTAAAATAAGTAAATCCACTGGTCTTAGCAATGAACAGCGAAGTGAATAGAGAAAATTATTCTTTAAGTATCACAGCATTTTTCGAAAACAACCCACTGTTATTGAGGAGTATGAATATAAAATGGAAATGTAACCGCATAAAACTTATTGTAAAACGTCATATGGCATTCCTTGGGCAAAGAAAGAGGCAGTAAGGCAAGAAATAGAGCGTGTGGTTAGATGGAAGGTTATTGAAACATCGCTCTCACCTTATTGCAGTCCGATTCTCACAGTTGGTAAAACTGAGGGAATGGTGCAATTGGTGTTAGACCTAAGAGAAATAAACAAAATCACCGTTACTATAAGAAAAAGGCCAGAGCCTTTAGAAGAGCAGTTATAAAAGTGGCGTTTGGTACTTAACATCCCTAGATTTAACGGAGTCATACTGGAAAATTTTATTACATGAAGAGAGTACAAAGTATACAGCTTTCATAAGTGTCAGAAGCAGTTACCAGTTTAGGGTGCTACCTTTTGGATTAAACGTGTGTGCTGGTGTATTTATTGAAGCCTTAGACAGAGTACTTTGACTGGAAATACCTAGTCAGATTACACCCTATGTCGATGATCTATTAATTGCTACCCAAACATGGAATGAATATTTAAGTGTTTTGGAAGAGGTTTTTCTAAAATTTGATGAATACTTTGTCACAGTTAACTTTAAAAGCTGCAGATTTGGAAAAAACAAAATCAAATTCTTAGGGAATATCATTTCACGAGTAGGAATTGTACCTGGCCCTAGTAAAGTATGTGGGACACACAATTTCCTGACACCCTACACAAGGAAACAATTAAAAGGTCTCTGGGACTGGACTCGTCTTTTTAGGAAATTTCTGCCACAACATTTGTTGAACAATAGTTAACTATTAAATGTACTGTGTAAAAATCACACTTGGTTGTGGATTAAAGAATGCAAAAATGATTTTCAGCAGATTAGGCAGGTGCCGATTAACGCACCTATCCTTAAACACCCAGACATGGATTGGATTTCTGTTTAAGCACTGATGCTTGTTATCGGGGATCAGTGCTTGTCAGTTTCAAATTATAACGAAGGATAGTAACGAAAAAGTCAGTATAATTAGTTTTGCTAGTAGGACCCTCACAGAATTTGAAAGATCTCATTCTGTAACTGAGTTAGAAGTATTAGCGGTAGTTTGGGCGTTTCGCATATTTTAATATTACTTTTGGGGAAAACATACTAAAGTTTACTGTGATCATCAAGCTTTGTCCTTTCTTATTACGTGTAAGGTGTTACGTAAGAGAGTAGTGAGGTGGTGCAAGTATGTTAAAGAGTTTGATTTTGAAATAGTGTGCATAAAAGGGGAACAATGTGTTGGCAGATGCACGTGAGTTACCACAAGGCCTCACTGACTTCCATGAGATAGATACCACTGTCTCTGATACTCTTGCCTCTGATATGTTTAATACGTGATGTGAAGGCTTCTTTCTCTAATGCGTTAGGATCCATCCATTCACCGAGGTGTTTAAATTTTGCTACCTGCTTACTTTATTGTACTTCTAGTTCTGTTGGCGCTGACATTATGTATGGCGCAAGGTGTGCCTACTGAAAAGGGAATTGCCTTCTGTTGGCCATGTTATTTTGTAGCGCTATTTATGACATCTGATGATATCAATAGATCATTTGCTAACGCTGGACAGCCCGTTGGTAGATTCATATTGTACTAGTGACCTAGCCTTACACCATTTTCTACCCATTTAAGGTTCATTTCTTTCTTCCTATTTTCTCATTTTACTTTTAAGTTTTTATCCTCTCCTATACCATTTATTTAGTATTCACACATAGTTTAATATTTCTTTCAATGCACAAATTTTTTTTTTACATTTCAGTGCTTGGTGTTTAATATGTCGAATTGTCAAATTATCAGAACTTATAATTCTGTCGTAGTAAGCTCGCGTTCATTTTTACGTATGCCTTTTCTTCCGAAAGAAGATTGCCGAGCCAGTAACATATGAAATGAGTATAGTATTGCAGTTTTCACGTAGATGTTCTGCAAATGTAACACACATCACACTAAACGCAGAACAATTCCCCCAGCCCATTGTGTCGCTGTCTCCTTAACTTTCCTGATGATTCTTGTTACATTCTTGCTTCTCTTCTGAAGATGGTAACTTTTGGAGCCAGAAGACTACAGCGACATGCGTAGGGTCTTGTAGAGGATCGATGGCTGGGGCAGGGGCTCTCGATTAATCCTCGAATAACATATTACGCATAAATAGACCATCCAAAGCATTACTGTTCTATTACACTATCGGTGAAAAATCATCAGAAACAGTAGAAATTTGAAGGTAACTGTCTGAAACGACCTAAAAGTGAAATGACAACATAAAACGAACTGTGGGAAAAGCGGATGCGACTTCAAGATTCATTAGAGGAAACGTAATTTATCCATAACGGAAGTGACATAGATATCACTTGAGCGACCGATTCTTTGATATTTTCGATCAGTATGGGACTCTTCAGTCAACATTGTCAAAAGGTTTCTCTAAATCTACAAATGCTAGAAACGTAGGTTTGGTTTCCCTTAATCTATTTTCTAAGATAAGTCGTAGGGTCAGTATTGCCTCACGTGTTCCAACATTTCTACGGAATCCAAACTAATCTTCCCCGAAGTCGGCTTCTACCAGTTTTTCCATTCGTCTGTATAGAATTCGTGTCAGTATTTTGCAGTTGTGGTTTATTAAACTGGTAGTTCGGTAATTTTCACATCTGTCAATACCTGCTTTCTTTGGGATTGGAATTATTATATTCTTCTTGAAGTCTGAGGATATTTCGCCTATCTCATATGTCTTGCTCACTAGATGGTAGAGTTTTGTGAGGCCTGGCTCTCCCAAGGCTGTCAGTAGTTCTAATGGAATGTTGTCTACTGCCGGCGCCTTCTTTCGACTTAGGTCTTTCAGTGCTCTGTCAAGCTCTTGACGCAGTATCATATCTCCTACTTCATCTTCTTCTACATTCCCTTCCATTTCTATAATATTGTCCTCAAGAACATTGCCCTTGTATAGACCCTCTATATACTCCTTCCATCTTTCTGCTTTGCCTTCTTTGCTTAGAACTGGGTTTCCATCTGAGCTGTTGATATTAATGCAAGTGCTTCTCTTTTCTCCAAAGGTCTTTTTCATTCTCCTGTAGGCAGTATCTATCTTACTCCTAGTGATATGCGCCTCTACATCCTTACATTTGTCCTCTAGTCATCCCAGCTTAGCCATTTTGCACTTCCTGTCGATCTCATTTTTGAGACGTTTGTGTTCCTTTTTGCCTGCTTCATTTACTACAGTTTTATATTTTCTCCTTTCATCAATTAAATTCAATATATCTTCCGTTACCCAAGGGTTTCTAGTAGCCCTCGTCTTTTTACCTACTTCATCTTCTGCTACCTTCACTATTTCGTCTCTCAAAGCTACCTATTCTTCATCTACTATACTTCTTTCCCCCACTCTTGTTAATTGTTCCCCAATGCTCTCCCTGAAGTTGGTTCTTTCAGTTTATCCAGGTCCCATCTCATCAAATTCCCACCTTTTTGCAGTTCCCTCAATTTTAATCTGCATTTCATAACCAATAGATTGTGATCAGAGCCCACATCTGCCCCTGGAAATGTCTAACCAAGAAACATTAACAGAAGAGACAGAGGAGAATCAGCGAAGAGCAGCAGGTTTAGTTACCGCTAGAGCGTTTCGGAGCTGCTCAACGAACTCCACTGGTAGGCACCAGAGGAGAGGCGTTTTGTATAACACGAGAGGTTACAGTCAAAATTCCTGTAGCGTGTGTCAGAAGAAAAGTTACGTAACATTTTACTTCCTGCCACATACTTCTTCCAAAGTGGCGACGACGAAACTGTCAGAGAAATTAGAACTCTTGCGAAAGTTTATCGACATTTACGCCAAACACCATTCGAGTATGAAACAGAGAGGGTTATAAATGACAGTGACGTCAGAGGTGGCTCAAACATTAAAATGTAGATTTAGAGTTTCAAAAAATGTTAGAGAGTCTACAGCGCATACTACAACGACCTTGCGGCCACTGAGGTGGAAAAAGTAGAGCTTATAGGCCAGTTGGCTCGTATATTGGCTATTGTCTCCTCGGAAGGGTAAGCAAGACGAATGAAAGGCAGAGGGCGGTGTGACGTCTAGTGTGTCATCGTAATTACCGCGCGCACACACGCACACACACACACACACACACACACACACACTCTCTCACACACACACACACACTTGCAGCCATCATCAGGAGGTGGCCACCCCCAACGACGCAGGCCTGTTTGATATCGGCAACAATCGAGAGTTAATTAAAAGGCGATTCGGGGAGCGCGGCCCCCACTTTCCTGGCCCGCCCTGTTGACAGTGTTAATTTAGCGCCGGCCGCGCCGCGACACAATGGCCCGTAATGACGCCGGGGACAATGAGCAGCCTCCACACGCTGCGGGGCGTGCGCCGCAACCGCCGAGGGTGACCCGCGTGCCGCCCACGGGTCAACCGGCTATCAGTGGGCGACGCTCCAATGGCCTCAATTCCTTGGGCCGTAAGATACTCGGGTGGTATCTAGATCACCAAATGGGGGTCTTACAAGGTGTGGAACTAAAGAGGTAGGGGAGGTCATAGGTGAAAAATTCTCACTGTGAGGAAGGGGCGGTGTGTCGGTAGTGGGGGTGTAACGTGACGGACTCTCGCGGTGATAATGTGTCTCATACCCCCCTTGCACAAAAAAATTTCGCTTATAGCCGCTAACGTTATATCACACAAGATAGGAACACTAATTGTTGTTTAGGTGCATGAGAATTGAATTTCTCTACCTGATGCTTCGAGTAAACATCAAATTGATCAGGGATGAACGGTACAAGCTGGGATATGACAACTCGAAACTTCGCCCAGAAAGTAGCATGTAGATAAACTACAGAACTGCCAAGTCTCGCAAGCTATACACAAATAGCCCTAGTGGTATCCAAATAGAAATAAAGGTCTACAACGAAATAGTCAAGACAATATCGCAGTTGATCCTCACTTTAGACGCCTCTGTGATGGAGGTCAAAACCGTGACTATTGATAGCCGAGGGAAACATTTCAGACACGCAGTCGCTCAGAATCAAAAAGGAAAGGTTTTCTGAGAGAGGCATAACTGGCGTCAATGGAATCATTCCTTTGCTTGGGGCGTTAATTCCCACACATTTCGCGATCTAAAACGATAGTTTGCAGTGCGATGAGGAAAAGGATGGCGTTCGTGACAACTTTTCGCACCGTGTGCGCAGTGTGCTCCCTGCCGCCGTTGGATAAGCAGCTGAGCAGCAAGTCGTATACTCCTAGCTCACTCGTTTGTTACATAGTTTAATTCTTAATTTCTTTGCGTGTTTTTAGTACTTGCATTGTTTAATTCATAAATTTCGGGCGTTTTTTAGCATTTGAGAGTGTAGCATCGCGTTTTAGTACCTGAATAGTGTAATTTCGCTTAGTCTCCTTCCGCCGCCGAGCAGTGTCAGCAGTGCGCAAGTAGCAGCATTACTGCATTTACTAGGCAATCTTGTATTTTAATAACCGTTTAAATTTTGTCGATTTGTTTGGGCTCTCTGTAGATTAGTTCAGACGTTTTTTGCAAAACAGTTTTTAGCATGAATAGGGACTGCAACTGCTGTGTTCGGATGCAGGCTGAGCTGGCATCCCTTCGCTCCCAGCTTCAGGCAGTGTTGGCTTCGGTCACACAGCTTGAGGCTGTTGCCAATGGACATCACTGTGGGGGTCCGGATGGGGGTTTGTCGGGGACGGCCAGCTCGCCCCACGCATCCCCTGATCGGACTACGACTGTGGTTGCCCGGGATACTGCCCGCATTGAGGCTGATCCCTCACCTGTGGTAGAGTGGGAGGTCGTTTCAAGGTGTGGCAGGGGGCGAAAGACATTCTGAAGGGCTGAACGGAAAGCCTCTCCAGTTTGTCTGACGAACCGGTTTCAGGCTCTGTCTCAGGCTGATACTGATCTTCGGCCTGACATGGCTGCTTGTCGTGTTCCAGAGGTTGCCCCACAGTCTGCAAGATCCGGGCATTTGCAGAGGGTGGGCTTACTGGTAGTTGGAAACTCCAACGTCAGGCACGTAATAGGGCCCCTTAGGGAAATGGCAGCAAGAGAGGGGAAGAAAACCAATGTGCACTCCGTGTGCATACCGGGGGGAGTCATTCCAGATGTGGAAAGGGTCCTTCCGGATCCCATGAAAGGTACAGGGTGCACCCATCTGCAGGTGGTCGCTCATGTCGGCACCAATGATGTGTGTCGCTATGGATCGGAGGAAATCCTCTCCGGCTTCCGGCGGCTATCTGATTTGGTGAAGACTGCCAGTCTCGCTAGCGGGATGAAAGCAGAGCTCACCATCTGCAGCATCGTCGACAGGACTGACTGCGGACCTTTGGTACAGAGCCGAGTGGAGGGTCTGAATCAGAGGCTGAGACGGTTCTGCGACCGTGTGGGCTGCAGATTCCTCGACTTGCGCCATAGGGTGGTGGGGTTTCGGGTTCCGCTGGATAGGTCAAGAGTTCACTACACGCAACAAGCGGCTACACGGGTAGCAGGGGTTGTGTGGCGTGGGCTGGGCGGTTATTTAGGTTAGATGGCCTTGGGCAAGTACAGAAAGGGCAACAGCCTCAACGGGTGCGGGGCAAAGTCAGGACATGCGGGGACCAAGCAGCAATCGGTATTGTAATTATCAACTGTCGAAGCTGCGTTGGTAAAGTACCGGAACTTCAAGCGCTGATAGAAAGCACCGAAGCTGAAATCGTTATAGGTACAGAAAGCTGGCTTAAGCCAGAGATAAATTCTGCCGAAATTTTTACAAAGGTACAGACGGTGTTTAGAAAGGATAGAGTGCATGCAGCTGGTGGTGGAGTGTTCGTCGCTGTTAGGAGTAGTTTATCCTGTAGAGAAGTAGAAGTGGATAGTTCCTGTGAATTATTATGGGTGGAGGTTACACTAAACAACCGAACTAGGTTAATAATTGGCTCCTTTTACCGACCTCCCGACTCAGCAACATTAGTGGCAGAACAACTGAGAGAAAATTTGGAATACATTTCACATAAATTTTCTCAGCATGTTATAGTCTTAGGTGAAGATTTCGATTTACCAGATATAGACTGGGGCACTCAGATGTTTAGGACGGGTGGTAGGGACAGAGCATCGAGTGACATTATACTGAGTGCACTATCCGAAAATTACCTCGAGCAATTAAACAGAGAACCGACTCGTGGAGATAACATCTGGGACCTACTGATAACAAACAGACCCGAACTTTTCGACTCTGTATGTACAGAGCAGGGAATCAGTGATCATAAGGCCGTTGCAGCATCCCTGAATATGGAAGTTAATAGGAATATAAAAAAAGGGAGGAAGGTTTATCTGTTTAGCAAGAATAATAGAAGACAGATTTCAGACTACCTAACAGATCAACACGAAAATTTCTGTTCCGACACTGACAATGTTGAGTGTTTATGGAAAAAGTTCAAGGCAATCGTAAAATGCGTTTTAGACAGGTACGTGCCGAGTAAAACTGTGAGGGACGGGAAAAACCCACCGTGGTACAACAACAAAGTTAGGAAACTACTGCGAAAGCAAAGAGAGCTCCACTCCAAGTTTAAACGCAGCCAAAACCTCTCAGACAAACAGAAGCTAAACGATGTCAAAGTTAGCGTAACGAGGGCTATGCGTGAAGCGTTCATTGAATTCGAAAGTAAAATTCTATGTACCGACTTGACAGAAAATCCTAGGAAGTTCTGGTCTTACGTTAAATCAGTAAGTGGCTCG
This sequence comes from Schistocerca americana, assembly GCF_021461395.2. Taxonomy (NCBI): domain Eukaryota; kingdom Metazoa; phylum Arthropoda; class Insecta; order Orthoptera; family Acrididae; genus Schistocerca; species Schistocerca americana. Next base: position 382,722,528 of record NC_060123.1, on the reverse strand, counting down.
AAACAGCATATCCAAACACTACGGGATGATGATGGCATTGAAACAGAGGATGATACGCGTAAAGCTGAAATACTAAACACCTTTTTCCAAAGCTGTTTCACAGAGGAAGACCGCACTGCAGTTCCTTCTCTAAATCCTCGCACAAACGAAAAAATGGCTGACATCGAAATAAGTGTCCAAGGAATAGAAAAGCAACTGGAATCACTCAATAGAGGAAAGTCCACTGGACCTGATGGGTTACCAATTCGATTCTACACAGAGTACGCGAAAGAACTTGCCCCCCTTCTAACAGCGGTGTACCGCAAGTCTCTAGAGGAACGGAGGGTTCCAAATGATTGGAAAAGAGCACAGGTAGTCGCAGTCTTCAAGAAGGGTCGTCGAGCAGATGCGCAAAACTATAGACCTATATCTCTGACGTCGATCTCTTGTAGAATTTTAGAACATGTTTTTTGCTCGAGTAACATGTCGTTTTTGGAAACCCAGAATCTACTATGTAGGAATCAACATGGATTCCGCAAACACCGATCGTGTGAGACCCAACTCGCTTTATTTGTCCATGAGACCCAGAAAATATTAGATACAGGCTCCCAGGTAGATGCTATTTTTCTTGACTTCCGGAAGGCGTTCGATACAGTTCCACACTGTCGCCTGATAAACAAAGTAAGAGCCTACGGAATATCAGACCAGCTGTGTGGCTGGATTGAAGAGTTTTTTGCAAACAGAACACAGCATGTTGTTATCAATGGAGAGACGTCTACAGACGTTAAAGTAACCTCTGGCGTGCCACAGGGGAGTGTTATGAGACCATTGCTTTTCACAATATATATAAATGAACCAGTAGATAGTGTCGGAAGTTCCATGCGGCTTTTCGCGGATGATGCAGTAGTATACAGAGAAGTTGCAGCATTAGAAAATTGTAGCGAAATGCAGGAAGATCTGCAGCGGAGAGGCACTTGGTGCAGGGAGTAGCAACTGACCCTTAACATAGACAAATGTAATGTATTGCGAATACATAGAAAGAAGGATCCTTTATTGTATGATTATATGATAGTGGAACAAACACTGGTAGCAGTTACTTCTGTAAAATATCTGGGAGTATGCGTGCGGAACGATTTGAAGTGGAATGATCATATAAAATTAATTGTTGGTAAGGCGGGTACCAGGTTGAGATTCATTGGGAGAGTGCTTAGAAAATGTAGTCCATCAACAAAGGAGGTGGCTTACAAAACACTCGTTCGACCTATACTTGAGTATTGCTCATCAGTGTGGGATCCGTACCAGATCGGTCTGACGGTGGAGATAGAGAAGATCCAAAGAAGAGCGGCGCGTTTCGTCACAGGGTTATTTGGTAACCGTGATAGCGTTACGGAGATGTTTAATAAACTCAAGTGGCAGACTCTGCAAGAGAGGCGCTCTGCATCGCGGTGTAGCTTGCTCGCCAGGTTTCGAGAGGGTGCATTTCTGGATGAGGTATCGAATAAATTGCTTCCCCCTACTTATACCTCCCGAGGAGATCACGAATGTAAAATTAGAGAGATCAGAGCGCCCACGGAGGCTTTCAGACAGTCGTTCTTCCCGCGAACCATACGCGACTGGAACAGGAAAGGGAGGTAATGACAGTGGCACGTAAAGTGCCCTCCGCCACACACCGTTGGGTGGCTTGCGGAATATCAATGTAGATAGATGTAGATGCCAAAATGGTTTAAATGGCTCTGAGCACTATGGGACTTAACATCTGCGGTCATCAGTCCTCTAGAACTTAGAACTACTTAAACCTAACTAACCTAAGGACATCACACACGTCCATGCCCGAGGCAGGATTCGAACCTGAGACCGTAGCGCTCACGTGGTTCCAGACTGAAGCGCCTAGAACTGCACGCCCACATCGGCCGGCTCACTGATGACACCTCCTGGGCCATTCAACCCTTGTTGACGGGCATCATGGAGCTGCAACCCCATTGAAGCGACCGCAATTTTCGCTGAGGTGTATAGGTTGAGACTACTACGAACTGTTCAATGAAAATAGAACTTGTTCTGAAACCGAAAAGGGTCCTTAGGCTTTTCAGTGCTCCTGTTTCACTCCCTCATGTGGTGGGATCACAGAGGTGTGTTATATTGCTACATGCAAGAACAAAATGGTAAAATGTCCAAGACCCACCTATACTGGGGATACTCTCGGTGGCACCTGCCCACATTTACTGAAATCATAAAAAAATGCTATACAGACGAAACTAGCAAAGTAGCCCAAGGTGCCTGCAGTTAGGCAACCATTTCACATCCATCTGATGCCAGTTCCCTGCCTGCAGGCATGTAAGAATATTTCGCTGATCTTGCCTGTAAAGGAATATTTTTTAAGAAAACAAATGTGTGCCACCGAGGCTTTTGCCGGACTGATGGTTCTTAGGGAGACCTTTTGCGTTTCTTTCACGCTGCGTTGTCACACCCCTCCGTGCTGACGCCACAGGAGGGTATCAAATAGACCTCTGCAAAAGCATAAGGACTCTTTACTGCTTTGGATCTCGTTCACGTTTCGACAAATATTTTTGAAGGATCACTAGTGGTTCCACCCTGTACACTAGAGCAAAACTTGTGGTCGCTTTTCACTCTAGAGGAGTCAGATCACGTTCGCTTGGGTTACAGCACCGTGATGTCCTCTGAGAATCGTACAGAACGTGTCAACAGTGCCACAGGTTGCCAAGAACGTCGTCTTTCTGCTCATCACACTGCGAACTGTCGTTTACGACCGCGAAATGTGTGGCGATCAATGTCGCAAGGAAACGGATGATTTTATTGATGCCCTTTAAGCCACCCCTGATGCCTGTTCGTTTCGATTCTGAGCGTCGCTGAGTCAGCAACTTTTTCCTCTTCCACTCATTAGAAAACTGCATGATTTCACCGCTAAGTGTAGCGGATCTGACATCCATCGCGGAAGAGTCAAAAAAGGGGTGAAAGTTCGGAAACAGAGGCTATAACGACCTTCCTACCACGTGACACGGCTACGATGGCGTAGGTGAAGTTTGTGGCAAATGTAACTTCATTATACCACTTTACACGTCACATGAACTTCCGACCGGTGGCGTTTTTGCAGGACCTGTGAACCCAATTTTTAAGTTATTGATTGGAATGGGAGATAGTTACGAAGTTTCGAAAAAGTGAGCTTTCAACTCTGTAACGAAATGTATATTCGATGGTGACAAGTTTCTCTTCTTCAGAAACTTCTTGTCATTTCACACTACTGGCCTTTAAAATTGTTACACCACAAAGAAGACGTGCTACAGACGCGAAATTCAACCGACAGGGAGAAGATGCTGTGATATGCAAATGATTAGATTTTCAGAGCATTCACACAGGGTTGGCGCCGGTGGCGACACCTACAACGTGCTGACATGAGGAAAGTTTCCTACCGATTTCTCATACACCGACAGCAGTTGACCGACGATGCCTGGTGAAACGTTGTTGTGATGCCTCGTGCAAGGAGGAGAAATGCGTACCATCACATATCCGACTTTGATAAAGGTCGGACTGTAGCCTATCGCGATTGCGGTTTATCGTATCGCGACATTGCTGCTCACGTTGGTCGAGATCCAATGACTGTTAGCAGAATATGGTATCGGTGGGTTCAGGAGGGAAATACTGAACGCCGTGCTAGATCCCAACGGCCTCGTATCACTACCAGCCGAGATGACAGGCATCTTGTCCGCATGGCTGTAACAGATCGTGCAGCCACGTCTCGATCCCTGAGTCAACAGATGGGGACGTTAGCAAGACAACAACCATCTCCACGAACAAATCGACGGCATTTGCATCAGCATGGACTATCAGCTCGGAGTCCATGGCTGCCGATACCCTTGACGTTGCATCACAGACAGGAGCGCCTGCGATGGTGTACTCAACGACGAACCTGGATGCACGAATGGCAAAACGTCATTTTTTCGGATGGTCTAGGTCGTGTTTACAGCATCATTATGGTCGCATCCGTGTTTGGCGACATCGCAGTGAACGCACATTGGAAGCGCGTATTCGTCTTCGCCATACTGGCGTATCACCCGGCGTGATGGTATGGGGTGCCATTGGTTACAGGTCTCGGTCACCTCTTGTTCGCATTGACGGCAGATTGAACAGTGGACGTCATATTTCAGATGTGTTACGACCCGTGGCTTTACCCTTCATTCGATCCCTTCGAAAGCCTACATTTCAGCAGGATAATGCTCGACCGCATGTTGCTAGTCCTGTACGGGACCTTCAGGATACAGAAAATGTTCGACTGCTGCCCTAGCCAGCACATTCTCCAGATCTCTCACCAATTGAAAACGTCTGGTCAATGTGACCGAGCAACTGGCTCGTCACAATACGCCAGTCACTACTCGTGATGAAATGTTTTTTCGTGTTGAAGCTGCATGGGCAGCTGTACCTGTACACGCATCCTAGCTCTGTTTGACTCAATGCCCAGGCGCATGAAGGCTGTTATTACGGCCAGAGGCGGTTGTTCTGGGTACAGATTTCTCAGGACCTAAGCATCCAAATTGCGTGAAAATGTAATCAGATGTTAGTTCTAGTATAATACATTTGTCCAATGAATACCCGTTAATCATCTGCATTTCTTCTTGGTGTAGCAATTTTAATGACCAGTAGGGTCTGTTCCCTCTTCTTCAACCATCATTAGTTATTTTAGAGCCCGTCCAGCAACACTTACCTGCTACTCTTAATGTCTCATTTGCTGATGTAATTTCCTTAGCACTACTTGATGTAATTGCTTTTGTTGAATTTCACCTTATATCCTCCTCTCAATACAATACCCTTTCCGTTGAACTGCTCTTCCAAGTCCTTTACTATCTCTGACAAAATTGCAATGTCATCGGCAAATCTCAACATTTTTGTTTACTCTTTGTGAACTTTAATTCCTTCTCTAAAATTTTCTCAGTGAACAAGCTGAATAACATTGATACAATTTCCAAATTTCGCTGCTACATTCCGGAGCATAAAGTGCCATGAAAACCAAGGGTATCGAAAGTAGGCAGCAAATCTACAAAAATGGAATCAGTTTACAGCACAATATACATTTAAGATTCTTAACTTTGGGCGCCGGAAAGCTGATGAGCAAACGTTGTACCTTGGTAGGGCACCAACTCAAGGGGTGATTGTACCTGCGGTAAATAACCAAATCCGACACTGTTGATAAATCCACGCTTGGAACCGACAAAACACAGGATGCTGAGGACAGCAAGACAGAAAGGGGAAGAATGTCCACTATGAAACAAGGAAAACTTGGAAAGAGAAAGGTCAGATAGGTTGTGAAATAATTTGTCTAATCGTAACTTATAAAAAAGATTAGAGATTCATTTGATGGACCTTTGAGTGAGGCTCGTATCGCTTACAGGAAACAAAGAATCTTTCTTGACATTGGAAGGCTTCGCATAGAAACATTATTGGCACTTCCTTACTGCTTCGGCCATTGATGACAGAAGTATGTGAAGGCCACACATCAGTAGGCTGCATGATCTATATAATCCTCTACATAAATATTCTTTAATAGTTTTTAAAATTTCAAGATGCTAAGTTAAGTATTGAAATTTAAATTCCCAATATACGCCTCATTTGCTGCACATGGTTTAGAGCAGCATTCAAAGGCGAGTCTATTGTGGGTCTACGTCACTTCTTGATTTAACGAAAACCATTTCACAGAACATGTCATTTGCTTTTTTTTCAAAATACTTTTTTTTAATTTTCTGGTTTTGTCCAGAAATCATGATGTCCTTTTCCAACGTCTACTGCTCTAGTAATGTCCTGGATTTAGTACTTGAATCGAAGGAAGCCATTGTAGTTGTTAAATATCATACAAAAAGAACCATTTATGCGCAAAACAATCGCACATAAAGAAATAAACTTTTTGAGACCTCACTGGCCTTCCTAGCGTCTGCTCCAAATAGCCAAAATGTAATACTTTTTTCGAAGGGAGCCTTTTTCATAGTTAATATTCTCTTATGTGGTACAAATATTTAGGGGAGATGAGCTTTTTGACACACTGTTTACGTACCTAGCATCATCTGTTGGTAAAATATTTAAATATTCATTCCACACTCTTTTTAGGTTTCTCTTAACTACCTAGCTTCCGAGGTGCCGTAGCGGTCGCTCGGTTACAGGCTGAAGCGCCTAGAACCGCTCGGCCACCATGGCCGTCCAGCAGCATTCCCCTTATCCGATTTAGTTACGACGATGCTTTCTTTCTCATGAGTTCAGTAACAGGTTTCCTTTCCTGCGCCAATGCGTTGCGTTAGGTGTTCCGATCGGGCTGTAATTTTGCGTCCGTGCGCTCCCTGGGCTGCTGTGCGCGCTTGATAGTCCACTACCTTGCGCCGAGCCAGTGGATGGTGGGTCGACGTGCGTCGCGACTTTTCCTTGTTCGCCAGTCGACGTCTCTGGAAGCGATCTACCAATTTAAACTTGGCGTTCCTGGCGTAGTACCCGTTCCTTTACGCTTTCACATCTTTGGGTGGTATCCACAACGCTTTCTTCAACGCTTTTCATTCTTTACTTCGTACTCGCTGGTGCTTCCTTCCCCTGCGCTTTTATTAAAGGAACCCCAACCACAGTCACTGATTCTCTCACGCCTACTTGCGAATTAATTAGTCGCGCCCTGCTCAATCGCTTGCAGTCTATATCTCTGAGATGCGTTCGACAACAGTCGCGCCCTGCTACGAGTGAACATTCATTCACGGAATATCAACAATAACAGCGAAAGCCCCATCCAACACTTAACACAAAAATTGCCCTATCTACTGATACTACAAAAAAAATTTAACTCAAAAGTATAATTGTCGATAAGACAACACCTCCAAAATATTTTAAACGCTGAAGCGATGCTGGCAGTTTGAAATGCTCCAAAATATTTTCAACGCTGAAGAAATGCTGCCAGTTTGAACTGAATGTGATGTGGTACAGAACCCACACACGTCAACCAGCACTCACAAAACAAAACAACATGATAATACTAAATAAATGAACAAAATCAATGGCTATTACATACACGCCAAAAATATTTGTGCTGCAAAATCTAATTACATCAAATAAAATTAATGATGATGTTTTTCTTTAATCAGAAAATGTTATCGATCAAGTCCTGACAGCGTCTCAGCAGTCAAAGGAAAAATCCGAGGGAAGGGTCGCCATATTATGTGAGATGCTGGGGTACAGAAGAATCTAATTACATCAAATAAAATTAATGATGTTGTTTTTCTTTAATCAGAAAATGTTATCGATCAAGTCCTGACAGCGTCTCAGCAGTCAAAGGAAAAATCCGAGGGAAGAGTCGCCATATTATGTGAGATGCTGGGGTAGAGAAGAATCTAATTACATCAAATAAAATTAATGATGATGTTTTTCTTTAATCAGAAAATGTTATCGATCAAGTCCTGACAGCGTCTCAGCAGTCAAAGGAAAAATCCGAGGGAAGGGTCGCCATATTATGTGAGATGCTGGGGTAGAGAAGAGTGTGTACCTCTTTTATTCTGACCAATTCTGCATGAGAACTGGAAATGCACTTGACCCCCTCCTTACCTACGATCTTACAACAGTAACGAATGGAACTGATGGTGGACCCTGCTAGTTGGTAAAATAAGGAAATAATTTATTAAAAATCATTACCTACTCAGTAAAGAAAAAGGAAATTTTATCATAATAAACGACAGGAAATGGGATTCTGGATCTGTCTACGAAACGATATGCGGATTAAATATTACAATGTGATTTATTATAACTCATAACACAAAGTTACTTGATTGTCAGTACAAACATGTAGGATAAAGGGTAGGTTATACTGAAATATTATGAGAACGAGAGTTGGCTCGAGAACAACGGGGTTCTACTCTCTGTGATGCAATAGACGATAGTAACTGGAGGTCCTAATGAATCAAATATTACTCCCCCGACTATAATGCAGTACTGCGATTAGTAGTGAGAGCTCAAATGGGATCACATGGAGAAACAAGCAATGTGGACTTGTAGCAAAGCGAGCGCGCGTGCTGCTGAGGACTGAAGTATAAAATTGATAGGTCCTACAGTGCTGGAACCGCAAAATACATTACCAGTCCTGAAACCTGCAGCACGTCGCCGGTAGGCAGCGTTCTGATGATATAGGCGCCGACTTCTGCTGGGCGGCAACTCTGTTTCAACCCCTGGCCACGAAGGCTGCCCGAGAATTCTTAAGTTCTGCCGAAAAAGTGAGAGTAAGTCGCAAGACCGTCCGACTACGACGAAGATCAGATCCCATATGTCCTGCGCCCGCGCAGTGCAAGAGCGAAGCCAACTTTACCCGAAAAACGTGAATCAGCATTCAGGGCTGATTCCAAAATTCCCCCACACTATCTCAGAACATCATTCAAGCCAATAGCGACCAACCCCTCCAATTTCGAGCAGGGCTTTATGACATGAACTGGCGTCAGTTTAAGTTGCCCAATAATGCCTCTACTATTTAGCTTAGGGCACTAAACTTGCTGTTTGACTGGCTACGAAAGCAACATGCCTAGACCAGCGGCCATCTGGCGCCAGACAGTCGCGCGCAGCAGGGTATGGTCAACAAGTAATCTCAGAATCATGAGGACAATGCAGTCAGTCGGCGCTGACAGTCTTCGTGCCAGACGCACCAGAGCGGTAAACATATAAACTGTGGCGACACTTAGACAGCTCGCATGTCCTATCATCCTGCCTACAACAGGCAAAACCCCACCGAGGTCAGTCATCCCGCCAGTCGTTCAAGCCCACTGATGTACAGCCCTCTTAGTATTTGTGGAAGTGCAGCCCTCCACCGGAAATGTGTGCCGCATCCTCCGGTGCTCGCCTCACACAGGCCACCCAGGGAAGTAACACAGAAAGCTAAAACCAAGACCACATACAGTTTCCAACATGCAGAGAAATCAAGTAAAAAGTATTTTGAGCTTCCAGTACTAATGCTCTCATTCGAATAATCTTATTCGGCCTGTTACCACCGTGCAATGACATAAAACATTAATAAAGCTGATGAAAATGAGAGGCGACATGCAAAAGAGGGCATGGAACATCTCAAGCTTATATTCAAGGACTTTAGGAATTTAAAAGTTTTTAGGAAATCTGGACCTCATGTTTGGCGTTCTTATTTGTTAACTTCTCATTCTTAGTTTGGCTACAGAAATTCGAACAAAAATCCAATATGTTATTTACAATCAAACATTTTGCCGTTAAACAACTGAAAGAAAGTCTTTACGAAAACTAGATGGAAACGACTGAAAGATACTATACAACCTACACTTACAGACTCAGACTGCAGACCTGTGGTCGTAGTACACTGAGGCTCCAAAGAAACTGGTATAGGCATGCATACTCAAATATATAGATAATGAAACAGTCAGCGTACGGTGCTGCGGTTGGCAATATAAAGACAAAACGTCTCTGGCACTATTGTTAGATCGGTTACTGCTCCAACAATGCCAGGTTATCAAGATTTAAGTGAGTTTGAACGTTATGTTATTCTCGGCCCACGAGCGATGGGACACAGCAAATCCAAGGTAGCAATGAAGTGATGATTTTCCCCTACGACCATTTCACGAGTGTATCGTGAATGTCAGAAATCCAGTAAATCATTAAATCTCCGACATTGCTGCCGATGGAAAAAGATCCTGCAAGAATGGGGCCAACGACGACTGAAGAAAATCGTTCAGCATGACAGAAGAGCAACGCTTCTGGAAATTGCTGCAGATTTCATTGCTGAGCCATCAACAAATGTCAGCTTGCAAACCATTGAATGAAACACCATCGATATGGGCTTTTGGAGCCGAGGGCGCACTCGTATATCCCTGATCACTGCACAATACAAAGCTTTACGCCACGCCTGCGAGCATCAACATCGATTTTTGGACTTTGCCAACTGGAAACATGTTGTCTGGTTGGACATCTAATTCCAAACTGTATCGAGCAGATGGACGTGTAAGTGTATGGAGACAACCTCATGAATCCATGGACCATGCATATCGACAGGGGCTGTCCAAGCTGTTGGAAGCTTTGTAATGGTGTGGGGATAGCACAGTTGGGGTGATATGGAGCTCCTGATGCGTCTAGATACGACTCTGACAGGTGACACGTACATAAGCATCCTGTCTGATCACCTGCATCCATTCATGTCCATTGAGCATTCCGACAGACTTGGGCAACTCCAGCTGGACAATGCGACACCCCTCATGTCTAGAATTTCTGTGGTGTGACTCCAGGAACACTCTTCGGAGTTTAAACACTTCCGCTGGCCACCAAACGTGTCAGATACGAACATTACTGGGCATACTCTTATGGATTTATGGACAGCCCTGCATCATTAATGGTGTCGGTTTACTCCAGCACGACTTCAGACATTAGTCGAGTCCATGCCACGTCGTGTTGTGGCACTTCTGCATGGTCACGGTGCTCCTACACGATATTAGGCAGGTGTACCATATTCTTTCCCTCCTCAGTGTAGTACGAAGAGAAATACTGGAAGCTACTCACATCTATTTTATATCGTGAAAATTGTGACGTCAAAGTTGTGTTAGTTTGTAGTTATTACATAAACTATAAGAGAAATTTACTTCTAAATTCAACAGATTACAAATTCTCGGAATTACAAAAAAAATGGTTCAAACGGCTCTGAGCACTATGGGACTTAACTACTGAGGTCATCAGTCCCCTAGAACTTACAACTACTTAAACCTAACTAACCTAAGGACATCACGCACATCCATGCCCGAGGCAGGATTCGGAATTACAATTTCATGGATGGAAAGGGGCCAAAATCAGTTGCTGTTAGTTGCACAAACATACAAATTTTATTTTGCTAAAATACTTAATCACACATACCCTTAATAATAGATAAACAATACAGCTGAAGGCCAGAACACAAGTTGTTAAAGTTGCCGTAAGGAATACTCGCAGCTGAAGGCTTAGGGAATGGATAACAAAAATTTAAGTAAGAAAATTTAAAAATGTTTTAAACATACGACCTTTCAAACTTTAATTTAAGACAGCTGAAGGCCTTATCGTAAAATATTTCACGTACAAACTCTGCTGAAGGCCACATACTGAACATTAAAACAAACTAAATTAATACACGGCTGAAGGCCTCGCATAGCAGTTGAGACTGAAAGAAAATCGCAGTCTAAAACCACAAACAGTGGTGCTCAGAAGTGGTCCAAAGGTCGGCCTGGGGAGATAACTCTGACATAAGTTTAGGTGAAACAGACAGTCACGCATAATACTAAATAATCGGATGGCAACACGACCTAGGGATGGCTGAAGAACCACCTAATCAATTCCCTTCCACCCGATTAACGGAACAGCAACCGAAAATATCAGAGAGGATGAAGATACCAGCAGCACTACATCTTGGTAATTGGCGTCTACATACAATCAAGGCTAAATAACCACTTTAAAAAATGAACAATACCAAGGCTGTCGAACTACACTCTGTGCCCGTCAGCATCAACACGGCGAGCAAAACACACAGCCGGAAAACTACGCTAACGACCAGGGCAAGGTAACCGGAATGTTAACGGCCACAAGGCAGAAGATAGCACTGGTGCACTTCACTAATAAGTTACAATCAATACAATAAGTAAACACCATACAGGAAGACTGCTGCAAAGTTTTCCTGACTCCAGTTACAAAATAGAAGAACTGAGGGCTTAAGGCTTGGATAACAAGAATTTCAGTAAGAAAATTTTAAAAGCTTTTAAATAAATTATCTTTCAAATTTTAATTTAAGACGGCTGAAAGCCTTATCTTAAACTATTTGATGTAAGGTTCGGCTGAAGGTCATATACTGAACAAAGAACAACTCAAAGCTTAAGGCCTGGATAACAAAATTAAGATATAAAGGAAAATTCTCAAATTTTCAAATGATTTTTCAAATTAGGATTTAAGATGTCTTAAGACCTTTTATTAAAATATTTCACATAGAAATTCGTCTGAAGGCCACATACTTAACATTAAAATAAACTAAATTAATACTCGGCTGAAGGCTCGCACAGTAGTTAAGACAAAAGAAAATCGCAATCCAATACAACAGATCAGTGGTGCTCAATACTGTTCCAAGGGTCGGCCTGGGGAGGAAACTGTAACGTAAGTTTAGGTGAGACAGGCAGACAAGCGTAATGCTAAATAATCGGATGGCAACACGACCTTGCGATGGCGGAAGAACCAATCAGCAACCTAATCAATTCCCTTCCACCCGACCAACGGCAGGACAACCGAAAATACCAGCTAGGAAGAAGATACCAGCAGCACTAGCTCTTGACAATTGGCGTCTAAATACAGTCAAGGCACAATAACCAATCCCAAAAAAAAAAAAAAAGAAATTAACAACCCGAAGGCTGTCGCACTACACGCGGTGCCGGACAGCATCAACACAACGAGCAAAACACATTGCCGAAAAACTACACGAACGACAAGGGCAGGTAACCGGAATGTTAACTGCCACAAGGCAGAAGATAACACTAGTGCACTTCACTAATAAGTTACAACCAATTCAATAGTTAAACACCATATTGAAGACGACTGCAAGATCTTGCCAACTCCAGGACACCATACGTTGCTGCTTGCAGGAATGGCCCAGGAAGCAACAACCGGCAATGAACGAAGAGATGTCACAGCAGTTGAGGTTTCATAACACGTTAACTGATCTGTCAGCTCCAGTATCCAGGTTCGGTGGGTGACGAACTTCGCTCTCGCAGCTGGTGCCTCACAAATCTGACCGCTCCCGCACGCCGCCAGCGGCGCCGGCGTCACATCGTGCCGCGGAGACTTCCTCGCTGCTCTGTCGCAACCGACCGACTGCCTCACACACACTACCACTCGGAAATATAGCTGTCACACCAGAGATGGTACAACAGTGCAAGTATCGATAAGCGCTGCTGGTGCCACTGACAGAGGCAAGTCAGCAACTCATTATAGTAGTAACTCAGGGAGCAATAAGATGCCACTCGATTGTGAGAAAATGCCAAAGAAGGAACGGAATCAACGCGAGCTGGCCACAGCTCAAACTTATTAATAATTTAAGTATCTGTGACACTTTTAAAGTTGGAGTGACAATATATTTAGTGGTGAGGGGCGAGGGATGGTGAAGGGGAAGAGGAAGGGGGAGAGGTTATGCCGTAGAGGCAAATCCTGTGTTCTAGACAATAATGAAGTAGAGCAGCTGTTGTTATACGGCGTGTAGGATTACGATGGCAATATACAACCCCATATGGTGGCCCATTATTCACTACAGTTCTTCGTAGTACCCAAGATGTGGCATCCGACATTCATGTCTAAGGAATGGCTGACATTGCAATCACAGGAATGTTCATTTCTGCGGTGGTCCATTATGGACTTGTAAGTGTGGAAATCTGTCGAAATGGGAACATGATGTGATAAGAATTTCGCCATAGTCCGTTTCAGGTCAAATCACATTGAACAACGTTTTTCCACACAGTGGATTCCATCCTTAAACTGCGATTCTCTATAGTCTGCAGATACTCATCCTAACGACCATATAATCTCCACTGGATTCGAATTGTTGGTCCCATTTATATTATTCATTTGGGATTAATTACTAAAGCCTGAGAACGCGCTAGACATTCTATAAATTCCTGGTTAATGTTTCCACAAAGATTTTTCTTTTAATTTTAGCTGAATATGAATACTTGCTTAACATCAACGATTTATTACCAAAGTAAAAGTAATGGTGACCTATCTAACTTAGCGTTATGCATGTTTTAGCAATCATCAAACAAAATGCTTAATGCCACATAGCAATGGTGAATGTTTCTTTCAGTAGCGTAATTGTTTATTTTTACTGGTAAATTCAATAAAATGGAAGTATTGTCAATGGCGTGACGCCAGCCGAAAGGGCGAGCGTCTACATTTGTGCGTGTGTGCGCGCGCGCGGGTGTGTGTGTTGGCTCTGAGCACTATGCGGCTTAACGTCTGAGGTCATCAGTCGCCTAGAACTTAGAACTAATTAAACCTAACTAACCTAAGGACATCACACACATCCATGCCCGAGGCAGGATTCGAACCTGTGACCGTAGCGGTCGCTCGGCTCCAGACTGTAGCGCCCAGAACCGCACGGCCACTCCGGCCGGCTGGTGTGTGTATGTGTTTGTTTTTGTGTGTGTGTGTGTGTGTGTGTGTGTGTTTGTAGTGTAATGTAGTGTAGTGCAGTGTAGTGTGCAATTGTCTGTAAAGTGCAGACTGACCGATGATGATATATAAAGAACAGTGTAGAAGACAATATTATTGTATGCGTGCATTAGTTAATTAAAAAAAGTATCGGTCCCTCTTACATTTAAGATGTCAGATACCATTTTCTAAATGAGGTATCGATAAATGAACAGCTAACCAACTACTATATAAACACGATCGGAACATCTCGTTAAGTTAGTTCCGAAGAATGGTGCTCTAACGAGATTAAAACTACTATGTTGCGTAAGGAGCGAAAAATCTTATTGTACCAAATATAGTTTACATGTTAGATGTCAAATTTCAAGATTGATTTTATTTTGTGCATTTGGTGGATCTGAATGTGGCCGTTTCATATGACTAAAATCGGTAGAGCAAAATCTAAATGTGATTTGGTCCCGAAATGAACACTGTTTACGTGATGGCTTGTTCTAGGAATGTACAAGATTTTCCTCTTCTTGGTGTTGGGTCATCGGCTTTCACTTACAGGACCGAAATCTGTGAAGTGGTGAACATGTGTCTATCCAAAGCAGCAGGTGCTCTCATGAAGTCATGAATTTGTTTCTACAACGGTGAAGAAATTCCCGATGAGCCCTTTATTCATTATTTTATCTTTATTGAACAAATTCTGTATTCTCCTTCATAGAACTGTTGCACTGTAGTTTCCTCAGCTGGTACCTACACTACTTTCTGCGATTGTAAAATGTAAGCTTTCGCGCCCGGAAATATTTCTCCGGAGGAAATTTTCACGGGTTATCGTACCTTCTTTGAATGACAGATTGACACCCCATGGTGGAAGACTGGTACACATCTTCTTCAGCACCGAAATCCAGACGTCATTCAATTTCATGCCCTCCTCCTTCCTACTCAAATTCTTGGAATGTTTTACAATCTCTGACCTCTCTGTATAGACATTCTTTGTATATCGCTTGTGCCTGCCACTAATTCGGTGCTATCAAAATGAAAGGGGTGGTCTCCTACCTGCAATGCACATCCCGCAACACCAGGTCTTCCAGTGCCCGATCCTTTGCAATTGCCCTTGTGCTCTTTTAGTCGTTTCTTGACTGTTTTTTTTTTTTTTTTTTTTTTTTTTTTTTTTTTATACCCACGTACACCTCCCCACAAGTAATACAAGTAAACGGAATCCTACAAATTTCTGCTTTTTATAGCTACTGGCTATCCTCCTTGACCGATTTTAGGCGATCTAGTATATTTCAGGTGGGTTTGTACATTTACACTATGTTGTGCTTTTTCAAGTTTTTCTCTATACGGTCAGTAGCGTCCTTAAAATAACGCAAGAAAACTTTCGCTTTCACCGGCACTAGAGCATAGTAATGGTTCCTGATCATAACGCTCTTTTCACCTCAGCGAACGAAGAACCACTCTCGAGCAATGGACTGGTTGGTTGAAATGGCTCTGAGCACTATGGGACTCAACTGCTGAGGCCATTAGTCCCCTAGAACTTAAAACTAGTTAAACCTAACTAACCTAAGGACATCACAAACATCCATGCCCGAGGCAGGATTCGAACCTGCAACCGTAGCGGTCTTGCGGTTCCAGACTGCAGCGCCTTTAACCGCACGGCCACTTCAGCCGGCAATGGACTGGTGAAATTTTTTAATTCTCTGCCTAGTAGCTCTAGTTCGCCGATTTTCCTTGCTCTATCACGTCAACATTTTTCTGATGCCTCGCTTTTGTTGTGGGAAGTGGTTCGAATCTCGGTGTAGGTAACTGTCTGTCTGAGAGGGTTTTCAGTAGACCGTGTGGCCTCAGCTAACAACTTCGTTCTTGAAATTTACCACACCAAAAAAAAAAAAAAAAAAAAAAAAAAAAAAATATTAATCTTCCACCCGCCTCCTCCTCGATTGTAAATTGAATCTTTGGATTGGTCCTGTTTAGATGTTTGTGAAAACGACCCAGTTCCTCCCTGCCACGCCGCTAGAAAGCAAACTCATCATCTACGTACGGAACCTATATACTCGGTTTCTTGTACGCAGTTTTCAATGCCTGCTCCTTGGATTTCTCCACAATGAAGTTCGCTATAACTGGGCTTAAGGGGCTCTTCATAGTGACACCATTTGTATGTTCAGAGAACCCATCGTTCCATTTTAAATACGCGGTTATGAGGCAATATTTAAACAGTCCTCTAATGGCGGGAGGAAAAATCAGCTATTCCAACACTTCATTGAACCGAACCATAGTGGACAGCGGTACCACATCAAAACCAACTAATATGTCCTCCTGCCGTACCATCACGCAGTTTAAGGTCAAGAACTTGGTAATCGAACAGGTGGCCGAACCAGTAGTATTCACTGCAGGTCTTAAAAGAACATACTCCTTGTGCACATCCTTCAGTCCATGAAGTCTTGGTGCAACTAAATTGAACAGACTTTTCTCAAGGCTCAGTGCGATAGAGGACATCTTTATCAACCCACTTTGTCAGTGGGGTCTTTATTCAGTTTCCTGTATGTTTGTGACTCTAATAAGTCGTTAATCTAACTATTATGGCCGCGGGGGATTCGCGAAGCGGTCAGAGTCGCTGCAGTCATGGACTGTGCGGCTGATCCTGGCGGAGTTTCGAGTCCTCCCTAGGGCATGGGTGTGTGTGTTTGTCCTTAGGATAATTTAGGTTAAGTAGTGTGTAAGCCTAGGGACTGATGACCTTAGCAGTTATGTCCCTGCCGCCGGAGTGGCCGTGCGGTTCTAGGCGCTACAGTGTGGAACCGAGCGATCGCTACGGTCGCAGGTTCGAATCCTGCCTCGGGCATGGATGTGTGTGATGTCCTTAGGTTAGTTAGGTTTAATTAGTTCTAAGTTCTAGGCGACTGATGACCTCAGAAGTTAAGTCGCATAGTGCTCAGAACCATTTGAACCATAAGTTAAGTCTGTAAGTAGGCTGTTTACGTTTTCTTATTGGCAACGTTACGTAGCGCTCTGTATGAAAATCACTGGCTGCGCTGTGTGCAGTCTGTGGCTGGTTTGCGTTGTTGTCTGCCATTGTAGTGCTGGGCAGTTGGCTGTTATCAGCGCATAGCGTTGCGCAGTTGGAGGTGAGCCGCCAGCAGTGATGGATGTGGGGAGAGAGATGGCGGAGTTTTGAAATTTGTAAGACTGGATGTCATGAACTGCTATATACATTATTTGAGGGCCCACCAATACCATTATTTGTACAAGGACTACAGTGGGTCTACACCTTTGCTGACTCACCAGTACCATTATTTCTACAAGGACTGCAGTGGGTCTGCACCACTGGTGGCCCACCAATACCGTAATCTCTACCAGGACTACAGTGGGTCTACCCTGTGATGACCTACCTACCAATATTCTTCAAAACTTCGAATGACTCTGCTGTGGGTTTGCTCTGTTGTGACCCATTACCTGTCTGCATGTCAAGAGTCAGCATTTTCTTTCTGTAGGAAGGACAACACTACTTCTTCAAGACTGCATGGAAATCCACTACTTCCTTGTGCAATGTCTTTTACTGCTCAGACTTTGAGAAAAGAAACGGCAGTTTTACTGTGATGAATGATCAGGACTGCCTTTATGGACTGTCAGAAAATTTTAGCTTTAGACCAACATTGTATTAATAAGGGTGTGCATTTGATATCTTTCTTACTGTAATTATAAATTTTTTTTTCAAATCTGTATTGGCCATTGCCCAAAACAATTTGTAACATTTTTTGTGGGGAGCATGGGGGCTATGTAAGTAGGCTGTTTAGGTTTTCTTATTGGTAACACCACGTAGCGCTCTGTATGAAAATCACTGGCTGTGCTGTGTGCAGTCTGTGGCTAGTTTTCATTGTTGTCTGCCATTGTAGTGTTGGGCAGCTGGATGTTAACAGCGCGTAGCGTTGCGCAGTTGGAGGTGAGCCGCCAGCAGTGGTGGATGTGGAGAGAGAAATGGCGGAGTTTTGAAACTTGTGAGACTGGATGTCATGAACTGCTATATATATTATGACTATTAAGGTAAATACATTGTTTGTTCTGTATTAAAATCTTTCATATGCTAACTACGCCTATCAGTAGTTAGTGCCTTCCGTAGTTTGAATCTTTTATTTAGCTGGCAGTAGTGGCGCTCGCTGTATTGCAGTAGTTCGAGTAACGAAGATTTTTGT
Source organism: Schistocerca americana (assembly GCF_021461395.2). Classification (NCBI taxonomy): domain Eukaryota; kingdom Metazoa; phylum Arthropoda; class Insecta; order Orthoptera; family Acrididae; genus Schistocerca; species Schistocerca americana. Next base: position 382,704,199 of record NC_060123.1, on the reverse strand, counting down.
GAGGTAGGTGATTTGTGAAAGGTATAGGTTAATGTTAGTCAGGGCCATTCTTTTGTAGGGATTATTGAAAGTCAGATTGCGCTGCGCTAAAAATATTGTGTGTCAGTTTAAGCACAGTCTTGTGTAACTGTTCAAAAGGGGACGTTTCAAGTCCCATAAGATTTCACACACACATTTTTTGCTATTATAGTTGGTCACATTCAAAACAGCCGTCTCATTTCCGTTGGCAGGGGGGGGGGGTTGAGAGTGTAGCTTTTGTGCTCCCTTTCTGTCTCGTTGCAGAGCAGTCGGTGTTATTCTAAAGTTTTTGAGGATTAAACGACTATGCAGTTCGTCCAAGGCGCAGCCGATATTCAAACGGACGGAAGAGTCCTTACTGCGAGAGCGGATTCAACAGTCCCCCGGGATCTGGCAAGCACAGACTATAAGTTAATGTCTCTTCATATCATTATCAGCAATAAATTGTATTGTACTGACTGGGATAGCGTTGGCCGGCTCTTGCACGATACTATTAGGAAGCGTATGTTGAAACTTTTAATAGACAAAAGGTGAAATTTGATAATTTTCAACATAATCAGACGATTCATCATTTAGTTGCCTCCCGCTGGGTTATCAATTTATCCAGACATTCGTTATATGACGATGAGAGATCTGTGTTTTCGTAGAGTCGAAATGTTGACGTTAGGCAGCGAGTTCTGCCTATGGAAGAAAGAACAGCCAGTGTAGAAGCTGGCATTCGTTGTGTGGACAAAGCTATGGCAGCTGAAATCCTTATGGAATCTGTAAAAGTTTTGTCTCGTGCAAAGTCTCCAAAAAGTTATTTAACAGTGCGTGGAACGAATGCCATAAAATGCCTCAATTAGGTATTCTCCCCGCTGACAAGGGAAATGCATGGGTTGTTTTGAATGTGACTGACCACGCTAGTAAGGTGAACGACTTATTAGATCGGGAAAGATACAGCAAACAGAGTAATGAGCCCACTGCCAAAGTTCTTAAAAAAGTTACGCGGTTGATAAAGAAGTCCTCTGTCGAACGGAGCCTTCAGAAAAGTCTGCTCAATTCAGTTGCGCTACCACCAAGGCTTTATGATTTGAAGGAGATGCACAAGGAGCATGTTCTCCTAACACCTGCTATTGGTTCGCCCACATATTCGATTGCCAAGTTCTTGAAATCATTGTTACGACCGTATGTTGGCCGATCCGAATCGTATATCAAGAATTAGGCACATTTTATTAGTAAATTTAACAGCGTAGTGGTATAGTCAGAGTACACATTAGTTGGTTTTCATGTGGTATTGCTGTTCACTATGGTTCCGCTCAACACCTAAATCGGATTTTTCCACCCTATGTTGCAGAACTGTTTAAATATTGTCTCGCAACTATGTGTTTCAACTGGATCGAAGAGTTCTATGAACAGACGGATGGTGTCGCTAAGGGAGATCCCCTTAAGCCCACTTTTAGAGAACTACATTACGGAAAAATTTGAAGAGCAGGTACTGGAAACTGCGAACAAGAAATCGAATATTGGGTTCTGGCATGTGGATGGTATATTTGCAGTGAGGAACTGGGTCGTTTTCACAAACATCTCAACTTAAATTTTCTTGGTGTGCTAGTTTTCAAGGAAAAATTATGGTCGCTAGGGGCACACAGCCTACCGAAAACCCACGCACACAGACCGTTATCTGTACCTGGATTTGAACCACTACCCACAACAAAAGCGAGGCATCATAAAATCGTTGGTGGATGCAGAATGAAAACTCTGCGAACGAGAGTTACTTGATGCAGAATTAAAACATCTCACAAATACATTGCTCAAAAATGGTTGTCCATTCACTGGGGTGAAAAGAGCGTTAAGACCAGCGGGTGGAAATCATAACAATGCATTAACTTCGGTGAAATCCGAAGTTTTCCTGCATTTCATCAAGGACGTTACTGACCGCATAGGAAAAAACTTGAGAAAGCAGAACATTGTCTAGTCTACAAACCCATTTGAAAGATACAAGATCACTTAATATACCAAGGATGCTAACCAACCACTGTAAAACGCCGGAATTTATAGGATTCCTTTGCAGTTGTGGGGAGGTGTACACGGGAAAAAGGATCAAGGAATGACTACAAGACCACAAGGGCGATTGAGGAAGAGGGGAGACTGACATATCAAGCGTCGCGGAACATATTTTACAGCCACATTCATTTTGATAGGACGCAAGTACTCGGAGAGAAGACACCAGGAATTTCAATCGGAAGGAGGAAGACTTGAAACTGATTGAGATATGGATTCCGCTGCTGAAGAAGAGGTGTACCAGTCTTCCATCGTGTCGCGATATCATCAGCGGACGGCGGCAGTCAACAACGGCTAATTGCGCTCGCGTGTTCAAAACATGCGATATCACGCCAGTGCGCGAAAGTATGCGGAAACGAAATTTTGTTGTAGCGAACCAGGGTGTGAATTGGACATTCAAAGAAGCTACGACCCCCTTAAAAATGTTCTTCGCTGATGGGGATGAAAGGTTGGGATTTGAGGTAAAATCGGTTTCACCGCGGCATAATAGCCCGGAACATTTTTTTAATTGTGAGTACTCTCTCGTTTAGCTACATATAGTACAGAATGAAATTGTGTACTTTCTTAATGTTGTCATTAGTGATGGCTTTCTTGGGCCGTTTAACGCATTTACTATAGGCAACCAGTTTATGTTACATAAAATTTTATTCCATTAGATATATCGTTTGATCAGCAGACTCACAGTGAGAATCTCCTCGAGAATGTAAATCATGGGGGAGAGAAAAAGTGCATAACAAAAATTTATGAAAGAATTGATATACTGATATAAAAAAAATTCTTTCTCAGCTGCTAAGTAAGATGTTCTTAAAGGAATGGGAAAACTAAAACATGTTACAAGTTTTTCTATCCTCATACATATCAGTTAAAAACTCTATCAGTAGGTGGATCAGTAGTAAAATACGTAATTCCTAAGGTGCTGCCATCAAAAATAATCAACAAAAGCACAGTTTACGAATCCTACCTACCCATTTATCATTACAGCACTGAACCCCTGCCAAAGGCAGGCATTACAAAGCATTAACGCAACGTAGTATACCTAAATATATATAAAAGCTCCTGCCGAAGAATGCATTGAGTTGAAGGCAATAGTACGAATAAATAATTTTTCTTATACTACACTTTATTAGTAGATAAGTATTTTGTGGATGGTAGCATGGTTTTAAAATACATGTGAGTGCATAATTTTGAGAAGCAGTAGATACAATACTGTGTTACTAGACTAAGTTCCTGCACGATGTTCTCGAATTCATCCCACAAATAATTTGTATTATACAGGGTGGCCCATTGATAGTGACCGGACCAAATATCTCACGAAATAATCGTCAAACGGAAAAACTGCAAAGAACAAAACTCGTCTAGCTTGAAGGGGGAAACCAGATGGGGCTATGGTTGGCCTGCTAGATGGCGCTGCCATAGGTGAAACGGATACAAACGGCGTTTCTTTTTTTTTTTTTTTTTCTTTAAATAGGAACCCCCAGTTTTTATTACATTTTCGTGTAGTACGTAAAGAAATATGAATGTTTTAGTTGGACCACTTTTTTCACTTTGTGATAGATGGCGCTGTAATAGTCACAAACGTAGAAGTACGTGGTATCACGTAACATTCCGCCAGTGCGGACGGTATTTGCTTCGTGATACATTACCCGTGTTAAAATGGACCGTTTACCAATTGCGGAAAAGGTCGATATCGTGTTGATGTGTGGCTATTGAGATCAAAATGCCCAACGGGCGTGTGCTATGTATGCTGCGCGGTATCCTGGACGACATCATACAAGTGTCTGGACCGTTCATCGGATAGTTGCGTTATTTAAGGAAACAGGAAGTGTTCAGCCACATGTGAAACGCCAACCACGACCTGCCACAAATGATGATGCCCTAGTAGGTGTATTAGCTGCTGTCACGGCTAATCCGCACATCAGTAGCAGACAAAATAAGCGAGAATCATGAATCTCAAAAACATAAGTGTTGAGAATATTACATCAACATCGATTGCACCCGTACCACATTTCCATGCACCAGGAATTGCATGGCGACGACTCTGAACGTCGTGTACAGTTCTGCCACTGGGCAGAGAAATTACGGGACGATGACAGATTTTTTGCACGCGTTCTATTTTGCGACGAAGCGTCATTCACCAACAGCGGTAACGTAAACCGGCATAATATGCACTATTGGGCAACGGAAAATCCACGATGGCTGTGACAAGTGGAACATCAGAGACCAAGGCGGGATAAGGTATGGTGCGGCATTATGAGAGGAAGGATAACTGGCTCCCATTTTATCGATGGCATTCTAAATGGGGCAATGTATGCTGATTTCCTACGTAATGTTCTACCGATGTTACTACAAGATGTTTCACTGCATGACAGAAAGGCAATGTACTTCCAACATAGCTGGCGTGCGGTTGAGACGGTATTGAATAGCATATTTCATGAGTGGTGGATTGTTACATCGGATCTGACGTCCCCGCATTTCTTTTTCTGGAGAAAGTTGAAGGATATTTGCTACCGTGATCCCCCGACAACGCCTGACAACATGCGTCAGCGCATTGTCATTGCATGTGCGAACATTACGGAAGGCGAACTACTCGCTGTTGAGAGGAATGTCGTTACACGTATTGCCAAACGCATTGAGGTAGACGGACATCATTTTGAGCGTTTATTGCATTAATGTGGTATTTACAGGTAATCACGCTGTAACAGCATGCGTTCTCAGAAATGATAATTTCACAAAGGTACATGTATCACATTGGAGCAACCGAAATAAAATGTTCAAACGTACCTTCGTTCTGTATTTTAATTTATAAAACCTCACTGTTTCCAACAGTTCTTCTAAAATTGTGAGCCATATGTTTGTGACTATTACAGCGCCATATATCACAAAGCGAAAAAAGTGGTCCAAATAAAACATTCATATTTCTTTACGTACTGCACGAATATGTAATAAAAAATAGGGATTCCTATTTTTAAAATACGCAGTTCATATCCTTTTGACACTGGACTCGCATTCGGGAGGACGACGGTTCAATCCCGTCTCCGGCCATCCTGATTTAGGTCTTCCGTGATTTTCCTAAATCGTTTCAGGCAAATGCCGGGATGGTTCCTTTGAAAGGGCACGGCCGATTTCCTTCCCGATCCTTCCCTAACCCGAGTTTGCGCTCCGTCTCTAATGACCTCGTTGTCGACGGGACGTTAAACACTAACCACCACCACCATATCCTTTTGACCAATGGCAGCGCCATCTAGCAGGCCAACAATAACCCCATCTGGTTTCCCCCTTCAAGCTAGACAAGTTTCGTTCTTGGTAGATTTTTCGTTTGACACTTATTTAGTGAGATATTTGGCCCGGTCACGATCAATGGACCACCCTGCATATCTATGACTCAGAACACATTAGCTTCATTTCTTGTGTTACGGTAAGATATATTATTCGATGGTGAGGAATGATATTATGTCAGCATTATTGTTGATAAAGCACCTTTGCCCGTGACATTATTCGAAGTGCTAACGAAAATTTGTTTTGGTGTTTCAATAGTTCTGTTGCACGCTCCTCCCAGTTGAATTCATTATCAAGTTTTAATTTCAACACTTTAACGACAGGAAAGTCACTAACATAATATTAACTTGTGTAGCTTGTAAGTCATCTGAATCAATGAAAATTACGATAACCTTGTATTTAAGTTAATCCATTCAAATGGAACGCAAATAACTATTAAAAAAAGTCTTATAACATTCCCCTGTTAAATTGCTATGTTACTTACGTCATTGCATAACATGAACCAAAATAACAAAAAATGAATAGCATTTATGCTGAGACTTTTCCTAAGGGGAAACCGAGAACTGTTTAACTGATCATCATAATGATGTTCTCAGCTTGTTTCTATGTTCTTATCTCTTAACAGCGTTCACTGTGGAGTTGATGGTGGCTAGTTTCCAAATTATTTGTATATTTTCAAGTCATTACCGTTGGTGTTGTTGTTATCCTCAGTCCTGAATCCAGTTTGATGCAGCTCTCCATGCTACTCTATCCTGTGCAAGCTTCATTATCTCCCAGTACCTACTGCAGCCTACATCCTTTTGAATCTGCTTAGTGTATTATTCATCTCTTGGTCTCCCTCCACGATTTCTACCCTCCACGCTGCCCTCCAATTCTAAATTGGTGACCCCTTGATTCCTCAGAACATGTCCTACCATCCGATCCCTTCTTCTAGACAATTTGTTCCACAAATTTCTCTTCTCCCCAATTCTATTCGATACCTCCTCATTAGTCATGTGGTGTGCCCATCTGATCTTCAGCATTGTTCTGTAGACCACATTTCGAAAGCTTCTATTCTGTTCGTGTCTAAACCATTTATCGTCCATGTTTCACTTCCCTAAATGGCCACACTCAGCACAAATACTTTCAGAAATGACCTCCTGACATTTTAATCTATACTCGATGTTAACAAATTTCTCTTCTTCTGAAACGCTTTCCTTGTCATTGCCAGTTTACATTTTATATCCTCTCTACTTTGGCCATCATCAGTTATTTTGCTCCCAAAATAGCAAAACCCATTTACCGTAAAAGTACATTATTAGTCAAAATTGGATGTCCAAATTTTAATGTAGGCCTTTATAAACATGTTTCTTGCATTCTGTATGTTAAAATTTAGGTCGATAATTACATGCCATAATGTGATTAATGAAATTATTTCATAGTGCAACAACCATATATTTGGGGCTGTACATATTTTGACATTTGCGTTCCTTATGCTAGTGCCAACTGTACACTACTCTATATTTTAGAAAAACGTGGTTAGTAATACTAGACCGGTACCGCCTGCGTTCATTATGTGTTCTGTCGCTTTCATGATAGCACAATACCTGTATGTGTCCGCTATTTCTTCAATAGTACCTTGTAGTAGCTTGTGCCGGTTTGTTTCCATCCTCGGCAATTTTCATTTAACGCTGTTACAGTTCTGCCACAGTTTTTCTGCATTCTACGGAGTGCTGGTTGAGCCTGGCTACGCGAAAGGCGGTGGGTGGCGCTGGCGTCGTCACAGGTTGCATCTTGGATTAGCGTAAGCTAGGCTGGGAGCTAAGTTCTTCTCTGCAGGTGTTTACCGCCGCAGCGTTGCGTAGAGGTACCGCAGCGTCGAGGCAGAATTGTGTTGGTCAGCGTCGTGTCCACCGATAGCAGGTCTGTCCGTTGGCGGTAAGCTCTGCGAAAGTAGTGAAGTACGCCTGTGGTGGTTTATTCTTCATAGTTTTGGTTGTTAATTGGATTTATTCAGGATACTGCAGAGAGTAATTCATAGTCAAACTTTGTGGTTACGTTTGGCTGAACGTACCCGTTGCCTTTCTTCAACGTCAACGGCTTGATTCGGTTAAGTGGTAAATAGCATCTTTGCAACGTTTATTTCTACCTTACGAAGATAACGCTGATAGACCACGCTGACGATAAGAAGCTGTGTGTAGCTACCACGGTGGTTAACTATGAGAATTCTATAAGACAACAGCGTTGATTCCTTAGCTTCCATCGTTTTGAAGTGTCGGTAACGACTGGGAACTGTTAGCGCTTTTCCTTAACTGTATGCGACGTGAGATTTCCTTTTCTTGTTTCGTAGTGCGATTGTTGTGAGTTTTTTTGATTACTGGATCCGGCAACAGATGTGCATAATAGTCTTCTCGTTGCTAAGGAGAAATACAAAAGCACTCCACCGTAGTTATGTGATGGAAACGATCGTTACGGAGTATCTGTTACCATTGTAGAGGTGCTGTTGTGGCGTGGTGAGGCCGGTGTGAAATGTTGTAAGGGTTGCCTCCAGAGGCAGCGTTGGTGGCAAGAGATTGATTAGTTGCAGCGGAGTCACACCATTCTTGGCTCTGGCGATTCTGGTTCAAATGGCTCTGAGCACTATGGGACTAAACTCCTGTGGTCATCAGTCCCGTAGAACTTAGAACTACTTAAACCTAACTAACCTAAGGACATCACACACACCCATGCCCGAGGCAGGATTCGAACCTGCGACCGTAGCAGCAGCGCGGCTCCGGACTGGAGCGCCTAGAACCGCACGGCCACCGCGGCCGGCTGGCGATTCTGGATTGTACGTATCAGTGTGTTGTTAGTGATGTAATCCCAAGGCGAAGGTACTGGTCATTTGTCGCCTGTGTATGCCGTATTTACGAAAAGTAAACTGAAAAATGGCTCAAATAGCTCTGAGCACTATGGGACTTAACATCTATGGTCATCAGTCCTCTAGAACCTAGAACTTCGTAAACCTAACTAACCTAAGGACAGCACACAACACCCACTCATCACGAGGCAGAGAAAATTCCTGACCCCGCTGGGAATCGAACCCGGGAACCCGGGCGCGGGAGCGAGAACGCTACCGCACGACCACGAGCTGCGGACGGTAAACTGAAGCTTCGATATGAAGCGTTGAGACTTCCCTGGCAGTGCAGGGCGTTATCGTGTTGTTCCTTCGAGCTGGATCTAAAGCTTTTATTATAAAGTTTGTATGTTGCCCTTTTGGGCGGCTGTGCCGCAGAGTGCGTTCCTGAAGTAGCGTGTTTCGATTCTGTAGTATTGTAAAATGGTAAACGAAGCCAGAGGACTTGACCACAACTGACGAGCTGAGTACGGTCACACGGGCTTATTTGTTTTGTGCAGCGCCTTAGTCTCCTTACGGCTACGGCCTGGCCAGTATTCGGGCTCGCTCGCGTGGCTACGACCCCTTTGACGTTATGCTATCGCACTGCGGTTGTGGCCCTGTGAGCGTCCACCGCGTCTTGGTAACAGCAGCGTATTCTTTGGATGTAGCGGTCATTCAGATTTTTTTCAGCCTTGAAAGTTTCAAAAGTCTTGTTGCCAAAGCTGAGCCCTGTTAGCTTAAATTAATAACCGTGCGCTTGGTCATTACTAAGTTTAAGTTGTAAGAACCTTGTTGCTAAAGCTTGACTCTATTTTGCCTGCCACTTATGTGTATAATGGTTAAAGCCTTACCATAGCACTACAGCTGCTTTCCTGTTCCGTGATGTTTACACTTAACATGGGGCTAAGTAGTTGATCTCTAATATGTAGTTTTTCTCTACAGACTTAAGGTTTTAGGAGCGCTGCTAAGTTTACGCTGTGTTACTTCCAAGAGGAAGGTGGTGATTGTAGTCTTAGTCTCATTCTGACGCAGCTTGTTGCGTCTTTGACCTGGGTTCAAGTCTCAGCATCTGATCTTACGGGAGGTCTTCCTGGAGTGGACGGCCAAGATCCAGAGTTCCCTCAGGACCAAGACAGCGTTTGCTTCCTGTCATTGTTCCTTCATTCTTGAAACTCACTTAAGGAAATTTAAAAGTTGTATTCCATTCTAGCCTCAACACTTAATAATCCAGTCTTCCAGTCGTGCGGTATAAGGAACAAAGTTTAAGACAAAGAAATGTATAATTTCAAACAGAAGTACCAAAATTAAGGTTACGTATGAGTCTAGAACTAGTACCTAACTTTAAACTTAGAATTTCATTTCGGACATAGATCGTACTTCTATACCATAAAGAAAATAAAACTTGATATTTCATTCACACCACAGAGAGGAGAGTAACAAAAACCAAAAATAATACATGAACTGTGGTTTCTTATTTTGTTTTCAAACTATAATTTGTTATGTTTCTAATTACTTTAGGATAACATTAAATTGAAGAACATGGTTTGTTTGTTAATACATTAAGTCACTGACATCATGTTTAAAAATTATATCTTATCACTTACAAGTCGTAATCCCAGAAGCAATAAACCGTTTCAAAACACCCCCACGACTAAAAAATTGCACCTCATGTCTTGAAATGTACGTGTTTATAATAGTTCTTGTTTTATTAAGAAAAAGCTCAACGTAAAATTTACCTTCTAAACCACAAATCTCGCGTGTATACAATCTAAATGAATGTTTACTTATGCCTTGTACTACCAACTTGGCACAATTTCATGGCCTGCGAAGACCGTCAGGTGGTTCTTCATTTCTGTCAAGTCTTTTTTGTCTTCGCCTGAGGAAACATGAGCGGTTACAGCTTCTATCCACCCCTGAAATTCAGAAACGTAACCGTACACTTTGAATTAGCAGAAATATGAGTCATAATAAAATGCACTTCAAAACTGAGTTTAATATTGATGAAAAGGGATTGCACATTTGCTTGCTACGTACTTAAAATTAAAAATAAAAACACAGTTTGGGTTAGTACTTACAAATAAAATTTGCAGTAATTACATTCAACACCACATCTAATGTTTGTCATAGAGCGAACAAAACGCGAATTCTCAGTGTCACCAATTTCGATATTCATAATTTTTGTTAGGTTGGATTACTACCAACCTAGACAAACAAATCTTTGAATGACAGTGCCATTTATCTTCTGACGTGACAGAATAGAACATTCTTATAAGTTTCGTTTCTGTTCACCCCATTTTACAGTACTGCTTTCCAGACGTAATATTGTGGGAACTTTTTTTCTTCTTTTGACCAATTTTACCTCCTGTGGAAATATGTGACTTTTTTCGGATAGCATGTAATATTTGTAGTTTACTTTTTAAATGATGATGTACTGCTGCACCCCAGAAAGGTTTCCTAGGTGAAAGCGAAAAAACTCTTTAAAGTTCTTCAGTACTTCACTGGCGATGCCAGAAGCGAACTTGCCTGAGTGAACGACCGGCAGCCTCAGACACTCCCAGAGTGGTAGTTGGGGGGGGGGGGGGGGGGGGAGGGGGCGATGGCTGAACAGGTCGAGGTGAACGTGGAAACGATAAAACGAAAGTGTCACGGGGAACTTTACTGACCGAGCATCCATGTCTGCGAAAAAAATGGTTCAAATGGCTCTGAGCACTATAGGACTTAACATCTGAGGTCATCAGTCCCCTAGAGCTTAGAACTACTTAAACCTAACTACCCTAAGGACATCACACACATCCATGTCCGAGGCGGGATTCGAACCTGTGACTGTAGCGGTCACGCGTTTCCAGACGGAAGCGCCTAGAACCGCTCGGCCACATCGGCCGGCCGTGCCTGGGAATGAAACGCGATGATATCATAGCAACAGAAAGATTCTGTCATGTAGATGACAAAGGAGAATGTCACACAAAGGCCCAGTTGCAACGGTGTAGTATCTCTTCAGCCACTGAGACAGCATAAAAGATCGCTTGAAAAATGAATTTACGAAAGTCGGAAGCCACCAGCCAAATTGGAAAACCAGTACACACGACGTCATTGCTAGTACAACCACAGCAGGAAGCACGGAAATGTCATCATAAATATTACCCATTTCTTTTCCAACGATGTCAGTTACAGGTGTTCTGTTGAGGGGATTGGGTATGTGAGTATGGGTATGTGAGTACGTCTAATCACGAACAACTATGTCTGGAACCGCAAATCACCCTGGAGAGACTGTCGCTACACACTGCATTGGCAACTTAACAGGTCATCGCTGATGAGCTGTGTAGTCCGCCATCAACGTGCTGGCTTACTGAAGGCTTGACCAGAAGGGCCAAGTAGTTGTTCACCACCTGTCATCATGAAGGAGAACGTCTCTTGCAGCTGTCCACCACATTCATAGAGCGAACACTGATACTGCCGGCCTTTGTCTTCTAAATGGAGGCCGCAGGTCGAGCTCAGCACGGAAACAAGTTCTTCAGACTGGGCTGGAGGGCGAGTCTCCCGAGGGCATGTGTAAAGACTTGAGCGAGGTTACTTCGGAGATCCACTCGCAGAGCTCCAGAGTGGGCCACACAGGCTACGGCACCAGGGGGAACCGACCGGCCGTGACGTAACGGCTGTCACAGAGCCGTCCACTAATGTGCACTGATGTCATCAAGAAGCGTTCCTGCTACTGCTAACGGGGTCCGCACACCTAGCAACCAGCGCCCCAGGAAGACAATTCTGTGTTCATGAACAAGAAATACGTCACTGTAAAATATGTTTTCTTGGCGCTCTGGAGCGTATACAGTCCCTCGTGAACGAATTCTGCTGGGCACAATCCTGACGACTACAGGATACTGTGGACCTGACTCCTATGATATTTCTAACGCATGTAATTGTTTGCAAATGAACAAATATGTTGAAATTTGTGACCATTGCCTCAAATATTTACATACCGAACACAGAAATATAAAGAAACGATAAGATAAAATGAACATTTTGGTTCTTCTGCCAACGCAAAATCATCCTAGTAAACAGCCTTCAGCGTAAAATCTCCCTCCCCTTCTGGCCAGCCCCCACCCACTGTACCATTGAGAAGGGGAGTCTTCGGTGCTCTCATCGGCTCTTTGTCACTGTCGTAGGAATGGCGGGAAGTTACTGAAAACATTCAGAACTAAGAGCTCGCTCAGCGTACGGCTCCCCGCAGGGCGCAGGGATGACAAACGAGTGCGAGGGATCGGAATGTGGCGGCGGCCGTGTTTGCCGGCGACCCGTTGTCGGCGCGCAGTTCATCACCTGCCCGAGACAAATGGCGGTGCCGCCACCTGACACCGATACAAGGGCGGACGACCGCGGCGGGGGCGGCGTCAGACACCGACGCGGATTAGCTTCAGGGCTCTCTGCAGACTAGGTTCTCCGCAGTTAACAGTACAAGCACTGTCGACGTTTTGCCTGTTGACTGTCGTCTCTGGATCTTCGGGTGTAGTTTGTTTCAGGACTTTTCTGACACTTGGCCGGCACGAGTGGCCGGTATTGTCAGTGGTTCAGCCTCAGTTGCTGGTGGCGTGCTGGAGGCGAACCCGTAGTCGGAGGTCGTATATATCTGTCACGCCAACATATTATGTTCTTCATCTGGTAATTACGACTGCTGTTCTCCCCTTGTTACGTGGGACGCCCGTTTGCACGGGAATGCACAATAAGTTTACTTTGAGACTTTATTCTTCCTAGTTAAAACTATTATTACGTTCGTCGTTTTCGGGATAGCTCTTCCCCACAGCGAGTATTCTACGAAGGCCTATTTCTCCACCTCTCTCAACCCGTAATGCCGATTATTCTCGATATTCCTCATTTTTACCGCTCCTCGGTCATTTCAACAGAGACTTCTCCTCACGTACACGGTCTGCAGTATACTCACGACATTGCTAATAATTCCACTTTGTCCATGGCCTATCTGAGACACACTCTGGTCTATTTGGACAGTTTGTATCTCTGTATGCCGTATTTGCGCAAATACATCAGATTATGCCCGCCAGGATGTATATGTATGACGGAAAGGCCACGAACAACTTTTCTTCTTCGAAGTGGCACTTCTCTGGGTGTTTTAAGACACTTCTTATATAAATCCTGAAGTACCTCAGAACGAATTCATGCAGCGGCTGACATTTTCGTCTTGCGCGCGTTTAGAGTATATTAATAGTATACTTTCTGGTTCGAGTGGTGATTCGGAAGTTTCTGCGTGTATCAGTCAGTGTGTGCCGGTTTTGAGTGCACTCTGTGGTACAGGTCCTCATCATTTTTCGCCACCAGCACATACTGGTAGGGTAGCTGTCGAACCCATTCCACGTCCGTGGCATATTTACTGTTGGCAGTCTGTCCACATACCTTAGGCTGTTACTTAGCTTTTTCTGAATACGGCTCTACAGCGACGAAGTTGCCATCGTCATACCTATAATACCCTTTAACTAAACCTCAATAATTTTATATGACTTCCAACGGTGCCGAGTTTATTCCCCACACTTTTATTTTTACGTTTTCTGCGCTGTCTGATCTTCATTGTTTTTCGAAAGACGTTCGACACCCTCCTACACTTCCCTAGTGAACAAAATACGATCACACGGGATATCAAACAAGCTTTGTGACTACATGGAAGAGTTAGTAGCAATTACAACACACCACGTCACTCTAAACACAGATCAATCTCCAGACGTAGAAGCAAATCCGAAGGCGCCAGAAGCGAATATTATAGAACCGTTGCTGTTACTGTTAATGATATATATAAATGAAGTAGTGGATGGCGTCAAATGCTCCATTAGCGTCTGATTCTCCGTAAGGCTGTTCACAGATGATGTTGTTGTATGAAGAGAATGCGAAACCCTAAAATGAATACTTAAGTCGTCCTTTCCTGACTCACTCAGCCTTTCTTTGTCCCTTTACAACCCTTCTCTTCCTTACAGTCTACACTGTTCGTCTATTATCTTAGGACTCATTTTTTTCCCAAAGTCTCTGGTGCTCAAACTAAAATAAGGGTGGCGAATGTAGTCGAATTAAATCTAGCGGTGCTGAAGAAATTAGGTTAACGAACAGGTCACTGAAAATGGTAAATAGGTTTTCGAATTTAGGCACCAAAATTACTGATGTTGTGAGAAGAAAGAGGATATAAACTGCAGACTTTCAGCAGCAAGAAGGGCGTTCGTGAAAAATATAAATCAGTCTGAATCGTATACAAAACTGGTGTTAGGCAGTCTTTTCTCAAGGTATTTGTCTTGAACATAGCCTTTTACGGAAATGAAACCTGAGCTTTCAAACATTTCAAACAAAAACAGAAAGTTTTTAAATTTGCGGTTCCAGAAGAATGCGGAATATTAGGTGGGTAGACAGGATATGAAGATTTACTCAGTCTAATTGGTAAGAAATTAATTCATGGCACAGCTTAATTAAAATAACGAAACAGTTTATGAAACACATCTTGGTGCATCAAGCAATCACCCTGTTTACTAATGGTGGGCTGTGAAGAGGGTGAATAGGGACAAACATTCTAGCAGGAGACGCTTGATTACAGTAAGCAGGTTCAAATGGATGTGGGGTGTGAGAGATCGAAGTGAGGTGGGTCATAGTAACCACTAACCACCTTCCTCAAACATCTTTATGGATGGGAGGCAATGAATACTCCTAACTGCAAGTTTGTGAAAACTCCTAATTCCCGTTACCAGTAACTTCATAATCAAAGGCAGATTTGAAAGTGTGTGGATTTCTTTAATCGGTAACTACGCTTCTACTACATTGTTACACAGGTAGGAACTTTCTGTGTCACTTTATATTATTGTTTTAAGAAATCGTTTTTGTTTCACCTGCATAATTTAGCAAAATAGAGTCACGAGGTTTCCATTGCCTGCCATCGTTGCATCTATTGATTTTTGGTGTGAAGGACTGTGGAGAACATTCCAGTCATGGAAGCGCACCCATCCCTAGGATGACAATACCCGCTGGCAATAACAAGTCTGACACGGTTCAGGAGACCATAGATGGAATTGGCAGAAACCACGGAAATGTGAGGGAAGGCAAAACACCAGGGGAAATAATCTCGGCTAAGGAAAAACTGTAGAACGCTGACTTTCCAGAAAGTAAGCAGTACGAACATAGGGAATCGGTTCCCGCATATGTAAGTGCCCTCGACAGCAAGTGTGCGTCTGAGGCAAGGGAAATGACAGGAGTACCCCAAGGAAGTGAAATGGGACCGCTTTATTTCTACGCTGAAGTGCCAAAGAAACTGGTATAAGCGTGCCTATTCAAATAGTTATGTAAATAGGCAGAATACAGCGCTGCGGTCGGCAACGCCAATATAACACAAGTGTCTGCCGCAGTTGTTAGGTCGACTGATGCTGCTACAATGGCAGGTTATCAAGATTTAATTGAGTTTGAACATGTTATAGTCGATGCAGGAGAGATGGGACACAGCATCTCCGAGGCAGCGATGAAGTGGGGGCTTTATCTTACGACCATTTCACGAATGTACCGTGAATATCAGTAATACGGTAAAACATCAAATCTCCGACTTCACTGCGGCTGGAAAAAGATTCTGTGAGGACAGGACCAACGACGACTGAAGAGAATCGTTTAACCTGACATATGTGTAGCCATTCCCCAAATTGCTGTAGATTTCATTTATGAGCCGTCAACAAGTGTCAGCGTGCATTCCACGAAACATCTTTGATGTGGGCTGTCGGAGCCGAACGTCCAATGACTGCAGGACACAAGGCTTTACGCCTCGCCAGGGCCCGTCAACACCGACGCTGGACTGTTCATTACTTGAAACATGGTGCTTGGTCGGACGACTCTCGTTTCAAATTGTATCGAGCGGACGAACTTGTTTGGATATGGAGGCAAGCTCATGGGTCCACGGACCCTGCATGTCACAGAGAACTGTTCAAGCTGGTGGTGGTTCTGTGATGGTGTGGGGCGTGTGCAGTTAGAGTGATATGGGAACCTGGTACGTTTAGATACGACTCTGACTGGTGACATCGTACTTAAGCATCCTGTTTCAAATGGTTCAAATGGCTCTAAGCACAATATCACTTAACATCTGAGGTCATCAGCCCCTGCACTTAAGAACTACTTAAACCTAACTGGCCTGGACATCACACACATCCATGCCCGAAGCAGGATTCGAAACTGCGACCGTAGCAGCAGCGCGGTTCCAAGCTGAAGCGCCTAGAACCTCTCGGCCACAGCGGCCGGGCATCCTGTTTGATCACCTGCATCCATTTATGTCCATTGTGCATTCCGGCAGACTTGGGAAATTCCAGCAGGACAATGCCACACCTCAAACGTCCAGAATTGCTACAGAATGGCTACAGGAACACACTTCTGAGTT
This sequence comes from Schistocerca americana, assembly GCF_021461395.2. Classification (NCBI taxonomy): domain Eukaryota; kingdom Metazoa; phylum Arthropoda; class Insecta; order Orthoptera; family Acrididae; genus Schistocerca; species Schistocerca americana. The sequence goes on along the minus strand of NC_060123.1, from coordinate 382,687,616 downwards.
TGAAAAACACATCCGCTGGCCACCAAACTCTCCAGACATGAACGTTATTGAGCATATCTGGGATGCGTTGTAATGTTCCGTTCAGAAGAGATCTCCACCCCTCTGTTACCCTTAGAGATTTATGGACGGCCCTGCGGGATTCATGGTGTCACTTCTATCCTGCACTACTTCAGACATTAGACATACTACGTCGTGTTGCGGCACTTCTTCATGCTCGCGCTGGCCGTACACGATATTAGGCAGGTGCACGAGTTGCTTTGACTGTTCATTGTATTTGTCTGTCAAGCAAAGGCACAATGATATGTTGCAGTTAAGTTCCAATCTATTCCATGCACATCACGGGCTGTTATTGTTCAGTATCGCATTTCCTAATTAGCAAAACATTCCACGTCTTTCACAAACACACACGTTTCATTTGGAAATAAGACATTGTCCTGACCATTAGTGAAATTTAGTAGCATATAATTGACATAGATGAAGACATATGATCGATGGACTAAGCACGACATATTTTTAGTGCCAAAGGTACAATTCGGGTGTCAGAAAGAGGGCAGCCGACACAGCCGACACTCCCCCGGAAATTTCTATCCGGAAGACTGTAACCGGCGGCGCTGTCTCTGCGGTGCACTGCAGTGTGTTGTCCATCTGTCGCTGTGCCGTTGTGTGTGCCGCGTAGCGCAGGATAATTCGCAGAACACCTGTCGCGGAGTAAGCCGGCTCTGATTTATTGGCAGCTGTAACCATGGCTGTGTACGCACGTGTGCGCTGAAAAAAAGGAAGGATGCGACCGGCGTCCACACAATTTGCTACGAAAAACCGTATAAAAGGCTGTCATTGGCACGAATGGAAATATTACGCTCCAATTTCAGTTCTGATTGGCTTCAGCTGCGTTCCGCGCCAAATAACCAGCGTCTTTTATTGTCTGAGACGCATACTAGAATGCCTCACATGGTTAAATAACGGTTCGTCACTAACTTCTGAGTGTGTAACGCTTATTTCTAATTAAAGATTATTGCTAATCTGAATACAATAGGGTAAAAGCATCTGAGACACAATGAAGGTGAAAAGCAGTGTTTTGAGGGTGACTTAATCTATACCACATGTCATATTATCTATAATACACCTGAAATGTATCAGCTTACCTGTAACAGCATCAAAATGCAGATATTAAATTATCAAGAATTTGGACTTGAGTGTGGTAGCAAGAGAATATGATAGTGCATGTACGACATTCTACATTTACGTAATTGTATTTCACAGCAGCTACCACGCTGTAACATCACGGTCTGCTGAAAAAGAGATACAGTTTAGGTATTAGAACTAATGGTGAAGCATATGTCATCAAATCTCGAGAAGTTCATTAGTTATTTATAGAGTCCTTTCCTTTTCTGATTCGAGCTAAGAGAGATTTCCGGAGTGTTCCCTAATACAGCAACAGCCAATGTGATTCCAACTGCATTTCCAGCGCTACATGTGCTCTGGAGATAATTACTCTTCACTTCTTTGATTTCTTACTCTAGCGGCATGATTGATCCCAGTTTCATATTATTTCACATAAGGATTGTCCAAGAATTATACAGCCCTAAGCGATTATTTAAGGCCAACAGCCTGTCCGCAGTGGTAATACCGGTTCCCTTCAGATCACCGAAGTTAAGAGCTGTCAGCTGGGCTAGCACTTGGATGGGTCTGCGGAGCGCTGTTAGTAAGCGGGGTGCATTCAGCCCTTGTGAGGCATACTGAGGTGCTGATTGATTGAGAAGTAGCGTCTCCGGTCTCGGAAACTGACATAAGGCCGGGAGAGTGGTGTGTTGACTGCATGCCGCTCCATATCCGAATCCAGTGATGCCTATGGGCTGAGAATGACACGGAGGTCGGTCAGTACCGTTAAGCCTACATGGCCTGTTCGGGAGGAGATTAGTTTTTTTTTTTTTGGGGGGGGGGGGGGGGGGAAATGTGCTAGCACTCGGATGGGTGATCATCCGGTCTTGCGAGCGCTGTTGGTAACGGGGGGTGCGCTCAGTCCTTGTGAGGCAAACTGAGGAGCTACTTGACTGAGAAGTAGAGGCTCCTCTCTCGTAAAGTGACATACGGCCGGGAGAGCGGCGTGCTGACCACATGCCCCTCCAAATATGAATTTAGTGACAGCAATGGGCCGAGGATGACACGGCGGCCGTTCGATACCGTTGGGCCTTAATGGCCTGTTTGGGTGGAGTTTGGTGTGGTTCTGTTTACAATGTTAATAAAGATAATACTACTGACCAGTTATTTCATGTTAATTAGGTGGAATACCGAGCGAGGTGGCGCAGTGGTTAGACACTGGACTCGCATTCGGGAGGACGACGGTTCAATCCCGCGTCCGGCCATCCTGATTTAGGTTTTCCGTGATTTCCCTAAATCGCTCCAGGCAAATGCCGGGGTGGTTCCTTTCAAAGTGCACGGCCGACTTCCTTCCCCGTCCTTCCCTAATCCGATGAGACCGATGACCTCGCTGTCTGGTCTCCTTCCCCGAAACAACCAACCAACCAATTAGGTGGATATTTTACAAGTTACATAATAAGTTTCTTATTTTCACTTTTTAGCGTTTGTTAAGACAATATATCTGAATGCAAAGTTGTAAGCCTTCCCTACATTCTGGGGCGTTTTGGTTACTTACAAGAGAATTACAAAAAATACATTAACTCATGTAGTTCAATACTGTTATATTTATGTTGCAGGAGTATGGTAAAGTTTGAAATATCCCTCTCGAACAGTTATCTGGAAAACGATTAATTTACCTCAAAAATATAGTTTTCCAGAAAGAGCAACTGAAAAATAAAGAAAATAAAAACTAGAAAGAATAAATTAATTACGCTTGACAGTATTATATGTAACTAATCTCCATTCGAACAGGTCCTGAACTTCCAGAGGTACCGACAGACCATCGTGTAATGCTCAGTCCACAGGCGTCAGTGGATGCGGATATTGAGGGGCATGTAGTCAGCTCACCACTCTCCCGACCGTCGTCAGTTTTCGTGACTGGAGCCGCTACTTCCCACTCAAGTAGCTCCTCAGTTGGTTTTACAAGGGTTCAGGGCACCCCACTAGCCAACGACGCTCGGCAGACGGACGGGCGCCCACCCATCCAGGCGCTAGCCTAGCTCGACAGCGCCTAACTTCAGTGATCCCACGGGAACCGATCTTACCATAAGCAAAGACGTTGGCCAATATGATATATGTCTTCTGTGATAATTACATCTTGTATTCCCCCCTTCAGACATACTTACTCAACGACTGTGTTTGTACCTCTGCTCTCGCTATTAGCTGTTTGTCAAAGCTGCCAGATTTATATAGGTGCAGCTAGTAGCTTGCAGACACTTACTTTGTTGTGTTATCATTAGTTCTTACGAGAAGAATTTGACATTACTGCCAGTTTCGATTAAGACAAATAGTCCGTCGATTTTACAAAGGACTATTTGGTTATCTATAAGAAATGAGTGATTTGTACTTTACGGTAAGTGCTTCCACATTCAAGTCTACCTCTCCTCCTAGATGTAGCACATTTTTTGTTGAAGCTTGATTTCAGTAATTTATTGTAGTGACATCATTATGCACTCTCACACTGACTTTCTAGTTGTCAACTAAACCACTCTTGGAAGTCGATAATGAAGAAAATTTTTGAAGTATTAATTTGCTTCTCATCTAGCTGTCTGACATTGTTTTAACACTTCAGGATCTTACGCATTTTGTTCTAAACATCTCGCAATTTTATTTCGTAAGTGGTGATTGGTTCCTTGCTCTTCAGGCCTTTTTGCTTACACCACGCCGTGGAACAGAAATTGTGGTCTGGACAGTACGTCTTCTTGTACTGATGCATGCCTGTATTCGTTGTGGCATACTCTCCACAAGTTCATCAAGGCACTGTTGGTCCAGATTGACCAACTCCTCAACGGCGATTTGGCGTAGATCTCTCAGAGTGGTAGATGGGTCACGTCGTCCATAAACAGTCCTTTTCAATCTATCCCAGGCTGGTCCCAGGCTTGTCCTATGTATGGAGAACATGCTGGCCACTCTAGTCGAGAGATGTCGTTATCCTGAAGAAAGTAATTCACAAGATGTGGATGATTGGGGCACAGATTGTCGTCCATAAAGACTAATGCCTCGCCAGTATGTTGCCGATATGGTTGCACTATCGGTCGGAGAATGGCATTCACGTAACTTACATCCTTTATGGCGTCTTCCATGACCACCAGTGGCGTACGCCGGTCCCACATAATGCCACCCCAAAACAGTAGGGAATCTCCACCTTGATGCACTCGCTGGACAATGTGTCTATGGCGTTCAGCCTAACCAGGTTGTCTCCAAACACGTCTCCCATGTGTCTGGTTGGAGGAGTATGCGACACTCATCAGTGAAGAAAACGTTATGCCATCCTGAGCGGTCCATTCGAAATATTGTTGGGCCCATCTGCACCGCGCTGCATGGTGTCGTGGTTGCAAAGATGGACCTCGCCAAGGACATCGGCAGTGAAGTTGCTCATCATGCAGCCTATTGCCCACAGTTTGAGTCGTAACACGATGTCCTGTGCCTGAACGAAAAGCATTATTCAACACGGTAGCGTTGCTGTCAGGTTTCCTTCAAGCCATAATCTGTAGGTAGCGGTCAGTCGCTGCAGTAGTAGCCCTTGGGCGGCCTCAGCAAGACATGTCATCGACAGTTCCTGTCTCTCTGTTTCTCCCCCATTTCCCAACAACATCGCTTTGGTTGACTCCAAGACGCATGGATACTTCCCTTGTTGAGAGCCCTTCCTGGCACAAATTTACAATGCGGATACGATCGAACCGTGGTATTGACCATCTAGGCATGGTTGAACTACAGACAACACGAGCCGTGTACCTCCTTCCTGGTCGAATGACTGGATCTGATCGGCTTTCGGACCCCCTCTGTGTAATAGGCGTTGCTAATGCATGGTCGTTTACATCTTTGGCCGGATTTAGTGACATCTCTGAACAACAAAGGGAATCTGTCTGTGATACAATATCCACAGTCAACGTCTACCTTCAGGAGTTCTGGGAACCGGGATGACGCAGAACTTTTTTGATGTGTGCATGATATAAGAACAATATTAATAATTGTAAAGTAGGGAGAAAGTGCATGGTTACACCTACAAATTCGCTTGCTCAGCAATCTTACTGAAGTGGGTAACCGATTGAAAATCTGCCGTGTGTGAGAGTCGGTGGCAGAAATGTTCAAATTTTTTGCGTCTGTGACCGGTAGGCTCCTAGGAATATGTAAGACGTTTCAGATAATTAACGAATGTCTCAGTTTACCACGAGGTAAGGAGTGATTGAAAAAGTGTGAAGTTTGCAAGTTTACAGAACCGAATTTCACCAAACACAATTGTTTTCTCCACGCCACACTGGCTAGGAAACCGATGGGCAAGGTCTTTGTTGATTATGTAGGCTGCTACCTCGTACAGAGGAGAGTAATACACATATACTTACCGTCATTGATGCCTTTTCGCGTTTCTTGTTGGTGATCACAGGTATAAGATTAACAACTGGACTAACGAGTACACATTCTACCTAATTACTTTCCATACTTGGGCCTTCTACGTCTGTATGAGGAATTTGACAGAATTTTCTGTCAAGTGGGTATATCTCATGTAACATCATTCCATGTCACCTTCAGATTTCTTTTTATGAGAAGCTAACTTGTTATGTAAAGTCTGCTATAACACTTTACCTTTCTCGAATTAAGACAAAATGGGACAGGTTATCTCCTTGTTTCAATGTTGCGTTTAGCATTGACATTCATGAGGCCCTTAAGACCACCACAGCAACTTCAATGTTCTCTCTTGTCAAATATGTTGTCAGTGAAAGCCTTCCTCCCAAAGCAGATGAGCCCTGGAGTCACGCACGATAATGAAGGTGAGCTAAATGTAATATTATCCATGCATATCGTACGGAGATGAAGCGGTACAACCGGGGTGGGCGTGCTACTAAATTGATTATCAGAGACGTAGTTTTCGTGAATAATAACGGTGCTCACCTCAAAGCCGATAAGGATATCTCAAATAAGTTGCTACCCTATCTTGTGGGACGCTGCAGTATTGTAACACTGATCACCCGGTTATTCTCGCTGTTGACAACCAATCCCAACCGAGCGAGGTGGCGCAGTGGTTAGCACACTGGACTCACATTCGGGAGGACGACGGTTCAATCCCGTCTCCGGCCATCCTGATTTAGGTTTTCCGTGATTTCCCTAAATCGTTTCAGGCAAATGCCGGGATGGTTCCTTTGAAAGGGCACGGCCGATTTCCTTCCCAATCCTTCCCTAACCCGAGCTTGCGCTCCGTCTCTAATGACCTCGTTGTCGACGGGACGTTCCCAAGTAAGATACACGAAGTGCACCTAAGCCACATTAATTATGGTCATGATGCTTAAAATTTTAGTTTAACGAGAGGGGGGGGGTGGGGTGGGGGGCGTGGAATTGAGTCTAGCTGGCTCTTGTTGATATTATGTATAATTACGCTCTTTGGCTTTTACCCACAGTGACTTAGTATGCGTCTTCCGACAGAGCATACGCGGCGACGTCCACTCCTTCCCAGGACTGTACGAAGTGGGTGGCTATACATCAGGCTAAAGAATCTTCGATTTATGTGGCTCGAGGGAAGATTGGTGGTCTATTGTCACTGGGAACGGCCCATTTCAACCAAAAACAACTGAACTTGGTGAGTCCATTTCAGAACATCTCCTGTTTCTGTGCACTTGCATAATTAAGCTGACTTTAACATACAGTCCAGTCTAACTTTTTGCTATTTGCTGGAAATTCCCTCCCTATTGTTTTGCATACGTTTTCTTATTTGATGTTTGTTACTGGTGCCGACAGACTTGAATAGAGTTGATTGTTTATTGTTTAGTATCAAATTGCTTCTATCTGTTAATTTGTTCTTCCTGCAGTAGCTCGGAACTAAATGTTACTTGCCCTAGGTTAAAATTAGCCATCTATTCGTTTGTGTTCTAGGCGGTACGACGGAAATACATTTCGTGATACATTTGGTAGGAACTTGCTTAGTGAGTGCCCCTGGTTTTAAGATTTATATACGTGAATATTTTAATTTGTCCTTGTTGACACTGTACCTTTTGCCTATTACTATTGGATTAGGCTTCCGTCATCAGCCCTATTGCCTCCAAGTTTCAAACAGCTTTTCGAGAACTATTCGTTGTTGGTTTATTATAGAAGAGGCACTAGGATACAAGCACTACTGGTTTAACTTTTTATTATTCTTATTATGGGGTTACGTTATTTATTAGTACTGTGAAAGGTTACCTTGGAAATGTTTCTGGGCTCGGGCAGTGGATTGGTAGTCGAGTGAAATTTAGAACAGCCACCGTCTATTGTAAACTCGTAATTGTGCGTTTGCTAAAGGTCCTCTGTTTATATGTTTTAGAAGTATTAATGACTGCACCATCTGGTCAGCGTCCTGTAGAGCGGAATGTCCAGTAATTTGAACATGTGCCTGGTTTCAGTCCTGTCCACACTCAACTGATTATAAAATTAAGCTAACTGGACACTTGTTGGCGTTTATAATAACGCTGTGAACTTTTGGACAACCTTTGTATTTCGTTACTTAATGAGTGCCGTGCGGGTTTGTTATAATAAATTTGTTATTGTGCGCATGATGTACGGCCTAGCTCTACGAATCTGGAAGCAACTAGATCACTAAGTATTTCACATATAACGTTTGTGACCGCGTAAAGAGCAACCAGCACTGTCTGTTCTAGCATTTTGTATCTCTTCACACCCGGAACATCCTAGCAGCCCTACGGATTGAAGAGACTATTTGCCACCGGCCTATAATCTCGTTCATAGACTGCACCACACTGGAACAGAGGTTCACAGAACTTCGAAACAGTGCTATATCTGATAACAGGTGTCAGTTTATTTCGCTAGCTTACTCCTGAACAAGTGGTTTCTTAGACTTCGAATCCCTTAATCTAAATATTCCATTTCTGATCCGTTTACCAAAAACATTAATTTAATCTGAAGACAGAACGTCCGTTTTAACAAAGAGGATCGAAGCTACAGAATAGATGGCATGTGAGAAACCAAGCGCAAACTATGTCGATTTCAATAAAGAATAATAAATTCAGAAAGGGAAAACATGAACCCATTATTATTCTCACGTGCCATATGTAGACTTGAAGTCTGTTTAACTAAATATACTCATGTCCACCACACTTCACATCTAGTGCACGGTAGGGCAGCAGTATTCAGTGACAAGGGAATTCCGAAGCTTTAAGGGCAACCCACGAGATTTATTTTTCCTTTCATACGCGGAAATTGTGTGGATTACAGAAGAAATGACGTAGCATGTAACTAACAAACAACTGTAAAAAATGAGCCTCCAGACAATTTGTTGCCCAGCCGCTGTGACCGAGTGGTTCTAGGCGCTTTCGTGCGGAACCGCGCTGCTGCTACGGTCGCAGGTTCGAATCCTGTCTCGGGTATTGATGTGTGTGATATCCTTAGGTTAGTCAGGTTTAAGTAGTTCTAAGTCTAGGGGAATGATGATCGCAGATGTTAAGTCGTGTAGTGCTTAGAGCCATTTGAGCCATTTGAACACTTTGTCGGGGATTATTTGGGGGGAGGAGACCGAACTGTGCGGTCATCGATCTCATCAGATTAGGGAAGGATGGGGAAAGAAGTCGGCCGTGCCCTTTCAAAGGAACCATCCCGGCATTTGCCTAGAGCGATTTAGGGAAATCACGGAAAACCTAAATCAGGTTGCTCGGACACGTGAACCGTCGTCCTCCCGAATGCGAGTCCAGTGTGCTAACCACTGCGCCACCACGCTCGGTCCAGTCACTGTGTCACATTCTACAGACATGTGAAACACAAGGATTTCACTTTCCCAAAGCTAAAGAAATAGAAGTATATCGACATCGAGTGAAACAACAAGAAATTCCTACGCAATATGAGACAGAGTCACTGTAACGTATAATCCGCACAGATTTGCATATCATTAACCGCACCTGGTTAGACGGGAGGCTTGTTTCTTCCATTTCCTTTCCTTTCTTTCCCATCCACCTTCAGTTTACGTAATCATGTATCTGAGTATGTCAACCACATAGTCGCAGATCCTGCTCAGCTCGACATTCACTTTTATTTGTGAGCCACAGTTAACGTGGTAGCTTTGACCGGCAGGATAGAAAGAATACGTGCCAGTAACGAAAAACTAGGTGCGAGAAGTGAAAATCTATCTCTCTCTCTCTCTTTCCCCCTCTACTTGCGCATGCCAATAGATATGCGAAGTTTTATGCAAATCAATACGAATAATAAGTACATGATAAAAATGTGAGTGTACGCTGTTTAACAGTCAGCCTCACAGTGCATAAATCTGTCACTGTACTTGCATATTGAGACTTAATAGTCTCCGGGGCTCTCTGAACGAAAGAGGATGTAAAATATTACATAAAGGACCACTAGGGTGGACTTAGTAAAAGTTTTATCTGAAAGAGTGAATTTCGTTTCTAATGTAGCCGGAACACTGCGATTCCGTCGCAGAAATCATGCCGGGAAGTGGAGAAGTGCGAAGCAGCCATAGAGGAAAAGAAGCGAAACTAATGCGGGAACAGCGGAGGCGGGCCTCGGAATCGAGATGAGCCCGTTAGCAGATTTAAACGGCGCCCAAGAGTTAGTCGGCCGCTGCTGCGCCGCCTCTTTCCGGCGCTAAGTTCTTGCCGGAGTGCAGGGAGGCGGCAGCGGAGTCTTTTGAGGAGCCCCCACGGCGCAGCCTCCGCCTCCGCACAAGAAAAAGGAGTCGGCCCGGCCGGGCGTGAGGCGACAGCCGGCCAAAGTTTGAGTCCAGAGCCGTCGCAGGGCGAGGGCGGGCAGAGGAGCGAGTAGGGGTGAAGAGCAAGTGGGCAGCGGCTGGGTGTGGGGAGCGAAGGTGGGGGGGGGGGGGGATTGAGGATTAGCGACTGTCGCCGAGGGATCAGCGGCCACATCGTGGGATCGCGCGCGGCCGTGTTTGCACGCGGATGTGCGGGCGCTGGGGCAGCCCGCGGTGGCGGATGAGCCGGCGAGACAGCCGACTGGCAACCTGCAGGCGCTCTTGGTCACGGTGCTGATGTGTCCGTCCGCTCTGCTGCTGCGACCTGTGTGCCACAATACCGCGACCGACGTGATATGTTTTTATCACATCGTATCCTCGTGTGCGAGATGTGTGATGAAAGCCTGCATGTACATTCTAAGGATCAGAAACGGAGTTAGTGCGAAAACAGTGTTGCAGGTTGGACACATCAGAAATCAACACGCTCTATTTTAGTCGGCGTCATATTGTACGTAGCCCGCCACGGAGCTACGCCACAGCGCGTATGTCACAGTAAGTGGTACACAGCACGGCAAGAAAGGAAGAATGAATTGATTGTTGGTGTTAGTAACGATCATCCTCCTTTACCTCCTGTGCATTACTGCAGATGACGTGTCACTGAGCACATTTGTTCTGTGCGTGCAGTACACGTGAGGTGCCCAGTTGTTTCCACTGCACTATGTGGAATACGAAGGTTCAGCACTAACCTGCTGTCTCCAAATTGATGTCCCCAGCACAGAAAACAGCATGCAGGTCGTAGGTTCTGTATCTTGAGGCTGAAACTGACTTTTAGCGAGGTTCTGCTCTGAAATAATGCATCACTTCTTTGGGATGCCACTTGCGTATTTTAATATCGCCACTCTGCTGTATCAGAGGGTGTTGTATTAAGAACACCCTCTGATACAACAGAGTAAATGATCAAACACAATGTGTACGAAACTGTATCTTTAAACTATTTGTGGCACGTGTCTGTGCCTCATGCCTACCGGAGTGAATCTTTTAATACTGAATACTGGCAAACACGTCCTGAGACAGACAACATGTCTGTTCTTCTCGACTGCATACTCCAGAGTGACGAACAGCCCAAAACACTTTGCGTACCATACCAGAAATGGCGTGACCCGAACGCTTCCGAAGTGCTTCGTCAGCAATTTCGTCAGTCTTTTGTTTTTGATTTAAATTGTTTTTAATAATTCTAAAATGACTGATTGATAGTCAGCTGTTGAGAGATATTTACATTAAAAAGTGAAGTCATTCCAATGAGTAGTTTAACTAATAATAATAACTATAGTTTAACGTTTTGGCGCCCTTGCTCCGAACACAGCAGCCAATCACAGAGCATTAGCACTATGCGGTCGGTCTTTCTCACGGGAATGGTACCGAATCTAATATCTGTCACAGGTACATCACGCCACATTTCGTCATCTATATACTTCTTGCAGCTCCACTGCTCTGGGACCAGCTTCTTGGAGCCTAATATGATGGCTGACTAAGCGAGAAATATTACAACAGGTCTTACGAGTGCTAGCAACGTCTCCGGCGGAGGGCGAGTAACTATTGGAGACGAGTTTCATAATCCTTAACTGCGAGTTCAAATGCACGCAACCTGTCGATAGCGCACGAAACAACCTTTTCAGTGACATATTTCTCGTTGGTGCTGTCCGAAGCCGAGGGTTCGCGAAGCGTGGAGGACTAGTGTGACGTCATAAGTTCGTTGCGGTGCCTGTATTTCTCGCGAGCCCCGTATTTTGCCTTCCTTCCCAACACCTCCCCCCCCCCCCCCCGCCTCCTCCCCACGCCACAAACTGCAGTTACTCGTGCATGACGAGTTTGTGCGTTCGCCTCAGACTCGTCGACTGGTTTCTTCTAACTGAAGCCTTCAGGAGCTTAAAGCCGTAACGTAGCACGGGATTTAGATGGTGCACTATCTTGCTGTTGCAGTGTTGGCGGAAAATGACCGACTGTCAGGATTGAACGTCATATAAGAAATGTGTGCTTTATGGGACTGTGAAATGTGTAAGTCGAAAATTAAGTAATGCACTGCATTTCGTCGCAAATTTGCTCTGTGTTGAAAACTTTCGGTACTTTACGCCACAATTCATGCAGAAAATCTATAAAGTTAATCCAGTATTGTTATTTAATGACTTTGCAGTTGTATTCGAAAATTTTATAATTTCGAAGACAGATGTTGTACATGCACACACACACACACACACACACACACACACACACACAAACACACACACATTGCTAACCGGTCGGTCATATGCCACACTTTTGTACGTAGTGGACCATCTGTGAGTCCTCGGTAATACTTGTGGACTAGTGTATATGCTCTACTTTCGACATTCCTTTAGTCCGCTTGTACCGGATAACAGACTCAAGCGACGAGTTTTGAGGTACGTGTGTTGCGGCGAGGACTGCCGAGTTGAGTCTCTACAAATATACAGGCAAGTTTGGAGATGAAATCACAGGACCGCTGGCGTACTTAGAGCCACTATACACAACTATTTTCTGATCTCTATTGCCTTCTGATCGTGAAAAGATGAAACGACGTTCTTGGCAGACTCGCTTGGAATTGAGCACATACTAGCCTCCTAAAACATTTGATAGTGCCTGCAACCTCGAATTCCTCACCCAATATATAAATCATTCGACTTCCCCTTCACAAAGACAGTTCAGTAGGAGGGTTGACGTATCAACCCTTTAAGTGGGTATGACAGATACATCCAACCATGATGCACTCGTTCTCTGTGAGGTTGGCAGATATGTCCGTCTGTAGAATATCGTTGCTTGAAGCTAATGGGAACGGTGAGAGATTGGGTGGCAGGTCTTACAGTGTAATTCGGTAGTGCTTCCTCTGGTAACACTGATAAGCGTCTCTCCGATTGACAGGATATGTATGTGACATCCATACAGGGAATAACAGTAATGTAACAGTCTACAACTTATAACTCCTACTCCAGTTCTGTGAATACATAGCTGAAGTGATTTGGATCTGATGACATTCTCAGTATAGACCGATATCTGTCGTCTGTAATATAGAATACTGTGACGGATGTGTGTTTCATAAAGCAGTTTTTAACCTTCATAAAAGCTGTGCGTTTCCACCTCCACAAAAAGATTATCTTAGAGTTTGAATTAAAACTGGATCGAATAAAAATGAACATAAGTCCCAAATGGTCGTTGTTGGTTAATGAGGCACTTGGTGACGTTTAACCATATTTGTAGTTAACGTTCAGCCAAAAGTAATTACTTCGTAATAAATTAATCAGACATGAAGGGAGAGCTGAATTCCGCCATCGTCACAATTCGGATAGTATAGTTACCATTTCAGATGCTGACGATGATTATAAACAAGTCAGAGTATTTAATTTGCCCCTGAGGTAGAAAATTGCTACATAAAAGACGTGTAATCTAAGTATGGAGACAGCAAGCAAATTCATAATGAACGATAGCCAAGCCAACATAGATGGCAATGCTTTAGTGGTTTCCGTTCTGTCAAGATGCATGTCAAACAAAGTATCCCATCTCATGTCTTGGTTTGTGGTTATGAGGCGCACGTTATTTACAGTGGACGGATTTTGTCTTGTCGCATTTGTAGTGAAAGTGGGCATCTCCAGCAAAACTGTCCAGGATAGGTAATTATGTTGGAGAACGATTCACAACAGCGTAAATGGTTAACATAGGCTGATCTTGTGACTGAAAATCAGACGACTGGGGGTGATGGCTCCAGCATTACAGGAACTGTGGGGGAGAGGTCACAAAATACTCTTGAAGGACTCCACCTTTACTTGGTAAAGACACTGTAAACAAGCCGGTTGAGAAAAGTAGTACAGTCACTAACAAGCGACGTCAAACTTGTGACTGCAATAGCACAGATGAAGAGGGAATCAACCCATCGCTGAATTCTGTGGATGACATTCAGAAAACAATATTGGAAACTGCAATTTCAGACAATACTGTTAGCATAGTTTCAAACTCTTAGTCAAGTGTACCCGTAGAAAAATCGAGTACTCCACTGTTAACGGAAGGGGTCGAGGTGACGTCACAGCACCATTCTGTAGTCCAGGACCCGAGAGTAGCTGCCAATGCGCGGCCAGGGTTGATGCCACAGTCCTGCGCGGCAGTACCGGTATTCCTGCCTTTGCAAACAATCTCAGCCGTGGTAGCAACTGAAAGCAAACATAGGGCGGTAGCAGTGATTGTGAACGACAGGTGACGCCACCGCCCAAATCCTACATCGAGCAAGCGGGTTTTGACAGCAATAACAAACAAAGAGCAAACGAAAGCGATCACTGAGGTGACCGCACAGTGGGAGAACGGTTGCAAACTGCGTATGCGTCGCGATTGGTACACGAGATGATGGCACACGATTCCCCCTCAGATTCACCAACGCCGCCCTCGATGAAATGCTAGTCAGGGAGAGGGTGGAGCAGACATTCTGTGAAGGCCAGTGTCAATGCAAACCGTAAGAAAAGTAAAAAGAAAGGTTCAAATGCAAATCGGGACGGTAGCCTCCCGTCACATACTCAGGAAGGATCCGGCATGGAATAGCATGAAATGACAGACTAGGAAAGAAAAGTCACACTCTAGTGTTACATTCATATACGATTATCATTTTGAACAGTAATAGGATACAGTCGTATGTAAAAATAGCTGCTCTGAAAACAATTTCTATACGAGTCAGTGACGGACATTGCTCTCTTACAGGAGGTGGCGCCACCACAATTAAATTTTACCCAATTACTTTGGTTTCTACAATATATCCATTGACACGAGTGTTAACACAGCCATTTTAGTTACAGATGGCATTTCCGTACGTAACGTTGATAAATTAGAATTGGGGCGATGTATTTCAATAAATACTGCACGAGTTATTACTGACAGTTTATATGAGACTTCCGGTACCAGTAATAGAGCTGCAAAAGCCGCATTCTGTAAACAAAGCTTAATTTATTTACTGAGGAAAGAACCCCCGGGAACTTTTAATGGTGGGAGATTTTAATTTTGAATTGTGTCGTAAGGGTCAGTTCCTAACATCAATTACTCAACTGACTTGATAGGTCTTCTTGTTGATTTAAAACTAAAAGATGTGTGGGAAATAAAATATCTAAGATTGGTGAACTTCTTTCATATTGTGGCGAATTCCTGTACTCCAACTGACATGATTTACGTATCGAAAAATGTAGCAAACGAAGTGTTGAAAACAGAAACTATTCCAGTTAGTTTTTCGGACCACAGTTCCTTGTTAACCTGCGTAAATTTAACACCACAACCTACCCGAACAGTAAGAAGACAGTGGAATACAAATATATAGTTATTATGAGAAGAAGACTTATAAGATGGCCTAACCAGAGTGCGACGCGAAATTTACAATCCTCAAGCCAGCCACAAAGGGCAATCACAAGGAAACGCAAACACAGGCTTTTAGTTCACAAAGATTTATTACACATATCCTCAAAAACAGTTTTACAAAACCTTTTGCAAAACTGGCCTTCCAATGGCCACCAATAACAAATATAATTAAAAACCGTATACAGTCTTTACAAGAGTATATGGAATGAAACAAGTTAAGTAAATATCATTTCTTTTAATTAAATAACAAATAGCCCCAGATGCATAATTGCCCACAAATTTGGCAGAAATTTACCGGAACTAAATCCCCACTGGTGAAGCAAGCAACAGTACAGACTATTAAACAACAAATTTTAAGTAAAAGAGCAAATTCCCCAACGGGAACCTTAGACCATAGACAGATCATAGAACAACGATATTCCATCAATTATGTGACTTATTACACTTATTTCTCCTCCTTACACGAGGCATCACAACAACGTTTCACCAGGCAACGCCGGTCAACTGCTGTTTGTGTGTGAGAAATCGGTTGGAAACTTTCCTCATGTCAGCACGTTGTAGGTGTTGTCACCGGCGCTAACCTTGTGTGAATGATCTGAAAAGCTAATAATTTGCATATTACAGCATCTTCTTCCTGTCGGTTAAATTTCACGTCTGTAACACGTCATCTTCCTTGTGTAGCAATTTTAATGGCCAGTAGTGTAGATAGCAAAGTCACGGCCCCTTCAAACTGAGACCACGGAATAGACCATAATATACTCAAGTAACATTACAAGCACACTGTCTTAACTCTAAACGTGGCCTGCGCACTATCCTAGAAAGACTGATGCAGACTTCACACAATTCACGCTTAGTGCTCCCTACGTTGAACAGTGTTTTACACTCTCAACACCAGTACTCAACATGTGCCGGAACCAAGGGTGAATTCCTTATTCCTGGCAAGGCGGGGATAATCACATACAAAACACTGTTCCAGGCTGAGAATACAAATTAATATCAGACTAATCACAAAACACAACCTCAAAGAAATAGCTGATGCCCACCGTTTGTAGCAGCAAACGACGAGAATCCCCATAGCATACATAGGCAGCAAGCATCAGGTAATGCAATACACACACTTGCTTGGGCATTGGAGGCCATCACCACCAGCCCGCCGCCGACACACTCTTCAAATCATAACACGTTGCTAGCAACCAACCCTCCTCCGTAACGGACACTCCAACACTCGCCAACACAACAATGCCCAAGCATCTGGCAGGCGCTAAAGCCCTGGAGCGGAAAACCAAGAGAACCATAGCCGGAATCGCCACGGTTATATAGCGCCCAGAAGAGGAAAACCAAAAAGAAAACGCGCGTGACAGAACGAACGGGATTACTGCACCAACTATAAAAGAGAATCACTGGCGCCAGCGAGTCCCCTACGGCTCACAGAGGTTTAGAAATATGTCACCGTGCACTGAGCAACTTTCCAAGTGCGCTAGAATGGTTGACTCGAAGGGTGAAACCGAAGGTAATGAATGTTTAATATTTTTTAGTATAGTCAAAGAGAAAGGAAACAGGCTTTAGAATTCTAATGTAGTGTGCTAAGGGACCTCTACGATGAGCCACATGTAATTTCTACAAGATTGAAAGACATGCAGAAAATAAAAGTAAAGTTAATAAGTTTGAGAGGCAATAAACTGGAGGGACTTAAGGTAAAATCTAAAGCAAAAGATAGTCATTGAGGATCAGACTGCTGCATTGTACCACCTTGTCAGACACGCCGAGAATAGAAGAATTTTCATAGATGAACTTCAAATCGATGAGGGTACAATAATCACTACCCAGAAGGGAATAATTAAAGAAATGTCAACGTACTACGATCGCATGATGCATCCGGGAAAACTAAGAAGAATATAACGAGTTCTTTGGTACATATCTTTCATGAATATCAGTAGATGACGATTGTAGCGTTCCCTGGCAGCACACACACTATTAAACAAAGGAAATGACATTTAATTGTACTATGTACGCTATGAAGCAATTCCTATGTACTGTAATTGTTTAAAAAATATTATTTAATTTTGTATAAAGGACATTCGTTATTATTGTAATATTTTCTGTAATAATATTCCCGATGTATTTATGATTGTAATATTTCTATACTCATAACGTTATTATGAAATATGTTAATATCTGCGATAAGAAAATTGTAAAATACAGCCACAGAGGGGAGTAATGTTGTAAGATTGCAAAGAGACATTAACGGTCGGCACTGGTATAAAAAGGAATACGTAATGTGCATTCCTTGTCGTCTTCCTCGAGAGCTGAGAGAGAGAGGAACCTGTGACGTAGCATTTTATGAATGAGTAGACTTCTTTTGTCTGTATCTATCTTTAGCCGCCCTTAGAGGAGAAATTACAAAGTAATGTAAGTTGAATTATTGTGGTGGTCTAAATACATTATAATTTATCAAAATTGTGTATTACTAATGTAAATTAGCTTGCCCATGTCATCTATAATATTTCTTTAAAGAATTTTCAACATTTTTAGCAATTATCGTTGGTGTTGCTGGGCTGTGCCGCGACCGAACGATTTCCAGCGGCGGCACATTTAAAAAATTGCTCCGCTAAGAAAAATTAACCAAACCCGTAAATCGAGAGCAGATAAAATTAGCAGTGAATTACGAAAATATTTTTCTTTTACAGCGATCCTGAGACTGACGGAATTTATAACTGGTTTCACATTTGTGCGTTCATAGGCGGATAGTTAACGTTGAAGTTTAACAATCTGTTGGTTCTTTAAATTTCTAAAGCAAATAACTTAAACGTATAGTGAAGTGTGTTTTGTCAATGATAATTAAACGTTCAGGTCGGCTTGGCAATACTTAACCATTTTATGCTAACAGAGGCAGTCTTGTGTTCCATAGCTAACGCCGGGAAAGAATTCAGTAAATATTAAAAAAAAAAAAAAAACACTGCATTTAGAAAATGTGTGCCAAGGCCGAAATACGTAAAAAAAATTTAATTTATACGATTTTCAACTAAATGTTCTTAATCAGTTAGTATGAATTTATCAGCATGGGAGGGTTGAAGGTTCACGTAATTTTAAATGTGCTTAATTCTGTCTAAATGAATTTTTATTACCACACGTAAATAAGGGGCTCTACAACAAAGATCGTACTGAAAGAAAAAATAAAAAAATATATAAAGCAACATTTCCATCCCCACATTTGCAAATCCATTTTCGATTCATTTTATTTTCATTTTTTTACATAATAAATAAATAAATATTTCCTTTTTTTTATTTCATTAAACGATAAGAACATTTCTTCGGATATGACCAAGGAAGATGTATTGTGAATCTTGCATAGCTCTCCCGCTAGGATATATCTAGGAGCTGATAGACTGTCCATTGAATTCTATATACGATTTTGGACCCTAATAGGAGAAAAGTTCACCAAAATTGTCAAGGAAGTCTTACGGGGAAAGCCAGTGCTACAGAGATCACACATACAAAATTCTGTTGATCCCGAAGAACAGGGGCTGCAAAAAATAAATAACCTCAAGTTCATCTCTCTTTTAAATTCGGATTATAATATTAGAGCTCGTGTAATTAATAAGCGCTTTCTACAGTGCACCCCTGACATCTCAGGCCAACAGCAGACATATGTCTTTTACAAACTGTGGCCTCGTACCCCGGTGTCATTGCGCTAACACAGACAAGTAATATAAAATGTGGACTGTTTTTGATAGACTTCCGTACAGCATTTGATAGAGTTAATCACGAATGCCCGATAGAGACAATGCGCCGAATGGACTCCTGCCAAAAACCATCGACATCATCAATAACATTGCAAAAAAATGGCTCTGAGCACTATGGGACTTAACATCTGTGGTCATCAGTCCCCTAGAACTTAGAACTACTTAGACCTAACTAACCTAAGGACATCACACACATCCATGCCCGAGGCAGGATTCGAACCTGCGATCGTAGCAGTCGCGCGGTTCCGGACTGAGCGCCGAGAACCGCTAGACCACCGCGGCCGACTCAATAACATAGCAATGGGTGTTTCTACACAAACCTTCGTTAATTGTCAATTGACAAAACAAATTGAAAGAAGGGCAGCTCCCCAAGGATGCCCCTCATCAATAATTTTGTTCGTTATATCTCTGGAACATTTCCTGAGACAGCTACAGCTTAGACTGATAGGCATTACAATGAGCAAAGACCATGGTTGGTGCCTACGCGGACGATGCATGCTTAATCATCGGATACCACGCAGTTGTGTTACAACTAGAGACGGTACTTGCAAAAGATTTCTGCGATTCAGGTGTGAAGGTAAATGAAAAAAAGTAAAGTTCTGAATATAAAGAGGCTTGCTAACTTGAGCACTGTGTGGGCGAACCATATTAGTGAAGAAGAGATTCTTGAGACAGCATTAACAATCTCCTTTTTAAAAATGATAGCAATAAATTGGCGGGAGGTGGCATGGAAAAATAAGGGAGCTTTGACAGAAAACAGTAAACGTAGCGTAGACCAGGTCCAGAGAATACAGCTTTTCAACACGTATATTTTATGCAAGGTTCTTCTCATCCCATCATTGGTGGTGAAGACGATCATGTCCACCATAGCAAAGTTCTTATGGATAGGGAAATTGTGCCCGCATCTCGTGGTCGTGCGGTAGCGTTCTCGTTTCCCACGCCCGGGTTCCCGGGTTCGATTCCCGGCGGGGTCAGGGATTTTCTCTGCCTCGTGATGGCTGGGTGTTGTGTGCTGTCCTTAGGTTAGTTAGGTTTAAGTAGTTCTAAGTTCTAGGGGACTTATGACCACAGCAGTTGAGTCCCATAGTGCTCAGAGCCATTTGAACCATTTTTTTTTGATAGGGAAATTGTTTCGAGTGCCGGTGAAGACAGCAGTGTTGGCTCCAAACAATGGCGGAACGGGACTAGCCGGGATCAAATCTCAACGTGTTATATATTTGGATTTAGCAGAAAGAAGGAGTGAGATCAGCGAGTTACAAGGTAGTCAATAACATCATCAGCACTAATGAACTCGGTTTAACTGACACTAACCTCTGCAGTAAATCCAACCTTGTTGATACTGTGCCTCGTCGGTACACATGTGGGTATCGGATTATCACCTGGAGGTCGGCCAGGGACAAAATTGCTCAAATAACAAGAACTTCAGCAAACAATGTACCAACTGCTATTTTCTTCAGCCCAGAAGAAAGTTATTACACTGAGGCGGAAAACAACGAAGTCATCTGGTTAATGGGCAAATATACAATCTACCTTTTAACAATACTAGGAGTAATGAACATACTCGGAGAGGCCCCGCTACTACTGCTGCGAGTTCCCGACCGTAATCTCCCCCACAAGTCACACATGAAAAATTAATCAGTAGTACAGCAGTTACAATAATATGACGACAAACATCTGGTACAAAGGAAAACCGTGAACTCGCTAAGGATGCAGTTAGAGGGCTGAAACTGACAAAAATAACAAGGCAGTGAAGAACTTTGCGATTTTGCTGTCCACGACTGCTGTTTTGTCCACATAATTTACCCTGGAGCTTACGTCAAGGATTCACAGAGTGATTAAGTTGGGTCTGGGATTGATGAAGAGGAACCTCAGGATAGAGAAGAAAAAAATGTGCGTGTTGAATTGCCACGAGTAGAAGGTGACAGTGAAGATGCTAAATGTGTGGTACTGTTAGAGACTGAATATCATTCCTCGTTCTATGAATCCTGTAATTTATGACTGAAATTAGCTGCCATCTTTTATGTCATTTCATTGTAAGCTTGTCATTTTTGTTACTGGTTCTGTAGAATAATTAAAAGAAGTTCTGCCTCATCCTCGACAGGTCCTGAAGTGCAGAGTATTTTTATAATTAGTCCATGTCTTACTAAAAACTCATTTAAACCATTTTACAAAAACAACAGCTTATGTACTCTTTTTAACAAACGATAAGACTTCAAACTAACTGTCTATGCCTTAGTAAAGTCTTAATTCATAGTCCAACTTGCCTTTAATCTCTGCGTATTTCTGAGGTATCGTCCTCATGAGAAAACCTCTGGCTCTGTACATCAAATTATTCTTTTAATTTAGCATTCTGTTCATCAGATAAGTTATTTATTCTTTTGTTAGCTGCTGAATACTTCCTTTTAGATTGCACTGCTGTAATTGTACTGAATTTCCTTCGTTTGTTAATTTCTTACCATCAGGAATTCACTGGTATGCACCACGTAATTTCAAACTTGAGAATATTAGTACATTGTGACCGGGTTGAAAGCATCATTTTGGTTTCAAAACTCTGCTGTTTGATTGAAATACAAACGAAATTTGTCTTCATCATTGATTGCTGACTTGAAGGTTCCTTTCTGATTCCTTTGTGGACGACACAAGCTCAAAACTTTTACACACCAATGCTGATATTATTTTATACAATGAAACTAAACGTTCTACAGTGTGGCTAGTTAGCAAATTAACTCCTCATCTTCAGCTTGCATTTGCATGTCTCCAGATGAAGGATCTATATAAACATTTGCTAGAATACCAAATTCGCTACCATCGATAAGTGATTCATGATCACTGCCTTTTAGAAATTCCGTAATCATATTCTTAGACATTTTTATCGTGCCACAAATGACTGAAAATCTTTTAATAAATTTTGTATATCCATTTTAAACAGCAGAACACAGGTAATACTGGCTCAAAGTATGAACTGTCAACAAGAAATTACCGACCTGAAGAAGCAGTATAGTAGTGATATTCCATGGCCTTCACACTGTGCACGAAGTCAAGAATTTGGTGATGAAATGTTCCTGAATAACAGCAGTAATTAACAAATTTGAGCCATTTGTTTGTGACAGATTGTATCCCATGAACTATCTATCTGACTGGAAAAATCTTACAACATGTTTAGACAGAAGAATAAACCACGATGTCGTTACCTTACATATGGCACCATATTTTAGGTTATCGGGAAAAAATCTGTCTCTGAAAATTTTTTCTGAGAATTTTATTAATTCTTTTTGGTTCGTAGATTTTTATTACTTTTTGTTTATTTACTTCCTTTTGTCCACATTAGGCTGTCTGATTGTGTACATATATGATCAACGAAAAGAAGAAAAAACTCGCAATTATGTGACAACAAAATTTACTAGGACAAGAAACTCAACATAATTAAATTTAAGTTCTGAAGAATGGTAATCATTTGAAGTGTTTCCTTTTTATATGAGCTGTTTCTGTTTTCTGTTACTCTCTATCAAACTGTCAAACAAAGGGATCTATGTCAAAGGCAGTAAGAAAAGGGAAGGTGGCGTTATTCACATTTATAACTGAAATCATTGTTATTATTGCTTACTTTTCAGTTAGAATGAAAGAAAGTTCATTTGATTTACTATCTTGAATTAAAATTAAAATCAGGTCAAAATGATCATAGTTGGTTAATGGCGCATTTGGTGTTAAATAACGAGGTACTATACCGCTCAAAAGTATCTGAACGAAGTGACTCACAGCTCCTCCGCTCTCTTTTCGGTGCAGTGTTTTGACTATACAAAAAGTTACTGCAAGAGGTCACAAGCAGTAAATAGCCTACATGACTATAAACCTAGACACAAATTAATATCCGAAAGCACGTTATTAGAGGTGAATCAGCCATTAAAGCTGTAAACTGTAATTTATTTCTGTAAATGACATATCATAAAGCAAATTTCAACTTGAAATTATATTACGAATAATTTTGTGCTGGACTGGGATCCGGGACTCCAGTCCAGCGTCTCTGGTTCTTGTGAAATAACCACGAAATATCTTAAATATTGTTTCAGTCAGAAATAAAAAAGTGTGCTGGTTTAAATGACATGGCCGGCCAGTGTGGCCGAGCGGTTCTAGGCGCTACAGTCTGGAACCTAAACGACCGCTACGGTCGCAGGTTCGAATCCTGCCTTCGGCCTGGATGTGTGTGATGTCCTTAGGTTAGTTAGGTTTAATTAGTTAGAAGATCTAGGGGACTGATGACCTAAGATGTTAAGTCCCATAGTGCTCAGAGCCGTTTGAACCATTTTTGAACTATCTGAAATGACATGTAATAAAGTTTGCTGTTGGAGGAGAGAACGAATCTGGCACCTAATCCGACTGTTAACCTAACGCAATCAGATGTTAGCTACCCATAATTTTCATATGTAGCGATATGACTGAAAGTAAAAGGCCCAGACGATAAGTTTTGCCTTACCGAGGTTTTAACACAGCTACTGTCGTCGTTGTTTTCTTGCTACGAACAGACGTTAACAATCGGTTTATTTCACCAGTAGCGAAGTGTGCACATGACTAAACATGAAATATCCTGATAAAAAATCTTGTGTTAGTTGGGAGTTGAACTGTGCTCATATTATTTTTATTGATTAGACATGAAAAGAAGCTGACTATCGACTTATTTTTCACGAGTAACTAAAAGTATTATTTTTGAACCTGATATAGTTTTAAGAAATGTTCTTTATCTGACTGGGAGTCGAAACTGGCACCAAAAGTTACTGTTGGAAGGCACGGAGAGACGTTGAAAATCATAACCGTATTCCACCTGTAGTTCGGTGTGCGCATGCTGCAACTTAAAATTAAGTGACAGAAAATTGTTTGTGTCAGACCAGGTTCCGAACCAAGACATATCCCTTTCGCGAAGATCTTGAGGCGTTTAGAATTTTGGCGAAACTATGAAACGATGGATCTGCATGGTCTCAAACGGGAAAAACCCGGCGAGAGCACAGATATGAATTCGAATCCGAGTGTAGCATAAATAATTTCAGTGCCTCAAGATCAGATACAAGAAAAAATGAGTGCCCTGTGACGTTACATGATGACTGGCTCCTTAATATAAGAATAATCTCGAATAAGAAATCAAATTGGTAACCGAGTTTCTTCCTGCCCTGTCTGAATTCCGTCTCTGTAATGGCCCATGGCCCTACAGAGACTCTGCTAAACCTAGTACTGAAGGGACATCATCTTTAATGTGGGTGTGTACCCACTGTGCAGTGTTATATTGTTCATCCGGCATTACCAGAGATGTATAGGGTCTTTGTGTGCTTGTTGAAAGTGGTTACCTAGTCCGTGAATTGAACGCAGACTTTATGTCTACGTAGCTAGAATCATTAAAACAGGCCATCAATCTACACATTGCACAGGTTCTTGATTATGTCGTAAAGAAGTATGCTTCACAATGAAATAGAATTATGATTCACGGGGTTGGTTACAACCAGTCTGAAACAATCATATCCTTATTCGTCCACATCGCTATTCATTAGCTGCCTTGGCTGCAAAATGTAAGTTTTTGACTTGATGTTGTAATCACTAAAAAAAAGTCACATAACAGCTAGCTGCACGACTGGACACATGGAACAATGTGAAAATTCTGTTGAAAATGCCGCTTTCCACTTGCTGATGTATGTACATATGCTCTACTCATAAATATGGCGCATTATAAACGCTAACGCCAGATGTGGAGCACACTCCCTTTATTACGTTTTTAAACCGCATTTCGTTTCAAATAACTACGTAGGTAATGGCGTAGTGACCTTCTTTTCTCATGGAGAATATTTTGCGAAAACGAGAGACGTTTGTAATCCTCCTTAGTAAAATTTACTCAAAAAGACGGACATACGCGAGCAGGACCCGCGCTCTGAGGATTCCGCACAAACTTCTTCATACTTGTCTAGCTGTAACCGGATACGCTTTGCCGTGGTTCAGTCTGCTTAAATGGAAGAGGTAGGAAAGAGGAAGCACACGTTTCTCATGCGTACAGTAATATTGTATACGTCATAATCTCATTTCCTCCCCATTTTCTGTCCAGCTCCCCCTCTCCAATTCCACCTCCTCCTCCTTCCCACACGATCATCTCCTCCCCTTATCCGTCCATCGCCTCCTCGCTCTCTCTCTCTCAGCATCTCCTCCTGACCCTCTATTTCCGCTTCACTCAGTCCATCACTTTCTCACCCCTTTCTGTGTCTATTGTCTCCTCCCAAATCTCTCTCTCTCCATCTCCTCCTGCCCACTCCTTCTATCCATCTCTTCTTTCCCGTTTTCGAAGTCAATTTGCTCCCGGCCCTCTGTCCAGTTCACCTCCCCCCCTCCCCCATCCCTCACTGGTCTAGAGCGATGTATATTTTTATTGCTCATTCACATTCGGTAGCAAAGTTCGAATCACAAACCAATAAACCATAAATACTACATCGCTGTTGATCTATAACATTTCTCTACCATTGTATATACATACTTATATAATAACAAGTATACATCCTATATGTGTCCAAATGTTTATTGTAGTAAGGTATAATAAACTGAAATAATCGCAAGGGTACACTTTGAGATTTTTGCTAACTACGTTTAATATATATATATATATATATATATATATATATATATATATATATATATATATGTGTGTGTGTGTGTGTTAAAATACACATATATTACAGATTACAGGATTAGGTACCTAAAAACACGGCCGTATTGCAGTTCAACAGTTCAACGTTGTGTCCAAATTTTCTAAGCAGTCATTCAAGAACATTCGGAGATTAACGGTTTTGAACAAACCAACATTAACATTTTTATAATGTCGCCCCTTTTATTACAAAAGCACAAGATGGTGCGTATAAAAATACCTGTGTATTCGAAAGGAAAGTAGCGTCAAAATTTCAAACCAACCAATATATAACTTTCGCAGATGTGAGATTTCGAAGAAACGAATGTCTACGTTGTACTTACACAGAAAATGCAGATGTTCCTAATCGCAAATCGTCGAAAGTCTCCGACCTACTGCTCTGAAATTTTGACACAGATTTCAACTCGTATACACATCTGTTTTTATTTGACTACTTTTTAAATCTATATAATACATAAATTGATGTAAGTTAAATAATAGGCAAACGTTATTGCAACATACATATTGTATGAAAGAAAAAAGTTATCTAAACACACGTGTGTCACGTAATGCAACGTTGTGTCAAACTATCAAGGCAGTCGATGAAGAACTCACGGATATACAAGATTTTGAACAAGCGAACGTTTTTGTTTAAAGTAATAGCCACAACAAAAATAATAATAATGACAATTATAACAATATCGTGTGGCTGAATGGCCCGGTAAAAGTCTTTCAGTTGGACGCTACTTCGAAAACTTGTGTCCCTAACCCACTCCAGGTGAGGGAGAAGGGGACCTACGGTTTAACAATGAATCCGAAACACGTGATGTTTCTGGCAACTCCTCAGATTGTTTAGAGATGAAGGATGGGTTAAAACGAAGGCTGAAAAGTCGGTGAAACGAATTCCGCCGCTTCTCGATTGCCATGCACGCACCTGGACGCCCTTTTTCTCATTTTGTCCGTCGTTATTCTCCACATTTGGGCCGTCCGGACGTTACATCACATCCCTCCAAGTTGATCGTTCAATTCTTCACTCAGTTTTTTCCTATTAGAGAGGGCAGCCCTCTGACCAAAGGGAATGTGCTACCGTGTTGGCGCGGCTAGAGCGCTGAGACCTGCATGCATACAGATTGTTCATTTATAGCATTTGATAAGTGAATTTCCGAGTATCAAAATATGTGACATACTTGGCCATACCTTTGGCTGCATTGACTTAGAAACTTAAATTATTTACGTCGCGAAGGGACCATAGATCATTAAATTTGTCACAAATCACAACCTAACGCCTCCACCAATTCTTCGAAAATCCATAAACAGAAAATAATGGTTGATTCTGCTTTGTTTTTTTTATTATTTGGAAGAAGTTCATAGGCCAGTGTGAGTGCTCAAAACGTAATGTTATGGATCTAGTGGCACAAAGAAGATAAGAACTGCGTCCTAGGGATGAGTCTATTACAGTTGGCATTGGCGGCAATAACCAGTGCGCTTTGTGGTCGCAACATACGAAAAGCGAGCAAATAAACTGCAGCTAGTGTTGCTACTATGCGTGAACGCTCGTCCACACTCAGCTGATTTCTCGAAAGAACCTTTCCATGAGCTTGATTGTAAATCAATCAGCATATCACATTTGTTTGTAATCTAGTGCTCTCAGATGTTAATCTTGCTATCAAATCACCATTAATAAAATTTTTTTATCGATTTATGACATCCTTACCTACAGGCCTGAAAACTAAAAACTGCCTGACCATCGCAGACTTGTAATTAATGCAAAGGGGGAGGAGGGAGGGGGAAGAGAGAATATATCGTTGATGATTATTTTGTCTCTTATGTTTTTCAGTCATATTCAACAAACCGAAAAGAAACGCTGTGAAAAAATGCACTGTTGTAAAACAAATCATTTACCGTAATTCCCTTACAAAAAAATTGTAATTTAACAAAGCAAACATCACCTGAACACGAGCTTATGCAACTCTTCGCCCATATACAAGACATTACTCACTTTTGAGGCCGATATAGTCTGTGCCTAGTGAAGACCTGTATCCTACCCAAGAAACATTTTGGTATTACAACGCAGATATGTAAATCTTTAAAGGAGAACAGACCCAAAAAGAAAATGAATTAACACACACTCAATTGAATTATGTATTCATAAAATACTAAGATGTTAGTCAGTGTAAGCAAACAAATTTTCGTTGTAACAAGTAAAGAAGGTCACATTTTCTCAAATATATCACCCTTAGATGTGGAGGATACTAAATCGAAATTACGATAATACGATGGTGAAAAATTTTGATTTCCTTAGTGACTTTCCATGTGGCAACTTACAGCTCTGTACGAGAACCCATATAAAGCATACAAAATTTTAGTGTTCTAGCGACTCTAGAGCCTAGAGCCAATGCTGCGTTCTCTGCACAAAATGGCCACTTTACCACCTAGCCAGCGAGCCGGTACTGCTTGGATTATTGACAGAGATAATTATTAATGTTAAATATGAGATTAGTTATAGATTCGGTATGATATGACCGGTCTGGAATCAAAAAATAAATTTCACAACCTACCGTTACAACCTAAATGAGAAACAATCAGATTATTTATTAGAAGTGGCAAGAATATGTCACGTCGGTTTCGTAGGATAATACTGAACCATACCAGGACGCAAATTGATGGTCACGTAGTTGCGAAACATATTATACGATGTTGTCAGATCTCCATTATACTCGTAACAGGAGGAAGGCGTTCACTCACGTGACATGCTGAGCTGGCTAGCAGCTGGGATGTTCGCCTTTGGGAGAAGCGCCGTCTGCTTCTGCTTTCACTGGCAGCCGCACTCTAATAAGTATAGACCAACGATTTTGATCTCCAGCATAATTATGAATACTATCCAGACTCACCCATTGTAAATCAGACATCATCAATAAAGAACTTGAGAATTATTTAGACGGCCCTAATCTTCCAATTTTTTTACTTTTTCAGAAAGGGGAGGTCATCAGTCTTCTGACTTGTTTGATGTTGTACGTCACGAATTCCTCTCCTGTGCCAACTTATTCTGCTCAGATCAGCACCTGCAATCTTCGTCTTCCATCGTTTGCTGGATGTCTTTCAATCTCTGTCTTCCTCTACATTTCTTAACCTCTATAGCTTCCTCTAGGACTATGGAAGTTACTTCCTCACGTCTTAACAGATGCCCTACCATCCTGTTCCTTCTCCTTGTCAGTGTTTTCCATACGTTCCTTTCCTCACCGATTCTTCGGAAAATCTCCTCATTTCTTTCAGTCTTATATAGTACCGTATGTCAGATACTTAGATCCTCTTCTGTTCCGATTTTCCCAAAATCAGTGTTTCATTACCATGCGACGCTGTGCACAATACGTACATTCTCAGAAACTTCTTCCTCAAAGTAAGGTCTACATTTAGTACTAGCCTTATCTTGACCAGGAAAGTTCTTTTTGTCAGAGATGGTCTGCTTTTCTAGTCCTCCTTGCATCCGTCCATTTTGTATTATTTTGCTCCCTAGGTAGCAGCGTTCCTTCTCTTATCTGCTTCGTGATCCCCGATCCTGGTGTTAAATTTCTCGCTGTTCTCTTTTCTGCTCCTTCTCATTCCTTTCGTTCTTCATCTATTTACTCTCAGTCCATATTCTGTACTCATTAGACTGTCCACTCCTTTCAACATATCCTGCGTTTCTCCTTCACTGTCACTGAGGATAGGAAAGTCCTCAGCAATTCTTATCACTGATCCCACTCCACAACCTTTCTTTTCTTTCCATCATTGCTTCTTCAATTTATAAACTGAGTAATACGGGCTAAAGATTACATCTCGGTGTTGCGTCCTTTTTAATCCGAGCACTTCGATCTTGGGTTTACGCTCTTATTTTTACCTCTTGGTTCTTGTATATATTGTTTATTGCCCGTCTTTCCTTACAGCTTACCCTTATTTTTCTTAGAATTGCGAACATCTTGAGAGATTTTACGTTGTCGAACGCTTTTTCCAGGTCGACAAATCCTATTAACGTATCTCGATTTTTCTTTCGTCTTGCTTCCATTATTAACCACAACGTCAGAAGTGCCTCTCTTTTGCTTCTACCTTTCCTAAAGCCAATCTGATCGTCATCTAACACAACCTCAGTTCTCTTTCCCATTATTTTGTTTATTAAACCTGCTACTAACTTGGACCCAGGTGCCGTTGAGCTGATTCTGCGATAATTCTCGCACCTATCGGCTCTTACACTCTTCGGAATTGTGGGGGTGACCTTATTCAAAAATGGTTCAAATGGCTCTGAGCACTATGGGACTTAACTTCTAAGGTCATCAGTCCCCTAGAACTTAGAACTACACTTAAACCTAACTAACCTAAGGACATCACACACATCCATGCCCGAGGCAGGATTCGAACCTGCGACCGTAGCGGTCGCGCGGTTCCAGACTGAAGCGCCTAGAACCGCTCAGCCACCAACGGCCGGGAATTCCGATTTATTTCATTCTTAGTTGACGCGTACTTCTGTAGTCCTGAATTTCTCTGAACGTTTTTGTACTTCCTTCCATTATCGATCAAGTGAAATATTCTCCTGTTACCCTTGGTTTCTTCGCAGTTACCTCTTTTGAACCTATGTTTTTCTTACCAACTTCTGCGACTGCCCTTTTTACAACTGTCCATTCCTCTTCAACTGAACTTTGTACTGAGATATTTATTATCGCATTAACTATGGCCTTAAGAGAAATTCTAACTTTTCTCTTCATTCCTTAGTACTTCCGTATCGCACTGCTTTGCGCATTGATTATTACTGATTAGTCTCTTAATCTTCAGCCTACTCTTCATCCAAATTAAACTGTGGTCTGAGTCTATATCAGCTCCTGCGAACGTCGTACTACCCAGTATCTGATTTCGGAATCTCTGCCTGACCATGACGTAATCTAACTGAAATCCATTTGTATCTCTCGGCACTTTCCGATTGTACCTCCTCTTCTTGTGATTGTTGAACAGAGTATTCGCCATTAGTAGCTGAATTTTATTACAGAAATCAGGCAGTCTTTCTCCTCTCTCATTCCTAGTTCCAAGCCTATATTCTTCTACTCCTTCCCCTACAACGGCATTCCAATTCCCCACGACTATTTGGTTTTCATCCCCTTTAGGTACTGAATTACCCGTTCAATATCCTCTTATACTTTCTCTGTCTCTTCATCTTCGGCTTGCGACACAGGCTGGTATACCTGAACTATCATTATCCGTGTTGGTTTGCTGTCGATTGCGATGAGAAAAACCCTATCACTGGACCATCTACAGTAACACATTCTCTGCCTTGCCTTCCTATTCATAAGGAATCCAGCTCCCACTTTCAAATTTTCTACTGCAGCTGATATTATTTTACAGTCATCTGACCATAAGTTCTTCTCCTCTTTCTGTTCCACTTCATAAACCCGACCTATGTATAGATAGATCCTTAGAATTTCCCTTTCTAACTTCCCTATCACTTTAAAGCTTTTGACGTTCCTCGCCCCGACACGTACAACGTTATCCTTTCATTGGACATTCAATCGTGTTTCAATGGTTACCTCCCACTTGGCAGTCCCCTCCCGGAGATCCGAATGGAGGACTAGTGAGGAATCTTTTGCCAATGGAGAGATCATCATGTCACTTTTTCAATTATAGCTCACATGTCCTGTGGGTACAAACTATATGTCTTTATTGCAGTAGTTTACATTGCCATCTGAATCTTCATACCGTTGATCATTGCATATTCTTTCGCCTTTATGGACAGTTTCCCACCCTAACGGTAAGCGAGTGTCTGTCCGCTCCCACGACTATTTTGACAAGGCCGTTGGCTGTATGAGGGTGACTTCTTATGTAAGAAGGAAAAAAAAAAAATTTTCAGCAATGGCGGCCAAACACCCTTCATTAACTATGATACTGCTTTTTCTCGTAAAACTGAGAAACTTATTTTTCAGACAAGATTCCCTTCTTGTTATTTTACAGCGTCACCATCGGTTATTCAGTAATCACCACGAGAAGTTGACATTTGTCTATTCTTTTGACCACTATGAATTTATAAACAGTAGCTTCATACGAACGCTTTCATAGGTGTGATAAAAGGTTTCAAATTAAGGATATGAAGTAAACTAAAATAACTCGAAAGGGAATGGATCTGGTGAGTGTGTGCAGAGCAAATCCGACTGGAGATTCTGCTAACATGAAGAGAGAGGCAGCTGCCGTTGGTACAAGTAAAAAAAGGAAGATTAAACGCTGACAGTATTTTCTGTATTGTCTGAAATATGTCTTCATTATAAGAAACAGCCATTATGTGTGCAGTAATCAAAGTACCGAATGTTATCACATACTTTTAGTGATTACAATACAATCGATGACATTCCTTTGTCAGTGAAAGCGAAATGTGTGTAATGAATAACTGTTCCAACATGCAGTACACTTAAGACAGGGGGAAACCAAAATATCGGTAAGGGGTCCATCAATATGATGTTTGTTTAACAATTAGCTCCTGATTTTCCATTCTAGCGAAGCTTCTACGGTATCTGAACCTTCATATGGGAGTTGTTGTTGTTGTGGTCTTCAGTACGAAGACTGGTTTGATGCAGCTATCCATGCTATTCCAAGCTGTACAAGCTACTTCATTTCCGAATGACTACTGCAAACAACATCCTTCCAAATTTGTTTACTGCACTGATTTCTTGTTCCCCCTCTACGATTTTACCTTGCACATTTCCCTCCAATGCTAAACTGCTGATACCTTGATGTCTCAGATTGTGTCCTGTCAAGCGATCTCTTCCTTTCGTCAAGTTACGCCACAAATTTCTTGTTTCCCAAATTCTGTTCAGTATCTCCTCGTCTGTGATCCACCTATCCGATCTTTAGCAATCTTCTGTAGCTTCCGTTCTCTTCTTGTCTAAACCTTTTCACTTCCATATATGGTTACACTCCATACAAATACCTCCAGAAAAGTTCCTAACACCTAAGTCTATAATTGGTGCCAACTATTTCGGCCGTAATCCGCTACTTTGCTGCCCGAGTAACAAAACTCGTCTATTACTTTAAGTGCCACATTTATAATCTTATTTCGTCAGAATCACCTGATTTAATCGACTACATTCCGTTACCATCGTTTTACATTTGTTGATATTGTAAGAGATCCGAGCAGATGTAATTTCGATGTATTGCTCATGCGCTGCCTGCGATATGTAAGGTATAAGAGAATCTCTGACCAGAGAGCAGTGTTGACTGCAGTACGAACTGTGTAGCTGTAGCAGTAAGTTGTTGCTAGTCTGCAGTCTGCTCTGGTCTGGTCTGGTGCATCGTGTTGGCTGGGCCGGTCGCGGCGCAGCGATGCCGGAGCCTGAGTATTACTGTATAAGGTAAAAAGCGGCCTCGCGCATATGTAGTAATGTCATCTGAAGTCCCATGTAAATGTTTTAAAAATCTCGTAATAATAATCTTTCTAATAAAAAGTAACTTTTAACAACCATTCATATCAATTTAAAGAATTTAATAATTTCTCCCATCCATGATCATCCCGATTGTTGCAAAAGAAAAATCAGTTGCTTCCTTTCATAAATGACAAATCTATCGGCCAGCATTGCACAGCGCTGTGCCAGAAAACATTATTTTAAGAGCAGATATATATGCGTTATCTGGCGACTTCATTGAGGTAACAAGTTTTCTCTTTTTTATTCAGAATGATCTTTCAGGGCCATGACGCAGCACTGCTGACGCCCAAAATTTACCAGGTTAAATTCACAGTCAATTATTGAAAAGTTGTAAGTGAGTGACAATTTAATTGAGAGGTTAGTTACATTGTATTATCACCAGGTTACTGAATTAATTTTTTTTTTTTTTGTTGGTACGTTTCACTGAATGTGAACGGCATAATTATAATTTTTTACTGTTGAGTGGTTTAGGAATTTTTCTGTTTTGAGGTTACACTAAACGTGAATATTATTTATGTTAATATTTTCTGTTGAGAGGTTGCGGCGAATTATTTTGTGGGGAGGTTACACTTGGCGACAACCGGCCAGGATCGTATTTCTTTGTGAATTTCTGAGAAGTAGTCATATATCTGCTCTTATTTACGTAACTGTAGTTTGCATCTGGCGCAACGCATTTACTAATTTGTTATTCTTTCTATCACAGATCATCGGCAATTTATTGCTCTTTGTTGTAATTGTGTTGATCCATTTTTGCTTTGTCTTTTGTGCTTAATTTTGATTTGTGAAAAATGCCGCGAAAAACTGTTAACAGTACATCGCGATGTGCAATGAGTGGAATAGCCGACTCGAATAATTTGACCGATAATACTTGCGACACTCAGTGTAATAGCGATAATCCTCTAATTACTGATAATCAGTGCGTACCGATCACTAGTAATGATTTTAATTCTAATGATGAGCAAACAAATTCAAGTATGTCCACAGTAAATACAACAATTGATGACGCTGCACGTTCCGTTAGAATGAACGCTGTTCAGTTTGACACACCCGGTTTGCAAAATTTGAATTGTGAACAGATAATTGTTTCTAACGAAGGTGAACAATGTACTCAAAGTACGTCAGATTTGTTTGATTCCGATGTAGTGGCCAACAGTGCACATCCGATTGGCAAACCTTTTCAAGAATCACAGAATGACCAAATGGTTATACAAAACGTGACACATACAGATACATCATCACACAGCACAGAGA
Organism: Schistocerca americana; assembly: GCF_021461395.2. NCBI lineage: Eukaryota > Metazoa > Arthropoda > Insecta > Orthoptera > Acrididae > Schistocerca > Schistocerca americana. Next base: position 382,653,329 of record NC_060123.1, on the reverse strand, counting down.
ATACAGTAGCTAATTTTGGCATGGATCGAGTTATAGCATTAATGCTACAACTTAATGAAAATCTCAAACAACAAATTAATGAAAATAATGAAAAACAAGACAACAATTACAAACAAATCAATGAAAATCTCAAACAGTTTAAGAAAGGACAAGACGACAATTTCAAACAACTTAATGAAAAACAAAACAACCTTAATGAACAGCACAAACAGCTTAGTGAACAGATTGCAGCCGTTGCCACGCAATGTCACGATACTAAAGAACAATTACGTGAGGAAATTAAGGCTTGTGCTAGGAATAGCAGTGAAGAAATTAGATCTGTGTCACAAGAATTAAGTAATACACATGCAGCCACAACTAAATTACTTAGAGACGAAATTAGTGCAGTCGCTAAACAATGTTCCGAAAACGCAAAACAGTTACGCGACGAGTTTAAATTAATGTCAGCAGAAATTTCACACACGCTGGATGCGAAAGTAGACGCGAAATTTGACCAACAGAACAGACAAATTGACGAACGTTTTAATCACCACTTGCAAAGCAGTGAAACGCCTTACCGTGAATTTATACAGAACCAGAATAAAGTAAAGCGAAGAGTCATGGAAACAATTACTGCACAAAGACAGGAAGATAAGCGTAAATTGTTTACGAAAGCAAAAACATACGTAGACAACAATATTGATACAGTATCGGACGAAATCAAACAGTTGAACACCGAATTGCATGATGAGATCTCCGTTCTTAAAACAAAAACAGACACACATACATTAGACTTTCAGAGAATGACCAACAGACTTGAAAAGTTGGAACTAATACAGGATCCCGATGCCATGAAAGCTGATCTTAAGAAATTGAACAAAACCACACGTAAAATACAAAAACAAATTAATGCTTGTGACACTAAAAACGACGATCACGTAAAAGCACTGACTGAAAAATATGATGAATTGGCCAGTCGTATTGACGTTATCGAAAGTAATAATGACACCAAATCAGACGATACGTCACGTGTTTCGTTTAATCAAACACCCGAATTCCAAAATTTACAGCAGACGATCAGTGAGATAGGTTCGACCAGTAATACATTACGTAGAAAATTGTCATCTTTACAGCAGGAAGTGACGGAGATGAAAAATATTTCAGCCATTAACACATCACAGCATACGCCAATTTCTGAACATTTGTCAGACTCACACAGCCAATATAATTTAGGTAATTTACAGAGAGTACGTGAGTTAGATCCCGAACAGTCACAGACAAATAGATTCTCATTCAATCCTGAACCTGTTCAGACATACAGAGTCGATAATTTTTATTACAAACACTTTCTATCTGTTGGGATATTTAAAGTGCTTAATAATGACGGAACACAGATTCACGCTTTGGACTGGATATGATAATTTGCTTTTGTATTTTCATCAGCTTGGCCTGTAACGCAGAAACTAGAATTGGATTGGATACAACAACTTGCTTTTGAATTTTCACCGGCATTGCCTGTAACGCAGAAACTAAAATTTATTTGTATCGCGTAAGTGACCTCAGGGGATTCATTACACTTCGATGAATATGTGCCGTAGCGTGCACAGGGCCCTGAGCCGTAGTAGTGCTATTTCATCTTTAGTTTTCTGCACTGCTGCCTTCTCTTTTACTATCCTTTATATCTATCAAAACAGCTCTTCAACTATCGATCTATCTAGGATTAAGGATGAGTAAAGAAAACCTGATACGACAAGTTTTACCGAAAGTGACAGTTTTCTTTAGATACTTTCGAAATGACAACTACCGGCGTAATTTTAATAACAGACAAAATTGCAATCATCAGTATGTACAACATTTTGAGCGATCGTAAAAATTATCATCAACCACATTTTGGTAACAATAGAGGTTTCTCCCAACAACAGCAACAAAACCAGCCGGTTAGCATACCTAACCAACAATGTAATGTGGAAGGTCAACCAAGCTTTAATGTTTCGCCGCCTACACGTATAGCGTCGGCTCCGCCAAATAGTATCGCACAGCAACAAGGAAATCACTAAGTACAGAAAACACATCATTTCAATTCCTATCGCAACGCGCCGTATAGAAATGACTATCACGACAGACGTAAAAGTAATGAGCACAATTTTCAGCGTACGTTTGATAACAGTCGGTCTTACCAGCAGCAGACGTGACATTACTGTTCCTACGACAAAGAAACAATTACGCAGCTTTCTGGGATTAATTAACTTTTTCCGTAAATTTATTCATTACTCTGCTTCAGACACCCCTAGATTATACCAATTGACAGGTAAAAACACTATTGGGTCGTGGGATAGCCAAACACAGTCCTAATTTGTCAATCTGAAACAAGCTTTGTTGAATGCACCACTTTTATCACATCCAGATCTTACTAGAAATTTTTCCATTGCCACCGACAGTTCTAACACTGCTTTAGGCGTACACATTTTTCAGGAAATTGAAGAAGACGGTAATACAGTAATTAAAAATATCGCCTTGGCGAGTCTCATTCTGTCACCTGCTGAACGCAGTTATTCTGTTACAGAACTTGAAAGATTATGTGTTGTATGGGCATTTACGAGATTTAGGCACTTTCTTTATGGAAGACATACGACCGTTTACACAGATCATAGAGCGATACAGTTTTTACTTTCAGCAAAATTTACACATGACAGGTTAAGCAGATGGAAAATTTATTTACGGGAATTTAATTTTACAATAGTTCATATTCCCGGTACACAAAATATTGTAGCAGATGCTCTATCGCGTTCTCTCAGCAACAATCAGCAAGACATCGCAACCAACTTCTGCCAAGCAAATTCTAGCGTCATGTATATTCAACAAGCTGCATTCGAAAATTTTATTTCGGCATCATTACGAGATATAGCACAAGAGCAGAGTAAAGACAACGTGTGGAAAGAAATTAAACACCTTTGGCAAGATAGGAATAATGTTACCATCAGAAACCAATACACTCTACGCAATAATATTCTGATTCGCCTCTCTCACCCCGACAGCAACAACTGGTTATTATGTGTTCCTGACGAGCTTATTAACAAATTAATTTGGTATACTCATTTAAGTTACGCACATTACGGAGCCAGAAAATGTTTTCTTATACTGAGACAGAACTGTTATTTTACCAACATGGAGAAACGTATTCGACGAGTTTTGGCGTCATGTAAAATCTGCCAGAAAGCTAAGTCAGATACGACTTCACATATTCCTCCATTACATCCCATTGTACCTGTTAAATTGAGACACATGGCCGCCGTAGATATTCTTGGTCCGATTCCCAGAACTAATAGAGGTTTTTTGCTACATCTTTGTCGCTGTTGAACTCACTTCAAAATTTGTAACCTTCACTCCGTTACGCAAAGCTACTGCTAAATCGATTTCGAATGTATTTGTAAAACATTTTTTATTTCATGTAGGGCATGTATTGAAAGTAATTTCCGACAATGGACCACAGTTTCGATCTGCTATATGGACATGTATGTTACGAGCAAGAAACATTTCTCCAATCTATATATCCAGGTACCACGCTTCTTCGAACACTTGTGAACGTCTAATGAAAGAAATTGGTAAACTATGGAGAATATACTGCCATAAAAAACATATTGATTGGGACGCACATATACTCTCATTCCAGGATGTAATTAACTCCATACCAAATGAATCTACTATGCTATCTCCGACTGTTATACTGAAAAATGTTGAATCACCTAACAAAATTAAAGAATTAGTATCCTTTCCTACCTCTCGTCGATTACGACAGCATGAAATAATTGACATTGCACTCAACAACATCAAGCGTGCCGCAAAGCGCCGAAGAAGACAGCAAAAACAGGTTTGTACACGCCGTGACTTTCACATTGGACAGAAGATATTAGTTTGCACACATTATTTATCCAACAGAGGAAAGAGTAGATGTAGTAAATTTGAGCTTCTACACGCAGGTCCATATCGAATTCGCAGCATTCCTCACCCCAATGTAGTACACGTCGAAACTTTGAGAACCAGAAAAAAGCACAGGCAATCACCATGTCTCCAATATTAAACCCTTTACTGAATGAACATACTTTATGATTTATCACACTGTAATGCCATTTCCTGAGTTTTATATGACCACTTATGCAATTATAATTATATGAACACTTACTGATGATTATCATATTTTTTCTTGGCAAGTGCCCAGCAAGGTAAGGTTAGCAGGTCGCTTTTCTTGTCGTTACACATCAGACACTGCACATTTTTCCAGATAAACTTACATATTTTGTGACCAATTATGCAATTCTATCTATGTAATTACTTACTGATGATTATCATATTTTTTCTTGGCAAGTGCCCAGCAATGTAAGGTTAGCAGGTCGCTTTTCTTGTCGTTATATATCAGATCGTTAACATTTTCCATTTTTCGTGTATGTATGATTGTTTTCCTGTTTTGTCTGTATGCACTAATAAATATTTAAGATGTAACAAACAGCAGTTGACTTTGACATTTTTCCTTATGATATCTCAGTATCTTGACTAATTTACAATTTTTTTTTTTTGCTACTACATTATGATACTCTGTGTACTTCTTTTTTTTTTTTTTTTGCACATGAAAACTGTCTATGTTTTTGACAATGCGTTTTCTGTCATGATAGGCTGTATGCTTAATTATATCACTAGAAACAAGTTTTATTTAATGAGTATATGATTTAAATCCAAGATATTAACCCTTGTTCATCATTTTCAGAAATGATGTTTAAAAGAAATAAATTAAACAAACCACAGTGGCTTACTATGAAATGGGTATTTCACCTTCGGAATGAACGAAAGAAAATGCAATACCATGTCATGAAGAGTAAATGGATCAGAATTAACAAGCATTAACAAGAATATACTATACACATGGTATGATAGCAGTCTTAACTAATTATTTTTCTTTCAGAATACGAGGCGATTGATGCAGGATGTCAGACCGAACTACACATCTTAGTTTTAGTGATGAAATATGCTATAAATAAGAAACTCTGTACTATGATTAGTTGTATGAAGTAAATGTGTAAGTAGGCTGTTTATGTTTTCTTATTGGTCACGCCACGTAGCGCTCTATATGAAAAATCACTGGCTGTGCTGTGTGCAGTCTGTGGCTAGTTTGCATTGTTGTCTGCCATTGTAGTGTTGGGCAGCGGCAGCTGGATGTTAACAGCGCGTAGCGTTGCGCAGTTGGAGGTGAGCCGCCGGCAGTGATGGATGTGGGGAGAGAGATGGCGGAATTTTGAAATTTGTAAGACTGTCATGAACTGCTATATATAATATGACTATTAAGTTAAATACAGTGTTTGTTCTCTATTAAAATCTTTCATTTGCTAACTATGCCTATCAGTAGTTAGTGCCTTCCTTAGTTTGAATCTTTTATTTAGCTGGCAGTAGTGGCGCTCGCTGTATTGCAGTAGTTCGAGTAACGAAGATTTTTGTGAGGTAAGTGATTTGTGAAACATATAGGTTAATATTAGACAGGGCCATTCTTTTGTAGGAATTATTGAAAGTCAGATTGCGTTGCGCTAAAAAATATTGTTTGTCAGTTAAAGCTCAGTCTTGTATAATTCTTCAAAAAGGGGACGTTTCATATGTCGACCCTTAGCCGAGCATACCTCACTGGAATCTTCTGATTTTTTCCTTGTAGTTTGTGTCATTAACGTTGATTTTGTTTATTGCTAGCGCGTAATTGTAGAGAAAATCTCCTTTGTAGTTGCAGTCTTTCATTGTTGTACAGTAAAACAGTTGTGACATGCATGTAGATTTGCACCAAGTATTTAAGTAGACATTATTTCAATTTCTGTGTTAATGTGTTATCTTATTTTGCTCTTGAAATTGTGCTTTTCTGTGTTATCGTCAGCGCCGCCGAGTAATCAATTTACTAATGTTCAAAGTAGTAATTTTGGTAACTGTGCATAGGGAAATGGAGCGGGCGTTAAATAATGGTGTAGACAGTGAAACAGGTAGTGAACAGGGAAGCATTATCAATCGATCGGTCGGCAACAGCTCGCCTCAGGAATCGGGAGTGACAGAACACAATATTGCTAATACTGTAGACTCGGGTTCTGGGTTCTCACCGTTTTCTCAAATGAATCAAGACACATTTTCCGCTTGTCAAAATGTGAATTTTGCCCGTGCAAATTCACTGCCGAAAAGCACTGAGGAACATGTTTCAGACACCAATGCATTGTTATTACAATTAATACAACAAATGGGACAAACACAGCGAAAGCTTCAAAAGTTAGACATGATGGAACAAAATCTGAGACAAACACAGCGACAGCTTCAAAAGTTAGACTCATTGGAACAAACTGTTGAACGTGAAGATTTAACTACTGAGTTACATAACATTGAATCGAAATGTCAAAAAGTCTGTAATGACGTAAAAACACAAATTTGTGAGCATTTTCAACCTATTTTTTCGCGGCATGAAAATGCATTACAGAATCACGAAACAGCCATAAAAGAACTGCAAACTATTGTTCATGAAAATCATGATACCTTGCAAGCTAAATTTGACTCAGTTGCATCTACCGATTCGGTTACGCAACTTGCAAAAACTCAGGAAAACTTAAAGGACACAGTAGATACTCTGGAACTTGGTTCAGAAAAACACACTGAGGAAAAAAGTACACTATCGGAGAAAGTAGCCGAACTTTCGGATCAGTTCACTAATTTATCTACGAAGGTAGATGATAATCTGAATGACACAAAACCGGTAGTCTTTAATGACACAGAAGAGTGCGAACAAATTAGGAAATTCAATCAAAATCCAATCAATATACAGTACAAAAGAGAAATCCGGGAAGAACAAGATCAGTTGGCACAAGTAATACAAAAATTACAAATTTCAGAGGACACTCGCACTCCAACACGGGAAGAGGGACTTAGAAATACGGAAAAGCCGCAAAACAATAACACAGGGCATTTCGGAAGTTATGAAAGAAATTGGCAATGTGCACCGAATTTTGAGATGGAACGGCCGACACGACCTAACAATGACCGATATGCGACTCGCCAACATGATGATTTTGACTATAAGCTGTTCATTACTACACGTAAATTCAAAACATTTAAGAATTCTGGCAACGACATTCATCCACAAGCATGGCTACATCAATTCTCTCATTGTTTTCCTCCCAACTGGTCGTTAGAACACAGATTAGAATTTATGTGTGGCTACTTTGAGAATGAACCAGCTGTAAGAATGCGATCGGTCATTCACGATTGTCACAGTGAGGGAGAATTTTACCGTGCCTTCCTCTCAGCATATTTGTCTCAAGCTACACAAGACCGAGTAAAACGTAGCATCATGATGATGAAACACTTTGAACAATCCGAATTTTCCAGTCTTGTCAAATACTTTGAAGACATGTTGCATAAGAATCAGTATCTTTCAAACCCATACAGCCCCTCAGAACTCATCCGTATTTGCTTACTCAAATTGCCTGAACATTTACGACATATTATTTTAGCAGGACGTTGCAAAGACGATACTGAAGCTTTTCAGGGACTGTTACAAGAACTGGAAATTGACACTGACAATCGCGGAATGCGAAAACAGGAACACAACAATTACCGGTCACATCTGTCACAATTCCGCAATGAAAGAAATAATAACTGGACACGACAAGGCTATTCTCACAACACATATCGTGACCAAAACAGACATCACCCGTATGACAACCGTTGGCAGCATAGTATTAATTACAGGGACAGATCACCTCTCCGCGGTAATGACTATGACAGAGACAATCATAGAAACAGACAATATGGCAACCAGAACTATTATTATCACAGGAGACAGAATAACTTCAGACGCAACAGTCCACCGTGCAGTGATAATTCAGGGAGAAATTCTCCACCACTTAACCGACAAGAAAGAAACTACAGGAACTACCGACATGACGACAGACGATGTGATCGTAACGACAGAGCTGAATTGCATCAGAACTGGCAAGCTTCAAACAGGGCAGGGCCTTCTCGGCAAGGTGAATTTGTAGAAGTTCGGTCTCCTAATCCCAATAACGGCGCGCGCCAACAAAGAGACAGACAATGACTCGCACCGCAGGCAGCCGCGTGCGTCGGCTTGCTCAGAGAAAAAATAACATAGATGCTAACCTTGAGAAAAATTCCAGTATTCTTTACCGACGTGTACCACATGATAATTGAGTCGAAATTGAAACTCTGCGTACTAGGAAGAGTAAAGGTTTACGCCACATTTCACATGTAAAACCATTTATTGAAAGATAATCTGCTTTTTAACTTCGTCTTTGCCATAAAACTTTTCACTTCACATTTCTAGTATGCTTTGTCAGACTTAAGAAACTGTAAACATGCAGTAAGTTAAATATCCAGTCTAGAGCCTAGGGAACATTTTTAAACAGAAATTACGATTGCATTGTTGTAGTGAACAGATGATACAGTGTTGTATTTGTACATTCATGCTTGTTAGTTGCACGATTACGTAACAACTATCAGGCTCACATACTTAGAACATTTACCAGTACTGCTATGAGATTTTAATGTATCATTTTGGTTTACTTGAAAATCCATTCTGGATTTAAAGTACATTCTGCGAAATACCAGATGACACAGTGGTTAGTATATGTGACAGCTACACGATTTTATCACGACGCTACGAATGAGTGACAATTTACAATGTTCCGTTTGTGGTGTATCTGTTTTATATCTGCACAGTTTTTTTGAATTCTTCTGTAAAGTAAAACATGTTTTAGTAGTAACTTTTGTGGAGTAGCTACAAGGAGACAGCCTTTTCCATAGGACAACATTACGTTACAGCATAGTACTTTCTTCACCACGGCAATAAGCGTAATAACTAAGATATCTATACGCAAAGCATTTCACTTTTGTGTATCATGAGGTAAGTACATTGACTTCTGGAGAACTTAGCTTTCGGAGGACGATAACTACGACACTTCCACAGAGATTATCTTACAACAAGATGCACAGTTTAGCGCTACAGTACACGTATTTGAGTAATTAATTTTGTACTTAAAACATTTATTTTTAAAGATATTTGAAGTACAATGATACAAAGGTTTTCCGTGATACATTTCATTCCATTGCTGTAATCTGTAATACCTGAGGGTATAATTCCATTAATTCTCAGGGGGGTACACGCTTACTTTGTGTACCATGTGTTTGGCAAGCACAAGGAGCCCTAGCTAATATGGTATTTGCTTATACAACTTTACACATCGGTACCATATTTCTCTAACGCATAAATTACACAGCTATCTGATTATTTAACAGAGAAACAAACATTTTTTTATTACATCAGTGACAGATGTTCACGCAATTACACAGTTGGATAACTTCACACTTATGAAATTGTATTTTGTCTGTACTTTGTGAAATGCTCATATTTTTCCGGAACCATTGTGATACTATGAGAGCGTTGAATGATGTATTTGGTATGGGATCATGATTTTTGAAGTGCGTTTGAGGCAGATGACACTTTTGACATGAGCAGAGAATTTTTTTTAGGTTTTGAAATTATTGGAGGAAGCTACGACCATTTTGAGAGTTGACTGAGGTGTTATGATGTTATTATTACGATGAATGTGTATTATGCTGTTGCGGTATGTTTATGATCAGTAAGCTGATGCTATATGAGTTATTTGATTATGCTACATATCTGTAACGATGAAATATTGAAGAAGTGTCGACGAATAAGGTAAGGAATAATGAGTAGTGGTTAGGGACTCTGGTTTGTGAAAAAAGATGTTGGGAACCAAAAATCGTACTTTAAGAGTTATGAAATGTGTGTAAATGCGTGAATGTATCACACTGCTGGCGAAAATTTTTTGGACACTGTTATATTTACAGGATTTTGTTTCTACACATTTGTAACGCAAGTTTTCCACCCGTGAAATTTTTATATGAGACTGTCACTGTAGCGAAAACTGCTGTTGTAAATATTTCGGTAAGAAAGGTAAGTGACCGTGACGTAATTCGTTGTGAGCTGCCAGGTGTGCCAGCCGCCTTGAGAAAAAGCCATTATGTGGTAGAAAAAAAAAGGGAGGCCATTATCCTCGCTATTGCCGTTCCTTTGTAGAAAGCATCGTAAATACGACACCCTTAAACTTGAAAACATGATTACACTGTAGAGTTCTTAATTTATGATATTTACTGAAATGAAATGATGAGAAACATTTTATGTCTATTGTCGTGCTAGTTGAAAGATTGTTTACTGCATTATGAAATGCCATATGGCTAGTGAATGACGTTTGACACCTTGCTTTACTCATTTTGTTTAGTATCTAGTTTCTAGCGGCACTGCAGCATTGGTTAAAATAAAATTTTATGGATGTACTAATATAAATATTTTCTGTCTACTGATCGAGTAAATAATAATTTTTTCAAAAAAATGAGGGAGCACAAAAAGACATTTACCTTCACAGGAACTGCATTCGTAATTTTCTTTTCAAGTACTTGGTAACTTTTTTGGTAGAATACCTTCTTGTGGTGCACCACTTTAATTACTTAGACATTAAGATGTGATTATACATTTCCCTTATCTGCATTGTTATCTTTAGTGTACTATTTTTTCTGCTTGAGCTATGTCATGTTTGGGTATAAGTTATTTCATTTTCCGCTGCTGTTTGCCAGGCATAGTGCTACTAAATTTTAATTTGTGTTACTCTGCTAAGTCAGATTTATTTTTCTTGTTTGCTGCACATTGCCTTATATTAGTTGTAATATTGCAATTGTTTTGCTAATTTCTGTAATGCTGCTTCCTTTGCAAATCTGCATTTTCTTGTCATTGCTGTTTGTGTTAATTGTTTTGTGCTGCTGCATTGCCTCGCCCCTTAGTTTAGGATCTGAGCTCAGTAGATTTAAGTTAGCTTAAGAGGGGGTAGACTATATAAGAGAATGAGTTGCAATGAATTGGAAGAAACGCATTGAGAAGTTATACGAAAAAAGTACAGAAAGCAGGTACAGATAGGACCTTTTGGGAATAATGAAGAGCGAAGGGAGATCTCCGAGAAGTAAAGAAAGTGTTTGTGGACCCTTGTGTATTTATGTTCTTCCTGTCTTAACATGTTTATCTGATAAGACTTATGTTGTAGAATGTTTCTAATACTCAGCTACATGAACTATGATGAGGAATACTGTTATCCTCAAATATAATTTGCATTAATAATATGTTATTTACTTTGTAAAGATGTTAGACATTATTAATTCTGTTCTGTTTTAATGCTCATGTGTGAAGTCGATGTTTCAATAATTATTCTGATCTTTTATATATGTACTCATGTCATAATTCCTGTAACACTGATGTATATGTTATTTTCATTCTTTTGTAAAGCCTGTACTACAAATGTTATCTGTATTGTTATGTTCTTTAATGATGTATTTGGTACCTTTGTAATTGTATTCTTATGTTATAAAATTGTAATTGACAACAGTTCATCATATTATTAACTTGTAAGTTCCATTTCACTGCACACGTTTCTGTTGGTCATAGTATAGTATATGGACAATATGTGAGGAGTAGGGACTGATAGTGTTTGCACGTGTGTCAATGATTCAGCAAGGGACTGGATAACAGCATTGCTGGTTCTAAGGACAATTCCAGAAACTTTGTGGGTGCCCAAGTGGTGGTTTATGGACTTGCTATATTGTCCGCAAGACTCTTCGATGGTGATTGTGCTCCTGCACATTTGCAACAGATGGCTGCTGTCCGTCTCTACAAGGACTAAAGTGGGTCTGCGTCTTTGCTGACTCACCAGTACCATTATTTCTACAAGGACTGCAGTGGGTCTGATGGCCCACCAATACCGTAATCTCTACCAGGACTACAGTGGGTCTGCTCTGAGATGACCTACCAATACTCTTCAGAACTTCGATTGGCTCTGCTGTGGGTTTGCTCTGTTGTGGCCCATTACTTGTCTGCATGTCAAGAGTCAGCACTGTCTTTCCGTTGGAAGGACAACACTACTTCTTCAAGACAGCATGGAAATCCACTACTTCTGTGTGCATTTTCTTTTGCTGCTCAGACTTTGAGAAAAACACTGCTATTTTACTGTGATGAACGATCAGGACTGTCTTTATGGACTGTGAGAAAATTATAGCTTTTGACCAACAGTGTATCAATAAGTTTGTGCATTTGATATCTTTGGTATTGTAATTATGAAAAATTTTATCAAATCATTATTGGCCACTGCCCAAAACAATTTGTAAAATTTTTTGTGGGGAGCATGGGGGCTATGTAAGTAGGCTGTTTATGTTTTCTTATTGGTAACGCCACGTAGCGCTCTATATGAAAAATCACTAGCTGTGCTGTGTGCAGTCTGTGGCTAGTTTGCATTGTTGTCTGCCATTGTGGTGTTGGGCAGTGGCAGCTGGATGTTAACAGCACGTAGCATTGCGCAGTTGGAGGTGAGCCGCCGGTAGTGATGGATGTGGGGAGAGAGATGGCGGAATTTTGAAATTCGTAAGACTGTCATGAACTGCTATATATAATATGACTATTAAGTTAAATACAGTGTTTGTTCTCTATTAAAATCTTTCATTTGCTAACTATACCTATCAGTAGTTAGTGCCTTCCTTAGTTTGAATCTTTTATTTAGCTGGCAGTAGTGGCACTCGCTGTATTGCAGTAGTTCGAGTAACGAAGATTTTTGTGAGGTAAGTGATTTGTGAAACGTATAGGTTAATATTAGACAGGGCCATTCTTTTGTAGGGATTATTGAAAGTCAGATTGCGTTGCGCTAAAAAATATTGTGTGTCAGTTAAAGCACAGTCTTGTATAATTCTTCAAAAAGGGGACGTTTCAAATGGTAATGTGAATAATGAAGTGTCTCTTTTGCAGATGATAATAAATGATGATGAATAATTATATGAAGAATATGCTAATATGAATAATGAAGTTTTTCCTTGCAGGTGATGATAGTAATAAAGTTATGGTAATATGAATAATGAAGTTTTTCTTTGCAGATGAGGATAATGATGAAGTTACTATATTTACTGTTAGTTAAGAAATGCTATGTAGTTATTTAAGTATTTGTTGCAGTTCGTTTTGACAGTACGTCTTATGTCGCATGGTATAATGACTGAATGTTTTGGAAAGGACAGCTAGAGTACATACATATTGAGTACACGTTTCATTACCTGTTAATTCGAAGTTCACTACTTTTCAGCATAATATGCGTTTCTTCTTTCAGCTCAATAATCCATTTTGTATTTTTTCTAGGAGATGCTATTCATGAAATTAATGTGCTATAAGCAGTTAGTCGTTAAACCTGTTTCAGTACTTTCATTTTTGTACCCATTTGTGTGTGTCATTCATGAATGTGATCACATATACTCTACTTGTTTCATAACCTTGCTACAGCTGACTCATGACGAATGATGTTACTAATCCTTATTTCCAGCAATAAGTCAAAAGCAAATATTTTCATCCCCCAGCAATTAATTATCGATTACAACGCAATGCATTGTTACCACTAAAAAAAATTTTTTTTTACCAGTCCCAGCTATTACCAGTATACAACCAAATAATGCTACTAGTTCTAAATATAATGCAAATTTCTCAGATGTATAGAATCCATTATATCTATGTATTATTGGACCACAGACCTTGAGTAATAGTTACAGTGTGTTACATTTTAAATATGTCCTATGTCACTTGAATGATGAGTTCTGAGTAATACTGAATGATGTTTTCTAACCACAGACCTTGAGTAATAGTTACAGTGTGTTACATTTTAAATATGTCCTATGTCACTTGAATGATGACTTCTGAATAATACTGAATAATGTTTTATAAAACGATATGAATACTTTGTAACTGGCCTATGAGAGCCAAAAATTACTTTAAATATGTCGTATGTCACTTGAATGATGAAAAATGTTTTGTAATATTCAATACTTGCTATATGTTTAGTAACTGGCCAATGAATGCCACTATTTCTTATATTTTAAATTTGTCTTATATCACTCACATCATATCATATATGAATACTTTGTAACTGGCCAATGAGTGCCAATAATTATTTTAAATATGTTGTATATGTTTAGTAACTGGCCAATGAATGCCACTGTTTCTTGTATTTTAAATTTGTCTTATGTCACTCACATGATATCATATATGAATACCAGTAGCTTGATGCTACACTCATTAGCTCCTGTTTTAAATGATGACTTCTGAATTATACATAAAAATGGTTTGTAACTGGCCAATGAGTGCCAATGATTACTATAATTAGATGAATTATGTAAATGCTATACCATTAATTAACTCTTGTTTTGAATGATCACTTCTGAACAATGCATAATAAATGGTTTGTAACTGGCCAATTAGTGCCAATATTTACTGTCATCAGATGACTTATGAATAATTTTCTGTAATACTCCATACATAGTACAGAAATATTTAGTAACTAGCCAATGAGTGCCAACAATTACTCAAATTGGTTGATAGACTAGTGTAATTCTCAATGATGATTAGCATAAGACTTAATGTCCTTCACCTTCTGACTTATTTACCAGAAATTACTGCAATATCCGTTTGTCCTGTCCATCCTCATGATCATGGAGCACTATATTTGGTTCTTTTACTAATTCTACGTTGGTGAAAGAGTATGGATTCAACAAGAATGTGGTGTTGACACATCATGCTGTCCACCACCTTGAACGATGGAGATGTTATTATAGTCCCACTTTTTGGTGTACCTAATGTACTACCAAAATGATAACATTAAATATTAATACGACATTTCAGTGTCTTGGCTACACTGATTAATACCTCAGGGAAGAGAACTTCTGATTGTCTCACTTGGTGTTGAGATTCTGTAGGAAGATATGGAGTTTCAGTGCAGCTACGTGCAACTTGCTGTGCTACAACCATGATGCAATTCTTCCCTTTCCTATCCTAGTTCTTGTTAATTGTTAAAAAATATATACAGTGCGTGTGCACTTTATGTCATTTGTTAATATGTTTTGTACTCATTGCGTATACATTTTGTCATTTCTTGATATGTTCTGTACTCAGTGCATGTGCACTCTATTTCATTTCATGTTCTGCACTTATATATATATATGCATATACTCTGTGACTGTAGACTTAGTTAATTAAGTAGATTATAGAAAAATTTGTTGCTCGTGGCAAGTCCAGTTTACTCACCATCGCTGCCAATTTTTTGCCCCCCCCCCCCCCTCCAGTGGAGGGTTATGTAAGAGATCCGAGCAGATGTAATTTCGATGTATTGCTCATACGCTGCCTGCAATATGCAAGGTATAAGAGAATGACCAGAGAGCAGTGTTGACTGCAGTACGAACTGTGCAGCTGTAGCAGTAAGTTGTTGCTAGTCTGCAGTCTGCTCTGGTCTGGTCTGGTGCATCGTGTTGGCTGGGCCGGTCGCGGCGCAGCGATGCCGGAGCCTGAGTATTACTGTATAAGGTAAAAAGCGGCCTCGCGCATATGTAGTAATGTCATCTGAAGTCCCATGTAAATGTTTTAAAAATCTCGTAATAATAATCTTTCTAATAAAAAGTAACTTTTAACAACCATTCATATCAATTTAAAGAATTTAATAATTTCTCCCATCCATGATCATCCCGATTGTTGCAAAAGAAAAATCAGTTGCTTCCTTTCATAAATGATAAATCTATCGGCCAGCATTGCACAGCGCTGTGCCAGAAAACATTATTTTAAGAGCAGATATATATGCGTTATCTGGCGACTTCATTGAGGTAACAAGTTTTCTCTTTTTTATTCAGAATGATCTTTCAGGGCCATGACGCAGCACTGCTGACGCCCAAAATTTACCAGGTTAAATTCACAGTCAATTATTGAAAAGTTGTAAGTGAGTGACAATTTAATTGAGAGGTTAGTTACATTGTATTATCACCAGGTTACTGAATTAATTTTTTTTTTTTGTTGGTACGTTTCACTGAATGTGAACGGCATAATTATAATTTTTTACTGTTGAGTGGTTTAGGAAATTTTCTGTTTTGAGGTTACACTAAACGTGAATATTATTTATGTTAATATTTTTTGTTGAGAAGTTGCGGTGAATTATTTTGTGGGGAGGTTACAATATCCTCCTTCAAGTCACTATTCATTCTGTGCAACTGCTCTGACAACACTTTTGCTGTCTCTGGGTGAAATACAATGTCATCGGCGGACTTTAAAGTTTTTATTTCGTCTCCCTAAGCTAAAATTACCACTCAATTTCTTTTCTCTGGTTTCCTTTACTGCTTGTTCAATGTACAGACTGAAAACCATCAGGGGCACGCTACAACATTTACTCACTCTCTTCTCAACCACTGCTTCCCTTTCAGGCTCCTGGACTCCTATGATTGCCATCTGGCGTTTGTATAAGCTCTAAATAGCATTTTGCTCCCTGTCTTTCGCCCCTGCTACCTTCAGAATCTCAAAAAGAGTACTCCAGTCAACATTATCAAAAGCTTCCTCTAGTCTAGAAATGCTGTTAACTTAGGTTGCATTTTCTTAATGAGTCTTCTAAGATGTCTGTATTGCTTCGCTTTTTCTTCCATTTGTCTGTAATCCACACTGATCTTCCTCGAGGTCGGCTTCTGCTATTTTTTCCACGATTCTGTAAATAATTCATGTTAGTATTTTGCAGCCATGATTTATTAAACTGAGGGTTTGGTAATTTTCACACCTGTCAGCAACTGCTTTTCTGGGAGCTATAATTATTAGGTATTTCTCGAAGACTGAGGGTATTTCACCTGTCTTATACGTCTTACACACCAGATGGAAGAGTGGCTGGCTCTCCCAAGGCTGTCAGTAGCTCTGACGGAATATTATATAGTCCTGGGGACTTGTTTCAACATAGTTCTTGCAGTGCTTTGTCGATTTCTTCTCTCAGTATGATATCTCTTATCTTCATCTACTTCCTCTTCAATTTCTTTAAACTGCCTTCCATTTCATGTTGAAAGGTGGCTGCACTGAGTCACAGCGCCAGAGATTGCGCCAAAGATTATTATTCCGCCGCCTCCACTGGTGCAGAAGTAGTTCAAAGGATGTCGAGGGCAGTTG
Source organism: Schistocerca americana (assembly GCF_021461395.2). Taxonomy (NCBI): domain Eukaryota; kingdom Metazoa; phylum Arthropoda; class Insecta; order Orthoptera; family Acrididae; genus Schistocerca; species Schistocerca americana. The sequence goes on along the minus strand of NC_060123.1, from coordinate 382,636,270 downwards.
TTGTTCTGCTGGGCAAGAGAGCAGATGTTTTTCGGTTGGTGTAATTTATAGATGGAAGAAGTTGCAGTTGTCAGAGTGTATTTGAAAAAGGAGGTGGGCGAGTTCGAGTCTCGGACTGGCACACAGTTTTAATCTTCCAGGAAGTTTCATATCAGCGCACACTCCACTGCAGAGTGAAAATCTCATTCTCGAGATGGACTTTTGATTTATGATGCTGATGTAATGGAAAATTTTCGTAAATATATAATGAGTTAAAAACTTATTACAGTTTTCTTTAATGACAATGCCTCTTGCTCACAGGTACAGTCAAATCAAATGGTTCAAATGGCTCTGAGTACTATGCGACTTAACTTCTGAGGTCATCAGTCGCCTAGAACTTAGAACGAATTAAACCTAACTAACCTAAGGACATCACACACATCCATGCCAGAGGCAGGATTCGATCCTGCGACCGACAGGTACAGTCAACAAGGCATCTGGTTCGTGTTCATTTATTAGAAATGGTTCAAATGGCTCTGAGCACTATGGGACTTAACATCTATGGTCATCAGTCCCCTAGCACTTAGAACTACTTAAACCTAACTAACCCAACGACAGCACACAACACCCAGTCATCACGAGGCAGAGAACATTTATTAGACTTGTCATTCTGGTTTCTATGTGCAGTTATAGTATTTCTGGTTTTTCAATTTAATTGTAAATGGTGTTTAAAATATTTTGTCGTATTGAGAGGGATATGAGCCAGGTACATGTACGTTGAGTCACACTACCACATACAGAACAGTTACACTTGTACATTGTTGTTTCGTAGCTTTTCTAGTTGCAGGGAACTTAATTAATCAATTGTGTTAATGGAAATTCCTTGTCATTCTCAATTTTTATTTTATGCAGTCAGATTGCGTGCTAATAATAGTCAGGGCCAACCGGTTACGAAACTTCGTAACCGGTCACACAGCTACTAAAATTATTGCACTTCTCTTTAATTAAGCCCCCATGCAATGTCTCTTGCATTGACCCACTACATACTCCTTCCACCTTTCAGCTTTTTATTCTTTGCTTACTACTGGTTTCCCATCTAAGCTCTTGATCCTTCTCTTCCGTACAAAGGCTTCTTTAAATTTCCTGTAGGCGGCATCTGTGTTTCCTACAGTGAAATATGCTTCTAAGTCCTTACATTTGTCCTCTAGCCACTCTGTGTAGCCATTTTGCACTTCTTATCAATCACATTTTTTCACCACCATTTGCTGCATTTTTATATTTTCTCTCTTTCACCCGTTACATTCAATATTTCCAATGTTATCCAAAGGTTTCTACCACCATTTGTCTTTTACCTATTTGATCATCGGCTGCCTTCACTGTTTCATCTCTTAAAACTACCTGTTCGTCTTCTACTGCATTCCTTTCCCCTGCTCTAGTCAAGCGTTTTCCAATGCTCCCTCTGAAACCCTCAACAACCTCTGGTTCTTTCAACCTATCCAGGTCCCATCTACTTAATGTCTCATATTTTTGCAATTTCTTTAGTTCTAATCCACAGTTAATTGTGATCCAGGTCCACATCTGCCCCTGTAAATGTCTTACAATTTAAAATTTTCTTCCTAAATTTCTGTCTTAGAGTATGTAATCAATCTGAAAGCTTCCGATGGGTCCGAATCTCTTCCACGTATAAAAGCTTTTTCATGATTCTTAGACCAAGCGATAGCGATGATTAAATTATCCTCTGCCAAAATTGTGCCTTACCGCTTGCTTTCTCATTTCCATCCCCAGACCATATTCTACCACCACCTTTCTTTCTCTTCCTTGTCATACTGTCGAATTTCACTCCCACATCAAAATTAAATTTTCATCTCTCATAACTGTCTGAATAATTCCTTTTATCTCATCATACATTTCATGAATAACCTCATCATCTGCGGAGCTAGTTGGCATATAAATTTGTACAACTATGATACGCATAGGCTTCCTGTCTGTATTGGCTACGATAATGCATTCAATGTGCTTTCATAGTTGTGTACCCGCACTCCTATTTTGTTATTCGTTATTAAAGAAAATGGTTCAAATGGCTCTGAATACTATGGGACTTAACATCTGAGGTCATCAGTCCCCTAGAACTTAGAACTACTTAATCCTAACTAACCTTAGGACACCTCGCACATCCATGCCCGAGGCAGGATTCGAACCTGCGACCGTAGCGGTCGCGCGGATCCAGAGTGAAGCGCCTAGAACCGCTCGGCCACAAAAACCGGCTTCATTATTAAAGCTACTCCTGCATTATCCCTATTTGATTTTGTATTTGTAGCCCTGTATTCACCTGATCAGGTGTCCTGTTCCCTCTGCTACCGAACTTCATTAATTCCCACTACTTCTAGCTTTAGCCTGTCCACTACCCTTTTTAAATTGTCTGATGTACCTTCCCGAGTCAGTGATCTAACGTTCCACACTCCCATCTTTAGAACGTAAGTTTTGTTTCTCCTGATGCCGGCATAGCGTAATTGCTAAAACTGACTACTGTGTTAAATATTACTGTACGTCCGTGTGAATATGGCTCAGTCAGTGACTGTAATATTAATTTCATTCCGTCTTCTGATGACATGCAGAATGTGTCTGAACTGCTCTGAAAGTAGTACTCCGTGCCTTGTGAAATCTCAAAGACCATGATTTATCGACTGACGGTCAGAACTAGCTGCAGGCATGCGGCAAGCTGTTCATTGTTATCCATTATTATCTCTTCTTAGCTTCTTGTAGCTCACTGTCATAATTTGTTACTTGCTACAGTTTTTGTGTTAATTACCAGGGCCGGTTGCTCTCCGCCTTTCCCTCGTACATTCTCACCTGCGTCAACTTTCGCTACCAATTACCCTAAGCACAGTATACAATTCCTGCGTTTGGGCGTCAAAGCAACACCTTATAAAAAGGAAAACCCATGTAGGTAGTGTGTGACGTCACAAAATGGTGTCGTGCATAAGCAACACAGCAACATTCACATTACACGCTATTTACAGTAAAGGAGTTTGTTCGTGAGTGTGGTCACTATCCCACTGAGTGTGATCAGTTTTTCTTTACTTTGTATGCGCTACACTGAACGATCTGAGTCTGTTCGATCAACTTACGATCTTCTTTTTACTACTAAAATGCCTTTCAGTGGTTCTGTGCTGACTTACAGAAGAAATTGCTACAGGGTCAAAATGTATTTAAATTTCTGAAGATATAAACAATGAGGAAACAATGGTTATCAAGGATTGACAAAGAGAACTTCACTACTCATTCAACTTCAAGGATTTTTTTAAGATCTAAGAAGATGTTAATTATAATGACGAGGAGTACAGTTTATCGTCATTGTAAGTGAATGTTATCCAGAAGCCTCTTCCAAAACGATAGCTTCCTTACATTCACATGGCACTACATTCCCTTCTTAGTATTTGTTGCTAGTAACATAAATCGGTCTGGCTTTAGTATCTAGTATTGTTTTCTGCTGCGAAACTTTCAGTAAGTTCTCGTTGAAAACCGACAAGAAATTTATTACGGGTCTACCCAGTAAACAAAAACTAAATGAAGAGTAGCTACTATATCAACACATTTCCCATACATTAGGCTATCTGTAGCAACTTGATGTTTAAAACTCATGTGAATAATCCAGTGCACAACGTTCTGAACGAACAATGCTACTGATCGTTCATTGCACAAGTAGGCTAACTATTTTTCACGCAAATTATCGATAGAGTTCACCAAATGGAAAAGTCCGTGAGTAGGTGACTGTATCAAATGGAAAGTCAGGCATGATTTTTTCTTTTAGTTTCAAGGATTGTCCTTCAGCAGATACAAATATAAAAAGTATGTGAACACATGTGTAAAGTATTGAACGTATATCTTATCAGATGGCTGTGCAAACTGTCCCAATTTCTGGGTCTGAATTTCCGGTACGATTAACTGGCAAACACTTCATTCCTAAGTACATCGTTAAATTGCTTGAAAATTACTGTGTGCATGGATTTCTACTATTGGATTTCTACTATTGTGCAGCCTATAAGTGGCAGTTTTTTAGCAATCTTCACTCTGTCAGTTTCTGTGGCTGAATTAGGAATTCAGCTTTGAAATAATAGTTAAAACACAGAATTACGAAAAAAGGACCCCACAGATTTTCCATGAAAATACTATAAATTAAAGCAGTTCATAATTTAACAGCATACAAAAATTTTTGATGTACAAATACATGCACTACTTGCAGTAATTATGTTAATTTCTTCCACAATAGCTTCAATGGAACATGTCTCCACGTGTCTACTGTCAGGATTTGTGTTATTGTTGTTGTCTGTCACAATGAGTGTGGCTGTGTATGTCGGAGGGTCCCCTTCCCCATGTTTTAGATTTGCATTGCATAGCTCTCTGTCTTTGAGACGTGAGTCTTGTTGTGTCCTTACAGCGCGACTCTAACTTCATATATGCAGAGCAGTTACACAGTCTTAATACAGCCAGTACCAGAAAATCATCTCCTGATCGTTCATGGCCATCTCTTGCAGTTCTCAGATAAAGTTTGCTAAGAAATATAAACTCCTTGTTTAAAATATCTGGATGCGCAATTCCCATTATGTATTCATTTTTGTTTACAGGTGCGCCACATTTATTCTGAGAAGACAGACGTTCTTTGGAAAACACAAATTTGACATCAAATAACAATATGAATAGCACCCCTTGAAAACAGCGTTTGCAGCCATGTGTAGTTCCTTTCCCAAAGGAAAAGGGCAGACGTGAATGGCTACAGGATAAAAAGTTAAGTGAAAATGAACAATTAAAAGCTTCGTTATAGTGCTATATGTGTACTGAAAAGGGCTGTGGTGACGCCTTGGCTTCAGTTCTGCGGTAGTGAAACATGTCGTATTTCAAATCATTTCATCTGAATAGTCGGTACAAACTGATTCGTAGATAATTAATTTGGATATGATTTTGCAGTGCCTGTGTTGACCAGAAAAACTATGGAATGGCCTTTTCGCAACTGCAGTCGTTATGAAATACATGAAATGTATTCGCAGTTGCGAATCTGGACAACCATCAGCTGTATAAGTTAAGGACGACAACAAAAATTTGTGCCGGACTGGACCGGAATCTTGATTTCCCGTTTTGCACGAGCGCTCCTCTTAACTGCTTTGGCTATCCGCGCACAACTCACGGCCAGATCCAAAGTTCCATACACTGTCGTTCCTCGGTCGCAGCCTATACTCCTATGCACATTACGTAATACCTGTACAGGAAGGACATTGTAATTGAAAGTCTCTGCCTCGTATAGGCGGATAAATACAGTATTGCAGTTCCTGTTTTGATAAGAAGAGCGCAGCAATTTTCCCTCGGACAGTCTTCCAGTTTCAGTAGTATTTACAAAATATCTTGTGTGTTCATTGGTATCACTCCCTCTTTTTTACATGTTTTAAAGTCCACTGCTTTTTCCTCCGTTGGTACCGGAGGTTGAAGTCGAGATAAACATGGCTGCACATTTACTTTTTGCAATTTCTAATTTATTGGTTTACAAACTCCTTTTCCTTTCGTAGTATTTATGAACTTTTGCGCAGTACTCCACTTTTGTCAACATCACAAAAGCTTTCGTAGAAATCGACTGTAGTTTCAGCTCAGCGCTTGTGTAAACATATCTTTTTCTCCCACGTCAACCTCTGCTAACAATGAATGGAAAAACAGTGGACTTTACGATATGTACACGAGAGAGAAAGACACTAGTGACCACAGAAGATAATTTATAAATATATGCGGAACGCACCTACTGAATAGAATCTCTTAAATTGCAATAAACTAAGGTGGAAAAAAACAATAAACGTAAATCTGGAAATAACAACAAATTGCACGAAGCTTAAGACGGGGGAAGAACAATTATAATTAGTACATAGCATCTGCTGCGGAAGATCGTTATACAAGTAAACGTAGAACATCATTTTATTTACAGAAAGAAGTTCAGCTTCGCTCGTAATGTCATCTGCAATTTTTACTGAACTGCAGATGTAGAATTGAACTCACAGCGCAGCTATCATCATTGCAATAAATACAAACAATACAAGAATCACACACAGAAGCACCACACTGATCAAACGCCATGGCACACTTGTACACAATTACAATTCTACAACTGCATACTGTTGTAACTAATCGATTAGATTGAACGAAATTGTGATGACAGATATTCCATTCTAACTCACGTACGTACAAGTATCAGTCCAACTGCGGCCGCTGATTACAAATCCGTAATCTAACCTCGGTTTATGTCGTTCTGGATAACCAACGCCCTCTATTTCTTAACCATATGTAAATGCATGATTTTTAAACACAAAAATAGGAAGTATTAATACAGGAATTTAAAATGCAATTTCTTGTAAAAATGTAGGAAATTCAAATAACGATTTAAAAAAAATACAAGTTTGTTTAGCGGTATATAAATTCAGAAAGCTTTTTGAAAAGTGTTACATTACACTGAATCACTGATCATGAAGTACATTGGAATGTTAAACTTAGTCTCCATAAAACATTGGCCAATGATTAACAGGTAGGAGTAAAATCATGATTAACTATTCTTATCCTAACTGCATAGTTTAAATGTAAATCATAAACGTGATGGTGCACATATAGAGATGCCATGTGCTGAAAGTTTGAAACAGGTGTCCTAGAGCACTGCGAATGAGATGCACAGAAAAATGTGTATAAATTGTTTATAAACTAATCTGAATCAACACGAATGGCTCACACTGATTTTAACAACCAGGTCGAAAGCAACCATCTTACCTATCACCATCCCAGTGACATCATCCACACTTCGTCCTTCCCTCAGAACGCCATTACTGACACCTTGGAGGCCCAGGTTCCTACTAAAACCATCCACCCCCACTTTCCCACTCTCCCTCCACGGGCGGTCCTCCTCCATAAACCCCGGCGCCTATATCTCTCCTCCCTGCGTACTGGTGTCAGGGATATACTCCGCCACCACTGGCAAATACAGCGACATGTTTGGAACCTCACTACAACAAAGAAACGTTGGTATTGGCGTCAGACCTGTACATGACTCAGTTCCACCCTTCCTATAAACTACTCCAGTACTGTTTGGCCTTCCATCACCTTACTGGTTTCCAATCCACACTCCATTACCCATTTCTCCATAAAGACCACCCACTTCCCGACACAGTCAGTAACGCCAACGACTTTGCTTCCCACCTTTCCGAGGTCTCCTCCTCCTTGATGATCCCCACTCTGATTATTCCCTTTTACCCACTGTAATGGAATGCGCCGATACCTCGGTCGCTCCACTTGCTCCCAGTCTCCAGTACTTGGGGCAGTTCCCCCCTCTGACATAAACACTCCAATCACAGCACAAGACATTAAACTTATCCTCAATCAAGATGCAGGACAGGCCTGGTCACAGCGGTGTCACCTACTGCTACCTCAGAGTACCTACTGACCCTTCTCCTTCCTGTCTTTGCCAATTTTATACATCATCCTCTCCACTGGCTTCTACCCCGATCTGTGGAAGACATTCAGCGTTCTCTTATTCCACAAACCCAACAAACCCCCTTTTGTCCACCTCTACCTGTTGTCCAAACTGCCTCGCCTCTCTCTTCAGAAAGGTCTTTGAATCTGGCTTCTCCCATCATATCCATCACCACCTTAATCAACACCACCTCGTCCCCCTTACCCAGTCTGGCTTCCGATCCTACTTCTCTGCTGAAGACCAATTTCCTAACATTGTCCAACTTATCTCTCCCTAACTTAATTCTGGTCACTCCGCCATTTTTGTTTCCCTCGACCTCCAAAATGCTTATGACTGCATGTGGCATCCCAGTCTCCTCTTTAAACTCCAAATCTATGCACTGCCTATCAGTTTTGTCCATCTGGTCTCCTTCCTCTCAGACTGTCCTTCCTACGTCATCCTCTATGATACTAACTCCCATATCTTTTACCCCACTGCTGGCATTCCCCAAGACGCTGTTCTCTCCCATCTCTATCTCCTATACACAGCTGATATGCCTGTGCCACCCCCAGCTCTACACCTCCTCCAAGATGCTGATGACACTACCTTCCTGTCTCTCTATCCTACCCTTCCACAGTCCCAACACACCCTCCAAACACACCTTCACCAGTTCACCACTTGGTGCAACCAGTTGTTCCTTCATATCAACCCCTCCAAGGCACAGGCATTCATCACAATCTGCACCACCCATTCCTTCCATCTCGATGATTTCTACCTAACCATTTATGGTTGTCCATCCAGCTCAACCCACCCTGAGGTACCTTGGCCTCACCCTCGACCTTCATTGTAGCTGGACGCCTCACCTCCTGACCAACCAGCAGGAAGCCGATACCCGCTTCTGCCTCCTGAAACTCCTGTCCAGATGGGCATGGTGATTTCATCTTTCCACCATTCTCCACACCTGCAAATCCCTAATGCATCCTATCTTCTGTTATGCCAGCGTTGCCTGGATCTCCACCTTCCCCTCCTTTACAAGGCCCTCCCAATCCTAGAACGCCACACACGCTCTGCCTTGTCTTCTGTATCTGCCTTCTGTCCACCACACAACTACTGTATGACCTCATCCTCTCACCCCACCTCCTCCTCCCCTCCAACATATTTGAATCCTTTACACTGACAATAGGCTTGATTCTTCCCCACCCCCTGTTGTCCTCCTTCCTCTCCCCCCTCTGCATGTTGCCACGCCTCTATCGCTGTATCCTTCCCTCTCTTCACCTCCACACACTTCATCTCCCACATCAGGGCAACTTCCAGCACCTCCCCCTCCCAGATGATGATCTTTGCCGTGATATCTACTATTCTTACCGACTGTAGCTGGTCCTGCGAACCCCTCTCCTCAGTGCCACCCTTTTTCCTCTCTCCTCCTTCTGACAGAGTGGTTTTTCGTCTCTGCTGAGTCACTGCACTCCCTCCTCAGCCTTTTCCCTCTCCCATCCTTCTCTCCCTGACCCCATTTATCATGCCCCCACCCCTTCTTCCCTTCCCTCCTACCCGCTTTAGCACTGCACATTCCTCCTTCCTTCCCTTCTGCCTCATATGCTCAACCCTGGCAGATCCTCACAGTTTATCCTTTGTGATCAGTGTGCTACATCACAACGCGATAGCAACGGTGAAGTCACTGATTACTGTTCCACTACAGCAGAGTTATTAAACTCTCCTTCACCAAAGAAGACGAAGTAAATATTCCTGAATTCCAATCAAGAACAACTGCCAAGATGAGAAACATAGAAGTAGATGTCCTCGGTGCAACAAAGCAGCTTAAATCATTTAATAAAGGCAAGGCCTCTGGTCCAGGTTGTATACCAGTCAGGTTCCTCTCAGAGTATGCTGATAAAATAGCTCCATATTTAGCAATTATATACAATGACCTGCTCACAGAAAGATACGTATCTAAAGACTGGAAAATTGCTCAAGTCACACCAATACCCAAAAAGGGAAGTAGGAGTAATCCACTGAATTACACGCCTGTATCACTAACGTCGATTTTCAGTAGGGTTTTAGAACATATACTGTATTCGAACATTATTAAGTACCTGGAAGAAAACGATTTATTAACATATAGTCAGCACGGACTAAGAAAATATCGTTCTTGTGAAACGCAACTAGCTCTTTATACTCATAAATTAATAAGTGCTATCGACAAGGGATGTCAAATTAATTCGATATTTTTAGATTTCCAGAAGGATGTGCAACTGGATTCGTGATTTCCTATCAGAAAGGTCACAGTTCGTAGTAACAGACGGAAAGTCATCGAGTAAAACAGAAGTAATATCCGGCGTTTCCCAAGGAAGTGTTATAGGCCCTCTATTGTTCCTGATCTATATTAACGACATAGGAGACAATCTGAGTAGCCATCTTAGATTGTTTGCAGGTGATGATGTCATTTACCGTCATGTAAAGTCATCGGGTGATCAGAACGACTTGCAAAATGATTTAGATAAGATATCTGTATGGTGCGAGAAGTGGCAATTGACCCTGAATAAAGAAAAGTGCGAAGTTATTCACATGAGTACTAAAAGATATCAGCTAAATTTCGATTACGCGATAAGTCACAAAAATCTGAGGGTTGAAAATTCAACTAAATACCTAGGGATTACAATTACAAATAACCTAAATTGGAACGAAAATTTCGGTTACGCTATAAGTCACAAAAATCTGAGGGCTGTAAATTCAACTAAATACTTAGGGATTACAATTACAAATAACCTAAACTGGAACGGAAATTTCGGTTACACGATAAGTCACAAAAATTTGAGGGCTGTAAATTCAACTAAATACTTAGGGATTACAATTACAAATAACCTAAATTGGGACGATCACATAGATAATATTGTGGGTATAGCAAACCAAAGACTGCGATTCATTGGCAGAACACTTAGAAGGTGCAACAGGTCTACGAAAGAGACTGCTTAAACTACGCTTGTCCGCCTTATTCGGGAGTAGTGCTGTGCGGTGTGGGATCCGCATCAGGTGGGACAGACGTATGACATCGAAAACGTACAAAGAAGGGCAGGTCGGTTTGTATTATCGCGAAATAGGGCAGACAGTGTCACAGACATGGTAAGTGAATAGGTGTGGCAATCATTAAAACAAATGCGTTTTTCGTTGCGACGGGATCATCTTATGAAATTTTAATCACCAGTTTTCTCCTTCCATTGCGAAAACATTCTGTTGGCACCCACCTACATAGGGAGAAATGATCATCATGATACAATAAGAGAAATCAGGGCTCGCACGGAAAATTTAAGTGCTCGTTTTTCCGCGTGCTGTTCGAGAGTGGAACGGTAGAGAGACAGCATGAAGGTGGTTCATTGAACCCTCAGCCAGGCACTTTATTGTGACTAGCAGAGTAATCACGTGGATGTAGATGTAGATTGTCTCCGGTGCTGTTCTACAGTGTAGTCAAGTGCTGTGATTTTAATGGTGTGTTGAAATTGTAGATAGTACTGCTATCCATGGTCATTCTGATCCATGCCGCCCATTGTATGGCTGTTTTATCATTTTAAAACTTTTTATGCTCTGGCTGTACGTTGCCTTGTGTCTTTTAATTCTTACAGTATGTGGTTTTTTGTGTAAAATACTTTTTAGAATTCTATCTCGAATTTTACAGACACCACCTTTTGTATGCTCTCTTCCATTATGTTCCCCCTTTTTATATCTATGTTCCGCCATATTTTCTCTTTTATGTTTTCTTTTAAATGTCTTCCTGTTTCATACTTGTACTATCTGTTGCTGCCAGCCTGTCCCAGATGGGGAACTGAAATTCAATAAAGAAAAGATTGAATACGTCTCTCCTGAGTCTTCATCATGCCCTGTGCCAAGAAGGTGTTTTCGATTGCTACTTGTTCATTGAGCAAGAAAGCACCGCCTACTCCAATAACTCCAGAAATCTACCTTTCTCACGCCTTTGAAGTGTTACTTACATAATTATGCCCATAGTTTCTCCACTGTAGCTGATAATATCTAAATCTGATATCTGTATGATTTCTGATATGGATAAAAACTAAAAAATGCCTTCCTACGTTTGCTTGGGTGATTTGAGTAAACATGTAAAACACCATCAGCGCAGCTGTCTTTCCCGCAAATACCAGCGGTAATTTTCCTCTCCTTCATTCCTAGTATTTGAAGCTACAAACTTCATAAACTTACTATAAATTTCATTTGTAAATTTCATTTTCTCCTGAAAATTATTAAACTGCATAACAGTTTTGTTAATATCATGTCCACTGCCTTTTATTGTTAAAAGTGTATCATTTGCATACCTGAATTAATAAACAGTTCTAAGTGTCAAGTCGGGATTGTCATGAAAAAATCTTTTTTCCAAGTAGTTAATAAAAATATCTGCTAATATGCCAGAAAATAAGCCTCTTGTACTGATTTAATCTTTTTCGAGGTAACTTCCTCATTGAATACCAAATAAATATATTTTTGGATTAGGGGCAGCAGGTCAATAAATCTGTCAATCTAGTCCATGAACTTGTTATAGTAATTTCAACTTTAGCCTGAACTGGTATATTTGTGTATCAGTTAACTGTATCCAATGATACTTATTGCGTTTCTGTTGTTATTTGTACATCACGAATATTATTAACCAATGCGTAACTGTTTCTGCCTGATCATAAGGTCATTACAGCATCCCTGAATATGGAAGTTAATAGGAATATAAAAAAAGGGAGGAAGGTTTATCTGTTTAGCAAGAGTAATAGAAGGCAGATTTCAGACTACCTAACAGATCAAAACGAAAATTTCTGTTCCGACACTGACAATGTTGAGTGTTTATGGAAAAAGTTCAAGGCAATCGTAAAATGCGTTTTAGACAGGTACGTGCCGAGTAAAACTATGGGGGATGGGAAAAACCCACCGTGGTACAACAACAAAGTTAGGAAACTACTGCGAAAGCAAAGAGAGCTTCACTCCAAGTTTAAACGCAGCCAAAACCTCTCAGACAAACCGAAGCTAAACGATGTCAAAGTTAGCGTAAGGAGGGCTATGCATGAAGCGTTCAGTGAATTCGAAAGTAAAATTCTATGTACCGACTTGAGAGAAAATCCTAGGAATTTCTGGTCTTACGTTAAATCAGTAAGTGGCTCGAAACAGCATATCCAGACACTCCGGGATGATGATGGCATTGAAACAGAGGATGACACGCGTAAAGCTGAAATACTACACACCTTTTTCCAAAGCTGTTTCACAGAGTAAGACCGCACTGCAGTTCCTTCTCTAAATCCTCGCACAAACGAAAAAATGGCTGACATCGAAATAAGTGTCCAAGGAATAGAAAAGCAACTGGAATCACTCAACAGAGGAAAGTCCACTGGACCTGACGGGATACCAATTTGATTCTACACACACTACGCGAAAGAACTTGCCCCCCTTCTAACAGCCGAGTACCGCAAGTCTCTAGAGGAACGGAAGGTTCCGAATGATTGGAAAAGAGCACATGTCGTCCCAGTCTTCAAGAAGGGTCGTCGAGCAGATGCGCAAAACTATAGACCTATATCTCTGACGTCGATCTGTTGTAGAATTTTAGAACATGTTTTTTGCTCCAGTATCATGTCGTTTTTGGAAACCCAGAATCTACTATGTAGGAATCAACATGGATTCCGGAAACAGCGATCATGTGAGACCCAACTCGCTTTATTTGTTCAAGAGACCCAGAAAATATTAGATACAGGCTCCCAGGTAGATGCTATTTTTCTTGACTTCCGGAAGGCGTTCGATACAGTTCCGCACTGTCGCCTGATAAACAAAGTAAGAGCCTACGGAATATCAGACCAGCTGTGTGGCTGGATTGAAGAGTTTTTAGCAAACAGAACACATCATGTTGTTATCAGAGGGCGCGCCACAGGGGAGTGTTATGGGACCATTGCTTTTCACAATATATATAAATGACCTAGTAGATAGTGTCGGAAGTTCCATGCGGCTTTTCGCGGATGATGCTGTAGTATACAGAGAAGTTGCAGCATTAGAAAATTGTAGCGAAATGCAGGAAGATCTGCAGCGGATAGGCACTTGGTGCAGGGAGTGGCAACTGACCCTTAACATAGACAAATGTAACGTATTGCGAATACATAGAAAGAAGGATCCTTTATTGTATGATTATATGATAGAGGAACAAACACTGGTAGCAGTTACTTCTGTAAAATATCTCTGAGTATGCGTGCGGAACGATTTGAAGTGGAATGATCATATAAAATTAATTGTTGGTAACTTGGGTACCAGGTTGAGATTCATTGGGAGAGTCCTTAGAAAATGTAGTCCATCAACAAAGGAGGTGGCTTACAAAACACTCATTCGACCTATACTTGAGTATTGCTCATCAGTGTGGGATCCGTATCAGATCGGGTTGACGGAGGAGATAGAGCAGATCCAAAGAAGAGCGGCGCGTTTCGTCACGGGGTTATTTGGTAATCGTGATAGCATTACGGAGATGTTTAACAAACTCAAGTGGCAGACTCTACAAGAGAGGCGCTCTGCATCGCGGTGTAGCTTGCTCGCTAGGTTTCGAGAGGGTGCGTTTCTGGATGAGGTATCGAATATATTGCTTCCCCCTCCTTATACCTCCCGAGGAGATCACGAATGTAAAATTAGAGAGATTAGAGCGCGCACGGAGGCTTTCAGACAGTCGTTCTTCCCGCGAACCATACGCGACTGGAACAGGAAAGGGAGGTAATGACAGTGGCACGTAAAGTGCCCTCCGCCAAACACCGTTGGGTGGCTTGCGGAGTATAAATGTAGATGTAGATGTAGAACACTGATTATCATATTGGTAATGTCATTTTACTGTATTTTGTTTCAAATAAAGACATAATTAGCAACTTTGCTAAAAGGCCCACAGCACCCATCAATAACAGGTCGCACTGGGGTTTCTTTCCTGTGAACCTTAAGTCATGCCAAAAGCTTGGATGGATATGGCTACAGTAACCTAAGCTGCTATATCTCTTTTGGTGATAGTATTTCATTACATTTTTTAGCTTATCTTTATGCTTTTTCTGTGGCTTCGCAGTGGATTCCTATCAATTCTTTCGACGCTGTTTTCCTCAAAAACCTATTACTTATGTTTATATATTCATATTTCCCTATAAAGACTACTGATTTCCCTTTATCTGACGTCGTAATTATGCCACCAGCTTCGTTGAGGTTTTCATTTATACTGTCTACAATGTCTACAAGCAGTCTTTCACATTTACTGATATCAAAATGATTTATTGAAGTACGTGCATCAAGACAAAATTTTATTTTATCATGATTACTATTTGAATTACATCTATTTTTTTATGTAAAGAAATCTTAGCGTAGCCCATACTTTAATATATGGGCAATAAAAGTAGAGAGCGTTGGCTATGCAGTATGACTTAATATTACGCTTGTCATAAGGATTATTTTGAATTCTGTGCCCCCAGACCAAATTGTATTTTATTATAATTACTATTTGATTGTCTGTATTTTGTAGTGTAAAAATTTAATGTAACCCATTCCTTTACATATGCGCAACAAACAGAGGGCTTTAGCTATCCAGCATGACGTAAGCGTAGGTTAGCTTTATGGATTTGTAAACAACGGCCTCAGTTGGACTAATAATTTTACATGTCTCAGCTAAGCTGGAATACGTGTCGCCATCATTACGTTCAGTCTACATGAATACTTATAACTGTATGTAACTGTGTAATTGTGATTATGTACAACTGTAGCTTAGCGTTTGCTTATTGCGCTGTTTGTATGTTTGAGTCTAATGTTATTTGTATTTATGGCATTAATGATAGCTGCATCGTCAGTTGAAATCTAGATCTGCATTGCAGTAAAACATACTGGTAACATTAGGACCTTCTTTCTGTCCTGCATAACATCACGGTCGTGGAGCACAGTCATTCGCGTGTAATGGAAAGTGAGTAGATCATTTTGATCAAAACCACTAAAAAGTAATGAACAATTAATCTCAAATAAAACACGTTGTTTCAAAGAGGAAATGTTGCCGCTCCATAAACCATCAGACAGTTCAAATCGATTCCTTTGCTAACTTTTGACCTCTGTATCCCTTCACTGAATAGGTTGCACTGTGACAGACTCTGACTACGCGCGAAGATGTCACAGGCTTTGTTGTTTTAAGAGGTGCTGACGAGGGACCCGGCAAGCGGCTCTTTTGATTGTGATTAGTTCTGCGTATAAATCTTAAGTGGCTACATCGCTGGCGCCAATGTCAGTTTTGCACCCCAAGCCTAAAATCATCCCTATTAATACCATATATATAATTTGGGTAATATATCTTATTGTCTGGTACACAAGAGAGATGAATACAGAAACAGCCAAAGCAGAAAGTTTCACTTTTCACTACAAACTTTCAGGGATGATGGAGAAGGATATACGTGTGTTAGAGGTAAGGTTCCGTGTACCAGAAATGAACGAATCGAAAGGTATAAGCGAAAGACGTTCTGATACCCACGACAGTGGAATATTTGTACCGCTAGTATTGTTTACAAGATTTTAGGGTAGGAAACTGTCAGAGGCGGTAATAAGGAGAAAAACAAGAAAAATGGGTTCTAAAATCAAAATCCTAAGAGCTCTGAGCACTTGTGCAATACAGGTGATGAGTTTCACACTAGTGAAGATGAACAAGTGTCCATTGCTTCTCAGGTATGCATTTCGAAGCCCACGTTTAACAGACATTTCTTTCTTATTTTTTTCCATACCATCACTTATAAAGTGACATATCATACAATCTTAACAACAGTATCGGTACATGCGTTCCAATGGCAGAGGTACCAGAAAGGTTTTTGCTTATAGTTTTCGACTCAATCGTTTCCGAAACAAGGACTCTTACCACAAATTGATGCATTTATCCTACTCCCTCATCCTTGAACGTCTGTAACAACATCACAGCACCCATTATATATATATTTACCGAAGACCCTGCGTAACTCCTGTTACTGCTCATGGTTAAACTTGACTATGTTATACATATAATTATAATATTGACATTGTTTATAAGCTATTTCGAAGAAGATTTTGGTCTGTCTGTATGTTTGGGTTCAGATAACACGAAACTAATCATCAATTAAATAAACAATGAATCTTACAACTGTGGCTGTTGCATTATCGAAATGGTTAACACAAGTTGCTGTCCTGCAATTAATCCAGCTTGCATGAAACCAATGACAAATTATTAGTTAATTGCCACGTACCTTCCAATGTTCATAATTTTACTACACCTTAGCACGCCCTGTGCAAAAGTTCCCAAGAGTATAATACATTTCTGTAGACTCATTCCGGTCTACATCTCACTTTCGATGCATTACCTAGATCTCACATAACTCTTGGCAGAAGCTCCACAGCATTGTCGAAAGCCGAGATATGTTTTATAATACTAGACAAATGCCTAATGTGTTCTATTAGAAAGACTAATTATAAAAATGTTACACGGGATCATTCACTCTTGACAGTATTTCTGACACAGATGAAAGGGTCTATGGGTTTGCACCTAGCCGTACAGTACGTAACAAGTGCTCGGCAGCTGACCTATCTGGGAATGCTGACAATTTGCTTGGTGAGTAGACGTGCGTCCGGCCACAGTGAGCCACAGGGAGTAAGCGACTGGCCGCCGTCCGCAGCGCGCCGTATAACTAGAGCGGCCTCGGGCCCGAATATATCTCCTTCCTTAGCTCACCATGGAGCCTTTCGATACGACCGTATTTTGCCAGTGTTAGGATGTGAGACACAGTGATGATGGGTGCGTATAGCGTGTGTGTTTTATAATCAGTCTTCTGTTAATAAACTGTTCAAACTTACTCCTCGGTGTTCGCGTATTCTGTACCTCAAGGACCCACTGCTTACGAATCCTGACAAATATTTTGATTAAATTATCATCAGGGGCAAAAACACAAACAACCTCCTTATACAAATATATTTATATTTGAAAACCGAAGAAGAAGAGAATCGATTCATTTGAGGTGCGATTTTACAGAAAAATGAAGAAAATTAAGCGTCTGACAACATAAGAAATAAAGAGCTTCGCTTCAGAAAGGACAAGGAAATGAATACCTGTAAAATATTAATTAAGCCTGGGTGACAGAACACGTGTTAAGACAGCAACACGAGACACCCATGCTACTAGAGTGAGCCATAGAGGGCAAAAGCTTTAGGGCAAGACTGATATTGAAATGCTTTCCTCATATAACTGAAAGTGTTGAAGCAGTTAACATGTAGCTTAGCATCTTCTTCCCTGTGTAAGATTAAGCACGAGTTGTAATGACGCAACAAACAGCTGTTGTTGAACACTGCGCAGCAAATAAGAGTTTTAGTTTGCAGTGCACATATGATAGAATAAAAAATGGCCAGTATTACTAAAGAGCTGAATCGACAAAAGAATCCCCAGCATCCTAATTCATAGTTCTTAGGCTGCAGTCAGTGAATCTGAAAACTATTCGTAACTACAATCAGCTTCATGCCTAGTTATAGAAATGTAAATAAAGTTCACTGCCCAATTCATTTAGCTGTGTCTACCATATCTTGCAGAATCGACTAGGAGACGCACTACAAACAGCTTAGCTGAAGAAAAATTTTTCCTGCCAATAGCTAGAGACTTGGCGACATCCCGCAATATATTTGGCAACACTGTGACCTTCGAATTACTTAAAAGAGAGACAGAGAATAATCCTGTTATATCGATTAGGTAATTTCCTGTTATTTTGATTGAATATTCCGAATAGTTCTTACTTATTGCAAGACACAGTGTTAGAAAATTTTTGTTTTTTAATACAGAAAGCTCGTTACAAGCTGAAACTACAACCACTATTATCATCTACATTTCAAACCATCCGTCTTGGCCATAAGTGAGGCAAAGACAAAGGTCCAAGTTACAGTTTTCAGCTAGTTTCATGGCATTATGTTCACCCTTCAGAGGGAAGACTGTGACAGCTGTCAGTTCAAATACTGCTGGAAACAAAATGTTTACTTCCTCTGTGACAAAGGGCTGTATTTAAGCAGATCGAGAATCACTAAAGATATCTTTAGTAAACATTTCTCTCGTAAGTTTTCTTGCTACCTTAATTCAGTACACAGTAGATCTAAAAGTGAAAACTTACCTATTTGCACACTTGTTATTGCTGCTTTTTCTGCTTCTGCGGAGGTAATGTTCAGCTTTTTTGTGAAGAAATAGTTGTAGTGACTTGATTGGGACAATGAATAATTTGTTAACTGTATTTCGTTATGCGTCTGTCCTCAGTGTACATACACTGCTTTTCTGAGTGCTGCTTTTTGGTCACTGCGAAAGACTTCCTTGCTTTTCTTATTTAGAACTGTGTTTTATTCGCAGCTTATGAAATGTCTTCGTGTATGTTCGTATTTTGTAATCTTTATTATGTTGTCTTATCATTTGTATTATTATATGTTAGAGGTGGCGCAAATGAAAGCTTTCTTAAGGAGTATTACATCCAGAAAGAATTTTATGCACTCATAATGCTACTGATGTGAGATTACGCTGAGAAAGTAAATTACTTCCGGTGAATGAGATTCATGCAGTACACGTAAGACATAAATAACAAAAATAGCTATGACAGCTGCTGGAGTGTAGGGTCGTCCAAATAATTGCCCCCGCTCTTTATTTATGATGTCTGAGTTAGAATCGATGTGCCTGGTATTTATGTATGTTGGAGATTTCGTCACTCGTTGGGGATGGTCTGAAAGCTATATTATTCTTGAAGAATCAACTTTGCCAACATTGCTAGTAATTTTTTAAATTACTATTACCATCGTGTTGTCAAGGGATTCGTGTGTGCTGGAACATCAGAACAAGATGATTTATGTTTTAATTGAGTGGTACTTTACTTGTGACATGCTGATGATCCACGGCACTTTTTATTACAATTTGCCGTAAATTCGATATGTGACTTTCAGTGTTGCAAAAAGCATGTGCGTCTAATAATTTTACAAGATCGGATGATGACATCGTAGATACTCGTATGTCGAAACCGGTAGAAGTATCAAAAAGACTTGCGAATAATTTTGGCAAACTTGATTCTTCGAGTCTGGATATTATTTGTAACCACGCTTTTGATGAAAATCATGGTTAAAAATTGCAAAAAAAAATTCGATATACTTCAGATATTTCGGTTGTCAGTCAATTCCGGAGCGGCCTTTTTGGAAAGGCGAGCTTTCCAACTGCGAGGCAGCTTAGTACGCTGGCTTGACAACCATATTCTTGCTGTCACCAGATTAATGGAGAACTCGCAATATTGCAGAATACCTTTGGCAACTACGTGACTCTCGATTTACTTCCTGGTGTGGATCAGAAATGTCCTGCTAAATTCACTTGGTATTTTGTTTCCATTAAATAAACTGAATGATTCTCACTTAACGTGTAACACTGCTATGTCTAATTCCTTATTTAATGACAGGAAGGTTATTACACTCAAACTCTGTATTTAATCTCAAATTTAACAGTACTAATTAACTGCGTTAACAAACACTACCACAGTTACAGCTTAATCGTAGCATTAATGGCTCGCTAGCTAAGTAAAACGTGTCCACTTTGGGCTTGGAACGCAGAATTAGCTTTAGGTGCTAGCCCGTCTAGAATCCTAAACATTTTATCTATATCAAGAATCTCTGCCGATGCCGAGCTGTAAGCTGTCAGATGAAAAACTGGTAAGTTCATAGCCACAGTCTCATTGCAATTTCGATTTAGTACCCCCTAAGTCGTAAGGTGAAAAAGTAAGATATTGTGACCTTGTATCTACGCTATTACTTATACGTACAGACATATTAGGTTTTTTTTTTTTTTTTTTTTTTTTTTTGTAAATACACTAGTCAGTAGATGATGTGTGTCAATGAATAATTTGTTAATTGATTTTGGGTCTACGCTCATTGCGAGGTTCATATAGTTTCGTTGTAATTCCGAAATGTGTCTTCGGTAGGATACGGGACTTCATTAGACACAGGCCACATGAGACGCAAAAGTCCTTTATATCATGCAAAGTGGGGTGATTTTTGCAAGTTCAGTTTAGACACATAATCTGCCAGGAAGTTTCAGTTTTGTTTTATTAAACTAGAGAATTTGTATTAGAATTTCCTGATAAATTATAGTTCATTTGTCTCAGAACAGAACACATTTTATAGCATTTCTTGTTGGTTTATTGAATGTAATTAAAAGCGTAAGAGCGAACTTCATCATCAACGATAAATCCCCTCTCCGTTAAAGAAACAGTCTGATTGTGATCAGGCAGTTTTAGGATCCCACGCCTGTAGAAAGCTACTATTTTGGAGACAAAGATGTCGTCACTCCAAGTCTGACTTGATTGTTCAAGAAATTTTGTTGATGGTTGCTCGACAGGGAGCGATAAAGATAAACATCTGAGGGCCCTAGGTAAGAAGAAGAAAAGCGTAACGTATTTACTTCCAGCGATGCTCCTGGATAGCTTCTTTCGTGAAATGAGCAGCTTGTAGACTGGTGTTCTCGTACAGTCGTACTGTTTATAAAGCTGTCAACAGCAGGTGGTGGTATGAAGCTTAAATTTATGTTAAATACTCAGATCTATGTTCACTTGGGGCATCCTTCTTCACGACACGATCACGAACTAATGCTCTGTGTAAGTTGGTGGTCTTTTGGAATAATTTTAGGAACATATACTTAAGGTTCGGTTCCGATTCACATATATAACATCTATTTTCAATAAGCAGATACAGATCCTTTCCACATCTGGTAACACGGTAGAACAGTGTAGGTTTACATGTGGTCCAATATCATATCCACATTGTACTTGACTTACGTTCGCTACATATTGGAGGAGAATCGGTGTAGGTTGACAGAGGCGGAAGTCACGCCAGGATGAGACTCTGTCACTAGAAAGCTTCCTTCTGGAGGCCATTTCCTGTTAATGAGCCACGAGTCATCTAAGGTCACATGGCACTTATTTCTTATTGTGTTTGAACCAAGGTGTTGAAAATATCGGTGCAGGACTGGGACTCGAACACATATCTCTTGTTTCGCAAGGTTTGACTCTTTTCAGATGATACAGTTTTATCATTTCATTCCTTTCACAAGATTGCAAATTCCCTAAGGCCTGCAAAAAAGGGGCATATCTCGGTTCGAAAACTTGTCTGGTACTGAAGTTTCCATAACGTCATTTCAAGTTGCGACACACGCACTCTGAACTACAGGTGAGGCCCGGTTATAATTTTCAACGTCTCTCTGTGCTTTCCATCAGTTACGTTTGCTGCTGGTTTTGAGTCCCAGTCAGATACAGACTTTTTCTAAAATCATTTCGAACATGCCCCAGTTAGTTAACGGTAAAAAGAATTCGACAGTTAATGCATTTTCTTGTGTAGTCAACAACGAAGATGTGGCATGGTTCACCTCTCAGCCAGCAGAGAAATGTTCCTCGCGTTATTTCCAGTGTAACCACGTGCATAATTAACTACTGGTGAAATAAACCGATTTTTGACCTCTTTTTTGTAGCTAGAAATAACGACAACAGGGGGACTGTTTAAATTCCGGTAAGGCAGAAGTTTTGGTCTCCAAATTTCAATTTCATTCGTATCGTTGCAAATTTTTGATAGCTAATATTTGATTTGCTATGTTAACAATCGGATTAGGTGCTGGGTTCGAATTCCCGTCCGACAGAAAATTTTATAATGTGTCAGTCCATGTTTAAATCAGCGCATACTTCTCTATTTGACTGAAACCATAATTAAGATCTTTCGTTGTTAGTTAATACGTACAGTAGTTGCTGGATTGTAATGCCAGGTTCCACTCCAGTACCAAATTGTTTGTAATGTAATTTCAAGTAGAAATTTGCTTTTTAAAATGTCATATACTGTAATAAATTTGATTTTACAGGCATAATGGCTGTGTCATCTCTAATAACGTGTTTTCTGATATTTGCGTTATCGTAATATTAATTTTCATGTGGATTGACAGCCATACAGAGACGATATCTCTAGCAGCCTCTTGCAGTATCCATACTGTATAGCCAAAAGACAGTGCCGAAAAGAAAGCAGAGGACCTACGATATAGATATGTTATATGGGTTGTTTTCAAATCAGGCGAAACGTAATTAAGGCCTTTGGAATCTTTTGAGCATGGCGGTTCATAGTTAATGTTAATACAAAGTAAGTTATTTTGTGAAAAGTTAACCTGACTTCCAGTTAAGATACTGGTTCGGCTTACTAAAACTGAAGTAACTAACGATGGAGCACTCATGGCTCACGATTGCTGCGACATCAAACAATTCGCTTCCAATCTAATGTAAATGGACAGAAAATACTTATATAATTAAATAGTGGGAACTGGGTGTTGGTTAGCTTAAAAAATAAACAAAGTTTAAAATATAATGATCCAATTATTATTGCCAAAATATTAAAACAGATTCTCTTACATCTATATCGTTCAGCTAGCAGAAAAGGAGAATGGAAACAATGTAGCATCGCTTATTTTACAGATCAAGTAACTACAACTTCGCAGTACGCAAATTACCATCATATATGGGTCTACAGACGTTAATTTTCAAAATACTTAGCCTTCCTGTGATACAGTTAAACAATAAAAATAATTTCGTGTGACTCACTGGTCTCGTGCACGTCTTTCAACTGAACACCCCTTCGGTGACATGTATACCCCTAACCTACTCGTGTTATGCAAGCGTGGAAAGGGGGCCTACAGTTTAACGTAGGACTCGAACCGTGTGTCATTGTTGGCAGCTCTTCAAATCCGTCAGATGCGAAGGTTGGATTAAAGTGCATATTGAAAAAGCCAAGGTCCGTCGAGATTTCGATCCCACGGCCTCTTTGATTCCAACATAATACAGTTAAAAGGAACAGTTCTTTAAAACACTCAACGCTGTTACCATAACTTTGCAAGTTTTTTAACAGAAATAACACTAACCGTTATTACTAAGGAGCCCATAAGCACGAATATTAGTTAGTGGTTTTATTAATAGTGTGCCCATCTTCGGGTTCACTGAGCTCCTACATAATGCTCTCACAACTACAGAGAACACTATTCTGACGACGACTGACACTTGCGACGCATTGCTGACATCCCACATTTTCTCTTCATGCTTCGGTAGGACATACTGGCTTAGTTACCTCCTGCATTTAGGTTCAAATATGCATCTCATGTGGTGTTTTCATGATTTTGTCCAAACCCAAGAAGTTATTTAAAGAAATGCGCATAAATTGTTTCTCATTGTGTCTTTCTCTGACAATAAATTTTATTACATCCCGTGAGTAAATATGAAGAAAATGCATTTAATTACAGAAGGTGTGGTGTCAACGCCAGCCACCATACTTGCTAGGTGGTAGCTTTAAATCAGCCGCGGTCCATTAGTACATGTCGGACCCTCGTGTCGCCACTGTCAGTGATCGCAGACCGAGCGCCACCACACGGCAGGTCTCGAGAGACGGACTAGCACTCGCCCCAGTTGTACGGACGACTTAGCTAGCGATGCACACTGACGAAGCCTCGCTCATTTGCAGAGCAGATAGTTAGAATAGCCTTCAGCTAAGTCAATGGCTACGACCTAGCAAGGCGCCATTAGCATTACATTGCATGTATCTACAGAGTCTCACTTGTATCATCAAGAACGCTGTATACAAATGATGGAATAAAGTTAAGTATTCCAGCAGCTACGTACCTTTCTTTATAGCATTCATTACGTATCCTGTTTCAGACCTAACACCCGGCTGCGGGAGTTAGCGCGTGCATCTTGGCCGCCTCTTTCAATTAGTGTGCGTAGTGTTGGCAAGTCTGCCGACACTACAGAAGGAATGTAAGGAGACATATTTACAGAATTCATAGGACTGGGAGCATTGATGTATACTCTTAAAACTAAGGCTCAGTGCATAGTGCCAAGAGTGGAAGTTATGAAACATTCATCGGCAAAATAACTCAGCACTGTTGATTGCTGGGAATGTGTGTTGAATAATATTGCAATACCGACAGCGCAGAATATAATTCATTCGAAGATGGATATAGGCTCGACTTTAAAACTACTCAAATTAGTACTTTTGCCTAAAGCTGATAAGCATTTCCGAGTCCCAGATAAGGTGGATACATTAGCTCAGGGTCACTGCCAACTGAAGAATGAGTATGAAGAGGACTGATTAGCATTTCAAGGAATGGAAAACCCTAGAGAAATTAAATATCCTGAAACGTAAAATCTCTCTCTCTCTCTCTCTCTCTCTGTGTGTGTGTGTGTGTGTGTGTGTGTGTGTGTGTGTGAGAGAGAGAGAGAGAGAGAGAGAGAGACAGACAGACAGAATATTTAAGAAATATAAAAGCTTTTTACAAATTAACTTATTGCAGTTTATTGGCTGGAAATGTAGGAACTTTGACTATGAAACACGTTAACACATTGATTGTAAAAATATTGTACAGCTTAAACGCTTGTGACTTGTTGTATGAAAACTTCAAAATATTTGTGCTAGATAATACTCTACAATATTTTTCCTTCCATTCCCTACCTAATATTTACTTGGTGTTTCATGCCAGTGAAAATTACAAAGAGAGAGATACATAGAGAGAGAATTCGACATAACGTCAGTGAAGCAAATATGTGTCCTCTCTCCTAGCTGCTGGCCGCGCGGTTAGAGGTGCCATGTCACGAATTGCGTGGCCCCTCCTGCTGAAGGTTCGAGTCCTCCCTTGGGCACGGGTGTGTGTGTTGTCCTTAGCGTAAGTTAGTTTAAGTAGTGTGTAAGTCTAGGGACCGATGACCTTTGGAATTTGATCCCTTAGAAACTCACACACATTTTTCTTAGCTGCTTCACACACACTAACCCCTTGGTCTCTCCCTCTGAGCCATCCGCTACTAGCTGCACATTTTTATTTTACGTACAAAAACGAAAGGATGAGTGTTTGTGTAAGTGTGTGTGTGTCTGTGTGTGTGTCTGTGTTCTGCTGACGTGTCTTAGATGTGAACCCACAACAAGCTAAACCGTGTCTGTAATTTTATTTGCTTGAATAATTTTGCTCATAATGCAAAAAACCCTTCATATAATTCTGATACTTCTGAGCACAACGATAATTGCTGCTCTGGGGTAGATTCTGATTGTCTGTTTCATTGTAATGGCTGCTAAAATACTAGACTGTGATTCGTCTGATGGCAGGTAAAATGTTAGGTACTTAATGGTGGCGACTGCTGGGAGGCGAGTGTAGGGGAAGAGAGCATGATGACGTTCAAGGCCTAGCATGAGGTTGAAATCAAGGGCAAGGGATGACTTTATACTATTGCTACTGACATATGAGCAGCTCAAAGGCCAGTTTGTAGCACGAACGAACATGGCATTCCTACTCTCCATGAATATAATTTGTAGTTAAAAACCTCGTACCATTTTTGAGGATAACTATTTTAATCTACAGCGGAAATGAATTTCAGTTAAACATCGATGAAAAAGTAATTCGCGGCCCATTGCTCGCAAGAGAGCATGAAAGTCTGGTTACTGGTCTCCTTAATCATCCGGAACACAAATCTGTAATTTAAGTAATATGTCGTCATAGAACACAATTTCAATAATTTAAATGTTTGACAATGGTAGAACGCAGGTGACTGCTTGCTGCTCAGCAGCGAACGGTCCTTAGTAATATGCAGACAGATCTCATATCCTCACCGGTGGTCAGTCAGACACGCATCGGATTAACTACCAACGGTCTGATACACTGGCCAACCATTGTATTTATGTAAATTTCCACATACCTGGAGACGAGTCCACAACCTCTGTTTCAGAAAATATCGTACACTTATGTTCAAAACTCGATAACAGAACAAACTCACTGAAATTCTAATGGATTTTCTGCTTCATCATCATATGGAATATTCAAAATACCAAAATAAAAAACGTTTCGGCCATGTTGAAGCAGCCTTCCTTAAGGCAAAGACTAATTAGCCACAGAGATGTTGCTTCATACAGCGCATGCACAGGTGTTGTCGTTCCGCCGCAATCAACAGTAGGAAGAAACTGTCCCAGAACGTATAGCTAATTTGTATTAGAGTGCCAATGGCCAGTAGGTCTTGTAAACCACCAAAAGACTGCCACACGCCTCACCCTCTCTCCTAATATCAACCAATATTTTATTTTGTGGCCGACGTCCGTGGCGTGGTGACACCGTTGGAATAGCGGTTTGTTGAAGCACCCACAACACAATTAGTTTGTCTGTACCATGCGAAAGACCGCTGCAATACAGCCGAAACGGAGGTTTTAGTTTTGTAGTATATAAATATTTTGTAAGATGACGTGGCTGCACAATTAGAACAATTTTAATAAGTTTGACACCTCCCGCAGAGACCTACGTATTTCCTTAGAACAAAGATTACACGATGACACAGGGCACAGATGTGACATAAGGAAGGATGTCCAGCCACGAAGTAAAAATTAAACTGTCGGGTAACGGGAACAGCGGATCCTGTACGACGGGGTAAACGCTATGAAACAGAGAGATAACAGTGACATACTTTAGAAAATACGAGGAATGCATTAGAAGTAATATTGTACTGCAGAAGAAGTTCTGTAATTCTTTCGGTAAAATACTGGGGTGTTCCGAAAGTCGCGTTACAAACATCTAGGGCTTGTAGAGGGGAATGAGCGAAGAGTGTTTTGAATTGGAACCCATGTTCCGGAATGCACCGCCCTACGGCGGTTTCAATACATATGTTTAAGTCATGCACTTCTGCCAGGGGAAGTGATTTAGGCATGACACGGTACAATTATTACGCAACAGCTCTAAAGGAAACATTATGTAACATCTATTTAGCACTCAAACACATTTGTTTGTATTAACATTAAACATTACGTGTTTACATTTTTCATAAGCAAAAAAGGAACCCAGCGTACTGAACGTACAGAACAGTACTCCTGCAATACTACAGCAGCTCGATGGCGACCACAATTGTGGTTACACACACTGTACCTAAGAAGTATCTTCTGATACACATTCTCCATTGCACCTGCTGTTTCTTCAGTTACTAGTGCAGAGCCAGAACTCGTGGCAAAAGATCTTCCTTTGCCTCTATAAGAGTCATGTAAATAACTTTGCATACGTCAAGTGACTTCAAGTGACCGTCTGACGCAGTACACGTCATCTTGTGTATCCTGCGTATATCAGGACAAGCTCTGAGACTTTTCTGTTTCCCTCAACATTCGTGGACGCCTTACCCATCTGAACTTAAACCGTCATAGAATGAAATCTTCCGGACGTTTGCTCCTACTCAGAATGACAGATGACAAAATGGTAGATATCGAAGTAGACGACAGAGGGATAGAGAAACAATTAAAATCGCTCAAAAGAGGAAAGGCCGCTGGACCTGATGGGATACCAGTTCGATTTTACACAGGGTACGCGTAGGAACTTGCCCCCCTTCTTGCAGCGGCGTATCGTAGGTTTCTAGAAGAGGGTGTCGTTCCAAAGGATTGGGAAAGAGCACAGGTCATCCCCGTTGTCAAGAAGGGACGTCGAACAGATGTGCAGAACTATAGACATATATCTATAACGTCGATCAGTTGTAGAATTTTGGAACACGTATTATGTTCGAGTATAATGATTTTTCTGGAAACTAGAAATCTACTCTGTAGGAATCAGCATGGGTTTCGAAAAAGACGGTCGTGTGAAACCCAGCTCGCGCTATTCGTCCACGAGAATCAGAGGGCCATAGACACGGGTTCCCAGGTAGATGCCGTGTTTCTTGACTTCTGCAAGGCGTTCGATACAGTTCCCCACAATCGTTTAGTGAACAAAGTAGGGGCATATGGACTATCAGACCAATTGTGTGATTGAATTGAAGAGTTCCTAGATAACAGAACGCAGCATGACGTTCTCAATGGAGAAAAGTCTTCCGAAGTAAGAGTAATTTCAGGTGTGCCGCAGGGGAGTGTCGTAGGACCGTTGCTATTCACAATATACAAAAATGGCCTTGTGGATGACATCGGAAGTTCACTGAGGCTTTTTGAGGACGATGCTGTGGTATATCGAGAGGTAGTAACAATGGAAAATTGTACTGAAATGCAGGAGGATCTGCAGCGAATTGACGCATGGTGCAGGGAATGGCAATTGAATCACAATGTAGACAAGTGTAATGTGCTGCGAATACATAACAAGAAAGATCCCTTATCATTTAGCTACAATATAGCAGGTCAGCAACTGGAAGGAGTTAATTCCATAAATTATCTGGAATTACGCATTAAGAGTGATTTAAAATGGAATGATCATATAAACTTGATCGTCGGTAAAGCAGATGCCAGACTGAGATTCATTGGAAGAATCCTAAGGAAATGCAACCCAAAAACAAAGGAAGAAGGTTACAATACCCTTGTTCGCCCACTGCTTGAATACTGTTCAGCAGTGTGGGATCCGAACCAGATTAGGTTGATAGAAGAGATAGAGGAGATCCAACGGAGAGCAGCGCGCTTCGTTAGAGGATCATTTAGTAATCGCGAAAGCGTTACGGAGATGATAGATAAACTCCAGTGGAAGACTCTGCAGGAGAGACGCTCAGTAGCTCGGTACGGGCTTTTGTTGAAGTTTCGAGAACATACCTTCACCGAAGAGTTCAGCAGTATATTGCTCCCTCCTACGTATATCTCGCGAAGAGACCATGAGGATAAAATCAGAGAGATTAGAGCCCACACAGAAGCATACCGACAATCCTTCTTTCCACGAACAATACGAGACTGGAATAGAAGGGAGAACCGATAGAGGTACTGAAGGTACCCTCCGCCACACACCGTCAGGTCGTTTGCGGAGTATGGATGTAGATGTAGATGTAGAATATTGTGTAATCAGTCATCTCTATAAGACTAGAAGTTTGCGACGGGGATTTCCGAATGCAATGTATATTTGCAGACTGATTGTATGTAGCTCTAAAAAGAAAAATTTACTCTGAAGGCAGGCACTTCTAATGACAACAGATTGCATTGTGATTTCACTCCATTAATTTAAATAAATACAGAGTAATCTATGTTCTGGAAACAGCTACTGTTTGCACGTTGTGTGTGGTACAGCTCACTAGATGAAGTAGTGACATCATAAGTGTTCTGTAACATTTCCAGAAACTGCGTCGGACTTGTCGCCGTCCGGGGATTCAGCGGGGTGACGGTGGACGGAGGCTGCGGTAACGACCGGTTCACGACTGTCCGCCGGAACTTGGCCATCTCGCGGGAAGGAAGTGGACACCAAAGTTGGCCGTGCAGCGGCGGCCGCCCTCTGGGATCGATCAGGCGGCCCAGACAGCGGCACAGCAGGCCGGAGGCGGGGGACCGACATGTGCCTCTGGCCGTGTCTCACGCGGCGACTTCATTTGTCGCTCACCGCCGCTGATGCCAGCACCGGGTTGCACGACCCGAGCTCATCCGCCGCGGCGGGAAATTCAGCGGCAGCGTAACTTACCGCTTTGGGCGTAGCATTGAGCAATCATGTTCATGCAGGATACTCTGTGGTAAGGTTCCTGCCAGGAGTCAGACAAGGAAACATAATCTCGCCTGTTTTTCACACTGAAGTTGGATGATCTGCTCAAGTGTCTACCCTGGCGACAAAAAGTTATTGCCTTGTAGATGGTATCGTGGTGTACAGTAGTGACAGAAACGAACTGAGGTCAGTGATGCTTCCCGAGGTGTATGCCTCAAAACCAGTCTTCAAAAGACCAAAGCCATGACACCGGTCAATATTTCGGCCTCCAACAAAAGCCGTGCTCTGCAAGTAGTAATTTGTGGTATCACAGATCGATGCTACCCTCGCCAGCGTCTCACAATTGGCAACGTAAATTCGCATTTCCGTCAGACGCTGAAAGCGAACGCGCAAGGTGCCAGCGAATCCAATGACGCGACGCAGCTGAGCCACTCATTCAGTGGCTCTGCCTACGAGCGCCCTCTGTACCATGGCCGGCGGCAGCTACACGGCACAGTTAAGTATAACTTTATTGTATTTACGTGTTCGACAATAATGTTTGCTCCTCTACAGCTTCCTTACAACAACCGCTGCACCACTCTGTAGCCGACTTCTTCTTACCGTTGAGCCAGCCGGAGTGGCCGTGCGGTTCTAGGCGCTACAGTCTGGAACCGAGCGACCACTACGGTCGCAGGTTCGAATCCTGCCTCTGGCATGGATGTGTGTGATGTCCTTATGTTAGTTAGGTTTAAGTAGTTCTAAGTTCTAGGCGACTGATGACCTCTGATGTTAAGTCCCATAGTGCTCAGAGCCATTTGAACCTTACCGTTGTGTGGGGAAGCAATACACAACGTCAATATATAGTCACCTACAGCATAAAACACAGCTTTGGAAAAGATAAAGAGACAGCAGAGATAAGCCGGTGAATATATCTCACTTGGATGGCTTTTTTGAAGCTTCGTTTCATTCTCTATAAACCTCATATACACATATTTTAAAAGAGGGAGGTTAATGATACATCCATCACGCCACTAAACAAATAAGCGCGACACTTACAATAAGCAGCGCAAATAGACTCCGTGTCGGTTAAAAGGCAATACACAGAGCATACTGACACCTCAAGAACCTAACAGTAATATAAACCTTTCTCCCTCACTGGGAAAGAAAACGTCTTTCAAATACATTCTGACCTGGTGGGGCGTTTGTTTACAACATTTCGACGCTGTAACAAGGGCAATTGCCTTTTGAGAAAGATATTCTCGAATTTTCGATCCAAAGTCACCGTTGGTTTACTTTAAAATTATGGAAAGGAGGTTGTCAGTGTGAAAAATCTTTTTTGGACCACATAGTTGAGGTAAGGAAGCTTGTTCATCTAATTATCACAAAGGGCTCGACGGCACACGTACGGTCGTGAGATGTACGGTATACGGCTTTCACGGCTGGAAGAACTTTATGAGAAGATTTTCATATGTAGTTGTGTTGCATAACTGCGGTGTCAACGCCACTTCAGAAACAGTATAATTAAGCTGCAGTCACTAATATAAAATCAATTTCAAGGCTTCCGAAATATGCCTTATACAGTTCAGAATGTGTAGAGGGTCACCGGCGACAATTTTAAATCCTCTATCCTGTATATGATTTGCAGAAATTTCTTTCATTTTATGCGCATGGTGCAAGGAAAAATTACTTTTCAAGCATTTGCGTACAAATTCCTCCCGCATGAACCACCGATCTTGCCGTTTGATGGGGAGTCTTGTGTGCCTCAGCGATACAGATAGCCGTGCCGTAGGTGCAACCACGACACAGGGGTGTCTGGTGAGAGGCAGACAAACGTGTGGATCCTGAAGAGTGGCAGCAGCGTTTTCAGTAGTTGCAGGGGCAACAGTGTGGATGATTAACTGGCCTTGTGACATCAACCAAAAAGACCTTCCTGTGTTGGTACTGCAAACGGCTGAAAGCAAGGGAAAACCACAGTCGTTATTTTTCCCGAGGACATGCAGCTCTGCTGTAGAGACAGAGTAGCGTGGAGAGCTGCATGAAACGAGTCTTTGGACCGAAGACCACAACAACAACAACATGCAGATTATCATTACTGTAATCATATTGTATAATAATAATTAGTTACTGATTATCTTCAAGTAACAAAATATATTTATGAGAAACACGAAATTAATTCACAAAAATAAAAAATTAAAAAAAAAACAACAACAAAGATGAATGCAAAACGTAAAATACACTACTTGCCATTAAAATTACTACACAACCAATATGACGTGCTAGAGACGCGACATTTAACCGACAGGAAGAAGATGCTGTGATATGCAAATGATTAGCTTTTCAGAGCATTCACACAAGGCTGGCGCCAGTGGCGACACGTACAACGTGCTGACATGATGAAAGTTTCCAACCGATTTCTCACACACAAACAGCAGTTGACCGGCGTTGCCTGGTGAAACGTTGTTGTGATGCCTCATGTAAGGAGGAAAAATGCGTACCATCACGTTCCCGACTTTGCTAACGGTCGGATTGTAGCCTATCGCGATAGTGATTTATCGTATCTCGACATTGATGCTCGCGTTGGTCGAGATCCAATGACTGTTAGCAGAACATGGAATCGGTGGGCTCAGGAGGGTAATACGGAACGCCGTGCTGGATCCCAACGCCCTCGTATAACTAGCAGTCGAGATTACAGGCATCTTATCCGCATGGCTGTAAGGATCGTGTAGCCACGTCTCGATTCTGAGTCAACAGATGGGGACGTTTGCAAGGCAACGATCGTCTGCACGAACAGTTCGACGACGTTTGCAGCAGCATGGACTATCAGCTCGGAGACCATGGCTGCGGTTACCCTTGACGCTGCATCACAGACAGGAGCGCCTGCGATGGTGTACTCAGCGACGAACCTGTGTGCACTAATGGCAAAACGTCATTTTTTCGGATGAGTCCAGGTTCTGTTTACTGCATCATGATGGTCGCATCCGTGTTTGGCGACATGTCGGTGAACGCACATTGGAAGCGTGTATTCGTCATCACCATACTGGCGTATCACCCGTCGTGATGGTATGGTATGCCATTGGTTACACGTCTCGGTCACCTCTTGTTCGCAATGACGGCACTCTGAACAGTGGACGTTACATTTCAAATGTGTTACGACCTGTGGCTCTACCCTTCATTCGATCCCTGCGAAACCCTACATTTCAGCTGGATAATGGACGACGGCATGTTGCAGGTCCTGTACAGGCCATTCTGGATACAGAAAATGTTCGACTGCTGCCCTGGCCAGCACATTCCCCAGATCTCTCACCAACTGAACACGTCTGGTCAATGGTGGACGAGCATCTGGCTCGTCGCAGTACACCAGTAATTACTCTTGATGAACTGTGATGTAGTGTTGATGCGTCATGGGCAGCTGTACCTGTACACGCCACGCCATCCAAGCTCTGTTTGACTGAATGCTGATGGCCGAAGTGGCCTTGTGGTTCTAGGCGCTACGGACGCAGGTTCGAATCCTGCCTCGGGTATGGATGTGTGTGATGTCCTTAGGTTAGTTAGGTTTAAGTAGTTCTAAGTTCTAGGGGACTGATGACCTCAGCAGCTAAGTACCAGAGTGCTCAGAGCCATTTGAACCATTTGAACTGAATGCCCAGGCGTATCAAGGCCGTTATTACAGCCAGAGGTGGTTGTTCAGGGTACTGATTTCTCAGGATCTATGCCCTGTAATCACATGTGAGTCCTAGTATAGTATATTTGTCAAATGAATACCCGTTTATCATCTTCATTTCTTTTTGGTGTAGGAATTTTAATGGCCAGTAGTGTAGCAATTTAAAACGTACAACAAGTACTATTAAAGTAAGTAACAACATGTTGAAAATAGCCTTACATCAAATTGTGTACGGTTTATTTTCCAAAAATGGTATACGAAAAACCAGCTTTAATACATATATGTATATGTATATGTATATGAAGCTTCGTAAATTTATATTGTAACAAAATTTTTCATTTTGAAAATTAATTCAGAATGATGGAGTATTTTTGCAAAATCCAGAATTATTACGTAATTCGATTATACAGTTTTCAAGAACATTAATTAAAAGCTAACTTTTATATGAGAAATACTTTTTATAAATAATCATTTCGATAAAATTTTCTTCAAATTATCTTTCGGGGTTTGTTTTACCCTTTAAAAGTGAAACTGAGCACAAAAATAAAAATACATATTGCATTGATTTTCTCCGTTTGCATTTCCGCAACGTTCTATCAAAATCGTTTGTTAACATTTGAGAATGTTCCCTTGTAAGCCCCGATAGGCAGGACACATATCCAGGAGAAAATTCAGGTGTGTTAAAACTATGCTGTAGTGACTTCCAAAGAAATCAAAGAGATGTATCGGACGTCCTCTGGAAAGATGGAGACATCACATTCAACGTTGTGATAAACAACTGGATTCAGACAGCCCAGCGAGACGGACATTTGAATCTTTGGAAGAAGCCTATGTCCAGCAGTTGATATTAGAGGCTGAAGAAGAAGGAGGAGAAGGAAGAGAAATGGAATGAGTCTCTTTAGACAGCCTGAAGGGACGTTTTAAGCTGCTAGTTTGCTGCTCACACTTCGACAGCAAGGCCTGTCCAAGACGAATCCAGCCACTGACCGTTGCCTGCAATTTCACAGCTCGCACCTTTGTTTGCTGCGATGCTCGCCAGGTGGGAATGTCAAAGTAGTTTCTGTATACAGCTGCGGACATCGCCGCTCATACTGTAGCTCGAGTCGTTATTGGCAGTTTCAACGTCTCTCCTGCAGCGCCATTGTTTAGTCAACTGCTCCTCATTTAGGCGGTTTCTTGTTAACCATACAACTACATCTCCATCTATATCTGTACGCCGCAAACATATGGAACACATAAAATGTAACTACTTAGATGCTCCTGTATAAGTTGTAATATATTTCAGGAGATAGACTTGGGTGACGTTCGATTTTAACCCATATTCGTGATTACACTTTCAGTAAAATAACAAACAAATGAAGTGACTTTTGACCTTTATTGTGCACTCTTAAGACGTTGTTACGTATTTTTTAAGTAAAAGATTTGCGTTGGGTGGGGGGGGGGGGGGAGGGGCACTACAAGTATTTCGACGAAAGGCCTTCACGGAAGCAAGGACCGCTGTTGGGAGCGATGAACGCCACAATTTTAAACCTAAAACAACACCGCAAAAAATGTTCTGAAACTGATGATACTGTCTATAGTACTATGTAGGGATATTTTTCAAAATGGTTTTCAACAAAATGGCGGCACTCGGAAACAAATTGAAATTTAAATTGAATTATATCGGAAAAATCTTACCTACTACAGTAGAGAGAACGTCTACTCACAAGTTACAAAAACTTATACTGTAGTGGCATATATATTTCATAAGTTATAGCTACCGCCATTCGGAAAAATGGTTTTTTATTATAAAAAAACAAGCGTTTTAAGTTTCAACTTGTTCGTTTTAATATTGAAATTGTAGAAACCTTTAATAGGCAATACACTGTTGACCTATTTCTCGCCGACACCGAAATACTCCATCTTTGACGAAATGGTATCAATTAACCGACTTCTGCCCACAAATAAAGCATTTTTTGTGCAATTTGAATTACTTTTCGATTCTTTTCTCTCCAGATAAGTGTTTACTTCGCATAAAGGACAAGCGAAATGACAAGTTAAGTAGACGCAAGACAAGGACGTGCTTTCGGACTGTACTATAAACGATCCCTGTTAAGATGAGATATCTTGTTGTGAATTGTATTTTAGTTAATATTAGTGTCCCCTTTCATACTACCTGAAACTTACAGGACCCCTGTTTCGTCAGTAACTATCCTAGTATTACGTTGGCCGTATTAGAGCGCTCGTTGCACCAGACACCCATACGATAAATCGTGGCTGTAATCTGTTTTGACATTTATGACACACTTAAAATGAATGAATCTTAAAATCAGAACATCCAAGAAACAGTTTAAGCCAATAAAAGGATGAGGGTCAAAAAGTTCTAAGTGGTCTACCCCATCAGTCTTGTCTTCGCGCACCCTGTAAGACCGATATGTAATAGATTCCTTGTTTTCTCACTTGGTACTGGTACTTGAGACATTTTAGGCAGTCTTTCGCAAGATAGTTTGTGTTTATCTTCAAGCATCAGCCACCACAAGTTTTTCTGCATTCCTGTACAGCTCTCTAGTGGATCATACAAACATGGGATCATTGCTGCTTCCTTCTCTGTATATTTTGAGTATTTGCTGATCGTTTTATCAGATACGGGTCCCGCACATTTGCGGGTGTTGCCTTATAGAACCACGGCAGTACAAGGCATATTAAATTTAGCTGTTCGTTTCTTCTGTGACCTCAGTTGTAGTCGAGTACTGTTCTTCCCCAGTTTGTCAATTCACTAATTGCTAGTTGTAGTTTTTCATTTCCGAACTGTGCGTTTAAGTTAAACAAGCTGTTGATACAGATTTCACAGGTGGCATCCTGAATTTGTTAGTGGCCACTACTCACATAGCTAGTTAGACATTGGAGCTTGTTTTTGTAATAATCTCGTCACCGTGTGGTGTTAGCGTTAATATCGAAAGTTACTGTGTGTAAGAAGCCATAGGGATAATTACGTTCATCTTTTAATGTTTCGTGTACTGACTGGTCCATTCACAGCACTATTGGGGTAATGTCTGTTCTGCAAAAAAATGGTTCAAATGGCTCTGAGCACTATGGGACTTAACATCTGTGGTCATCAGTCCCCTAGAACTTTGAACTACTTAAACCTAACTAACCTAAGGACAGCACACAACACCCAGCCATCACGAGGCAGAGAAAATCCCTGACCCCGCCGGGAATCGAACCCGGGCGTGGGAAGCGAGAACGCTACCGCACGACCACGAGATGCGGGCGTCTGTTCTGCAGCACTCTGTATTGTTGGCAAACGTATTGAAGATGGCAGACCGTACTGATAACATTCTCGCCCCTCCACTAAACCTATTGAACCGTTAATTGATTTATGACACGATGAGGTTGATTTATGACCCTCTGGGGATAATCTGTCTTTCTGAGAATCCCCCACACCCAATCCACCTCACCCACTCCACTGGGAAATCCCCAGCCCCTCCACCTCCCCAATAAAAGCAAACTTTTGATACCAAATCAATTAAATGATTAACTAAATATATCAACTAATTAACCCCTCCATCTCCAGTAAATTCCCCCAGCTGTCTCCTCCACTCCCTAACTTTCCCCCTACCAACACAGAAAAAACATTGGTGGAAAAATCGCTGTCTCTCCAGAGCTGTTGGTCTGGAAGGTGCTAGTATTACCCTGTCCAGCAATTACATGTCCTAATTAGGTAATTACACCACTGCATATTGGGGGTGTTACCTTGTTAGAAGATTTACATATGTGTGCTCACCTTGAAATGAAGGGATCAACTGAGCTAGTGTACAATGCCACCACTAGAGGATGTTGGTGGAGATTCTTAATTTAATCAGTTTGCAGGAGACAGGTATCCCCCATTTGGCTTGAGCTCGTATCTCCAACCCTCACTCCAGCTTTCCATGACGTAATAACTGTAAGCACCGATTAATGGAATGAAGTGCGGCATAGCAGCCACTGTTTATGGTCTCCCCTACATGTGTCCGTCGTCCTGGCGCCGCCACAGAGTTCAAAAACAGCCCAATATACTAATTACAGATCACAACACTATATAGCGCTGAACATGGACAAGAAATCAACTTCCTCTGACAAAAGAACCAAAAGTGGCTGCAGACTCGTTTCCTGTCTCTGTATCTCTCAAGAGTTTACTTCATATTTGTGTGTGAACCATCGTCTCCAAACTCGCAGATGGAGGTTTCCATTTCTCCTCGGAGTACTGTGTTCCTATTGACGAATGCTGGGGAAATAGATAGGGCTGACGCCATTTAGATATCAAAAATTGAGAGAAATAGTCCACTTGCACAACTCTATCAAATTGATTGCTTAACAATTTACAGAGAGATCACTTAAAATACTCGCCATCACCTTAAAATGATACTTCTTTGTAACAAAAACCTATTTTCATTGTTTGAAGATCTCACAAAAAATATTGCAAATCAAGTAATTAAATTTACGCCACAATTATATCGTAGTCCCACATATATCAGAGATCTTGTATACACCTACATTTGACAACACAAGCATTCTCCTCCACCAAAACGTTTCCACTAGATATATCTGGCAAAACAATACTACCAATCACACACACTCATAACTGTATACAGCCCACTATCTGCTGACTACCGAGAGCTGCGACTCCGCTGGCAAACAGGACGTCACGTCGTTATGCAGCCGCTGGTGAGAAAAGACCCGCACATGCAATAATCGTCCGGGGCAAATACCTGTCATACTGAATCTTGTCACACTTCCCAAAGTTAAAAAATTCACTTACAATAAATGTAGATTCCTTCTTTTATACGAGTTATTTTCGAAGACAGAAGAAATCGGGACATAAACCGTTTTCAAATCGCTAAATTGTCGTTACTTGTTGTGGAAGTTCTGTAACAAAATTGCATAGCACACATTTCTTTTAAATATTCTCTCATCAGGTAAAACAACGTGTTCTAACCAGCTTACTATCAGTTACATCCACCGTCACAGAACTAGAATGATAAACTCATTTTAGGCTCATGACAGAGTGTAAAGAGCATACTCTACCTCTCTCACAGGATGCTTTGTCACTTTTGAACTCTCGTAAAATAACCACATGCCTTGTCACATATGAAGTTTCTCAAAGTAACAGCACGAAGAAGCTATAAATATCGGGTTTACACTACATATCACTTTATAAATTCTCCAATATTGAAGAATTTGTTACGATAGCC
Organism: Schistocerca americana; assembly: GCF_021461395.2. Classification (NCBI taxonomy): domain Eukaryota; kingdom Metazoa; phylum Arthropoda; class Insecta; order Orthoptera; family Acrididae; genus Schistocerca; species Schistocerca americana. The sequence goes on along the minus strand of NC_060123.1, from coordinate 382,597,520 downwards.
ATTTCTCCTTGTGTAGATCGGAGGTTGCAATTTCGTTAAAAGATGTCATGGCAGTGGAATAACGCCTGATTATTGCTGCTACTTCCTAATCACATCTGTGGTACTCTAACCCTCGCTTCCACCCACATGGCGGCACATCGTTAATATCAAATTGATAGCCTAATTATTTAAATTGACCTTTTATTAGCGGGTAATTTTTTTTCCAGCTGTTGGACTACACTCGCTAGGTAGCTCAAATGCAAATCCCTGCAGAGAAGATGATGTTCATTGCAAGGAACGCTATTGAGACCTGACATTTGAAACTGACTGCAACACACATTTTCTGTAAGGACCATGGAGATAAGATACAAGAAATTAGCACTCATGAAGAGGCATGTAGGCAGTCTTCTTCCCATGATCTATTTGTGAGTGAAACAGGAAAGAAAATGACTAGTAGTTGTACGGAATACCCTCTCCCACAAACCACAAGATGGCTTGCCCTGTAAGTGTATACTTTAAATGCAAATATAGTCTTCCTATTAAGATTCAATCGATCTATTTATAGGTGCATAAAAATCATGGGAGAATGCTGCCTCTTATTTATCAAGAAAACAATAGATCGTACTTCTGCTACTGAATGTCTCTTGCTAAAATTCTTCGTATTGGCTCCTAGTTTTCTCAATGCAGTCGCTTTGTGAGATGAATGTGAGAGGTTGTAATATGTTTGCCGACAACCTCTCAACTCCCCTTTCAGCAGAGTATTGCTTAGCTTCTATATTCTCACGAATCTTCCAATTTTCAATATGTCGCATTTAAATCCACATGACTACCACGAGCATGAGATGTCCCACCCCCAGCACATCACAGAGCTCTGCTAATTCTGTTAAGTCCCATGAGGTTAAAAAAATGGCTCTGAGCACTATGGGACTTAACATCTGAGGTCATCAGTCCCCTAGAACTTAGAACTACTTAATCCTAACTAATCTAAGGACATCACACACATCCATGTCCGAGGCAGGATTCGAACCTGCGACCGTAGAGGTCCCGCGGTTCCAGACTGAAGCGCCTAGAACCGCTCGGCCACACCGGCCGGCCCATTAGGTTGTGACATTAGTTAGAAGGCTGTCTAGTCCTCAACCAGTCACTGACTAGTTAGAGGGCTAACACAAAGAGGAAAATGCACGCTAACACATAAGAGGAATGTCCCAACTATGCAGAGTATACACAGACTGCTTAAAGAAATTTAGAAGCACAACATTTACAATTAATCTATATCATATGATGGCTTATAAATATCAGTCTCTACATGTCATGATCTCCTTTATTATTTTCCTATGACTAATACATTAGAAATACGACAGTGTAACGGTGCTAAAGGCTTTGTTCACAGCATAGTGTCTCTATTCCCCTGTCCTTGTTATTTTTATAACAGCGAATGAAGTGAAACTACGAACTATAGAAACTTGGCCAGCGTCAGCTGGTAGAGAACTCGAAAAGATATTATTGTGTCTCTCTCTTTGGATATATCGAAAAACAGATATCCCCTGTAGCTCGAGCATGTTAAATATACAATTGTCAGTCCATTCGAGCAGGTGGCCTGTGATTGAAAGCGCTTGCACAGACCGGTGTAAAGGAATGATAATATCCCAGAGACTATCAGTCACAGAAGAGATTTCCTGTGTTATTCTTTCACAATCAGTTTGATACATTGTTTTTCTGCTGCAACAAATCCAAGCAGTGCATGAGTACAGCTTTGTTCAATGCCATGAGTTTAGTTTTTCTACCACGACTCTGAGGTCTGAGTGAACTGGTGAACTGACCTTATTATGTTTTGATCCATCTACGCTCACCGAAAACATGACATCACATGGTGTAAACTATGCTGCTTCCACAACACATGGATGGTTGAGAAAAAAGGACACAGGATAGTGTTTCTTACTGACAACAATGTGGAAGACATCGCCATGCATGGAAACTGGAAGAGCACTTCCAAACATCTATCCAAAGGTGATGTCCTCTACATTTACCATAATCTTATCTTCCACAGTGACAGGATTGCTGAGGGCTTGGAGTTCTCTCGTCAAAGAGACCCAGAGTATTGATATCTCATATTGGTGGTGCATATTGCACCCAGATATGTGGTCGCTGTTTCATTGTCCTAGGTGGTAATAATCCTGACCACAAATCTTTGGACACTGCTACTTTCATGTTTTTGACTTGCAGTGCATAACCACTTGTGGAACAAGGGAGTATTCTGCACGACTTAAGCCCATAGAGTGTGAATAGTATACATCATTTGTCAATTCCACCGGTGGAGAAATGGAATAATTTTCATACTTGCAGGCGAGCATGTAAGTACCATCATCCATCCACATTTGTCTCACATTTTTTTCAAGTTCCGTATTTCCCATCACTTCAGCAAAACATATCGTGTCAATCGCATGAGTCTATCAGCCGTTGACAATGCAGCGTGGTTCCCAGTTTCTGTGTCATTGCTATTCCACTCCCTCCAATACTTTGTGAGGGTCATATACATATTGCAAACCCTGTTACACCGCCTGCATCACTTGACACAAATACTGTTTCTTAGTTAGGATATAGCCATCAGCAGAGAGGACTTACCAAAACTCTGTTCCTTATTCAAAACACTTTTTAAATTCAGTATGATTTTATTACAATTTGCCTCTCCTTCAGTGTAAATTGGGGTCACATACTATTCCCACAGTCATACGATAAAGTAGGAGATGCAGCCCTGTATTTCAAAAGGAGCTACCCCTTCATTGAATGTATCAGATAAGGGCCCAGACCAAAATTCTAGATGGCTCTCTCTAGGCATCTCGTAACTCTTTCTCTGTCTTTAAGCAACCCTCCCCACAATATTGTCTCTGATTTAATTTGGAACTCACCATGAGTAGGAGGATACTATAGCCACTACGTTCGATATCTCTTGAAGGAACAAAACGAAATGTCTTCCACGTAATTAATACACGGCCACAGTTTGCTTTTGCAAGGAATATAAAACATGTTCCAGACTTGTACTGACTGACACTAGTGATATAGGCCAGTATTCCCATTCCAGTACTGTAAGTACCGTTCTGTGAAGACTGTTCCATACCAGTCTTACATCACCCATTCAATTAAACAATCTCTCTAGATGTTTGAATACTGAGGAGTTTAGCGTTCCTTATTGGTGTATAGTAGATATGAGTGTGATACATTTGTGAGTATTGTGCCGATGTAACAGACGATTAAGAAGAACATAAGTATGATTCATGCTAAGTGGAGCTCCAGATACGAGTCTGAAACACCTTATCTAAATCTCTTGTGACATCAGTTCTGCAGAAGTGTTATAGTGTTTAGATTCCATACCAAGAAGGTACTGCAAAGAGACAAATGATCATAGAACATAAACACACTCCCTTAAGGCTACGCAGTCCTTCACTTAAGCATGTTGTAATGTTAAAGCAGTGTGGTCTCTGATACGTTAGTCACATGGAATGAAACATTGTTAATACACCAAAACAGAAAATGTACTTGCAGCACATGACATACATTCACCTGGAAAGTTTTCTATCCCTCACACTATGGTGAGAAACTTTAGGATGATAAAAATACTGCCTTCTACACGAATGGAAAAAAAATAAATTCTTTGTGATCCGTGCACCACATAGCTTTCCAGAGGTATAAAGCGCCACCTGTTTGCATCCAGTTATGGTTCAGAAATTGCGCTATGCAAAAGAAAATCCACGAAACGACATTTTATGAGGAGATAGATAAATGCAGAGCAATAGTGTTTCACATGTGAACTTATGCCCCAAGCTGCTCTAGCTCCATGAACTGAACACAGACCCCTGTCACTAATTGCAATCACTGCAGTTATGAAACAAATACTCGATTTATGTCCAAAATGCGGCAGGGAACAAAGTACTTCACGTAGACTTTCCATCAGTTGTTACACATGATTCATCACACAAGCAGTGGAAGTTCTCTCCTTATTGTGGTATGGAGAGGTTTGCAACTAACGATCGCAGGTAGACAGTGCTGTAAGTCAGACATAGAACATGCAACTGTATGTGAGTCGAATGCATGATATACCAAACAACTGACAGACGCCGAGACATCAATGTGAAAAAGTTGGTTTAAATTTGTGATAAACGACCTCTAGAATGCATCATCACTATAACATTAAAAAATACCTAGTTACAGCCTCTCTCAACCGATTACTCCATCTACTTTCCATCATCATTTAACACAGATCCACGTCAATTTTGAGGCAAATAGTTCTGTTTTCTAGGAAAGCATTAAAAGCAGCAGTCATCTTGTATGCATCCCTACTACCTCAATAGACGTACAGCACAATGTTGTTAAAAAGCATGCAGCACGGTTCCATAAGATACCCGTTACCTGACACCACATGCTTGTGATTGATAGAGAATACAGAGAAACATATTGTAAATACTGTTTGTTAGGGCTTAAATCACGTATACAGTTTTTCACAGGGTCAAACATACGATCCATTCTGTAGCTGTATATTCCACTCCTAGCCCCCAAGCAGGTAATAAAATGCTCTTTAGCAAAGGAAGTTTTATAAAAATGTATAAGTTGGTTGCCAGTAACTTTGGGGTCTTACCTAGGCTTGTGATCCATCACATGTAAATTTATAACTCTATGTTTAATGGTCATACATGTTAAACAACCTATTTCAACCATCTTGTCGCTGCCCACGAAAAATGAATGTTTCCATGGTGCACGATGCTTCCATATCAAGTTATATTCCTCTAGCTGTCACATACCCATTACCATGTACGCGAATTTTCGTACACCAAGGAGACACGTAAGTGGTCCCTCACTCTCCTTCAATTCCTCAGCGTTTTCCCCTCAGTTTATACGTATTTTCCGTGAACTTTGTACGTTTACTGAGTTTATGTCTCTTCTATTCATATGCTCATGACATCACTTCTCGCCACATATTCTAAAATGGAGTTGCAAATGTAGTACAGCTGTCAACACTAGAGGAACTTTGTTCTTTTTCTGTCAACACGCAGACAGTAACTGTTTTCGATATATCAGAAGAGACAGACACGGTAATACCTGATCAAGTTCATTACCAGGTGACATTATTATAGTTCGTAGTTTTACTCCGATGGATGTTACAAAAATAACGAGGAGATAGGAGATAGACAGACAGAGAGGCAGGGAGGGGGAGAGAGAGAGAGAGAGAAAGAGAGAGAGAGAGAGAGAGAGAGAGAGGGACTGAGGGAGACTGTGCTGCCAGCGAAGTCTCTGGCACCATTTAACTTTTGTATTTCTAATGTAGCGATCACAGGAATAAAGTAAAGGAGATCAAGAGGTGTAGAGGATGATATTTATAGACCATCACAGGATTTTAATCAATTATTGGTGTTATGTTTCTGAATTTGAGTTTAATATTCTAGCCCAGCTATGCAGGATATAGCAGATATTAAGTTGGTTCAAACAGACTGTTTTACCTGATGAGACAATATTTAGAGGAAATATAGCCTCTGCCATACTGTTACAGGATTTTCACAATCAGTAACGATACTTGAGGGATGTGAAAAAGCGTGTATGCCCCATTTTCTTCTGTTTTCGAGTGAATCTACATTTCTAGAGAGAAATTCGAAGTATATGGTCAACAGAATCCTTGTTTCATATTGGGTAAAGTGGATTTTTTAAGCGGAGGATCGATTGTATCGGTTTGAAAATGCTGTTACAACAATGCATCCAAGGTGTACATGCTTGTGTCACAGTGTGCCAACCGGCTGCGGTGGCCGTGCCTTTCTAGGCGCTTCAGTCCGGAACCGTGAGACTGCTACGGTCGCAGGTTCGAATCCTGCCTCGGGGATGGATGTGTGTGATGTCCTTAGGTTAGTTAGATTTAGGTAGTTCTAAGTTCTAAGGGACTGATGACCTCAGATGTTAAGTCCCATAGTGCTCAGAGCCATTTTGAACAGTGCGCCACTGCCGACGGCGTGAGTGGGCCCAAGTGAGAATAAGGCTTTGGTCAACCAGAAGTCACAGATTAGCTCCGTCTGTGATGGGTCCCGGCGGCAGCTCTCCCTGGATGACTGTCAAAGTGACCAGTATGCTGACTGAGCAGCGACAGAAGCAGATGTATGTGTTGTATGAGAAGATTCGATCTGATGTATGTATTCCCTACACTTGACCAGTGGACTTCTTGGTGAGAGTCTCTCCAGCCTCTGAGTGCTTGGCAGCCCGACATGTGCCGCTCTATCCTGACGCGTCTGCTCGACGACCCGATGTCTTTGTTGGCAGAGTGCCTTTGGCTCTCAACAGTTCGTAACAATGCTAATGTAATTTTTTTGTAATTTGATCATAGTATTGCAAGTAACATTAACCTCGGACGTGGGCTGTAAAGTGTTCGTGGTACGTGATGTGAGTGGGACTGCAGTTAACATGCATCAGTCGGCTGTTCCCAGAGGTAGTCAGTCACACACTGGCATCATCTGCTAAAAATGCTGGTAACGTAGTGGAGCGCAGTGCAGTGATGTCCGACCACCCCTGTCGTTAGAGCTATACCAACGACATCTCGTTGCAGACGCAAATAAGTTTCCAATAAATTTTGTGACCTTCTGTTTGCTACCTTTCAAAATTACGTCATTCATTTCCTGTGGTTCGTTGAACTAAATGTATGCTTCTTCTTTTCTTTTTTTGCAGTTGTTGAACTGTGTATAAAATTTCATTTTTCAGAAATGATCTTGAAATGATGTTATTTGTTTCCACATAGTCGCTAGCAATTTAAGATTCGTCGAAAACGCCATTAATTAATTTCTAATGCTAAAAGCATTTGCCCATTATAGTTGAAGCGTGTGATTGAAGTCAGAGACCCTGTTACATACACGTGTTTCCTCGTTGTTTGTTTGCTGAGTCTGTTGCATAACACTTTTGCGCATATATACACGGTGATAACTGAGCGTTATCTCAATCATTATAAACTCAGCGATTAATAAGTTATGCATTCGGTGAAATTTAAGAGTTTCTCCTTGAGTACAATGATCTGTATGATCGCTCAATGAAATGACTACGTAACTATGGCATCGAGGGGATTCATTTGTCCATTGTAATAATAGACGTCATATGCGATTATCCGTCTTCGGTATTGTCACCACCCATTCCACACCATATCCTACGTCAATCTGATAGCCTTCATAACCCTTCCGGCAGAAAATAAAAGTTTAATGCGTTTCGACAGGCAGGTAAGAGCTCATAAATTTATTCTGACTCCATCAGTGTCTTACCGTAAAGACCATTTAATCGGTTATTTGATCCGCCCAATGGACTTCTACAGCAAAAATATATAAAGTAGCAACTAATTCTTTCACCTTCCCTTTTTAAACAGCTTTCCAATAAAGGCAGGTACAGAAATATCTTCGTTTGTAAATTCTTTAGCTGTTGAGACAAACGTGACAATTCTGCTGATGACCTTGTAAGCCCAAAAAGGGGTTAACTAAACAGAGTATCATTGTGGAACATTCATATTCTTATGTCGTACAACAGTTCTGTAGCTTTGCTTGGACATACACTGTGTGATCAAAAGTATCCGGACACCCCCAAAAACATACGTTTTTCATATTAGGTACATTGTGCTGCCACCTACTGCCAGGTACTCCATATTAGCGACCTCAGTGATCATTAGACATCGTGAGAGAGAAGAATGGAGCACTACACGGCGCTCACAGACTTCGATCGTGGTCAGCTGATTGAGTGTCACTTGTGTCATACGTCTGTACGCGAGTCTTCCACATTCCTAAATATCCCTATTTTCACTGTTTCTGATCTGATAGTGAAGTGGAAACGTGGAGGGGCACGTACGTCTCTTGACTGACAGAGACGGCCGACTGTTGAAGAGGGTTGCAATGTGTAATAGGCAGACATCTATCCAGACCATCACACAGTAATTCCAAACTGCATCAGGATCCACTGCAAGTACTATGACATTTAGGCGAGAGGTGAGAAAACTTGGATATCATGGTCGAGCGGCTGCTCATAAGCCACACATTACACCAGTAAATGCCACACAACGCCTCGCTTGGTGTAAGGATCGTAAACATTGGACGATTGAACAGTGCAAAAACGTTGTATGGTATGACGAATCACGGTACACAATGTGACGATCCGGTGGCAGGGTGTGGGTATGGCGAATGCCCAGTGAACGCCATCTGCCAGCGTGTGTAGTGCCAACAGTAAAATTCGGAGGCGTTGGTGTTACGGTGTGGTCGTGTTGTTCTGCGTGGCACTATAACAGGACAGGCCTACATTGATGTTTTAAAGCACCTTCTTGCTTCCCACTGTTGAAGAACAATTCGGGAATGGCGATTGCACCTTTCAACACGATCGAGCACCAGTTCGTAATGCACGGCCTGTGGCAGAGTGGTTACACGATAATAACATCGCTGTAATGGACTGGCCTGCACATAGTCCTGGCCTGAATCCTACAGACCACATTTGGGGTGTTTTGGAACGCAGACTACGTGCCAGGCCTCACCGACCGACATCGATACCTCTCCTCTGTGCAGTGCAGCACTCCGTGAAGGAAAGGCTGCCATTCACCAAGTAACCTTCCAGCACCTGATTGAACGTATGCCTGTGAGAGTGGAAGCTGTAATCAAGACTAAGGATGGGCCAACACCATACTGAATTCTAGCATTACCAATGGAGGGCGCCACGAACTTGTAACTCATTTTCAGCCCGATGTGATCACTATGATCACATAGTGTATATGAGTCAATTCTAAACTTGTCCTTGACAATTGTCTTCCGTAGTTTCAAAGTCGTGTCATTTCGTCCCAAATTTATACTTTACTAAAGTTTACACACTGTTGTAACGAAAACAATGACTGTAGTCTGTGACATTAAATTGAATGGGACAAAATTTAATATATAATTCTGTCCTTTAAGACTCCGAAATCTGAAAACTTGCCGATCAAATCCAGAATATTTTCAGAGAGGAGAGAATGCTGTAACCTTAAAAGAAAGTTAATAATAGAATTATAATATCGACCCTCTAACAACAACAAAAGCTAAAACAAGTTTCCTTTGTTCCCCGTTAGTTAGTCCCCACAATTATTAAAATATTTCGTTGGGTGTATCCTTGATGTTCCGTCTAAAACGATCTACGAGAATATCCATCCGAACTTCTTCGTGAATCCTGAGACAAGTGGTCTCATCACACTCAGTAAGCTGTAGAAAACATTTCTGTTTGGTGTCTACAGAGCCGAAGGCATTTTTCCTCTCAGTTATCGAGACGACGATGGAAGAACAAAGTCATTAATGTATCCAATAAAAGCAACTTACGAAGCTATTATAAACGTTTAATACGTGATTCACAGTGAGAAACAAATAAATGATCTCATCAAATAAGTGCTAGGTAAATGTTAAAACATGTGCAGAGATAAAGTCTGTTAATTAGCTGAAGTAGTTTTTCAAGAGAAGAGGTACACATACGTCAAATGAGATGAAACGCAGTTTGCAATGGAAACATAGCGTTCTATGGATTTCCCTGAAAACGTAAGTCTATGAGATTTAATATGTAATCCATCCTCAAATGCATTCTCACTGCAGAATGCCTTACTTTTTCTACTCAGGGAAGCGAATTTAATTCGCACGAAGTTCAGTTTACTTGAATAGCAGGGAGAGTTTTTCTTTGGAACTCCTTCTACACTTTCGTCTCCAAACAGTTTTCTAATAGATGTTTGATATAATTCTTATTCAATGCTGGCATAGACAAGTCTTTTCCTGAAATTACAAATGTTACTCCAGGTAAGTAAGCTTTCTCCAAAACTGTCGCATACTTAGTAACAATCGAGATGGTGTTGGCGTCGGCAGTTGTGGCCGAGCGGTTCTAGGCTCTTCAATCCGGAACCGCACTGCTGCGCAGGTTCGCAGGTTCGAATCCTGCCTCGTTCATGGATATGTGTGATGTCCTTAGGTTACTTAGGTTTAAGTAATTCTAAGTCTAGAGGACTGATGACCACATAGTTAAGTCCCATAGTGCTCAGAGCCATCTGAACCATTTATTTTCAATGGTGTTGGCAATATTGTGTTTAATAGTCTACATTCGAACAACGTGTAAGTGAACTCAAATTAATTGGAACTACTACCAAAAAACAGTTAGAGGGAAATACATTTATAAATATAAGCTAGTGAAAACTAACATAAATTAACATATTCAAGACAGTTAAAACTACTATGACATTACAGGAACTCGTTCGTTTGCAAATATCACATGACCTACTGCCATTTCACGGTGCAACACAACCCTTGATAGAAGAAGTTATGAAACGTCCCCTTTTTGAAGAATTATACAAGACTGTGCTTTAACTGACACACAATATTTTTTAGCGCAACGCAATCTGACTTTCAACAATCCCTACAAAAGAATGGCCCTGCCTAATATTAACCTATACGTTTCACAAATCACTTACCTCACAAAAATCTTCGTTACTCGAACTACTGCAATACAGCGAGCGCCACTACTGCCAGCTAAATAAAAGATTCAAACTAAGGAAGGCACTAACTACTGATAGGCATAGTTAGCAAAATGAAAGATTTTAATAGAGAACAAACAATGTGTTTACCTTAATAGTCATAATATATATATAGCAGTTCATGACAAATTACAAAACTCCGCCATCTCTCTCCCCACATCCACCACTGCTGGCGGCTCACCTCCAAGTGCGCAACGCTACGCGCTGTTCACATCCAGCCGCCGCTGCCCAGCACTACCATGGCTGACAACAATGCAAACTAGCCACAGACTGCCCACAGCACAGCCAGTGATTCTCACACAGAGCGCTACGTGGCGTTACCAATAAGAAAACCTAAACAGCCTACTTACAAAGTGTAGTTCGCTGTCCACACGTTACATAATCAGTTTTAAGACTTTATAGAATTTTACACGATACGAAAATCTGTAAATGAAGAATTAAAATGGCTTTTAAAAAGCCGTAATATATTGTACGGAATTTAAATGTATTAAACTAAAAATACATGTAAATGTTACACAAAATACCAAATGTCTCACAACAACAAAAGTGGGAGATAGTGCCGGAAACTGCTTCTGGCTGTCTCTAGCACGCATACCGTCATATGATTCTATAATCGGTCACTAGATTAAAACCCCGACCAGGAAACATCGAGTGCAGCTCGACATAAGCTCTCTCCCCTATTTTCAAATACCGCTGTATGTATGTATGCGTGTATGTATGCACGTTCCACACGTTACTTACTATCTGCAAAGAAACACTATGGATGTTGGAAACAGTCTTCCATAAAAGTGGGGGTGGGGTAAGAATTGACTGACATAGAAGCGTAACTGACAAACATCTAGAGCATGTGCCACTACATTGGTATGTGCATCGCATATTCCTTGTATTATTTGTACTGTGGGGGAAACACATTCTTGCTATCCATAGGAGTGAGGCAAGGGATTCGAGCCTGTGTCATATAATTGTATTCTACAACGTCGGATTTTAGTTTTCAGTTTTCGATGTCTCTAGGGTCATTGATGACAATCCCGGCGACGTTTCGCTACAAGGGTGAGGGAGTGGAGTTGGTGGTTTTTAAGGGCACGAAACAGTTACATATCACCAAATGTGTGTAAAGCCTGAATTAATTTTAACAAATACATGTCACTTGGTATGTTAAGAAAGATAAGGAAATAGTTTTGCTTACCAAGAGCGGCACGATGAAAATTGCTGAATAGCCAGTGTTAACTACCGGCTATTGAAGACGAAGATGTAGAGCACAGTCGAAAACGTCCTTCAATTCACATTAGACAAGCTTGTTCCAAGCAAGGTCTCAGGGGGGATGAGAAAGAGCCACCGTGGTTTAATAATCACGTTACAAAAGGAGTAGATTAAAAAAAAGAGCTTCACCACAGACTAAAGAGAAGTCAAAACCAGCCTACAAATAAAAGCTAAACCAAGCGAAAGTAGAGTAAGGGAAGCAATAATAAAAGCGTTCAGTGACTTTGAACGTAAATTGTTGCCAACGGTGTGAGCGAGAACCCTCTAAGCACGATGGGACTTAACATCTGAAGTCATCAGTCCTTCAGTCCTTTAGACGCAGAACTACTTAAACCTAACTAACCTAAGGACATCACACACGTCCATGCCCGAGGCAGGATTTGAACCTGCAACCGGAGCGGCAGCGTGGTTCCGGACTGAAGCGCCTAGAACCGGTCCACCAAAACGGCCGGCGTTCAGTCAATCTCGGGCCATACAGGAACCGTAATGGAAGATGACAGGGAGGTGGCCGAAATAATGAATTCGACATTCCGAAATTGTTTCACCGCAGAAGATTGTAATATGGTCCCTCCTCTGCTCATCGTTCGAAAACCGAAATAACAGATATTGGGATAAGTGGCCGTGCAACAGAAAAGCCATCACAATGTCATAGTAGTGGAAGAGAATCAGGGCCAGATAAGATCTCAGTAATATTCTGGAGAGATTAAAGATATTCGGTGCCCTATCAGCAGCAGTTTATCGGAATTCGTTGGAGTAACGAAACTTGCCTACCGACTGTCATATCGCGCAGGTCATTACCGGTTTCGAAAAGAGTCGTAGTGCAGATGCATGTAATTATAGGCTTATGTCGCTGATGTTAATCTGTTGTAGATTGTGTAACAAGCTTTATGCTCACGTATTATCACGTGTTATTGGGTACCATTTTTGAATTTAGAAATTAACATTAAATTAGCAGTCTTTAAATTATGGGAAATATACTGTACTTTCAATATAGTAAAAAATATTCCGAAAATTTTCTTATTTTGTAATGACAACACAAAGAATAGAAGTTTGTAAATTTTATCTCCGGGAAATATGATTCCTAATTCCGGGTTTCAGGGTTTCCTAATTACAAGTTGTACAAAAACCACTAAAATATAATGAAGTGGTGACATCGACTTTATCCGCACTAAATGTTTATTTCACTAGAAAAGAGTGTTCCCTACTCGGCGTTTATTTGGCGCTGGTTTCAGCCATAATAAGAAAAATGCTCAGTCTTTGTTGCTATTTGGTACGGAAGACACATTTAAAAAGTCTCCAAGTACCATCGTCGAGGCCTGCATAAAGCTCGTAACACAAGCGAAGGCAGCTGATGCACTCTCCGTAGAGATATGGTTGACTGTTGTTGGTCGCGTTAAGTGCTCTCCTCGTCTTCTTCATATTCAAATAATGACTCTTTCGATACCGTTTCATGAAAGCTTGAATTAGAGTTTTCCTCACCGTGATCCTGCAGTTCCATGACTCTCTGGTTCTTTCTTATGAACAGCTTTCTTTTGGTAGCCCCATATGTCGAATGTCTATCAGATGCACCAGACGAATCTCCTGGAGTAGGTTTTGTTGAATGTGGTGTCAGCCCTGTACTTTTAGTACTGGCTTCTTCTTCCCTTTAGCCAGGTAGCTCCTCCAAAGCCTTTTTACTGCTTCATCTGTCCTTTATGTGGTGTTTGATGGTGGTAGTATAGGAGCTGATTTCACGTGTAGAAATCGCTGTTTCTGGTATTCCATTACATACTGTCGACAATGGCCGTACTGTAGCTTCTGAGGAATTATCCGTACTTGAAGCTGAATGCTAAGTAATAGCATTTGCAGCTGACTGCTAGATAGGAAAATCCATATATTAACACACCAGTGGGCGACAAGGACAGATCCCAAATTTTTAAAAATCATTTGCAGCCTTCGTTACGACTCTTCTGCATATCCCACCAATCAATGGCCCATCGTCTTTGTTACTCAAACGAAGGAAAGGTGGCATCTGGAATAAAGTTCGGAACATGTGTTTGTATAAACTGACGCCACATTTCAGGTATCCGAAATAGTGCAACCAATTATACCTGCAATTAGGGACCATCCCTTAATTCTATTTAGGCACAACCCAACCCTTAATTGGACTGTGGACGACGTCATTTGTCAAATGTGTGAGGAAGAGTCTGCTTCGCACTACTGTCTCATGAAACATTTTGGCTTGAGGAAAGGCTTTATCCTGAAGACAATGCAAAAATAGCTGTGCTGAACGGAACGTTAACAACACCAGCACCAAAATCATAAAGGCGTATCAGAATAACCTGCGGTACTGCTCGTCGGAGCGAGCTACGGAGTGCAGCATCATGCAATGATTCAGATACCTGGAATTAGGTAACCACCCGAAATACGGGCACCGTAGCCTATATATAAATGATCTATTAGAAAACATCGAAAGATTTGTGTGGGTATTAAATGCTGATGTGGTTGTGTCCATTAAGGTAGCAATACCAGAAGACTAGCGACATGCATAAGAAACTGTGCAGAGGAACTGTACGGGCTCTGACAATGGTCCTTGAACGTGTATAAATGTAACATTCGGAACGTACGTGGTATAAGAAATCCATTATTGTGCAACTAAACCATTTTTCCTGGAACAAAAACGTAAAATATCTAAGAGTAAACATAAGAAGCGATCTTGAGTGCAACGACCACCTAAAGCAATTAGCAGGAAAATCATACACTAGGCTGGGATTCACTGGAAGATTCTTAAGGAAATGTAACTCGTCCAAGACATAAGTGTTTTGAAAAACAGGTTTTCGGCCGATTATTGAGTATTGTTCATCACTCTGGGGCACTTACCAGGTAGCAATAGTAGAAGAGCTCGAGAGGATCTAAGGAAGAGCACTGCGACTCATCGTAGGCGCGTTTAGTCGGTTCAACATTCTCCAGTGGCAGGCGCTATAAGAGAGGCGTTGTGCATCGTGGACCGGTTTACTATTGAACTTCAGAGATAATAAATACCGGAAAGAGTCAGACAACATATTGATTCCTCACACTTGCCCCTCACGGAGGGAGAACAACAAGATTGTTTGAGAAATTAAAGCTAATACAGAGGTTTACCGCCCATCAGTCTTCCGAAGTACTATTGTGAATGGGACAGCAAGGGGGGGGGGGGGGGAATCAGATAGTGATGCCGTAAGTACCCTTCACACACTGTTAGATGCTTTGTGGAGTATTAATGTAGATGCAGATCTCGGGGAAAAAATCACTGTCACGGCACGAAACTCGTAGCACCTCTATAGCTGAGGGTGTGGTGGAAAGGTACGACTTCCAAACATCGTTCAGGAACGTCTGGAGCAGTTTCAACCAAATTTTTACATACGGGACTCACAAATCTTTGCATATTTCTTACCATGGCAGAATTTCAAGTTTCCTCAGGATTCAAATGAAATTACAGGGCGATTTTCGCTACACATACTCATGAAATGTGTGTAACAGTATACGTGAAATATTTTGAATGTAAGTCAAATGGGCAGGGTATGCACATAAACAAGGAAACACCCAAGACAACAAATGAAAACGCCTAATACGGTGTAGGGAAATTGTTAGAGATCGGAACAGCATCCAGCTGTCTCCCTGCAAAACACTGGCAAGTTCACGTAACAATGATGGAGATGGTTAGCCATCACAGCCCCTTCTCTCCAAAGTAGATCACAAAGGCTCAATAATAATGAGATCTGAAGACTGCGATGACCAGAGGAGATTCGGTAATTTATCCTCGTTCTCACAAAACCAGTCCTGGACGATGCGAGCCGTCTAAACATGGGAGCTATCATCTTTGAACACAGGGCCACGATAGGCCAACAAACATTGTATCATTGTACAAAATATTTGATCAGGCGAATATCCGCAAATAAAGAACATAGTAACACGTTTACTGTACCGCGGGATGGGTTTGAGCAGTGAGAATGATTACGTAGCCCTTGGCAGTAAAACGACCTTGCAGAGATGGCTTGGCACCATGGAATACGACATGGCTGCCCAAATCTTCATCCAGCACCTTCCTGTTTCACTTTTGGTACGTAAACTCGGACAGAAGTTGGAAACAGTGTGGAACAAGACTCATCCGACCAGCTGACATTATTCCATGGCTCCACAGTCAAGATTCAGTTTCATCGGCACCCCGTTTCCTGTTGTGGACACTTGCACCACTGATGAGTGGCTTTGGAATTTCAGCTCGCCGTGCAGTTCCCTCCTTGTTTTGGTGCCTACAGCTGCATCTGTTGTCCTTTCATTGTTCATTGAAACTCTTTTCAACGACCATCCACCACTATCAACCATCACACACTTTTGTCCGAGTTGTGAATTAGTGAATGTTTTCCCGCTTTTCCGTGTATGTAGCATAAATCTTCTATACGGTACCGCGTCAAGCACCAGACAGTTCGGCTACCATAGTTACGCAATCACCCACCATACAAAACCGATATTGAGGCCACTTAGGTAGATCACAACGCGCTCACAACTACACACAACACTATTCTGACAGCGAGTGACACTTCAAAAGTAATGAGGACATTGCTGTTCGTGGTCAAATACAACTGTGCAACATACAGCTTTCGTAAGCATCTGCATCTACGTTCAAGCACGACTATCTCGCGATGTTTTCATATTTTGTCCAAGCCCTGTGTGTAACATATGGGTAGGCGAGCGAAGCTGCGGGCATAAAGCTAGTAAGTCTCTTGTCCTTGGTATTTTAAAAGAAAAGGAAAAACGATTTCAGGCTTCAGTTCGTAACAAAGGACGAGATTCCTCATTTCTTGGCAAACTATCATCGTGACAATTGTGAAGACATTTTGACGAACTGCAATAATTTTCATTTCTTAACTTTTAAATTTAAGAAAATATATTGAGGAACGAAGAATGCTGGACCACCTGCGTTAGAAACGCCCCTCCCCTTTGTAATAGTTCTTTATTTACGTGACCATTACGGCACTACAACGCCAGTTCTAGATACCAGTAATATCGTACTACTTTTCTGCGAAGTAACAGACATATTTTTGTGACAATATTCACATTTGGTATTATTAATGTATAGGTACTCCGATGTATCGATATATTACAGTGATATGGTTCTTGTGTATATTCATTCCTGTGAGACTGTCATAATCTTTGACTTACTTGTAACCGTTTTGGCGAGAATGCGCACAGAGCAGTCTTTGTTTCACTTTGCAGAAGTTAAGTTGTTATTTCGCTTGGTAAAAGAACAGTCAAGTCTTGTGTTTGGTTAAAGTGGAAATTAAATATACGAAGATTGATACAAAACTGTTTTCTTGACGATGTGACAATTAAGAAGAAGTATATGTGAATTTAGAAGAAGTTTAATAAAAATGTGGATCGTGAACACCAAGTCAAAAATTATTTCTAGCATACCATTGTTCTGATCTGGGATTGTTTGATCATTAAGAATTTCCTGAAAAACGCATTTGTTAGGTTTTCAAATATTGCTAAACTACAGATCTGGACCTTCTAGCAGTCAAAGTGGAATCGCCCTAGAATCAACAAGATGAGCCATAACAACTTCGTCGAAATCTACGTGGGAAACCATTCAAGGTTGCATGCATGTCGGAGAGAAGAGTCACTGCGGCGACTACTGCCGTTATAAAATACACGAAATATATGAGTAATTCCGAATATGGACAACTATCGCCAGTATAATGGAATGATGACAACGAAAATTTGTACCAGACCCAGACTCGAAACCGCTCGGGGTAGCCGTGTGGTCTGGGCCGCCTTGCACGGATCGCTCAGCTCCCCCCGTCGGAGGTTGGAGTCCTCCCTCGGGCATGGCTGTGTGTGTTGTCCTTAGCGTAAGTTCGTTTAAGTTAGATGAAGTAGTGTGTAAGCCTACGGACCGATGACCTCAGCAGTTTGGTCCCACAGTGCGTACCACAAATTTCCAATTGCCAGCCTCGAACCTGATCTGCCACAAACCGGATTTCCTACTCATCGCGAGCGATCACCATACCTACCTTTTTCTTTTATTTAAGGAATTGACCAGTGGCGCCTGAGGGGGCAGAGAGGCAAGGGCCGAGTCCCGAGGTCTGGCCACAGTGTCCCCCTCACCGCCACCGAGTCCATGGGGTACAGAAAAGGGGGAAACACGGGAACCAATAGAAGTGGAAGGCTTTGTTTTTGTTAATTTTATGTTATAATTTTTACTGTTATTACGAAACGATGTGGAACTGACGTAATCCATATAGAAAGAAAAGCAGAAGACTGGCTAAAAGAGCAGAAAAATAAATACAATCCACACACTTACGGCGCGCTCTTCCATCCGCAGGGGTCGAGGGTAGAATCGATCATGGGCGGCTGAAACTCAGACTCCACCAGAAGAGAGGAGGTGGGGAGGGGGAGGAGTGATAGGTGCCCTCAGCTGCATGCACTCTCCAAATGAGTGGAGGTCTAAGAAAGACCCCTTGATGATAGTTGGAAAAAAATGTCTGGTAACGTGGCTTCTTTTCGAGCGGTGTTTGAGCTGTTTGTAAATACGTAAGGAAGTCAAGGCGGATTTTTGGTAATCGGCCGCCCACCTCTTGGCATATTTGTCGGCAGGAAAATGTTTGTCCTCCAGATATAGAAACTTCACGGTTCGATAGTATCTGGTGAGACTTGGATATAGCAGGTAGTCATTTGCCGCACGAATGGCCAGACGTCGCGCAATGAAGTGCAGGTCAGATGATGGTCGTCAATATCAATTTGCTGACAGAGGAGACAAAGAGGGGAATCCAAGAAACCAATGTTGAGCACTCGCTGTTTGGTGGCAAATTTGCTGCTGACTACGTGATACCCCATTGCCCAGGCATCAACAGAGATAAAAGGTTGGCGGATGGTACTCCTCACTATGGGCTACCGGATGGATGGATATTTGGTCTACATCACATTATGGAGAACGTGGTACAATTGTAGGTCGTACAAATCCTTAGTGCTGGGCAGATGCGTTTCTGGGACGCTAGTATGTGTCTAACTGTAAATGTGAGACAAATGAGGCACAGTGTGGTCGACAGACACCAGTGCTGAGGGGGGATGCAGGCAAGAGGACCTCAAGCAAGCTGCATGTTACGGATGGTCCCCATCTGGTCCACTATCTTCTCATAGTACTCATATTCCAGGCTGCAGTTCGCATTGGACGCAGATGAGTACGAGGCCACCATCCTGTAGGGGCAAGGTAAGCGTCTCAGAACGACTTTAAAAATGGAACCAGCTGTAAGATAATAAACAAGGACGGCTTGAAAATTGGGTCCAGTTGCTGTTGTCAAAGGAAGAACCTCCCCAATGTTGACCAATTTTGATGCCACGTAATGATTAAGAAGCTCAATGCACTGAAGTGTAGCCTAGTGGCATAAGGAGTTCTTTCTGATGTCGTAACGGATGACATGTAACAGCCGACGGGAATTCGTCACCACTGTGTCTGTGATGGTGGGGGTAAAGTTAATGCCCAGGTCCCGGAACGTCCGAAAGAGTGGCAAGGGTGCTACTTGACCTTCCTGGAGGCCTCGTCGACTGTACATTGCAGAAGAAGTGGCGACTTTCATGGCACTGCCAGCGGCAGCCCCATAATGTGGAATCAAATCGAAGACTGCTCGAACCTCTCAGTGGACGAGGAGAAGGAGGTCATCAGCATATTTTCGACAGCGAAAAGTGTGCTCAGGAAGGGTGAGGCCAGAGCTCAGTCGTCAGGCCCCCAACGAGGGGCTCTAGGGCAGTAGCATACACACAGGCAGAGAGGGGGCACCCTTGCTGAATTAAATGGCAGATGGGTACTGGCACTAATAAACTTCAATCGACTTTGAATTGCCGCTGGAAGACATTGATGATTGGAGGGGGGGATGCCCATTCGGGCTGCCACCGGAAACGGCCGCTATCGAAATCTAGAACGACGACCGCTGCACCGAGTATGTAGGCTGCCGTCATGACAATTAAGCTGCGGCATTCCCCACTTTCTGTATGTACATTAACCTAAAAACAGGGGGACGATGTCCTCAGAACAAAACTGTTCCTGTTCATGTTGTTAGTCAGTGATGGAGGGGGGCGTAGACGTTAACGAAGTGCTTAGACGTTAACGAAGTGCGTCGCCGTGGCAATGAGTGCCATGCCCCGAGCTGATCGAAGGAAAGTGACATCGGTGACGGGAATCCATTCGCGGACGTAGATTGGCACTCCACAGCCCACAGGATCACTTGCAGAGCGTAAGTGGTATAGCCACTGACATCCGGGAGACTGGCCAACTGAACTATCTGCAGGAGGGCGAAATCAGTGTCAGGAGCCCAGAAGATCTCTTACATAAGGAGAATTTTCACCCTCGAACGGATGTAGTTAGCGTTGATAGCTGCTATACGATAGGCCTGGTGGCGGAGTGCTGGAGGCTGGTCCACTCTGGTCCCAGCGGAAGGTGGTGGGTATCACGGTGGAACGTTATCCTGCTCGCCCCCTGGGTTTCTGGGGAGGGGCTCCGACGACGCAATGTCTTGTAAGAGGGGCTGCTCCTCGACCCCCTCGTCGTGCCATGACGTGGAGGCTGGTGTATTGTCCATTTTGTCCTCAGAAAACGGTTCATGATGTAGTCTCGGCCGTGCTATATCTACTAAGTAGTAGATATTTCTCAGGGTGCTTTGGGGAGAAGGGCTCAGGCATACTTGTCGATGTCGCCGCGCTCATATCGTCTCCTTCGGCAGTGGTGGACCCATGGGTATGTTTCGGATCGACAGTGGCCTCGTCCTCGACGTGCAACGTCTCCTCTTGGCAGCAGACGTTTCGGCTCGTTCTCTTCGACGTTTCGGAGAACGTTGTTTTCTTACGCTGCCTTCCGTGTCTGGTGACGGAATTAGTCGCATCGCTCTGTGATGTAGGCCGCCGTTGGTGCGATTACCGCTTTGATCTCCCTGTTGTTGCCGAGTGCTGGGTCAGCGGCTGGCAGCGGCGGCACCATAGGAGCGCGGTAATGGCCGTCCGACGACATACGGTTGGGGTGTGGCCGAGGTCAGTTATGGAGCCCGGACGACGTTGTGAGGCATTAGGAGTAGCGAGAGCATTGACGTAGGTCACCGGTAGCACCGTAGGTTAGACGCGGGTGGTCCGTCGGTAGCCGGAAGTTGCGAAATACGCAGTTGTAGCCTTCTTTGCCACACACGGAAAAGGTTCGAGGCTGGCCGTCATAGATAATTATTGCACTGCATCCGTCGATCTGTAAGTGGGACGAGGTGGAGCTCCGGACTTCAATGCTGACGCGTCAGATGTTGTTTAGGACTGGATATATTAGGAATTGCGTCCACTTCTCAGCAGCATGGCCATGGACTGTGCCGTATGGTCCGAGTGCCGCGATGACTTCCCCTGCAGGGAGTTCGAATGGCAATTCGAAAATGCGTATCGTACGCGTGGTCCACGGTTGTCATTGCAGTCAGAATGACAAAAGCGGAGCCCCTGTTTGGTCTCGCGTTGGATGCCTTGGCACGCCTCGTCGTTAATGATTTTACGATAGACCGTGCTGCTCACTAACGACATACGTATTTCAATGACGTCGGCCGTCATGATCTTCATTCCTCTCGCAGAAAAGTTTCACCTCGAGCGCTTTGGATCAGGTTTAATCGTTGCAGAAAGTAAATCTAAGTGTAGATTTACGCTAATGGTTCGCCATGTTTCGTAGACGGTAAGCCAGTACGTAAGCAACGGCCGTCACAATGTAAACATGGCGAGCTCGCGTTCCGCACACGGAGGCACTGGGGTGTTCACTCTGTTGCCCTGCCAGAGGCAGACTGCAGCCATTGGGCTCTTCATGGACAGACCCAAACTTCCAAATGTCTTCAACCATATGTCTACAAACGTCACTCGTTCATCCGTTATGTATATTCCCGTACAGGAGAGACATTTTAATTGGAAGTTGCTTGCGCGTTAAATGAAATGTAACGACTGTATGGCAATGTTAGCTCGCGTACCCAATTTCGGTTTGCCCACTGACGGTGGATTAATACGATATTGCAGTGCCTGTATTGTTCAAAACTGCGATGCAATGCTCCTTCTGACATGCATGCATGTGCGAAGGAACTTTGCATCGAACTTATGATCAAAACAGCACTGCCACGTTGTGGTATGTGAACTACCTCATTGGCCCAGGCAATAATTACACACGGACATTGAAAAGACACGTCAACGCTAAGGGGATTTATATTCTTCTTTAGGTAATGTATCTCAACCTACTTGCTAATATCGGTAATGGAAGTATTTGGCAAAACATTCCAGTTACGCAGCTCTCAGAGCAATACATATTACCCATAATTTAATGAGATACAGTCATAAGCACAGCCTGAGAAAACGCGGCAAGTCATTAATAACAAGGACAGTCTTTTTCAAAAGTCGCAATTCTTTGGCACAAAATTCTAGAATTACTAGAAGTGTACCCTGCAAAAGTGGGATAACGCTGTAATAAAGAGTGAGGCGATTTTCTTACCAAAATATGACAAATTGAAATAAAAAATATTCATTCTTTTTTTAATAAACTTTCTTTATCACTACGATACGTATGTAAGTTATCAACATTAGCGTCTCATAGACTAAACTATAACCAAGATCTGTTTCCCATGTGATAGCGATATCTTGCAAAGATATCACATAGTGTAACAGTCTCTGTATGCCCAGGTCTGAGTGATTTTGCTGAATTAAAAAACATTTTTCAGATAGCTAAGTTTAATAATTTCCATAAACTAACAATGCTTTACATGACAATTTTACTGAACTATCATGCATAATTTTCCGTGTCATGTCCAGTATTTTACATATACGTTTTACAGAAAGTAGATATTCCAGCTTCTTGGAAAACGTTTACTCGGCTCAGTCAGTTCTGCCACATGCAGCAACAAAGACTTATTAAAGCTGAGGCTACAGTTGATGGAAAAGTTGATACCACCATCGGTTAACTCGATTCCTGCACATACCGACTTTATTTGCCTTTCAGTTTTCGGGATCGTTATGTTAAAACGTTGCGGTACGTAACTGGACTGTTAATTGGAGGTATGGTGCCTCAAGTTTAATTAACAAATCAGCGTTCACCCTGCAGATGGGAACTTTCCCGTTAGCGGATTTATTTGATTGGACGACTTGAATTGCTTTCGGAGGTGGTTTCAGCAGTAGCTGATTGGTTCCGGCCAGCAGACCCGTTCGCTACAGAGGGTGGAACAGAAAAGACTGTGCGGCGAACAGAACTTGAAATGTTAACATGTCCACTGTATCAATCACATTTATAGCGTCTGCTCTGTATTCTGAGTAATCACTTACGTTCTCAAAAATGTTTTCTTTGTGTCTGGAGCACATGAAAAACAAAACTGGAGCTTCACGTCTACTGAATAACAAGCAAAGATATAACGTAGCCAGCGTTTGTCGTAAGCGGGGATAACGTATGATGATCAGTTACGATAATCAGAACAAAATTCCTTACTTTTCCTTTGTTCACAATAATTAACATTTGCAAAGAAAAGAATTTGTGGACTAATTAGTAAAGTGTGGAACATCATTAACTCCTCACAATTCAATGAAGGAGACCAGGTTTTTTTTTTATTTCAATTAATAAAGGACCTTGTATTACATAAATGTACCAACAAATTATAAGAAATACGTCGTGCCATGTTACCAACAGCTGTGGAGAGCTGCGATGGAGAAATAACACTTACCCTTATAACTGTTGAACACAAGATCTAGAAATTCTGTTTATCTGAAACCTATTTTCTACTATTACTAATGTCGATTATTACGAAATAAATGTTAGGTTGTTTAAGAAATCTAACCGATATAATGATTATTAATTTACTTTCATGTATATTTGGCTACTGTCTTAATATTTAGGTAAACAAGAAAGTTATAATAACTGGGAAGAAGTAATAAAGTTAAAACGAACATATCGCATATCATTTATCAACTAGAAACCGCTGGATGATGCTTCTCTACACTCATTTGACAAATATACAATTATTCAAAAAGAAGTTAAGTAATAATGCACAGTTAAATAAAAACTATTTTAGGATTTCTAGGTGTTGTAAAATTTACAGCAATAAAACGAAATAAGTTAGAGTGACAAATGAAAATTAAATTTTGGAATTAAAAGAAAATCAGCGACAGTATGTCATTTTGCAGTACTACTGTGGTAATTTTAGATAACTAATTTTAGGTAACCCCTCCTTCGGATATGTGGCGAGGCCACCAAACCACAGGACTAGTGATGGAAAACGGCTATTGTTCTAGTATGCTGAGGTCACTGGGGAAATAAGAATCGAGTTTCCCCTCCCCTCCTCTTTTCTCACTGTGAATTGAGCTGTGTGAATTGCCTCATTCACTTTTGCTATGCACTATGTAGCAAAAGGAGCGTGCTCTACCATCTGAACTACCGAAGCACGACTCACGCTCGGTACTCACAGCTTTACTTCTGCCAGTATCTCGTCTCCTACCTTCCAAACCTTCTGTCTCCGCTATATCCTTTCTTTCAGGAGTGCTGGTTCTGCAAGGTTCGCAGGAGAGCTTCTGTAAGGTTTGGAAGGTAGGAGACGAGATACTGGCAGAAGTAAAACTGTGAGTACCGGGCGTGAGTCGTGCTTCGGTAGCTCAGATGGTAGAGCACGTGTCCGCGAAAGGCAAAGGTCCCGAGTTCGAGTCTCGGTCGGGCACACAGTTTTAATTTGCCAGGAAGTTTCATATCAGCGCACACTCCGCTGCAGAGTGAAAATCTCGTTCTGAAAAGCAGCGTGTTTCTTGCGGCAGGTAGTGCTTATAAATAACAATAACAAATTAATACCGGGTTTAGTATTAACAGTAATTTGTTTTTAACAAGTCCCTGCTTCCTAGTCACTACAGATCTATATCCTGGACCAGCCTGCTTATAAAATGGTAGTAACTAGTAAGGAGACAAACAGCTTTGGCATTTAGATGCACGGTAATAAAATAACGCCCCGACATTTTCTGATATACCATTGCTATCTGCTATAATTTCCACAATTACCCCTGCCTCCATTCTAAGAAAGAACATTTAGCTAATACTGCAGCACGTTATTCTTACAAAATACACCGATAAAAAAGAGGTTCAGCGTTATTACCCGTCGCAGGGGCGATCATTCAATAATACGTCCATAGCTGTATACAGACTACCGCCTGATTCTGCTCTGGCCAGCGATGCGTCGTGGCTGAGAACTGGCCACGAGCGAGGTAGTTCCTGGGGTTGTGCCGTGCCGTGCCAATCCGTCCGGCTCGTGTCGGGCTAAGCTGTAGCAACTGTATCTTAACAACAGAATGAGGGATAGGGAATGGTAGAGGAAACACACTTTACTCTAACAAAATATATGTGTAGCATTCCACCGGAACTCAAACGTGGCTTCTCGACAGTCTGATGGCAGAGGAACTGACGTCACAGCTTCCAAGCATGAATCCTCTCCTAACACCCTCCCTTCATCTCTTCTCAACAGACACCTTGCACCCACACACATTAAACTTTTTAGGTAATTTTGTTTGCTCCTAAAGCTCAGCATGCCGGCAACGAAGCGATAAGCAGGCTAGACGCTACCTGTCGAAGAAGAAACCAGCAACTGAGCTTACCTTATGATGTTCTAAATAGTAATAATTTCTTAGTACAATATGTCCATAATTTTCGAGTATATTTCCACAACTGAGAAACATTAGCAACATTTGCGATATTTTCTCGTTTTCAGAAGTGCAGGTGGTCATTTAGAGCACATGAGCATTCAGTGCAAAAAACAAGGAGGAAGATATACACTGCGTGGTATCTATACAGGGTGAGTCACCTAACGTTACCGCTGGATATATTTCGTAAACCACATCAAATACTGACGAACCGATTCCACAGACCGAACGTGAGGAGAGGGGCTAGTGTAATTTGTTAATACAAACCATTAAAAAAATGCATGGAAGTATGTTTTTTAACACAAATCTAAGTTTTTTTAAGTGGAACCACGTTAGTTTTGCTAGCACATCTGAACATATAAACAAATACGTAATCAGTGCCGTTTGTTGCATTGTAAGATGTTAATTACATCCAGAGATATTGTAACCTAAAGTTGACGCTTGAAACCTCCGACGTTCAGTTGCGTGTTGTAACAAACACGGGCCACGGTCGGCGAGCAGCATCTGCAGGGTCATGTTTACGATGACGACCGTGTTTACGAGTGTGGCTGTAGTGCACTGTTGTGGATTGGTCTAGCTGTCGCAGTGTCCGCATGTAGCACTTGCTGCTATTGTTATTCTGCATTCGTCTCCGCGCGCAGACCAACTGTAGTACACCGTGTTACCAGAAGTCTGTGACAGTGTAGTGTTGTAGGAACTGTGACCACGGTGTATTCGAACTCTGAAAAAGCGGAGATGATACTCATCTATGGCGAGTGTCGACGAAATGCAGCTGAAGCCTGCAGCGTGTATGCAGAACGATACCCGGACAGAGAGCATCCAACGTGCCGCACATTGCAAAATATCTACCGCCAACTGTATGCAACAGGTATGGTCGTAGCACGCAAACGGGTCCGTAACAGGCCCGTCACAGGAGAAGGGGGTGCAGTTGGCGTATTAGCTGCTGTTGCCATGAACCCACACATGAGTACACGGGACATTGCGAGAGCCGGTGGACTGAGTCAAAGTAGTGTCATGCGCATACTGCATCGTCATCGGTTTCACCCGTTTCATATGTGACTTTCATCATCGAGTGCAATTCTGTCAATGGGCATTAACAGAGAATGCGTTGCAGTTCTAGCTGTTTACCGATGAAGCGGGTTTCACAAACCACGGGGCAGTGAATCTACGGAATATGCATTAGTGGTCCGTGGACAATCCTCGCTGGCTCAGACAGGTAGAGCGACAGCGACCGTGGACTGTAAATGTATGGTGCGGAATCATTGGCGACCACCTCATTGGTCCTCACTTCATTGCAGGGACCCAAACAGCTGCAACACACATCGCGTTTCTACAGAATGATCTGCCAACGTTGCTCGAAAATGTCCCACTGGAAACGCGTCGACGTATGTGGTATCAGCATGATGGTGCACCTGCTCATTCCGCAATTAACACTAGGCTGACCCTTGACAGGATGTTCGACGGGCGTTTCATTGGACGTGGAGGACGCATAAATTGGCCAGCCCGTTCTCCTGATCTTATACCTCTGGACTTCTTTCTGTGGGGTACGTTAAAGGGGAATGTGTACCGTGATGTACCTACAACCCCAGAGGATATGAAACAACGTATTGTGGCAGCCTGCAGCGACGTTACACCAGATGTACTGCGGCGTGTACGACATTCATTACGCCAGAGATTGCAATTGTGTGCAGCAAATGATGGCCACCACATTGAACATCTATTCACCTGACATGTCGGGACACACTCTATTCCACTGCGTAATTGAAAACGGAAACCACATGTGTACGTGTACCTCACCCCTCATGGTAATGTACATGTGCGTCAGTGAAAAAGACCAATAAAAAGGTGTTAGCATTTGGACGTAATGTGCAGTTCCAGTATCTTCTGTACCTAAGGTCCATCACCGTTCCCTTTGGATCCCTACGTAATTCTGTGCTCTCCGATACATACGATCGAACAGCGGAGGGGTGGTACTAAACCGTCAACTTTAGGTTACAATATCTCCGGATGTAATTAACATTTTACAATGCAACAAACGGCACTGATTACGTATTTGTTTATATGTTCAGATGTGCTAGCAAAACTAACGTGGTTCCACTTAAAAAAACTTAGATTTGTGTTAAAAAACATACTTCCATGCATTTTTTTAATGGTTTGTATTAACCAATTACACTAGCCCCTCTGCTTACGTTCGATCTGTGGAATCGATTCGTCAGTATTTGATATGGTTTACGAAATATATCCAGCGGTAATGTTAGGTGACTCACCCTGTATAATTGTGGGGATAAAATGGTTTCAACCTATTGGAAGACTGCATACGTTTTGCATGACAATTCTATGACTCGGCGCTAAAATCGTGCGTCTTTAAGGCAGATCAGTGTTTTTTCGTAGGAAGTGTTAAGATCGCTGTGTGAACAAAGTTATATAAAATCAGGGAAGAAATAGTCTAGATAGCGATGGTTCCGTAATTAAAATTACGGGTGTCGTCCTAGTCTTATGCCGTCTTCAAATCAGCACTGTGAGAGTTAGAAAACGTGCTAGTTACATAAGAGGGCAGTGACTTGCAATAAAGTAATTTGTACGTGTTACAGTCAAAGAGTCACAACTCTTCAGCAAAAGTTGACGATGTCTGGAACAATCAGTAGACCTCAGGCTCTGAAACTGCTGCTGTTCGCTAGGCAACATTGCGTTATGTGGATCGGATGTGGGCGTGTTTGTGCTTTATGACGTCAATGTCAGCCAGTGAGGAACGATTTACGTAAATTACGTATCAGTTGCATATACATATCGTTTAAAAGTGAATAATTATTAAAAAATACCGCCTATACGACATAACAGAATGTTAAACATAGTGAGTAGCGAAATAAGATTATTTAAAAAGTATTTCTCTTATTTCTTGTACTATCATCTGGCGCATGTAATTTATCTAACTAGTATAAAATGTCCCTAGAATTGACTGTTTAATTTATTGGATATGTGTATAGAATAAACAAATGGATTAATATACAATAATTGTCATGTATGATAGTTATGCAGTAGTTACACTCTGTTCTGAATAATACGAAATTTAGTAGAACAATGGCTCACTCTTCTAGCCTGAACTTGCTATCTACGGCCGTCGTTGTCAAAGAGAAGTCGTAGTAAGATGGCCAACAAGTATCAAAGATTTGTATCGCAGACGATCGTAGATGTCGAAGTTAATCAGGATAGTGTCTTCTGAAGTGGTACGAATACAGTTTTTACTATACACTGCCAACACAAAACTAGTCATACTTCTAGTACAGGCACGTTTACCAAAAATACCAATAGTATTTGGAAGCAAATAAACCGTTATTTGCGGTGAAATTACGTCAACACACAATATCTGATCATAAATTGTATATATTTATTAAGATGTTGACATGAGTGACTAGTCTTGGATTTCTTCCTGTTTTATTGCTGACCATACGCTCTTTTATCGCCAGATTTTATACGCTGACGTAATTTCTCGACAAATAACGGTTTATGGGTTACCATGTACATTGTTTTTGTGAAAGATAGAGGTGTATTAAACAATATGACCAGTACTCCAGTTTTATTATATAATCAGACACTATTATATAATCAGATTTTATACGTTGACGTAATTTCTCCACAAATAACAGTTTATTTGCTTCCAAGTACTATTGTTTTTTCGTAAAACGTATCTCAATTTGGAGCATGACCAGTTCTTCCAGTTCTTTGTTGGCAACTTGTAGTAAAAATGGTATTGACGCCATTTCAGAAGACACCAACCTGATTATCTTTGGTAGCTGCGATCGACCTCAGTCTTTATGCTAACACATGGCGTCCTTGATATAAATCTTCGATACTTGCTGGCCATCATACTGCGATGTCTCCATGGCAACTGCGTCCGTAGGTGGCAAGTTCTGACCAGAAGAGTGCGTCACTGTTTTACTACGAAATTCCGTATTATTCAGAACACAGTGTAACTACTGTATAATTATCATAGATGTTAACTGTTTTATATCAGTCCAGTTGTTTATTCTACAAACACATTCAGTTGATGAAATAGCTGATGTTATGGATGCTTTGTACTAGCTAAATAAATTATTTCACGCAGATGATACAACAAGAGATGAGAGAAATAGTTTTTAAATAATCTTCTTACATTACTCACCATGTTTAACAGTCTGTTCTGTTCTATAGTCACCATTTTTTATAATTATTGAAAGGTGGCTACACAGAGCCACAGCGCCAGAGATTGCGCCAAAGAGTATTATTCAGCCGCCTCCACAGTGCGTGGGCAGAACTCGTAGTAGAGTGCCTGTCGAGGACTCGTGGTAGTCAGTTCTTGGGGAGAGCTCGTAGTAGAGTGTTTGTTGAGATGTGCTAGTAGGCAGTGCTTGCTGGGATGTGATATTGGAGAGTTCTGGTTGAGATGTGGTAGTAGCGAGTCGGTGTGGAGAGATTGTAATGTTTAGAGTGCTCTTCATCAATATAAATTAAGGTAACAAACTACTTTTCTTTTTTTTTCCATTATTTCAATGTCCTGAATAATGCGTCATTACAGGTTCAATCAACAAAGCATTTGGCTTGTGTTCCTGTATTAGAGTGTAATTCTGCTTTCCTTACGGAATTATAGTATTTCTATTTTTAGTTACTTCAGTATAAATGGTATTTAAAATTTCTTGTCTTGTTGAAGAAGAACCGTGCCAGATGTGTACATTGAGTCACACTCCCACACACAGTACAACTACACTTATGCTTTGGTTTAGTAGGTTTTATAGTTGCTGGGGACTTAATTAATTAACTGTGTTAACGAAAATTTTCTTTCATTCTTTGTTGTTGTTCTATGCAGTCAGATTGCGTAATAATACTAGTCAGGGCCTACCGTTTACGAGACACAGCGTAATCGGACTTACAGCTACCAAAAATATTTGCATTATATATAGGTAAGCCCCCATGCACGTGGCGACCGCTGCTTCGGATCGTCCCTTGGAATCTTCTGATTGTAAAAATAGTAGACAGTAGTATTGTTGTAGTAATTTGTAGTTTAGTAATTGTAGTCTGTTTTGCATGTGTAGATTTGGTAATTGTCATTCTTCTAATGGTATTTTTTCTCAGAATTTGATTTGTTGTCTTGTATACGCGTTTGACAATTTAGTGCAATTATTTCAATTGTTCGTTAATCATATTTGAAGGAAACATTTCGTGTGAATGGTATTGTTGGAGATAAGGTGTCATTGTGTGCAATTTTCATATAGTGACGAGTTTTTTTATGTTTTGTAAATGATTACGCGGTCAGTGAAACAGGCAAAAATGATGAATAGTCAGAATAACGAAATTGTTGACATGGCGAACTCGCCAACACAGGATAACAGTATGATGAATAATGGTGTTGAAAACAGTGTAATAAGTCGGGAAAATAGTCCGGAACCATTTCAAAATTTTTCTCAATCAGAAAATTCGCAGAATACGAGATTAACGATAGAAGATTCTGAAATAGTATCGAACACAGATAGCTTTATGGCTATGCAGAAGGAAGTTAGTTTTGTGGGAAATGTTAGGGGCGAAAAGAATTTCGAACCGGCTGATATGGAGCAGTTGATGAGTGCAATATTAAATTTGGGATCACAGTTACGATCTGAATTAAAAACAGATAGGGGAACAATGGAAAAACGGTTAGAATTACTGGGATCACAAATGGGAACAATGGAAACACGGTTTGGATCTGAATTAAAAACAGAGATAGGAACAATTAAAACAGAGATGGGAACTTTGGGATCTGAATTAAAAACTGATATGGGAACAATGGAAACACGGTTGGACTCACAAATAGGAACAATCAGAACTGAGATGGGAATACTGGAAACACGGTTAGACTCACGAATAGGGACATGTTTCAAAAATATGAAAGATGAGTTAAAGAAAGAAATCAGAGAAGAAGTACAACCGATTTTGAATTCTCACAATAATAGATTAATTGCAGTAGAGATTAGACAAAGGGAACAGGATAGAGAACAGGAAGAAAGAGATCGCGTGATAGTACAAAAATTTTCAGAATTAAATTTACAACGTGCACACGATAAGAAAGAAATATCTGAGAGAATCGAGGAATCCGTACCAAATGACAGATTAAATAATCTAACACAACAATATGAACAGTTAGCTACCAAATGTGTTAATACTGAAACCCGAGTCGCGACACTTACGGAAGACATAAATAAACAGAAAGAACAAATAGGTGATTTATCGGAAAGAGTTAAGGAGATTTCAGATAAACTGACAAGTCTTAGTTTAAGTGGGGACAGAGATTCAGATGATACAGCACCATTGCCATTTGCAGAAACCGAAGAGTATCAGAACATAAATAAATATGTTGAAAATCAGGGAAAATTTAATGAACGCGTTAAAAGAGAATTTGAGGCATTAAAAAAGCAAGTCAAACAAATCGAAGGCGAAATTGTAGGAAAAGACAGTAGAAGAAATTTCGAATTACAGATAGCAGAGAGCTTTGAAGAAAATAATTTATTTCATTTACGTGATGCAACAAGAGAGCACCAGGCGCGTGAACTTGACAATAATCGACATTCGGACTGGGACAGACGAGGTAGGTCTTTGTCGCCGCGAGGCGAAAACTTTGGCTATAAACACTTTTTGACTATTCGGAAATTTAAGATCTTTCGTAATTCTAAGAATGACATACATCCATGTGCATGGTTAGATCAATTTATGTACGCACTCCCACCAAATTGGCCACTAAGTCATAAACTAGAAATTATGTGTGGCTATTAATGTCCTCAGGGGATTCACTACTCTAAGTGAATATGTGCCGTAGCGTGCATAGGGCCCCGAGCTGTAGTGGTGCTATTTCTCTTTTAGTTTTCTGTACTGCTGCCTACTCTTTTACTATTCTTTGCATCTGTCAAAAACAACTCTTCTACTATCAATATATCTAGACAGTAGAGAAACAATAACCGGATATGATTATTTTACCCAAAAGTGACTTCGGAAATTACCGTTTGGACTTACTATATTTTCTGCAGCATTCATTCGTAGCTTAAGCGAAATTTTACCTGTTTGTCTTCGTGACAATATTACTTCATATGTTGACGATATTCTTATTGCTGAGCGTTCTTGGAGTGAGCACAACAAAATTTTAGATTCATTATTGCGTATCTTTGCAAGAGTTGGCATTACAGTGAACTTAGAAAAATCTGAATTTGGTCGTTCTCAGGTGAAATTTCTCGGTCACATTGTTTCTACAGAAGGTATTCTTCCTGATCCAGAGAAATTAGACGCTGTTCGTAATTATGCTGTTCCCACCACAAAACATGATGTTCGTAGTTTCCTTGGTGTCTGTAATTTTCTTAGACGCTTTGTTAGATTGGACGATTTGGCCACACCTCGTTTTTGCACTGTATCTGGAAAGTTCTTTTTAAAAGAAAATCGCTCGACAACTCTGTTTGGTTAGTTTGTATTCCCGATGAGTGGGTTAATAAGCTGATTTGGTATACGCATTTCAGTTATGCACACTTTGGTCCCAGAAATTGCTTTCATAAATTACGGGAAAATTGCTACTTCAGTAATATGGAATAACGTATTCGATCTGTTCTGGCCAAATGCAAATTATGTCAAAAGGCTAAGCCGCCAACAATTTCTCACAGAGCACCGTTGTTTCCTATCATTCCAGCGAAATTAAAGCACATGGCTGCAGTTGATTTGTTCGGTCCAGTGGTTCGTTCTACTAATGGTTTTGCGACATTTTTGTAGCAGTGGAACTGACATCAAAATATGTGTGTTTTACGCCGTTACGCAAAGCAACAGCTCGTTCAGTATCTAATGCTTTCATCAAACATTTTCTTAAAGAAGTGGGTCATGTTGATAAGGTTATATCAGATAATGGATCACAGTTTCGTTCTAAAATTTGGCTTCATACTCTACAGCGTCATAAAATTAAACCAATCTTCATTTCACCTTTTCACCCTCAATCTAACGCTTCAGGGAGATGGATGAAGGAAATCAATAAATTGTGTCGTCTTTATTGTCATCAGAATCACAGAACGTGGGATCAGTATCTTCATATTTTTCAAAACATTCTCAATGAACTCCCTTATGATTCAACTTCTTTACCGCCAATGCTGATATTAAAAAACAAAGCACCGACAAATCGCATTTCTGAAATCGTTCCTTTTCCGCCTTCACGGAAACTTCGGCATTCTGAAGTTGTCAACCTGGCTTTACAAATTATTGCATCTGCGGCTGCTAGATGAGAGAAATCAGCTAAGCGTCCTGGTCGTTTAAAAATTTTGTCAGTTGGTCAAAAGGTATTACTTAAGTCTCATCGTTTGTCTCACAAAGGAAAAGGCTTGTGTCGCAAATTTTTTCTGCTTTATAACGGTCCATATAGAATTCGCAAAATTATTCATGATAACGCTGTCGAAGTAGAAACTCTTAAATCACGACGCTCCAAGGCAATACATCATATATCAAACGTTAAAATTTTTGTGGAGTGACATACTTTAGAGAAACTAACAGCTAGATGTAAACATGCAGAGAATACAAGGATACCACGCTGTGTTTTGGCGGCGGCATATACCCAAAGCAACAGTCATGTCTGCGCGCCGCACAAGGCAGTCGTTGACCGCAAACAATTACTTCCTACGTCACGCGCCTACAGCTGATCGAGCGCTCAGTGCGAATGCACTGACAGCCGTAAACAAATACACAGTCTAATTTCTCCGACTAAATTCAGTATAAAGTGACTTGATGAATTATGTTATTAACATTCAGTATTTTTCAGGATACGGTTGTATAAAATATTTAAGAACTTCAGGTTAATTCTGTGTGTCTCCGACGTTAAGAGGACTTGCTATAGAGAAAATTTCAGAAAGAATGTAATTTCGAATAAAAAAGTAATAAACTAAAAAGGTAACTATTAATTGAGTTCATTTTTCAGGTAACAAATTTCCACTTAGGTACGTACTTTAGACGTAATTTGCTGCTCGCAATTGCGTGATTCATACTTTGTGCTAAATTTTATGTTCTATGAAATTACTTGTGAAGCGACGTGCTTGCGTACGTTAACTGATTTTGACAATGATTAATAATGAACAGGGTTGTTATTTGTATATATTATGTATCGCTTGGCTGCACTGCTCTTTCGCTGGTGTTATATTTTTTTATTATTTGCCTGCTGTGCTTATTTATTTAAATTATAATTGTCACCTGATTAATTGCGCTGATGTGGTTAGGTATGTAAGTTATACTTTGTGATTTATCTGCTTGCGCCTTCATGTTTACTTATTAAGATTACATATGAACATTTATTTGCTTATGCTGATATGATGCTAATGACCTGTTTGCTGCTATGCGTATGGATTGCATATTTATACATTTCTATTTGTCGTCACAACTACTCTTTAATTTAGTATATAGAAATGCTGATATACTGTGTACAAACAGAGAGTTTAGGTCACACTATTGGATTAATTATAGATTGTTCGCTTGGCGGAGCCTCGTTGTAAGGATTGTACTGCATCCACTTGTTGACATTCTGTTCTCTACTGGTATATTTACTCGCTATTGCATGTTTTGCTTACGCTCAGTGCCTTATATTTTTAAGATAAGAAAATGAACTGCTGTAATTCGACATAAACGACATTAGTACAAGAAACTTCATAGAAGTCACATGAGCTGAGGTTTTATGGAAGCTGTATAAATTTATGCTAATAGGAAGGAAGCTAACGACATGACGTACCAAAACTAGGTTTAGACCATTGACAGTTATTACACTGCATTTTTCGTGAGCAATTGAAATAGGAAGTGACACTTGACACAAGAAATACTCCACATGTTTGTTTCTGCCATAATTCTTGAAGTGGTGTACACACTGTGAAATATTATGATCATTCACACTACGTAATCGTACTTAATTACTGAGAGTTATTCGAACTAAGTCTGTTAGAGGTCATGTATGCATTTCTTTGTTTATAATTCATAATGAGTAGAAGATTTGGGTCAGATGGATTACACAGAGGTTGTGTGTTGACAGTGTGTCTTAGGATTGTATGGGATGATGAGGTTTGCATTAGGATTTTATCTGTGCTTGTTCGAGGAGACTGACTGGAGGAAAGAGTTGTTATGGAAGTGAAATGATATTGGCAATAAGGTTTATATGTATCGACGTATTGAAGAGGCATTATTCAGGTATTGAGATTATATGAAGTTGATGATTATTGGAGTTTTTGTGGACAAGAGGTAAGGTAAATGCTATTAATGATAAGGTTTATATGTATCGACGTAAGAGGTATTATTGACGTATTGAGATTATGTGATGCTGATGATTATTGGAGTTTTGGTGTATAAGAAGTAAAGTAAGTGAGGAGCATATTTTTTTTGTTGGCCTATACGGAACAAGGAGGATGAAGATAGCAGAATAGAACACTAAAGTGGAAAGAAGATTGCCTACACAGACACTTTGTTAAATCAATATGCAGTATATACTTTTTTTGGAGAGAGGAAGTATTTGCATATCTTGGCTCACTGACAGTTGTTCAGCAACAGTACATTTGATCTGGCTTGGCAAACATTGATCTTGACATGATGACTATGACATTGACTTAACTATTATTGACTGTTATACATTGCTGCCACTACTACTTGATACACATGATGAACATCAAATTTTGACAGAATTGCATTTACACAGTTAACACTATTCAATTACACAGTAGTACTTAACGTGGATGAAAGATGAGTGAGTGTGTTTTGTGTGTTTTCCTTTCCTAATCCCAAATAATTAGTCCCAACCTATCTCCTAAATATTATTTTATTTGTTTGTAGTGGCTTGCACTGACACCCATAAATATTATAGGTTTACTGATATTTGAGTATTTGTAATAGTTAATATGACAATTATCTGACATCATTTGAGTGTTTGTTATGATTTGTATGTTTAGTGTAAAAGCATTTGTATGTGCATTCAAACTATTGTTCATGCCTGAACTGTCTGATTAATGATAGTGAATATTATGGACTGTTACCTGCACTTTTTCAACGTAATGGGTGCCACTTAGAAATGATTAATTTCTGCTGATGAACTGTGTGATCAGTGATAGTGAATATTATGGACTGTTACTTGTACTTTTTCTACATGATTGGTGCCACTAGGACATGTTTAATAAACTCTGGTGAACAGTGTGATCAGTGATAGTGAATATGATGGACTGCTCTCTGGACCTGCTCATCATTGCTAGGTGCAACCGATGGACTGCTTGTACTGAAATGATGTCACTTGTTGCTGTCTGCACCTACTCAACATTGCTGGGTGCCGCTGATGAATTGCTTCTACTGAAATAATGTCACTTGTTGGTGTCTGTACCTGCTCAACATTACTGGGTGCCACAGATGGAACTGCTTCTACTGAAATAATGTCACTTGTTGCTGTCTGCACCTGCTCAACATTGCTGGGTGCCGCTGATGGACTGCTTGTACTGAAATGATGTCAGTTGTTGGTGTCTGCACCTGTTCAACATTGCTGGGTGCCACTAATGGAACTGCTTCTGCTGAGAAATGTGACTTGTTGCTGTGTGTACCTGCGCAACATTACTGGGTGCCACTGATGGACTGCTTTTTACTGAAATAATGTGACTTGTTGCTGTGTGTACCTGCTAAACTTTACTGGGTGCCACTGATGAACTGCTTTTACTGAAATAATGTGACTTGTTGCTGTGTGTACCTGCTCAACATTAGTGGGTGCCACTGATGGACTGTTTTTTTACTGAAATAATGTGACTTGTTGCTGTGTGTACCTGCTCAACACTACTGGGTGCCACTGATGGAACTGCTTCTATTGAAATGATGTCACTTGTTGGTGTCTGCACCTGTTCAACATTGCTGGGTGCCACTGATGGACTGCTTTTTACTGAAATAGTGTGACTTGTTGCTGTGTGTACCTGCTCAACTTTACTGGGTGCCACTGATGAAACTGCTTTTACTAAAATGATGTCACTTGTTGGTATTTGCACCTGTTGACCATCGCTGGGTGCTACTACTGGAACTAATCATGGAAAGCATGTTATGTGAACATTTGTATAAACTGATTTTTTGTGTATTGTGTAAACTATTATGTAAAGCCACATGTATGGAAGAATTTGTATTGCCTACTGTATTTTATATATTAGGTTATTGAAAGGTCAGTGCAAAGCCAAACAATTTTAACTAATTATGTGATATTTAGGTATTAATATTATCTTTTATTTTTGTCTGTATTTTTGTGGACGAATTTGGTGGTATTTTCACCACCAATGCTGGCAAAAATACCATCAAATTCTGGCCCGTGGAGGAGGGGCATATGAAAGGTGGGTACACTGAGCCACAGCGCCAGAGATTGCGCCAAAGAGTATTATTCAGCCGCCTCCACAGTGCGTGGGCAGAACTCGTAGTAGAGTGCCTGTCGAGGACTCGTGGTAGTCAGTTCTTGGGGAGAGCTCGTAGTAGAGTGTTTGTTGAGATGTGCTAGTAGGCAGTGCTTGCTGATATGTGATATTGGAGAGTTCTGGTTGAGATGTGGTAGTAGCGAGTCGGTGTGGAGAGATTGTAATGTTTAGAGTGCTTTTCATCAATATAAATTAAGGTAACAAACTACTTTTCTTTTTTTCTCATTATTTGAATGTCCTGAATAATGCGTCATTACAGGTTCAGTCAACAAAGCATTTGCCTTGTGTTCTTGTATTAGAGTGTAATTCTGGTTTCCTTACGCAATTATAGTATTTCTATTTTTAGTTACTTCAGTATAAATGCCCCCCATGAACCATGGACCTTGCCGTTGGTGGGGAGGCTTGCGTGCCTCAGCGATACAGATAGCCGTACCGTAGGTGCAACCACAATGGAGGGGTATCTGTTGAGAGGCCAGACAAACGTGTGGTTCCTGAAGAGGGGCAGCAGCCTTTTCAGTAGTTGCAAGGGCAACAGTCTGGATGATTGACTGATCTGGCCTTGTAACAATAACCAAAACGGCCTTGCTGTGCTGGTACTGCGAACGGCTGAAAGCAAGGGGAAACTACAGCCGTAATTTTTCCCGAGGGCATGCAGCTTTACTGTATGATTACATGATGATGGCGTCCTCTTGGGTAAAATATTCCGGAGGTAAAATAGTCCCCCATTCGGATCTCCGGGCGGGGACTACTCAAGAGGATGTCGTTATCAGGAGAAAGAAAACTGGCGTTCTACGGATCGGAGCGTGGAATGTCAGATCCCTTAATCGGGCAGGTACATTAGAAAATTTAAAAAGGGAAATGGATAGGTTGAAGTTAGATATAGTGGGAATTAGTGAAGTTCGGTGGCAGGAGGAACAAGACTTCTGGTCAGGTGACTACAGGGTTATAAACACAAAATCAAATAGGGGTAATGCAGGAGTAGGTTTAATAATGAATAGGAAAATAGGAATGCGGGTAAGCTACTACAAACAGCATAGTGAACGCATTATTGTGGCCAAGATAGATACGAAGCCCACACCTACTACAGTAGTACAAGTTTATATGCCAACTAGCTCTGCAGATGACGAAGAAATTGAAGAAATGTATGATGAAATAAAAGAAATTATTCAGATTGTGAAGGGAGACGAAAAATTAATAGTCATGGGTGACTGGAATTCGAGTGTAGGAAAAGGGAGAGAAGGAAACATAGTAGGTGAATATGGATTGGGGGACAGAAATGAAAGAGGAAGCCGCCTGGTAGAATTTTGCACAGAGCACAACATAATCATAACTAACACTTGGTTTAAGAATCATGAAAGACGGTTGTATACTTGGAAGAACCCTGGAGATACTAAAAGGTATCAGATAGATTATATAATGGTAAGACAGAGATTAAGGAACCAGGTTTTAAATTGTAAGACATTTCCAAGGGCAGATGTGGACTCTGACCACAATCTATTGGTTATGACCTGTAGATTAAAACTGAAGAAACTGCAAAAAGGTGGGAATTTAAGGAGATGGGACCTGGATAAACTAAAAGAACCAGAGGCTGTACAGAGATTCAGGGAGAGCATAAGGGAGCAATTGACAGGAATGGGGGAAATAAATACAGTAGAAGAAGAATGGGTAACTTTGAGAGATGAAGTACTGAAGGCAGCAGAGGATCAAGTAGGTAAAAAGACGAGGGCTAGTAGAAATCCTTGGGTAACAGAAGAAATATTGAATTTAATTGATGAAAGGAGAAAATATAAAAATGCAGTAAGTGAAACAGGCAAAAAGGAATACAAACGTCTCAAAAATGAGATTGACAGGAAGTGCAAAATGGCTAAGCAGGGATGGCTAGAGGACAAATGTAAGGATGTAGAGGCCTATCTCACTAGGGGTAAGATAGATACCGCCTACAGGAAAATTAAAGAGACCTTTGGAGATAAGAGAACGACTTGTATGAATATCAAGAGCTCAGATGGAAACCCAGTTCTAAGCAAAGAAGGGAAAGCAGAAAGGTGGAAGGAGTACATAGAGGGTCTACACAAGGGCGATGTACTTGAGGACAATATTATGGAAATGGAAGAGGATGTAGATGAAGATGAAATGGGAGATATGATACTGCGTGAAGAGTTTGACAGAGCACTGAAAGACCTGAGTCGAAACAAGGCCCCCGGAGTAGACAATATTCCATTGGAACTACTGACGGCCGTGGGAGATCCAGTCCTGACAAAACTCTACCATCTGGTGAGCAAGATGTATGAAACAGGCGAAATACCCTCAGACTTCAAGAAGAATATAATAATTCCAATCCCAAAGAAGGCAGGTGTTGACAGATGTGAAAATTACCGAACTATCAGCTTAATAAGTCACAGCTGCAAAATACTAACACGAATTCTTTACAGACGAATGGAAAAACTAGTAGAAGCCAACCTCGGGGAAGATCAGTTTGGATTCCGTAGAAACACTGGAACACGTGAGGCAATACTGACCTTACGTCTTATCTTAGAAGAAAGATTAAGGAAAGGCAAACCTACGTTTCTAGCATTTGTAGACTTAGAGAAAGCTTTTGACAATGTTGACTGGAATACTCTCTTTCAAATTCTAAAGGTGGCAGGGGTAAAATACAGGGAGCGAAAGGCTATTTACAATTTGTACAGAAACCAGATAGCAGTTATAAGAGTCGAGGGGCATGAAAGGGAAGCAGTGGTTGGGAAAGGAGTGAGACAGGGTTGTAGCCTCTCCCCGATGTTATTCAATCTGTATATTGAGCAAGCAGTAAAGGAAATAGAAGAAAAATTCGGAGTAGGTGTTAAAATCCATGGAGAAGAAGCAAAAACTTTGAGGTTCGCCGATGACATTGTAATTCTGTCAGAGACAGCAAAGGGCTTGGAAGAGCAGTTGAATGGAATGGACAGTGTCTTGAAAGGAGGATATAAGATGAATATCAACAAAAGCAAAACAAGGATAATGGAATGTAGTCAAATTAAATCGGGTGATGCTGAGGGGATTAGATTACGAAATGAGACACTTAAAGCAGTAAAGGAGTTTTGCTATTTAGGGAGTAAAATAACTGATGATGGTCGGAGTAGAGAGGATATAAAATGTAGGCTGGCAATGGCAAGGAAAGCGTTTCTGAAGAAGAGAAATTTGTTAACATCGAGTATTGATTTAAGTGTCAGGAAGTCATTTCTGAAAGTATTCGTATGGAGTGTAGCCATGTATGGAAGTGAAACATGGACGATAAATAGTTTGGACAAGAAGAGAATAGAAGCTTTCGAAATGTGGTGCTACAGAAGAATGCAGAAGATTAGATGGGTAGATCACATAACTAATGAGGAAGTATTGAATAGGATTGGGGAGAAGAGAAGTTTGTGGCACAACTTGACCAGAAGGAGGGATCGGTTGGTAGGACATGTTCTGAGGCATCAAGGGATCACCAATTTAGTATTGGAGGGCAGCGTGGAGGGTAAAAATCGTAGAGGGAGACCAAGAGATGAATACACTAAGCAGATTCAGAAGGATGTAGGTTGCAGTAGGTACTGGGAGATGAAAAAGCTTGCACAGGATAGAGTAGCATGGAGAGCTGCATCAAACCAGTCTCAGGACTGAAGACCACAACAACAACACAGTATAAATGGTATTTAAAATTTCTTGTCTTGTTGAAGAAGAACCGTGCCAGATGTGTACGTTGAGTCACACTCCCACACACAGTACAACTACACTTGTGCTTTGGTTTAGTAGGTTTTATAGTTGCTGGGGACTTAATTAATTAACTGTGTTAACGAAAATTTTCTTTCATTCTTTGTTGTTGTTCTATGCAGTCAGATTGCGTAATAATACTAGTCAGGGCCTACCGTTTACGAGACACAGCGTAATCGGACTTACAGCTACCAAAAATATTTGCATTATATTTAATTAAGCCCCCATGCATTATTCAATTTTAGATAACTGTAATTTCAGATGATACGTAATTTATGTAAATCGTTCCTCATTGGCTTTCGTTGACGTCATACAACACAAAAACGGCCTCATCAGATCTATGACTCACCGCTGCCTAGTGGACAGCAGCAATTTCAGAGACCGAAGTCTCCTGACTGTTCTAGACATCGTCAACTTCTGCCGATGGGTAATGACTCTTCGGTTGGTTGGTTGGTTTGAAGATTAAAGGGATTTTAATGTATATAAATTACTATAGTTTAAATCACAGACTTCTTTATGTAACTATCACGTTTTCTACCTTCCACAGTGCTGTTTCGGAGACGGCCTAAAACTACGCCGAAACCGATCATAAAATAAACATCGCTGTGTACACTGTTTTTCACTGATTTTATATGGCTTACAAGATCACTGTTTCCCAAAAGTGTTACCAAAAATTTTTAACATAGATTAACATAGCAGACCTAAGTGTGGCTACTACAGGAAACAAAAACCCTTAATTTAATGTCAGTGCTTTGTTCCCACAAAGTGTATTGACAGTGTATACAAATATGTATTAAATACAGTAAAAATCTTGTAAGAAACCTTTATTATCGTCAAAAATTCTCTTACTTCACATTTAACAAGTTTCTGGCACGCTAGAAACTAGGCACAAGTCAAGTTCGCTGATGTGCGTTCCGCAAGCGAATAGCACCATGGAAAAATGAAAAACGCGCTTATTCTAAGATGACGATTCTTAAGCACTTAGAGAGGCCATCTACGTACATTAATCAGTGACACGCAGTGTATAAATGTATCTAGTTGCTCAGCAGAGATTTTTTAATGGAAAAAGTGATCGTGACCTGACAGCGTGTGTCCAATGTGTGCTTGGTGGAGACGCACAGTTATGTAACCAAAGAAGACGAAATATTTTCCAAGAAACACTATTGAGATAAAATGAATTAAACGTGGTCTTGGATTCCATTATGTCCTCACAATCGTATATCCCGCGTAGCTACCATAAGAGGGATTACGGTAACGGCTAAAATACATAGGTGTAACCCTCTGTGTCAACCTAATGCAGGATGCGTAAAGCGTATTTCTGGTTCGGATTCACTTGCAGGAATTCACTGTGTCAACCACGAGGAAAGAAGATGATATCCAGTCAGATATCTGCATATGCAGGAGATAGTGCAATTGTGGCAAGGCATGTAAACAGTCTTTAAGAAATGTACGGGGTAATGGAGGCAGAAGGAGCAAAAATTTTACTTTCCGTAAACGAAAACAATACGAAATACATGGTTATGTCCGATTCTATGGCAAGAAGAACATGGCATAACTTGAAGTCCAGTAATAAATGTTTTAAGGTGTGAGTTACTTGAATTATTTAAATGTCCTCTTAATCAC
The DNA here is from genome assembly GCF_021461395.2 of Schistocerca americana. Lineage (NCBI taxonomy): Eukaryota > Metazoa > Arthropoda > Insecta > Orthoptera > Acrididae > Schistocerca > Schistocerca americana. The sequence continues at coordinate 382,554,314 of NC_060123.1, read as the reverse complement.
GATAACAGTATGAGATAGTGTATTAGAAAAAGCATATAAGCAGGACACAAAGCCTGTTATGCGAACTTACAGATTTTTAAGAACTCTCTAATTACAAGAACAATCATGTTAAGAGTATATTATGCCATTGTGCGACCAGTTATTACATATATGTCAGATAGGCGGGTGATGGCAAAAGCCGATATGAACAACCGAAGGGCATTTGAAAGGAAAATCCTGTGAAAAATTTATGGGTCCTTTGCGGAATAAGGTACAACCACGAAAGCCAAGAGCTTTTATAGGGGAAGGATATACTGAATTTGTTAAATCTAAAGGAATACGCTAATTAGAACATATGGAGAGGATGACAGTTGAAAGGACGCCCAAAATAATAATGAATGGCAGATTGTATTTCACCAGAAGCAAGGGCCGACCAAGAGCTAGGTGGCTCGACAATGTGGTGGCTGACACATGGATGGAGATACGAGGAAGTAACTGCAGAGAACGGAGATGTGTGGACGAAGATCGATGACGACGTCAAGGACCATGAAGGGGGTTCAGTTCCAAAGAAGAAGAAGGTGAATAAATAGCCAGCGCAGAACTATGGACGCGTCCTGACATTTTTCATTATCCAGAATTCATATCGGGCTACTACTATCTAGGTAGGAATCAAGTTTCTACATGCACATTCCACATTCAGAATAGTACATGGGATAAATTAACACTAATCTCATTATAAAGTCATGGTTATTAAGCGTTTTGGAAGGCTTTCTACGTTTATTAAGGAGCGACATGCAGTGGTTAAATGTATCTCGGAAGCCGAACTGAGAGTTTTAGTGGGCAAGACGATCGTGACGTCGACATCATGTGCTCTGTGTATTTCTGGGGGGGCGGCCTAAGTCATCAAGAAATTTTGTTGGTACATGGAAGTTTTCCTATAGATATCACTTTACAGCGCAAGGACGTAGTATAGATGTCATATTAATACACAGATATGTAACGGAAGAAGACGAGGAATTTATCTTGAAAGACTTGAAGAAAAAGCATCAATATGAATTGTGATTCCATTATGTCGCCACCTTTGTACATCCAGCGTAGAGACCATACGAGGGATTACGGTAAGTGATGAAATAGCTAGGTGTAAGTGTCTGGGGTGATCTAGCGTAAGCACATTCCTGCTTCGAATTCACTTGCTGGATTGCACTTCGTCACTGATGAGAGAAGTAGTTCACAAAACACCTATTCCACAGATCTTTTTTTTAGACTACTTGCCCGTCATCAGAGCACCCTTCACGGTTTCATAAATAAAAGAGACGTCCTTCATTCGTCCTAGGATGATAGGACAGTCGACAACAACAACAGGCATCTGTGGTACATCATTGTAAATCACAGATCACTATGTTGGTCTAAAACAGGTGTGCTTACTATGGGACCTATGGTACGCAAATTGCATTTCCAGATGATGTTGATTGTTGTTGGGGAAGCAAATGCCTCGATTTTTAAGTACTTTACTGCATGGAGAGAAGATGCTAGCGATAATAGCGTGTTATTAACGTTTCATTTTGTATTAATGTCCTCGAAAATATAGGTTTGTCAGGGGTGAGGGGGGGGGGGGGGGGGGGAGAGATTCATGGCAGGAGGCTGTGATGTCAGGTTATCTTTACGTAGCTTGTCGATGAGTCACGTTTGGACTCCGGTGGAGTCCTTGTTTAAATAAAATGCATTTTCTCCGTCATTTCGTATCCTGTACTACGGTCTTGAGATGCAGTGCCTACAGCTCAGACGGCAAGGACAGGCCGGAGTGTTAGGGCGCCATACAAAATTACGTCACTCGCGGTCCTTGGCAGCCCCGGCGATTCCCTGGAAATAGCAGTCAGACGGCAGTCTGTAAACGCCTGTGGGCCTTATACAATTACTACATGATCACCCCTGTGACGGGTAATAACGCTTTACTTCTTGTTTATCGATGTACTGTATTTTGTTAGAATAATACGCTGCAGTACAGACTACACATTATTTCATAGATTATAGGCTTGCGTATTTGGAAAAATTACAGCAAACAGCTAGGGGTCGTTAAAAAGTGTCCTGGCGTTATTTTAGTATTGCACTTCGGAATACCAAAGCGGATTATCTCAGTAAAATTAATCAACATTTTCTAAGTTGAAAAGGTCTGTATATAGGCTTAGAGCGGCGAAAACGCAGGAAAGGGTTGAAAAACTTAGTGTTAATAAGGAATCTAATATTAATTTGTTATTATTGTGCAGGGTATATAAAAAATATCATCCGATTTGACGAATCTATATTTCTCAAACTAATGAACATATACAATTAATTTTGTTTTTTGATGAACGATGAGCTCAAACAAATTTTTTGTCATAGTTTTCTATAGATTTTCAATATGCCCCCCTTGAGATGTTCGGCGTATGTCAGTGCGGTTCAAATTGTTCCCACATTGCAGCGAGCATATCTTGAGTCATAGCTTCCACAGGTTTTATTATGCGATGTCTCAGTTCATTCATTATTATTGAGAACGGAGGCAGATAAACAGCCGTTTTAAAGGACCACAAGAAATAATCACGTACAGTCAGGTTCGGTGACCTTGGAAGAAAGTAACGTAAGGCTGCAGCACTTGGTCCAGTATTAGCAATCCACCCCGCAATAATCCTTTGATTTAAAAGTTCCCGCACTTCCAGATGGGATGGGAACCATGTAAAACTCGACAGTTTGCTCTTTCCAACAGTACGTTGTTCATGAACATATCTCAAATAACATAATAATTAAGATTTCAAAAATCGAATGATTTTTTTTTTATACACTCACTCTATAAGAAATACCTCGCACAACAAGCACGCCTCTCTCAGTACAGATTACAGAGCATAAACGAATGTCGAAACTTACACAAGTTGGATAGTGAAGAAATGGGGAGGGTAGGGTAGGTCGATCACTTTTGACCCACTGATCTCGGAATACGAGATCAGTAGCCCTTTGTTCCGGTAACGGCCCTGTGTTTCGGTGACCTCGTCAGAAGCCGGGAAGAGAGGAGCGGACGGAAGGGGCCTGATTTTATTGGTGACCTTGGTATCTACAATAGTGGACATCACTAATGTTGAACCGGTCCTGTGGTTGGATGACGCCCCATGTGTCTGGAGGAGGTGAGAGCAGCGGCTTATCAGTTTTGTCGAGATTAGAAGAGTATCTTCGGTTAATGTTTTATTTACTGTCCTACCGCTAATGACGGATAAATGGAGCCATGGAGTTAAAACATAAGACTGGAGAAATAGGTCGGTCAGTTGCTGTTAGTGAAATTTTTGTTTCTTTTGTCTTTAATTCCACTGCATTTCACGAGTCACTTCCTCGACAATAATTGAATAAAGAAACACAAGATTTGATTTGGAAACGTGTCGTGAAATCACGAAAACATGCTCTCAGCCACTGAGCGACCAAAGCACATTGTTTTACGCCGCACGTGTAACCTGATGACGTCGCGTCGAAAGGTTGACCGTCATTTCGCCGGAAACTGTTATGTGTTGGGATCTGAGCCAAGGCAGTCGTCCGCCGTCAGGAGTGGCCGTGCGTTTCTAGGCGCTACAGTCTGGAGCCGAGCGACCGCTACGGTCGCAGGTTCGAATCCTGCCTCGGGCACTGATGTGTGTGATGTCCTTAGGTTGGTTAGGTTTCCTTAGTTCAAAGCTCTAGGCGACTGATGACCTCAGAAGTTAAGTCCCATAGTGCTCAGAGCCAAAGCAGTCGTCCCTGTTTCATCGTTGTCACACCCTGCCAAGTGTCGGCTATATGAGAGAGCGATCTATGGTACGTTTCCCGGAGATATTACGGCAGGAGGGGAGATCGTGGTGGGCCACATCAAACTCGTCGGAGGAACGATAACTAAAGATAAATTCAAAGTTTCAAAGTAAGTACTATGACAATAGCTAGGAAAAAACTGAGTTCGAACTTCTAACCTTCATATTTCTTTTTGGCGTCTTTGCGTTCTAACAGAAAACACATTCACAGAATTTCATGGTTGCTTCTTCACTAGTAGCATTGTCCTCAGTAGTTGTTCTGTGCCATCCTGCATGGTGATGTACGAATACAGGGAACTCGTCTTTCCGTTTTCAGTTATTACGGCTATTGTATGGCAGTGAACCGCTTTGTGCTATTGTTTATTTCTTCGGCTTCGACGCTGTCAAAGAAAGAGTCGTGTTTTCTATCGGAATGTAAACGTTTTTGGTAACCGTTCGACGTCCTTGTTTATTTTTCTTTCTGGCTGTGCTGCAACATACGCTGTGACGGATAACTGGTAGTTAACGTGAGAGCATGCTACTCGGAGCAGACAAACACAGAAAGAGAGAAGGAAAGAAAGACAGAAAAAGTGCAAGAGAGAGAGAGAGAGAGAGTGGAGGGCGAGATGGGGAAGTGAAACGATAGGCCTTCTCTTTCTGGTCTTTTATCTGCGGAAGTCGACATCGACTTGCTAGCTAGTTTACGTACATGGATCCCACACTAGAACACAGGTTTTTGTTTTTCGACATTTGTCATCACATGAGGGTTGCGGCCGTTACTATGACGTTATAAGTAGAGATTTTGTAATTAGAAGTTTTCAAAAATTTCGAGGCGTTACGGATGAAAGGATAATTGAGTTGTGGTCTTGCTAAGGCAGCTTGCTTGTGACAGGAGGTATACATTTACCCTACGTCATCAATGTGATCAATAGGTGACTAACAACAGAATTTTCAATTTAATATTCTTCTTATTTTAAACTAAAATGACTTAATAGCTTACCTATTTATATCTTGAGACTTACATCATAATATTATTCGACCATTCTCAATAAATGAACATTGCGAGAGCACTGAGTCTCTCATGCGAAACATTTGGAAGTAGTTCAGCAGCTCATATCTTCAGTACTGCCAGCTCTTACATCGCGCATGCTACATGAACTTTACTGTTGTATGGACTGCCACAGCTGGCTCTTGAAACAATACAGAATGTAAGGAAGAACGACGGTTACCTTACAGTTGTACTCAAGATATCATTAATATACAACAGTAATGTTCCAATTTTTGGCCAATACTTTTTCTGTAAAAACTTTCTAGCGTTAGGGTAAGACAGATTGCCAGAATAACTGGCACTTGTGTACAACGCCAATTGTTATGAAAAAATCGCATCACCGAGTTGAAATTATTCTCTGAGTGCCGCCGTCTACGGTCTTGGTACAGCACCACTGCATTCTAATATGGCAAATGCCAATGTGGAAAGCAAAATTTCAGTTACACTTAATCTGTGTCAACAAATTTTGGCGTAATATTTACGTCTGCGGCGTACTGATAGTAGAGATGTTTACAATTCAGCGCCAACGGTACCGTCGTTGGGGCCTCACGTGCCGGTAAGACACAGAAGACATAAACCCTTGGTGCCGTATGCTGGTATCTACAGGAAGTGTTGAATCTCTGTGAGCATAGACGTTTGCAATAACGTGAACAATAGAGCTACTGTTGGCGCAGAATCGCACGTTGCGACAAACCAGGAAAACGCATTTTCCATTGTACGTGTTAGGTGCTGCTGGATTTCAGAATGCTGCAGGGTGTCTGTTAAAACTTTCATTTCCTTAGAGTGAATTTTGTCATTTTCTGCATATCGGTGCTTATATTATCTGTAAGCTATGAGATACTGATCCAGTCACATTCAGTATACTGATATTGCTCACTGTGACGAACTAAAGACTTTGGCGAATAGGCTTTGCTCTCAGCGAATAGTATGGGTCTTAGGGGCTTGGAACATGTAGGCTTGCTTCTCGTGGTTAATTCTTGTTTTGAGGTGGTTTGGTTAGACGCAGAGGTACTTTGTGTCGTGTTTCTGATGCTGAGGCGGGAGCTGTTATTTTCTGGCCAGGGTCAACGCTATGGAACCGATAATGCAGTGCGTAAGGACTGAGTGAGAAAAACTCGATTAGTTTCACATTGTGCGACTGCTTTTGGATTGCTTTCGTCTATTAATCCGCGTATGTACCCTGTCGCTTGTTTCCATACTGTGCAATAGCAATCACAAAATGCCTGAAAGCTGGTATTATACCATTGACTTCTTTGTTGAAGTACGTGCTATTATAAATTCACAGACGTTAATCTTCATGGAGTGTAAAAATAATTTTAACAGGATAAGGATTATGCTGCTTCGGTTTGTGAAATGAATTGGGATTGGAATATCCGTACGGGATTAAAAGTGCCTTGTGAACTTAATTACGAGAACCATGTTACTCTTTGTACTTGATATGTTTGAATGTGCCACGCTGGTGGACCACTATCTTTTCGTTCCAAAAAAGTCATATACACTAATCGTAATCACTATGAAGAATCACCACTGACCTACACTGTCGGCACTGAGAGTTATCAACAACTAGCTATACCCGACCACGCTCTGCTGTGGCTCAGTCTGCTTATATGCAAAGAAAGAAAAAGTACGCACACACGTTTCTAATATGTATGTAAAATGAATATACTTCCTAAAATCCTTCTCTCCCCTACTTCTATCTTCTCCTTTCTTTGTCCATCTCTTTCTACTTCTGTCTCTCGCCATCCACCATCACTGCCCCTCCTCCCCCCCCCCCCCCCCCCCACCCACTCTGTCCATCTTCCTCTCCAACCTTCACTATTCATCTCCTCCTTCTCCACTCTCTCTACCTCTCTCAGCCTATCACCTCCTCCCCCCTTTATCTCTTTTTCTGTCCATCTTCACCTCGTTCTCCTGTCCGTCAGTCTCCTCCTGCACCTCTCTTTCTGTTTTCTATGTGCATTTCCTCCTATCGTACTGTCTATCTCCTCTTCCCCTAACCCCCCCCCCCCCCTCACTCTCAGGTAGAGCTTTGTTTGTATGTACTATATAGGTTTAATAATAGGGAAAGGTTGTTACAAAAATCTCAAGAAATTCCGTATATAGATTAAATAAAAGGGTACATAAAGGCACACCTGCATTAGAAGGCAACGCTGTGTCAAAATTTCAAAGCAGCCACTCAAGAACCTACGGAGATACACGATTTTGAACAAACAAACATTTATAATTTCATTTATATAGATAATAAACAGAATATCTCGGCACTCCACGTAGGTCTCCGGTGATTATAAGAAAGGCATGTCATCGTATGCTGGACTGGTGGCTGCTGCGATGAGATATTGTGTTGTAACACATCATTCATGCAATCCTGTGATATGTAAGAAACGAACTAGGGTTGCAAGATCTCACACTGATAACTATTTTCTGCATACTGAATTTATGTGTACATTACCAGGGAGAGCCCGTAGCGCATCTGGACTCTGTGAATATAGAGCTAACGCAGTCATTCACCAGTTTCTTCCTTCATGTGCTACTTTTCAGAGGTATGCAATCACACGTTTGCCAACGTTACACTGAGTCAATTTATGGCTGTGATGTGTTACTGTTGTACTATTTACCTGCGAGTCTAATAGCGTACTAACTTTGTTCTTTTGCCCCTTTGAAGTTTACATTCCCGAAGATTTGTAATATTCGCTTGCATGCCTGTAAACTCCCTGTGCAGTCTTTAGCAATTTTTGGGGTAATGAAGACAGCTCATCCTTTTCTTTCAGCCGATGTGAAATTTGCTAAGGCGCCTAGTGTCAGCAAGCCTTCAAGTAAGCAGGACAATTCGTTAACCTCTCTGAGAAAATATGGTCGTTGTGACGGTGAGTTCGTTGAAGAAAGCAGAACGTAACGAAGTCTAGCCAACTGATACAAATAAATTGAAGGAGTACTAAGGTAAAACAGAGTAGGTGTTTGATAAAAAAATTTATACAAGTAAATAATAATAATAATGCTTATAAAATATCCAAAGGTCCCCATAACACCTTCACTTTATGTTTTTTGCTTCTATTTTTTTCCTTTCTAGAAATACTTACGTCCCAACCTATGCATAACACAATACTAACACCTCTTCTTCTTTCTGAGCTCAACATCTCACTCATTATGGAGGAATACTCACTCAGGTTTTCAGTATAGCAAATGGGAAGTTGCGGTACAGAAAATGGCCCAGAGATCACCAGTGTGTGTGTGTGTGCGCGCGCGCGCGCGCGCGCGCGTGTGTGTGTGTGTGTGTGTGTGTGTGTGTGTGTGTGTGTGTGCGCATAGTGAGTGAAGTACTATGAAACAATTTGTGTATAGTATGTGCAGTGACTGATAGTGAGACATGAGTGAACAATGTGGCATTACATTATTTAATAAGTTATTTGTAAAAAAAAAAAAAGGTATTGCATACCAGGAGTTAATCTAATGATTGTTCCAAACTAGAAGTCGGTGAATATATGTGTATACGAATTAGCTTATTTTAAATCGATCTAAATTTGTAAATACTTTGACGTGTCCTATATCCTAGTAAAAAGAGATCTACGGATGAATAAAGCTACTACTACTACTACTACTACTACTACTACATCCACTACCCACGACCAGGAGTAAGTGGCTGTTCATCTGCATACAGGACAATCCAAAGTCAGTTTTGGTGCCTCGTCACAAAACCTCATTATCATGGACATTGCTTAGAATTCACAGAATTTCCTTGGCCTATCGTGATTCACAAATCTCTAGTGCGAGTTAAAATGTCGGTGAACGTCGTACTTTGTCTACCGACTTGCCATGTGTCTTCAATCGCCAGAGACTTCACATGCGCAGCCCCTAGTTGTCAGTGCTTATAGAAGATTTTCCATTGTTAGATTATCACCATTCAGGTGTTACAGTGGGGCTTTAGCTCCATTCTTTGGCTTTAGTGACGTGATTTGATGCACAGTCGATGCTTTCCAGTGTTCGTTTCTGTTAGAGGCTTGATTGTCGCAAGCGTAGCTCAAGTAGCTTTGTGAGTGAATTTTTCCGTGGAGCGAGTGGAATTACGTGACACTGAAACTACGTACCCTCTATTATCACATGCAGAAATGAAATTGTATTTTGACAGCCTTTGTTTACGCAAGCTAAGTCATTCCACAGTATTTGTAAGAAAGTAAAAAGACTTCTAATGTGGTAGTAATAATATGTACTAGTGTAGGAAAGCACAGGCTCAGATTCCCATGATATTAAAACTGAGATTCGGTGATAATTCACAATTTCAAAACTCTATTTAATGTATCAAGGATGTATAGTTTACCCTAGTCGAAAGACGAAACAATACTTCAGCACTGGTTCACTTTCAACTACCACATGTTTCTTGGCAGTTACTTTGATATGTAAGGTGTAATACAATTCTAGAACCAGAGGAATGAAGTATTTCGGTGGATAAAGGATTTTAATCAGGTTTTACCTTCTACTATTCAGAAAGATTGTCGCATGTAAATTGTTACGTCTGTCACAGACGGCCCCTGCCAGGCAGACTACACACAAGACACCCCTGTGTACCATATAACACACACAAGCACTTGCAGGCTAAACCAAGAGGAAAACAATTCTTCAAAACAAACAGAACTTGCTAGAGATTAATGCGAACCTTTTTCTGCAGAGGTCGCCTCACAGATACAGGGAAAGTTGGAGTACTCCGCCGGCCTCCACCGGCTTCAAAAGGCCAGCACAGCAGCAGTACAGCAAGTTCCTCGCCGAGCTAGGACCAGCTCCGACGGGCCTCACTGACGCTCTTGATAAGTGGCCGTCTACAAGTTATTTGTTTTTGTGTGTATATAGTGATTGTTCAAAAAGTGTAGTTCAGTTTCAATAAACGACATTATACTGAAAGTTCTACAATACTGAGTATTCTCCAGTGGCGACGAGTATAGTGGGACGAACCAACGAACATCATGGTTGCGACAGCGGCACCTAAGGAATGGCAACAATTCTCTCAAGGACCTCTGCACCAGTGTTTGGAAACTCAGACACAACTGATCGCAGAAATCCGAAGCCTCCACCACCCCGCGACGCCACCGCCATTCCAAGCATTCAACAATGAAGTTGAAGAATGGGAAACATACGAACGATGTCTCCGGCAACACTTCACGGTTCATCAAGTCACCCAAGAAGACTGGCAGCGCGGTTTTTTCTTGTCATGAAACGAATCGAAGATTTACGTCATGCTCACGAAACTACAGCTGCTGGACCCCGACTCCCTCTCGTTCACCGCCATCTGTGCGACGTTTGCCGGCCGCGGTGGTCTCGCGGTTCTAGGCGCGCAGTCCGGAACCGTGCGACTGCTACGGTCGCAGGTTCGAATCCTGCCTCGGGCATGGATGTGTGTGATGTCCTTAGGTTAGTTAGGTTTAAGTAGTTCTAAGTTCTAGGGGACTTATGACCACAGCAGTTGAGTCCCATAGTGCTCAGAGCCATTTGTGCGACGTTAAATGCCTGCTACAAACGCCGATATCATGTACTCGCAGCCCGCGTCGAGTTCCACCAATACCGGAAGAAACCCGAGCAGACCTATCGCCGCCGGCGGGAGTGGTCGAGCGGTTCTAGGTGCTACAGTCTGGAACCGCGCGACTGCTACGGTCGCAGGTTCGAATCCTGCCTCAGGCATGAATGTGTTTGATGTCCTTAGGTTACTTAAGTTTAACTAGTTCTAAGTTCAATGGGACTGATGACCTCAGACGTTAAGTCCCATAGTGCTCAGACACATTTGAACCATTTGAACCTATCGCCAGTGGGCCGCCGAGCTAGGACCAGCTCCGACGGACCTCACCGACGCTCTTGATGAATGGTCGTCTACAAGTTATTTGTTTTTGTGTGTATATAGTGACTGTTCGAGAAGCGTAGTTCACTGTGTGTTATACAATACTGAGTATCCTCCATAAATAGACAGATTCTTTTAATTAAATAAAATGGTGTATAATTGAGGCACTGAATGCTGCAAACTGTACTCTGCAAAGCTACGATTAAAATGGAATCTGTTAACTGACCGTCCGCAGCTCGTGGTCGCGCGGTAGCGTTCTCGCTTCCCGCGTCCGGGTTCCCGGGTTCGATTCCCGGCGGGGTCAGGGATTTTCTCTGCCTCGTGATGACTGGGTGTTGTGTGTTGTCCTTAGGTTAGTTAGGTTTACGTAGTTCTAAGTTCTAGGGGACTGATGACCATAGATGTTAAGTCCCATAGTGCTCAGAGCCATTTGAACCAAACTAATTATCAATCTTTTCACAAATACAAGTTGAAACTGCCTTAAACAAATAATCTTAAAACAAAAACTTTTAATTTCACCACGCTGTGGAATGCTCAGTAGGGCTTATTCCCAATGGCAATTTTCATATAAACATACATTCTATATTTAGCATTAACCTCCACAGGAAAGCTGAGTTCTTAATAGCTACCTCCACTTTTTGACCCCGGTCGGATTCCCGAAAGTTCTAATACCGTTTCTCTATTGTATTAAAATTAACGAGGTGTTTTAGTGAATAAGACCCAAAGCTCCTAGCTGCTCGTTGTATTACCAGTTTTAACTGCAATTACAACGAGTACGCTAATTCTTTAAACGGAAACAGGTCTATAATACACTCATTTTCAGAGGTATGACGTTCAAATTCACAAGACATGTACATTAAAATGTTCGGCAGAAATGATTAGCGTTTCAGTCACCTCGTTTCTTCATGTGTCCTGTTGCCTAGCAGGCACAGGGTCCGCCATGGGCTCTGATAACTTGTTCCATGTGTGATGGAATCGATTCTTATACAGCAGGAATGGCATCCTTTAGTACAGTAATCCATGCTGCATCCACCTGGCTGTCTAGAAGTTCATCGATGGCAGTTGGGACATTAGGTTGTACAACCATATCCCACACATTTTCGATTGGTGAAAAGTCTAGCGATCTGGCGGGCCACGGCAGAGTCCAACATTACACCAGGAAGGCACGTGTTCCTGAAGTAGCATGTGGTCGTGAATTGTCTTGCTGGAAAATGGCGTCTGGTGTGTTGTGCAGAAAAGGTACGGCTGGCTCCGCGTCGTATGTCATTCACGTAGGTCACACTGGTCACAGTGCCGTGGACACGCACCAACTATGACTTGTGGATGTACCCAATAGCATCTCACACCATAAGGCCTTCAATTGGCGCTGTATGTCTTGTGCGAATGCATTCATTGTGACGCCGCTACCCTTGTCTGCAGCGAACCGAAATTCGGCCATCATTTTCGAACAAATAGAACTTGTATTCGCCCGAAAACACTACCAGAAGCCATTCCGGTCCACAGTGACGTCATCCCATTCACTGGAGAAGTGGACGACGCGCACGTAACCTGTGCCGTAATAAACGGCGACGGACTGTCATCCCTGATAGTGTACGGTGTGTTATTCTGTTTCGCCTGAGCCGAGGAAGGCGCAGGTATGTCTTGCAATGCTATTCAAATGAGGTGTCGACTTCTAGGGGGTGGCCTGGGCCGTGCGATATGAACCGTGCTGTCGTATTCAACGGCCAAAAAAAGATAAATGGCTCTGAGCACTATGAGACTCAACATCTGAGGTCATCAGTCCCCTAACTAACCTAAGGACATCACACACATCCAAGCCCGAGTCAGGATTCGAACCTGCGATTGTAGCGGTCGCGGGGTTCCAGACTGAAGCGCCTAGAACCGCTCGGCCACACCGACCGGAATGGCGAATCACTTCGTCCCAGTCGAGCAGCAGTTTCCTGGATGAACTCATCACATTTTCTCGTACCAGCAATGAGACCTCTTTCAAACTCAATGATCTGACAGTACGTTCTGCGAGGCATCCTACAGGTCTGCTCAAGACACATTAATCCATTAACTTCGATTTATAGTGACTGGAATCCACGTGGCGCCTCAGTTACACCATTCGGAACTATTTCGAAATTTTTTTGACACTTTAACTTGCGTCACACTAGCGATATGGGGATGGGAGTTTATAGTGACAACTAGAGCCGCAGGCACATTTTACCGGTAGGTGGTATTGCTCCACGGTATCGATGTTGACCTTCAACACGTGGGCCGATGTGTTTCAGTCGCTAATCATTCCTGCACAACACCCTAATGTATATCTCCTGTGGATATGAAAGAAGTATCTCTAGTAGTACAAGGTGCACTGTTTTTTTCCTGAACGTCAGTGTACAATTCAACAATGTTCTCTAACATGAACACTTCGTACTGTTATGACATAACATTTATACCCTTGCGTTAAACCTTCACAACAACTCTAGAAGATACCAGTGTTCGTCATTCACGGTGGATGCATTACAAATGCATCCACCGTGATCTAGGGCTGTGGCGCTACTACCAGCAGACAAGAATGCTGTCGCAATAGTGGTATTCTCGCCTCCAGTCGCAGCATCCACACACTGCCCTCTGTGTGTGCAGAGGGACAGCTAAGTCTCACACAGGCACTCTCGCTGTCGGTGACCACAGTTACTGCCACAGCTTCACTTCTTACTCACTACTGGTTTCGATATCACTCTGCGACTAACTCCCTCCTCTTGCTTTTTCCAGTGGTTATTCTGGGTGGATCAGCTAAAACTTGCACTACAGATATTGCAGAAATGTAAATTGCTATCGATGTGCGGTATTCACAGAATAAATATGTGGAGGGGCTCATATTGTTTACCCAACAACAGATTGCAGTAATACTTAGTAAGGAAATTTTTTCTGTAAACATATGCCTCTTTAAATGGAACAATGCTCATTCATATTAACAGACTGAAAGTAGGTTAAATTAGAATATTAGTGGTTTTTGTTGCAGGTTTCTAGTGCGAATCGTTTACGAGATACCGAATTTTAAAAGTTCCCACACGACACCTGTACAATACCTGCGGTAGCACACGATAAAGAACAACACAAGCACATACACTAATTACGTGGTTGACCAGTAACGAGCCAATTAACAATACAGGTTATGTCGAAAATGACCGAAGTCAGCGGCAATACAACGCTTCCAGTCTGTTATGGAACGACTGCTGCACACGTTCAGCAGAGATGTCCGAGCAGGCTTCAGTAGTACATCATTGCATTTCATCGGGACTAATTGGCAATTTCGTTGTAGAAAGCGTGTAGGCGTCGAGTCCGGGGAATGGGTCGGCCGAGGTACAGACAGTCTGCGTCCAGTCCAACGATTTTGAAACAATTCGTGAAGACATGCTGCAGTATGTCGTGCACTATGGGCTGGATAGCCATCATGTTGGTATCACAGATTCCTTTTAGTCTGCAGAGGAACGTCTTCTAGAGTCCGTGGAAGATTGTGATACTTGTGCACTTTCAACGTTCCATCTATGAGAAACGGGCGTATAAGCTGATAGTTCGCTATGACACATCACACGTATAATCGTTATGGACGCTGACGTTTCACAAGACGAAGCCAAAGATAATTGTCAGCACACCAATTATCCATATTTTGGCTATTTATCTGAGTATGATTGCTAAATATGTCTTCATAAGTAAACAAAATACTTGATATATCTGGTGTATCCTGTGTTAATGGCCAGGGATAGAAGTTAACACGATTCTCATTATCGTTTCCATGTAGCTCCTGATGGAGAGAGATGTCATAGCGATGGAACTTATGTCGATGGAGAAAGCGAAGGATACTTAACTGACTCATGCCACTTTCTCATGCTCTTGCAAGAGAGTTAACTGAAACAGCAGCGCGAACATTAATTTCCCCCTCTTCTGTCGTCACTTGTTTCCTTCTGCTACGTTGTCTAGCTCTTACACTGCCTCCCCTCACGTAACTGGTTGAAGAGATCTATTGGGATACCTTGCCACATGCAAACAGAGGAACATACAGAGTTCTTCCTACACTCTCCATACATCATGAGCACGTCGGCAGTATCAGGGCAAGGTTCGCACCTAGACACGCTGCATTGTTGCCAAATGTATTCAAGATGGCGGTGATGACGTCATTCAAGATGGCGGCATGTAGGCTTGGCAACAGCGCTCACGTCAACAAGATAGAGGATTTTGGCTGGGAAATAGGCCAATTGTGCTATGTCCACTAATCTAACTTCCAGAAAAATTGCGGGAATTTTGAATTATGGCGAGAAAATACACAGTCGTGCTACATCCACTAAAATAAGCCTCCAGAATAAAGAATATCTGGAAGTTTGAATTCCAACAGGATAATGCATGCATAACTGTACTTATCTTCAGTATTATTATCATTTATTAACATTCATTACCATTTATTATTATTTATTATCATTTATTATTATTTATTATAATCTATTATTACTTATTATTATTGACCTGCCTCCACTAGAAAATTCCCTCCAAATTCAAATTTCAACACGATAATGGCTGTAAAACCTTACTTTTGTTTATTATTATTCATTGTCATTTATTAACATTCATTATCATTCATTGTCATTTATTATTATTCATTATAATTTATTGTCATTCATTATCATTTATTATTATTATTATTTATTACTATAGGCCTACCTCCACAAGGAAATTGCGTCAAATTGAAATTCCAACACGATAATGTCTCGAAAACTGTACTTCTATTTAATATTATCAATTATTATTTATTCAAGATGTCCGATTTCCTCGGCGAGAAGGCCATTTTCCTTACATCCATAACAAAAGTCTATCACAAGTTCAAATCACAACACCATAATCGATCACATGTACGAACTTTCTCCGTCACTTATCTTTTTTCACTGGTAGCCTATCATAATCGCGTCGAATAATAAACTGCACTTATAGTAACGTAAGTCACATCCTTAGATTTTTCAGAGGGGAAGGAACTGAAGACTGTCATCATTTGTTCTCCAACACAGTCAGCACACACATCTTTGATAACACAGTGCAGTCACCATGACGTCCGCGCACCAACTGAATTAGTTCAAATCCTCGCCACCCCCTCGCCAGCGTGCGGAGACACTGCCGACGCCTTTCCCATGAGGCAGCCGGCCGCTTGCGCTGGACTGCCGGTACGCTGGGGGCGAGCCCAGCGATTGCTCCCACGTCGTAGACATGTTTTCGCTGGACACGCTGGAACTTGCCGAGTTTGACGTCACAGCGGTCCCTTGTCCGCTCACCACGTGTATTCGTCGCCTCCGCACGTTCCCCGCCAAAATTGTTTGCCTCGGAGCTGAATCACACAACGGTCGGCCGTTCCCTGCCACACATTTGGCACCAAAGTTGTATTCCTGGGCACGTTCAAACCTGTCAATGTCGACCGCTCACTGTCCACCACGTGTCCTTGTGCCAGCGAGAACGCAGTGCTACACTTTTGGCGGCAAAGTTTGCTCGACAGTGGAATCCCCCATGACTATATAACAGCATGTTTGGTCCACACTAGAACTCGCTAATTTACCCCCTCTCACGCGTGCGTAATAACTGTACAATCGCCGTGCCGCCGCCCCACTTACGTCACACACCCTCAATACATGCGAAGGACATTGTCTTGTGTAAATACCTAAGTACTTAATTCCATTTCGTTTTTAATCATATTAAGTAATTCAATTTGCAATTTCATATTCCGCATGCAAAGATGTTCAACTACCTAATTTCAACTACTTTTCGATGACCAGACAGCCTCTTCTTCCTAGGAACCAGCGCCAAGTTTGAAATCTGCCAGTAAACAAAGCTCACCTGTGCTCCCGCCACCAACCTAAGAAAATTGTTGCAAACAAAGCTCATCACCACTAAACTAAGCTACCAGCACTCAACCTCTTCTTGCATGTTTCGTGTAAAAGGACTCACCCTGCACTAGGCTCTGGATGGAGGAACCAATTTACATTATTTAGGAATGGAGTGCATGTATCACAGCGACATGTTCCACACCATACAGACCGGCAAAACGCTCCTACATAACTCATTTATAATGCTCTAGACACACGCTTGCTAATTGTAAACAGTTAAAAATAGCTCACAGCATAGCCCACAGACATGCGAACAGCTCTTAAATAATGCAAAACATTTATGTCCAAATTGCCAAACAACTCCTAATTTTCGGAAATAATTTCAGTCCATAGGCTGATGGAAGGTGGAAAGAGTGTACTTTATTTATTTGGGACATATCTTTTTGAAACTTTTTCATCTCATAGGTTTCGATATGTAAGGCTGACATAAGGCAGTTTCTGAACTCCAGTAGTGGAATACACGTGGCAACACTACCACACCCACCAAGATATTCATTCCAATCCAGACCTCTAACTCCTCTACAGATAAATTTGTCCAGTTACTTGTTGACTCAGTCACAGACTGTAGTTTTTGCGCAAAAACCACTCAGACTGCACTGTGCTGCTCGGGGAAGAAAGGAAGGACTGCACTCTATTTATTTGGACCCCTTTTATTCAGTGGTGGAGTATATTTGTCACAAAACACACGCACTGATCCGACTGTGGTCACCTGACACAGGCCACAAACACGTAAACAACTCCTAATTTCACCTCACAATAGCAAACAGCTCTTAAATGAAGCAGTACACAGTATCAGCAGATGAGCTCTGTACTTTTAAACTCTCCAAATAAAGCACCGCACAGTGCACAGACATGCTTGCAAAATAGTGAAACAGACGCGCCAGCTGCCAAACCGACCAAAAGTCTCTGCTCGGCTTCCCCCAAACATGACCTCAACACATTCGCATTCGCATCTAACACCGGAGAAATTGATATCGCCTATGAGCCTTAGATTACGCTCCAAGGCAGGCCGCGCGCGCGTGCGGTCGGCGGGGAAGGGGGTTCAAGAGTGTCCAGCCAATTTCAGCTTCCGAGCGTTCGTGACGGCCGACCAGAAAGGGCACTCTCCTCTCACACATGTGAAAGCTGCATTGTTCTTATCATGTAACACTGCCGAGCATTTGGTCTTTCTTGACACGATATTTACCACCTCCAACCTGAATTTAATATTATTACCACTGCCGCAACGTTCTGCCAGCGCTCGATTTGTACCTTTTTTGCCGCTCTTAACTTTTGTCACTACCGGTCGAATATCACTATCTATAGATTGCATAAATTTTCACATAAAAAAATCTCGCCCCGCCGTTTAGAGACTCTTATATCCGAACACATAGCATCTTTGAACTATCGCTTGCTCTTATCTAATAACTCATCCATCAGGTCTGTGGCCAAGGTCACCCCTTTCGTTCTTTCTTTCTTTCTTTCTTTCAGCAGCAGACAGCTATATTTTTAAAGTGGTAGCTAAATTGCGCCATCAACTTAACATCATCATTCGCGAAACATATCTTCAAATACGTAAACACTCTTACTCAATTACACAGTGGTCCTGCTGAAGACATTACTTTCAATATTACAGTTCTTAATCCAATAACCACCGAAACAAGTACTAAATGCTCAAACTAATCCCACAGCGCCTTACAAAGCGAGTGTCCGAGCGCCGCCGCCGGCATGTCGAAGCCACATAACTGTCCACCTAAACAGCTGTCCACTCAGCCCCAGGACAAGAATGCTGAAGTGGGCTCTCCCTATACCTGCTCTCCAGCTATTGTCTAACGACATACAATGCATAAATGAATTCCTGAATAGCGCAGATCTCTATCTCCCCTTGCATCTCCAACAGGACATGTAAACAGTGTCTCCCCCAGCCAGCGAACCCGACGTCATTCACCCTTCGCTGACAATTTCTACTCACAATCTTAAACACTCGCATATCGACTTCGAAGTCAGTGTCTGATTCTAAACAGACATTAACACGGACTGATGCACGGCCTCTCACAGGAAACTATACCTTGCACCTTGTAAATCATATTCTTACAGTCGATAGCATAACATTGAATGATTTTAAATAAAGGACAGCCACAACACAAGGAAATTAGAAGAGCCTGGTTGCGTTGTAGTGACTTCCCTCGAAAGTGATTGACCACCTCTACATTTAAACAGTCGCAGTGACCGAAAAGTTTATAGCTCTGTATTCCATTTATAATGATTGGTCATTTTTGCACACAAGTATGGGATCACCGTTTTCGGTGCTAGCAACCCCGGAAGTTGCGGTCCGTCAACCAAAATTTGTCCCCCAACTCAAGCAAGCATTGTCAGTGAATCATTTTGTCGTACCCAATGCACAGATGCGATTGATAAGACACCACCGATCTACTGTAATATTAGCCATCACAGCTGATACCGCGAAAAATTTTACATGAAGTCCAACACTGGCCAATCATGTGACAGCTTGTTTTCTTAATTTTAGTATCATAGCTAAACTCTACATCCTCTACTTTGCAAGTACCATTGCAAACATTCATAGATGACTGCTCAGCACATTCATTCATACTTAATTCTCAAACACATAAAGATGATGAAATTATACCAGACAACGCTATACTTATTTCTAAGACCTCGCGTATACTACTCGATCAATTTCTCAGCGTATGGCGGTCACAGAGCTATCTAGTCCTCTTATGTTAAAAGACCATCCTCACCTCGGCATTGACCAACCTACCCCGCAACATCGCTACCCAATTATTCCTCAACCGAGCAGACGAATACAGCTACACTCCACCTCTCTTGACTGAATAGAGCTTTCCTAGTCCTAACCCCACCAAGTGCACAACATTTTTCGAAATGTAACCAAGTCTTGGAGCTTAGCACACCATATCGACCTATACTAACAGAACTCAAAGTGTCTTAATTTAATAGCATACAGTTAAGAAGAACAAGAACGGAGCGATATTTATACACAACGTAGTTCGATCATTTTTAAGTAAATCATCCAATCTATCATGTGTAAAGTATTGTTGTAGAGTCCAGGATTGGTGCATTGAAGGTTCCGGTAGGAGAGAGAGAGAGAGAGAGAGAGAGAGAGAGAGAGAGAGAACATAAACACACATGCACTCCTAAGACTACAGCGTTCAGCACTTAAAAACTGGCGATAACCTTAGATCGCTTACTTTTCCGTCCTGTCAGAAATACATCCTTCTCCCCGGTCCCCCTACGCTGAGCTATCTCAACCCCAAATCGTAAAACTTTTCCTTTCTATGATACGAGCCCAATATAGCCCTGCGAACACGTCTAGTGTCCAATGATAACACCAGATCACGAGTCAGAAATAATACTATTACTCCATCAGGTCTATAATACATTGATAGTTATTAGCAGCCGATACATCATACAAGCAACCAGATACGCACAACAGCAGCGTCCAACATGTGAAAATTACAAGTCATCCCGACACCAACTCTGTAAACATCCGTCTGTCGGGTAAGTGTGTGCACAATGATTACAGTCCCTCACAAATACCCACAGCTAACTTAGTTATGACGGTGAAGTATCGATTTTACACCAAGCATGCGACAGGGTGTGGATCGCGTAAATCAAAGTGCGTTTAGAGGAGTTTGTCAACTTTCATCACACAAGAGGTGGAAGTCCTCTGATGACCAACGGGTTCACCGTTAACGATCGCAAGTAGACAGCGCCTTAAACCACATATCGAACACGTAGCCGCATACGTCTAGAACGCTGGCTATATCATGTGACTAAAGCATCCAAATAGAATACTGGAAAAAAATCGACCTTCAGCAACTTGTCCTTCTCTAGAACAAATGAGTCAGCGTTTCAATCGTACCTAGTTGCAGCTCTGTCTCAATCGATCATCCCGTACACTCTCTGTTATCATTTAACACAGATGTGACCGAGCGAGGTGGCGCAGTGGTTAGACACTGGACTTGCATTCGGGAGGACGACGGTTCAATCTCGCGTCCGGCCATCCTGATTTAGGTTTTCCGTGATTTCCCTAAATCACTTCAGGCAAATGCCGGGATGGTTACTCTGAAAGGGCACGGCCGACTTCCTTCCCAATCCTTCCCTAATGCAATGAGACCGATGACCACGCTGTCTGGTCTCCTTCCCCAAACCAACCAACCAACCAACACAGATGTGGGTAAGTTTAGACGTGAATGATTCTCTGTTCTCTTGGAAAGCATCAAATACAGTATTCAACTCGCGTGTATCACTGCTACCTCAGTAGACATACACTGTAATACGAACTCAACGAGAAAAAATTGACTGCCTTCCTTATTCCGCTCGCTTCGATGTCATCGTTTTCCTGCATTCCTCTTGTTGCCGCATACTTGACTCCATGTATAAATTCCCCCCTGCGAATCAGAAGATAAGCAAGTACGTTCTCATTTTCACCGCATTTCCGTGTGTATTAGGTTAGTTCATATCTATGCATTAATCAGTTTTCGCATTTCTTTCGATTTTATGTCAGGTTCATCCATGCGAACGCCACAGAAGCTATTGTTCTGTGTTCTAAAATGGCCTCTAAATGTAACCAAGGTGTATCCAGTCACCTCCACATTCGGAGAGCGCTTGCTCTGTTTTCTGTATCTCTATGTACATGCAGAACTCGCGGACGGCTCCCAGGACCCGATCCCATCGGCTGGTGGACCAAACTTCGAGCATAGAATACTTCTCCAGACGTAACGCGTGCTTGGGCCACCTGCGAACCCTATCACGGATGCTGCGTACGGTGGATCCGCCTCTTGGACACAGCTCCGGATATATAGCACGCAGCAGATTCACACTCAAACGCTAACTCGGGTATTGTATACTGTGGATCTGCATTCGAATACAGCTTCTTACCTTGCGCGAAGCGGATCCACCTTCAAACACTACCCCGTGTGCGGCGTATTGTGGTTCCGCATCTGAACACCACTCTCGATATAAGTCGCGGTGGATCCACATTCGAACGTTAGCCCTATTCTACCGCCGGTCCTGGGAGCCTTTCGCGAGGTCTGAAATCAGACGGATGGGTGACTTCATGATCATGTGGGCAGGGTGCGGAGTGGGGGCAACCTGCGCACATCTGCTGAGTTATTTTGCGAGCGGATCTGCAGGCTCTGCTATGCGTTATTACGATAGTTTACGAGTACTGAGCGTAATTACACATCTGTGTGAGGAATTATTTAGTAAACAAATGGCTCTGAGCACTATGGGACTTAACATCTCAGGTCATCAGTCCCCTAGAACTTAGAACTACTTAAACGTAACTAACCTAAGGGCATCAGACACATCCATGGCCGAGGCAGGATTCGAACCTGCGACAGTAGCAGTCCCGCGGTTCCGGACTGTAGCGCCTAGAACCGCACGGCCACCAGGCCGGCAATTATTTAGTAGAAGTTTGCTATAGTGTGTACTGAAATTATGATTCGATGCGTGTCTGTGGGCTGTGGAACATGGCCCAGGGCACATCTGGGTGGGTGTTATGTGATAGACATACTGTATTACTGTATGGTTAAATAAGTTGTCCACCCATGAACCATGGACCTTGCCGTTGGTGGGGAGGCTTGCGTGCCCCAGCGCTACAGATGGCCGTACCGTAGGTGCAACCATAACGGAGGGGTATCTGTTGAGAGGCCAGACAAACATGTCGTTCCTGAAGAGGGGCAGCAGCCATTTCAGTAGTTGCAGGGGCAGCAGTCTGGATGATTGACTGATCTGGCCGTGTAACATTAACCAAAACGGCCTTGCTGTGCTGGTACTGCGAACGGCTGAAAGCAAGGGGTAACTACAGCCGTAATTTTTCCCGAGGACATGCAGCTTTACTGTATGATTAAATGATGATGGCGTCCTCTTGGGTAAAATATTCCGGAGGTAAAATAATCCCCCATTCGGATCTCCGGGCGGGGACTACTCAAGAGGACGTCGTTACCAGGAGAAAGAAAACTGGCATTCTACGGATCAGAGCGTGGAATGTCAGATCCCTTAATCGGGCAGATAGGTTAGAAAATTTAAAAAGGGAAATGGATAGGTTAAAGTTAGATATAGTGGGAATTAGTGAAGTTCGGTGGCAGGGTTATAAATACAAAATCAAATAGGGGTAATGCAGGAGTAGGTTTAATAATGAATAAAAAAATAGGAGTGCGGGTTAGCTACGACAAACAGCATAGTGAACGCATTATTGTGGCCAAGATAGACACAAAGCCAATGCCTACTACAGTAGTACAAGTTTATATGCCAACTAGCTCTGCGGATGATGAAGTAATTGATGAAATGTATGATGAGATAAAAGAAATTATTCAGGTAGTGAAGAGAGACGAAAATTTAGTAGGCATGGGTGACTGGAATTCGTCAGTGGGAAAAGGGAGAGAAGGAAACATAGTAGGTGAATATGGATTGGGGGGAAGAAATGAAAGAGGAAGCCGCCTTGTAGAATTTTGCACAGAGCATAACTTAATCATAGCTAACACTTGGTTCAAGAATCATAAAAGAAGGTTGTATACCTGGAAGAATCCTGGAGATACTAAAAGGTATCAGATAGATTATATAATGGTAAGACAGAGATTTAGGAACCAGGTTTTAAATTGTAAGACATTTCCAGGGGCAGATGTGGATTCTGACCACAATCTATTGGTTATGAACTGCAGATTGAAACTGAAGAAACTGCAAAATGGTGGGAATTTATGGAGATGGGACCTGGATAAACTGAAAGAACCAGAGGTTGTAGAGAGTTTCAGGGAGAACATAAGGGAGCAATTGACAGGAATGGGGGAAAGAAATACAGTAGAAGAATGGGTAGCTCTGATGGATGAAGTAATGAAGGCAGCAGAGGATCAAGTAGGTAAAAAGACGAGGGCTAATAGAAATCCTTGGGTAGCAGAAGAAATATTGAATTTAACTGATGAAAGGAGAAAATATAAAAATGCAATAAATGAAGCAAGCGAAAAGGAATACAAACGTCTCAAAAATGAGATCGACAGGAAGTGCAAAATGGCTAAGCAGGGATGGCTAGAGGACAAATGTAAGGATGTAGAGGCTTGTCTCACTAGGGGTAAGATAGATACTGCCTACAGGAAAATTAAAGAGACCTTTGGAGAGAAGAGAACCACTTGTATGAATATCAAGAGCTCAGATGGCAACCCAGTTCTAAGCAAAGAAGGGAAGGCAGAAAGGTGGAAGGAATATATAGAGGGTTTATACAAGGGCGATGTACTTGAGGACAACATTATGGAAATGGAAGAGGATGTAGATGAAGATGAAATGGGAGATAAGATACTGCGTGAAGAGTTTGACAGAGCACTGAAAGACCTGAGTCGAAACAAGGCCCCGGGAGTAGACAACATTCCATTAGAACTACTGATGGCCTTGGGGAGCCAGTCATGACAAAACTCTACCATCTGGTGAGCAAGATGTATGAGACAGGCGAAATACCCACAGACTTCAAGAAGAAGTTAATAATTCCAATCCCAAAGAAAGCAGGAGTTGACAGATGTGAAAATTACCAAACTATCAGTTTAATAAGTCACAGCTGCAAAATACTAACGCGAATTCTTCACAGACGAATGGAAAAACTGGTAGAAGCGGACCTCGGGGAAGATCAGTTTGGATTCCGTAGAAATGTTGGAACACGTGAGGCAATACTAACCTCACGACTTGTCTTAGAAGAAAGATTAAGAAAAGGCAAACCTACGTTTCTAGCATTTGTAGACTTAGAGAAAGCTTTTGACAACGTTAACCGGAATACTCTCTTTCAAATTCTGAAGGTGGCAGGGGTAAAATACAAGGAGCGAAAAGCTATTTACAATTTGTACAGAAACCAGACGGCAGTTATAAGAGTCGAGGGGCATGAAAGGGAAGCAGTGGTTGGGAAAGGAATGAGACAATGTTGTAGCCTCTCCCCGATGTTATTCAATCTGTATATTGAGCAAGCAGTAAAGGAAAAAAAAAGAAAAATTCGGAGTAGGTATTAAAATTCATGGAGAAGAAGTAAAAACTTTGAGGTTCGCCGATGACATTGTAATTCTGTCAGAGACAGCAAAGGACTTGGAAGAGCAGTTGAACGGAATGGACGGTGTCTTGAAAGGAGGATATAAGATGAACATCAACAAAAGCAAAACGACGATAATGGAATGCAGTCAAATTAAATCGGGTGATGCTGAGGGGATTAGATTAGGAAATGAGACACTTAAAGTAGTAAAGGAGTTTTGCTATTTAGGGAGTAAAATAACTGATGATGGTCGGAGTAGAGAGGATATAAAATGCAGACTGGCAATGGCAATGAAAGCGTTCTTGAAGAAGAGAAATTTGTTAACATCGAGTATAGATTTAAGTGTCAGGAAATCGTTTCTGAAAGTATTTGTATGGAGTATAGCCATGTATGGAAGTGAAACATGGACGATAAATAGTTTGGACAAGAAGAGAATGAAAGCTTTCGAAATGTGGTGCTACAGAAGAATGCTGAAGATAAGGTGGGTAGATCACGTAACTAATGAGGAGATATTGAATAGGATTGGGGAGAAGAGAAGTTTGTGGCACAACTTGACTAGAAGAAGGGATCTGTTGGTAGGACATGTTTTGAGGCATCAAGGGAGGACAAATTTAGCATTGGAGGGCAGCGTGGAGGGTAAAAATCGTAGAGGGAGACCAAGAGATCAATACACTGAGCAGATTCAGAAGGATGTAGGTTGCAGTAGGTACTGGGAGATGAAGAAGCTTCCACAGGATAGAATAGCATGGAGAGCTGCATCAAACCAGTCTCAGGACTGAAGACCACAACCAGAAAGAAGTTGTTCGAAAAAATAAATAGAGTATTCTCAATGATTACACGCGCCTGCAGCGCAGATCTTAGTGATTGGTTTTCTGTCAACATCTCGGTTGCATGCGAGTAGTAAATGTTTTCCCGGCCGCGTTAATCGTGTGTGTCAATGAGCTATGAGCTATTCTGACAATGGACGTGAAGGCACGTCCAGACCTGAGACGCCGGCGGTATACATGAGAAGAACAATGCAGCTTTCACATGTGTGAGAGGAGAGTGCCCTTTCTGGTCGGCTGTCACAAGCGCTCGGAAGCTGAAATTGGCTGGACACTCTTGAACCCCCTTCCCCGCCGACCGCACGCGCGCGCGGCCTGCCTTGGAGCGTAATCTAAGGCGCATAGGCGATATCAATTTCTCCGGTGTTAGATGCGAATGCGAATGTGTTGAGGTCATGTTTGGGGGAAGCCGAGCAGAGACTTTTGGTCGGTTTGGCAGCTGGCGCGTCTGTTGCAGTATTTTGCAAGCATGTCTGTGCACTGTGCGGTGCTTTATTTGGAGAGGTTAAGAGTACAGAGCTCATCTGCTGATACTGTATACTGCTTTATTTAAGAGCTGTTTGCTATTGTGTGGTGAAATTAGGAGTTGTTTACGTGTTTGTGGCCTGTGTCAGATGACCACAGTCGGAGCAGTGCGGGTGTTTTGTGACAAATATACTCCACGACTAAATAAAAGGGGTCCAAATAAATAGAGTGCAGTCCTTCCTTTCTTCCCCGAGCAGAACAGTGCAGTCTGAGTGGTTTCTGCGCAAAAACTACAATCTGTGAGTGAGTCGACAAGTAACTGGACAAATATATCTGTAGAGGATTTAGAGGTCTGGATTGGAATGAATATCTTGGTGGGTGTGGTGGTGTTGCCACGTGTCGTGCACTACTGGAGTTCAGAAACTGCATTATGTTAGCTTTACATATCGAAACCTATGAGATGCAAAAGTTTCAAAAAGACATGTCCCAAATAAATAAAGTACCCTCTTTCCACCTTCCATCAGCCTATGGACTGAAATTATTTCCGAAAATTAGGAGTTGTTTGGCTATTTGGACGTAAATGTTTTGCATTATTTACGAGCGGTTCGCATGTCTGTAGGCTATGCTGTGAGTTACTTTTAACTGTTTACAATTAGCAAGTTTGTGTCTAGAGCATTACAAATGAGTTATGTAGGAGTGTTTTGCAGGTCTGTATTGTGTGGAACATGTCGCTGTGATACATACACTCCATT
Organism: Schistocerca americana; assembly: GCF_021461395.2. Classification (NCBI taxonomy): domain Eukaryota; kingdom Metazoa; phylum Arthropoda; class Insecta; order Orthoptera; family Acrididae; genus Schistocerca; species Schistocerca americana. The sequence goes on along the minus strand of NC_060123.1, from coordinate 382,527,720 downwards.
CCTAAATAAAGTAAATTGGTTGCTCCATCCATGGGCCTAACGCAGGGTGAGACCTTTTACGCGAAACATGCAGGATGAGGTTGAGTGCTGGTGGCTTAGTTTAGTGGTGATGAGCTTTGTTTGCAATAATTTTCTTAGGTTGGTGGCGGGAGCGCAAGTGAGCTTTGTTTACTGGCGGATTTCAAAGTTGGCGCTGGTTCCTAGGAGGAAGAAGCTATCTGGTCCTCGAAAAGTGGTTGAAATTAGGTAGTTGAACACCTTTGCATGCGGAATATGAAATTGTAAATTGAATTACTTAATATGATTAAAAACGAAATGGAATTAAGTACTTAGGTATTTACACAAAACTATGTCTGTCGCATGTACGAAGGGTGTGTGACGTAAGCGGGGCCGTGGCGCAGCGATTGTACAGTTATTACACACGCGAGAGAGGGAGTAAATTAACTAGTCTTCTAGTGTGGACCAAATGTGCTGTTATATAGTCATGGGGATTCCACTGTCGAGCAAACTTTGCCGCCAAAAGTGTAGCACTGCATTCTCGCTAGCACAAGGACACGTGGTGGACGGTGGACGGTCGGCACTGACAGGTTTGAACGTGCCCAGGAAAATAACTTGGCGCCAAAAGTGTGGTAGAGAACGGCCGACCATTGTGTGATTCAGCTCCAAGGCAAACAATTTTGGCGGGGAACGTGGGGAGGCGACGAATACACGTGGTGAGCGGACAAGGGACCTCTGTGACGTCAAACTCGGCAAGCTCCAGCGTGTCCAGCGAAAACATGTCTACGACGGAGGAGCAATCACTGGGCTCGCCCCCAGTGTACCAGCAGTCCAGCGCAAGCGGCCGGCCGCCTCATGTGACAGGCGTCGGCAGTGTCTCCGCGCGCTGGCGAGGGGGTGGCGAGGATTTGAACTAATTCAGTTGGAGCGTGGACGTGCACTGTGATATCAAAGATGTGTACGCTGACTGTGTTGGAGAACAAGTGATGACAGTCTACAGTTCCTTCCCCCCTGCAAAATCTAAGGATGTGACATACGTTACTATAAGTGCAGTTTATTATTTGACGCTATTATGATAGGCTACCAGTGAAAAAAGATAAGTGACGGAGAAAGATCGTACGTGTGATCGATTATGGTGTTGGGATTTGAACTTGTGATAGTCTTTTGTTATGGATGTAAGGAAAATGGCTTTCTCGCCGAGAAAATCGGACATCTTGAATAAATAATAAATGATAATAATAAATAGAAGTACAGTTTTCGAGGCATTACCGTTTTGGAATTTCAATTTGACGCAATTTACTAGTGGAGGTAGGCCTATAATAATAAATAATAATCATTATAATAATAATAATAAATGATAATGAATGACAATAAATGATAATGAATGATAATAAATGAGACTGAATGATAATGAATGTTAATAAATGATAATGAATAAGAATGAATAATAATAAACGAAAGTAAGGTTTTGCAGCCATTATCGTGTTGGTATTTGGATTTGGAGGGAATATTCTAGTGGAGGCTGGTTAATAATAATAAATCATAATAAATGAAATAAATAATAATAGATGCTAATAACTAATAATATATGATAATGAATATTAATAAGTGATAATCAATAATAATAAAGAGAAAATAAAGTTTTGCATGCATTACCCTGTTTGAATTCAAACTTCCCGCCATTTTTTTCTTCTGGAGGCTTAGGTTAGTGGACGTAGCACAATTGGTCTATCTTCCAGCCAAAATTCCAAATTCCCGCCTTTTTTCTGGAAGTTAGATTAGTGGACGCAGCACAATTTGTCTATTTTCCCACCCAAATCCTCCATCTTGGATGACGTGATGCGCTGTTGCCAAGTCTACATGCCGCCATCTGGAATGACGTCATCAACGTAATCTTGAATAAATTTGGCGACAATGCAGCGTGTCTTGGCGCGAACCTTGCCCTACTACCGTCGGCCTTTTCTGTATCAACAAATCCCACCGTCTAGCACTTCCTGCTGCTTGGTCTGTTACAGACTTACTGACTAGGAAGTCGCCGTGCACTGAAGGAACACACACGCACATTGTAAGTAATCGTAGCAGCATCTTACATAGAAGTTACGCTTGTAGAATGGCACCACAAGTGTTAGTGCGGAATTTTTGAAATAGTGGTATCTCTTAAATGACTCGCACTAGAATGCTGCAAAGTTCATCACTGACTTTGTAATTTACCCAACGTTTTGTGCCTTGATGTCAATAGTAATTGTTCCATTTAGAAAAGTATCTTTGCACAAAAAATACACTTTCTATGTGTTGTCATTATCTGTTGATTGGTTAACAATACGAGCCCCTGACTACCATTCCATTCTGTGAAAACTGTACACAAATAGCACTTTCCTTTTCCACGCTATTTGTGGTGAAAGTTTTATGAGATTCACTTTGTATACATGCACCCCATAGTTCACATCTTTAGTAATAACTGAATGACAGCTCGACCATGAACTTGGTAATCGATAATGTGAGAGGGCCCAAATTTCCCTTGGTTCTTTTCACTACTTGCTCAGTGCACAAATTGGATAACATCGGGGATAGATTACAACATTTTCTTATATCCTTCTCATCTCTTCTATGTCGTTCCACTCTTGTAACTATAGTTTGGTTTCCGTAAATTTTAAAATAATCATCCGCAATCATAATTTCATCCTTGATACGTTCAACATTTCAAAAATTTACTCCAGTCAACATTTTCAAAAGCTGTTGTTTGTTGATGATGATATCCTTCTGAGTAGTTTTCGCCTCGCGATCCGAATGTGGGATTCTTTTTCCCTATAATATTTTACTCAGGGAGGTGGTATCGTGCACAATGAATATGTAGGCAAGCGGGAATCACGTAGTTTAAATACTGCACTCTGGACGTGGAAGCATCCATAAGAACGCAATGGGACGTCTCAAAACAACAAACACAATACAAACGTTGATTTGAAAAGGGAGAAAACTTCAGAAATTGTAAGAACAGTAACTCAATGTGCAATACAGTGGCCAATCTAATCAAACAACTGGTCTTGTAGCTCTTCACTCTAGCCTCACAGTATACATTTTCACTTATGAAATGGATACAACACTATTATAGTGGCTGATCTTCACTACTCAATGTTAACTCTAACTTTGGATCAGAATGGGGTAAATTATGCTGCCACAAAAGTCTTTGATCACTTACCTAATAGCATTAAAAATCTGACAGATGGACATACAGCAGTTAAAATAAATTACAAGAATTTCTGAATGGCAACTCCTTCTACTCATTAGATGAATTTTTGGATATAGTAAGTGGGTAATTTCCCCACCCCCACCAAAAAAAAAAAATATTAAGTGTCATGTAATATTTTGTGTAATGTAATATCTTGGATAGAAATCTGGCCTGAGCTCCCAGTTGGTGATCATTGACAGTGCAGAAAGATACGTATACAGCTTCTTTCTGTGTTTACTTCGTAGATTCTTACTAAAATTGCGTGTGAGTTTCGTATAGGAGGTGTAATTTCGATTTTAGTTACTGTAATCGTAAATTCAGGCAGATTGTAGAGCAGTCGTTTGGCATTTGTACAGGATTGTTCATACATTCTTTGTGTGTTTCCCTTATGTTATCTAGGCATGGACTCGTGTTTTTTTTTTCTTTTTCTTTTAATGGGACTTAACAGCTATGGTCATCAGTCCCCTAGAATTTAGAACTACTTAAACCTAACTAACCTAAGGACATCACACAACACCCAGTCATCACGAGGCAGAGAAAATCCCAGACCCCACTGGGAATCGAACCTGGGAACCCAGGCGTGGGAAGTGAGAACGCCACCCCACGACCACGAGCTGCGGACAGGACTCGTGTTTCAGTAACTGTTATTCATCAGCGATTAGAATGGACAGGGACTGTGATTGTTGTGTTCGGATAAGGGCTGAGTTGGTATCCCTTCGCTCACAGCTGCAGGTGGTGCTGACTTCGGTCGCGCAGCTTGGGGCTGTCGCCAATGGGCACCATTGTGGGGAGCTGACTTGGGTATCACGGGGATGTCAACCTCGTCCCGTCTGTCCCCAGGTCGGTAGGCCGCTGTGGTTGCCCCGGTTGCTGCTCGCAGTGGGGCTGAGCCCTCGCCTGTGGTTGATTGGGAGGTCGTTCCAAGGCGTGGCAGGCAGCGAAAGATGTCTCCGGAGGCTGATCAGAAAGCCTCCCCTGTGCGTCTGACAAACAGGTTTCAGGTACTGTCTCTGGCTGAGTCAGATGCAGCTGCCTGCCTTGTTTCAGAGGATCATTCTCATCCTTTAAGGTCCGGGCAATCGCAAAGGGTGGGCTTATTGGTAGTTGGGGATCTCCAATGTTAGGTGTGTAATCGGGCCCCTTAGGTATATGGCGGCTAAGGAGGGGAAGAAATCCATTGTCCACTCTGTGTGCATTCAGGATGGAGTCATTCCAAATGTGGAAAGGGTCCTTTGGGAAGCCATGAAGAGCACAGGGAGCAGCTAGCTGCTGGTGGTGGCACATGTCGGCACTAATGACGTGTGTCGCTTTGGATCTGAGTAAATTCTCTCTGAATTGCAGAGGCTATCTGATTTGGTGAAGGCTGGCGGGCTTATGAGATGAAGGCAGCGCTCACCAACTGCAGTATCGTTGACAGAACCGACTGCGGACCTTTGGTGCAGAACCAGGTGGAGTGTCTGAATCAGAGGCTCAGACGGTTTTGCGACCGTGTTGGCTGCAGATTCCTTAACTTACGCCATAGGGTGGTGGGGTTTCGGGTTCCGCCGAATAGCTCAGGAGTTCACTACACTCAGCTGGCGGCTACACGGGTAGCGGAGGCTGTGTGGCGTGGACTGGGTGGTTTTTTAGTTTAGAAGGCCTCGGGAAAGTACAGGGCGGGTAGCAATCTCAAAGGGTGCATGGCAAATACAGGAAGTGCTTGGATCAAGAAACAGTCGGAATTGTAGTTGTAAACTGTTGTAGTTGTGCTGGGAAAGTCCCTGAGCTTCAAGCGCTAATAGAAAGCACAAAAGTTAAAATCGTTATAGGTACAGAAAGCTGGCTAAAGCCTGAAATAAGTTCTGCAGAAAATTTTACGAAGTCTCAGACGTTTACGAAGTCTCAGACGGTGTTCAGGAAAGATAGATTAGGCAGAGTTGGTGGTGGAGTGTTTGTGTGTGTCAGTAGTGATTTATCCTGTAGTGAAGTAGAAGTAGATACTCCGTGCGAAATGGTATGGGTGGAGGTTATACTTAACAGCCGAACTAAGTTAATAATTGGCTCCTTCTACCGACCCCCAGACTCCGATGATATAGTGGCTGAACAGTTCAGAGAAAATTTGAGTCTCGTATCAAATAAATACCCCACTCGTACGGTTATAGTAGGTGGGGAATTAAACCTTTCCTCGATATGTTGACAAAAATACTTGCTCAAAACCGATGCTAGGCAGAAAACATCTTCCCAGATTATCCTAAATGCTTTCTCCGAAAATTATTTCGAGCAGTTAGTCCACGAACCCATGCGAATTGTAAATGGTTGCGAAACCACACTTGACCTCTTAGCCACGAACAATCCAGAGCTAATAGAGACCATCATGACTGATACAGGGATCACAAGGTCGTTGTAGGTAGGCTCAATACCGTTTCTTCCAAATCCACCAGAAACAAACGCAAAATAATTTTATTTAAAAAAGCGGATAAAGTGTCACTAGAAGCCTTCCTAAGAGACAATCGGCATTCCTTCCGAACTGACTATGCTAATGTAGACGAGATTTAGCTCAAATTCAAAGATATAGTAGCAACAGCAATTGAGAGATTCATACCTCATAAATTGGTAAGAGACGGAACTGATCCCCCGTGGTAAACAAAACAGATCCGAACGCTGTTGCAGAGGCAACTGAAAAAGCATGCGAATTTCAGAAGAACGCGAAATCCTGAAGATTGGCTAAAATTTACAGACGCGCGAAATTTGACACGGACTTCAATGCGAGATGCCTTTAATAGGTTCCACAACGAAACATTGTCTCGAATTTTGATAGAAAATCCGAAGAAATTCTGGTCGTATGTAAAGTACACAAGCGGCAAGACGCAGTCAATACCTTCGCTGCGCAGTGCCGATGGTACTGTTACCGACGACTGTGCCGCTAAAGCGGAGTTATTGAACGCAGTTTTCCGAAATTCCTTCGCCAGGGAAGACGAATGGAATATTCCAGAATTTGAAACACAAACAGCTGCTAGCATGAGATTCTTAGAAGTAGATACATTAGGGATTGCGAAGCAACTCAAATCGCTTGATACGGGCAAATCTTCAAGTCCAGATTGTATACCGATTAGATTCCTTTCAGATTACGCTGTTCAATAGCTCCTTACCTCGAAGTCTTATACAACCGCTCGCTCAGCGATAGATCTGTACCTACAGATTAGAAAATTGCGCAGGTCGCACCAGTGTTTAAGAAGGGTAGTAGGAGTAATCCATCGAAATACAGACCTATATCATTGACGTCGCTTTTGCAGTAGGGTTTTGGAGCATATACTGTATTCAAACATAATGAATCACCTCGAAGGGATGATCTATTGATACCTAATCAGCATGGTTTCAGAAAACATTGTTCTTGTGCAACGCAGTTGCGAAAACACACTTGACCTCTTAGCCACAAACAATCCAGAGCTAATAGAGACCATCATGACTGATACAGGGATCACAAGGTCGTTGTAGGTAGGCCCAATACCGTTTCTTCCAAATCCACCAGAAACAAACGCAAAATAATTTTATTTAAAAAAGCGCATTAAGTGTCACTAGAAGCCTTCCTAAGAGACAATCTCCATCTCTTTTTATCGCACGACGTAATGGCCGCTATTGAGAGGGGATCTCAAGTTGATTCCGTATCCCTAGATTTCCGGAAAGCTTTCGACACTGTTCCTCACAAGTGACTTCTAATCAAGTTGCGGGCCTATGGGGTATCGTCTCTGTTTTGCGACTGGATTCGTGATTTCCTGTCAGGAAGGTCGCAGTTCGTAGTAACAGACGGCAAATCATCGTGTAAAACTGAAGTGATATCACATGTTCCCCAGGGAAGCGTCCTGGGACCTCTGCTATTCCTGAGCTATATAAATGACCTTCTCTTTGGTTGTTCGCAGATGATGCTATAATTTGCCGTCTAGTAAGGTCATCCGAAGACCAGTATCAGTTGCAAAGCGATTTAGAAAAGATTGCTGTATGGTGTGGCAGGTGGCAGTTGACGTTAAATAGTCAAGTGTGCGGTGATTCACATGAGTTCCAAAAGAAATCCGTTGGAATTCGATTACTCGATAAATAGTACAATTCTCAAGGCTGTCAATTCAACTAAGTTCCTGGGTGCTAAAATTACGAACAACTTCAGTTGGAAAGACCACACAGATAATATTGTGGGGAAGGCGAGCCAAAGGTTGCTTTTCATTGGCAGGACACTTAGAAGATACAGCAAGTCCACTAAAGAGACAGCTTACACTACACTCGTTCGTCCTCTGTTAGAATATTGCTGCGCGGTGTGGGATTGACCGAGGTCATCGAAAAGGTGCAAAATAGGGCAGCTCGTTTGTATTATCACGTAATAAGGGAGAGAGTGTGGCAGATATGATACGTGAGTTGGGATGGAAGTCATTAAAGCAACGACGTTTTCTTCGCGGTGAGATCTATTTACGAAATTTCAGTCACCAACTTTCTCTTCCGAATGCGAAAATATTTTGTTGAGCCCAACCTACATAGCTTGGAATGATCATCAAAATAAAATAAGAGAAATCAGAGTTCGAACAGAAAGGTTTAGGTGTTCGTTTTTCCCGCGCGCTGTTCGGGAGTGGAATGGTAGATAGATAGTATGATTGTGGTTCGATGAACCCTCGGCCAAGCACTTAAATGTGAGTTGCAGAGTAATCAGGTAGATATAGATGAACCAGACACGTTCCACATCATTACATATAATCTATCATAACAGAATAACAACACGTAACAGCTGTGTGGTAATTGCAACCTACCTTTAGTGCACTGTAAAACTGTAAGGAATTACTTACACACTTCACAGCAACCGAAACACGTAACATGACTTTAAAAGACACGGAAAAGATGTTTGCAGCTTCACTTGACTGGCAACCAATGGTAACCTTGCGGGAGATATTATTTTGCCACTTATTCACTTTGTATTTGACGACGCTGCCACCAATTTCAGAGAGTGTATTTGAAGTGAAGTTAGACTTGTATCAAAAATTCCAAATAACACGAAACGTATGGCGGTCTTCCTTTACTTTATTTAATAAAGGTCAGTGTGTCACTGCAGATGATGCCCCCGTACAGAAAAATATGCAATGTTTCCAGTGAAACAGTTCGAAATATGGTCACTGCCTGTCTCTCATCAACAATGACCTTTAGTTTCTGGGTCACGTTCCTATGCAAGCTGCATTGTCAATGGTAGAGACTGCTAAACAGTTCAATGTGATTGCATCAATAGCAGACCGCCCTGGTTCTGCACCTCCGGCATAATTCATAGCGATCATATGAAGCCGGTGCACAGTTTCCACCACAATCGCTGACAGGAGTCTATTAAAGAACTGCAGCGGCCACAGCCCTCAGATAAATCATTTTTGAAAGTGAAACATGAACAAATAACGGAAAATCTGAAAGTGTGAATAGCAGTAAAAAGTCACTTCCAGGTCACATTCACCAAAATTCACGTAGTAGGAAACTCGATTAAATGAAATTATGAACCTAATTCGTATTTTCAAATTGTCTTAGCCACATTGGAACTTCATTACGTGTTTCGACTGTCAGTTGCTCAAAACAGGAAACCACGTACTGTGTACCAAACGTTCAGTATGGCAGAGTTTTTGATACAATTGCTTCTAGATGTGCCTTTGAAAATGAAGTGTAATCGAGATGCATAAAGCAGTTCCAATCAATAAAAACTGAGATTAGGAAAATTTTAAGTTTTGAGTGTAACATGGCCGCTGTGTATCATACTGCACTTTTACCGGTCATTAATAATTCACCTCTACGTAAAGATTCAACCCAAATAATTACTTTGAGCTCTGTGAGATAGCACAATGAGACATCAAATATCGGTACTGGATGATTTTGCTTCAAATATATGGTGTCGTGTACAACCCTGGGACTAGGAAGTTTAAGTCAATACGTGGATTAACGATCGAAAGGTATTACTTAAACAAGCTTTTAACTGAATATTCTCTGCCAATTTAGAGCATTCCTGCGTAGTTAGTTTTAAAGCCATGACACGCTATTTCAACAACTACAAAGAACTAACGTTCGTAAAACAATTAATCGTTTTTTATTCTTTAGATCTGATAACTTCAGAAAGAAACTATGGACTGAGAAAAGAAGCAATGGGTAAACATATGGAAGCGAAATCTTCGCCTTCAAAATACTCTAGATCTATTTCTGTAAAATTTAAGCCGATTATCAGTACAATCTCAGTAACCCTAATATCGTCAATAAAACCTCATACCAAGTGTTTTCAGAAACGTCCGACATACATGGAACAAAATGTCAGTATGTTAATATGTTTTAGGACACTTAATGGGCGGCCAATTTCAAAAATAGTAGCCGAAAACATTACTTTCTTCATTGTATGTCAGCTTAAAATATCCGCCATTCAAAGCACATAAAAATCTTTTTGACTATACCAAAGCTGGAGTAGGTAATTAAGACTGTAGGTCAGCACATCAAATTATGTAGTGCTCAAATGACCTTTCGAAGAACATATTTCAACTTCTGAAATATTATATTTCCACCTTCCTATATATTAGTAACTTTCCGCTAGTAAGATGAGGAACCTTGGTGATCAGAATGGGAGCAAGCAAATCCGTTAAAATATTTTCCTTACTTCGTAAGAACTGATCCTACAGAATCAGTGGATGGTTTTACAACAGCGCATTTTATTTTGTTCTACAAGTGACGTCCGTAGCACGTTTATGAAAATCCCTGCGGTTTCCCTTCCGGTTAGGACTGGAAGAGCTGTCATTTGCAGGAATTCTTTCCCAATTGTGTTTCGCTGCGCTCGTTCAGAATAGCTTGTGATTAGTCTTGTCTGTCAGAAACTCTGATGTTTTTACGAGTGATGCTCAAATTTTGTGTCAATATTCATCGTATAAAGCTAGGATCTGTACATGATACACATGTCATAAAGCAACGCTTAAACCGAGTTTTAAAGTGAGAGGGTCTCTCACTGCGAAACGCTACAAGTTACAGTGCAGAGGACAGAACAGACAAAAGTATTCCAAAAATTTTTACTGATGCCGAAACAGACTTGCTGTATACCTGTTGATAAAGTATGGTGACCTATCTCAAACAGTTTGTATTTATCTTCTCATCATAAAATTCTGTATTTTTTTATTAATGGTAACAATGTGGGCGACTGCTCTAACAGTTATTTGAGAATGCTTGCTAAAACCTGTTACTGAAAAAGTAGTGTAGTACTATAGGGCCTCAAAGATAAAATAATGTACAAAGTGATTCACCTGTCCCTACCAACTGCGCTTCATGGAACCCGAACTCTATTTCTGGCATTAAAAATACTACGCGAGAGATTTTCATAATCTCTCGTTCGCTATGCGTAAAGTATTAATCCTACAGAAAATATGAACAAGACATCTCTGTGGGAAATTTAATGTAATTTAATTTTTTACTGGGACACGTTTTCGCTAGAGGCTGTAATTTTCCATTTATTCAAGAAAAACGTACAAAAGAAACCTTTAAACGCGCCTCCAAATCCTACACTCGGCCCTCACCGGTCAGGATTTCTGGTGTGTTTTTTATGGCACTCCCTTCTACTACGGCACAAAAATTTGTGACTGCACGACTTATTTCCCACACTGGACATTTTTTCAGCTTTGACTGGTCTAGTAATACCACTAGTTTATCAAGCATTTACAGATTACAAAACTGACGTTTCTGTAAATTTTATCTAACAATTTTGTGAATTTTAACAGAATAAAATTGACAATAAGATCATTGTAATTATCAGTCCTTCTCACTACAACACGGTTGTGCTGATAAGAGTTCACTTTGAAGCGAATGTTCGACGTAATTAGTTTTAGATTAGCATTGACAATATTCGTGTTTCTTTCAGTATCCTCACGGAAATGCTCGGATTAATAATGTTGACGAAATAGCCGACTGTGCTGGTGGTAACAAAATAAGGTCGAATATATTGAACAGTTCGTGCAGTAGGAAATTTTTATCCAGTATTAGAACGGAGTCCAACGAGTAACATAATATAAATCCTGGCTGGTGAGGGATGAGTCTCGGGGTTCGTTTGAAAGTCAGTCTTGTAGGTTTTTCTTTAATAACTAGACGACTGTGGCCTCCAGCTATACGTATCCAAGTAAAGAATGTAACTTCATTAAATTTCCTACTCAAAGGTCCTGTTACTTTTTTCTGTAGGACTATTAGTTTGCGGGTAGCGAGCGAGAGAATACGTAAATCTGGCGTGTGGTTTTTGAAGGCCAGATGTAGTATTGCGGGTTGCATAAAACGACATCGGTAGGGGCAGGGGAATCATCCGGTATAATTACAGATATCACACAAAATTAGCAACAGTAGTGATGAAGTGATAACAAGGTTACTGTACGTCCACTCTATGCAGTGGTAAAAACACTTTTATACTCACTATAAGCTTCAATTTCAGTGGTCGATCGACATGGTGCAGTGGTGGATACTCCGATTTCCAGATGAAAGCGGTCCATTTCTCCGAAAACAGTCACTTCAGATTTCCCGATTCTGAAGAATCAGGGCAACGTTTCCTTGAAAACAAGGCAGTCATATTTTTCGTTATTCTCGTACTCCAATGCGACTTTCACATCTTATGAACTCCACGCCCACAGGATGTTTCACCTGATGCTTTCTTTTCTTATTATCTGTTCCTCAATGGAACGAAGTGTAACGCCAAATGTTGCAACCACAGCATAGTCTCTGGTAGTCTACTGAGCAAAACGTATAAAAGGAAAAAAAAGTGGAGCACCCAGAAGACATGGGCGGATGTCTATGTAAATTCACAAACACATACATCGGCGTTAATTAAAATGATTAGAGTTGCAATTCTCTGCGAAAGTTAGAACAGCCACCAGAGCGCATTACTGTTGTTTGGTTTTGGTATTGTTACCAGGCCTGTCAGGGTACATAATGGGCGAGAAGAGGGTGATACGTTCAGTGATCACTGTGAAGGATACGACGATGCATAGCCCCGTATGAGTCGCCGTTAGCAGCATATGACATAGTTTGAAAGGAACGTTATTCTCGAATTCCATTCAGTCGGCTGGTAGAATCGTGTAATATCGTGATTTGGAGTGGGGGTGGGTGTGGGGGATGGGAGGGTCTCAGATGTGACAGTGGCCGGATGTCAGAGGGCAGGAAACGTGAGGTCACAGATAACCGTCGTCAAGCTTTCCGTCCATGTCTCAACACCACAAGCAAGCATCACGTCAATGTGCACCAAGCACATCATAGCCCCTTCACATCTATGACTGTTTTCCGAGAATCACTATCGGACTCCATGCAGCAATCTGCAGCACCATGCACCCTTGGTTGGCGACTAGCATCGACCAGGCGAAGGAATTACCGTCCTATGCTTAAGCCGCTGCAAACGCCACAGCACAAACTGCTATGTTTGGAGTAGTGCTGTAACCGGAAGGCGTGGATTGCTGTTCACCTACGAATATCGCGTCTCGACCAATCCAGATGATCGTCGTTGGCATGTACGGCGGTGACCAGGCAAATAGGTCCCATTTTACAGTATTCTGAACATGCACAGCTGTGATCCACCTGGTTCATGGTGTGGAGAGCCATGACCTCAAGTCATTGATTGTGGTACTGATTGAGCAAACTCTGATGGCATTGTAGTATGTTCAAAATGGTTCAAATGACTCTGAGCACTATGGGACTTAACTTCTGAGGTCATCAGTCCCCTAGAACTTAGAACTACTTAAACCTAACTAACCTAAGGACATCACACACATCCATGTCCGAGGCAGAATTCGAACCTGTGATCGTAGCGGTCGCGCGGTTCCGGACTGTAGCGCCTAGAACCGCTCGGCCAAACCGGTCGGCTTGTTGTATGTCACAGACACCCTGCGCTCTCATGTGTTACCTCACATTCGACAGTATCATGACGGCATTTTCCATCAGGACAGTTCTCGTTCACACAGGGCACGTGTCTCTTAAAAGGCCATCAGTGCGCCTTTCAGGTCCTCTCATGGCCAGCAAGATCTCTAGATATGTCCCTAACAGAAAATGTGTAGGATCAGCTCGGATGTCAAATCCGTCACAGTACAAGTATGGAGGGTGTCAAGGGCCAGTTACAACATTAAAAATAGTCCTGAGGTAGGATAAAAACTCATACCATGTCAATACATGGTTGTCGTAGGAAGACTGAATATTGTACCCCTAGTTCTCCAAAAATAAACGCAAAATACACCTATTCCAAACAAGAAGAAAAAGATAAAAATTTGACTTGACGCCTTCACGGGAGACAATCTCGACTCCTTCCAAACTACCAATAAAAGTATAGATCACATGTGACTTGAAATCAAAGAAATAGTATCGACAGCAGTTGAGAGACTGATACGTAATAAATTAACAAGCGACTGAGCTGATCCCCCTTTGTACACAAAACGGTTAAGAACACTGTTGCAGAAACTATGAAAAAATAATGCCAAATTGAAATTTACAGAAGCACCAAATTTAGCGTGGACTTCAGTGCGAGATGGTTATAACAGTATCCACAACGAAACTTTTTTCCAAACCTGGCAGAAAATTCAAAGAGATTCTGGTCCTTTTTAAAGCATGCTAGCAGCAAGACACAATCAATGCCTATTCTGAGCGATAGCAATATAAATACTATCGACGACAGTGCTGCGAAAGCAGAGTTACTTAACACAGCCTTCTGAAATTCCTTCACCAAAGAACACGGAATTCGAATCAAGAACTGTTGCCAACATGAGTAACTTAGAAGTAGAAATCCTTGGAGCAGTGAAGCAACTTAAATCGCTTAATAAAACCGAGTCTTCTAGTTCAGACTGTAAAAAAGGTTGTTTCGTTTCAGAGTATGCTGATGCAATGGCTCCATACTTAACAACCTTGTACAACCACTTGCTCGACGAAAGATCCGTACTTAAAGACTGGAAAGTCGCACAGGTTACACCAATATTCAAGAAAGGTAGTGAGAGTAATCCACTAACTTACAAACCCATACCATTAACGTAGATATGCAGAAGGATTTTGGAACAAACTTTAAGCTCGCAAATTTTGAATTACCTCGAAGAGAACGGGCTATTGACACAAAGAAAAACACGGATACAGAAAGCATCGATTCGTGATTTCCTGTCAGAGAGGCCACAGTTCGTAGTTGCTGACGGAATGTCATCGAGTACAACAGAAGTAACTTTTGGCGTTCCCGGAGTAGTGTCATAGGCTCTCTGCAGTTCCTTATGTATATAAACGGTTTGTGAGACAATCTAAGTTGATCTTTTAGGCTGTTTGCAGATGATGCTTTCGTTCATCATCTAATAAAGTCATCATAAGATAAAAACAAATTGAAAACGATCGAGAAAAGATATCTGTATGGTGCGAAAATTGGCAATTGACCCTAAATACTGAATATTGTGGGGTCATCCACATGAGTGATAAAGGAAACCCGCCGAACTTCGGTTACACGAGAAATAAGTTAATTCTAAAGGCCGTAAATTGAACTCAATACATAGGAATTACGAACAATTTAAACTGGAAAGAACACACAGAAAATTTTGTGGGGAAGTCAAAACCAAAGACTGCGCTTTATTGGCAGAACACTTAGAAAATCTAACAGATGTGCCTACACTACGCTTGTCCGTCCTCTTTTGGAGTAGTGCTAAGAGTTGCAGGATTAACGGAACAGATCGAGAAAGTTCAACGAAGAGCAGCACGATTTGTATTGTCGTGAAAGAGGGGAGAGAGTGTCACTGAAATGATACAGGATTTAGGGTGGTCATCATTTGAAACAGGCGTTTTTCATTGCGGCGGAATCTTCTCGTGAAATTTCAATCACCAACTTTCTCCTCCGACTGCGAAAAATTTTGCTGACACCAACCTACATAAGAAGAATAGATCATCATAAAATAAGGGAAACCACAGCACGGAAAGGTGTAGAGTTTCTTCCGGGTGTTGTTCGGGACAGGAATAATAGAGAATTATTATGAAGGTGATTCGATGAACCTTCTGCCAGGCATTTAAGTGTGATAGGCAGAGTATCCATGTACATCTGGAAGCATTACACCCTTCCAAATCGATTCAGTGCACGCTTACAGGTCAGAGGCTGTGCAATGCCACGCTCATAAACGGACTCATACTGTCCTGTGTAAGTTTGATTCGATACTGTAATCACTAAAATAACATGACACATCCTCTCAACCGGTGAAATGTAATTTGTTCCCTTCTCCACAAGGGTGCTTCACTACTTTGTCAATGAGCATATTTTCAACAGTTTCATGTACTTCTCCGTCCACTTCAGTTAATACTATACTGCGATTACTTGAATTTCCGGTACAAGTAAATCTGTGTACTCTAGAATGAAATTTTCACTCTACAGCTGAGTGTGCGCTGATATGAAATTTCCTGGCGGATTAAAACTGTGTGCCGGACCGAGACTCGAACTCGGGACCTTTGCATTTCATGGCAATGAAATCGAAATATTACCTTTGAGTAAGGAACTGATAAACAAAAAGCGTTAATTAACGAAACCAGCACAAAAAATATAATCTTTTGTTTGATGAACAAACAATTTATCTAGAAACAATTTCTTTTGTGATCAAGCCCTACATCGAAAGGGGGATATATTGCTTATGGATATTAGGGGATATATTGCTTATGGATATTACGTATAATTCTGTGCGTATTATCAACAAAGAAACGTGATTAATAGTGTAAAATAGTACAAAAACTTCATTTCATCGTCATATTTCATGCATATACAGTTTAAACCAACCATCTAGGGCTACTGTACGAAGTCGCGAAAAAAGTTATGCTAATGAGTTATTTTACGTGAAACCTCCTAAATCGTTTTGCATAAAACAATGGATATTAACATACCATATCTTAATTTTCAAGTCGACACATTTGTTTTTCAAAATAATCAGCCGGGTGACAATTATGCCCGACCCGACGAGAGATCAGTTTCTTGATACTGTCACTGCAGAATGTCTGACTTTGTTGCCAAAGTGAAAACCTAAAAGGTGCTCTTTTAGTTCTGTAAATATATGTAAATCGTAAGAGACTAAGGTGAAAGTTATTGGAGGATGAAGGATGTCAAAGAAGCCAAGACTTCCGTTTGTTATAGATGTCGCACCAGTCGTGTGCGGCCTGTCATTGGCAAGTTTGTGGACAAACTTTTTCAGTTCATGCTTTCCGTTTTCTGAGGGTATCGCAATGCTTTGCAGAGCTCATGGAAGTGCCTTTACCCATTCATTCCAACTGCATCACACCTTGAACATGCCAGAACAGTGTGAGCATGAGTTTGCCTGGAGATGGCTTGGCCTTGAATTTTTCTGGCGCCGGTGATCCTTTGTGGTGGAACTCAACTGATGCTCTTTCACCCCGGAACGACCAAGAAACTTGTGTATCTGGTACCGAGCGCCGCGGGTTTTTAAGCCGCGCCAGACGGCGTGGATCTCGATTACCACTAAAGGTCTCTACAGCCGTCGCGCCGTACGCCGTGGCTGCGCACGTTCCTGGTTCGCGTATAACGTGAGTGCGCCACGGTGGAGCACGTGGTCCCAGCAGCCAATAGCGACGTACCGTATCCTGTATATAAGTGCCAGCTTCTCTCTCGGCTAGGCAGTCTGAAATTTGTGGAGTCTATCGACATCTCGGCAACAGACAGCGTGTTTACAGTACTTTGTTTTCGTTACTAGTGGACGTTGTAGATTCTTTAGGTTGTCTCTTGTCGCCCCGTTACTTCTTGCGTGTTGTCGTCGTAAGGTCTGGCTCGGTCGTCCGTCGTTGTTTGTGTCCGTCCTATCCTGTTGGTTTGTTTGTTCACGAGCCGCTTCCGTTTCGTCCCGCCGAACCTACGTTCTCGGCGACATCGCCACCGTTCCGGTCACGGTTACAACAGTAGAGGCATGCGTATTGAAATACAGAGATATGTATACAGGCAGGTTATGGTGCTGCGGTCGGCAACGACTGTATAAGAAAAAGTGGGTTGCGAAGTTGTTATAGCGGTTACTGCTGCTGCAATGGCAGGTTATCATGATTTAAGTGAATTTGAACGCCCTGTTATAGTCGGCGCACGAGCGATGCAGCATAGCATCTCCGAGGTACGACCATTTCACGAGCGCACCGTCAATAGCAGGAATCCGGTAAAACATCAAATATCCGACACCGCTGCGGCCGGAAAATGGTCCTGCAAGAACGGCACCAACGACAGCTGAAAAGAATCGCTCAGCGTGACATAAGTGCAACCCTTCCAAAAATTGCTGCAAATTTCAATTCTGAGCCATCAGTAAGTGTCAGCGTGCGAAACATTCAACGAAACATCAACAATATGGTCTTTTGGAGCCGAAGGCTCACTATTGTATCCTTGATGACTGCACAACACAAAGCTTTACGCCATGTCTGGGCCCGTCAACACTGAAATTGGACTGTTGATGACTAGAAACATGTTGCCTGGTCGAACGAGTCTCGTTTCAAATTCTACCAAGCAGATGGACGTCTACGTGTATGAAGACAATCTTATGAATCCCTGGACCCTGCATGCCAACAGGGGACGGTTCAAACTGGTGGAGGCTCTGTTATGAAGTGCATCGTGTGCAGTTGGAGTGATCTGGGGCCGCTGATACACCTGCGCACGTCTCTGAGAGGTGACACGTACGTAAGCATCCTTCCTGATCATCTGCGTTCATTCACGTCATTGTGCATTCCGCCGAACTAAGGGAATTCCATCAGGACAGTGCGACACCCGACACGTCCAGAATTGCTACAGAGTAGCTCTGGGAATACTTTTATGAGTTTAAACACTTCCGCTGGCTACCAAACTACTCAGGCATGAATATTATTGAGCATATCTATACTGCATTGCAACGTGCTGTTCAGAAGAGATATCCACCCCGTCATACTCATGAAGAATTAGGGATAGCCCTGCAGGTTTGATGGTGTCAGTTACCCCCAGCACTACTTCAGACATTAGTGTTGCGGCACTTCAGCGTGCTCACCGGCGCCCAACAAAATATTAGGCAGGTGTACCAGTTTCTTTGGCTGTTCATTGTATTTTCGGGGTCAAATTAATGAATCCAGGTTTCTTCACCTGTAAATTTGCTGTTAAGGGATGCATCTGGCCGCCGCACGGGATTAGCCAAGCGGTCTGAGGTGCTGCAGTCATGGACTGTGCGGCTGGTCCTGGCGGAGGTTCGAGTCCTCCCTCGGGCATGGGTGTGTGTGTTTGTCCTTAGGATAATTGAGGTTAAGTAGTGTGTAAGCTTAGGGACTGATGACCTTAGAAGTTTAGTCCCATAAGATTTCACACACATTTGAAAATTTTGATGCATCACACTCACGCTCATAACGCAAACAAAACCCAATGTTACCTGTTTCGCATCATGAGTCATATTCGAGTTACCCACACTGCACACGGTTTTCTGTACCGCAGTTCTCCAGTGACGGCCCGTACTCGCTTTTGCCATAAAAAAATGGTTCAAATGGCTCTGAGCACTATGGGACTTAACTGCCGAGGTCATCAGTCCCTTAGAACTTAGAACTAATTAAACCTAACCAACCTAAGGACATCACACACATCCATTCCCGAGGCAGGATTCGAACCTGCGACCGTAGCGGTCGCGCGGTTCCGGACTGAAGCGCCTAGAACCGCTCGGCCACTCCGGCCGGCGCTTTTGTCATATGGCACATTTACTCGAGAGGTGTGATCTGTATCATCCAATGATTTCCTCGAGTTCATCAACCACATTCCGATGAGTCGTACGCGGTAATCCACTCCCAGCCCCGTCACACCCGTTGAGATTAGTACCACCATTTCCTTCATTACGAGCGTAAACCTTGCAACGTCGCGCATTTACTTATGTCGATACAGTCATCACCGTACGAAACTATTGTTTTCTATGGTTTTTCAATTGGAGCCACGTCTTCTGCGAATAGAAACTCGATTGTAGAGCACGGTCTCTCACGCACCGACATAGTTACTTTGCAGACAACCATGTTCTACGCTACAGTTCAGGGCCCTCTAGCGGCAGAGGGTTCCAACTTGGTTTGGCCAAGTGAGAGAGTCGACGCATGAAATGTGATATGTCAGGCACTATTGAGAAAGAAATAAAATATTCTGCGGCATTATTTTCCAGTTCGTCCTCATATCTATACCAACCACAGTTAATGGCATGGTATCGAAGGAGACAATTAAATGTCGGTGGGAACGAAAGAATAGAAGGAGCATTCGGAAAAAATTTAAAAATTTCAATATCCTCCATCTTCGAACAAGGTCGACTTCACGGAGAAAGTTGGTAACAAAATATTTTAGTTCAGTACCCACGAATACTACCGATTTCTCGTTTCCTGTTCCTCACTGAGCAAAAGCAGTATCAATCCGAACAGCGTAGTAAAACGATGTCATGTGAAAATAAAACGAACCATCTTCTTTGTTCACGGCAGCCGTAATTCAGTGATATCTATTGAGAATTTCTCAATCAGTCGAAAAATATTTAAATTTTAATAATGCGGTGTGACATATGCAACAAAAAGATACAAATTCGGTGATTTTGAGACCTGACATTAACTAAGCGTTCGCGTCTTTCATTTGCATAAGGAATACGTGGAACAACCTAAGTAGGTTCAATTCTGAAAAATCACCTCGCATAGTTAATAGAGCGCCGACATCATCGCTTCGATGCACGTTTCCAACTAATAAACGTAGCTCATAGGGGATGAGCATCTCTACTTCTTAAAAACTTATTTTTCTAAAACTCGCTTGCCTCTCAGATAAAATCAGTTCTTGGCTCTACATGAAGTGCGATTACGTATTTCGTGAAATCGCGATTTATAACAGCACTAGTGTAGAGTCCATTGCTTCTCTTCCGTAGACTGTATAGACGGCATATATTTTAAAGAATTTGTATGTTGTTCACAGATTTCAACATCGTTCAAACATTTCACGCTAATTAATGTCATAGAGGTATGATCGTTTAAGGATGTATTTCCGATAAAAAGCGATTCTGGTAGCTGGAGCTGGAGGCCTCAATTACCCCGCCTTTGAGTTTCTGCAACGATATTTCGATTAACATTTTCTTTCGAAGTCAAAATACCAATTTCCACTTAGCTCTAAGTATGTTTTAACGTAATGCAATATTTACATAAAAACTTTCATCGGAATAGCCAAAAAACTGAAACACGTTTTTCTTCTATTTCAACCCGAGAAGCCAAAGTCAAATTGTCACAGATTTAGCTTCAAAAACCCTTTCATAGCGAAATATCTACATAACACTCTTCGTCCCCTATTTCTCTCTCTTAGAGACGGAATTTCCGAAATCATGGACGGGTATTTTTTTAAATTTTTAACTGAGAAGCCAAATACTAGTTTTCATACATGTATCTTTAAAAATTCTTTTATGGTTCTTTAATAGTGATTTAATTAAAAAGCTTTCACCCACTACTTTACCCCTTCCCCCTTCACCCCCCCCCCCCCCCAAGGCGTTATGTTTCCATAAATTCAAAAAGAGGAGTATAAATGCTGTCGGCAATCAGCACATTTCCTTTGTTTACAGTATACAAAGACTAGCTTAGCACCCGCTGCTTCACTCGTGTAGTCTGTATTGTTTGCAAAGAGTGTTTTTTCTTTCTTTTTTTAAAAAATCGAGTTTTTATTTTGTTCACAAGCCTTATAACCTTTAAACTTTCCATGTTAATTAATTCCACAGAAGCATGGTCTTTTCAAATGTATTTGTAGCCAAAAAGCGATTCTGGTAGTTGGAATTCAAGGCTTTTGTTAATCATTCCTTTGGCGTTCTTGTGGTGATATATGCATAGAAACTTCTATTTTCAACACGTATTTCTTTAGATCTTACCGACAGTTGAAGTACCAGTTTTCATAAATCTAGATTTAAAACTTTTTTAATATAAGGAAATATTTTCTTAAAAATTTTCTCCCCCATTTCAACCTGTTGAGGGTTGAATTTCCAAAAACCTTAAAACATGTATTATTTTTCACTTCTGACAGAGGAATCAAATATCAATTTTCATAGATGTAACTTTATTAGTTCTTTAATAATGATACATTTTCTCAAACAGTTTCACCCACTATTTTAACTCTTAACTGTAGAAGTTCCAAAAATGCTGAAATACGTAGATTTTTACTTCTTACCGTGAAACCAAATACCAATTTTCGTAGATATAACCTTAAAATTGCCCTAATGGCAATATATTTTCAAGAAGCCTTTCATTTCCTAGTTCACCCCCTTGGGAGAAAAATTTCGAACAACACCTTTTTGAGCGATGCCTGCAGTTGAGCTCCATATCCTCTCTAAATTTCAAAAATCTATCGTTAGGAATTTTGACTGGGTGATAATGAGTCAATGAATCTGTCTTGCCCTATTTCACCTCCTTGGGGGATGAATTTAAAAAACTGAAACACTTATTTTTTCATTTCTGACTGAGAAACCAAACACAAGTTTTCAATGGTTTAACTTTAAAAATCTTTCCACAACGAAATTCTTTCATAATATGTGTCTTTCCTCATTTAATTCCCTAAAGGGTGAAATGTGTATTTTTTTTACTTCTTAGAAAGAAGCAAAATACAAATTTTCGGTAGGTTTAGCTTCGAAAAAGCCTGCGTAGTGAAACATTTCCACAAAAGTTTGCGTCCCCTATTTCACCTCTATACGGAAAGAATTTCTCAAAATAGTGATGCTCGTATTTTTTCTTTCTAATTGAGAAGCCAAATAAAAAGTTTCATAGATTTAACTTTAAAAAAATCTTTCATAATGAAACACTGCTCATGCTCCCTGAACAAAGGACCTCGCCGTCGGTGAGATGGCTTGCGTGCCTCAGCGATAAAGGCAGTCGTACCTTAAATGCACAACCACAACTGTGGGGTTTGAAAGCAAGGAGAAACTAGATTTGTAATTCTTCCCGAAGGCATAAAACTTTACAGTATGGCTAAATTATGATGACGTCCTCTATCTTTTTCTTTTTTTTGTCATCAAGCGCTTGACTGGTTTCACGCGGCCTATCAGAAATCCTCTCCTGTGCTTACCTCTTCATCACGGGGTAGCACTTGCAACTGAAGTCGTTGATCATTTGTTAGATGCATTCCTATCTCTCTTTTCTTCTACAATTTTTATACGCTTCAGCTCCCTCTAGCACCATTTAAGATATTTCCCAATGTCATACCAATCTGTATTTTCATCTTGTCAGTGTTTTCCATACATTTCTTTCCTTTCCGATTCTGCACAGAATCTCCTCGTTCCTCATGTTATCAGTCAATCTAAATTTCAATATTCTTCTATGGTACCACTTCTCAAGTGCTTCATGTCTCTTCTTTTTCGGTTTTTCCATAATCCATATCTCACTAGCATCAAACGCTGTGCTCCAAACGTATTTTATCAGAAATTTCTTCCTCACATTAGGGTCTATGTTTGATACTACTTGTCCTCTCTTGGCCAGAAAGCCCTTTTTGCCAGTGCTAGACTGCCTTAGATGTCCTCCTTGCTCCCTCCGTCATGGGTTGTTTTGCTGCATAGGTAGCCTACTTCGTGAAACCAATCCTGCTATTTAGTACCTCACTTCTCTCATTTCTGCCACTTCTCATTACTTTCGTCTTTCTTCGATTTAGTGTCAGTACTTGTTTTGTACCCGTTAGATGTTCCTTCCATTCAGCACTTCCTGTAATTCTTCTTCTCTTTCACCGAGGATGGTAGAGTCATCAGAGAACAATATCATTGTTAATCTTTCACCTTGAGTTTTAATTCCACACTTCAACCTTTCTTTTATTTCCTTCAGTGCTTCTTCGATGTACAGATTCAACAGTACAGGCGAAAGACTACATCCCCGTCTTACATCCTTTTTAGTCTGAGCACTTCGTACTGGTCTTCCATTCGTATTATTCCCTCTTGGTTCTTGTACATATTGTATATACTCGTGTTTCCCTATAGCATATCATTACTTTTCTCAGAATTTCAAACATCTTGCACTATTTTATATTGTCAAACGCTTTTCCCTGGTCGACAAATCCTATTAACTTATCTTGAATTTTCTTTAGAATTGCTTCCATTACAAACCGTTACATTATAATTGCCTCTCCGGTGCATTTACTTTTCCTAAAGCTAAACTGATCGTCATCTAACACATGCTAAGTTCTCTTCCCCATTCTTCTGTATATTAATGTTCTCAGCAACTTGGGTGCATGAGCTGTTAAGCTGACTGCGCGATAACGCACTTCACGGTTCTTACAATCTTCGAAATTGTGTGGATGATATTTTTCCGGTAGTCAGATGGTATATCGCCAGGCTCATACATTCTACACATTAACGTGAGTAGTCCCCCAATGAGTTTAGAAATTCAGATGAAATGTTATCTATCCCTTGTGCCTTATTTGATTTTAAGTCTTCCAGAAGTCTCGATCACCTATCTCTTCTCTATCGATTCCTGTTTGTCCATCTATCAAGTCATCGCCCGCAGCTCGTGGTCGTGCGGTAGCGTTCTCGCTTCCCGCACCCGGGTTCCCGGGTTCGATTCCCGGCGGGGTCAGGGATTTTCTCTGCCTCGTGATGACTGGGTGTTGTGTGATGTCCTTAGGTTAGTTTGGTTTAAGTAGTTGTAAGTTCTAGGGGACTGATGTCCATAGATGTTAAGTCCCATAGTGCTGAGAGCCATTTGAACCATTTATCAAGTCATCAGATAAGTCCTTCCCTCAAAGAGGCCTTCAATATATTCTTTCCTCATTTCCACTCTCTTCTCTGCAAATGACTCTGGTATTCCCATTGGATTCTTAGTGTTACCGCCCATGCTTTTAGTTTCGGCGATGGTTCTTTTGGCTTTCGTCTATTCTGAGTTCGCCCATCCCACAAGCATTTCGTTTTAGATTTCTCAGCTTTTTTCACCTAGACATTTTGCCTCAATTTGCGTGCACTTCGTAATTATTTCATTCCTAACTGAACTGTATTCAGTATTCCTGAATTTCCTTTAACAATTTTATACGTCGTCCTTTCAGTGAGCAAGTGAAGTATTTCTTCTGTTACCCACGGTTTCTTCGCAGTTACCTTCTTTGTACCGACGATTTTTTTTCCAAGTTCTAATATTGCTGTTTTAAGAGTCGCCCAGTCCTCTGCAACTGCACTTCCTACTGAGCTATTCCGTATCACAATGTCTATAGCCTCAGAGACTTTCAAGTGTACCTCTTCATTCCTTGGTACTACTGTACCCAGTTCTTTGCCCATTGGTTCTTCCTGACTAGTCTCTTAAACTTCAGTCTACTCTTCTACTCTAAATTGTTATCTGAGTCAATATCTGCTGCTGGATACGTCCTATAATTAAGTATCTGATTTCGGAATCTATATCTGATCATGAAGTAACCTAAGTGAAATCTTCCCGCATCTCCCGGCCTTTTCCAAGTACACATCCTCCTCTTGTGATTCTTGAAGAGATTATTCGATTTCACTAGTTGTAATTTACGGCAGAACTCAATCTTTCTCCTCTCTCATTCCTAGTACCAAGCCCATGTTCTCCAGTAACCCTTTCTTCTCCTTCTTCCCCTGCAACCGCATACCAGTCCCCCATGGCTATTACCTTTTTATCGCCCTTTATGTGCTGAATTGCCCGTTCAGTACCCTCATACACTTTCTGTGTCTCCTCATCTTCGGCTTGCGACGTCGGCATATATATCTGAACTACCGTAGTCGGTGTTGAACTGCTGTCAATTCTGATGAAAAAAACCCTATTACTGTACTGTTCACAGTAACTCAATCTCTTGCCAACCTTCCTACTCACAACAGATCCTACTCCCATTATACTGTTTTCTGCAGTTGTCCGTAGTATTCTATAGTCCAGTGGCTAGAAATCCTTGTCTACTTTCCATTTCACCTCCCTGACTTCACTACATCTAGACTGAGTCTTAGCATTTCCCTTTTCAGTTTTTCTAGGTACCCTACCAAGTTCAAACATTTGACATTCTGTTTTCATGGTCACCTCATTGGCAGTCCTGCCCTGAAGATCCGAATGGCGGACATGTCCAGAGTGTGTATACACGTTATGTTTTTTTTTTTTTATTGTAGTACTTTCCATTGTCTTCTGCATCCTCATGCCGTTGATCATTGCGGATTCCTCCTCTATTAGGGGCAGTTTCCCATCCCCAGGGCAGGAGAGTGCCCTGAACCTATTTCCTCTCTTCTGCTCTCTTTGACTAGGCCGCTGGCAGAATGAGGGCGACTTCACATCCCGAAGGTCTTCGGCCACCATTGCTTGACTGTTTTTATTCAAAAGTTAAGCTTCAGCGGGGTTCGAACCCACGACTGAAAATGTTTGGATTACTAAGCAAAGCTGATATCCCTAGACCACTCATTATTATATGTTTTCTGTTTAAGATTACCATATTTTGCAAGAGAACTTTTGATCTGGTGAATGCAGGGTTGCAGATACAAAATAAGGTAGGGATAATCGAGGACAGGGTTTATTAATGAATATCAAAAGAGAAATTCGAGAAACCTACTTATCAAGAGCGAAGAGACAGCGTTATCTTAGACAAGACAGACACTGAACACACACCTACCACACTAGTAAAAGTTAATATGCCAACTACATCCGCAGATGATGAAGAAATTGGAGGGACCATACGATGAGATAAAAGAAATCATTCAGATAGCTAAGGGAGACGAAAATTTTGTTATATTGTGAACTGAAATTTGACTGTAAGGAAAGAAGAGAAAAAAAATCGTAGCTAAATACTGAGCCGTGGCTGACTCGTGTTAGCGTTGCATTAAACGTTGGTTGCTATTCTGTGATTGTTCTCCAGCGGTTATCGCGTTTATGCTGTTATCCTCTCTCTCCGCGGGTCGCAGCAGCAGCGTATATCGATATTCGCACCCTTGTACTATCTTTGGCCTCTCGCTTATAGTTCCCAGCTGTGCCGTGTGCGGGGAGTTAGCCGGGTGGCGTGGAGCAGCGACGAAGTATCCGTTGCGCGTGTCTGGTCAGGGCCGCTGGTGGCGTCCACGCGCAGTCGTAGTGTGAGGGGCTGTTCCCATTGCTACGAGGTCAGTGGCTTACCGATAACAGACACGAAAGTTGAGTCTTTACTTAATCTACCAGCCAGCCCCAACTGGTCACATTGTGTCGTTTGAATTTCGTTGTGGGTTGTTGGGACATGCCCGCGAGTCCCCACCCCCCTTCTGTGGGTTTATCTTACCTTGATTATTTTTTAATTGAAATTCACCAGCGGAATATTCTGTCTTGTGGCCGTTAACGTTCCGGTTACCTATCCTCGCCGTTGATGGAAATTCAGGCAGTGTATTTTCCTCGTCGTGTTGCAGCTGTCCAGCACGGCGCGTAGTTTGCCAGCTGAATGTGTAATTCGTTGAGGGCACTGATACCTTCTGCGCTGTTCCATTGAACTCCCTGTTGTGTGCTGGTCGGGTGGAGCAGAAGTTATCCTGTCACTTTGTCCGTTGACTGTCTGTCGTTGGGTTGCCGTCGGATTAAGAATTGTTGGTCCGATTGCCAGTCTCAAGCGAGCTTTAGTGCTTGAATTCCAGGCCAACCATTGGAAACTTCTGAGCGCCGTTCGATGAGCTGCCTTTTCTTATGTGTCGTTGTTGCTTTGTTTATGCATGGCTTCTAGACGATTTTAAATTAAACTGGTTTTTCCGTTAAGGCGTGAGATTGTTTAGACCTTCAGCCTAATTCAAAGAATTTTAGGATAAGGTCTTCCGCCTTTTAAAGTTCAAATTCCTGTTTTGAGACTTACGTTATTCACCTTCAGCCGATTTTAAGTTAAGCTTGTCTTTCCCTTAGTCCGTGATATTGTTTGGGCCTTCAGCCTAATTTAGAGAAATGTTTGAAAATGGTTAAAATGGCTCTGGGCCCTATGGGACTTAATATCGGAGGTCATCAGTCCCCTAGAACTTAGAACTACTTAAACCTAACTAACCTAAGGACATCACACACATCCATGCGCGAGGCAGGATTCGAACCTGTGACCGTAGCGGTCGCACGGTTCCAGACTTAAGCGCCTAGAACCGCTCAGCAGCTTCGCCCACCAGAAACTTACCACAAATGTTTTAAGATAAGGCCTTCTGCCATTTAAATTCAGATTCCTGTTTTTATGTCTTATGTTTTAAATTAAAGTTCTTTAGCCCCTGAGACGTGAGATTGTATGGCGCATTTCTAAAATTAATGTTTGGCTTGCTCTGTTCTTAATGTTTTCTTTGCTCTTGTAATGTCTGTCGAATGAATAAAGTAGTATGCTCGAGTGGAATTGAGAGCCACTCATTTTTGCCCCTATCCACAAATTAAACTATCTGTCCTGGCCTGCGGGTATAGCAGGGGATCTCAAATATGGAATGACGGAAAGCAATGAAAGATAACGCTGCTTGGTAAAATATTGCCGTGAGCACAATATAATCGTCCCAAACATTTGGTTGTATGCGTGGAAGAGACCTGGAACAATGGAAAATTTTAGACTGATTATGTAATGCAAAGACTGAGATTTAGGAACCATATTCTGAATTGCAAGACATTTTCTGGGGCATATGTGGATCCTGAACACAAGAGATTTTTTATGAACTGTAAATTAAACCTAAAGAATTCAAAAAGGTGTGAAATTAGGAAGATGGGACCTGGAGAGGGTGTGGGAACCAGAGGGTGTTGAGAGTTTCTCAGAGACCAATAGGTAGCGATTGACTAGAACAGAGGAAAGGAACCCAGTAGTAGACGAATGTGTAGCTTTAAGAAATGATTTAGTGAAGGCAGTAGAGGATCAACTACATGTAAATACAAGGCGTCGCAGAAAGTCATGGATAACACAGGACATAATCGGACAAATCCGAAAGAACACATACCATCTTCATACATATATAGTTAAGTCTCACAGGCCATTTGACCATCTTCTTCCGTGCAGATTCGAAAACAGTGCCCGAACTCTTACGGGAATCGGCAGTAAAGCCGCAAGTTATGAGTATAATAGGCAGGGGCACTATGAATATAGTGCGGGACAATAAGTTGCGAATGTAGGTCTGACGGGAGGCGTGCCAGAGATAAGTCCCTGCAGTCGCACTGTCCACTGTGTCCTCGGTGGCTCAGATGGATAGAGCGTCTGCCATGTAAGCAGGAGATCCCGGTCGCGGCACACATTTTCAACTGTCCACGTTGACTGACATCGACGCCTGTAACCAGCTAAGGGTATTCATTTCATTGTAATTTCATCCTAACGAGCTGCATGGTAACCGATGGTATCTGTTCTTTCGGATTTGTCCGAAAGAACAGATGCCATCTTAATATATATATGACCGGAAATCCAAATACTAGTTTCCGATTTCCGATATATATATGACCGTAAATCCAAATACTATGTTTCCGTAGGTTTAGCTTGAAAATGTGTGGCAAACGCTGACAAGGAGAAGGGATAGGATGATAGGGCATCTGTTAAGATATCAGGGAATGACTTTCTCGGTACTAGAAGGAGCTGTAGAGGGCAAAAACTGTAGAGAAGGACCGAGATTGGGATATGTCCAGCAAATAATTCAGGACGTAGGTTGCAAGTGCTACTCTGAGGTGAAGAGGTTGGCGGGTCGCGTCAAACCAGTCAGAAGACAAAAACCAACTTCAAAATTGCCTTGTTAGCGGCATGTTTCCACAAAGCCTTTCATCACCTATTTCAAGCCCTTAGGGATGAAATATCAGGACATCCCATCCTATCAAGGCCTGTACTATGAGATCAATACTGTCTGTAAATTTCAGGTTCCTATACGTGTTTTGGGCTGGGTGACGATGAGTCAGTGAGTGTGTCAGTCGGCCGGAAAGTTACCTTTTGTAAATAGAGATTTCCTGTCTCATAATAATTCATTCTAATCAATACCGTTATTTATGGAATGTACTTGTTGGCGTGTCCGGGGCGCACAGGTTTATCGCACCTCTAAACTGCAGAATTATACGTCTTTCCGGATATGACGATGTGTTGTTTTCCGGCAACGGCAATCCATATACGGATATCTTGCAAACAGTAGACGTCCGTAAGCCGTGTCGCTCTGTGTACCATTGTCTACTGGTTATAAAGCTATGATGCAAGGAGTATGTTAATCGGTTCAAAGACGCTTAGAGAAACAGAAATGGTTATATTGTCGTGTACGACAAAAGTTCAGTGAAAATGAAGGTAACTTCGATTGTGGCTCACAGAAGCGTAAATAGACAACATACGTTACCTAAATACTGACAGGCATCATACTTCGGTTCATTCGCGGGATAATGGGATAATTTAATCGGTCTACATAGGGAATGTAAACAAATCACATGTGTGTTCCAGCTTAGAATATTGCTGTAGGGTGTGGAACCCTGCCAAATTAGGCCTAGCAGTGGGTACTGAATGTATAAGAAGATCGACAGTACGAATGGTCACAAGCCTGACTCATTGCAGAGCATAACAAAAACTGTGTAAGGAATAACTTACAGCCCCCTGACGATAAACGACAACTTTTTCACGAAAGCCTGCTAACAAACTCGTTCTTTCAGCACATCATAGGCGATTTGAACTGGAACAAAACCTGCAAGTTGGAACATGACGTGGTCAAGTGCCACCCACACTCTACCGCGCGCTTCATAAAGGTTTTAAGGAGTATTTAGGTAGCTGTTCACAGATTTAGCAAAACATATTTATCATGTAAGGTCAGTTGCACTATCAAATAGTTTGTAGTAAACCACACGAGAGTATAGTAATGGAAAGCCGAGTGACTTACACTGTCCTTCCAATTGGTGCACCGAATAGCAGCTCT
Source organism: Schistocerca americana (assembly GCF_021461395.2). Lineage (NCBI taxonomy): Eukaryota > Metazoa > Arthropoda > Insecta > Orthoptera > Acrididae > Schistocerca > Schistocerca americana. The sequence goes on along the minus strand of NC_060123.1, from coordinate 382,497,750 downwards.
CTTTACACTGAGCTGACAAAAGTCGTGGGCTACCTCCTAGTAGCTTGTCGGATCCCATCCTCTTTGTGCGGCCGTGTATTGCAGCAGCTCGACGTGGCGTGGACTCAATAAGACGCTGAAAGTCACCTGCAGAAATACCGAGCCATGTTGCCTCTATAGCCAACCACAATTACTGTAGTATTGCCGGTGCAGGATTATGTTCATGAAGTGACCTCTCCACTATGTCCCATAAATGTTCAATCTGACTCATGTCTGATGATATGGGTGCCTAAATTAATCGCTCGAATTTTCCGGAGTGTTCCTCAAACCAAATGGGAACAGATGATGCCCCGTTATCCGGCGCACAGTCATCCATAAAAATTACATCGTTGTTTGGGAACATTAAGTCCATGAATGGATGAAACTGGTCTCCAAGTAGCCGAACTTAACCATTTGCAGTCAATGACCAATTTAGCTGGACCAGACAACCCAGTCCATTCCTTGGAAAAACAGCCCACATCATTATGGAACCACCACCAGCCTGCACAGTGCCTTCTCGGCAACTCGGATCCCTGTCTTCGTGAGGTCTGACCAAAGTCGAACCAAAACCATCAACTCTTACCAACTGCCCACATCTCGTGGTCGTGCGGTAGCGTTCTCGCTTCCCACGCCCGGGTTCCCGGGTTCGATTCCCGGCGGTGTCAGGGATTTTCTCTGCCTCGTGATGGCTGGGTGTTGTGTGCTGTCCTTAGGTTAGTTAGGTTTAAGTAGTTCTAAGTTCTAGGGGACTGATGACCATAGATGTTAAGTCCCATAGTGCTCAGAGCCATTTGAACCATTTCTTACCAACTGGAATCTGTTCTCTTCTCAGCAAGCCACGGTTTTCCAGACGTTCAGGATCTAACCGATATGGCCACGATCGCAGGAAAGACGCTGCAGGCGATGTCGCGCTCTTAGCAAAGGCACTCGCGTCGGTCGTCTGCAGCCATAGACGATTAACGACAAATTTCGCCGCACTGTCCTACAGGACACGTTCTTCGTACGTCCAACAATGAACTCTGCTGCTATTTTATGAAATATTGCTTGTCTATCAGCACTAACAGTTCTACGAGAACACCGCGGCTGTCGGTCGTTCAGTGAAGCCCGTCGGCCACTGTGTTGTCTGTGGTGAGAGAGGTAATGCCTGAATATTGGTGTTTTTGGCACAGCCTTGACACTGTGGATCTCGGAATATTGGTTTCCCTAACGATTTCCGAAATGGTATGTCCCATGCGTCTACCATTGCACGTTCAAAGACAGTTTATTCCCGTCGTGTGGCAATAATAACGTTGAGTAGAAATGACAGCTTCGCCAAAGCACTGACCTTTCACACCTTGAGTACGAGGTACTACCGCCTTCTGTATATCTGTATATCGCCATGCCATGACTTTTGTCACCTCAGTGTACATGAACAAAAATAAATTAGACCATGCTCACGGTAAAGACAAGGAAGTCTGTAGTGCGCGAGTACATGACTAGTCCTGCATGTCTGGCATCTGCCACACTACCTTAATTATCTAAGGGTTCAGACTATGAAACGATATGACATGGGACGATATATGGAATTGGTAGTAGGGAACGCGTACGTCGGAATTGTTCTGAGAAAGGTCCTTGCATCTGCGAAGAACCACATACTAGAAGATGATGTGACCAATTACAGAGTAATCCTCAGCGTTGTTATTAAGCATGAATATCAGGCGTCGAATGATATCAAAGAGGTGTTCGTAGGTTTTCAGAATTAATTCTTTCCCTGACATCTCTAGCAGAAAAAAATTTTGCATTGTGACCCACAAATCTCAGTGCTTTCATCAGCTCTAGAATAACTAGAATGTTCTTTCGTTACATAGCATGAAACACAATGGGCAACATACCTCAATAATAAAACTTAAATGTAGCTTTACACAGTCCAGCCGCTATCCGAAAGCACGTAGTATCGTTTCACTACTAAACTGGGCCAAAAGCTGTAATGCATAGATTTCTCAGCCCAAGTGAGAAATGTACAGCATGTTCTAGTTTGGTTGTTTTTGTTTGTCGGGTGCTCAACTGGGTGGTTATCAGCGGGCATGTTCCTAAAAAAAAAAAAAAAAAAAAAAAAAAAAAAAAAAAAAAAGAAAGAAAGAAAGCGTTGTGGCTAATAAATTTTCTTTCAGTTTTTGTGGACGGAAATGTATCTAGCTTTCTATGTATGGTGGTATTACCTGGGCATTGTGTCTCCACCACTACAAATATTTATTTGCCATACTACAGACCTTATTTTGCCATATAGAAACACTTAGGAACACATATCTTGCGCCCAGTAATTAACAATAACCTGATTTTATAGTCATGATAACAAAGGGACGCTTGAAGAGGACTGGTCATCTCGTATTTCTATGGTATGCTGCAGAAATAAGTGTCACCGGTAAGCGCACTTCAGTGTAATACCCTGGATTAATTCATTGAAGAGCCCTTTTGCTTTAAGGCGTGTGGTATCGAAAGTGCGATTCTCGATAGCCTCCTTGATTCTGCTTGAATAGTGTGGTAGTGAGGGCCTACAACAAGTTTAGATTTTTGAAATTACTGGTACCCTGTAGTCCCAATAACTATCGTATTCCAGTTTCTGTCGCCCTCTATACATTAGGCGAACGCCACTAAATGCCTTAGAACGCTAGTATGTGGCTTCCAACACCCACCTGCCTCTTCTAAAGCAGATATGATTCCATTGCCCACGTACTGCAGCGTACAGAATAAAGGTAAAGCAGCGTAGCTTGCCATCGCAGTAACGTACGATCGCATAGTGATGCTACTGCTAGTAAGGAGATATCATATAGAGTATGACGCGTGATGAAAGGAAACTTTCCACGCCAGCACGGAATGCGTTCAACTATGCAGCGTTGATCTATCTTCTGAGCATAGACCTGGATGGCCAACTTTACCATTTGTAGCATTTCATCCTTAGTTTACCAGCTCAAACGTGAATCAACCATGAACTTTACGTTATTTATTAGTAAAGAAATAAACTGAGCACACATAGACAATCAGGGAACCATAGGTCAAATAAACAGAAAGTAAAATTAGGCTAATTTCTACGAGTAATTCACTGATAAAGTAATTACAAATGCATTAAGCATAACACGACCATTTACTGCAAAGTATTGTTTAATAACTTACAGGACTGGAAGTAGAACTAAGTAAAACACAATACCACTGATCTCTGGGCCGTCATATTTGCATATTCCACACAATTTTTGAAAAATACATGGTAAGTCTCTGTTTACCTATACTTACCACTACTAGTAACCTGATACAAAATGCGTTTCTTTTTCTCAGACTTTTAGCTAGCACATTATTTTAGAATGATAACACGGCAGTTGTAAGATCTTTCCGACTTGAGATGGGTCGTGACGTCCAAAAGATCCACACATAAGTGATCGAAAAGTTTTTAGAAAACAAAATATAACAACAAATCCCAATATACGAACAGGAGGAGGAGAGGGAGTAGGAGGAGGAGTAGGATGAGCAGGAGGAGGAAAAGTTGGAGGTGAAAAAGAAGAAGAAGAAGAAGAAGAAGAAGAAGATGATGATGATGAAGATGATGGTGATGATGTTGATTATGGAGGATGAGAAAAAGTCACAGGAGAGTAAGTAGACGATAAAGAGTTTTAGAGAAAGAGAAGCAAAGAGAATTAGAAAATGGAAGAGCAGCAAGAAGTTCAATAATCAGAATACGACACAGTCACACGATGAGTAAATTAAATAAGCCGAATGTGCAGAGAGAAATAAGTAGAAATTCGAGAGCTTTGTCAGTTCGTTTAGATGGTGGTGTGCAGTTGGCATCGCCTTGCCCGGAAACCAAAAAAGCTGAGTGGCATCTGCCGCCTTCCCTTCCGCTTAAGAAACTCAAGCCGGTGGAAAAATCAGCTTTTGCAGCGACGCCGAGGACTGTGTAGGTGCGGCAGGAAAGCGCGTCTTTGACACACATCACGGCTGCACATCCCGCCAGGCGTGCGGCGGGGACAAAGGCAAGCTCAGGAAGACAAATCGTCTTATTTGTATTCAACGGCGACTCGGCATATTTCAGGAGAAACAAAATCCTTCTCTCGTCGTGTAAAGTGCTGAATATTAGAGGCCCCACCGCGGTCGGAATATCCGATGCAGCCAGCACAGTCCGTAGCAGCAGTCACTCGCTCCTCCGCGTGCGCACGTTTCAGAGAAGAGAGACGGCTTGTACGGTGAACAGCTCTGACCCACGGCTCACCAAACCCCCTGGCGGAGTTGCATCTACAACACCATCACGATCGTAACTTCTTAAGGGGAGAATAAGCCTCACGTATGAATTAATACAGATACGAGGGTTGGAACATTAATAGTGGAAACTATTTATTTACAGCTCGTCCAAAGTTTTACTGACTTTCAAGTAGTCACCAGCATTGTGTATTACCCGTTGCCAGCGATGTGGAAGTCGTAGGATACTGTTGGCAGTGCCAGTTGTGTTGACATATTGAACGGCGCGGTCTACTGCCCGACGAAATCGTTGCAGTTCTGAAGCGAATGCCGTGAAGTGTTTATTTCAGTTTAGAAGTCGAGTTGAACTCACGAGAGCTTAAGTCAGGAGAGTGCAGTAGGTGGTATAGCACTTAGCAGCCCCATCAGTCAAACAAATCAGTGACAGCTTGCACTGTACGTGCTTGAGCATTGTACTGCAAAACGAAGGTCAAGGCGTGCAGAAAGTATCACTTCTATCTCTATGCCGGTCGTAGGTTGTATTCTGAAAATGAACAACCATAGACAGAAGTGATGACAATTTCTGCAGGACCTGACCATCATTTTGCAGCACAGTGCTCAAACACGTACAGTGCAAGCTGTTAGTGATTTGTTTGACTAATGGGGCTGCTAAGTGCTATACCACCTACTGCACTCCATTGACTTAAGACCTCTTGAGCTCAACTCGATTTCTAAACTGAAGGAAACACTTCACGGCATTCGCTTCAGAACTGCTACGAATTCGTCGGGAAATAGACCGCACCGCTCTGACTGTCAACACAACTAGCTCTGCTAAGATTATCCTACGACTTTCACATCACTGGCAACGGATAATACACAATGCTGGTGACTACTTTGAAAGTCAGCCAAACTATCAAACACGTATCTATTTTGTACGAGCTGTAAACAAATAGTTTCCACTATTAAAGTTCCAACCGTCGTATTTGTGTTGATTCCTTAAGTGGGACGTTCAAACGATTAATGTCCTTACCTGTTACTAGGAGAAACGTCAACTATCAGAGTTTATATTGCACATGAAATGAATCCTCTGGCATTATTCTCTAGTTACCTCACGACATCGGGTATTAATATTCCGAAAGCTCCCTTGCGACTGAGAAAGAAAGGGCTAGGGCTGCTTGTTTTCGAAAGTCCGATCGGTTGCGAAATTGAAATCACTGTGAAAATCAGATGAGTTTTGCAATGTCTCTAGTGTGCTTGGCGATCGTGTCAGGTTGCACTTTTCTAGTCTGAGCCCACAGTGAGGTTGTAAAGAAACCAAGGGCAATAGAGTCTCTCGCCAAATGTGAAGTGCGTGCTGTCATCCGATTTCTTGAGAATGAGGGTTTCCGCCTGATTCCATGCAGCCCACATAACGTAACTGCCACGAGTGACAGCAATGGGCGGCAATGCTGTAAGAGCTTCGAAGCAGGACATTCAAATGTTCGTGACACAGGCAGTCAGATGAGGAAACGAGTGTCAACTGAAGAACTTGTTCAGCGAGTGGATGAGCCAATTCGGCAAATTTTTCACCATACAGCCTGGACTTGGTTTCCTTTGATTATCACCTCTTTTATCAGATGAACCGCTGGCTGTGAGGGCAGCATTATGGCACAGACAGCGAGCTGTAGATCAGCTTTAAGAGTTAGTGGAAAGTACAGGAGCTTGAATCCCTTGACGAGGGTGTTGTAAAGTTTGTACTACGCTACGACAAATGTCTAAGTCATAACAGCGACTTTCTATAGAAGTAACTGGCTGACGTAGTTAAATGTTAGAAATAAACATTGTGGGTTTTGACTGTAGTTTCGATTTCGGGATCCATCGGACCTTGAAAAGCAAACAGCACCTGCATAATCTGTAGGGGCACATCTACATCTACATCTACATGATTACTCTGCAATTCACATTTAAGTGCTTGGCAGAGGGTTCATCGAACCACAATCATACTATCTCTCTACCATTCCACTCCCGAACAGCGCGCGGGAAAAACGAACACCTAAACCTTTCTGTTCAAGCTCTGATTTCTCTTATTTTATTTTGATGATCATTCCTACCTATGTGGGTTGGGCTCAACAAAATATTTTCGCATTCGGAAGAGAAAGTTGGTGACTGAAATTTCGTAAATAGATGTCGCCGCGACGAAAAACGTCTTTGCTTTAATGACTTCCATCCCAACTCGCGTATCATATCTGTCACACTCTCTCACCTATTACGTGAAAATACAAAACGAGCTGCCCTTTTTTGCACACTTTCGATGTCCTGCGTCAATCCCACCTGGTAAGGATCCCACACCGCGCAGCAATATTCTAACAGAGGACGAACGAGTGTAGTGTAAGCTGTCTCTTTAGTGGACTTGTTGCATCTCCTAAGTGTCCTGCAAATGAAACGTACTATCTAACGAGTAATCGAATTCCAACGGATTTCTTTTGGAACTCATGTGGATCACCTCACACTTTTCGTTGTTTAGCGCCAACTGGCACCTGCCACACCATACAGCAATCTTTTCTAAATCGCTTTGCAACTGATACTGGTCTTCGGATGACCTTACTAGACGGTAAATTACAGCATCATCCGCAAACAACCTAAGAGAACTGCTCAGATTGTCACCCAGGTCATTTATATAGATGAGGAATAGCAGATGTCCCAGGACGCTTCCCGGGGGAACACCTGATATCACTTCAGTTTTACTCGATGATTTGCCGTCTATTACTACGAACTGCGACCTTCCTGACAGGAAATCACGAATCCAGTCGCACAACTGAGACGATACCCCACAGGCCCGCAGCTTGATTAGAAGTCGCTTGTGAGGAACGGTGTCAAAAGCTTTCCGGAAATCCAGAAATACGGAATCAACTTGAGATCCCCTGTCGATAGCGGCCATTACTTCGTGCGAGTAAAGAGCTAGCTGCGTTGCACAAGAACGATGTTTTCTGAATCCATGCTGATTACGTATCAATACATCGTTCCCTTCAAGGTGATTCATAATGTTTGAATACAGTATATGCTCCAAAACCCTACTGCAAACCAACGTCAATGATATAGGTCTGTAGTTCGATGGATTACTCCTACTACCCTTCTTTAACACTGGTGCGACCTGCGCAATTTTCCAACCTGCAGGTACAGATCTATCGCTGAGCGAGCGGTAGTATATGATTGCTAAGTAGGTAGCTATTGTATCAGCGTAATCTGAAAGAAACCTAATCAGTATAAAGCCCGTATCAAGCGATTTGAGTTGCTTCCCAACCCCTAAGGTATCTACTTCTAAGAAACTCATGCTAGCAGCTGTTCGTGTTTCAAATTCTGGAATATTCCATTCGTCTTCCCTGGTGAAGGAATTTCGGAAAACTACGTTCAATAACTCCGCTTTAGCAGCACAGTCGTCGGTAACAGTACCATCAGCACTGCGCAGCGAAGGTATTGACTGCGTCTTGCCGCTTGTGTACTTCACATACGACCAGAATGTCTTCGGATTTTCAACCAAATTTCGAGACAATGTTTCGTTGTGGAACCTATTAAAGGCATCTCGCATTGAAGTCCGTGTCAAATTTCGCGCGTCTGTAAATTTTAGCCAATCTTCAGGATTTCGCGTTCTTCTGAATTTCGATTGCTTTTTCCGTTGCCTCTGCAACAGCGTTCGGACCTGATTCGTGTATCATTGGGGATCAGTTCCATCTCTTACTAATTTATGAGGTATCAATCTCTCAATTGCTGTTGCTACTATATCTTTGAATTTGAGCCACATCTCGTGTACACTTGCATTGTCAGTTCGGAAGGTGGAGATTGTCTCTTAGGAAGGCTTCTAGTGACACTTTATCCACTTTCTTAAATAAAATTATTTTGCGTTTTTTCTGGTGGATTTGGAAGAAAAGGTATTGAGCCTAGCTACAACGACCTTGTAATCACTAATCCCTGTATCAGTCATGATGGTCTCTATTAGCTCTGGATTGTTTGTGGCTAAGAGGTCAAGTGTGTTTTCGCAACCATTTACAATTCGCGTGAGTTCGTGGACTAACTGCTCGAAATAATTTTCGGAGAAAGCATTTAGGACAACCTCGGAAGATGTCCCCACCAACTATAACCGTATGAGTGGGGTATTTATTTGTTACGAGACTCGAATTTTCTCTGAACTGTTCAGCAACTATATCATCGGAGTCTGGGGGTCGGTAGAAGGAGCCAATTACTAACTTAGTTCGGCTGCTAAGTACAACCTCCACCCATACCAATTCGCACGGAGTATCTACTTCGACTTCACTACAAGATAAACCACTACTGACAGACACAAAAACTCCACCACCAATTCTGCCTAATCTATCTTTCCTGAACACCGTCTGAGACTTCGTAAAAATTTCTGCAGAAGTTATTTCAGGCTTTAGCCAGCTTTCTGTACCTATAACGATTTTAGCTTCTATGCTTTCTATTAGCGCTTGAAGCCCAGGGACTTTCCCAGCACAACTACAACAATTTACAACTACAATTCCGACGGTTCCTTGATCCAAGCATGTGATGTATTTGCCATGCACCCTTTGAGATTGCAGCCCACCCCGTACTTTCCCGAGGCCTTCTAACCTAAAAAACCGCCTAGTCCACGCCACACAGCCTCTGCTATCCGTGCAGCCGCCAGCTGGGTATGGCGAACTCCTGACCTATTCAGCGGAACCCGAAACCCCAACCCCCTATGCCGCAATTCAAGGAATCTGCAGCCAACACGGTCGCAAAACCGTCTGAGCCTCTGCTTCAGACCCCTCCACCTGGCTCTGCACCAAAGGTCCGCAGTCGGCTCTGTCAACGATGCTGCAGATGGTGAGCTCTGCCTTCATCACGTAAGATAGACCGGCAGCCTTCACCAAATCAGATAGCCGCTGGAATTTTCTCAGATCCAAAGCGATACACGTCATTAGTGCCGACATGTGCCACCATCTGCAGCTGGCAGCACCCTGTGCTCTTCATGTCATCCGGAAGGACCCTTTCCACATCAGGAATGACTCCACCCGGAATGCACACGGAGTGCACACTGGATTTCTTCCCCTCCTTAGCCGCCATAACCCTAAGGGGCCCCATTACGCACCTAACATTGGAGCTCCCAACTACCAATAAGCCCACCCTCTGCGATTGCCCAGACTTTGAAGGTGGAGAATCATCCTCTGAAACAGGGCAGGCAGCTGCATCTGGCTCAGCCAGGGACAACACCTGAAACCTGTTTGTCAGACGCACCAGGGAGGCTTTCCGATCAGCCTCCAGGGACGTCTTTCGCTACCAGCCATACCTTGGAACGACCTTCCAATCAACCACACGCGAGGGCTCATTCCCACTGTGGGCAGCAACTGGGGCAACCACAGTGGTAGAGTGATCTGGGGACAGACGGGACGAGGTTGACATCCCCGTGATACCCAAGTACGGTTCCCCACAGTGTTGCCCATTGGCAACAGCCTCAAGCTGCACGACCGAAGTCAGCGCCGCCTGCAGCTGTGAGCGAAGGGATGCCAAATGGCTCAAATGGTTCAAATGGCTCTGAGCACTATGCGACTTAACTTCTGAGGTCATCAGTCACCCTAGAACTAAGAACTACTTAATCCTAACTAACCTAAGAACAGCACACACACCCATGCCCGAGGCAGGATTCGGACCTGCGACCATAGCGGTAGCCCGGTTCTAGACTGTAGCCCGTGGAACCGCGCGGCAACTCCGGCCGGCTGAAGGAATGCCAGTTCAGCCCTCATCCGAACACAGCAATCACAGTCCCTGTCCATTCTAATCTATGCTGAACAACAGTTTCTGAAACACGAGTCTGTGCCTAGATAACGCAAGGGAAACGCTCAAAGAATGTATGAACTAACCTGTAGAAATGCCTAACGACTGCACTACAATATGCCTGAATTTACGATTACAGTAACTAAAACTCGAAATCACACATCCTATACGAAACTATGTAACAAATGAGTGTGCTAGAAGTATACGACTTGCTGCTGGCAGCTGCTTATCCAACAGCGGCTGTGACCAACCAACACTGCAAGCATGAAATCATGCACAAAATCCTGCAGTAACGTTCACTTTTAGCACAGCTGTCACGGTGGTTTGGAAAACTATCCGGCGTCAAATGTAACAGAAGCTGAATGTTACCCACACCATAATAGTATCCCTACTGGCCTTCGTCAGTGGCGTATAGGATGTTCCACTTGCTGTTCGCCTGGATTATGGCATATCTGGGCACGACCGCAGACCTAGTGTAACAAGAAACGTGATTCATCCGACTAGACTACACATTCAAAATGATCCTCAGTCCAATGTCGATGACCCCGTATCCACTGCAAGCATAATTAATGCTGTCGTTGGGCCAACATGAGAAAACGTTAGGGTCGTCTGTGATGGTGCACCCTGTTCGGTGCTGTGCACTGTAGGATGTGTTATGGAAGACTTGTGGCTGCAGCAGCGTTCTGATCGGCCGTCGGATGTGTCACTAATTGCTACATATCACGCCTCATCTGTAGGCAAGCCTCCGATATCCACGTCTTGTGACGTGGTTTGGACACGCAACACCATCGGTCCCACTCGTGATTTCACTGTCCTCCGTCGACTTTCCATAGATACTCGCAACATTAGCGTATCGACAGTCGACCTCCTTCACCATTTCCGAGTAGCTCGCTCCCAAGAATTGGCACATAGCGCTTTCCTTGTCAAAGTCGCTTCTGTGCATTGTCGCCGCTAGAATGATTACCCGTTTGTCTCTGCTTTGCTCGTACACGTTCCTTACAGCGTCATGTGGCCACATCGCCACCAGATGGCTTTCAGTCTAACATTGCGTTGTGGTCACAATTCTTTAGCTCACCAGCATGTGAATCTTTACGCTGGGGCCAACTGGTGAATCACACACACTATTCCCTTAAGTGAATTCAAGGCTGGGATATTGTATCCAATAAAATAGTGTGAAAGTTTAATTGTTCCGGCTCAGATCCATTCATTAACTGTACGCTAAGGTTTGGAAGGTCCTATCTGTCCTATATTTCAAATATAATTTTGATTTCGGTTGCATTATAGTAACATACGTTTTTTTCTATATCTAGTTTTCAACAAAACAAGAGGGAAGAAAACCTGTGTAAGGAAGGAACAGTAAATGAACTGAGTGCTTCTAAATATCACTTTATAGTGCAACACAAAGAATGTTTCCTATCTTATCACATACCAGGATACCTAAAAAAGTCATTAACGAATTGAAAGAGATCGACAGGAGAGATCGAGAACGTACCTGTGGGTCTGTGTTAGCTATTTTTATACATAATACACAACAAAGTTTCATTTGATCTCCTGATCTTCCATAGTGTTTTACCTGATGATGTACATCAGTGAGCCGCCCAGTCAATCCGCGAGGTCTAGGGCGCTCTGAACGGTTCGTGCGGCTCCTCCGGTCTGAGGTTCGAGTCCTTCCTTGGGCACGTGTGTGTGTGTGTGTGTGTGTGTGTGTGTGTGTTGTCATTAGAGTAGGTTTCAGTTAGATTAAGTAGTTTGTAACCTTAGGCACCGGTAACCTCAGCAGTTAGGTCCCATTAGGTCTTACCACAAATTTCCAAAATTGCAACAGTGAAACTTCGACTTTTAATGCGAAAAACCATTCTGCAACTGAGATTAATTCAGTTAGATATGGGGAGAAAAACGTTGACACGTGGAAAGCCCGGAAAATAAATGGACCGGGAAACATGCTGAGGGGAAATCGTATCTATCGGGGTAATTGGAAGTGGGCAACACATGACGATGGGTTAAACGATCAGTTACGGATCAAGAAAATCGTTTGCTAGATTCAAAGACATTAGAAAAGAACGTGGGAATGTTTTAACGGACAGTGAATAGATGTCACTAGACGACATGCCAGACCATAAAGTATACATTTAGTTGAATAAAGTCAAGAAATACCAACCTCTTCATTTCAGAATAGCACATGCACTCTACATAAATATTTATTTGCTGGATGTATTCTAGTCTCTGCTTCTATAGTTTATAACCTCTACAGTTCCCTCCAGTATCCTCGAGGTTATTCGCTGTTGTTTTAACAGATGTCCTATCATCTTGTCCCTTCTCCTTGTCACTGATGTCCATATGTTTCTTTTTTTTTTGCCGATTCTGCGGAGAACCTCCTAATTCCTTGCCTCATTAGTCACCCTGAAAAATCAGTGCATTCTTCTGTAGCGCCACATATCAAATGCTTCGTTTCTCGTCTGTTCCGGTTTTGCGGTAATCATTGTCCCACTAGTGTTCAATATTGTGCTCCGAATAAACATTCTCGGAAGTTCCTTCCATAACTTAAAGCATATGTTTGACACCAGGAATGCCATCTCTGCCTGTGCTAGGCTGCATTTTATGACGCCCTGGCCTCACCTGTCATGGTTCCTTTGCTTCCGAGGTACCACAGTTCCGTAACTTCGCCTTCTGTGTGACCAAGGACTTTGATGTTACTTTCCTCGATGTTCTCATTTCTACTACTTCTCATTACTTCAGTCTTTTTCAGGTTTTGTTCTCGACCCATATATCAGCAGATCCTGTAAATTTTCTTCACGTTCACTGAGGATAGCATTGTCATCAACGAATTTTATGGTTAATTTCATTCACCCTGAATATTAACCCCGTTCTTGTACCTTTCATTTATTACCGCCACTGCTTTGTCGATGTGCAGTTTGACAGTAAGGGCGAAAGACTGCAACCTTGTCTTAAAATTTTTTTAATACGAACACTGGTTTCTTGGTCTCCCAATCTTGCTGTTGTTCCTTGTTTCTTGCAGAATTTCTGTATTACTCTTCTTTCCCTGCAGCTTACCCCTATTTTTCTCAGAATTTCGAACGTCTGGCGCTATTTCACATTGTCGACCTTTTCCTAGATCGACAAATCGTAATAGCGTATCTTGATTTTTCTTCACTCTTGATTCCAGTATCAAGCGCAAGGTCATAGGTGCCAAACTAATAGCCATCTAAGAGATCTTCAACTTTCTTTTCCACTTTTCTGTACATTACTCATAACCACAGCTTAAATTCATGGTATGTTAAGCTGATTGTGTAACAGTTTTCGCAGCATCGCACCGCTTACAATCTTCGGAATTGCGTGTCTTGTGGTATGTCATCTATTTCATAAGCATTACACGTCGCCTTCGATAGTCGCTTGGCTGCCATTTTGCAAAATAGTTTCAGAAATGACGATGGAATGTCATCTATTCCTCCTGCTTCATTCCATCGCGGGTCTTCCAGGGCTGTCTTACATTATGACTCCACTACTGGATCCCATATGTCTTCAATATTTATTCCAGTTTCTTCTTCTATCGAGTGATCAGACAAAGGCTGGAAAGTTGCACACGTCTCACCAATATTCAACGAAGGTAGTGGGAGTAATCCACTGAATTACTGGCCCATATCATTCACATCTATATACAGCAAGGTTTTCGAACATATATTGTGTTCGAATATTTTGAATTACGTCGAAGAAAATGGTCTATTGACACACAGTGAACACGGATTTAGAAAACATCGTTCTTGTGAAACACAACTATCTCTTTACTCACACGGAGTGCTGAGTGCTATTGACAAGTGATTTCAAGTTGATTCTGTATTTCTGGGTTTCCGGAAGGCTTTTGACACTGTACCACACAAGCGGCGACTCGTGAAATTGCGTGCTTATAGAATATCGTCTCAGTTATGTGACTGGATTCGTGATTTCCTGTCAGAGAGATCACACTTCGTAGTAACCGACGGGAAGTCATCGAGTAAACCAGAAGTGATATGTGGCATTCTCCAAAGTAGTGTTATAGGCCTTTTGCTGTTCCTTATCTATATAAACGATTTGGGAGCCAATCTGAGCAGCCGTCTTAGGTTTTTTGAAGATGACGCTGTCGTTTATCGACTAGTAGAGTCATCTGAAGTAACAATTTCCAAAACGATTTAGAAAAGATATTTGTATGGTGCGAAAATTTGCAGTTGAACTAAATAACAAAAAGTGTGGAGTCATTCACATGAGTGCTGAACGGAATCCGTTAAACTTCGCTTACACAATAAATCAGTCAAATCTAAAGGCCATAAATTCAGCTAAATACCTAGGAATTAGAATTACGAACAACTTAAATTGGAAGAAACACATAGAAAATGTTGTGGGGATGGTTCACCAAAAATTCCTTTTTATTGGCAGGACACTTAGAAAATGTAACAGATCTACCATAGTGACTGCCTACACTGCGCTTGTCTGTTCTCTTTTAGAATACTGCTCCGCGGTGTGGGATCCTAACACTTAGGACAGACGGAGTACATTGAGAAAGTTCAAAGAAGGGCAGTACGATTTGTATTACTGCGAAATAGGGGAGAGAGTGTCACTGAAATGATACAGGATTGTTGCTGGACATCATTGAAACAAAGGCGTTTCTCGTAGCGGCAGAATCTCCTCACGAAATTCTAATCAGCTACTTTGTCCACCGAATGCGAAAATATTTTGTTGACGCCAACCTACATAGGGAGAAACGATAACCATGATGAAGTAAGGGAATCAGAGCTTGCACGGTAAGCTATAGATGTTCATTGTTTCAGCGTGCTATGCGAGGCGTGGTTAATAGCGGTATGTGAAGGTGGTTCGATGAATCCTATGCCAGGTGCTTAAAAGTGATTTGCAGAGTACCCATGTAGATGTAGACGAATGCCAGTTTAACAGCCTAGCTTGATTTCGCACGAGAGAGTAAAAGTTTCCCAAGAACTCATATCAACCTGCTTTAACGAAATCGTGCGGCTCACGGAATCACGGGGTTTTACGGGTGACAGAATTAGCAGGCGAACGGCGAACCTTGTACGAAGGGTGCGCTTGACCAGGACGAAAACCGCGAATTACCAGGGCACTCTCGTTGACGTTGAAGGGATTGTACCTCGACAACCTCTCAGGAGCTCTGTGTGGCGAGGATATGATCCATAGAATAGTCATTCTACTAAGGAAGGCCAGGTATGTCGATGACAGCATCGGCAACAACGATCGAGGCCGTTTCGCTGCACCGCCGCTTGAGTGGGCGCCAACACAGAACAGAATACACGATTTTGAACTTCATAAACAAATTCTTGTTCCGCTAATACTGTGTCCTAAGCGCCCAGAGCACCGACTGGCTTGCACCACCGTCCACCGTACCGACTGGCTTACTCCACCGCCCACCACACGCCGTCATTCCGACAACAGTAGAGATCTGAATCCAGGCCACTACAATGCAGTGGTTTTGTAATAATTCTGGGCTCACATCTACAAAGTTCAGATACAAGGAGCTCCTCGTAGAGCATCTGAGAAGGCACCAGTGTTAAGATGCTGTAATTTGTTGTGAGGTACCGATGGCAGATGATTTATTCGGTATGTGTATCGTGCAAAAGACCGCCTAAATTGTGGTTCTTTTCCGCGGTTGGCTGCTGTGTCCGAAACTAAGGCACCAAAACAATAAACTTCTGCTAATATTAGAAAAACTAAACAGTGAATTCACTAGCATTTCGCATAAAGGTATCATTCCATTATTTCGAAGTGTTAATTACCAGCAGAATAATAAACAACTGCTAAACGAAAAGGCGGATGAAGCTCTTCGGAGTTCTTCGGGTCGCGCCTAAACTAATTGGTGGGGAAAGTGCTTCGACTGTAAGACCAGAGCTCTATCGGGAGTTTCGGAGGTCAGACATGTTGTCTGCCGCCGTCGGTACCAGTTTAGACTTAATTAGCAATATCTGGTTTGTAAATGCAAGCGCTCGATCTGCAGTTAGGAGGAACAGACATATTTGAGGCCGTCGGTATTGGTTAAGATCTTAATTAGCAGTCTCTGGTTTTTGGACGTGTAACTGAGAAATAGTACGAGAGTAACTACGCTAACACATCATAAATTTAAAATTTTTTGTTTTTAAAATTCTGTCTTAATCACACCACGTATTTTGCAAGAACATAGGGACCGGTTTAAGTCATATCACATGTCCATCATCAGACCCATGGCATCCTTCGAAGATGGTATGTGGAGCACTCGTCTCAGCTGCTGTGATGTCACCCGGTCATACGTGATGTGATTAAGACTGAATTTTAAAAACAAAATATTTAAAAAAAATTTAATCACTGTTCCAAAAATGTTTATTAAAATTGTACATAATAAATTATTTTATTTATTCTCTGCGAAAATATGTGAAACGTCGGCTAAACCCGCAGGGCAGAACAGGTTGTAAGAGGTATGTGCTGCCTGCGATATGTAAGCTATAAGAGAATCTGAGACCAAAGAGCAGTGTTGACTGCAGTAAGAACTGTGTAGTAGTGGCAGTAAGTTGTTGCTAGCTAGCAGTCGCCTGTCTGCGCTTGTCAGTCCTGTCTGGTGTATCTTGTTGGCTGCGCCGGTCGCGGTGCAGCGATGCCGGAGCCTGAGTATTATTGTATAATGTAAAATAGCAGCCTCGCGCATATCTAGTAATATTATGTAAACTCACATGTAAATCTCTTAAAAAATGTCCTAATAATAGTCTCTGTCTAATTTCTAACAAGCATTCATTTCAATTTAAAGAATTTAATATATATTTTCTTAATGCATGATCATTCCGATTGTTGCAAAAGATAAATCATTTGCTTACTTTCATAAGTAACAAATGTATAGGCCACCATCGCATAGAGCTGTGCCGGAAAAGAGTTATTGTAAGAGCAGATAGTTACCGACTTTATCGAGGTGAGAAATTTTGCTTTTTATTCAGAATGATCTTACAGGGCCATGACGTAGCACTGTTGTCGTCCAAATTTTACCAGGTTACTGAATTCATTTTTTATTACGAGGTTTAGGAATTTTTCTGTTTCGAGCTTATATTAAATGAGAAAAGAATTTTGTGTGTACATTAAATGGGAACCAATTTTGTTCAGAGGTTACACAAAAAATAGAATCATATTATTATTATTATTATTAATTAAGTTTTTTGTGAGGTTACACATAAAATTAGAATTATTAACCAAATAATGTTTAAATTATATTTTGTGGGGAGGTTACACTTGGCGACAACCGGCCAGGATCGGATTTCCTTTGTGAATTTCTGAGAAGTAGTCATATATCTGCTCTTATTTATTTAAATGTAGTTTGCATCTGGCGCAACGCATTTACTAATTTGTCACTCTTTCACAGATCATCGGCAATTTATTGCTCTTTGTTGTGATTGTTTCATTTCGCTTTGTCTTTGTTTTATTTGTGCTTAATTTTGATTTGTGAAAAAATGCCGCGAAAAACTCTTAACAGTAGATCGCGATGTGCAATGAGTGAAATTGCCGACTCGATTAATTTGACCGATAATACTTGCGACACTCAGTGAAATGGCGATAATCCTCCATTTACAGACAATCAGTGCATACCGATCACTAGTAATGATTTTAATGATAATGATGAGCGAACAAATGCAATTATGTCCAGAGTAAATGTAACAATTGATGACGCGGCACGTTCCGCTACAATGAACGCTGTTCAGTTTGCAAAATTTGCATAGTGAACAGATAAATTTTTCTCACGAAGATGAACAATGTAGGCAAAATACGTCAGATTTATTTGATTCCGAGGTAGTGACCAACAGTGCACATCCAATTGGTGAACCTTTTCCAGAATCAGAAAATGATCAAATGGTTACACAAAACGTGACAAATTCAGATACACCATCACATAGCTCAGAGAAAAGAGTCGCTAATTTTGGCTTGGATCAAATTATGGCAGTATCGCTACAACTTAATGAAAAAATAGACAACAATTCCAAACAGTCGAAGAAAGAACAAGACAACGATCACAAACAACTTAGTGAAAATTTCAAACAACAACTTAATGAAAATACAAACAACTCAATGAAAAATTAGACAACAATTCCAAACAGCTTAGTAAACAGATTACAGCCATTGCCGTACAATACCATGATACTAAAGAACATTTACGTGAGGTTATTAAGGCTTGTGCTAGGAACAGTAGTGAAGAAATTAGATCTGTGGCACAAGAATTAAGTAATACACATGCAGCCACAACTAAAGTACTCAGAGACGAAATTAGTGCAGTCGCTAAATAATGCTCTGAAAACGCAACACAGTTACGCGACGAGTTTAAATTAATGTCAGCAGAACTTTCACACACGCTGAATGCGAAAGTAGACACGAAATTTGACCAACAGAACAGCCAAATTGACGAACGTTTTAATCACCACCTACAAAAAAGTGAAACGCGTTACCGTAAATTTATACAGGATCAGAATAAAGTAATGCGACAAGTCATGGAAACAATTACTGCACAGAGGCAGGAAGATAAACGTAAATTGTTTACGAAAGCAAAAACATACGTAGACAACAATATTGCTACAGTATCAGACGAAATTAATGCTATCAAACAGTTGAACACCGAATTACATGATGAAATCTCTGATCTTAAAACAAAAACAGACACACACACAGTAGACTTTCAGACAATGAGCGACAGACTTGAACGATTAGAACTAATACAGGATTCCGATGCCATCAAAGGAGACGTTAAAAAATTGAACGAAACCACACGTAAAATACAAAAACAAATTAATGCTAGCGATACTAAAAAAGATGATCAGGTAAAAGCACTGACTGAAAAATATGATGAATTGGCCAGTCGTGTTGACGTTATCGAAAGTAATAATGACACCAAATCAGACGATACGTCACCTGTTTCGTTTAATCAAACACCCGAATTCCAAAATTTACAGCTGACAATCAGTGAGATAGGTTCGTCCAATAATACATTACGTAGAAAATTGTCAACTTCACAACAAGAAGTAACAGAGATGAAAAATGTTTCAGCCTTTAACACATCACAGCATACGCCACTTTGAGAATATTTGTCAGACTCACATAGCCAGTATAATTTAGGTAATTTACAAAGAGTACGTCAGTTAGACTCCGAACAGTCACAGACAAATAGATTCTCATACAATCCTGAACCTGTTCAGACGTACAGAGACGATAACGTTGATTATAAGCAATTTTTACCCATGAAAAAAGTTTAGATACTTAATAATGACAGAACACAGATTCACGCTTTGGACTGGATACGACAATTCGCTTTTGTATTTTCATCAGCACTGCCTGTAATGCAGAAACTAGAATTTGACTGGATGCAACAATTTGCTTTTGAATTTTCACCGGCATTGCCTGTAACACAGAAACTAAAATTTATTTGCAATGTGTAAATGACCTCAGGGGATTCATTACGCTTCGATGAATATGTGCAGTAGCGTGCACAGGGCCCCGAGCCGTAGTAGTGCTGTTTCATCTTTAGTTTTCTGCACTACTGCCCTCTCTTCTACTATCCTTTATATCTATCAAAACAGCTCTTCAACTATCGACCTATCTAAGGAATGAGTAAAGAAAACCTGATACGACTAGTTTTATCTGAAAGTGACATTTATCATTATACGCTCCCGAAATGACAAGAACTACCAGCGTAATTTTAACGACAGACAAAATTGTAATCATCAGTAAGTACAAAATTTTCAGCAATCGCAAACAGATTTTGGTAACAATAGAGGTTTTTCTCAACAACAGCATCAAAACCAGCCGGATAGCATACCTAACCAACCATGCAGTCTGCAAGGTCAACCAAGCTTTAATGTTTCGCCGCCTGCACGTATAGCATCGGCTCCACCAAATAGTAACGCACCGCAAGGAAACCAGTACGTACAGAAAACACATCATTTCAATTCCTATCGCAACGAGCCATATAGCAATGACTATCATGACAGACGTAAAAATAATGGTCACAATTTTCAGCGTACGTTTAATAACAATCGGTCTGATCAGCAGCAAAATCATCCGCAACAACATATTATCATGAATGAACCAGACAGTAGATATCATCCCGAACGCAATACGTCAGGAAGAAATAACAGAACAGTACAAATAGTGGAAATGCCACAGCATCCTCCCGCAAATGATAGCACGTCAGATAGAATTTGACTAGATATAGTACACGTTGCATCTTCCAGCAACGCAAGAAATACTTTTGACACGCAGAATCTCGTTCACGAAAATGTTTTTACTTTTGACTACATCCGAGACACTCTCTTGCAGAAAAGACCAGTTACTCAAAAAACCATTTCCCACCCTGTCATTGAGGTAAAAATTGGATCATCCAAAATTTCAGCAGTAATCGATTCTGGATCACCTACGTCAGTTATAAATGAGTAAACTTTCAACGCATGTAACAAAGAGAATATCTATCCTACGTTACCATTAGGCAAAACTAAAGTAAAAGGAGCAGTATCTGGTGAAGGAGTAGATGTAAAATTACAGACACATTTATCATTTTGTATTGCAGGTCATACGTTTCACTCAAATTTTTGGATTGTTCCCTTATTGACAACAGACGTTATTTTAGGTACGAATTTTCTGGTACAACACGACGCAATTACTGACTTTCAAAACTCCTATTTAATGTTAAAGGATGAAAATGTACAACTGGCTTTAGAATTTCAGCACTCTTTATCTGTAGAAGAACAAACAATTAATCGGACAGAGGTCATTTCCGCATCACGTAACATAGACTGTCATTCCACATTGTTCACAGAGACGTACGTACACAACTATAATACTCCAAACGAAGCCGACTACGACGTTATACAAATAATTTCTGATAAAATTAAACAGAGCACTGCAAATACAGACGACGAACGCACGCAACTACGCAAAATTCTTTTACAGCAAGCTCCCTGGTACTATGTCCGGTTTTATGTATGAATTTCAAGTTAAACAGCACGACACATTTAAAGGCAAACATCCCATTCCGTATATTCACAGAGAACAAGTTAAGAAAGAATTGCAAGCTACGCTTGACCAAGGAATTATTGAACCGGCAGTTAGTCCGTACATAAACCCACTCCATATTGTTAAGAAAATGGATGGTTCACTTCGTCTCGTACTTGATTCGCGTCACATCAACGACATTATTATTAATGAAACAGCTCGCCCAAAGACACTAGAAAACTTCTACAGAAATTTCATGGTACTGCTATTTATTCCACGTTAGATTAGCAATCGGGATTTTGGCAAATTCAGCTCCATCCGAACTGCAGAAAGTACACAGCTTTTCACTGTTTTGGTGACTGTTATCCGTTTTGTAAATTACCGTTCGGTTTAACTATTTCTTCAGCAGCATTTATTCGCGGTTTGAATAGTATACTTCCGACAGAACTTAAAGACAGAATCACAACGTATGTAGACGACATTCTTATTGTAGAAGCTAACTGGTCTGAACACAATCTGATTCTTGAACAACTGTTACGAACTTTACATGCATAAGGACTCACAGTTAATCTTAGCAAATCGCACTTTGGCAAAACTTCTATAAAATTTCTTGGACATGTAATTTCAGCAGAAGGCATTGCGCCTGACCCGGAAAAACTTCAAGCTTTACGTGACATTGCTGTTCGTACGACTAAGAAACAACTGCCCAGCTTTTTGGGTTTAATGAACTTCTTTCGTAAATTTATTCATTACTCTGCTTTAGACACCCCTAGATTATGTTAATTGACGGATAAAAACACTATTTGGTCCTGGGATAGCCAAGCACATTCTGAATTTGTGAATCTGAAAGAAGCTTTGTTGAATGCACCACTTTTATCACATCCAGATCTTACTAGAAATTTTTCCATTGCTACCGACAGTTCTAACACCGCCTTAGGCGTACACATTTCTCAGGAGATTGAAGAAGATGGTACTACAGTAATTAAAAACATCGCCTTTGCGAGTCGCATTCTGTCACCTGCTGAACGCAATTATTCTGTTACAGAACTTGAAACATTATGTGTTGTATGGGCATTTACGAGATTTAGGCATTTTCTTTGTGGAAGACACACCACCGTTTACACAGATCATAGAGCGATACAGTTTTTACTTTCCGTTAAATTTACACACGACAGATTAAGCAGATGGTAACTTCATTTACAAGAATTTAATTTTACAATTGTTCACATTCCTGGTACACAAAATATTGTAGCAGACGCACTATCCCGTTCTCTCAGCAACAATCTGCAAGACATCGCAACCAACTTCTGCAAAGCAAATTACAGCGTCATTTATATTGAACAAGTTACATTTGATAATTTCATTTCGTCGTCATTACGAGACATAGCACAAGAGCAGAGTAAAGACAACGTATGGAAAGAAATAAAAACACCTTTGGCAAGATAGGAATAATGTTACCTTTAGAAACCATTACACCGTACGCAATAATATTCTGTTTCGCCGCTCTCACCCGGACAGCAACAACTGGTTACTATGCATTCCTGACGAGCTTGTTAACAAATTAATTTGGTGTACTCATTTACGCTATGCACATTATGGAGCCCGAAAATGTTTTCTTATACTGAAACAGAACTGTTATTTTGCCAATATGGAGAAACGTATTCGACGAGTTTTGGCGTCATGTAAAATCTGCCAGAAAGCTGAGTCAGATACGACTTCACATATTCCTCCATTACATCCCATTGTACCTGTTAAATTGAGACACATGGCCGCCGTAGATATTCTTGGTCCGATTCCCAGAACTAATAGAGGTTTTTGCTACATCTTTGTCGCTGTTGAACTCACTTCAAAATTTGTTACCTTCACTCCGTTACGCAAAGCTACTGCTAAATCTGTTTCTAAAGCATTTATAAAACATTTTTTATACCATGTAGGGCATGTATTGAAAGTAATTTCCGACAATGGGCCACAATTTCGATCTGCTATATGGACACGTATGTTACGAACAATAAACATTTCTCTGATGTATACATCCAAGTA
Source organism: Schistocerca americana (assembly GCF_021461395.2). Classification (NCBI taxonomy): domain Eukaryota; kingdom Metazoa; phylum Arthropoda; class Insecta; order Orthoptera; family Acrididae; genus Schistocerca; species Schistocerca americana. The sequence continues at coordinate 382,474,722 of NC_060123.1, read as the reverse complement.
TCATGCTTCTTCGAACCTTTGTGAACGATTAATGAAAGAAAATGGTAAACTATGTAGAATATACTGCCGTAAAAGACATATTGATTGAGACACACAAATTCTCTCATTCCAGGACGTAATTAATTCAATACCAAATGAATCTACTATGCTATCTCCGACTGTTATGCTGAAAAATGTTGAAGCACCTAACAAAATTAAAGAATTAGTATCCTTTCCTACATCTCGTCGACTGCAACACCATGAAATAATTGACATTGCGCTGAACAACATCAAACGTGCCGCAGAGCGCCGGAGAAGACAGAAAAAACAGGTTTGTACACGCCGTGACTTTGACATTGGACAGAAGATATTAGTGCGTACCCACTATTTATCTAACAGAGGAAAGAGTCGATGTAGTAAATTTGAGCTTCTATATGCAGGTCCATACAGAATTCGCAGCATTCCTCACCCCAATGTAGTACACGTCGAAACTCTGAGAACCAGAAAAAGTAAAGGCAATCACCATGTCTCCAATATTAAACACTTCTTGAATGAACATACTTTATGATTTATCACACTGTAATGCCATTTCCTGATTTTTATATGACCACTTATGCAATTATATTTATATGAACACTTACTGATGATTATCATATTTTTTCTTGGCAAGTGCCCAGCAAGGTAAGGTTAGCAGGTCTCTTTTCTTGTCGTTACACATAAGACTGTGCACATTTTTCCAGATAAACTTACATATTTTATAAACAATTATGCAATTCTATCTAGTGACATATTAATTTTATCAAATTCTCTTCCCATTAAAGTCTTCAACTCTCGCCTATATCAACTACACAGCATACAAGCTGATCACAAAGAAAGTCATTTCTTGTCGTTATATATCAGACCGTGCACATTTTCCATTTTTTATGTATGTATGATTGTTTTCCTGTTTCTTTGTATGCACTATGAAATCTTTAAGATATAACAAACACCTGTTGACTTTGACATTTTTGCCTTATGATATCTCAACATCGTGACTATTTTACATTTTTTTTGCTACTACATTATGCTACATTGTGTACATTTTAGCACCTGCACACTGTCTGTGTTTTTGACATATTACGTTTTCCGTCATGCTATGCTGTATGCTTAATTATATCACTAGAGACCAGTTTTTATTTAATGGATATATGATTTAAATGCAAGACATTAATCATTGTTCATCATTTTCAGAGAGCAATAACGTGTAAAAGAAATAAATGAAACAAACCACAGTGGATTACTATGAAATGGGCATTTCACCTTCGGAATGAACGAAAGAAGATGCAATACCTCGTCACGAAGAGTAAATGGATCAGAATTAACAAACATTAACATGAATATACTATACACATCGCATGATAGCAGTCTTAACTAATTATTTTAGAATTAACAAACATTAACACGAATATACGTACTATACACATCGCATGATAGCAGTCTTAACTAATTATTTTTCTTTCAGAATACGAGGCGATTGATGCAGGCTGTCAGACAGAACTACACATCTTAGTTTTAGTGATGAAATATGCTAGAAATAAGAAACTCTATACTATGAATAGTTATATGAAGTAAATGGTAATATGAATAATGAATAATGAAGTGTCTTTTTGCAGATGATAATGAATGATGATGAATGGTGATGAAGAATATGGTAATATGAATAATGAAGTTTTTCTTTGCAGGTGATGATAATAATGAAGTTATTGTGATATGAATAATGAAGTTTTTGTTTACAGGTGGTGATAGTGATAAATTTCGTATGGCCCTAAACGCACCACTTTTAAGTTTTTCTTTGCAGATGAGAATAATGATAAAGTTTATATATTTACTGTTAGTAAGGAAATGCTATGTAGTTATTTAAGTATTAGTTGCAGTTCGTTTTTACAGTATGTCTTATGTCGCATGGTATAATGAGTGAAGGTTCTGGAAAGGACAGCTAGAGTACATATATATTGAGTACACATTTCATTACCTGTTAATTCGAAGTTCACTAATGTTCAGCATAATATGCGTTTCTTCTTTCAGCTTAATAATCCATTTTGTATTTTTTTCTAGGAGAAGCTTTCCACGAAATTAATATGCTGTATGCAGTTAATCATTAAACCAGTTCTAGTACTTGCATTTTTTTTTTTACCGATTTGTGTGTGTCATTCATGAATGTGATCACATATACTATACTTGTTTCATAACCTTGCTACAGCTGACTCATGACGAATGACGTTACCTATCCTCATTTGCAGCAATAAGTCAAAAGCAAATATTTTCATGCCCCAGCAATTAATTATCGATCCCAACGCAATGCATTGCTCGCAAAAAAAAAAAAAAAAAATGTATTACCAGTCCCAAATAATGCTACCAGTTTAAGAGAGTTCTGAGTAATACTGAATGATGTTTTCTAATCACAGACCTTGAGTAATAGTTACAGTGTGTTACGTTTTTAATATGTCCTATGTCACTTGAATGATGAATTCTGAGTAATACTGAATGAGGTTTTCTAATCACAGACCTTGAGTAATAGACAGTGTGTTACATTTTCAATATGTCCTATGTCACTTGAATGATGAGTTCTAAGTAATACTGAATGATGCTTTGTAATAGTGCATAAATACTATGCCAATAATTTCTGTAAACAATATTTTTGTTATACTCTATAAATGCTATGCCAATAATTAACTCTCATTTTGAATGATAACTTCTGAATAATACTGAATAAGGTTTTATAAAAATATAAGAATACTTTTTAACTGGCCAATGAGTGCCAATAAGTATTTTAAATATGTCGTATGTCACTTGAATGATGAAAAATGTTTTGTACTATTCAATACTTGCTATATATTTAGTAACTGGACAATGAATGCCCTGTTTCTTATTTTAATTTTGTATCATGTCACCTACATGCTATTATATATGAATACCAGTAGCTTGATGCTACATTCATTAGCTACTGTTTTGAATGATGACTTCTGATGGATTGTAACTGGCCAATGAGTGCCAATGATTACTATAACTAGAGGATTTACATAAATGGTATGCCATTAATTAACTCTTGCTTAGAATGATCACTTTTAAACGATGTATAAAAATGGCTTGTAACTGGCCAATGGGTGCCAATGTTCACTGTAATCGGATGATTTATGAACATTATTCTGTAATACTTCACACATAGTACAGAAGTGTTCAGTAACTAGGCGATGAGTGCCAACAATTAGTCAAATCGGTTGATAGACTAGTGTAATTCTCAATGATGACTAGCATGGGACTTAATGCCCTTCACCTTCTGACCTAATTACCTGAAATTAGTGCAATATACGTTTGTCCAGTCTATCCTCATGCTCATGGAGCACTATATTTGGTTTCTGCACTAATTCTACATTGGTGAGTGAGTGTGGTGTTGACACATCATGGTGTCCACCACCTTGAACAATGGAGATGTTACTATGGTTCTACTGTTTGGTGTACCTAACGTACTACCAAAATAATGACATGGAATATTAATACGACATTACAGTGTCTTGGCTCCACTGATTAATACTTCAGGGAGGAGAACTTCAGATTGTCTCACTTGGTGTTGTGCTTCTGTAGAAAGATATGGACTTTCAGTGCAGCTACGTGCAACCTAATGTGCTACAACCTTGATGCAATGCTTCCCATTCCTATTCTAGTTCTAGTAAAATGGTAACAAAAAAATACTACAGTGCATATGCACTTTATGTCATTTGTTAATATGTTTTGTACTCATTGCATATACATTTTGTCATTGCTTGATATGTTCTGTACTACAGTGTGTATGCCCTTTATGTCATTTGTTAATATGTTTTGTACTCATTGCGTATACATTTTGTCATTGCTTGATACGTTCTGTACTACAGTGTGTATGCCCTTTATGTCATTTGTTAATATGTTTTGTACTCATTGCGTATACATTTTGTCATTGCTTGATATGTTCTGTACTATAGTGTGTATGCCCCTTATGTCATTTGTTAATATGATTTGTACTCATTGCGTATACATTTTGTCATTGGTTGATATGTTCCATACTCAGTGCATGTACACTCTATTTCATTTTATGTTCTGTACTTATATGTATGTATATACTCTGTGACTGTCAACTTAGTTAATTAAGTAGATTTTAGAAAAAAAAAATTTGTTGCTCATGGCAAGTCCAATTGACTCACCATCGCTGCCAAGTTTTTGCCCCCCCTCCAGTGGAGGGTTATGTAAGAGGTATGCGCTGCCTGCGATATGTAAGTTATAAGAGAATCTGAGACCAAAGAGCAGTGTTGACTGCAGTACGAACTGTGTAGTATTGGCAGTAAGTTGTTGCTAGCGAGCAGTCGCGTGTCTGCGCTTGTCAGTCCTGTCTGGCGTATCATTTTGGATGGGCCGGTCGCGGTGCAGCGATGCCGGAGCCTGAGTATTATTGTATAAGGTAAAATAGCAGCCTCGCGCATATCTAGTAACATTATGTAATCTCACACTTAAACCTCTTAAAAAAATGTCCTAATAATAATCTTTGTCTAATTTCTAACAAGCATTCGTTTCAATTTAAAGAATTTAATATATATTTTTATAATGCATGATCATTCCGATTGTTGCAAAAGATAAATCATTTGCTTACTTTCATAAATAACAAATGTATAGGCCACCATTGCACAGAGCTGTGCCGGAAAAGAGTTATTGTAAGAGCAGATAGGTACCGACTTTATCGAGGTGAGAAATTTTGCTTTTTATTCAGAATGATCTTACAGGGCCATGACGCAGCATTGCTGTCGTCCAAATTTTACCAGGTTACTGAATTTATTTTTTATTACGAGGTTTAGGAATTTTTCTGTTTCGAGCTTACATTAAATGAGAAAAGAATTTTGTGGGTATATTAAATGGGAACCAATTTTGTTCAGAGGTTACACAAAAAATAGAATCATATTATTATTATTATTAACTAAGTTTTTTGTGAGGTTACACAAAAATTAGAATTATTAACCAAATAATAATTAAATTATATTTTGTGGGGAGGTTACAAGGTGATTACGATTGTGTAAAGGGCCAAATAAGGTATCGGTCAAGTTCACTCAAAATTGTAATTCATTGTAATTTAATAACACCTTTGAACCAAAACACCACACAGACGAACCTTTAGAAGTAGGAGTTTCAGAAAGGCAATTATTTCACGGCTGAAGACCTCCAAACAAGAAATCTTAAAAGTCAACAAAATAAATATGCAGTTAAAATTGCAAATAAAATAATTAAAATTCATATGGTATCGCAGATATGGTGGAAAGCCTCAAGGCAAGAGTAGATAGAACAAACATACTCAAGGTGCAATACAATTGGCTGATGGCCACAATTAAATTTGAAAATTTTAAAATATATTACCATAATCTTTTACGGTAGAAAGTCGCAATGTTTGCTTAAAGGGTAATTTCAAGAATAAGTTTATAAAGGCTTAAGGTCCACAATTAATTTTCCAAAATTCAACAATGCATAAAGTCCAGTAAAAATAAGAATCTTTAAATCATTGGCTATGATAGATTATCAAAGACAATTAAACATCGGTGAGAAGGACAATAAAGAAACTGCACTCAGAAACCTCCAGGGAGGCCGGTCTGCCCTCGTTCACTTAGGTGAGACAGGTGGTGAGCTCAACTACACTTGATCAATCGGAACCTAACCAGGTGGCAGCCACGGACCGACCATGCGAACTCAAACACTAAACGTTACGAATGTGATTATCCACAATGAAATATGTATTAGTTGCGAAAACTACACACCATGTTGGACAGCAACAACAGGTGAGGAAAGGGCGCTGCCTGAAATTACGTTAGTGGCGTTGGCAGATAATCGGAACACTAAGGGCAACAAGACAGAAAATTCCGCTGGTGCACTCGAATTGTAGTTAACCAATATAGATAACTGCACCGCATGGCGGCTAAATTTCAGCAATTGAAACACTCAGTGTTGCTCACAGGAAGACTTCCAATACAATGAACAACCTAAACGAACCACACAACAAGAATGGACGTGGCTTGGGTAGTTGAAACCACTACTCAACTTTGACGTCCTGGGTAGGTGAACCACGAAGCTCGTAGCGTTCGGACAGCTCCACATACGCTCCGACACTGTGCAAGGACCGCCTGCGGACCCGAACGACTGCACCGCGTGGGGATAATTTCCCTGGTCCGCAGCAACAGTCCGACTCCTCTCAGATTGCCGACAACGTCTAAAATAGTCGTTAGTGGAAAATAGCGCCAACTACACACACAACCTAACAAACACTTGCACGAAGACCTGAACGATACCTAACTGTAACTAAGCACACACGAAGACAGATTGGGAGTCGACGCGCGAACACATACACACACAGCCGACTCATGAAATATTGGCAAGCCAAGACGCATCGTCCGGTACGACGACCGACCGACGATCCACCAAGACCGTGTGGCTCGGCTCAAGTGATGCATGGCGGTAATGGTCGGGCGAGCCATGTCGGCGAAGACCTCACTGGGGCTCCAATCCGACTGCACTAGTTCCACATTGCAACTCCCTGACTAGCAGGTCCGGACTGCGCTCCAGAAGCGTTCCAACTGACTGGCAGACTCGAACTCGCTACGATAGACAGCGACAGGGAAGTAGTAGCAGTCGAGCAAAGATACTACGAGAGGGGATATACCGATACGCGCTGCTAACGCCGCTCACGGTCAGACAAAGCGGCAACTCAGTGACAGCAATCATTTAAATTAACGTAGTGAGGTGGAAGTAGGCTAAAAACAGGGTGTAAAATATAGGATGGCGGGAACACGAGCCAACCACGACTTAATGTGTAGATTGGAAATTATTTGTTATTCATAAAAAGACTATAATTGTGCAGTTTCTCTTATTCCGCCAATAAAAAGCGAGTGTATCCCGTCCAAGCAAAACAATTCAGAGTTTAATTATTCATACAATTCTAGTTCCTCGCCAACTGTTTACTACCCCCTCAAGACAGTGGATTCACGAACTACGTGCTATTTTCTGATCGGGGGACAACAGCTAAGGAAGGCTACATGTCGTTGAATATTACTTAGAATTTATGCATTTCACTCAGGGCAGTAGAAGCAAACAGGCATCTTGCATGTATTGCAATCTTAGTACAAACGACGTTAGTGGCACGACATCTGTGGTAACAGAGAAGGGGTATGAGAGAAGGAAATATCAGAGGGATCGGATTTACCTTACAGACACAAATCCCACTTGATGTCTCTCTTTCACTTGCCGTAGTTTCAATTGCCTCATGCTGTCGATCGTTGCCGATTATCCCGTCTTACTGGGGCAGTTTCCAGTCTAAAGCCCCAAGAGAGAGTCCTGAAACTCCGTCTGTTCCTCCAACAGCTTTGACTAGTACGGAGATCTTCGGCCGCCTATGCTGACGACTTTTGCTAAAAATTTAAGGAATGACTGGATTCGAACCCACGACCCAAGAGGTTTTGATTACTTTTAAACAATTTTGAAAGTGACTATGAACACCCATCAAGTATTGTATAAAATGCCTGTTTGACCATCAGCTGCCTTTATTTTAAACCCAAGTATCAACCGGTTTGTCATGGATCGTCTTCACGGATAAGTGTTAAAATGATTGAAGCCATCATATCACATTTCATTACTATTTTTTTGTTATGTGGTATTTTTATGGAGTTATAAATCTTTTTTTTCCTCTTTTTCCTTACCAGCAACATCCCTTCCGACATCTTAAAATTCTAGGACTCCACTCATTGCACTGTATTTTATTTTTTATCTTCCAGACTGTGACTCGAACCCTTATCCTTTGTATTTTGTAGGAAATCACTTGCTTATTATCTTTATTTGTAGCAGCAGGGAGGAATGAACGAAGTCAGCTCCAGGCTGGGTGGAGACCAGTTGGAACAGGGGTCGAATCCCAAAGCCTCTTCACGATGCACGTGCACGATACCTTCCCGCCCTCCCCCCCTGCTGCCCCCTTCCCCCCCCCCCCCCCGCACCCTCGCCTGTCAATGTGCTGGTCCCTCACACGGTACTGACCTATCTGACTATTTTATATTTATTTGTTTATTTTTTTTCCTTCTCAACAAAGAAGGAAACAAAATCGGAGTTTTAATCTCCCAGGAAGTTTCATATCAGCGCACACTCGGCTGCAGAGTGAAAATCACATTCTGGAATCATCCCCCAGGCTGTGGCCAAGCCATGTCCCCGCAATATCCTTTCTTTCAGGAGTGCTAGTTCTGGAAGGTTCGCAGGAGAGCTTCTGTAAAGTTTGGAAGGCAGGAGACGAGGTAATAGCAAAAGTAAAGATGTGAAGACGGGGCGTGATTCGTGCTTGGGTAGCTCAGTTTGTAGAGCACTTGCCCAGGAAAAGGAAAAGTCCCGAGTTCGAGTCTCGGTCCGGCACACAGTTTTAATCTGCCAGGAAGTTTGTTATCAGCGCACACTCCGCTCCGAAGTGAAAATCTCATTCTGGAAAATCGAAGTTAGCCCTACATAGCTTCCACCACTAAGCCGAAATCGTTTGCAATAGTGGCTTGAAACACTTCGTATACTTTTCATTAATTACGAATAGAAAAACAAGACAATCAGGGCTACAAAAATCCAATAAACTTCGTAACAATACACCTGAAAAAGGGCCATGACGAAAATAACACGAGGGCCGGTTAACTCACCATTACTTTTGTTTTCATTTATTTTGCCAAACTTAAGACAACAAGAGTGAAACATCTGAGCAGAAAAGAAATTCTGCACATCATCCAATACCTTGACGATTAAACAGGAGGTACAGTACATTTCCAAAAAGTGCACGATAGCGTGGCATTCTTTGCTACGTCCACTGGGGCGTAACCCTATACTGGTGAAAGGCACAACGGTCAGAGTAATACTTACTCCTATCACGTCATGAACATAATGCCTGACAAGTCACTAAATTATAATTTTATTAGTTCCAGGAAATAAGATTGAATCGAGACGCAGGAAATCTCATCGATTATTGCCGCTTCTGTCGTCCTGGCAAGAAAGGCTAATTGTCGGCGGAGCCAACTCGAATGTCTGTGTCCGCAGGCGACCAACCAATGACATAATGTATCCGTTTCACGACAATGGCTGCATCGAACTGTCTCACGAAAGCCAATGCTAAAATGTCGAACGTTTGTGCAGACGAAGGGATGAACGAGTTGGTACCATAAGGATTCCACTTTAGTCAGAAAATTAGGTACGCTGATATAGGACCAAATAACCTTCCAGTGTGTCTCTGGCGACAGGGACTCCATAGAAGAAATGGGTTTTGGAAATGTCCAGTGACATAACAGCATTTTCACAGAGAGATGCGACTGGGAAGGAGTATTAACCATACAACGAAATGCTTCCTAAACGTGTTTCAGCACCGGTATGTCCTCATGAGTGCGATGAAGTACCATAACGTCATTCACATGCCAACGGATTCTAATTCTTTCACCCAGTAACGACCAGTCTCCCAATCTAACAGATACGAATTGTAATAATGGTTCCAGTCGTAGCACGAATAACATTATGATAGGGGACATCCGTGCAGAACACTTCGACACACAAGTATGGAAGGAGTAATACGACCATTCATGTCAATACACGACTGAATACCAACAATCAGAGAAGTGAAAATCCTTCGTGGAGCATCATTGAAACCAGCGGCTTTCAACACTCGCAATAGAAAATTATGACTAACTCGGTCAAACGTGTGATTGAAATCAATAAAAAGTAAAGCTCCCAGCCTAGAAACAGTGGAAGCAAACGCCATGAGGTCTCGATGTTCAGCAATGCGGGTCAACAGAGTACGAGCTGGAAGACAAATTTTGTAACACGTGACAGTATCAGCAAGCAAGGCGACTAACGGCTGTTTATTGCTAGTGCTACGATTTATAACCAAAATTGAGTTAAGTTTTCTGTTGGACCTGATCCACAGACATACGTCTCGTCTTTTTGGGGGTTAAAATATTTTTTCTGACCTTCAAAAGGCTCGCGGCCCATGAAGTTTTTATTGGTAATCAGTGTCGTTGTCTATAGCCCAAAAGCTGTTTAGATGATCATACTACACCGAGGGTCATATGATTCCAAAAAGTAGTATATCGTCAACGCAATCATTGGTACGCTATAAACAGTTTCAGTTACCTTCAGCTAAAGCTGAAAGATATTTTCCGAAACATGTAGTGGGGGAATTAACAGTTTACACGGTTGAACGTTTTATTACTTCAATGTAAAACCGGGATGTCTCCATAAATCTGGTCGTGATAGCTTACTACCGTACTTCGCATCAACTGAACTATGAACGCCCCTATAACTGAATTTCACTTTGTCTCTAACCATCATTCCTTCACCATGTTGATGGATTAATTCAAAAACTTTTGTACTAATCCCCTAGTTGAGTAATGTGTAGCAAAGAGATGTGGAGGGTATTACTCCTCTAATGGTACAGCAAACAAACTGAGAAGGAAAACGAGGCATTACAAAAAGCGACTACGAAATATTCCGTAATTTGGCGAGTGTGGAGTTCTTGTGGCTTCTAGCATGTTGTTACAGGCTCCCAGAGCCTGCTGTCAACACTCTGCGAAACGTCAGCGGGCAGCACGTGCACGGAGCGCGAGTACCACCTGTGAAACCGGCACCAGTGGCGGAATGCCGGGATTTATGAGCCCGGTTTAATCTGCACGCAGATAAACTGCCGCCGACTCTCCTTTCGGTCGTCGCGGGCGCCCTTTGCGGCGCAGCCAGCCGCGCCGCAGTGCTGCCAACTGCGCGCCCTTTGATCACGGCCGTGCGCCGCCCGCTCGCTGCAGACGGCGCGGTGCCGCAAAGCGCGACGCGCGCAGTTCCTCGCTGTAAAAGTTCTCCGAGCAGAGTTTCTCGCACTCCGGGTCCGCTTTTGTATCGCGTAAATTAGCACGCCCCGGAATGTCCGCTTTTGAGTTTATTACTGTGTTTAACGCGTTGCGAGAGCGTGTCTGCTATAAAGCCTGCAGCAGTGTAATCTATGGCTGGATTGTTCTGTAATTTCTAAGAACAGGCGAAACGAGTTACAGAACTGCTGCTGCAGAGAAACTTGGTAACGAGGTGTTGTACACAGCAAGGGCGTCCGTCAATCGCGGAAAATCTCGGTGACGTGTATTCTTGCTTCATACATGTCGAGGTGATTCTGTTCTCTGAGTTCTCACAATCAGAGGTAACACAAGCTTTGTCTCACATGCAACACGTATCAAAATACTGAACATGACTCTGACATTACAATGAATGGAAGTACCTATTTCTAACAGGATAATATTTTTTGATACAGTCTACAGTATCAGTTTTGATTCTCTCATCAGATAGTGAAATACTTCACCTTGAAACGATACATAACCTGCAAGAAGCAAAATCCGTGAAAAGTGCACGTATAGTGTCACCTTTTCTAGTCTGATCCGACACTCCAGTGAGTCTATTTAAGACTATTAACCATTGTAATAGGTTAGTGTATAAGTTCGTACAGTTTTGGTTTCCACGTTGGTACTCCGGCTGCTATGTATTTATTCCTCGATTGTCATTTTTATGCATAGTTGACTGCTGCTATTTGAGTTTACTTATTGCCGTTATCTCATTTCAAGATACTGAGTGGAGCTGTGGATGCTAGGAAATGGAGTGCAAGTGGGGAAATCAAAATATTTGCAATACATTGTTCTTTTTGATTTCAATGATGGGGTGACAGCAGCGGAGGCAGGCAGAAACATCTTCGCCGTGTATGGAGATAATGCCAATTGATAGAGCATGACGTGAAAATGGTTTCCTCGTTTTAAAGAGGATCGTTTTGATATTAGTGACTTTCACAAAGACCTTCGGGGTTCACTGAAGGTCGTTAAAACGCAGTAATTCACAATAATCCATGTCAGTGTACTCGAGAACTGGCAAATGTGATGCACTGTCATCATTCCATCATCATGCGACGTTTTTATGCAATGGGGACGTTCAAAAATAAGGTGTATGGGTACCGTTAAAAGCAAAAAAATCTGCGGTTGGCAGTATGTCCACCACTGCTTACTCGTCATAAATTGTCTGGTGAGCAACACCGACCATTCGTATCCTGTATCGTTACTGGTGACAAGAAATTGTGTCTTTATGATAACATAAAGAAAAGAAACGAACAGCTGAGCCCAAACAAAGCTCCAACCCATCGTACAAAATCCTGGGTGCATCCACAAAAGAACTGTTAAACATCGGGTGGAAGATCGACGGTGTGGTGTACTACGAATGACTTCTCCGAGGTGTAATTACCACAGATGACATTTATTGTGAACAACTGGACTATCTTGAAGACGCAGTACGTAAACCAAGACCAGGGAAACAGCGTGAAGTGATATTACACCATGATAACGGCCACCCTCATTCTACTAGATTGAAAAAAAAAAACTGTACATTACTTGGCGTGGGAAATGCTTCCGCGCCTGCTTTATTCACCTGATGTTGTTCCTCAGATTATCACCTTTCCGGTCTCTATCGTATAACCTTCTAGGAACTTCCTTTCCGCATGAAAATTCCCTCCGAACATGATGAGTTCTTCGCCTCAAAACCACGTAATTTCTACAGTCGTGCAATTAGAAAGTTACCGCAGCGTTGGTAGACTGTGAGATAGACAACAACAACATATTATTGATGGCTTACTTCCCAGCTGAGTATCTGTTGTTTTTTTTAAACTTAAGGAAAAATGCTACGAGTTTATGCACCAACCTAATATACTGGCAAAGAAAAACTGTTTTATAAACAATCCTGAGTATCCTAACGTAACCCTAATATGCGCACTGTATGATGTCATTCTTTGGTACCAAGTATTGTATCATATCCATGTATGGTAATGGGTGTCTGCATAGCACCGATAAGTCGTGAAGGAAGTAGTTAATGAGTGATCAAAAGAGTTTTACCATGACACGTTAAATGAACTGAAGTAAACTGTCGAGATGAAGGAACCAAACAAGATATTGCCGGTGAGACTCAAATTATATGCACTTAGTTCGCTAATATGTCATCAAGGTTTTAATTGTGACGGTAAGAACTTATTAGGAAAGTCGGATACTGCGTGAGTCCTGCACGCCTCGTGCTCATGCCGTTTATTGTTCGCCATCTTCTCCTTACGGTACTGCCGCCTCGTTTTCTTATTCGATTTACTGGGGCACTACGTTCCTGCCTTACCTGCCCGTGAGTGGCGGCAGCAGCGCTTATCGATAAGAGCACTACCGTATTATCTTTGAAGTGGCCGCTAGTGGGTCGGTTCCTTCTTCGTATAGGGATGTCGTCGCCGATGGGCAAGAGTTACCTCTGCGTGGGTGGGTCAGAGCCAGTGTGCCCGGGTTGCCGTGTCTCCGAGTTCCGAACGGACGTAGAGTTGAGCTGGGTTGGAGCTGCTGGGAGCTCCGGACAGCCAAGACTCGCACGACCGTTGCCTACGCTCCTAGCTTGTGTGGGGACGACCGTGGTTGGTCGTTCGGTCGGTCGTCTCATCGAACGACGTGTATGGTAGCCGACCGCTTATGGAAACTCTCTGTGTGCGCGACATGTCATTTCTCCTTGTTGTTGCAAGGTGATTGGTTTTAGGATTGTCTGAGATCTTGGTGCAAGTGTTTACGTGGAACTGTGTGTAGCGTCTGTGATTTCCGCTGAGCAGATGAACGCTGTCTGCGTACTGGTGTAGCCAGTCGGTCTGTGGGTGTCGTGCCGTTAGCTGGGTGGTTGGGAATTGATTAGGTTGTTGGTTGGTTCTTCAGGCGTCGCTAGGTCGTCCTGCCACCCGATTATTTAGTGTTACGCTTGGCTACCTGCCTCACCTAAACTGTTGTGACATTCCTCGCCAGACCGACTCTTGGAACACTTCTGAGCACCACTGTTCTGTTGTTTGTGATAGTGATTTTCTTTTCTCACAATTACTGCGCCAGGCCTTTAGCCGTGCATTAATATTGTCTCTCCTATGTTCAGTATATGGCCTTCAGCTGAACCTTATGTGAAGTATTTTATGATTAGGCCTTCAACCGTGTATTATTTAAAAGTCTTGTTTGCTCTGTATCTAGGCCTTCAGCCGCGCTTGTTTGAAAATCTGTGACTTTCAGACGTAGTGTATAATTTCTGTCTGTAAGGTTTATCTTTAATTGTCTTGAATTCTTAAAGTGGCCTTCAGCTGTACTGTGTATTTGCTTATCTGAAGGTTTTTGTCTTTAACTATTTGAATAATTGTTTGGGCTTTCTGCCGTCAAGATATTTCAAGCTTTCTTAAGATGGTTTTAGGTTGTACTGTGTAAATGCTGGTCTTTAAAGGTTGACTTTTATTATGTTGAAATATTACTGGGCTGTCAGCCGAGGAATTAATTTAAATTTTCCTTAATATGGTTTTCAGCCGAAATTTGTAAATGCATGTCTTTTAAAGAATTTCTTTTGCTGATCTGAAATATTATTTGGGCCTTTAGCCGAGAAGATATTTTAATTTCACTTAAGTAAGGCATTCAGGTGTTTCTCTAAATCCTTGTGTTTTTAAAAGGAATTATTTAAACTTTATTATTGAGAAGTTACTTGGACCCTCAGCCGTGAATTGATCATTGTTGTTTTAAAGAGAAAACTGTGCATTGTTTTTTCGAGGAATAAAGTTGTGTGGTCTTGTGTAACTAACAATAACTGATCTTGGCCCCTTTCCACAACCTGATCTGCTGTGCCCTGCGAAACCCAGATTTCACAGTGGGCGAGCCTATTATGCCTTCAACACTATTTCATGCCTCCGCTACTAGAGCTTCCAACTTCACTATCTAGGCATGGACATGGCTAAGTCCCTCCGATGGTAATTTTCGTTCACAGGAGCTGCTGCCTCACCTGGACTTCAGGTGTGGCCTTGTAGACTAAATCATAAGCTAATTCTGAAAATTACGCACATAATTTCATTAATCACCATAGGAACAGAAACATCGTAAGAAAGAATACTTCGCAGGTTCACCGATACACACCATTAACTAGTCTTTGCGCCAGTTTCAATTTTTACTGTTAATAGGTAAATGATGATAAACTCTTCTAGTAGGCTCCGACGATATAAAAAAATTCTGCCTGATGATGAACTAATTACTCGTACAATTCATCAAATTTTCATACATATGCATCCTAATAAAGACCAGATACACAGTTCAATTTTTGCCTTACAAGTATATACAGTTTGAAACTGCGTAATTTGTTCTACCATTGTACTAATCGATCGTCGTTCAAATGTGCAGGCAGCAACTGTTGCTTTCTATACATCACAAACCTACTCAAATGAGCAACAATCGAGTTAATAAGACCATATAAAGTTGGTATCAATTGATTTTATTCATAATATACACGCACACACGCTGTGCAAAACATATTGACGAAAGGAACTTCCGCATTATGTGTCACTGCCAAGTAACATACACTGCTGGCCACCGTAAATGCGGCACCCTGAAGGAAGCATCCGAATCAAGTGAAATTTACACCATGAGTTTGCAGCGATGAGATATGCAACTGATTAGAATTTCAGCGCAGACGCACATGACGCGCGCCTGTGGCGCCACCTCATAGCGCCATTTACGGCTTGGCGATTTCGACGAGTGTACGTTCGGCACGTGTGTTTACCTTGTGGTTGTTTCACAAGACGATCAGTTATGCCTCGTAGACAACAGCGAACATCTTTTGATCAAGTATCCGAGTTCGACAGAGGAAGGATAGAGGCTTACCGAGATTGTGGATTATCATACAGAGAAATCGCTAGTCGTGTTGGACGAAACCAAACAACTGTAATGCGGATATGTGACCGTTGGATGCAGGAGGGTACGACGGACCGACGTGGTCGATCGCATTCACCTCGGTGCACCACTGCACGTGCTGATAGGCAAATTGTGCGCATGGCAGTGACGGATCGCTCAGTGACATCCCGAACCATAGCACAGCACATTGCGTCTGTAACGCATCATCCAGTGTCTGCGCGTACCATTCGACGCCGTTTACAGCAGAGTGGTCTGTCCGCAAGACGTCCATTGCTTCGTCTACCATTGACGCTGAACCACAGACGTCTCCGTCGCCAATGGTGTCATGACAGACGGATGTGGAAGGCAGAAGGGAATGACGTTGTCTTTACTGACGAGGCACGTTTCTGTCTGCAGCACCACGATGGTCGGATTCGAGTGTGGAGACACCGTGGAGAGAGGATGCTGGACAGCTGCATTATGCACCGCCACACTGGTCTTGCACCGGGTATTATGGTATGGGGCGGTATTGGATATTACTCTCGCACGCCTCTAGTACGCATTGCAGGTACTTTAAATAGCCGGCGCTACATATCCGAGGTGCTGGAGCCAGTTGTCCTTCCTTACCTTCAGGGCTCGGCCACAGCCATATTTCAACAGGATAATGCGCGACCACACGTGGCACGCATTCTCCAAAGGTTCTTCGTCAATAACAGGATTGAATTGCTTCCCTGGCCGGCTCGCTCTCCGGATCTTTCGCCGATAGAAAACATGTGGTCCATGGCTGCTCAACGAGTGACCCAGATTACATCCCCAGCTACCACACCAGATGATCTTTGGCAACGTGTGGAAGCTGCTTGGGCTGCTGTACCCCAGGAACACATCCAACGTCTCTTTGTCTCAATGCCGAGACGTGTGGCAGCGGTGATCTCCAACAATGGCGGCTACTCTGGCTACTGATTCTGGCAGGAACCACATGTCACAGACGTCTGTAAACGTAATCATTTGATACTTGGTCAACAAGTTATCTACAAAATAAATTTTGTTGTGCTACCTCTTTTCTTTCTTGGTGTTGCATTTACGGTGGCCAGCAGTGTAGCTAGATGGAACTTGGACCATACTTAGACACAACTGCTGCAGTATAGTGCAGAAGGAAACAGAAAGAAATACGCAATGAGACGAACAGAAATGACACTTTTATTCAAAGACAATTATTACACTGAAGTCACCGTTGTTTATGATGATGCTCTGGACATTATAAAAGAAGGGACATAGTTCTTAATATGGTGTGTAATCACCATGGTCAGCAGTGCATGCTCTTCAACGTTCTCCCATGCTGACCAAAAGCGCTTGGAGAGGAGTTTTTCTGCGGCAGGGCGTTCCATTCACTGGCAGCGCGGTTGACAGCCACTAGTTGGATGTTAGCGCATGTGGCCGTGTTGCATTACATCTCCCTCACACATCTCACACGTCATCAATGGTTTCTTTGCTGTGTGAACGGTAAGGCCAATCAATTTTCAGCATCCTGTCGTTCTGAGGGCTCTTCCATCTGTGATGTTCAATGCGATCATACTTTCGCATCCATAAAAACGACTTAACAGCCCAATGCACCCCTGAAAATACGTGAAGTGGGTATGAATGTAGTGTCACAATAACGGTGACCGATAAATGTACCGTGTTGAAAGATTCGCGATGGTGCCAAGTACATAGGAACAGGCAAACGACGAACGGGATCGCGTGCTCTTCTTGGGAGAAAGCAGATACAGTCTGCGTAAAGGTTGTGTATGTACCGTAAAATGGCTTGAGGTGGAAACATATAATGCACCCAGGAACACTGTGCCAACATGATTGTCTTCGTAATCCAGCTATTGTGTTGTAAGTAGGCAGGTAGGCGTACTAACGTCCAAATCTTTGAACACAGTCACTCACCGGTTTACGATATTGTGATACCATACTCGTTTGTCATGTGCGTCTTTCCAGAGGCGCATTCGACCTTGCAGTATCGCATAACCACGTCACTCAGCGATAGGAAAAGTATTCTTGGATCAAGAGAACATTCGGCGGAAAGAGTTGCCAGCCCGTTATCTCGACTTAAGTACCATCGACAACGTGTGAGATGTGCTGGGGAGGCGTATTGTTGCTCATACACATGCACCGACGATCATCCAGCAGTTATCAGTCGCGCTGTTGCAGGACTGGAACGTGCTACCACAAGAACTGATAACAAGCCTTGCGGCCAACACGGGGACTCCTAGCGGAGCACTGCACTGCTGTCCGAGGTGATCACACACCATATGAAGAACAGTGTCCTGCCTTTCATAATATGCAGGTCACCATCATGAATCTTGGTGACCTCAGACTTAAAAGGTGCCTGATATCAATGTGAAACTAGTCACCTGATCTGAGTAAAACCTGTATCTCGCTATTGTGAAGATAACCCACCCTCCCCTCCCCCAAGAACGGTCACCCTCACTAATCTGCGCAAGGATATCGGAACGCAAAAGAGCTTATTAGGCTCTGTTTCTAATGGAAAACCTTGAGTTGACCCTTTCAAACACTTTACAGTGCTCTGAACAATCAGTCTCCCCCCGCCCCAAAAGAAATGTGATTAGATTCTGATACTCTGAGAAGATTCTGTAATTTCTAAAATCATAGCAGGATTTTGTATCACAAGGGGATTTACTAATTTAAAGGACAAATAAATCCAGTTTTCAAAGAGTGTGACAATGTGTGGCTACTGAAATACATGAGAAGTTGAACAAATTTCCATTGCGAGCCCGCAAACTTAAGGACAAGTGGTCGAGTAACAGAACGCATCTACAGAATCCCTCATGTAAATAAGTTCCGCTGGTGCACAGTGCGGTGAGGAGCGCTGCTATAAGTGATGGAACTAAGGGACTGGATCGCTAAATTGCAGAAGTGCCCAATACTTATGCCGACTGGTGGTCCGAATCAGCAGTGACAAAAACTCTGTCTGGGCTACTCAAACAGTGAGAACTCTTAACTCATCCAGTATGTACTCCACGTGTTCTCTCTCCGGCGGTCTGGAAAATTCAGTTCTCTATGAAACTCCAAAAAATTAAAATGCGCCACACGCACCAAACAGCATGGCTGCTAATAATGGCCAGTCGGGGATCTCAGCGCATATCTCCATCCCTCCGGAACATCACAGAAAATCCTATTCCAACAGACAAACTTGCTGCCCAAAAACTAGCAGCTCCTGCTTATGAGTGTCACTGACTGTCTACGAATCAGGCTGCTCTTTAAAAGTATGTGCAAGAAGTCTTCGGTGTGGAAAGAGTAGCCGACGAAGCAAAGTAGTGCATCTGCGTGAGGCACCGGCTTGGCAGACACCCCACTCTCACTGAGTCATGATTCTATGAACACACTGATAGAAATTCCGACCACCCTAGCCCAGGCGCCACGTCATCGCGATGGCAGCTTCCACACTTACTCGGGGTACCAACCTCCAGCCGTAAACCTATTAAGATGACACTTTATTGGCACGCTTAGTAGTTTACACAATCCTTATTGCCTTACATCCGGCTGAGAGAAAGCCAGTATTCCCCGCCTCAAAGGACACCTTTGAAAGAGACCACCTCGAACCACTGCCATTGTCACCTGTGTTAAAACTTTCTGGAACGTGGTGGAAGTGGACCCACACAACTCCCCTGTACTGGTCAACTCTCCCTCACAGAATGTCCACCGACAGAGGAAATGAGGTAAAACCCACCGCCTGATTTACTTTTACTTATGTGTAATTAAAGTCCCTGATGTCCTATCACCCACCTAGCGACACCCCATAAGAAAGCAGTTAATGAAAATAAATGAGAGAAGACAAAGCAAAAGGGTTTGACATCTCTTGTAACATTGATTTTTCCTCCCAGTGAATGACTCACTTAGGATTGGGTTAGTGTTACACGAACACAGAGAAAAATCTGAGCATGTACATATGACATTAAAAATTAGAGTAAAGAAAAAGAAAATTTTCACTAAAACTAACACATCTCATCCAACATAGAAACAATCACAGAAGTGCCTCCAGTCACACCAATGTGTTCTCACTCACTTGCACGATGGGTTGGACTTGAGGTTGGCGTTAGTGCTGGAAGTTGCTGTTATTAATAATCTGACCTCTTGGTCTCTGCAAACCTCAGACATCAATTAACTGATCAATGCCCAACACAACAACAAATATGCTCTTTAGTAAAATGGAATTCTAAAGCAGTGATTATTTCAGCAATATTCTGTGACTCTCATGAAAGCCGTATGTCTGAGAATCTATAAGGATTAGTGAAATTACAATAGATACATAAATTGGTCATTCAACTATTGACACAGGACGATCGCTCGATCTTACTGTTCTCATACACATAATACATAAAACATGTTTATAAAGATAAACTGTAGTTTGACAAATTTGCTAAGTGTTGTTTAAAGGAGAACAAAACGACAAAAATGTATGTCACACTGAGTACAAAATATTTTAGGTTGTCATTGCCAAGTAACGTAGCTAGATGAAACGTGGACCATACATAGACACAACTGCTGTAGTATAGTGCAGAAGGTAACCGAAAGAAATACGCAATGAGACGAACAGAAACACACATATTAACCACATATTAAAAATGGCCGTCTTTGTCGGTCGTCAAAGCAGAAAATAATATAGCTAACATAATAACGTAATACTAGTTATACGTAACTATTATGTACAACTGATAGTAATGCATTCGAGCTCCAAGGAAACCAATCTTATTTCATGACATGTTTATATGTGATGTTTATTGAGAGGAAGCTGGTTTTCAGGTCTAAGCCGGATCAGCCCATACGGCTTTGTCTGACAACCGGAAACGAAGTTCAGTGCCCCTTTTCCTTACTTCTCTCACACTGATTTTGCTTAGAGAAACGATCGGAGTATCGTCCCACGTTACGTCCATCAGACATGCTCCTGTCTCACTTCCTATCAGAGTTCTATCCTCTATAATTTCGTCCTCCAGCATCGCACCATCTTGGTGTGATGGAACTGTGCTGTGCTCACTGTCGGTTCCGCACCATGCGTCTTCCCTGTGAACACGTGTCCATCGAACCTCTCTACAGTTACACAATTCTGTGAGCGCCTACAAAATCATTTAATTGTAATAGGACATTACGCAACTTTTCTTCTAAGTTGCAAGGTCCTGGGAACTGCGTTCTGATCTTGCATTCATAATGAGACGAAAGGTTTTGTGTTTCTGTTTGCACCGCCTTTTACTAGCCTGGCGCCCTTATTTGTAGCCACTGCTACTTTCATGGCGTCTTCCGCTTCTATCCTGACTTTTCTACCTTCACCTCAATCCGTATTGCTTGGACGCTAAGCTTTCTTAGTTCCTCCACCGATTCTTCTATGTTGCTTAGACCTTCCGTCATTCACTCTTCCAATTTCTTGAATGCATTTTCTATGCTCTGTGCTAGTGTTTTCGCGCTTGTTCTCTCTTCAATTGTAGTCTCTCGTTTCCTTTCCAGTTCTATCATTTCTCCTTGTCTGTCCTGTTCTTCCTCCTCTCTGTTCCGTTCGTCCTGCTCCTGTTTCTTTTCTAATTATTTCGCTCCCTCTCTACTGTTCTTCATGTTCTCGTTTCCTTTCAACGTTTTTCATTTCTTGAACTCATTTCCTTTCTGATTCTTTCATTCCTTCAGTATTTGTAGGAGTTTTTGGCACTTTCTCGCTCTTTGTCACTGTTACAGGCGCCGAGACACGTAATTCACCTGATCCACGGCACTGACCTAATAGAATTGATATCTCATCAATTTCAAAACGTACCTTGTCGGGTTGGTTCTACTACGTCTATAATATTGTTATCATCTATCCGACTTTCCTCTTGTTCTAGCCTGCATGCGTTGAACCTTTGTCTGCAGCTCGTGGTCGTGCGGTAGCGTTCTCGCTTCCCGCGCCCTGGTTCCCGGGTTCGATTCCCGGCGGGGTCAGGGATTTTCCCTGCCTCGTGATGACTGGGTGTTGTGTGAAGCCTTTAGGTTAGTTAGGTTTAAGTAGTTCTAAGTTCTAGGGGACTGATGACCATAGATGTTAAGTCCCATAGTGCTCAGAGCCATTTGAACCATTTGTTGAACCTTTCTTCTTTTCCTGTTGTACCCGTTGTTGACGCATCTGTGCTCGCCCAGCTGCTGTCTTTCTTTGCCTCGTGTGACCTGTCGTGAGTTCCAACTCCGTTATTACACACGGTGCTGGTGTTATCTATAGGGAACTTCCGTCCACCTCTCGAACGATTTTACGGTCGTCATTTTGTGAGACGCTATTCATACTAGTTTCATCTTCCCCATTCCCAATGTACTTGTCGTGCCAGATTTCCTTCGTGTATTCCCTGTAAACGGCTTCACCAATCCTGGTCTGTGTCTTACTCGAATTGCTGTTCTTCCTCTTTCTCTTTGCGTGGCTCTCCGTATCCGTCTCGACTGATAACGTGTCAGTATCCGGGCTCATACTCTTCAAAGGTTGTGATAGCATGTCCACGATGGTTTGTCCCCGAATGAAATATCCCAGCGTCATAAATGCGTAATATTGCACTTTCAAGTAAATGTCGCGGTTTGACCAAACCAGATATGACATGCCTATCCATTTGGATTCGTCCCCCTCGATTATTGTTAGCACTAGGGTAGACTCCACGTTTGCTGCAAAGAATAATGGAAAATGGGACTGATAACGCTGGAACGTTAGAGAAATAAAAAGAACGAACACTTTTGGTCGGATCCACCCCACGCAGTTCGCTATAAATTTGCTTTGCTAATTTCAGTTACTAGCAGTCCACATATATTCCGTGCAGCTTCATTCTTTGTGACCCGGTCGTTTGCAGGTCACAAATTGCACTCACTGCTTGATTCCATGGGACTTGATGACCCATTAGATAACAATGTGAGTGTTGAACAACGTGTAGACCTGCGTCAGATTCAAGTGAATTTCCTCTAAACTGAGCTACGTCTACCTCTGTTCTTCCTGTCCCCAGAATGACTTTTAATATGAGATAACTCAACATTGTTCCTGCAAGTGTGCACACTTACTAGATTACCAACTGTTCTCTAAGTATTATTGAGACTGTTAACTCGCCAAAACAAAGGAATTCAGTTAACGGTGCATACGTACATATTACACCCATCCAAATTCATCAACATTGTAGGTATCGACGCCGGTCATCAAGAAAACATGTATGATGCATAAATTACAAAACAGTTGCAGTCAGGACCGCTGACCTCCACGACGAGGTGCGGCCATGGATGAGGTCGAGACTGACTTATTTTGAATGGCAGTACAAGTCAGCGTTTACAAAACTCTGTCCAGGTTACAGAAACAGTGGAAACTTTTTTACTTGCCTGGGTGTCTAGTCTCTACTTCACGTCTTCTCTCTCCAGCGCTCCGGAACAGAGCCCCTACAAAATCCGGTTCTCTACACAGACACTAAAAAATTAAGATGTGCCGACTCCACCAAGCTGCATGACTGGCAGTAGAGACGGGTGGAGAATCTTAGCGCGAGTCATCCGTATAAGAACTGCGGCACAACCACCCCTACAGAACACCCCGATAAATACCACTTGAAATAGGAGGACTACCGATCAAAAACAAGAGGCAGCTTGTCAGCTTGTTAAATGAGAAATTGTCACTGTCTTCCAATCAGGTTGCTCATTGAAAGTG
Organism: Schistocerca americana; assembly: GCF_021461395.2. Taxonomy (NCBI): domain Eukaryota; kingdom Metazoa; phylum Arthropoda; class Insecta; order Orthoptera; family Acrididae; genus Schistocerca; species Schistocerca americana. The sequence continues at coordinate 382,451,298 of NC_060123.1, read as the reverse complement.
CGCATGGGAAGGCTGTGACATGCGGAATACTGTGCCTGCGTGAGGCATTGCAAGCAGTACACACTGCTGTCATGGAATTGCGATTCTAATAACGTAAGATATAATGCCCGATCGGCCTAACACGGTCGCCAAGGCATCGCACTCACAGGTTCCATTCGCTTTTGCGGCGCCAACCTCTGGTTGTAAATTTGTTAAAATGGCGGCTTGTTGGCGCACCCAACGGTCTACGCAAGTCTCACTGCTTTCCATCTGGCTGAGAGAATGCCGGTGGTGGCCAGCTACCGAGGACACTGTAGATGGAGATGGCTCACAATCATTGTCATTGTGACGTGGGCTCGACCTCTCTGGAACTCGGCGCACGTGGGCACACACAATTCCCCGGCCCCCATGCCCCCCTTACACAAAATGTCCCCTCTAAAGATCATGGAAAATATAGCAAATGAAGTAAGACCCATCAAATCTAATGGCTCTGAGCACTCTGGGACTTAACTGCTGTGGTCGCCGGCCGCGGTGGTCTAGCGGTTCTAGGCGCTCAGTCCGGAACTGCGGGACTGCTGCGGTCGCAGGTTAGAATCCTGCCTCGGGCATGGATGTGTGTGATGTCCTTAGGTTAGTTAGGTTTAAGTAGTTCTTAGTTCTAGGGGACTGATGACCACAGATGTTAAGTCCCATAGTGCTCAGAGCCATTTGCCGTGGTCATCAATCCCCTAGAACTTAGAACTACTTAAACCTAACTAACCTAAGGACATCACGCACATCAATGCCCGAGGCAGGATTCGAACCTGCGACCGTAGCGGTCGAGCGGTTCCAGACTGTAGCGCTTAGAACCGCTCGGCCACTCCGGCCGGCTAAGACCCATCACTTGATTTTATTGGAGCAAAGATTAACCGAAGCCCTTGACTCTAGATCATTTCTTATCAACACCCCGTGTTAGGGCAATTAAAGAAAATAAATCACAGAGCTCAAGTTATAAGGGTTTGGCATGTCTCGAGTGTAATGATTGTTTGTAAATAAAAGTGTCATTTGTGCTGTCCTCCAGATTTCGTGGTGAAACAGCATTGTCAGGAACACATATTGATACCACAGGTGTTAGCAAAGGCCTTTTGTTATCCGCAACGACGTATGGGAAGTGCTCCTGAAGATCACGTCTCAACTATCAGCGAAACAGAAGCTTCACACAAAGATCGGTGTAGTGTTGAGCGTGCAGGAGCCCACCCCAGTCTCTGACCTCATCTGAAGTAGTGAACACCATAGTGTAGGCTTAATGAGCTGTTAAAGTTTCAGATAAAGTTATTCTCTTGCTAATGTCGAAGGGTGCACCTCCAGAGAACAGTTTACTATTAGAGCATCAAGTGATACTTCCATAGTCAATGGCAATTATAAATTATCTATTACTCCTGTAGCATAGAAGTGTGTCAAATGTAAATAAATCTTGTATTTAGTAGTTTAATGAAGTGATCTAATACTTCATTTGCTTGTCGTTTAATGAGCCTCCTCCCAGAGTACTCAAAAGAACTCACAGTTAAGGCCAGACGATTGTAGTTTTGTCTGGTCACAATATCATTTGTGTTCGTCTGACTGTGTATCTCTTTCAGTGTCCTCGAGTACTACACAGCATCATTTCTTGCTGTATATGGTCCAAATATCATCGAGGTATGTTATTGACAATAGCTACCACGTAAAAATACTTAAATACTTTCGTTCTCAGTTTTACAAATCAGTTTACATGCGTGCACTGTCGGTAATCGTTGGGTAACTAATGCACAGTTCATCTCTTCATACTATGTGCTAAGGAGATAAGGTTATGTACTCCGTTATCATCAGACCGTGTAACGACATACACGTACGATCTTGCATTACTATAAAGCGGAAAAGTATTACTTCTTCAAGGCCATTATTCGCTGTAATTTATTTGCTCTTCTGCATAAGATATTAGATCAAGAAATTAATGCTCACTCTAATGTGGTGAGCTGTTAAGACACAGTCTTCTTTTCATTTGTTGCTGTACATGCCTTTTCACAACAAGTTAACGATAACAGTTCTGTACCTCTCGTCGATACCTCTTGTCGACGTGCACCTAATTATAAGGTCTCAGTTTGTACAACAGCACAGCAAAATCGAGGAAGTGCATACAAGTAGTCAGCAGAAATCCACCGCCTCCCTCACTGCTCCCGCAGTCTTAAAAACTAAGAGAAAAAGAGACACAAAGAATCAACCTCATGTGAGAAATCGTAGAAATCTGTTCAAGCCAGATAAAGCTGTAAAGGCACTGAATCAGTATCAGCCCAAGTATGTTATACGCTCTTCATTTTCATCAGATGTCTGAGATCTCGCTTTACATTAGAATTCAGCTGATTTCAACAAGACTAGCAGCACGTGAAGATGTAACAAATACTAGCTGGTCTTGTGTATCGTAAGTTAAAAAGCGATCCACCGATCAGAATCGTTCGGAAAGTGAAAATCCTGACGGCAGACTCCAGACAGGACAGCTCTATTACAAAGAATCCAACATCTCGATCACCTGGACACCCAAAATACATAAAGAGTGTGTTCCTTTGAGGCCTGTCATCAGTGGGATTAACTCGCCAACTTATTTTTAGCATGTCATTTAACTGGTAAACTGAGACATCTAGTTAGTAAAAGACTTTTGTCAAAGATTAGAAACATTTTTTAGAAGTTATACGCACACTGAAGATATCTGCAGGTGACATTCTTGTTAGCTTCGATGTGACTTCGTTATTTCCTAACGTCCCAGTCCCAGATACAATGAAGATCAAAAGGGAGAATGTTGATCCGTATGTTGGTGACTTAATTGAATTATGTCATCGTTCGAGCTATTATTAATACAATGGTCAATATTATGAGCAGGCTGACAGCCTTGCTATGGACTCGCCCATTTTGCCAGTTGCAGCTGACGTTTTTATGGAACATTTTGAGCAATAGGCATTAAGTAGCGCTCCTTTGAAGCCTTCTTGCTGGATCCGCTATGTGTACGATACATTTGTTATATGGCCACATAGCGAAGAAGAACGTCATGAATCCCACAATTTCTTACACGGAATTCACCTCAAAATCAAATTTACCTTGGATGTTGAGAGTGAGATCGGTCTCTCGTTCCTAGAAGTGTTGGTAGACCGAAGATCTGATAACACTCTAGGTCACAGAGTGTATAGAAAGCCGACTAACACGAACAGTTATTTAGATGCCACTTCGCACCACCACCCAGCCCAGAAGCTAGCAGTACTCAACACTCTTGTCTTCACGTGCCTTCCGTATCAGCGATGACGACAACTTGGAATCGGAGTTGAATTTTTTTAAAGAGGGCATTGAAGGCAAATGGGTATGACAGTTATTCAATCGACGGGGCTTTTAGGCGGAATATTTATAACGCTAATAAGAATAATGAGGAACCACCTTCTCACTCCGTTAGGTTACTTTTCGTTTCAGAGTCACTGATCGCATGCGCAGAATTCTAAAGAAAAATGGTATTCAGACATCTTTCTTTAGTGAAAACAAAATAAAAGATTTTTTCCGACGGAAAACGAATGCACCTGATTGCCTCCACAATGCAGGCGTCTATCAAGTGACATGTGGCTTCAGCAAAGTGTATATAGGTGAAACGGGAGCAGCTGTTAAAGGACGCATTAAGGAACACGAACAGCACATGCGGCTAAAGCAAAGTGCAAAATCTGCAGTAGCGGAACATCATGAGAATTGTACTCTGACATCGATTTCAATAACGTATGTGCTCTGGCTGAAGAAACAAACATTTACAGAAGAAATGTCTGAGGAGCGGTTGAAATTTCCAAGAATGCATGTAGTTTCAATAGAGAGGACGGCTCTAAGCTTCCGGCATCGTGGTGCTCGCCATCAAGGAAGTGAATATGCGGCCGCGGTTTGCGAGCGACATAAAAAACAACGCGCTGCAAATCACCTCGGCGGACAATAATATTTTGGGTAAATATTCCCCTTCTCTTGCTCTGTCCGTTTCGAATCTAGCCGATGATGACGACCAACCAATAGCAGTAGAAGAAATTTCAACCAATAACCCTTCTCCAGCGTAAGTATTGAATAGTGCCTTTCTATCCAATGACGATGGGCCACCAATAGTATCCACAAGAGTTCAGCCAACAAAACCTCTTCTTCTGCATCAGTGCGGGAATATTAGCCTATGGCTATGGTCCACCAATGGTAGCCATAATAATTTTTAACCAATACTGCCACTTCTCCAGCACGAACGCGGGAAAACTCCCCTTTATAAGACTCTGACAGTGCTCTAGCAGTAGTGGACACCGAAAGATCCCGAGAAATATCCCAGCAGAGGGATCGAAACATCGATCATTTTAGAGGAAATATGACGCGGCCTAATAACCAAGAGGATTTTAAGTTCAAGACCAGCAGCAGTGCCTTTAATACTTTCCACTCCTTACGCTGATGCAATAGGAGGACTTTGCATCGATAATCCACCTCGTCCATCGTGAGTCGTGCCAAATGGGAAGCTTAGAATTCGTTGACAGAGTGCGGATTTGGCGAAGCAGGTATTCCTGAGCTGGAGGCTACTTAACGGCACCGGTTCGGTGATGGCATAAACTTGGTATGCTTCTGTGAACTCTATGTGACGCCGTGGTGGAATGTCGGGTGAACACTAGTGAATCTTATCCACAAGGTAAACACAAGGCGACAGAGCGGCTACGATGACTTGCTGTAGCGGGCAAGGTCATACAGCCCGGAAGACTCATCAGCAACAATCGATTCTCGCCACGACTGCTTATAGCGTCAGTGCTAGTGCATTTGGAGTACTAACACGTCGAATCTTAAAAACATCATAATTTCCCAGCTGGTACGAAGCCAGTAACACCATCAAAACTTTCAAAATAAAACCAGAGGTAGCAAAAAATAATCAGTATTCAGTGGCACATTTGGTATACCAGAAACACAATGTCAGTGGTACTGGGACGACACGCAGAACAAAGAAATGAAGGCAATGTCTTACAAATGATATGAGATGCAAAATTCCCTGACCCCCAACGAAAGCATGACGAATACCCTTCATTCGGCTCGTATTTGTGACGTTCTTCGTCCTTCTGCAGAAGTGCTGAGTCTGCGAACAGTCCAGTTCTATTCCCGAATGCAGGAAGGAGTGGAAGCGATAAACGTTCGCGCAAAACCTGTGATATTCTTAGTACATGAAGATGAACAGCGAGTGCCACACACATGCGCCACGTATATTGATGACATATGCTGCCGGATGAGACCCAAGTGGAATCTAAAACTTAAGGGACACAACTGTTGTTGTAGATCATGTACAGATAAATCTTCACATGTAGTATATTGTTCATTGACGAAGATGCTCGTGTATTACAAGGAAAGCTAGTTCAAATACAAATGATACCCACCATGTAGTGGTTTCTTCTGTAAACTGAAACCTAGAACATCAGCCTAACCAAAAACAAGATCAACCATGCTGTGAACTCAATCCACCAAATATTTAGGACGATAAAAAATGTGGGAATGTATTACAATACCACCAAACAATGTAATGAACGACTTTACATTAATCTGTCACATCCAGTGTTCTCCTAATTTATCGTGATTAAAGTAACATATTGCTCCACTCTGTACCAAACCTACAAAATGAAGAAATGGTGACACACAAAAGAAAGGTCATCACTCTTGTGCTCTGTTCACCAGGTTTGTAACAACTTATTTTATGATCAAAGCAAATGAAATCAGTTATCTCTCATACCATGTGAATTCCAATCTCATGCTGCAAATGCCCTGTAGCGCATTATCATTTTCCCTTGAACGTTCTCGTAGCTTGAAGCAAGTAAGCCATTTCAGTTTTTTAAATGTTAGCTCTTCTATGTTTGTTTATCATATTAATAAATTGGCGAAATCGAATTAGGAAACGTGGTTTGTGAGCTACTGCCATGTGTCCGACCGCCCCAGGATATTTGCCCTCAGTAAGCACTAAAAATTGTCCTCTGCGACACCAGGCCCGTATACAAATGTCGTGCAGTAAACTTTAAAACCAATTACCCTGACGCACCTGTTTCGTTCAAATGGCGTCATCTGAATATCTCAGTGACCTTTAAAAGTACATGCTCAACAGTTTAGATAACGATGGTACTACACTGGAACGTCAAAGAAACTGGTGTAGGCATACGTACATAAACAGGCAGAAGACGACACTGCGGTCGGCAACACCTATGTAAGGCAACAAGTGTCTGGCGCAGTTGCTAGAATGGGCAACTGCTGCTACAACGGCAATTTATAAAGATTTAAGTGAGTTTGAACGTGGTGTTACAGTCGTCGCACGAGCGATGGGACACAGCATCTCCGAGGTAAAGATGAAGTGGGGATCCTGCCACACTACCATTTCATGAGTGAACCATAAATATCAGGGATCCAGTAAAACATGAAATCTCCGACATTGCTGCTGCCGGGAAAAGACCCTGCAACAAGGGGACCAACGTCGACTGAAGAGAATCGTTCAAGGTGACGGATGTGCAACTCTTCCGCAGACTGCTACCGATTTCAACGCTGAGCCATCAACAAGTGTCAGCGTGCGAACCATTCAACGAAACAACATAGGTATGGGCTTCTGGAGTCGAAGACCCACTCGTGTACTCTTGATGATTGCACAACACAAAGCTTTACGCTTCGCCTGGGCCCGTCAACACTGACAATGGACTATTAATGACTGGGAACGTGTTTCCTGGCCGGACGAATCTCGTTTCAGATTGTATCGAGCGGATGGACGTGTACAATTATGGACACAACCTCATGAATACATGAACAATGCATGTCAGCAGCGGACTGTTGGAGGTGGTGGAGGCTCTGTAAAGGTTTGGGGTGTGCGCATTTGGTGTGGTATGGGGCCCCTGACACGTCTACATACGACTCTGACAGGTGATACTACGGAAGCATCTTGACTCATTGACTAAATCCATTCATGTCCATTGTGCATTCCGACCGACTTTGGCAATTCCAGCAGGGCAGTGCGACACCCCACACGTCCAGAATTGCTATAGAGTTACTCCAGGAACACTCTTCTGAGTTTAAACACTTCCACTGGCCACCAGAATCCCTTGACATGAATATTATTGGGCGGATCTGGGAGTCCCTGCAACGTGCTGTATAGAAGGGATCTCTTATGGATTTATGGACAGCGCTGCAGGATTCATGGTGTCAGTTCCTTACAGGACCAGTTCAAATTTTAGTCGAGTCCCTGCCACGTCGTGATGAGGCCATTCTGCGTGCCCGCGGGGGCCCTACACGCTATTAGGCAGGTGTACCAGTTTCTTTGGCTCTTCATTGTATATACATTGATTCTACCCAGCGCTTAAAATAAGTACAAGACGGAATAGCAAGTCTGAATAACCTGAAATTATCAGAAGAAGGTTTGCTAATCCGATGCAAAAGCTGAGAAATTATTCTAATACCAAAGAACTATAAGAATTATGATGTTGACCTCATTACTGCAGAATATAATGAGGCAAGTTAGAAAATAAATAATTTATTTAGAAAGTTGTAAGTGACAAAACAGTAAACACACTGGTTATAATCAACAAGAACGTTTTTGTTTCTTATTAATACATACTCACGTTTTATTCGTGACAATAAAGTATAGAAATAAAGAAGTTTATTGTAAATAGCAGAGCTGTGGTCGTCTAAAACCATTTCTTTTAAATTTTTTACTAGAGAATAGCAAAATTAAATTCAAGGGAACATTTCTCTCAGTATTTATCATTGTTTCTCTTAGACTGAGGTGACAAAAGTCGTGATATCGTTCGTAATATCGTAACGGATTTCCTTTTGCGTGACATGGTGCAGCATTTCGACGTGGCATGCATTCGGCAATTCTTTGGAAGTTTCATGCAGAAATAATGAGTAATGCTGCTTAAAATAGCCGTCCATAGCAGGGGATTGTTGCCGGTGGAGGATTTTCTGCACGAACTGACGACTCGATTATGTCCCATAAACATTCGATGTCATGCATGACGGGATATCTGGATAGGCAAATCATTGGCTTGAACTGTCTACAAAGTTCTTCAAACCATTCGCGAACGATTGTGGCCCGGTGACATGGCGCATTGTTGTCCATATAGATTCCATCGTTGTTTGGGAACATGAAGTTCATGAACGGCTGCAAATGGTCTCCAAGTAGCCAAAAATAATTATTTCTAAACATCAGTTTAGTTAGGCCAGAGGATCCAGTTCATTCCATCGAAGCACAGGCGATGCCATTATGGAGCCACCACAGTTTGCGCATTGCCTTGTCTACAACTTTGGGCTATGGCTTCGTGGGGTCTGCGCCACACTCGAACCATATCAGCAGCCGTTACTAATTGAAATCATCTGACCAGGACACAGTTTTCCAGTCGTCTAGGGTCCAATCAATATAGTCACGAGCCCAGCAACGGCACTGCACTCTACGTTGTGCTGTTAGCAGAGGCACTCACGTGCGTCGTGTGTTGCCGCTGCCTATTAGGGCCAAACTTCGCTTCACTGCCCTAACGGATATGTTCGTAGTACGTTCCGCATTGATTTCTGCTGTTATTTCACGCAGTGCTGCTCGCTTGTTAGCAGTGACAACTCTACCCAAACGCCGTTGCTTTCGGTTGATGAGTGAAGTCCGTCGCCAACTGCGTTGTCCGTGGTGACAGGTAATGCCTGAAAATTGGTGTTTTCGGCACACTCTTGATAATGCGGATCACGGAATACTGTAATATCTAACGATTTCCGAAATAGAGCGTTCTATGCCTCTAGCTCCAACTAACATCCCGCGTTAAAAGTCTGTTAATTCCCGTCTTGCGGCCATAACCACGTCGGTAAAATATAAAAAAAATGGTTCAAATGGCTCTGAGCACTATTGGACAGCTGAGGTCATCAGTCCCCTAGAACTTTTAAACCTAACTAAACTAAGGACATCAATGCCCGAGGAAGCATTCTAAGCTGCGACCGCAGCGGTAGCGCGGTTCCAGACTGAAGCGCCTAGAACCGCTCGGCCACACCGGCCGGCACGTCGGTAACCTTTCTGAGTAGAAATGATCGTTTCGTCAGTGCATTGCCCTTTTATACCTTGTGATACTTCCACCTTCTGTATATGTAGATAACGATATTCCAAGACTTTTGCCACCTCAGGGTACAACTGTACATCTCGGGATCACTTGTAGCAAAGTATAATGTAGATCTCCCTGTTCTGCTGAGGAAGAAATGGAAATAACGTGAATATGTATTTGCAACCGATAAATATGGTTAGTCTTTCAGATACGGTGCGGCCGTGGCACACATCTGTCATTGTCTTCCACTTTCCAAGTCACTGACACTTTTCCTTTCTTCTGTTTCATAATAAGAAATCTTATATAACTATTTGAGATGGATGAGTATGAGACACTTTGATCATACTGCACTTTCAGGCGTTACACTCCTGTACTGATAACAACGTATCAGAGCATCCTTAAAATCAAAGAAAAAGTATGACTGAATTTACGTGCAGTCGGTTCAGCTGGCTCAATATTATTTTGTAAATCTTGTCGAAAAAAGGCTTTCGTCGTTTGGCTATAACTGAAAAATCTATGTCGCAGCTCAAACAGCTGTAACCATTTGCCTAATCTCGTGTGTCATCTTTTCAAACCGTCCCAGGCTACATGGAAGTGTCGTATACTCATTACATTGCGAAGCACTGTTTGGGACGAAGAGCGAGGCACCTAGTAATGAATGAAACATTTTTTTCCATTATTTGATATTTGGAACATGTCTACCGACATCCAACAGAACACTGAGAATACAATAGAATTTAAAACGCGTTTAGTTGCACTTAGAACGTTATCCATTTCTACAGTTCAAATATTTACTATCGATAGACGCGCACAACAGCGTCGCAGCTGCACCACACGACCACTAACCACGCGATCTGGTCGCAAGGGATTCTGCCAAAATTGGTATATAACGAACCGCATAGGATGTGTAAGTGATCTCCACGCGCTCTACCACATCACGTTTATCGCCGCCATCTGTGTTATGCTGCCGCCGCCTCTCCAATGCTGCATTGAACACTTCAGTCAGCTGGACTCTGTCGTACTAGCCAAATCAACAGACGCGAAAAATAGGTAGAGTGGGGGGGATAATTCGTGTAGCCGCCACTTTTTGTGCAGCGTTAGAGAGGGGTATAATGAACAACATACTGTTAACCCGCGTCTTGTGGGGTGTGAGCATCGAGAATAGTGCGGATGGGCAAGGGGTTTAGATGTCAAGGTTTAAAGGTTTTTCTCGAATATCTCCAGCACCAAGGCTTCCAGCTAGAATGATTTTCTACAGTAAACGAAGTATTCTTTTTTCCTCTAGTAGTAAAAGTTTCCGGGTTGGAAGCGATATAAAAATCGCAGATTATTAACAACAGTGTAAAGTGGGCATGTCATTCTGGTTTTTGTAAATTATCGATGTGCACGTCGGAGAAAGCAAGTTATGTTACTGTTAAACATACTTTGGTCTTGTCGTGGCACAGCATTTGCCCCTCCGCAGCCTGATAAATTCTTAGTTGAAGTGCTATAGTTGATGGACGTATTCAGTGGTGCTGTGTTGACTTGGGACTGAATCTGCTAGATGAAGAAAAATTTATTGTAAAGGGGAGCAAGGATTAATAAGGTGTATATATTGGAAAGCGAAGTGAAGATAAATTTTGAATAACATTATTTATGAAGAACAGAAGTTTTAGGTAAGACTGCAGTACTGTACAGCCAGTCGGAATGACTGCCAGCTAGTTGACTTGTTCACAGTTGAGAGAAAGACCACCCCACTTCCCCGAGTCATGAATTAAGATATCAGCTGATTGAGCCCCTTAGCTTTTGTAGAAACTCTCGGTTAACATTGTATCCTTTACCAATTATTGTTCAGTTTGTTGAGCATAGTACTGTTCAGAACAATGTTTTGTCTGAAGATCACGCGTGACCTTACATCGGCCGTGAGGACTCGGACGTCTGCGATGTTTCCACTTTCGGTTCATCAGTCACCTCTATTATTCGTACATTCTGCTATTGTGGCAGGAATGTCTATAGTAACTCCGTTTCCTGGAGTAACCATGATTGCACGTGACTTGTTGACGGCATGGGGAAATATTTGTACTTATTACAGGACGGTTTAGGTCTGCACTATTGCCACCCAGCCAGTTAGCTGGTGCGGACATGTTGTATCCTTGCCAGTTGTTCGCGTTATTTCCTTGTGACATTTCATTATCATTCCCACGCTTGTTCTTGGCTTGGAATTGGTTGGAAGAACTGTTATCGTTGTGCCTCTTATGGTTAAAATTACTATTTCCATTACCACGAAACGAGTTTCCACTTGTATTTCCGTTTCTTTGATAATTTGACTGATTATTCGTACTAGTATCGTGACAGTCATGTTTCCATGTCCCGTGATCATCACTACGCTTCTTTCCGTTCTTTATTGGGCTATTACCATTCGATGCATTATTTTTCGAATAGTTGTTTGATTGATTCGCATCCGACTCATTCTGTTTTGCATCCTCTTGAATCAAGTCCAGTGAATCGGTTGTAGCCAAAAATAAGTCAAGATGGGTGACTGGAACGTGGAATAACTTTTCCCTAATTAATATTGGCAATTTAGATTTGAGTATTCTTAGAACGTCCCTTCCTGACATCGGTTCGTTCCAGTAACGCGTCTTGTTCTATTATTTTTCACAATACCTACGTAGGTTTCCCTGATGTGGGTTGAATACTTCCGGATTGTAAACTTGTTTACGAAGACGCTCTTGGGCTGACTTCGACCAAAAATTACCTAAAGATGCCTTTTCAAATTCGACAAAAGTTTGGCAATTATCTGCCATACCCATTGCCCAGAGAGCAGCGTCTCCCGTTATGAAAGAAACGACAAACAGCACCTTTCGCCGTTCACTCCATGAGTTAGGTAACACATTACGAAAACTTTCAATAAAAATAACAGGAAGTGTTGTCTTTTTCTCTTCAGAAAACGTTTGGAATTGGCGGTGCTTCAATAACGTCTCTTCATTTTCGTACCGCGGCAGCTCACTGCAGGGGCACGATAATATGATTTCCACAGCACGAGCTGTGGGAAACAGCTGGGATGTTAACAACATTCTCACAATGCTTGTTTTGAATTGACCTGTTTCCTTACTGATAGTTGTTACAAGCACTAACATTTTGTACTATAATGCCGCATACCTTTACGTTATTCTATGCCCCCGTTCCCTGCATTTGCAAAACACGCATCTTACGTGGGAGAGAATCGCAGTGTTCGTTCTCGTCATTTGATGGATTAATATTTAAACGCTGTTGCGTAGCAACTACCTCTGTCTCTATTTTCTGTTCAGAGTTGGTAGTTAAATCGTCTACCGTCTTTACTATGCTCTTAAAACTCTTTACTAACCATTCAAGAGCTTCGCTCAAGCTTTTAAGTATCTCGTGAAGTGTGTTCACTTTCTGAGGTAAGTTCAGTGCTTTACTGACCACTTCATCTACCATTATCTTCATCTTTTTCGTCTCCTCAGAGATCTGCTCCATCATACGTTCGTCGTGCGCATCAGGTACTTTATTCAATTCCTCTGCAAAGCATCATTCTCTCTCTCTCTTTTTCTGTTTCCTTTCCTCTCCGCCTAAACGCTCCTTTTCTTCGCGTTCCTTCACTCTAATTCGATCTTTCTCTTCACATTCCTTCTTGCTATACTTAATAGTTTCCTTTACAGATTCCTACAAAAGCCTATCTTTCTCCTCTCTTATCCGTTCTCTCTCTTCCTCTTTCTCATCAAATTTGGCAAAGAGTAAGATTAAAAACTCCCCTACGGCTGGAATTGACATAGCATTTGTAGTCCGTCTTGTAAATGAGTTACTTTCAGTTAAGGTACCTGATTTGCTATTAGTTTGCTGGATACTTATAGCAGAACCTATCGTTTCATGTGCTTAATGAAATTTTGAGTCTTACACGTTATGATTTACATCTGTCTCTCCTGGCTCCAAATTATGGATCTCAGAATCAACTTCATCACTTTCGTGAAATGGTCTTCCGCGATTATTATTTGTATCCTCAACATTTCCTACGTCGTCTCCTTCCACACGTGCCACTTTCGTAGGTCGCCCGTATCTACACGGTACACACAATATATCATTAATCATTGGCTCTAGTTTCTGTATATCACTTACTCCAAAAGCCAAAAATTAATTGCAATCACCTTTAAAAACTTTACCCAGAAAATACAACACTTGATCTGCATAGAGTGTAGTAACATCCTTCAAGAATGATATGACGTCCACGCTGAAATACTGAAATATATGCTCCCAATTTACTAATTGCTTAAGAAGCAACACTTCAGTAGCACACCCTCGTGTCCTTAACTTGACAGGTAGCAGACAAGTCTGCAGTTTAACTGCTAGGTTGAGTTCTCAGATTCCTTCTCTGTACGTCTCTCCTTTATGCAGCAATATACATATACTTGCTCGTCGTTATTGGTTGTTGAGTACATGAAAGAAAAATACCATAACACAAATATTGTGTTCTGGTACATACTAATATCTCATGTGCCGTACGTTTCGGCGCCAAATGCGGTGCGTACCGTGTCGTGTCTTGTAGAATGTCTGTTTGCATGAATCGTGCTGTTGTAATAATGTATTGTAAATATATGCACATGCTGTGAAATGTATCGTACGAATCTGATAAAACTTGTATGTGTACAGTAAATCTTAGGATGTGGGCCTAGTTTAATATTGTTTAAGTAATATGTTACGTGAAACTTTCAGAATATGCACTGAAAACAATCTGCGGGGAACTTGAATGTATTATAATGCTAGCTTTATTCCCGAAACATCCTTCAAATTGAAGCAGCAAACATGTACGTAATAGCAGTTCTCTTTGGTGAGAAGATTCTGTCTATTGTTCATCTGATTTATCAGAATGTAGATCTCAGCTACAAACAGAAACTACAACTACACATTATTAAACTGTGTTTGGTGGATAGAGCTATAAGTTCCGGCTAGTAAGCTCTCAGGGTGATCTTTTCACTAAATACCAAATGTAGTTCTTTAATAAAATATTCAGCTATCATGCGTGACGTCCTAGCGGGAACAACTGTATGTATCATTTCATGATATTTCATTGACAAAACGCCGTCTTTGTCACAGATTCTATCAGGACACATAAGGAGGATGTTTTTACGTAAAAGTTCTTGAAATTAAGCAAGATATCGATCTACAGTGGAGTATTTTTAATAGTTTTTAACTAAATCTGAGTTGAGTATTATTAATCAATCCAGAAATATAGCGAAATAACGTTATCGATCTTAAGATGGTCGACAACTATGTGAATAGCATCTGCGGCTCTAGCGCGGTATTTAAGATATTCACAGACACTTCTTAAAGCGGTTAGCAAATACTACAATAAGAGAGTACAAAATTAGTTGAAATTTCATCTATTGTTTAAATTACCAAATTACATTTACAGCAATTACGTCTGGCTTCCGGAACGCTCAAGGTACAACGTCGATAATCGAAGACGAAGAAGAAGAAGTGAGAACAAAAAAAGTCATCACAGCATTTGTTCTAAGAATGACAATGGTCATAGATATTATTGTCCCGTGTAACTGTTCTTTGCAGGCCATGACATATTTAATCAATATTTTTCGTAATATTTTTGTAAGGAAATTGCTCCCTTATCCGTTTTTGACAATTTATGACGCGTAACGAAGTTTTTCGTGGTAAATGAAGTTCAATTTCATGATAATGTCTGATCCAGGAGGCAAGCAGTACGCAGTACAATTTTCGGACACTGCGGAATACCAATCATTAAGAAACTTCAAAGATAACCAGGAGAAAATTAGTCAGGAAAAAAAGCGTTACAGGAAAATTGTTGTTTTTTGTGGTCTTCAGTCCTGAGACTGGTTTGATGCTGCTCTCCATGCTACTCTATCCTGTGCAAGCGTCTTCATCTCCCACAACCTACTACAACCTATATCCTTCTGAATCTGCTTAGTGTATTCATCTCTTGGTCTCCTTCTAGGATTTTTACCCTCCACGCTGCCCTCCAATGCTAAATTTGTGATCCCCTGATGCCTCAGAACATGTCCTATCAACCGGTCCCTTCTTCTAGTCAAGTTGTGCCACAAACTCCTCTTCTCCCCATGTCTATTCAATACCTCCTCATTAGTTATGTGATCTACCCATCTAATCTTCAGCATTCTTCTGTAGCACCACATTTCGAAAGCTTCTATTCTCTTCTTGTCCAAACTATTTACCGTCCATGTCTCACTTCCATACATGGCTACACTCCATACAAATACTTTCAGAAACGACTTTCTCACACTTAAATCTATACTCGATGTTAACAAATTTCTCTTCTTCAGAAACTCTTTCCTTGCAATTGCCAGTCTACGTTTTATAACCTCTCTACTTCGACCATCATCAGTTATTTTGCTCCCCTCAGCATCACCCGACTTAAATCGACTATATTCCATTATCCTCGTTTTGCTTTTGTTGATGTTCATCTTGTATCCGCCTTTCAAGACACTGTCCATTCCGTTCAACTGCTCTTCCATTCATTTGCTGTCTCTGACAGAATTACAATGTCATCGGCGAACCTCAAAGTTTTTATTTTTTCTCCATGGATTTTAATACCTACTCCGAATTTTTCTTTTCTTTCCTTTACTGCTTGCTCAATATACAGATTGAATCACATCGGGGAGAGGCTATAACCCTGTTTCACTCCCTTCCCAACCACTGCTTCCCTTTCGTGCCCCTTGACGCTTATAACTGCCATCTGGTTTCTGTACAAATTGAAAATAGCCTTCCGCTCCCTGTATTTTACCCCTGCCACCTTTAGAATTTGAAAGAGAGTATTCCAGTCAACATTGTCAAAAGCTTTCTCTAGGTCTACAAATGCTAGAAACAAAAGTTTGCCTTTCCTTAATCTTTCTTCTAAGGTAAGT
This sequence comes from Schistocerca americana, assembly GCF_021461395.2. NCBI lineage: Eukaryota > Metazoa > Arthropoda > Insecta > Orthoptera > Acrididae > Schistocerca > Schistocerca americana. The sequence continues at coordinate 382,435,346 of NC_060123.1, read as the reverse complement.
CGTAAGGTCATTATTGCCTCACGTGTTCCAACATTTCTACGGAATCCAAACTGATCTTCCCGGAGGCCGTTTTTACCAGTTTTTCCATTCTTCTGTAAAGAATTCGCGTTAGTATTTTGCAGCTGTGACTTATTAAACTGATAGTTCGATAATTTTCACATCTGTCAACACCTGCTCTCTTTAGGATTGGAATTATTATATTCTTCTTGAAGTCTGAGGGTATTTCGCCTGTCTCATACATCTTGTTCACCAGATGGTAGAGTTTTGTCAGTACTGGCTCTCCCAAGGCCATCAGTAGTTCTAATGGACTGTAGTTTACTCCCGTCAAACTCTTCACGCAGTATCGTATCTCTCATTTCATCTTCATCTACAGCCTCTCTCAATTTCCATAATATTGTCCTCAAGTACATCGCCCTTGTATAGACCCTCTATATACACCTTCCACCTTTCTGCTTTCCCTTCTTTGCTTGGAACTGGGTTTCCATCTGAGCTCTTGATATTCGTACAAGTGGCTCTCTTCTCTCCTGTAGGCAGTATCTATCTTGCCCCTAGTGAGATAAGCCTGTACATCCTCACTATGTCCTCTAGCCATCCCTGCTTATCCATGTTGCACTTCCTGTCGATCTCATTTTTAAGACGTTTGTATTTCTGTTTACCTGCTTCATTTACAGCATTTTTGTATTTTCTCCTTTCAACAATTAAATTCAATATAACTTCTGTTACCCAAGGATTTCTACTAACCCTCATGTTTTTACCTACTTGATCCTCTGCTGTCTTCATTATTTCATCCCTCAAAGCTATCCATTCTTCTTCTACTCTATTTCTTTCCCCCATACCTGACAATTGTTCCCTTATGCTCTCCCTGAAACTCTGTATAACCTCTGGTTGAGTCAATTTACCCAGGTCCCGTCTCCTCAAATTCCCACCTTTTTGCAGTTTCTTCAATTTTAATCCACAGTTCATATCCAATAGATTGTGGTCAGAGGCCACATCTGCCCCTGGAAATGTTTTACAGTTTAAAACCTGGTTCCTAAATCTCTGTCTTACAATTATATAACCTATCTGATACTCTCTAGTATCTCCAAGGATTCTTCCATGTATACAACCTTCTTTCATGATCCTTGAACCAAGCGTTAGCTATGATTACTTTATGCTCTGTGCAACATTCTACCAGACGGCTTCCTCTTTCATTTCTTCCCCCCAATCCATATTCACCTACTATGTTTCCTTCTTTCCTTATCCTACTCTCGAATTCCAGTCACCTGAATAATTTCTTTTATCTCATCATACTTTTCATTAATTTCTTCATCATCTGCAGAGCTAGTTGGCATATGAACTTGTACTACTGTAGTAGGTATGGGCTTCGTGTCTATCTTGGCCACAATAATGCGTTCACTATGCTGTTTGTAGTAGCTTACCCGCACTCCTATTCTTTTATTCGTTATTAAACGTACTCTTGCAATACCCCTATTTGATTTTGTATTTATAACCCTGTATTCAGCTGGCCAAAAGTATTGTTCCTCGTGCCACCGAACTTCACTAATTCCCATTATATGTAACTTTAACCTATCCATTTCCCTTTTTAAATTTTCTAACCTACCTGCCCGTTTAAGGGATCTGACATTCCACGCTCCGATCCGTAGAACGCCAGTTTTCTTTCTCCTTTAACGGCGTCCTCTTGAGTAGTCCCCGCCCGGAGATCCGAATGAGGGACTATTTTACCTCCGGAATATTTTACCCAAGAGAAAGCCATCATCATTTAACCATACAGTAAAGTTGCGTGCCCTCCGGAAACATTACGGCTGTAGTTTGCCCTTGCTTTCAGCCGTTCACAGTACAAACACAGCAAGGCCGTTTTGGTTAGTGGTACAAGGCCAGATCAGTCAATCATCCCGACTGTTGCCCCTGCAACTACTGAAAAGGCTGCTGCCGCTCTTGAGGAACCACACGTTTGTCTGGCCTCTCAACAGATAACTCTCTGTTGTGGTTGCACCTACCTGTATCGCTGACACGCAAAACACAGGAACACTAAAAATTAAAACGCCATAGGCCGCGTGGGGTAGCCAAGTGATCTAGGGCACCTTGTCACGATCCGCGCGGCTCCCCCCGTCGGAGGTTCGAGTCCTCCTTTGGGCGTGTGTGTGTGTGTGTGTGTTGTCTTTAGCGTAAGTTAATTTAAGAAGTGTGTAAACTTAGGGACCGATGACCGCAGTAGTTTGATCCCACAAGACCTTACCGCAAATTTATATAAATATAAGAGGTCGTGCGTTTTAGAAGAAAGCGTATTCGCGACGACGAAAACCAGGAACTAGTCAGCATACATTCATATTTAGGAAACTTTGGTGACCATGCAAATTTCTGGTGCTCAGGTGGTTTTTCAGGAGTACTGTGCTACACATGCAGATACGACAATGAAGCGCCGATGTTTTGTAATACAGAACTACCTAGTTCACACAGAAACAGTAATTTTAATTACAAACACTTTTTGACAGTATGTAAAGTCAAAGTCTTCAGGAATTACAGTAACGAAATTCACACCCAAGCTTGGGTTGATAGGCTCCTATACTCTATGCCACCAAACTGGCCACTTGAACACATATTAGAATTTCTCAGTGGTTATTTGGAAAATGAAACTGCAGAAAGATAGAGCTCAATAGTTAGACATTGCCAAAGCGTAAATGATTTCAACCGACCATTTTTGGCAGTCTGCTAGTCTCAGGCCTCACAAGATCGAGTAAAACATAGCATTATAACATTGTGCAACTTTGATCAGTATGACTTTTGTAGCCTGGCAAAATATTTTCAAAACATGGTACGCGGAAATCAGCACCTATCAAACCCATTTAGTGTAGTGTCTCACTTCAAAATGTCACACTGTGACATGGGAGAGAGAAAATCATCAAGCTGTATGGATATCTCACAATGAAGAAATGAGAGTTTGGGGCGGCTTTGCCAACCATTATTGCACCTAAAGTAAAGATCCAAACTTCACCTGTTCACCTCACTCACAGAAAGCTGCATGCCTGCAAGACATACAAATGAACATTGCTGTGTAGTATGATTCAGGTGCGCTTAAGACTCGTTACTATTTCACAGCCTTCAGACAGACATTACTAAGTGATTGAAAAGGCTTTGCAGACGTATTTTTTACTAACTCATGCAATGTCTGAGGTCGGAGGCGACTAACGTCTCTAATCATATTATATTTCCACGGATTTTGCACCGTTCCCTCTGTCAGTCATCCATATTACATAAGCAGACAATAATTAGAAGTTAATAAACACACTCATTCTCAAGCTCTAAACAACCGAGTAGCATGTGTCATCTGTGGTACTTATTTCCTTCGGCAGCGTAATATTGTTTCTTCTCCCTGTAAGATATTGGAAAATGATGAGTTCAAGTCAAATTAATATAAATACAAATTATCTACCCTAAATCAGTTGTAAGAAAAATTAATTCAGTTGCACAAGAAAATATACAGAATTTCATGAAGACCTGGGAAATGAATCATCCTATCGCCCCTCCACAATTATAAACTTGGAGATACTTTACAGTTACGAAGTCACACTGATAGAACATACCACTAAACACACACACAAATGGCATCTGGACTGACTGAAGCATAAAGGTGCTGCGAGGTTACACCAGAGTGACGGTCGCCCTTCATGCGGCGCTTGATGTAAGAGCGGCAGCGGATGACTCTGGTCCACTATCTGGTCCACGTGACCATCAGCAAGGCAGCTGGGCTGTTGGTATCACCTCGACCAGGTAACAACTGGATGTGTGGCACTGTCAGGAGTGATAGATATGACATCTGGTGGGAGGGAATGAGACACCGGTGTTGTTGTGTGGAGCCCAACATCTCCAAATCAGCTAGTGATGTGTCTGCCTCTGTCTAGTCTTTAGATTCAGTAACTGAGAGTGAGAAGTCTTCCCTTGGTTTAGACGCTGAAACAGCGAAAATTTGTTGTGCAACCCATCTCCTACTGTGGAAATCTTCTCTCACACTGTCTCGGAGTGTATCCTGTGATGTCTCAGCTATCGCCAGCACCCGTGTGCCTCATAGTACATGACTGCAGGAGCAACTCGTCAAGATCTTGGACACCTAGATCTGCACGCCATCTGCAGAGGGAGCGTTGCACCTGGAGAGATCTCTCTAGGCCCTGTTATGACGTCAGTTCGTCTGTGGGTCCTTCGAAGGTGTGCCGTGACGTCAAGGATGAACCTCCAGTCTGGCAGCCCCATTCACAACCCCTCGTTGAGTGGTTGCTTTCGGGTGTCATTTACTCGGCGTCAGCCCGTCTGCCAGGTTGTTGATGATGTGGCGTGTCATCACAGGTGGCCCACCCTTCTGCGGCGGGCTGCTTCCATTCACAGCAACCCGGGTCAGGGCAATTTACGGCAGCCGTGACTCTGCTTTCACCTTCGCTGGGCTGCAAAGGCGGCAGGTAGACGCTAACTGTCCCTGAATTCATTCAGCGTTCACGACCGCCCCTCCACTCGGCAGGTGTCCGGGCCACACTGACACAGGTATTCTCCTTCATTCTGCCATATGATCGTTGTCGCCGGCCGCTGGGTGTTGCCTCTTGATGTCGCACAGGATCATCGATAGGGTTGGACAGCTACCAAAATCTGTACAGTGCTCTTAGTATGTTTCAGTGCCAATGTTTTACATCGACCTTTGTACATAGTTGAATAAAGCAACAACCCAAAAATAAGCTCTTTCAATATATGCAGTATGAGCACATATATAATTATTTGAGTGATCTCAATTTAAAAAAACGGAGAGAAGAAATACGTATTATATTCTTGACAGACATATCTTTAACAGTTACAATTGGCTTAAAAATATGGCGTGAAATGTCTCAGGTCTGTGCGTGAGATTTGTGTTAATACCATTCCACTATGATAAGCAGGCTCTGTGTCCACTCTTCACCAAACATGCTCCTTCCACACAAAATATAGTATTCGCTTATTTTCCTTACTCAACATTTGCCAGCTATACCTCGAAGACCTCTCTAGTCATAGATTATGACGTCTACTCCTCCTGTTCCTAGTACTTGCAGGGCGTTGTCATCCAATGCAAAAGTGGCCTGAAACCACACTCCAATTCGTCCGCATACATGGTCCGTCTCATGACACCTGCTCCTGCATTCACATATCTGGAACTTACAAACATCATTGCATTATTTGTTACAAAAAACCTGGAATATCCTCTAGTTGGATCGCCACTGTAATAAAATACAAGAAGGTAAATTAGTTCTCCGATGTAGGTTGATCCTCATCCTCACCAACGGTCCCTTTCTACTAGTACCCTCCTTTTCCTGAACCTGAGGTACGCCACACCACCGTGAATAGAATCCCAACAGACTTTGCGCCTCCAGCACCTAATGTGTGAGCAGCTACTACAATCCATAACACACCCGAAATTTGAGGGAAGCATGCGCAGTGGCATGACCGCAATCTGATCATCGCTAAAAGGCGAAAAGCAATGTACACTCGCCTCTTGGGCAGTGCGTAAGATACAACGGAAACTGGACAGAAGTACTCTCACAGGCCATAGCGATATTCAGGAAGAAACTATTACGAAAAATGTAAAGCGTAATTTAATGTTCAAAATGCGGCCGTTTCTTGACTAACATTCTTATACTCCTTGCAGCGAGATATTGGACAAGACGGTGCAGTCCGAAGACATAATGGCCATATGCCGGCTGGGCCCTGAGTGTAGCTCAGTCAACGTGCAGAGGCTATTACGCCACTAAAATAAGTGTCAGTTAATACGAGGGACTGTCATTTAGGACTTATCAGGAATTTGTTGATGCGTTCCTGGGGATCTACTGGTCAAAGGAAACGCAAGACAGGATTAACAGGGAAATAATATTTTGTCCCGAACTGGAAGTGTCCGGGCAAAGGAGCGCAACCAAATTTTTTGATGATTTACTCAAGAAGAATTAATTTTTAGATAGTCCATACAGCAAAGGAGAAATCATCAAATTTGGTTTTTCCAAATTGCCTGTTAGGTATCAACAGACACTTGTCGGCAAGTGTGGATCTGACATAGAAGCATTCAAGAGTCTATTGCGCGAACTCGAAGCAGTCTTCGATAAACAAGACGCAAAGGACAGGAAGAAGGCGCTAAATAACAAATACCACGGGCCAGCAAGGGCAGACGACAACAGATCGCATAATCGCGTTCATCAGTTAGGAAACCAGGGTTACGGAAATCAAGGTTACGCTAGTCAAGGTTATGGAAACCAGAGACACGGAAACCAGAACGTCAGGGAACAGGGTCATGCTAGACAAGGAATCTGGGAGAGGAGGAATAACGAACGGCAAAGCGACCGTAATTGGAGAGAGCGAAACCAAGGACCACAGGAGAACCAGGGGATTTAAATTAGACCTGCAAATCCTAATGCACGTCAGAGGAGGGGGAGTCTGACAAGTGATTGGCGCTAGTCCATAGGACTCCACCACATCTCTCACACAAAGAAGTTCGTGGAATAATGGTAGTTTAAGTGGTGTACATAGTAGAATAGGCAAATATGTGAACCTTTCTTCGGGGAACAATAATTGTTGCATTAATAGATTAAGATTGTTAAAGTATTAACACGCTGCGTTTTCTCGCATAAGAATTTACTGCTGTTAACTTTTTTTTGTCTATGTTCGCGATCTCCTCTGTCGTTGCGATTAGAGGCACTACCTTTCCATGAGCAATGTTTTTGTGCTTTCCTATCTGGTGTCCATGTTAAGGGATAAAGATGAGTGACGAGATGTCGCACAAACGGGCGCATACAAGAACGTGCTCTTAGAAGCGTTCTGAGAAGTTGTGATACGCTCCATAGCGTCCACAACCAGTTCGTGAGACGTTCATACCAATGCTTGCAGGCACGCGTCAGTGCACTGCAAGATTGTGGTATATTGCGTGATTTCGAGGATGAATATGGGCAGTATAGTTTTTGCAGAGCTGCGCCAGCATCGTTGTCTTGCAAGTCGGGGTGAACCTGTGAGCGTTTGACTCCAATGGTGCCCTAGACGATAGAAATGCGGGCATAAAGCCTACCATGCCAATGTGCTGGTTGGGGATTTAGCGTGCTGCTCGTGACTGTCACAGATGAATAACCAAAGAATTATACTTGGAGATTCGTGACATACTCTGTAGCTGGCGTGTCTTGGGCGACTGAATCCGCAACAGGAACCAGTCCTGGCTTGGTCATATTACATTGCCTCTGGAAAGGTGTGCTTTGATCGCGAAAACCGCATCACATAGAGAAGGAAGTTGCAACTATAAATTTATTGTCGTGTATAGCTATGGCTAACCCAGTCTCTGGAGTTTCAGTGAGGCGTAATGAAAACTCGGAGGTCAGTCACATCACTGTCGTCAATAGCGGCCAGCAGCGAGACATCTCAACGTAACAGGAATTATGTAAGAGTATTGTATAAGGTAAACAAACAGAAAAGAAGGTACGATATACTAGGATAAGTTAACTGTAGGATTTAACAATAACTAGATTAATAATTGTGGGGGTTTTCTACCACAAGTGTTTGGCGCGCACCTGTTGGGATGTTATTTTCAGGTTATCAAATCACAAACCCAAAATGGAGGGACGACCGGCGAGTAAACGTAAAATAGTTGCTTGTTCTTTATAAGCTCAGTAAAACTTCAACCTGCATATTAACATAATTTATTCAAAAGACATAGAATGTAGATCGTTGGCAAATGGTAGTTAATTCTTGAGCATGTCTACTGTCGATCTGTGTAATTAATAGTAATATTAGTGCGGGCCCACACATTTAGCTGTTCATCCAGTGTAGCGTCACAAACCATGTACAGTAGTGAGACCGGTCTCTACACAAATATCAAGATAAATTATTTCCATGTCTAAATTTGATACACCAAGATTTTGTTATAATGATGGCCATAGATTAATAACTATAAAAGTAAAATAAGAGTGTCTGAAATGACATACCATCAATGTGTCGTTATGTAAATTTATTATAATATAGAAGGTCATGGGAGAAAGTTAGGCATAAGATTTTTGTCAGAACTGTGCAGATGACAGGTATCGTGGCAATGCAGAAGCCAGCCAGTGCAAAAACAACAGGTCTTCGGCTACCTGCAAGAAGGCGAGCGTCCGGTCCTGCAAGCTGATAGTCACCGGGCCGTATACCTGAGGGAATAGGCGGGCTCCTCGCCATGCCACAAGCGAAAGTGAGGCTGGCCGTTGACACTGACACGCGACCCACAAGCGACAGCCTGCTAGCTCTCCGGACGTGGCAGCCGTTTGGAGGGATTCCCTGCGGCAGACCACGTTGTCGTGAGCACACGAAGAAGATCACATATCGTGTCAGAGCCTGCGCCTCATGTGCCTCAGGACAGAAAGGGACGCTATATGCTCACCTGTTTGGGTTTTTACAACTCACTAGCATTGGCCAATCTGCATACACATAGCAGTATCGTGCCACACTAACAAATGTATGGTCTCATTTCAAACTTCTCCTCTCTATTAGAGAGCAGTTTTAGCAATCGTCGTTCCTAGTTCGATCCTGTATGGATGACCTCACACACTTGTGGAGTCACTTCACGTGCCATCATCCCTCGTCGAACTGCAATATTGGGAAACGTAAAGTACTGTCCAGCGAGAGAAGAGACCTAGACTAGTGATGTATCCCAACAAGTAGACCTCAGAGACAATTAATCGATGTGAGGAGAGCCTATCACTGTGTCTTCCTACCGTACTGCCGTGATCTTGTGCGTGGGTCTTGGTGCAATCTCAACAGAGTACTGCAGATGCTCCAGCACACCCTATTGCCGTTGCAACAACGTAGCAACAACACCCGACATTTAACCCTATGTGATGTCAGTCCTGTGGAATTTGTGAAGTGTTTCGAATATTTTTAACAATGTGATTTAGTGCTCATTCTCAGCACAGTCGTGAACTTTGTGCAATGTGCACGCACAACTTCATGCACCATGAACCTTGTTTTTTTTCTTAAATTTCTTTCTCTAGTGTTGTTTTTGTAATGTATGTTATACCTTGTATGTGTTTGTGTTTTACACTGTAATTCTTATTACAAATTACTGTATTGTTCTCCACACCGTGTTTTTTTGTATTTTGTATTTATTGTTGTGTGTATACAAACAGTGTGCCTGAAGTCCCCATAAACTGAAGCAGATACCACCACTGACATTGTGAATGGACCATCAGTTCAGGGAAAATTTTGTAAAGGTTATTCTTGCTGCAGGGAGACAGAATGAATTGGAGGTTGTAATTAAATTCTGAAAGCTCACAAAGCGATTGTTAACTTAAATAGTATCATGTGTGAGTGAGTTCAGGCTAGTTTAATGATTAAAATTGTCGTAACATCTTGGGCATTTAATTGCAGAGCACTCCAACTCTGATTGTAAAGAATAAATTGCTACATATTCGGCTCACATGCCCGGGCCATATTTAGAGAGTGAATGTCTGTGTGAATCGGTGTTTGGAAGGGCCTCCCTGGGTATGGATGTGTGATGTGAGTGTTAGTGTTCCATATTAAGAAGGTGAAGTTGGCTACATCATAAATAATCCCCCCTCTATGAGCTGCATTTTTCAGTTGCAGTGATTTTCTTTATAGAGTGCGGCATGTGCAGCCAGTTTGTGAGATTGTTCTTGGGCGATTGACTAACTACCTTGCTTCTAAGTGAGCCAACCGCTCACCAATTACAATCTAAAATGGCGTAGGGCCTATGAGAGGTGGCATGAGCCTCCTCTCATATTTCTATCTTACGATTTTCCTCTCTAATTGCATGCAGTGAAAAGTCGCTATTCCTTCACACGCGGACATCCCACGCAGTGTCTCTCGTCACCCAGGTGGTCCGGTGACAGGCGGGCTCTGCTGATCTGAAAAGGGTTAAGCCGACGGGTGTGAGGAAGTCGAGTGAATGCTTTGCAGACGCCGACATTGTCAAAAGACACGCTCAGAGGGGTCTGAAGTAGCGGCTGGGCTACAGGTTCCGTTACTTCGCAGAAACTTAGCGAAAACACATTCTGGCGGGCTACCAGCGAGGCGTGGGAATGACTTGTGTACCCAGGCAGTTGTGGCGGGAAAATTCCCGCGCTTTCTGCAAAATAGTAACTGTGATTGGCTTGCTCAGGGCATAGCTCCGTGACGTAGCAAAATCAGCGCAGAAATTGGCGCCAAGAATCTCCATTGGTGGAATGGTAGTGCTCCGGCAATAGAGTGGAATTTTCCGCCGGTTTTCGAGTTGCTGATTGGAACGTTTAACCACGGCCACTGTCGTGGGGGCGGGAATGTTGTGTGTTCGGCCTGTACGGGCGCTCTAGGTAGTCGGCTCTCTCCTTTCGGTCGAGGACGTCGAAGCAACCAGCCATCGCCTCCGGTACGCCAATTCGTGTTCTTGCAGTTAAGAAGGCAGATTGGTAAGGTATGTCCGCAGCACCGGCAGACAGGGATTTTCCTAGGTGATAATCAGAGCTCAGCAGAGTGCGCCTGTTCGTCTTTTTCTAACTTTGTTCTGTCTTGGGTGGCAGCAATTAATATTGGGTTGGCTATGTGTTTTCTCTTAAGATTTGAGTTGCAAGGAATTGGCTCCACATACCACTACGACATAATCCTCACAATCTAGTTTAGGGACAATTTCACATTCACAGCGTTTGTTTGAGTGTCCAATTTGAGCCAATTTGATCTATTGTAAATGTTTCACGTGTTTTTGTTTATTATTTTGTGTTTAGTCTTAATAAATCATATTGTTAATTTGGACAGAACTTTCATTCTGTTAACCGGTAGAGCAACCCTATCATTCCTCACTATGTTAATGAAACCTTCGTTTATTTAACTTATTTATCAAATTAAATTATTGCAGGTGCCAAACTCTCTTCTACTCCACTGGCAGGGTTGATTAGAGTCAGTTCGCGTATTTTTTTTAATCCTTGTGCAACAGCAAATGTCGGAGTTAGAATAGGGGGGGGGCTTAGAACATCATTTACATATGTAGATTCTAGAAGAATTTAGTGTTAAATACACTGCTAGCCCCGGCACCTCGCAAAGTGACACAGAACTGAATGAAAATGCAAACAAGCAACACACAGAAATATCAAATCATCAATGTATTTTCCACCACCAATTGTGGTTAGCGAAACTTATTTACCTCAATGCACCAACTGAAATTCAACATGGGAAAACTGAATCTTGTAGTGGAAATAACATCTGATGGTCACAGAAAATGCTGTCAGTTGAGGCTCCTGACGGCGGTCGTCATATTGCAAGGCTACACTGGACGTGCTGTCCACTGTAAGTTTACGCTTTGGTAACAATAACATTAACCAGTAAGCCTTCCACTTGACTCCCTGGCGCATGCATATGCTAAATTGATATTTTCCCTTTGATTGTGTTTGTAGTTGTTAGCCTGTACTGGAGCTTATCACGTTTATCAGACTCTATATGAAATAGAATGCTGAAATAATATTATTGAAATGGTGGCCCTGTCATTATTTTAGTCAATTATTGATGGATGATTAATATCAACCCGGGATTGATCTTTTATAAACGTTATGGTACAGCTTTATTGATTAAAAATTGGACAAACAATACATGTTAAGCGAGATGAGAAATAAAACGCAAACAGTTTGCTACAGAAATAGACGCAACAAGTAGTTAACACTCCACTTGGTGGTGACTGATTGGCAAAGACTAAGCTTTGTATGACTGAACTATTCACTTTGGCTAAAAACATGATAACGCAAACTGAAATCATCTACCACTTAAAAGGCTTTGATGGATTTATACTACGCTGAACTTATTCTGCGGTGGTTCAGCTGAGAACAAGTAGCGATACTGTGATCTTGTTTGCGCTAACAAGTCGGAGCAGCAATACTGTACCCATGTCTTGATGTGTAGTGCTGTCTCAGGCGATGGTCGTGGTCATGCGTCTGCAGAGCAGCGATATGGAGCGCCTGTATTCGTGTTCGTGGAACAAAACATCCAAATTCGCGGCTGGTGATCTGTTAGACGGATCGCAATTACTCGCCAATGAAGCCCTGAAATCTCGTCAGATTTCAGTGTACGACACACCTATTTTCCGGTCATACCACTGATAAATTCGGCTCAGTGCGCACAAGGAGAGCAAATGTCGAGGCATCAGACCTATCATGAACAGCGAGTTGACCAAGATGTTGAGGTCTAAACTGTCTGCAGACCTAAGTTCTCAGCACATGTTCCCCATTCAAGACCAATGTTAGTGCAAAGCTGCGTTCAGGAGAAGTGTCCCAAGTGCAACGCAATCATAACAAGAGCAGAATCATCTCCAGACCAGAGTCTGAATCAGGAGACCCTCTCCAACCTGAGATCTGAGTCAGAAGACCAAGTTTATCCTCTCCTCACTTTCCCTCAACGCCCGGTAAACTTCACAAAAGCACTCACGCAACCATACCCCCCTCTAACTCGTCTGCTCTACCCATCTGCTAGTCCTAATCAAAGTTAACAATATCCTTCTCTTTTCTGGAGAAGCAGACAATCCCTGACTCGCAAATTCCCATGCAGAAAGGAGAAGACCTTGTGCTCCCAACTTGGTTTCCTTTCATTTTTTTCCACGCACACTTTAGGCAGCATGTTTCAAGTTTCCGTTAAAGTCTAAAGTAAACCACACATTTATCACAGATGTCATTATCTGGACAGCCTGAACGTTATAGCATGTCTGTCCATGGATGTCGGTTAAACCAAGTGAAGTGATTTTGTGTCCCAACATAGATCACTTAACGTCCATCACAAACGTTGCATTCATTCTAAAATTGTTTTGAAGTTCCGAGGCTTCCCAAAAAAGCTCTGCTGGCGGTGGGTTAATACCATGAGACGGCTCGGTCTATAGCGTCAGGTCCACCGTCAACATGGAAACTCACGAATTTTTATGGCCGCCGTCCCTGTTCACAAAGGACGTTTACGACACTGTCGGGAGGCCCTGCCCTGGCGACCTAGATTTCTCTCATGCCCCTGCCCCTGCCATGGCTAGAGACGACTCTCAGGTTGATCTAGGTAGGCAGCTTTTCCGCCTCTTTGGCCGCATGCGTTGTCTGCTTACTGGTGTGAGAAACTCTTAGGTCCAGAATTTTGTCTCTCGTAGGTTCTTCGAGACGTTTCCCTAATAGTTGCACGTGGCTTCCAAGGTCCACAGGCCCACTGTAAGGTTTACTGTTAAATGATAAAACTGACCACCTGTGCTCAACTCCAGAATAATAGCATTCAGAGGAGAGCCATCGCAAAGATCCTACATGCATTAACAACGTACGAGTTTTGTTTAAAAAGTTCTGGAACTTTGTTCACAAAATTTCTTCTACGCTTACTTTTTACTAATTGTGCATGGTCTTCTTCAAAGTGCTCTCCTCCACAACTGATACGGCGCTCCCAACGCCGTTTCCACTTCCAGGAGCAGTCTTATTACATCTCTTTCAGGATCGTGCGAAGCATTGCAAAATGGAAGGGTACAGTACCGCCCGACATTCAAAATAGGTACAACATTCTTCGTTATTCCTGTCAGAACAACATATTTTATTTAATAATAACTCAATTTCACTTAATACACCGAAGCCGGATACCAGTGTAGTAAAGAAGGACAATTTATTTATTTAATTGATCACATGTGCACTCCCACAAAACAAATCCCTACATCCAATTTGGTGAGATCTGTGAAATGAATGAATGTATGGTCGTCCGCTAACCGCCCATAGTAAATGTGCAATATATGATCATCTTTGAGACGGTCCTTTGGTCACCTTTGGTGGAACCAAAGAGATGAAATTTACCTGAGCTTTGAGCGCCTGAAATGTGGCTGACCAATACGGTAGCATGGTGCTCCCCCACCTCGGTGGAGATGCGAGATGACCTGAAGAACGGCCATGTTTCAGCTCTCTGGCCCTGGATCTCGTGTTGGTAAGACCTGTCTTAGGTGTGCTCCGTTAAGACAAAAGAGTGGAGAGAATGGTATGCCTGTGGAATACTTAAGAGTTGTTTGGAATAATTATTTCTCTATTCCAGGAACTTTTGGGGGAGGGGGGGGGGGGAGAACTAAATGACAGGCAGGTAATATTAAGGGGATCGTAGTAATCTGCAGGAGTGACCAACGGTCACAATGAAACCACGTGTAGCAATAAGTTGAAATACTTGCGAGTGCTAGTACTAAGTTGAAAATACTTCCGAGTGCTAAAGTTAAGCTGAATTATTAGCGTGTGCACTATAAGTTGGAAATATTTATGAGATGGCGTGTGCAGGACTTGAAATTAGAGACGAGCACTTCCACATGGTCAGTACTGTGTGAGTCTCAATCTGTGTATGAGAGAAAGGATAAAGAGAAGTACTCGTCAAAGGTATCAGTCAAGGACTCGTGCGTGTTACGAACATGATCTTAATATTACTTTGCTAGCTATGTTTCTGTGTGAGGCTAGATTCAAACTCTAATGCTCTGAGAGAGAAGCAAGGTGAGTTAGCCGTCTATCCAGCAACGCCACTTGGCTTGCATTGTACAGGAAGACGTGCATATATCCTCCAGAGTTCATAGTAGGAAAGAAAAGTTACGAAGTGTGGCAGTGTCGTGTGAAACTGGGATGAATACTAATTGAAGTGGGAAAGCTGAAAGTGAAGTGATTCTAACGTTGTGACTATTCTTTGTGATGTATTCTATGTTGCCAGTGTGATGTATTTCATGTAACTGAAGTGTGTGTGGTTTGCATGGGATAGTAGCAAGATAGGTACAGAGGCAGTGGGTTATGCATGTACCTTTTGGTACCGTTGGGTCTGGAGTAAATTATCGTGATGATGGGTGTGAGAGTCGAAGTGTGAGATATAGCAAAAGATCCACCATCCTATCCAGAAAGTGCACTGTAGCGTTAAATTATTACGAGACCATGAGATAGAGAATCACCGATGTAAAGCTATGCCCATTGGGCGGAGTTTCTCATGTGTAATTGTAGCATAAAATGTAAAGTTGTGTTTAAGTTATCTTTGAATCATAATAGAATTTATCGGAATAAAAAAGATAGTGAAAAGAAAAAGATTGGTGGCCTTGTTCTTCGAATAGTGTGTAGTGATGATATCCAGAATTTGTAATGTGTGCGCCATTCATAATCAAAGCGATGGCCACGTGTTGATCAAAGCCGATGGGTAAGAAAGGAAATGTGGTATTGCCAGAGCGTAGTGAACAGTCAGAGTTGTGTAAATTCCTAATATTCAAATGTGTGTTATCCGTTTCCGTTGCGTAATATTCAAACAGGAGAATAATTTGTAGCTTAATTGTGTGTACTATAGTTCATAATCAGTCATTGATGTTACTCGAGATAAAAAAAAGTCCACTCGCTTGGCGAACCACTCATCTTGCAGGCCTGACTGCTTGATACCACAGTATGAGCCAGGCGTGTGGGTGCCTCTCATAATTTTGACCCTGCCAGGATTGTGCTGTTAGAGTTTGCTGTTAAGATTTTTTTCTTTGATGGGATTTGTCAAGATTTTTGTGCATATTGTGATAGCGCTAAGAAGTAAAATTTTTGTTTGCAATTTCTTTCTGGATTGGTGAGTCCCTTTTATATTTTTTATGTAATTGGTTGCTACGTCGCCCAAGGCTGTAAGATCGTTGTATAAATTTTTTTTGCGTAATGTCCGTAGTAACTAGGTCGCTGTCGAAAAGTGTAGTCACCATGGAGAAGAGTGATTCTGGGGCGAACGTAGCAGGTGGCATAGTGGAGTAAGAAGTAGGTGGAGACCCTGGGTAAATGAGCGAGCACGGCAAACATTCAGAAGGGGCTGAATTGGTCAGCGGACCGCGGCTAGGTGATCCGTTAGGCGGCGGGCTTTGTCCACAACCAGAGGCTTTTCCCGACGACGCGGGCGAACCCGGACTAGGTCAGGTAGGCAATGAAAGTGTAGCTACCCTTAGCGAAGCAACGGTTTCTCAGGCGAACGAGGTGAGCGCACCGAAAGTAGCAAATGACAACGTGCTATTGCAGTTTTTACAGAGGATGGATAGAGATAATAAGGAGAGAGATGGGGAGAATAAAGAAAGATTGGAAGCGAATAACGAAAGATTGGAAGCGATGGATAAAGATAATAAGGAAAGATTGGAAGCGATAGATAAAGATAGTAAGGAAAGATTGGAGGCAATGGATAAGGGAAACACAGAGGCAATGAGGAAGCTACACTCAGTTATCGATGAGCGTCTCTCCGCAGTTAATAATTGGTTACATGAGGGGGAGAAGAATCTGGGTGCGTTGAAGGAAGTATGTGACGCCGTGAAAGAAAAAGCCAATAATTTGGAGGTACGAGTAATTGCAATAGAGAGTGATATTACACAACCTAGGGACGTGTTGCTGGAAGAGCGAATCAAAAAGGTAGTGGAGGACTGACTTGCAGATAAACAGGGGGCATTAGACAGCTTGGAGGCTCAAGCCACCCGGCAGGAAGTGGCGCTAAATAGACACAGGGATGAAGTTGCGGAGGTAGTGGTCAGAATGAACAAGATTAGTGCAGATGTAGAAATGATCAGTATAAGAAGCGAGACAGGCTCTGACAGTACGCAGCGAGAGATTTATGCCGACCAGGAGGAGATACAATCACTATTACAGTTTAAAGAGGTGCAATTACAAATAAATAGGAAACATAGGGAAGAACTAGCACAGTTGCAATTAGCGTGCAGTAGCGAAGGTGACACACAACCAGGTAGATGGCAGAAGAAGACTGAGATAAATTCAAGAAAAGGAAATAGGCAGAAAGAGGAAGACGAACTCAGAGAGTTAGAAGAACGGTTGTGTCGGATAAAACAGGTGGCAAACCCAACTGGGTATAGTCTAAGGTCGGAAAACAAAAATGCGGAAGAAGAACGTAGGAGGCATTTCGTGTCGGTACAAGCGTACACTCGTTTTCCGGATCCTGATAACTACCAACATCCATGCCTGTGGTTGTCTCAATTTCAAGATTCATTACCTTCATCGTGGGGACCGCTCCTCAAAATGAAGGTTACGTGTAACCAAATGAGGGACGAGGCTAGAGAGAAAATGCAGGAAGTTATTAAAGACTGTAGTAGCTACAAGAAATTTTGTGACAAGTTTTTAAATGAATGCTGGTCGAAAAGTAAGCAGGACCAGGTTAAGCAAAGCATATTGATGATGCCAAATTGTAACGAAGGTGGTATAAGAGATCCAGTGGCGTGCTATCAGGAAATGCTGAGACGAAATAGGTATTTGGATGTGCCATACGAACCTGGGGAGCTCATTAGGATCTGTGTAACGAAGTTGCCAGGGAATTGCGCAGAGATATAGTGATAGCAGGCAGAGGCGTAGAAGATTCCGCGTCATTTCAGCACTTGTTACAGGAACTGGGTAATGAGAGCAACATCGTGAACGGAGACACGACTCATAGTTCAGACAGAGTCGAGGATAGGAACAGCAGAAACTATCAGAATGACAGGAGAGCATGGAATCAGAGGAATGACGGAAATGGAAGATGGTGAGGAAATAGGGGACAGAATTCATCCGGATATCGACCGTCAAACCGGGAAAATAGAAGATGGGACAGAGATGGAAGAAGAAGGGAAAATGAAAATGATGGGCGACGAGGGGATAGGCAGCCATTGGGTTCACGACATTACAATCACTGTCACAGTGACGGAGGGGCAAAAGGTGACTACATGATAGAGGGATACAAGCCAGGACTATTAATGATGTAAATATTAGGTATATCGATTACGGAAAACTAAGGGAGAATCTGTTAGAGTAGGTAGGAGATGTGGGGAGTGAAGTCCACCCAATAATTAGCGTAGAAATAAGTAATGTAATCGTACCATGTGTCATAGACACAGGCAGTGTACAGAGTGTTTTGAGGGAAGATGTGTTTAAGTGTTATAGTCTTACAAAACCATGGCCAACGTTGCCATTGCAAAGGACAGCAGTGAGAGGGGCAGTTACAGGAAAGGGAATTGAGCAGAAGTTACAAGCGCAGGTAGACTTTGTGTGCCAGGCGAAGAGGTTTAGTACAGTGTTCATGACTGTGTCGTCCCTAACTGTTGAAGGGATATTAGGCGTAATTTTTTTGAACCAATATAAAGCAGTCTTTAACATGAGAAATCGGTCGATGGAGTTGAAACGAAATTCAGAGGAAATTACAATAAGATTCGACGATTGATTGTGTGATAATGATAACGCACACTTAGCATTATGTCTCGCGTTGAAGTCCGGTAGACAGGCACAGAATAAGGGGTGCGAACAAGAGAGGAAGGAAATTCATAAATGTTTGGAGGAGGAGATCAGGGAGAAAATGTGGCATTTACGAGGGACCACGGTCTACGGTGAATTGCAGAAAATTTTATACCAGAACAGGAATGTATTTATAAAATAATCATGATGCGGGTACAATAAGAAATTTTGTGTTTAGATTCAAGGTCAAGCCTCATAAACAGTTTAGGGAACAAGATTACCCGATACCTGTTGTGTACAAATGAATAGTAGAAGCTGAAATCGAAAGCATGCTAAAACAAGGGATTATCGAACCAGCATCCAGTCCGTACAACAGCCCCTTAGTCTGTGTTGAAAAAAAGGATGGGTCAGTTAGACTAGTTTTGGACGCAAGAAGGATTAATAAGATAATAGAGCCAGAGACAGATCGGCCATTGACACATGACGAATTGCTACAAATGTTTCACGATATCAGAGTTCTCAGCTCAGTTGATTTGAGTATGAGTTTCTGGCAGGTGGAGTTAGATACGGGGTGTAGAAAATACACAGCTTTCTTGTGCTAAGGGAAATCGTATCAATTCCGGAAACTACCATTTGGGTTAAATGTATCATCCGTGGCATTTACAGAGTGATAAATAATGAATGACCAGAACATTCCTGGATTTATCTCACCTTTAACTGTGTTCCTGGTAGACTGCATATATCGCTTCCTTTTAGGAATTCCTCGAACCTGTAGAGTGAAATAATACACAGCTTTCTTGTGCTAAGGGAAATCGTATCAATTCCGGAAACTACCATTTGGGTTAAATGTATCATCCGTGGCATTTACAGAGTGATAAATAATGAATGACCAGAACATTCCTGGATTTATCTCACCTTTAACTGTGTTCCTGGTAGACTGCATATATCGCTTCCTTTTAGGAATTCCTCGAACCTGTAGAGTGAACTACACTGAGATGGAGCCACTTGCCACACATTCGCAGTATATCGTCCTAGGTTGATGTCAGTACGTCTGCTGGAATAGGACTGATCATATTCAGATCTAGAACAGTAATCTGCTCTTCTGCATTGATCGACTTAACGCTGAAATATCTGAAGTTCCATAACACCAGGCGACGTACTTGTGTTACAGAGGGAGTCAGTTTAAGCCCCTGAGCCTTCCAGATGCTAGGAGAGGTGGGACTAAGATGAGGCATTTGATAAACGTCATGCTGCAAAATGTATTCCAGCCATGGACAGTGAAGGCAATGAAATCAACCTTGTCGGGTACATATTGTCAGCTTGTTACGCTTAGGACTGTCTCTTCACTGTGGTAGACAGTTGCGACTCCCAGTTGAGCTGGTCTTTTACATAATAGCTCACTTGACAACTGAAAATACATACTAAATAAGCTGAAAACAACTCCCCTACTTATACACGAGCCCAATGAAGTTACTTCGGCTACTCACATGACAGAATGGAATGGAAATGCTGGAAAGTGTAGTCTGTAAACTGAAAAGAGAGCAACACTTGTAGTGGGGGAATTTACTGCCCCAGAACAACACTACAGCTACCGTACAGGATGACTAAGAATCATTGTCCGTCTAGCAGCGTAGAGTGGAGTACAGACACTTACACAGAATACGTCCATATATTTTTTATTGTGTTAGTATTAGTAGTAATTCATATCTGTGTTCCACGCACTGCTAACGCACTTTGTGAAAATTAAAGACCCCTGGGCACGTCTGCACATTGCGATGGCAGTGGCTCATAAAGCAATCTGTGGAAAGGTCAATATAATTAGTGAAACGCCCTGAGGTGGCTTTTTCTAACGTAGTGCAGTAGAGATAATGGGGAACTGTCAACTTGCTCTTCAGTTGGAAGACTTATGCAGGACAGAAGTGCATGAACGTGATCCGGCGACCTACCTTCATTCACGCTTCATCTTTGGTAGAACAGACATATGCATTACGGAAAAAGGGGGTAGCCGCTCTCGACGTTTATGTCAGTGCGAATGGACAGATTTCCGAATTTCTACTGCAATCAGGATCTGCAAGTAGAGACTTTCATGGACAAGAGATTCCGCATTGCACCGTGTGATAAGTTAGAAATTCTCGTCTGTCTAGGACGGTGTTCGGATGGCCGAAGCGGTTAAGTCAGTTGCTCACGAGAACCAGTAAATCTGGACTCGAGTTCTAGTCCGGCACAAATTGTCAGCTTTCGCCATTGCATTACCACAGTACTCTCTACGGCTACCAGACGTTTTCCTGCCCAATCTATCCCTTCCCTTCTCTTCCCCTTACAACATTTCATGTTTACATGTATGTACCAGCCGCGTCATGACGAGTGATATCTGTTTTGTTAGACATGTCTCCGACAGATAAAACACCGTTAAAACACTGAATATAATAATCTTCCATTTTCTCATCCCCTGCGAGCTGGAAACTAATAGTTTTCTTTTGTACAGTAAAACATTTTTGCTTGAAGCCACGGTTCTCGAGCTATTCAAAAGACAGAGGGTAGAGTGACTTACAAGCGGCCCCCCTCCCCCCCTCCCAACTATCACTCCACGCTTAGAAAACTTCTGGACAGGATTTCTGGTGTGTTGTATGTGACATCTCCTCCTTTTACAGTAATAAACTTCAGATTACACGATGTTTTCCCCTGATTTTCCTTTGTTGACTGTTCTAAATTAGTCACCTCGCTCTGCTGTGCCGCCACGAGACACTACAGGTGATGAGTCTCTTAAATTCTCCTGAATGTCTTTGCTTCCGCGGCCAGTACATTATGAAAAATCCGTCGATGCTCATGTTCTTACGTGGTGTCTATGATTACAACTTGTCACAGACACTGAGAAACTGGAACAATTTGGCCATCCTGGTGGTGAATGCCATGGAGTTGCTGGCTTCTAAGAAAGCGTAAAATAATGAGTAGCACACATAGTGTTTGATAACGTCTTTCACTTTCTGCAATAACAGAAAGTCCTGGCGAGCTTTGAGACAGACTGGTTCGATATCCGCTATAACAACAGAGGCTAAAAGACAACGATTCCACTTCATAGGCAGAACAGAGCCGACAGACTAGCATCGAGGTTTCTGCAGAGTCCTTTAAGGCTGCGTTCACAGAGGCAGTGACACCAGTCGTCAGAAGCCGTCGTCAAAGGTCGCCCGATAACATCGGCCGACAGCTTGTTCACCATGCATTAATGTTCTGGAGTGGAATGGATACCACGGCGTCTCCTTGCTTGGAGAAAAGTGCTGCAGGGCTCCTTTTGCTATTAGAATGACGCCGAAAGCATGTAATGAGCTACAGTACATGTCTCGAAAAGAACGCGCCGAGTACTGTACACTTTGCCCGCAGTTATGTGGATACCCAGACACGTTTTACGTATATATGTGATAAAGGGAGAAACTTTCTGCTACATCCTCTAGATGATTCGTAGTGACCCTCAAAACCAAGATTAAATCACTGTGTTTTCCTGTTATGTTTTTGAAGTTCTATGCACATATTCAGTGAATCTTCAGCAACTGACATTTAGCATGTGTGTGAATTACAAGTATAAAGCCTTTAATTAGATACTCTGAACACCTAAAGCATTGAAAAGTGGAAACATGAAGAGGGTGGGGCTGTTAAAACTGTTGCTGGAAATATCTGAGACACTACAACAAAGATGTGAAAAAGGTCGTCATAAAAGTTCTTCGTCTCGATAGGGAACATCCTATTACACTAAACTCCAACCCAAAGGGCTGAGAGAGGGGGAACAACACTGAAGTCCTTAGGAGGTGATTCTGATTTTTATTGCGGATTTGGATTGTCCGAAAGAAAACGTAACGTCTATATGGAACAATTTTATCGTTGATGATGGATGGCGCTCTAGTCAATAAAAATTAAAATTGGTTAAAATCCGTTGAAAAGTGATAGGGAATTGTTGTATATATTAACCATTGGGGATTTTCTACTGCCTGATAGTGCATGTTATGCTAGTGTCCGTGACCACGATTTGTAAACGTTCTTTAATCAGCAAAGTATCTATATTAGTGAAACTCATCATTGGCTACTAGGCTGTGACGCACGAACGACGAGCATGCATCGCAGTCTGCGATCAGACTCTCGCAGTAGGTGCAACATCTCTAGGTACACGGATGTAGTTCCACTGTGTCGAAAGTGACTAAGGTCGTACAGCACCGATGGACAAGGAAACACAGGTGCGAAGTGGTTGCGATTTACTTCACTTCAAACATTCGAACTGCAAATATCTCTTCCTACGTGTGCAACGATGTCGACGATTTCAGGGAGCTTAGATGTCATTGCTTCGTATTTTGTGTTAAATAAGCATGTAGGGAAATCTCGTCAAATGTTTGCGAATCTGTTCCCTGAGAGGAATGTTCCTTGTGCTACGACATTTTGCAGCATTATCCAACTGTTTAGTTCAACTGGAAGTGTACAACCCACACGAAGGATCCAACCACGGGCTGTGACGAATTAAAATGCGTCAGTGGATGTTTTAGCTGTAACTGCTGCATATCCCCAAATTAGTTCGTGCCACATCGTAAGAGGTGCAAAAATTTTGCGACTAAGTGTTCTGCGCATACTACATGAACGTAAATACGACCCATCTGACCTGTCATGCACTAGCCCCTACACGGGGACTTTCAGAGCCGCTTGAACTTTTGCAGTTAGATACAACAACTAGCAGCCAATGATGAGTTTCATTTATAGGCACGTTTCTCTGATGAAGAAACGTTCACAAATCGTGGTCAAGTGAACTAGTAAAATATGAATTATTGGACAGCAGAGAATCGCCAGTGGTGAAGGCAAGAAGAGCTGAAGACCCCGTAGAGTGTCAGTGCTCAGTGTGTTGTGTTAGGTGCTCAGATAACTGGTCCATACTTCATAGACGGTGCTGTAAATGGTCGAATTTATGGCGACTTTTTGGAAAATATTTTGCCAGTACTACCGGAAGATGTCCCACTTCAAACAAGAGTGGATATGTGGTTTCAACATGATGGTTGTCCAGCGCATTATTCATGGATATATCGTGAAGTTCTGAATCGACACTATCTTGTTTGATGGACAGGACGAGGATGTCCTCATGAGTGCTTGTGCGCTCCTCCGATTTGACGCCTCGTGATTTGTTCCATCGGGGATCAGTAAAAGAGAAATTTTACGAGGACGTGCCAACTACCCCTGCAAATAAGTGGCAGGGAATTATCACTGATAGTGCAAACGTTACTGAAGAGACACTTAGAAACATTAAAAGATGGCTGTGCCTTCCGGGCAGGCCACTGCCTTGGTAATACTCGTCAGACACTTCCCCATTCATTTTGTTTCGGTGATTATCATACAATTTCATTCGCCTTCGGTGTTTTTAAATTTTCCATGATTGATATTAATATGATGGAGTATTAGGGTTAGGATAAACCACTGATTGATCTCACAGTACTTTCATGACTTGAGTAGCAGCAGTAGAATGAAACTCGGCTATAGAGACAGATTTTTTTCGACGCTGGAGGTGACCATTGCATTAGGGGCAGCTTTAGAACTTTCTCCGAGCAGCAAGCGAGTTCATGGATTCCTTTGTAGTCACCAAAACTGGCCTTGGACCCCTTACGGCAGTGGTTTACGGGCCACCAGTCTGGTGGACGTCCTTGTTTCGCTAATGGCCAAGCAAGAGGGTGGGAACGCCGTGGCTGAATACGAAATGACACTTCCTTAGAAACTGGCAGCGCCGGGCATCCCGGCACCAGCCTAACTGCTGTATTAGTGAGAGGACTTGGTGTGGGAGTCTGGTCTCCTTATCCAGCGTACTGGTCCAGGTAAAATGGCGTTGCGCTGGCGCCCGGCTAATGTGTTTACTACGAAAACAGCGTACCTTGTGAGATGGGACAACGAATTTCTCTGGATGTCGTGTTTTCTAGGTGCCGCTAAGCCTCGCCAAAACGGCGCCCACTAAATCGTTTTATGGACGAGACGGAGCTTGTTTTAACTAGGAAGCTTCCCTCATCTTGTGAAATGCACTAGGGGTTTGGCTGCAGGACCTCCAGGCATTGTGTGCTGTTTTTCCGGAGCACAGAATGTGTACTGAATTGCAATGATTGGTTGAGAAAGATCGGGTCTGCTTGTTAAAAAAAAAAAAAAAAAATGTTTTGCACGGTAAACCACTGTTGAGTCATGATAGATTTATTCCAGAATATTTTTGGAATGTTCTGAGCAACAGGAGAGGAAGGGACTTGCTTCTGAACCGTGTGGAGTACAGTTGCTAGAGCTCTTCCATTTCTATGGAGAGAGCAGTTACTTGTAAACTCAACTGGCCACCTGGGCGAAGCTTTAATATTTTCGCAGATGTGAGACAATCACAGGCAGATATAGGGCCATCTCCCGCAGTACGATCCGCCACTAAACGTAGCAGCTTCGGCAGTAGACCACAGCATCTCATCTTTCACCGGCTATATCAGTAATGTTGCACAGCTTCGGCAATTTCAGAAGCTTATCAATCACTTTCACGGCCATCTTTTTTATAGCTCACAGTAGTCACTCCCAATGCCCATTGCATATTTATTATATTTTGACGTGAGAGATGAATCAGTGGAACGATACAGCAAAGTGTGCTTGCCTAACCTGACATCCTTTCACTCACCGTACTAAATTCCAGTTATGTTTCCCAAGTCTATTGCCAAGCAGCCTACGTTCGTGTTAATGAAATGTTATACAGTTGAAGTTTCTGTTTACGTGTTTGTTCTCTCTTGATCATGATATTTGTTAATAATCTCTTTGTGATATCGTAGGTCCTTGTTATTAATTTTTCAATGACACCCATTCTCATTCCCTGGAGTGTCAATTATTTTGTTGTGAGTTTGAAGGAATTAAATTAATTTTATGGCAGTCAAGTTAACTCATTAGGTGATCGACACAGGGGCCACTATTATGTCAGTTTCCTTGCTGTATTGATAAACGTGTCACTTTTTTGGTGTGATGATTACGACTTTTAGTTCCCTGGCAGATGGAAAACTGCCGCCATCATACGCTAGCTTGTAACATAGGACTGTCTTTCAGAAATAGGGCCGGCCGGGGTGGCCAAGCGGTTAAAGGCGCTACAGTCTGGAACCGCGTGACCGCTACGGTCGCAGGTTCGAATCCTGCCTCGGGCATGGATGTGTGTGATGTCCTTAGGTTAGTTAGGTTTAAGTAGTTCTAAGTTCTAGGGGACTGATGACCTTAGAAAATAAGTCCCATAGTGCTCAGAGCCATTTGAACCATCAGAAATAGGGATATAATGTGTGTTGCAGTAAACGGGCACCATTTCGAAGACTTTCTTCAGTAATACATGAAGATTTGTCAGGGGTAAGGGTATGCCCGTAAGGAAAGCACCCTTATACTGAGAGACGAGGTGACTCCCCTAAAACTAGCACCCCGATGGCAAATGCAAGAGGCCTAACACTAAAAAAGCACCAAGAAAGTAGCACAACGTTACTACGCTCAGATTTTTGTTCCAGGATAACGCTAAATGTAGTTGTTTGTACATTGATAAACAAGCCAATAACCTGTTCCAACCACTTTCCAATTCGGCGCCATCTGTGAACTTAATGTGGACACCGCAATGTGTCGTGTGAAGTTGGTTCACTATAGAACACCGGATTCGCATTACAAGATGTAAGAATACCACACGTATATCCTGTTGGGATCCTAATTTGTTGGGCAATTTCCTGAGATACTATCATGTTTCAACGGAATATAACCCTCCTTCATTTGCTTCGATTACAGCTACATGTATCTCGCAACGAAGAGATTGTTCGATACCAAAGCTGCGAATTTTTCCTCAGAGAATACAAACCCGCAATAAAAACTGGATGCTCCTATTGAAGATTTCGAAGTTCATCCCCCTCCCGCTCCATGGAGGTGTTTCAGAGGTTCGAGTTTTGTGTAATTGGACGTCTCCCTTCGAGACGAACTACTGTATCAAAATTCTTTTTTGCTACCCGATATGTAGTTTCCCACATGTTTCCCAAAACAGTTTTAATCGCCCCATTCTGTATATCACTTTTGCCAACCACTTCGTATAAAATAATCACCACATTACTGGCATAAAAACGCAGAAATTATAATTTTTAGGCAGCTCGTACAACCCTGTCATAACGCAAAAAGATCCACTACAACAACTATAAGCATAAGATACGCCACCCTTGCACTTGAACAAGTTGTTTTTCGACATTATAATTTACATCTAAAATTTTCAAGAAAGATTTTCCCTGCTTGTGATTTCCAGTAAACATGTTATTTCAGTGCATAAATTCCGAAAAATATCCCTACTGTAATTTTTTCATCCTGAGTATGCCACAAACTCACTCTTCCCCCGACTAAACTTACCAGCTTCCGCCAGGCCACATTTCGTGTGGGAGAATGTCGATCGATTTGACCGAAGGAAGCAAACCTATTGGAAATTCGTCAATTGTCGTCCTAAGTCTATATTTTCAGACGATGAGATCGGCTGCAGTGTGACCGCGCATATACCAGCTTATTGGTTTGGAAAGATCGGCCTTTGTCGTCGATGGAATCCGCCAATACCGGTGCCACTGCGACATCACTTCGCTCCGTGGCGGCGCTGCCAGAGAGGACTGCTGAGGATGTTACTCGGAGCCGGCCGTAGATTAGCGCCCAGTCACATGGGAAAACTCGTCCTCTCATGAGACCTGGAAACACAGGTTGACAAAGATCTGGCGACATCACAACGTGGAATTCCACGTTCCACTACATTTCAGAGCGTGAAATAAGGACTCTGACATTTCAGCTGCTTGCTTCTTGTAGAGAAACGTGGCCAACAATGTGCTACATCACTTTATGCCACAAGCTGGTCTTACAAGCCGCCATATTGTGTTGACTAAAGCTAAGTATTTTGTGCGAGTGATTTTTTTTATCATAGGCTCTTCAAAGCATCAAAAAATTGAGGGTCCAACGAAAAAGTGTCATTTTAGCTGCGATTTGTAATAATACCATGACAGGTAACTACATATCGGTTGGTAACTCATTTCTGTAGTTCATGTTTTTAGTGCTGTAACTTGTGTCCTGCGAAAGCCTTATGTTTGAATGCCAAGGCACAATGATTTATCAAAAGCTAGTCTCTGTGGTCCAGTCTGCACATTAAACATCAAATAATAACATTTGTGCTTACATTCTTGCCACATTCTATGTCATATACGAGGCCTTTTCGGTATCTCAAGCTATGGCGCAGTTGGTAGGTTCGAGAGCTCTGAGTAGTACGTCTTTACTATTCTTAGTCGAAATATCATCTCAAAAGTCGTATTGCTTGTTGAGAAGGTCAACGACTGGAATGTTTCCCCAGTGGCCAGAAATGTTAACGTGACTGCCAGTTTATGTCTGAAAGTAAACACAATTTACACACTAGAAGTATTTGCTCTTATGAAACTTCCTGTTAAAAACACCGAAGCGCCAAAAAAACCGGTATAGGCATGCGCATTCAATTACAGAAAAATGTAAACAGTCAGTACACCGCACTGCAGTCGGCAACGCCTATATAAGACAAAAAGTGTCTGTTGCAGTTGTTAGATCGGTAACAGCTGCTACAATAGCAGATCATCAAGATTAAGAGAGCTTAAACGTGGTGTTATAGTTGGCGCACGAGCGATGCGACACAGCATCTCCGAAGCGGCGATGAAGTGGGGATTTTCCCATATCATCATTAACGACTGTACCGCGAATATCAAAAATATGGTAAAACATCAAATCTCCGATATGGCTGCGGCCGGAAAAAGATCCTACAAGAACGAGACCAACGATGACTGAAGAGATTCGTTCAACGAGACAAAAGTGCACCCTTACCGCAAATTGCTTCAGATTTCAATGCTGCGGTATCAACAAATGCCATCGTGCGAAACATTCAACGAAACGTCATCGACATGGGCTTTCGGAGCCGAAGGCCCTCTCCTGTGCCCTTGATAACTGCGCGACACAAGGCTTTACGCCTCACCTGGGCCCATGAATACAGACATTGGACTGTTGACGACAGGAAACATGTTGCCTTGTCGGATGACTGTAGTTTCAAATCGTATCAAGTGGATGGACGTTTACGGGTACGAGGGCAACCTCATGAATCCAAGGACCCTGCACGTCAGCAGGGGACTGTTCAAGCTGGTGGAAACTCTGTAATGGTGTGGGGCTTGTGCAGTTGGAGTGATATGGGACCACTGATACTGTAGATACGACTCTGACAGGTGACAGTACGTAATCATCTTATCTGATTGCCTCCTTCAGTTCATGTCCATTGTGCATTCCGACGCACTTGAGCCGTTCCAGCAGAACAATGAGACAGCCCACATGTCCAAAATTGCTACAGAGTGAGTCCAGACACACTCTCCTAAATTTAAACATTTCCGCTGGCCACCAATTTCTCCAGACACGAACATTCTTGAGCATATTTGTCAGAAGAGGTCTCCAGCCCCTCGTGCTGTTACGAATTTATGACAGCCTTCCAGGATCCATATCGTTGGTTCTCTAGCAATACTTCAGACATTAGTCAAGTCCACTCCACGTCGTGTTGCGGCACTTCTGCGTGCTCGCGGCGCCCCTACACGATATTAAGCAGGTGTACTAGTTTCTTTGGCTCTTCAGTGTACATGTACCTATCACTGGGTTTATACACTCGCTCATGTTTGCATCTTGCCAATAAACATCTTTTTCAATGATAGTTAGCTGCTTCGGAAGACTCATCTCTCCCATTCAAATGAAATTACGAAATGAATCTCTACCATCATATGAATGTGATAAAGTACGTTACATGAGAGTGTCGGTAGTCAATGCAACACCGATAATATGGATATTATGCATGCGCAAACTGATATGAGGCGCTATGCCTTAACAATATTCAGTTTAAAATGAAAGTGGGATGAGAATTCAATTGAATTAACGAGTAACTTCTTCTGAAATGTATATATGTCAGATGTTGTACATCATTATTCAATGTCCAAGCTATCAATGAGTCCAGAATCTTCGTAGCGTCATGCTTCGCTTTTCTTCGACAATCCCTAACACAATAAATGTAGTTATTTTACCCTCGTAAATTTCGTTAAGTGCCAATTTGGCCTGGGAGCCAAATGAGGCCGACAACGGCCGCAAACAGTTCTGAGAGCGCAAGTCACTTTAACCAACTCGTACCGAGTGTCGACGGCGCTGTCTCTCTTGAGTTCGGATGTCTCGTCCGCGATCACGTCACCAATAGCTACCTTGTGAGAAAGGCCTTGCTGTCAATTTCTAGACGTACCCCGGTGCATTGTAGTATGGATAGCTCGCAATGCCACAGGAAGTCGATTGTCAGTTCTGTATTATTCATTTCCCTGTGGGCTTCAATTTCTCCTGCGTACAAGCAACTGGTGAATTGGGCTTTACCTCTTAGGTACACTGCTCACACACAAACGGTCCATTATAATGATACTAAAGGTTTATGGCCACACCACTATACCTGACCCCCAGCTACCGCCTTTTCATTTTAGCGGCAGATTTTAAGTTTTCTCCAGGTACGTCCATGCAGGATTTGAGTATTCTGTGCTTCGGTTTACTCGCTACCAGAGGAACGGCTTTCACCTCTAGTGCGACGGTGTTGTGCTGGCAAACTCGTTCAAGGCTTTTACAGCTATAGCGAGCTACCTGCGAAACCCGAGCTAATCGGCGCCTCGACACCCACGGGCGGGCAGCACTTCATGGCCCGGTCCCCAGGCAGTACGCCAGTCGCCCCGCCCCGCTGCCCGGGTCTCCCTCCGGCTGCGCGGCTGGCAGCCGCAGCCGCAGGAGCAACCTTAGCCGGCTCCGCCGCTAGCAGCCAGCAGCCGCGGGAAGAGGCCCGCCGCAGCGTCCCAGGGGACCGCCGCCCGTCTGCCGAGATACCGCCGCCGACCTCCAGGCTGAAAGAAGATAATTGAAGAAGGCTTTGAGGCGGGACCGTGGGGATGTTGCGAAGAAGCGATCGGCGGAGGCGAATCAGTCGCTGACGTCTGCACAGAATACCTCGGGAGACGTCTCAGGGACCCAACGTGAAAGCTCCCAGCCGCTCACGGTCCACGCACAATCCTTGTTGGCCACTTCAATGCTCTGCCAGCTGGCGTTGGAAGCCATGCGTTCAGGAAATATGTGAGAGCGCACCACCTACCACCGCTCTCCTTGTGGCCTGGAACGAGAATGTCGTCTCGTGTCGACGTCGTATTTTGGCTGAGTCTCAGGGGTGACCACACATCGGTAAAGTACGTTCCAGTTGTATACAAAGTTCAACAATTATTTTTCTGAATCTAGCAGGAGATTGTCGTTAACTGTGACCGAGAAAGAAAGGCTCGTGTTATAAACTAACAGTTCAGTTTCATCACAGACGTAAGTTCTTATTGATAGTAGTGTTTCTTGTTATTTATTTGCAACTTGCTGCGTTACAATATGTGTAATAAGACAAGTATGTGTCGTGTGTGAGCGTGTGTCTGTGTGGAGTGTATCGTAGTGTAACCTTTGTGTCGTATGATGATAATGCGATGATGATGTGAGGAGGGACAGTGAAATTTTTTCCACCAGCAGGATTCTAACCGACATACCCCCGTGTCGAGATCCAATCCGCAAACGGATTAACAGTAGAGGCACAGAAAGTAATAACGACGATAACATAGAACCGCGTCTACACTCAACGTTCGAGCTTACTGATCGCCGGATGAGCCTGGTTTATCGCTGGAAACCCTTTCATTTGAATGAAAGTAACAATCTCCCAACATCAACTTACACAATTCCCAACGAATCTCGAAACAAATTTCAAATACTTCCAAAACGACTTTCAGACAAAGTCGAAGTGATGCAGCTCACCGAATCCTTCAAATCCCGACAGTGACTGAGATTAGCATTCTACGGCAGCGACAATTGTCTGTCACCGAAACGTTTGGCCACATTCCGCCCAGACTATCACGCAAGCTAGGGTCACACTTAAATAGCGAACCAAATGTCTGTCTGCAGCCAAAGCATGTAAGTCTTACCTTGTTGCCGGCATCTGAATGTGCCCGGAAATCATAAACTGTCTGTCCCTTCTGTATGTCAGTAAACAGGTGACCTTTAGATCCAAACACGTAAGTTTAAATAATTCATGAAACGTTGATCATATAGAAATACTGATATTATCGTCAGGTTCGTGACTGAATGTGGCAACGGTCGACATTAAAATCGACATCGTTTACCAAATAATTTTTTGAGCAATCATTATACAGGATGCAACAAATAGAAATGCACATGTTTCTATTTCTAACCAAGGACGGTGTTATGAACAACATTATATCACTATTTATTTTACTTGCAGACTGACAGCTAGTGATGGTAGTATGTTTTCAGGTTGATTGCTACCTCCAAGTACATATGGTCAGAGAAAGCGATTAATTCTTATTTTCCCCTAGGTTGCAGGCCAGGTGTTGCGTAGGTACGTGGACGTAAAGCGGTTACGCTATACTGACAGGCATAGTCCATCTAGTGGTGCAGGTATGGCTGTGCAGAAAACAAGCAGTCCTGAAGTTCGTGACTTGTTGATGGGACACTATTGCAAAAAAAAAAAAAAAAAAAAAAAAAAAAAGATGTGTTTACATCTTAAGGTACAACATACAACAATATCTGTACTTACACGAAGTACACCATGTATAAATATTTATTACTTTCACAAACAGTTTCTACTCTGCATTTTCTCAAATACTGCAGCTATCATTACATGTATGGACCTATATAAACGAAAATTGCCTGCTGTACGTGCTAGAGTTCATCAGTAAGTTCCATTGTTAACAATTTCCTCAACTTAAGTAACTGTAACACTGTATAAAATACATACATCCAAACAAAACACATCCTATACTAACAATTCAGAGTACATCGATCGTAGGTCGTTACTTCGCATATTTAGGGAACTTACGACTAGCGCAGATTAATTTTCACTGATGCATACCAATTAATTGAGGCTGACAGCTGACTTAAAACAATCACATGAAATGGCGCAGTATCATTAGATTGTGCTAGCCCAACAAAATTGGTGGTGTGTCTCAGAGTTTTTGGCATTAATTACTTTAGGCACTATTCATATTTGTAATTTTAATGCATCTACTGTTCTTACATCAGCTCTACTAATTATCTATGATGTAGTAATTGTAGGCGCAACAAATTCGGCATCTGACAGTGATAATGCGTTCACTAGACTCTATTGATAGCTCTGAAGTACTAACAACAGTGTTTCCGAGTTTATGAGTTTGTGCCGTTTCTGCGGTTTGGTCTATGGCAGTCACTGATGTTCCACACCAAGTACCGTTTCGGTTTTACCTACAGACCACCACGAATGGCACGTACCCCGTGAATTAGGCTGGATTCGTAAACTTTACAGCAGAAGGTCCACACTATGCTCACGTTTCTCAACTCCTAATCTCTCACAGGTACGTTGCCACAGTCGTCTGACAGATTACTCTCTCTCTCTCTCTCTGTCTCTCTCTCTCTCTCTCTCTCTCTTGCGGTCTCTCTCTCTCTTCCTGACCGCAACCCGTCCTACCTTCCGCGTTCGTTGAAAGCCCCTTACGATAAAGGCATACGAAATACGTCTCTCCTCCGCTTCTTTTCCTTTTAATTTAATTATTATTTTAGTAATTTAATATCATTTAGTCAGTCAGGTAGCATCAACCGGGAGAAGCCCCAACAGCAACAGGGAATAGTTTCATATGTGTGCTTCGGTAGTTTAGTTTCTTCAGTTTCGGCCTGTTAATTTAATATTTAATAGACACAGTTCTCACGTTTTCGTTTGCGGCGCAAAGTAAACAGATTTTCTGACATATTACAAGTTCCTATTCAGGAGCACATTATTTAATCTTACCGGAGTGCATTGGTAGTTCAGTTATGGAATCTCTGCGTATTAATCTAATTTCTTACACACAGTTATTGTCTACAGTAAAGTTACGCAGCATGTGTCGATAGTCCGTTTGTTTGTGTAGTGTAGTTTTCCACGGACTTTAGTATAGATAGGGACAGAGATTGCAGTGTGCGTATGCGAGCCGAGTTGGTGACACTTCGCTTTCAGCTCCGGGCTGTGATGGCTTTGGTTACACAGCTTGATGCTACAGTGGATGCTACGTGGAGATCAAACGGACGTCCAGCACGTCTGAGTTCTCCTATCGGTCCACACCGTTGGTCAGCCCCGTTACTGCTTGCACTGGAGTTGACCCCTCACCGGTAGTCGAGTGGGGGAGTTGCTTTGGGGTGTGCAGGCGGCGAAAAATCCTTCCAAGGAACGGGCATAAGGCCTCCTTTGTTAGTCTGATAAGCAAGTTTCAGGTGCTGTCTGTGACTGACACTGTCACTCAGCCAGATGCAGTCCCCCTATCCTGTTTCAGAGGAAATCTATCAGCCTGCAAGATTCGAGCAACTACAGAGGGTGGGATTATTGGCAGTTAGGAACTCCAATGATAGGCGCGTTATGGGGCCCCTTAGGAACGGGCTGCCAAGGAGGGGAAGAAAGCCGTTGTGCACACCTTGTGCATACTGGGCGGAGTCACCCCAGATGTGGAACAGGTCCTTCCAGATGACATTAAGAGAGAAGGATGCAGCCAACAGCAGGTGTTAGCTCATTTCGGTACTAATCATGTGTGTCGCTTTGAATTGGAAAAGATTATCTCTGGTTTGCAACGGTTAACAGAAGTGGTAAAGGCCGCCAGTCTTGCTTGGACGGTGAGAGCAGAGCTCACAATTTGCAGCTTAGTCGACAGGACTGGTTGTTGACCTCTGGTACAGAATCGAGTGGAGGGTCTGAATCAGAAGCTCAGAAGGTTCTGCGACCGTGTAGGCTGCAGGTTCCTCGAATTGTGTCATAGGGTTGTTAGGTTTTGGGTTCCGCTGAATAGGTCAAGAGCCCACTACACGCAGGAGGCCCCTACACGGGTAGCAGGGGCTGTGTAGCGTGGACCTGGCCCTTTTTAGGTTAGAGGGTCTCGGGAAACACACAAAGAGGACTCAAGTCTCAAAACGTGCAGGCCAAACTCAGGAAGAACATAGATACAGAAACCTTCGGTAAAGCAGTTGTAAATTGTCGTGGCTCTGTTGAGAAAGTACCAGAGCTCCAAGGGCTAATAGAAAGCGCTGATACTCAAGTAATTATAGGCTCTGAAAGCTGACTAAAGGCGGAGAGAAGTTGAGACGAAATCTTTTAGAAGAACCCAGCGATGTTCCGAAAGGACAGGGTAAACGCAGTTGGCGGTGGTGTGTCTGTTGCTGTTAAAAATAGTTTCTTTTGTCGCGAAATTACAATAGATAGTTCCTGTGAGTCAGTATGGGCAGGGATCATTCTTGGAAACAGAAATAGTATAATAACTGGATCCTTTCACCTAGTTCCCCACTTAGATGACACAACAGCTGAAAGGTTCAAACAGAGCTTAAATTTAATTTCAAATACGTAGCCAATTCATACAATTATAGTTGGTGGTGACTTTAATTTACCCTCTATATGTTGGCGAAAATACACGTTTAAATCCTGAGCTATGCATAAAACATCATTCGGAATTGTGCTAAAAGCACACTCTTGATTTCTCAGCAACAAATAACCCTGAGCTGATGACGAGCATCAAAAACATATACAGGCATTAGTGAGCACAGTGTTGTCGTGGCGAGACTGGATATTGTAACAACCAAACCCTCCAAAAATTAACTAAAAATATAACTTTTCGTAAAAAACATGAAAAACTCATGACTCCCTCTTGAGAGACCATCTCCACTCCATCCAAATTGACAATGTAATTGTATACCAGACGTGGTTTGAATTCAAAGAAATAATGTCGACAACAACCGAGAGATTCTTACAAAAGAAATTAAAAAACGACGGTGCTGATGCTCCTTGGTACCCAAAATGGAACAGAGCACTGTCGCACAAACAACGGAAAGAGCATGCCACATTTAGACGAACGCAAAACTTCCAAGATTGGTGATCTTTTACAGAAGCTCGACATTTAGCGCAGACTTCAGTGCTAGATGCTTATAATAGTTTCCACAACGAAACTTTGTCTCGAAACCTGGCAGAAAATCCAAAGAGATTTTGGTAGTATGTGAAGTACACTAGCGGCAAGACACAATCAATGCCGTGTCTGCGCGACAGCACTGGACATACTATCGATGACAGTGCTGCGAAAGCAGAGTTACCAAACATAACCTTCCGAAATTCCTCCAGCAAAGATGACGAAGCAAATATTCCAGAATTCGAATCAAGACAAGCTGCCAACATGAGTGACTTAGAAATAGATATCCTCCGACCAGTGAAGCTCCGTACTTAATTATCAAATACAACTGCTCGCTTGACGAAAGATCCGTACCTAAAGACAGGAAGATTCGACAGGTCACAAGAATATTCAAGAAACGTATTAGAAGTTATCCAATAAATTACTGGTCCACATCATTAACGTCGATTTTCAGCAGGATTTGAATCACGTATTGTCTTCAAACATTATGCGTTACCTCGAAGTAAACTGTCTATTGACACACAGTCAACATAGATTTAGAAATCATGTTCTTGTGAAACATAACTAGCTCTTTACTCACACGAAGTGGTGAGTGCTGTTGGCAAGGGATTTCAAACTGACTCCGTATTTCTAGATTTCCAGAAGATTATTCACACTGTAACACACTAGAGGGTTGGGCTGAAATTGCGTGCTTATTTAATATCGTCCCAGTTATGTGACAGGATCCGTGCTATCTTGTCAGAAAGGGCACTGTTCGTAGGAATTTGACGGAAAGTTATTGAGTGAAACAGAAATGATTTCTAGCGTTCCCCAAGGTAGGGCTATAGGCCCTCTGGTGTTCTTCATCTATATAAACGATTTAGGAGAGTATCTGACCACCTGTCTTAGGTTGTTTCCAGATAATGCTGTCGTTCATCATCTAGTAAAGTCTTCATAAGATCAAAACAAATTGCAAAACGATTTCGAAAAGACATCTGTATGGTGCAAAAATTTTAAATTAACTCGTAAGGTCATCCACATGACTGTTAAAAGGAATCCGTTAAACTTTGGTTACACAATGAATCAGTCAAATCTAAAGGTCATAAATTCAATTAAGTTCCTAGGAATTACAATTACGAACAATTTGAATTGGAGAAAACACATTGAAAATGTTGTGCGGAATGCAAACCAAAGACTGCATTTTATCAGCAACACGCTTGTAAAATGTGACAGATCAAAAAAAGGAGACTGCCTACATTACGCCTGTCTATCCTCTTTTAGAGTACAGGTGCACGGTGTGGGATGCGTACACATAGGACAGACGGAGTACATTGAGAAAGTTCAAAGAAGGGCTGTACGACTTGTATTATCGCGAAATAGTGGAGAGAGTGTCACTCAAAAGCTACAGGATTAGTTATGGACATAATTAAAACAAAGGCGTTTGTCGTTGCAGCAGAATCTTCTCAACAAATTCCAATCAGCAACTTTCTCCTCCGAATGCGAAAATGTTTTGTTGACTCCGACCTACACAGGGAGAGACGATAATTACCCTAAAATACGGGGAAACAGGTGGCACGGAGAGATGTAGGTGTTCGTTTCTTCTACACGCTGTTCGAGATTGGAATAATAGAGAATTATTGTGAAGGTGGTTCGATGAACCCTTTGTCAGGCACTTAAGTGTATTTTGCAGAGTATCCGTATAGATGCAGATGTAGATGTAGCTCTGCCTTCTTGTCTGACCTTAGTACACATGTCGTTCTCAATTGTGAGATATATTCGAATATGAATCAACTTCCAAGCATTTTCTTTTCTTCTTACGCGGAGACGTGTATTTCTCTCGCTCTTACCAAAAATGCTCGTACTGAAAGGTGGCAGTTTATTCCTCCGTCTTTCATCTTTGGTTCATATTCGTGTTTTTCGTGAAGCAGATGTACTGTTCTCTTGTCCTCTGCACATTTAAATCCCTTTTTTTTTATATTCCCTATGCTTCCTGCTAGCGATTGTCACGAGATGTCTCTTTGCAGAACACATATGTATGCGGTGGTTGGCAGCAACAAATGCTGCGGAGTGGAAACGGTTTGCTCTACGGGACGTGACGTCACATGTGTTACGCCCTCGAAGCAGAGAGATATCTGAATAGCTGGCTGACACTTGATGATGAGTTGTTTGATGGTTCGGACTCAAATACGCAGTCTGCAGTTAGCTTCACGTGGTGCTTCAGGCGGGTAGCCCACAATTATCTATTTCAGATTCCATAATACCGGTAAAACGACCTCACTTCATTTGTACGGAAGCCGTAGCGGGCTTACTTTACCATGATATAATCTTTATTTACTTTCTGTTCGAAATATGCCACTCATGGCACGGTGGCCTCATTGGTAGACGCTTATGCAATTGGAAAGGGCTCTGAATGGTCTGGTAATCAGCGCAATACTCAGTAATTTTCTTCCATAAGGAAAATTTATCGCGTGCGTGAAATCTTGTGGGACATAACTGCTAAGGTCATCAGTCCCTAAGCGTACACACTACTTAACCCAAATTATCCTAAGGACAAACCCACACACCCATGCCCGAGGGAGGACTCGAACCTCCGCCGGGACCAGCCGCACAGTCCATGACTGCAGCGCCCCTAGACCGCTCGGCAAATCCCGCGCAGCGAAAATTTATTTCATATTGATCAGGGACTATTTAATTTGCGTTCCAATGGGCCCGCATCGTTGAAGATATCTCTTAGAGACATTATGTAATAAAATCCAGGTTGCTGATATAGTGGTTTAATGTTTTTCATTGCGTTTCTACCTTCAGACTATCTGAGAAAGTTACATAATACTTTTTACTTTGCTGCAATGTTGATTATCATATTTTCAGATATAGAAATTTGGTACTTACGTCGATATATCATCTGTAGTCGCTGTCACTCTGTATGAAATTAACATGTGGTGTATATTTAGGACACTTATAGTGTTATGGTATGCTGCCATTGTAAATCGTCCTTCTTCGAAATTTTCATAATTTCATGTTTTATTCTCATATCTGACAGATTTACAGTTTTGATAGTTGTCCAGAAATTCTACATGGTTACAGTTCCTGTGGAGTGGTGATGTTATCATTTTGGGCTGCATGTATGATCTGTGTAATCGATGGATCTGACGGTAGTTGTTTGTCTACTTGATCTGTGTCAGTAACATTTTGTATGAAATACTTACATATTAAATCCGCAATACAACGCCCAGATGAGATTTTAAATGGACAAACGGGTTTAAAACATAAACATTTCATGTAAAATTTTATTTGATTCGTAACCAGATATAATGGATGGACACAAATAACTAACCACAGGCAAATCGATTACAAAAGTCATCCATACAGCACAAAATAATAACGTCAACATATAATAGCAAATGTAACCAAATGGCGTCTTTGGCCAACTGTCGCAACGTGTATGTGTCAAATGATGATGATGATGATGATGATAATGATGATGACGAAGTCCTATACCCCGTGACGGAGCGTAGGGGAACGATGCGGGAGACCCGCGCCGCCGTACTAGCCAAGGTCCTAGTGGAGGTGGTTTGCCAGTGCCTTCCTCCGACCGTAATGGGGATCAATGATTATGATGAAGACACAATACCCAGTCATCTCGAGGCAGGAAAAATCCGTAACCCCGCCGGGAATCGAACCCGGGACCCCGTGCTCGGGAAGAGAGAACGCTACATCGAGACCACAAATTTTGAGGAAGGACGATTTACAACAGCAGCAAACCATAAATAAGGTTATAGCATATGAGTCACAAACTACACCACATTGTAATATAACTCAAAGTGACAAGAGACTACTGATGATGTATGGAAGAATGTAACAAATTTTCATATCCAAAAAGACAATTACACAAAATCATGATGAAATAAATAAAAATATTATTTAACTTTCGCAGATGATTTGAAGATTGCAGTGTAGCCGAAATGCATCCGTCACAATACTAGATATTATTAATAACTTCTCTAACCAGGGGTTAGTTCCTTGGGGACCCAGCTCACGTGTGTCACCCACTTAATCTCATAAGTGTATCTTAATATTTATTGGTTACATTTTCTGTAGCTTCATCTTGTCTGTACGACAAAGTAAATCCTATAAATGAGGATGCAAATTTTCTCATGCGGCATTTGCCCGCAATACGTAGCCAATACAGACTTCGAAAATTCTTTCCTGCATCTCATACTCCTTGCTTTGATAATACATATGTGAATTTCTTTTATACGTCTTTCAGCAAATGGATAAATAGCTATTGGCAAGAAGAGACTGCAGATACAGAATTGAGAAACAGACAAAACCGATGCACAAAATTTTGCGATTTAGAGTAATAAAACATGTACATTTATGTTTGTGATCCTTACCCTCACTCAAGACGATGTACATACGATAATTAAATAAATTCTATAAAGTAATTACATTTTGAGGTACATGGCCTAAAGTGCCGTCATACACTTTCACGAAATCTAGTATGAGGGTTGTCCAGAAAGTAACGCAATACATTTTTTTCTTCAACAATTCTTTATTGAACATAATGAGAATTACACGAAGGAAAACATGGTGTTTTATATACTCGCTCTATATTTCCACTTAATCTCCATCCCGTTCTATGGCCTTCCTCAAGTGCGAAACAAGGGCGGGTATGACCTGTCGGTACCAATCCTTGTCCTGGTGGCGGAGCCCGTGCTTCACTGTGCGAATCACCTCCTCATCGTCCTCAAAATGTATTCCACCAATGGCAACCTCCAATGGCCTAAACAAGTTGAAGCTCGCTGCAATATGTCAGGTGTGCCAGCGGTGGATGGTCTCCCCGACCGCTGCAAACCGTGGAGCTCCGCTGAAACGCTTTCTGATGATCTCACTCTCCGTGCACAGTCACTAACCGTACTTCAGTCTGTAATAAATGCTCAGTACACTTTGCCGAAGCGTTTTTTAATGTTCCCCACAGTTTGTTTCTCTGCAGTGAGAAATTAAATGACGGTACGTTGCTTGTAACGTACATCACCTACAGACGCCATTTTGATACTGTAATGCAGCTACGTTATCTGTCGGAAGTGTCGGGAACTTCGCGTGCTCACTCAGGAGACTTCAGATAATACACACGTGGCGTTTCGCAGTCGTAGCATTGTTATCGGCTGAGAAAAAAATATGCGGAGCATTACTTTCTGGACAACCCTCGTAATAGTTAGCTTTCATTTTGCGAATCCTTAAACGGACTTCGAACAAAGGAGAATAATTAAAAAGCAGACAGGTTTAAATATCCATCCTTTTCTTCTATCGGCGTCTTCCTATAGTCTTATTTCTGCTAACCTGTTAGTGCTACAATTTTCCTACTGTTAATTCATTCCTATGCAATGTTAGATCTGAATTTCTCGTGCAGAATACAAATAACTTACGGGAATGCAGGCGGGTTCCGTTGTCGACAACCAGCGATATATCGGTAGGAGTACACGCAGCCATTCTCAAGGCAGACCTGCCACAAGTAAGCTCTGTTCCTGGGAACTTTAAACCTTATTTTTCAGGCGACTTCCTGAAAGATAACACTCGTACAAACCAAATACGACCGACATCAGCAGTTATCGATAGCGACATTAATAATTAGCCTGTGACGTAACATAAGCTCTGCACCTTTTGTTTTTGAGAAGAGAAAGAGAACAGGATGCTTTACAGAATTTAAACACTAAGCTCAATCTCTATTTATAAGGTTACTTGCTAGTATGGCCCCAATATAATAAACGGGAACATGATCCGTAGTAGGCTGTAACATGATGTTTATTTAATCGTGCAATTAATTAATTTCGATTAAGCATCATTTTCAAACATATTTGTAACATCTGTATTTCATGTCGTTTTCAAATCGCTCTTAATTAAAAGTAAATCACACGATTAAATAAATATCGCTTTACAGTGCACTACGGCCAATGTTTACGTTTATTAAGCAGTGTGAATCCCCACAAATACAAAACTTAAATAATTTCAACGTTTTCCTTAATAATACTGCCCCTAAAGATGGATGAACATGTCAGAATCTCCCTCATGTCATATTCCGTTGGGTGATCGGAGCCAACAGTTGAGCAAATCTATCATAGCAGAACACTGTCTTGGCACCGGTCAAACAATGGAATACAACACCACAGAAATTTTGGCATGTACTTCCAGCTCTTGGGATAGTGTCATTGAGGAAGCTACTGAAATTAAATGAGCAAGTAAGCTTATAGAGACGGTGGTTTTCGTTTGAACTCTACATCTCGCCATTATCAAAACACAGAGGGGCAGAGTTAATGCTACCTCACGCGTTGATTATTAGTGTCACTGTCGATAACTTCTTACGTTGGTCATCCTTGATTTGTGATGGCACTAGTGTTAATAGTATATGTGAGTGTTATCATTCCGGAGGTTCTCTGGGAACCGAGGTTCTAAATTCCCTTGCACAGCGCTTGCTTTCTGTAGTTTTGCCATGAAAATGGCAGCATGTGCTCTGTTGAAATATCGGCGGTCATCGACGATGTCACCAGCCAGAATTTCCGCAAATTATTTGAACATTCCTGCCCAATTGGTCCATCTCGTGCGTTTCACATTAATAAAATTCCATTTCTAACCCTACCTTGTTGCCAGTAAAGTAAACAATGGTAGCAGCTAGAAACAGGAAGGGTGAGCGGTCTCTATAACTGAACCTTAGGGTATCAAAAAGAAATAGATTCTGTTACCACTAGAGCACTGATTATTTCGAAAATGTACGTGATATAAATGTGAGTCAAAACAGAACCTTATCCTATGATATAATGATGAGACGAAACATTATGATCACCGAGTAACTACTCGTGGTATGACTTCACAGTCATGCAGAACTTCTCGACATGATAGTCGCCAATGACTGTAAATTAATTTTTCCTATTGAAATTTGGCGCTGAGACCATTATCAAGTGGTATAGTGCAGAAGACTGTGTTTAGTCTTTGAATGATGTTCCTACCATTTGAATGTACAAAAATCTTTATGTATGTTGCCATCATGATTTCGACCTTATGC
This sequence comes from Schistocerca americana, assembly GCF_021461395.2. Lineage (NCBI taxonomy): Eukaryota > Metazoa > Arthropoda > Insecta > Orthoptera > Acrididae > Schistocerca > Schistocerca americana. The sequence continues at coordinate 382,393,128 of NC_060123.1, read as the reverse complement.
CGTTATAAAGTATAACAATGTTGAGTACAACTAGACTTTGGTAAGTGAAGTAATTGTCGAGATCAAACTTTCTAATACGTCTTGCCGATGATTTACCGGACAAAGTCTACTTATACCCAACATTGTTGTACTTGATAATGGCTTAAGGCCGGCATTATGATAGTAATACACACAGAAGTGCTAAAGAAACTGGTATAGGTAAGCGTATTCAAATACAGAGATATGTAAACAGGCAGAATACGGTGCTTCTGTCGGCAATGCCTATGTGAGGCAACAAGTGTCTGGCAAAGTTGTTAGATCGGTTACTGCTGCTGCAATAGCACGTTAAAGCGATTTAAGTGAGTTTGAACGTGGTGCTGTATTCGGCGCACAAGCTATAGGACACAGCATCACCGAGGTAGCAATGAAGTGGGGATTTTTCCCGTATGACCATTTCACGAATGTACCGTGACTATAAGGAACCCCGTAAAACATCAAATCTCCGACATCGTTGCGCCCGGAGAAAGATCCTGCAAGAATGGGACCAGCGACGACCGAGGAGAATCGTTCAACCTGACGGAAGCGCAATCCTTCAGCAAATTGCTGCAGATTTCAATGCTCCGCCGTCAACAAGGGTCATCGTGCGAACCATTCAACGAAACACTATCGATATGGGCTTTCGGAGCTTAAGGTCCACTCGTGTACCCTTGATAACTGCATGACACAGAGCATTACGCCTCGCCTGGATCCGTTAACACCAACATTGCACTGTTGATGACTGGAAACATATTGCCTGGTCGGACGAATCTCGTTTCAAATTGTATCGAGCGGATGGGGATGTATTAGTATAGAGAAAACCTCATAAATCCATGGAGCCTGCATGTGAGCAGCAGACTGTTTAAGCTGGTGTAGGCTCTGTAATGGTCTGAGGCGTGTGCAACTGAAGTTATATGGGACCCCTGATACGTCTAGATACTATTCTGACAGCTGACACGAACGTAAGCATCCTGTATGGTCACTTGCATCCATTCATGCGCATTGTGCATTCCGACAGACTTGTGCAATTCCAGCAGGACAATGCGACTCCAACACGTCCAGAATTACTACAGAATGGTTCCTGGAACACTCTTCTGAGTTTAAACACTTCCGCTGCCCACCAAACTCCCGAGACATGAACATAATTGAGCCCACCTGGGATGCGTCACAACGTGCTATCCAGAAAAGGTGTCCAGCCCCTCGCAATCTTAAGGGTTCATTATGGACAGCTCTGCAGGATTCATGGTGTCAGCTGCCTCCAGCACTACTTCAGGCATTAGTCGAGTCCTTGCCACATCGTGTTGTGGCACTTCTGCGTGCTCGCGGAGGCCCTATAAGATATTAGGAAGTTGTACCAGTTTCTTTGGTTCTTCAGTGTACAAGAATTATGTTTTTACAGTCAGATGGCGGTAATATCATTCAAACATTATCACACAACTGAGGCCCAAAAATATGAGATTATCAACTGTGTATAAGGTTCGACATGTCCTATAGCACAATATTTTGCAGTACACTACTTGATGACTGCCATAAGGTCAAAAGTTCAAAAGTAAAAATAAACAATTTTTTTAGTCAATGGAGACTATAATATTTTTAATAAAGTACTCTGCCTTGCTGTAGACTGAATGACACCTGGCAAGTTGTACGCTCGTTGCTTGGCAAGAAAAGTACAAAATCGAATCAGAGATGGCTGAGGGAAAATTCAGATTACATTAAGGGATGGGAAATACACTAAAATTCTGACATACAGCAGCTCGTTATGGCCTGGCGTCTGGATAGGAGCATGACGGAAACAGCGCAGGTAATTGGCCATTTGTGTCCCACTGTCGTAAGTGACTGTATAAGGTGATTGAAAGGCGGTGAAACCACGAATCAGCGGCAAAGTGTTGGACGTCAACACTCATGTCGGAAGGTGGAGATCGGAGGCTGGCCCGTCTGTGTGCGGCAGATCTGACGACAGACTGCAATGGTGGTGCAGATGCATGTGTTTCGGTAAAAACTATTTAGCGCTCATTGTTGAACATGGGGCTCCGCAGCAGACGAAACGAACTCCCATGGCGAGCTAACAACATCGTCAATCATTATTGCAATGGGCACAAGATCACTGACACTGGATCGTACGTTAAAGCAAAAGTGTGACCTAGTTGGATGACACCACTTGTTGTGTCTGATACGCCGCTGTCCAGATGAATGGCTGCTCAAAACACATACCGCGCCAAAAACACACATCGATGAAGAGAGTGTTAGGTGACCCTGTAAAATCACCTTGGCTTCCAGATGAATCTATGACTCCAGCTCCGCAACCACAAACCACAGGCCTGTGATTTAATGCGTTAGTATGAGTTGTACGTAGACATCTGGTACCACATATCTAGAGAATCCTACCAAGGGTTTGTCAAATCCATGTAAATCATGCATTACAAAACTTCACGAATACGCTAGTTGGCAGGTGATCATAATACACTGTAAGACAAAAAGAAGGGAACGACGCACAACGAAGGAATTATATGAATAGGACAGAAATCGTTTAATGCGCTGCACGTGTACAGACAAACAAAAAATTATAATATCATAAAAATTGGAGAATTGATGAAAGAGAAATGGATTCACAAACTGAGCAAGTGAGTAACGCATTGGTCCACCTCTGGCGCTTATACAAGCAGTAATTCGGCTTGACACTGGTTGATATAGTTGTTGGATATTCTCCTGAGAGATATCGTACCAAATTCTGTCCAAATGGCGCGTTAGATCGTCAAATTGGAGGTGGTTGGAGAGCCTTGCCCATAATGTTCCAAATGTTCTCAAAAGACGAGAGATCCGGCGACCTTGCTGGCCAAGGCAGAATTTGACAAGCCGTTTGAAGTCGGGAATTATCTTGCTGAAATATAAGACGGGATGACCTACCTTTTACGGAAACAAAGGGGCGTTGAACATCGTCAACGTCCCGCTATAAGTGTGCCACGAAAAACAAATATTCGGGTCCTGCTATGAAAAGAAATGGCACCCCAAACCATCAAACCTGGTTGTCAGGCCGTATGGGGTGTCTCCAGACACTTCTCCGAGGTCATTGGGAGCTGTTTAAAGCAGAACTTATCACTGATGACAATTATACTATATTCAGTGAGATTCCTGGCCCCAGTGACTAGTGGAGACGTGGACTGCGGTCTGATACTAACTTCGTATTCAACCGCCATACGGCCTGAAAACCTGGAATCATGGTCTGCGAAAATATTTCATTAAATAGAAGAAGCCATCTGGACAGAACATGGCACGTACGTCTCAGGGAGACATCCAAAAACTCTATTGACCAATGCCAAGCCCAATAATTGCTTGCATAAGGGCCACTGGTGGACTAACGCGTTATTGACTTGCTCAGTTTGCAGCTCTTCGAGTAGAATAGATCACCCATATTTTTTCTGAATCTGTAATCGTTTGTTTGTCTGTACATGTACATCATATCTACTGATTTGCACACCATTCGGATAACTCTTTCGTACGCGTGTTTTTCTTTTCTCTCTTAGAGGGGTATTTAGAGTCAGTGGGTTATATAGTTCCTATCACCTCTAAAGATTGTCATTCAACTCGGCCATTCAGAGGGAGCCTACCGCACTTTCCAGTCGCCAGGGAAAACCGATCGAATGGTATTATGCTCTAATAACTTGTCTGCGCCTATTACAGCAGTTAGAAGCTTTCATAAATGCAGTGGTTGTGGTAACATTGTGAAAGAGTGCAGATGTTCTTGGATTGAACATCACATGCTTCCAGGAGCCTCACTTAAATATAGAGAGGTAAAGAAGATCGAGCATTTAATCGAAATGTCTGTAGTAAGTAACACTATGAGGTGTACATCCGCCAGTATACTGTGAAGACGTGAGGCAGCTAAACCAGTGCTGGCGTGTGCTGCAAATCATTATGGAAAGAAGGAGGGGAGATGAGCTGAAGAGTAGGATACTTAAGGAAATCTCACAGCAGAAAGAGTAAGCTGGTCTGCGTGTGGTTATCGGCGTTAAGCACTAAGGCGAGATTCTGACTTAGTTAAAATTAAAACATCCACTTATCAATGAATACACTAAAATCAGTTCCACCTAGGCTACACTGAATCTAAAGACAGCTTTGAAATGGGAACATAATTATTGCCACATTGGACCCGCCACCGCATTACCAAGGCACTTCCGACTGTGCTGCTGAACTTTCGCTGGGAGGCCCTTGCACATCCTTCCTCTCCTGGTGGGATAATTTTGGAGTCTTGAAGAAAGGCATTCATAGCCGTTCATATGCTTCGGACGAACAGATAAACCCCTGCGTACACGTAATGTTCCTTTGGCAACGGCAAATATTTTTCCATGAAGGCGCTGACTACCAAGTCTCACTGTGGGATAAATTCGTTAACATGTTTGAAACACTAAAAAGTTTACTAATTTTCTTCCCATCTGTTCCCTTGCATTTAAATGCCACTTATATACATGACTCAGATTGATTCCATAAAATACACTACTGGCCATTAAAATTGCTACACCACGAAAATGACGTGCTACAGACGCGAAATTTAACTGACAGGAAGAAGACGCTGTGATATGCAAATGATTCGCTTTTCAAAGCATTCACACAAGCTTGGCACCGGTGGCGACACCTAAAACGTTCTGACATGAGGAAAGTGTCCAACCGATTTCTCATACACAAACAGCAGTTGACCGGCGTCGCCTGGCGAAACGTTGTTGTGATGCCTCGTGTACGCAGGAGAAATGCGTACCATCAAGTTTCCGACTTTGATAAAGGTCGGATTGTAGCCTATCGCGATTGCCGTTTATCGTATCGCGACATTGCTGCTCGCGTTGGTCGATATCCAATGATTGTTAGCAGAATATGGAATGGGTGGGTTCAGGAGGGTAATAGGGAATGCCGTGCTGGATCCCAACGGCCTCGTATCACTAGCAGTCGAGATGACAGGCATCATATCCCCATGGCTGTAACGGATCGTGCAGCCACGTCTCGATCCCTGAGTCAACAGATGGTGCCGTTAGAAAGACAAATATCTGTACGAACAGTTCGACGACGTTTGCAGCAGAATGGACTATCAGTTCGGAGACCATGGCTGTGGTTACCCTTGACGCTGCATCACAGGCAGGAGTGCCTGCGATTGTGTACTCAACAACGAACCTGGGTGCACGAATGGCTAACCGTCATTTTTTCCGATGAATCCAGGTTCTGTTTACATCATCATGATGGTAGCTTCGGTGTTGGGCGACATGGCGGTGAACGTACATTGGAAGCGTGTATTGGTCATCGCCATACTAGCGTATCACCAGGCGTGATGGTATGGGCTGCCATTGGTTATACGTCTCGGTCACCTCTTGTTCGCATTGACGGCACTTTGAACAGTGGACGTTACATTTCAGATGTGTTACGATCCGTGGTTCTACCCTTTATTCGATCCCTGCGAAACCCTACATTTCAGCAGGATAATGCACGACCGCATGTTGCAGGTCTTGTACGGGCCTTTCTAGATACAGAAAATGTTCGACTGCTGCCCTGGCCAGCACGTTCTCCAGATCTCTCACCAACTGAAAACGTCTGGTCAATGGTGGCCGAGCAACTGGCTCGTCACAATACGCCAGTCACTACTCTTGATGAACTGTGGTATCGTGTTGAAACTGCATGGGCAGCTGTACCTGTACACGCCATCCAAGCTGTGTTTGACTCAATGCCCAGGCGTATCAAGGCCGTTGTAACGGCCAGAGGTGGTTGATCTGGGTACTGATTTCTCTGGATCTATGCACCCAAATTGCGTGAAAATGTAATCACATGTCAGTTCTAGTATTATATATTTGTCCAATGAATACCCGTTTATCATCTGCATTTCTTCTTGGTGTAGCAATTTTAATGGCCAGTAGTGTAATATACAAACAAGATGTAAACAACAAGGCCCACAAGGCTTCCACTAAATCGACAAGCAATTACACCAAGCTCAAGTACCAAATTAAATTACACAAAGACAGCGCAAATATTGATAAATTCAAAACGTTAAAAACCAGTCTGGAACCCGCTAAACAAGAATTACTGTGCCATGAGCTGATCGAAAGCTGCAGCACTGAAGGTTAGACATTGATAAATAATCAAATTAACTCAAACCTAAAACACAAATCCCTACTGCACAGCCGATAGCTCCGAATTTTCTCACGGAGTTCGCACTGCTGTAGTCACCAAGCCAGTCCAACAGGCACCAATTACTGTTACTGAGCAATTCCACTTTTCCTGTGCAGTCTGTAGTTATAAATAACTAATTTAGTTACAGCACCGTCATTCACTAAATCCGAGAGACGTCGATCTCGGGCATTCAGCTGATAGGATAATGCCACCCACTCTCGCAAAATAATAAACAATTTCAGCAATAGTTCATTGCGTCCACGTCCAACATGACTCCGAACACTTGCCTTCAGTGATCGTCCTCCAGTTATCAGTAGTAAACGACTGAGAGCGAGCTGATTAAGATCACTGTTAAGAGGACGTCCTGTTTGAAAAAGTAAAACATAAAATTATCAGTACTTAAATATTACCTGAGATGTCTACTTCATTGTAGTGTTTGTCCCAGGTGCTCCAGAACCTCAGTTATCGAATTAGAAGGCAGTTTGTGCAAAGGCGTCTCCGAAAATTATTCACAGGGAGAGTAAAATAAACGTCACATAATTTAACGACGGTCTCACAAGCATTATGGAAATAATGAACGTGTGCGAACTTGATATCGGACCAGACTGTTACAACTTCTACAACACAACAGACGAAAGGCGTATCGAACCAGCAGAGCTGTGGATGACAGAAATTACCAAAGAGGCCCGGAAGACCACCATGGCCACGATCAAGATGGAGGATGACCTCTATTTGGTCCTGGAAGGATTGTTTAGTGATGCTACAGGTATATTCAACTAATAAAGTGCTACCCAAAACTGTAAAGGCGTTGTTTCTCGAAATCATATTTTTCAAATAGGCAGGAAACATTATTAGAGAAAGGTGCATACAATTTTGTTCAGAATTCCGTGCCAGATATGAAGTAGTAACAACAACAAAAACTGATTATCTTGTGTAAAGAAATCTTATGTTAAAGTGACACGTTCACATCATTACAGAATCTCGTATTAATTTTCTTACAATGAAAAATTTTCAACTATCCTATGAATGCTGATAGAAAATGTACTGAAAATGACATACAAAATTGTTTTGTTACAGTTCTAATAAGAGGGCTACGGGAATTTACGCCGATGGGCAGTGTTCCGGCTGCAAGGAGTCTTTCCAGCAGGTGCAGCTGCTACGGGAATCACGTGGTGTGGAAACAAAAATCATTTCTTAGAGACAAAAATTACACATCGAAACAGCACGTAGGTCAAATCGTACAATTTCTCAACAACACAACTCCGCTCCTTAGTCACGTAGACACTCGACAACCACTGAGTGAGCATCCTCATTGTTGTAAAATTTCTTTTCTCCAGATGTTGTTTTACCTTGCCGAAATGATAGAGATCTGATGGACGTCCCGAACAGCGTCACCTTTACCTGTAGGGCCTTGGTCTAAGTGTCTGCTCCATTTCACTACGGATGCACTCAACGCTGCATTAGATGCATACACTGCCAGAATTTCTCGGTGAATCTGTGGGAAATTTAGACCTTTTGCCTACAAGATTCGTACCGAACCGTGCAACTTTAAAATATGTTTCTATTTGCCGCGGCGTTTCAGTCACACAGTGTGAGGCGTCGCAGCAGAATTGCATGTGCAGAAAATCCTGGAATGTGTACTCTCTTCTGACAACGTGATTCTCGTGCAATGGTCTTAGTGTGGGACGACAAGAGTAACTTACTTTATGAGGTCCCAACGAAATATTGTAACAGTGACGTTGTACTTCTGCTAAACGAAAGTTTCTTTGGCACAGTTGAAAGGTCTCTGTTGGATTCATTTCATGTTAATTTCTTAAAACTGTTGTCATTTACGGCATACATTCCACTTATAATTTAACTGTGGTGTTTCTGACTATCTGGGAGGAGACTGAGCAGTGGAACGTGTTACTTTTACACATAATCAAGAACGATCTGTCACACTACTACACTTTAAAACACAGTTTACATGTAATTCATGTTATACAGTCTCATACGGAACCTAAATCCGCTTTCTTTTATATACTGTTTTGCGTGTGAAAAAGTGCATATTAGGTTGAGAACCTTTCGTGTAACAGTCTTAATTTTTGAGAGATACATTTATTGTGATTAGTGTGTTGCGTACCGGATGTAATTTGAACTAATGCAGACACGTAACCAAGCTAAGAGTAGGCGGTCGAACAACTTAAGCAACATGGATCAAGGGGATAGTTTGATTTCGAATATTAAGGCGTCGGACGGTTCCAAAAATTCAATGGGGAATACTTCAAACAGAATGCAAACAGGACGAATGGGCTCACAGTAGAGGCAGAAATTAATTTGCCTCCAACTAACCAAATTGATTTGGCAGAACTCATAAAAGCCTTATTGCATAAAAATAAAGAAAACTCAGAGAAATCAGAAAAATCGTTCCGAGAACAAAAAGAATCATCCGAAAAATCGATCCAAGACCTAGGCGAACAAATGACTCAGAAATCTGAAAAATCGATCCGCGAACTAGGCGAACAAATAGACGAAAAACTAATCCAGCAGACAAATAAAGTCAACAAGTCGATGCAGAGCGTGTCCGATGATATCTCACAAAGAATAAACAATCTACATCTACATTGATACTCCGCAAGCAACCCAACGGTGTGTGGCGGAGGGCACTTTACGTGCCACTGTCATTACCTCCCTTTCCTGTTCCAGTCGCGTATGGTTCGCGGGAAGAACGACTGTCTGAAAGCCTCCGTGCGCGCTCTAATCTCTCTAATTTTACATTCGTGATCTCCTCGGGAGGTATAAGTAGGGGGAAGCAATATATTCGATACCTCATCCAGAAACGCGCCCTCTCGAAACCTGGCGAGCAAGCTACACCGCGATGCAGAGCGCCTCTCTTGCAGAGTCTGCCACTTGAGTTTATTAAACATCTCCGTAACGCTATCACAGTTACCAAATAACCCTGTGACGAAACGCGCCGCTCTTCTTTGGATCTTCTCTATCTCCTCCGTCAGACCGATCTGGTACGGATCCCACACTGATGACCAATACTCTAGTATAGGTCGAACGAGTGTTTTGTAAGCCACCTCCTTTATTGATGGACTACATTTTCTAAGCACTCTCCCAATGAATCTCAACCTGGTACCCGCCTTACCAACAATTAATTTTATATGATCATTCCACTTCAAATCGTTCCACACGCATACTCCCAGATATTTTACAGAAGTAACTGCTACCAGTGTTTGTTCCGCTCTCATATAATCATACAATAAAGGATCCTTCTTTCTGGCAAGTGAAATAAAAAGTTATATTATGAAAGAATTAGGCCGTACATTTGAACAAATCCATGATCGTCTGCAAGCCTTAGAACAGGGCAAGCGGAGTCGCGACGCAGAATCGAAAGAGAGCGAGGAACACCTACTTAGGAATTTCCAAGTGCTGAGAGAAGAACGCCAAAGGGAACACGAGCAGGTATTCTCCAGGGTCCAGGAGGCGGAAACGCATTGTCCCGCATCCGTTAACAACATAGTATCAGACAATAGTCAAGCGATTCACGCACTCGAACAACAAGTAGAACAATTGAAGCAGACTGGGGCGGAGGACAACAGACAAATACATGATAAGATTGCGGCATTAGCGGACATCATAAGCACCGTGAAGGTGACGGAGAGTGATAACAATACTACACTGGTGGTGGTCGCAGAGACTGAAGAAGTGCGTTCGCTTCTTAGATTTCAGAAGGGACAGTTCGAAGTGAACAGGCGACACAAAGCTGTAACAGGCGAATTACAAGAACGCGTGGCGCATCTGGAAAGCCGCATGGGGTGTGATTCCGAACTCGCCAATAGCACCAAAAATAGCCGTACGAACAGTGCACAGAGGGACTCCGGCCATGAGGGAGATTTTGACGACAGGGAAGAATGTATTTTGAGGGGCAGACATGAGAAAAATTGAAACATTCAAGGGCCTCGCCAGGAGGAAATGCGGGGATTTGATTTCAAACATTTCCTTACGGTGAGAAAGTTTGAGATATTTCGAAATTCGCAAAAAAGGAATACATCCACGATCATGGCTCGAGCAATTTGAATTCTGTCTTCCCCCCGACTGGGCAAGTTCATGTAAGATAGAATATATGTGTGGCTATTTGGAAGGCAAACCGGCGATTCTCATGAGGTCGGCAGTGTGTCACTGCAACTCCACTCGGGAGTTTCGACAAGCCTTTCTGTCCGCCTATTGGTCGGAAGCGGCACAAGATAGGGTCAAGCATGGCATAATTATGCTGCCAAATTTGAACCAGTCTGGTTTCGGCAGCCCAGCACGCCTTATCGACCACATGCTGCAGGCGAATCAATTTCTATACGGCCCATACGGACCTGCAGAAGTAATTAGGATATGCAACACCAAATTGCCGATGCACTTGCGCCACGTCATTCTTGCGGGACGATGCAAAGAGGACGTGGAAACGTTTAAGACACGTCTCCAAGAGTTGGAGTATAACACAGGAGAATGCCCGCCTAATCAGGCAAAAAGTTATTAGGGGGCACAGCAGCACGACCGCAGTCGTGGCCGTAGTACTAATCAACGGAGTGACTGGTCGTCGCGACGCGAACGGAACAATAATCGGGACCGGCCGTATAGAAACTGGGGTAACAGTCGCGAACACAGGTGGAACTACGGAAATGATCGAGGACGTGGACAAGATCGTGAACGCTACAGGTACGGCAACCAGAATCGATACTAGGTTGAACACAGTGGGAATCGGATTATAAGTGGAGCACCACATGATGTTGAAATTCAGCCGGCTAACCCTTGGCATAATCCAGCAAATGGAAATGAGCAAAACCGGCAATGACAAATGATCAGCGCAGAAGGCGCCCAATCGGAATAAATGAGAGATACTGATAAAGATGTTTCTATGTGATTGATTGAAGTGATGTTTGTGGTTATTCTTCTTTCCTTGTGCAATTAGGATTTAGGTTGGTTCAAATGTGAAGGTAAAAGGTTTCTTTGTGAACGAGTAAAATGCTGTTTGCGGGTTTTTTGTGTAAATTGAAAAGAGTCGCTCCTGAGAGAAGCAATATCTGTGTTGAATTAATGCAAAACTCAGGGGAATATCCGATCTGTTGGTATTATGTGTCTGGCAAACCCAGGTCCCCAGCTGTTAGTAGCCATGTTTCCGATTTTCTACTTTCAGTGCTACTATGTATCTATTACTATTCCATATGTGTCATTATAAATGACGATCTGTTACTACAGTATATATGCTGTATGAATATTTTAAGATAGGAGAACTCTCAGAAAGGAATGAGTAAGTTTAGAATCTTGAAAACAGGATACAATAGTACGATTGTTTAACCATTGGCTTCCCAATATTCGATGATATGTTAATATTGATGATATATGTCTTTTTAGTTCTTTATAGCTGAGTATGTAAAGTGCTGTCTATGGATTTCGTCAGTATATTAATTCCCTTCAAGGTGAAAGAAGAATTGTGGTTTGTGTAATTTACATGGCCCTGAAATATTATTGTGGTTGTCAAATACGAGCAGTTTTTCAGCAAATGGAGAATGGAACAGAAATATGGATCATTTCTGTAGCCTTGATTGATGTTGAGCCCGAGCCTGAAAAATTATTCTGCCATTATACTTGTCCTAGAAAAGCGACGTTTATGTGTTTTGCTGATGCTGTGAGCATTACAGCTTACTGTTTTCGTTGGTGCGGAATGCACTGCAGCCTATATGAGTTGAACTGAAGAAATTTCCCTCTTGAAGGTAGAGGACGATAAAATAATTTTGATTATGGGACCGAAGGAAAACTTGGTTTAATGTAATAAGGACGAAGCAAAACATTTGTCATTTAAACTACAGGCCGATTCGGATCTTTTGTGTCAGTTGTAGGTTCAATAGGATGTTAAGGTGAAACTGTTTTCCAGAATAGGTGAGACCACAACTTTGCCATTAATGAGAAATGAATCCAGAATAACCACCACAGGCGAAATAACTGATTGGGAAGCGAAAAGTAACTTAAAGAAGGAAAGAAATTTGAGCAAAATGGGTAAGAAAATGTAGTATGAACTGTATGATGAAAATGTTTTTACCCTTCTCAGAGTTATCTGTGTGATTAATTCTTGTGATAACATAATTTTAGATGAAATTGTCTTACTGTTTTATGTTTAGACACATGAGTATGATAAACGTATAATTGCGAATCTCTTATCAGGTTTGTCAACTGGTATAAATGTTTTTGCGTGTAAACAACCATCGTTCTTTTTACCATGTATGTTTACGGAAAGTTTCTCCATATTTATCATGTGATAAGACATATGCCGTGAGCGTCAAGAAGAGGACCAATTAGGATAATGTTGTCGTGGTATAAACACTGTGTTGAAGTAGCATTGAAGTAGCTAGTTGGATTAACTAGTAGTGGATTGAAGTAAAATTTTGAGTAATTCATGTTTATGGGTAGTTAGTTTGTACAATAGACAACAGGTGTGCGTGCGTGTGTGTGTGTGTGTGTGTGTGTGTGTGTGTGTGTGTGTGTGTGTGTGTAAATAACATGTGAACCCGATGCTGTCCTGACCTATACTTGCACAAGGCATAATCCTATTCATTTTAGTGAATTAATAGGTAGTCTTTGAATTGTTTAAATTTGAAGCATGCCACTTTACTGATATGGATATAAATACTTTATTGTCAGTTCATTTAATTTTTATTTTTATAGTGTCCAGTCATTTCATTTTTTTTATATTGTCAAGACATTTAACGTTTATTTTTATATTGTCGACTCATGTAACTTCTTTATTTAAAAAAAATTAAGTCTCACTTTTGTTCTTAAAAATTGTGAAAGACAGTACTAAGTGGTATTATGTATGACATTTTGTAATCACATAACTATGATGAACAATTTCTGTGAATGCAATTGAGAATGTGAAAGCGAACCAACCAAACTCTTACGAGACAGCAGGAACAGCGAGGAGGAGGACTAGTTGTAAACAGGCGGGTTTCCCAGCAGCACACACTCTCTGCCAGGCCACTTCTGGAGTGCGCTCAACAACAAAAGATGGGTGCAGGGAAAACACTTTCCCTTGCACCCGGAGCAAAAGACCAGCCGCACCAGTGCAACCCTTCATGGAGGAGATGACCTGAGATGGCAGAGCGGTCCACAGCGTGGAAATCCATCTACTGGCAACACACCACACGCACGTGACCGTGACGAGACGGCTACTGTGAAACGACAGGAGACAGGGGATAAAGGGGCGTGGAGCCTTTTGACCGGTACTGACCAGAGAAACTTGCCGACTTGAATGACGCCTCTCAACTTTTCGTGGCGGAAGGCTATTGTCAAGCGACAGAAAATCATGGTTCGGTGTTCTCAGGCTGCTAAGGGTAGCACAAAGAAGATCCACAAACTGTCATCCTTGCCCAGGAATATCAAACTGACGAGCCAGTTGAGGATGACTCAAGATTTTAACAACACAAAGGGCGTGGAACCTTTTGACACATACTGTCCAGAGAAATTGGCAGACTTCAACTACGCCTATTAACATTTCCTGGCGGATGCCCACTGTCAAGCGACAGTAAATCATGGTTTGAAGTTCTCTGGTCGCTAAGGGTGGCACAGAGAAGAGCCATTAAGTGTCATCCTTGCCCAGGAATATCAACCTGGCGAGTCAAACGAGGATACGGCACGTATTTGACAACACAAACAAGGAACGAAATCAAGATGTACATGACATGGGCCACTAAGAGATACTTCATGAGAGGGCAGAGACGGTGGGATTGCACGAAACAGATGGACAAAAATCCCTACTGTGGCGACAAGCCCCCCCCCCCCCCCCTTATATTGTGCCTCAGAACAGTGGAGCTATTGAGTGTGCCGGTGAACAGTGATTATACGGTTCTTAGTCCAGTGCATATATGTGTTTTTCTTTCAGAGGAACTTTGACTCGTGTATTTCGCAGGTGTTCTATTAACTGTTCTTTTTTTTTTTTAAACTTTGACTCTTGTATTTTACAGGTGTTCGATTTATTGGTGTTTTTTTTAGACGTGACTGTTGAACTTTCAGAGCTGTTTTATTAATCAATGTTTGTTTTTGTGTGATGTATTAGATTTGTGATATTTTGTTTCGTAAAATCATTCCTGAGGCATTGCTTCGTTTATCAGTGAGATGGCTTTTCATTCTCATTGGACTGCGATCGATTAGCCTTTTGCATGGGGCATAGTGAGGAACCCCATAAGGGTAACAATCACATAATTAATCGTAGTTTCAGTATAATGATACAGTTATCATTGTTTGCTAACAAACTGAAATATAGTAGAGTGGTTAAATTAGTACCAAAAGGTTATTTTAATTCTACAAATAATTAGTTTTATAAGATACAGAAATTGTTTTCATATTAATGACACAGGGACCATAGTTTTTACTTGCTGACCGAATTAGGTCCACACTATCTTTTAAATAGGTGTCACAGATTTTTTTTTTTTTTTTTTTTGCTCTTGGAAATTTGTAGATTCTAAAGATGTTTGATATTATTGTGTTTTAGCGATTAGCTGGTGACCTTTTGCTTTTCCTTTACATCTTTTTTTTTTTAAGTTGGGTGTAAGAAGCCTGCTTGGGAATATCCTAGCATGGCCAAAAAATTCCCTGCACAGCATTTTCCGGGAGCGTTGGGGTTACGAAAGGTCTCTGTTGGATTCCTTTCATGTTAATTTCTTAAAACTGTTGTCATTTATGGCATACATTCCACTTCTAAATTTACTGTAGTGTTTCTGACTATCTGGGAGGAGACTGAGCAGTGGAATATGTTACTTTTACACATAATTAAGAACGATCTGTCACACTACTACACTTTAAAACACAGTTTATATGTAGTTCATGTCATACAGTCTCATACGGAACCTACATCCGGTTTCTTTTATATACTGTATGTCATAAGATACTGTCATCCCTCTTCCCTTCTGTGTGAAAGGATAAACGAGCAAATGTATTTCTAGTTGCATGCTTGATGGTAGCAGACAAGTCTGTCTGCTAGAGAACAGTAGGACCAATGTCGGAACTGGTAGCTATGCTTTCTAAAGAGAGGTTTCTATTTTTAGTATGGTCTGATCCGTCCCTTGTCATGTTGGTATAGGAAGCTGCCTCTCTGGTCACTTCCGTTTGTATCTGTTAAGCACCCTCAGCTGGGGCCCACAGCAGTCGGTCCAAGGCGAGCGTCTGAAATGGTAAGATCTCCGGCTAAGTGCGTCTCTCCTAAGTCGGTAGGACAACAGATTTCTTAAGTTCAGCCCAACTGAAAATTTAATCACCTTTATTTCAGGTTTAGATCTAAAATATCTAATGTTATCTTAAATTGCAATGCAGTGTAATTCAAGTGTGAAGTTCAGAATATCTTCCAGTAGTTGCTTTATCACTACTTTGTGAGTAAAGTGGAACCACGTGTGGATGATCCATAACTATAACTAAGATCATCAATCTTAAATGCGAATTTTCGGGAGATTATAACGTCTCGTCTTGACAATATTTTTCAATGTAGCAACTTTTCTTTATGTTCAACCCACGTGGGGTGTACTTTGTGAGACCAGTATCACATGCTTATGCAATTCATTGACCCATCAGGTTAATAGTAAGACGATAGTAACCGGTTTGAAGTTTTTCTTTTGTAATTTGTGTTTCGATGTAATTTATTTTAATTATCAAAATTATTGTGGAGTTACACTCTTTGTGTAAACCAAGTTGACGTCATGAAGCATGTAGTGTAATCATCAATGTAGCCCTCAGCTATTCTTTTCAGGAAGATTTCACAGTGAATTGGTATGAATTTAGTATACCAGTGTGTGGTAATTTCATGACCGACAGGATTGCGCTACGAACGTAACTTCTTTGGGTGAAAATTGAATCGCTTGGTTTTAGTTAATTTCCTCTTTCATATGTTTCAACGTTCTTCATGTGTTATTTTATGAATGCAGTGTTGTATACAGTCTCCCAATCTCGGCTCCGTATCTGATGTGTTCCGTAAGATTACAAACTCACATTTTCACAATCCTAAATAAGGCACCAGTTTAGCTATGAATCAAGTTTAAAATGCTGAAATTTTAACGGAACAATTATCATTGTAAACATAATTGTCCAAATATTATTTGATTTATTTCTTTTTATTTAAATTGTCTTTATATATATATATATATATATATATATATATATATATATATATCACCGGTTATTGTAAGATAAGTACTAAAAGATTATAATTAATGTTAGTCTGGTTGAGAATTTGGTAAGCTAGACTGGATACCTGGTGAAACAGTTGCTCAGTAATGCAAGGTTAACTTCCCCAGATAACTCACAGCTTTTAACCGCTTTTATTGTCTTGAATATCAGCACCGCTTTCAGAACAAATTAATTCATCAATATTACACAGTTTATTTTGTAAGAGAACGAAGAAATTCAAGGAAGGTTTATTAAAATGTATGTTATGAGTCTGGATCGTCCCAGCACTCTAAAGAATGACTTAAAGTCACATGTATAACAAACGGAATTAAATGACGAAATCAGACTCGTATTATATGAAGACACATGCAGTTATATATTTTTCTTCAGTATTGATGGATGCCATGATACCTACAAAAGCAGAGCTGTTCGTCAACTGACATCAGCGTGAAAATTTCAAATCGAATGAGAGCCCTAAGTTTTATTTATAGAGAATATTAAGCTAATAAGAGTTATAATCAAGTATTTAAAGTCATCGTTTTTACCATCGTTACCGTTCTCTGCTGCGGACGATCTGAGACATGTTTGCTACCCATGGAAATTCTCCACAATTATTGCTTTCTAGAAGTGAAAGATACACATAGAAGTAATTACAGTGTGCAGGCTTCAATAGTTGCGGTTTAAATATCACAAGAGAAAGCAGTTCTCCCTAAACGCTGTATGGGTATGCCGAAACAACGTTGGTCGCATGAGCTAGACTCCTATACCAAGAAACTCTTGGATCTGAAAGATCTGACAACTTTCTTCCTTTTCAGTTTGTGAGAGTAGAAAGGGCTGTGGTAGAACTTCATTACTTCAGCTGGGAGTATGGCTGAGCGAATCCAAATTGACAATGTTTTGGAGGAGACTTCCAGCTACGGCATTCGCCTGAGAACCAAGGGAAACCTCCTGAATCGCTTGGTCGGACTGAGGGATAGAAATTATTTCAGTTCACTACAGGTACAATGTTGGCCATCCTACTAAAAAAAAATTTAAATTAGTGTATGGGTATGTTCGTGTGTATGGGGGTGTGAATCTTTGAAACAAGTGCTGTTATTTTATGAGGGTTATTCGGAAAGTAAGGAAAGATCGGTCGCGAAATGGAAACCACAGTGAAAATCCGACGAATTATTGCAGAGGTGTGTTGGACAGCGTCTCTAGTGCTGAGCACACAGGGAGCACAAAAAGATACATAGATCAATAGTGTCTATCAACAAGTACGAGGGCCTGGTGAGAAATTTCGCCTAAAACTATGCAGCGAACATTACGTAACTGTCGTGCGTTTTCTTCTTCACGACAATTCTCAGCCGCATTCTGCGGGGGCAACGAAGATGCTCCTGCATCGTTTTCAATTGCAAATGCTTCATTACCCACAATACAGACCGTAATTGTCTCCCTCAGAGTCTCATCTCTGCTCACATGAACTGCTGGCTATGAAGATAACATTTTGGCACAGGCAACGAGTTGTAGGCCAGCGTTGAGAATTGGCGGAAAGCACTGGCGGCTGCCTTCTATAAGGAGAGTAATGGAAAGTTGTTACAACGCTACAACAAACGTCCAAGTCTGATCGGTGACTATGGAGATAAGTAACTTTAAGTTGTAGTTAACTGTTGCAAATAAAACAGTTTTTATTTTCACTGTGGTTTCCATTTTGCATCCTATCGATCCTTACTTTCCAAATATCCCACGTAATATTGACAACATTTACGGAATAAAACACAGGGAGATTTACATTCATGTCTACTGTTTACTCCCAGCCTGGAGACATTCATAACATGTAATGAGCTGGGAATGGATGGTGATAAATTTGAGATACTTGCTTACGTAGACGACATAGCGTTAGTGAGCGAGAGTGAACCAGATCTTGGGGAAATGTGCAAAATTATCGTCATAGCAACAAGTACAGTAAGGCAACTCATCGATAACCGAAAAACAGATAATGTGCAAATAGGCAGAAGTAAATACGCACAAGAAAGCCCTTCACAGTTGAGTCCGACCATTAGATAAGTGAGTGGTAAGTTGCTAAAATTGTTATAATGAGGTATCCACAGATGTAAATGGAAGAATTTATGCTGTCTACAGACGTTGATGTGCCCTCAGAGATACGTTAATGTCTAAAGCCACATCATATGTTGCGAAAATAAACATGTACAGTGCCATTATACGCCACGTCGTCCTCTGTGGTTCAGAAAGCTGAATGCTAAGACCGAGATCCAAAGGCTTATAACATTTGAAACAAAGGAAATAACTATTTCTTTTAAAAAGTTATTGTATTTAGTTTACGACTGAAATAGCAACACAGCTCTTGTTAAAATTGTAATTAAGTAAAAAAAAATTTGTTTTCCCTCATGCTACATTGATCTACTCGTACATTATTATTATTGGAAATATCGTCTAATCCTTCCACCCTTTTATAAATCAAGGCATTTCGAACAAAACGCAAATTCAACGGTTACCTGGACAACGTCTCCATAGCTTGCTACAGCATGGCCTTTGATAACGTCTGCAAAGCAACATCTGCATGGAAACAGCATAGTCATACATCTTTGGACACCAATAGGCACTCTATAGCGTCGCCTAGGCGACAGCGTGCTACAGTGTGGTCTCTGACGAGGAACGGTCAACACAACGCCATTTAAATGGGAACGGCGTCGCCTTGAAGTACCAACAAGCAGCAACAGCTGGCCTTCTACGTTCGTACAACCCTTTTGTTTGGTGCGCTCGTATTTAAAGTTTGTTTAAGGTTAAGTAATCTTAATAATGACCTGCTCTATTTATTTAAACAGCAGCTCTTGTATTACAATACACATATAACAGCACTGTTGGTTTTATACTTCATTTGCATGTCATATAAAGTATGATCCCTTCGACTGCAGCGGACGTAATGCAGCAAATTTGCGCACTATCAAATCCTATTTTACCAGTTGCAGTACAGCAACTAGCAGCAGTTATCGCCTTGATAACAACCAGCTGCTCAGCAAGTCACCAGCTTTGCCCAACAACATAAAGTGTCTGGCAGGTAGCGGATCAAGTTGTAATTCTAGCTTAAAATCATTTCTTTTGGTCAACTCTTCTATTCTATTGACGAGTTTCTGCTTCAGAATAGGTAAAAAAAACAAACAAACAAAAAAACTATTTTTCCTCTAAATTTAGTTGCATGTATAGAACAAAAAATTTCAGTAAATTTGTATTAGCACTATTTATGTATATATATCTTCTAATCTGACTTGTTCCACATCATCTCGATAAAATAATCGTGAAAATGATCTACAGAACATGACATAACTAAACTAAACTTCCAGTAAAATATGAATTAAATCATTTGTGCACTGTTCCACTGATACCACAATACGTAAGCTAATCTAGAAGACTTTCATGATTCAAACAGTAAAGCCTTTGAGAAATCACATTAAATCTCTATGGCTGATGTTCGTTTATTCAGAGCATTTAATATTTAATCAGTGAAAACATGTATAGTATTTTCGGTTGAAAAGCCTATCTAAAAAACAAATTGGTGTTTTGTTAGTACTTCATTTTTTCAAATATGTGAAGCTGCTCTCATATACATTACGTTTTCAAATTTTTGGATAAAGTGTGAGATCAGGCTGTACTTGCTAGCATCAGACTCATCTCCCTTTTTATGTAAAGTCTTAACAGAGGAATATTTCAGACTGTCCAGAAACAGGACTTCTTTCAGTGAGCTACTACATATGTGGCTGATAATCATACTTATCTGTTGGGAACAAGTCTTTAGTACTTCGTTGAAAAAGCCTTCAATTTCATGTGAGCTTTTGCTTTTGAGTGAATTCGTTATTTTCCTAATTTCGATAATAGAGGTGGACTGAGTTTAAGTTTTATCAGATTGGATAGGCATTGCGACTTCCATTAACAGAGTTTCATTTTCTAATGAACAGCTGGATCCTGTTTACTCTACAATATCTAAAAAAAATTATTTAAAATGTTTTCCACTTCTCACTTTTTGTTAAAAATTTTTCGTTGAATTTGTAAAAACAAATTCTTCCTGTGCTCCCAATGACCCTGTTTAACAATATTCCTAATTGTTTTACTTTTATTATTACATTCTGACATAATGCACATACTTCTTGACTGTTTAATAACATCTCTTAATACAGTGCAGTAATTTTTATAATGTTTGACTGTTTCAGGAAAATTACTCCTTCTGGCTATAAGATACATCTCCGTTTTCTGTTTACAAGATATTTTTCCCTTTAGTAGGCCATAGTTTCTTAGACCGTTTCAGTGTTTCCTTAAGAACACTATTTTTTACTATACTTACAAATGTATCATCAAATACACTAAATTTTAAATTAGCTTCAGGTAACCAGTACACCTCCTCCCCGTGTAATGGTTTCCAGCTTTCCATAAATTTCTAATTGTTAAGCTGTTAATTGAATGCAAAATTTTGGAGGACTGTTTTGTATTACTTCCCCAGTAGGAAAATAAATAACTAGTGCCAAATTGAAAGCTCCAAGTAATACTTCAAGGTCATTCTTTCTATCAGATTCTTTCAGATAATCTACACTGAAATATCCACAAATAATAATCTTCCTCCCCCTGTCTGATAGACAGCGTAACGAGGAATTCCGGTTTTTCAAAAATAGTTAAAATTTCCCAATGGGGACCTACAGTTACAAAAGTACAGTTGTTTATGCTCACAGGCACGTTCTTCTATATGTTGGTCTACAAAAAAATTTTCAGTTCTAAATTTTTCACAGTACGATAGATTTTAACACAAATGACAACTTCACTGCCCATAGTGTATTGCTTGCATGTATGAATCTTATATCTTCCTATGTTTACCTTTTGCATGTTTGTGACTATGAGATTTTCTGACAGGCATAGTACATTTGTTTGACCCTCAGTTTATAAGTCTTCTAAACCAGCAAAAAGCTTATTTACATTGTTTTTCAATCTGCTGATATTCTCTTACAATATACTAACAGTATTTTTCATTGTATTTAATGAGGATCTTGTGATATTTTAACTTGCTGTCTCCCAGTATCGACTTCTTAAGTACACTAATGATAAGCAAGCGGTGTTTTCCAGGAAAAAAATATTATGAGGAATGACAGTGGCAGAACTTATCACAAAACGCCGCAATACTTACGAGAATAAATTCGCAAGATTACAATAATGATCATGACAGCCAAGTTTCATGACTTCATGAAGTCAGCAACGCACTATTTTCCCCATCCGAAATGTCATTTTATAATGCTTTGGTATCTGACGACTTGCCATAGTAATCCAGTGCCTTGTTCGAGTTGGATAATGAATAAAGAGCATCATCAACTGCGGGAAATGTACTTCTGCGCTTAATAACGGAATTTTGAACTTCATTTTATATGTTTTAAGACTTAATGTCTTTCGAGGATATATGCTTAATTGTAATTAGTTGATTAATTTATATCTTATACGTATTTCTTTAATTACGACACATTTTTGCTTGTAATACAGTTAACTGTTTGAACACCAAAGATTTGGCATTCAAAACAGTATTTTAACACAAAACTAAAAAAGCGTGTCTTATGTGAAAAAAACCAGATAGCTCCAACGCCTTCAAAACTCTCAAACACGGATGTTTAGTGCAATATATTTTTAATTTCAATGCAGGATAGGTTATTACCCTAGTCCTATAAATGGTTCATATTTGAGACTAATGGAAACAAAAATGAAGTTTTTATTTATCTTTATTTGACAATCCCAATATGAGGAAAAATGGAGTCAGCGGGTTTTTTCGCCAAGGCCTTCAACTGTGCGAGAAAAGTATTTCCGATCGCCTTGCTTTTAAATTTTACCGCGTTGCTCGGATTACTGTGCGAAACAATGGCAACAATAACATGCGTCATATCACGTTGTATTCATGTTTTCAAGAGGCTACGACTACCGTTAAAAAAGTATATCTTTTAATTTGAGAAAACCATGCACGCTTCAAAGTCTGGGTTGGTAGAACATAAAGTGGAGCCAGGAACGAACAGCAGATGGTACTGCAAATACACTTCTCGAGAGAAAATGCACCACCGGAACAGTCTTGTTGTCTGACTGATTCCTGTAACAGAATTTCGAATGATACCCGTGGGCTAATGCAAAAAGACTCTCAGAGTAGCAATAGCAAACTACGTTCCCAATTATCTGCTGGATGTATCAAAATAAATGCCCTATCGTGCTGACAATTCTTCTTGTTCGTGTTTCCCATATATTCTTCTACTAACCAATTCTCCAGATAACATCTTCAACCCTTACCTTATCCGTCCACCAAATTTTCAACATTCTTCTGTAACTCACATCTCAAAGTTGCAATTCTTTTCTCGTCTGGTTTTCCCACAGCCATTTTTTCTCTACCATACGACACTATGCTCCAAACGTACATTCTCAGAACATTCTTACTCAATTTATGGCTAATGTTTAGTACGAATAGCCTTCTCTTGGTCAGGAATGCCCCTTTTGCCAGCGCTAGACTGCTTTTTAAGTTTTCCCTGCTCCGACCGTTATCAGTTATTTTGCTGCCCAGGTAGCAGAATTCCTTAACCTCATCTGCTTCCTGATCACAAATACTGATGTTAAGTTTCTCGCTTTTCTCGTTTCTGCTATTTCTCATTGCATTCATCTTTCTTCGATTTGCTCTCAATCCATGTCCTGTATTCATTAGACTGTTCACACCATTCAGCAGATCCTGTAAATCTTCTTCACTTCCACAGAGGATAGCAATTTCATCACAGAATCTTATCAATGATATCTATTCACATGGAATTTTAGTTCCACTCTGTATCCTTTCTTTCATTTCCGAAATTGCTTCTTTGATGTATACATTGAACACCAGGGGGTAAAGACTACATCTCTGTCTTATGTCCTTTCTAATCCAAGCACATCGTTCTTCGTCTCTCATTCTTATTACTCCCTCACGATTCTTGTAGATATTGTACATTATTCGTCTTTCCCTAGAACTTACCCCTATTTTTCTGAGAATTTCAAACATCTTTCACCATTATACATTTTCGAACGCTTTATCCGGGTAGACAGTTTCTACCAATTTGTCTTGAAGTCTTTTTTCTTCAGTCTTGCTACCATTGTCAGCCGCAACTTAAGAATTGCCTCTCTAGCGTCCCAAACGGATAGCCATCTAACACAACCTCAATTTTCATTTCCATTCTTATGTATATTTTTCCTTCCGTCAACTTCGATCCATGAGCTGTTAAGCCGATTGTGCGATAATCCGTGCCGATGTCGGCTCTTGCAGTCTTCGGAATTATGTGCGTCATGTTTTTTAGAAAGTCCGAGGGTCGCCAGACTCTTTCATTCCAGACACCATCGTGAATAGTGTTTTGGCTGCCATTTCCCCTACTGATTTTAAAAATTCTGCCTTTCTCGATCGTAAGTCTTCCAAAGCTCTTTTAAGCTCTTACTATAATATAGGATCCTCCGTGTCTTCTATATGGAATCCTGTTTCTTCTCCTATCACTTCGTCATACAAGTCTTCCCCCTAATAGAGGCCTTACGTGTAATCTTTCCACGTATCTGGTGCCTCCTCTACATTTAACAGTGGAACACTCATTGCACTCTTAGTGTTATCAAATGGTTCAAATGGCTCTGAGCACTACGGGACTTAACATCTGTGGTCATCAGTCCCCTAGAACTTAGAACTACTTAAACCTAACTAACCTAAGGACATCAACCACATCCATGCTCGAGGCAGGATTCGAACCTGCGACCGTAGCAGCCGCGCGGTTCCGGACTGCGCGCCTAGAACCGCTAGACCACCGCAGCCGGCTTAGTGTTATCACCCTTGCTTTTACTCTCATAGGAAGTTCTTTTACTCTTATATAGGCTATCCATCTTTCCGGTCATCATTTCGTTTCTGATTTCTTCAAATTCTTCATTCAGCCATTTCGCCTTAACTTCCGTGCACTTCCTGTTTATTTCATATCTAAGTAACTTGTATTTCTGTATGCCTGAATTTCCTTCAACATTTTTGTATTTCTTTCTTCCATGGATCAACTTAAGTGTTTGCTGTGCTACACATGGTTTCTTCGCAGTTACGTTCTTTGTATTTATGACTCTCTCCCCATCTCCTGTGACTGCTCATTTTAGAGGGATCCATTCCTCTTCAACCAAACTGCCAACTCAGTTATTACTTATCGCAGTATCTATAGCCTCAGAGAACTTCAAGCGTATGTCCACATTCTTCAGTACTTCCGTATCACATTTCGTTGCGCCCCGATTTTTCCTAATTTTTCCCGATTAATCTCAGCATTCTGTTCATCACAACTTAATTATGATCTGAATCTACTTCTGCTCCTGGATACACCTTAAAATGCAGCAGCTAATTTCGTAATCTCTGCCTGACCATGCTGTAATCAAACCGAAATCTTACTGTATCTCACGGCCTTTTCCAAGTACACCACACCTCTTATCATTTTTGAATAGCGGATTCTCTATTACTAGTTGAAATTTATTGCAGAAATCAAATTGTGTTTTTCCTCTTGCATTCCTAGTACCAAGCCCATCTTCTACCACTATCCTTTTTTCTAATCCCCTCTACATCTGCATTCCATTCCCCACGACTATTAGATTTTTATCTCCCTTTACGCTCAGAAATATTCGATATATATGTTCACACACTTTTTCTGTCTCCTCATCAGCAGCTTGCGACGTTGGTATGTATATCCGAAATATCGTTGTCGGTGTTGGTTTGTTGTCGATAGTGATGAGAGCAGCCCTGTCACTGAACTGTTCACAGTATCTCACTCTCTTCCGTTCCCTCCTCTTCATAACGAATCCTAATCCCGTTGTACCGTTTTCTGCTGCTGTTGATATTATTCTGCAGACATCTGACCAGAGATCCTCGTGTTCTCTTAGTTGCCTTTATTGACCGCCACTCTATCTGTACTGAGCCATAACATTTAGATTTTAACAAACTGCCTATTGGCTTCTGTCTCGGGTTTTTCGGCCGACGTTCATCTAATGATTTTTCTGACGTTTCGCTAGCACGAGTGGCTGGCATTGTCAAAGCTTCACCCTTCATTGCCGGTGGTGAACTGGAGGCGAGCTCGCGGCCGCAGACTATATGTACCTGGCGCGCCAACGTCCGAGGGCTTCTCCGCGGTCATTTCCGTGCTGGCGAAACGTCAGAAAAATCATTAGATGAACGTCGGCCGAAGAACCCGAGACAGAAGCCAATAGGCAGTTTCTCAACAAGTGGCCACGAACGCCTTAACTATTTAGATTTTAGATATTTTAGTTTCCGTATAACGTTCAAACTGCTGACATTCCACGTCCTGACTCGTAGAACGTTATCCTTTTGTTATTCTATCTATTTCTCATTCTATCTATCTATCTATATCCGAATCCCGCTCCAGCTACTGCCGGGTCTGGGTGCTGATGAGTCCTCTCCATTTGGCTCGGTCCTCCCACCACTTTTCTTCCTCCACTTGCTGCCAGGTCACACCTTTCCTTTCTACAGATATTCTCACTCCCATTTTCCACCGTGTTCTTGGGCGCCCTCCAGGTCTCTTCCCATCCATCTTTAGTTCTTCCATAATTTTGGGGAGTCTCTGCCCATGCATCCTCTTAACATGCCCATACCATCTTAATCTCTTTCTTTCAATTTCTTCTCTCATACTTTCTTGTTTAAGATCCTTTCTAATCCCTACATTCCCTAGTATGTCCATTCTTGTTTTTCCTTTAACTGCTCTGAGAAATTTCATTTCCCCTGCTTGCAGTCTGCTCCAGTCCCTTTCTGTCATTGTCCATGTTTCTCCACCATAGGTGACAATAGGGATGTAAAAATTCTTATACATAAGGAGTTTTGCTCTTTCTGAAACTTCATTACTCGAAATCTGGTGTTTTTTGTTTGCTAGAAATTGCCTCTCTTCTGTAACCTCCAATTAATTTCGTTAGTTATTCTTCCATCCCTAGATATTTCACTCCCTAAATAAGTTTCACTTTGAGGGGTTCTCTATTCAAGGTAGTATTTCCGTTGATCCCTTTCTCTCTTCCAAATACCATTACTTCGCTCTTATCTTTATTTACTTTTAATTCATACCTTTTCATTATTTCCCTCCACGCATCAAGCTGTAACTGTACATCTACCTTTTTATCATCCCATAGTACCATGTTGTTGTTGTTGTGGTCTTCAGTCCTGAGACTGGTTTGATGCAGCTCTCCATGCTACTCTATCCTGTGCAAGCTTTTTCATCTCCCAGTACCTACTGCAACCTACATCCTTCTGAATCTGCTTAGTGTATTCATCTCTTGGTCTCCCTCTACGATTTTTACCCTCCACACTGCCCTCCAATACTAAATTGGTGATCCCTTGATGCCTCAGAACATGTCCTACCAACCGATCCCTTCTTCTGGTCAAGTTGTGCCACAAACTTCTCTTCTCCCCAATCCTATTCAATACTTCCTCATTAGTTATGTGATCTACCCATCTAATCTTCAGCATTCTTCTGTAGCACCACATTTCGAAAGCTTCTATTCTCTTCTTGTCCAAACTATTTATCGTCCATGTTTCACTTCCATACATGGCTACACTCCATACGAATACTTTCAGAAATGACTTCCTGACACTTAAATCTATACTCGATGTTAACAAGTTTCTCTTCTTCAGAAACGCTTTCCTTGCCATTGCCAGCCTACATTTTATATCCTCTCTACTTCGACCATCATCAGTTATTTTGCTCCCCAAATAGCAAAACTCCTTTACTACTTTAAGTGCCTCATTTCCTAATCTAATTCCCTCAGCATCACCCGACTTGATTAGACTACATTCCATTATCCTTGTTTTGCTTTTGTTGATGTTCATCTTGTATCCTCCTTTGAAGACACTGTCCATTCCATTCAACTGCTCTTCCAAGTCCTTTGCTGTCTCTGACAGAATTACAATGTCATCGGCGAACCTCAAAGTTTTTATTTCTTCTCCATGAATTTTAATACCTACTCCGAATTTTTCTTTTGTTTCCTTTACTGCTTGCTCAATATACAGATTGAACAACATCGGGGAGAGGCTACAACCCTGTCTTACTCCCTTCCCAACCACTGCTTCCCTTTCATGTCCCTCAACTCTTATAACTGCCATCTGGTTTCTGTACAAATTGTAAATAGCCTTTCGCTCCCTGTATTTTACCCCTGCCACCTTTAGAATTTGAAAGAGAGTATTCCAGTCAACATTGTCAAAAGCTTTCTCTAAGTCTACAAATGCTAGAAACGTAGGTTTGCCTTTCCTTAATCTTTCTTCTAAGATAAGTCGTAAGGTCAGTATTGCCTCACGTGTTCCAGTGTTTCTACGGAATCCAAACTGATCTTCCCCGAGGTTGGCTTCTACTAGTTTTTCCATTCGTCTGTAAAGAATTCGTGTTAGTATTTTGCAGCTGTGACTTATTAAGCTGATAGTTCGGTAATTTTCACATCTGTCAACACCTGCTTTCTTTGGGATTGGAATTATTATATTCTTCTTGAAGTCTGAGGGTATTTCGCCTGTTTCATACATCTTGCTCACCAGATGGTAGAGTTTTGTCAGGACTGGCTCTCCCACGGCCGTCAGTAGTTCCAATGGAATATTGTCTACTCCGGGGGCCTTGTTTCGACTCAGGTCTTTCAGTGCTCTGTCAAACTCTTCCCGCAGTATCCTATCTCCCATTTCATCTTCATCTACATCCTCTTCCATTTCCATAATATTGTCCTCAAGTACATCGCCCTTGTATAGACCCTCTATATACTTCTTCCACCTTTCTGCTTTCCCTTCTTTGCTTAGAACTGGGTTTCCATCTGAGCTCTTGATATTCATACAAGTCGTTCTCTTATCTCCAAAGGTCTCTCTAATTTTCCTGTAGGCGGTATCTATCTTACCCCTAGTGAGATAGGCCTCTACATCCTTACATTTGTCCTCTAGCCATCCCTGCTTAGCCATTTTGCACTTCCTGTCGATCTCATTTTTCAGACGTTTGTATTCCTTTTTGCCTGTTTCACTTACTGCATTTTTATATTTTCTCCTTTCATCAATTAAATTCAATATTTCTTCTGTTACCCAAGGATTTCTACTAGCCCTAGTCTTTTTACCTACTTGATCCTCTGCTGCCTTCACTACTTCATCCCTCAAAGCTACCCATTCTTCTTCTACTGTATTTATTTCCCCCATTCCTGTCAATTGCTCCCTTATGCTCTCCCTGAATCTCTGTACAACCTCTGGTTCTTTTAGTTTATCCAGGTCCCATCTCCTTAAATTCCCACCTTTTTGCAGTTTCTTCAGTTTTAATCTACAGGTCATAACCAATAGATTGTGGTCAGAGTCCACATCTGCCCCTGGAAATGTCTTACAATTTAAAACCTGGTTCCTAAATCTCTGTCTTACCATTATATAATCTATCTGATACCTTTTAGTATCTCCAGGGTTCTTCCATGTATACAACCTTCTTTCATGATTCTTAAACCAAGTGTTAGTTATGATTATGTTGTGCTCTGTGCAAAATTCGACCAGGCGGCTTCCTCTTTCATTTCTGTCCCCCAATCCATATTCACCTACTACGTTTCCTTCTCTCCCTTTTCCTACACTCGAATTCCAGTCACCCATGACTATTAAATTTTCGTCTCCCTTCACAATCTGAATAATTTCTTTTATTTCATCATACATTTCTTCAATTTCTTCGTCATCTGCAGAGCTAGTTGGCATATAAACTTGTACTACTGTAGTAGGCGTGGGCTTCGTATCTATCTTGGCCACAATAATGCGATCACTATGCTGTTTGTAGTAGCTTACCCGCATTCCTATTTTCCTATTCATTATTAAACCTACTCCTGCATTACCCCTATTTGATTTTGTGTTTATAAACCTGTAGTCACCTGACCAGAAGTCTTGTTCCTCCTGCCACCGAACTTCACTAATTCCCACTATATCTAACTTTAACCTATCCATTTCCCTTTTTAAATTTTCTAACCTACCTGCCCGATTAAGGGATCTGACATTCCACGCTCCGATCCGTAGAACGCCAGTTTTCTTTCTCCTGATAACGACATCCTCTTGAGTAGTCCCCGCCCGGAGATCCGAATGGGGGACTATTTTACCTCCGGAATATTTTACCCAAGAGGACGCCATCATCATGTAATCATACAGTAAAGCTGCATGCCCTCGGGAAAAATTACGGCTGTAGTTTCCCCTTGCTTTCAGCCGTTCGCAGTACCAGCACAGCAAGGCCGTTTTGGTTATTGTTACAAGGCCAGATCAGTCAATCATCCAGACTGTTGCCCTTGCAACTACTGAAAAGGCTGCTGCCCCTCTTCAGGAACCACACGTTTGTCTGGCCTCTCAACAGATACCCCTCCGTTGTGGTTGCACCTACGGTACGGCTATCTGTATCGCTGAGGCACGCAAGCCTCCCCACCAACGGCAAGGTCCATGGTTCATGGGGGGGGCATAGTACCATATCATCTGTAAAAATCATCTTTTTGTCTTTTTCTTTTACTATATCTTTAACTGCCCTATTCATTCCCTCCATCACAACATTAAAAAGTGCAGGAGATAGAATGCTTCCTTGTCTTATTTCGAAGTATTCAGAGTTCCGCAATGGTGTTCTAATTCTACAATTGTGTCATCTATACAATGTCTTTATAACATTAATGTATCCATCTTCTATATCTATCTTCTTCATTTCTTCCCAGAGTCTTTCCCTGTCAACTGAGTCATATGCCTTATCTATGTCTATAAAAACCGTTATCACCCTTTTGTTACACTCCCAACTTTTTTCCATCAGTTTATGGATAGAAAATATCAGGTAGATCGTCTTTTTCCCTTTCCTAAACTCATGCTCTTCTTCACTCAGCTCCTTTTCTATCTTTTCACTTATTCGATTTACTAAAATTCCTTCAAAAATCTTGGCTGTATGACTCATAAGGGTTATTCCCCTGTAGTTTTTACAAAGTCTTTTATTGCCTTTCTTGAAGATGGGAACAATGTCTCCTGTTCTACAGTCGTCAGGTATTGTACTATTTCTCCACACGCTTCATAGTACTCTATACACCCACTGCATTCCCACTGGACCTGCTGCTCTTATCATATCCACTGACACTTCATCAGGTCCTGGGGTTTCCCCCCACTCATCTTCTTCACAGCTTTCTTCCATCTCTTCCTGTGCAATTTTTCCTAATTCTGCTTCCCAACTTCTCTCAATTTCTCCATTATCTGTTTGTTTCTTAATGTACCTGCTCCTCAGCGTTTAACAACTTCTTAAAATGTTCTTTCCAGATATCTTTTACATTCCCTGAATCTTCAATATGGTACCGTCCTCTGTTTCCATCTTTACTGGTACTTCAGAAGCCTTCCTTTTATTTTTCATCATTTTATAGAACATTTTCTTATTGCTCTTCACATCTTCTTCAAGTTTTTTGTAAACTATTTCCATCCCTTTTTCTTTGCTGCTTCCACTATTTCTTTGCACTTCTTCTTTTCCTCTATATATCTTGTATGATCTTCGTCATTTTTAGTTTTCCACCACTTTCTCCATGCTCCGTTTTTCCTTCTAACTACTTGGATTGTGGTATCATCCCACCACCTTGTCTGTCTTATTTTTTCCTTTACAGATGTTCTGCAACATACTTTTTGTGCTGCTTGGACTTTTGAATAAGCTCCATTCTTTTTCCACATCGCAGAAAACTTCTTTTGGAAATTTTTGTGTGTTTAATTCTCTGTACTTCTCGGCATATTCACTCTCCTTCAGTTTCCAATCCCGTATCCTCATCACTTTCTTCTGTTTTCTATTTTTCACACACTGATTCATTTTCCTTTGTCCCACGAGTAATGTGTGGTCTGCATCTGCACTCACACTTGGAATTACCTTCACATTTGTTACTTTCTCTCCCAATTCCCTATCTACTGGAATATAATCAATTACGCTCTCGGTTCTTCCATCCCAACTGTATCTGGTGATAACATGACTTTCTCTCTTCATAAACCAGCTGTTTGCTATTTTCATTCCATTCCTCTGGCACAAATCCAGGAGTCTTTCCCCTTCTTCATTTCTGCCTGCATAACGAAAACATCCCAATACTTGCTGAAATTACTTTCTGTCTTTGCCTACCTGTGCATTAAAATCTCCCATCACTATATTAGCACTCTCCATATCGTTTTCTAACACATTTTCAAAGTCGATCTTCTCTTCTTCGCTACATCCCACTTGAGGTGCGCCGGCCGCGGTGGCCGTGCGTTTATATCCGCTTCAGTCCGGAACCGCGAGACTACTACGGTCGCAGATTCGAATCCTGCCTCGGGCATGGATATGTGTGATGTCCTTAGGCTAGTTAGGTATAAGTAGTTCTAAGTTCTATGGGACTGATGACCTCAGATGTTAAGTCCCATGGTGCTCAGAGCCATTTGAACCACTTGAGGTGCATAAATCTGGATTACTTTTAGTGTTTCTTTTTTGAATGTCAGGTTTAAGATTATGATCTTGTCAGATATATATCTCACATTTTCAATACAGGTTTGTACATTCTTATTCACCATCACTGCCACACCATTTCTTCTAGACCTATTTCTCCCACTACAGTACAGTTTTCCTCCTCCTCTCAAATTCTTCTCACCTTTTCCCTTCCACTTTGTTTCGCTTAATCCCAATAAATCTAACTTCCTCTCAGTTAGTACATCAGTCATTTCTTCCATTTTTCCGTTGAGGGTTAATATATTAAGGGTGCCAATATTTAGGTTATTTTTTAGTCCAGTTGGTTTCATCTTCTTGTACTGATGAATATCATCAGGTCTCCCATCATTTTCAACTGTACTTGAAGAAGCAGTTGGGTCAAACCCTGAGTGGTTCGTTCCGAGGCTCGTCTGTGTTTTGAAAGCAATATGTGAAGACTTTCCTACTGGCTTGCTAGGCCTAACGCCAGAAAGGATTTTCTGTTGGGGTTGTCTCCCTTAGCCTTTGGAGTTTCTCCTCCACCACAAGGCAGTGGTTCCCTTCTCATTTAATCCCCACAAAGGAGGGTTGCCTCATCTGCCAGCTACGCCGTTCCGAAGTCTTCCTTCTCCGCCGTCGCTGCCATTAAGGTCTTCACCCGTAACCCTGGGCATGGGTTCCGTGTAATACCCCAAGGGATTGGGTCCCTGCCTGAACTCAGCCATCCTAGCACTCCGGCCTACTGAAGTGTAGGATGCCCACCCCCGCGAGGTGGACGCGCCGGGCAGGAATTACCCCAGTGGAGGAATAGGGAAGGGCACCCTACCTCCCTGGAGCCGGGTTAATGATTGTGTATGGTGGCACAATCATTCTCATTGACAGCTCCAATTTGGCAGTTCCCTCCCGTATTTTTGAATGGGGAACTACTCGAGAATCTATTGCCAATGGAGAACTCATCATTACACTTTTTCATTGCAGGCCACATGACCAGTTGATAACAGTTTGTGTATTTCACACAGGTGGCTTTCATTGCCGATTCGTTCGTCTTTAGGGCAGCTTTACAGGCCAAGAGAGTGAGTGCCCTGAACCTCTGTCCGCTTCTTCGCCTTCTTTACATGACCTCAGGTAGAATGACTTCTTACACCGGAAGTCCTTGATCGCCATTGCTGATGATTTTTATTCCATAAGTGAGCGGTGATGGGGTTTGAGCCCCGGAAGGAGGACGTTTTGATTAGTAATTAACGACGCTACCCCTCGATGACTTGTTTTCTTATTTAGTATTACTGAAGCATAAATTTCACTCAGAAACTTTTACCTCCGAATGAGAAAATATTTTGTTGACGCAGACCTACATACGGAGAAACGATCATTACAAAAAAATAAGGGAAATCAGAGCTCGCTTGGAAATATACTGGTGCTCGTTTTCTTCGCTGTTTTTCCTATAGTGAAATAACAGTGAATTATTCTGAAGGTAGTTGGATGAATCCTCTGCCAGACACATAAGTGAGATTCGCAAATTAGCCATGCAGCTGTAAATGTAGAATGCAGATTTCGTATATCATGATTTGGGAAAACATCTCGGTAATATGTTATCTCCAAAAAGTCAAATATTTTTCTTAACATCAGTTTCGACGATATTTGAATAACGAGAGGCAACCAAGTCCCATTGTGAGGTATTGGCATTGCACCGCAGTGCTCCCAGCGAAGCGAGCGATTCCTGGTACCTAAGTCATTCTTAGTAAAGGGTCCGCACAACATTGTGGACATTTAAAATCACGACTCTGCGAGTAGAGCTGAGAGGAAGTGCCATTTCAGTTGGGTAGCATTTATAACAATTCCTAGGATAACTGTTAGCGTATAATTGCGAATTATGTGGATGTCAAATGGAAATGCCGTGTGGCTAGGGCCTCACGTCGGATAGACCGTTCGCCTGGTGCAAGTCTTTCGAGATGACGTCACGTCGGCTACTTGCGTGTTGATGGGGATGAAATGATAATGATAAAGGCAGCACAAACCAGGTCCCTGAGCGGAGAAAATCTGCGACGCAGCCGGGAATCAAACCCGGGCCGTTAGGCATGACACTACGTCGTGCTGACCACTCATCTGCCAGGGGCGGACATCATGTGGATGAATAGATACTTTGCGTGTGACTTCAGATGGTGACATTTATTACAGAGTTTATGTGATGAATTTTCGGTTTTCTCGATGAATCTGACATTAAAAACATTTGGCACATCTACATCTACATACTCACTCCGCATTCCATCATAAGGTGTGTGGCGGAGGGTACCTCGTACCACAACTAGCATCTTCTCTCCCTGTTTCACTCCCAAACAGAACGGGGGAAAAATGACTACCTATATGCCTCTATAAGAGCCCTAATCTCTCTTATCTTATCTTTGTAGTATTTCCGCGAAATGTAAGTTGGCGGCAGTAAAATTGTACTGTAGTCAGCCTCAAATGTTGGTTGTCTAAATTTCCGCAGTAGCGATTCACAAAAAGAATGCCTCTTTTCCTCTAGAGACTCCCACCCGAGTTCCTGAAGCATGCCCGTAACAATCGCGTGATGATCAAACCTACCACTGACAAATCTAGCAGCCCGCCTCTCAATTGCTTCTATGTCCTCCCTCAATCCGACCTGATAGGGATCCCAAACGCTCGAGCAGTAGCCAAGAATAGGTCGTATTATTGTTTTATAAGCGGTCTCCTTTACAGATGAACCATATCTTCCCAAAATTCTAGCAATGAACCGAAGACGACTATCCACCTTCCCCACAACTGCAATTACATGCTTGTCCCACTTCATATCGCTCTGCAATGTTACGCACAAATATTTAATCGACGTGACTTTGTCAAGCACTACACTACTAATGGAGTATTCAAACATTAAGGGACTCTTTTTCCTATTCATCTGCATTAATTTACATTTATCTATATTCAGAGTTAGCTGCCATTCTTTACACCAATCACAAATCCTGCCGAAGTCATCTTGTATCCTCCTACAGTCACTCAACGACGACACCTTCACGTACACCACAGCATCATCAGCAAACAGCCGCACATTGCTATCCACCCTATCCAAAAGATCATTTATATAGATAGAAAACAACAGCGGACCTACCACACTTCCATGGGGCACTCCAGGTGATACCCTCACCTCCGACAAACACTCACCATCGAGGAAAACGTACTGGGTTCTATTACTTAAGAAGTCTTCGAGCCACTCACATATTTGGGAAGCAGTCCCATATGCTCGTACCTTAGTTAGGACTCTGCAATGGGGCACCGAGTCAAACGCTTTCCGGAAGTCAAGGAATATGGCATCGGTTTGATACCCTTCATCCACGGTTCGCTAAATACCATGTGAAAAAAGGGCGAGTTGCGTTTCGCAGGATCGATGCTTTCTAAAGCCGTGCTGATGCATGGACAGCAACTTCTCTGTCTCAAGGACATTCGTTATATTCGAACTGAGAATATGTTCGAGAATCCTGCAACAAACCGATGTTAAGGATGTTGGTCTGTAATTTTGAGGATCTGTCCTTCTACCCTTCTTATACACAGGCGTCACCTGCGCTTTTTTCCAGTCGCTCGGGATTTGACGTTGGGCAAGAGATTCGCGATAAATGCAAACTATAGAATTTTCGTGCTTTGAATTTAGGAGAAAAGTAAGAAAGCTGAATGACTTAGGAAGACTTATGGGGAGTTTGAGAGATAAGTACGCGGATTAATAAGTCTGAAGTGGGAAGTTGGTCTAGTAGAGTAAGATCTGGAACGGCGGGAAGCGCTAGAGCGGCTGCCCGGCACCTGTCGCGGTCTATCTGGCGGTTCCTCGGCGGCAGCCGGTGTCCGCCGTGTCCGGCGGCACTTGCGGCGATAGCGCCGCCAAGCACAATCGCTGCGGGCGCCGGCGCGTGCGCAGCAGCGGGCCGCCGTGGGCTGCCGGAGACACGCGCCGCCGGCCATTCAGGCGAGCCGTGCAGCCCGGCCGGCCCGGCAGATAAGCCGCCGCCACTTGCGCCAAGACGGCACAATGGCGGGCCGCACACACGCCGCAGGCCGCGGCCGGCTGAGGCTCCTCCGTCACTGTGCCCGCGTGACAACCTTCCACCGCCTAACACCACGTCAAAGTTGTCACCTTGAGTAATTTACATTACATGCATCTGTTGCATATGTTCCTTGCTGCGTGTGTGTGTGTGTGTGTGTGTGTGTATGTGTGTGTAAAGCTTTACTCAGAATTGGAGCACCATGCAGCCAATTTAAATCTACCTCTACTTTTTACATGACTACTCTTAGTTCAAATCTAATGCGCCTAGCAGAGAGTTCATCGAAACATTTTCGCACCACATATCTACCGCTCTACTCACGAAAACAATGTGCGAAAGACGAACACTTAACTCAATTGCGTGCCAGGTGTCAAACTCCTTATTTTATTACGATGACAATTTCTTCTCATGTGGCTTGGCATCAACAACACATTTTCGCATATGGAGGAGAAAGCAGGTGATTTTGATTTCGTAAAAAGAACTCGAGAGCCTTATGGTGGCTTCGTTTTCATGTTTGCCACTCTAACTCTTACGATAGGAAAATTTAACTTTGTACATATGGCGAGAATGAGTTTATATACAAACGAACATGGTAGTGGTTCCTTATGTCTTCCACAGTAGAACAGACATAGTATTTATCTCAAGCGCTAAAGCTGTTGTTAATCGTTGGCGTAGTTTTGAGAGGTGGCAGAAGCCCCCACTCATATTTCTATCTTACTCTGAGTAATTCGATTTTCCTCTCTAATTGCATGTGGTGAAAAGTCGCTATTCCTTCACACACAGACTTCCCACGCAGCGTCTCTCGTCACCCGGGTGGCCCGGTGACAGGTGGGCTCCGCCAATCTTGAAAAGGTTAAGCCGACGGGTGTGTGGGAGTCAAGTGAATGCTTTCCAGACGCCGACATTGTCATAATAGCGGTGGAGACACGCCCGTAGGGGCCTGAAGGAGCGGTTGGGCTAGAGATTCCGTTACTTCCCAGAAACTTAGCGAAAACACTTTCTGGCGGGCTACCAGCGAGGCGTGGGAATTACTTGTGTTCCCATGCAGTCTTGGCGAGCGAATTCACGCGTTTTCTGCAAAATTGTAACTGTGATTGGCTTGCTCAGGGCATAGCTCCGTGACGTAGCAAAATCGGCGCAGAAATTGGCACCAAGAATCTCCATAGGTGGAATGGTAGTGCTTCAGCAATAGAGTGGAATTTTCCGCCGGTTTTAGAGTTGCTGATTGGAACGTTTAACCACGACCACTGTCATGAGGGCCGGAATGTTCTGTGTTCTGTTTGTACGGGTGCTCTTGTCGGAGTCGGCTCTCACCTTTCGGTCGGAGTAGGTTACAAGACTGAGCTCTCGATGTTCTGGACAGCCTGCCTTCCGTTGGCTGTCTAATATACTTTTATTTGATTGTAACTGTTTAACGAAGTTGCTGAAGTTTCAACTTCAACGTAACTTTTCCAGTACAGCTGGCAATTGAGCGTTCTGTGTAAAAGCGGCCTATGTTGTCTGTCTTGGGCAGTTTCGGCTAAAGTTGACTGTATCGGAGTTACTGTGTAACTTCGCTTGTTAAAATCAATCACTGTACCGTCAGTGATTGTGTGGCGAGCCTTCTTCGTCTCCCTCAGAGGCGTATTTGTATTGATAGGAAGTCTTTAGTCTGGAACAACCAGACCAGGACAATTTGTTTCGGGCTATACTTGCGACATTTTCATCACCACGACGGGTCGTCGAAGCAACCAGCCATCGCTTCCGGTACGCAAGATCGTATCCTTGCAGTTAAGAAGACAGCTTGGTAATGTATGTCCGCAGCACCGGCAGACTAGGGAATTAGCACTGTGATAATCAGATCTCAGCAGAGCGCGCCTGTTCGTCTTTTTCTAACTTTGTTCTGTCTTGGGTGTTCATTGTGTGAGTTCTCACTACTGTAGCAGCAATTAATGTTGGGTTGGTTGTGTGTTTCTCTTAAGATCTGAGTTGCAAAGGATTGGCTCTACGTACCACTTCGTCATAAATGTCACAATCTAGTTTATGGACAACTTCACCTTCACAGAATTTATTTGAGTATCCAATTTGATCCATTTTGATGTATTTTAATGTTTCATGTGTTTTGTTCATGATTTTGAGTTTAGTCATACTAAATCAAATTGTTATTTTGAACAGAACTTTCATTCTGTTAATCGGTAGAGCAACCCTTTCATTTCTCACTGCGTTACTGAAACTTTCCTTTATTTAATTAATGTCTATCAAAGTAAATTGTTGCAGGTGCCAAACTGTTTTCTACTCCACTTGCAGGGTCGATTACAGTCAGTTCGCGTTTCTTCTTAATCCATGTGCAACAGCAAAAGTAGGTGTTAGAAAAGGGGGTCTTAGAGCATCATTTCCATATGAAGATTCGAGAAGAATTTAGTGTTAAATACATTCCTAGCCCCGGCACCTCGCATAAAATGGCGACCCTTGACCTCGGATCTTTCCTGTGAATCACTGATAAGCAAACAGTATTCTTAGTAGGAACATTCAAATTTTTTTCTATTCTTTTTTTTAATGATTAATACCGAAGTTCTTTTTTTTGTAGTCCGTGATTAGTTTTAAGTAGCGGCGCATGATTTCTGTTTTTGTTTTCAGCGTATATATTTGTTTGTTGTTCATTGTTTTATGTGTTTCTTTGATGTGGTGTCCGCACCACATCCCATTTTGTCGGATTTGTGTGCAGTTTCTGTACCACAACAGATCGTGCATGTAACTACAGCGTTGGAACGGCGTTGTTGAAATTTTATGTTTATGTGGAATAATATATGGGGTAGATTATTTTTACTGTGTATTGTAGATAAATTAGTTTTTCATGAATGATCACGAGAAGTAAGACACGACTAATATCCAGCGAAGCTAAAAGAAAAGAGGACAGCATAATGGATAAGGGGCAATTTACTGACGGGGATAGTTTCGGAGATGAAACGGGCACATTTTTAGCAGGACAGAACGACAGGGTCATTGATGAGGACGGTGATTTGGACGCGATCTTAGAGCAACGTCGCGGCCTTGATTATGATAGTGAGGTAGAGGATGAAACAGAGACAGGCACACAGGTCGAGACAGTAGCAGAAGTTTATAATCAAACGAACGAGAGCAGTCAGGGGCCAGCTCGGTCACGTCAGAGCTCTAGCGCCCAGGTGTTCAGAGTTACATCTCCCATGTTTTAAGAGGATCAAAAAGATGACATAAACCCAATACTGAGCTTCCTACGAGCAATGAAAGAAGAAGCTGACGAACAGCGTAAGAACGAGAAGGAAGAAGCTGAGAAACAGCGTAAGAAGGAGAAGGAAGAAGATGACGAACAGCGTAAGAAGGACACTCAGGCAATAATTTCGCATACAGGAGATTTCGAGGGGAATTACTAACAATAAAGAAAGAATGTGGAGATGTAAAATAAATGTCAATGGCTGCATAAAAAGTAGCAGGCCGGGCCAAAACGGCAGCAATAGGGGCAATGAAAGTCGCGGAACCAACTTCTAAACTCGCTGGTCGCTTGCGACGTACAACACAATCCCACTCAAAATCCCTAACGTTCTTAAAAACTCAAGGTAATATCGCGGTTGCGAACACCACGAAACGAATAGAAGAAGTAGAGAGTCGGATAG
Organism: Schistocerca americana; assembly: GCF_021461395.2. Classification (NCBI taxonomy): domain Eukaryota; kingdom Metazoa; phylum Arthropoda; class Insecta; order Orthoptera; family Acrididae; genus Schistocerca; species Schistocerca americana. The sequence goes on along the minus strand of NC_060123.1, from coordinate 382,353,672 downwards.
CATAACTAGAGCAAAACGGGCACAAGAGCACTGCGCGTTCGGATACCAATGATGGAGTACACAGAATTGTGTCTCCGAGGAAAAGCCCGCCGTGCTCTAGCCCAATGACCGCGTGCGGAACTAACAATGCACACGCAGAAACAGCGAGTAATAGCTCCAATAATTGTAGCCCACTTAGGAGGGTGAATTCTGAGTGCCACTTCAACTGTGATACAGAGGTAGCACAACACAGTTATCAGCAAGATAGAACAGGACACTCAGGCGTGTAAGTATCGGAAACGAGTGACAACACCAGTGCGAGGATCAGACAGGATTTTGATCACAATCACTTCCTGTCGATACTAAAATTCCAGAAATTCAAAGAAAATGGAGGGTCGATGCATCCAAAGAGCTGGGTGATGCAGTTTACAGATTCATTACCGTCATCATGGCCAACCCAGGCAAAATTAGAATTCATGTGTGGACACATCGAAGGCCAAGCCGCGGAAAAGATGCGGGGTGTGGCAGCGACGTGTCGGACTTATCAGGAAATTGTTGGTGCATTCCTGCGGACCTACTCTTCAAAGGAAACGCAAGACAGCATTAAAGAGGAAATAATATTTTGTCCTGAACTGGAAGTGTCCGGGCATAGGAGCGCAACCTAATTTCTTGATGATTTACTCAAGAAGAATCAATGTTTAGATAGTCCATATAGCAACGGAGAAATCATTAAATTTTGCTTTTCCAAATTGCCAGTTAGGTACCAACAGACACTTGTCGGGAAGTGTGGATCTGACATAGAAGCATTCAAGAGTCTATTGCGCGAACTCGAAGTAGTCTTTGATGAACAAGACGCAAAGGACAGGAAGAAGAGGCAAAGTAACAAATACCACGGGCTGGGAAGAGAAGACGACAACAGTTCGCAAAGTCGCACTGGTCAGTTAGGAAACCAGGGTTACGGAAGTCAAGGTTACGCTATTCAAGATTATGGAAACCAGAGACACGGAAACCAGAACGTCAGGGAACAAGGTCAATCTAGACAAGGAATCTGGGCTACGACGAATAACAAACGACAAAGCGACCGTAATTGGAGAGAGCGAAACCAAGGAAAACAGTGGAGTCAGGAGATTGAAACTAGACCCGCAAATCCTAATGTACGTCAGAGGAGGGGGAGCTTATGAAGGGATTGACGCCAGACTAATGCGAACACAGGCCGCCGGAATTTCGCACGTGATCTCGGACCTGGCCAACTACGGATGATAAATTACGAAGAATTATCAGAAATCCTGCTCGAAGAACATAAAACAACTCCTCGACAGGATCGGCAGCCTTTTATCACAGTAGCAATAGCTGAAAAGAGGATGAATGCGATAATAGATAGTGGAAGCTACATAACAGCAATATCTGAGGCAGGATACAAGAGGTGCTCTCAGGAGGTGGACTGGCCTGTCCTATCGGTTAAGAAAACCAAAATAAAAGGGGCATTAACGGGTAAATGTACGGAGGTCACCCAACAAACGAGACTGGAATTCTCCTGCCAAGGACACAAAATAGAGTCTAACTTCTGGATCGTGCCAAATCTGGCGATCGATATGATAATAGGAACGGACTTCCTAAATGAGCGTGAAGCGATAGTTGATCTAGGACGAGGTGAAGTGGTTTTGAGTAAAGGGAGTCCCGTCCACATTAAGTTCGACGACCAGCTGATCCCAGCTCAACTACCGTCTAACTGTGTACGAATAAACTATGCGTGTCTGCTGAAAAACAGAAAGGAAGAACAGGTCGACGTGGCGGGTAGGGCAGAGGACACGGATGAGAATGAAGTCGGAATAATGGGAGAAATAAAGGAGAAAGTAGGAGAAAAAGTGGAAGCAATAAATAATATAAGGTGCGACCAACGCAAAGAACTTCATAAATTACTAGTAGAACATGAGGAGGTTTTCATTCCCAAGACAGGATCAATAAAGAACTTCCAATATGAATTCCGTGCCACCCTACCCAATCCCCTTGGCATATCGACAGAAAGTGGCAGCTGCAATTACGTGAATGCTGAGTGAAGGAATAATAGAACCTACGGCTTCAGCCTATAATAACCCGTTAAGAGTAGTCGAGAAGGCAGATGGTAGTATTCGTTTAGTCTTGGACTCGCGACAAATTAATACCATAATAGAACCCCAAACAGACAGACCGGAACGATTAGAGGAACTCTTACAAAACTTCCATGGAATATCACTCTTCTCATCAGTTGATCTAAAATCGAGTTTCTGGCATATCGAGCTCCACCCAAATTGCAGACAGTACACAGCCTTTTTGTCATTTGGAAGATGTTACCGGTTTCGTCGTCTACCATTTGGTTTGAACATTTCGTCTGCCGCATTCATTCGGGGGCTGGACGGCATACCAAGCGATAATTTGAAACGTCATGTCACCAGCTATGAGGACGATTTGCTGATGGAGGAGAAATCTTGGGGAGAGCACAATGCGGTCCTCGGTGAACTCCTTGCACCATTCAAGGAATACGGAGTAACTATCAATATCGAAAAATCGAATTTTGGGATGTCCTCTGTCAAATTTCTAGGACACATCACCACGTGTGAGCGCATTGCGCCAAATCCCGAAAAGATCGAAGCGATTGAAAAGTTTCCCATTCCTACGACAAAGAAGCAGTTAAGGGGGTTCTTAGGGATCATAAATTTCAGAGTACTAGCCAAGAGTGAGAGGAATTACTCAGTAACCGAGTTAGGGGCACTGGCTATTGTATGGGCGTTTGAAAAATTCAGATACCTTCTGTTTGGTCGCAATACGAGGGTCTACACAGACCACAAGGCAATAGAGTTCCTGATGACTGCAAAGCTTAATCACAGGTGGCTCATTAGGTGGGCATCATACCTGCAGCAGTACAATTTTTCGATAGAATGTATCCCCGGCAGTCAGAACATTATTGCAGACGCCTTATCACGGTCACCGATCGGATTTGAGCACAACATGGAAGAAGATCTGGAGGAAAATCACTACTGCCTTTTCTATAAGCAGAAATTAGCCTTTGAAAATTTTATTACCTGTAGTATGCAGAACATCAAGAAGGAGCAAGACAAGGACCCCGCCCTAGTGTTACTGAAACAGAAATGGATAGACAGAAGACACGCCACCGTCAGGTAGTTCTACCTCTTGCAGAAAGGCATAATTTTCCACCGAAATTATGCCAATGACATTGCAGGGGGGGTATGCATCCCTGAACACCCAATAAACAAGGTTATATGGCATACTCACCTCAGCTATGGACACTTCGGACCACGCAAGTGCAATCTCAAGCTAAGGACCATGTGCTACTTTCGAAACATGGAGCGTCGAATTCGGAGGGCACTGTCGGTGTGTAAAGACTGCCAAAAGGCTAAGCACACCACTGTGAGCATGCAGGCACCATTATACCCAATCGTACCGACCAAATTAAGACAATTAGCGGCAACAGATTTGATGGGGCCTTTGCCAAGAACAAGAAGAGGATATACTTACGTATTAGTGTTTGTTGAACTAACGTCCAAATACGTTACCTTTACGGCACTAAAAAGAGCGACAGGACGAACTGTATCACGAGCCCTAATCCGGGATTTCCTACCACAGGTTGGTCAAAATGGTTCAAATGGCTCTGAGCACTATGGAACTCAACATCTGTGGTCATAAGCCCCTAGAACTTAGAACTACTTAAACCTAAGTAACCTAAGGACATCACACACATCCATGCCCGAGGCAGGATTCGAACCTGCGACCGTAGCGGTCACGCGGTTCCAGACTGAAGTGCCTTTAACCGCACGGCCACACCAGCCGGCACAGGTTGGTCATGTGAGTAGAATTATTTCTGATAACGGGCCACAGTTTAAGTCAAAAACATGGAAGGAGACGTTGCGTCGATGTAAAATTGATCCCATTTTTATATCTTCACACCATCCGAGCTCGAATGTTGCAGAACGAGTTATTAAGGAACTCGGAAACTTGTGCCGGTTGTACTGTAATAAACAGTACACGACACGAGACGTTTTCCTTAAAGACTTTGTAACCTCCCCCTCACTTACCGACCTTAATGACAGTGAAAAATTAAACCGCGTGTATCTAATGGAAATTTGGGAAAAGCAATCGTCACCGAAGTTAATCTGTCGGTAAAGAGGGAGGAAAGGGTTACAACTAAATGAAGGGAAAAATGCAAATGAAACTGGTGGAAATTAATTTTGAAAAGGGGTAAAGTTAATAAAGAAAGTAAATGTGCGGCCGTTACGTTAACAATTAACTAGCGGTAAGCAGATATTTGAGATTTGAGGGAAATTACGGTCGCCAGTCCTATGGACAATTACTATAGTAACTGAAAAAGGAAGGTTATTACACATATAATTAGCACTAGAAGCGTGGCAACTGAAGGTTGACACGTGTAGTGTGAAAACTGAAAGTTTGTCAGAAGTAATAAATTTCGCTACACTCTGACTTAATTTAGCAAAAGAATGAATAAAACCGGAAAATTGAAAGTTAATTTAGTGACTGAAATTAATAGTGAGCTTTGTTTCTGAAGCACATCGAATTTCAGTAAAATTCGGTTAGTCTTGGGCTTCCTCAACAATCATTTCAAAAGATACTTGAATCTACGCAATTTAGGAATAAGAGATTTAACTTTGAACCTGAATTTAATGATTCTGAACAATTAACAATAGTAAAATTTAGTACGTACCAAGCTGAGCTGTAGTCACAGATAGGCTAAAATATGGTAACAAAACTCGCACTCATAATTTGTGCTTGTGTAATCTAAATATTGTAGCCAGCTATGAATACTTTAACTGAACTTTGAAATTAAAGCAGTGAAATGGAATGATTTTACTTTAATGCTGCTGTTTGAATTTCAACGACACTCGGGTTCATTCCGGAAAAGGAAGGGACCCTGCTTGGTAATGCAATTGGGACAATGAGCAACAAATGTTCATGCTAAGTTGCTGTAATTATAGTTACGAAAATAGAATAGTTTGAAAAGCTGAGGTCTGACGTACAGTTCTAAAACTTTACGTGCTTCCAGTCTCCCTTGTTGGTTGATTGAAGGTTGAAGCCGTCGATCGAGAAGGTGGCGACAGTCACTCATTGTCGGCCGTCGCTGTTGCAGAAGGTGGATGTTGGCGCGCCTTCTTCTCGACACGGTCACCAGGCGAACCGGGCTCTTGATGTGCGCCAGCCAATGCTTCCCGTCCGCGACACCGTGTCAGAAACTATCATGGCAAGTCGAGCGCAGTTACATGCTGCACAACCCCGAAAGCGCGGCAACTCGCGGGAGCGTCACACAACACACCTGCTCCACCGCCCTACCCTAGCCAGACACCCCTTCTGCTCTGCCCGCGCTCCACGCGGCAGAGTTAACACTACCCAAGATCGTAAACACTTTGGTTCTCCACACGACCTATCGACGTATTCGTTCGATGGGATAGTTTTCCCTAGGCCAGACCCAGCGTATAAATACAAATAATAATCACAAAACCAACCAATTATACATCGACATAGATGCATATATATATATATATATATATATATATATATATATATATATATATATATATATCGAGTCCTTAGGAATCGAGTCCTTAGGAATCCGGTTTTTCAGTGCTGTAATGGGTGCCAATTTTGTTATCCCATGGGGTGCCTCATTGATCACCTCCTGGAAGTTGTAACGCCGGAAATGCATATCCTCCTATTTCCATCTATTGTACTATAAATTTTTTCTTATTTTGTTACCTGAATATATGACACTTCTGTGCCTTTATATATTGTATTTGTTTTCCTATATATACACTCCTGGAAATTCAAATAAGAACACTGTGAATTCATTGTCCCAGGAAGGGGAAACTTTATTGACACATTCCTGGGGTCAGATACATCACATGATCACACTGACAGAACCACAGGCACATAGACACAGGCAACAGAGCATGCACAATGTCGGCATTAGTACAGTATATATCCACCTTTCGTACCAATGCAAGCTGCTATTCTCCCATGGAGACGATCATAGAGATGCTGGATGTAGTCCTGTGGAACGGCTTGCCATGCTATTTCCACCTGGCGCCTGAGTTGGACCAGCGTTCGTGCTGGACGTGCAGACCGCGTGAGACGACGCTTCATCCAGTCCCAAACATGCTCAATGGGGGACAGATCCGGAGATCTTGCTGGCCAGGGTAGTTGACTTACACCTTATAGAGCACGTTGAGTGGAACGGGATACATGCGGACGTGCATTGTCCTGTTGGAACAGCAAGTTCCCTTGCCGGTCTAGGAATGGTAGAACGATGGGTTCGATGACGGTTTGGATGTACCGTGCACTATTCAGTGTCCCCTCGACGATCACCAGTGGTGTATGGCCAGTGTCGGAGATCGCTCCCCACACCATGATGCCGGGTGTTGGCCCTGTGTGTCTCGGTCGTATGCTGTCCTGATTGCGGCGCTCACCTGCACGGCGCCAAACACGCATACGACCATCATTGGCACCAAGGCAGAAGCGACTCTCATCGCTGAAGACGACACGTTTCCATTCGTCCCTCCATTCATGCCTGTCGCGACACCACTGGAGGCGGTCTGCACGATGTTGGGGCGTGAGCGGAAGACGGCCTAACGGTGTGCGGGACCGTAGCCCAGCTTCATGGAGACGATTGCGAATGGTCCTCGCCGATACCCCAGGAGCAACAGTGTCCCTAATTTGCTGGGAAGTGGCGGTGCGGTCCACTACGGCACTGCGTAGGATCCTGCGGTCTTGGTGTGCATCCGTGCGTCGCTGCGGTCCGGTCCCAGGTCGACGGGCACGTGCACCTTCCGCCGACCACTGGCGACAACATCGATGTACTGTGGAGACCTCACGCCCCACGTGTTGAGCAATTCGGCGGTACGTCCACCCGGCCTCCTGCATTGCCACTATACGCCCTCGCTCAAAGTCCGTCAACTGCACATACGGTTCACGTCCAGTCGCGGCATGCTACCAGTGTTAAAGACTGCGATGGAGCTCCGTATGCCACGGCAAACTGGCTGACACTGACGGCGGCGGTGCACAAATGCTGCGCAGCTAGCGCCATTCGACGGCCAACACCGCGGTTCCTGGTGTGTCCGCTGTGCCGTGCGTGTGATCATTGCTTGTACAGCCCTCTCGCAGTGTCCGGAGCAAGTATGGTGGGTCTGACACAACGGTGTCAATGTGTTCTTTTTTCCATTTCCAGGAGTGTATATATATATATATATATATACAAATATATAAAGGCACAGAAATGTCATATATTCGGGTAACAAAATAAGGAAAAAATTTATAGTACAATAGATGGAAATAGGAGGATATGCATTTCCGGCGTTACAACCTCCAGGAGGTGATCAATGAGGCACCCCATGGGATAACAAAATTGGCACCCATTACAGCACTGAAAAACCGGATTCCTAAGGACTCGATAACCGAGATCGTAAACTTTCCACCAAGGGCGCGAACGCAGCACCAAACCATAGTGGATTTGGCTCTCAAGATGATACGGGCTGCAGCAGAGGTCAGGAACAGACGTGCCGACAGGGGAGCTCGCTTACGACACTTCCAAATTGGACAAGGGGTGCTCGTGAAGTCTTTCCGACTCTCTAACAAACAAAAAATGAAATGCCAAAAATTCTATTCTGTTTACAACGGCCCTTACCGTATAAGGAGAGCAGCTCACCACAATGCTTATGAATTGGAGACGCTGAAAGGAAAGAAGTCCATAGGACTCCACCACATCTCTCACATAAAGGAGTTCGTGGAATAAAAGTAGCGTAAGTGGTGTACATAGTAGAATGGGCAAATACATGAACCTTGCTATAGTAGTAGTGTAAGTGGTGTACATAGTAGAATAGGCAAATATATGAACCTTTCTTCGGGGAACAATAATCGTTGCACTAATAGATTAAGATTTCTAAAGTATTAACACGCTGCGTTGTCTCGCATAAGAATTTACTGCTGCTATTCTTTTTTTGTTTATGTTCGCGACTTTCAATGTCGATGGAGTAGGAGACACTACCTTTCCATGAGCAATGTTTTTCTCCTTTCCTGTCTGGTGTCCATGTTGAGGGATAATGATGAGTGAGGAGATGTCGCACAAACGGGCGCATACAAGAACGTGCTCTTAGAAGCGTTCTGAGAAGTCTTGATACGCTCCATAGCGGCCACAATCAATTCGTGAGACGTTCATACCAATGCTTGCAGGCACGCGTCAGTGCACTGCAAGATTGTGGTATATTGCGTGATTTCGAGAATGAATATGGGCAGTATAGTTTTTACAGGGATGCGCCAGCATCGTTGTCTTGCAGGTCTGTGTGAACCTGTGAGCGTTTGACTCCAATGGTGCCCTAGACGGTAGAAATGCGGGCATAAAGCCTACCATGCATATGTGCTGGTTAGGGATTTACCGTGCTGTTTGTGACTGTCGCAGATGAATAACCAAGGAATTATACTTGGAGATTCATGGCATACTGTGTAGCTGGCGTGTGGTGGGCAACGGAATCCTCGACGGAAACCAGTCCTGACTTGTTCATGTTACATTCCCTCTGGAAAGGTGTGCTTTGATTTCGAAAACCACATCACATAGAAAAATAAGTTGCAACTATAAATTTATTGTCTTGTATAGCCATGGCTAACCCAGTCTCTGGAGTTTCAGTGAGGCGTAGTGAGAACTTGGAGGCCATGTCGTAAGGCGCGCACATCACTGTCGTCGTCAATAGAGACGAGCAGCGAGACACCTCAGCGTAACAGGAATTATGTAAGAGTATTGTATAAGGTAAAAAAACAGGTACCATATGCTAGGATAAGTTGAACTTTAGGACTTAGCAATAACTAGATCCTTAATATTGTGGGAGTTTTCTACCACAGGTGTTGTTTGGCGCGCGCCTGTTGGGATGCTATTTTTCAGGTCACCAAACCACAGACCCAAGATGGAGGGACGACGGGCAAGCGAAAGTAGAATAGATGCATGTTCTTTATAGCACAGTAAAACTTCAACCTGCATAATAACATAATTTATTCAAAAGACATAGAATGTAGATCGTTGGCAAATGTTAGTTAATTCTTGAGCATGTCTACTGTCGATCTATAAAAGTAATATTAATATTAGTGAGTGCCCGCACATTTAGTTGTTCATCCAACATAGCGTCGCACACCATGTACAGTAGTGAGATTGGTCTCTACACAAATGTCAATGGGCGCTGATGACCACGCTGTTTAGCGCCCGTAAACCTCAAACACACACACACACACACACACACACAGAAATATCAAGATAGATTATTTCCATGTCTAGATTAGATATACCAAGATTTTGTTATAATGATAGCTACAGGCTGACAACTATAAAATTAAAATAAGAGTGTCTGAAATGACAGACCATCAATGTATCGTAATCTAAATTTATTATAACATAAAAGGTCATGGGAAAACGTTAGGCACAAGATTTTTGTCAGAACTGTGCAGATGACGGGAATCGTGGAAATGCAGAAGCCAGTCAGAGCAAAAAACATGAGGTCATTGGCTATCTGCAACAAGGGGAGCGTCAGCGCGCCACCTGACGAGAGGGATGCGGCAGCGTCCATTCCTGAAAGCTGACAGTCACCGGGCCGTATACATGAGCGATTAGGCGGAAGACAGCTCTCGCCGGGCCACAAGCGAAAGTGTGGCTGGCCGTTGACACTGACATGCGACCAGCATGCAACAGCCAGCTAGCTCTCCGGATGCGGCAGCCGTTTGGAGGGAATCCCTGCGGCAGACCACATTGTCGTGAGTACACGAAGATCACATAGGGTGCCAGAACCTGCGCCTCATGTGCCTCAGGGCAGAAAGGGACGCCATATAATCACCTATTTGAGTTTTTACAACTCACTAGCAATGGCCGATCTGCATACACAAAGCAGTATCATGCCACAAACTCTAACAAATTAATTGTCTCTTTTCTAACTTCTCCTGTCACTTAGAGAGCAGTTGTAGCAATCGTCGCTCCTAGTTTGATCCTTTCAGGGTGACCTCTAATCGCAAGCAGTGAAAAGTTGCTATTCCTTCACACGCAGACTTCCCGCGCAGCGTCTCTCATCACCCAGATGGTCCGGTGACAGGCGGACTCTGCGGATCTTAAAAAGTTTAAGTCGACGGGTGTGAGGGAGTTGAGTGAATGCTTTCCAGACGCCGACATTGTCATAATAGCGGTGGAGACACGCCCGCAGGGGCCTGAAGGAGCGGCTGGGCTAGAGATTCCGTTACTTCGCAGAAACTTAGCGAAAACACTTTCTGGCGGGCTACCAGCGAGGCGTGGGAATGACTTGTGTTCCCATGCAGTCTTGGCGGGCAAATTCCCACGTTTCCTGCAAAATTGTCACTGTGATAGGTTTGCTCAGGGCGTAGCTCCGTGACGTAGCAAAATCGGTGCCGAAATTGGCGCCAAGAATCTCCATTGGTGGGATGGTAGTGCTTCGGCAATAGAGTGGAATTTTCCGCCGGTTTTTGAATTGCTGATTGGAACGTTTAACCACGACCACTGTCGTGGAGGCCGGAATTTTCTGTGTTCGGTTTGTATGGGTGCTCTTGTGGTAGTCGGTTCTCGCCTTTTGGTCGGAGTAGGTTACAAGACTGGGCTCTCGCTGCTCTGGACAGCCTGCCTTCCGTTGGCTGTCTAATATACTTTTATTTGATTGTAAGTGTTTAAAGTAGTTGCTGAAGTTTCGACTTCAACGTAACTTCCCGAGTACAGTTGGCAATTGAGCGTTCTGCGTGCAAGCGGCCTATGTTGTCTGTCTTGGGCTGATTTGGCTAAAGTTGACTGTATCGGAGTTACTGTGTGACTTCACTTGTTAAAATCAATCACTGTACCGTCAGTGATTGTGTGGCGAGCCTTCTTCGTCTCCCTCAGAGGCGCATTTGTATTGATAGGAAGTCTTTAGTCTGGAGCAACCAGACCAGGACAATTTGTTTCGGGCTATACTCGCGACATTATCATCACCACAACGGGACGTCGAAGCAACAAGCGATCACTTCCGGTATGCCAGATCGTGTCCTTGCAGTTAAGAAGACAGCTTGGTAATGTATGTCTGCAGCACCGGCAGACTAGGGAATTAGCACTGTGATAATCAGAGCTCAGCAGAGCACGCCTGTTCGTCTTTTTCTAACTTTGTTCTGTCTTGGGTGTTCATTGTGTGAGGTCTCACTACTGTAGCAGCAATTAATGCTGGGTTGGTTGTGTGTTTCTCTTAAGATTTTTGTTGCAAAGGATTGGCTCCACATACTACTTCGTCATAAATGTCACAATCTAGATTATGGACAACTTCACCTTCACAGAATTTATTTGAGTATCCAATTTGATCCATTTTGATGTATTGTAAATGTTTCATGTGTTTTGTTTATGATTTTGAGTTTAGTCATAATAAATCAAATTGTTATTTTGGACACAACTTTCATTGTGTTAATTGGTAGAGCAACCCTTTGATTTCTCACTACGTTACTGAAACTTTCCTTCATTTAATTAATGTCTATCAGAGTAAATTATTGCAGGTGCCAAACTGTTTTCTACTCCACTTGCAGGGTCGATTGCAGTCAGTTCGCGTTTCTTCTTAATACATGTGCAACAGCAAAAGTATGAGTTAGAATAGGGGGGGCTTAGAGCATCATTTCCGTATGAAGATTCGAGAAGAATTTAGTGTTAAATACACTGCTTGCCCTGGCACCTCGCAGTTTCAGTCAGACGAGTGGTCTGACACAGCACATCATGCTAGTCTATCCTGTGCGAGCTTCATAGTTCCAAACCCATTGCAATCTAAACCATTATAACCTGCTTACTGAATTCTGGTCTTGTCTCTCGCTACTTTCTCATCCCCCCCCCCTGCCCCACCCCTACCGCCATCAGACTGAGTAACCTCTTGGCTCTTCAGGATGTGCGCTATCAACAGCTACTTTCATTTAGCCCATTTCCGCCATCAATTTCTTTTTTCCCCATTTCGATTCAGCATCTCGTTTCTGCTTCGCTCTACCAAACTAATCTTCAGCATTCTTCCATAGCACCACATTTTAAATATTTTCATTCTGTTCTGGTCTGAATTGTCTAGGGCCCAAGTTTCTCTTCCGTACGAGGCTACACTCCACACAAATACATTCTGAAAAAGCTTCCTAACTCTTCATCTTATTTTTGCTTTTTCTGATATCGTTTATATTTTACTATTGCCGGAATGCATATTATACACTGACGAGCCAAAGAAACTGGTACACCTGCGTAATTTCGTGTAAGGCCACACGACGTGGTATGGATTCGACTACTGTCTGAAGTAGTGCGGGAGGGAACTGACATAATGAATCATGAAGGGCTCTCCGTAAATCCGTAAGAATATAAGCGGGTGGAGATCTCTTCTGAACCGCACGTACCGTATCCCACACACGCCCAATATGTTCATGTCTGGTGAGTCTGGTAGCCAGCGGAAGTGTTTAAAATCGGAAGAGAGTTCCTGGACCCATTCTGTAGTAATTCTGGCCGTGTAGGGTGTCGCATTGTCTTGCTGGAAATGCCCAACTCCGTTGAAATGCACAATGGACGTGAATCAATGCAGGTGATGAGACACGATGAGTAAGTATCACCTGTTAGTGGTATCACCTGTCAGAGTCGTATCTAGAAGTATCAGGAGTCCCATATCACTATTTGAAACGAGAGTCGTCCGACCAGGCAACATATTTCCAGTCATCAACAGTCCAATGACTGTGTTGACGGGCCCAGGCGAGACGGAAAGTTTTATGTCGTGCAATCATCAATGGTACACGAGTGAGCCTTCGACTCCGCAAGCCCTTATCGATTATGTTTCGTTGAATGGTTCACCCTCTGACACTTGTTGCACTTCTGTCACGTTGAACGAATCTCTTCAGTCGTTGTTGGTCCCGTTCTTGCAGAATCTTTTTCCGGCGGCAGCGATGTCGGAGATTTGATGTTTTACCGGGTTCCTGATATTCACCGTACACTCGTGAAATGATCATATGGGAAAATACTCACTTCATTGTTACCTCGGAGAAGCTGTGTCTCATCGCTCGTGCGCCGACTATAACACCAAGTTCAGATTCACTTAAATGTTGATAACCTGCCATTGTAGCAGAAGTATCCAACCTAACAACTGCGCCAGACACTTGTCTTATATAGTCGTTGCCGACTGAAGCGCCGTATTCAGCCGGTTTATATATCTTCGTATTTGAATGCGTATGTCTGTACCTGTTCCTTGGCGCTTTAGTGTATAAATAGCAGCAATAAAAATTATTTAGTCAATATCTCGTAAAAATATACATGAGAGACACAACCAAAGATAATCGGCCGTGACAACATGGTTTGCCATAAGTGGGAATTTTCAAGAACCTCGTAGACCATAGGCCAGAAATCATGGGAACCTTCTGCGTCACCCAAGCTCTCTCTTTGCTGACATATGGTCTACAAGGTTTTTGCATATTCCCACACACACTAATTTGTGTTGTCAAAGCCAGTGATTGAATGGCTCTGAGCACTATCGGTTCAAATGGTTCAAATGGCTCTGAGCACTATGGGACTCAACTGCTGTGGTCATAAGTCCCCTAGAACTTAGAACTGCTTAAACCTAACTAACCTAAGGACAGCACACAACACCCAGCCATCACGAGGCAGAGAAAATCCCTGACCCCGCCGGGAATCGAACCCGGGAACCCAGGCGTGGGAAGCGAGAACGCTACCGCACGACCACGAGATGCGGGCAGCACTATCGGACTTAACTGCTGTGGTCATCAGTGTAAAACCCGAAACGGAAAGCGGGGGAATATAGAGAGACTTTCGAACTTGGAATAAAAGAGGACGTACGATAGAAACAGGTATGCTCTGCATGGAGCAATGGCAGCGGTATGTCAAGATAACACTAGCCTGCATAGCCAATGGGGAGGTCAGCAAACTAAAACACAAACAAATGAGCAGCAAGCGTCGGCGAGCTCAGGTAAAGTGGGGAGGCCCATTCATTGTACAGCGGTGAGCAGCGCGTGCACCTGTAAACTCGATTGGCAGAGCTTGACTGACATACTCGAAGTAACATTGCCTTGTGCTGTCGATGAAAGGAAAAACCTAAATGGTGTTTTATTTCGTTAGATATGTGAGTGTGTAAGGAAAGAAGTGAACACAATTGTGATTCCATAATCATTGACGAGAATGTTGAGGAAGGTTTAGAAGAGACAATATTTGTAAATGATAGTGAGCAGCGCGTGGCTCGTGTTCCCGCCACCATGTATTTTACACCCTTTTTAACATAATTCCACCTCACTATGTTAATTTAAATTACTTTTGTCACTGAGCTGCTGCTTTGTCTGACCGTGAGTGGCCTTAGCAGTGCCTATCGATATATCCCCTCTAGTAGTATCTTTACCCGACTCCTACTACTTCCCGGTCGTTGTCTGTCGTAAGCAAGTTCGGTCGCAAGTTTGGGCTGCCAGTCAGTTGGAAATTGCCAGAAGGGCAGTTCGTACCTGCTAGTCGTGGAGTTGGAACGCGGCACTAGTGCAGTCAGGTTGGAGCAGTAAGTTCTGCGTCGACATGGCTCGCACGACCATTGCCACCACGCTTCACTTGAACCGGGCCACGGTCTTCGTGGGTCGTCGGTCGGTCGTCCTACCGAACGATGCGTTTTGGCTCGCCGATCATTCATGAGTCGGCTGTGTGTGTGCATCGACTCCCGATTTGTCTTCGTGCGTGCTTAGTTAGTGTTGGATATTGTTCAGGTCTTCGTGGAAGTGTTTGTCAGGTTGTGTGTGTAGTTGGAGTTATTACCACTCAAGACTATTTTAGTGTTGTCGGCATTCCGAGGCTAGTCAGTCGGTTGGTGCGGACCAAGGAAGATAACTCCGTGCAGTGCAGTCGGCTGGGTCCGCTGGCTGTCCCTGCGCAGTGTCGGAGTGTGTGTGGAGCTGTCTGATCGCTACGAGCTTCGTGGCTCATCGACCCAGGACGTAAAGTTGAGTGGTGTGTTTTGTACCCAAGCCACGTCCGTTCATGTTGCTTCCTTCATTTCGGTGGTTCGCTGTTGGGGAGCTTTCCCTGTGAGCAACACCAAGTGTTTGTAATGGTGATATCGATCTGCCGTGGGGTGGAATTAACTATGTTGGTTCACCATAATTCAAGTGCAACAGTGGAGTTTTCTGCCTTGTAGCCGTTAGTGTTTCGTTTACCTGTCCTGGCCACTAAAGTAATTTTAGGCAGCATCCTTTCCTCACCTGTTGTCACTGTCCAACATGGTGTGTAGTTTTGGCAGCTTAATACATATTTCATTGTGGATAATGACGTCCATAACACTTTGTGTTTGAGTTCTTATGTACCAATTGATGGCAAGCAAGTCGTTTTGTCGGTCGGTCCGTGGCTGTCCCTTGGTTGGGTTACCGACGGATGAAGTGTAGTTGTTGGGCTCTCTACATGTCTCACCTAAGTGAACGAGGGCAGACCGATCCCCTGGAGGCTTCAGAGTGCCGTTGTCTTTATCGTCTTACTCACCGGTGTCTTACTGTCTGTTTATAATCTATCATAGCTAATGATTTAAGAAAACATTTTGGTTTAACTGTGATTTCTGTAAATTAAAGGTCTTCAGCCGCGTATAAGTTTGAATTCCGGCATGTTGATATTTGCTGAAAGGTTATTGTCTTTGTGTTGTACTTTCTTTCAGTGCGGTTTCAGTCACTTAAAACTTAAGGGTTTATGGTGGCCCTTCAGCCGTTTCTATTGTATCTATGTTTGTCTATCCACTTTTACCTTGAGGCTTTGAGCCAAATTTTATTTGTAATTTTAACTGCGTGGCTTAAGTCACTTGAAATTTACATTGTTGATTTTCAAGATTCCTAGTTTGGAACTCGTAGTTGTAAGACTTCGCCATGTGCCGCTTTGCTTTAAATGTGTTATTAAATTACGATAAATTGCAATTTTGAAGTGAAACCGGCCGCCACTTTATTTGCCCCTTTCCGCAATCGTAATCACCTCTTCTGCCTAGCGGGTTTCGCCGGCGTTCCAGATAGTACAGATTGGGCGCTAATGACCTCAGTAGTTGAGCGCCCTTAAACCCCCCCCCCCCCCCCCAAAAAAATAGTACAGAATGAAGTTAAGATAGATATTACGGAATCAAATATAATATTGAGTTTCCCAATTCATAATCAGCTAATAATGGATAGATAAATGACAATGACACGCTGGAGGCTGATCTAAAGTTTGCATCATTTCTTATGAAGGAAACGAAAAGGCAGCCACAATTTGAGGCTGTTGTCAAGTTCAAACCAGTTAATCTTCGAAAAATAAGAAATCAACCGAAATTATGTCACAGAAATAAGTAGTGAGCCGGTATTGTCGGCTTATGACCAGAAGGATAGTTTTGCAGTAACGTTACAAAGTACTATGAAAAAAATTTGCGACATTAACAATAAAATCAATGAATTGGGTTCCAGTATTAATGGCAGTATGAACAAAGGGTTTAGTAGATTGTTAGCAGAATCACAATCTAAATACAAGGATCGAAATACAAGAGGAAATGGAATACAGAGACTCAGATTCAAGAGATTAGTTGAAAAAAGATATGATAGAACTTAGTGTTAGCTTGAAAACACAAATTTATGCAGTAAGATGGGAATCTAATGATGACCTTGAAGCACTATAAAGTGAGCAAAGAAATCATATAAGGCAAGCTTCTGAGGAGGAGACCTGTTTGGTGCACTGAAGCGTTGATCTGAATAAAGCACAAAAACTAGAAAATAATTTCGAAAAACCATGTAAGAATAAACGTAGCAGTTGCGGAAGTAAAATGAAAGAAAAAAACAGAAACTTGCTCGTAAATGGATTGTCATAAATAAGAATATTATATGAAACTTCTGTAGTAAGATCTCCAGCTTTTCTGGCCTGTTGGTCTCTGGCGTAATTTCATTGTTGATCTGCCGAGAATCTAGTACAAAGCGGATTGATTCATCTACATCTGCTTGTACATGGATACTCAACAAATCATATTTAAGTGCCTTGCAGAGAGTCCAGCGAAGCACCTTCACAATAATTCTTTATTATTATAGTCTCGTAAAGCGCGTGAAAAGCGACTACCTATGTCTTTCCGTGCGAGCTCTGATTTTCCTTATTTTATTATTATGATCGTTTCTGCCTATGTAGATCGACGTCAACAAAATACTGACACATTCGGAGGTGATTAAAATTTTGTGGGAAGATCCCACCGCGACGAGAAAGCCATTGTTTTAATGGTGTCCACCCCAAATGCTGTATTATTTCAGTGGCACTCTCTCCCCAGCTTCGCGATAGTACAAAACGTGCTGCCCTTCATTGAACTTTCTCGATGTATTTTTTCAATCCTTTCTGGTAGGGATCCTACACAGCGCAGCAGTATTGTAAAGGAGGACGGACAGGTGTGGTATAGGCAGTCTCTTTAGTAGATCTGCTACATGTTGTAAGTGTCATTCCAATAACATGCAGTCTTTGTTTAGGCTTCCACACAACACTTTCTATGTGTTCTTTCCAATGTAAGATGTTCGTGATTGTAATTCCTAGGCATTTGGGTGAATTTACGTCCTTTATATTTGACTGATCACATGCAAGGGCCTGTTGTAGGATTGCTATTCCTTCATTCAGCACCTTGTTCAATTCTTCACAAACCTTCTTTCTGTGTATGAGTGGCAATCCGTATGGTATTGAGCAAAATGTCAAATGGTCACTGACTTCGAATTTGTATTGGAGATTTCTTATTGCACCTGTCTTGGGCAAGAATATTTCCAAATTACCCAGCAAAATACTGTATAATGCTTGCTTGTGTTGATCTTCGACGCCGTGCTTTACCCCCAGTATTTCCTTAATCCTCTGTAGGTACCTCACGCCTTGTCTATGTCTCTAATCGGAATCGCCGCAGCTTGTTCCGATAGAATTCTTTGTTCTGTTCTACCTTCATTTCTGGTTCCACGAGCAACCTCACACATTTCGCTAGAACGTGTGCACTAATAGCTTTTTCCTCAAAATGTATTAGCACTTCTTTCTCTATTTGAAGCGTAATTACGGCAATTTTTATGTCTAATGAGGCCTTATGAAATATATGGCGGAAATGAATTCTGTGACAAGCTTATGCTCAATGATACACTACAATTCATGTCCATGACACGTAAAGTCTATTCTAGCTGGGCTATTTCCTTCCGTGTACTTGCCTGCAATCGCCCTCTTTGTGCGTATCTTTTTTTGAGGACAGCACCGGGCACTGAGACTCCTTCTCCTATCTTTCAAAGGCGACATCGGAAATCGCAGACTTCACTGCCACTATCAAAAAATCCCATCAGTTCTACCTACTCCACTCTCAGCTTTCCCACTGGATATAGCTCGTGACCGCAAAATACTTCCTTTTTTCAAACAGGATATCTGACATGCCTTCGTACTTGAGTAAGTTTCCACTGTTTATCACTTTCTTTTTCTCCCTCTGCTCGCTTGATATTTCCGAAAGTTCACCTCTTTGATTGCAGTTTACTTCTTTCAAATCTCGTCTGCTCCGACATACGTTTTCCGCTGCCTCTGGTCCAAAATGTTTTTCCAAAATCCCTTCATCATACTCAAAATTTTCTTTCCGAAGCCCTAAATATGATTCTTCATCTACGTCTTGATAATCGTCTAGCATCGCGTCACTGTCTTCGTTGTCTTCTTACCATCATTTTCCTCCTTCTGCAAGGCAAGGCTTAACGAATAAATGCTTATTCTCTGATCCTCACCGAGCGAGGTGGCGCAGTGGTTAGACACTGGACTCGCATTCGGGAGGACGACGGTTCAATCCCGCGTCCGGCCATCCTGATTTAGGTTTTCCGTGATTTCCCTAAATCGCTCCAGGCAAATGCCGGGATGGTTCCTTTCAAAGGGCACGGCCGACTTCCTTCCCCGTCCTTCCCTAATCCGATGAGACCGATGACCTCGCTGTCTGGTCTCCTTCCCCAAAACAACCAACCAACCAATCTCTGATCCTCACCCATATTTAGAACTCGTTCCTCTTCATTACCACCATCGCTATTATATTGTACATCTCTCCCATCATTGTCGTCTCTCCTTGGCTGCCCCCCCCCCCCTTCTGACATGTTTACAGGGGCTACAACAGCGTCCTGGTCTGCTCCAAGTTGTTCTGCGGATGTTCTAATTACTAACTCCGCTTCTGACGTTTGTCATTGTTGATTCTAGTTTCCTGCGTGAGCTCTGTCGCGAGCATCTGGTGGCCTAATCTCCGTGATTTTCACTTTTTGCGCCCTTTCATTAGGTTGTGGCCACGTTCCCATAAATTGTGGGCGATTGTTCTGTCGAAAATAGTTTCCTGCGCCTCGGTTTAGTGGGAACGTCTGGAACTGCCCGGCCATGTCTCGTGGTCTGTTCCTGTTGCTTCTTCTGTCGATCTTCCATCCATGCAGTCCACGAAAATTACTAGAATCGTCCCCATTGTACTCCACTTCCCTCCTTCTTCCCTTCGCCTGATGCTCATTCAGAGCAAACTCCCACTCCCTGCTGGCCATACAACAAAATCGCATGATTTCGCTCGCGCTCTGTGGCGTGTCCAAGTACTGGTTCTTGCGTAAAACGTTTTCAAAGAACTTCAGCAGACTCCTCCGTTCTGATGATTCTAAGTCTTTGTGCAGCGCAATTTCTTGCTTGATACAATCTTGAGTTTTCTTCGATCACTGTATTACAAGGAAAGCATCTTTAAACTCCTGATATACGCTACACGTTTGTGCGATCTTACTTCTTCAGACTGCGGGATTCCCTTTGAAATGTGCACACAAGAAGTATAGGTTGTGGGACAATGGCCATGATAGTGGTAAGGACAAACTGAACTGAGACATCCGCATCTTGGGATGAATAGATTCGCTGTTGTCCATATAGATTTGAAATTTCCTTACGGAAAGAAAGTGCTTAAAATCAAATGCTTCTACCTCACGAGCACACGTCCTGTCAGCTGTTTGTATCCCTCTGTATCCTGCTACTGGTCCTCCGTATTTTCTTGACTCACTACTTCTGCTGTCACTTGTGACAAACTCGTTCAAGTCCGCTTCATGCGTCCTCTTGAACGGAGTACAGTTATTTCGTGGGTTGTCATCTGTCTCCAAACATGAACGTATCGCGATCGGGTCACGAAAATCATTTCTATAATTAATCCTTCTTTCTTGACCGTACTCGGCAGGAGCAATGATTGATTTTCGCCATTTTCTATGGTTGAAGCTATGTTCAGATTTGCAGGATCCTTGTGTCTCTTCCGTATTTCGCGGGGGCTTAGCTCTCCTTCGGCGGTTCTAACAGTACTGTGGCTTCATCTAATTTCATGACAATATCAGCATCAATATTTTCTAGTCTTCCTCATATTTCTACCATGCGTTTTTCTTGTTCTTTCCGCCTCCTACTTACATTGCCCAATTGGTTTTCTAGGACCAGAAGTTGTTGCCGTTGCATATTTATTTACTTCATGAAGCTGAGAACTTCCAGAAAAAATTCTCTAACGAAACCGGAAGAAAACCATACACATCAAGTCCTCTTGGTAGCTAGACGCAGTAAGTTGTGTTAATGGTCATAGTTCTCGGCTTTCTGTCCGCCAAGCTGCTTCACAATACAAGCGTCTCTGAAGAAATTTGAATCGACTGTCAACGATACGAATTTCAATATCGTTCTTCACTTAAGACTCATATGCCAGGATAATAAGTGTGAAGGAAATGAGCCTCTTGATTACTATAGGGCCTCTATGCTAAATTTCTACAATAGCAATTGGGAACTCCCTGCAGACATTCGCTAACAGTGGCTCTCGTAACTTACTTTTTCTCTGAATAGCTTCAAATATGGGCAATTACCAGTGTGACAGAAAGCATTACACTCATAGCTTCAGCACCGAGATGAAAGGGGCGATAAAAATTTGGTCGATTTGTGCATTCGGTTGCCGGACGTCGTATTAGCTAGTCTACCGTTTTACCTCAAAACTACGGTCATATTCAGGAGTGATATACTCAGACTTCAGTAAAGACTTCCTCTGGGAATTGCTGCAGTCTACAATGTTGCCAGGTCGAGCGTATTGCCGGACATAGATTTCTGAGGGGAGCACGACCGTATTGTCTACCTTACGTGAACGACTCGGCGGTCAATTTTTCTGTCTAAGACTGTATCTACAACACGTATTGCACGCTGAAGACACAGAATAATTAAAAAAAAAATTAGTTTATGACAACAATGTTAACTATAGCGTTAGAAGTATTCATAGTATTATATACGTGTGCGTAAACGTCTTCCAATGCCCACTCAAGGAAGACAAGGATACACAGTCTAGCTTCAATATTATACATACGCCAAAGTTTGTGGATGAACTCAGACTTAAGTTGATAAACATTTTGAATATTTAGCAGTACTGTACCCATTGGTGTTAAACTCGTTTTCAACCAATGATTCCCACAGCTACAGGAACACTACTTGTGGTACCTCTTAGACAAAATACTTACGCAGTGCTATCAGACGAAAAGATTAACCTGACACAAACTGTGGGAAGTTTGTTTTACAACTTTCATACCTGGATACCTGGATAAAGAGCTTTTCTTATTTGAGATATTTGTGAACGTTGCTGCATAAGACGATTTAAGAAGAAACTAAATTCCTTCAGCTACGACAATGTTTAAAGAAATCGTCTTAACGGCACTAAATCGTGGTTTGTGAATCGTTTACCGGCCGCACTCTGCCGCATTTCACTGGTTGGAAGGCATAAAGCTTACTGACAAATTTCACAGAAGGAAAAGGGGGATGAAATGTCTCCCAGTGGAAGGTCATGTTGTTTTATTTAAATGACTACAAAATCACGTAAAACGAACAGTGAGGTTGTCAGTATAAGCACATTATTGTTGTCAGTATCAGGTTGCACTGCCAGAGCATGTAATGCTAAGGGGCCCGTTTAGGTCAAGCACATTGTATACAGAAGTGGAAGAGAGAGCACCACTGAATTCTACTATCCGTATTCATAGTATTCACACAGAAAATACTGTTACTGTATAATTAAGCGGATAGAGCCCAATGAGTGAATTTTCCGGTGAGAAAACGCACTGGCAAACAGTCTTCGCTACATTACGTTATTTAAACTGGTGTCACTCTGAGCTAGAATTTATGGTGAGCGCTAAGTGTAAGATTAATGAGTCGGATGCATGTTTTCCAATTGCGAAATACTTCCCTACATAATAGAAGCGAATATTAAATTTGAACTAATATTGAGAAAATTTTGAACTTGGATAGCTTAGAATAAAAACCTTCTGTTTATTGGAAATGAAAACAACTGATCTTATAAAACATTCTGTCATACACAACTTGAAACAGATCATGTCAACCAAATCATATGGAAGAACTGACAACGACGTATATCGGAAGGCAGTAAAATCCCTTGGCTTTTGGTTTGGCAGTATTCGACAGCCATCAATAGGTGCAAGTAAATGAAGAAAGGCAGCGCGTCTTTGTTACCAAGTAACGCTTTCATCAATTACTTTGGTTTTAATGTAATTAATGAGTAATTGCTGATGTCTGATATTAACATGAAAAGGATTCCGTAGACAGGGAATGAACCTGTTCTTGGGCAGCTACTTCTATAAACACCAAAAGGCATTAAATGATCTTCAAGGACATGTGTACCAGCAGCGGTATGAAGAAAATGATAGTAATAATGACGGTAATAATCGAATTACGCGATCACTTCACACTGGATTTTCTCGAACTAAGAAATTAGCTGAATTAGTGAAAATTTCAAAATGTCCTCACATCGAGGCTATGATGCCTAGAAGAGTCTTAAATCCAGCTGATATGAGAATAGCACAATCTCCGCGTCAGAAGCTTGCTTCTCCTTAACCATTTAGTAGACTCGCATTTTTTCCACCGTGACTAATTTTGTAAGCTAAGCACATCATCCGTTTCAGCTCACTCCTGGGGCTGGGAAATGTGGCCACAATGGTCTGGTGGAACGAACTATCACAGGTGCAATGCGTGGGTTCAGGCATTTAATTTTAAGAGGCACAAACGTATTTACTTTACCTCTGGTAACCTCAAGAGGACGTTATATTTCAGAATCCGCTTTAAACATCACATTCCTTCATTACCGACTCTTCAGAGCCGGTTTACGTTGGGATATAACATAGGCGGAAGTCATGGTAAACAGAAATACTGTCGCCAGTAAACTTACTTACATTTGAAAATTTTATTTTATATGATGAACCGATAGCCATTTAAAGGAAAAGGGCTCTTATTTTCCTTGTACTTCTTTGAAATATAGACGTTGAAAAATTTGGTGCTGGACTGTGATTCAAATTCGTATCTCCTCTTTCGAGGATCTGAATCTCTCGGAACAGTATAGTTCGATCATTTCGTTCGTTTTCCCAAGACTGCAATCTTCTCTAGGTCTCCTCCAAAGGTAAGTATGTGGGTCCGAATCCTGATCAAGTACAAAAATATTCATAATTTCATTTCAAGCCCCATCAAGTGCACACCAGCCTTCTAGTGAAAATTAACGAATGTTTTTAATGTCTGTTCATGTGTTCCCAGCAATCGCAATAGGTGTTGTTAATTTTTGACAAATACGCAATCATCTTACGGTTGGTGAATAACCAACTGATACTTAAGCTATATCCGTGGATGATAAAGGAGGACGGTAGGTGTACTGTTCGACTGTCGCTCAGGCACAAAAATTTGTATCCTTATTTTAGATCTAAACACCTAGCAGCTGGTAAGAGAAACCGATACATAACATTTGATTTTACTTAGTTAACAATCCGATTACGTGTTTGGGTTCCTATCTCCGTCACAGAACTTCACATCATGCGCTTCATCTTTGTTACTTCTGAATGGAGGTATACCAGTCGTCTTTCGTGGTTAGTTAACAGGGACGAAAGGGTCTTTATAGGAGTCCCGGTTTATTACAAAAGCTGTCGTCTTTAATTTTCAAGTTTAGATTTGGTTACTGATATTGGCGAAAATTTCGGTAATTCAAAACTCTTCATAGGTCGCCAGTAATATGATATTAATAGAATAGGTTAGATTTAATTAGATTAATACTTGTCCAATAGATCATGAATAGGACATTTCCTAATGACGTAGAACGTGTCATCTTAATGAAAGATTTCTCTACATACCATGATTCAATTTTGTTACAACAATGTTTTACTCTCTCTCTCTCTCTTTCTTTTTTATTTCTCTCACTCTCTCACACTCTCACACTCTCTCACACTCAAGCACACATTCTTTTTTCATTTTGATCTGTTTGTTGTGCTCGACTATCGCTGAGGCACGAAAATGTCAGTGAATGAGTTTCTTAGTTTTGTGTACATTTACGAAAGAAATATAAAAACAATTATAAGAGTTACTGATTTATGATGCTTAGTTTGCAGTCAGTTCTGAATATTATTAGCAAGTACCATCCAGTCCCTAAACCTAGTTACAGAAATGCGAATCAGACGCATTACGTATTCCAGGCCGTAGCAGCCGCGTCTTTGGTACGCCAGCTATGGTCAGTACCAGGCCCGCTGTAGGATCACATCGGTTCGTCTTCTTCCTGCTGGTACTGTAACTGAGATTTGGCAACAAGGCAAGATATGTCTGGCAGCGCTGTGATCGACAAGTTACTTCCTGGTGTTCACGGAATTAAGCCTCAAAGTTCACTTGATTTTTCATGTCATTTCGATTGAATAATCTGAGTTATTATTGCTTGAAGTGTAACAAAACATTGTAAATTTATGGATTTCAGCCCAGGAAAGTCATTGCACGTGGAAATCGCAACTAATCTCGTCCCTTAAATAGCGGTTTACGAGTTCTAGCCACTTTTTGCCTCCTAAGAGGAAGCCAAGACTTACACCTCGTTGCTAGCTATGTGGTAATGTGCTTACCTGTGAAAAAGCATCTGTTATGGTTCGCAGTTTCAGTATATCTGACTGTAACTTGTTTATCCCTTCTGTGAAAGAGCTACAAACAGTCAAATCAAACATCGATAAGAAAATAGCAGAAAATACTTTCGGCTCAAAGTGCAATGGTGAAAAACTTACACTGTTGCACAACAGGTAACGCCTCTTCTCGCTGCTGACAAGAAAATTTTGAGTTTCATTGTTTATGAAATGCCACATTTGCATACCTCTTGAGTATGACACAGCATACAAATTAAACACAGACCCAATCGAATTCCAAGTGAGTAGTATTTCACTAATTCGTGCTGATAGAGGCTTGTGTACAGATACTCAATTTTATTAAAACAGACTTTCGTCGTAAGGTTATGGTGGGTTCTTTTATTTTATTTCTAATAATACAGTGCGCAATTTTCGTAAGGTTTCTTTTAGTGTTGCTAAAATAATAGTACACATGAGAGAGAAATTAATCATCAACGACATATGCGAATACTCAGATGTTATCTATGGCTCTGAGAACTATGCGACTTAACTTCTGAGGTCATCAGTCGCCTAGAACTTAGAACTAATTAAACCTAACTAACCTAAGGACAACACACACATCCATGCCCGAGACAGGATTCGAACCTGCGACCGTAGCGGTCACGCGGTTCCAGACTGAAGCGCCTTCAACCGCACAACCACACCGGCCGGCTCAGATGTTATCTATAACAGTCTGACAATGCACATGCAGTTTATTGATTACATGCATGTAGAAAGCTTGTTCTGAGTAAAAGCCGTCAAACAAAGTTTGAAGAAGAATAAAATGCCACTGCCACATGACGGCTAATGCAGTAAATACTTTTATGACGTATTTTGGCACGATGCGCTCTTCCCATACATAACACAAAAGTTTCGAGATGCATCTGCTGGCTGGCCGTCTATTGAACCTGAAAAGAACAAAATCTCGCAGAACTTAGCCCTTTTTCCAAATGCGACTATTTTGGGTTGAGAAATGAAGGGACTTATGTTCAAAGTACCATTACATTGATAACTTCAGCAGACAGCAGGTTCGCGTTTTAAAAAATGTAGCAGCGAATGTACTCGAATTCGCGTGATCGTATCTACAGTGCACGACACTGACCCTTATCCTAGTAGCTACGTGTAGTTACAGAAGCTTCAGAAGTCAACAACAAGTCCTCTAGGGCTCCCGCATTCCACAGTGCTGTGAAATAATGCATATGGCCGGATGTAGACTTCTGAGAGACAGACAGTTACAGCTTTTCTTTTGCACTGCACGAGGTTTTCAACAAACAGATAGCGCAATAGAGTAGCTCAAGTGGAAAGGAACATTTCCTAATTAAATTTATGCATCCTACACTGTTGGCAGATCTGTGTAGGTGGCAGTTACATGATTTTATTTTGATGATTACAAAATAGAGTCGAATGTATGCAGTGGGTAGCCGAGGCAGCTACTCCATGGAGATTCGGTCAACCAACTAAATGAATGTACTGAACATGCTGCAAACCACTATAGGGAGCCTGTATGTCATAATTCTCATCCAGTGTGGCGCAACAGCGTTAAGGTAGAAGAATGAGTCACAGAGAAGGTGGTTTGGTGGTCTGCTGGATTGTTGTAGGGTTTGCATTCTTATGGCCTGGGTTCGATTCCAACTTCTGCTGGTGATTTTTGATAGGTAGAGGCAGATTCTATTCTCTTCTGGATACGCCAATTGAAGTTATAATAACATTGTGGTCTGAACTTCACATTAAACGTGATATTCCTTCTTTACCAAGTAGACGTTAGGTTGAACGACAATAAAATCAGGAGTGGCGACATGTAGAAACTCTATCACCAGTAACCTTTCTTATACTAGTTATTTATTTCTAGTGACGAAACAAACGCTACGTATGGTCACAGGACACTTATTCCATCTGGTATTTGAGCTTCTGTGTGTCGATAAAATTGGTTCTGAACTGGGAATGCAGCTCAGACCGCCCTTAACGCGGAATTTGATCCGTTCGGGACAATACAGCTGGACTACAATTTGTTTTTTGTTCAAAACTGCAAATTCCTCAGCATCTCCACATATTGCGCGTGAATGGGTTCGAATCCTGGCCCGGCACTAAAGTTTTCATTATGTGTTATCACGCTCTAGCATGAGAATACCTATCTGTTGGTGGATAATAATTTTGATTTTTAATGTATTTTCATTCGTTGTCAACACTAACGATATCTGACGTTTTTGACTCCCAGTGAGACACGGAACTATTTGCGAGATCACTGTAAGTTCAAGGATGTTATTCCGAGCTGCTGCTGGAGAAAATTGCGGTAGCTGACGTCTCTTTGTGTGTAGTCAACAACGATATGTGTGGGATCCGATTCCCAGTCAGCACTGAACTCTTCGTCATATTATTTCTAGTTCAAACATGCTCACATGTCGCTGCTGGCGTATCAAACCCATATTTGACGTTTCTTTTCTCTAGAATGTAACAACGATAGGTGCGGGGTTGGAGTCCTGGGAGGGAAGAAATTAATGTTTCGTCTCGTCATGTAAGTTAAAACATCGAGCTACTGCCGAGAAAATGCGATATGTCACAGTTGATTGTGCTTCGATATCAATCCGATTAGGTCCTGGCTTCGAATTTCCAACGCAAAGATTTACCTCACGGCATTTCAAGTACGTTACTAGTGAAGAAACTATATTTACCATCTCTCGTAGTTCGTTAACAGGGACGATATATGCTGGGTAGGAATTAACGTCCGTTAAAATGTTTACATTATGTAATTTACCCCCGCCCATGAACCATGGACCTTACCGTTGGTGGGGAGGCTTGTGTGTCTCAACGACACAGATAGCCGTACCGTAGGTGCTACCACAACGGAGGGGTATCTGTTGAGAGGCCAGACAAACGTGTGGTTCCTGATGGGGGGCAGCAGCCTTTTCAGTAGTTGCAGGGGCAACAGTCTGGATGATTGACTGATCTGGCCCTGTAACACTAACCAAAACGGCCTTGCTGTTGTGTTGCTGCGAACGGCTGAAAGCTAGGGAAAACTACAGCCGTAATTTTTCCCGAGGGCATGCCGCTTTACTGTATGATTAAATGATGATGGCGTCATCTTGGGTAAAATATTCCGGAGGTAAAATAGTCCCCCATTCGGATTTCCAGGCGGGGACTACTCAGGAGGACGTCGTTATCAGGAGAAAGAAAACTGGCTTTCTACGGATCGGAGCGTGGAATGTCAGATCCCTTAATCGGGCAGGTAGGTTAGAAAATTTAAAACGGGAAATGGATAGGTTAAAGTTAGATATAGTGGGAATTAGTGAAGTTCTGTGGCAGGAGGAACAAGACTTTTGGTCAGATGAATACAGGGTTATAAACACAAAATCAAATAGGGGTAACGCAGGAGTGGGTTTAATAATAAATAAAAAATAGGAGTGCGGGTAAGCTACTACAAACAGCATAGTGAACGAATTGTTGTGGCCACGATAGACACGAAGCCCACGCCTACTACAGTAGTACACGTTTATATGCCAACTAGATCTGCAGTTGACGAAGGAATTGATGAAATGTGTGATGAGATAAAAGAAATTATTCAGGTAGTGAAAGGAGACGAAAATTTGATAGTCATGGGTGACTGTAATTCGAGAGTAGGAAAAGGGAGAGTAGGAAACATAGTAGGTGAATATGGATTGGGGTAAAGAAAAGAAAGAGGAAGCCGCTTGGTAGAATTTTGCACAGAGAATAACTCAATCATAACTTAACACTTGGTGCAAGAATCATGAAAGAAGGTAGTATACATGGAAGAACCCTGGAGATACTAGAAGGTTTCAGATAGATTATGTAAAGGTAAGTCGGAGATTTAGGAGTCAGGTTTTAAATTGTAAGACGTTTCCAGGGGCAGATGTGGACTCTGACCACAATCTATTGGTTATGAACTGTAGATTAAAACTGAAGAAACCACAAAAGTGGGAATTTAAGGAGGTGGACCTAGATAAACTGACTAAACCAGAGGTTGTACAGACTTTCAGGGAGAGCATAAGGGAACAATTGACAGGACTGGGGGTAAGAAATACAGTATAAGAAGAATGGGTAGCTTTGAGGAATGAAATAGTAAAGGCAACAGAGGATCAAGTAGGTAAAAAGGCAAGGGCTAGTAGAAATCCTTGGGTAACAGAAGAGATACTGAATTTAATTGATGAAAGGAAAAAATACAAAAATGCAGTAAGTGAAGCAGGCAAAATGGAATACAAACGTCTCAAAAATGAGATCGACAGGAAGTGCAAAATGGCTAAGCAGGGATGGCTAGAGGACAAATATAAGGATGCAGAGGCTTATCTCACTAGGGGTAAGATAGATACTGCCTACAGGAAAATTAAAGAGACCTTTGGAGAAAAGAGAACCACTTGCACGAATATCAAGAGCTCAGATGGAAACCCAGTTCTAAGCAAAGAAGGGAAAGCAGAAAGGTGGAAGGAGTATATAGAGGGTCTATACAGGGGCAATGTTCTTGAGGACATAATTATGGAAATGGAGGAGGATGTAGATGAAGATGAAATGGGAGATATGATACTGCGTGAAGAGTTTGACAGAGCACTGAAAGACCTTAGTCGATATAGATCTGAGTGTCAGGAAGTCGTTTCTGAAAGTATTTGTATGGAGTGTAGCAATGTATGGAAGTGGAACATGGACGATAAGTAGTTTAGACAAGAAGAGAATAGAAGCTTTCGAAATGTGGCGCTACAGAATAATGGTGAAGATTAGATGGGTAGATCACATAACTAATGAGAAGGTATTGAATAGAACTGGGGAGAAGAGGTGCTTGTGGCACAACTTGACTAGGAGAAGAGATCAGTTGGTAGGACATGTCCTGAGGCATCAAGGGAACACCAATTTAGTACTGGGCGGCAGCGTGGAGGGTAAAAATCGTAGAGGGTGACCAAGAGATGAGTACACTAAGCAGATTCAGAAGGATGTAGGCTGCAGTAGGTACTGGGAGATGAAGCTTGCACAGGATAGAGTAGCATGGAGAGCTGCATCAAACCAGTCTCAGGACTGAAGACCACAACAACAACAACAACAACAATATGTAATTTAAAGTAGATATTTTCTGACTGATACTGTCCAAAATCGAAGTATATCACTCTCTGTATGCCTAGTCAGGATGGAGTGTTAGTGTCAGTCAGTCACGAAATCTTTGCTTAGTCTCCATGACCTGGGTTTGAATCCATATGCACAACGAGATGGTTCTCGTGTCATTTGAAGTTCATACATATTCTCACCTAGCTGCTCGCGAATTACCTAAATTTGTATTGTCGTTTTGTGTTAAATAATGAGAGCGGTATGTTACTTTGAGGAGGAAATCATGACTACGACGAACTTACTACGTGCATTACTTATCTGACGTAATAATGAGTGTGTTAACATTTCAGGTATGTTATTTATTGCAGTAAACGTGAGCTTACAATTCTTAAGGACAGTCTTACCTGTCATGAGGTGTTCCCTGATATTTGTGGTATCGTGGTATTACTTTACATCTTGAGTTATTGCGATACAGAGCAGTGTTTTCTAATGGTGACTTGTTGGAACCATTTTCAATAGTCAAACGACTGTACCGAGGAGCGATTAGAGCACCTGCTAGACAGTTGTGTTATGTAGGTTGCTTGCGAATCAGGGGAAATGCAATTCAGGTCGTTCGGATACTTTTGAGCACGACTGTACATAAAATTTTATTAAAACCACCAAAAGTAATTTCGACGCTGTAACATTGCTGACAGATCGATATAGTGTAGTGTTAAACCGACAAAGAGCAGAGAAAACTGAAATATCACATACATTGATTATTTAATTCGTGGAATTTCTATGACTGACACGGATTTATGTCTGTATAAATGTGCTTATAAACCAATCTAATTTTAACTGTCAAAACTTTTCTTTCTCTCTTTGTTCTTTGAGCTTTACATTAGGCTAAATGTTTTAAAAACTATTCCTGAAAATTTAAAATTGCAAGCTTTGATTGTTGACTACATCACAACGTCTCCGATCACTGTCATGAGCCTGGCAGAACCGCCCAAAAAATCCCATTTTTTCCTTTATCTCTTTCTTAGTTACCTTAATTTCATGCCGGCCGCGGTGGTCTAGCGGTTCTAGGCGCTCAGTCCGGAACCGTGGGACTGCTACGGTCGCAGGTTCGAATCCCTCCTCGGGCATGGGTGTGTTTGATGTCCGTAGGTTAGTTAGGTTTAAGTAGTTCTAAGTTCTAGGGGACTGATGACCACAGATGTTAAGTCCCATAGTGCTCAGAGCCATTTGAACCATTTTGAACCTTAATTTCACAACCTATGCTTTTAGGTATTTAACCTGTATCAGTTTGTAGACTCCCAATGAACATGATAAACTATTATTTGTTATGATTGGAATTTTTATGGACACATATCCCTAAATACTTCAAAAATTTGGTGTAACAGCGACAATGTAATTTAATTTGGTGACCAGTTGAGATACATACGTAATTAAAGTCAAAGTTAAAATAAGTTGTATTGTTTACTGTTAATACCCACACAAAACGACTGCAGTAGTTACACTGTAGTATTACACGGACATGTTTTCTAACATGCTATTCACTGACAAATTAGCACTAGGACATGAAACAGTTACAAGAACTAAGGTTGCCAGAGATTCAGGACAAGGAATCGATAGAAAGTTTGCTACATGATTAGCACACTGACTCATTTCCACGATATGAAGACAGTGATTGCTAAGATTTGAGTTCATAAAATTATGCATTCCAAAAGAGCATCTTCCTCCTACTCATTAAACCTCTAACGTTTACTGAGTGCACTGCCGAAGCCTATTGCAGATCTTACCATCCTCCATTTTAACAGCATCATTGAGTTGTCTTCCAGTCTTGTAGTCGATGGCCACTGGCCACTGTGTCGGACAATGTCTGCGAATCCCAAAAAGGTGCTTAACACCAACTTTACACATGCTCAAGTTGGAGATGGAAATGACCTCCTCTCACACCGAACTCTGCGAGCAGAATTCAAACTGATTCTCTCACTAGCAGCAGGCGAAGTGCATCTAGTTCCTCCTGTCTTGCCTCGTAACATTGACCTCTTCTTTAAGAGCCAGTCCTAGCCCCTCACAAGCAGTCTTCCAGCGACAAGTGTCAGTTCTCCTCTAGCATCCTCTCACGTCTTATTAGTTTTCCAACACTACTACATCAGACCAAGCTGACCAATGAATTTCCCGCATTTCCGTGAACAGAGGCTTACAGCTAAAGAATGGTATTTGTTTTGGCGCAAAGGAGCGCGCTATTGTGTTATAGCGTGTTGGATCCTGTGACCCTCATTAGATTTCTGTCTGCTTTAAATATATAGGGGTCAGAGATAGGCATTTCTGGGATGAGAAAATTGGGGTCTCACTCTTATAGAACCCTTACACCTCGACTACTGTATTCCGCTGGCAGCAAAGTGTCATAAATACCTGCAGCTTTCACAGAGCCTCCATTGTGTCCCTCAATATATTGCTTTCCTATCAGCAAACGCTGTCTTCTCTGCATTCTCCACCAAAGGCTTATTGTTGCCTGCCTTTGGGACCTTTACTGTAGAATACAATGCCCTTATCGCAGATAAAAGCTTTTCGGAAATTGGGAGCAGAGGTCATGTCATAAAAAATTCTAATGACTCTTCTGTTGCCGTCCGTACAGACATGGCATTAGCTGTTGCCTACATAGTGTCAACTCGCTGTGGGCATTCTTTCATCCAGTCCAGTACACATCAGCCTTTGTGAAGGCTCTCCTACCTGGTGTAGGAGTCACCTTTTATAACCTGCTTAAAACAAACAATCCTGCTGGAAGAACATCCGCAGCTGAACACTATAGCAGAGGTTGAAAATACCGCTTCAGTTGTAAATTGCTTTATTTTCACACTACCGGTTTCGGACAGTTATAAACCCATTCTCAGGTGTCGTAGCTGTGCTGTGGTCCCCGAGCGCCGCGTGTACCAGGCGCGGTGTGTTGCCTGTGAGTGCACTAATACGCGGCGCTCGGGGACCACAGCACAGCTACGACACCTGAGGATGGGCTTGTAACAGTCCGAAACCGGTCGTGTGAAAATAAAGTAGTTTACAACTGAAGCGGTGTTTTCAACCTCTGTTAACCTGCTTAAAGTTGATGGTGTCCATCGGCCAACCTTCATCTGTCACCTAACCGTGAATCTCCTAGTCCAGCCAAATGTAATTCTCAAGAAGTACGCCTACAAGTACTTCATATATAGGCAATCACTATCGCATCATCTACAACAAAAATAAGTACGGTATATATCGATAATGTGGAAGTCAACGATACCGTCAGTTTTGTCACCTTTCCGTTACTGTTAGAAAATGAGGACGTAATGATGTAAAATGGATGTGGAGAAATGGGACAGCAGTAACTGCCTGATCTCATGGGCCTCAGACTATTTGCGAGGTTAGTTTCTGACAAACGTCAGGCACCCGCATTATTGACAATACTATTTGTGATTAGTTTTGTACTGTCAACCTATGTCTCTATCATTCAGAACTTGCTGCTATAGTCTTTCATGTATCCCTATCTGGTGCAGAGTATACATAATGTTTAAAGTAGATAACAGTTATTGGGAAAATTTTGCAGTAAAATGTAAATCAACGACAGGCCATATAAGGAGAGAAACACTTTGTGGATCTATCTCACAGATGAATCATGAGAGTGACTGATGTGAATATGTGTAAGCTGGGCTGCATTTGGTGATGTGTGACGTAAAGATAACGTAATGTGGTACTGTATACTCATGTGAAAGTTTTCAGGGTATATGCAGAGATGTTCCGAGAAATAAGGAATGTCAATGTAAGTTGACTGAATAAATGGTACTGAGAAGAGGCTCAAAAGGCTTTGAATTTCCTGTCTATTGAAAACTAAAGAACTTACTGTAAATATTATTTTCACCATTTCAGTAGTTTTGCATAAATTTTTGGTTAGCATACATCATGTGATGTTTACAGAGAGGAAATAGTAGTTTTAAGATTTAAAGTCCGTATGGAAAGGAAACCACTTAACGAATAAGGTTGTTATATTTGGGAAAAGGTGAAACCAAATGAGTGAGAAGTAACCAACGTTCGTGGAGTTCGTAACGCCTGCTCCATTCACAGCCACCGCCTACAAACATGGTATGAGGCTAAACCGGTAAACACAAAAAGGAAGGTATCTTGCGGTTGAGACTGTTTATGTTCATTTTAAAGTACTAAGAAAAGCCACTGTTCTCTGCAAGAAAATGTTCTCAAAAGTTACTTATTGCAGTGGTTCCCAGCCTTTCTTAGACCAAACCCTGAGTGCAATTAGACGTTAGCTACTACCCCCGACCTCCCCCCCCCCCCCCCTGCAATCTGCTCCCCATCCCCTCAGTTATCACTACATTTAGCACCTAACTAAACTGCAGAATGAAAGACTTCTCTTGGGAGGCTTTTACTATAAAATGATGGAAGATGAATGATATTCAGTTTGTGTGTGTATGTGTATGTGTACGTGTGTGTGTGCGTGTGTGTGTTATATATAACGACGAAATCATTCGTACTGCATCTCAAGTGATATCCACAATTCTTTCTCAGAAAAGAAACCTATCATCCACAGTGGGGTACACACTTTTTAAAAACCTTGCTTTCCCTGCATTACTCGTCTCCATTGCGGTACTTCTACACCTGCACACTGCATCCAGTTTAAAATCAAACAAGTTCAGATGTTTGCACTATACTTACTGTTCGTAAATCACATCATTGCCACGCTCCTTACTTCTGACCTGGTGGAAATTTTACGACTTTAGACTATTAATGTTTTGTATATAACCACTACAATAATAATAAGCTCAAAAATCTGTGTACAGGACTATACTAGCCCATACGAAGTTACTACTTTGCCGTGATGTCAGTTAATTCATTCATCTGTTTCGAAGAGAGTAATGCAGCAATTTAGTGGATTACTGCAGTTTCTAACTACAATTTGGAGAAAAAAATTCCTTCTCATATTTAGCGCTAGTTGCGTATGTGTCTCACTCTTATTATGACCGATGTACGGGACAAAGCAGTACATATGTCTGTAGTGGATCTACTGTATTAGGAGCCAATAACTTCCACCGCATTAATGCTACTAATTGAGACAAGGTAATTACCGATCATTTTTATAATCAGTATTAGAGCCTTCCATAATTGTGGTAATAGTAATGAACATAATTTAGTTTCGTGTCTGAAACATAATTGAATCGTTTAGTTTTCACCCCTCAGAAAATTTAATT
The DNA here is from genome assembly GCF_021461395.2 of Schistocerca americana. NCBI lineage: Eukaryota > Metazoa > Arthropoda > Insecta > Orthoptera > Acrididae > Schistocerca > Schistocerca americana. The sequence continues at coordinate 382,318,483 of NC_060123.1, read as the reverse complement.
TTTCCCTTTAGGGGGTAATTACCTCAAGTTGAAAAACCACTGATTTATTATGATGAAAATACTGGCTTACGTAGTGGAATATGGAGATAACATTTTATCGTTAATGGGAAAGTTCATGGGACGCTACAAACTTCTATTATAAATACAAACTGAAAATATTACACTCTAGATGGAAAGTATGTCAGCTATTAAAAAGTAATGTGTAAGACGTGAAAAAGAAAATTGTGTCTTTACTCTCATCTTTTCGCCGTTAACTACAAAGAGAAACCAACGAAACTGAGAATGGTGCTGACGAAGTCTACAAATCATCATGGTTTGGTTTTATCAGTATGGGCTTCCTGCAGGGTTAATTTGCAGAACAAAAACTATGGAAAACATAGAAGATTTACAATTAGACTATTTTTCATTTAATATCTCAAAGTAACCATTAATTTTACTGCTGCAAGTGTAAATCTTCTAAGAGAGGTGTCATCTTTAGATATACTAGGACCTACATAATTCAATAAAAAAAAATTGGGGTCTGTAGCTTTCATTCGGAAGAAAATGTGAAATAGTCCGTGTTACTACAATTCAGCTTTAACTTCAGGCATTGCATTTATCCCACCATTCTGCTCCCTATTTTCTTTTTTTTTTAAATGGAGGTCTTAAGCCGGTGTCGTTTGCTCTTGTTCTTTTTCAGACGATCAGCTTCTTCAAGTAAAATATATGCTGCACATGAAACGATTGCTAAATCCTCTTCGTCACTTATAATATCAGACGGTAAAATTGTAATTAAAACACTGTTTTGTAACACTAACAAAATTAGAGCAACCTCGAGAAGTTATGGGAGCCAACGGGGAGCACATGGCGTTATCCCTTGGCCCCAACCCATTCGGTTGGTGAGGTTGAGAGACAGGAGGCAAATGCCTTGGCGACCAACGTTCAGCCAAATGACTGGCTGTTGTTTGTTGATCCTCGTTATCCTAGTGTGTACACGCTTTTACAGGCCCAGTACCCGATCGTGCACCTATGCACTCAAAAATAAATATCATCCCCCATTCAGAAGAAAAACAAGTATTATCACAAACATGCCCGTTTGCGAATATATAATAAGTTCAGTTAATCATACTGCTCTGCATATCAGGTTGACGAAACTACCATTAACCTGAGAACCAGAAACCTTGAAAGTGTCACATATTAGAGTGATACGTAAGCTGTATCAGTTGCTGACTATTAATGATTAATGTGCAATTGTGTTTCACTACCCCTGTTGAAAGTAGCTAATCTAGTTCCCAGTAAAACTGGTCGCTGCTTGTATTAATCTCAAATGGCTTAGAAGGAAATGTGGAAACTCATAGTTGCATGTAACGAAATCTTACAAATAATCAATGTTGCACCTGAACAACACCAAGAAAAAATAGAATAACACTATAAAAGAACTAATCTTGGCTGCACGCCATCTGTTGAACATACTACCAACAGAACTGTACATAAATAATGAAAACATCCAGGGAGATTGATGCAGAAAACCAAAATTTGCAGTTAAATTGTATAATGCATTTACTACGTATATAAAGAAATTGCATCTTACAGGCGCGGTACAATTTGTGCAATGCAAATGTTTTTGCCACATGGAGCCTATATTTTCTAATAACCGGCAAACCCTCAGCTTGTGTGATGGCACGGGGTAAGCACCCGTGGTCCAGGGGTATGCTAGCTCGGTGTCTTGGGTCAGAGGGTTAGCTGCAGTCTGTAATTAAAAAAAAAACTGGATTAATACATCAACGACGTACCTGAACGGCTGTCTTGCGACGTCTTCCCAGAACAATAACAAAAAAAGGAAACTTAAAAAAGGGAGGAGGTTAGCGTCTTTGATTAGTAATCAAAACGTCCTCGGTCCTGGGTTCGAAACCTGCCACCTTCCAGGATAAGAAGTCACCCTCAACATACCAATGGACTTGTCAAAGAGGGCGGAAGAGTGAACCTAGGATCAGGGCAATCACTTGTCCTTGTCGTGGAAAACTGCCCCTAAAGGCGGAAAAATTAGCAATGATCAATGGCATGAGGATGCTAAAGGGAATGGAAACATCCGCATTAAGGATACATGACGTGTATACACAGGACATGTGTCCACTGTCAAAATATTCCGGAATAGTTCCCCGCGACTGATGACACTTTAGTTTGGTCTATACCCCAAACCAGCCAACCAAGCGGTAGTCCCCCATTCGGATCTCTACGAGAAGACTACCAAGGGGAAGGCGACTATGGGAAAAAGAGTGAGTAACCACAGAAAGGATACCGTTCTAAGATTCGAGGAATGGAATGTCAGAAGCTTGAACATGGTAGGGAAGCTAGAAAATCGGAAAAGGGAAATGCAGAGGTTCTATCTAGATATAGTAGGGGTCAGTAAAGTAAACTGGGCAGATGTGAATAGGTAAGATCAACACAAGCAGAAAATGGGATGACGGGAGTAGGATTCGTTATGAATAGAATGGTAGGGCAGATAGTGTGTTACTGTGAACAGTTCAGTGATAGGTTTTGTTTTTATCACAATCGACAGCAAACCAGCGCCGAAAACGATAGTTGAAGTATACATGTCGATGCAGCAAGACGAAGAGATAGAAAAAGTAGAACACGATATTGTAATGGTAATACAGAACATAAGGGATATGAAAAGTTAATAGTCGTGGGGAACTGAAATTCTGTTGTAAGGAAAGGATTAGAAGAAAAGGTTAAAGGAGAATTTGGGCTTGGAACAAGGAATGAAAGAGGGGAAAGGCTATAAATTTCTACTAGCAATAGCGAATACTCTGTTCAAGAATCACAAGAGAAGGTATACATCGAAAAAGCCGGATGATACAGGCAGATTTCAGTTAGATTACATTATGATCAGACAGAGACTCTGAAATCATTTACTGGGCTGTAAGCCGTACCCAGGAGGAGATGTAGACTCCGATCACAATGTAGTAGTGATGAAGAGTAGACTATAGTTTAAAAGGTTAGTCAGGGAGAATCAGTACGAAAAGAAGTAATAAGGAATAACAAGATACGCTCGAAGGTCTCTAAGGTTGTACATACAGCAATAAGGAATGGCTCAGTAGCCAGTACAGTTGAAGACGAATGGATGTCTGTAAAAAAGGCAATCACAGAAATTGGAAAGGAAAAAGAACGTACAAAGAAGGTACCACCGAAGTAACCAAGGGTAACAGAAGAAATACTTCAGCTAATCGATGAAAGAAGGACGTACAAATATCTTTAGCGAAATTCATGAATACAGAAATAGAAGTAAGTGAAGAATGGAAAAAAATAGGAAGTGCAGATAAGCCGAGTCGAAACGGCTGCATGAAAAATCTGAAGAAATCGAAAAAGAAATGATTGTTGGAAGGACTGACTTAGCATATAGAATAGTCAAAATAACCTTCGGTGCAACTAAAATCAAGGCTGGTAACATTAAGACCGTAGCTGGAATTCCGGTGCTAAATGCAGACGAGAGAGTGGATAGGTGGAAAGAGTACGTTCTAACGCCTCTTTCAGGGGGTAGGTGTGTCTGATACCGTAGAAGAAGAAACAGGAGTCTATTTCGAAGAAGTAGGGGATCCAATATTAGAATCTGAATTTAACAGAGCTTTGGAGGACTTAAGATCACATAAGCAGAGGCAACAGACAACAATCCATCTGAATTACTGAAATCATTTTGGGGAAGTGGCAACAAAACGACTATCCAAGTTGGTGTGTAGAATATATGAGTCTGGCGACATACCATCTGACTTTGGAAAAAAAATATCATCTACACAATTCCGAAGACTGCAAGATCTGACAAGTGCGAGAATTATCGCACAATCAGATTAATGGGTCATGCATCCCATTTGCTGACAAGAACAATATACAGCAGAAGGGAGAAGAAAATTTAGAAAGTATCAGGCGACGATCAGTTTAGCTTTAGGATAGCTAAAGGCAGAAGAGAGGCAATTCTGAAGTTGCGGTTGATAATGGAAACAAGTTGTTGTTGTTGTTGTTGTGGTCTTCAGTCCTAAGAGTGGTTTGATGCAGCTCTCCATGCTAATCTATCCTGTGCAAGCTTCTTCATCTCCCAGTCCCCACTGCAACCTACATCCTTCTGAATCTGCTTAGTGTATTCATCTCTTGGTCACCCTCTACGATTTTTACCCTCCACTCTGCCCTCCAATACTAAATTTGTGATCCCTTGATGCCTCAGGACATGTCCTACCATCCCATCCCTTCTTGTAGTCAAGGTGTGCCACAAACTTCTCCCCATTCCTATTCAATACCTCGTCATTAGTTACGTGATCCACCCACCTAATCTTCAACATTCTTCTGTAGCACCACATTTCGAAAGCTTCCATTCTCTTCTTGCCCAAACTATTTATTGTCCATGTTTCACTTCCATATATGGCTACACTCCATACAAATATTTTCTGAAAAGACTTCCTGATACTTAAATCTATACTCGACGTTAACAAATTTCTCTTCTTCAGAAACGCTTTCCTTGCCATTGCCAGACTACAGTTTATATCCTCTCTACTTCGACCATCATCAGTTATTTTGCTCCCCAAATAGCAAAACTCCTTTACTACTTTAAGTGTCTCATTTCCTAATCTAATTCCCTCAGCATCACCCGACTTAATTCGACTGCATTCCATTATCCTCGTCTTGCTTTTGTTGATGTTCATCTTATATCCTTCTTTCAAGACACTGTCAAATTCGTTCAACTGCTCTTCCAAGTCCTTTGCTGTCTCTGACAGAATTACAATGTCATCGGCGAACCTCAACGTTTTTATTTCTTCTCCTTGGATTTTAATACCTACTCCAAATTTTTCTTTTGTTTCCTTTACTGCTTGCTCAACATACAGATTGAATAACATCGGGGATAGGCTACAACCCTGTCTCACTCCCTTCCCAACCACTGCTTCCCTTTCATGTCCCTCGACTCTTATAACTGCCATCTGGTTTCTGTACAAATTGTAAATAGCCTTTCGCTACCTGTATTTTGCCCCTGCACCTTTAGAATTTGAAGGAGAGTATTCCAGTCAACATTGTCAAAAACTTTCTCTAAGTCTACAAATGCTAGAAACAAAGGTTTGCTTTTCCTTAATCTTTCTTCTAAGATAAGTCGCAGGGTCAGTATCGCCTCACGTGTTCCAACACTTCTACGGAATCCAAACTGATCTTCCCCGAGGTCAGCTGCTACCAGTTTTTCCATTCGCCTGTAAAGAATTCGCGTTAGTATTTTGCTACCGTGTCTTATTAAACTAATAGTTCGGTAACTTTGACATCTGTCAACACCTGCTTTCTTTGGGATTGGAGTTATTATATTCTTCTTGAAGTCTGAGGGTATTTCGCCTGTCTCGTACATCTTGCTCACCAGATGGTAGAGTTTTGTCAGGACTGGTTCTCCCAAGGCCGTCAGTAGTTGTAATGGAAGTTTGTCTACTTCCGGGCCATTGTTTCAACATTCAGTGCTCTGTCAAACTCTTTACGCAGTATCGTATCTCCCATTTCATCTTGATCTGCATCCTCTTCCATTTCCATAATATTTTCCTCAAGTACATCGACCTTGTATAGACCCTCTGTATACTCCTTCCAGCTTTCTGCTTTCCCCTCTTTGCTTAGAACTGGGTTTCCATCTGAACCCTTGATATTCATAGAAGTGGCTCTCTTTTGTACAAATATCTCTTTAATTTTCCTGTAGGCTGTATCTATCTTACCCCTAGTGAGATAAGCCTCTACATCCTTACATTTGTCCTCTAGCCATGCCTGCTTAGCCATTTTGCACTTCCTGTCTATCTCATTTTTGAGACGTTTGTATTCCTTTTTGCCTGCTTCATTTACTGCATTTTTATATTTTCTCCTTTCATCAATTAAATTCAATATTTCTTCTGTTACCAAGGATTTCTAATAGCCCACATCTTTTTACCTACTTGATCCTCTGCTGTCTACACTACTTCATCCCTCAGAGCTATCCATTCGTCTTCTACTGTATTTCTTTCCCCCATTCCCGTCAATTGTTCCCTTATGCTGTCGCTGAAAGTCTGTACAACCCCTGGCTTAGTCAGTTTATCCAGGTCCCATCTCCTTAAATTCCCACCTTTTTGCAATTTCTTCAGTTTTAATCTACAGTTCACAACCGATATATTGTGGTCAGAGTCCACATCTGCCCCTGGAAATGTCCTACAATTTAAAACCTGGTTCCTAAATCTCCTTCTCACCATTATATAATCTATCTGATACCGTTTAGTATCTCCAGGATTCTTCCATGTATACTACCTTCTTTTATGATTCTTGAACCAACTGTTAGCTATGATTAAGTTATGCTCTGTGCAAAATTCTAACAGACGGCTGTCTCTTTCATTTCTTAGCCCCAATCCATATTCATCTACTATGTTTCCTTCTCTCCCTTTTCCTACTGTCGAATTCCAGTGACGCATGGCTATTAAATTTTCGTCTCCCTTCACTACGTAAATAATTTCTTTTATCTCATCATACATTTGTTCAATTTCTTCGTCATCTCCAGAGCTAGTTGGCATATAAACTTGTACTACTGTACTTGGCATGGGCTTCGTGTCTATCTTGGCCACTATAATACGTTCACTATGCTGTTTGTAGTAGCTTACCCGCACTCCTATTGTTTTATTCATTATTAAGCCTACTCCTGCATTACCCCTATTTGATTTTGTATTTATAACCCTGTATTCACATGGCCATAAGTCTTGTTCCTCCTGCCACCGAACTCCACTACTTCCCACCATATCTAACTTTAACCTATCCATTTCCCTTGTTAAATTTTCTAACCTACCTGCCCGTTTAAGGGATCTGACATTCCACGCTCCGATCCGTAGAATGCCACTTTTCTTTCTCCTGATAACGACGTCCTCTTGAGCTGTCCCCGCCCGGAGATCCGAATGGGGGACTATTTTACCTCCGGAATATTTTACCCAAGAGGATGCCATCATCATTTAACCATACAGTAAAGCTGCATGCCCTCGGGAGACATTACGGCTGTAGTTTCCCCTTGCTTTCAGCCCTTCGCAGTGCCACAACAGCAAGGCCGTTTTGGTTAATTTTACAAGGCGAGATCAGTTAATCATCCCGACTGTTGCCCCTGCAACTACTGAATAGGCTACTGCCCCTCTTCAGGAAACAAGAGTAAAGAAAAATTAAAAAAAAAACATTCATATCGTTTGTCGACCTGCAAAAAGCGTTCGACAGTGTAAAATAGTGCCAGATTTTCGAAATTCTAAGAAAAATAGGGGTAAGCTGTCGGGAGAGATGGGTAATAGACAATACGTACAAGAGCCAAGGAAGAGTAGAAAGAGTCGATGACCAAGAAAGAAGTGCTCGGATTAAAAGGGGTGTAAAACATGAATGTAGTCTGTCGCCCCTACTGTTCAATTTGTACATCGAAGAAGCAATCATTGGAATAGAAGAAAGTTTCAAGAGTGGAATTAAAATTCAAAACGATTCGTTGATGACATTGCTACTGAGTGAAAGTGAAGAAGAATTACATTATCTGCAGAAGGAATGGACAGTCTACTGGGTACAGAATATGGATTGAAAGTAAATCGAGGAAAGACGAAAGTAATGAGAAGTAGCAGAGATGAGAACAGCCAGATACTTAAAATCAGGATTGATGGTCACGAAGTAGATGAAGCTAAGTAATTTTGCTAGCTCGGCAGCAAAATAACCAGTGACGGACGGAGCGAGGTGGACTAGCACTGTTGATAAGGGTATTCCTGGCCAAGAGAAGTCTACTAGTATCAAACATAGACCTTAATTTTAAGAAGAAATTTCTGAGCATGTACGTTTGGATTACGGTAGTGAAACATGGACTGTGGGAACATCGGAACACAAGAGACTCGAAGCGTTTGGGATGTGGTGTTACAGAGGCATGTTGATAAGGTAAAGAATGAGAATGTTATCGGTGGAATCGAAGAGGAAAGGAATATGTGCAAAACACTGACGAGAAGAAGGGGCAGGATGACAGGACATCTGCTAAGACATCAGGGATTAGTTTCAATGTTTGTAGGAAGAGCTGTAGTGGGCAAAAAACTGTAGAGGATGAGAGAGATTGGAATAACTCGAGCAGATAATTGAGGACGTTGGTTGCTAGTGCTTATCAGAAGTGAAGAGGATGGCACAGGAGAGGAATTCGTGGCGGGCTGCATCAAAATCAGTCATAAGACTGATGACACCTGAAAAAAAAGAAGGAAAGTGTGCTATCAGAAATTATCTCGATATATTTATGCTTAACAGCGGCACACACTTATTTGCACAGCTGAAATTGTTATTGAAGTAATTTCTGTTTAAGGCAGGCTACTTAATCCAAGCTCTGCAAAGAGCTAAAATTGACAGCGTATGTTTCAGGAACGTGATTCTTGAGGTGTATGGAACAACTGGAAAAAATAATTGAAGAAAAACTACTGGCCGTGGAGGGTTATAAGTTCGTATAAATCACAACTATAGTTAAAAGTAATATAAACAAAAATGTTTGAATAAAGGATGACATACTTCATTTATAAATATAATGCAGTTACCCACGTCTGTTCACGTTTGCAGAGGAAACAACACAAATGAAATAAAAGCAAATAATGAATAATCCATAAAATACTGTTATTATGACTGTGATTGAGATAATTAGCTTGAAACCACGAATGACTGAATAAGGAATGTATACTCATCCCCATGTGTACTAAAATAGTTGAAAGTGGAACGAAGGTCTAACATTCTCCATGTTAAATGGGATGGCAAAATGAATCACGGGCAGAAATCTAATTCTCAATGATTTGACGAAGCACATAAATAACAATCATGTAACTGCAGCACAAATGAGCAAATCTCACGTTATCCTTATCACAAGTTGGAACGAAGACATTCGAAAGTGCTCATTTCACCACAAAGGTAGAAGCGTCAATACGATGAGGCAAATCAACACATCATATCGTCAAGGCATCTGGAAGAACCTCCCCACGGAAATATTAAAAATGAAAATGAACCAAGTGTAAACTCCCCACAGAAATAATAATTAAATGAATTATTAATATTGTAACCTCTGAACAAAATTGGTTCCCATTTATTATCTCCGTGCAGAAATGCATTCACATTTGATGTAACCTCAAAATTCTTTTCTCATTCAATGTTAAGTTCGAAACAGAAAAATTCCTAAACACCAAAATAATAAAAAAATTCAGTAACATGATAAATTTTATGACGACAGCAGCGCTGCGCCTCGGCCCTGTATTCTGAATGAAAAAAAGCAAAAATTCTTACCTCAATAAAAGCTGCGAACATATCTGCCCTTATATAAAAAAATTTCGGCACAGCTCGGTGCAATGCTGGCCTATGCTTTGTGATTCATGAAAGGAAAGATAATCCATTGAACAAAATCTTTAAATTGAAATGAATGCTTTTTTTAAAAAAAATATATTATAAAAATTATTATTGTGGCATTTTTTTAAGGAAATTGAATGACAGTTAATATACATTATTAGATATGCGCAATGCTGCTTCTTTACCTTCTACAGTAATTCTCATCCTCCAGAGTCCCGACCAGGGCAGACTGTAGACAAGCGCAGACACGCGCACACAACCGCCGACGACTGCCGACTCACGCAGACTGCTGCAGACTGCTGCCGACTACTGCAGACTACTCAAGACTAATGCAGACTGATGCCGACTAGCGACAAGCAACAACTAACTACATACTGCTCTCTGGTCAGAGACTCTCCTATGCCTTGCCTATTGCAGGCAGCGCATATAGCGCATACCTCTTACATAACCCTCCACGGGGGGGGGGGGGGGGGGGGGGGGGGGGCAAGAATTTGGCAGCGATGGTGAGTCAATTGGACTTGCCATGAGCAACAGATTTTTCTTACTTAACTATGTTTACAATCACAGAATATATACATATATATATAAGTGCAGAACATGAAATAAAATATAGTGCACATGCACTGAATACAGAACATATCAAGCAAAGACAAAATGTGTACACAATGAGTACAAAACATATTAACTAATGGCATAAGTGCACACGCACTGTAGTACAGAACATATCAGGAAGTCACAAAATGTATATGCAATGAGCATAAATCATATTAACAAGTGACATAAAGTGCACACGCACTGTAGTGCAGAATATCAGGAAAACACAAAAACTATACGCAATGAGTACAAATCATATTAACAAATGAAATAAAGTGCACACGCACTGCAGTTTGTTTCTTTTTTTTTTAATTTTACAAATACTAGGATAGGAAAGGGAAGGATTGCATCATGGTTGTAGCACATTAGGTTGCACGCAGCTGCACTGAAAGTCAGTATGTTTCTACAGAAGCACAACACCAAGTGAGACAATCTGAAGTTCTTTCCCCTGAAGTATTGATCAGTGTAGCCAAGTCACTGAAATGTCGTAGTAATATTCCATCTTATCATTTTGGTAGTACATTAGGTACACCAAACAGTGGGACCATAATAACATCTCCATCGCTCAAGGTGGTGGACAGCATGTCGTTTCAACACCACGTTCTTGTAAGGTACACCAACGTAGAATTAGTGCAAAAGCCAAATGGTCCATGAGCATGAGGATAGGCAGGACAAACTGATATTACAGTAATTTCTGGAAATTTGATCAGAAGGTGAAGGACATTAAGTCTTATGCCAGTCATCATTGATAATTACTAGTCTGTCAACTGATTTGATTAATTGGAGGCACTCATCGCCCAGTTTCTGAACATTTCTGTACCATGTATGAAGTATTACAGAATAATGTTCATAAGTTATCTATTTACAGAGAACATTGGCACTCATTGACTAGTTACAAACCATCAGAAGTCATCATTCAAAACAGGAGCTAATGAGTGTAGCATCAAGCTACTAGTATTCATATATATAGCATAAAAGTGACATAATACAGATTTAAAATATAAGAAACAGTGGCATTCGTAGGCCAGCAGGTATTGAGTATTACAAAACATTTTTCATCATTCAAATGACATATGACATATTTAAAATAATTATTGGCACTCAGTGGCCAGTTACAAACCATCAGAAGTCATCAATCAAAACAGGAGTTAAAGAGTGTAGCATCAAGCTACTGGTATTCATATATATAGTATGAAAGTGACATAATATAAATTTAAAATTTAAGAAACAGTGACATTCGTTGGCCAGCAAGTATTGAGTATTACAAAACATTTTTCATCATTCAAGTGACATATGACATAATTAAAAATAATTATAGGCACTCAGTGGCCAGTTACAAATCATCAGAAGTCATCATTCAAAACAGGAGTTAATGAGTGTAGAGCATGCATGCATTATTACAAAATATCATTCACTATTACTCAGAACTCATCATTCAAGTGACGTAAGACATAATTAAAATGTAACACTCTGTAACTATTACTCAAAATCTGTGATTAGAAAACATCATTCAGTATTACTCATAACTCTTTTACATTGGTAGCATTATTTGGGACTGGTAATACTTTTTTTTGTGCTAGCAATGCATTGCGTTAAGATCGATTACTAATTGCTGGGACATAACAATATTTGCTTTTGACTTATTGCTGCAAATGAAGATGGGTAACGTCATTCATCATGAGTCAGCTGTAGCAAGGTTATGAAACAAATAGAGTATATGTGATCACATTCATAAATGACACAGGTTTAATGACCAACAGCTTATAGCACATTAATTTCATGAATAATTTCTCCTGAAAAAAATACAAAATGGATTATTAAGCTAAAAGAAGAAACGCATATTATGCTGAAGAGTAGTGAACTTCCTATTAACAGGTAATGAAATGTGCATTAAATATATATGTTCTCTAGCTGTCCTTTCCAAAACCTTCTGTCATCATACCATGCAACATAAGACATACTGTCAAGACGAACTGCAATAAATACTTAAATAACTATATAGCATAAATACATAAACTTCAACATTATCCTCATCTGCAAAGAAAAACTTCATTATCATTACTATCATTACCTGCAAAGAAAAACTTCATTATCCATATCACCATAATTCCATTATTATCTTCACCTGTAAAGAAAAACTTCATTATCCATATTAGCATATTCTGCATCATTATTCATCACCATTCATTATCATGTGCAAAAAAGTCACTTCACTATTCATTATACAACTATTCATAGTATAGAGTTCTTTATATCTAGCGTATTTCATCACTAAAACTAAGATGTGTAGTTCTGTCTGACAGTCTGCATCAATCGCTTCGTATTCTGAAAGAAAAAATTAATTAAGACTGCTGTCATACGACATGTATAGTATATTCTGGTTAATGCTTGTTAATTCTGATCCACTTACTCTTCGTGACGAGGTATTGCATCTTCTTTCGTTCATTCCGAAGATGAAATTCCCATTTCTGTTTAATTTATTTCTTTCACACGTTATTTCTTTGTGAAAATGATGAACAATGATTAATGTCTTGCATTTAAATCATATACCCATTAAATAAAAGCTGGTTTCTAGTGATATAATTGAGCATACAGCATAGCATGACAGAAAACGTAATATGTCAAAAACATAGACAGTGTGCAGTTGCAAAAATGTACACAGAGTATCACAATGTAGCAGCAAAAAAAAAAAAAAAAAAAAAAAAAAAAAAAAAAAAAAAAAAAAAAAAAAAAAAAGTCACGATGTTCAGATATCACCAGGCAAAATGTCAAAGTCTACTGGTGTTTGTTATATCTTAAATATTTCATAGTGCATACAAACAAAACAGGAAAACAATCATACATACACGAAGAATGGAAAATGTGCACGGTCTGATGTGTAACGACAAGAAAAGCGACCTGTTAACCTTACCTTGCCGGGCACTTGCCAAGGAAAAATACGATAATCATAAGTAAGTGTTCATATAAATATAATTGCATAAGTGGTCATAAAATGTGTAAGTTTATCTGGAAAAATGTACATGGTCTGATGTGTAACGACAAGAAGAGCGACCTGCTAACCTTACCTTACCGGGCACTTGCCAAGAAAAAATATGATAATCATCAGTAAGTAGTCACATAAATATAATTGCATAAGTGGCCATAAAAAAAATCCGGAAATGGCATTACAGTGTGATAAATCATAAAGCATGTTCATTCAATAAGGGGTTTGATGTTGGAGATATGGTGATTCCCTTTGGTTTTTCTTGTTCTCAAAGTTTCGACGTGTACTACATTGGGGTGAGGAATGCTGCGAATTCGATATGGACCTGCATATAGAAGCTCAAATTTACTACATCTACTTTTTCCTCTATTAGATAAATAATGTGTGCGTACTAATATCTTCTGTCCAATGTGAAAGTCACGGCGTGTACAAACCTTTTTTTGCTATCTTCTCCGGCGCTCTGCGGCACGTTTGATGTTGTTCAGCGCAATGTCAATTATTTCATGGTGTCGTAGTCGACGAGATGTAGGGAAGGTTACTAATTCTTTAATTTTGTTAGGTGGTTCAACATTTTTCAGTATAACAGTCGGAGATAGCATAGTGGATACATTTGATATGGAATTAATTACATCATGGAATGAGAGTATGTGTGTGTCCCAATCAATATGTTTTTTATGGCAGTATATTCTACACAGTTTACCAATTTCTTTCATTGATCGTTCACGAGGGTTCGAAGAAGAATGGTACCTGGATTTATAGATCGGAGAAATGTTTGTAGCTCGTAACATACGTCTTCATATAGCAGATCGAAACTGTGATCCATTGTCGGAAATTACTTTCAATACATGCCCTACATGAAATAGAAAATGTTTTACGAATGCTTTCGAAACAGTTTTAGCAGTAGCTTTGCGTATCGGAGTGAAGGTAACAAATTTTGAAGTGAATTCAACAGCGACAAAGATGTAGCAAAAACCTCTATTAGTTCTGGGAATCGGACCAAAAATGTCTACAGCGGCCATGTGTCTCAACAGCTACAATGGGATGTAATGGAGGAATTTGTGAAGTCGTATCTGACTTAGCTTTCTGGGAGATTTTACATGACGCCAAAACTCGTCGAATACGTTTCTCCATGATGGTAAAATAACAGTTCTGTCTCAGTATAAGAAAACATTTTCTGGCTCCGTAATGTGCGTAACTTAAATGAGTATACCAAATTAATTTGTTAACAAGCTCGTCAGGAATACATAATAACCAATTGTTGCTGTCGGGGTGAGAGCGGCGAAACAGAATGTTATTGCGTACAGTGTAATGGTTTCTAATGGTAACATTATTCCTATCCTGCCAAAGGTGTTTCATTTCTTTCCATACGTTGTCTTTACTCTGCTCTTGTGCTATGTCTTGTAATGACGACGGAATGAAATTTTCAAATGCAACTTCTTGAATGTACATGACGCTGAAATTTGCTTTGCAGAAGTTGGTTGCGATGTCTTGCTGATTGTTGCTGAGAGAACGGGATAGTGCGTCTGCTACAATATTTTGTGTATCTGGAATGTGAACAATTGTAAAATTAAACTCCTGCAAATAAAGTTTCCATCTACTTAATCTGTCGTGTGTGAATTTAGCGGAAAGTAAAAAGTGAATCGCTCTATGATCTGTGTAAACGGTCGCATGTCTTCCATAAAAAAAATGCCGAAATCTCGTAAATGCCCATACAACACATAATGTTACAAGTTCTGCAAAAGAATAATTGCGTTCAGCAAGTCACAGAATGCGACTCGCAAAGGCGATGTTTTTAATTATTGTAGTGCCATCTTCTTCAATTTCCTGAAAAATGTGGACGCCTAAAGCGGTGTTAGAACTGTCGGTGGCAATGGAAAAATTTCTAGTAAGATCTGGATGTGATAAAAGAAGTGCATTCAACAAAGCATGTTTCAAATAACATTCTCGTGAACCAGATTCTGCGTGTCAAAAGTATTGCATGTGTTACTGGAAGGTGCAACCTGTACTGTATCTAGTCAAATTCTATCTGACGTGCTATTATTTTCGGGAGGATGCTGTGGCATTTCAACTCTTTGTACTGTTCTGTTATTTCTTCCTGACGTATTACGTTCGGGATGATATCTACTGCCTGGTTCATTCATGATAATATGTTGTTGCGGATGATTTTGCTGTTGGTAAGACCGACTGTTATTAAATGTACGCTGAAAATTATGCTCGTTATTTTTACGTCTGTCATGATTGTCATTGCTATATGGCGCATTGCGATAGGAATTGAAATAGTGTGTTTTCTATAAGTACTTATTTCCTTGTTGCTGTGCATTACAATTTGTTGTAGCTGACGCTATACGCGTAGGCGGCGAAACATTAAAGCTTGGTTGACCTTGCAGACTGCATTGTTGGTTAGGTATGCTAACTGGCTGGCTTTTATGCTGTTACGGTGAAAAACGTCTATTGTTACCAAAATGTGGTTCCTATTGCTGATAATTTTGACGATACTGATAATTAGAATTTTGCCTGTTATTAAAATTACGCTGTTATTTCTTTTCATTCTGGGAGTGTCTACCGAAAATTGTCACTTTCGGTAAAACTTGTCGTATTGGGTTTTCTTTACTCATTTCTTAATCCTAGATAGAGCGATAGTTGAAGAGCTGTTTTGATAGATATAAAAGATAGTAGAAGAGAAGGCAGCAGTGCAGAAAACTAAAGATGAAACAGCGCTACTATGGCTCGGGGCCCTGTGCACGCTGCGGCACATATTCATTAAAGCGTAATGAATCCCCTGAGGTCTATTACGTGCTGCAAATAAATTTTAGTTTCTGCGTTACAGGCAATGCCAGTGAAAATTCAAAAGCAAATTGTTGCATCCAAGCCAATGCTAGTTTCTCCATTACAGGCAATGGCGGTGAAAGTACAAAAATAAATCGACGTATCCAGTTCAAAACGTGTGCCTGTGCTCTGTCATTTTTAAATACCTTAGATTTTCTTACGGATTAAAATTGCTTGAAATTAACGTTATCGTCTCTGACTGTGTGAATAGGTTCAGGATTGAATGAGAATCTGTTTGTCTGTGATTGTTTGGAATCGAAGTCACGTACACTCTGTAAATTACCTAAATTATACTGGCTGTGTGAGTCTGACAAATGTTCGCAAAGTGGCGACTGCTTTGATGTGTTAAAGGCTGAAACATTTTTCATCTCTGTTACCTCTTGCTGTAAAGTTGACAATTTTATACGTAATGTATTATTGGACGAATCTATCTCACTGATTGTCTGCTGTAAATTTTGGAATTCAGGTGTTTGATTAAACGAAATCGGTGAAGTATCGTCTAATTTGCTGTCATTATTACTTTCAATAACATCAATACGACTGGCCAATTCATCATATTTTTCAGTCAGTATTTTTACCTGATCATCGTTTTTAGTGTCACAAGCATTAAATTGTTTTTGTATTTTACGTGTGGTTTCGTTCAATTTTTTAACGTCTGCTTTGATGACATCGGGATCCTGTATTGATTCTAATTGTTCAAGTCTGTCGGTCACTGTCTGAAAGTCTACTGTATGTGTATCTGTTTTTGTTTTAAGATCGGAAATTTCATCACGCAAATCGGTGTTCAACTGTTTGATAGTCTTAATTTCGTCTGATGCTGTAGCAATATTGTTGTCTACGTATGTTTTTGCTTTCGTAAACAATTTACCCTTATCTTCCTGTCTCTGTGCGGAAATTGTTTCCATAACTTGTCGCTTTACTTTATTCTGTTCCTGTATGAATTTACGGTAACGCGTTTCACTGTTTTATAGGTGGTGATTAAAACGTTCGTCAATTTGACTGCTCTGTTGGTCAAATTTCGCGTCTACTTTTGCATCCAGTGTGCGCGAAAGTTCTGCTGACATTAATTTAAACTCGTCGCGTAACAGTGTTGCGTTTTCAGAGCCTTGTTTACCGACTGCACTAATTTCGTCTCTAAGTGATTCTGTTGTAGCTGCTTGCGTATTCCTTAATTCTTGAGCAACAGATCTAATTTCTTCACTACTTTTCCTAGCACAAGCCTTAATATCCTCACGTAATTGTTCCTTAGTATCATGACATTGCGCGGCAACGGCTGTAATCTGTTCACTAAGCTGTCTGGAATTGTTGTCTAATTTTTCATTAAGGTTGTCATGTTTTTCTATAAGTTGTTTGAAATTTTCATTAAGGTTCTCTTGTTTTTCATTCAACTGTTTCTAATTGTTGTCTAGTTTTTCATTCAGGTTGTCATATTTTTCATTAAGTTGTTTGAAATTTTCACTAAGCTGTTTGTGATTGTAGTCTTGTCTTTCATTCTGTTGTAGCAATACTGCCATAATTTGATCCAAGCCAAAATTAGCGACTCTATTTTCTATGCTGTGTGTTGGTGTATTAACATTTGTCACGTTTTCCATAACCATTTGGTCATTCTGTAATTCTTGAAAAGGTTTGCTCATCGGATGTGCACTGTTAGTCACTACACCGGAATGAAATAAATCTGGCGTATTCTGACTACACTGTTCATTTTCGTTAAAAACATTTATCTGCTCGTTACGTAAATTTTGCAAACCTGGTGTGTCAAACTGTGCAGCGTTCATTGTAACAGAACGTGTCGCGTCATCAATTGTAGCTAAATTAACAGACGACAGAATTGAATTTGTTTGGTCATCACTAGGATCAAAATCAATATTAGTGGTCGGTACGCACTGATTGTCTGTAAATGGAGGATTGTCATCATTACACTGAGTGTCGCAAATATTATCGATCAAATTATTCGAGTTGGCTATTTCACTCATTGCACATCGCGATGTACTGTTAACAGTTTTTCGCGGCATTTTTCACAAATGAAAATGAAGCACAAATGAAACAAGGACAATGCAAAAATGCAACAAACACAATTACAAGAAATAGCAACAAATTGCCGATGATCCGTGAGAGAAAGAGTGACAAATTAGTAAATGCGTTGCGCCAGATGCAAACTACGTTTAAGTAAATAAGAGCAGATATATGACTACGTATCAGAAGATTCACAAAGAAATACGATCCTGGCCGGATGTCGCCAAGTGTAACCTCCCCACGGAAATATTAAAAATGAAAATGAACCAAGTGTAAACTCCCCACAAAAATAATAATTAAATGAATTTTTAATATTGTAACCTCTGAACAAAATTGGTTCCCATTTATTATCTCCGTGCAGAAATGCATTCACATTTGATGTACCCTCAAAATTCTTTTCTCATTTAATGTTAAGTTCGAAACAGAGAAATTCCTAAACATCAAAATAATAAAAAAATTCAGTAACCTGATACATTTTATGACGACAGCAGCGCTGCGCCTCGGCCCTGTATTCTGAATGAAAAAAAGCAAAAATTCTTACCTCAATAAAAGCTGCGAATATATCTGCTCTTATATTAAAAATTTTCGGCACAGCTCGGTGCAATGCTGGCCTATGCTTTGTGATTCATGAAAGGAAAGATAATCCATTGAATAAAATCTTTAAATTGAAATGAATGCTTTTTTTAATAAAAAAAATTACTTTATATTATAAAAATTATTATTGGGGCATTCTTTTAAAGAAATTGAATGATAGTTAATATACATTATTAGATATGCGCAAGGCTGCTTCTTTACCTTCTACAATAATACTCATCCTCCAGAGTCCCGACCGGGGCAGACTGCAGACAAGCGCAGACACGCGCACACAACCGTCGACGACTGCCGACTCACGCAGACTACTGAAGACTACTGCCGACTACTGCAGACTACTCAAGACTAATGTAGACTGATGCCGACTAGCGACAAGCCACAACTAACTACATACTGCTCTCTGGTCAGAGACTCTCCTATGCCTTGCCTATTGCAGGCAGTGCATATAGCGCATACCTCTTACAGAGTACAGTGGTTTTCGTGCGATCTATGAGGCTTCCCAAGACTAATTCTACAGATTAGCTTTCCTACTGACCGACTCAAGCCAAATCTCGCATGATCGATTAAGACAAACCTTACTACATCCACTAAGAGATTTCATGCCCCAGCAGACTGATAGGTGACTGCAACTAATTTCGTCAGACAGGTGAATATCCTCATATGCACGAATGAGCTACACGAAGGGTGCTGACCGCCAAATCAGAGTTTGCGTCGACTGATGGGGTTCGTTCATGATATGCGTTTCCGTTTTCTAGATCACTGTGGTCACCACTTGTTGCTCTCCAAGGAAAGTAACCTGAGCATATTCTACACATAGGTGACACCGGGCTACTGTGAACCTGGACGACGTCACTTCACGGAAGAGGAACTAAGCTTTTTTCTCCAATTGAACAAATACTTTAAACTATGATGAAGTATTTACAGTGAATCTCATAGATAATTACACTCCTATAAAATACTGTTGTTTCAGTTGAGTGACGAAAAGAACAGTCCAGCTTAGAGCGGAATATCAACTTTCAGTAGCACACAAGAAAAATTATGCTCTCAAATTTCTTTCTAGATAAGTAAATTTGCTGTTTATCTCTGCACAAGAGAAGTGATTTGAAACTAAATTAGGTAGAGATTCCCGAATCCGAAAGTCTGAATCATTGTGTCGGCCATGGAAAATCAAATAGGGCAATATTTAAGTTTTTTCCTCTCGAAGAATACTGATATTTATCTAGCGGGATAAAATAAGAAAAGAAGTTATAATGAGAGTGTGGCAGGTAAGAAATCTACGGGAACCTTTTGCATTCTAGAGCATTTAACTTGGCATACAAAATGCGGAAGAGGGGAAACTTATAGGTACTGACATAGTCTTCTACGTTTAAAACAGCCTCGAGGTACTTACAATTAACAAACATGATAATTTTTTTTTAGAATGAAAGTCTGCTGTAATCATATGAAACAAAAGATGTGCTCGACAGGACCTATTTATGGTCATTATTGTTACTTCAACACATTTCTACTAAATAACATAATCATTAATATTTTACGGTAATTGTATTACTTTCTGGGTGTACTTTGATGTTCATCACCCATCACAATACCTATAGAGAACAGACATTTTCAATTTTGAAAGCATACAGCAATTTTTATCGTTTAATAGTCTTTTGTTCGCGGGTTCCCACGCGTACGCACACTTCACATATATTTCACGAACTCACTGACACATGTTTGTTTACTATTTCGTGTATGTGTGTACGAATTTTCCCATACACTTTCATCTGAATCATGGGCACACTGCCTCACTTTCGGCGGTTTCACATCACGCAATTCTAGAAAGGACATTCAATGCAACTGTGATAATTAGACGTGTGCCGTAATATTTGCCATAATCCCAGTACATACTGGCAGAGTCACTGGCTCGCTATGGAGCTCATTCTTGAGACCTGATCGGCGCACTGAACAACACAATTTGAGCTTCATGGTTTTCAGTTTTTTATTCCTACTACTATTTTATACACTTATGTATAAACTTTGGTTTAAATTTCTCCAGTCTGTCTTCAGTTATGCTTTTAGCTCACCGCCTCTCACTCCATCCCTGCACCCCCCCCCCCCCCCCCCCCAGTGGCCTGTCTCACTGTGAAAGTTGTTTTTTTTTCAGTATAGTAAGTTTGGCAGAAACTACTTCAGCGTTATAAGGAAAGGCCGATGTGACACTACTCTTTCTCTCTCTTACACCCTCCCCGATCCCTCCAGGTATGGGACATCATGAAAATCACTACCGTTGACCTCGGCGTTCACAAAAACCGTAGATTCGATAGTAACATCAGTCGTTACCGATTTTTTTATATGTCTTCGGTTCTCACCCTCAGCCCCACCACCATTCCTCCACGGAAAGGTGATAGAGATATGGCCATACTAACGCGAGAAATTTTCGCGGGCACCCGCACAACAATGTACTAAGGTTTTTTCTTAATCGGATAAATGGTGTAGGAACGATCAGAAAACTTAACAAACAAACAGCCAAACAAATAATCATATTTATATATTACATTACTTGGTCTACAGTATTTTCGTAAGTAGCTGCTTAAGGGGACTAATACATGAACAAGTGTAAAAAACACGAGTTTTTAAGTTTTTGTCTTAAAATTTGCTCAGTAGTTTTCTGAAAAAGAAAAAGTTTCCTCCGAGGAAATTTTCCAAAAGTGGAGGAATTTAAAAGTGTCTGAAAAAATGTCGACGCTCTCAAGTCACACAGACAGTTCTGTTGAAAAAAAATATTGGTCTCACTTACTTGTTTTTATTAATTTTTAGTCTGTAATGTCTTAATGACACAAGTTTATTAGAGAAGTAATTACTCGGTAGGACTCAAAACGAAACTGAGTGATTAACTACTGTAAATGGAAATGGGTACAAAATCAATTCTGGTAGGACTAAATACTTTTAAAGTAGGTATGATGGATGTTCTGCTATATTTCAGAGACGATTTCTAGGTTTAAAGTTGTGGAATTGATGGGAGAGCCTGGTGGACTAAATATGCAAAGAACCTTATTTGCCATTGAGCGCAGGAGGATCTTCCAAGCAGAGAAATCAGTATTCGAAGCCACCAAAGAACCAAAAATTGGACGAAGAAGTCAGAAAAAGAAAATGCAGAGAGATTAACACTAGAAAGAAAATGAATATGCACCTGGAGTGTATTAGCGTTACGTTAGGTAGTTATAGAAACAAGTTTAACTTGAATTTTCGGGAAGTTCATTTCTTTATGTTCAGGTACATGCTGATAGAAAACTATAAGATAGAGTGATGAAATTCTGTATAATATCGTAAAACATACTTAAATAAAAAATAGGCTACTCTTATGACTTAAACTTGAAAATTTAAAGAAAAGTCAATTACTGGAATTTTTGGTAATAGTTATTAAAAACTTTTTTAGTCATAGTTTGTGAGATTATCTTTAAGAAAGTATACTTTAAACATAATAGGGCAAAAAATTTACAGAAAAATATCAGGATTATACTTCGTTTATATTTCGAGGTATATGCACCTATGCTGTATCTAAATAATTAAGAAACTTTATTTCACTTGCAACACAAAATATAATTCAGAAAAGAGTGTCAGACCGAAAGCTGTAGTACACACACAAAATTGTTCCCAAAAGACCTTTTACAAGTTTAGTATTAGACGGACTTACAGCTCTTATTCTTTGAGATGCACTATTTAGAAAAATAGTTGATTTCTAAGTATTTCCCAACGTGTTTACGAACCACTCTACTTAAGTGACATTTGCTGTTAGTTTCTAATCCATATGGTCTTCTTGCAAGGGATCCTTCCAGTAGCCATGATCCAGCCAATCTGCTGCCCATCTTTGAGCGCAGACTCGCAAATTTCCTTCGTGTTTCTGATCTCTTGCGGCAAATCATCTCCGGACGTGCGTGGGAAGAGTTTGCCATCTGAGGGCGATGGAGGGTCGTGACCGCTTGGCGGGTCAGAACTCGTCTGCGGCCGTAAAAGTTGGCAGCCGGCAGCAGCCGCTCGCTTTGCTTCTCCACACACGCTGCGCCCGCCTCCTCGATGCATTCCCGAAGAGCAGACTTCAAACAAAGGTGCGCCGGGGCGGCCGTGCGGAAATTTCCCGCGTGTCTGTCGAGGTTCCGATGGATGCAAACTGCGCCCGCTCACCTCATCTGCCTCCACTCCGCACGAGTTCTGTTTCCGCTTTCTCATCTTTTTTTCAGCACCTCTGCCTTTTCCGGAAGTGTCTCCACTCCAGGGCTTAACAAATATTTCATGTTGCTCACTTTCTGTAGTACTGTGCGCGTTGAAAAGCTTTCTTCTCCCGTTGTCTGCATCGAACTCTTTGTTTGACAGGTATATCTTCGGTGGACGTCAGGATCCACATATGAAAAATATTTTGCTGCGTTCATTGTGTTGTACACCATAGGTTTCCAACTTTTATTTTTTGCTTTAAGTAATATTAGCGGATTCTACTTTAATATTTTTTTGCTTTATTCGATTGATTTTAAATTTAAAAGCAGCCCATTCTTCCCGGTCTATCCAAATAATCGGCAGTTACTTCTTTGGAGGGTCGAATTTTAGCCTTGTAACAGTGGCTTTTCGTAGTGACGAGGTTTTTATTGAACAAATACAGAACTTATTACTCTCCACCTGCCCTTGAGTGCCAAACCGTCTGACGTCCCGGATATATAATGTAAAATTAAGCCGTAGTTTCTTCCACAAAGAAAAACGCGCTTTAGAATCCTAACAGCTGAACTTCAGTTCGGCAAATCGGGGTTTACGCTTTACTAAATATTTCCTAGCAACATTCCTATAGACGTACGTGAGGTTAGACATCACTGTGATTGGGGAGGATTGGAGTGGGGGGAGGAGGGCTAATACGCATATTGTAGCGAAGTTTAACAAACTAAGTAGCTGCATGAGGAACTTATACTGTAAAGGTGCAGTGTACTTCTGAACTGCGTTTAACACGGAGTGCAGTGCATACACGTACAGCTCTAACACTGTTTCCTTACACTCAAACTGCAATAACGAAATGATCATCATTATTCAGCATAAAATATGATAAATCAGAGATATTGCGGAAAGATATAGGTGTTTACTTTTTCCGTGCGTTGTTCGAGAGTGGAATAACAGGAAATTATTGTGGACGTGGTTCGAGTAACCTTCTACGACGCACTTAAGTGTGATTTGCAGAATATCCGTGTAGTTGTAGATGAAGGACTAGGTTGATTAATGATGCAACATGGACGCGCAATCGCTCAAATACGACGGACTCAAACTCACCGAATAATTGAAAGTAAAATTCACAATTTTTCAGTTATGACTGAATCGTCAAAGCTATCCCGGTTTGTCACTCTCAGCGCAAAGAATTATGGAAGTTAAATGGGCACACGATGCATGAAGTGAAATGCAAACAATTAAGGAGCAAGTCCGGTTCCATCTGGATCTACGTAAAACGATAAAAGAATTGTCACTCTCGAAAATCATACACTTCTTCTGACGAATGAAGTTAATCGTCATAGTGATATCTAACTCAAGAGTGAACTAACGTGCAAAATCAGTGTTTAAGTTTGCACTGTAACACCACGTTATACTTACTTCGAGAGGGAACAACGAGTGACTAATCCCATATAAAATCCTACTTTCCTCACCTCTATTTATAGAGACTGAACTAACTTGGAGGAGATAAAGATAAATTTGCAGGTTGTGTCAAACGTCTTCTCGGATCTTAATACACAACTGATAACGTCTGGCCCTTCGCCTCAAAATCTTCCACTAGGTTCAACGTCCAAATTTTGAACATGGAGTCCGCATCTTGTTGGTGTGTAGGAACCAATCACGTCACCGCAAATTTCAAACCCGCTGGCCAGACGAATGTAGTGACTGACTGGCGCAATAGCCCACCTTCGAAGATTACATTCCGACCACCTTTCTCAGGCTGCTACTGCAAAGTTAAACCAAGAACTTCCACCTGATTTCACCCAGGCGCATGGGTTGATACTTACACTCACATTCATTCAATACAGTGATCACCCGTTTTTAGAACTGGTGGTCAATCGTACATAGTGTGCTTAAAATCCATTGTCGCAAAATAAAGGAATAAAACACGTTCAATTTCGGATCCCGGCGCGATCCCTAACTCCTGCCGCCCCCCCCTCCCCCCTCCCGAATGTAAATATAAATAACAGAAAACGCAGAGGAGAAAACGCGACTTTATTTGACCACGAAATCACAAAACCATAAAATTCTCAGAAATGTGGATTGATTGCCGCCTTTGAGCGTAATTTTCAGAAGTGCGCAGCATGAAATGAGATTAGGTAGGTATGTTGTTCTGAGAGCTCCAGGATGTGTTAACTGTACTCCCGTGGCTACCAAACTCCCTGGATTTAAAAGAGTCAAAAATCTATAGGACCACCTCGGTCGGGCTGTTCTTTCCATGGATCATCAACCGAGGAGCTTAGAGCAGCTGGCAACAGAATTGGAAGCGACATGACTCCACCTCCTTGTCGATACCATCCAGAACCTCATTCTCTGTCTTGTTTGACAATTCGCATTGTAAAAGATGGTAATTCAGGCTTTTGACAGGGTCAACGTAACTGAACAGTGCAGATTTTGAATAAAAAGTTCTCAGGTTTCCAGCCGCATCTAATGATTAAAATTACACGAGCTTTCGGCCAAGCACTTTTTGGCCATTGACAAGTGGGCTGCTGGTATGCCTTTATATACGATGGTTGTGATATCACTAATGCTCCCAGCATCGTTATCGCCTTCTGTGGGCATACCTTCACTCTGCGTTCGATGTACCACTTCAACAGCGAGATCGTTGGATCCCACCCACCACTGATCTGCAGGCCGCTATCTCTATTTAGTGCGTTGTGGGTGATTTTTATTTCAATAGCTTCCTTAATTGCACAGTCCTAGAGGTGGTTAGTGTATGCCACGTCAGAAGTTTCGCCAAATTTTACCCGGTGGCCGGTTTCTAAGGCACGCTCAGCTAATGCGGATTTCTCTGCGTAGCGTAAGCGATAAATTCTTTCATGCTCATTCCTGCGCTGTAACACTGTACTTACTGTTTGCCCATGACACTCTGGCCACTCTCGCAAAACCAGAGGTGTCTGACACCTGGTGTGTCTTTAAATGGGCTCATTAATACACGGATTTTTGTCGGTTGCATAAAAATCGAGTTGATCTTGTGTCTTTCAGCAACCGACTCTTCTTACCGACACTCAGCCACAGCTTCGCTTCAAATCACTTCATCAGATAAATGAAATGATTTCAACAAAATAATCGGACTACCGATGAGGAGCAGGAAAAGAAAACCTGCTTTCTTGCGTTTCTGTGGCTTTGTGTCGCGCTAGATAAGCCGAATGCTGGAAAGACACAAGTTCAATTAGATCTTAAGGCCTCCGACAGAAACCCATCTGTAACTGAGACTGCTTAAAGACGTAATGTGGCCAGTCATATGTCGGACAAACAACACCCACAACGAAACAACGAAGGAAGGAGCATAAGTGATTTTATAGCCTACCCATCAAATACGCTTTACCTGAGGGTGCTTTAGGAAAGGGCGACCGGATAAAATTTGACGAAATTTATGTCGTGACTTGCACTAACGACTTCTGGGAATGTGTTAAAGAAGCCATTGAAGTAAAAATCACAGATTGCACCTTAAATAGAGAGGGTGGTGTGCAGCTCAGTGCGGCGTGCAATCGCTTTATTGTTTTATTTAGCAATCTTTATCGATTTTATGTTTAGATTATACTACACCAGTTAATGTTTGAAAATAAGTCTTGTGGTTTGGTTATTGACTATCGTGAATCTCTTTTACGTCGTTCATGATGTTACCTTATGGCGCACATTTCATACTAAATAAATATTGTTTAATGTCAATACGAGTCTCTTCTGTATATGAGTAACGTAAATGTATAGTTGTCAAGTTCTCCCGGATGTTCTGACACGATATTCATTGCTATATATGGTTTATTTGTAAAGTTACTCTTTGATTACATTTCCGTGGTCAACGTCAGCGCCACCTACAGGCCTTTGGTTATTTCTTAGATAGCTTAATCGCCACAACCCGTTGGGCACTCGTTCTCTTCGACTGGACAACGTCACTGGCTAAGATGTTTATACGAGATAAGATCTCTATTGTATTAATTATACGTGCTCAGTTTCATGAGCCATCTAGTAATGTTTGATTTAAATGTATGATATTAAATGAAAATACTGCGTATGGCTCACTGACATGCATACTTACGTTAGTGTGTATGTATTTTCTAACGTTAATTCATTTTAAGCTTTATCCCACAGTCCCTGCGTGATGACCAAATTTTGAAACGTCTAGTGCTTAATAAAGATATATTTCCATATTTCAAAGTTGTTCCAAAAACAGTAGGGATTTCTTGATGGTCTGGGCCAGTTGACACGTGTATCACTTATAATACACATT
Source organism: Schistocerca americana (assembly GCF_021461395.2). Taxonomy (NCBI): domain Eukaryota; kingdom Metazoa; phylum Arthropoda; class Insecta; order Orthoptera; family Acrididae; genus Schistocerca; species Schistocerca americana. Next base: position 382,291,700 of record NC_060123.1, on the reverse strand, counting down.
TATTTTCCAAGAAGATCAGAACATTTTAACTCGTATGTCTCACACTCACAATGCCGTAATAATTCTTCGTTAAAGCTCAAAGTTAATATGGATCCAGTATGTCTAAAAATACAATTCTTTGACTAAATGTCAACAAAAGTAATGTTACTACAAATCATTACTTTGTCTTTTTAGGAAATATTTTAAAATAGTATTTAAAGGTAAATGTACGATATCTTAAATGTTCTAACTCCTTTTGGAACAAGGTTGGATTTCGACATGGTTCTGCATTTCAAACGTGGGCAGGTTGACTACATTAAAACCATTGCCCAGAGTGCGGTTCAACTTAGACCGTCTTTTAGTAAGACAAGTCAGATTTCCAACAGAGGGAATCTGCAAACGAAAACGTGTTAATCTGATTTGATCCATTATAAATGGTTTTTGGAAGCCTGAGATTGTAAAAAGGATATATTTGTTTATAAATAAATCTTCTGCTACCAGTCACGATTTTTTTAATTTTACTTTTTTCACGACGCGTTTAGAGAAATGATTCCCATTTTGAAGTGCGTTTTTTGTGTGTATTAAGCCACATGATATATTTTCGACGTGTAAAGTGTACCGCGCTACCGCTACGGTCGCAGGTTCGAACCCTGCCATGGGCAGGAATTTGTGTTATGTCCTTAGGATAGTTAGGTTTAAGTAGTTCTAAGTTCTAGGGGACTGATGACCTCAGAAGTTAAGTCCCATAGTGCTCAGAGCCATTTGAACAATTTTTTTTTTGTTAAGTGTACAACAAGTTGTGTGTGATGTTTAGTGTGTGTGAGACTCTGCACAAATGAACCATTAAAAAAATGAAAAGTCATCGAAATGAAGCTGACTCTCACACGCTGACAACATCAATAAAAATGGCTTAATACACACAAAAAACGCGCTTCAATATCGGAATCATTCCCGAAACGCGTAGTGCGAAATGTAAAATAAAGAAAAATCGTGACTGTTAGCATAAGATTTATTTATAAAGAAACCAATTTTTAAAAACTTGTTGACATAACACTGAAATAATGTTAACCCTCAGAGGAAGCACCTTGCGGAGCCAGTAGCTGATGTGAGCTACAAGTTAATGACTTATCAAGTAAACCCACTGAAGCTCATACTTTACTACATCAAACAAACAGTAGCTCTGCTAAAACTACCCTGAGGGCTTTCCTTTGATTATCAAGTAACCCACGCTCTCACCGACAATCCTGCCAATCAATAACTTGTTCGTGTTACAATTCGTTCAAGAGAGGCAAGCATTAGTTAACCTCCCAGCAGTCATTTATACTCAGGTGATTCATGTGAAAAGGCTTCAGACGTAATTACAGCCGTACGACGGCAATTAATGGACACTGAACCCGGAATGGTAGTTGGAGCTAGCCACACGGGATGTTACATTTTTTGAAATCGTTTGGGAATTCAGTATTCACAATGACATCTACAATGTGAAGACAGTGCCGAGAAAATGAGCGTTATGACACAAGAAACACTAGGTGAAGTAGCCATAGAAATCAATGTGGGACGTACGACGAACGTATCCGTCGGATAGTGCTGTGAAATTTGGCGTTAATTGGCAATGGCAGCAAATGACCGACGTGAATACCTATGCTCGTAGCACGACATCACCTACAGTGCCCCTTCTGGGCTACTGACAATATAGGGTGGGCCAAAGACTACTGGAAAACCGTAGCTCCGTCCCACGAATACCGATTTCAGTTAGTAAGAGCCGACAGTAGCCCTCGAGTATCATACAATTGTCCGACCAACAATGAAAATACTGTTTAATTATCGACAATGAGCATCGACGTATTATAGTGTTCGTGCTAAGGGTTAACTACACTGAAACGCCAAAGAAACTAGTGTAAGCATGCGCGTGCAAATACAGAGAAATTTGAACAGGCAGAACATGGAGCTCAGGTCCGCAACGCCTATATAAGACAATAAGTGTCTGGAGCAGTTGTTATATCGGTTATTGCTGCAACAACGGTAGGTTATCAAGATTTAAGTGAGTTCGAACGTGGTGTTATAGTCGGCGCACGAGCGATGGGACACGGCATCTCCGAGATAGCGATGAAGTGGGGATTCTAACGTAGGACCATTTCACGCCTGACCGGTGAATATCAGGAATCAGGCAAAATATCAAATCTCCGACATCACTGCGGCAGGAAAAAGATCATGCATGAAGGTGACCAACGACGACTGATGAGAATCGTTCAACGAGGCACATGTGCAACCCTTCCGCAAATTGCTTCAGATTTCAATGCTGGGCCATCAACAAGTGTCATCGTGTGAACCATCATCGATATGCGTTTTCGGAACCGAAGGCCCACTCGTGCACCCTTGATGACTGTACAACTCAAAGCTTTACGGCTCGCTTGGGCCCGTCAACACCGACATTTAACTGTTCACTAATGCGGCTGCTTGATCGGATGAGTCTCGTTTCAAATTGTACGAGTGGATGGACGTGTATGGGTGTGGAGACAACCTTATGAACCCATGGACCCTGCATGTCAGCAGGGGACTGTTCAAATTGGTGGAGCGTCTGTAATGGTGTAGGGCGTGTGCATTTAGAGTGCTATGGCACCCGTGATAGATGTAGATACGACTCTAACAGATGACACATGCGGAAGCATCGTGTTGTTTACCAGCATCAGTTCATGTCATGGGCAATTCCTGCAGGAGAATGCGACAACTCCCCCCCCCCCCCCCCCAACACACACACACACACACACACACACACACACATTCATCCTGAAATGCTGCAGAGTCGCTCCAGGAACACTCTTCTGAGTTTAGACACTTCCGCTGGCCACCAAACATTACTATTACTGGGCGTATTTCGGATGCCTTGCAGTGCGCTGCTCAGATAACATCTCCACCCCCTCTTACTCTTACGGATATATGGACAACCCTGCAGGATTCATGGTTTCATTTCCCTCCAGCACTACCTCAGACATTAATCGAGTCCATGCCACGTAGTGCTGCGGCACTTCTGCGTGCTCCCGGAGGCCCTACACGATATTTTTTTTTTTTTTTTGTTTGTGGTTTTTGGGCGCAAAACTTCTATGGTCATTAGCGCCCAACTACTCGATATTAGGCAGGTTTACCTGTTTCTTCGGTCCGCTTCACAGCGAGAGTGGAGCATATTTTCGTCTTGGCTGCTACGGAGAGACAGAATTATTGGAGAATTTAAAAATGTTAAAGATTGCATTTCAGATTTTAACTTTCGCTGAATGAATTGATTCATTTTACTAGCTGCATAGCGTTGTAGGTTTAGACCATAAATTATTTTATGAATTTATGTTTCTACCTATATGCATTCTGTCTTTGCTCATCTTCAGTTGGTGTAAGGTACAGTAATAAGATAAAATATTTTGACCACCTCCCACCGCCACATTGGATGCCGCGTGGAGGCTTTGCGCTTGGAGGCTTTGCCGGTACATGGCACGCTAGGAAAAGTATGTAAATGGAGGCGACACGAACAGGAGACCACCCTATAGAAGATTAGGGCTGCAAATGGAGAAATCCACTGAAATAAGCGACTTTGGGGAGGAGTAGATTATCATTACGCAGAGCCTGTGGCTAAGTATCCCGATAACATCGAGCTGGTCGAATGTTCATTGCTACTGTTGCGAGCATCTACGAAAAGAGGTAGAAAGAGAATGAAACTACCAGTAGGCGCTAAATAACTGGACGTCCACTACTCATCATAGAAATTGGGGTTCGGAGGCTTGCCTACTCTCTAAAGCAGGATAATGGTGATCCGCGGCATCAATGCTGGTGCACTCACAAATGTTTCGGAGCACATCATTTACCGTACGTTGTTGAGCATGAAGCTCTGCAACAGACCGCCCCTGCGTGTTCACATGTTGACCCAACGACATTGTCAGTTATGAATGCCGGGCGGGATTAGCCGAGCGGTTTAAGGCGTTGCAGTGATGGACTGTGCGGCTGGTTCCGGCGGAGGATCGAGCCCTCCCTCGAGCATGGGTGTGTGTGTTTGTCCTTAGGATGATTTAGGTTAAGTAGTGTGTAAGCTTAGGGACTGATGACCTTAGCAGTTAAGTCCCATAAGATTTCACACACTTTGCAACACTTTTTCTTTTTCAGTTATGAATGCAGTGGGTAACGGACCATCGGGATTCGACTGTCGATCCATGGAAACGTGTCACTTCTTCTGGTGTCTCACATTTTTGCTACAATAGAGCGATGGACGTCTCCACAACCGTCGTCATCGACGTGAACGGTGGATCGAAACGTGGAACGCGCAACGGACGCAGCTTACGAGAGCAGCACTATATCCTGCACTTGCATGAGACCTGTGCTAGGAATCGAACACAGTCTCAGATCTGCGAACCACCTGCATCCCTTCATTTTTGTTGTCTTCCCTGACGGTGACATTATCTTTTAGCAGTATAATTGTCCGCCTTTCGGAACGAGAGCGATGCTTCAATGGTTTGAGGAGCATTTTCCAGAGTGAGCCACTAGCTATTGTCACCTAGAATAACTCCGAAAGTATGATAGTAGCTGAAAAGTTTGTCGGACAAATGTTGCATGGTACCACGGGGCCATAATATCACGTTGGTTTTTTGTTGCTAGATGGGGTCGTGTCAGTGGTATGAAGGTCAGCTTTGTCTTTTTAAATGGGATGCTATAGTTTTGTACTCATTTTCTGATAGCAGCTATCGAGACGAATCGAATGATGTGTACCAGTAAAGACTTTGAGGGTCAACGAAGGTCAAAAAGATGGCATGAACGTCCATTTACAGAAGGTGTTCCAAGTGATGACCATTAGTATCAATGCAATGCGGCAATCTTCTTTTCGTAGATTGAGTGGTATTCCTTATCGCACCGGCACTTATCGAAGCACATGCTCTGACAATTCTCTCTCGTACATTGTGCAAATAGTTAATATTCGCCGAATACGGCGTATCCATCTAACGTGCCATTGACATGTAAACACCATTCGACGGTTTCACAATATAACACTAATAGGAACGGTAAGACAAGTATCGTGGAATCAAGCACATATAAATTATCTTGACCTTCGAAGAACAAGTCGATATGCTTATCATTTACGGAGAATTCCAACGAAATTCAGTGAGAGGTAGATACTTATTCGTTGAAAGATATCCTCAACGTATTCACTCTACACGTCGTACATTTTGATATGTGTTTGATAAATTTAGAACAACTGGTTCTTTAACGCTTGGGAAACGTATCCAGCTAAGGGAACTTACTAACGAGGAAACGGAAATTGGTACTCTTACCAATGTGATTGGAGATTCTTGCGTTAGTTAATGTCAAATCGCAAGGGAATTTATCATAGGCCAGAGTGGTGGTTTTCGCGTTCTGCGTCGCTGTAAATACCATCCTTACAGTATCAGTCTCCACGAAGAATTAACTGGTTGTATGTGTCGTATTAAATTCTACCGATGGGCTCAACTTCAGTTTCAGAGGGATGATACATTTATTAATTTTATTTATTTATTGACGTGGCTGCATTCACGAACCAAGGTAATGTTAATTTGGATAACACGCATTATTGGGTATCTGATAATCCATGTTGGCTGCGGCAAGTTGCACACCAAAACCGTAGTCTGTGAGTGTATGGTGAGGAATTTTGGAGGACAGAATTACAGGCCCCAATTTCATCGAAGGAAATCTTAATGTTAGGAAGTACACGACGTTCCACCAAGAAACCTTAGGTATGTTATTGAAAGAAATACCTTTAGGAACATGGAACAGTATGTGGTATCAAACGGTGTTGGTTCAGCACATCTTTCGTTCATGACTAGAGATGAGTTGCAGAGACAGTTCCACGTTTCAACTACACCTGAAGATATGCGAGGGAGAATTGTCAGAGCATGTGCTTTGATAAGTGCAGTGTGATAAGGAATAACACTCAATCCATGACAATAAGATTGCAGCACTACATTGATATCAATGGTCATCACTTGTAACACCTTCTGTAAATGGACATTCAGGCCCCGTTCGTGATCTCCGTTGATCTTCAAAGACGTTACTGTTACACATCATTGGATTCGTCTAGATAGCTGCTACCAGAAAATAAGTACCAAACTGTTCAAAAAAAGGTTCAAATGGCTCTGAGCGCTATGGGACTCAACATCTGTGGTCATCAGTCCCCTAGAACTTAGAACTACTTAAACCTAACTAACCTAAGGACATCACACAACACCCAGTCAACACAAGGCAGAGAAAATCCCTGACCCCGTTGGGAATCGAACCCGGGAACCCGGGTGCGGGAAGCGAGAACGCTGCCGCACGACCACGAGCTGCTGCTACCAAACTGTAGCACCCTATTCAAAGGAAAGAAAAAACAAAGTTGACCTTCATATCTCTGATACGACCGCACCTAGCAAAAAAAAAAAAAAAAAAAAAAAAACCAACGTCGTATTGTGGCCCCCATTGTCGCAAGCAACTTTTGTCCCATAAATTTTTCAGTTCCTATCATACTTTCTGAGTTATTCTTGATGGCAATAGTTAGTGACTCACCCTGTAGTGAATTCACCTAGAGGTCTCGCCGGCCAGTTCACCTCACGCAAATCCTGCGAAACCCATCTGGATCTCCATCGGACGCCATCACAGCCTGCGCAAATCAACTGCCCGTTATTTACGCGAATTACATGATCTATGCTTAGACATCTAATGATACATACCTCCACAAAGCTACCACCAAACTGTCGGATCCCTGACACTCACAATCGGTGATGTATTTCGTTCACATACAGACAAACAAGCCATTAAGTAGGTGGTCAAAAAGATTTGGCTCATCAGCGTATATTTCAGTCATTAGTTATCACATCATTAGAAACGTCGACTGCAGTTACCCTTACAACAGAGCAATTGAACGTATTTCGCCAAATGAATGTGCATTAAAGCCCAGAACATGTATTGGTATTAATAGAAATACATAGACAATTGGCTGTTCGCAGCATTTCTTAAATTAATTCCATCGCTCAATGTTTTATAACACTTAAAGACTAACTTTTTTTATTCATCGTTCTTCATAGTATCTCGGGGTAGCCACTGTAACTTAAACCCTCAGTTATTTGCTGGGTGTATTCGAATTTCTCTTTGCCTCTACAGATTTATCTTCTACGGCTCCCTCCAACACCACGGAAGCTCTTCCCGGGAGTCTTAACAAATGCCCCATCATGCTGTCCCTTCTTCTTGTTAGTGTTTTCCATTTATTTCTTTTCTTGCCAATCCTCCGGAGAACCTTTCCATTCCTTACCTTATCAGTCTACTTCATTTTAAATATTCTTCCGTAACACAGCATCTCAAATCCTTCCATTCTTTTATTTTCTGTTTTTCCCACAGTCCATGTTTCATTACCATAAGATGTGCTCCAAACGTACATTCTCAGAAATTTCTTCCTCAAACTAAGGCCTGTGTTTGATAGTAACAGACTTTTCTTGGCCAGGAATGTCATATTCGAAAGAGCTATTGTACTTTTGATGTCCCCCTTGATCTGAACGTCAAGGGTTATTTTGATGCCTAAGTAGCAGATTTCCGTAACTTCATCTTCTTCATGATAACCAGCCCTGAAGTTCAGTTTCTCGTTGTTCTCATTTCTGCCACTTCTCATTACTTTCGTCTTCCTTCGATTTCCTCTCAATGCATATTTTCTACTGTTCTTCACTATCAATGAGGATACAAATGACATTAGCGAATCCTATCATGCATATGCTTTCACCTTGAATTTTAATTCATTCTTGGAACTTTCTTTTATTTTCATAATTACTTCTTCGATGTATAGATTGGACAGTAGGAATGAAATACTACACCCCTGTCTTCCATCATTTTTAATCCGGGCATTCGTTCTTCGTCTCCAACTCTTAATGTACCGTCTTGGTTGTTACAGATTTTGTGTATTACCTCTCTTTTCATATAGCTTACCCCTTTTTTCTGATAATTATAACATCTTGTACCATTTTACATGGGCATAACGGTTTTAAATTATTCTACACCAACGTGTCAAAACAAGGGTATTTCCTTGGCTATCTCCTGAGCACACTGCATTTACCACAGAGCTTCATGCAGTCATGAAGGCACCGGAGCAGATGAGGCGCCTTCGGAGTAAAAGCTTTCTGATCTTCATTGATTCCCTTAGCACTCTACAATCACTGCAGCGAATGTACCAAGCAGAGAAAATTATCCAGGTAATACAAGACCAAATAAGTAACCTTTAATTTATGTCTATGGTCACAAACTTTTTGTTAACAGATTACCGATTTCGGTCTATAATGACCATCATCACATCTGTTTCATAAAATCAAAGTCCTAATGTACTGCAGCCATAGTGGTATCGTCAAATGGTAAATGCAAAACCAGCATCATCAAATATATATAAATAATATCATATGCACGAGTCATGTTGTCAGTAGCACTAATCAGTAAATAAAAAGTTTGTGACCAAAGACGTAAATTAAAGGAAACTTATTGTATATACGGGTCACTATTTTACTCGCGACAATGTCGCAGCTTGTGAAACAAGACCAAATGTTCCCATGCGAGGTATGTTCGCCCTCGAAAAAAATCATAAATACCTTTCTGCTCAAACTAAAATTTACTTTTACAAGAGCATTTTTAAACTATTTTTCTAGATAGAGGCCACCACTGTTCAGACATTTGCCATTGCGGGAAGGAAACGTTTCTACGCCCTCTTCTTAGAAATATGCCGCCAGGGAAGACAACTGCTGAACACCGTTTCTTGCGTGTTAATCGCTGTCAACGTGCTTTCCCCAAGTTCACGCTTCAACGCCAAGAAAAAGATGCAGGAGGTGCAAGATCGGGCCTGTATGGCGGGTGGCCAAACTGCTCCCAACTGAAATGCTGATTAAGGTTTTGAGTATGGAGAATGGGGACGTATGATTTCATGAAGCAACACAATGCCTTGAATGATCATTGCACTTCTTTTGTGTTGAATTGCTCGCCGAAGTTTTATCAATGTTTCACAGCCTTGATGGTTTCATCTCTGGGAAGGATCTCAACAAGCAGATAGCCCTGTCTGTTCCAGAAAACTATGCACCTCATTTTTTGTGCCGAGACTGTTGCTTTTAATTTTTGTTTTTAGGGACTCGTGAGTGCCTCTCCTCCATCGGCTCTTGTTTCGATTGTAGAGTGACATGGGGTGCGCAAGTTTCATCACCGATCACAATTCTGTTTACGAAATTATCTCCCTCATCACTGAACGGGGAACAAATTTCAGAGCACTGCCAAGTCGCTTCGCTTTGTGATATCCTTAAGCACTTTCGGAACCCTACGTGAATACAAATCGCGGTAATTTAAGCGGTTTTCGCCGTAATACAGTTTTTGAAATTTGTGGAAACTCATCACAAAGCATACCACTTTTTTCACGAATTTTCTCTTTCACTTTCTCAACCAAACCATCACTGACAATAGACGGCCGCCCGCTCCGTGACTCGTAGTGAACATTGGTTCTGTCGTCTGTGAGTTTTATTACCTATATTCTCACTGTTCCACCAGTCATTATATTTTCACCATAAATGAGGAATATCTGCAGGATAACATACTTTGCGTTCTAAAACAGTATTGCAGAACGCACATCACAGTGAGCGGACTCAGAGATTGTCTTAAACATTTTGAACCATTACTAAAGATGGAAAAACAATACTATCCGACTGTAATGGCGTCAGTGAAAAGACTATGAATCAGAGATGCGAGTACGAATTCGCGAAACTGCGATTCTACTGCTGCGGTGGCGGTAGAACGAAATGCTACTTAACTTACAGACATGGCTCGTATCAAACAGCTGGGGAAGTGGCTGTCATTCAGTTGGGTACCATGGCACGTGGGAATCTGGGGAAACGAGCAAGCAGACATAGTAGCCATGGTGACGTGAAGCAATGTGTGATTCTCCTAAAAATTGTGATTTCACTGTAGAGTAGGAAAGCAACGTAACTATCGGAGGAGTGGTTGGCAGTGAAGACAACAATCCAATTTGGAACACTCCAGCTGGATGAAATGAACCTGATCGGTCACCAAAAATGTCACTCTTTCATAGGTACACTACTTCATACTCTGACGAGGTGAACCCTCACCCTCGACACTCCTAACCCCACCCTCCACAACCATCGTCCTTCCCTGTCTGGGAAGCATGTGGCGAGAGGGTGCCACATACCATACTTGAACTGAGTAATCTTTATGTCGTGATGAGATGCAGACATAAATTTAGAATGGGATCTGTGCTCTTAGCTGATGACGAGACACCTGTGGTTAAGATTTTAAAATATTGAGGACTGTCCGGACTCCAGCCCAAGCCTTTACGCTGGTGATTGCAGTGAGTTACAGAGTGACTGACTCGTTCTTTTTGTTCCCGTGATCAGCCACTCACAGCTATATGCGACACAAATTTAAATCTTTCCACTGTTGATCCTATAGATCTTATAATTAAGTTTTCCTCGAGACATTTAACTCTAATCTTCATCTACGATAATGATGGAAGCTGAAGAAATTAATTAAAATTTGTGCCACGACCAGACCTCAAACCCGGACGTTCTTCAGCTTCTATCATTATCTTTCCACAGTTGTTTTCTTTGTACTCTAAGTTTTAGCTCTGACAAAGTATGTGATGTTTGCATTTCTATGTATGTGGCATGTAGTGTATCGACGTGTGTATTTCTAATTGAGGCTAAAATTATAATGTTCCGAGATATTTATCTACTCTCTTGCCATGCATATTAATACGAGGCTTAAGGACCTTGCTGCCTTGTTTCCACGCGAACAAATTATCAATATTAACCACCATAGCTCAGCCCTGAATGACAGTACATCTCGTAGGCTTTGAAATTACATTTAAGATGTACTATCGATACGACTCTGTCAACTCTTTCTCTGGCGTTATATATAACCAAAATCCAGTAAGCGATTCATCCTTAGCAGCCGGGTAGCCCTGTCATGATATAGGAGTAAAGTTCATGACCTGCTTTGTGCCCTCTAGATTGATGTGACAAGCACAGGTTAATAACCAACACTGCGGATGATATACGATCGGCGAATAACCTTGTTTATACTATCTCTTCCTGTAGCAAATTTATGATGTGTTTACAATAATGAAGCTGATAACGATGAATGTCGTTCTAGTGATACAACAAACATATTTGTTTCCTGAGGTGAACATCATTCACCCCCTAGCACTGCTGTAGCCCGTTAGAGATGCTTGACAGATGCCTGTGACAATGTCGAAGAGCAGAGGAGAAATGACAGGACGCTGCAAACACTATCATAGCTCCCCATGAATGTATGAGCTTTCACATCCGGTATATTTTTTAGCGAACAGAATTGTAATCATGTGAATAATGGTGAAACCGAGAACTTCCACAAACTTAGAAATCCCCGAGAAAGAAAATATATACTCTGAGGTGTTCCCAGTTTCATTTCTAACACAAATGCAGCGCATTCCTGAAACAGAGGAAGAATAGGAAACGTTTGAAGTAGCATGACTTCTAACCGGAGTCAACACAGATGTTTCTAAATGCATTTGTGTTGTACACATACGTCATTTGAATATCCATATTCAGTTTTATATATTGAACTGGAACCGACTAAACCTAAGTATAACGTCTAAGTCTGGAGTTATCTTAAGCTATCTACCAACGAGGTTCCCATGACACATATAATTTCCTTTCTTGTCGAACACCAGTGCGACCAACATTGAAAGTTACGTGCTCCGTTCCGTACGCTAATACTCACACGTGATCTCGTTCGCCATATTTTTTATGTACGTAAAAAGGGACATGTACAAATTTTCATTGGGAAAATTCTAATTTCTTGTTTCTCTCAAATTTCGTATTACTCTCCATATACCTCGTCTTTTCAAGCCAGTAATCATCTGAAGATGAAACTTTACTGAATTGTTTAGAATGATATTTGATAGTGGATAAATAGTCCACCCGTGAGTATCAGATGTCATTTAGTGCCACTGATGACAATCTGATCATTTATTAACGTAATATCTCAGTAGGGTTTAGAAGCGGATAAATAATGTCCCATAGTCACGACACTTGGCAAAGGCTGTGCGTAATATGTTACCTGCAGTATTGCGTGAAACAACGTAAGCACGTGAAACTGCTATGCTCCACAATAGCCACTAATCTCACTGACAGTTGAAACCTTAGAACTTTTTCTGTCTAGCAACTGCCATATGCAGCGGCATTGAGAGGTTATGACGGAGCCGTCGACATAATCCTAGTATCGCAGAAAGAGCTGTACCGACCTGGAGAATTTACTGATAAATAGCTTCCCCCACCCTGAATTCATGTGTATTTAATTGCAGGTTCTGTTAAACAGATAACGAATTAAACGTTATAAACAGAGGTGGTTCTAGCACATGTGAAACATAGGTGCTGTAACTCACAAAATGATAAAAATTGGGAGTTTCATCGAAATACTGAATGAATGAAAACAGTAATTGTTATAATTTGTTGTGGACTTCAAGTAAAACACAAGAACACAGAGACATGAAATCGTTCGTTCGCTAAAAATTAGTACAGTCTGAAACGTAATTAGTATGTCAGAGCCTTGGCGACGGTAAGATAGTGAGTTAGAAGTGAGTTTGCTAAATTCCAATTAGCATGAAACTAATGTGAGACGAAGTGACCGTTTGGATGCACTTGAATAACTTTTATTATGTCTTGACCACACTTTTTCCTTTGAAAACCACCTTACGCGTTTCGACATTCCGTCATTTTCTAAGGCAGTGTCATGTCAATATTACAATATCGTTCATTAGATACAGTGTATCACGTCAACATTCTCAATCACGAGACGACTTAATCAGAGAGGAAAGATAGGATCATGTATGCACCCATTAACTAGATAGAGCACACGTTGAGTTCGCGGTTGGTAATAAATGTACTTGAATCAGAAACGTAAAAAGCCCTACCGTCAATCTCAGAACTCTGTGTACTTCCTTTCATTTGGTTTATGAATGCTGCAGTTGCTCGTTGTATTTAGCATCAATGGCATCTATGATTGGTGGGCGGCTGTGATGACTGAAAATCTGTATGCTCTCGTCCTGTTAATGACAGTGTTCCTCCTTCATAAATGCCTGTGAAGATGCTGGCCATCTTCACTGCCCACTGGCCTCAACTCAACTTGCATTCAATGAGACACCTGACTACATTTAAACAGAGCTCCAAAAGAAGAAATTAATATGGGAACATAATAATTAGCTACAGCAGTCACTGACATCAACATTAATCATATGTGTACTTTCATTTCTAGCTTGGGGTTAATTTAGATTGGTAGGTCATTATTGGAATTTAATTAGGTTACATGGTAACGGTGGCATAACATCATTCCTCTCTAGATTTAAAAATGTGTGAATATGTAATACGGATATACTTGTCATAACGTGACCACATCAATGAAATTTTCATTTCTGGCATTGCGTCTATGTGCTCATTAAGGCACAGATTGTTGGGTCATTCAAAGAACCACAGATTCACATTAATTCCTGGTGTAAGGGTAAACATTATTTCATGGAACATCATATTCAAAGTAATTACCAGCTCATAGACTTCCATTCCTTCTGTTATATCAGTTTTACAATTACTCTGTACTTAAATGCCTCATTCACACTCATATATTTTATAAACTAGCACTGTCACAATATTATTATCACTCACTCACTGATGGCTTACAAACGGTATGAGACACACTTTTCATTGAATACAGAACAGCTCAACAACATTCACTCTTACTTTACACATATAAATATTCACTATCGTTCACACTTTCCGACAACATATATCTGTGGCAAAACACAAAAGGCATATGTATCCATCGGAACACAAATAAGTCAAATATATACGTACAAAGCTTATGAAAACACTTTTTCATTGTTTTCGTATAAATAACAAACACCATGTACATTTGTCTAACTGTGTCACATAAAAATGGTATAAGAATTATATTTACGTCTGTGTATATACCAAATCATATAGTATATATGTACATCACAGAACAAACAATTGAAGTGCATCGATATGCATATAACAAGAAAATATTTTCAGTTAACAATTGCTTATGTGTATAACAAAGATCAGGTAAATGTTAGTAAATAGTGACACAAGAAAGTAGAGTAAGGGTATGCTAAAGCATCATACAAGGTTTACACCATCCTCCTAGAGTTCAGTATAATGTAACATTATTGATTCTTGTAAGATTTTACCACAAATATTTAGTGATTACTACATTTATGCCTCTGACGATGTTTTTATTAATTTCCCTTGAGGTATATAGTTTTGTTAACATTTTAGTTGGCCTGAGGCTATTCATCCGTTCATGCACTACATTATTACAGCTGAAATGTCTGGTGATACTGGAGCCAACACCTCACTATTACGTATTACTCTGCAACTAACTTTGTACCAATGCGTCCACTGACGCCACACTACGTGCACTGTCAATATTGCCACATCAATCTTCTCGTCCACTCTTGTTTCATTTCTGATGAGTCATCTGTTGTCTCCCATTCAGTTCCCACTGTTCTTCTTATGATTCCATTTATATTTTGTAATTACTTTCTCACATACTACATAAACTGATTTATTCTGAACCACTCCAGCTATGGACATTAACGTAAATAGTCCATTGTTAAAAATATAATGTAAACGGATGCATAAAAAATCGGCTTACTAAGTGGCACCAGCAGAACACACATATGCAAGGTCTGCAAGCTTTCGGAGCCAGTGGCGTCTCCTTCTTGCAGAAGGATTGAAGAACCCCGAGGCAAGGGAGACTTACGTGACAGGACCCCCTTCCTTCGCCTTCAGTCCTTCTGCCAGAGGAAAAGAGACGCCGGTTCCGAAAGCTTGCAAAAATGGCTCTGAGCACTATGGGACTTAACTTCTGAGGTCATCAGTCCCATAGAACTTAGGACATCACACACATCCATACCCGAGGCAGGATTCGAACCCGCGACCGTAGCGGTCGCGCGGTTCAAGACTGTAGCGCCGAGAACCGCTCGTCCACCCCGGCTGGCGAAAGCTTGCAAATTCTAAATCATTTTACATGTGTGTTCCCCTGCAGGCCCTTGGTGAGTATACTTTTTATCTATTCAGTGACATTATACTTTCAAGTATGCATATAGTACTATTTATTTTTCACATTAAAAGCACCAAACAACATACTGAGTGGCGTAAAAGTCACTGGATGCTGATTTAAGCAAAAGACTTAAATTATGCTTCATTACAAATACAAACAGTACTTCCAGTAATTTTTTATGTTCATACAGTTTCCCTTCTTCATTAACACATCTTTGAAATCTTTTCGGAACGCTGTTGCATACTCTGTGGCGTAGTGTGGTGTCTTTGTCTTAATTATGAAATGCGTCGTGTGTGTCGTTTCCAGTTCAGCAATGGTCTGAGACTTTTGAGAATGAACAGACTGCTTGGCGACACCCCATTGGAAAACACGCATGGGCGTGATACCTGGTGAACGTGGACGCAAGTTAATATCTGCCCTTGGACCAATCACTTTTGATTGTGAAGTTTCACTGAAATAATAGCGGACGGCACTGGTATCATGTGATGGTGCACCGTCGTGTTGAAAGTAATTTTTTTTAAAGTTTTCAGCACACGTCATAAGTCCCGGTGACACATAACTCTGAAGCATACTCAAAAAGCTATCTCCTGTTACTGTTCCTTCAAAAAACTGTCGTCCAAGTACGCCAAATGATGAATCTCCCCCCAACAGTCACAACAAGTTAATTTAGTTGTTGTTCTAACGAAAGATTTTCATTGTCATTATACCAGTATGTGCAGTTAAGTTTGTTAACTTGCCCGGTTAAGTTAAAATTAGCCTCATCACGAAACACGATTTTCGTTAATAGGTCAGGATCATGTTTCTGTTGGTCAAGCTTCAATTCACAAAATTGAAGAAGTCTATCTGGATCATCCTCAAGTAACCCACGCCGTAAACGTGGAATGTAAACTTTAAACTTATTTTGGTGTACCATTCTTTGTAGTGACCTTTATGATAAATGCAACTCAGTTGCTAATCGTCTGATTGATTTTCACGGACTTTTGGTCACACCAATACCTGTAATTTGTTTTCCTCTGTTGTGCTGTTATCGGGTGGCCAGATCATGGTGCATCCATAACAAATCCATGTTGTTCAAATCTGTCTCGCATGTTGCACACTGCTTTGTCGAAATGGTGGTTTTGATCTAAAATGTCTTCCCCTTAATGCAGTATCACCACTTTTATAAAGCGAAAATCCTTTCTTGTTTCGTTAACATTGTGACAATTCGGAAAACTGCAGCTGTAAACATGTCTCACAGGTCACGCTTTCAACAATTCACTAGTTTGATTACTGTGTTTGATTTGTTTGTCATTGCACTGTTCATCAACTTAACAAGGCCTCATTACCACCGTTTCGTAAAACAAGTTAATAGGTTAAAACTTCCTACTGTACTACGTCTTGTTGTTACTTTTGTTTTCTTTGAACCAACTGTCCAGTGACATTTTCCCCACCCTGTAATTCTTTCATCTTTCTGATTGTTTTGTCCCACAATCTCATACTTACCTCGCTTTGGTCTTACCATTACTTCCACAACTTGGAGTTTCATTACTTACATGGTCCGTACAATAATTTTTCTTCTGTTCATCAACGTTGCAGCACTTTCGTTGTACCTAAGATCCAGTCTCACGTAACATTCATGTCTGAAAGAGCTGTTGATCATCCACAGGTGTACGAAACATTACCGAAATTAGTTCGCTGTCTGCTAATTCCTTGACGACAGCTATATTAGGATAGATCTACTACCCAATAATGAAATTTTGTCATTCTACGTAGCGTACACATTACCAAAGTCGTCAAGGCCAGCGCCCGCGATAAATGGGAAATCTAGGTTCGAGTCCTGGTCTGGCGAAAATATTCACATGTCACTGTTGGGCACTTGATCTACCCGTAATACAGCTAATATCAGGGAATGAGCAGACGGTAAATTAATTTCGAAAATACTCTGTACAGCTGTGGATCGTCAACAGAATTTGTTCATTCTAAAATGCATGCAGGTACTACAAGCCTAGTCTGGGTCTTGACGATAACAATATTGGTCCTGATTCCTTTCCTTATTGTTCCCATTGCGGGGATCCAATTAATCTAGCGAGCATTACATGATGAATTTAGTGGAATACGGTATAAGGATGAAGACAGTGTGACATATGGAAGTTCGGGTCGGTCGGAGGGGTGTTCACAGGTTGCCGAAAATCTGAGGGCAAAACTTTCGATAAGCCTGAAATCTAGGTTCAAGTCCTTGTCCAGCACATATTTTCATACATTACTACTGGTAATAGATCTATAACTAATACAGTTGACGTAAAGGAATACATAGTCAGTGAATGACCTTCGATATATCTCCTTTTATTTTATTTTGGTATGCGTCTCCCTCAGTAGCTCAGACGTCCATCCTGTTACCAGTATAGTAAAACCGGACTGACGTATATTAATATAAAACAGCGTATCTTCTTAATACCCCTGGCATAGTGCTACCTCGTCTCTGGCTAACTCGAAAATAATCAATCGTTTATTGCTACCGCATAATGGATCAGTAAATCTTCAATTCTTCCAACACAACACCACCTCGAAACTGGTTTACCCAAAACATCATCATGGCTAAAATACGCAAGTTATTATTGTTTCAAGTACATCCAATATTTTATCCCATACTTCTTCTCTGACAATGCTCTCTCGTACATCGTGCAAATAGTTAATATTCGCCGAATACGGCGTATCCATCTAACGTGCCATTGACATGTAAACACCATTCGACGGTTTCACAATATAACACTAATAGGAACGGTAAGACAAGTATCGTGGAATCAAGCACATATGAATGATCTTTTCCTTCGAAGAACAAGTCGACATGCTGCTCATTTACGGAGAATGTCTACGAAATTCAGTGAGAGGTAGTTACTTATTATAGTTGAAAGATATCCTCAACGTATTCACTCTACACGTCGTACATTTAGATATGTGTTTGATAATTTGCGAGCAACTGGTTCTTTAACGCTTGAGAAACGTATCCAGCAAAGGGAACTTACTAACGAGGAAACGGAAATTGGTACTCTTACCAATGTGGTTGGAGATTCTTGCGTTAGTTAGTGTCAAATCGCAAGGGAATTTACCAAGTTACAGAAACAACTTCACCTACAACACAAATGTTCTAGATGACACACCAATACCTTGAAAGTTCGCAAACATATCATAATAGTCTTGAAATATATCACTTTTTTACCTTGAACTTACGTTAATCACATTACCCCACGGATTGCATTCCCTGTCACCGTCTAATACTTTCTCGTTAGGTTTTTCTTTCCTTAGGGCTTTCGTTAGCGAACCAGCTGAACTTCGGTTTGTTTCAGTCTGCTCTTCTCCTTGGTCCCTCGTCGTACATTAATTTTTAGTCGTCTCTTCCTTTTCTTCGCATGCATTCAAAAGAAACAATGTCAAACGCAGGACCGCCCTCTCCTAATATATTGCATCCCACATGTTCCGTCTCTTCGTTCTCATATTTGCTGGCCCGCAAGTCTTCCCATTCTTCGTCATCCAAGCATTCCTCTTCACTATCTCACTTATCTCTGTGGTTGAATTAGGAACTACATCACTCGCAGTATCATGTGTTCGCGAAGTTCCACAATTCTCCTCCTCATCGTGACTGACCCTCTCACCATTCACGTCTCTCATCTATTCCATTTCACTTGCTAATGATATTGCTTCCTGCTCATCATCTGTGACAACAAGACCTAATTCACCAAATCTTCCTTCACCCGCCTCTCCGAACTTTAATTCTTCTTCATCGTTTCGACGCACCACAGTAAATCCTTGATTCAAGTGCATAACGACTCGGTAATATTTTAAAACGACAAATCCTACTGTCACTTTTACTGTCTGGTTAAGTATCACTCCAAAGTTCGCTGAGGACATGTGGTTGGCTGTCAAAGACGACTGTTACTTGTTCTTTAAGGTCCGCCCACCAGCTGTTTATCAATCCATGTATTTTCATTCCGAACATTTTGAATTTTTAGTATTTGTTCTCTCTTCCATGCACGTCTTTATCTATCACCAACATCTGGCACTCTTGAGTTCAGCACTCATGTTGATTTCTTGCCATCCATATTAATATCTACAATGGGGTACGCAATATGCTCCGTCCTGTTGTTAAATTTCTGTTCTCCTTGTGACAACCTCCAGATAAACTGATACTTACTAATTGTGAAGCCGAAGCCCTAGCTACTAGTCAAATTCTCTGATTTCCCCTAGCTTTTTCCAGGGTTCGGTCTGTGTATCTCAGCTGTAACGGCTCCCTGTCCATACTGGTCGCTTCTCCACCCATTATGCCTACGTTAATGTGGCCTATATTGCAGTTCACATCGTCGATGATGATTCTGACAGTTCTGCCTCCTTTTAATCATTCGAGTTTGAGGCCCCGCTCATCAATTTTAAGTGTCTTGTTCAAGTCTTTTCTATTGGAAGTGGATCTTTACAAGGGGTACCGGTTTCTTCGCTCCTGCACCGCGATCGTACCCAAGCTCCTGAAGTAAGCGGTAGAATGTTTTCACGTCTTGCATATCCCTGCTTGCTATAGTTATCTCTCTTTGTAGGCGCTAGGGCTACTTCGTCAAACAAATCCTGCCAACTTTGTCGATTTATGTGGTGTGTCTAGATACTGGTTGCGGCTAACAGTGTGTTTAGGAGAATGAATTGGATCTGATCATCTGGAATGTATGTATGCCTCCAAGACTGGAATTTCTTACTGCACTTCATCCTCTTAAGCCTTCAGCTAATGCTTGTTCAAAAATGTGTACTTAAAATATTCATATGATTTACACTCTCCCACGATCACTCGTATTAGTGTGGCTATTTATTCACTAAAATGCACACAAACAAAATTTAGTTTTCATGCCTGTGACCACATCATCGACAGTGCCCCATGAAACAGCTCTGTCCATATTTTTAATCTAAACTATTTGGAGGATGAGGAAATAATGAGTATTTTTGTAATGAAGTGAAGTGTTTTAGAATTTCATCTTCGTCAGAATCTTGATATTTTGAGAGTACTGGTGCAGCGAAATTTACTATTAAAGATGAATGTGTTGGCCCATCTCTAAAACTTGAATGCTTGGCTCTTACGTCTCACAATTCTTCTTCTTCTTCTTCTTCTTCTTCTTCCCTTTACGCTGCTTCGCTCACGTTCATATCACTTTCTTTCCAGTTGCTTTTTCCAACTGCTGTTCCTATCATTTTCCGTCTTAAGCGCAACCAATGCTTCTGTTTTCCACCAATTGACGAGGGCCTGTGTTTCCTTAAATTGTAATAAATCGGTGATAACGCAAATTTATCAGAACGATACTAACAGATGAAGAACCATTACATATAGACAACTGTTCTACGACTGTGATCAAAAATTCGACTTGCTCATGTATTACCTTTATTGCATCTTTCTGCCACTTGATACTTTTATTAACAACTTTTACCTGCTCCGTGACTTCACGTTCCTCTGCACTAATTGCTTCAGTACTCATCATGAGGTTTCCAACATGTTGCCGGCCGGGGTCGCCGAGCGGTTCTAGGCGCTACAGTCTGGAACCGCGCGACCGCTACGGTCGCAGGTTCGAAACCTGCCTCGGGCATGGGAGAGTGTGATGTCCTTAGGTTAGTTAGGTTCAAATGATTCAAATGGCTCTGAGCATTATGGGACTGAACTTCTGAGGTCATCAGTCCCCTAGAACTTAGAACTACTTAAACCTAACTAACGTAATGATATCACACACATCCATGCCCGAGGCAGGATTCGAATCTGCGACCGTAGCGGTCGCGCCGTTCCGGACTGTAGCGCCTAGAACCGCTCTGGCTAGTAAGGTTTAAGTAGTTCTCAGTTCTAGGGGACTCATGACCTCAGCAGTTAAGCCCCATAGTGCTCAGAGCCATTTGAACCATTGTCAACATGTTTTCTTGAATCTTCGGTAATTTCTTCAGTGTTGTGCGCCAGTGTCTCTAACTTACCATCAAAACCAAGTGCCTGTTAGTTGACTTAACTGATCCTGAAATTTTTCACTTCATCTTTAAGTTTCTTGTCAAATTTCTTTAATTACTTAACGTTCTCCCTGCCCTATTTCTCCAACTGATCATCACGCTTTTTTGCCCGCTCGTCATTTTTTCTTATTTCACTCATCGTTCCTGTTTGATATTTCTTTGAACTATTCATCACTCTTCACTTAATGCTGTACTGTATGTGTTTATAGATTTAACGCTGCTGGAGTGTAAGTAGTCGGTTCACGATTTGCAATACTCTTTTCCCTGTTTCAAGACTGGTGGTTTGGATGGTTCCATCGTCTGTGAAATTGTTTGTAGGATGTCCCTGCTATTCTGTATGTTAAGCTGTTCCTCTTCTACATTTACTAGATAGTGTGAGTTATTGCCGTTCTGTTAAAATTAACTTAATGACTGATGTACTGTTGAATCTCCAACCCACTATCTACTGTTTCTAAATTACCAGACTTTTTCTCCGAATTTCGCTCACCCTTGTTAACTCTTCCCCGCCCCGCCTTTTGCTCACGTTACTTTTGGCATACACTTACTAAGTAATCTTGAATATTCCCAGCACTTCAAACAACCTATGAGATATTAACAAAAAAACAATAAAAAACCGAAAAAATACAAAATATTGACAAATAAACGGCTCCAAACTTTCGCTGACGATCTTCAAATTGGACAAAAACTGACTGATAAAAATATTCTTGATGAAAGAGAGTACATGGGTTCTTTACGTGCCAGCAGTGAATGATATTTTTAATTCTTTCATTCAGTAATTATTAACGCTGCAATGATAATTCTTTCTATACCATGCTGACTGCTAAGGATAAGCCAAACCGTTAAGAGAAACAAAAGATACTATCTGCTAGATCGGGAGGTCGAAGGCAACGAAATCCTAGTCGGACGTCGGCAGCTCTCTGTGTGAGGTTCTAGTCATCGACATGCTCATGTGGATGTCAGAAAGAGATGTACTTGTGACCTCGCCAAGAACCAGTTCGTTCACCATAGAAACACGTGATTTAATTACAGGCGTTGGCCGACAAATAACTTAATGAATTTAATTTAAGAGACAGAGCACCTGTTGTCTAGTGATAGCGTTTTTCATTACTAATAAACACGACGTAGGTTGGGGGTTCGAAATCCGCCACAGCTTAAATTTTGATTAATAATCAGCATTGGCGGCCGAAGGTTTCCGGCATAAAAAAACAAACTCATTCTGCCAATGGCCTTTCAAAAGCAGGTGGAGTAGCGGACAGAAGTTCAGGCAACTCTCTTGTTCTTGGGGTGGGAAACCGACTCTAATGGCAGCAGAGCTAGCAATGATCAACGGCATGAGGATGCAGAAGGCAATGGAAATCACTGAATTAAAGACACACAACGTATATCCACAGGAGGTGCGATCTGTAATTGAAAGCGTGTCATGATGATCGCTCCAGTGGCAAAAGATACCGGATTAGTCACCCATTCGGATCTCCACGAGGGGCTGTCAAGGGGAGGTGACCGTGAGAAAAACAGTGAATAGCCAAGAAAATGATATTGTTCTACCAGTCGAGGCTTGGAATGTCAGAAGTTTGAACGTGGTTGAGAAGCTAGAAAATCTGAAAAGAGAAATGCAAAGGAATTTTTTTGGAAATTTGTGGTAGGTTTCTATGGGAACAATGTGCTGAAGCCATCGGTAGCGAGGCTTACACACTATTTAATCTAACTTAAATTAACTTACGCTTAAAACAACACACACACCCATGCCAAACGGAGGACACGAACCTCCCATGGGAGGAGCAGCGCGAACCGTTCAAGGCGGCCCAGACCGCACGGCTACCCCACACGGCGGATGCAAAGGCTCTTTCTAGACATAGTAGGGGTCAGTTAGGTGAAGTGGAAAGAAGACATGGATTCCTGGCCAGATGAGTATAGGATAATACGAGGGTTGTTTTTTAAGTAAGAGCCGTTCGCGCGCATAGTCCCGTAGCTCGCGCGGACGCCGCAACAAGCCACTGCGCCACTTGCCGGCATCCTTCCCGTTCACACTGATGCAAGTTGCAGCTCTGTAGCTGACGTGTACGCATCGCTGTGCTACTGTATAATGTTTACGATTATTGAATCGCCCGCCGCTTGTGAGATACGGTTAGTGATACGTTTTTTGACCGCGAGAAGCCTATCAGCTGCAGGATTTCATCGTCAGTTAACAGAAGTTTATGGTTTGAATGCCATGAGTGAAGGTAAAGTACGTCATTGGGTTAGAGAGATTAAAAATGGCCGTCAAAACGTCCATGACGAAGAACGCTCAGGCCGGCCCTCTGTGATCACCGATGATTTGGTGGCTGCAGTCGAAACAAAGATTCGTGAGGACAGAAGATTCGCAATTTCCACTCTTTCTTTGGAATTTCCACAAGTTTCAAGATCGGTTTTGTACAAATTTGTGTCTGAAAAGCTAAACTTTAAGAAACCGTGTTCTCGGTGGGTACCCAGACTCCTCACAGAGGACCACAAAGGGAAGAGATTTGCCACTTCATTGGACTTTTTGATTCGTTACGAGGAAGAAGGGGATGACATGTTGAGTCAAATTGTCACTGGAGATGAAACATGGGTATCCCATATCACTCCCGAAACAAGCGACAATCGATGGAATGGCGACACACAACCTCACCCGTCAAGGTCAATGCCAAACAGACGCTGTCAAAGCGCAAGATTATGGCAAACGTGTTCTGGCACCGGCGTGGTGTTTTGCTAGTGGACTTTATGCCATGAGGAACGACAATCAACTCATATGCCTACTGTGCAACTCTAAAGGAGCTCCGCAGAGCAATTCAAAACAAAAGGCGCGGCATGCTGACGAAAGGAGTTTTGCTCCTGCACGATAACGCTAGGCCTCACACCTCTCAAAAGACTCGGGATTTGATTGATTCTTTTGGCTGGGAAGTTTAGGACCATGCACCATACAGCCCCGACCTTGCTCCTAGCGATTTTCACCTTTTCCGGTAGCTGAAACACCATCTTGGCGGGCAGCGCTTCAATGACGACGATGAAGTCAAAGCGGCCGTGAACTCTTGGCTGTCGGAGCAGGCGGCCGAATTCTTTGAAGAGGGAATTAGAAACTTAGTTGTACGGTATGACAAGTGCTTAAATAAACAAGGCAACTATGTAGAAAAATAGGTGAAAGTGTATAGAAGCAGAAAATAAAAGTTTTTTTTCAAAAGTATTTGTATCTTTTTTAAAAATAAAAACAGCCCTTACTTAAAAAACAACCCTCGTATCAACAGCAGCAGCAAATGGTATAACTGGAGTAGGATTCGCTACGTATAGGAAGGTTGGGAGAGGGCGTGTTACTGTGAACAGTTCAGTGATAGGATTGTTCTTATCAGAATCGACAACGATAGTTGAGGTACACATGCCCGCGTCGCAAGCTGAAGATGAAGAGATAGAGAAAGTACATGAGGATATAGAACGAGTAATTCAGTATGTAAAGGGAGATGAGAATATGATAGTAATGGGGAACTGGAATGCAGTTGTAAGGGAAGATAAGAAGAAATTACTATAGGAGTATGTGGACTTGGGACAAGGAATGAGAAAGTTCAGCTAGCAATAGCGAATACTCTGTTCAAGAATCACAAAACCAGGAAGTACACTCCTGGAAATTGAAATAGGAACACCGTGAATTCATTGTCCCAGGAAGGGGAACCTTTATTGACACATTCCTGGGGTCAGATACATCACATGATCACACTGACAGAACCACAGGCACATAGACACAGGCAACAGAGCATGCACAATGTCGGCACTAGTACAGTGTATATCCACCTTTCGCAGCAATGCAGGCTGCTATTCTCCCATGGAGACGATCGTAGAGATGCTGGATGTAGTCCTGTGGAACGGCTTGCCATGCCATTTCCACCAGGCGCCTCAGTTGGACCAGCGTTCGTGCTGGACGTGCAGACCGCGTGAGACGACGCTTCATCCAGTCCCAAACATGCTCAATGGGGGACAGATCCGGAGATCTTGCTGGCCAGGGTAGTTGACTTACACCTCCTAGAGCACTTTGGGTGGCACGGGATACATGGGGACGTGCATTGTCCTGTTGGGACAGCAAGTTCCCTTGCCGGTCCAGGAATGGTAGAACGATGGGTTCGATGACGGTTTGGATGTACCGTGCACTATTCAGTGTCCCCTCGACGATCACCAGTGGTGTACGGCCAGTGTAGGAGATCGCTCCCCACACCATGATGCCGGGTGTTGGCCCTGTGTGCCTCGGTCGTATGCAGTCCTGATTGTGGCGCTCACCTGCACGGCGCCAAACACGCATACGACCATCATTGGCACCAAGGCAGAAGCGACTCTCATCGCTGAAGACGACACGTCTCCATTCGTCCCTCCATTCACGCCTGTCGCGACACCACTGGAGGTGGGCTGCACGATGTTGGGGCGTGAGCGGAAGACGGCCTAACGGTGTGCGGGACCGTAGCCCAGCTTCATGGAGACGGTTGCGAATGGTCCTCGCCGATACCCCAGGAGCAACAGTGTCCCTAATTTGCTGGGAAGTGGCGGTGCGGTCCCCTACGGCACTGCGTAGGATCCTACGATCTTGTTGTGCATCCGTGCGTCGCTGCGGTCCGGTCCCAGGTCGACGGGCACGTGCACCTTCCGCCGACCACTGGCGACAACATCGACGTACTGTGGAGACCTCACGCCCCACGTGTTGAGCAATTCGGCGGTACGTCCACCCGGCCTCCCGCATGCCCACTATACGCCCTCGCTCAAAGTCCGTCAACTGCACATACGGTTCACGTCCTCGCTGTCGCGGCATGCTACCAGTGTTAAAGACTGCGATGGAGCTCCGTATGCCACGGCAAACTGGCTGACACTGACGGCGGCGGTGCACAAATGCTGCGCAGCTAGCGCCATTCGACGGCCAACACCGCGGTTCCTGGTGTGTCCGCTGTGCCGTGCGTGTGATCATTGCTTGTACAGCCCTCTCGCAGTGTCCGGAGCAAGTATGGTGGGTCTGACACACCGGTGTCAATGTGTTCTTTTTTTCCATTTCCAGGAGTGTATAATTGGAAAAGACCGGTTTATACGGAAAGATTTCAGTTACATTACAGCATGGTCAGACAGAGATTCCGAAATCAAATACGGGATTGTAGGGTGTAACCAGGAGCAGATATAGACTCAAATCACAGTGCAGTAGTGATAAGGAGTAGGCTGAAGTTTAAAGAGATTAGTCAGGAAGAATCAATATGCAAAGAAGTGGGATACGGAAGTATTAGGGAATGACGAGATACGCTTGAAGTTCTCTAAGGCTGTTGTTACAGCAATCAGGAATATCCCATTAGGCAGTAGAGTTGAAGCACAATGGACATCCCTAAGAAGGACAATCACAGAAGCTGGAAAGAAAAACTTACGTACAAAGAAGGTAGCAGCAAACAAGCCATGGGTAACAGAAGAAATACTTAAATTGATGGATGAAAGAATGTTCCGAGAAAATCAGGAATACAGAAATACAAGTTTCTGAGGAATGAAATAAGTGAGAAGTGAAGGGAAGCTAAAACGAAGTGGTTACATGAACAATGTGAAGAAATCGAAAACGAAATAAGTGTTCGAGGGTCTGACTCAGCATACAGGAAAGTTAAAACAACCGTCGGTGAAATTAAATACAAGGGTGGAAAATTAAGAGTACAACGGGAATTCCACTGTTAAGGAAAGAGCGGATAGGTGGAAAGAGTACATTGAAGGCCCTTATGGGGGGAAAGATGTGTCTGATGTGATAGAAGAAGAAATGGGAGTTGGTTTAGAGAAGACAGAGAATCGAAAATTACAGTCAAAATTTAAGAATGCTTTGGAGCACTTTGGAGGAGCAGCTGTTGAGTTCAAGATTTCTAATAGATGCAATTGAATTAGAAACTTAAAAACCGTACTGTCAGTCAGAAAACTCCGCGTAGATTCTATCATTTGTTTTGTGAACGCTGCAGTTGCTCAAAATATTTAGCGTTACTGGTGCTTGAGAGTGGCGGCTATGGTGGCTGAACATTCTATATAGTTAGGTCTACACAGGAGGTTGCTGTCCCTCATAACCCAGAATCGAGATCTCTCATCTGGCGGGTGCCCTGGCGAATCTCGGATGGAAGTATGTTTCACAGAGTGCTCCAAGCTAGAGGCACAATTATAGCTTCCCTTGTGTGAGCCTTATTCAAGATTTTAAGCGCCAATGAAAGGACGCTTCTAAGTGTCGACCTATAAGATCCATTCTAATAATCCAACAAACTCAGTTTAATTGTAATGAACGAGTCGTGTGGGATTTTACTGCTGGAGTTCAGAAACAAACGCTTCTGAGCCTGTTTTGCGTCTTAACGAACCAGGCCTTCTCCACGTACACAGAGCGGCATCATGTCTACTATTCTAGCCTTCATTACCCAGTCTTTTTGCGAAGTCTGCATCAAGACCATTACCCTCGTGCCGGCCTGACGACTGTAGGTCCCGTGTTCTTAAACACAAATGAGTTGGATGGCTTTCCGTTTCGCTCTACTTCAGTGATCATATCATTGTTCAGCTTCGGATCTAGCGTTTCTCGGAATACTGGCTTCCTGCAGAGGGCTAGGCTTCACAGAAATGCAATCCCCCATTGTATGCTCACGGCGCATCCTTTAGGCGCCAGAGAACTGCCCATGTTAGGAACATTATACTATGGCCTTCCGTCATGTAAGACACAAGAAAGATATCGCCTCTCTGGCAGAGTTTATTGCGCAAGCAGCATATTGCTCCGAATTTTTCACCTGCTCGTGTCCGTCTCACGACAGTGTTTGTCCTTTGAATGGGCTTGTGGCCCATTCCAATGGTAGCACGGTGGCAGTCCCCACTGCGAGGCTTTCCTCTGCTCAAGTTTCACTTAACACGACTCCCAACTACATTTGAACAGAGCCCCTGAAGAAGAAGGTAATATGGAGTTATAGCAACTGGATATGTCAGTCACTGATATGAACTTTAATAATACTTTCATTTCTAGCTCGGGGCTAATTTATGTTGGCTGGAATTATTAACTTACTGGTGTTCGATTATGGTATGTGTCGTATAATTATGGTGGGTTGAAGAAAAATTCGCATACCACCATCTCGGGGTCAATTATGCGGTACAGGCATCATCTTACCATGAAAGGACGTGGATCAGTAATCAGTAACTGTTATGACTGGATACGTACGACCTGCATTTGTGCCTAGGGTTGGATCTTCGTATTTCTCTGTCCAGGTTTTATTCGTCATTAGATTAGCATTTGAACACATTCCTTAAATTCTAACACAGTTCAAACGTTTTGATTTGATGAGAAGTTGAAACGTTCTCTAGTTCGTCAAATATTCATGAACGTC
Source organism: Schistocerca americana (assembly GCF_021461395.2). Lineage (NCBI taxonomy): Eukaryota > Metazoa > Arthropoda > Insecta > Orthoptera > Acrididae > Schistocerca > Schistocerca americana. The sequence goes on along the minus strand of NC_060123.1, from coordinate 382,263,243 downwards.
GTGGTTTGCCACAAGAATATGTTATTAAGCCACGGTGCTCCCGTGGGTGTACTAATATAGCATCGTTAATTCTAAGGTATAATCCAGATGTCGGTGCAATGATTTCATTCTGCTACCCAACAACAATTGATGAGGCATGCTTGGTTTTACAGATGAATATCATCAACATTCTACACATTAGGCTTTTTCCCTGTAGGAGCTTTCCGTTTTAATTTATTTATTGCTTAATCTTCTTTAGTTTATTTATTGCTTATTGCTGTCATTCACATTGTCATCTAGAGTCCAAGTTATGGAACACGGGGCCAGGCTGGACCAATTTCGTTCTTGATTTTTCTTAGTTTGTATTTCACGAGTTTTCACTGCTATTTTTAATTGGATACATTGGTAGATTGTTTCAGCACCTTTACAGACTTTACAGCCAAAGAGTTAAGGTTTCTCACTATTTGTCTACTCATACAAATCATATTTAATAAAGTAATACCGCCAGGACCAACTTACCCCAACTATGGTGCAGCTTGGTCAGAAATTGGGGCAAGTTCATTTACCTACTAAGCGTGTAATTGTAAATATATCGGCTTTAACACTCACAATTTAATTTAGTATACATTCTTACAGTTTAATCACATATAGTGTAGCCATAAACTGTGGTATATTTCTTATAATGATATGTTGATAGAAAAGTACGTCTTAAATTTTTATCAGCTACGTTGAATAACTGAAAGAATCTTCACGGTTCAAACATTCATAAAAATGTGTTCACGCCATTTTTAGCACATGCAAGATGTGCTCGCCACTTAGAATTTGTGCGTAGAAAACGTTCATAATCTGCATTGCTATGAGAAAATGATTTAAGACATCTCCGTCTTTCACAACCATCTTATGAAATAGTAATTTCTTCATTCTCTTTATCTGAGAAGCCTAATTATGTGATTTAGATTGACTACGTACACTACCTTTAAAATTAGCTCTCAACACGGAATATCCTTACGTCATTTAAAGATTTAATTTTTCTATCTGTGAATATTTGTTAATACGTAGCAACGCATCATTCACCGGAGTGTCTGTCGGTATTCCTGAAACCCTTTGTAGTTTGTATGCCGTCTTTTCTACTTGTTGCAATTCCTCAAGTACCTTGACTTCTTCAGGTACTGGGATGCACAGTTGGTCAGCCGATGTGACGATTACCTTAACAAGCTATAATCGTGTGCTTAAGCAGTTGAAGAGTTAGCTTCAATAGCTTACCTTCAACCAACGACATTAGCATGTGGTCTATCCGTTATGTACGAAGACGAAATTCACTACTGGTAAAATTGTCCCTTTTTAGTGGAGAGATGCTTATCACTTTGAATTTAACCAATGTATACGTGGGCATGCCTAAGTTTGGCAGAATGCCTGGGAGGTCACACATTGTTATTGATCATTCATTTGTTGTCACTCATGCAATGCTCGCTGTGTATATAAACTTCTTTAATGGGGTGTAAACACACCTGTACAAGGACGGTGCTTTATGGCTACAGTGAGCGGGAAAAATTGAAATCATGACAAAATTTTCCTTACAAAAACTAAAAATTCTGTGGAGATATGGGATTTACGGTTTTCAATTAGTATCTAGCAAGGATGGCCCTTGGAACATCCCACATGTGATACAAAATGTTGCAACAGGCTAGTTTTTGTCAGCAAACCTGTGAAAGTTCACTACATTTCCTCCGAGAAGAACCGTCACTGATAAAATTAGGCTTGAATATAACCGTAGGAAATACGAAAAATGTCGTGACAATATTCCCAGTGTCACTAACAGTTAAACCCATAGACTGTCGTATATGCTCGAATCCCATCCGAGCGTCCGTTCTACCACGTCTTTGGACTGTGGCGATTTCATTTTAATCTACACTCCGTAAATCATCATAGGTCAGTTTGTATCTGGTCTGAGGCGTTCTAAGGTGAGTGTCGGGCCTCTTTTTAGAAATCCTATAAGTAGTCATATCCCGCCATTCAACAGTCTGTCAAAGATAGGGGTGTTTTACGTTGACGGGCAGCTGCTTACGCTTAAGCAAACAGCTACCTCCTTTTGGTGAAAGGGCTAAGCATACCACATTACTTTTAGTAAGGTACACTTCAAGCATGTTCTCCTGTTCAGCTTCGGATACTTGGAAAAATTAATCCGTTTAGATGTGTATTCAAATAATTTGCGTATTTATTTAAACAATCCTTAAATAAGTAAGGCTTTTAGAAAATTATTAGTGAACTTAATTTTTTCCGTATTATTTACATTATATTTGTTTATTAAAATACCAATAATGCTAAGTACAACACTACAAATCAAAGAAATGTGTTACCTGAAATATTTTCGCGAAGTCAAATCTATCGCAGGATATTGTTGCTCTTTCAGAAGTTTTGAAATCTTTCAATCTGTTGCTGTACATATCTAAAGTTTTTCTAGCAATCTTGAACTCTTTGCTCATTTTCCTGTCTTCCTTGACGATTTACTTCTATTGCTTCTAATCTCATAGTTGCTTGAGAAACATAACTTCTATCAGTTTCTTTATAGTTTCTAGCCATACCAAAAACAAAACCGCCGAACGATCATGAGTAAAGTTTACTACAGCCTATGCGTAGATCTGACACTCGAAAATCTATGTTATAAAATGCCTCATAACTAATGTCATAACAGACTTATGTTACAATTGTTTTTGTTCAATATCTGGACACAAGTTATGGGTTTTGGAAGGAAAACAGGAAAAACTCTCACATAGCGTATACAGGGTGGGTAGAAAATGTTTGAAACGCTTGTAAGGATGTTGTAGGGCAGGTTGCACTGACACACAAATGTTAAGAAAAAAATTCGGTACTTTGGGCCCTTTCCGAGTTATCTAGCATTGAAATTAGCCACTCGGGGCATCACGCGCTCACATTCATGCGGCCTGCCAGGGGCGGTGCTGCCCAACGAGTGCTTCGTTTTGTTAGCTGTAACTTGAATTCGCGCACGCGGCTACTTGATTGGCTAACTTAAGTCCTAATTGACCCGCAAACGGTGCAACGTATAGAATTTTTTTCTTAACATTTATGTCTCAGTACAACATCCCCTACAGCATCCCTTCAAGCGTTTCAGACATTTTATGAGCACACTATCACCCTATATATTACTGGTTTAAAACCAATGTAGGAGACAACTGCCTTATGCAAAAATTGCATTGATTATGATCTAGATTTTGACTACGTTCAATCTATTAAATTTAATAGGAAAACATACTTACAAACTGACAGCAGGGCATACTGGCCATCTGGGTCATTGTGCCCCTACTCAAATAGTTCATGGTGTCCCACCACTGTACTGGAAATATTTTTGTTCGTTTACGGAAATGTGCCAAACTAGGTTATCGACACACACAGCCTCAAAATGATCCTGAATGTAAGGACTTTAACCGTTGAAATTATTTGTTTAATGAGAGTGCTGTCTTAGGAGACACAACAAAAAACTTTTAGAAAGCAAAATTTGCTTTCACTAACAAGAAAAGGTTTAATGACTGCCCTTCCTCGCTTGACGATCTTACCGAACCGACGTGTTTGTGGGAAGTCGGTCGCAATGCTAGCAGCACCAGCTTACTTGGTCGGTGGCGTATACTGACAACAGTTTAACGAAATAATACCATCAGCCATCGTGCCCTTGTAGCCAATGTGTCCTGGTCCCCCCTTTCCTTTCTTCAAGAATTTCGACGACGACACCGGACTTGATAAAAATGCATTACCCTAACGTTACTTGGGAGTAAGCCATTTCTGGCGATTGGGAGTAGCGAATTAACAACACTTGTATGAAATCTACTACGAAAACTGCCACGAAAGGGATCTCGAAAAGTCCTAAATTAGGAAAAATATAATATTGGTATTCGAGAAGAATATCTTAAAAAACGGTCAATAAAAACTGAGTTTTTTAATGACTATGGTTCTACACAGAAATATGGGATAATTCTTTCAAAAATGTTAAATCAGAACTATCTACTGTAGTGTTTCCCACCCTTTCTGGGAACACTACCCCTGAGTGTAACATGATGTTACCCAGTACATTCTTCTCGCCACCTTCCCCCCCCCCCCCCCCCCCACTCCCGGTATCACGATCCACACCATCATAATTAATCTTTAAAATGAAACACTATTTTCGTAAATATCTTACTAAACACTGAATTAATAACTCAACGAGGTATTTGCTGTTGTTTTTTTTCTGACAAACCGTTATTTTTTTTTTAGGGATTTATGACTGAATTCAAAGTTCATCATGAGTGTTACATACAAATTCTTCTCAAAAATGAAAGTTGTCATCATTGAGGGTAGACACTTGAAACAAAGTATCACTTCTCTTCCTACAGACATTTGTTTCATTCACAACCCACACCTGAAATTATAATGTGTGCGCAATAATTGAGCCTGCTATTTGTAAATCACTTTATCGATGTACTTCACACATCTGAAGTGGCAGAAATTGGAAACATTGGCTGCCAATATTTCATGTCTAATCACTTGTATACCAATAATTATAAAAATAACAGTAATAATACTGTATAGGGCCTTTAGCAGTTTAGTACTTATTACGGAGTTATGGTTGTGTTGTGATGCCAATTAGTTCGTTTACTATTGCGAAACGGATAATGGGGCAGTATTTTATCAACTATGGCAACTACGTACTACTTTGAGAAGGCATTTTCATTAGATATCTAAGTATGTATACTGTACATACCTCAATTATATTGTTGTAGATGCATGATAAAAAGTACAAAGTATGTCTGTAGGGAGTGTAGAATATAAAGAAGATGATATTCATAAATTTTTTACACATAACACAGCTCCTACCACACTGTGTCACGTGCTCGTGCTAGTATTGAAGGAAAATGGCACTGTTCGCAAATTTTGTAGTCGGCATCACAGGTTTATGAAACAGTGACTATAGTAACTGTATATTCAATACAGTTTAGTTACATGACTGAAATGAAGTTGAACCAATTTGTTTTTGCCACACAGTAAAGTAGATTTTATCGGGCATGGCGTAATACCCGCAGGTTGTGCATCACAGATCTACTGTTAATACAAATATTATTATTTGTTAAGAATGCACACCACCGTTAGTGGTTTGCAAGTACAAATTTAAATTAAACTGTTATCAACTGTCTGATGTTGAACCCGTCGGTTCGAAAAAGGGAACGGTGCTATTTGCTGTTAAGAAATAGCATTATTAAGAACGGCCACATGCTCCTTTTCCTTACATTTTCTGTGAACTAATCTGTAACTATTCAGTACATAATAGATCTTCGTAGTATTCGAAGCACTTCCAAAAGAAGTTACAGTGCTACCGAAGTAATAACAAAACGTAATGTTGAGTTCGCTGCTCATACTGACATGTCTCGTTTGCTTTTTGTACGAATACCTATACTTGCTTCAGGTAAGACAGGTCAGATTTGCTGAAAACATTTATAAGTAGTCCTACTTTAAAGCGTGAAAGATATGAATATCGTTTTATAGTGCGTTCTGATTCAGTTCGTTGTCGGATACTTCTGAGCCTGTGTCATGTTCTACCGTTGACAGGCCATTGTCATTAGGAACATATGAATCACCAGAATGAACTTCTAAGTCAAAATCTTCAGAAATCAAACTACGTCATCCGCACAGTTCGTCTGTTCCTATCATACATATTTTCCGTTATTCTTCAGTGACTGCACTATAAGAAAACAACTTGAGTTAAGAACCAATATGTACCAGGACTTCCCTGCTGAATATATTAAATGAAAAGTGTTGTAAAAAGGTAGCTATCTATGCCCACATACCAGCAAAATGTAAGTAAATAATGGTAAAATGAATGAGTCATAACAAATCAAATAAAAACTGATACTATGTAGAGCCCACATCTAAGTATGTAGAGCTTATATTTATGTACATAAAACATTTCGCACGAATGAGATTGTAGGTGGAGGAGAGGACAGAGTTTCTGTGCTCTCACTTGCCCTTGGGGTCCGAAACTGTCATATTAAATCGGAAGAATCAGCAATGATCAACGGCATGAGGATGCACAAGGCACTCCACTGGCAAAAGATTCTCGAGCAGTCCCCCATTTGGATATCCGGGAAGGGACTGCCACGGGGGTGGTGTCCATGGGAAAAAGGATGAACAGCCAACCAAAGGGTAAGGTTCTACGAGTCGGGGCGTGGAATGTCAGAAGTTTGAAAGTGGTACTGAAGCTATAAAATCTGAAATGGAAAATAATAAGGGCAAATCTAGATATAGTGGGGTTCAGTGAAGTGAAATGGAAAGGAGATGGACACTTATGGTGAATGTCGTTTGCCGACGAACTTTATGTTGGTATCAATATGTATTTCATGACTATTGTATTCAGACGTTAAACATAGAAAAACTGCATGTGAATTAATACTGTTTACTTTGCTTTTCACTAAAGCGTAATTTCCTGATCACTGCTCATCGAAGGTAAATTTTCAAACTGAAGTCTGTCAGTGAGTTTCTGTTGCCAGATTTCGTTCTTTTCATTGCAGGGAAAAGCTCCTCCGATAAATACCAGTATGTAGGTTGTAGCATCGACATAATCTTAGCTGAAAACGTGTGAAATTTTGAAACTTTATGTTGAATAAAAATTTTATACGAGTATACAAATCTTATTTTGCTATGAAATCTATCACTCAACTTCCCGCCGCACTGAATGTATGTAACTTCTAACTGTAACTAGGCACCCAGCGCTACCCTCGATTTTTGTGTTCCTAACGCGGTCAGAGTGCTTCTTTCAATCGATTTTAAGAGAGCTACAGTCCGCTTACTGCGCCAGCAAGTACAAGTAGGCTACATACTCTTGCGTTTAAAACTTAACACACTGTCATTTTTCTGGCGACAGCGCACGTGATGACGTGTGACAGGCACACTTTACCGCGAGCGCTCACTACTCTTGCGACCGCCTCCTGAACAGGCCTGTGTTAAGAAACAGTGAGCAACCTCTTTGCTACTTGAGGGATCTGTCGACTGCAAGAACTGTAGGGAAAACAGAGATTTGAACATATACATCAAACAACTGAGTTTGTATGCAGCATCTCCTACTCTGAGAAGAAGAGACTGGTACAGGAGAAGAATTCGTGGCGGGCTGCATCAAGCCAGTAAGAAGGTTGATCATTCGAAAACTAAAACAGAATAAAATGGTTCAAATGGTTCAAATGGCTCTGAGCACTATGGGACTCAACTGCTGAGGTCATTAGTCCCCTAGAACTTAGAACTACATAGTTAAACCTAACTAACCTAAGGACATCACAAACATCCATGCCCGAGGCAAGATTCGAACCTGCGACCGTAGTGGTCTTGCGGTTCCAGACTGCAGCGCCTTTAACCGTACGGCCACTTCGGCCGGCAGAATAAAATGATTTAAAATAAAATACGGTAAATGAAATAAACTAAAACCTGTACTTACAAAGAAAGACAACCACACTAACACCAACTGAAACCTTTCATAAATTTAAGTATTTTGATACTTGTGATTTTATGACCAAAGGTATTCACCGCAAATTCCTCCAAGAAAACTCACTTAAACAAAAATTAAGTCACGTAAAAGACCTTAAAGATTAGTGCGAGATCAAGAACATCAGTACATGTGGCTGTTGGATACTTGTTCTTACCTGTGGCGCGGTGTGGCTCTGGAATGGAAGAAGGGTTTGTGGCCCAAATCGGCAAGACGAGGCACATGTCTTTCACTACAGTACTATGAATAAATATCAGATGAAGTGCTAGCAGCGAGTTAGAACAATAGGCCGCAGAGCCTACACACAGGGGGGGAGCCAATGCTCTGTAGACCATTGATAATATGTACACGCGGTCGCCATTTTTCCCGTAATTCGTGCGGGAAATACTGCAGATTGTTAAGTATCACAAGACATGGGTCAGACACATTTTAGCATAAATTCTGGCTTCTTATGTAGTACATAACCAGTATACCTTTAAATAAAGTATGGTATGATGTACTGTAGTAGCTGTTTATTACAGCGTTCCCAGACGAATGGGAATAAATCAGAGAAAAGTGAGTATAATTTGTATTATTTTAGACGCTCTGACGCGATGTCAGTGTTTCATGCTTGGATATTCGTTGGAAATTTGTGCTAAGTTCCTATGGGACCAAAATGCTGAGGTCATCGGTCCCTGGGCCTACACACTACTGAATCAAACTTAAACTGACTTACGCTAAAGACAACACGCACACCCATGCCCGAGGCAGGACTCGAAACTCCGATGGGCGGAGCCGAGCGAACCGTGACAATGCTCCTGAGGCCACGCGGCTATTCCGCGCGGCGATATTCATTGTCGAAGCTTGCAGTCTATAAGCTTTATATAGTTTTTCCGTTTTCACGTATTTTAGATGCGTTCATTGTGGATCTAGAAACTGTCTTATACCGAAAAAACCCAGAAGAGGTTCTTCCGTAATGCTGTTTAGAAACCCTAAAGAATGAAAACGTGGCAAAACAATTTCGCAGTAGCTGATTTTCGAAAGAGGACCAGCTGTTGTTGCAGACAGTAGCACTGTCATGTCATCAGAAATTAAACATAAAAAGTTTATGACCCAGGATTCATTAACTGATATCTCAGTTCTATAAATGGAGTGCAAGTAAAAGTAAAGAAAGTAATTAGGTGACCGTGACAATCGAACTCTCGACGGTACGATTTGCAGTCGTCAGTCCTAATTACTGATCTACACGCGACATTACCACAGACAGGCGAAATATTTTGTAGATGACAGTGCCCAGAAACTTTCATATCAGGTTTTTTTTTTTTCCAAGACAAGAAATCCGTAGGCGCGTTGTGCTATAGACTGAAACAGTTTTCTAAAAAGATTCAAAAAAATAATCCAAATCCAGATGCGAATATACAGGTCGAGAGAGACCCGTGGCAAAAACAAAGACAGCGCAGCTGATTAGCCAGTCACGCCCGATTTCACTCACTGCCGCTGTCTCTCTCTAGACAGGGTGTCCATTGATAGGGGCCAAACATCTCACGAAATAAGCGTCAAACGAAGAAACTACAAAGAACGAAACTTTTCCAGCTTGAAGGGGGAAACCAGATAGCGCTATGTTTGGCCCGCTAGATGGCGCTGCCATAGGTCAAACGAATATCTACTGCGTTTTTTTTAAATAGTAACCCCCATTTTTTATTTTTTTATTCGTGTAGTATATAAAGAAATATTGATGTTTTCGTTTGACCACTTTTTTCGATTCCTGATAGATGGCGCTGTAATAGTCACAAACGTTTAAGTACCTGGTATCACGTAACATTCCGCCAGTGCGGACGGTATCTGCTTTGTGATACATTACCCGTGTTATAATGGAGCGTTTACCAATTGCTGAAAAGGTCGATATCATGTTAATGTACAGCTATTATGAACAAAATGCCCAACGGGCGTGTGCTATGTGTGCTGCTCGGTATCCTGGACGACATCACCCAAGTTTCCGAACCGTTCACCGGATAGTTACGTTATTTAAGGAAACAGGAAGTGTTCAGCCACATGTGAAACGTCAACCACGACCCGCAACAAACGACGATGCCGAAGTAGGTATTTTAGCTGCTGTCGCGGCTATCCGCACATCAGTAGCAGACAAATTGCGCGAGAATCGGGAATTTCAAAAACGTCGGTGTTGAGAATGCTACATCAACATCGATTGCACCAGTACTATATTTCTATGCACCAGGAATTGCATGGCGACGACTTTGAACGTCGTGCACAGTTCTGCCACTGGGCACAGGAGAAATTACGGAACGACGATAGATTTTTTGCACGCGTTCTATTTAGCGACTAAGCGTCTTTCACCAACAGCAGTAACGTAACCCGGCATAATATGCACTATTGGGCAACGGAAAATCCACGATGGCTGCGACAAGTGGAACATCAGCGACCTTGGCGGGTTAATGTATGGTGTGGCATTATGGGAGGAAGGATAATTGGCCCCCATTTTATCGATGGAAATCTAAATGGTGCAATGTATGCTGATTTCCTACGTAATGTTCTACCGATGTTACTACACCGATGTACTTCCAACATGATGGATATCCGGCACATTGCTCTCGTGCTGTTATAGCGCTATTGAATTCCACATTTAATGACAGGTGTATTGGTCGTCGAAGCACCATACCATGGCCCGCACGTTCACCGGATCTGACGTCCCCGGATTTATTTCCGTGGGTCCGTGGGGAAAGTTGAAGGATATTTGCAATCGTTGAAACGTCCCCTTTGAAAAATTGTACATGACTGTGCTTAACCTGACATACACCATTTTTAGCGCAACGCAATCTGACTTTCAGAAATCCCTACAAAAGAATGGCCCTGACTAACATTAACCTATGCGTTTCACAAATCGCTTACCTCACAAAATCTTGGTTACTCGAACTACTGCAATACAGCGAGCGCCACTAAAGCCAGCTAAATAAAATATTCAAACTACGGAAGGCACTAACTACTGATAGGGATAGTTAGCAAATGAAAGATATTAATAGAGAACAAACAATGTATTTACCTTAGTATCATCAAAAGTCATAATATATATAGCAGTTCATGACAAATTACAAAACTCCGCCATCTCTCTCCCCACATCCACCACTGCTGGCGGCTCACCTCCAACTGCGCAACGCTACGCGCTGTTCACATCCAGCTGCCGCTGCCCAACACTACAATGGCAGACAACAATGCAAACTAGACACAGACTGCACACAGCACAGCCAGTGATTTTCATACAGAGGTGGCGTTACCAATAAAAAAACCTAAACAGCCTACTTACATAGCCCCCATGCTCCCCACAAAAAATTTTACAAATTGTTTTGGGCAGTGGCCACTAATGATTTGAAAAAATTTTTCATAATTACAATAACAAAGAAATCAAATGCACACACTTATTGATACAATGTTGGTCAAAAGCTAAAATTTTGTCACAGTCCATAAAGACAGTCCTGATCATTCATCATAATAGTAATTACAGATTTTTTTTTCTCAAAGTCTCATTAGTAAAAGAAATTGCACACACAAGTAGTGGATTTCCATGCAGTCTTGAAGAAGTACTGTTGTCCTTCCAACGGAAAGACAGTGCTGACTCTTGAGATGAAGACAGGTAATGCAACCACAACAGAGCAAACCCACAGCAGAGTCAGTCGAAGTTTTGAAGAATATTGGTGGGTAGGTCATCACAGAGCAGACCCACTGTAGTCCTGGTAGAGATTACGGTATTGGTGGGCCACCAGAGGTGCAGACCCACTGCAGTCCTTGTAGAAATAATGGTAATGGTGGACCATCAAAGATGCAGACCCACTGCAGTCCTTGTAGAGATAATGGTAATGGTGGGCCATCAAAGATGCAGACCCACTGCAGTCCTTGTAGAGACGCCAGCAGCCATCTGTTGCGACTGTGCAGGGGCACAATCACCACTGAAGAGCCTTGCGGACAATATAGCAAGTCCATAAACCACCACTTGTGCACTCACAAAGTTTTTGAAATTGTCCTTAGAACCAGCAATGCTGTTATCCAGTCCCTTGCTGAATTATCAACACACGTGTAAACACTAACAGTCCCTGCTTCTCACATATTGTCCATATACTAAGACCAACAGAAACGTGTGAAGTGAAATGTAACTTACAAGTTAATAATATGATGAACTGGTGACAATTACAATTTTGTAACATAAGAATACAATAACAAAGGTACAAAATACATCATTCAAAACATAACAATACAGATAACATTTGTAGTAATACAGGCTTTACAAAAGAATCGAAATAACATATACATCAGTGTTACAGGAATTATAAGTACCTACATAAAAGATCAGAATAACTTTCGAAACATCAATTTCACACATGAGGATTAAAACAAAACAGAACAAGTAATGTCTAAACATCTTTACAAAGTAAATGACATAGTATTAGAAAAATTCTACAACATAAATCTTATTAGCTAAACACTTAAAGACAGGAAAAAGACAAATACACAATGGTACATACACACATAGCAAAATAATACAAAAGGAAAGGACAGGGTTTGTTTTACTGCAGTATTTTGCATGGAGATCTCCCTTGGTTCATCATTATTCCCAAAAGTCCTATCTATACCTGATTTCTGTACTTTTTTTCGTATAACTTCTCAATGCATTTTTTTCCTATTGTCCATAGTCAGTTTCTTACGTAGTCTACCCCCTCTTAAGCTAACATTAATCTATTGAGCTCAGATGCTAAACTATGGGATGAGGCAATGCAGCAGCACAAAACAATTAACACAAACAGCAATGATCAAAAATATAAATGGCATAAATTACAACTAATATAAGGCAATGAGCAGCAAACAGGAATAATAAATCAGTAGTAAACTGGCTTAGCAGAGTAACACAAATGAAAATTCAGTAGCACTATGCCTAGCAAACAGCAGAAGCAAAGGTAATAAATTATATCTAAACATGACAAAGCTCAAGCAGAAAAAAATATTACACTAAAGACAACAATGCAGACAAGGGAAATGTATATTCACATCTTAATGTCTATGTAATTAAAGTGGTGCACCACAAGAAGTTATTCTACCAAAAAGTTACCAAGTACTTGAAAAGAAAATTATGAATGCAGTTCCTGTGAAGGTAAATGTCATTTTGTGCTCCCTCATTTTTTTTGAAAAAATTATTATTTACTCGATCTGTAGACATAAAATATTTATATTAGTACATCTATAAGATTTTACTTTAACCCATGCTGCAGTGCAGCTAGAAACTAGATATCAAATGAAATAAGCAACTATGTACAAAGTAAAGCATAAGAACATCATTCAGTAGTCATTAGGCATTTCATAAGTTAGTATAAAAATCTCTCAACTAGAGAGACAGTAGTCATAATCAGGTGTATAGACATAAAAATATTTCTCGTCATTTCATTAGGCATTTCAGTAAATCATAAATTAAGAGCTCCACAGTGTAATCATATGTTATCAAGTTCGACCGTGTCGTTTTTCCGATGCTTTCTACAAAGGAACGTTGATAGCGAGGATAATGGCCTCCCCCCCTTTTTTTTCTGCCACCTAATGGCTTTTTCTCAAGGCGGCTGGCACACCTGGCCGCTCACAACGAATTATGTCACGGTCACTTACCTTTCTTACTGAAATATTTACGACAGCAGTTTCCGCTACAGTGACAGTCTCACATAAAAATTTCATAGGTCGTGAATTTGCGTTACAAATGTAGAAACAAAATCCTGTAAATATAACATTGTCCAAAAAATTTTCGCCGGCATTGTGATACAGTCACGCATTTACACACATTTCATAACTCTTAAAGTACGATGCTTGGTTTCCAACATCCTTTTACACAAATCAGCGTCCCTAACCACTACTCATTATTCCTTACCTTATTCGTCGACACTTCTTCAATATTTCATCATAACAGATGCATAGCATATTCAAATAACTCATATAGCATCAGCTTATTGATCATAAGCATACCGCAACAGCATAATACACATAGTCATCGTAATAATAACATCATAACACCTCAGTCAACTCTCAAAATCGTCGTAACTTCCTCCAATAATTTCTAAGCCTAAAAAAATTCTCTGATCATGTCAAAAGTGTCAGCTGCCTCAAACGTACTTTAAAAATCATGATCTCATACCAAATATATCATTCAAAGCTCTCATAGTATCACAATGGTTCTGAAAAAATATGAGCATTTCACAAAGTACAGACAAAATACAATTTCATAAGTGTGAAGTTATCCAACTGTGTAATTACGTAAACACCTGTCACTGATGTAGTAAAAAAAAATTTCTTTCTCTGTTAAATGATGAGATAACTGTGTAACTTGTGTTTTAGAGAAATATGGTACTGATGTGTAAAGTTGTATAAGCAAATACCATATTAGCTAGGGCTCCTTGTGTTTGCCAAACACATGGTACATAAAGTAAGCGTGTACCCCCCTGAGGATCAATGTAATTATACCCCCAGATTTTACAGATTATTGCAATGGAATGAAATGTATCACAGAAAAACTTTGTATCATTGTACTTCAAATATCTTTAAAAATAAATGTTTTAAGTACAAAATTAATCACTCAAATGCGTGTCCTGTAGCGCTAAATGTGCGTCTTGCTGTAAGATAATTCTGTGGAAGTGTCGTACTTATCGTCCTCCGAAAGTTAAGTTCTGCAGAAGTCAATGTACTTACCTCATGATAAACAAAAGAGAAATGCTTTGCGTATAGATATCTTAGTTATTACGCTTATTGCCGTGATGAAGAAAGTACTGTGCTGTAATGTATTGTTGTGCTACGAAAAGGCTGTCTCATTGTAGCTATACCACAAAAGTTATTACTAAAACATGTTTTACTTTCCAGAATAATCCAGAAAAACTGTGCAGATATAAAACAGAAACACCGCAAAAGCAACATTGTAAATTGTCACTCATTAGTAGCGTCGTCATATAATCGTTTATCTGTCAAAGAAACCAAATGCTAAGTCATCATTAATTCCACAGAAAGTACTTTAAATCCAGAATGTATTTTCAAGTAAACCAAAATGTTGCATTAAAATCTCATTAGCAGTACTGGTAAATGTTCTAAGTATGTGAGCCTTATAGTCGTTACGTAGTCATGCAACTAACAAGCAAGAATGTACACACACAATAACACTGTGTCATCTGTTCACAATAACAATGCATTCGTAATTTCTGTTTAAATAAGTTCTCTTGGTTCTTGACTGGATATTTAACTTCAAACATTGTTGCATATTAACAGATTCTAAGTCTGACAAAGCCTACTAGTAATGTAAAGTGAAAAGTTATATGGCAAAGACAAAGTTAAAAGGCAGATTATCCTTCAATAAACGGTTTTACATGTGAAATGTGGTGTAAACCCTTACTCTTCCTAGTACGCAGAGTTTCAACTTCAACGCAATTATCATGTGGTATACGTCGGATTCTGTAAGGTCCATTGTAAACTAGAAAGAATTTGTGACTCAAGTGTTTCTTCTTATGTGACAATGAATGAGCTTTAATGAGAACTTTCTGACCAATATACAATTTCTTTGCATTTGCTTTATCGTGTAGTTTTCTCCTTTTGTCTGCTGCAGATTTTATATTTTTTAGAGCCAAATCAATTATGTCTTTGTGTCGAAGTTTACGTGTATTCGGGAAAGGTACAAGCTCTCTGATTCTGTTCGGTGGTTCTTCATTCTTTAGTACAAGAGTAGGTGGTAAAGCAGTGGAATCATGAGGCATTTCATTCAGCACGTTTTGAAATAAGTGTAAATATCTGCCCCAATGCTGATGCTTTCTGTAACAATAAAGTCTGCAAAGCTTATTGATTTCTTTCCTAATCCGTTCAGAGGGGTTACAATGTGGTGAGTACAATGAAATAAAAACAGGTTTGATTTTATGGTTGCGAAGCATGCGTGACCAAACAGCAGATCTGAATTGCGGTCCGTTATCTGAAATGACTTTACTAACGTGTCCAACTTCACGTAAGAAATTTTTAACAAAGGCGTTGGATACAGACCGTCCGGTGGCTTTACGTAACGGAGTGAAAGAAACAAATTGTGAAGTAAGTTCAACAGCGACTAGAACGTACGAAAATCCATTAGATGTTCTGACAAGCGGTCCCAAGAGATCAACAGCAGCAAATTCTTTTAATTTAGAAGGAATGATAGGAAACAGCGGAGCACGATGTGAGATAGTAGATAGTTTCGCCTTTTGACAAAATTTACAAATAGACAAGACCCTTCGAATTCGCTTTTCCATATTGTTAAAATAACAAGTCGTTCGAAGAATATGATAACATTTTCGTGGGCCAAAATGTGCGTAGCTGAAATGAATGTACCAAATGAGCTTATTAACAAAATCGTCTGGAATGCAAAGTACCCATAGCTTGTCATCAACAGTGCAGCGTTTGAAGAGTATGTTGTTTCTAACCAGGTAATAATGCCGAATCTGAGTGTGTGTCTTTTCATGCCATTTACTTTTGATGTCTTTCCAAATCGGATCTTTATCTTGTTCATGAGCAATGTCCTTTAGAGATGTGGTGATGAAGTTTTCAAATGCTACTTTCTGAATGTAAAGAATACTGAAATTTTTCTCAATGTTGCCTTCTGTGTTACTTTTCTCAAGCCCAGCCGGTGCGCGTGACAGCGCGTCCGCAACAATGTTCTCCTTGCCGGGAATGTAGACTATTGTGAAGCGGAATTCTTGCAGAAACAATGCCCAACGTTTTAACCTGTCATGATTTAATTTTGAAGACATAAGAAATTGTAATGCACGATGATCACTGTATACTTATACGTGCTTATCAGAAAGAAAGAAACGAAATTTGTTAAATGCCCAAACGATAGCTAAAGCTTCTAATTCAGTAACGGAATAATTTTTTTCAGATTTTGTTAGCACTCGGCTAGCAAAAGCAATGGTTTTCTGAATGGTAGTGTCATTTTCTATGGCTTCTTGAAATAAATGGGCACCAAGACCGACTTTAGAAGAATCCGTGCTAAGGCAGAAATCTTGTGACAGATCTGGATGAGCTAAGATTGGCGCGTGAAGTAACGCTTCTTTCAAAGAATTGAATTCCAATTGTGGTTGTTCGTCCCAGTCCCAAATAGTATTTTTTCCAGTGAGAGAACAAAGTTTTGGTGTAACAAGAATTTGCATATTCAGAAAACGACGGTAAAAATTTCCGAGACCTAGATAACTGCTGACTTTTCTTTTTGTGGATGGAACTGGAATGGCTCTGATTGCTTCTAACTTTTCAGGATCCGGCTGAATGCCTTCAGAAGAAATAATATGTCCCAAAAACTTCACCTTTGTCCTACCGAATTCAGACTTTTCCAAGTTAACTGTAATTCCAGATTCTGGAAAAATATGTAACACGCTGTTGAGGATGCGATTGTGTTGTTCCCATGAGGCTTCTGCTATCAGAATATCGTCTACATATAAGGTGATGTGACGTTCTAAGAACTCAGGTAATATGGAATTTAGCCCGCGAATGAATGCTGCCGAAGAAATGTTCAAACCAAAAGCAAGTTTCCGAAACTGATAACAAACGCCGAAACAAAGAAAAGCTGTGTATTTTCTACATTCTGGATGAAGTTCGATCTGATAAAAGCTGAATCTGAGATCAATGGAAGACAACACTTTTACACCGTTAAAATTTTGAAAAAGTTCTTCCATCGTCGGCGGCCTGTCTGTTTCAGGAATAATGATAGTATTGATTTGTCTCGAATCTGAGACAAGCCTGATCGATCCATTTTTCTTCTCAACAACATGTAACGGATTGTTGTATGAGCTTACTGCAGGCTCAATAATGCCCTCGTCAAGCATAGATTGTATTTCTGTTCTAACACGGTCCCTATAATGTGCTGGAATTACGTATGGTCTAACGCAAAATTTAGTATGATCACAAACACGAAATTGGTATTGAAATCCCTTGATTGTTCCTGTTTTGTGAGTAAAAACTGTGGAATGTGCTTGTAAAATCTCAAAAAGGTCCTGCCTATCAGTGTCATTACAATTCTCAATTGTTTGAATTTTATTCTGAATTAACTCATTAGTATCAAATATGTCCTCGATATCATCCCTGTCAGTACTTGCAGAGTGATTGTTAGTGTCTAGTTCCGTAGAAAATTCCGAACTGTTGTCTAACAGAAGGTAGAGCCGATTATTTTTCTCGTCATTGTTTGAGAGCCAATCTTCAAATTTCAAAGCTATTGACTTACCTTCTTTCTCTAAACTTATTTCAGCATCGTGAAAGTTTAAGATTGCTTTGTATTTATTCAAAAAGTCTACTCCCAATATAATTTCCGTCGACAATAATGGAACAATAAGAAAGATTATAGAGAAGCTGTGGCTTTGGCAAAAGAATTCTAAATTGGTTTGTTGGCGTACATCTACACTTTTTCCAAAGATTGCACCTTGTAATTTAATCTTACGTAACGGAAGTGTGGGGCAATCGTTCGATTTGTTACATTTGCTAAAGGCTGTTTTGCTAATTATTGAAATGGGACTGCCAGAGTCAAATACTGCCGTAAATTTTACGTCATTTACTGTAATGTGAATCACAGGATATGCAGTGTTGTTATGTTTTACGTCGTGTTCTTGGAGTAAGATGTCCCTAATGTCTTCCATTTTTACGTAATTACTAGCTACGGCAGCTGCATCGTTAGTTTCATACGTACGTTTTGTGGCTGCCAGCGGTATGAGTCATTGCCTATTGTCTCTTAGTTGGCGTGCGTCCTTATTGGGGTTTGGAGACCTAACTTCTACAAATTCACCTTGACGAGAGGGCCCTGCTCTGTTTGAATCCCGCCAGTTCTGATGCAATTCAGGTCTGTCGTTACGATCATATCATCTGTCGTCATGTCGGTAGATGCCATAGTTTCTTTCTTGTCGGTCACGTGGTGGAGAATTTCTCCCTGAATCGTAACTGCGCGCTGGACCGTTGCGTCTAAAGTTATTCTGTCTCCCTTGATAATAATTATTTTGGTTCCCAAATTGTCTGTTTTTTTGATTGTCTCTGTGATAGTCATTACCGCGGAGAGGTGAACTTTCCCTGTAATTATTACTACTCTGCCAACGTTTGTCATACGGGTGCTGTCTGTTTTGGTCACGATCTACGTTGAAAGAATAGACCTGTCGTGTCCAGTTATTGTTTCTGTCGTCACGGAATTGTGACGGATGTGACCTGTAGTGATTGTTTTCCTGTTTTCGCATCCCGCGACTGTCTGTGTCAATTTCTAATTCTTGTAAGAGTCCCTGAAAAGCTTCAATGTCGTCTTTGCAACGTCCTGCTAAAGTAATATGTCGTAAATGTTCAGGCAGTTTGATTAAGCAAATACGGATGAGTTCTGAGGGGCTGTATGCGTTTGACAGGTTCTGATTCTTGTGCAACATGTCTTCAAAATATTTCACAAGACTGGAAAATTCAGATTGTTCGAAATGTTTCATCATTATGATGCTATGTTTTACTCGGTCTTGTGTAGCTTGAGACCAATATGCTGAGAGGAAGGCATGATAAAAATCTCCTTCATTGTGACAATCGTGAATGACCGATCACATTCTTGCAGCTGGTTCATTCTCCAAGTAGCCATACATAAATTCTAACCTGTGCTCCAATGACCAGTTGGGAGGAAAACAATGAGAGAATTGATGAAACCACGCTTGTGGATGAATGTCGTTGGCATAATTCTTAAACGTTTTGAATTTACGTGTAGTAATGAACAGCTTATAGTCAAAATCATCATGTCGGCGAGTAGCATATCGGTCATTGTTACGCCGTGTCGGCGGTTCCATCTCAAAATCCAATGCGCCTTGCCAATTTCTTTCATAATTTCCGAAGTGTCTTGTGTTATTATTTTGTGGTTGTTCCGTATTTCTATGTCCCTCTTCCCGTGTCGGAGCGCGAGTGTCCTCTGAAATACGTAATTCTTGTATTACTTGTGTCAGCTGATCTTGTACTTCGCAGATTTCTCTTTGGTGTTGCGTATTAATTTGATTCTGATTTTGTTTGAATTTCCTAATTTGTTCGCACTCTTCTGTGTCATTAAAGACTACCGGTTTTGTGTCATTCAGATTATCATCTACCTTGGTAGATAAATTATTTAGCTGATCTGAAAGTTCAACTACTTTCTCTGATAAAGTACTAATTTCCTCCATGTGTCTTTCTACTGTGTCCTTTAAGTTTTCCTGAGTTTTTGCAAGTTGCGTAACCGAATCGGTAGACGCAACTGAGTCAATTTTAGCTTGCAAGGTCTCATGATTTTCATGAACAATAATTTGCAGTTCTTTTATGGCTGCTTCGTTATTCTGTAATGCATTTTCATGCCGCGAAAAAATAGGTTGAAAATGCTCACAAATTTGAGTTTTTACGTCATTACAGACTTTTTGACATTTCGATTCAATGTTATGTAACTCAGTAGTTAAATCTTCACGCGTTTGTTCAAGAGTTTGTTCCAACGAGTCTAACTTTTGAAGCTGTTGCTGTGTTTGTCTCTGATTTTGTTCCATTGTGCCTAACTTTTGAAGATTTTGTTCCATTGCGTCTAACTTTTGAAGATTTTGTCCCATTTGTTTCTGATTTTGTTCAAGCGTTGTGTCTAACTTTTGTAGCCTTTGTCCCATTTGTTGCATTAACTGTAATAACAGTGCACTGGTGTCTGAAACATGTTCCTCAGTGCTATTCGGCAGTGGATTTGAACCGGCAATATCCGCATTTTGTAAAGCAGAAAATGTGTCTTGATTTATTTGAGAAAACGGTGAGGACGCAAAACCTGAATCTACAGTATTTGCAAGATTGTGTCCAGTCATTTCGGAATCCTGAGGCGAGCTGTTGCCGACCGATCGATCGATAACGCTTCCCTGTTCACTAATCGTTTCACTGCCTACACCATTATTTACAGCCCGCTCCATTTCCCTATGCACAATTACCAAATTACTACTTTCAACATTAGTTAATTCATTACTCTGCGGCGCTAACACACTGCTTTCGTCTTCACTGTCATTTCTCAGTTTACTTTGAAGCCTAGTATTACGTTTTTCACACGCCATTATTGTCACAATATTTCACACGACAACACAGAAATACACAATTTGAAGAGCAAAAATAAGAGAACACATTAACATAGCACTGAAAATAATATCTAGTTAATTGCAAGCGCAGCAGCGAAATACTTGGTGCAAATCTACATGCATGTCACAACTGTTTTACTGTACAACAATGAAAGACTGCAATTACAAAGGAGATTCTCTCTACAATTACGCGCTAGCAATAAACAAAATCTACGCTAATTACACAAACTACAAGAAAAGAATCAGAAGATTCCAGTGAGGTATCCTCGGCTAAGGGTCGACATATGAAACGTCCCCTTTGAAAAATTTTACATGACTGTGCTTAACCTGACATACAATATTTTTAGCGCAACGCAATCTGACTTTCAGAAATCCCTACAAAGGAATGGCCCTGACTAACATTAACCTATGCGTTTCACAAATCGCTTACCTCACAAAATCTTGGTTACTCGAACTACTGCAATACAGCGAGCGCCACTAAAGCCAGCTAAATAAAATATTCAAACTACGGAAGGCACTAACTACTGATAGGGATAGTTAGCAAATGAAAGATATTAATAGAGAACAAACAATGTATTTACCTTAGTATCATCAAAAGTCATAATATATATAGCAGTTCATGACAAATTACAAAACTCCGCCACCTCTCTCCCCACATCCACCACTGCTGGCGGCTCACCTCCAACTGCGCAACGCTACGCGCTGTTCACATCCAGCTGCCGCTGCCCAACACTACAATGGCAGACAACAATGCAAACTAGACACAGACTGCACACAGCACAGCCAGTGATTTTCATACAGAGGTGGCGTTATCAAAAAAAAAAAAACCTAAACAGCCAACTTACAGCGTGATCCACCGACAACGCCCGACAACATGCGTCAGCGCATTGTCAATGCATATGTGAACATTACGGAAGGCGAACTACTCGCTGTTGAGACCAATAACGTTACACGTATTTCCAAATGCATTGATGCTGACGGACATCATTTCGAGCATTTATTGCATTAATGTGGAATTTACAGGTAATCACACTGTAACAGCATGCGTTCTCAGAAATGATAAGTTCACAAAGGTACATGTATCACATTGGAACAACCGAAATAAAATGTTCAAACGTACCTACGTTCTGTATTTTAATTTTAAAAAAAATCTACATGTTACCAACTGTTCCTCTAAAATTGTGAGGCATATGTTTGTGACTATTACAGCGCCATCTATCACAAAGTTAAAAAAGTGGTCCAAATAAAACATTCATATTTCTTTGCGTCCTACACGAATATGTGATAAAAAGGGGGGTTCCTATTTTAAAAAAACGCAGTTGATATCCGTTTGATCTATGACAGCGCCATCTTGCGGGCCAACCATAGCGCCATCTGGTTTCCCCCTTCAAGCTAGACAAGTTTCGTTCTCTGTAGTTTTTTCGTTTGACACTTATTCCGTGAGATATTTGCCCGGTCACGATCAATGGACCCCCCTGTATACAGGCTCACCACTGTAGGGCGATTTTTAGCTGCTCTAACCGAACGAACTTAAGCCGTATCCGCCTGTCAAACGGATGTTGCCCCCTAACTGTTAAAGGCGATGTGCCGGCAGAATTTCAACATGATTTTTTGTCTAAAACTGACATTGTGAGACCGGGGCTGTATACAATTAATGTGGGTTAATTCTTACAGAGAAGAAAACAGCAACCAGTCACTATTAACACTTACATTTATTTAGGTAAATAGCGCCGTTACCGGTTTCGAACTGGCAAGTTCATCATCAGACGGCTATTCACATGATTTTCAAGATACACTTTACAGTATCGTCCGTTTTCAATTTTTATTATTCCGCTGTGGCGAAGTAGTTTTGGTGTGTTGTTGCCATCGAAAATTCAGCGCGATTTTGTTACGAAGTTGCAGGATTGTATTTTTCGCATATTCCTAAATATATCCAGCACTTATGTAACTTGTACATCACCATATCGTGCAAATCACCACAGACACACACACACACACACACACACACACACACACAGCAAAAAGAATTTGCCACATGTGTAGTTGTCACAGAGATTAGATATTTAGATTGTAAATATTACAGTGCCACGTCTTTTAGGCGATGACATCTCGGTCGGCAAATGATTCTAATCCATGTAGCGATGCGTTCTCACAACGGACAATAGCAAGTGTAAACCACCCACTGCCAGCTGCTCCACTTGCAACATCGAGTGAAAATTTAACTCGGCATCCACGAAAAAACAATAGGTCCATTCAATAAGACACTTTGTGTAGTTCCCTTTGTGCCAAGTTTATTCTCCAGACCTATTATGTGTTTGTAGACTGGCATGCGGTGGCGGCGATGACGATAAACACGTCGACGAGGCATAGTGCTTCAATGCTGTTGCAGACAGAGCTCACATCTTGACTGAGATGCCATCGCCTACAAGACATGGCACTGTGGAATCGACCCGAAGACGCAAAGTAGACCTAGTTTTGTTTATAGTAACGGCGCTATTTACCTAAATAAATAGCAGTACCAATAGTGGCTGGTTGCTGTTTTCTTCTCTGTAAGAATTAACTAACAAGAATTTCAACACTTTTTTCTCAGCCACCGTCCCGTCTCCTGAAGCCTGAGCCTAGAAGGGTTTGTGGTATTGTCGTGACTTCGTGCTTCGTTCGAGCGTCTGTGATGAGATCGGGGATAATGGAGGCGGCGGGGAGAGAGGTTTGATATCTTTGACCCGACTGACAGAAACCGCGATGTCTTTGGAAGCGGCGAGCCGGGCCCCCTGGGGGACCGAGTGGCGCTGAGCTGCTCCGCCGCGCTCCGCCTCTGTATTGTGCTGCGCCGATAACCCCCGGCTGAGGTGGGGTGGGCCGGGTCGGGTCGGACCGATCAGAAAGAGGAGGTGGCGCGCAGTATCGGCGGCGGCGGCAGCGGCGCCTCGCCGCGGTCCACGTCTGCTTATCGGCAGCCGCGGGCCCCGTATTTCCAGGCTGTCACCCCGCGGTTTACGAGCCCGCCAGGTGCCCCGGGCCCGGGCAGGGCTCCCAGAGCGCCGAAGGACCGCCCGTGGCGGGCGCCAAGTCCCGCGTCATTTCTCTTCCACACTACCCACGTACACGCCTGTCTCTCAGTTCTCCATCGATTACTTCTATCTCCAGAGTTGTCTGTAGGAGCGAGGTGCGATGCTGTGCAACACACTTTACCGACGAGCCTCTCGTTTGTAATGCACTTTATATTACCTGCTTAAAGATCGATGTGTCGTAATCACAATATAGAGCGATTATTAATAAAATAACCGCCGACTGGCTATTAATAATAAACAGATTAATATATTGAAATTTTTCCTTATAAATCAACTTAACTGTAATACTGATAGATGTACTACCTAAACTGACGTATGAAAATATACCCTGGACCAGGGTTCGAACCCGGATTTCCCATCTATCACGAACAGTTGCCTTACCACTTAGGCTGCCTGAGCACGCTCCTTGGATGACCCAGATGTGTGTATCTCACTCATATCAGTTTCTTCTCGTACTCACTCCGTCTCCAGGCCACGAGTGGCCTACCGGTACCATCCGACCGCCGTGTCATCTTCTGTGGAGGATGCGGATAGGAGCGGCGTGGGGCCAGCACCCCGCTCTCCCGGTCGTTATGATGGTATTCTTGACAGAAGCCGCTACTATTCGGTCGAGTAGCTCCTCAATTGGCATCACGAAGCTGAGTGCACCCCGAAAAATGGCAACAGCTGTAACGCCGGAAATGCATATCCTCCTATTTCCATCTGTTGTACTATTATTTTTTTTCCTTGTTTTGTTACCTCAAGATATGACATTTCTGTCTCTTTATATATTGTAATTGTTTTACTGTTTGTATATATATATTTATGCACTTATGTCGATGTATAATTGGTTTGTTTCGTAAATATTAATTGTATTTTTGCGCTGGGTCTTGCCTAGGGAATACTGCTATCGAACGATTACATCCACAGGTCGTGTGAAGAATCAAAGTGTGTAGGATCTTTGGTAGTGTTAACTTTGCCGCGTGGAGCGCGGGCAGAGGGAGTCTGGCTGGAGTAGCGAGTGGAGCAGGTGTGTGGTGTGAAGCTCTCGCGAGTTGCCGCGCTTTCGGGGTTTGGCAGCATGTAATTGCGCTCGACTTGCGATGATAGTTTCTGACAAGGTGTCGCGGACGAGAAGCATTAGCAGGCGCACATCAAGATCCCGTTTCGTCTGGTGACTGTGTCGAGAAGAAGGCGCGCCAACATCCAGCTTCTGCAACTGCGACGGCCGACAATGAGTGACTGTCGCCACATCCTCGATCGACGGCTTCAAACCTTCAATCAACCAACAAGGAAGACTGGAAGCACGTAAAGTCTTAGAACTGTATGGCAGACCTCAGCTTTTCAAACTTTTAAAATTGTTGCATCACAAAATTACAGCTACTTAGCGTGAACCTTTGTTGCTCATTGTCCCAATTGCATTACCAAGCAGGGTCCCTTCCTTTTCCGAAATGAACCCGAGTGTCGTTGAAATTCAAACGCCAGCATAATTCCATTTCAGTGCTTTAATTTCAAAGTTCAGTTAAAGTATTCATAGCTGGCTACAATAGTTAGATTACACAAACACAAATTAAGAGTGCTAGTTTTGTTACCATATTTTAGCTTACCTGTGACTGCAGCTCAGCTTGGTACGTACTAAATTTTACTATTGTTAATTGTTCAGAATCATTTAATTCAAGTTCAAAGTTAAATCTCTTATTTCTAAATTGCGTAGATTCAAGTAGCTTTTGAAATGATTGTTGAGGTA
Source organism: Schistocerca americana (assembly GCF_021461395.2). Taxonomy (NCBI): domain Eukaryota; kingdom Metazoa; phylum Arthropoda; class Insecta; order Orthoptera; family Acrididae; genus Schistocerca; species Schistocerca americana. Next base: position 382,237,866 of record NC_060123.1, on the reverse strand, counting down.
GTCCAAGACTAACCGTATTTTACTGAATTTCGATGTGCTTCAGAAAGTAAGCTCACTATTAACTTCAGTCACTAAATTAACTTTCGATTTTCCGGTTTTGTTAATTCTTTTGCTAAATTAAGTCAGAGTGTAGCGAAATTTATTACTTCTGACAAACTTTCAGTTTTCACACTACACGTGTCAACCTCCAGTTGCCAAGCTTCTAGTGCTAATTATATGTGTAATAACCTTTCTTTTTCAGTTACTATAGTAATTGTTCTTAGGACTGGCGACCGTAATTTCCCCCAAATCTCAAATATCTAATTACCGCTAGTTAATTGTTAACGTAACGGCCGCACATTTACTTTCTTTATTAACTTTACCCCTTTTCAAAATTAATTTCCACCAATTTCATTTGCTTTTTTCCTTTCATTTAGATGTAACCCTTTCCTCCCTCTTTACCGACAGATTAACTTCGGTGACGATTGCTTTTTCCCAAATTTCCATTAGGTACACGCGGTTTAATTTTTCACTGTCATTAAGGTCGATAAGTGAGGGGGAGGTTACACGTGGCGACCTGGTGACAGGACAATCTTCAGATTTGAGGTTGTTCTGGACTCGAATTTTGCATTGTGCAAATCTTGTAACAAAGTACTGGTTACGAAATGCTCGTTACGTCAGCGAGAATATTAGTGTGAGGAATCCTAATTGTTGAGGTAGTCCAAGACTAACCGTATTTTACTGAATTTCGATGTACTTCATTGGCATTTATATTGAAAATTTTTAAAATGAGTGAAGGCAACAATTCCCAAAATTTGGTAGACTTGGATACGGAACAATCGGTCGAACAGTGGGAAACGCGCACCGCGGTACCCATTGTTCAGGGGCAGGCGGCTAGCATGAAAGACGCGACCGCCGAAACGCAACAAAGACCAGAAATGGAATTCCAAACTTTAGAAAATGTTTCGGAATCGGAAGTGAAAATAAAATCTGAACCCCTTGATGACGAATACGCGGGGACAGTTACAGAGGAAGCCGCTACGGAAGTAAAACCGGTAGTTTCCGGGAATTTAGCTGATTTATTGAATGTTTTCACTAACGAAATCAAGAGTCAATCGGCCAAGCAAGAAGATCAGGCTGCCAAGCAAGAAGCTCAGACTGCCAAACGAGAAGCTCAGGCTGCCAAGCAAGATGCTCGGGCTGCCAAGCAAGAAGCTCAGTCTGAAAAATTTGAACGGATGCTAGACGATCAGAACAAAGCTATTAACGTTGTTATCAACAATGTTGGAGTTGTTAACACAAAAGTTGATAAAATCAAAGAAGATATTGTTGTAATTAATACCGAAATCGGTAATCTTAAACAGGAAATGATAGGCGTTCAGGCGGAAATTGCGAGCATAAACACTCGTTTTATTTCCGAAATTAGCAGAATCGAGAAAAGTGTAGGAGAATCAGTTGCTCCGATCATCGAGAATAAGGTGACGGAACAAATTCAATTAGTGAAAAAAGAGGATCAAAAGAAGGTGGTAACTTTAAAGGCTTTAGTATCCGAAGAGGATACCAAAGTGACGAAGCAGGCTAATACCTGTGAAGAGAAAAAGAAGGAAGTGGAAACGCTTGCGACAAGCACTTGCCAAGTAATTACGAGAGTGTCGGAATTAGAAAAGAAACTTGACGAAAAACAGAGCTATGTGCCAATCTATGCACATAGTTCGGAATTGTTGACGAAAGAGGAGCGGTTCGACTCCTTGAAAAAAGGCGGTATACACGCGACGGATTTCATTAAGAATTGTGAAAGAGTTTTACCCAGATCATGGACTGATGAGAGAAAAATTAATGCGATTATTGATGTGTTGGCTGGTGATGCTAAGCGTTGGGGCTTAAACCTCAACATTACGAACCTGACTTTTGACGAATTTAAAAATTTGTTTCTGGCTGAATACTGGTCAGAGCAAAAAGAGCAAAGTGTCTGACGCGAATTTGTCGTATCGAGGCCTTTCGATGCGAATTCGCACGGTTCGATGAAGGAGTTTTGTGAGGGCTGGATCCGCAAGTTGGAATACTTGCGTGATCGCCGCACGGAATCCGAAATAGTCTGGGAACTCTACAAAAAGCTTCCAGATGATACAAAACGCTACGTAGGAAGCAATTACAGGACAACAAATGATTTCGTGGAATGACTGGAAGACGAGGACAATTGGCGCAATAATCGCGGTACTGGTAGAGGCCGTGGTAACAACAACGGGTACCACAGCAACCACAACAATGATAACTATGGGAATAATGCATACCGCAATCTTGGCAGCAATAACAATAATGGTTCGGACCGTAATAACAATCGTTACAATGCAAATAATAACAGGAATGACGGAAACCAGTATCATACTAACGTGATACGGGCTTCACAGAATAGTAATAACGCCAGAGGGTGTGATCAGCCGCCTCAGTAGCATCCGAGGAGCGTATCTGCTGGGACGAGACAGGGAAACCATTAGCCGCGCCGGTGAGGGGCCCACCGGGCGTGGAGAAATTTTGGCGGCCCAATAACAGTAGAAAACCGAGGTGTCGTCGTTATGAAAATTCCGTATGGAATAATCAACGGCGGGAGAGTGTGCCAGTGTTAAGAGAAAGGAGTGCGCCCACAAGTAGTAGATCAACTGTATACACGGCAGTGGAAGGTACATTCACTGTCAGTGAGAACAATTTAAGTAGTGTTCCGGAAATCGATTATAAGGTGCCAGCTGTAATACCCACAGCGGAACTGGAGATTGAGTTTAAGAATGATTCGCAATTGTTGAGAGAAGATCAGATGTCGGATGAAACGTCCGTCATCGAGCGAGGGGATGCAGAGAGGAATGAGGTCTGGTTAAGGCAGTTCGGTCGCTTATACGACGAACTAAGATTTTATAGGGGTCTGTATGGGAGAAGTGTTTATGGGGAGCGCGTGCAGTATTTGCCTCGTCTCGTCCCGCAGGAAGATAGTGTTTGTAAAATGATAGAAAGTTGTGGCCCTAACCGGCAGACTTTACTAGAAATAGTTGATGTTAATGGGGAGCACGAGCAAGATTCGTCGTGTTTCGTCCCGCAGGAGTTAGATGTTGAAATAGTAACGGAAAGTTCTGGCCTTGACCGGCAGACTTTACCGAAAGTTATAGTGGTAGAAGTAGCCGACCCATCCGACGCAAACCTCCAGTTTAAACATGGCGAGAGTATTAAGGAGAAAGATTACGAAAATTTAAGTGATAGCCGGACACAATTGGTAGAAAAGCACATAGATTACAGCGTGTATGAGGTTAGAGTTGACGTTATACGGTCAGACGATAGCAGTGTGGGTTGCGCAGATCTAGAGGAAGTAATTGCAGATACTACTGGGCATATTTCTCCAGGTAGATTGGCAGATGAGATCAATCTGACTAAAGAGGAATCAACGAAGGTGACAATTAGTGAATTGATAACAAAGCAACACTCACTAGTTGACGAGTTACAGGAAAAGGTTTCGGTATTGGAGGCGAAGCTACAGACTAAGCCTCAGGACAGACGTGTTGAAATTAAAACTGTATGTGAACAGAGGCTGAAAATGCCGCCGGGAAAACCGGATTTAGGATCAAAGCTGGATGGTTTTTTCTGGAATGACCTGGATATAGACGAGAATTTACTGTGGGAAAATAATGAAACAGTCGAGGACAAGTGTAGACAGATAGTAGTGTCTGTTAATATGCACGACCTACAACTAAACGTGTTGATTGACACCGGTGCAGAATTGAGTGCTGTACCTGGGAAAATATTTGAGTTACTGAAAGACAGACCTGGCATCGTAGTTATGCCAGTAACAGGAGTGAAAATTATCGGTGCTACTGGGAAGGCCAGTATACCGGTCACAAAAAAGATTTTTGTCAACTTCGAGATATGTGAGGCACGATTTGAACAAGAGTTTGTCGTCGTGCCAGACTTAACTACGAAAGTAATTATCGGGTTAGATTGGCTATTAAAGTACCGTGCGGTGATTAACTGCGAAAGCAAAACTTTGACATGTATGTCACTAGATAAAACAATGGTAGTTGGTTTTGACGAGGCAGGAGACGGTGTGCATAGGCAATACCAGCCTATACACATTGTTAACTGGCCGGATGACATTGACGTAGGAATGAGTTTGAACTGCCGTAACATGAGGAATTTCGGCATTGACAAAAGTGTAGAAAGTGAATTGGAAGAGATAATCAAATTCCCTCCACGGATTAACATTAGTATTGGTGTGAAAAAAGATCGTTTGCGAGAAGTAATGAAGCTAAAAGCCGATGCTCGCATACGTCATCATGACGCTAAAGCGCGTTTTGCTAAGTTTGCAATCGGAGACGTTGTACTTGCAAAAGCTCATGAGAAATCGAGCGAGATAGACCATGAAATCTCTAAATTTAAGTTTGTTTATAATGGACCATATAAAGTCATTGGTATACCTCACACAAATGCTTATTGCTTAGAGTATCCAAGCTCTGGAAAACTATTAGGTATACGGAACATTGTAGACTTGAAATTGTACCAACCTAGGATCGATTAATACCACACAATGGGTAATTCATACAGTATGTAAAATAGAGTATAAGATTTAACGATTTGCTACATTGCCATGCTTTTGACTGACCAAGGTCATTAAAGAAATTGTAGTTAATAAGTAATTAATTTTGATTAATCAATTTAATTTTAATCAATTTAATCATGATCTAATCAACTAAAAAATCCAAGCTGCTAGTTTAAGTTTTCAGCTGAGTCACAGTAGATTAAGGAATGTAAATATGATTTTGTAAATAGCTGTAAGATTTCATAAATATGTGATTTACTAGTCATTGCCGATGTACTTAGACGCTGTTTTAAGTTTCAGGCTAGTACATGAGTTTGATGATGGACAGTGTTGAGTTATCCACTGTGATAGTGTTTGTGGACTCCTTGAGATTACTCGGGAGTGAGTTTTTCCGAAAGAATTCAGTCTAACGGACGTTCTGGAAATGCCATTACACGGGCGAGTGAGATTAAGCGTGCCGCACAGGCGGGCGCAACAATACTGGCGAGGCGGAGCCGCTGTCGGCTCTTGTCCGCTGTCGGCATTCTTTGTACTTGCGAGTACGGAAGGCGGAATTGTTTTTCTTCCTGGACAGCTGAAAGAATTGTACTGTCAATATTCATGGTTTTTTCGATCTGATGAAAATTATTTTCTTGTTTAGCATTAAGTGGACTCTCATGGCAAGAGTATTAATTACGAAAAGGTTATATAAAATGTGTAGTCTATTTAATTATTTATTTGTGTATTTTGATCTACCTGTTTTTATGACCATCCACTCTAATTAATTTTGCAAATAGTATTCCATTTCTTATAAAGTTACGAATTTTAATGATTTTGGAATAGCTAAACCAGTTTCTTTGTTTTCTATGAATTTTGATATGTTGTCAACCTGTTTTATTTTGTGCAAGATGACAGAGTGGAATAAGATTAGGAGGGTCTCCACTCAATTATTATTGTCTAAAAATTGGTTTATGGTTAATTAGACGAATGCTAAATTTTTTTGATGTTTTGAGCATATGCATTTCCACTGTTTCTTTTTTTGGGACATTTTCTGAGTCTGTTTACGTTACACGAACATCCTCAGACAATGTGGGGCACGTGTAACGCCGGAAATGCATATCCTCCTATTTCCATCTATTGTACTATTATTTTTTTTCCTTGTTTTGTTACCTCAAGATATGACATTTCTGTCTCTTTATATATTGTAATTGTTTTACTGTTTGTATATATATATTTATGCACTTATGTCGATGTATAATTGGTTTGTTTCGTAAATATAATTTGTATTTTTACGCTGGGTCTTGCCTAGGGAAAACTGCTATCGAACGATTACATCCATAGGTCGTGTGAAGAATCAGAGTGTGTAGGATTTTTGGTAGTGTTAACTCTGCCGCGTGGAGCGCGGGCAGAGGGAGTCTGGCTGGAGTAGCGAGTGGAGCAGGTGTGTGGTGTGAAGCTCTCGCGAGTTGCCGCGCTTTCGGGGTTTGGCACCATGTAATTGCGCTCGACTTGCGATGATAGTTTCTGACATGGTGTCGCGGACGAGAAGCATTAGCTGGCGCACATCAAGATCCCGTTTCGTCTGGTGACTGTGTCGCGAAGAAGGCGCGCCAACATCCAGCTTCTGCAACTGCGACGGCCGACAATGAGTGACTGTCGCCACATCCTCGATCAACGGCTTTAAACCTTCAATCAGCCAACAAGGAAGACTGGAAGCACGTAAAGTTTTAGAACTGTATGGCAGACCTCAGCTTTTCAAACTTTTAAAATTGTTGCATCACAAAATTACAGCTACTTAGCGTGAACATTTGTTGCTCATTGTCCCAATTGCATTACCAAGCAGGGTCCCTTCCTTTTCCGAAATGAACCCGAGTGTCGTTGAAATTCAAACGCCAGCATAATTCCATTTCAGTGCTTTAATTTCAAAGTTCAGTTAAAGTATTCATAGCTGGCTACAATAGTTAGATTACACAAACACAAATTAAGAGTGCTAGTTTTGTTACCATATTTTAGCTTACCTGTGACTGCAGCTCAGCTTGGTACGTACTAAATTTTACTATTGTTAATTGTTCAGAATCATTTAATTCAAGTTCAAAGTTAAATCTCTTATTTCTAAATTGCGTAGATTCAAGTAGCTTTTGAAATGATTGTTGAGGTAGTCCAAGACTAACCGTATTTTACTGAATTTCGATGTGCTTCAGAAAGTAAGCTCACTATTAACTTCAGTCACTAAATTAACTTTCGATTTTCCGGTTTTGTTAATTCTTTTGCTAAATTAAGTCAGAGTGTAGCGAAATTTATTACTTCTGACAAACTTTCAGTTTTCACACTACACGTGTCAACCTCCAGTTGCCAAGCTTCTAGTGCTAATTATATGTGTAATAACCTTTCTTTTTCAGTTACTATAGTAATTGTCCTTAGGACTGGCGACCGTAATTTCCCCCAAATCTCAAATATCTAATTACCGCTTGTTAATTGTTAACGTAACGGCCGCACATTTACTTTCTTTATTAACTTTACCCCTTTTCAAAATTAATTTCCACCAATTTCATTTGCTTTTTTCCTTTCATTTAGATGTAACCCTTTCCTCCCTCTTTACCGACAGATTAACTTCGGTGACGATTGCTTTTTCCCAAATTTCCATTAGATACACGCGGTTTAATTTTTATTGAAATTACACTCAAAGGTGCGTATAATCTTCCTCTGAATGGTGGGCAAAAGCATGTAACCCTACGACGTCGCCCTCAGACTCGACGACGCTTCAAATGGTGACGTGCGGACACTTGCGAAAAAAAAGGACACGGCTCAAATGTTCAAGTGATGGGTAAGGTGGGTTAACGACGCCTCATTGGTAGCAAATTTCACCAAAATTCTGCTTAATGCCATCGTGGACTTGCCACACGGTCAGAAGGCCGTCACACCCCGTATTACTCACTTTTCAACCCTTCTTTTGAAGCTTCTGCAGTGGAATCAGAACTGTGATGCCCAGCCTTGAAATCACTGGGTTGTCGTTGTTGATAATTCTTCCGGATTATATGGCCGTGGTCCATGGAATTCTTCTATTCCCAACGTTTCGTCAAATACTACGTTGGACATCCTCAGAGGTATGGCTGGTCCTGCTGAGTCCTGCTGACAGTCGGGACAGAGCACAGAGAGGCAGTAGGGGGCCTATAGGGAAACAAATTCCTTTCAACGTTAATGTATATGTGAAGATTTAAATGTTAGCATTCTCTACTGTTTTTTAGGATCTGTCGGCAGGACTCAGCAGGACCAGCCATTCTTCTGAGGATGTCCAACGTAGTAGTGGACGAAACGTTAGGAATAGAAGAATTCCATGGACCACGGCCATATAACCCGGAAGAATTATCAACAACAGTACCATCCGGTCGTGAAAGCCTTCATTGTATAATTACTGGGTTTTCCTTTAGTAGGCGAGGGAAACGTCCAGACACACCACCACTCAAAATCGGCACGACAAGGTCGCAGGGTTGGCGTCAATGAATCCACCCTTATCCCTTGGGAGTTGATTATCACGTATTTCGCAGTGCGAAGGCCGCATAACCATCGAATGTGATCGCACATGGAACATGATGGCACCCGCTTGGTGCGCAGCGTGACCGCAGGACAGTTCATAACCATTCGACGAAATCTTAACGTTTTCCAAAGCAGCTATGGGTGATTATTCTTTACCAGAGGTCCTATTTTGTATCTTCTTGTGGCGTGATCGTCCGGGGATGTGACATAGACACATGCGTGAATAAAACGGCAAAGACCTCCTACTTCGGCAAAGTCCTTGACGTCACCCGGCCACCTCCATTGCGAATTTTAAAAATAAGCCCGTACAGACAGAACCTGTTACGACGTCGTAGGCGCTTGCAGCCCGGCAGACCCTTTGACCCTCTCCAGCTCCGGATTGGCTACCATCCTGTGCAAAAGCAACATTTTAGCGGCGAAAGAGCAGCAGCGTTGCCAGCCTTCAGGCGCCAGGCACTCTTGCCACGCTTCTGTCTGTAACGGTGCATTTTTAAAATTCTCAATATATGTGCGTGGGAAAGAGGCAGAGAGGGAGCGGAACAGGGCACAGAGAGGCAGTAGGCGGTCTATAGGGAAACAAAATCCTTTCAACGTTAATGTATATGTGAAGATTTAAATGTTAGCATTCTCTATTGTTTTTTTGGATCTGTATCCCGAAAACTAGAGATTACATTGACGACGTGGTTCCTCATACACTGAATTGTTTGAGGAACTGCTTCTCCCATTACATATGAGGCTATCTTGCATGGGTACAGCTGATCTTTACTTTATACATAAGATCTGTGATAAATAGAATGTACCGTCGAAAACACATCTCTCTCAACAACACATTGTATCTGAAACTATTTGGTGATAACAACAAGACGCGTTACCGCTGTGTTACTGTTTGGTGAAATTTTCATCGGTGTTCCCTTGTGTTTCAGTCGCTTGAATCACAAAGATCCAGTCTTTCACATATGTTGCGCAAGGTCTAATGAGTAATGCATCTTCCACATCTTCAGAGTAGGCTTCCTTGTTGCTGGTAGTGATTTCTTTGTGTGAAACGACAGAGATGTAGTAGGAATGGTTCTGTGACGGAGGGAAAGGCAGAGGGTGGAAAAAGAGGCGAAAACAATGTCTCCTTGCGACTAGCAACCCGTCTATTACTAATAAAGCCCTAACTTTGTGAGACTGCAAATGACACATTGGCTATCTGATATTACAATCCACCATATACTGTGAAGTGCAAATAATGTGGACGAAAACTATTTTTCACCAATAAGTCCTTTTTAATAAATACCAACTCAATAACATGTTTTAGCGTATTTGACGTGTTCTGCATCGTATGAGATATGTGTACTGTTGCAGGTAGACTTTATCAGCAGACGAGACGTTGGTAATTTTATCACACTTCACGCAAGCACACCCTCACAAGGATGTTATCGAAACAGACTCTGACCATGAAAGACTACACTCTTATATATTTAACATTTCTCTCACAATGGCATAACACGTCGCAGAGCTATAATGATGTGACATTTTCTTTAATCAGGGTTTTCCAGTTCGGTTGTTGATAAGAAGAGACTTCGGAGTAAATAGAATCAGATTACTTCTCCGTTTCTTTCTCTTGCGTTGAGGCCTTCTATGGATCAGGTCTCAATTTCAATTCTTAATCCGTAGTGGTTCTTTCTGTTTCTTTCAGTATTTCTTCACTGTAACGCTAGGTTTCTTTTTTTTCTGCCTTCGGACCACTTTGTACCATTTTTCTCCTCGGAATGGTTTCAGTTTTAGTACCTTTCTCTAAAATCTCTCTTTCCAGTATTTCTTCTTCTCTTACACTATTCCTTCCCAAGTGTTTCGTAGCCTTTTGGATTTAGAATTTCAGCGTTTCGTCATAATTTCCAGAATGCTGCATCTCTTTGAGCATTTAAAATTTTTCCCATTATTTTTGTTTCTGATGTTTCTGATTTGTCAAGCTTTCAGCACTTGAGAATTGCTAGCACAGAGACATTCTTGTTACCGTACTGTGTTGATGTGTTTAATTTTAAGTTTAGATAAGTAGTTTTTACTGTAGGTAACCTTAACTTTCCAATCTTGTGTACCCCTTCCTCTGAAACAGATATTTTTAAACCATTTTCTTGAACATTATCCTCTAAAATTTTTAATATCATTAGCGTTTCTGTTTGCACAGTATCTATTATTAAATATTTGGGAGCAATTTACATAATTGCTGTCAGTTCTGCTTCCTCCGCGGAGATTCTTCTTCCAGAAGGTTGGCATGCACTGCTGCATCTGTCAGTTTACCAGCAAGTACGGCAAAATCATCCACATACGCTAAGCAGCTTATTGCATCACCATAGTACGAGTGGCAATATTTGGATACTTTCGGTTTTTCTTTCCCAATTCTTAAAGTTTTCCTCACGACGGAGCTGAAAGGAAGTGGAGATACCTTGCCCATAAATTTTCATTTTAAGATTGTGTCTGTTCAAGATTGGTAGATCAAATTTAACTCCAAATTCCTGGATTGCTTTCTCTCGGGTTTCTCCAAAAAGTGAGTCTAAAGCTTATTTGAAAACCAGTAAATGCTACAACTTGAAATCTGTGTGTGTGTGTGTGTGTGTGTGTGTGTGTGTGTGTGTGTGTGTGTGTGTGTGTGTGCGTTTCGAAAAGAAAAGAAGCCTCGACTGTAATCATACAAAATGAGAAATAGGCCCTCATATTTTGAATATATCTGTAAAAAGAAAATAAGTAATGGCCAGAGAATAAAGTGAGCAGTACGATATCACTCGAAAAGGTATACAAAAGAATCGAACAGGACTCACTTTCGTAAATTAACGGTAATGGAAAAATTGACGCCTGCAAGTCAAGATATGGCACATAGTACATGAATGAATTACCTGTGAAAATGTGTTAGCCTTCTGCTTGTACAGTCGTTCTGTGCAAGTGGTCTGTCTCTCCAGCTCCGTATAGATACATACGGCATGCAGAAAATTTTTCACCAATAGAATGATCTTTCAACAAAATAGTATCGTACATATTATTATAAAGTTCAGCAAGGCAGTACAATCACAATTCTCATAAGAGTACGCAGCAACCATCACACGTAGGAAACCTTATCTATTTCCTGTAATCTAACTAGCATTCTTAGCGGTACCTAATTCAATTCTCGTGACCTAACTAGATAGTTTGGAATCTATAATTATTATTGTTGGCCTCATCCGTGGCTCAGTAGCAGTCAATTTAATCATCGGAATAACTGACTTCAGCAGCTACCTTACATGATTGAAAACACTAAGATGGTAGCCGGGCAGCATTGTATAGACAGATCGATCATAGACTACTGGCCATTAAAATTGCTACACCCCGAAGATGACGTGCTACAGACGTGAAATTTAACCGACAGGAAGAAGATGCTGTGATATGCAAAATGATTAGCTTTTCAGAGCATTCACACAAGGCTAGCGCCGGTGGGGAAACCCACAACATGCTGACATGAAGAAAGTTTCCAACCCATTTCTCATACACAAACAGCAGTTAACCGGCGTTACCTGGTGAAACGTTGTTGTTATGCCTCGTATAAGGAGGAGAAATGCGTACCATCACGTTTCCGACTTTGATAAAGGTCGGATTGTAGCCTATCGCGATTGCGGTTTACGGTATCGCGACATTGCTACTCGCGTTGGACGAGATCCAATGACTGTTAACAGAATATAGAATCGGTGGGTTCAGGAGGGTAATACGAAACGCCGTGCTGGATCCCAACGGCCTCGTATCACTTGCAGTCGAGATGACAGGCATCTTATCCGCACGGCTGTAACGGATCCTGCAGCCACGTCTCGATCCCTGAGTCAACAGATGGGGACGTTTGCAAGACAACAACCATGTGCACGAACAGTTCGACGACGTTTGCAGCAGCATGGACTATCAGCTCGGAGACCATGACCATGACCAGGAGCGCCAACGATGGTGTACTCAACGACGAACCTGGGTGCACGAATAGCAAAACGTCATTTTTTCGGATGAATCCAGGTTCTGTTTACAGCATCATGATGGTCGTATCCGGATTTGGCGAAATCGCGGTGAACGCACATTGGAAGCGTGTATTCGTCATCTTCATACTGGCGTATCACCAGCGTGATGGTATGGGGTGCCATTTGTTACACGTCTCGTTCCTCTTGTTCGTATTGACGGCCCTTTAAACAGTGAACGTTACATTTCAGATGTTTTACGACCCGTGGCTCTACCCTTCATTCGATCCCTGCGAAACCCTACATTTCAGCAGGATAATGCACGACCGTGTGTTGCAGGTCCTTTACTGGCCTTTCTGGATACAGAAAATGTTCGACTGCTATCCTGGCCAGCACATCCTCCAGATCTCTCACCAACTGAAAACCTCTGGTCAATGGCGGCCAAGCGACTGGCTCGTCACAATACGTCAGTCACTACTCTTGATGAACTGTGGTATCGTGTTGAAGCTGCATGGGCAGCTGTACCTGTACACGCCATCCAAGCTCTGTTTGAATCAACGCCCAGGCGTATCAAGGCCGTTATTACGGCCAGAGGTTGTTGTTCTGGGTACTGATTCTTCAGGATCTATCCACCCAAATTGCGTGGAAATGTAAACACATGTCAGTTCTAGTATAATATATTTGCCCAATGAATACCCGTTTATCATCTGCATTTCTTCTTGGCGTAGCAATTTTAATGGCTAGTAGTGTATATACGGAATGAAGGGTCTTTTGTTGAAATGAAACCCTATGAAATGAGTGCAAGCAAGACCATATTGTCAAAAGCATACAGATACTTCATTTTCAATCTACGATTCCAAGTAATACGTTCACAAGCAGACGTAATATCATTCATGAAAGACAAAGTTGAGGCAAATCTCTGAGAAAATTTGTGTTTACACTTCAGGGGAGGTAACACCTTGAAAAGATCGTAACACAGATCGAAATATGCTGTATGTAATGCACTAACTAGCTTCCAAAACGTTTTGTAATCGCAACCTATCTGCTCCTGCTTCACAGTGCTGTATCATGTAATCGGTCATACACGCGGATTGTTACCCGTAAACATAACCATGCTAATCTCATTCGCAAATCTAAACTTCGTCATAGGAAATAAATTGGATTCACCTTACTTGAATCACTGTACGTTGTAATGTCTACCCTACAGTGTGGATCTCCATCAAACAAAGGTAACTTAACCCAGCGCTGCCGCGAATTTACCTCGTCAACTCACGAGTAGAACACTACAAGCGACACAACAAGATTTCCCAGAAACTTCGCTCAATGGAAGAGAGGTCGAAACAAACAAAAACGTGTCCCCACTTATCAGTAGACACTTTGACCGTCGTTATCCCATACTTGTCCTACTATGGACGGTCAAAGTCTTGGACCTAATTTAGGTGCCTTTTAACGAGCAACAGTCTCAGCAGGCAATGTGACACAGTTGCTAATGTTGTGGCATCTCGCTTTTGCGGCTAGTAATCGAAGCCCGATTATTGTTTTTATTTACTTTTTTATTTATCTACCTACGTCTGTAGAAAGTTACTACACGTTTGTCACATCAAGTTAGAGAATACCAGGTCTTTATCTTAAGTGTAAAATTATAACTGCGTCTCCCAGTAAGTGTAATACATTTAGTAAGTAGTCTATGTGTGTAATGTGTGTTATGGGTCACAAAATTTTTAGATTCTCATATTCTTATGTTTCATTATTTCTTCAACTCTAATATACACTCCTGGAAATTGAAATAAGAACACCGTGAATTCATTGTCCCAGGAAGGGGAAACTTTATTGACACATTCCTGGGGTCAGATACATCACATGATCACACTGACAGAACCACAGGCACATAGACACAGGCAACAGAGCATGCACAATGTCGGCACTAGTACAGTGTATATCCACCTTTCGCAGCAATGCAGGCTGCTATTCTCCCATGGAGACGATCGTAGAGATGCTGGATGTAGTGCTGTGGAACGGCTTGCCATGCCATTTCCACCTGGCGCCTCAGTTGGACCAGCGTTCGTGCTGGACGTGCAGACCGCGTGAGACGACGCTTCATCCAGTCCCAAACATGCTCAATGGGGGACAGATCCGGAGATCTTGCTGGCCAGGGTAGTTGACTTACACCTTCTAGAGCACTTTGGGTGGCACGGGATACATGCGGACGTGCATTGTCCTGTTAGAACAGCAAGTTCCCTTGCCGGTCTAGGAATGGTAGAACGATGGGTTCGATGACGGTTTGGATGTACCGTGCACTATTCAGTGTCCCCTCGACGATCACCAGTGGTGTACGGCCAGTGTAGGAGATCGCTCCCCACACCATGATGCCGGGTGTTGGCCCTGTGTGCCTCGGTCGTATGCAGTCCTGATTGTGGCGCTCACCTGCACGGCGCCAAACACGCATACGACCATCATTGGCACCAAGGCAGAAGCGACTCTCATCGCTGAAGACGACACGTCTCCATTAGTCCCTCCATTCACGCCTGTCGCGACACCACTGGAGGCGGGCTGCACGATGTTGGGGCGTGAGCGGAAGACCGCCTAACGATGTGCGGGACCGTAGCCCAGCTTCATGGAGACGGTTGCGAATGGTCCTCGCCGATACCCCAGGAGCAACAGTGTCCCTAATTTGCTGGGAAGTGGCGGTGCGGTCCCCTACGGCACTGCGTAGGATCCTACGGTCTTGGCGTGCATCCGTGCGTCGCTGCGGTCCGGTCCCAGGTCGACGGGCACGTGCACCTTCCGCCGACCACTGGCGACAACATCGATGTACTGTGGAGACCTCACGCCCCACGTGTTGAGCAATTCGGCGGTACGTCCACCCGGCCTCCCGCATGCCCACTATACGCCCTCGCTCAAAGTCCGTCAACTGCACATACGGTTCACGTCCACGCTGTCGCGGCATGCTACCAGTGTTAAAGACTGCGATGGAGCTCCGTATGCCACGGCAAATTGGCTGACACTGACGGCGGCGGTGCACAAATGCTGCGCAGCTAGCGCCATTCGACGGCCAACACCGCGGTTCCTGGTGAGTCTGCTGTGCCGTGCGTGTGATCATTGCTTGTACAGCCCTCTCGCAGTGTCCGGAGCAAGTATGGTGGGTCTGACACACCGGTGTCAATGTGTTCTTTTTTCCATTTCCAGGAGTGTATATTCGTATTTCTCTTTTTTTCTGTGTTTTGTTTATTCTTCAGGATGAATTTTTGCATTCCTTTGGATGACACCGATTGTAGGAACATCAGAGAAACAGAAATTGCGGACACTACGAGCCATAGTGACAATACTTCGCATGATATCATTCAGGAATGAAACATCGTTACCATTGCTAATGAGTTCACGCATTGGCAATAATTTCGCAGCAAACCATGCATAATGGATCACTTGTCCAAAAATTACAGATTAGAGTTGTTTGTGAATCAAGATACACTACAAGAATATCTCCTAAAATAATTTCAAATACTTTTCTCATTTATTTATTTATTGTTTTATTTTATTCAGTCGACTTGCAGTTAGTAGACAAACAAGGACAAAATTATATCAGTGCACAACCGGAAAACATGCTTGTAGTAACATTCTACGACCATAGGTAGGCAAATGAAGACGGAAAAAAAATAGGTTTTGAAAACTGGACGCGAGAGCGTGAAACCGCTAAGCCACTGACTGTGCCACCGCTTCAGTTGAACTATTTACTCGATAAGGGGCACATACAATACCTAGAAAATTTTTACCGTCCTTATCTCGGAAACTGTCGAGTACGTACGGATAAGCCGACTCTTCTGCAGAGTAATGTTTCTCGGAAATTGCGTTTTGACACCAGCCGCGTTCTGCTCGTCAGAACAGGCACTCGACCGGATCGGTATGGAAGAAGTACTGGAGCTGTGTAGTAGTAATGTCTGCTTTTCATCTAACGAGGATTCATCTGGCTTGGAAAGCGCTCGGCGATTTAATTTGAGCGTGAGAAAAGCAAGTCGTCAGAGACTTCATAGTGACACAGTGACTAAAGAAAGAGATTGCTAAATAGTGCCGATAGTCGAACTCGTTAGTGCGAGGTCTCATACTTCAAAATGAGATATGTTTTGCGATTCAAGAAAGATTAAGTATTAAATTATACTGTGACAAAACGGAAGTGCTGAGAATCAGCCACAATTCAATGTATATCTTTCTTTTCATGTATTTTACTGAGGTACTTTGCAGAAATCATGGTGAGCAGATTTGTAATAAAAACGCAGTACTATGAGTCTGGTCATATAAAAATTACATTCTCCGTCTTAAAAAGAAGAAGACGGTGGTGTAGAGCAAGTAATTAACCAGTCTCTACGACAACTTTCAAAGTCATTAGCTCTGAAGTAAGACAGTGAAATGTGGACTGGAGTGCGGTAACATTAGTTAAATATAAAAATTACCTTACGGAGGCCAGCTGTTCAGACTGAATAGTTCGTGGGGGTACACCGTAACTGCGTTCTACTGTGTACATTAAATGTTTCACGACAGAGCTGAAAAATGCTTTACTTTCTCTTCAGTTACCAGAAGAAAGGGGGTACCCCAAGGCAAACGATTAAGCTTGGCATGCTCCAATACTATACCTCGTACCGGAAAACCATTCATTATTATTTAAACGGCACTGCGAGTGAACGAAATTTCCTTTACGATCAGGAGATATACTTTTGGAGCATTCATTCATCATATATCGAACATCGGCGATGGTAGGAGTAGCAGGGTTTACTAGCCAGGTTCTGTGCTGCAGTGACTGGTCAGATGCTTAACGGCTGGAAGTGTCTAAAGACCACGATAGAACAACAGAACGTTGTCATCTGAATACGTTTAGCAGGAGTCTGAAGCGATAACCAACATTTGAAATAGTGATTCGTTAGATGTTTAACAGCCAGAAGTATCTAAAGTCCACAACCGAACATTCTAACAGCGTATTGTCATCCGAATACGTTTAGCGTAAGTTTGAAGTAGCAACCGATATCAGAAACAGAACTTGAACGAAGTCTGTCCGCAAGAGGACCACTAATCACTATGACCATGCACCTGACTCTCTGTCTGCTGGAAAGATCTTCTATGGATCTGTTTACCTCATGTACTGTATTTACTTGCGTGTAACAAGCCACTCTCGTGTGTGTTTCCAGATCAGGTAGAAACAGAGGTTCTGTGCAACGTATTACTAGAAACTGAACCGTTGTACTCTGTGGTATTACCAGACTATTGTAACTTGTGCTTTGCAGTCTCCATGGTAAATATAGTGCACCGAGGGGGTTTCTAAATGAAGTATTTTCAGAGCAAGGTTCTTTCATAGCTGTGGGTAAATTGTAAGAATAACCTCCAAAAAAAGAAAATTACTCCTTCACATTTGATATGTTGATGAAACATACGGAGCACTCAACTCGAAACTGACAACTTTTTTAGTCATAAAAACGGTGATATTGTTGTTTCAGGTATATGCAGGCATTTACAAGCAGCTAAGAAATATGTGGGTCTGCCACAGAAGTGCTTCTGCAGCTGGGCACAGCAGTAGCGCTGATTTACCACTTTGCAAGTTGGTGTTCTACTGACAGAGGTGAACCAGACTGCTACATGCTGTAGTGACAGACGGCATTTCTACAGCGAATTACGTATGTGGGATGCTAGTTCAAGTCATACGACACTTGGCAGGAGACAGTAGAAATGCACGCAGCTGAGCTGATTAGCAGAAGTCCTTCGGCGCGGAACGTTCCAACGGCGCAGTCTCCACGCCAGTCATCTGTCGAATGTGTAGCCTCCTCGAGTAGAATCATCGATTACGTGAGGCCGCTGATCTGCGAGCAGTCAGCTGTGCCTGATGGTTCCAGGCCGAGGTGAAGCCGCCCCCTCTGTACCGTTGCCTGACTCTCCAGCCAGTCTCCGATGGCCCTCGATTCAACTCGGGGTGGCTGTACGTTACTTCCAGCCACCTAAGGCCGCGTCCGGTGCACGCTAGACGGCCGCCCGGCCTCGGTATGCCATGAAGCGCACCAGACGTGAATCAGCAAGGAGACTGCCTCCGCTGCCGTAGCCTACGGTCAGTATATGAGTCGCAGCCGCCAGCGTACTACACAGAAGGGTAGAATAGTAATGTAACGAATATCATTGTTGAGTAAGCGTTGTTGACTTTGTGCTTGCCGCGGTACTGGAGACTGCATCCCACAATTTCCCGCACACGCAACCATTCTGCTGTCAGCAGTGGCTAACTTACAACCTTTGCTCCAGCCAGCTGTAAAATTATTTTGTACTTAAACTACGACATCAGTGGTCAGTAGCTGTTGACCCACCGCATAGAAAGTTGAGTTAGTTGGTTAGCAGCTCTCGTCCAAGCAGCAGCAGTTCAGAGTTATACATTCCGTTCATGAGTTTCAACCGCTACTAATAAGAAGTGACATATAGTTTTATTTACTGTATGTATTTCAGTTTAAAATCTTAAATATCTTACGTATTTGTATTTCTAGTAGCTGGAGTTTCG
Organism: Schistocerca americana; assembly: GCF_021461395.2. Lineage (NCBI taxonomy): Eukaryota > Metazoa > Arthropoda > Insecta > Orthoptera > Acrididae > Schistocerca > Schistocerca americana. The sequence goes on along the minus strand of NC_060123.1, from coordinate 382,219,331 downwards.
CGTTTTAATTACTCTGTAACGTATATTTTCGCCGTTTGTTTTGCACCTGGCCTTTGTTTTCGCGTGAGGAGCCATCTACAACAGCAAAACGCGTTAATTGGTCAGCAGCTCCCTTCCAGAAAGCAGAAGTTCAGAGCACAGCATTTCGCTTTTGAATTTGTGAAATTGTGGGTTTTAATCACAGTTTATTAAACAGTTCCATCAACTTTAGTGTGGATAGGAGCTGTGACTTCTGTGTTCAGATGCGAGCTGCATTGGTGACCCTTCGCTCGCACCTCCATGTGGTGCTCGCTTCAGTTACGTAGCTTGAGCCAGTTGCCAATGTAATAGCGATGGGGGCTGGACATGGGGCGTGATGATGCAAGGTACGGACAGCACGTTCCAAGTGTCTCCCAACCAATTACTGTGCCCACCTCAGGTGATACCCACATTAAGGATGACCCTTCATTCGTGGGCCAGTCGGAGGTTGTTTCAAGATATGACAGGCAGTGAAAGACTTTCTGGGCACTGATCGCAGGGCCTCCGTGGTTCGTCTGACGAACATGTTTTAGGCGATGTCACTGACTGACAAAGACCTCATTTACTGGCGCTGTTCCAGAGGAAGCGTCTCGGCCTCCAAGATCTATGCCTTAACAAAATGTGGTGGTTTTACTTGTAGTTGGGAGATCCAATGTCAGGTTCATAATGAGGCCTCTCAGGGAAACTGCTGTCAATTAGGGGAAGATATAATGTCAGCAGTCAGTGTACATACCAGAAGCAGTCGTTCTAGATGTGGAACAAGTGCTACTGGATACCATGAGCAGTACAGGGTGCAGCCAAATGTAGCTGGTGGCTTATATCGGTGCTAACTATATCCATTGCACTGGAACAGAAGGCATTCTCTCTGTTTCAAGAGGCTAGCTGAAGTGGTAAATAGTACCAGTCTTACATGTGAGATAAAGACAAAACTCACCATCCGCAGCATCGTCCATAGAACCAGCTGAGGACTTCTGGTACAGAGCCGAGTGGAGGATCTAAATCAGACGCTTAGATTGTTCTGCGACGATGTAGGTTCCAGATTTCTCGACTTGCACCATAGGGTGATGGTTTTTGGATTTCGCATAATAGGTCATATGTCCACCACTCGCACGAGCTGGCTACAAGGTCAATGAGGGCTCTTTGCGAAGGAATTGGGGGCTTTTTAGGTTAGAGCTTCCTCAAAAGTACAGAAAGGATCTCAGTTTCAAAGGGTGGTGGATGAACGTGGGAAGAGTTGACATAGCAACATCAGTATTATTGTTGTAAACTGTCGTTGCGGTGTTTGGACAGAACCAGAGCTCCAAGTGCTAACAGAAAGCACAGAGACTCAAATCGTTGTAGGTACCGAAAGCTGGCTACATATGTTGATAAGTACAGCCACAATTTTTACAATGGACCTAACAGTGTTTCGAAAGAATAGATTAAATACAGTTGGTGGAGGCGACTTTGTTGCTGTTAGAAGCAGTGTATCTTGTAGTGAAATTGAAGTAAACAGTTCCTGTGGTTTACTGTGCGTTGAGGCTATACTTGCCAAACGGCATAAATTAATAATTGGTTCCCTTTACTGACCGCCTGACTCAGATGATGCAGTTGCTGGACAGTTCAAAGACAAAGTGAGTCTCATCACAAATAGATACACCACTGATACAATTATAAGTGGAACTGACTTCACAATACTTTCGATTGGGTGACGAAAATACCTATTCAAAGCCTGTGGTAGGTATAAAACATCGTCAGAAATTGTACTAAATGCTTTCTCCGAAAACAATGTTGAGCAATTGCTTCAAGAGCCCAGTCGAAGTGCAAATAGTTACGAAAACATACGTGACATCTCAGGACATAGTAATAGTTAAGAGATAGGGAGCATCATAACGGATGAATGAATTACTGTCCAAAAGATCGTTGTAGCGACACTAACCACCCCAACATTCAAACCGACCATAATTCATCCCAAAATGTATCTATTTCAAAAATCAGATAAAAATTCGCTTTCCGCTTTACTAAGGACAACTCTGTCCCACGTAACAACGTTAGTGTAGACGAGATGTGGCTTGAATTCAAAGAAACGATATCTGAGGTAACTGAGAGATTTTTACCGAATAAATTAATAAAAGTAGGTTCTGATTCCGCATGACGCACAAATCAGGTCGGAACAATGATGCAAAGGCAACGAAAAAAGCGTGCCAAATTTAAAAGATCATATAACACCCCAGATTGACGATGTTCTATTAAAGAAATGTTTTTAACAGTTTCGACGGTGAAACTCTGTCTTGAAACCTGACAGCCCTCAAGATACAGCACAGGAAAAAGTAGCAGAAAAGTAGGCCCAATTTAACACACAACCAGTCCTCAACCTTAAACTCCAGGTGCACTCCAGATGTGGCAGGGATGGCACCTACGTTTCCAGTGCCTCCAGCATTGGATCACATAACTGGCGCCACAGGACGTGGTATCGTCACCATCACTGATGAGTCAGTGACTTATGTAGCAGCACTCACGATGACGCTGTCCGTCTGGGCACAACAGACAAACATTTCTGTACCAGAACGAGTCTCTGTGGAGTGACACAGAGCCGATCAGTCATCTTGGCTAGTGGCAGAACATCGTTCAACGACATAGATACCGCCAAACACTGCAGGCGCCACCTATTGTTATCGATTCTCTTACCACACCAGCCGAGGCCCTTGTGCTAGAGACGAGAGACTCAATGTTATCTTCCGACATGACGTGCCACACAAGAAAACAGCATTCACCAACACGCTGAACGCGACACCGCAGAACCGTCGCAATACGGAATCTATCACTCGCAGGAGGAAGATGAACTGATACTGCAGGACGCCGACAAAGAGGCTGACACCAGTGCCACCGACTCACCCAAAAAGAATGGACGGTGGGACAGACGGCGTCCACTGCCAGCCCTCTGCAACAAACAGCGATCAGCAGGAAGGTTCCGGTGAATTCTGTGGAGCTGCTCAGTCCCTTCATGTCAATAACTGCAACCTTATGAAATAAAAACAGTCTTCAACGCCCACATTCTGGGTTGAGGACGTCGAGATCTGGCGGGACCCCAATAGAGGTACTGCTGAAGTTCCACTAGAACCATCCATTCTGAAGAAGACAGGAAGGGCCACTGTCGGCAGGGTGTGACGTCCTCGCTATGTCTGCTCCTCCACCATCACTGTGGATGACCACTGCACAGACAGGCTTATCATTGGGGCTTGATGAATAACAACATGGTTAGCTCTCCTGCCTAGGTCCAGTTCTGGGGACAAACATCGTGAACCATAGGAGTCGACTTCGTAATCGGACAAAAGTGTGAATCAATGCACTATCGGACATTTATGGTTACACAACGTATGTAAATCCTGGTCCCACAGACACCAGAATGACGATTTTATTGTATGACAGGACTGTAGCCATATACATCATGTATCTTTCCTCCACTCGAGGAATGGTCGTCATGATACTCGACACCTGACTCATTAGTGTTTATCAAGTATCAGGCATCACTAAATACACTAAAGGGCCAAACATACTGGTATAGGTACGCATATTAAACTGCAGAGATGTCAAGATTTAATGAATTTGAATGTGCTGTTGAAGTAGGCGCACTTGCGATGGGACACAGCATCTCCGAGGTAGCAATGAAGCGCTGATTTTCCCATACGAACATTTCACGAGTGTACCGTGAATATCCGGAATCCGGTAAAACATCAAATATCCGGCAACGCTGCGGCGGAAAAAGATCCTGCACGAAATGGACCAACGACGACTGAAGAGAATCGTTCAGTGTTCCAGAAGTGCAGCCTTTCCACAAATTTCTGCAGATTTCAATGCTGGGCCATTCAACGAAACATATTCGATATGGGTTTTCGGAGCCGAAGGCCCACTCGTGTACCCCTCATGACTGCACGACATGAAGCTTCATACTTCGCCTGGGCACATCAACACCAACATTGGACTGTTGATGAATGGAAACATGTTGCCTGATCGGACGAGTCTCGATTCAAATTGCATCGAGACGAAGGATATGTACGGGTATGGAGACAACCTCATGAATCCATTAAGCCTGCGCGTCAGTAGGGGACTCTTCAAGCTGGTAGAGACCTCTGAATGGTGTGGGACGTGAGCAGTTGGAGTGATATGGGGCCCCTGAGACGTCTGGATTCTACTGTGACAGGTGACACATACGAAAACATTTTGTCTGATTACCTGCATCCATTAATATTCATTGTACATTCCGACAGACTTGGGCAATTCCAGAATTGCTACAGAGTGGCTCCAGGAACACTCTTCTGAGTTTAAACTCTTCCGCTGACCACCAAATCCCCCAGACTTCAACATTGTTGAATACATCTGAGACGTCTTGCAACGTGGTGTCCATAAGAGATCTCCACTGCTCCTACTCTTACTGATATATAGACAGCTCTACGGGATTCATGGTGTCAGCTCCCTCCCGCACTTCTTCAGATATTAGTCGAGTCCATGTCACATCGCATTGCGACACTTCGCGTGCTTGAGGGGGCTGTACACTATATTACGCAGGCGTTCCAGTTTCTTAGGCTCCTCAATGTATCATGACTGTGTGAGGTTCTACTCAGCGAATATTGTCCCACTTTCGCCTGGAAGGTATGAACACAACGTCATTGTTGGTGATTTTAAGTGTGTCCTTCATCCCAATTTCCAATCTTACACTACACGCCTTGTGCAGAGGTAAGGTGACTCACGATCTTCACTTGCATGTCTCATGTGGAGAGTACACAGTAACAACTCTGGACCCACATCTTACCAGTAATTTGGCGAACCGACAGCCGGCTCTCACAAGGTCTTACACTAGCAGTGGGGGCATCTGTATGATCCATTTCAACCCAACAAGTCTTGCGTAGTAAAGGTGTTTGGAAGATGAAGGTAACTTACCTCCAGGCCCTGGGCTGGTGTCAGCAAGTCACTACAACGTGGCCCAACTGTGATCGACGTCACTGTCGATAACCCTCGGCTTTGGGGTATTGATTCCTCCACACCAAATCAGCAATCCGCAAGACACGTATGCGGTTTGGTAAGGACATAGGTGCGTGGCACCGGAGGAGCCTAGACTTTTACTATGTACTGATGAAGGATCTCGATGTTCTACCACCAACAGACAACGAGAGCGACACCGAATTTGGACTAACATACTATCATTCCACATCTACATCTACATCCATACTCCGCAAGCCACCTGACGGTGTGTGGCGGAGGGTAGCTTGAGTACCTCTATCGGTTCTCCCTTCTATTCCAGACTCGTATTGTTCGTGGAAAGAAGGACTGTCGGTATGCTTCTCTGTGGGCTCTAATCTCTCTTATTTTATAAGGTATGTTCTCGAAACTTTAGCAAAAGCCCGTACCGAGCTACTGAGCGTCTCTCCTGCAGAGTCTTCCACTGGAATTTATCTATCATCTCCGTAACGCTTTCGCGATTACTAAATGATCCTGTAACGAAGCGCGCTGCTCTCCGTTGGATCTTCTCTATCTCTTCTGTCAACCCTATCTGGTACGGATCCCACACTGCCGAGCAGTATTCAAGCAGTGGGCGAACAAGCGTACCGTAACCTACATACTTTGTTTTCGGATTGCATTTCCTTAGGATTCTTCCAATGAATCTCTGTCTGGCATCTGCTTTACCAACGATCAACTTTATATGATCATTCCATTTTAAATCACTCCTAATCCGTACTCCCAGATAATTTATGGAATTAACTGCTTCCAGTTGCTGACCTGCAATTTTGTAGCTAAATGATAAGGGATCTATCTTTCTATGTATTCTCAGCACATTACACTTGTCTACATTGAGATTCAATTGCCGTTCCTTGCACCATATGTCAATTCGCTGCAGATCCTTTTGCATTTCTGTACAATTTTCCATTGTTACAACCTCTCGATACACCACAGCATCATCTGCAAAAAGCCTCAGTGAACTTCCGGTGTCATCCACAAGGTCACTCATGTATATTGTGAATAGCAACGGTCCTACGACACTCCCCTGCGGCACACCTGAAATCACTCTTACTTCGGAAGACTTCTCTCCATTGAGACTGACATACTGCGTTCTGTTATCTAGGAACTCTTCAATCCAATCACACAATAGGTCTGATAGTCCATATGCTCTTACTTTGTTCATTAAACGACTGTGGGGAACTGTATCGAACGCCTTGCGGAAGTCAAGAAACACGGCATCTACCTGGGAACCCGTGTCTATAGCTCTCTGAGTCTCGTGGACGAATAGCACGAGCTGGGTTTCACACGACCGTCTTTTTCGAAACTCATGCTGATTGCTACAGAGTAGGTTTCTAGTCTCCAGAAAAGTCATTAAACTCGAACATAATACGTGTTCCAAAATTCAACAACTGATCGACGTTAGAGATATAGGTCTATAGTTCTGCATATCTGTTCGACGTCCCTTCTTGAAAACGGGGATGACCTGTGCCCTTTTCCAACCCTTTGGAACGCTACGCTCTTCTAGAGACCTACGGTACACTGCTGAAAGAAGGGGGGCAAGTTCCTTGGCGTACTCTGTGTAAAATCGGACTGGTATCCCATCAGGTCCAGCGGCCTTTCCTCTTTTGAGCGATTTTAATTGTTTCTCTATCCCTGTGTCATCTATTTCGATATCTACCGTTTTGTCATCGGTGCGACATTCACCAGGCTCCTATTAAAAGGCGCTTTAGTCTTCTCAGAAGGTCGCTACCGAACAGCTGTAGTGGCACCCACCGTGCAACACATCGTGACGGTCATGCGCTGATAAAGCTGACGGTTATTCACGTTCCTTATGAATTGAGACAGTTTCTCCAATATGATCCAAAAAAAAAATTGTGAATGCATTTAGGTTCATTCTCGCCGTTTTCACCAGGAAAGATCCATAGACGACGAGGTCACTGTGGAAGCGTTACAGTAGGTACTACATGGCAACAGCGTTGGTATCAGTGGAAGAAGTCTCTTCTGAATGGGTCTGGGATGCCTTGGCCAAGGGTGTGGTCTGTAAGTCTCCCCTGCCCAATGGATTACCAGTCGAGTTTTACCGAGTCTTCGGTGTCCCCTTGTGGGGATATAATGTTCCATGAACACATGTCCACAGATTGATTGACTGCACTGTAAAGCCTACTTTAGTAAAATGATTTCTTACACCTCTACAGAAGCCATAAGAGGGCAAGAGATCAATTGCTATAAGCCATTTACAGTGCTGAACATCGATTGTAAGACCTTCGTCTGTTTCTTTTCCAGTCACATTAAGACGACGTTGCCAATGGTCCTCGCCCCAGAACAGGCGTCGCAGGAATAAATGCCAACATACAAATGACCTTTGGCGACTGTAGGAACTTAATATCAACGGTCTTGGAGTGCCGCCTGAGAGTGGCGATCGTCTCCATCGACTGTTATCGGCTTTCGCTAGAGTGCGCCGTAACCGGTTATGGACAACCTGGGATTTTCCTCGAGGTTCATCGACACCTAGAATCGCATTTTGGCAGACGCCAGCTTGAGGTCAACGGAGGACGATGGGTCCAATACCGTAAGAGAGATTGCTATGACAAAGTGGCCTCTTCTCTACCTACCTATCTCTTGTCGCTCTCGAGCCACTTCTGGGGAGTCTCAATTGCAGTCTACCTGTCATCACGCAACCGGACACCCCCTGCCACTACAGGATGCACGCTGACGTCCTGCTACTGCTGGTTCATTCCACCAATGAAGTTTGCAGCATACTAAAATGAATCGAGCGATATGAATACGCTGCAGGCTGTCTTTTGAACATTGGGCGTAGTCTCTGGTTGGATGCTGTCGTACCCATCTACTCACTGCTTACAATTCAGGACTTCCTCGTCTTCAGTGTGAAGCTGTGTGGTACGTCAAACTGAAGCTGGCCAACCGGAGTGGCCGCGCGGTTCTAGGCGCTACAGTCTGGAACCGAACGACCACTACGGTCGCAGGTTCGAATCCTGCCTCGGGCATGGATGTGTGTCATGTCCTTAGGTTAGTTAGGTTTAATTAGTTCTAAGTTCTAGGATGCAGTTGACCTCAGAAGTTAAGTCGCATAGTGCTCAGACCCATCTGAACCATTTAGCCAAACTGAGGCTGGCACTCACCAACTATAAAGAGGTTTAATAGCATATTCTCCAGTTCAGATTTAGACACTTGAAAAAAAGAATCTGTCTTAGTTGCACAATTTCTCGAAGAAAGATGCTTTCAGCTGAAGTAGCGCAGGTAATATAAATGATATTTTTGTGTATCCTTTGTATAACACTTTTTGTAAAATTATGTTTTATAGGACTTTAAATTGTACACACTTAGTAATTATAATCAGGTAAAATAAAAAAGTTAAGAAATCGTAAAGTGCTCCGCTGGCAACCATGACGTCGCGAGATCGAATCCCGGTCAAATCTTTGGTTTTACAGTCTGTGTTTTATCTCAGGCATCACCTCTCAACGATGTTATTTATTTATTTTATTTATTTATGCCTAACCAGGCATACTCAGATTCAACAAATTTCAGTTTCTACAGAACATTATGGACATATAACATGTTGTACAGTAGTCGCCACTTTAAAATTTGGGTCCCATTTTCCCGGTTGGATAACGGGAGTAGGTTAGCGACTTGCAAATCGGCAAAGTGGCGTCCGATTGAAAGGCCAGCAAGCAACACTAAATTATTATTATTATTATTATTATTATTATTATTAGTATTATAACATGATCAAAACTAATTGAAAAGTGACGTAGACATGATATTTTAATTATCCGAATCAGGAAAATTGTGATGCCATCTATCTGAGTACAAAAAGAAGTCCGCTAAATTTCGTTCACGCGAAGAACTTCACAAATTTAAAGGATGTCACTTCTTTTATATATCTAGGGATTAATATTACGAACAACTTAAGTTAGAATGATCATGAATGTAATATTATGAGGAGGAGCCTTACCAGACAAGATACACGTTGAGCATCGGAAAAGTTCAGAGCAGCTTGTTATTACTACGAAATATGGGAGCGAGCGTGACGGATATGATAAGTGTGTTCGCATGGCAATCTTTAAAACAACGGCCTTTTTTAGTTGAAGCGAGACCTTTTCATGAAATTTCGATCACCCACTTTCTCCTCTGAATGCGAAATTATTTTGTTGTTGACAACCTACTTATGGAGAAATGATGGTCACTATAAAATAGGAGAAATTAGATCTCGTAGAGAAAGATTTTAAGTGTTGATTTTTCCCCATGCGCTGTTCGTGAATGGAATGACAGGGAAATAGATCGAAAGTGGTTCAAGGACCCCCCTGCGAAGCACTTCAGTGTGAATTGCGGGGTATTCATGTAGATGTAGATGTATCCGGATGTCTAGGATACAACACTTGCTAAATGTGCCATTCAGTACGTGAGCTGAAGCAGATGGAACTTCCGTATCAGGTATATAGAGCACATTCAGATTTTTCAATTCTAAGGAGCGGACAGAGTGGCAAAAAGCACAGAGATAAAAGTACAGGTTGTAAGTTTAAGAGCATAAAGATATAAAGGTAAACATAAACAGTTTTAATAAACCAACTAAACATCGTAAGAGGGGCATACATAAAGAATATGAAGTTTTCACACATAGATTGGACATTTGGAAAGATAATAACATGAGAAAACTGTTTCAATATCCGTCTACTTTTATTGACATTCATAGGTGCCGAAAAGGAATATCAGGGATCTGCAAAAAGAGTTTCTGTGTGCCATTTGTTTTTATGTTTTTATCAGAAGTAATAACTACAGGTATATTACAGCGACAAGTACACCAATATATTAGAAACTAACAATATTCCAGAACATATTTTCTTCGAATGTCATTACCTTGAAACATCACTTTTTCATAATCTTACAACTACGTTAAAAGATTTCATATTGAACAAAGACTCACGTATCATCAACTTTCAAATGTCCACATGTATAGGTAACGTACTTGAATTTCAAGAGTTAGAAAGACTGTTATTTTCCGTACTGTCGTCACTAACAAGTCTAGATTGTGACTGCGGCATGCAGCGAATATTTCTCTTCATTGGACAGAAAATACCGTTTGAATACCTATGGTGAATGTATAAAATAATGTTTATCATTTACAATAATTTACAATGTAACTAATTATAATATAAGGTAATGCGTATAAATAGGCGAAAGGATTCATCATAGGTAACGTTAATGACAATGAATTACTGGAAACCTTAAAGAAGGATATAAAGTGGCATGATCACTATTCTCAGGAAATCAGATGGTAGAGGAAGACTCATTGGAATATTTTAACTGGATTTTTTGATCAATTCTTGACTATTGTTCACCAATCTTGGATCTTTACACGCTAGTATTAATGGAAAATAAAGTGCGTTTCAACGAAGAGCGGTGGGTTTCGTTTAGATTACGTAGATTCTGAGAAATTCCTGAGGCAGTTGGCAGACGAGAGGAGTTTTACATTTCGTAACATTTCGACATTTTGTCCATGACAAGAAAATCAGACATTAGAGCCCATACGGTGCTGGAGTAAGGCTGCTACCGTCTGAGCTAGACTATTTAGACTCGCTCTGGCAAGGTGTGTTATGAGAGGAAGTTTGACAAGGGGCAGGTTTCAATTACGCAGAGGTTCTGCACGAGTATCTCGAAGACCGCGAAGCTGGTCTAATGTTCACCTGCTACTGTCGTGAGCATCTACAGAAAGAGGTACAAAGGCAGTGAAGCTACGACTAGGCGCTAAATGTATAAACGCCCACGACTCTTCCCAGAACGTGGCGTTTGGAGGCTTGGCTGCTGTGTAAAGTAGGACAGAGGGTGATCCGTGGCATCTGTGCCGAAAGAGCACATCGCATATTGTTGAACATGGAGCTCTGCGGCAAACCTCGCCTATGTGTTCACGTATTGACGCAACGACATTGTCAATTACGACTGCAGTGGGCTCTGGAGCATCCGAATTCGACCGTCAATCAATGGAAACGAGTCGGTTCTTCGGGTACATCACATTTTTGCTACAATGGATCACTGGCCGTCTCCACAAACGCCGTTATCGAGGCGAACGTTGGCCCTATATGTGCCGCGCACTACGGATTCAGGCTGGTGGAAGCAGTATTATGCTACGAGAGGCATGCTCCTGCGCTTGCATGGGATCTGCGGCATTAATCGAAAATACGTTGACAGATCCGAACCATTTGCATCGCTTCATGCTTTACTTCTTCCCCATGGCGATGTCATCTTTCAACAGCGTAACTGTCCGTGTCTCGGCGCCATAACCGTGCTGCAGTGGTTTGAGGACCACTGTAACGATCTCACGATGATGCCTCGGCGACGAAATTCGCCTGATGTGAATTCTGTGGAACCCATCTGCGTCGCTGTCTCCCACTTAGCAGAAGTTCTTTCTCATCTTCAATATTTTCACTAGTACATAGCAACTGTGTGTCACATTAACGGCTCCGATAATGGATGCAGACAGTGTTTGTTAGTCCCATAGCTGCAGTTCTCCAAATAAATTATTCCTTTGTCCAGCCGATCTCCTCAATTCATGGCCGGAAGCACCTCTGCATTTTCCATACTAACCTGAATGTTACCAAAGTGTCTGCCTTTCCAACCATCTGTGATTCTTCTATTATCAACATTTTCAATGCAATCTGGTCCTTTTCCCAGTATCTCCTCTTTCCGATTCTATATCTCTCATGTCATGTGTCATATCGACCACAGCAATAATTTTTACTCCGATGAGCTCTCAGATCATAATAAACAGATTACAATTTGTACCATCACCGTGTTCGTCACTACGGTCACATTTCAGTTCTTGTAAATGCTGTAAATCCAGTTCTTGCATAATCATTTTAGGAAATCTCAGAAACAAGCAGAAAGAATAATTGAAATTAAATCTGATCCAAGTGTAATGCAATAATTTCGAATGAACGCACCAGTACAGTGAGAAGTGTACACAAATTAATTATACAACAATGTGTCTTCAAACAAATGTGCAGGAGTACTAAAACCACAGCGCCTAAAAACTTGTGTCACTAGAATATCACGTTTAGCTCTGTACTGTGCTACTTGAGAACAGTAAGCAGGCAAATGAATATATGCAAATGTGGAGCCGGTTCACGATGAAAGTCACTGCACAAAAATTCAATATTAAGACCAGCAGACCTAGTTGGCGGTAGTGATGAAACAAATTTCTCCAACCAAGTATGAGTATGTACACTATTTCATGTGTTTTTATAGATGTGAAGTTTTTGACTGCAATCATAAACAGATTTGCCTCCACCAAGTACAGTCACCTGATGTAAATGTCTGTGACTGCAATAAATTCTCCTCCTGTCATAACGAGACGCAGAATGTGGCTGATCTTCTTGAAATGAATTCATGATTGTCATCGGGTACATGCCCTCTTCTGTAACAACGATTTTCAGCAAAGCCTTCACCTCACTGTTCCTCAATATTTGATAATCAATTTCAATTCCTGCTTTATATCCTTATTTCTCCTGCTAATCTCCAGTTTACCTTCCTTGAGCCTTATTAAAGATCTCACGACTTATGATTCATAAGTGCAGTACTAATGAATTCCATTGAAAATCTACAACCAATTGTTAAAACAAAAGACCCCAGATAATCAATCTTCTGAGCAGTGTGTATAGTATCCTCCCTACTCTCTGGCACTCTCTTTGGTATGCGTTAGATTAGTATGTGACAAGCAAGATCGTAAGAGATGGAAAAGAGCCATCGTGGTACAACAACCGAGTTAGAAAACTGCTGCGGAAGCAAAGGGAACTTGACAGCAAACATAAACATAGCCAAAGCCTTTCAGACAAACAAAAATTACACAAAGCAAAATGTAATGTGAGGAGGGCTATGCAAGAGGCGTTCAATGAATTCGAAAGTAAAGTTCTATATTCTCACTTGGTAGAAAATCCTAAGAAATTTTGGTCTTATGTCAAAGCGATAGGTGGATCAAAACAAAATGTCGAGACACGCTGTGACCTAAATGGTACTGAAACAGAGGATGAAAGAGTAAAAGCCGAAATACTAAATGTCTTTTTCCAAAGCTGCTTCACACAGGAAGACTGCACTGTAGTTCCTTCTCTAGATTGTCGCACAGATGACAAAATGGTAGATATCGAAATAGATGACACAGGGATAGAAAAACAATTAAAATCGCTAAAAAGAGGAAAGGCCGCCGGACCTGATGGGATACCAATTGGACCTTACACAGAGTTTGCGAAGGAACTTGCCCGCCTTCTTCTAGCGGTGTACCATAGGTCTCTAGAAGAGCGTAGCGTTCCAAAGAATTGGAAAAGGACACTGGTCATCACCGTTTTCAAGAAGGGACGTCGAACAGATGTGCAACATTATAGAGCTATATCTCTAACGTCGATCAGATGTAGAATTTTGGAACACGTATTATGTTAGAGTATAATGACTTTTCTGGAGACTAGAAATCTACTCTGTAGGAATCAGCATGGGTATCGAAAAAGACGATCGTGTCAAACCCAGTTAGCGCTATCCCTCCACGAGACTCAGAGGGCCATAAACACGGGTTCCCAGGTAGATGCCGTGTTTCTTGACTTCCACAAAGCGTTTGATACAGTTCCCCACAGTCGTTTAATTAATAAAGGAAGAGAATATGTACTATCAGAACAATTGTGTGACTGGTTTGAAGAGTTCCTAGATAACAGACAGCAGCATGACTTTCACAATGAAGAGAAGTCTTCTGAAGTAAGAGTGATTTCAGGTTTGCCACAGGGGAGTGTCGTAGGACCGTTGCTATTCACAATATACATAAATGACCTTGTGGATGACATCGGAAGTTCACTGAGGCGTTTTGCAGATGATGCTTTGGTGTATCCAGAGGTTGTAACAATGGAAAATTGTACTGAAATGTAGGAGGATCTGCAGCGAATTGACGCATGGTGCAAGGAACGGCAATTGAATCTCAACGTAGACAAGTGTAATGTGCTGCGAATACATAGAAAGAAAGATCCTTTATCATTTAGCTACAATATAGCAGGTCAGCAACTGCAAACAATTAATTCCATAAATTATGTGGGAGTAGGCATTAGGAATGATTTAAAATGGAATGACCATATAAAATTAATCGTCAGTAAAGCAGATACCAGACTGAGATTCGTTGGTAGAATCCTAAAGAAATGCAATCCGTAAACAAAGGAAGTAGATTACAGTACACTTGTTCGCCCACTGCTTGAATACTGCTCACCGGTGTGGGATCCATACCGGATAGGGTTGATAGAAGAGATAGAGAAGATCCTACGGAGAGCAGCGCGCTTCGTTACAGGATCATTTAGTAATCGCGAAAGCGTTACGGAGGTGATAGACAAACTCCAGTGGAAGACTCTGCAAGAGAGGCGCTCAGTAGCTCGGTACGGGCTTTTGCTAAAGTTTCGAGAACATACCTTCACCGAAGAGTCAAGCAGTATATTGCACCCTCCTGCGTATATCTCGCGAGGAGACCATGAGGATAAAATCCGAGCGATTAGAGCCCACACAGAGGCATACCGACAATCTTTCTTTCCACGAACAATACGAGACTTGAATAGAAGGGAAAACCTATAGAGGTACTCAGGGTACCCTCAGCCACACACTATCATGTTGCTTGTGCAGTATGGATGTAGATGTAGATGTATTTTCTTCTCATGGCTAACTTTCAACTCCTTCGAAGTCTTTTTTATGCTGTGTAGTAATGTAGTATGACTTGAAATTTGTTCTCCATTCTGCGTCATTACTTCATGACTCTCTGCTCACTGGCATTTCCTTCTCACAGTTATCTTTCGACTCCTTCATATTCTTCTTTAAGTCGTGTAGTAATGTAGCATAGCTTGTAATTTGTTCTTCATTCTTAGTCATTACTTGTTAACTAGGTACCATCTTAAACCTCGCTCACAAATTTGTTCCATTTTTTCACATTCCTCCTGATTTTTTGAAACTCATTTTTGGTTTCCTAACAACCATCTGAAATTGACTCTTACCTCCTTTATCAGTGGTAAGTTTGGAAAAGCATAAAAAAATTATAAATCCACATTCAAAAACTCGCCACAATAATAATCAAAACAATGGAGATGACAGCTCAAAACTTCCTCTCAGCTTTAAAAATTACCATGTAAACCACGTATATAGTATAAAAATGCATGTAGAAAATAATATTCATAAATGGGCATATATCAATGAGGAAATGAAACAGCTAAAATTATTCTGCAAAGTATTGATTACAAGCACTATCTGTCTATCAGCAACAACGTGTGTACTCTCAACTATCTGTCACTATAATCAAATTACTTCAGACCCTGACACATTTGAAGATTTTTGCTAAGTTCCAGATACAGTCTTTTTCAAAAATAGTAAATAAGTCAAATAATGACATAAATTATAATGCGTCTGTTGTGTTTGCAATTTATCTTTCATCATACTACGAGATATCTAATCTCTCAGAGGTTGTTATGAAGGAGCTTAGTAAACCGTGTTGGCTGCATTACCAACAATATCATAAACGTTGGGATTCATATCTACATTTGTATGAGGACAATTATCAATGAGTAGCTAATGATTCATAATGTTTGCCACCTATGTTAGCATTGTGTAGTCAGCTTCCATCAGAGAAGATTCGAGAAAATATATTGTTCCTCGCTTCCACTCAATTGCAGCATGGCAGTGCATTAATATGGACACTGACAAACATTAGGAAGGCTGTGTAGGGGCGATAAAGGCACAGACAAGCGAAATATTTCGTGGTCACGCAAAAGATACAAGCGAAATTGCACAAACTAAGAGATTCACTGCCAACTAAATTATGTTGATATCTTCAGGATACAACTTGTGGCACTCCTGAATGCAGAAGTGGAAAATTTGCAGACCAAAATGTTGAAAGGAGTGCATCCAGTTTATTGTAGTGGTTATGTTGGCATATAAAATAAACTATCCAGTATTTCAGAGAATGATAGTATGCATCAATATAAGACAAAAATGTTTTATGTTCATGTGTTGCACAAAGCATAAATTGTGACATATTACGTAGGGCACATGTCCATAGAAGATGCTGTTGTGATGCCATCCATGGCAACGGATTACTTTTCCTAATACAGACGACTACCCAATAAATAATGTTAATTACAATCCATCTCATGGAATACTGCAGTCTAGGAAGGCATCACAAACATGTTGTAGCAGACATAAGCACTTTTGTCCCATTGGCTGGGATACTGCCGTGCCATATCAATGTAAACATCAGTTGGTTCAGTGGTCAGCTGTGAGTTGTTCTGCTCATGTTGTGTGATTTTACTATAGGCTTTTAAGATCTGTTTATGTTGCTATATATTTTTCCTAACTCTGGGTGCATACCACGATGTTTAGTCAACTTACAGGTCATGTTTATAAAGTACTTGTTATTGTGTTGTGTATCGTGTGGTACAACATGCTTTCTTTCTTGCAGATACTGCGATACAACCTAGCAATGGAGGCCTTTTATTCCAGATGGGTGATGGAAGACATAATTTACTGCTATGGTTTAGTAAATAGAGTTAACATGAGAGCCCATAACCGGTAAACAAAACGATTTACAGCATTCAGGGTACCATCTGATAAGATGTTAAGCTGTTTGTTCCAGGGTCTTGGGTAAACAGGTCCTGCATCACCTGACAAAGTATACAGGGGAAGGCCTCATTCAGGTCACATGCCTGAAATGGAGGAGTGTGTTCTAGGTACAGTGGATGACAATCCTGGAACCAGAATGTGTCCAGTTAGTCATCGTCTGGTCTGCATGATAATTCAGGAGCAATTGTTGTGTCAGCACCACGTTCTGCACATCCAGACCCCTAGAACACAAGACCGTCGTGCCAGAGTGCAGTTCCATCTAGGGCCTTGTGGCAGTGTGTTGGAGATCCATAGTTTGTCTCCAAGATTTTATTCACTTATGAGGCAGGGTTTACAGCATATGGCAATATTAATTTTCATAACCAGTATACGTGGGCTGATGAAAATATCCATGCAGTTCAAGAAACAAGACATTAGCATCGATTCTCAGTCAATGTAAGGGGAAGGTGTTCTTGGTGATAGATTACTAGGGCCATCCATGCTACCACAACATTCTGGAGAACACACTACCTACTTTGCTGGAAGATGTGCCATGTCAGGGCAGACTACACATGTGGTTCATACATGATGGCACACTAGCACATTACCTCTGAATTGTAAATTGTCACTTGATGAGAACATTTGAAAACCTGTGGATTGGCCCGGGGTGGTCTCATATCTTGGCTAACTTGTTCCCCAGACCCAAATCCACCAGACTTCCAGTTATGGAGTCACACTAAGCAGTGGGTCTATGCAGCTCGAATAAACGATGTACACACATTACACAATCATGTGTTCTGTGAATCTCAGCACATTCACAATCAACCAGGGTGATTTCAAAGAGTGCATTGGTCCTTAACCTGAAGGGTAGGGGCATGCATTGAGATGAATAGACGTCATGTTGAGTACCTCCTCTGGTAAAGTGGTCATACATCAGAATGTATACTTTGTAGGACCCATTATTATGTGACTTTTCTCTTGTTTTAATGTGTACAATCATCCCCTGAAATATTGGATGGGTTTTTAACACTCTCTGTAGTGGAGATAAACCACCTCAGAACGACCCTTCAGCTCAAGAATTTGTGTGTTCTTACATTCTGTATTGTGTTATATTAAAATATGATCAAGGTTCAGGATGTGTGCAGTTCCTTGTGAATCTTTTTGTCACGTGTGTAGATGGTAACAATAATATCAGAGAAAGAAATAGTTGTGAAAGGAGATACCCAATATGTAAAGTCTTCAGCAGACAGATCTGTCAATAATAATGGAGACAGGTATGCTGCTCTGAAAATTGTCATACAACACAGGAGGTCTTGTATCAGTATCACTCAGAACAATTTTTTGCTGCTGATGTAAGCGATACAATTGCTAGAATAAGTGTCACACTAATATTGCACTTTTCTTCTTGCTGTGTACTGTGGTCTGTTTTATATCGCTCGATATGAAATATATTGTGAATAAACGATCCAATGAACACTGGAGCGTGTAAATAAGAGATATATTAAAGTAATTACTTAACTCATATCTGTAGTAACCAATGTGTATGAAACTTTGCTTCTAGGTGGGTTTTTAGGAATTGTCAAGAAAATTAATAATGAATTTAGTGTCCATTTCTTAGTGGCAACGAACGATTGAATCATCTTTTACACAAAGCGTGTTTTGTAGATGTCCCTACCAACATGGAGAGATCATCTCATTAGAGTTAAAACCATTTAATTTTGGGAACTTTGTTACTTATTACGTCTTTTTACATCGTGGTCTATGTTAGTTACCTCAATTAATGAAGATATGTACATGTACAGACGATATTTTGACATAGACCGTGCTCAACAAAGAAACCATTATAATTAATTTGGGCCCACTAGTTTTCAATTCAGGAGAGTGGCTATTGGAAGTACGAACCTCTATGTAGTGCCTCAGCAGTAGTTTTTGTACAAGCTGAAGGAGTAGTTGGTGAAACTGACTTGATACATCTGGTTAATTAACTCATTTATATAACGTCTTTTTATGTCTCTGTATCAATTAAGGATTACCTGCAGAAACAGCTAATGGACACTGCGAGCCACTTACTTTTTCATTTATGTTGTCTTGGTTTACCGTTAATAAAATCTATCGTTACTGATATTAGGCTATTTCTAAATCTGTGACAATGGCCATTGATTTTCACTGACTGAGTCAGTTGTATATGTGTTTTAGGCTTTTGTTCTTCACAGTTAATAACGATGTTTAAATGCAAGGATAACGTGCAGAATGTTTTACCTATGTATGTATCGTTTGTACTCGTCCCCATTTGAAGCACAGTACTCTCCCGAGCAACCTGTTCTGTTGTTACTGCATCCCTACTGACAACAGAACACTCCCCACCTTCTTTTACACTGGCGGATCCGCCATCCGTGATATCTAGTGATCAGTTTTTGATTACATAGTGGATACTTTTGTTTATCTAGCGTTGGCTGACTCATGAGTGAGATCTGTGGATATGATTTTTTACCACTATGGCAGAAAATTCGTCCAGCGGTAGATTGTGCAACCTGTGCGAAGCAGGGGCAGTTACTAGTAGAATACTTAACTCTGATACGTGCGTATACAAATGTAGTTGGTACATCGCCTGAAGGTGGTGAGATGCTGCGTGCAGTACAGTGTATACTGAATACGAGTTCCTTTAGAATTACCTAAATTGATATATCCCACATGGCACTGTTGTTCAGCTGTTCTTTCTAGTGCAATGCCTTGCAATGTATCTTGGACATTACTGTGTTCTCTTTTGCAACAAAGACTCACCGTAATGTCCACCTGAAGCATTTGTTTAGCTTCACTGTTCCAAAGACTCATCTTCTTTCCAATAACTCTTAACTTTTGACAGTAACAGATCACTGTATGATTTTACAGATAATCTGATTACTTTACTGACTGACGGCTAGCACTTGATTCGGCTGTAAAGTTCAGTAGCTGCAACTCGACTGACTACACTGGTTTGGAAAGAAGTCAATTTTCACCTTCCACCTCCTACTTTGGTTCCTTTGCGCTTACGTAACGCAGAGTCATTTTTACTCTGATTGTGTGCTCCTAAAGTTACACTTTCTGTACTATGCAGAAACAGTGCTCGTCGACTGCTAAATTTTCTTTAACTGTTACAAAAATGCATACAAAACTTATACATTATTTCCAATAATAAACACAAAATTTGGTTTTACAGACATACTAAACTTTATAAATTTCAAACAAAAGCCTGACAAAAATATTCTATATCTGTGTAAAAAACAAGTAGCACGTGTGATAGTATTAAAAGGTCATAAGTCAAACATTATCGGCTAGTTCGTTGTCTGAAACTGGTATTCAGTATTGTCAGGTACCTCTAGGACATATATTTCAATATTTACTTATAATTCAGCAAATACAGGCCACGTACGTTAGTGCCAGTGAAAGAACATTGCGTGACGAATAGGGCTGGTACTTAATCACTTTTGGGCAGCATACTATTGTCAGAAAAGTAGAATACATACTGCTTCAAGGTGTAAATCATTGTTCCACATTCAGTGTGTTGACGTGATATAATTCGAAATGAAAATCTGTTAGGAAGACAAAGGGGATCCACTGTTTCAGTCGGAGTTTCACAGAATTTGGGATCAAATTAGGCGAAGGCATGGACAAAATCTCTTATGAATTTCTAAACTCATTCGGAGAAATGTCAGTCAAGAAAACAGCTCATGTAAACAAGTTTCTGACGAGACTGATACACAGAAGAATGCAGAACTGAATCGATTACATCTTGGGTGACGATCAATTTGGCTTTGGAAAATGTAAAGGCTCCGTCAAGTCCCCTGTGACGTTGTGTTTGATAACAGAAGCAAGAATTAAAGGAAATGATGACTCCATCAAAGGATTTGGCGAAATATATATAGCCTTCGACAGAGGAAGATGGTGGAAGGTGATTGAAACTGTCAGGAAAAGTTATATACGCTGTAGGTAACGACGGATAATATGCATTATGTATAAGGACTAAGAAGAGATTAGAAAGGGTTTAAGGCAGAGGTGCTATAATTCTCCTTACTGTTCAGTGTGCACATCGAAGAAGCAGTGATGGAAATCAAAGTAAAATAGAGGAGTGGAAATAAAATACGGCGTCAAAGAATATCAGTGATAAGATTCGCTGATGACATTGCAATTCTCAATGACCGGAACGGAGAACCTAAGAAGTACGAGGTTAACACTGACAAAAAAGAAGGGACAGAATGACAGAGTATGGGTTAGGACAGCGTGAAACTTGTCAGAGGACTGATGACCCAAACGAAAAATGAACATTAAGGGGGAGACGAATGCATTCTCAACTCACGTGAGGCTACTGACGCAGCAGCCCGCTAAGAACTCCCTTTAGTTCGTCGGCGAATAATGTAGAGCGCTGCCAACTTCACTGTGGAAGGCTGCCTTTGACGTCGTATGAAGTATTCAGCGTACGCTCTGCCCAGCGAGCAGGCGACAGCCTGGTTAGCTTGACGTTGTACGTACAGCGCATGTCGCGCAGACAAGACTACGTTAACGCCACTGTGTGCCCTGGCTGCCACGTATGTGCCGCTGCACGAGGTGACACATTTTACAGCTGAGGGAACATCAGGGTCTCTGCATAATGGATGGCGAAGGCCCGTTGTTTTCGTATTCCATCCCCTGTTTGTGCGATGTCACACTTTACACAGATGTGTTTCAAAGTGACCAGGTACTGGCTGCAATGTAATTATAGCCTTAGATGGCTTTCAGCTGACTTCTTTTCATCCTCCAGCTTTTCTTTTTATCATCAGTCTGGTTTGATGCTGCTCGCGACGAATTCCACTCCTGCGCCAATCTTTTCATCTCAGACTAGCACTTGCAACCTACGCCCATTATTTGCAGGATGAATTCCGATCTCTGTCTTCCTCTACCGTTTTTACTCTCCACGGCTCCCTGTACTGGTATGGAAGTCTTTCTCTCACGCCTTAACAGATCTATCATCCTTACCTGTCTTCTTTTCAGTGTTTCCCCCATATTCCTTTCCTCTCCGATTCTGCACAGAACCTCCTCATTCCTCATCTTATCAGTTCACCTGATTTTCAGCATTGGTCTGTTGCATGACCTCTCTAACGCTTCGATTCCCTTCTATTCCGGTTTCCCCACACTCCATGTTTCACTAACATACAATTCCGTGCTCCAAACGTGCATTCTCACAAATTTCTTCCTCCAATTAAGGTCTATGTTTTATACTAGTAGACTATATTCGCCAGGAATGCCCTTTATGCCAATCTTAGTCTGCTTTTAATGTCTTCCTTGCTCCGTCCGTCATTGGTTATTTTGCTGCGTAGGTAACAGAATTCCTTTTCTCCATCTGTGTCGTGACCATCAGTCCTAATGTTAAGTTTCTCACTGTTTTCATTTGTGCTACATCTCATTACTTTCGTCTTCCGCTGATTTACTCTCAATCCATATTCTGCACTCATTCGTCCACTCCCATTATTCCCTCTTGGTTCTTGTACATATTGTACATTATCCATCTCTCCCTATAGTTTATCAGTATCTTTCTCTGAATTTTGAAAAAATTGTACCATTGTACAATGTCGAACGTTTTTTCCAGGTCGCCAAATCCTATGAATGTGTGTTAATTTTACGTTATTCTTGATTCTATTATCAACCGCAACCTCAGAGTTACTTCCCTCGTGCCTTTAACTTTCATAAAGCAAACTGATTGTTATCTAAGACATCCTCAAGTTTCTTTTCCACTCTTCTCTATACCATTATTGTCAACAACTTTGATGCATGAGTTGTTAGGTTGATTGTGCGATAATTCTCCCACTTGTCAGTTCTTGGAGTCTTCGGAATTGTGTGGGTCATATTTTTACGAAAGTCATATGGTATGTAGCCATGCTCATACAATCTACACCCCGAGATCAATAGTCATTTTGTTAACGCTTCTCCCAATGATTTTAGAAATTCTGATGGAATGTTATCTATCCCTTCTGCCTTATTTCATCTAAAGTCCGGCAAAGCTCTCTTAAATTCTAATTCTAATTTTGGATCCCCTAATTCTTCTAAATTCACCCCTGTTTCTTCTTCCATCACACAGACAAACCTTCCCCATCATAGAAGCCTTCAATGTATTCTTTCCATCTATCCGCTATCTCCCATGCATTTAATAGTGGAAGTCCCGTTACACTCTTAATGATACCACGCTTGCTTCTTTAATTTCGCAGAAAATTGTTTTCACTTTCCTATATGTTGAGTCAGTCCTACCGGCAAAATTTCGTTTTCTATTTCTTCCTATTTTTCAAGCAGCCACCTCGCCTTTGGTTCCCTGCGCTTTCTATTTATTTCATTTCTCAGTAACTTTTATTTATGTATACCGAGCTTTCCCTGAACATCGACCAACTGAAGTATTTCTTCTGTTACCCACACTTTCTTCGTAGATACCTTCTTTGTACCTATCTTTTTATTTCCAGCTTCTTGGATTGCCCTTTTTAGTGATGTCATTCCTTTCCAGTTGTTCTTCCGACTGAGCTATTCTTTATTGCTTTATGTATAGTCTTAGAGAACTTCAAGCGTATCTCGTCATTCCTTAGTACTTCCGTATCCCATTTCTTTGCGTACTCATTCATCCTGACCAATGTCTTAAGCTTCAGCCTACTCTTCATCACTGCTGCATTGTGATCTCAGTCTGCATCTGCTCCTGGGTACGCCTTACAATCCAGTAACCGATATCAGAAACTATGTCCTACCATGATATAGTCCAACTGAAGTATTTCTTCTGTTACCCACACACACCCATATCATTCTGTCTTTTCCAAGTGTACCTCCTCCTCCTGTGATTCTTGAACAGATATTCCCTATTACTAGCTGAAATTTATCACAGAACCCAATTAGTTTCTTTCCTTTCTTCTCTTCCGTCCCCCACAACTCCATTCCAGTCCCATATGACTATTAGATTTTCATCTTCCTTTACGTACTATATTACCCTTTCTATATCCTCTTACACTTTATCTTGTTCTTCATCTTCAGCTTGCGCCCTCGGCATATATACCTGTGCTATCGTTGTCGGTGTTGGTTTGCTGTCGATTCTGACAACAGTAACCCTATCACCGAACTGTTCACAGTACCACGCAGTCTGTCCCAGCTTTCTGTTCATAACGAACCCTACTCCCGTCATACCATTTTCTGCTGCTGTTGATGTTATTCTATACATATCTGACCAGAAATGCTTGTCTTCTCTTCGTTTCACTTCACTGACCCCTACTATATCCGGAGAGAAGCTTTTCAGTTCCATTTTCAGATTTTCTGGCTTCACTACCACGTTCAAGCTTCTGAAAATACACGCACCGACTAGTAGAACGTTATCGTTTCATTGGTCAATCAATATTTTTCTCACTGTCACCTCCATCTTGACAGTCCCCTCCCGGACACCAGAATGGGTGGCTATTCCGGAATCTTTTGCCAACGAAGAGATCATCGTGACACCTTTGCAGTTACAAACCACATTTCCTGTGGGTAGACGTTATGTGTCTTTAACGCAATGGTTTCCATTTCCTTCTGCATCCTCGTGCCGTTGATCATTGTGATACTTCAGCCTACTCAGGCAGTTTCTCATCCCAAGAACAAGAGAGTTCCCTGAGCGTGTGTTCGCTCCTCCACCCTATTTGACATGACTGTTGGCAGAATGAGGCTGACTTCTCATGCCGCAAGTCTTCGGCTGCGAATGCTGATTATTAACCAAAATTAAGTGGTGGGAGATTTCTAACCCGGGACCGAGGACATTTTGATTACTAATCAAAGAAGGTATCCTGGAGCACGGGTCTAGATCCGTTTCTGCATTGAAATTACAAATAACCTACATTATATCTCCAGAATGAGATTTTCACTCTGCAGCGGAGTGTGCGCTGATATGAAACTTCCTGGCAGAGTAAAACTATGTGCCCGACCGAGACTCGAACTCAGGACCTTTGCCTTTCGCGGGCAAGTGCTCCACCAACTGAGCTACCGAAGCACGACTCACTCCCGGTACTCACAGCCTTAATTCTGCCAGTACCTCGTCTCCTACCTTCCTACATTATATCTGTCGCTGTATGACTAGAAAGGTTTTTGTACATACAGTGTAATATGTCAGACAACCGACATATCACAGAGAATGAAAAATGCTATTAACTACTATTTTCCGCTAAATAATAGCACTTCAAAGCAGGGAAGATCGGGTTCAGCAGCCCATTCCACCATGGACTCTTTACAAACGGAACACAAATTTATATCGAGGAAGGGGACAAAGGAAGTCAGGTATGCTTTTGACGGACACGCTTTTCTGGCGTAACTGGCATTTTATCTTCTGTTGCTCTACATCTGATAAATCAGGACACCGATCGTACTTATTTATTTTAAATGTAGTGGTATACGCTAGTCTGCGGCATTAGAAATGTTGTATGACTCAAGAGCTAATGTCTCACACATTGCGATAGTGGGAAGGGTGAAGCTATCCTTAGGGACATTTGGATGGGTGCCGTGGGGGGGGGGGGGGGGGGGGGGGGAGACGCTGTCTGAAGCCATGAGGCCACTTACAATGTAATGATGCCGAGCGCAGTTTCTAGTATGGCTGATGTAATTTCAGCAGAATTAAGTTCCTCTTTATCATAACACGCTACTATAAAACCACAAACCAGGGAGATAGTAACGAATAGACCAGGTCATTGCAACATACAACATAATTTTACGATATTCATTTCAAAACCCACGAATATTTGTGACTACGAGTATTGTTGTACATAGTATAGAATTAATAATTGACAAGAACTTTGAGCTATCATGGTATATGAGGTATCAGATGAAACATGATGACGTTAGTAAACAGCACAAAAGTCAAATATCAATTGTCTCACTGGTATTAAAATTTACAGCGTATTTTATGGTAGTATGATTACCATAACGTACCATTATGTACAGTTCACTATAGCTGTACGTAAAATGAAGGCAGCGTGACTTACCAAGTTCCTACTATTATTATTATTACAGATGATGATTAAAGTTTATTTAATCTTAGTTTATCGAATATGCCAATGAATAGTTAAATAAAAATGGTGCAAGCTATATGAAATTTAATGTACAAATAAACACACAGCGGAGATACCTTTGTAACTTTCCTTAACACATATTTTCTGCATGATGAAACATATGCGTGTATATTATTTATATCTTTACTAATATCTTGACTAATATTTTATTGTTTACATATTGAGACGTTGCAAAATGATCGACATGAATGTGGGACTATTTTCAACGTCTTCACCTTTCTTACATGTCCTGCAGTGTGGAGTATCTCCTCACTATGAATCCATTGGAACGAAATTACACTTAATTTAATCCAAGCTAACGTAATTTAAATATGTAAAAATATAATTAATTTTAAATGGTGGTCAGTACTGAACTTGGACCGGCGTGCACGGGTCTTTTCCACCATTCGTGTTTTGGAAGCACTTTCTGTGGCAAGACTTTGGGATGGATTCGCGGAAGTTAATAGTTGGGGGACGAGGTGATCGCGCGAGTTAACACCTCATTTTTTTTTGTTTTTGTTTTGTTAGTAAGCGGGGCCAGAGTCACAGTATATTTGGATGGTGCTTAAGTTAGTAGCGTTTCCCCGTAAAGTTCATAAACGCAACAGATACACATAACATAGACCTTACTCACCCATAATATATTGTCGTTCCTAATTTACACCAGTCTGCTAACGCCACTGTAGAAATCACGTGGTTTTGAGGCGATGAGCTCGTCAAGCTATTTTCGCAGCGCAATTTCTATCTGAGAGGAAGTTCCTTGAAGGTTGTTCGATAGATAGAGGGAAATGCGAAAACCGAAGGCAGCAGGATCTGGTTATTAAGGATAGTGCAGAATGACCTCCCAACCTAACTTATGCATAGTGTTTTTCGTCAGTCTAGCAGAATGCGGGCGGGTGTTATCGTGCAATAGCATCACTTCACCCAGCCCTCCTGTTACTTGTTTCAGGACTGCGGCTGCAAGACGTCTCAGTTGTTGACACTAAATGCATAGACATTTGTACCTTGGGGAAGCAATTTGTAGTACGCTGCACTGTCGCTTTTCCACCAGATGTGTAATACTATGTTTTGTGGATGGGCTCAGGTCTTTGTACGAGGAGATATTGCTTTGTTTGCGCTCAGCCATTCCTTTCTTCTGCTTATATGCGCATTGATACGCCATTTCCGGTCACCACTAACGATACAGGACAGGAATAGTGATG
This sequence comes from Schistocerca americana, assembly GCF_021461395.2. Lineage (NCBI taxonomy): Eukaryota > Metazoa > Arthropoda > Insecta > Orthoptera > Acrididae > Schistocerca > Schistocerca americana. The sequence goes on along the minus strand of NC_060123.1, from coordinate 382,192,471 downwards.
TTGTTCACGAGTCATATGATGACGAGGGAGCAGAGATGCACATAAGTCCACCCACTGATTTTTGAGATTTCAGCTTAGAGCATGCCGCACTCACACAACCGATTTTTGAACCTTACCCCTGCATGCAAATGTCGCACGACGGTGGAATTATCACAGTTCGTCATATCTGCCAGTCCTCGAGCACACTGACTTGCATAATTGTGGATTAATGCATTTAAAAGAAAGACATCCTGTACGTGGAGTGTCAATAGTGTCAAAATGATCCTCCTTAAAAGCGAGAAACCCAATATCTTGCGCTAAACTGTCTGATGGTATTATCCACACACATGGCGCAAATGTTTCTGGCTACCTCCGATTCTGTCACCCCACTATTGAACTCAAACATAAGAATATGACAGAAATGCTTCGATTTCTCCACTTGGCACTCCATTTTGTAGAGTGCTCAGCTCCGCGCACAGTCTTCGAATGACACAACGACACTCTCTGTCTTCCCACTTTAGTCACCAGTCTTCTGATTGGTTTGATGCGGCCCATAACATATTCCTCTCCTGTGAAAACTTCTTCGTCTCAGAGTAGCACTTGCTATCGACGTTGTAAATTATTTGCCGGACGTACTCCAATCCCTGTCTTCCTCTGCAGTTTTTACCCTCTACAACTGCCTCTAGTGTCATGTTAGTTATTCCCTTCTGCCCCAGATGCCCTCCCACCTTGCTCCTTCCTCCTGTCAGTGTTTTCCACATAGTCGTCTCCTCGCCGATTCTCTGGAGAACCTTCTCATTTCTTACCTTATTAATGCACCTAATTTTCAACTTTCTTCTGTAGTATCACATCTCAAATGCTTCGATTCTCATCTTTGTCTGTTCAACCATGGTCCATGTTTCACTACCATGCAATGCTGGGCTCTATACGTACTTTTTCAGAAATTTCCTCCCCAGATTACGGCCTGCGTTTGATAATAGTAGACTTCTTTTGATCAGGAATGCCCTTTTTTTGCCAGTGCTGGTTTACTTTTTGTATCCTTCCCGCTCCGTCCGTCATGGGCTATGTTGTTGCCCAGGTAGCAGAATTCCTTTACTGCATCTAATTTGTGATCACTACTTCCTGGTCTTAAATTTCTCATTCTTTTTCTTTCTGGTACATCCCATTACATTCGTCTTTCTTCGATTTACTCTCAGATGAGGTTCTGTACTCACATCTGTTAATTCCATTCATCGGTATGTAAACTAAAGTAACAACACTGCTTTACAAATAATAAATGACAATAGATAAATAAACGCACGGCAAGAAAACTTGCAAAAGAAAAAGAAACTCTACGAACTTATGCACCAACCCAATATTTCTTGAGAGAAAAAGTAGTTCGCTTTTGGTAGTAAAAGTTATCGTGTATTTCCTGCGATATTGTTCAGTTTCGACTGTGAAATCTTTTTCAAGCATTGGCTGAAAATAGGTTCAAAGCCAATAATGGCCAATAGGGTAACAAATCAACACCAAATTTTATACCCTATAAAGGACAATGCCTTCAAAAAACTTTAACATTTTCCGCATGGAGATAGTAATTTTAATGGAGTTAAAACTCATAGAATGTGAGAGACTCATAAATTTTCTCGCCGCATTGTCAGTAAATGATTTTGAAACGCTTATGTAAAATATAGCTGCAACATAAGATTCTAAGTTCACTGCAGCATCGATTCTCAAACGCACATAATGAACGTTTGTGGGCATGAGTGAAGAAGACTAATGAACAATATTTCACGCTACGTTCAGTGTTTCCCGACTTTAGTTCTTTGCTCATACGCTTTATAGTTAATGATTAATAAAACAAATTCTCTGCGCACATGTTCCTCGTTTATGTTGTAATACTCCATTTTATTAATGATAATTTTTAATAACGCTTCATTTGAATCAGCATTGATATGAGACCACGATTAGCTGATATTTTAGCGACATCAGTTAACATTTATTAGAGTTAAATTATACAATACTACGTGAAAAATTTAAAGACAAAAATAACTTTCGTATAATGTGTTATGTAACATGGCTCGTTGAAACTTTGACCATACATTCTCCGAAGAGACAGAAATTGGTAAACTTGTCGAATATCGTATAGGACCCAGCTAGAACACAGTAGTGCCACAACACGACGTGGCATGGACTCGACTAATGTCTGAAGTAGTGCTGAAAGGAATGAATGCCATGAATTTTGCAGGACTGTCCGTAAATCCGTAAAAATATGAGGGGGCCGAGATCTCTTTTGAACAGCACATTGCAAGGCATCCCTTATATGACCAATAATGTTCATATCTGGGGAGTCTGGTGGCCATCGGAAGTAATTATACCCAGAAGAGTGTTCCTGGAGCCACTCTGTAGCAATTCTGGACTTGTAAGGTGTCGCATTGTCCTGCTGGAATTGACCAAGTCTGTCGGAATGCACAATGGACATGAATGAATGCAGGTTATCAGACAGGATGCTTACGTGCGCGTCACGTGTCAGAGTCGTGTGTAGACGTATCAAGGGCCCAATCCAAGTCCAACTGCACACGCCCCACACCATTACAGAGCTTCCACAAGCTTGAAGAGTACTCTGCTACCGTGCTGGGTCCATGGATTCATGAGGTTGTCGCCATATCAGCACACGTCATCCTCTCGATAGAATTTGAAACGAGACTTATTCCACCAAGAAGCACGTTTCCAGTCTTCAACAGTCAAATGTCTGTGCTGACGGGCCCAGAGAAGGCGTAAAGCTTTGTGTCAAGCAGTCATCAGGGGTACGGGAGTGGGCCTTCGGCTCCGAGAAGCCATGTCGATGATCTCTCGTTGAATGGTTCGCACGGTGACACTTGTTGATGACCCAACATTGAAATCCGCAGCAATTTGCGGAAGGATTGCACTTGTTTCACGTTGAACGATTCATTTCAGTCATCGTTTGTTCCGTTCTTGCAGTATCTTTTCCGGCCCCAACAATGTCGGACATTTGATGTTTTTTTCCGGATTCCTGATTTCACGGTACACCCATTAAATTATCATACTTGAAAATCCCCACTTCATCGCTACCTCGGAGATGCTGTGTCCCATCGGTCATGGGCCGAATATAACACCAAGTTCAGATTCATTTAAATCTTGATATCCTACCAAAGTAGCAGCAGTAACCGATCTAACAACTACGCCAGACACTTGTTTTCTTACGTAGGCGTTGCCGACCGCAGCGCCGTATTCTACGTTTTTACATATCTCTGCATTTGAATATCTATGCCTAGACCAGTTCCTGTGGCGCTTCAGTGTACAAAGAACTAATAGAGTATAGAAAAGAAGAAATTTCAGAGAATTAAGCAATGAAACGGACAGATTAAACCCTTTTATTTCAAATACATACACTAATTACACAGTAGGACCCGTTGTCTAGGGGTCACTTGATCTTTTACGACGGATGCAATACGTAAATGTACACTACTGGCCATTAAAATTGCTACACCAAGAAGAAATGCAGATGATAAACGGGTATTCACTGGACAAATATACTAGAACGGACATGTCATAACAATTTCACGCAATTCGGGTGCATAGATATTGAGAAATCAGTACCCATAACAACCACCTCTGGCTGTAATAACGGCCTTGATACGCCTGGGCATTGAGTCAAACAGAGCTTGGATGGCGTGTACAGGTACAGCTGCCCATATAGCTTCAACACGATACCACAGTTCATCAAGAGTTGTGACTGGCGTATTGTGACGAGCCAGTTGCTCGGTCTTCATTGACCAGACGTTTTCAATTGGTGACAGATCTGGAGAATGTGCTGGCCAGGGCATCAGCTGAACATTTTCTGTATCCAGAAAGGCCCATACAGGACATGCCACATGCGGTCGTGCATTATCCTGCTGAAATGTAGGGTTTCGCAGAGATCGAATGAAGGGTAGAGCCACGGGTCGTAACACATCTGAAATGTAACGTCCACTATTCAAGGTGCCGTCAATGCGAACAAGAGGTGATCGAGACGTGTAACCAATGGCACCACATACCATCACGCCGGGTTATACGCCAGTATGGTGATGACGAATACACGCTTCAATGTGCGTTCGCCGTGATGTCACCAAACACGGATGCGACCATCATGATGCTGTAAACAGAACCTGGATTCATCCGAGAAAATGACGTTTTTTTCATTCGCGCACCCAGGTTCGTCGTTGAGTGCACCATCGCAGGCGCTCCTGTCTGTGATGTAGCGTCAAGGGTAACCGCAGCCATGGTCTCCGAGCTGATAGTCCACGCTGCTGCAAACGTCGTGGAACTGTTCGTGCAGATGGTTGTTGTCTTGCAAACGTCCCCATCTGTTGATTCAGGGCTCGAGACGTGGCTGCACTATCCGTTACAGCCATGCGGATAAGATGCCGGTCATCTCAACTGGTAGTGATACAAGGCCACTGGGATCCAGCTCGCCATTCCTTATTACCCTCCTTAACCCACCTATTCCATATTCTGCTAACAGTCATTGGATCTCGACCAACGCTAGCAGCAACGCCGCGATACGAAAAATCGCAAACGCGATAAGCTACAATCCGACCTTTATCAAAGTCGGAAACGTGCTGGTACGCATTTCTCCTCCTTACACGAGGCATCACAACAACGTTTCACCAGACAACGTCGGTCAACTGCTGTTTGTGTATGAGGAATCGGTTGTAAACTTTCCTCATGTCAGCACGTTGTAGGTGTCACCACCGGCGCCAACCTTGTGTGAATGCTCTGAAAAGCTAATCATTTGTATATCACAGCATCTTCTTCCTGTCGGTTAAATTTCGCGTCTATAGCACGTCATCTTCGTGGTGCACCACTTTTAATGGGCAGTTGTGTATATTTGGCGTTAGGTGTCCCCCACATTGCACAGACACTTCCAATTCCGCTATCGATGGTCCGCCGCTTGCTAGTGGCAATGGGTTTATTTGTTTGCCGCAGCTTGCTGTTCAAGATAGGGTACGAGACCCTCATCCTCCTGCAGGGCAGGGGCGGTTTGGGTCTGTATCATGTGCCTGAAAGAGCGGCAGCCCTTTGCATTGGCCCTCATAGGACGAGGTGCCTTATCAGCTTATTGCTAGTGCCCCTTGCACCACACTCTCTCTCGGCACCTACCCAGTTTTTGGAAGTGGTGCCGCCATTCATTTATTTCCGACTTTTTTCTTTGAACTAAGCTACGGCCTTACTGTGATACTGCCAGCGCACTTGACTCCCGTGAAGGTGGTCTGTGGTCGTCTTCAGCAGCACAGGTCGCGGAACGTGGCTGAGAGGAAGCATCCCCACGTCGACTGGCGTGCCATTTGGCGGTCGGTGTGCGCTCCTTATCTTGACACTGACGTCCAGTCTTCATGGTACGTTACTGTCAACGAGAAGCAAGTACGGCGGTCACGGCTTCACAGGAATCACCTCGCAGACACCCCATTATGTGTCGCATGTGATGTTATGGACACAGACCATCACTGCGTGGTGTGCAGATCGGACAGAGGTGTCTGGTTCTTGAAGCGACAGATGTTGTCCCTAATCACCCGTACGACTCCTCATCAGATACTTACTCTACTTACTCAACAGCTCCTCTTTCGGACGCGGTATTCATCCTGCAAGCGAAGACCCACATTGTGAAGTGGATTTGTGGACACGCTGTACCCATTGTTTGCAGATGGGCAGAAAAGTATCCTGGAATTTTTTGCAATTCTATAATGAATGCCATTGTGCAGTTATCCGCAGTCCAAAATACCGATAAATTTTCTCCAATTTCCTTTGCAGTGCCCTTTTCTTTAACCAACACCAGAGCTGGGGCGTTCCCTACATCGCCTTTTCCACACTTAGAATCGATATAGTCTACGGCCATCGGAATGCACTTCTCGGAAAGACTATACGTTGATAGTTTCAATTAGTCTGACATCTCGCTACGCCCTCTTCCTCAAAACGCCGGATTCCTGCTATTGTCGGTGGTATTAACGTTAAAAATAAATAAATCAAAACAAAAAGAAGAAAAGAAAATATATAAATAGACGACATTCACTGTACCTTACTCCGTGTTCGCAACGCTTTCCTTTGCTCCTGGAGGTTGGGAATGAGACATGGCGGCCAGGCGTCAGGTTTCACCCCACGCCCCCTTTGGCCCCACCCCTTCCTTGGGCGCCGGGAAGGTTATTTTCGAAAGAAAATGTGTGTGTGAGAGAAAGAGAGAAATAAGGAGGAAATAAGGGGGATACGGAATGGAAAACTACCACTAAAGGCAGAAGAACCAGCAATGTCCAACCGCATGAGGATCCAAAAGACAATGGAAACCACTACATTAAAGACACATATCGGGCTTCTACTTGACATGTGACCTGAAAGTGAAAAAGTTGCATAATGATCTCTCCATTGGTAAAAGATTTTGGAATGTTCATCCATTCGGATCTCCAGAAGGGGACTGCCAAGGGGGATATGGACATGAGAAAAAGATTGAATAACCAACTAAAGGATAACGCTCTAAGAGTAGGGTGGTGGAGTATTGGAAGGTTGAACGTGGTAGGAAAGCTAGAAAATCTGGAAACGAAAATGCAAAGAAATCTAGAAACACTAGGGATCAGTGAAGTGAAATGGACAGAAGACATGCAATTCTGGTCAGTTGAGTGTAGGGTAATATCAATTGCAGCAGAAAATCGTATAACGGGAATGAGATTCATAATGAATAGGAAGGTAGTTTAGAGAGTACGTCACTGTGAACAATTCAGTGATACGGTTGCTCTTATCAGAATCGACAGCAAACCAACACCGACGGTTGTTCAGTTATTCCTGCCGACGTCGCGATCTGAAGATGAAGAGGTGGAGAAGGTATATGAGGATGTTGAAAGGGTAATAAAGTACGTAAAGGGAGACTGGAATGCTCTTGCAGGGGAAGGAGCAGAAGAAAAGGTTAGATGAGAATACTGGCATGGGACAAGGACTGAGAGAGGAGAAAGACTAATAGAGCTCTGTAATAAATTTCAGCTAGTAATAGCGATTACTCTGTTCACACAAGAAGGGAGGTATCCTTGGAAAAGCCCGGGTGATACGGGAAGATTTCAGTTAGATTACGTCATAATCAGGCAGAAATTTCGAAATCGCATTCTCGACTGCAAGCCGTACCCAGAAGAGTATAGAGACTCAGATCACAATGCTGCAGCGACGGAGAGTAGGCTGAAGTTAAGGATGTAGTGTAATAGCTGATGGATCACGTACAAATGGTTCTAATGGCTCTGAGCACTATGCGACTTAACTTCTGAGGTCATCAGTCGCCTAGAACTTAGAACGAATTAAACCTAACTAACCTAAGGACATGACACACATCCATGCCCGAGGCAGGATTCGAACCTGCGACAAGAGCGGTCGCTCGGTTCCAGACTGTAGCGCCCAGAACCGCACGGCCACTCCAGCTGGCCGGATCACGTACATTGGTGTGACAGAAAATAATAGAAATGTACCAGATCGGGGCGAAATCAAGAAGTCCGAATACAAGACGAATAAAATAATTAAGAAACAAGTGAGTGCTTGCGTGAATAGCGTAGGTACAGTGTTTCAACAAAAGGCACAGTTGAATTATTGTGCAAGTCGTAGGTGTTATTAAAGAGCGTAACGCATAATGTAATGTAGGTGAAGGAACAAGGGTAGCAGTTGTCATTAAGAGTCGATGCTGTTTGGGTAGAACCAAACCAGTGAGTTTTACGGATCAGGAACAATACAGGTGTTGTTCCAATTTAAGCAAGTACAGGTAGGAATCAACCGTCGAAATCGAGTACCAGAAACAGAGAGACATTAATGAGTGAAGAAGGTTGGTGGAGGGAAGAGGAAGTGTTTTGTCAGCTAAGTGGAATACTTTTCCATACACACGGCGATCCAGTACAACCATATGCGGATGTTGAGCTAGGAGTACCTGTACGAATAGGACACCATGAAGCTTAAGAGAACGAAATTAGTTAACATTTTGAATTGGTACAGAAGTATGCAGTATTGCTGGACAGATCAATCAATTTGCAGACAAAGATTGGGATAGAATAGCTCCAAGACGAACTACCAAGGTCGCTGTCTGCAGGCTACAAGATAAATTCGTTATGCGCACGTCTCCTGAAAGAAACAGCAGCCTAGATGCGAGTAATTGTGGCTAAATGCAGAACTTGCGAAAAATCTGAACGAGCATTTTAGTGCGCAAGAGAAACAGAGGCACGTGAACCTAGGCGTTTAGGTGATGGAGCCTATTACTGTATTACGATTTTGCAATCCAATTCAATTCATCAGGAAGGTGGCGAAAAGAAACCAGTTTCTGGATGCGCCATTCGAGGAGAAACAGTTAATAGAAATTTGCCAGACAGATTTGCCGACCAGAATACAGAAATATATGACGCTTGCAGGTATCGTATCTAACAGATGATAGGCGAAGCTGCCGAGGATGCGATTGTCGAAGAGAGAGTGCAGAAATCATTAAACTACGTATCCCGTATAATAACACGAGGACTTGCAAGACAACACTGCACTTGCAGTAAGTTTTGGCATGTTACTAGTTTCCGTCCTGGTAGCGATCTCTGTAACTAGTAGTAAACCTTTCATTTGACTACCTGCCTCATACGCCTGTTAAATTTATTTTGGCATTCAATGGTGTTTGTTGTTGATAGCTTGCATTAGAAATTAAGACATTTATCAGAATCTAAATGAACTGAATCCTGCAATAATATTAATGAAATGGTGGCCCTGCCATTATTTCAGGCATTTGTTGATGGGTGATTAACGTATCAAAACGAGATTGATCTTTTATAAAGGTAATGACAGAAGATTATTGATTAAAAAATGCATGTTTATCGTGACGACAAATTGAAACATGGAGTGATGGCAGCACAAATATGCAACAAACAATTAACACTTCCCTGGGTGGCGGCTGGTTGGCCAAGATTAAGGTTTTTGTGATTAAACTATTAACGCTGGATCAAAAATATGCATAACGTAATCTGAAATTATCTAACACTGAATAGATTTTGATGAATTTACTCGACACAGAAGTTATACTACGTTGGGACAGCTTAGAACAGCTGACGAGACTGTGATTCTGTTTGCCGTAACAAGCCGCAGAAAGGATACAACACCCCTTGCTCGATCTGTATTGCTGACTCAGATGACAGTAGTGGTTCAAGCGTCTACAGAGCAGCGGTGTGCGGCGCCTGTAATTCCCTGTCGCGGCCACGAAATATGCAAATTCGCGACTGGTAATCTATTAGAGGAATCGTAGTTTCTCTCTAATGGAGACCACAAACCTCGGCAGATTCCAGCGTGTGACACTCCCGTTCACCGGTCATACCATAGTCCAATTTTGCTCATCTGCACGGCTGTGCACTCAAGAAAGTCAAGCCAGAAGGCAGCAGACCTATCACAAATAAGATTGCCCTCGGAACAGCGAGTTGTCCGAGATGACTGAAGTCTAAACTGTCGGTACTGCTAAATCCTCAACACATGTTCCCCAGTCAAAACCAGTGTCAGTGTGAAGTCACACTCACGACAAGTGTCCTAAGTGGAACCTACTCATGACAAAAGTCAAGACCACAATCCCCTCCAGGCTTGAGTCTGAATAAGTTAGAGCCACCCCAGACTGCAGTCTGAATCAGAATACCATGTGCCTCCTCTGCTCGCGTTTCATCAAACCTCGGCAAGCTCCATAAAAGCACTCCCGCAACCGCCCCAATCATAGTTTTGCACAAACCACACGACTCAACGAGCTCTCTGTCCCCCTGCAACACGTCTGCTATACTCATTCGCCTATCCAAATCAAAGTTAACAATATTCTTTACCTATGAGGAGAAGCAGCCAATCCCTGAATCGGAAATTGCCACGCAGAGAGACTTTGTGCTCCCGACTTGTTTCTTCCGCACAGCCATTTTAGACAGTATGTTTACAATTTGTGTAAATCTCTAAATGGAACAAGACATTTGTCGCAGAGATCATTATCTGGACGGCCTGAACGTTACAGCGTTTTCAACCAGGGGCCTCGGCTAAAGTAAGAGAAGAACTTTTGTATCCCAACATAGATCATTTTTGAGCTATCATAAATGTTGCATTCCTTATAAAATTCTTTTGGAGGCCTGAGGCTTCCCAAAAACGCCAGCATGCAAAGGAACGACACTAACGGCTCCTCGATAGCGTCTGGTCCACAGTGAAAGTGGAAATGCTCCTGCTGTGGCTGGAGGTACATAGCAGGTAGGTACAGGTAGGCAGTTTTTTCACCTCTTAGGCCAAACGCATTGTCTGCGCACCGGTGCGAGAAATTCTGGGGACCAGCATCCTGTCCCCAGTAAGTGCCTCGATATGTTCCTTTCCCTAATAGCTGCACGTAGATTCCATGAAATATACACTGAAAATTCACTGTTTAATGACGAAACAGACTGTGTGTTCTCAGAACTAGAAAATTTTATTCGAAGGGGAGCCACTACTAACATCCTGCTCTCATTAACAATGTACAGGGTGACAACTTTTGAACAATATGAAATAAAGTTGCCGTTACTTCTGAACAGTTTGAGTTAGAGCATTCAAACTGCACGGTTGGCCGCCGGGCATGATGGAGATTAGTATGGTTTGGCTTAGCGACGAATCCCACTTACATTTGGATGGGTCCGTTAACAAGAATGATTGGTTCATTTGCGGGACTCAGAACCTGCATTTCGCGATCTAGAGGTCTCTTCTCCTTCAACAGATGACTGTCTGGTTTGCAGTATCCAGTCACGGAATAATGGGTGGGATGTCTTTGATGGCACGGCGACCACCGCACTGTATGTCAAGGTTTTGTAGGATGATTTCAAGCTCATTATTCGAAATGGTCCTGGTTCCGACAAGATGTGATCCATGTAAGCCGTTTTCAACCAGGGGCCTCGGCTCTGGGGTACCAAAAGACCATTGGCATGGGCCCTGATTGGCCGCCGTATTTTCCGGATCTGAATACGTGACTCCTTTTTATGGGACTGTATTAAAGACCCCAAAACCATTCCTAAGCTGAGAACATCCATTAATGAGATCATCGACAGTATCAGAGTTGCGACGCTTCAGTGGGTCATGCAGAATTTCACTATTCGTTTGCGCCACATCGTTGCCAATGATGGCAGGCATATCTGACATGTCATATCCTAAAACCGAATATCCTTAGTGACATTTACATGTTGAATAAAGTGTATGCACACCATAGTTTGTAACTAATTTACGTTTTCCTTTCATTTAATTCAATAATTGCTACCCTGTACATGCTTGCATTAATGCCTACTCTTGCCGATAACTTCCTGTCGTTTGAGAAAAACGATGAGCGATGAGTTGAGTGTAAAATCAACGTTAAAGAATGGCCTTGAATACGGAGAAGAGTGAGAGAGTGGCCCGTCCTCTCTCATTACACGTCTACCATGGTTAATTTACGAATGTGTAATGTATCACTTAAAAATGTCCTAATTTGACATGGAACAGAGGAAATCATCAGGTAGTACTGAGTTCTCATAATGATCATGCGAGTGTTGGGGACCGCTTTGCCAACCATAACTGCACATAAAGGTGGCATCCTATCCTGACAACATTCACATCAGTGATCACTCACTCACACAAACGTGCATACCTGCAAGACGTACAGATGAACATTGCTGAGTGTAATGTGGTTCATGTAGACCCAAGGGTCGTTGCTGCACCACAGCCTTTAGCGGGACTATTACTAAGAGTTTGAAACGCTTCGCACCAGTATTTTTCTCGTCACTCATACAATTTCTGAGATCAGCGACGAGTAATGTCCCTAATCATACCAAAATTCCGTAGGTCTTGCACCATTCTGTGTGTCAGTGATTTACCTTTGTTCAGTCATACACATGGTTTCATTCATCTATAATTACATAAATGGACAATAATTGTAACTTAAGAAACATACTCATTATAAAAATCTAAGCATGTAACTAACAGGTTTCATATGTTGTGCATATTTCCTAAGGCAGTGTAATATTGTTTCTTCGACCTGCAAGACATACGAAAACCACTCTCTTCAAGCGAAATTAACATAAACGCCTGACAGACTATTTACACTAGATAAATGCATTAAAAAATTAAGTCGTTTCTGAAGAAATTATACAGAATTACGTGAAAATCGGTAACATCCTGTCCCTCCCGCGACCGGTCTCTGGTGAGAGGCTTTACATTCACAAAGTCACACAGATGGAAAACGGCACTGAACTCACATAGGAGTGGTCTCTGGACTGGCTGAAGCACTGAGCTGCAGCTAGGTCCATGGGGAGAGGTTTTACATTCACAAAGTCACACAGATAGAACGAGGCACTAAACACACACAGCAATGGTCTCTGGACTGGCTGAAGCATTGAGCTGCAGCTAGATCCCTGGGGAGAGGCTTTACCTTAACAAAGTCAGACAGATAGAACATGGCACTAAACACAAACAGGAATGGTTTCTGGACTTGCTGAAGCACTGAGTTGCATCTAGGTTGCTGAGGAGAGACTTTACTTGCACAAAGTCACACTGATAGAAGGTGGAATAAACACACACACACAGGAATGATCCTGGACTGGCTGAAGCATTGAGTTGTAGCTAGGTTGCACCAGACTGAGGGTCGCCCTTCACTGAGCGCTTGATGCAGGAGCAGGAACAGAAAGCTCTGGTGTCTGATCTGGTCCATGGCAGCATCAGTGTGGCAGCAGGGCTGTCGGTGTGATCTCGACCTGGCAGCTGTTGGGAGTCTGGCACACATTCGGGTGTGATGAGTATGACATCTGGTGCAAGTGAATGAGACATGCGTGTGGTTGCACGGTGCCCAACGTCTTCAACTCAGGTAGGGATATATCTGACCTCTGCCCTTGTCTCGTCTCTTGATCCAGCAGTCGAAGGACTGCAGTCTTTGCTTGAGTTAGGTTGTGAGACATCGTTGCATTTGATGTGCGACCTGTGACCTAGAGAGGATTTCCTCTCTCCCACTGTGGCAGTGTGTAGGTTCTGATGCCTACACCATCCTTGATGTCCGTCTGCATCACGGTATGCGACTGGAGGAGTAACTTGTGGGGATCGTGGCCACCTGGTTCTGCACGGCGTCTGTAGAGGAGGCGTTTCCAACTGGGGAATCCCTCTCCCATGACATAGGGGGCATTCTGGTTTATGGCAGTCACTGTGCGTGATGTAGCTCCCCATCTGCTTTCACTTTCCCTCAGCTATGAAGGCAGCAGGCTGATCACCATCTATCCTAGCATTCATTCCGTGCTGGTGACAGGTCCTCGACTCGGCAAGCCTGTGGAGTGTGAAACAGCACTCTTTCTCCTTCAGGCTGCCACGTGCTCGTTGTCGCCGGCTGCGTGGTGTTCCCCTGCGACGCCGCACAGGATGCATCGATAGGTGGTTTGACAACTCTCAAAATCTGCACAATCCTCGTAGTATGTTTCAGTGCCAATGTTTTACAACGATCTACATACATAGTTTCTAATGAATGAAATAACAACCCAAAAAAATTTCTTTGAAATAACACATTTAGAGCACATATCTAATTATTTGTGTGATTGCAATAAAGAAAGGAAAGAAGAAGTATGTGTTATCACAGAGCCTTAACATGTCATCTATAACATTAATAATTGTCTTCAATATATGGTATGTAGCGTCTCTGGTCTAGAAGTGAGAGTTGTGTTAGTACCATTTACCATCATGCATTACCTCTATGATCGGCCGGCACTGCATTTGCTCTTCACACAACGTGTTCTTTCCACACAAAACTTAGTATAACATACTGTTTTTATCCAGCACCTCTAAGTCTTCTCTACTCTTAGATTATGACTACGCTACGTATACTCTTTCTGTTCTTGGTTCTTCCGGCAGAATTGACACCCAATCCGAAGAGGTCTGGAACTATGCTTTCATTCGCCTGCATAGATTCTCTGTCTCATGAAATCTGCTCCTAAACTCACATATCTCACACTTGCAAATGTCATTAGCACCCACATACTTGTTGCTTTATGTCACAAAAATGCCGCGAATTTCCTTTTGTTGGATCGCCGCAGTAATGACATACAAACAGGTAAATTAATTCCCTCATGTAGGTCAGTCCTCAGCCTCACTAATGGTCCCCTTCGCAGTGCTGTCCTTCTTTATCCTGAAACTGAGTGCACCTGATCATCGTGACTTGCACCGTACGCGCTCATTCCTCATAATGTGCTTCTCCTACAGTGCTCTCTAGGCGCCAGCAAAATACAAAGACTTTGAAAAAGGCTTCATTGCACGACTGGTGATGGCTCAGAATCCCAACAGACTTAGCGTCTCCTCGCACCTAATACCACTCATAACACACCCGAAAACAGAGACAAACACTCGCAGTGTCATGGCCGCAATATCGTCATCACTAAACGACGGAAAGAAATGGACACTCGCCCACTCGCCTCTTGGGCAGTGCATAAGATACCGCGAACAATGAGACAGAAATACTCTCACTGGCCATGGTGATATAATGAAAGACACTACTTTTATGAACCCGCCGCCGGAGGTTCGACTTCTCCCTCGGGCATCGGTGTGTGCGTTGTTCTTAGCATAAGTTAGTTTAAGTAGTATGTAAGTCTAGGGACCGAAGACCTCAGCATTTTGGTCCCTTAGGAGATCCCACTCATTTGAACTACTTCTAGACCTCCAGAGCTGCAATTGATTTTCGAATTCGGCGTTTCTTGAGTAACATTCTTGCAGTCCTTGGAGCGTGATAACGGTCAACAAAAGTGCAGTCGGAAAACGTAATGGCCATTAGTCACAAAAGTAAATGCAGGTAAGGCCCTGGGCTCAGTTCAGTCAAGGGGAGGGGTTCCTCTTTGTCTGGTTGTAGGTAACATTGGTGTTCCGGCATATCGTGTAGCAAAACACCTCGCCGCTCTGGAGGTTGATGTGAGCACCATAATAAGAACTCGGCGGATTTATCACGTTGATTACTAGGTTTGCGTTTGAACGACTCTGATTTTTTGTACGTGCTGATGAAGTCACTCTCTTCACCCGTGTTCCTTTTTCTGATTCGTTAGGGTTGATTGATGCTAGGTTTGTTGCTGAATTAACGAACCTATTTCGACAAGTGTTGACTTCCACAAAGTTTTTATTCAATGGTGAGTACTATGAGCAGATAGATAGAGATGCGATGGGAAGCCCGTTGTCATTATTATTGACAGTTCGATTATGGAAAATTTCGAGGAACGTGGCTTCGTGTCGGAGTCTTTGAAAGCTGCGTGTTTTTCTTTTTTCAGGTATGTAGACGAAATTTTTGTTGTTTGACCTCATGGCAGTGAGAATTTGAACTCTTTTTTACAACACCGGATTTCAATCCATCCAAATACTTGCTTCACGCTGGAGGTGGATAAGAAAGTTTTCCCTTCCTTCGAGTGTTGGCCAGGAGGAGGGCGGGTAGCACGTTAGAACATGCCGCTTATAGGAAGCTTACTCACACTGACTTATATCCACAGAATAATAGTTGTCACCATCCGTCACGTCGTGAAGGGGCACCTCGTACCGTGGTTCACGGGCCCAAATCATCTCGGACCATGAGACATCTTCAGCTGTGTTAGCCCATCTGGGAGTCACCTCTCGTCAGAATGGTTGTGGTGAAAGACAGGTGAGACGTGCGTTACGATGTCGACCAACTGTGTACCGGGTGAGCGGCGATAATAACGACATGGCGCCAAAGTGTAAGGCCTTTTTGTTTTATGCAGGAAGCATTTCTAGGAGGATTGCTCGTATTTTGCTGTAATACGATGTGAAGTGTGTTTCTCGATCACCGTCTAAGACTAGGGTCCTTTCATGTTCCATACAGGATGGTCTTTTTACGCGTAGATACACTGAGTCTAAAATGAAAATATGATAATATATATAATTATAATTAATTTGGAGGAAGTAGAAACAGTTCTACAAAACTGTAACCATGTAGTTAAAAGAAATTACTACCATAATCTCTGGCTGAAATGGCATAATATTAGTTTGGTACATTAGGGAAATAACATGTAATGTCCTGTAAAAGTTTCTTAGCCATTAATACATTTGTGAAATGTAACGAAACTTAACACTGTTGGTAAAGTGGGTTAAATCTTTCATTAATTTCGTTAATAATTTATTTAGTACTAATTTGCAACTTCCCGATCGTACACTATGTGATCACAAGCATCCAAACACCCCAAAAAACATAGTTTTTCATAGTAGGTGCATTGTCCTTGCACCTACTGCCAGGTATTCCATATCAGCGACCTCAGTAGTCACTATATATCGTGAGAGAGCAGAACGGGGCGCTCCGCGGAACTCACGGACTTCGAATGGGGTCAGGTGATTGGATGCAATTTGGGTCACACGTTTGTACGCGAGATTTCCACAGTCCTAAATCACGCTCTATTACGTTGTAATGTTTGTCTATAGCAACTTAACACTTGCTTGAAATACCATATCGATATCATGACTTTGTATTACGATACTCTTTAGTAAAAATTGTATGAAGTAAGTAGTACTAGAAGTAACTGCATCCGAATAAAAGTTGCTCATAAATAGAATACTCTAAAAATTCCGTAAGACAACCTTCATCTGCAGAGTAAAATTTACGCAGGACAGGTGATAAGGAATTGATTCTGTGCACTGAAATCACCTAATGGTATGATTGAATAATAAAGGAGCGGACCATATATCACCTATGATCGCAGATAACCTGCACATGAGTGTCACGGGACGCTAACGTGGAGAAGCGTTCAGTGAGATAGATGTGACGTGCTACATCGGGAAGTAATGAGTTACGAACCAAACAGGTAATGATTAAAGTATTTAAAGACAGTGTCATTGTTAAGGATGCTACATTTCGTGATATTGCTATTACCAGCTACATTCAGTATGAAACTATTACCTGCTGTGAAGCTTCTTCGTCAGTTTCTTAAGTGACGTGTAAAAACCAAATGAGATGGAGCACATTAGCCTCTTCATTCATTTCCTGTCGTATTTCTTCCGAGATTACGTAGTTCTAAGTTATTTACTGGCTTAACCGCTCAACATTAGCTAGGAGTGTAGTCCAAACGGTTATTCAACGAATGGACCGCATGCCGCGAAAGCAAACTTTAACTACTTTTTGTCGAGAATGAGGGATAGCGCTAGCGAGATTCCCACATGCTGACTGAAAACGCTGTAGCTGAACTAGTTTCATTTTTACCATAAGAGAGAAATACAAAATGGACAGATCTTGTATTTCTGAATTTGGTTACACCATATTCTATTGTTAACGTTTTACCTTAGCGGGGCATCTTCAGACTGTGTTAAAATTTTCGTTTTACAGCGTAATAACAACCATAAAATTGCTCTGTGCTAGGTTGAAGCACGCGTTGTTTTAGATGAAGCCCCACAAACCTTCTCCTTTTCCAACATTTTATAAACCACAAAACGGCTCTAGAGGTGCATGTGATTCGACGTGTGCTTCAGAGCCGTTTCATGGCTTTTTAATATGTCGTTATTGGAAAACCTTAAGATAAATCTAAAAATTCGCCACGAAAGCCACGCGCGCTGTTAATAAACGCAAATACTACGACTATAACCAGGAATTTTTTACGAAACTGCAGTGACTGTGTTACTGAGAAGTACGAACTGCGACGCGTGAACGACGATATCAGGAAGTCTTTGTCTAGCTGTGAGTCGTGCATGGATAGCCAAAGTGAATAAGGCGACTGCTCGCGTAAAGCGGGAATTCCGGGTTTTAGGCCCTCCCCAGCCCAAATTTTCGTTGTCGTCGTTCCATTACACAGCTAACTGTTCTCCGTCTGCGTGACTGCGAATACATTTCCTGTAATTCCCTTTAATTCCAATATTCTACTTTAGGTTGTTACATCAGACGGTGCAATCAGTGGAAGAAGTTTCACGTCAAGGACAAACTGTGGTAGCCACTGTATAACATGCCCGCTGAGCGTAACTCCAAGTGTTACTTCAGCTTTGAGCACGTATTACATGATTTATAATTCTCTGCTGTGCACTGCGTGGGATAACTACAGTCATGCTACCGTCGCCTTCACATGTTTTCTCACGGTCAGACGCAAACACACACACACACACACACACACACACACACACACACAGTGCCTTGTTCCACTATCCCTACTACTCTCCTGCTGCTTCGGCAAAAATTGAAATGATTAAAAATATCTTAGAAACTGTTTTTTTTAAATATTTTGCTACGTTGTAACATAATTTTAACTATTATCCTTTGATTTATGCCTACATAAAACAACTGCACATTACAAATTGGTCCTCCTGCAAATCATTCACGGTGCATTCTAGTTAAATGCAAAACCAAGTTCTCTAGTATGAGAGTCTATATTTCAATAGCAAGACAGTCATCACACATTCAACAAAATCATAAAAAAAATTATTAATTACAATACTTAATGAGGTATAAAGAAGCGAAATTAATTATAATACTGTACTGCAAGATAAAACAGGTACGAATAAATAATTTCAAACTATTACACGAGCGTGTGTAAATGTGTGTGTGTGTGTGTGTGTGTGTGTTGCTCGGTGGCTCAGTGATGAGATGCCAGACGACAGGACTCCAGGTATCAACTTCCAACCCACATCAGTCCGAGAACTTTTTTCCGTCCCTGTCCACTTCTTTCACCTATGGTGCCGTTCGCTACTATGGAAATTGCCGCCATTCCCCTTGGTTTGGAATCAACGTTACACTCAAATTACCCCTATAACTGGGTGAGCAACTGAAGCGAAATTAATTATAATACTGTACCGCAAGATAAAACAGGTATGAATAAAAAATTTCAAACAATTACACGAGCGTGTGTAAATGTGTGTGTGTGTGTGTGTTGCTCGGTGGCTCAGTGATGAGATGCCAGACGACAGGACTCCAGGTATCAACTTCCAACCCACATCAGTCCGAGAACTTTTTTCCGTTGCTGTCCACTTCTTTCACCTATGGTGCCGTTCGCTACTATGGAACCTGTCGCCATTCTCCTTGGTTTGGAATCAACGTTACACTCACATTACCCTCATAACAGGGGTGAGCAAGTGAAGGGAAATTAATTATAATACTGTACCGCAAGATAAAACAGATACGAATTAATAATTTCAAACAATTACACGAGCGTGTGTAAATGTGTGTGTGTGTGTGTGTGTGTGTTGCTCGGTGGCTCAGTGATGAGATGCCAGACGACAGGACTCCAGGTACCAACTTCCAACCCACTCAGTCCGAGAAATTTCTTCCGTCGCTGTCCACATCTTTCACCTGTGGTGCCGTTCGCTACTATGGAAACTGCCGCCCTTGTCCTTCGTTTGGAATCAACGTTACACTCAAATTACCCCTATAACTGGGTGAGCAAGTGATGCGAAATTAATTATAATACTGTACCGCAGGATAAAACAGGTACGAATAAATAATTTCAAACAATTACACGAGCGTGTGTAAAAGTGTGTGTGTGTGTGTTGCTCGGTGGCTCAGTGTTTAGATGCCAGACGACAGGACTCCAGGTATAATCTTCCAACCCAATTCAGTCTGAGAACTTTTTTCCGTCGCTGTCCATTTCTTTCACCTATGGTGCCGTTCGCTACTATGGAAACTGACACCTTTCTCCTTGGTTTGGAATCAACGTTACACTCAAATTACCCCTACAACTGGGTGAGCAAGTAAAGGGAAATTATTTATAATACTGTACCGTAAGATAAAACAGGCACGAATAAATAAGTTCAAACAATAATACGAGCATGTATAAGTGTGTGTGTGTGTGTGTGTGTGTGTTGCTCGGCGGCTCAGTGATGAGATGCCAAACGACAGGTCTCAGGTATCAACTTCCAACCCACATCAGTCTGTGAACTTTCTTCAGTCGCTGTCCACTTCTTTCACCTATGGTGCCGTTCGCTACTACGGAAACTGACGCCTTTCTACTTGGTTTGGAATCAACGTCACATTCAAATTACCCCTATAACTGGGTGAGCAAGTGCAGCGTAATTAATTATAATACTGTACTGCAGGATAAAACAAGTACAAATAAATAATTTCAAACAATTACACAAATGTGTGCTAATGTGTGTGTGTGTCTGTAGCTCGGTGGCTCAGTGATGGGATGCCAGTAGATAGGACCCCAGCTATAACTTCCAACCCACATCAGTCCGAGAACTTACTTCCATCGCTGTCCACTTCTTTCACCTATTGTGCCGTTCGCTACTATGGAAACTGCCGCCTTTCTCCTTGGTTTGGAATCAACTTTACACTCAAATTACCCCTATAACTGGGTGAGCAAGTGAAGGGAAGTTAATTATATTACTGTACTGCAAGATAAAACAGGTACGATTAAATAATTTCAAACAATTACACTAGCGTGTGTAAATGTGTGTGTGTTGCTCGGTGGCTCAGTGATGAGATGCCATACGACAGGAATCCAGGTATCAACTTCCAACCCACATCAGTCCGAGAACTTTTTTCAGTCGCTGTCCACTTCTTTCACGTATGGTGCCGTTCGCTACTATGGACACTGCCGCCTTTCTCCTTGGTTTGGAATCAACGTTTCACTCAAATTACCCATATAACTGGGTGAGCAAGTGAAGGAAATTAATTATAATACTGTACTGCAAGATAAAATAGGTACGAATAGATAATTTCAAACAATTACACGAGCGTGTGCAAATGTGTGTGTGTGTGTGTGTGTGTGTGTGTTGCTCGGTGGTTCAGTGATGAGATGCCAGACGACAGGACTCCAGGTATCAACTTCCAACCCACTTCAGTCCGAGAACTTTTTTCCGTCGCTGTCCACTTTTTTCACCTGTGGTGCCATTCGCTACTATGGACTCTGCCGCCTTTCTCCTTGGTTTGGAATCAACGTTACATTAAAACGACCCCAATAACTGGGTGAGCAAGTGAAGCGAAATTAATTATGATACTGTACTGCAAGATAAAACAGGTAGGAATAAATAATTTCTAACAATTACACGAGCAGATGTAAATGTGTGTGTGTGTGTGTTTGTGTGTGTGTGTGTGTGTTGCTCGGTGGCTCAGTGATGAGATGCCAGACGACAGGACTCCAGGTATCAACTTCCAACCCACATCAGTCCGAGAACTTTTTTCCGTCGCTGTCCACTTCTTTCACCTATGGTGTCGTTCCTACTATGGAAACTGCCGCCTTTCTCCTTGGTTATGAGTCAACGTTACACTCAAATTACCGTCATAACTGGGTGAACAAATGAAGCGAAATTAATTATAATACTGTACTGCAAGATAAAACAGGTAAGAATAAATAGTTTCAAACTATTACACGAGCGTGTGTAAATAGGTGTGTGTGTGTGTGTGTGTGTGTGTGTGTGTTGCTCGGTGGCTCAGTGATGAGATGCCAGACGACAGGACTCCAGGTATCAAACTCCAACACACATCAGTCCGAGGACTTTTTTCCGACGCTGTCCTTTTATTTCACTTATGGTGCCGTTCGCTTCTATGGAAACTGCCGCCTTTATCCTTGGTTTGGAATCAACGTTTCACTCAAATTACCCCTATAACCGCGTGAGCAAGTAAAAGAAATTAATTATAATACTGTACTGCAAGATAAAACAGGTACGAATAGATAATTTCAAACAATTACACGACCGTGTGTAAATGCGTGTGTGTGTGTGTTGCTGGGTGGCTCAGTGTTGAGATGCCAGATGACAGGACTCAGGTATCAACTTCCAACCCACATCAGTCTGAGAACTTTCTTCAGTCGCAGTCCACTTCTTCCACCTATGGTGCCGTTCGCTACTATGGAAACTGACGCGTTTCTCCTTGGTTTGGAATCAACATTACTCTCAAATTACCCCTATAACTGGGTGAGCAAGTGAAGGGAAGTTAATTATATTACTGTACTGCAAGATAAAACAGGTACGATTAAATAATTTCAAACAATTACACTAGCGTGTGTAAATGTGTGCGTGTTGCTCGGTGGCTCAGTGATAAGATGCCTGACGACAGGACTCCAGGTGTCAAATTCCAACCCACACCAGTCCGAGAACTTTTTTCAGTCGCTGTCCACTTCTTTCACGTATGGTGCCGTTGGCTAATATGGACACTGCCACCTTTCTCCTTGGTTTGGAGTCAACGTTTCACTCAAATTTCCCCTATAACTGGTTGGGCAAGTGAAGGAAATTGATTTTAATACTGTACTGCAAGATAAAACAGGTACGAATAGATAATTACAAACAACTACACGAGCGTGTGTAAATAGGTGTGTGTGTGTGTGTTGCTCGGTGGCTCAGTGATGAGTTGCCAGACGACAGGACTCCAGGTATCAACTTCCAACACACATCAGTCCGAGAACTTTTTTCCGACGCTGTCCTCTTATTTCACTTATGGCGCCGTTCGCTTCTATGGAAACTGCCGCATTTCTCCTTGGTTTGGAATCAACGTTACATTATAATTACCCCTATACTGGGTGAGCAAGTGAAGGAAATTAATTATAATACTGTACTGCAAGATAAAGCAGGTACGAATAAATAATTTCAAACAATTACACGAGCGTGTGTAAATAGGTGTGTGTGTGTGTGTTGCTCGGTGGCTCAGTGATGAGATGCCAGATGACAAGACTCCAGGTAATAACTTCCAACCCACATCAGTCCGAGAACTTTTTTCAGTCGCTGTCCACTTCTTTCACGTATGGTGCCATTCGCTACAAAGGACACTGCCGCCTTTCTCCTTGGTTTGGAATCAACGTTTCACTCAAATTACCCCTATAACTGGGTGAACAAGTGAAGGAAATTAATTATAATACTGTACTGCAAGATAAAGCAGGTACGAATAGATAGTTTCAAACAATTACACGAGCGTGTGCAAATGTGTGTGTGTGTGTGTGTGTGTGTGTGTTGCCCAGTGGCTCAGTGATGAGATGCCAGACGACAGGACTCCAGGTATCAACCCCCAACCCACTTCAGTCCGAGAACTTTTTTCCGTCGCTGTCCACTTTCTTCACCTGTGGTGCCATTCGCTACTATGGACTGCCGCCTTTCTCCTTGGTTTGGAATCAACGTTACATTAAAACCAACCCCAATAACTGGGTGAGCAACTGAAGCGAAATTAATTATAATACTGTACTGCAAGATAAAACAGGTACGAATAAATAACTTTTAAACAATTACACGAGCGTGTGTAAATGTGTGTGTGTGTGTGTGTGTGTGTTGCTCGGTGGCTCAGTGATGAGATGCCAGACGACAGAACTCCAGGTATCAACTTCCAACCCATATCAGAACGAGAACTTTTTTCCGTCGCCTTTACTTCTTTCACCTATGGTGCCGTTCGCTACTATGCAAACTGCCACCATTCTCCTTGGTTTGGAATCAACGTTTCACTCAAATTACCCCTATAAATGATTGAGCAAGTGAAGCGAAATTAATTATAATACTGTACTGCAAGATAAAAAGGTACGATTAAGTAATTTCAAACAATTACACTAGCGTGTGTAAATGTGTGTGTGAGTGTGTTGCTCGGTGGCTCAGTGATGAGATGCCAGACGACAGGACTCCAGGTATCAACTTCCAACCTACATCAGTCCGAGAACTTCTTTCAGTCGCTGTCCTCTTCTTTCACGTACGGTGCCGTTCGCTACTATGGACACTTCCGCCTTTCTCCTTGGTTTGGAATCAACGTTACATTAAAACCATCCCAATTACTGGGTGAGCAAGTAAAGCGAAATTAATTACGATACTGTACTGCAAGATAAAACAGGTAGGAATAAATAATTTCAAACAATTACACGAGCAGGTGTAAATGTGTGTGTGTGTGTGTGTGTGTGTTGCTCGGTGGCTCATTGATGAGATGCCAGACGACAGGACTCCAGGTATTAACTTCTAACCCACATCAGTCCGAGAACTTTTTTCCGTCGCTGTCCACTTCTTTCACCAATGGTGTCGTTCGCTTTTATGGAAACTGCCGCCTTTCTCCTTGGTTTGGAATCAACGTTACACTCAAATTACCCTCATAACTGGGGGAGCAAGTGAAGCGAAATTAATTATAATACTGTACTGTAAGATAAAACAGGTCCGAATAAACAGTTTCAAACTATTACTCGAGCGTGTGTAAATAGGTGTGTGTGTGTGTGTGTTGCTCGGTGGCTCAGTGATGAGATGCCAGACGACGCTACTCCAGGTATCAACTTCCAACACACATCAGTCCGAGAACTTTTCTCCGACGCTGTCCACCTATTTCAATTATGGTGTCGTTCGCTTCTATGGAAACTGCCGCCTTTCTCCTTGTTTTGGAATCAACGTTACATTATTATTACCCCTATACTTGGCGAGCAAGTGAAGCGAATATAATTATAATAGTGTACTGAAAGATAAATCTGGTACGAATAAATAATTTCAAACAATTACACGAGCGTGTACAAATGTGTGTGTGTGTGTGTGTGTTGCTCGGTGGCTCAGTGATCAGATGCCAGACGACAGGACTCCAGGTATCAACTTCCAACCCACATCAGTCCGAGAACTTGTTTCAGTCGATGTCCACCTCTTTCACCTATGGTGCCGTATGCTACTATGGAAACTGCCGCCATTCACCTTGGTTTGGAATCAACGTCACACTCAAATTACCCCTATAACTGGGTGAGCAAGTGAAGCGAAATTAATTATAATACTGTACTGCAAGATAAAGCAGGTACGAATAAATAATTTCTGACAATTACACGAACGTGTGTGAATGTGTGTGTCTGTGTTGCTCGGTGGCTCAGTGATGAGCTGCCAGACGACAGGCCTCCAGGTATCAACTTCCAACCCACATGAGTCCGAGAACTTTTTTCCGTCACTGTCCACTTCTTTCACCTATGGTGCCGTTCGCTACTATGGAAACTGCCACCTCTCTCCCTGGTTTGGAATCAACGTTACACTCAAATTACGCCTATAATTGTTTGAGCAAGTGAAGCGAAAGTAATTATAATACTGTACTGCAAGATAAAACAGGTACGAATAAATAATCTCAAACAATTACACGAGCGTGTGTAAATGTGTGTGTGTGTGTGTGTTGCTCGGTGGCTCAGTGATGAGATGCCAGACGACAGGACTCCAGGTATCAACTTCCAACCCACATCAGTCCGAGAACTTTTTTCCGTCGCTGTCCACTTCTTTCACCTATGGTGCCGTTCGCTACTATGGAAACTGCCGCCATTCTCCTTGGTTTGGAATTAACGTTACACTCAAGTTAGCCTATAACTGGGCGAGCAAGTGAAGGAAATTAATTATATTACTGTACTGCAAGATAAAACAGGTGCGAATAAATAATTTCAAACAATTACACGAGCGTGTGTAAACGTGTGTGTGTGTGTGTGTTGCTCGGTGGCTCAGTGATGAGATGCCATACGACAGGCCTCCAGGTATCAACTTCCAGCCCACATCAGTAAGAGAACTTTTTTCCGTCGCTGTCCACATCTTTCACCTATGGTGCCGTTCGCTACTATGGAAACTGCTGCCTTTCTCCTTGGTTTGGAATCAATGTCGCCTAAAAACTACCCCTATAACTGGGTGAGCAAGTGAAGCGAAATTAATTATAATACTGTACTGCAAGATAAAACAGGTACGAATAAATAATTTCAAACAATTACACGAGCGTGTGCAAACGTGTGTGTGTGTGTGTTGCTCGGTGGCTCAGTGATGAGATGCCATACGACAGGCATCCAGGTATCAACTTCCAACCCACATCAGTCCGAGAACTTTTTTCCGTCGCTGTCCACTTCTTTCACCTATGGTGCCGTTCGCTACTATGGAAACTGCCGCATTTCTCCATGGTTTGGAATCGACATTAAACTCAAATTATCCTTATAACTGGGTGAGCAAGTGATGCGAAATTAATTATATTACAGTACTGCAAGATAAAACAGGTACGAAAAAATAATTTCGAACAATTATACGAGCGTGTGTAAATGTGTGTGTGTGTTTGTTGCTCAGTGGCTCAGTGATGACATGACAGACGACAGGACTCCAGGTATCAACTTCCAACCCACATCAGTCCGAGAACTTTTTTCCGTCACAGTCCACTTCTTTCACCTATGGTGCCGTTCGCTACTATGGAATCTGCCGCCCTTCTCCTTGGTTTGGAATCACCGTTACACTTAAATTACCCCCATAACTGGGTGAGCAAGTGAAGCAAAATTAATTATAATACTGTACTGCAAGATAAAACAGGTACGAATAAATAATATCAAACAATTACACGAGCGTGTGTAAAAGTGTGTGTGTGTGTGTGTGTTGCTCGGTGGCTCAGTGATGAGATGCCAGACGACAGGACTCCAGGTATCAACTTCCAACCCACATCAGTCCGAGAACTATTTTCCGTCGCTGTCAACTTCATTCACCTATAGTGCCGTTTGCTACTATGGAAACTGCCGCCTTTCTCCTTGGTTTGGAATCAACGTTACACTCAAATTACCCCCATAACTCGGTGAGCAAGTGATGCGAAATTAATTATAATACTGTACCGCAAGATAAAACAGGTACGAATATATAATTTCAAACAATTACACGAGCGTGTGTAAATGTGTGTGTGTTGCTCGGTGGCTCAGTGTTGAGATGCCAGACGACTGGACCCAAGGTATCAATTTCCAACCCACATCAGTCGGAGAACTTTTCTCCATCGCTGTCCACTTCTTTCACCTATGGTGCCGTTCGCTTCTATGGAAACTGCCGTCTTTCTCCTTGGTTTGGAATCAATGTTACATTAAAATAACCCCTATAACTGGGTGAGCAAGTGAAGCGAAATTAATTATAATACTGTACTGCAAGATAAAACAGGTACGAATAAATAATTTCAAACAATTACACGAGCGTGTGTAAATGTGTGTGTGTGTGTGTTGCTCGGTGGCTCAGTGATGAGCTGCCAGACGACAGGACTCCAGGTATCAACTTCCAACCCACATAAGTCCGAGAACTTATTTCCGTCGCTGTCCACTTCTTTCACCTATGGTGCCGCTCGCTACTATGGAAACTGCCGACTTTTTCCTTGGTTTGGAATCAACATTACACTCAAATTACCCTCGTAACTGGGTGAGCAAGTCAAGCGAAATTAATTATAATACTGTACTGCAAGATAAAACAGATACGAATAAATAATTTCAAACAATTACACGGGCGTGTGTAAATGTGTGTGTGTGCGTGTTGCTCGGTGGCTCAGTGATGAGATGCCAGACGACAGGACTCCAGGTATCAACTTCCAACCCACATCAGTCCGAGAACTTTTTTCCGACGCTGTCCACTTCTTTCACCTATGGTGCCGTTCGCTACTATGGAAACTGCCGCCTTTCTCCTTGTTTTGGAATCAACCTTTGACTCAAATTACCTCTATAACTGTGCGAGCAAGTGAAGCGAAATTAATTATAATACTGTACTGCAAGATAAAACAGGTACGAATAAATAATTTCAAACAATTACATGAGCGTGTGTAAATGTGTGTGTGTGTGTGTTGGCCGTTGGCTCAGTGATGAGATGCCAGACGACAGGACTCCAGGTATCAACTTCCAACCCACATCAGTCCGAGAAATTTTTGCCGTCACTGTCCACTTCTTTCACCTATGGTGCCGTTCGCTACTATGGAAACTGCCGCCTTTCTCCTTGTTTTGGAATCAACGTTACTCTCAAATTACCCCTATAACTGGGTGAGCAAGTGAAGTGAAATTATTTATAATACTGAACTGCATGATAAAACAGGTACGAATAAATAATTTCAAACAATTACACGAGCGTGTGTAAATGTGTGTGTGTGTGTGTGTTGCTCGGTGGCTCAGTGATGAGATGCCAGACGACAGGACTCCAGGTATCAACTTCCATCCCACATCAGTCCGAGAACTTATTTCCGTCGCTGTCGACTTCTTTCACCTATGGTGCCGTTCGCTACTATGGAAACTGCCGCCATTCTCCTTGGTTTGGAATCAACGTTACACTCAAGTTAGCCCATAACTGGGTGAGCAAGTGAAGCGAAATGAATTATAATATAGTACTGCAAGATAAATCAGGTACGAATAAATAATTTCAAACAATTACACGAGCGTGTGTAAATGTGTGTGTGTGTGTGTTGCTCGGTGGCTCAGTTATGAGCTGCCAGACGACAGGACTCCAGGTATCAACTTCCAACCCACATAAGTCCGAGAACTTATTTCCGTCGCTGTCCACTTCTTTCACCTATGGTGCCGCTCGCTACTATGGAAACTGCCGACTTTTTCCTTGGTTTGGAATCAACATTACACTCAAATTACCCTCGTAACTGGGTGAGCAAGTCAAGCGAAATTAATTATAATACTGTACTGCAAGATAAAACAGATACGAATAAATAATTTCAAACAATTACACGGGCGTGTGTAAATGTGTGTGTGTGCGTGTTGCTCGGTGGCTCAGTGATGAGATGCCAGACGACAGGACTCCAGGTATCAACTTCCAACCCACATCAGTCCGAGAACTTTTTTCCGACGCTGTCCACTTCTTTCACCTATGGTGCCGTTCGCTACTATGGAAACTGCCGCCTTTCTCCTTGTTTTGGAATCAACCTTTGACTCAAATTACCCCTATAACTGTGCGAGCAAGTGAAGCGAAATTAATTATAATACTGTACTGCAAGATAAAACAGGTACGAATAAATAATTTCAAACAATTACATGAGCGTGTGTAAATGTGTGTGTGTGTGTGTTGGCCGTTGGCTCAGTGATGAGATGCCAGACGACAGGACTCCAGGTATCAACTTCCAACCCACATCAGTCCGAGAAATTTTTGCCGTCACTGTCCACTTCTTTCACCTATGGTGCCGTTCGCTACTATGGAAACTGCCGCCTTTCTCCTTGTTTTGGAATCAACGTTACTCTCAAATTACCCCTATAACTGGGTGAGCAAGTGAAGTGAAATTATTTATAATACTGAACTGCATGATAAAACAGGTACGAATAAATAATTTCAAACAATTACACGAGCGTGTGTAAATGTGTGTGTGTGTGTGTGTTGCTCGGTGGCTCAGTGATGAGATGCCAGACGACAGGACTCCAGGTATCAACTTCCATCCCACATCAGTCCGAGAACTTATTTCCGTCGCTGTCGACTTCTTTCACCTATGGTGCCGTTCGCTACTATGGAAACTGCCGCCATTCTCCTTGGTTTGGAATCAACGTTACACTCAAGTTAGCCTATAACTGGGTGAGCAAGTGAAGCGAAAGTAATTATAATATAGTAATGCAAGATAAAACAGGTACGAATAAATAATTTCAAACAATTACACGAGCGTGTGTAAATGTGTGTGTGTGTGTGTTGCTCGGTGGCTCAGTGATGAGATGCCAGACGACAGGACTCCAGGTATCAACTTCCAACCCACATCAGTCCGAGAACTTTTTTCCGTCGCTGTCCACTTCTTTCACCTATGGTGCCGTTCGCTACTATAGAAACTGCCGCCTTTCTCCTTGGTTTGGAATCAACGTTACACTCAAATTACCCCTATAACTGGGTGAGTAAGTGAAGCGAAATTAATTATAATACTGTACTGCAAGATAAAACAGGTATGAATAAATAATTTCAAACAATTACACGAGCGTGTGTAAATGTGTGTGTGTGTGTTTTGCTCGGTGGCTCAGTGATGAGATGCCAGAGTACAGGACTCCAGGTATCAACTTCCAACCCACATCGGTCCGAGAACTTTTTTCCGTCGCTGTCCACTTCTTTCACTTATGGTGCCGTTCGCTACTATGGAAACAGCCGCCTTTCTCCTTGGTTTGGAATCAACGTTACACTCAAATTACCCCTATAACTGGGTGAGTAAGTCATTTCAAAGGGCAGAGAAAGGCAGGTTCATACAGCCTGCAAAAGGATCGCACCTATTGAAGCACTGTATTGTTCAATCAGTTCTTCTGGATGCTGACAGCTTTACTTACTTACGCAAGTGAGAATAACTATGTAAAAACGTTCACTGCTAATCAAATGTATATAGTCATTGACTTAAATTATTGACCTGCTCCAGCCAATCTTCTTTAGTTCTTGTATGTTGAAAATTGTATAGTGTTATAGATTAATTAATATTTCGTGTTGGCTCATTTTCGAAATGTACATCTAAATATTTATCAGTACTTCGTGAGTCACTGCGTGACCGACGAAACTTTTTATTGAAGCATACATTAAAGTCTGTTTCTGTTCCATCCACAAATGGTGCATAGGAAGATTGTTTATATGCTTCCGCGAGTGCTGTTATTTGATTAAGTTTATCACGATGACCTCTACGACATACGGGTTGCAGAACATTCATGATATCTGCGCTGAAAGAAAGGATTTGGATTTTTAAAACACGTTTGTCTGAGATGTAATCCGTCTTGCTCCTAAATCAGTCTGTCGAGATTTTTCAACTTTTCTGGTACACCTTTTCGCCATTTAGAAAAATCTTGTGACCTTGTCCTGAAAGTGAAAGTTCCAGGCAAGTTGCGGAAATTTAATACTCTTACGACAGATGTTTCGGTTTTATTGATATTATCAAGAGACGTGCGAATACAGCATAGGTGAGACTATCTACACATATGGTGATTGTTCATGTGAATATTTGTACATCGTAATATCACATTGGTACTTACGTCTAGTTTGATTTGTCGGCCATATTGCATCTATAGTAAACTTTCTAATCTGTAGTGATTGTGTGGCATATACAAATTATAAACGTATGGAATACGTCTCGACACATATTTTACCGTTCGTTAACGGTATGTAAGATTTGCCACTTATTTTACAGCTCATTTACGAAAATGTTGCATGACTACAAAATATTGTTAGAGTATCAAAGATAGTGATTTATATAATTGCTTGATTTTGCTGTGAATTATATCTTTGGTCTGAATACTATTCGCTCAGACTAATCTGACACTCGGCGTGGTGGCAGATGTGAGCGATCTTTACGGCCGCGCCAATCAGCTACCACGCCGAGTGTCAACCTCGTTCGCGCAAATATTACGTTTTGTCCTCACATATACTATCCATCTTCTTGATCCATTATGTCACTAGAGTTTTCCCGGCAATATCTATGTTTAAAGTTCCTGTGTCTGTTTCAAAATTCCTGAGGATAGACTCTCATCCGTATATAGGGCCTATGTCTCAAATTCTTGAAGTGTGTTCACATGAGTCCTTTCAGTATTCTGTGTAGTATTTCTAACGCAGTTTCAGTTTTCTCAGGCGTGTGGTGTTCATATTTAAGAAGTAAGTAAAAGCTAGATTGATTACTGTCGCTGTTTGTGGTCGGTTCTTTGCACCTGATACTGCAATTTCGATCTGTTTGCCCGATATAGAAATTATTACAATTGTCACAATCCATTTTGTGTATTCCAGGATTGTGATATCCGAAATTTTGATCGAGCCTGAATGTAGTTATATTACTAGATTGTTTTTAGTACACAAGTCAGGCTGGATGTAAGTGGTTTTGAATAGTTCATTTAATCTTGTTTCGTATTTCTCCTAGGTAAATTGTGTGTGCGTACATTTTTGGCTGTTTAATTCAGGTTTCTCTGGTTAGCTGTATGTCGTTGTGTATTGTGTTACGTTTGGGGTTAGTGTTTTTTTATATAACTTTGTTACTACATCTGCGTCAAAACCATTTTTGAGGGCTGTTTGAGACAGTATAGCCAGTTCTTTTTCTGTTATGCGTTTCTCTAATAGTAGACTGATTAACCTGCCATCATTGAGTGGATGTATGCATGCTTTTGTGACTTCAAATAACAAGACTTTGCGTTTAAAATGTTGTCTATAGTGGTAGGTTTTCTGTAAATGTCAAATGTGTGGAGGTTTTTGTTTCTGCTGATTTTGAGATCAAGGTACTTTGCTGAATTATCAATTCCGATTTCCACGGTAAATATGCTTTTGGCTTGTACGTCGTTAGGTAAGAAAAATACATTCAGGTAAGACGAAATTCTTCGAATATGCCAATGCGGGAATATACAAAATAACTTGTGACAATTCCAGTAATTTGTGTATCGGACGATGTCGAAATTTTAGTATCAGATTCAAAGAACGTACGAGAAACAGTTATTAATCTAGTCTCTCCTTACATCTAAAATACCAGCTTCACACTACCCAGAAAATTAAGAGTGAAATGTAAATACTACAGATAATACTGAATGAGCTCAGTATGAACATATTTGACGAACTGGGAATATATTTACGTATGAAAAATTGACGACACGAAATACTAAACTACTTTAAACATAAGTATTGTCTTGAAAACTTTGTTGACACACTATAGCACGAAAAGTACATCTGACAATAAAACACACCCAGACCAAAGATATAATTCACAACAAAATTCAATAAGTGAAATATAACATTAGCGTTAGTTATCTAGTAATAATTTGTAGTCATACAACATCTTAGTAAATGCACTGTCAGATAGACGTCAAATCGTACTTTATATTAAAATAACCGTGAAATTTAGGTCTAGAAATATTCCATCGGCTGTAATTATTATTTTTCACGTAATCAACACGAATCAGACTGTGACAGTGTACTATAGATACAATACGGACATCAAACAAACTATACTAAGTACAAATATAGAATTACAATGTACCGTTATTCGCATGGAAAACCACCATATACACACATCAAAATAAGTTTTGCATCACATCGGTTCTGAGAGTTCTGGAACCTGTACAGGAAAATTGAATAGAAATCTACATAAACATCATTTCCTCCCTTTTTATTGTACATGAAAACCACACATTGCATGTTGTACCACCAAACAGCGAAACCTTCAGAGGTGGTGATCCAGACTGCTGTACACACTGGTACCTACAAAACACAGTAGGACGCACTCTTGCATTAATGCATGCCTGTATTCGTTGTGGTATACTATCCACAAGTTCTTCGTGGCACTGTTGGTCCACATTGTCCCACTCCTTAACGGCGATTTGGCGTAAACCCTCAGAAAGGTTGGTCGGTCACGTTGTCCATAAACAGCAAATTTCTTCAATCCCAAGCATGTTCGATAAGGTTCATGTCTGGAGAACATGCTGGCCACTCTAGTCGAGCGATGTCGTTGTCCCGAGGGCTGTCATACACAAGACGTGCACTATGGGGGCACGAACTGTCCCCCATGGAGACGAATGTTTCGTCAATATGCTGCCAACATGGTTGCACTATCGGTTGGAGGATGGCATTCACGTATCGTACAGCCGTTACGGCCCCTTCCATGACCACCATCGGCTTACATCGGCCCCACACAATGGCACCTCAAAACGGCGGGGAACCTCCACCTTGCTGCACTCGCTGGACAGTGTGTCTAAGGTGTTCAGCCTGACCGGGTGGCCTCCAAACACGTCTCCAACGATTTTCTGTTTGAAGGAGTGTGCAAGACTCGTCGGTTAAGAGAATGTGATGGCAACCCTCAGCGGTTCATTCGGCATGTTGTTAGGCCCATCTGTACTGCGCTGCATCGTGTCGTGGTGGCAAAGATGGACCTTGCCGTGGACATCATGCAACCTATTGTACACAATTTCAGTGGTAACACGACGTCCTGCGACTGCACGAAAATCATTATTCAACATGATGGCCTAGCTGTCAGGCTTCCTCCGAGACATAATCCGTAGGTATCTGTCATCCACTATAGTAGTAGCCCTTAGACTGAGAGAGGCATGTCACCGACAGTTCCTGTCTCTATCTCCTCCATGTCCGAACACCATCGCTTTGGTTCACTCCGAGAGGCCTGGACACTTTCCTTGTTGAGAGCCCTTCCTGGCACAAAGTAACAACGTGGACGCGATGGAACCGCGGTATTGACCGCCTAGGCATGGTTGAACTACAGACAACAGGAGCCGTGTACCTCGTTCCTGGTGGAATGACTGGAACTGATCGCCCGTCGGACCCCCTCCGCCTAATAGGCGCTGCTCATGCATGGTTGTTTACATCTTTGGGCGGGTTTAGTGACATCTCTGAACAGTCCAAGGGACTGTGTCTGTGATTCAATACCCTCAGTCAATGTCTATCTTCAGGAGCTCTGGGAGCCGGGATGACGCAAAACTTATTTTGATGGGTTCAAAATAGTTCAAATGGCTCTGAGCACTATGGGACTTAACTTCTGAGGTCATCAGTCCCCTAGAACGTAGAACTACTTAAACCTGACTAACCTAAGGACATCACACACATCCATGCTCGAGGCATGATTCGAACCTGCGACCGTAGCAGTCGCGCGGTTCCGGATTGAAGCGCCTAGAACCGCTCGGCAACCGCAGCCGCCTTTTTGATGTGTGTAGGTAGGTAGTCTCACCTATGCTCTATTCGCACGTCACTTGAGAATGGCAATGAAGCCGAAGCAGTTGTCGTAAAGAATGTTAAACCTTTAGCAGCTACTCGCTAATTTTCATTTTAAAAATGTTATACAGTGACGTGCACTGTGTTGCAAACCCAATGGAACGTATAATCCTGAGACCAATCGCACCGTGCTTCTTGTATTGAAACAAATGCCGAACAAGATGACCCGTGTCTGTTTAGATATACACTCCTGGAAATGGAAAAAAGAACACATTGACACCGGTGTGTCAGACCCACCATACTTGCTCCGGACACTGCGAGAGGGTGTACAAGCAATGATCACACGCACGGCACAGCGGACACACCAGGAACCGCGGTGTTGGCCGTCGAATGGCGCTAGCTGCGCAGCATTTGTGCACCGCCGCCGTCAGTGTCAGCCAGTTTGCCGTGGCATACGGAGCTCCATCGCAGTCTTTAACACTGGTAGCATGCCGCGACAGCGTGGACGTGAACCGTATGTGCAGTTGACGGACTTTGAGCGAGGGCGTATAGTGGGCATGCTGGAGCCCGGGTGGACGTACCGCCGAATTGCTCAACACGTGGGGCATGAGGTCTCCACAGTACATCGATGTTGTCGCCAGTGGTCGGCGGAAGGTGCACGTGCCCGTCGACCTGGGACCGGACCGCAGCGACGCACGGATGCACGCTAAGACCGTAGGATCCTACGCAGTGCCGTAGGGGACCGCACCGCCACTTCCCATCAAATTAGGGACACTGTTGCTCCTGGGGTATCGGCGAGGACCATTCGCAACCGTCTCCATGAAGCTGGGCTACGGACCCGCACACCGTTAGGCCGTCTTCCGCTCACGCCCCAACATCGTGCAGCCTGCCTCCAGTGGTGTCGCGACAGGCGTGAATGGAGGGACGAATGGAGACGTGTCGTCTTCAGCGATGAGAGTCGCTTCTGCCTTGGTGCCAATGATGGTCGTATGCGTGTTTGGCGCCGTGCAGGTGAGCGCCACAATCAGGACTGCATACGACCGAGGCACACAGGGCCAACACCCGGCATCATGGTGTGGGGAGCGATCTCCTACACTGGCCGTACACCACTGGTGATCGTCGAGGGGACACTGAATAGTGCACGGTACATCCAAACCGTCATCGAACCCATCGTTCTACCATTCCTAGACCGGCAAGGGAACTTGCTGTTCCAACAGGACAATGCACGCCCGCGTGTATCCCGTGCCACCCAACGTGCTCTAGAAGGTGTAAGTCAACTACCCTGGCCAGCAAGATCTCCGGATCTGTCCCCCATTGAGCATGTTTGGGACTGGATGAAGCGTCGTCTCACGCGGTCTGCACGTCCAGCACGAACGCTGGTCCAACTGAGGCGCCAGGTGGAAATGGCATGGCAAGCCGTTCCACAGGACTACATCCAGCATCTCTACGATCGTCTCCATGGGAGAATAGCAGCCTGCATTGCTGCGAAAGGTGGATATACACTGTACTAGTGCCGACATTGTGCATGCTCTGTTGCCTGTGTCTATGTGCCTGTGGTTCTGTCAGTGTGATCATGTGATGTATCTGACCCCAGGAATGTGTCAATAAAGTTTCCCCTTCCTGGGACAATGAATTCACGGTGTTCTTATTTCAATTTCCAGGAGTGTACTTTAGATATTCTATCTTTTAAAAGAACGCACAGTTTTCCGACAGTTACAGGTTCGGTTTAGATGCAGGAGAACAGCACTGCACGTGTCATGGTACTTCAGTGTCAGCTCTGCTGTCTTGTATTCAAGCCATTTTCTTCCTTCTTTTGTATTGTTGATTCAAACGAGTATCTTAACCAACAGCTGTGCTTGAAAGAGTGGAGGCATGTAATCAAGAAATCATTTTGAAACCCGTACGTGCTTCACAGGTGGTAGATACGAAAAAAGGGTTGTATTGTTATCTATTCCATCACACTATACTTGTTTTCTCGAATAAGACCCCCTTAATAGCCAGGCACCTTATCGCGCCTATGCTGGGAGTCGTGGAAGCGCGTCGGCCTCACATCGAAACAGCCCTGCTGATCAACGATGAGAGCCAGTTCGCCGTGAAGCTAGGATATGCTCTTTAAGTGGTTACCCCCACCCGCTTTGGGGAGCCACGTACCGCCTCAGTTACACGATTCGCAAACATTTAGAAAGCTTCTCCCACTTCCACATGGTTAACGAGTCAAACATAGACAGCTGAGGTTCTTCCACCTCATAGAGGAAAGGGTGGCGACACTATGTGCATCCGGTCACCATCTGTCACTTACATTTCCAGATCCTATAATTAGTCTGTTGGTGGCGCGAAGATACGAGATAAAGCCAAGATAAAGAAGATGAGAGGTTTTACGAACAAATTATGCCTATCATTGGCAAAGAAAAACATTAAGGTAGGTCTTGTTACGGGCTCTCTCGATCTCTCGCTCTCGCAAAGTTTGCTGAAGCGCTTCGTTACTCCTTTACTTCCCTAGACAATTTAGTGTTGACTTTGCATATTTCACTTACGTTAGAAGTTTCGCCAAGCAGTCAGTCTAATGATCCTGTTTCTAGACATTCCTACCGAGTGAGGTAGTGGAGTGGTAACACACTGGACTCATATATCGGCGGGCGGTTGTCAAAATCTTCGTACGGACAGAAAGGGTCAGTTTACAAAAAAAAAAAAAAAAAAAAAAAAGTTCAAATGTGTGTGAAATCTTATGGGACTTAACTGCTAAGGTCATCAGTCCCTAAGCTTACACACTACTTAACCTAAATTATCCTAAGGACAAAGACACACACCCATGCCCGAGGGAGGACTCGAGCCTCCGCCGGGACCAGCCGCACAGTCCATGACTGCAGCACCCAAGACCGCTCGGCTAATCCCGCGCAAGGTTAGTTTTCCGTAGTCCCCCATAAAATAACCTTATTACAAGTGCCAGGATGGTTACTTTGAAGAGAATATGCACGATTTTCTTCGTCAGCCTTCCCCTATCCAAGTTCACCCCTCGTCCCTGTGACCTCACCGTCTACGGGACGTTAACTCACAATCGTCTTTCCTTTAGTTATGACAGCGCCATTCCTAAGAAGTCATTTGCAGGTGCAACGTCCAAATTGTTAGGCTATAAAAGCATTGGATGTTATGTTGTGTTATGTTGATTCTCTCTACTACACTGGACTGAACCTTAAAATTGCTAACAGAGCTGATGGATCCTAATTTTTTTTTTAAAAAAAAAAAAAAAAAAAAAAAAAGGAGATCGTTTGCTGACTTTCCTTCAGTATCTCACTCGTAGCATCAGGGTTCCTTGAGTATTATTGAGTTAGTAGACTGTTCTGTCTGGCGTCTTTCGTTCAGGTGTAGTACCGACTATCCCTCTTGCGGCCCCATTGCCAGTATCTACGAGGATGAGTTGCTATCTGTGGGTTGTGTCCTCAGAAGGTCTTTGCTTGCCGATATGTATATACGGGTTCGCTGACCCGAGAGGAGGAGTCACCAAGTTTGGGGATTGGCGGTTGCTTCGCGATAAGAGGCGGTCACGAGGTCCGAGCGGCCGAACCCAGGAACTACGCAAGGAGGGCCTGCGCAGAGAAACGATACCGGAGTAGTTCAGCAGGGTCAGCGTAAACTACAAGCAGCAGGCCGACATCCCGTCGGTTGGTTGGCAACATTCCTGCCGGATGACCGCTCGTGGTCTCGCTGCCCCCTCCTGCCTGGCTTCATCGGCACCACTTAGTAACCGCCACGACGCACCGTGAATCCATGGAACTGCTTGCTGATAAAGGGGAGTAACATTCGTAACATTCTGTAATCTTCGTGGGGACTTGTGTCATTGTCTACCTGCTTTCTTAATTGTTTTCCGGTCTGTGCCCGAGCCTCAGAGTTTCACTTGGTCGGCTCTTTGGTAGTAAATAGGGGCTGTAGAATTGTACTAGACACTACTTGTCGTTTGAAAATTTGTTCAGATATTATATTGCCTTTCCTTTCTAGTCTATACCCGATCATTAATGTTCTAATGAATCAGCTCTTGGTCGTAAATACAGCCAGAACAATTGTACTAAGGCACAGGTTGCCGTTAAGCAAAAGAGGACACCTTGTGGTTAGATTTAGCTGTTAACCGGTTAAATTCTTTGATTGTAATTTCATTTCTCAGTCACTAGTTCTAATCTGAACAGCCTGTTGTACTAAGCTGTTCGTTTCTGTGTTTGAAAGACCGGGTCATTATTGGTGTATTTTAGCTCGACCTTGTGGTTCTGCCAAGTGCGTTGTCTTGTAATAAGTGTTGAAAAATAACGTTTTAAAACGTTTCCTCAGAGCGGCCTTCATAACTGACAATCAGTTTAACTTTTGAAATGCTAACAGCCAACTGTCTCCAGGGCTTGAGTCAGAATAATATTGTCAAAAGGGGCGGGTGGGTGTCTAGTCGCACCTAGGTTGCTGACTGAAATTATACTTGGTTCCTAATCTGTTTAACTTTTAAGCACGGGTGTGCATCCAAGCCCCGAATCTTTCGACAAACAGTTCCCGAATAAAAGAAAATCTTGTCATCAATATTGCTTATAGAGTTTTCATGTGTTACAGAGGGCATTTAATAAAAGCAAATGTTCCAGCGCGGTAGTAAACACCGCCGTTTCACCCGATAATGGGTGAGCCGCAGGCCCGGTCCCCTTGTAATTATTGTCATGTTGTTTTTGCTTTGATATTTGTTGCAAAAGCTTATTGATTTCAAAAATTTGTTAATTTTGTAGATAAAAACCTACTTTATGATGACATATTGTTAAATAAACAGGTTTTGCGAAAAGGAAGTTACATTGGTGGGTCCTCCCATCCACGTTTTCCTTAATTCAAGTAAATACCACGACTCAATTATGAACTTCGAATACTCTCTAGTCAAAGATGAAATGGAGATCTGTCATCTTCACACACTAGATTTGTTGTGACCGGGTGAAACTACCTTCGTCCGGCAATAGCTGTAGGTTCATTGATTGCGCTGTGAGAGGGCTCATCAAACTAGAACAAATGAAATATAATTTCACTTTATTATACCAGTAAACAAAAAACTTACTTAACTTTGACACACTTCATTGCCGTAAGAGTACTGCATCATTTACAACTGTCGTTGACTACGAAAGCACCACTTGATGCACAGAACTACAAATTGTTCTCTTGCAGTACAAAACGCAAAATTTTCAAAAGTATGTTTCATCAGAAACATTAAGTGTCACTGTCCAACACGATCACGTTGATTGCTGTAGCTGTGGTCTCGAACTGAAGTGAGCTCTTGCTAGCTCGGCACTATAATGACGTCAGTGTGTGGGCGCTGCTACGTTAAGAGGGGAAGCGTGGTCTTCAGGATAGCCTACGATTAGTCGTTGCGGTTTACAGCGAACCATCGCTAATGTCTGCTGTATAGATTCGCTTTGCCGAATCTGACAGCGGAAATGGTTTCTCTTTTGAAAGACTGATATGTAGCTCAGCCCGAGTTCTAGGTTAGGCTGGAATGCAACAAGTTGGCTGTGAGTTGGTGAAGCCAACGAATGTGACAGTGGAAAAGCTTCCTGTGCTGACACACTGGTCTGTGGCGTAGTCCGAGGTCTAAGTTAGGTTGGAATACAACAGTGTTGTTGAGAGTTGGCGAAGCCAACGTATGTGACAGAGGAGAAGCTTCCTGTGTTAAACTGATCTGTAGCGTAGCCTGAGATCTAGGTTTTGCTGTAATTCAACAGTTTTCTCGTTAAAGCCAAGAAAACTACATGTGTTAAGAGACTCACCTGTAGTGCAGAGAGACACCTGGTTTAGATGTAATATACACATTTCGTTGAGGTGTCGAAGGAAGCGAATGACAGCACGAATGTACCCTTCCGGGTTGATGTGCATCGTATGTCGTGATATCTTATGCTCTTCGCAGTATTCCTACTTGTATTTACGACTTTGGCGAACATCTGGGCTATGTGGTTCAGTTACGAATTATTAGTAGAAAACTGAAGTTGACATTATCTACGAACAAGTATTGTCACTGACTGACAACACACTAACGATTTAGCTTTATCAATTTGTCCGTTGGGATGCTTGTTTCATCTAGTTCCGAAGATGATTCGATTTACAAGGAACTAATTATTTGAAATATTTAGCTGATTTAGTATCTTTAGCGTTACCTTCCCCCCATGAACCATGGACCTTACCGTTGGTGGGAAGGCTTGCGTGCCTCAGCGATACAGATGGCCGTACCGTAGGTGCAACCACAACGGAGGGGTATCTGTTGAGAGGCCAGACAAACATGTGGATCCTGAAGAGGGGCAGCAGCCTTTTCAGTAGTTGCAGGGGCAACAGTCTGGATGATTGACTGATCTGGCCTTGTAACATTAACCAAAACGGCCTTGCTGTGCTGGTACTGCGAACGGCTGAATGCAAGGGGAAACTACAGCCGTAATTTTTCCCTAGGACATGCAGCTTTACCGTATGATTAAATGATGATGGCGTCGTCTTGGGTAAAATATTCCGGAGGTAAAATAGTCCCCCGTTCGCATCTCCTGGAGGGGACTACTCAAGAGGACGTCGTTATCAGGAGAAAGAAAACTGGCGTTCTACGGATCGGAGCGTGGAATGTCAGATACCTTAATCGGGCAGGTAGGTTAGAAAATTTA
The DNA here is from genome assembly GCF_021461395.2 of Schistocerca americana. Lineage (NCBI taxonomy): Eukaryota > Metazoa > Arthropoda > Insecta > Orthoptera > Acrididae > Schistocerca > Schistocerca americana. Next base: position 382,151,621 of record NC_060123.1, on the reverse strand, counting down.
AAAAGGGAAATGGATAGGTTAAAGTTAGATATAGTGGCAATTAGTGAAGTTCGGTGGCAGGAGGAACAAGACTTTTGGTCAGGTGATTACAGGGTTGTAAATGCAAAATCAAATAGAGGTAATGCAGGAGTAGGTTTAATAATGAATAAAAAAATAGGAGTGCGGGTTAGCTACTACAAACAACATAGTGAACGCATTATTGTGGCCAAGATAGACACGAAGCCCATGCCTACTACAGTAGTGCAAGTTTATATGCCAACTAGCTCTGCAGATGATGAAGAAATTGATTAAATGTATGACGACATAAAAAAAAAATTATTCAGGTACAGAAGGGAGACGAAAATTTAATAGTCATGGGTGACTGGAATTCGTCAGTAGGAAAAGGGAGAGAAGGAATCATAGTAGGTGAATATGGATTGCGGGAAGAAATGAAAGAGGAAGCCGCCTTGTAGAATTTTGCACAGAGCATAACTTAATCATAGCTAACACTTGGTTCAAGAATCATTAAAGAAGGTTGTATATCTGGAAGAATCCTGGAGATACTAAAAGGTATCAGATAGACTATATAATGGTCAGACAGAGATTTAGGAACCAGGTTTTAAGTTGTTAGACATTTCCAGGGGCAGATATGGATTCTGACCACAATCTCTTGGTTATGGACTGCAGATTGAAACTGAAGAAACTGCAAAAAGGTGGGAATTTAAGAAGATGGGACCTGGATAAACTGAAAGAACGAGAGGTTGTAGAGAGTTTCATGGAGAGCATAAGGGAACAATTGACAGGAATGGGGGAAAGAAATACAGTAGAAGAAGAATGGGTAGCTCTGAGGGATGAAGTAGTGAAAGCAGCAGACGATCAAATAGGTAAAAAGACGAGGGCTAATAGAAATCCTTGGGTAACAGAAGAAATATTGAATTTAATTGATGAAAGGAGAAAATATAAAAATGCAGTAAATGAAGCAGGCAAAAAGGAATACAAACGTCTCAAAAATGAGATCGACAGGAAGTGCAAAATGGCTAAGCAGGGATGGCTAGAGGACAAATGTAAGGATGTAGAGGCTTGTCTCACTAGGGGTAAGATAGATACTGCCTACAGGAAAATTAAAGAGACCTTTGGAGAGAAGAGAACCACTTGTATGAATATCAAGAGCTCAGATGGCAACCCAGTTCTAAGCAAAGAAGGGAAGGCTGAAAGGTGGGAGGCGTATATAGAGGGTTTATACAAGGGCGATGTACTTGAGGACAATATTATGGAAATGGAAGAGGATGTAGATGAAGATGAAATGGGAGATATAATACCGCGTGAAGAGTTTGACAGAGCACTGGAAAACCTGAGTCGAAACAAGGCCCCGGGAGTAGACAACATTCCATTACAACTACTGACGGCCTTGGGAGAGCCAGTCCTGACAAAACTCTACCATCTGGTGAGCAAGATGTATGAGACAGGTGAAATACCCTCAGACTTCAAGAAGAATATAATAATTCCAATCCCAAGAAAAGCAGGTGTTGACAGATGTGAAAATTACCGAACTATCAGTTTAATAAGTCACAGCTGCAAAATACTAACGCGAATTCTTTACAGACGAATGGAAAAACTGTTAGAAGCGTACCTCGGGAAAGATCAGTTTGGATTCCGTAGAAATGTTGGAACACGTGAGTTAATACTAACCTTACGACTTATCTTAGAAGAAAGATTAAGAAAAGGCAAACCTACGTTTCTAGCATTTGTAGACTTAGAGAACGTTTTGACAATGATGACTGGAATACTCTCTTTCGCATTCTACAGGTGGCAGGGGTAAAATACAGGGAGCGAAATGCTATTTACAATTTGTACAGAAACCAGATGGCAGTTATAAGAGTCGAGGGGCATGAAAGGGAAGCAGTGGTTGGGAAAGGAGTGAGCCAGGGTTGTAGCCTCTCCCCGATGTTATTCAATCTGTATATTGAGCAAGCAGTAAAGGAAACAAAAGGAAAATTCGGAGTAGGTATTAAAATTCATGGTGAATAAGTAAAAACTTTGAGGTTCGCCGATGACATTGTAATTCTGTCAGAGACAGCAAAGGACTTGGCAGAGCAGTTGAACGGAATGGACAGTGTCTTGAAAGGAGGATATAAGATGAACATCAACAAAAGCAAAACGAAGATAATGGAATGTAGTCAAATTAAATCGGGTGATGTTGAGGGAATTAGATTAGGAAATGAGACACTTAAAGTAGTAAAGGAGTTTTGCTATTTGGGGAGCCAAATAACTGATGATGGTCGAAGTAGAGAGGATATAAAATGTAGACTGGCAATGGCAAGGAAATCGTTTCTGAAGAAGGGAAATTTGTTAACATCGAGTATAGATTTAAGTGTCAGGAAGTCGTTTCTGAAAGTATTTGTATGGAGTGTAGCCATGTGTGGAAGTGAAACATGGACGATAACTAGTATGGACAAGAAGAGAATAGAAGCTTTCGAATTGTGGTGCTACAGAAGAATCCTGAAGATAAGGTGGGTAGATCACGTAACTAATGAGGAGGTATTGAATAGGATTGGGGAGAAGAGAAGTTTGTGGCACAACTAGACTAGAAGAAGGGATCGGTTGGTAGGTCATGTTTTGAGGCATCAAGGGATCACAAATTTAGCATTGGAGGGCAGCGTGGAGGGTAAAAATCGTAGAGGGTGACCAAGAGATGAATACACTAAGCAGATTCAGATGGATGTAGGTTGCAGTAGGTACTGGCAGATGAAGAGGCTTGCACAGGATAGAGTAGCATGGAGAGCTGCATCAAACCAGTCTCAGGACTGAAGACCACAACAACAACTACAACAGCGTTACCTTTGAAGTACGCACGAAATGTTATTTCAAACCTTTGTTCATTGATTAGTGTCTTCAGCACCTGTAGTTAGTTAACTTCAATTTGGATCGTGTACTGATTGTATTGCACTCTGTTGTACACTTACTCGTGTCCGATACCCTTCGTATCCTTGCAAATTCCGTTCTACTCATTCTATTCGAATCTTTTAGCAGGCTACCTTAGGTAAGTTTTTGACACATCTTCACACATGAAGGCATTCGAAACATAATGTTCATTATTTTAATATAAAGGAAGTCTTCTCCGCACTGACCGATATTAACGTCTTTTGCATTCTTCTTTCCTATTTTAATTGTTCCGCACCTCTTCCCATTCTTTCCTGAGGACTTCAGAGGCTGCGCATCTTCGCCAACATTGCTTCAGTCTTGTCAGCCTAGTCAAAGCCTTACTATTATTGCTGGACAGTTTCGTCGATTGTGCGGTGATTATTTACCGTATGTAATAGAACAAATCACCCCGATACGCTGTTTGTCAACAAAACCGGGGCTACGGCCGTGGCCTCACCGTTGCTTAGCATCAATTCGACACGAGTCGATGGCGAGCAACATGAATGTTCCCGTTGCCACTCTGATAAATCTTATGAAGGACGTGAAATTCACTAACAGACCGAAACAATGATTATAATCACAAGGAAAACTATCAACGAAAGTCTCAGCTATATGAATCCGTAGTGTCAACTGAACTGCACCTTTATTTGCACGCACAACGTAAACCCACTCAGGCACCTTCGTTTAATGAATATGAAGATCAACACAGGAATTATATTCGGGATAATCTGATTCGGAAAACATATCATCCAGATTATTTATCACGATTAGTTTTGAGGACTCAGGGAAGTTTTAAAGTTTGAAGTTGCAGAAAGGAAATAGAATACTGTAAATTATACACTGTCTGTATTTGCCCTTATTGGTACGGTTCAAAAAGTCAAGCGCAACACCATGTCTTGAAACACACGTGGGTAAAGAACAGTCCTCGATACGAGTCGTTGACGTTCGTGAGTGACATGAAAAACATGCCACAATCGTCGTAAATATTAAGCCCAATGTGACGTAGTGTTAATGTGCATTTCTTCAAGCCAATAGAAAATATTAAAAAAAAAGTGAACAACCTCCCAAAGAAACAATTCGCATTTAGAATATTGTAAGGAATGAAATAGGAATCGAGTACACACTACCGTAAAGACACACTCTATGGCTATAATGGATGCCAGAACGTAAAACATGAAGTTTAAAGAAATGATTCATCTAAAAATGGAAACTGTTAGAAAATGCACTTCAGTTATATACCAATTTACAAATACTGTAGATGAAGTATAGGACGCTATATCGAATCATGAGAGAGAACTGTGACTACTGTTATCTGTTGAAAACGCCAGCAATTACCAAAGTGAGACATACACATAAATTTTCTAAAAATACAGCCAATAAAACTGGAAGATGGAAAGCTACTAATCGAAATAATCAAAAATATCATACAAGGAGAGTAAAGTAGGAATGCAATTACAGGATCAGCTACTTTTCCTAGGTCTGCTATGCTGATAAGGGCTCCCATGATTCTCGGAAATGGTATTTGCTTCTCGAATATTTGTAGGTTATACACTACAGGCCATTAAAATTGCTGCACCAAGAAGAAATGCAGATGATAAATGGGTATTCATTGGACAAATATTTTATACTACAACTGGCATATGCTTACATTTTCACGAAATTTGGGTGCACAGATCCTGAGAAATCAGTACCCAGAACTACCACCTCTGGCCGTAATAACGGCCTTGATACGCCTGGGCATTGAGTCAAACAGAGCTTGGATGGCGTGTACACGTACAGCTGCCCACGCAGCTTCAACACGGTACCACAGTTCATCAAGAGTAGTGACTGGCGTATTGTGACGAGCCACTTGCTCGGCCACCATTGACCAGACGTTTTCAATTGGTGACAGATTTGGAGAATGTTCTGGCCATGGCAGCAATCGAACATTTTCTGTATCCAGAAAGGCCCCTACAGGACCTGCAACATGCGGTCGTGCATTATCCTGCTGAAATGTAGAGTTTCGCATGGATCGAATGAAGGGTAGAACCACGGTTCGTAACATATCTGAAATGTAACGTGCACTGTTCAAAGTGCCATCAATGCGAACAAGAGGTGATCGAGACGTTTAACCAACGGCACCCCATACCATCATGCCGGGTGATAAGCCAGTATGGCGATGACGAATACACGCTTCCATTGAGCGTTCACCGCGATGTCGCCAATCACGGAGGCGACCATCATGATGCTGTAAAAAGAATATGGATTCATCCGGTAAAACGACGCTTTGCCATTCATGCACCCAGGTTCGTCGTTGAGTACACCATCGCTGACGCTCCTGTCTGTGATGCAGCGTCAAGGTTAACCGCAGCCATGGTCTCCGAGCTGATAGTCCATACTGCTGCTGACGTTGTCGACCTGTTCGTGCAGATGGTTGTTATCTTGCAAACGTCTCCATCTGTTGACTCAGGGATCGCGACGTGGCTGCACCATCCGTTCAGCTATGCGAATAAGATGCCTGTCATCTCGGCTGCTAGTGATACGAGGCCGTTGGGATCCAGCACGGCGCTCCGTATTAACCTCCTGAACCCACCGATTGCATATTCTGCTAACAGTCATTGGATCTCGACCAATGCGAGCAGCAATGTCGCGATTCGATTAACTGCAATCGCGTAGGCTACAATCCGACTTTTATCAAAGTCGGAAACGTGTTGGTACGCATTTATCCTCCTTACACGAGTCTTCACAACAACGTTTTACCAGGCAACGCCGGTCAACTGCTGTTTGTGTGTGAGAAATCGGTTCGAAACTTTCCTCATGTCAGCACGTTGTAGGTGTCGCCACCGGCGCCAACCTTGTGTGAATGCTCTGAAAAGCTAATCATTTGCATATCACAGCATCTTCTTGCTGTCGGTTAAATTTCGCTTCTATAGGACGTCATCTTCGTGGTGTAGCAATTTTAATGGCCAGTAGCGTATTATACTAAGAAACAACGAAACATTTCTAAATAGTATAATATTCGGAACTAGATCAAACAGGCATAACAACGAACAAATTGAAAAATTAAATCGTTAGTACGTGGTCAGCCAGTGACAATACTCGGTCGTAGATAATACAAGCTGAAGGGCTCTACTAATAACTCGTAACTGAACCATATAGTCCAAATATTTGGCAAAGTCGTAAATACGAGTAGGATGCAAAGAGCATCAAATATCACGACAGACGATACAGACCAACCAGGCACCGGACATTTGTGTTGGCATTCGTCTCCTTTGACACCGCAACGCAATTTGCACATTACTTCTAAAACAGATCTCTTACTACACTACAGGTGAGTCTCTCAACACATGTAGTTATCTTGGCTTTAACTCCAAATTGTACAATTATAACCTAACCTAGACCTCAGGTTACTCTACAGATCAGTCTGACAACACAGAAAGCATTTCCTCTGTCACATTCGTTGGCTTGGCCAACTCTGAACAAAAAATTTGCATTCAAACCCAATGTCGCTTTCCTTAGCGCCGGCCAGAGTGGCCGAACGGTTCTAGTCGCTACAGTCTGGAACCGCGCGACCTCAGAAGTTAAGTCCCATAGGGCTCAGTGCCATTTGAGCCGTTTGAACATTCCTTAGCTTCGACAACTCACAACCAAATTGTTGAATTTCAGTCCAACCCAGACCTCGGTCTACGCTACTAATCAGTCTGTCACCACAGAAATCTTTTCTACAGTCGCAAGTTTAGGTATCGCCAACTCAAAAATAAACTTGAATTATAGCCTAAGTTATACGTCTGGCTAAGTTACAGATCAGTGTGCACAACACAAATCTTTTCCGCTGTCAGACTCCTTGGCTTCATCTACTCGAAACCAAACTGTTGCTTTCCAACCTAACGCAGACCTCAGGTTACGCTACAGACCTGTGTGTCACCGAAGACATTTTTTCCATTGTAAAATTCGTTGGCCTTGCTAGCTCACAACGAAATCGTGACATTACATCCTATCCTAGATCTCTGACTAAGCCAGTCCATTGACGTGACATTAAGCTGTTGCAGTGACTCGCGAGGCAAACCACTCTCTTGGAAATTCGGATCATCTTCAATAATTTCAAAAAATAAGTCTCTCTTTCCATCCCACCTCCGTCTTCAGATACACTCAATTGCTATCTACAAATTCGCTAACACGAACATCAGACAACCGCCAGTATCAGCACACACAGTGTAAGTAGGCTGTTTATGTTTTCTTATTGGTAACGTCACGTAGCGCTCTGTATGGAAATCACTGGCTGTGCTGTGTGCAGTCTGTGGCTAGTTTGCATTGTTGTCTCCCATTGAAGTGTTGGGCAGCTGGATGTGAACTGCGCGTAGCGTTGCACAGTTGGAGGTGAGCCGCCAGCAGTGGGGAGAGAGATGGCGGAGTTTTGAAATTTGTAAGACTGGATGTCATGAACTGCTATATATATTATGACTATTAAGGTAAATACATCATTTGTGCTCTACCAAAATCTTTCATTTGCTAACTATGCCTATCAGTAGTTAGTGCCTTCCGTTGTCAGAATCTTTTATTTAGCTGGCAGTAGTGGCGCTTGCTATATTGCAGTAGTTCGAGTAACGAAGATTTTTGTGAGGTAAGTGATATGTGAAAGGTATAGGTTAATGTTAGTCCGGGCCATTCTTTTGCAGGGATTATTGAAAGTCAGATTGCGTTGCGCTAAAAACTATTGTGTGTCAGTTTAAACCCAGTCACGTATATAACTTTTCTAAGACGATGTTTCATATGGCGACCCTGCCAGGATGCCTAACTGGATTCTTCTGATTTTTTCTTGTAGTTTGTGTAATTAGTGTAGCTTTAGTTTACTGCTAGCGTGTAATCATAGAGAGAATCTCCTTTGTAATTGTAGTTTTTCATTGTTGTACAGTAAAACAGTTGCGACATGCATGTAGATTTGCACCAAGTATTTTGCAGCTGCGCTTGCAATTAAGTAGACATTATTTCCATTGCTATGTTATCTTATTTTGCTCTTCAAATTGTGCTTTTCTGTGTCATCATGTGAAATATTGTGACAATTATGGCGTGTGAAAAACGTAATACTAGGCTCCAAAGTAAACTGACAAATGACAGTGAAGACGAAAGTATTGTGTTAGCGCCACCGTGTAATGAATTAACTAATGTTCAACATAGTAATTTGGTAATTGTGCATAGGGAAATGGAGCGGGCGGCAAACAATGGCATAGGCACTGAAACAATTAGTGAACAGGGAAGCATTATCGATCGATCGCTCGGCAACAGCTCTCCTCAGGAATCCGAAATGACAGGACACAATTTTGCAAATACTGTAGATTTAGGTTTTGCGTCCTTACCGTTTTCTCAAATAAGTCAAGACACAAATTCTGCTTGTCAAAATGTGAATGTTGCCGGTGCAAATGCACTGCCGAAAAGCATAGAGGAACAGATTCCAGACACTAATGCATTCTTATTACAGCTAATGCAACAAAATCAGGGACAAACACAGCAAAAGCTTCAAAAGTTAGACACAATGAAACAACACCAGAGACAAACACAGCAACAGTTAGACACAATGGAACAAAATCTTCAAAAGTTAGACACAATGGAACAACACCAGAGAGAAACACAGCAACAGTTAGACACAATGGAACAAAATCAGAGACAAGGACAGCAAAAGCTTCAAAAGTTAGACACCACACTTGAACAAACACGTGAAGATTAAACTAGTGAGTTATATAACATTGAATCGAAATGTAAAAAAGTCTGTAATGATGTAAAAACACAAATTTGTGAGCATTTTCAACCTATTTTTTCGCGGCATGAAAATGCATTACAGAATCACGAAGCAGCCATAAAAGAACTGCAAACCCTTGTTCATGAAAATCACGACACCTTGCAAGCTAAAATTGACTCAGTTGCATCTACCGATTCGGTTACGCAACTTGCAAAAACTCAGGAAACCTTAAAGGACACAGTAGATATTCTGAAACTTGGTTCAGAAAAATACACTGAGGAAATAAGTACACTATCGGAGAAGTAGCCGAACTTTCGGATCAGTTCACCAACTTATCTACAAAGGTAGATGATGATCTGAATGACACAAGACCTGTAGCCATCACTGACACAGAAGAGTATGAACAAATTAAGAAATTTAAACAAAATCAGAATCAAATTAATATGCAACACAAAAGAAAAATCCGGGAAGTACAAGATCAGTTGGCACAAGTAATACAAAAATTACTTATTTCAGAGGACACTCGCTCTCCAACACGGGAAGAGGGACTTAGAAATACGGAACAACCACAAAATAATAACACAGGACACTTCGGAAATTATGAAAGAAATTGGCAAGGCACACCGAATTTTGAGATGGAACCGCCGAAACGACGTGACAATGACCGACATGTGACTCGCCGACATGATAATTTTGACTATAAGCTGTTCATTACTACACGTAAATTCAAATCATTTAAGAATTCTGGCAGCGACATTCATCCACAAGCATGGCTCCATCAATTCTCTCATTGTTTTCCTCCCAACTGGTCGTTAGAACACAGATTAGAATTTATGTGTGGCTACTTAGAGAATGAACCAGCTGTAAGAATGCGATCGGTCATTCACGATTGTCACAGTGAAGGAGAATTTTATCATGCCTTCCTCTCAGCATATTGGTCTCAAGCTACACAAGACCGAGTCAAACATAGCAACATAATGATGAAACATTTCGAACAATCTGAATTTTCCAGTCTTGTGAAATATTTTGAAGACATGTTGCATAAGAATCAGTATCTTTCAAACCCATACAGCCCTTCAGAACTCATCCGCTTTTGCTTAATGAAATGCCCTGAACATTTAAGAAATGGTATTTTAGCAGGACATTGCAAAGACGACACTGAAGCTTTCTCAGGGACTTTTACAAGAATTAGAAATTGACACAGACAGTCGCGGGATGCAAAAACATGAAAACAATCACTACAGTTCACATTCGTCACAATTCCGTGACGACAGAAACAATAACTGGACACGACAAGTCTATTCTTACAACGCAAATCGTGAACAAAACAGACACCACCCATATGACAACCACTGGCACAGTAATAGTTACAGAGAAGGATCACATTTCCATAGAAATGAATATAACAGAGACAATCATAGAAACAAACAATATGGAAACCAGAACTATTATTATCACGGGAGAGAGAATAACTTCAGATGCAACGGTCCACCGTGCAGTGATAATTCAGGGAGAAATTCTCCACCACTTAACTGACAAGAAAGAAACTACAGGAACTACCGACATGATGAGAGACGATATAATCATAACGACAGACCTGAATTGCATCAGAACTGGCGGGATTTAAACAGGGTAGGGCCCTCTCGACAAGGTGAATTTGTAGAAGTTAGGTCTCCAAACCCCAATAACGACACGCGCCAACAAAGAAACAGACAATGACTTGCACCGCAGGCAGCCACGTGCGTCGGCTGGCTCAGAGAAAAATAACATGGACGCTAACATTGAGAAAAATTCCAGTATTCTTTACCGACGTATACCACATGATAATTGCGTCAAAATTGAAACTCTGCATACTAGGAAGAGTAAAGGTTTACGCCACATTTAAAATTTAAACTGTTTATTGAAAGATAATCTGCTTTTTAACTTTGTCTTTGCCATATAACTTTTCATGTTACATTACTAGTATGCTTGTCAGACATACTTAGAACATATACCAGTACTGCTAATGAGATTTTAATGCAACATTTTGGTTTACTTGAAAATACATTCTAGATTTAAAGTGCTTTCTGTGAGATACCAGATGACACAGTGGTTAGTTTATGTGACAGCTACACGATTTTATCACCACGCTACTAATGAGTGACAATTTACAATGTTGCTTTCGCGCTGTATCTGTTTTATATCTGCACAGTTTTTCTGTATTATTATGGATAGTAAAATATGTTTTAGTAGTAACTTTTGTGGTATATCTACAATGAGACAGTCTTTTTCGTAGCACAACAATACACTACATTATAGTACTCTCTTGATCACGGTAAGGTACATAATAACTACGGTACCTATACGCAAAGCATTTCTCTTTCGTTTATGATGAGGTAAGTACATTGACTTCAGCAGAACTTTGCTTACAGAGGACGATAACTACGACAGTTCCACAGAATTATCTTACAACAAGACGCACATTTAGCGCTACAGGACATGCATTTGAGTGATTAATTTTGTACTTTAACCATTTATTTTTCAAGATTTTTGGATGACAAAGAAAGTTTTCCGTGATACATTTCATTCCATTGCTGTAATCTGTAACACCTGAGGGTATAATTACATTAATCCTCAGGGGGGTACACGCTTACTTTGTGTATCATGTGTTTGGCAAGCACAAGGAGCCCTAGCTAATATGGTATTTGCTTATACAACTTTACACATCGGTACCATATTTCTCCAACACACAAATTACACAGCTATATGATCATTTAACTCAGAGAGACATTTATTTTGCTACATCAGTGACAGATGTTTACGTAATTACAGAATTGGATAACTTCACACTTATGAAATTGTATTTTCTCTGTACTTTGTGAAATGTTCATATTTTTTTGGAACCATTGTGATAATATGAGAGCTTTGAATGATGTATTTGGCATGAGATCACGATTTTTTAAGTACGTTTGAGGTAGATGACACTTTTGACATGAGCAGAGAATTTTTTTTAGGTTTTGAAATTATTGCAGAAAGCTACGACGTTTTTGAGATTTGACTGGGGTGTTATGACATTATTACGACGACAATGTGTATTATGCTGTTGAGGTATGTTTATGATCAATAAGATGATGCTACCGTATATGAGGAATTTGATTATGCTACTTATTTCTTATGATGAAATATTGAAGAAGTGTCGACGAATATGTATATGTATATTAAGGTAAGGAATAATGAGTAGTGGTTAGGGACTCTGATTTGTGGAAAAGGATGTTGGAAACCAAGAATCGTACTTTAAGAGTTATGAAATGTGTGTAAATTTTTTGGACACTATTATATTCACAAGATTTTGTTTCTACACATCTGCAACGCAAATTCTCGACCTGTGAAATTTTTTATATGAGACTGCCACTGTAGTGCAAACTGGTGTTGTAAATATTTCAGTAAGAAAGTTAGGTGACCTTCATGTAATGCGTCATGGGCACGCCGCATTACATGAGCAGCTGTGTGACAGTCGCCTGGAAAAAAGCCATTAGTGTGTGCCTTTCAGAGGCACAGGTGAAAAAAAAAGCGGCCATTATCCTCGTTATTGACATTTCTTTGTAGAAAGCATCGCAAATACGACACGCTCAAACTTGAAAACATATGATTATAGTGTGGAGCTTTTAATTTATGATATTTACTAAAATGCCTAATGAAATGATGAGAAACATTTTACATCTATTGTCTTTCTTGTTGAGAGTTTGCTTATTTTGTTTAATATCAAGTTTCTAGCTGCAGCAGCATTGGTTAAAATAAAATTTAATAGATGTACTAATATAAATACTTTATGCTTACAGATCCAGTAAACAATTTTATAATCTATTCAAAAAAACGAAGGAGCATGAAAAGACATTTCCCTTCACAGGAACTGCATATGGAATTTTCTTTTCAACTACTTGGTAATTTTTTGGTAGAATAACTTCTTGTAGTGCACCACTTTAATTACATAGACATTAAGATGTGAATATACATTTCCCTTGTCTGCATTGTTGTCTTTAGTGTCATATTTTTTCTGCTTGAGCTATGTCATATTCAGATATAAGTTATTGCATTTGCTGCTGCTGTTTGCCAGGCATAGTGCTACTAAATTTCACTTTGTATTACTCTGTTAAGCTAGTTTTACTACTGATTTATTTTTCTTGTTGCTGCACATTGGCTCATTTTAGTTGTAATGTTGCATTGCTTGGTAATTTGGATTTACTGTAGCTTGCTTTGCAATTTTCCATTTCTTTTGTCATTGCTGTTTCTGTTAATTGTTTTGTGCTGCTGCATTGCCTCGTCCCTTAGTTTAGCATCTGAGCTCAGTAGATTAAAGTTAGCTTAAGAGGGGGTAGACTACATAAGAGAATGAGTTGCGATGAATTGGAAGAAATGCATTGAGAAGTTTTACGAAAAAAGTACAGAAAGCAGGTATAGATAGCACTTTTTGAAATAATGAAGAACGAAGACAGATCTCCAAGAAGTAAAGAAAGTTTTGTTTGCAAGATACTGCAGTAAAACAAACCCTGTCCTTTCCCTTTCTGTTATTCCGATATGTGTTTCTCTACTCTTGTATATTTGTGTTCTTCCTGTTTTTATGTGTTTATCTGATGAGAGTTACATTGTAGAATTTTTCTGATAATATGTTATTTATTTTGAAAAGATGTTTAGACATTATTTATTCTGTGTTGTTGCACATATGTGAAGGTGATGTTTCAAAAGTTATTCTGATCTTTATGTACGTACTTATGTCATAATTCCTGTAACACTGATGTATCTGTTTATTTCTATTCTTTTGTAAAGCCTGTACTACTACAGAGTTATCTGTATTGTTATGTTCTTTAATGATGTATTTTGTAACTTTTTTATTGTATTCTTATGTTATAAAGTTGTAATTGACACCAGTTCATCGAATTAAGTAACTAGGAAGTTACATTTCACTGCACACGTTTCTGTTGGTCATAGTATATGGACAATATGTGAGAAGTAGGGACTGATAGTGTTTGCACGTGTGTTAATAATGCAGCAAGGGAATGATTAACAGCATTGCTGGTTCTAAGGACAATTCCAAAAACTTTGTGTGTGCACAAGTGGTGGTTTATGGACTTGCTATATTGTCTGCAAGACATCTAAGGACTATTCCAAAAACTTTATGCGTGCATAAGTAGTGGTTCATGAACTTGCTATACTCTCCGCAAGACTCTTTGATGGTGATTGTGCACCTGCACAGTCGCAACAGATGGCTGCTGGCCGTCTCTACAAGGACTACAGTGGGTCTGCACGTTTGATGGCCCACCAATACCATTATTTTTACAAGGACTGCAGTGGGTCTGCACCTCTGGTGGCCCACCAATACCATTATCTCTACCAGGACTACAATGGGTCTGCTCTGTGATGACCTACATACCAGTATTCTTCAAAACTTCGAATGACTCTGCTGTGGGTTTGCTCTGTTGTGGCCCATTGCCTGCTGCATGTCAAGAGTCAGCACTGTCTTTCCGTTGGAAGGACAACTTCAAGACTGCATGGAATTCCACTACTTCCATGTGCAATTTCTTTTACTGCTCAGACATTGAGAAAAACACTGCTATTTTACTGTGATGAACGATCAGGACTGTCTTTATGGACTGTGAGAAAATTTTAGCATTTGACCAACATTGTATCAATAAGTGTGTACATTTGATTTCTTTGTTACTGTAATTGTGAAAAAAATTTTAACAAATATGTATTGGCCACGGCCCAAAACAATTTGTATTGGCCACGGCCCAAAACAATTTGTAAATTTTTTTGTGGGGAGCATGGGGGCTATGTAAGTAGGCTGTTTATGTTTCCTTATTGGTAACGCCACGTAGCGCTCTGTATGGAAATCACTGGCTGTGCTGTGTGCAGTCTGTGGCTAGTTTGCATTGTTGTCTCCCATTGAAGTGTTGGGCAGCTGGATGTGAACTGCGCGTAGCGTTGCATGGTTGGAGGTGAGCCGCCAGCAGTGGTGGATGTGGGGAGAGAGATGGCGGAGTTTTGAAATTTGTAAGACTGGATGTCATGAACTGCTATATATATTATGACTATTAAGGTAAATACATCATTTGTTCTCTATCAAAATCTTTCATTTGCTAACTATGCCTATCAGTAGTTAGTGCCTTCCGTAGTTAGAATCTTTTATTTAGCTGGCAGTAGTGGTGCTCGCTATATTGCAGTAGTTCGAGTAACGAAGATTTTTGTGGGGTAAGTGATTTGTGAAAGGTATAGGTTAATGTTAGTCAGGGCCATTCTTTTGTAGGGATTATTGAAAGTCAGATTGCGTTGCGCTAAAAAATATTGTGTGTCAGTTTAAGTCCAGTCACGTATATAATTTTTCTAAGGGGAAGTTTCAACAGCAAGTCACTACTATACAGATCTAGTACAGAAATGAAAATTACAGCAATAGGGTAAGCACCAGCACTTACCAACAGCAGATTTGTATCCACAATAGAGTGATATCCAAGATATCTATGATCTGTTATAAGAAACATCCTAATACTTCAGAACCAAACATGGAACAAAATTTGCGACGTAAACGTAATTGTAAAAATTATAAAAGAGAAATCGAATAATGCACAACCGTTCAAAATGAGAAGCTTAACTCTCTCTCTTTAGCAGCCACACTCTCCCTACACCTTCCAAAAAAAACTTTAAACAAACAACGATTTTGTGGAACATCTTCCTTCCAAACATACTCATCTAAATCACTCTGTACTACTTAAATTTTCCGTTCCCTTGACCACTAGTACTTTTCGTTGCCATTCCCCTCCCCCCTTTCAATATGTTAGTGCATGCCCCTGTTTCATTATCCCCAAATTCTACGGAATCATTCACAACCAAATACGTGTACCTAGTTTCGTCTAATCCTTTGTACTAGCCAACCCATCTGGTATTATGATTGATAAAGCTAGTACATATGTTTTTACTAAGTGAAACATTGTACAGGTTGTTCTGACACTAATTATCTTAAAAGTCATTTCTGGAGAAGAGTGATTTCCTGAAAAAACTGCCTCGGGCACTTGTCAAACATTTTCTCACTTTTTCTTTTTTCTCTTGTTTTTTCTGCAAATTACGAATCGTCAGTTTCTTAATAATCCTCGGCCCACCAATTTTGCCCCTTCTCAGAAAAAAATCCGTTTAATCTTCCCGTCAAAACAACTACCAGTTTATGACAGTTTTATTGTATCATGGGCAGCAAGTCAAAGAGGAGATCTTATACAAGAAAAACAAGAAACTAATATAATACTTTCCATAGAGAGCTTTAATTTCTCAAACCATATTCCCCTATGAATAGATGGCCTTTTGCACTGCGCCACATACACAAATTGCTTGTGCGTTTCTCACAAAACATGCGCTATGTCATCTCGTTGTCTCAAACACTACACTTACAATAGCAAGCAAATAAATTGTACTACCAGGTCGGGTTGACAGAGGAGATAGAGGAGATCCAAAGAAGAGCGGCGCGTTTCGTCACAGGGTTATTTGGTAAGCGTGATAGCGTTACGGAGATGTTTAGCAAACTCAAGTGGCAGACTCTGCAAGAGAGGCGCTCTGTATCGCGGTGTAGCTTTCTGTCCAGGTTTCGAGAGGGTGCATTTCTGGATGAGATATCGAATATATTGCTTCCCCCTACTTATACCTTCCGAGGAGATCACGAATGTAAAATTAGAGAGATTCTAGCGCTCACGGAGGCTTTCCGGCAGTCGTTCTTCCCGCGAACCGTACGCGACTGGAACAGGAAAGGGAGGTAATGACAGTGGCACGTAAAGTGCCCTCGGCCACACACCGTTGGGTGGCTTGCGGAGTATAAATGTAGATGTAGATGAACTGATGACACTCATAAGTTTCCCAAATTCATCAGTCGATTTCACAATAGTGAAACGAACATGTGTTATATGTTGTGTCCTATTCCCACTATTTTCCACATGTTAGCAATCAGGAGAAGAATTTGGGGCCGCTCTTGTATCTATATTTCGCGACGCTACTAATTGTTGGAAAACAATTTCAAATCCCGCGCAAAAACTGACAGATTACTTTTTGTATAAACCGACGAGATTACGATCGACGGGATATAAAGCTACGCAGAAATTCAGTTCAAAATATGCACCAAAACGTGACGTCACAGCAGCTACCTCGTCCGAGATCAAACCCGACGGCTAGTATCGAACATTCCTCTAGACCCACACACATTACAAATGCAAAAAATGGTTCAAATGGCTCTGAGCACTATGGGACTCAACTGCTGAGGTCATTAGTCCCCTAGAACTTAGAACTAGTTAAACCTAACTAACCTAAGGACATCACAAATATCCATGCCCGAGGCAGGATTCGAACCTGCGACCGTAGCGGTCTTGCGGTTCCAGACTGCAGCTCCTTTAACCGCACAGCCACTTCGGCCGGCATTACAAATGCAGGTATGACAAGCGATTGCGTATATTAAATAAAATTCTAGAGCAATATAGCCGAATTTCACGTATTTTTTGTTTTTTTTTTGTCTTTTAATTGTATTTTTGAGAATTTTAATCTACCTTTTACAATGTAGGCCTCATGTTAACACAGTGAAATACAGTTTGAAATTGTGTTTCTGCTTGTGTATAGTTCAATAAGTTTGGTCAACTATACCGTTTCATGTAGTACAGTTCGCATTCTCGTTCCCAATGCAATGCGCCTCCATTGCTTGTCCTGTCGTCTCCCTAACACTGAATCTGTAGGAGTCCATGGAATTCGTGGTACCAAACTTTGATTCCTCTTGCTGCTAACTCTGGCGAGCAAACGATATAGTCGTCATTGGTCAACGACGTGTTTCATTGCTGTGATTAGTAATTTACAGCACTGAGTGCCATTTTTACCTGACGTATTATGACACTGTGTACCTCCAAATTAGCCACGTCAATTATTTCCGTCGATGACAAGTTAATTAAGGGTCCCAAACACGGGTGACGCGGCCCTGTCAACCTCCGGAGCAATATCACCAGCAGCTGGCCTTCTCTTTAATCGCAGGTGATCTCAACAAATATTTCGAGCACTTCGATGCTGGGAAGTTCTGTTGTGAAGAACTGTGTGCTCTGTTTGACAAACTTGGGCATATCGACTAATAATCGTAAAATTATCGAAATAAAAATGAACTTTTAGCGTAACACTTTATAAACTGGTAAAAAGAAAAAAATAATTTCTTCCAGGTCCTTATTAATTCCTAATCCCAAAGAGACAGTCCTGAAAATTTGCGCTTGTGAATTTTTGATATCTGTGACATTACTTGTATGATTTATAACGAAAAACGTAGGTTGCATGCGATACATAATTGATTCAAGAATAATTTATCTCCTTTCCATTGCTTACTGCATGTGCCGTACATTTTTTGTTATAAACCTTACAAGTATTGTCATAAGTGCTAATTACTCACAGTCACAAATTTCTGAGAATATCAGAATAAAAGGAACCTTTTAAAATAAAATTATCTTCCATTTACATAAAAAATAAGTTGTCCCAAATTATTTGACTATTCTTCATAAGGTCGTAATTAGATTTTGAAGAAAGTCTTTCTTAGGGATCAATAAGCGAATAGCCTAAATTATTTTATATATTTTAGTATGATTTAAAAACATTTTATTTCATTAACTACTTTCTGCCTTTTGGACGTTGTGAAATTTCTAGACGGACTTTAAACATTTCGATGAGATTGTATTTATTTAACTGGATTTTACTCACTGCTTCAGCCACGTACACGTCAGTCACATATAGTGCGAACATCCCTTCCTCCCCTTCTGTCTCCAATTTCTCTTTACTCCGCTCAGAAGTGCCCTTTTTCTCTCTCACACATCGCCTGTAAAGCATTACAATACTACACGCACCACACATTGTTCTGCAAGGCAACCGAGATGTTAGACTTTACCAAACTTTTTCACCTGCCTTGAGATCCCTTCTAAACAGATCAACAATGCAATGTCATTCGCTTCGAAGCCAGGCCGAATGCCTCAAGTCTTTAGCTCATCGGGGAGTTAGTTTAAACACAACTGCAAAATTTGTACCTGGCAGATAGACAGGAACGTGACCCAATGAAATGTGTTAAAAAACAGTTTCTGACTTTTCTTGAAAGTTTGTTCTTGAGAACACTAAACTAACTACTAAGAAAGCTTTTAGAATAAAATTATCTTCCATTTACATAAAAAAGAAAGCTTCCCAAATTATTTGACTATTCTTCACAAGCTCATAATTAGTTTTTGAAGAAAGTATTTCTTTTTCGACTCCCTATTTTATGACTCGTGTTTATCATGTTCAATTCTTTTTTTCTTGAAAGTAAATGAAGTCCTCACACTAGACACGCATTCGAGAGGTCATTTCAATTCCCCATCCGACCACAATGACTTAGAGTTTTCGGAAATTCCGCAAAACGCTGAAGGCGAGTGTTTGCATAATTGCTATGGTTCTAATGAGACGACATTGTCGATTCCCGTCGCTATCCTACTCCTATCTCATATTCTACTCCGTCTCTGTTGAAGTCCTTGTCGACATCACCTTCACTCCTCCCCAGCAAATATATAGGCTACAGTTTGATTGTATGACGGTTTTGCTTAAAATTGTGCAATTCAGTTTGTAATCTAATTTAACATTTAATCATCAAAGTCTCTTGATGCTCATTCTGCATGATATTGTGACATAATTTGTAGTCCAAGAAGGGTAGCATTTAATCCGCTTAACCTTGTTAAATTTTTAAGACAGCTCTTGTCAAAGCGGGTAGGTCATGTCTATGCTACGGAATATACTGCACTTCTCGCTAACTTCAACATTGTTTTGTACATGTTTCCAGCATGTATTTAGAAAATACATGTTGAAGCTCTCAGTTCCCTCATTGCTCCAGTCCCAACATTATTCACTTCTAGTCTGTTTCTTTCTACATATCTTATTAGCCAATGTTAGATTCATAATGTAGCCAACGACCTTGTAGCAGTGTTAACGCCGGTTCACGTCAGATCACCGAAGTTAAGGGCAGCTCGGCTTGGCTAGCACTTGCATTGGTAACCATCCGGGTCTTCCGAGCGCAGTTGGCAAGAGGGGTGCTCTCAGGCTTTGTGAGACTGAGAAATTGGGGCTGCAGTCACGAAAACTCCTAACGACCTGGAGTGTAGTGTGCTGACTCCATTACTACCCCCCAACCCCCCCCCCCCCCCCCAATATCCGCATCGAGTGATGCCTATTGGCTGTGGACAACACTCGGTCGATGGTTACCGTCGGACCTTTCGAGGCCTGTTCGGACGGAGAGAGAGATATTCCTAATACAGAGTGATCGGTTACCTCGAAAAAGGAGGTCAATAGTCTGTCGGATCTCAGGAGATTGCCCGATGTAGAAGTTAGGCACCTTCTTGTACTTGGACTTGGATTATTCCGTGTGTGTACATTGTGGTACAACGTTGGTTCCCTGTCATTGAGTTCCATAGGATTGAAAACGAGGGCGACTGGTGTATATGCTCAACCAATTGCAGCCGTTGACCAGGCGGTTGTTGGGTTATGTTCCTACTTACCGAGAATTATGGGGAACATTCAATTGAAGTCTCAAATGTTATAATTGATGTGAGGGAAGGCTATTCTCTTACTTGACATGATAGTTTTCCACCATCGTTCGTAAAGCAGTTTTTGTGAACCTATGACCTTATTAAAGTTATTTTACTGTGTACTTTTGACTATCAATCTGGTTGTGTGGTAACTTCCTGCCTATGTTTGGCTTCGCCAACGGGCATTATCTAAATTCAATAGTAATAACATGATTTCAGCGCACATCTAGATTTTTCCAAATTTTGTCCAGTGTCTTGCGGTGTTTAAATTTTTTTCTAAAGACATTTATGAGTTACCTTGTAGCTTGAGTACGCATGTGGTTTATATTGCGAGTTCCGCTAAAAGGGTCTTCAGTAAAGGAAATGGTTAATCCTGAAATGGTTACTACCTATTTCAACCGTACTAAAACGAGGGCCTGAAAACTCAAGGGGCCAACCAGGTTGACCTTTTATTTGGGCCTATACGGTCACCTTCTCTGCACGACTTCTCATCAACCTGTTTACTTGGATTATTTGTCTTTCCTAATGACAAGTGATGTGTTTTATTTGCCTGTTAATCTTTCCTATAGTTTATGAAGATTAATTTTGGAATGTACTGTTAAACGATACATTTTTTATCATGTTAAATATCTGTGTTAAACGTTGGATTTAATATGAAGAGCTCAGAAAATTTTCATCACAACTTTTTCTTCAAATATTTTCTTAAATATTATTTCAGAGGCTTTGTAAATCACACCACCAGTTACCTCGCTTCCAAAAGGAAAAGGCACTAGTAAATTAAATTCTGGTGGTAGCTGCTGAGGTGTTTTAGATCTTTTTGGTGTGGGAATAAACTGGTTTAGTTTTTAATAAATTTATTAATAAAACTACGGACCAGTATCCTCCCGCTCAACACTAGCTTTATGCTGCATTTTAGTTCACTTCCACTGATTTCTTCACTTTCCTGTTCTAATTATTCTTGGGACTCAGGAGGTAAAGCCTCTATTTCCCGAACCAATCATGTTTTTGACGCATTGCTCATTTATTATTCCATAGAGTAGAATGCATTGAAGACGTTTGTCCTTATATTTCCTAACTTTAAGAGGTTCATTATTCCTGCATACGTTGAATTTTAGTTACAAATTCAAGGCAGAAGGTGCAGGGAAGAGTTCTGAATTAATTATAGCTACGCCAGTCTGTACGCATACGTAATTTTTTTAAACACCGAAATCCATAAATCTATATCTTCCCGCATACATGTATTGTATCTCCAGAAACTTAGCTCACACTCACCACACTGCATCGAGGTTTCCCAGAATATACATAGAAAATGCATCACCTGTCAGTAAGCAGTTTTATTAAAATCACCAGTTACACGAGATGAGCCAAGTACACATTTAAAATAAAATAGATGTTGTAGCAGGTAATTAAACCCTATTAGACGAGTAGGTATTGTTTCTGTGATTTTTCTGCAGTAACAGTGGTGTAGCACATTAGATACAGAATCAGCAATAATGACTTGAGAGGGAAGCGCTGTTCCGCGATATGTGGATACTTGTTGATGGATCAACGATAACAAATCTTTAAACAAGCTGCTTTCACTTTCTGTCTCAAAAACTCTATTTGTCATAGGATAAAACTGTCCCAAGTCAGTTAACTTTTGCAGTAACAAACCCCGAGAACATCACAGAATTTGTGATACAAGAGTTCGTTAAATACAGGGAAACAGATTTTCAATTTATTCTGTTGGATTTTCGCTGTATTGAACGTGAATGACTTGGAAAATGCATCGAGTAAAGAAATACGCGTAAAGAAGGATTGTCAGTTTAATCTAATTCATTTTGACTGACTTCAACGTGAACGACTGTTGGAAAAGTCATTGAAAGAAGTAAAGGAGACACTTGTGAAGCATAGTACTGCAAGCACTGCGCCTACCGTTAACAACTTTCGAGTTAAACCAGCTCAGAAAGCGTCGAACGACTTACAGTGCTTAAGAGGAGGGCCTGTTATATTATAATTTGGCTCAATAAAAAAAGCAGTGCCATGCAAAATTTCTAAAGAGACAAAGATTAAATTTTTTGAAGACGCTTTAATTCTTAATTTCCATTGTCTGTTCCGGAATGAAACGTCAGAAGAAACAAACTTGAAATAAGCCGGAGGGTTCAGAGGAAATTTAATTTTCTTTGCAGTTTATCAAGATAATTAAAATGGTTTATTGCTCTGGAGTGGTTTTCTTTGAGGGAACGCTCTTACTTTTGAGAAGGGATATTAATAAAACCGGTGTGCGGTTTAGTTTCCCAGATTGCATAAAATAAATGTTATGACTCGTAGTGTAGGGAGCAACGGTGTGCGTCGTCGATCCGTCTGAATCTCCGTCTTACCGACGAAGACAAAGTAAATGCTGGATGGGGACTCTGGTATTCATTAACGATGTTGAATTAGCGTTACCCATAGCGAGATAATGATTTCTGGAAATTACGTCTCCGAGGAAGGCAGTTACTGGAAGCTAGCAATGACGCTTTAATTAAATTATCTCTGATTTAAGAAAAATGTACATGTAGTGACGGAAACGTTCCACCAAGAATTCAGTTCGCATGCAAAATCTCTGTCACAGTAACAACGCATTGTTTTGATATGACAGTTTTAAACTCACCAGTGCAGTGGGTCACGACTAAGGGCGCTGATGTAATGTGTTCAGTATATATGTACTGGACTGTACATTATGAGGAAGATTTCAATATTTTGTAGAAGATATAATTCTCATAAATGAAATCTAGTAGGTAAAATCCGATATACAACATGAGTTCGTATATTCGCTGAGTAAAATTATTAGCCCCAGGAGGGGGAAGAATTGCTGCGAATTTGCTTAAATGTTTCCATTTAGAAGCTGTTTGTTCTGAAATTTTGCAAAAGTGAAAATACATGCCATAACCACAGAAAAAAGCACATGTGAGCATTTTAGAGCATGTCACATGGCTCGAAAAAAGATGCTGCTCACAACATAATTTTAGTGATAGAAATGGCGCGTCAAAAGACGTGTTCACTGCGTATAAAACTTAGCGATGTAAAGTGTACCTCCAAACACTCTAAGGAAAGAAGTATGTCGCTTAAATCGAATTCCGAAGTGCTGATTTTGAAACATACATTATAGATTTCAATGGAATGTGAAATCCTGATTTTGTATCCTTTCTTACTAGATTCCCATGATACCGCTTCTGATAATCATCATAACTGTACGACATTATACCTGCTGCAGAACAGACTTCTGATTATTTACTAATGTTGAATATCTTAGTGAAAGTTGTGCGTGTAGCAGAAGTGGAGGGTGCAAATTTAATTTAAACCAGTTATTAACTGCTCTAGAGGCCTACTGACCTCTTAGCTTTTTCTCTTTTCCTAAATGGTACAGTTTTGTATACGTCTTGTTTTAAATGAATCTGAAAATTACTACTACGAAATATCAGTTTTTGACATTTTCATCCAATCATATGTAGATCTGTGTACAAGGTAAATTCTGTATGTATGCTCAACAAACCTTCTTACGATGTGTGTCGATGTGTGCTTCCTGTATCACAATCGTTTCTCTCCTTTCCTGTCCTATTCACGAACGGCGCGTGGAAAGAATTCTTATCGGTAAAGGTGTGTATGAGCTCTATTGTCTGTGGTGTTCAAGGCATGGTCATATCGCAAGAGGCATGTGGAAGGAGGTAATTTATTTTCCGCCTCTTCTTCGAATGTACTCTTCAAAGAATCGGTTATTTCGCATCCCTTTCCACAATTTTATCTTTCACGGAAGTATTACTCTTGGGTAATGTTTTCTGTGAGATACATTTGTAATCTGTCACATGCCAATTTGTCGGAGGAGGGGTCTCTCCAGAAGAATCGATTTTAATTTCCGTTATCTTATGGGAAGCTGCAGCCTCAGTCTTGAGATATCAAGTTCCAGTCGAGTCACCTGTATGAGATGAGAATGTCGCCACATGGCCACAAGGTATATACGGTTTTCATCTATTTTCTGTCATTGTAAATATTTCGCCTTTGCTGTACAGGGATAAAGATACATGAGCGTGTCCCAGGACTAGCTGAACTGTCTTTCATGTAATTCGTGTAGTGCTTGGTCACCAGTCAGTTGTGCAACGTAAGAACATTCTTGTCAGACGCATAGTACGAGGGTCATTCAATAATTAAAGAGACAAATTGCTCTGGAGAAAAAAGCGTTTCTTTTTACAAAACAAAACTTTCTCTACTTTTCAACCAGTCTCCTTGAACATTTATGCACTTGTTTCAACGGACTACAAGATCTTTTATTCCGGCTGCAAAGACTTCTTTGTCTAGATGTTTGAACCAAATTCCCACAAACGTATTACGTCTTCGTTGTCCTGGAACCACCTCCTACGTAATTCCTCATTCAGAACAGCAAACAAATGGAAATCACTAGGTGCTGAATCAGGACTGTAGGGAGGATGAGGCAGGACCTCCCAGCCCATTTTGTCGATGGTTCCATGGTGAGTCGAGCGATATGAGGACGTGCGCTGTCTGGCTGCAGAATCACACCTCTCCTCTGAGATCCACGACGTCTTTCTCGTATGGCTGGCTTCACCTCCTTTAAAAGCAAATCGGAGT
The DNA here is from genome assembly GCF_021461395.2 of Schistocerca americana. Classification (NCBI taxonomy): domain Eukaryota; kingdom Metazoa; phylum Arthropoda; class Insecta; order Orthoptera; family Acrididae; genus Schistocerca; species Schistocerca americana. The sequence continues at coordinate 382,126,835 of NC_060123.1, read as the reverse complement.
GGTATTGGCTGTTCATTGTATGCTGCTCTTCGAGATAATCACAAAAAACTGGACCTTCAGCATCCCAAAACACCGTCAATATGATTTTTCAAGTTGATGCTCGGGTTTTGAATCTTTTCTTGTGTGCTGAGTTAGTGTGCTTCCACTCCATGCTTTGTCTTTTTGATTGTGGCTCATAATAGCGAATCCAAATATCATCAAAAGTTAAAGTTTTGTTGAGGAAGTGCTCGCCTTCTCTCTCATACCGTTCCTTGAACTCTGTGCACACTCTCAACCTTATTTCATTGTGCAACCGCGTCAACTCGTTTGGGATCCATCTTGCACATGTTTCGCGGTGCTTCAGGTTGTTGCAGATAATGTCATGAACTTTACCAGTACTGACTTAAACTTTATCAACTATCATTCCACAATCACACGGCGGTCGCAACGAATAATGTGATCAATTCTACTTTCAAGTGAGGGGCTGAAACTGCAACTGGACGGCCAGAACGGCGTTCGTCAGTCGCTGAGTGGCTACCAATTTTAACCGACTTGTAAAAATTTGCACGATTCATACAACCTTCACCATAAAGTTTAGGGATCTTCAGTATATATTCACCGAATCGTCGCCTTCAGCAAATAAAAAGCGTATAGCACAACGCTGTTCAACTAATTTGGGCACTTCAAGCGGACTCACCATCTTGAAATTTATTTTTGAGGTTATAAACAAAACAATGTTGATACATAAGCTGATCAGGGCTCATCCCAGTGATGTCACCTTAAAGCCATAGAAGTACCAAACTTGCCCTACTAACAGTTTTTTTCCCAGACCAATCTGTAATTATCGAATGACAGTTGTAGCAAGCAGTAGAGTTTTTGAGGAAGAGACATAACGTCTGTAAGCTGGAAAAAATTACCTGGAAAACCTTATTGTGGAGATGAAATCCTATTTGTAACGATATTTTGTTGACTATGGGGATGAAGAAGGTGTTTGGAGGAATATTTTAGGCTACCCCTGCACGCCCAAAATTTAAATGTTTGTTCGTCAGATCTATTTGGTTGAAATAAATCTTTGTGCCTTAGATACGTAATAATATTCATGATTAGTGGCAATCTGATCTCTCTATTTTCATCACGTCACGTCTAACGCTACTTCATTAGAAGTCTATAATTTATGTAATGAGTGAACTTCATAATTCTTACAGTCTTCTTGTGTAGTACATTATTTCGTGACAATACTCATAGTTTAATTTTTCAATAATGCGTTTCATTAAAGTAAAATCCTCCTCCATCACTCTTGGTAAACTATTTTCCTTTAGCTGCTGCTTTTACTCATTTCAACTTGGTTTCAAGAACGTCTGTACACCAGGCGCAAAATAGGTTAATTACTTTCCTTTCAGGGCAGATTTCACTTTGCCATTGTTGTGAAAAAATAGAAAGTGCCGTCCTATGTACTATTATAGTATACACACAACGTCCGAATCGCCTCTTAATGCCCAGTGGTACCGACCGACCAACGCTTTATCCTCTGCCGACAGGGATGTCGAAGGGCTTGTGGATAGGTCCTCAATTACCCTCATAGGGGCTGAGTACATCCTGCTTACGAACAGCGCTCGGAAGATCCGGACCGTGACCCACATTTGTGCAAGCTAAGCCAAGCAGTGATTATCGTCCGTGATCTGATGGGGACCGGTGCTAACCAATGGGGCAAAGCCGTTGGCCGTTGTACTTAAAAGCAGACTAATTTACAGCGAAGATTGAAGGTAATCATGAACTTTTACTTTCTTCCGACTTAGCAGTATTTTATTCTGTGGATATTTCAAGTCAGACATTGCACTTCACGTAACTTTCGTAACGTACTTCATTATTGAGTTTCAACTAAATAGCTGTCACTGAGAATGCAATTAGTTTTCTTTGGGATTGTCACTATTTCAAATTCAGCATTTCACTGAGAGTAAAGTTTTGTCTCACGACACTGCTCACAGGCACAATACAGGACCAACCAACAGTCAGTTCAAAATGGCTCTGAGCACTATGGCACTTAACTTCTGAGGTCTTCAGTCCCCTAGAACTTAGAACTACTTAAACCTAACTAACCTAAGGACATCACACACATCCATCCATGCCAGAGGCAGGATTCGAACCTGCGACCGTAACGGTCGCGCGGTTCCAGATTGTAGCGCCAGGAACCGCTCGGCCACCCGGCCGGCAACAGTCAGTATTGATCAGCAGTTGGATACGATACCTTAAGGACACGTTACATGAAGAGCAAGGTTTTGAAATAAAATATTAAGTGTTTCTTTAATATAGAAATTACATACAACGCTTACAGCTGAAAGAATTTCTATTCATTCTTTCGTTGGGAACCGGGGAAAAGTTCATTGGTCTTTCTTCATGGCAGGTTGGTGGGAACTAGTCTCCCTAGAAGCCAGTTTTCTCATCAATTTTTAAAACTTAATATTACGTTGTGCGAGAGAGCCTGGTACCAGCATCCGCCCACGCTTTCTCGGCAGCCTTAGTTGGCTTGGCAGCCCACGCCCTTTAGCACATGCTAAGCACTGGTCAGTTACCAACCTTCAATAAGCAACTGAACCGGAGCTATCTGCCATGATTGAGATTGGTGAAACCTTTCTTGGATAGACTCGAAGAATGGTTCAAATGGCTCTGAGCACTATGAGACTTAACTTCTGAGGTCATCAGTCCCCTAGAACATAGAACTACTTAAACCTAACTGACCTAAGGACATCACATACATCCATGGCCTAGGCAGGATTCGAACCTGCGACCGTGGCGGTCGAGTGGTTCCCGACTATAGTGCCTTGACTCGAAGAGGGGCTGCCAGTGAGTACAAACGCTTTTGACTGAACGTTAGCTTTTAAATAGGGATCAGGTTTTGTTAGTTATGTCGCGTTCAGATCTATTGATATCAGCGCTCTCAGGTGAAAATATTCATTCTACTTATTTCATTTTTTGTGTATATGTTAATTTTCAACCAACTGGAATTCGGAATCTTGTATGAAGTTAGAAAGTACCTATGAAACCGATAGCTAATGGTGTACAATTTCGTTTTTGCAATCCGCAGCTATTGCTACTGCCCCATACCACCAATTCTGGTTACTTCAAGAGCACTGCAGCGCGACTTCTGTGGTTGCTGTTGCCATGCTATTGGAAGCTAAGTCGTCGCTGGCCACTGTAGTTTCCACTGTAACATACTTGGGTAGAAAGGGCTCATGTCTACTAGTCGACTAAATCCCAACACTCGTGGTATGAAGTAAATTCTACACGCCTGACTAATATTAATTGTAGCTATGAAGTCTTTCGCGACGTATTTCTTGAATAAACATCTCTCGGTGTACATGCCGCGTCAATTCAAGATAAAACTCCTAGTTTTCGACCACTACCTCCATCGTCGTCGTCAGGGCTAAAAACATAGAACAGAGATGACTATGCTAATAAAGTACATATTAAGCGGTCAGGTAAAATAATAGACAGACCATTAAAAAAAACACCGCGACATATTTGGTTTCTGTTCGCAAAAGACATAAAATTCCCACCCAGTGACAGCATGATTTCTGTTCGCAACACTTTGGAAAGACGAACAACACTGAACATTCACTTGAACACTGCACTAAAAAGTTGGCAAACATGACATACCACAGCCGAGAGCAGGTGGTGGGAAACTGGACAGATGATGGGAAAATAAAAGGGAGAGAAAGAAACGAAGGAGGGGAGGGGGGAAAGGAGCCGATGGAGGATGAGGACCCATAAGATAGGTGGAGGGGGTGCTGAGCAGAAGAGAAAGGGAGTGGGGAAGGCAGAGTAGGGGCCTACAAAATGACTCGGGGGAGGGGGGGGGCGAGAACGGAGGAAGGGAAAGGTTAGGCAGGGAGAAAACAGGATGGGAGTGGGGGGAAGAGGTAGTCCAGGGAAAACGACGGGGGAAAGGAGGAGTGTGAAGATCAGAGTTGATAGGAGGGATAAATGGAGGGAGAGAGGGCATCATCCGGGAGGTGGAGTTGATGGAAGCCACCTTGGGAAAGGGGATGAAGGGTCTAGAGTAGGAGGGTAGGGGGGGACACAACTGTGAAGGCTTGGCAGGGGGCGAGGACAGGGGAGGAGAGGAGTAACCAGGGGGTGAGTGAGATCAAGGCAGCTGGAGGTGTAGAGTATGCAGATATGTTCAAGAAATAGGAGCAGATGGGGGAAGGAATGTGGTCATAGATGATCTGTGTGGGGGATGGGGGGCACATGGAGAAGGCGAGGTGGAGTGCATGATGCTCAAGGATCTGGAGGGACTTATAGAATTTGGGAGGGGGGGAGGCAGATATCCAGGCAGGACTGGTATAACAGGGGATGGGATGGATTAATGATTTGTAGGTGTGGAGGATGGTAGAGGGGTGCCACCTCCATGTCTGGCCAGAGAAGAGTTTGAGGAGTTGGAGGCAGTTGTGGGCTTTGGATTGGATGGAGCGGAGATGAGTGGTCCAGGTGAGGTGACGGTCAATGGTGAGGCCAAGGTAGGTGAGGGTGAGGGAGAGGTGGACAGGATGGGTGCAGACAGTGAGGGAGAAATCCAGGAGCCGGAAGGAGCGAGTGGTACGACCTACGATGATTGCCTTGGTCTTGGAAGGATTGATTTTCTGGAGCCACTGGTTACACCATGCAGAAAAAAGGTAAAGGTGATTCCGGAGAAGGCGTTGGGACCGTTGGAGGGTAGGACCAAGGCCGAGGAATGTGGTGTCATTGGAATACTGCAAGAGGTGTACTGGAGGTGGGGGTTGGGGCATATCTGCCGTGTACAGGAGGTAGAGGAGAGGGGAGAGGACAGACCCCTGGAGCACACATGCAGATTGATAGAAAGTGTGGGAATTGGCATTATGAATGGTAACATATGAGGGGCGGTGGGAGAGGAAGGAGGCCATCAGACGGATGTAGTTGACAGGAAGGGCGTAGTTTTAGAGTTTAAACAGGAGACTGGGATGCCAGACACAGTCGTAGGCCTTTTCGAGGTCGAGGGAGACAAAAATGGCAGAGCGACGGGAGTTAAGCTGGAGGGAGAGGAGATGAGTGAGGCATAGGAGTTGGTCATCGGCAGAGAAGGAAGGTCAAAAGCCACATTGGGTGTCTGGGAGGAGGTGGTTTCGGTGGAGGTGGCGATGGATGCGCCGGATAAGGATGGATTCCAAGAGCTTGCTGAACACCAATGTGAGACAGATAAGACGACAGGAACAGGCATCACATGGAGGCTTGTTGAGTTCGGAGAACATCAGGATATGGAAGGTTCTCCACAGGTCAGGGTAGAAGTCGGTGGCAAGGATGACGTTGTAGAGGTTGGCAAGGACTCAAAGGAAAGAGGGAGGGCAGTGTTTGAGGGGGTGGTAGGTAACGTGGTCGTGGCCAGGAGCAGTGTTGCGTTTAGTGAGGAGTGTGTGGCTGATGTCCTGTGTAGTGATGGGAGTGTAAAGTACAGATGGTGGTGTGTGACCCAAGTACTGGGAGCTAGGAGCATAGGGGAGGAACAGAGGTATTCGTATATTCGATGACGACAGGCAAGAGGGAATAATCGAAATGGGGATCATCTGGTATGGACAAAAACATCGGAAGGTGAGAGGCAAAGTTGTTGGCCTTACTGAAGTTGTCAGGAAAGGGATGGTCATCAAGGAGGCTCTCCTCCTTGATGACTGTCCCTTTCCTGATTGGGTACTGGGTACTGGGTACTGGGTACTGTGTACTGGGTACTGAGGGTGAGGTGGTTCCCAGTAAGGCGGTGGAAAGCAGACCAATACTTTGAAGAGTTTATTGGGAGCGTTGTGTTGAGTTATGTACATGTCTGGCACCAGGCGCGGTGTTTCTTCGCAGTAAGCAGGTTGCGGATGTGTTGTTGCAATTGCCGGTAGCAGGTACGTGTGTCCCAGTCACGAGTGAGGAGAAAAGAGCGGTAGAGGCGGCGGGACTCTCGAAGGAGAAGGATGGCCTCTGGAGACAGGGCAGGGCGGTGAGTGTATATGGCTTTGGTGGGGAGATGTGTGGCGACAGCGTCAGACAAGGTCTGGGGCAGGAAGGCAGCAGTGCGAGAGATATCATCAGGACTCCTGATGACATCTCTTGCACTGCTGCCTTCCTGCCCCAGACCTAGTCTGAAGTCGTTGCCACCCATATCCCTACCAAAGCTGTCCACCCTCTCCGCCCCGCCCTGTCTCCACAGGTCGTGGCCTTCAACCTGAGTGCGAATGGAGTCCCAGTAGGCATCCCAGTTGGCACAGGAATAATCATGGACAAGCTTAGGAGGGATAATTACTATTAAAAACAGTCTTGATCACAATTTATTTTACAAGGTGACCGGTTTCGACCACTACTGTGGTCATCTTCAGACCATTGAGTAGGAACCCCTTTCTGTTGGAGAATCTCCAACAGAAAGGGGTTCCTACTCAATGGTCTGAAGATGACCACAGTAGTGGTCGAAACCGGTCACCTTGTAAAATAAATTGTGATCAAGACTGTTTTTAATAGTAATTATTTACAAGACATTGATCACTGCTGTTCCCATAATGCATTCAAAAGTAACTTAGGAGGGATGTCGGGGCGAGGAGCGGGGTGGGGATGGCGATCACTAGAGATAGTGAGGAGAACAGGAACATGATCACTGCCAATGAGGTCAAGGACATCTGCGGTGATGCGCCCAAGGAGGTTGGGAGAGGCAAGAACCACATAGGGAGTGGTGTTAGATTCGATTTGGGTGTGCTGGTGGTTGGGAACCAGGTCTCCCTGGAGGGTGATGATAAACCAATGCTACCGCTAGAAGTCAGTAGGATCACGGCTGTGGATATTGAGGTCGGCGCAATCACATAGGTGGAGAAGGTGCGGTCAGTCTCTTTCTATCTTCATCATGTCCGAACGGCATCGCTTTGGTTCGCTCTGAGATGCCTGGACACTTCTTCTGTTGAGAGCCCTTTCTGGCACAAAGTATCAATCCGGCGCGATCGGACCGCGGTATTGACCGTCTAGGCATGGTGTTGAGCTACAGACAACAGGAGCCGCGTACCTCCTTCCTAGTGGAACGACTGGACCTCATCGGCTGTCGGTCCCCCTCCGTCTAAGAGACGCTGCTCATGCATGGTTGTTTACTTTTTTGGGCGGATGTAGTGACATCTCTGAACAGTAAAAGGGACTGTGTCTGTGATACAATATCCACAGTCAACGTCTATCTTCAGGAATTCTGGGACTGGTGTGATGTAAGACTTTTTTTGATGCGTGTATTAATCCCACTTGAGAATGGTTACAAACTTACGAATAACGCTCAAGAACCGGTCGAAAAATTTTTGTAAGCTGCTTCTTGCACGTTTTCGTGGATGAATTACCTTTCCCTCAGATTCTCACAATGAATCTTGACATCAGCTTTTCCTACAATCTGTATTACGTGGTCTTTCGACCTTAGGTCACTCCCGATTGTAGTATAGATATTGTTCTGTAGTTACTGTGTCTACTGATTTTTTAGGCATTACTGTAAACGATAGTACCAACTTACTCCCCTATTTACATTCCGTTCCGTAAATAGTCACACTAGAGAGAAATGTATATCATTTGAGTTATACGTGGACAGATTCCAAATCTGAGAGAAGTATTCGCGTGTATTGCTCTCTATTTAACAAAACTTCGTGTTATGGCAATTAATATTCTTTGCAGAAGCTCGCAATGCGCAGTTTATATTGCATCGATACTTGTTTGCTCCTTGCTTTCTTCTTGATTGACTCAGAAACAGTGAAAAGTAGGCCCAACAATCTTAAAAGTTATAAAATTGTGATACTGTTGTTGACATTCGCATAAGTTGCACCGCATGGTGTCACTGAAACACGCTCGCCATTTTCAGAGGAAATGCCACCGGCTGGCGGAGGGTCCCAGGAGGGCGCTAGTTAATACGGAGAGAGACGAGTGGTTAGGCGCCAAGCGACCACCGTGAACTCTGACAGCTAAGAGAACACTCTGGTAAAAATATTTCACTACGTGAGCAGTTCAGTCAGGAAGTTGATAAGCAGCAAGCTGACTGCTTCTCTTGCCATACCATTCTCTGTACCCGACTTCATTGCAGCAAGTCTCTCTAATTAAACATTATTACACAGCTATTGCAGTTTACATTGCTTGCGTGATAGTAGGGTAAAATATGATCTCTTATGCCTAGTTTCAGCTTCTCTTTCTACTGATGTTCCCTTAAGAAGAGTAACAAATAATATTGCAACTTAAGATAGGATCACACACGACAATCAGCCGTCAGTATCTAATGAACTGCCTAGTGGGCACATAATTGGCATTAAAATGAGCCAACGAAATAAGAAGGCAATGAAGAATACTACACGAGTAAATAACGACTTGTGTAACATCGAAATTGACACTGTTTTCGAGGGACTAGGGATGTTCTGCAGCCTTGGAAGTAAGGTTACACATCATGTCCGAATCAAGGAAGATATCGAAAATACGAGAGCGTGGTGAAAAGTAATGCCTCCAAACTTTTAAAGCTTTTATAACTTCTTAAATAAGAAAGACGTTATTAATATTATGTCTATTTATTTTTCTTGTCTGCATACTTGCAGCCCTCTGGCGCTAGAGGACTCCGAAATGTACGTAACTATATGGGTGTTTGAGAAATGTTGTAATCGATTTTCAAATTCAAGGAATTCATCCACACATGGAGCGTCTTCTTGTTTAGCATGAAAATGCCAAAACACACACGAAATATGCGGATTGTGTAACAACCTGACGTCTTCGGTTCGCCGTCTTCAATCGTCCTCCGTACAGTTTAGACTTGGTCTCATCCGATGTCAATCTGTTTCAAAAAACTTAGAGAAAAACTTCGAGCACTTCATTTCGATAGTGACGAAGCGATGTAGACAGAAGCAAGTCTGTGGCTCCATCAACAAAGTCAAACGTTCAACAGTGACGGTATCAACAAACAGGTCTCTCGTTGGAAGAAATGCGTTCATCGCCAGGGTGACTAAGTTGGGAAATAAATGTGAACACATGAAGAATAAAAATGTTAAATGTTAATAACATTTATTTATTCAAAAAATCTTAAGAGTTTTCATATAAAAATCTGAAAATGCTGCTTTAAGTACGTCCTCGTGGACTGGGAGAGGCGAGAACAGTATTCTTCAATAACAGAACTTTTACTAGTATGGGATATTTATGTGAGAGTAATGAATATATTCGTAAAGGTGATCAAGTGACCATGAGGAGTATATGTAACGTGGGAGTAATACGTCCATCATTGAATATACGGTAAAGTATAGACAGGAAACATTTGAAATGTGGTGCTATGAAAGAATATTAAAAATGAAATCGGCATGTTAAGTATGAGAAGATGTAGCCATTAGGAAAGGGGGAGCAAAGAGGTGTAGATTATAAGAAACAACATGGGATAGGTGTTACGACATCCATAAGTATTTAACACTCCGCCGAAAGCAACATTCCGCAAAAAATTGCAGTAGGGTAGGAAAAGACTTCAGCATATGACGTAGATTGTATAGATTGCACAGATTATTTTGGATTTATTATTTGTTTACAGACGAAGAGCCTACGAATCTCCTTGGATGATGCACAATGATTCTTCATGATTGCTCTGCCACCAATAACCTAAGTGATTTCCACAGTATTTGCATTTCCTGAAATTATTTTTGTGTGAGATGGCGAGTGAGTGCACTTCGTTGCGATGTATTATCTGCACCACATTCACTTGTTTTTAGGTTCCGGTTTTTATGCTATTATGTGTAATTAGGCTGATTATAGCTGATATCGTTAAGGGAACGGCATTTAAATTATTGTTTCAAATTATGTGTGATTATGCGGCGAGCTCTAGTACTGTTAGAGTAGCGGAGGTGTTAGCGCCGTTGGCTGGTGTGCTGAGGTTCCCCGGCTCAAACCCACTCAGCAGCGTCTATACCGTATTTATCATTCCTGGAAGGTTCTTGAAACATGTGCTGTTTGAAATATTCGGTGAGTACATGCACACTCCATCAAGGAGATCAGTTCAGTTACTGCTGTACGTTGGTGTACTTAATGAATGTGCTTTCAGGGTTAAGTGTCGTGTTTCATTGACGAGCCAGCTTTCTAATTTGGACTGGATACCACGTTACAGTATTACGTAAATCTGTGCTCGGATTATTTTTGTTATTGTACAGGACAACAAGGCAAGGCCTTTTTTGCGTTTTTCGATACATGTGTGTGTGTGTGTGTGTGTGTGTGTGTGTGTGTGTGTGTGTATGAGAGAGAGAGAGAGAGAGAGAGAGAAAGAGAGATTCCTGAAGAGGGGCAGAAGCCTTCTCAGTAGTTGTAGAGGGAAAGTCTGAATGTTTGACTGATCTGACCTTGTAATATCGACCAAAACGACCTTGCTGCGCTGGTATTGCGAACGGCCAAGGGAAATTACAGCCTTAAGTTTTCCTGAGGACATGCAGCTCTACTGTTTGCTTAAATGATGATGGTGTCCTCGTGGGTAAAATATTCCGGAGATATAGTAGTCCCCCCCCCCCCCCCCCCATTTGGATCTCCGACAGAGGATGTCGTTATCAGGAGAAAAAATCTGACATCCTACGGATCGTGGCGTGAATATTAGATTCCTTATTCGGGGCAAGCAGGTTAGAAAATTTAAGAAAGGAAATGGATAGATTGAAGTTAGATATGGTGGGAATTAGTGAAGTTCAGTGGCGAGAGGAACAGGACTTCTGGTCAGGTGAATACAGGGTTATACATTCAGTATCAAATAGCGATATTGCAGGAGTTGGTTTAATAATGAATAAGGAAATACGAATGCGAGTAAGCAACTATAAACAGCGTAGTGAACGGATTATCGTAGCCAAGATAGACATGAAGCCAGTGCCAGAAACAGCAGTACAAGTTTACATGCCAACTAGGCACGCAGATGATGAGGGTATTAAAGAAATGTATGATAGCACAAAAGACATTATTCAAATAGTTAAAGGAGACGAAAATTTAATCGAGATGGGGGACTGGAGCTCGATAGTAGGAAATGGAAGAGGAGAAAAAATAACAGGTAAATATGCACGGGGCGAAAAAGAATGAAAGAGGAAGCCACTTGGTAGAACTTTGCACAGAACATAATTTAATCATCGCCAATACTTGGTCTAAGAATTATAGAAGAAGGTTGTTCGCGTGGAAAAGAACATGAGACAGTAGAAGGTTTCAGAATGAGTATATAATGGTTAGACAGAGATTTACGAACCAGATTTTAAATTTTAAGGCATTTTCTGGGGCAGATGTGGACTCTGACCGCAATTTATTGGTTATAATTTTAGATTAAAATTGGATAAATTTGGAAAATGTAGGAAATTAAGGAGATGAGACCTGGATAAGTTGAAAGAACAAGAGGTTTTTTAGAGCTTGAGGGAGAGCATTATATAGCGTTTGACTAGAAAAGGGGAAAGGAATACAGTAGAAAACGAATGAGTAGCTTTAAGAAACGAAGTAGCGAAGGCAGCAATCAAATAGGTACTTATGACAAGGTCTAGTACGAATCCTTTGATAACAAAAGACATACTGAATTTAATTGATGAAAGGAGAAAATCTTAAAAATGCAGAAAATTAAGCAGGCGAAAGAGAATAGAAACGTTTAAAAAATGAGAGTGAAAGGAAGTGCACGATAACTACGCAGGAGTGGATTGAGGAGAAATGTACGTATTTAGAAACATGTTTCACAAGGAAAAAGATAAATAACGCATACAGGAAAATGAAAAAGGCATTTGGGAAAAGAGAAGCACGTGTATGAATGATGAGTAAATTCTGTAAACATAAATTGCTTAGTTACATTCTGTAGTCTACAGAACAGTAGTGATGACACTTCTACCGAATCTCCCTGTTAATGTACTTTCTTAACCTACAGGCCAGGCCATCCATAAACGTGACGATGATCCTGTTCTGAAATTTTACTGGGGAGTGCAAGAATGGAATTTGTGTATAGCACGTAATACTCAACATTCCTTATCCATGGATATAAATACTTTTTATGTGGTAGCTACATATCTTGAATGGGAGTGCCTTACACAAGCACGATCTTGTCAGACATGTATCCAACTTACTATTTCGCATGCATAGCACCACGTAGAATGTTGTTAACTTGTATGGTTCGAAACTTCAAAATTTCATGCTCGTCAGCCTTTAGCGCGGCCGTTATATGTGACAGCTTTTGGCCACAAGTACCCTTTTAATCTGACAATTTGGAATTGCCAATGCGTTTTATCTTTCACGTTTATATCTGTCCATCGACATGATGTTTGGCTTTGATCTAACTGATCTCTTTCTGTGTGTTCAACGATTTATACATCGACAGTGCGGATAAAACAGGGCACGTATCGTGGGTACAGTGATTGAGCCAGGGAACATTCGTGTCAGCGTATTTTATCGTGCAGAGGTACTGTGTAGCGATCGCGAGTATTGTGCTATTGAGCGCAGATAGTGTCAGATGATAGCCGGCAATATTTGACCTATGGATTGCGTGGAAGTGCAGTCTAAAGTTTGTAAGCCTTCAACAGGATCACGTTGGGACCTGTGATCTGTAAATGCCACTTCTCATAACGGAGATCGACACGCATTGCGATAGAGAATTACATTTCGGTCACAGACGCTAGGTGTGTTAGTGTGAGAACACAAAGCAAAGTGCACGGTTTCTCGGTCAACAGATTGCGGGTTTGTGTGCCTTACCGTCCTAGATACTCACAGCGTAAAGAATGTTTCATGCAACTGTCTGGAGTTAAAAGCAGTTGGACATACAAAGAGTGTTGATTATTCCTGTATCTGAGTTTTCCATTAATTTTGTACCTTGATGTACACCGATCTCAAGAGTGCCATGGACGTTTCAAAGCCCACTGCACGTTACCTGTGGTGAACCTTAATGAGACACATGTACGTGTAACGATGAGCATATGGAAATCATGTTCAAAGGAATTCTACCATCCAGTAGAAGAGGATATTAGAGATTCGACAGCGGCTTGACGGAAATACGTACTGGCATGCAAATCAATATGTAGAAATGAATGATAGGTTTTGAATACTGCTCCTATAATGTAGTGACAGTGAAAATACTCCTTGACTAACGCCGTTATTTACCATCGAAGCAGCATGGAGGTGTCGATGTCCACCTTTCATAAGTGAAGGTTTCGAAGTTGCGACAGCGACTAGTTCTTACAAAATACTGGCGCGCTAGTAAGACGGCTGTTGTATTATATGTCAGATCCCTTAGATGACACAGACCAAATAAGCAACAAGATAACAAGTAAAGTAGTGTACATAATACCTTAAGCATGAAAAAAATTGTTACATCAAGAGAAATAAGGCACAAATTCTCATTGACACATCGACCAACCACTGATGTAATTCGGTGTGCAGTGGACGGAGCATCGATTATTTAAGCAACAGCTGCGTTGCTCCTGTCAGCAGTTGACGTTCGCAGATTTCGTAACGCCTGCTCCGTTCATCGCCACCACTTACCAACACAAGTATAATTTCTTCTTCTGTTATTTGTTATATAATGTGTATTTTATTACTGCAATTGGTACACATCCCTCTTAATCCATTCTATGTTCGCATTTCAGAATGAGGTCGGAAGACTGCCAGGAACTGACCGAAACCGACAGCTAAGAAAATTAACGTTTCTTGTGGTCGACACTGTTCATGTTCATTTTAAAGTACTGAAAAAAAAACCGCAGTTCTCCGCGATAAATGTTCTATAAAGTTACTGATTTTAAGTAATACTTGTGATGATTAATTGTTTTGGTTACTGGTCAGAATCGACATAACTAGTGCATTCAGTTGACCTGCTCTTTTGTGTGTGCCACCATTGGTATTGTACAAGTGTCTGTGTGGGAACTCTTCAATGTACAATACCTCATAAGCGACTCACAGTAGAATACTGCAACAAACGCCATTGACATTCTGATTCACCCTACTATTCAGTTTGTTAATGTCTATGATGTTAGTTCATTTGAAAAGTGCGTGTTTGCACCACCAGTACACTTTATAAGTATTACTACAATATATTGATTGGCTAACAACAGCCGGCCGCGGTGGTCTAGCGGTTCTAGGCGCGCAGTCCGGAACCGCGCGACTGCTAAGGTCGCAGGTTCGAATCCTGCCTCGGGCATGGATGTGTGTGATGTCCTTAGGTTAGTTCGGTTTAAGTCGTTCTAAGTTCTAGGGGACTGATGACCACGGTAGTTAAGTCCCATAGTGCTCAGAGCCATTTGAACCATTTGCTAACAACACGAGCCCCTGACTACCAATCCATTCAGTGAAAACGGCAGACCAATAGCATTTTCCTTGTTGTAGGGGGGATTCACAGTCATAAAATTTTTTTTGAAGGACATCATCTTTACGCCAGTGACTGTTATAAATTTTTATTAAACTAAAGCAATTTCGGCCTTAGACTATTACCAAGTTCTGATATTATGGCTTTAAGCCATATCAGCGTAACGTAAGCTGACGCATTTGTATGTCGTTGGCAATACTGTTAAGTACATTCGTGACGTTGTTACACAGTGCGAGACACGTATTCAAACATCGTAAAACAACATAATCTGTTACATTACGTTGACATGGCTTATAAAGCTATAATATCAAATTGATAATGGCCTAAGGCCGAAATTGTAATAGTGTAATAAAAACTTATAACAGTCACTGGAGTAAAGATGATGTCCTTTCAAAATAGCATTTTCCTTTTCCGCAATATTTGCTACGCAAGTTTCAGGTGCTTGACCCTGCATAAATTCCCAATATCTCGTCTAAATTTCAAAGAACAAAGTAGATTCGAAACTAAGATTCCCTCAACTGTTAATGCATTCTATAAACCATAAGCCCAGTTGAATGCAGGGCACTCTTCAGTTACTTATATAATGGCCTCCTCGCTTACATGGGTCTGCTGCCTGACCTGTTGCAGAGAACATCAGAGACATGAATTGGCGTCCGTTCCTTGACTTACTGTACTGTTATCAGCAACAAAAGCAAAACATATAGAAGTTGTTGAACCACAGGAAGCTGATAAGGCAAAACTGAAAGGGAAAAATCAAAACTAGAAATAATTTAAAGAGATAATCACTTCACTCCTGTAGGTGGAAAAGATGATATGAAACACCGTTCCACCTATCTATATACTCGCATATCCACAGTCTGCGGACATGCGTTTTCAGTCATAGAGTTAGCAGCCCTAAGTGTTTATGGGTGGCATGGCACTCTCTCATTTTAACAATACTGTCCGTCAGACTAGTATTCAAATTTTAGGTCATAATACCGGTGTATCCCAGTGATTCTGGGAAGCGGCGCTCTGTGGATTGTAGCTGCAGAGGGAATTCGGACCGTGTCCCTCACCTCTTTCCATTTAGGGTCGGAGCAGGAGGGCGCCGGTTCGCTAAAAATTTTACATAGGCCAGACGACAGTCCGTTGTGAAGGTGGCCAGTTGTTATGAAGTGGGTGGAGGAGGTCATTTAAGAGAGGCTGCTGTAATCTTAGTTACTGTGCAAATGGTGTGAAGGTCATACAACTCTGAGCATTGTCATGTTAGAAGCTGGGGCAATACAGGCCAGGCAGCTGCTGCATATGTTTAGTGGAGGTAGGACTGTAACTACTCAAACACCAGGAAGTCGCCACGTTCTTTTAGTGAGTGAAAAAAAAACATATATTTTATCGGCATGATTGTCTGGGAAGCTACCCAGCCTTCTTTCGGAAACTGCAAATGGTCGGCCTGGAAAGATTAGATCCCTCCATAAATGAGGGACTGTCCTGTCTACGGAAACGTTTTTTGCCGCAACGTGGCCATACTTACAGTGAGAATGATGCCTCCGTAGTCTAAAATCTTCATTTTTCAGACAAGAGAGATTTCTGAGTCAGTGATTGGCCCCACTCAGGATAAGCAAAACAGAGACTTGGTCCCCTGGCATGGGAACCATGCTGCTGTGTCTGAATTGGCTACCAGGCCAACAAAACAGTCAAGACGGGAGATTCAATGAGTAGAAATGGTTCGATTTTTTTGTACAATGTGAGGCAGTTTTACTAATTCAGCTGCCGTACAAAAGCTTGATGCAAAATGAATGCAAATGTTTGGCTTCTTCATCTTCTGGTTCTCCCCTGGTGGATAATTTCAGGTCTTTCCCTAGTGCGTAAGACTTATGGTCTGTAACTTGTATTGGACTAAGAGCCAGTGGCAGTTTCCAATGATACCAACAATGGAACTGCATCATCTCGGTGGTGAACTTATTCCTCCCGAGTTGGCAGTCTGACGTTAGAAAATTCCAGCATGCACAGTCGTGCCTGCGAGTCGAATTGATTTGG
Source organism: Schistocerca americana (assembly GCF_021461395.2). Taxonomy (NCBI): domain Eukaryota; kingdom Metazoa; phylum Arthropoda; class Insecta; order Orthoptera; family Acrididae; genus Schistocerca; species Schistocerca americana. Next base: position 382,110,532 of record NC_060123.1, on the reverse strand, counting down.
CCAGGTCAGCGAACGGGTGCGCCTCACACTGAAATCTGCCGGGATTTCAGGGCACCGATAGGGAATTTTCCCGCGTTATAATAATCAGAACGCTAGTCCGCAAATTTTTCTGGATGCGTCAGAACATTACAGGTGTCGCAGCACGCCCGCTCCTCCTCCACAGCGTGCCGTTTTCTGCTGTAGCCTGAATCAAGGAGAAAGGGTGAAGTATTGCTGCAGCGGCGTACGCTTGGTAAATGATATTCACAGCTTCCTGTTCTCCCGTGAAGCATAGTTTACGGGTTACTTGGTCGTAGTTGATATTTATTGAATAAGAGTTGGACCTCACAGTGGATTCATGTACACGAAACCACATTGTGTTGTAAAAGAGATTAATTCAAGGGAGAATTTGTATAGCTTCCGCCCAAATGAATTCCTTGCCAATGAAGCACCACCCCTTACCTAATTTGCGTTACTCCTGCTACGGTCGCAGGTTCGAATCTTCGGCCGTGGACGCGTGTAATGTACTTACGTTAGTTAGGTTTAAGTAGCTCTAAGTCTAGGGGAGTGATAACCTCGGTGTTAAGTCCCATAGTACTTAGAGCCATTTGAACATGTTAAAAAGATTAAAAAACTTATTATTATTTTTGTAAACTTAAATATGTCACTGTTCCCGTTCACATTCATTCAACTATGCATTGTTTTTATTTTATTGTGATGATGCATGGGTACACAGGCAATTCAAGGTCCAATCATATTAAATTAGTTAATTTAATTATAAATGTGACTTCTGAAGGTGATTAAAGACATTGGCAACAAAAGTACCGTGAGTAAATTCAGTAATTTGGTACATAGAAATTAAGGATGTAGCTCACAATTTGAAGGTTATTGAGAAGGTAATAGTTTTCTTTATGTAAAAATAATAACATTTATCATCATTCGTACGTGTGTATATGATTAAAGCAAGCGATGGCTTGCAATCGGCATCCCTTTCGAACTGTGGCGCTTTCGCGAAGTGGGCAGTGCGTCATCTAACGGAACAGATGCGCATTTTTTTTTCAAAGTGGGACTATGGTACTGAGAACATTTAGAGTCGGTTTTGGCACTATGCGTTGTGTCTCAGTAATCTGTAGTATGTTGTAGTCACTTTATTTCGATGTATGTATTGTCTGCATCTTTTTTTTTTTTTTTTTTTTTCAGTGACTTCTGCGTCACTTCTCGTCTGATGCTGCGTCGTTGCTAACAACGTTGTGCAAGCTTTTATGCAGCGAATTTGTTTACGGGGATGTGAACGACAGTCTAGAGTAAATTTTGTTTCATCGGCTTAGGCATAAATCTGTGTAGTATCTGAAAGAAGGTCAGAGTAGAGTTGTGGTGCTTGAAGCATTGGAGTCGGAAACTTTCAGCAGTAGCAACTGATTCGAGTGCTTCGCGAAGCAAATCTCATGAATGCAGTGAGAAAGACTGTACACTATTGCAGTCCAAATTGGAACACGAGCCAGGTGTTGATGCCGAACAAGATAGAACGGCGGAAGTAGTTCATTTAAATCACTTTTCAAACACGCCAGAAATGTCTAATGCAGAACACTCCGGCGATGAGTGTTCAATTCACTCTGGAAATGAAAGCGAAAAAGATATCGAGGTGGCAGGTCATGTGGGTTCTGTAAGTACGGAAAGAAGTGTAGTAAGGGAAAGCAACAATTCTATTCCGCTGGAAAGGCGTCGCAGAGCAGTTGAATGATGTGCATCTAGTTCTGGGTGTGTTACTGGAAGTGTGCAATTAGAATCGATCATTCAATTTATGCAAGCGGCAAAGAAGAGATGACAGTAAAGAGAAAAGGAGAAAGAACTGGAGGGGGAAAACAGAGGAAGGAATGGGAAGAAAAGAGACAGCAGGAAGAACACCACAGACAGGAGATGCTCATTCCTGAAATTAGAGAAATTCAGTAGCGACAAGACAAGAAGTGGAAAAAAACAGGACGATCAAAGGAATTAAAGAAACTCAAAGAGCGGTTGATGAGTTTGTCTAAAAAGTAAATCAGGTACGGAATGAAGTTAGGGGACTAAAAGTAAAGACTGAAGACATTAGGAAAACGTCAGATGAGACACAAGAGGTAGCGATAGATTCCAGACGTGAGGCAAGGTCAGCTAGGTTAGTAGCACGAGATGCGCAAAAAAATGCGCAAATTGCGCGAAACCAGACTGCGCTGGCTAAGGTCGGAGTGAACGTAACCAAAAAGGTTATTTCCGCTCTTAAAAAACAGGAACAGAGATTAGCTGGAAAGACACAGGAAGAAATGTTAGAAATAAAATACGAGCAAACGCGTCTCACTACACAGCAGAATGAGCTGAAGGATGACATGAGGCAAATGCGCGAACGGCTCGCCCGTGTAAGAATTCAGCCAGAAGCAACAGCACGTCGCTGGGAGTTCGTTGGTCGCCAGGAAAGTCAAAGACAAAATTCTGCACCCCAGCTTCGAGCCACACCCAAGACACCGGCAGATATACGGAAACAGCGTTCGCTTATTGGGGCCCGACGCTTGGCAGAACGCGCACAGTCGGTGGCACGATGTACACAAAGTACCGTGCCGGACCACAACTGGCACGACTCAGACTTACGAAAATGGTTCAAATGGTTCTGAGCACTATGGGACTTAACTTCTGAGGTCATCAGTCCCCTAGAACTTAGAACTACTTAAACCTAATTAACCTAAGGACATCACACACAACCGTGCCCGAGGCAGGATTCGAACCTGCGACCGTAGCGTCCTCGCGGTTCCACACTGTAGCGCCTAGAACCACTCGGCCATCCCAGCCGGCTCAGACTTACGGAAACATTAATACGTGACTCTGATGACACGAAACGAAGGTGCAACAGCATTCAAGGATCTGTCGGCCATGAAATACTGGGCGTACGCACGCCAGAATTTAGAGAAAATCCAATGGTGCAAAATTAAAAATATTCCGACTAAAAACATTTTCTCTCAATTCCAAATTTGTATATAGAGGAATCACAATTCATTACGCCCCTAATCATGGATTTCTTATTATGATAGGGTACTGCCCGAGTGATGGCCACTAGTTTTCAAATTAGGATGTGTGTGTGGATTTGTGGACATTTCAATAGTAGGGCACATGCTTAGCGTTGCAGCAAACTGCCGCAGTTACGGGGAATTGAGAGAGGCATTCCTAAATACCTACTAGTCACATCACACCCAAGAAAGGATTACACGACAGATTACGCAAGGGTATACGAAGCAACCGAGTGCCGCAGTGAGGTAAAGATTTCCGAGACGCTTGTCAACAAGAACGGTTAACTGGACCAATCATACAATGATGAGGACATAACGTGGCACTGCTACATGAAACTGTCATTGAGGTACCAGGAACTACTAATCGTCTAATGTAATGGCACATCAGAGTCCATGAAGCACAAAAAGTGGGGGTCCTTATGAAACGTAATGAACGAAATTCGCAAGGCGCATCTGGACGAAATAATGACGGGCAAAATACAAATACAAATAGGGAAAGAAGAAATCTGTATTAAGGCCAAAGATTTAATAAAAAACCTCAGTGGAATGATAAACCAAATGCGGACGTATGGCGGTAACTTCGACGAAAACGGAAATAGCAAAAGGAGAGAAATGGAAAATTCTAACCAGTTCGTGCAGCCGGTGTGGAACTCGCGGCAAACAAGAAATAACGGAGAGGTTGGTAGGCGAAGTCCGCATCGTAGCCATCAGGATAACGTAGTGCAAATCAGACCACCTAACCCCTCAAACATAAACCGTAGCAGATTACGCGGACGAGTTGACAGTCGGCCGCAACGGTCCCAGCCGAAATCAAGACCACACATAACATCGGTATCGACAACTGTGTATAGTTATGTCATTGGGTAGTGTTAAGAATCATTTGTTTCCAATTCATTTACGCAGTCGCTTAATGTTCTGTTCTTTATTTGTTGCACTTACACTTTGTGGATGATTTATTATTGTAATTAGCGGATAAGATCTTTTCTTGTGACATCTGATCAGTGAGCTTATCGATTGTAATTTTCTGTCCATCACTTTCACTTTAATACTTTACCACAAATTTGTAACGTACTGGTATCCTCTCACGTTTCACAGATAGAGATTTGTATTATGGATTGGAATGTGCCGATTTCTCGGCTGCAACACCTGAAGATTGCTGTATTAGTAACTTGTCACGCAACAGCGAAGGCATGTGTTGGAAAAATGTGAAATTGCATTTTTGAATCATAAATAATTGCACAAGTCTTGGAGACACAATTTTTCTCAATATTCGTCCTGGAATCAAAGGTCTGGTTCCTTCCGTTGCTATTGTGTGCATTGCCGGTGGGACGTATGCACGATCTGTTCCACCATTCTGTGTGAGGAAGGGATAGTGGTGCCACAAAAGTTGATTTGTGATTCGATAGTGAATCTTGGCGTGATTTGTATCATACCACCGATACCGATAGGGGTATCTTAAGAGATGAACATGGATCGCCCACTTCAGAGGCGTGTTGACGTTCGAGTATGGTTATTTTTCACGCTGTGGTTCGACTACGGTTCTCCTGGAGGCTTTCGAGTGTAGTTAAACTGATACATAATCGCTTGTGGAGCGATATTTTAGGCTGGTGGTACTTTTGCTACATAGATTATCGCTTAAGGACTATCGCCAGGAGTGCAATGATGTTTGACTTGTGTTATTTCGATTGTGGATCGCCAGTGCAAGAGATGCGTCATCGGCAAAGTGTACTACGTGACGTGAGCTTGTGGAGTGCGAGTCACGGTAATATGATTTTATATGAATAGGAAGAAAATGGCGAATGGGAGCAGAAGACAAAAACGGAAAATACACATCCTTATGCTCTAAGAGTTTTTTAAAAAACCCGGGTATATTTATGTCATTGCAGCAGTTGTCAATTGATGATATCTGTACGTCGATTTTTGAGAGGCATTGGTCAGTTTCGCAGGGAATGGTGAATTCGTATTTATGTCCGATCTATGTGGGTAGCACAGAGAGGAGTGCACAGGTGGCAATGATCAGAAGTTGACCGAGATTTTGTGCCAGATAACTACATCAGCATCACCGACCAATAATTTGGCATCAGGAGGTATCAATGTCCCAGATTAGCGTAAAGTAGAAGGAGACAGAGGTAGGTAACATTGGTAATGCGTAGAATAATTAGAAGTAAGTGTTTCATCGTATGGGAGTGTTGGAAGTAGGAATGTGCAAGCTGTGCCGGCTTAGCGCAGGGGGGTGTACTGGGAAACTAACATAACTGGCATACACAACAGCAAAATGCTTCACAGCTAGAGACTTTTAGATAAGCGATTAATTATTAGGAATTGGAACATTATTTAAATGAAAGAAAGCAATAATGCCCTTCTTTCGTTAATTATATTTCAAAGTTTAATGACCATCAGTTCATATTCTTGTTATGCTTTTGTATGTATGTGTTTTTGTAAACATTCATTGCAAGACTGAGGCACTAAAACATGCGCTGAGGATTGTGCAGAGGACTGTGGCATTCCAAACGACGAGCAAGTAGCTGACCATGGCTGGACGTGGCACCGAGCAGGGCAGGCGCCCATATCGCAACGCGGCTGGAGGGGCTGCCTGGTGTTGCAGCGCGACACTGGGTGAGGCAGCCGCCGTGATGTCACAGCAGGGCGGCGTCCTCGGGCGAGAGGCCAGCTGACGTGACACCACCGCATGGCCACATCGCAGCCGTCAGCTACAGGTGCTGCGTGCTGCTGTTAGTGACTGCTTGCGCGGAAAATGATGGGGAGTGAACATCATCAATGACGAGTCGGAAGATCAGACAAGATAGCGGAAATAATGAGAAAGTAGTGTTCGATAAACGACACTTTCATGTGAAGTGAATAAAATAAGGTGGCACCCTATTGGAATATATTGTGCAGCATGTTGTCATATAAAACAGAACATTCCGTAAAATTAAATCTGTACCATAAGGTTACTTCAAAAGCACAACTTCGGGGTCGGAATATTTCAAGATACCCCAGAAAGTGACATTTCCTAGCAGATTAAAACTGTGTGCCGGACCGAGACTCGAACTCGGTACCTTTGCCTTTCGCGGGAGAGTGCTGTACCAACTGAGCTACCCAAGCACGACTCACGCCCCGTCCTCACAGCTTTACTTCTGCCAGTACCTCGTCTCCTACCTTCCAATCTTTACAGAAGCTCTCCTACCAACCTTGCAAAACTAGCACTCCTAAAAGAAAGTTTTCGAAACAATCATTGGACTACACAACAGATCGAGGGATCACCGCAGCAAGTTTTCCTGAAGTCCCATTAGTTAGCTTTGCCAACCCACAATAAAATTATTGTAACAAATGAAAGTATAAGATACAGCAAACCCTTTTATGGTCACAGGTATCTATGATTTATTTATGTAGACTGAAGCGAATAAGTAAAATTTGTACCGAGGCTGGGTTTCGAACACATGTCGCGTGAACACTTGGCGGATGTCCTAACTACTACGCCACCCTGCGCAGTGGCTTGACACAAATTGACTGACTAACCCCCTTCCTCCTTAATTCAAATTTCTATTCACGCCTGAGTCCACATGGTACTTCCCCTAAACACGAACAGTTTTGAAGGGGCTCTCAAGCTGTATTGAAGTGGCACCTCAGCATCGGACAATACAGCTTATCCTGCTGATATCCATGCATAGGTGCCTCATCAAATGAAATCAGATGTTTCAAGACACCTTTTTCAAATTTCAAACATCTATCATTATGAATGCAGACTGTCCGCCCCAGGTAGGTGAGTGGTCAGCGCGGCAGAATGTCAATCCTAAGGGCCCGGGCTTGATTCCTGGCTGGGTCGGAGATTTTCTCCGCTCGGGGACTGGGTGTTGTGTTGTCCTAATCGTCATCATTTCATCCTCATCGACACGCAAGTCCCGAAGTGGCGTCAAATCGAAAGACTTGCACGCGGCGAACGGTCTACCCGATGGGAGGCCCTAGTCACACGACATTTTTTTTTATGAAGACTGAAGCGACGAATGATAATTTTTTACCAATTCTGGGATTCGAAACTGGTCTCCTGCTCACGAGGCAGATGCGCTAATCATTACGCCACCCTGGCACAGTGGATTTACTCAGCTGCATGGACTATCCTAGCTTGCCTCCCTCTGTGCAGAATAACCCGTGTAGTTGTGGGAAGACACTGCGCCGGCGTGGGGTAGTGGTTAGCACATCTGCTTAGTGAGCAGCAGCCCCGAGTTCGAATGCCAGCCGTGGTACAAATTCTAATTCATCGTTTCAGCCTGCTTATAAAGGGGCCTACACCAATTCAAACTAACTAGAACTGAGGATACGCTGCCGATCAGCCCATTACCACAGTCATTTTACCCCCAATTCACATTCGTTGGCTTCATCAGCTCACTACCAAACTATAGCATTGCAATGTGAAACAATATTCCAAGAAATCGTCTCATATTCTATGAAACGCACAAAACGAGAAATACATACGGGAACGAGTAACCAACTCTATAATCAATAAAAACCAGGTGAATTATCATCAGTCTCATGCTATCTCTGTCACTAATAAAAGTAATCAATTCTGATCTTCCGCTTAAACAAATCATTAGATTCAGCAATTGTCAGTGCTAGCACACGAAGGGCAACGACAAGCGGTGACGAACTGCCAACACCAGCACGTGTCCACACTGGAGGTGCACTTTAACCCTCGCGTCCTCATCTACCCAGCCTCAGGTCGGTGTATCATGCCACCGGTATCTGCAGCGGGTGGAGCGGAGGCTAAACGCGTTACGACAATATTGCTCAAATGTGGCGCCGCGCCGTTGCAGGTAACGCAGAACAGCGAAGGTAAAGAGCAGCGTGCCCAGTCCCTAGCCACCGGCTGAAGCCCGGGGAACCGGCCTGCCGCGTGCAGCCCACCTCCTGCCGTGGTAATGAGCCGGCGGCGCCTTTGTGCCACGTAACGAGGCCATTAGGACGCTGGCGGCAGCGACCCATCACAGGTGGGCGGCCCGGGGAGGCGTGAGGCTCGCCGTCCCGCTGTGAAAGAATGCCGGAGCAGAGTCCGTTATGTGAGATTGTCACCGTGTTACCAAGACCGAGCAAGTGCTTCACATTTCGGGTACTGTTTCGGAGCCGTCTCCGGACACGACTGGCAGAAATCGACCGTAATGTTTTAGCAGTCATTCTAGTTACCATCAAATTTAGAACGGAAGCACCGCTGATCGACAAATATGTTGGGAGTCCGATTTATATTGATTATCCCACGTAACTATTTGTCCAGAGACAAAAATAAAATATATAGAAAATGAATATTGTTTAGCTACCAAGGGAAAACATAATCATAATCATCATCATCATCATCATCATCATCTTGAACAGCTTCTAGCCCCAGGCTGGGTCCGCCTGGAACATAAACCTCGCCATCGAGTTCTGTTTTCCCAACACGTTTCTGGTTTTCACTCTGGTGCAATCCTCACCTGTTTTTTCAGCACACTCCTCTGCATCTGTCAGTTACCTTTTCCTTGGTTTTCCTCTTCGCCATTTACTTTACATTTCCATTTCATGTATATTCTAGGGAATCCCTTTGTTCACCATTATCTTTAAGTGCCCACACCATCCCAGCCTCGACATTTTATCCTGCTCTGCCTCTTTCACTACGTCCATTACCACTAAATTCTTCACCCTAAATCTCCTTGTTTCTTCTATCCTACTTTTGAGGAACTTCATTTCAAATTCCTGATATCTACTTAAATTTCTTTTTTTTTCACTACCCACGTTTCAGATTATTAGGGCAGTAATGGGACGAAGTAACTTCCTCATTTCTTCCTTTGTCCTCTGTCACACTTCCTAAGTGCTTCACACTGTCCACCTTCTTCAATTGTTCACCTCTAATCCATCACTTAATTGCCTTTCTAGTTGTAACCAGGACCTCACATTCGTTTCCATTAAATTTCATCCCATACCGTCCCTCAATTTCTTCCGAAGCATACAGTTGCTCCTGAATCTCCTCCTCCCTGATTTCCCATATCATCAAGTCATCCGCAGGGACACTAACCAGGATAATTGCCGATCTTGTAACTTTGTTCGTTTCGAAGATATGAACAGCTGTACGACTGTTGTAAGTAGGATCCTATACTATTTGTTCGCTAATCGAGTTCTTCTGCTTAACACCCATCCAGAAACATTTCACGATGTAGTATTCATAAGAAAATGACTTTATTAAATTATTAACACATTACTGACTGTGAGATCAGGCTGTGCATGTATTTGCGGTAATGTAACTCGTTCACTTTGTGGAGCTTACAGCTCCTCATGTATGGTGAATGTAAGTTAGCAGAATAGTTATTGCCATAATATTTCCATATTTAGAGTAAAGGTACATGTAGCATAGTACTGTACTACTTTTAAACTATATGTAGCATTTATACCTTTTATTCCATTTACTGCGAGTTGTCATGGCTGATGATGGTGGTAAGCGACAAATCCTACATAAGCAAGCGAGAGACATGGTTTGCAGGATACGCTTTCTGCAAGTGCAGATCCGCTCTGTGCCTGTACTGCTACCTTTTCTTTGTTGATGTGTACTGTACATTGTCCTTCTGAGCAAATATTTCTTCGGGGTAATCGAGGGATATGAGCGTCTTTATATACTGCCGGCAAATAAATCTGCAAACCACGAAGAAGCAATCCAGAAACTTCATATTAGAACGAAGAAGGAGAAGAAGAAATTGCATCTCTGTGTATTGCATCCATTTGTTCGTGTAGAGAATGGATGCAGTCTACCAATATGGGGCGAGACCAATTCGGGGGGTTCCAAAATTTGTTTCCTCAACTAATAGAAGATGAAGAATGGTTTAAGTGCCATCAAAGAACGACAAAAACTGAATTATACCATCTCTTGAGCTTGGCTAGTCCGATAATAGATAGGCTCTCCTCTCAACTCAGAGGAAGTATTCCGTCTGAGATACGACTTGCAGTTTGCTTGAGGTAAGTGCTAACACATAATTTTATTGTATATGTGGGAGGGAAAAATGTTATCACAGTGACATTTTGGAATTTTTATTGATTTTAATTTCACAAAAGTGCGTTTTGTTATACATCATAAAAGCAGTTACAAATTAGTAAAGTTTTCTTACTGTTTCTCTTGTCAAGTGTAGGAGAACGTTTGAGTTCGTTGAGCACTCCAAGCTGTGTTCAGATTTCTGAGGAGATGGTGCTGAGGAGGATTGATGGAATGATTATGGATTTGTGTTATGAGTATTTTGGTAACCAGGGTTCACCGAAATGACCTCCCACGTGCAGCTTGCAACGCTGCCCCCAAAACAATGTGGCTCACTTCCATCTTTACTCTGATTCGCTGATCGGGACACAATTTTTTCACGTTTTTCGCCGTGCTGCGGAAAAGAAGTTCTCATTCACGTCCACGTGGTTATTTGATGCAGCGGGTGCACATTGAAGAAGTACTTGGGAGCGCAAGCGTTGGTTTTCTTTCACAATTGTAACCATTTCTTGTACAGATGGCAACAAACGTTTTTTCCAAGGCCTTACATGCTTCGTGGAAGATTGAGTAAAAGTTGTTGAAGAATCTGGCACATTTGTCTTGAGAGTGTCGATGGCCACCGCCATTCTAGGGATTGCACTTTCCCATATGTCGTTTCTTGGTGGGTTGGACTGGGAACTTTCCGACGAGATCACTTGTGAGTCTATTTCATCAATCGGACATATGCAAATCTCTTCCCGTATTCCATCATAATCTTCATTGCTCGGGCTGCCTTTCGCATTTCCTCGAGTTTTTGTTATTACGAGAGTTGGATTCAAAACAGCCAATTCCTCTTCAAATTCCCATTTTCTCCAACTCCTTGTTGCCTGACCTGAATTCTTGCCTCAACGATGTTTCGCCAGGATGTATACATTTCGTAATTTATTCCAATTGTCTTTACATTCATTACCAAGAACGGAGAAATTAGTTTAGAATTTTAGGTTAGTGTTTAGTTATCTATTAGTTATTCATTTATCTTCCTTTGGCACCCAAAGACAATAAAAGTTCGCCTCATTGCCAAAGAACAACGTAGAGTAATACTTCAATAATTGGTTTTTTTTTTTTTCACGGTTCACAGCTACTTGGCAACTGGAAATTCTTACGGAAGATTGTGTTTTTCTTTTCGAATTGAATTTTGAACTACTGGAGAAATAGTTAAAACGTGTTGCGAGGTAATTTGGGAAATTCTGCAACCAATTTACGTACCAGAACCAAGTAAAGACGAATGGAAACAGATCGCCAAGGATTATGAGAGAAGTGGAATTATCCACATTGTACAGGAACTTTGGACGGCAAGCACGTTCAGATCCGATGTCCACCTGGTGCTGGTTCGTTAACTATAGCTACAAAGGCACATATTCGGTTGTTCTATTGGCTTTAGTAGATGCAGATTACAAATTCACGCTTGTTGACGTTGGAGATTACGGCAAAAGTAGCGATGTAGGAACGTTTGAGCGACCTCAGATGGGGAAAAGATTGGAAGGCAATAAATACGCAGTTCCACAAAACAGAGACCTACTACCAGCAATGAAGAAGTTACCTTATATAATTCTTGCAGACGAAGCCTTCCCGCTTAAAACCTATTTGATGCGTCCATAGAGCAGAGCAGTCATTAAAAGTGACAAAGAGAAGTTACACAACTACCTCCATTCAAGAGCTCGATGGACTGCTGAAAATGCGTTCGGAATTTTAGCCGGTCACTGAAGAATATTTTTTAAAGCCTATTGAAACTAAGCCAGAAACTGCGGATATAATAGTTTTAGCTTCCACCTGTCTACACAACATGCTTCGGAATACATCAACCAATATTTGCCCTTTCGAGGAACAAATCTGAATAGAGAGTAAACACATTCATGGTGTAGCCAACCTCGATCCCATTCGTAGAAATTTCGTGAGAGAAGCGGCCTTCACCAGAGATAAGTTCCAAATCTAAATCGTTTCTGATTATGGTTCAGCTAGTTGTCCTGGGCAGTTACTCCATTCGAAAGGGTAGAGTGGCTCAGTGACATATCCAGTATTATTTTTTTCATAGGCACATTCGTTATAACCAACCGTTTTAAGTTCAATATAACCCAGTTTCAATTTCAATTTTCGGTGTTATTTTTCGTTATAAAATCATATTACTTAATTTATACATCAAATATCTGCTACATTCATATTTAGTTTTATTTGATATTCATTGATACTTTTTTCCAATATAACGCCTCTTGAACTATTATAAATTGCAATAAAAGAACAAACTAATAAAATATATGGAAAAAATTGTTTTCACTAACGTGGAATGCCGAGTTTTTCTCCTACTTCGTCCCAAGCCTCTTTCCTTGAATTCTGTTAACGATATTCCCGCTTTGTATGATAATAAAGCACCGGATTTGACAGAACGTACTCAATTACTTGACTCTTCTGACGCCTTCCTACTACTAGCGAAAAATCTAGATCTTATCGTTATAAGGCATGTTGCGCCGAATTGCATCATCCAACGCAGTACCAAGTCACGTCAACTCAATACAAATATATGCCCACAAAATCCTGTTTTGCGTTTTTATATCACGCGCATTATGACGTGAGCCCACTTGTTTGCACGTCACGTCAGAGTAGTCTGTGTTCACCCTAAGAGTGCTAACGGCTCCCTCCAGCGTCCAGAGAATAGTACGGTGCGAGACGGAGTTAAGGGATTACGTTTTCGAAAACCCGTACTCTCCCACCACTTGCCACACTTAAGATGTAAATATCTATCAGGGGTGCGTAAAACCTTCCTCTGCAACGGTGCAAAAGCATGGCACGCTGGGTCATTACCCTCGGCTTCGACGATGCTTCACACAGCAAGGTGTCGGCACATGAGAAAAAACTGCCACTGTGCAGAAGTCCGTGTGACGTGCAAGACGGATTAATGATGTTATATTGCCACCAAACTTCACCACAATTTTTCCCAACGCCTCTGTGGACGAGTCACACAATGAGAAGACCGTCGCAGCCCCTCTTGCCCACATCTCACCCTTCTTTATAGGCCTCTGCGATGTAGGTCATAGCCGCTACCCGCAGCTTTGAAATCACGCAGTTTTCTTATATGTGACCGAGGTAAACATTCCAGACACATCGCTGCTCAGAATCGGTACGAAACCGCTACGGGGAGTGACGTAATGAAGTCAACAAATCACCCCTTTGCCTCAGGCGATGATTTCCTCACATTTAGCGGTCCGAAATGAGCGATGAATGACAGGAAGACGTTCTTGAGAACGTTTGTCACTCCTGATACACTGGGACGTTTCAACCCATGTCTAAGGACATTGTGGAGTCTCGCTCCCATTAAACATGATCTGACCCTTGGAGCGCACCGGCACCGCTGTTTTTGCTCTAGTATACAGGTTGAAACCATTAAGGACCATTCAGCACGAAATTTGAGAGTAGTTCGCGGCAGAAAAGAGCTCTTATGCTTTTCCACTGCACCTACCTCGTGCCTAAATGTGACGAGATCACGGGGGATGCGACATTGACATATAAGTGAATAAAACGGGCAAAGGACCGGTCAGAGACATCGGCGAAACCCGAAAATGTACCTGTACAGACAGAGTTTAAAAATGTACCTATACAGACGGAACGGTGATTATATCCTAGGCGCCTGAAGAACGGCAACTGTTTTGGCAGTTTCCGATTACATACGGCCTAGTATCAGGCGCAAGAACAGCAGTGTAGCGACGGCTGAGCAGCAGCGTAGCCTGCTTGCAGGTGCCTCGGACTCACGGCACGAGTTCTGTCTGTACAGGAACATTTTAAAGGCGCTCAACGAAGGTGAGTGGATGGCACTGACGATATTATCGAACTGGAAGACCTTAGAAGGAGCCTTTGTGGATTTCTTTACAACTGTTTCTTGTGTCAGTGTCGCTACGTAGGAGGCATGAAAATGCATAAGCGGCGTTTGCTGCTTCGTATGTCATTTAAGTTTCGTCGAAAGGTATTGAACAGTCTTTGGGGTTGCGCCCTGTATGCGATAGCAAGAAGTGTGGTCGCACTCCACTCTAAGGAGGCCAGATCTTGTTTAACAGGGATGCAGCTGTGCAATGTCGTCAGGGAAGGGTTGAAACATCTGTGGGTGTCAGTAGTGGCAAAGGACGTCATCCTGCTGGACATCGCTCTGCGGACTGTCGTTTTCGACCGCGAATAGGTGGAAATCAACGCTCCAAGATAAGGGGTGGTTTTATTGATGCGTTTATGCTATTCCCTGAAGCTTTCGCATACCGGTTCTGAGCGGAGGTGTCTCTGAAAAGTTTTCCTCCCCCACTCGTAAGAAGATCAAGTAATTTTACCGCTGGGAGTCGCGTTTCTGACTTGCATCGCACAAGGCGTAAGAAGAAGAGGTGAAGAATGGGTAATAATGGATGTGACGACTTTTCGAGCGTATGACGTGTTCACGATGCGTTTCATAGAATTGTGATGAAATTTTATGCGGATATGATATCATTCAGCCACCTCACATGAACTTCTGATCTGTGTTGCCGGCCGGGGGCCGAGCGGTTCTAGGAGCTACAGTCTTGAACTGCGCGACCGCTACGGTCGCAGGCTCGAATCCTGCCACGGGCATGGATGTGTGTGATGTCCATAGGTTAGTTAGGTTTAAGTAGTTCTAAGTTTTAGTAGACTGATAACCTCAGAAGTTAAGTCCCATAGTGCTCAAAGTCATTTGAACCATTTTTTTATCTGTGATCTTTTCTTTCGCATGTGTCGACATCTTACTGTCTGAAACGTCGACGAGCGCCGGGTATCGTCTCAGCTCGCCACGCTTTTAAATGATTGTAGAGTAAAGTTTTAGTCTCCTTTGAGACAAATTTAAAACCTGGTCGTCACTTCGTCACTTCGAAAAGTGTTCATTTAATTCTGTTGTGCAGTGAAAGGTCTCTGTTGGATTCCTTTCATGTTAATTTCTTAAATCTGTTGTCATTTACGGCATAAATTCCTCTTCTAAATTTACTGTGGTGTTTCTGACTATCTGGGAGGAGACTGAGCAGTGAAACGTGTTACTTTTACACATAAACAAGAACGATCTGTCACACTACTACACTTTAAAACACAGTTTATATGTAATTCATGTCACACAGTCTCATACGGAACCTACATCCACTTTCTTTTATATACTGTATATGATAAGATACTGTCATCCCCTTCCCTTCTGTGTGAAAGAATGAATGAGCAAATGTATTTCTAGTTGCATGCTTTATGGTAGCAGACAAGCCTGTCTGCTAGAGAACAGTAGGACCAACGTTGGAACAGGTAGCTACGCTTTCTAGAAGCAAAGAGGTTTCTATTCTTAGTATGGTCCTGTCCGTCCCTTGTCATGTTGGTATAGGAAGCTGCCTCTCTGGTCACTTCCGTTTGTATTTGTGAGGCACCCCTCAGGTAGGAGCCCAGGTCCGTCCGTCCGCGGCGAGCGTGTGAAGTGGTAAGATCTCCGGCTAAGCGCATGTCTGCTAAGTCCGTAGGACAATGGATTTCTTAAGTTCAGCCTAACTGAAAAATTAATCACCTTTATTTCAGGTTTAGCTCTAAAATATCTAATGTTATCTTAAATTGCAACGCAGTGTGATTCGAGTGTACAGATCAGAATATCTTCCAGTAGTTGCTTTGTCACTACTTTGTGAGTAAAGTGGAACCACGTGTTGATCAGTAACTCTAACTAAGATCATCAATCTTAAATGCGAATGTGCGTGAGATTATAACGTCTCGTCTTGTTAATATTTTTCAATATAGTAACTTTTCTTTACGTTCAACCCACGTGGGGTAGGGTGTACTTTGTGAGACCAGTACCACGTGCTTATACAATTGTTTGACCCATCAGGTTAATAGTAAGACGTTAGTAACCAGTTCGAGGATTTTCTTTTGTAAATTGCTTTTCGATCTAATATATTTTAATTATCAAAATTATTATGGAGTTACAATCTTTGTGTAAACCAAGTTGACCACGTGGAGCATGTGATGTAATCATCAAAGTAGGCCTCAGCTTTTCTTTTCGGGAAGATTTCACAGAGAGTTAGTATGAATTTAGTATAACAGTGTGTGGTAATTACATGACGGACAGGATTGCGCTACGAACGTAACTTCTTTGGGTGTAAATTGTATCGGTTGGTAGTGGTTAATTTCCTCTTGCATATGTTTCAACGTTCTTTGTGTATTATTTTATGAATGCAGTGTTGTATGCAGTCTCCCAATCTTGGCTCCATATTTGATGTGTTCTGTAAGATTACAAACTCACATTTTCACAATCCTAAATAAGGCACCAGTTTAGTTATGAATCAAGCTTAATATGCTGAAATTTCAATGATCAATGTTAAAATAAGTTTCCAAATATAAACTGATTTATTTCCTTTTGTTTAAATTCTCTTTTATATATATATATATATATATATATATATATATATATATATATATATATATATATATCACCGGCTCGTATGACTATTAAAAATTTATAATTAATGTTAGTCTGGTTGGGAATTTGGTAAGCTAGACTGGATACCTGGTGAAGCAGTTGCTCAGTAATGCAAGGTTAACTTCCCCAGACAGCTCACAGCATTTAACCCACTTTTATGGTCTTGAATAGCAGCACTGTCAGCTCGTAGACCATGGCTCCCGTTACCCTCGACGCTGCATCACACACAGGAGCGCCTGCGATGGTGTACTCTACGACGAACCTGGGTGCATGAATGGCAAAACGTCATTTTTTCGGATGAATCCAGGTTCTGTTTGCAGCATCATGATGGTCGCATCCGTGTTTTGCGACATCGTGGTGAATGCACATTAGAACCGTGTATTCGTCATCGCCATACTTCCGTATAACCCGGCGTTATTGTATGGGATGCCATTGGTTTCACGTCTCGGTCATCTCTTGTTCGCATTGACGGCACTTTGAACAGTGGGCGTTACATTTCAGATGTGTCACTTCCCCAGGCTCTACCCTTCATTTGATCCCTTGGAAACCCTACATTTCAGCAGGATAATTCACGACCGCATGTTGCAAATCCTGTACGGGCCTTTCTGGATACAGACAATGATCGACTGCTGTCCTGGCCAGCACATTCTCCAGATCACTCACCAACTGAAAACGTCTGGTCAATGTTGGCCCAGCAACTGGCTCGTCACAATACACCAGTCACTACTCTTGATGAACTGTAGTATCGTGTTGAAGCTGCATGGGCAACTGTACCTGTACACGCCATCCAAGCTCTGTTTGACTCAATTCCGAGGAGTATTAACGCCGTTATTACGGCCAGAGGTGGTTGTTCTGGATACTGATTTCTCAGGATCTATGTACGCAAATTGCGTGCAAATGTAATCACATGTCAGTTCTAGTATAATATATTTGTCCAATGAATACCCGTTTATCATCTGCATTTCTTCATGGTGTAGCAATTTTAATGGCCAGAGTGTATACAGGGTGTTACAAAAGGCACGGCCAAACTTTCAGGAAACATTCCTCACACACAAATAAAGAAAAGATGTTACGTGGACATGTGTCCGGAAACGCTTAATTTCCATGTTAGAGCTCATTTTAGTTTCGTCAGTATGTACTGTACTTCCTCGATTCACCGCCAGTTGCCCCAATTGAAGGAAGGTAATGTTGACTTCGGTGCTTGTGTTGACATGCGATTCATTGCTCTACAGTACTAGCATCAAGCACATCAGTACGCACCATTAACAGGTTAGTGTTCATCACGAACGTGGTTTTGCAGTCAGTGCAATGTTTACAAATGCGGAGTTGACAGATGCCCATTTGATGTATGGATTAGCACGGGACAATAGCCGTGGCGCGGTACGTTTGTATCGAGACAGATTCCCAGAACGAAGGTGTCCCGACAGGAAGACGTTCGAAGCAATTGATCGTCTTAGGGAGTACGGAACATTCCAGCCTATGACTCGCGACTGGGGAAGACCTAGAACGACGAGGACACCTGCAATGGACGAGGCAATTCTTCGTGCAGTTGACGATAACCCTGATGTCAGCGTCAGAGAAGTTGCTGCTGTATAAGGTAACGTTGACCACGTCACTGTATGGAGAGTGCTACGAGAGAACCAGTTGTTTCCGTACCATGTACGGCGTGTGCAGGCACTATCACCAGCTGATTGGCCTCCACGGGTACACTTCTTAGAATGGTTCATCCAACAATGCACGTTCTGTAGCTGTGTGTTTCCATTCTATGATTAATGTGATTTGAAGAGAAGTAATAAAATGAGCTCTAACATGGAAAGTAAGCGTTTCCGGACACGTGTCCACATGACATCTTTTATTTATTTGTGTGTGAGGAATGTTTCCTGAAAGTTTGGCCGTACCTTTTTGTAACACCCTGCATATGGTCGCAGAAACAACTTATCGCAGCTACAAAAAGTAGGAACGAATGTTATCTGCCTTCCTTATCAAGGAACTCACATCTTATAGTTAGCTATTTTCCTAGTACAATAAGAAAGAACAACTACCAGTACGTGTTGGAAAGCGACAGCAAGAGGCTCGCATTTGTCGAGACACCGGTGTATTGCGCAGCGACGCTCCTTCTCGTATAGGGCCGAGTCTCATAACTGTCATGCAGGTATGAAATCAATGGTTTCAGGATCTCCGTAATCCCTCCACTCAGGATTACAGGTGCCGTAGACGACTAGCGCCCAAAAAGACACACGCATTGTTTGCTCAGCCATGCAGAAGTCCGCATCCACATCACGTACTCTGGGTCAGGAAACTGGGTAGTTTGGAAAGTGAGATATATCCACACCGCCCCGCGATGACGTCTGTCGACATCCTGAGCATAGATGAGCCTATTTCGACGCGTCGACAGAGAGAGTCACGCTGACAGCGGTCCGCCCAATGAGAACGCATTATATCTGTGGCACCACATCGTGTTTTGGGGCGGGTATCGCGTCTCCGTACAACACTGTGATGGAGGTACCAGTGTGTGGAGGCTCCAAGGTGCACGAGTATTTCCAGATTGCATTCGTCGTCATCATACGGACCCTGCATCTGCTGGGATGGTTTGGGGTACCACTCCAACATATTGTAATTACGTGTCTTTCGCATAGCTAGTAATTTGGCCGACTGCCATTAAAAGTCTGACGAGCGAAGGCTGTAGCTTTGCCATATCTTTAAAAATTTTGTGAACTTGTCTTTCAACGAAATAAAGCAACACCACTTGTTGCACGTGCTGTCCTCAACCGTCTCGATATAGACGGAGGTCGAATTTGGCCTGAGATGCCAGCTCTGCAGATCTCTTACCCACAGATAACTTCTGGCTATAGACTGGGAAGAGATTTGTTCACTACCAATTTCCACAATAGTTGTTGAACCTTGGGAAAGAGTTGCAGTAACATGGAATAACGCCCCGGTATCTATCACCGATGATAATTTTGACTAGCCGCACTATAACCGTTATGGATGCGACAGGTGGCAGCTCTTTGTACTGTTCTGTATATTAACAATACGACAAATGTCGTTATTTGCTATCCATACTGAAGTAGCAATAAGAGTTCCACAAGTTCAGTGCTTGCTATCTTCAAAAAACAACCATTAAAAAAAAAAAGAAAAGAAAATATAAAGAAAGAGACAACAAAAAAGAATTATCCCAATTAGACGGAAAGGAGATGTGATGTTCATATACGGAAAAGCAAATGTTTGCAAATTCAGAAAAATTGGATGATTTGTCCAAGAGGAACATCTTCAACAATTGAACAAGTCAAGAACGGTTTCGGCACCCTCTGGGGTTTAAGCAAGGAGTTATTCGCATTGGCACTGATTGACAGGTTTGCTGGATGTCCTCCTGAAGCACATCGTGCCGAATTCTGTCCAATTGGACGTTAGATGGTCAAAATCTAGAGCTGGTTGCAGGCCCCTGCATATAATGCTCCAAACGTTCTCCTTTGGTATGAGATCAGGCAGTGGGGGGGGGGGGGGGAGGCATTATCTTGCTGAAACATAGGCACAGGATAATTTGCATGAAAGGCAACAAAACGAGGAGTAAAATATACTGCCGTGATATAACGGTGCCATGAATGACAACCAAAAGGATCCTACATGAAATGTAATGACTTCCCAAACCACCACTCGCGGTTGTCAGGCCATTATAGCGAGCAACAGTGAGTTCGTATCCCACTAGCCTCCAGGGCGTCACCAGAATACGCCTTCCCTGACTCTAATCGAAAAGTACCCCAGCCAATGACATTTCAGGTCGAAATTGCGTCTGGAAACGCCTCGGACAGTGGTGGGATACACACCGGACTGTCGCCCGCTACACTGCCCGACAGTCGGAAGAAGTGGACTGGGATGGCGTTCCATTTTACAGCAGCCTTTCTTTGATTGTTAACAGCGGCACACTTACACCACAGCGAAACGTCCACATAGCTCAACACGCCGTTCTGCTACCCTTAGTGTCAAGCCACCTTGGGCTTACATTTCAGGAAGATAGTGCCCACCTACACACGGCGAGACTTTTTATTTCATGTCTGTATGTTTGACAAACCATAGCTTGGCCATCAAGTTCGCAGGATATTTCCCTAATTGAGATCTTTCGGAGTACTATACCCAGATATCTCCAAACAGATCGGGATTTTGACGATTTAAAGCCCCAATTGAACAGAATGTGGCATGATATGCCTTTAGAAGAACATCTAATAGCTCTCTCAATCAATACCAAGCCAAGTAACTTATTGAATAAAGGACAGAGGTACACCAGATTGCTCAATTTGTGAAGTGTAAAGTGTATGTGTGCTCAAATAGAGCAATTACATCTTTGACTTAAATAACGAAGTAACATTACATATGTAATAGTATTGGGTGAACAAAAAGTCAGTATAAATTTGAAAACTGAATAAATCACGGAATAATGTAGACAGAGAGGTACAAATTGACACACATGCTTGGAATGACATGGGGTTTTATTAGAACCAAAAAGGTTCAAAAGTTCAAAAAATGTCCGACAGATGGCACTTCATCTGATCAGAATAGCAATAATTAGCATAACAAAGTAAGACAAAATAAAGAGCATGATCTTTACAGGAAATGCTCAATATGTCCAACATCATTCCTTAACAATAGCTGTGTCGATGAATAATGTTGTGAACAGCACTGTAAAGCATGTCCGGAGTTATGCTGAGGCACTGGCGTCGGATGTTGTCTTTCAGCACCGTTAGAGATGTCGGTCGGTCACGATACACTTGCGACTTCAGGTAACCCCAAAGCCAATAATCGCACGGACTGAGGTCTGGGGACCTGGGAGGCCAATCATGACGAAAGTGGCGGCTGAGCACACGATCATCACCAAACGACGCGCGCAAGAGATCTTTCACGCGTCTAGCAGTATGGGATGTAGCGCCATCCTGCATAAACATCGTACGTTCCAGCAGGTGTTTATCAGCCAGGCTGGGGATGATGCAATTCTGCAACATATCGGCGTACCTCTCAGCCGTCACGGTAGCAGTTGCAAAACCAGAATCAAGCATTTCCTCGAAGAAAAAAGGCCCGATAACGGTAGATGTAAATCCAACCCATACCGTAACTTTCTTGTCGTGAAATGGAGTTTCCACGACAGTTCTAGGATTTTCGGTAGTCCAAATTCTGCAGTTGTGGGCGTTGACAGACACTCGGAGCGTGAAATGAGCCTCGTCGGTCCACAACGCGTTACTCAACCAATCATCATCCGCCATCTTTTGAAACGCCCACACCGCAAATGCCCTCCGATTCACTAAATCGCCAGGTAACAGTTCATGATGCCGATGGATTTTGTACGGATAGCATCGGAGGGTACGCGTAAGTGCCAACCAAACAGTAGTGTGTGGAATGCCGGTGCGACGTGCGACTGCACGAGCGCTGACTTCCCCGTGCATAGACGAACCCGCTAAAGTCTCCATTTCTTCCTGAACTGTCTCAGCAGCATTACGCTTTGTGCTCCGTCGGCCACTATGGGGTCTATCGTCTAAACAACCCGTGGCTTCGAACCTAGTAATCATTCACGCCACAGCTGCATTTGTCAACGGACCTTTACCCGTTCGAATCCCCTTTCTATGGCGATAGAATCGTAATGCTGTACTAGCACATTCCCATTCTGATAATACAGCTTCACTAAAACCGCCTTTTCAGGTAAAGTCAACATGCTGCGACTGCTGGCGCATCTGATTCTCTCTTTCATTACAGCTTGTAAGTGGGCTGTTTAGGTTTTTTAATTGGTAACGCCACCTCTGTATAAAAATCACTGGCTGTGCTGTGTGCAGTCTGTGGCTGGTTTGCATTGTTGTCTGCCATTGTAGTGTTGGGCAGAGGCAGCTGGATGTGAACAGCGCGTAGCGTTGCGCAGTTGGAGGTGCGCCGCCAGCAGTGGTGGATGTGGGGAGAGAGATGGCGGAGTTTTGTAATTTGTCATGAACTGCTATATATATTATGACTATTAAGGTAAATACATTGTTTGTTCTCTATTAAAATCTTTCATTTGCTAACTATGCCTATCAGTTGTTAGTGCCTTCCGTAGTTTGAATCTTTTATTTAGCTGGCAGTAGTGGCGCTCGCTGTACTGCAGTAGTTCGAGTAATGAAGATTTTTGTGAGGTAAGTGATTTCTGAAAGGTATGGGTTAATGTTAGTCAGGGCCATTCTTTTGTAGGGATTTTTGAAAGTCAGATTGCGTTGCGCTAAAAATATTGTATGTCAGTTTAAGCACAGTCTTGTACAATTGTTCATAAGGGGACGTTTCAAGCTCCTTTTGTACACGATTGTCTTGCGCAGTCACTGACGTTTCGCTGTACAGTGCCATATGTCGGACACTTTGTGAACTTTGTTTTTCTTTTTTGTTCTAATAAAACCCCACGTCGTTCCAAGCATGTGCGTCAATTTTTACCTCTCTATCTACATTATTCCGTGGCTTATTAAGTTTACAAACTTATACTGACTTTTTGATCACCCGGTATTTCACGCCACCTGCGTGGATTGTGCGTGCACGAAACGAAAACGTGCTCTGTTCCTTTCTGGGTAAATGCGTTATAGCCACACTGAATTAAATTGGTTCAAATGGCTCTGAGCACTATGCGACTTAACTTCTGAGGTCATCAGTCGCCTAGAACTTAGAACTAATTAAACCTAACTAACCTAAGGACATCACATACATCCATGCCCGAGGCAGGATTCGAACCTGCGACCGTAGCGGTCGCTCGGTTCCAGACTGCAGCGCCTAGAACCGCACGGCCACTCCGGCCGGCCACACTGAATCCTCCAAAAATCTAATAAAGTAAAAAACTGTGAAAAATATAACTTTCTTCTAGCAAAGAAATTCAGAATTAGGTAAACAAAATGATTGGATGAAATAAAGTTCTTGTAGTGAAAATAATCGTAATACACATAGTATATTGGTTTACACCTACGCTTACTATTGTATTCCGCGAGCACTACTTCACTGAAAATCACTAGTATAACTTTCACGAAACAGAACGACCATTATAAAATCCAAACTGATGATGTTTAAACCATTTGTGCTACTGAACAGCTTCTTCCAGTACCATCAAAAGTCGTTTATGATTTTATAGTATCGGAATAGTACATGTATTATAATCATTCTTCGTGTAACCAATGAGTCCTACCAATATGGGGTTGCTTCGATTGTGAAGTAATATTATTGCTGTAGCAGAGAGTGTGATTAGTATCGCTCAGTTGGTAAATGTCGTAATCCTAGGGAAAACATTTGAACTTGAACGGATCTTATACAGATACAATTATACAATTTTCTGCTCGTAAGACTGATTTTTGTAGTTTCACTCTTGCTGTAGGTGTCTCAAGTCAGTATTAACTGCCTAATGTGAGTAAGTTAGACATCTTTTCCGTTAGATTAGATTACCTGCGTCAAAAATTTTTAGCAGATGCTGTGACTCGGTTACATCTAGTGTCCTGTTCCTACGGCGTAATCTTTCAGTCATTATAGACAGTTCGTAGAGAAATGTTACGCGTCTACAAAGCCTTTTAAGCAACATTGCACCTGCGCTAAAACTGTGCCCGTAGCCGCCTCGCGGCTGTGACGTCATGACGCGTGTTGACCTTTGACCTTTCGGCGCAGTCGCGGTGTGAGTTGCAGAGACAGTCAGTGACCCGGGGGGGGGGGGGCTGCCATCTACAGACTCCGTAATAGTAACAGAGACGGCTGCACTTGTCACGCACACCTAAGACTTCCCCGCCCTGACAGTAAATTCTTTATAGAAAGAATGATTACCTGCTGGCCTTTGTCAGTGGACTTTCGCCCGACACACGTTTCATGAATTTTCTGAAGTTTCACCAGCACGAGTGGCAGCAGTATCAAAGATACATATTCTGTTCCCGGTAGGGGAGATGTAAGAGTTAGTAATCAGTGAAGGGCCTACAGACTTTTGTGAGACACGTACATATAATGTCTGGTTGTGGTCTGAGCCCCAGTCCACCACCAGCAATGGATCGAGAATCTCAGTGTTAGTGAAACATCAGAAAAGTTAACAATCAAATTTTGACCTAATATCGTGAGACAAAAGCTAGGAGGCAGAACGTCAACATGTGGCCACAAAAGGCTAAAAAGTTTCGTCTTTTCACAACATTAAGTGACGTAAATACAGATATTTATAAGTCGGAAATCGATGCGAACAATGCGGGGTTTTTGTTACACATGGCTGAGTGATGCCTTCGCAAAACTGTACTGAAAGCCCAAGCTTCCGGATCACATTAGTCGTCCTTCAGTCACGCACTGTCCAGCCACATTAATGCGACCACCTGTAAGGAGTCTGAATAACCTCCTCTGGCAGCGTGGACCACTGGGAGACGTGCGGGAAGAGAGTTAATTACGTTCTGGAAGGTGTCGACAGAGCTGTGGAGCCATGCCGATTCCAATGTCATGGTCATATGAGCTAGGTTTCTCGGATGATAATCTATAGCGTGAAATGCCCGATCGTGGTGGTCCCACATCGATCGGGTTTTGACACGAAAGTCTGGTGACGAGGGGAGTACAGTAAATTTACCCTCGATCTCTTCGAACCATGCACATACATTACGAGCTTAAGGCACGTTGCATTGTCAGACTGGTAGATGCCATCGTACTGGGGAAAACACACTGCAGGTAGTGGTGGCCATAGCCTCCAATGATAGATGTATAGCTCTGTCACCCACTGTGGCTTCCACCCGACTTGCTTTATATGCGCGACACGCTTCATATGCCCTCCACTGCTAGTACTGCCACGTGTCGTCTGTGAGTGGGTATTTCACGCGGATGCCCCATCTGTGAGTTGAACAGGAAAGGAAACGTCTATTTGTTGTAAAGAGAATTCTCCACCACGCACCGTACGGTGACTTTCGGAGTATTTAGTATGTATGTAGATGTCGACGAGATCTCCAGGGAATGCCACGAAAACATTCCGTAGACGATAACGTTCCCTCCTCCGGGATGGACACTTCCGACGACTGTTGCAGGGCGTTTGCTTTCAGGCAATGGAGAATTAAACGTGATTAATCTGAAAAGGCTACATGTCGCCACTTAGTTGCGGTATTGGCATGCAAATTCCAGCCCTTGTCGACGATAAACTGCAGTCAGCTTGTGTACATGAACCAGACACCTGCTGCAGAGGCCCTTACGTACCAACGTTCGGTGAACTGTCGTTGAGGAGGCACTGTTGGTAGCCGCTTTGTTCGTAAGGGCAGTCAGTTGCTCAACAGATGCAAGTCTATTTGCCAGTGCACGTTCCCATAGCCGTCGTTCACCTCTCTTCTACATGGATCGTCGTCCACGACACTTGCTTCGGCGCCTGTTTTGCATAGCGCTATTTTAGCATGCGCGGTTTGCTTTAACCAAGGCGTCACGCAGAGGATTCATAAACTTTTACGTTTCCTAAATGCACCAATCGTTGCCCCGATAGCTATGCCCTTTTGGACGTCATATAAACCAATCCGTTTCCGCATTACTACAGCGACTGCACTCTTACTGAGACCTCCCGACACACTTCATATGCCCTCCACTGCTGGTGCTGCCACGTGCCGTCTGTGAGTGGTTATTGCACGCTGACGTCGCATACTGCTTAAACAGATTTTTAGAATTAAGTATGATTGGAAGAGAGCATATTTACACCGATCGAGAGACAATGAAGATGATATTCGGCATTCTGTTTGTTTGGAAGGTAACAAGAGGACGGCGAAAGAGGACGCTGCTAACGGATATTATGACTCCGAAATGTCATATAATGTACATATACCAAACAAACCAATTTACAGAAATTTCTGGTGACCCAATCATTTATCATTTTAGAAATGTTCCCATGATTTCAATAAAACAAGGAAGGAGTTAGACAAGAAAACTCCGTGCATTTACGACACTTAATATGTGTTCATGAGAATAACTACGCAGTGAATCAGAATTGCAATTATGCTTGACAGAACAAATATTTTCATTTCGTTGTAGCAAAGCCAAACTAGTCAGCCAGTAAATAAACTGCAGTTTCATATTAAAATGTCTTTTCTTCAGTGTTTAATAATGTTCGTAAATTGCTTAAGTTTTCAGAATGTAAAGTATTTTCTGATCCTTGAGAAATACATAACACCCGACATACCGAAAAAAAGAGAAAGGACAGCTAGAAGTCTTAAAAGCGAGAGAGTGGCGAAAGCATTGCTTACGGGGACGTACAGAGGGTAACATGTTACACGACTTTATTTCACAAAGAAATTTTTCTGCTTCGTCGTATAACACTACAATATTTCAAAATATATTGTAATAAAAGTATCAAAATTATCACAAAAATTTAAAGACCTGTAGAAACAAATACATGAACTACAATTATGAAAAATTATATATTAATATCGGGGTTATAGACGTATGCACATGAAAATAACTGATTGGAATTTATTTCTATACTATCTAAGTCATACAGTTAATTAATATCAATGAAATGTACCCACCCTAGCTTAATGAGCTTGCACTCTCCTCCTGTTTCGGAACCTTGGCATAACTAACCATAACATAATCGGATGTGAATAACGTCAGTTCAACTTTAGCAAGTATGGGAATTCTGACTTCCCTCGATGATAGCCAAACTACTTCAGCAGCAAATATTATTGAATATTTGGTACGTTTCCCATTGAAACATCTCTTACTGATTACGTTTCTATCTCAGGTCGTTAAACTTTCATCGTCTTTTCTCGTACAATACAGGCGTCTGCTTTGTGAAGAGAACTGCTCCTTAGAAAGAGCAATTATCTTCACAAGGGAATAATGTGTTTGCTTCCTTCTGTCCTTTCTATTGACTTCCTGCGGGAACGAAAGGCAGCAATATAATATCAGGCAAAAGCAATATTCGCTATGCCTTTCACATCTCACTACTTTATTAATAATTTAAAAAGACTTAAACGGATTGGCTGTTTCGACAGTATTTGTTCCCATATTAACATAGTACCATGTTCGAGGCTTCTTCAAACATTTTTCGTAAGAATATTACAACAGCATCCCTAACAATTTTCTATTTTTAAAACTATTATAAGTAAACCGATGATCAATATTTGTTCTGGTAATTAGCAACCAAAAACAGTTAAAAGGTCAATTTTCACAAATATCAGTTCAGGCAGAAATAAAAATAACTTTTTTCTAGGCTGAAATCTTCAGAAGTATGCTTTCTTTACCAGGGAAAAAAACCAAGTATAATCAAAATATGATATGTCAAATAAGAAAGCAATTTCTACAAATCTTAATAGTGTGCAAAGAAATTTTAAAGACTGCATTTGTGAGAATTTATTGTTACTATATTAATATGTTGACTCTAACGTTCTTCACTAGTCAATTCTATTATTTTGGCAGCATTGTCTGTATGATTTTGTCAACTGTAAGAATTTCGAATCTCAATGTTTAAGTTCTACTAAGAGATCTTTGTTACTGTAGGTGACGTGTGGAAACACAGATTTACTACAAACAAACCGTGAAAGAACTAATGTTTTTATCTCCTGTCACTGAACCCGTCGTAATCTTGGATTATCTTATGATTTTTTACATTAAACACATTCCTGTACTTCTTGTTTTCTAATCTACCCGTACATACAACTCATTTCAACTGCATGGATAACATTTACATTCCTTATTCTGCATGACTGAACTTCTATCATTTGATTGTACGTACCTATTCTCTGGCATTTACTGATTTTTTAAACTGAAAACAAAGCATCAAAATATTACTATAGCCTCAGGTTGCTTCCTTAAGACTATAATTTTCTTGTCATTTATTTTGTTATGTGATACAGACCTTCACAAGTATTCCACTAAACTTCGTTCCATATTTTAAAAGTGGTAATGCTCACAGCTTCTGTGGTATTCTCAATAAAGCGAAAGGTGCCTTCGGGGCCATTCTAAATGACGAGTACCTCAGGGTGCCAAAGCTAGACTCTGCTTGTGCGAACACCACAACGAATCAAACACAAAACAACACTCTCAAGATATCTCACAGCTAGCTTCTTCTTTAGAGCGAGTAACAAGAGGTTGCTGTGCCTCAGGATGTCTTTCTCTCTATTAAAACACAAAAGGGAAGTTTTGAAAAAGTGTCATTCTTGTATATACCTTAAAAGGGGATAATGTTAAGCAGGTACAGTGCAATCTAACAAGTACTTTCTTTTTTAATCATCAATCTTTTGAGTGGTTTGATGCTGCCCGCCACGAATTTCTCTCCTGTACAAACCTCTTCATCCGAGTGTAGCACTTGCAACCTACATTGTCAATTATCTGCTGGATGCATTCCAATTTCTGTTTTCCTCTAAAATTTTTGCTCTCTACAGCTCCATTTAGTACCATGGAAGTCAGTCCCTGATGTCTTAAAAGATGCCCTGTCATCCGGTCCCTTCTCCTTGTCAGTGTTGCCCACCTACTCTATTCCTCTCCGATTCCGTGCAGGACCTCCTCATTCCATACTTTATCAGTCCACCTAATTTTCAACATTAATCTGTAGCACCACATTTCAAATGCATCGATTATCTTCTGTTCCTGTTTTCCCAAAGTCCATGTTTCGCCACCATATAATGCTGTGCTCCAAACGTGTAACTCATATTAATGCCTATGTTCGATGCCAGTAGGTTTCTCTTGGCCAGGAATGTCGTCTTTGCCAGTACTAGTTCGCTTTCGATGTCCCCCTTGCTTCGTCCGACATTGATTATTTTGCTGCCTAGGTAGCAGAATTCCTTGGCTTTGTGACAATAAATCCTGATGTTAAGTTTCTCTCTATTCTCATTTCTGCTGCTTCTCATTATTTAGTCTTGCTTCCATCGATTTACTCTCAGTCCATATTCTGTACTCTTACGACTGTCCACTCCACTCAGATGATCATTTAAGTCTTCTTCATTTTCACTCAGGATAGCAATGTCTTCAACGAATCGTATCATGCGTACCCTTCCACATTGAATTTTAATTCCACTCCTGAACCCTTCTCTTATTTCCATCATCGCTTCTTCGAAGTACAGATTGAACAGTAAGGGCGAAAGACTACATCCCTGTCTTACACCTTTAGTAATCCGATCACGTCGTTCTTGATCGTCCACTCCCATTATTAACTCTTCGCTTTTCTACATATTCTGTGTTACCCGTCTCTCCCTATAGCTTACCCCTATTTTTCTCAGAACTTCTAACTTCTTGCACCATTTTATATCTTCGAACGCTTTTTCTACGTCGACAGATCCTATGAACTTGTCTTGATTTCTCTTCACTCTTGCATCCATTATCAACCACAAAATCGGAATTACCTCTCTGGTGCCTTTACCTCTCCTAAAGCCAAATTTATCGTCATCTAACACATCCTCAACTTTTTTTTCCGTTCTTTTGTATATTATTTTTGTCAGGAAGTTGGATGCTGCGATAATTCTCGCACATGTTTTCTCTTACAGTCTTTGGAATTGTGTGGATGATATTTTTCCGAAAGTCAGATAGTATACTGCCAGACTCATACATGATGCACACCAAAGTTAATAGTCGTTTTCTTCTCACTTCCCCTAACGATTGTAGAAATTCTGATGCAATGTTATCGATCCCTTTTGCCTTATTTGATCTTAAGTCCTCCAAAGCTCCCTTAAATACTGATTCTACTACTGGATCATCTATTCTAAGTCGACTCCTTTTCCTGCTTCTATCACATCAGAAAGATCTTCCACCTCACAGAGGCATTCAATGTACTCTTTCCACCTATCAGCTCTCTCCTCTGCACTTAAAAAGGGAATTCCGGTTGCAATCTTAATGTTACTGCGCTTGTTATTTAATTTCACATCAAGTTATTTTGACTTTACTATATGCTGAGTCACTCCTTCCGACAATCATTTCCTTTTCGATTTGTTCAAATATTTCGTGGAGCCATTTCATCGTTGCTTCCCTGCACTTCCTACTTGTTTCACTCCTCAGTGATTAGTTTTCTGTATTCTGTAATTCAGCTGAACATTTTTGTACTTCCTTCTTTCATTGATCAACTGAAATAGTTCTTCTGTTACCCGTGGTTTCTTGTCAGTTTCCTTTTTGGCACCTATGTTATTCGCTCCAACTTCTGTGATGCCCTTTGTAGAGACGTCCACTCCTTTTCATCTGTACTGCCTAAAGAGCTATTCCTTACTACTGTATCTATAGCCACAGAGAACTTCAATCTTACCTTGTCATTCCTTAGTATTTAGGTATTCCCCTTCTTTGCCTGTTCATTCTTCCTGATTAATCTCTTAAACTTTAGCCTATTCTTCATCACTACTGTCTTGTGAGCTAAGTCTATATCCGCTCCGGTGTACCCCTTACAATCCAGTATCCGATATCAGAATCTCTGTCTGACCTTGATATAATCTAACTGAAATCTTCCCATACCACTCGGCCATTTTCAAGTGTACCTCCTCTCCCTATGATTGTGGAACAGAGTATTAGCTATTACTAACTGAAATTTATTACAGCACTCAATTAGCCTTTCTCCTCTCTCATTCTTCTCATACTACTATATTCCAGTCCCCCGTGACTATTAGATTTTCATATCCCTTTACGTACTGTATTCTCGTATACTTTCTTTATCTCTTCATCTTCAGCTTGCGATGTCGGCATGTATCCTGAACTATCGTATCGGTGTTCGTTTGCTGTCAATTCTGACAAGAACAACCGTATCATTGAACTGATCACAGTAGCAAACTTTCTGCCCTACATTACTACTCATAATGAATCCAACTCCTGTTATACCATTTTCTGCAGCTGTTGATATTACCCTATACTCTTCTGACCAGAAACCCTTGCCTTCTTTCCATTTCATTTCACTGACGTCTACTACATCCGAATGGGGGACTAGTCTGGATTCTTTGGCTAACGGAGAGATATCTTGACACTTTTTCAGTAACAGGCCACATGTCCTGTTGATACCAGATATGTGTCTTTAATGCATTTCCTTCTACATCTTCATGCCGGTGATCATTGCTGATTCTCCCACCTTTAGGGGCAGTTTCTCACCCCAAGGACAAGAGTGTGCTCTGAACCTCTGTCAGCTCCTCCATCGTCTTTGACGAGCCTGTTGGCAGAATGAGGTTGACTTCGTATGGGGGAAGTTTTGGCTGCTAATGCTGATAGTTAATATAAATGTAAGCAGTGATGGGTTTCGAACTCAGGACATTTTCATAATCTATCGAAGACGCTGTCCCTAGATCACGGGTAACGAATAACATACTTCGAACTTCAGAGCATTTCCTTGTCGCTCGCGAAGGAGCTGCAATGAGACAGACACTACGATCACTGTAGCCACATTCAAGGAGCCAAACAAATAAGGTAACAGATAGTAAAGAAATTATTCAGATAGTGAAGGGAGACGAATATTTAAAAGTCGTGGGTGACTATGGAATGGGGCGGGGGAGAGGGGGTAAGTAATGATAGACGAAGCCGTCTGGTAGAATTTTGCACAAAGCTAACATATTGAATTAACACTTGGTTCAAGAATCTTGAAAGAAGTTTGTATACATGGAAGAAGCCTGATGATACTAGAAGCTTTCAGATAGATTATATAATGGTATGACGGAGATTTAGGAACCAGGTTTTAAACTGTAAGACATTTCCAGCAACAGATTTGGGCTCTGTCCACATTCTATTTGTCATGAACTGTAGATTAAAACTGAAGAAACTGCAAAAGATGGGGACTTAAGGAGATGGGACCTGGATAAACTGACAGAACCAGAGGTTGTAGAGAGTTTCGGGGAGAGCATTAGGGAACGATTGACAGGAATGAAGGAAAGAAAGACAATAGAAGAAGAATGGGTAACAGAGGATCAAGTAGATAAAAAGACGAAGGCTAGTAGAAATCCTCAGTAACAAAGAAATATTGAATTTAATTGATGAAAGGAAAAAATACAAAAATCAGTAAAGGAAGTAGGCAACAAGGAATACAAACGTCGCTTAAAAATAGATAGATAGGAAGTGCAAAATGGCTAAGCAGGAATAGCTAGAGGACAAATGTAAGTATGTAGAGTCATATATCACTAGAGGTAAGATAGATACTGTCTATAGAAATATTAAAGAGACCTTTGGAGAAAAGAGAACCACTTGTACGTGTATCAAGAGCTCAGATGCAAAGCCAGTTCTAAGCAAAGAAGGGAAAGCAGAAAGGTGGAAGGAGTATGTAGAGGGTCTATACAAAGACGATGTACTTATGGACAATATTATGGAAATGGAAGAGAATGTAGATGAAGATGAAATGGGAGATATGATACTAAGAGAAGTGTCTGACTGAGCAGTGAACGGCTTAAGTCAAAACAAGACCCCGGGAGTAGACAACATTCCATTAGAACTACTGATAGCCTTGGGAGAGCCAACCCTGACAAAACTCTACCATCTGGTGAGCAAGATGTATGAGACAGGCGAAATACCCTCAGGCTTCAAGAAGAATATAATAATTTCAATCCCAAATAAAGCAGGTGTTGATAGATGTGAAAATTACCCAAATATGAGTTCAGTAAGTCACGGCAGCAAAATACTAACACGAATTCTTTACAGGCGAATGGAAAAACTGGTAGAAGTCGAACTCGGGGAAGATCAGTTTGAATTCCGTAGAAATGTTGGACAACGTGAGGCAATAGTAACCCTACGACTTATCTTAGAAGATAGATTAAGGAAAGGCAAACCTACGTTCTAGCTTTTGCAGATTTAGAGAAAGTTTTGACAATGTTGACTGGAATACTCTCTTTCAAATTGTGAAAGTGGCAGGGGTAAAATACAGGGAGCGAAAGGCTATTTACAAATTGTACAGCAACCAGATGGCAGTTACAAGAGTCGAGGGACATGACAGGGAAGCAGCGGTTGGGAAGGGAGTGAGACAGGGTTGTAGCCTCTCACCGATGTTATTCAATCTGTATATTGAGCAAGAAGTAAAGGAAGCAAAAGAAAAATTCGGAGTTGGTATTAAAATCCATGGAGAAGAAATAAAAACTTTGAGGTTCGCCGAGGACATTGTAATTCCGTCAGAGACAGCAAAGGACTTGGAACAGAAGTTGCACGGAATGCATGGAATGGACAGGATATAGGATGAACATCAACAAAAGCAAAACGAGGATAATGGAATGTAGTCGAATTAAATCGAGTGATGCTGAGGGAATTAGAATGGGAAATGTGACACTTAAACTAGTAAATGAGCTTTTCTATTTGGGGAGAAACATAACTGATAATGGTCGAAGTAGAGAGGATATAAAATGTAGACTGGCAATGGCATGGAAAGCGTTTCTGAAGAAGAGAAATTTGTTAACATCGAGTATAGATTTAAGTGTTAGGTAGTCGTTTCTGAAAGTATTTGTGCGGAGTGTATCCATGTATGGAAGTGAAATGTGGACGATAAATAGTTTGGACAAGAAGACAATAGAAGCTTTTGAAATGTGGTGCTTCAGAAGAATGCTGAAGATTAGATGGGTAGACCACATAACTAATGAGGATGTACTCAATAGAATTGAGGAGAAGAGACATTTGTGGCACAACTTGACTAGAAGGGATCGGTTGGTAGGACATGTTCAGAGGCATCATGGGATAATCAATTTACTACTGGAGGGCATCGTGGAGGGTAAAAATCGTAGAGGGAGACCAAGAGATGAATATACTGAGCAGATTCAGAAGGACGTAGGTTTCAGTAGGTACTGGGAGATGAAGAAGCTTGCACAGGATACA
Organism: Schistocerca americana; assembly: GCF_021461395.2. Lineage (NCBI taxonomy): Eukaryota > Metazoa > Arthropoda > Insecta > Orthoptera > Acrididae > Schistocerca > Schistocerca americana. The sequence goes on along the minus strand of NC_060123.1, from coordinate 382,076,367 downwards.
TTAGTATGGAGAACTGTATCAAACCAGTCTCTGGACTGAAGACTACAACAACAACAACTGACAGTAAAATAATGAAGAAGTATAATAAATCAAAGGCAAAATTACTATTACTAGTCTACTTCAGCTTCCGTGCTTTGACTTCTTGTAAACGTACTGCTCTGGAGTAAAGCTTGATTCCTATTGTTTCTGAATTGTTTGTACTACGTATACAATGCGGATGTGTACTCTCGATATACATTTTCTTCAAATATTTGAAATTAGTGATTCGATGGTACTGATTTGCCCACGTTGTTAAAATGCTGTGGTGCAGGGGTGAAATGGTGATTGGATTTGGACATTGTTGAAGTTCTGTGGCCTGTGAACTATGTTCCGAAACCTTAAGATCAAAATTTGTCACAGGGTAAAGGATTTCAAACTGAGTCTAGACAACTATTGAGTGGAAATGAACATTTAAGGTGGTGCAATGCATGAAATGAACAGTCTAGGCGAGGCACATGTTCATAAACTGCCTTTGTTTCAGAGCGAAAAGCCACGATTTTGAGGTTGATGACATTACATTCGCAAACAATATGCAATCTTCTACGACGTATCCTCGTTTGAAGTTGGCACTCTTTGCAGTTCATGAACGGTGACAAGGTCGCTTGCTATCAAGAACCACAGTCATGCATTTAATGTATGATACCACAGAATGTACATTGTGCAACACAGTTATAGAGCAAGAAACTGGGGCACAGATTGGCAATTTTCACTTAATACAAACTCGTATGCGCAAGGGAGGAAATACAAGATAGGGAAGGGATATTGCAGTCCAGCGAACGAGCGGAGGTGTTACAGGCTCCACGAGCATGCATAAAAAGTAAGCCGGTATAGTTAACAAGCACAGCCATCTGAAATCTACAGTTTCGTCATGAACAGTAGCTTCCTTGTTAAGAAGGCGTTCTCAGATCTTCAGAGTAATTGCAGACACAACTGTACATTCCAAATAACATAGCTCATCGTTTAACATAACACTCTGGATCTCTCTGTCAGCATTTCCACAAACAAAACGCATTTAGGAAATGTTACACTCTATGTTGCTTTTTCATTTGCAGTAGTCGAGTCTATTTCAATTCCACTGGTAGTACAGATTGATTCCCTTTCATCTTCACTTTCAGAAACAGTGTTACTTCCGTTAACGCTGCTCGTGTCTGTACCACTTCCCACGTTTATGATAATCTCCAGCGTTTGGTTCAGCAACCCTTCACTTGAAATACGCTGTTGTGCAATTTATTATTTTTCGTGCTCACAGCATTTCTTCCATTCGTCTTTTCTCATATTGTGTTCAGAAACAGCGTTCTTGACTCTTGCCCACACAGCGCTATAGGATTCAATCCTAGATGGTATAGAGGAAGTCTTCACATGCTATGGCCATGTTCGGTAAAAATATTATCTGTTTCTGTTGTTCCTTTTGATCAATGAGTACAGGTGGGTTTCAGCATATCCTTGGGGAAAGGAATCCCCTTTTCTGTTAACCAGGTAGTACTCGTTTGCTTATTGTGGTATGGGGCGTTTTTATAACGATGGCAGCATGAGGTAGTAGATTAGATATGAATATCACAGGGAACAACTTATCATAATTTGCGAAGTCCATGTCGTTGTGATAACACCATGTTTTGTAGCCGGATTTAAACTTTACCTAGGCACTCGGCACAAAACCGTCCTCTCTGGCAGCATGGATCACGATAGTTCTGCTTCCCTTCGACACAGGTTTCAGCAAACCCTGTAGTGGATTGTCACACCACCTCTACGATGATGTATGACCAGTATAAACGAGAAGAATTTCACTAGCCCACAAAATTTATCAACATCCGTGACTTTTAAAAAATTTCCTTTGAAGTTCGTCTTGTTTTACCGGCAATATATAAGTTATTCACAATACGGCGAACAACTTCTGATTAAACGAGACTAAACTGGAATTCCGAGACCTTCGGGGCCTTTTCTTACGAGTTGAAAATGTCTAACATTCACCTGTTTCAACTCCTTCCTCTTATCTCTTTACTAGGCGAACTGAAGTAAATGATGCATCATGGTCGATGGTTTCAATGTGGATTTTAATTCCAATAAACAACCTTCCACATTCTCTTTCTGCATAAGGTGCTAGACAATTGCTACCACTTCGCATGTTTAACTGTTAGAAACTTTTCCCTTTAACTTGCACTGTACTTGAGCCGTGGCGCCATTAAGTTAGTATACTGTTCTGTCTGGCGCCACTAACCCAAGGCTAGTATCGACTATCCCTCTTGCGGCACCGTTGGCAATATCTAAGAGGAAGAGTTGGTATCGATGGGTTGTGTCCTCAAAAGGTCTTTGCTTGCCGATATATGTACGGGTTAGCTGACGGGAGAAGGGGGACCCAGTTTGGGGATAGGCGGAATCGTCGCGACAAGAGGCGGTCATGAGGTCCGAACGGCCGAAGCCACGAGCTACGCAAAGGGAAGCTACGCAGAGCAAAGATACCGGAGTAGTTCACCGGGGTCAGCGTCGACTATAAGCAGCAGGCCGACATTCCTTCGGTTGCTTGGCAACATTCGCGTCGGACGACCGCTCGTGGCCAGGCTGCCGCCTTCTACCTGGCTGCCCTCGGCACCACACAGTAACCGTCGCGACACACCGTGGATCCATGGAGCTGCTTGCTGGTAAAGGGGAGTAACAGTCTGTAATCCTCGGGGTGATTGGTGTCATTGTCTACCGGACCTCCTAACTATTTTCTGGTTTGTACCCGACCCTCTCAGAGTTTTACTCGGTCGGCTCTTTGGTCGCAAATATAGGCCGTAGTATTGTACTAAGACACTGGTTGTCGTTTAAAAATCTGTTCCGTTACTATATTGCCTTCCTTTATTATTTTCTGATTTGTACCCGACCCTCTCAGAGTTTTACTCGATTGGCTCTTTGGTCGTAAATATAGGCCGTAGTATTGTACAAAGGTACTGGTTGTAGCTTAAAAATTTGTTCCGATATTATATTGCCCTTCCTTCTAGTTTATACCCGATCGTTAATATTTTAATGAATCAGCTCCTCGTCGGAAATAGTCGGAACGTAGTAGCAAGGCACCGGTTGCCGTTAAGCAAACAGTGGTCTTGTGTTTGGATTAAGATGTTAACCGGTTTAATTTCTTGATTGTAATTGCATTTGTGATAATCCGAACTATCAGTTTTACTAAGCTGTGCATTCCTGTCTTTAAAAGACCGGGTCGTTTTTGGTGTGTTTTTAACTAGATCTTGTTGTTCCCCTAAGTGACCTCTCTCGTAGTACGTGCTCAAGCGTAGGTTTTTAAAACGTCCCTTCAGACCGGCCTTCATGACTGAAAAGCAGTTTACCTTTTGACTTATTAATAGCAAACTGTCACCAGGGCTTTAGTCAGAATAAGGTTATCAAAGCGGACGGGTTGGGATCCAGTCACGCCTTGTTTGCTGATTGAAATGAAAAGTTGCTCGCTTTGAAGCAAGCCTTATCATTATCATAATGGTTTCCTACTTCGTTTAACCTTTAAGCATAGGATGGCCCTTAACTCAGAGCCTTTCGACATACAGTGTCCAAATTCAAAAAAAAAAAAAAAAAGAATAATGTCATCCGTTTGAGTAATTGAAGCACTCCTGTCATCAATATTACTTGTATGTTTTCATGTGTTGCAGATGGGCAATGAATAAGAGAAACTGTATCCAGCGCGGTAGTAAACACCACTGTTTCACCCGATAACGGGCAGGCTGCATGTCCCAGCCCTTGTAATTATTGCGATGTTGTTCTTGATTTTATTTCTTTGTAAAAGCTTATTCATGTCACAAATTTGTTAATATGTAAAGAAAACAAATTTATGATTATATATTGTTAAATAAACACGTTGTGTGAATAGAAAGTTTTAGTGGTGGGCCCTGTCTTCAACGTCTTACTTAATCCCAGGAAATACCATGTATCAGTACCGGTGGCATTTTCTACCTCTAATGTTGTCTCCCACAGTATTTACCAGTGGAGGGCTCCGCCCTACCCGGTGGCAGCCCGTTCAAACCTGGCGGCCGACTGACAACGAGGACATTGCACATGGCATAAGCCGATTTCCCAGGAACTTCGTTTAGTGGAAGAGGGATCAAAATAAGCGAAACGTGTCTCGGCTTATACGTACACGCTCGAACGTTTCTGAGAAAACAGCAGTCTGATTGTTCGAGGTACTTTACCTGACTTTCAGCACGTAATTAGTTCAACCGACGTCGTGGCAAAGTGGCTAGCGTCGTGACTTAACTAATTTGCACCCAGTGTTCATTTTATTAAATTTATCCCTTGTATCTGCGCTTGTCCGTACAAGTTTACTACACGAATATGTAAAACAATAAATTAATGAGAAAATTTTGAAACTGTTTTCAGTGATATTCCTGTTTTGTGTCTTGTCAATAATATTTGTGGTGTCGCGTACTTGTTTCCGGGAAGATGGTGCCAGTCAGCCAGAAAGAACACACACTGTTACTCCTGCCGGAGCAAGAAGGCTCTTCTATTAATTCCCATCTGCCCAGCAGGTTTTTTCGTCTTCAGTGAATCCGTAAGGGAAACAAATAATTCTCTAATTAGTTCTCAGCAACTGACACACGTATTATATATTTAATGTATGAAACTTGTTGTGAAACCCATTTCTTACATTATACTGGCCCAATGTCCTTTATTCCATAACTTGACAAGAAGCATTCGTGTAGTAACTTTCTACGGATGTGGGTGCATAAATGAAAAAGAAGGAAGATAAAGTATAAACAATAATTTTTCGTACACGAGGCGCAAAACGAATCTGCGATTTACCACCACTTCGACCGAACATGAGACGTGCTGAAAGACGTATAGAATAGCTCGAAAACACTGTCTGTAGTATTCTCAGAAAAGATCGACTATCTATGGTAAACCGAAAGCCGTGTTCGCTTACTTTGACCCCTCTTCCACTGCGTGAAGTTTCCGGGAAATCGGGTTATGGTATTTGCCGTGTTCTCCTCGTGAGCGGCGTCTACAGCGTATCTTGTTTACGGCACGTTCGCCTGTTTGCTTTAACTATACCTTCACCGTAAGCAAATCTAAACTTTGCGTATAAACTGGCTGATATCCACACTATTATGCATTTGAACGATTACAGAACAGTCACATCCATTTATTATCTGGAGGCATGTGGTCACAAAAATTTAAAGTGGAACGATCATATGAAAAGAGTAATAGGAAAGGCAGGTTTATTGGAAGAAGGTTGAGGTAAGGCACTTTACCAAAGACAGAGATAGCTTACAAAACCGTCGTTAGACCCACAATTGAGTCAATATGGGATTTTTACCAGATAGGACTGCTAGAGGAATGAGGGAATATCCGAAGAGGAAATGCGTGTGCCGGCCGCGGTGGCCGTGCGGTTCTAGGCGCTGCAGTCCGGAAGCGCAGGACTGCTACGGTCGCAGGTTCGAATCCTGCCTCGGGCATGGATGTGTGTGAAGTCCTTAGGTTAGTTACGTTTACGTAGTTCTAAGTTCTAGAGGACTGATGACCTACGATGTTAAGTCCCATAGTGCTCAGAGCCATTTGAACCATTTTCAGATGCGTGTTTCGGCATATACTCGTTCAGCAAGCTGTTATATGTACTGATCGACCCTGCAAACACAGGCGTGATCAGTCACGGTAATTTTTTTTCGTTAAAATATCGTTCCCATATTTTGGTAAAAAAAGTCAAGTCAACTAATGTATTACTTCCTTCTACATATGTCTAACGGATAGACCATGAAGGTGAAACACGAAAAATTCGAACCAATACGGACACCTACCAACGACCAATCTTCCCGCGTACCTTTTGCGACTGAAACAGGAAAAGGGGAAGTGACAGTGTCGTAGTAAGCACGCGCTGTCCCACAGCGTAAGGTGCCTTGCAGGCTATAGATGTATTGTAGAACAATGCGCTGTTGATCAAAATGTTGCACAGTCCCAGCTGGGGAATGGTCTGTTTATTAAGCAGCTATTGGTCATAACCCACGCATTAGCGGCGTGAAAATCTCGATGAGATATCTGATTCTGCCAGTGGAGGAGGTAAACTGGAACACGCACTTCCACACTGTTATCGTTGTTCATAGGAAGGACGACTTACATGTTCGCAGGACTGCTTAACAGAATCACTTAAGGAACAGGCGTTATGGACCACTCTCAGCGACTGTTTTGAGAATATGTCTAGACCGCTGAACAGGGAATACGATCAGCGACGAGAGTATAGAGGCGACAGTACTAGTGGTATCAAATGAGACGATGACAGCGGCACATGTGCAGATGGGTAACCATACGATAAGGACTAAAATGTATAGTCACCAGAATTCCACGAAAGTCACTGTGATATTAGACTGTAAGATAAATGTAGGAATGGTTCAGAACATGAGCTGCGTGTAGTGTAATCTGACCCAGACAGGATCACGTCATCTAAGCGTGAGAGGCTCGAAGAATCGCTGAGGTTCCCGTCCGCGTGTGATGAATAGAAGTAAATGGGGCGGTGACTGTCCAGTAGCGAGATGCTCAATGATTTTCTGGTTCATTCTCTCCTGGACAGCAACGGTGATGGTATTCTGTAAATCTGGAGTCCTTCCTATCTTCATGTTTACCTACCTTGTTAATACACCAGTTCTTAATATGAAGCAATTCCGTCTCCTGATTGGTTTTATGTTTAGAGATATTTAAAGCTGCATTATTGTAGAACTACGTTAAAATAATTAGAAATGAAATAATCGTCACTTATTTGTTTTATAGCTGTCAGTTTTCTGACTCGCTTGATGCTGCCCGCCGCGAATTCCTCTCATGTGCCATACTACAGTTTCATCTCAGGGTAGCATTAGCAACCTTCGTCCGCAATTATTTACAGGATGTATTGTAGTCTTATCTCCCTCTACAGTGCTTATCCCCCTGCAGCTCCCTCTGGTACCATGGAAGCTACACGTTGATATCTTAAAATACGTCCTACCACCCTGTCCCTTCTTGTTGGCAGTGTTTCACGTATATTCGTTTCCTCGCCAATTCTTCGGAGAATCGCCTCATTGCTGACCTTGACAGACCACCCAATTTTCCACATTCTGAAGTAACGCAACCGCGACATAAAGTCTCGTAGAAGGCATGTGACCATGTTGATAATTACCAGTAGTACTGCGTAAAGGCTGGACTGGGCGCTATCAGAAAGTCAAGCTTCGAAGATAGAAAGACTTTATTGTTCGTAATGTGGCGCATTTCGGACTTAGTCAGTTTCAGATACGTAGGAGCAACAACCCTCACGTAGATATGAAGGTTACAATAAGTGCACTTAACAATCATTAGCAGAGTTTTGTTCCGTTTTTCCCTCAGTAAATGGCTCACTACCATACAACACAGTGCTCCAGAAACCTATTCTTAGAAATTTCTTCCTCATATTAAGACCTACGTCTGATAGCAGTAGACTTCTCTTCATGAGGAATGTGCTTTCTGCCATTTTTTGCTTCCCGTTATGTGCATGCAAAATTTAATATCTTGGTAACACTATGTGTTTTAGTAACTATGAGGAAGTTTATCTGTAAATGGCAGCAAAGCGAAGCACGCCTTGAAGGGACAAGCGAAATCGACGGACCCCTGTGACATCCCCCGCCAATGACGTCACTGGATCGGCATGGGTGTCATAGCGTCGGCACACCACAATTCTGGTCGTTACCGGCTCCATTGATCTTGGAGCCACTGCTTGTCACTGGAGTATCTCCTCAGCTGGCATCACGATGATGAGCGCACCCCCATTCCAGTCCTTCCAGGAAGAAAAAGTCCTTTGCAGTACAAGGAATCGAACCCAGGACCTCCACATAGCAGCTAGACATGCTGATCATTTTTTCTTTTCATTTTATTCGTTATTGATCTAATCATTTGGTCTGCACAGACGTCACATGTCACCCCTTCAAGTTCATCGTTGAATACTTTACTTAGTGTTTTTAAAATTTTTATTATTAAATAGGGCAGCCAGCCCTGTCACCGAACACACTGAGCTATCGTACCGGCATCCATAGAGCTACGGGGCAGCCGAAAATGCCAGCAAATGAAACAATAGTAAAGTCCGAGTAATATCCCGTTGAAGAATCCGAGACTTTTAAGTCAAATATCTGGTCCCTTGGTTGTGGGTCAAAAAAAAAAAAAAAGGTTCAAATGGCTCAGAGCACTATGGGACTCAACATCTTAGGTCATAAGTCCCCTAGAACTTAGAACTACTTAAAACTAACTAACCTAAGGACATCACACACACTCATGCCCGAGGCAGGATTCGAACCTGCGACCGCAGCAGTCCCGCGGTTCCGGACTGCAGCGCCAGAACCGCTAGACCACCGCGGCCGGCGCGGGTCAAAAGGAAGCCGAATTAGGAATAACTGTAATCCGTTCATCATAAGAATAAACCTGATGTAAACATTGCACTATGTTTTCTTCCTCATTGGATTTCCGTTTCACGTGGGACTGCAGCCAAGCTGTCTCGAGTACTATCAATCACGAGAATATGGGTACGTTTTGTGTTAGCGATGCTACGGGATAACAGCTTTACCTGCTCATTTAACTTGGACAGCACTGGCCAGTCAGCTGGTACACCTAGCCTGCAGTGACGTTGCCAGCTGCAGTTCACTCGTAAAAAGAGACGAGCAGAGTAGCAATACAGTTTCGAATGTCATTTAATTTTTTATCAGAATTAAATAATACACTGCAAAACTCCCTCAATATGCTCCTTAGAGGACTAGACGAAAACCGCAACACGTTATCGATTTTAGCTAACGTACTATTGATATTAAAAACAAGAATGATCAAATTCCTTACTTAACTACAAGGTAAATTTTCTGTAAAAACTGTGTGTAACATAAGAGAGTATTGAAGGATTTCATCATGTAGTTAAATACTGAAGCCACTGAAGGTGTTACTTACAGCCAGTCGTCTGGTAATCTCTTAGCTCCTTCCTGATCCGAATGCGAGAAATACACTTATGTTCTGGAAGCGTCACCTGCACCGTTGATAAAGAGCCTATGTACAATAGAATCATCGAAGCCAACCAGGCGCCACATTTTCTCTTCTTTTATGATGAGCCGTTCTATATAGCGCCAGCGTTCGGCGGTAACGTGTGCAAAAGCTGCGTGCGTTAGTTCCAGTATGTGTGGCAGCTTAACAGTCTAATTCCGCAACTTGAATCCAGATCAGTTCTGTTGCTTTCATATTGTAACGGTACAGTACCAAATGAAAATATGAAGAATGATGTGTTCGATGCTGTGAAACTACGATGTGTCTACGATAGGAGCGTGTTGCTTGAAAATTCACTCCCGGTGCGATTGCGCAATCTGATAAGAGTCCACATCCGCTGCGTGCGCCAGGACTGATGCTATAAATAGCACACTGTTCTGTCTAGCGCATTCACTCGGTTAGAGAGAATAGCCACTGAGGCACTGCTTCTTACAATGATGCGTAAACGTTGTTTTCGTCGTCGCCGGCGAATGCTGGTTTACAAATCACTTGTCAATGTGGACGGCACTCTTGGTGCTTCGACATCTTCTGCGAAGGTATAAAACGATGGGTAGTCCAAAGATCTGGTTTCTCATTCTGGCCTTAAAGTGAAATAGTTATGTTTTCTTAATTTAGACGACTTTTACGATAAGTCTTTCATAAAACATCGATAACTAAGAATTTCTATTTGAAATGGAAACAGGAACTTCCAGTATGTAATTAGAAACAAGAAGACGTACATTATTCGTAAAAAATGACGAGAAGTTTTATAGTAGCGAGATGTTGGTACTTGAAATTGAACAAGAAAAAATGTTACTGGAGACATGTGAAATAACGGACGACTAACCACCGCCGGTTCGATGTCAATTACTCTACCGACTGCGCTACACGTTCAATGTAGATTTGATTAGCAACTGCATTGTTATACAACGCTGGGAAAACTTCAAAGCCGATTATCTCCGTAAATTTATGAAAAACATTAAGAACGGCCTGTTTCCCGGCACTTTTTAATCGTGTTGCAAGCGCGTTTTTAACTGCGGAACAGAAAGCAGCCTCAGCGATTTTCACACTGCGCAATAACAGCGTGACAATCAGAGCACAACGCTGCAGAGACTGTGACTGTACACAGTTTTTGAAATAAAAACTACATAGCTAAAGTGTTGATGGCTGTTAATACATTAGAATATCTTAAAGTTTCATTTAACAGCCGGCCGGAGTGGCCTAGCGGTTCTAGGCGCTACAGTCTGGAACCGCGCGACCGCTACGGTCGCAGGTTCGAATCCTGCCTCGGGCATGGATGTGTTTGATGTCCTTAGGTTAGTTAGGTTTAAGTAGTTCTAGCTTCTATGGGGCTGATGACCTCAGAAGTTAAGTCCCATAGTGCTCAGAGCCATTTTCTTTTTTATTTAACGTAACTTAGTGATAAGATATCTAATACATAAGTAGGACCTACTTACAAGAGCGTAACAACAGTAGAGTACGTGTGATATGGCTTCTAACTCATCATCACGTTTGTGTATATTTACATAAGGTTTATTCTTAATAAGGTTTATTCTTATGATGGATGGATTATAGCAGCGGATTTCATGTTGCGGCCCTTGTCTTTCAATTAAGTGAGACTTCCCCAAATTCTACGTCAGAAATGGTGGCTGAGAGATATTTCTAATTTAATTCTGAGGCGATGTGTCCCAAATAACACTTATGATGTCTAGTTTATGAGAATACCTGTGTGTTCATGTGCATACTCAGTAGAGCCGATGAGCTGGTTGACAGATACCTGTATACCTGACGTCGCAGAGATATGACGACTCGAGGACGTTGACAGTGAACGAGCAGAAGATAGAAATGAAACGCGTTAACTGTGAGAGAGAAAGATAACAAGCAGCGTATTTCGACAGAACTTTCGGTCTATACGCTTACGTAACTTTCCCACTTATGATGGCAGGTAGGAACGTCTTTTTCCGCATACAGTTTGCAGCTGGGAAGGAGCAGGGAACACGGACCAGCCCGGTGTGCACGCTAAATATTGCCACGGCTGAGATCATTACCGAGAAATTGCTTGAAGGGGGGAAGGGGGATGAGGGGGAGTGGTAGAGGTGCGTAACGCAGGCGATGGCACGGGTGGCAGTTAAACATTGGTTCGCCAGCGGACGTGCGGCTGGAGGCGGCTGTGGCGGCGGTGGCGGCGGAGGCGGAGGTGGAGGCGGACAGCGCGGCGCAAATTGAATCCGCGGCAGATAGCCTGCCGGCCGGCCGCTATTACACACGATAACGCCCGCCGGCAGCGGAAAAAGACCGCAAACAGAGTTTTACAAGCGGCGCTCGGTTAATCGCTGATGGCGAGCGCAGCGCCGGCCGCGGCGGCCGCGCCAGTGTAAACCAATCAGCCGGCGGCGCGCCGGACTCGGATCGGTGGGCTGACAATGAGCGCTTCCTGGGGAAAGAATATCCGTTTACACGTGCGGCGGAGCCACGCTGCCGCGGAGGTGGAAAACCACGCGCCGTGCGTTTAAACTGATTTCGTGGTGTTACTACGTCGTAACTGTCCTCTCGGGCATGTGTGATTTACCCGTATAATCCCTTTTGTTTTTGTTGTCACCTGTGGACATTCGGTCGTATGATGTGCGAAAAACTGAGCGCTAAAGCATAGGGTCAAAGGGTTCACGAGTCCCCAAAAAAGTTGGAGACTCGATGCATTGGTCTAGTCCACTAGCTTTTTTGAACTTACATGAGTCAGTACCTTTGAGATGTTTTGGCCGTTTGTGTCGATCTATTCCATATGTTCAGATGTGTGTGTTCTTAAGGGACCAAACTGCTGAGGTTATAGGTCCCTAGACTTACACACTACGTAAACTAACTTAAACTAACCTATGCTTAGCACAACACACACCCATGCTCGAGGGAGGACTCGAACCTCCGGCGGGAGGGACCGCGCAGTCTGTGCGGCTGGTCCTGGCGGAGGTTCGAGTCCTCCCTCGGGCTTCGGTGTGTGTGTTTGTCCTTGGGATAATTTAGGTTAAGTAGTGCGTAAGCTTAGGTACTGATGACCTTAGCAGTTAAGTCCCATAAGATTTCACACACATTTGAACATTTGACAGCGGAGTCAGAGACATGGTGCCTGTAACCGCACGGACACTCCGCGCGGCAGATCTATTCCCTGCTAAATGTTGTACAGGATGCTCTGAAAAGTTTTCAGTCTCGCCTCCAAAAATTAAAGTTACGAAATTCGATTTTGTTTCTTTGCAGGTACGTATGAGTAGTCATGCTGCAGTTTTAAATACTCTATTTAGAGTACTTAGCAAACCACTAGATTCTTCTCTTTTTTTTTAAATTGTGACATTACTGTCAATTACCATCATATATTGCTACGTCATATTTATTCATTTTTTTCCAACATTTGCGGTTCATATTATGTTTCTAATGGAATGAATTTGTTGGTATTGTGATACAGTATATGTGGAGGTAATAAGTAAGTGTTAACCTGCTTTCAAATACAGGGTGTTTCAAAAATGACCGGTATATTTGAAACGGCAATAAAATCGAAACGAGCAGCGATAGAAATACACCGTTTGTTGCAATATGCTTGGGACAACAGTACATTTTCAGGCGGACCAACTTTCGAAAGTACAGTAGTTACAATTGTCAACAACAGATGGCGCTGCAAGTGATGTGAAAGATATAGAAGACAACGCAGTCTGTGGGTGCGCCATTCTGTACGTCGTCTTTCTGCTGTAAGCGTGTGCTGTTCACAACGTGCAAGTGTGCTGTGGACAACATGGTTTATTCCTTAGAACAGAGGATTTTTCTGGTGTTGGAATTCCACCGCCTAGAACACAGTGTTGTTGCAACAAGACGAAGTTTTCAACGGAGGTTTAATGTAACCAAAGGACCGAAAAGCGATACAATAAAGGATCTGTTTGAAAAATTTCAACGGACTGGGAACGTGACGGATGAACGTGCTGGAAAGGTAGGGCGACCGCGTACGGCAACCACAGAGGGCAACGCGCAGCTAGTGCAGCAGGTGATCCAACAGCGGCCTCGGGTTTCCGTTCGCCGTGTTGCACCTGCGGTCCAAATGACGCCAACGTCCACGTATCGTTTCATGCGCCAGAGTTTACACCTCTATCCATACAAAATTCAAACGCGGCAACCCCTCAGCGCCACTACCAGTGCTGCACGAGAGACATTCGCTAACGATATAGTGCACAGGATTGATGACGGCGATATGCATGTGGGCAGCATTTGGTTTACTGACGAAGCTTATTTTTACCCGGACGGCTTCGTCAATAAACAGAACTGGCGCATATGGGGAACCGAAAAGCCCCATGTTGCAGTCCCATCGTCCCTGCATCCTCAAAAAGTACTGGTCTGGGCCGCCATTTCTTCCAAAGGAATCACTGGTCCATTTTCCAGATCCGAAACAATTACTGCATCACGCTATCTGGACAGTCTTCGTGAATTTGTGGCGGTACAAACTGCCTTAGACGACACTGCGAACACCTCGTGGTTTATGCAAGATGGTGCCCGGCCACATCGCACGGCCGACGTCTTTAATTTCCTGAATGAATATTTCGATGATCGTGTGATTGCTTTGGGCTATCCGAAACATACAGGAGGCGGCGTGGATTGGCCTCCCTATTCGCCAGACATGAACCCCTGTGACTTCTTTCTGTGGGGACACTTGAAAGACCAGGTGTACCGCCAGAATCCAGAAACAATTGAACAGCTGAAGCAGTACATCTCATCTGATGTGAAGCCATTCCGCCAGACACGTTGTCAAAGGTTTCGGGTAATTTCATTCAGAGACTACGCCATATTATTGCTACGCATGGTGGATATGTGGAAAATATCGTAATATAGAGTTTCCCAGACCGCAGCGCCATCTGTTGTTGACAATTGTAACTACTGTAATTTCGAAAGTTTGTCTGCCTGAAAATGTACTGTTGCCCCAAGCATATTGCAACAAACGGTGTATTTCTATCGCTGCTCGTTTAGTTTGTATTGCCGTTTCAAATATACCAGTCATTTTTGAAACACCCTGTATGTGTATATTCTGAAGCAAGCCATCACCATGTGTGTGAGATCATCAAGACACTCCCTTCGCCCATAAACATCGTATAACGAATTAAAATGCATGTGTATTATTTATTTAATTGGTGTTTCGTTTTTTTCATGTGTTTGAAATAAATCTAAAGCTTAACCAATGTATATGAGTGAATGTAAGAAGGCTTGTGAGTAATTGTGTGTGTGTGTGTGTGTGTGTGTGTGTGTGTGTGTGTGTGTGTGTGTTTGTGTGTGTGTGTGTTTTACCATGTTGTCTCTTTGGTACCATGTTAGCCTCTTCCGTCCAAGTCATATCGCATGAACCTCATAATTTGATAATTATGCATAACACAAATAAAATTAGTACCCAGCTCCCAACAGAAACACCCATCTTAAAAACGATGACGAGGTGATGTCATGTAGTAGATTATGCCCCAACTGTCATGTAACCTATTTTTGTAATATAATACGCAGATCACAGAAGTAAGTGTAGTCAGTTTTCAACGCTGCGTGAAAGCTGCAGACAATCTACACTCCTGCCAAAGACTGCACTGCTAATTACGTCTTCATTTCCTTTCGTATTAATACGGTGCGAGAGATGCGTTGTTTCTGCGGCATAGGACGCTTTCTTTAGGAGGTATCTGAGAGAGAAGTTAACTTAGAAGTACCAGAGTATTGTAAAATTGTGTGGCGCTAAGAGCCACCCCTGTGCAGGTAAACAACATAGAAATGGCAGTCTCCTGTGTCGGCACAATAAAAGTACAGAAGACTGCATTGTGTGAGATACAAAAAAGAATCATTTCTGGCTAGACAAGACGTGGAGGCCGTGTAAAAACACAGAGCTCCAGACCGTGGGCCAGCCATTGAATGTTGGTGTGCTGTACAGGAATGCTCATTTCAATCTGAGTACGGGGTTCTGTTGCTGGGTCACTGTAGTTATTTCAGTAGAAGGTGTGATTTCCTGCATGCAAAGCGTTTGGTTGGTCGTGACAGAAAATCTGTCACATAGTGCGAGACATTCTCTGAGCTCCCTTCCATGCCACACAATTACTGAAAACCATGGCTCTGCGCACTATGGGACTTAACTTCTGAGGTCATCAAAAAAATGGTTCAAATGGCTCTGAGCACTATGGGACTTAACATCTATGGTCATCAGTCTCCTAGAACTTAGAACTACTTAAACCTAACCAACCTAAGGACAGCACACACATCCAGGCCCGAGGCAGGATTCGAACCTGCGACCGTAGCGGTCGCACGGTTCCAGACTGTAGCGCCTAGAACCGCTCGGCCACCCTGGCCGGCTGGTAAATGTTAAACTTGTTTATGTAATAATTGCTGGTTGGAACTTGCAAGATCTGCTGAAATTCCGATACTTGAAAGTCAGCTGAGATTCGTGATGGAAAGTCAGAACGTAATTATTGCTGTGACAGGGACATCAAATAGTAGACTTCCTTCGCGTCGTAACAGAGTATTGCAGAAAAGGATGTTTCTGTCTTAGAGCCCATCTGGACTCCGTATTTCCAGATGGTGCTGCCCCTGTCTCCTACACTTACACTGTTTGTTAATGGTGATAAGCAAAATCCATAGATGCAGTCGCCAAGGCAAAGGGGACACAAAGCCAGTTAATTTACATCAGATGATGATGTTTGGCTTATGGGTCATCAGCGCCCGTACGAAGTCCCAATTTTTACTCAGTCCTATTTTTGCACAAAGTCCAATCTAGGCACTGTCACGAATGATGGTGATTATGATGATCATGAAATCATGAGGACTACACAAACACCCAGTCCCTGGCAGAGAAAATCCCCAACCCAGCAGGGAATCGAACCCGGGGCCCTGTGAGGTAGCAACGCTAGCCACTAGACCACGATCTGCGGACAGTATGCATCGGGATATCATTGTGCAGAAATAACATTCACAGCCAACCACTTGCATTCAACATGTACTATGATGAAAGTATTGGTGTTAGTTTTCGCCACTCTAGGGATAATTATTCACCTCACGGATCATTTCCGCAGTCATTGGCTGCATCTGTGACATAGTTTCATATTATTCTTTAATGTCTCCATCCACCTGTGAAGGCTATCTGGAATCTTCTGTACACTTATTAAATGTATGCATGCTTGTTTCAGCCGGTGAATCATATTGTTTCATGTTTTATGGCATTGACCCAAACTATTATATAGACCGCTACTTTCTCCTTCATTAATATACCACTGTCGGGTGTGGTACTCTTACTTTGATGCTTAACTGGATCACCAAAGTAATTTTCTTTTAACTAGTCGGCATACATTGCGCAACATAATTTTTCTTATATTTCCATTACTTTATGTGGAGTTTCCTTTCCTGTAGGTCACTAGGGATAGGATGTGTAGCATCCGTGGGTTGTGCTAAGCAGCTCAACTTGAACCTCACATAGGAACAGCCGGTCGTGTGGTGGCACCATGTGCATTTGAAGTTACAAGAAACGGGGACGCATATACATGTAAATGATGATTAAGAGGTTTACCTGGATGCGAAGTGGTGTCGAGTTTGGTATTTCTTTTCTTCATCTAGATGTTAGATGCAAGATTTTACGAGGATATTAGCATGTCTGAGGTCCTGTGCATGGAGGATTTGCTCGTGAATTTTGTTTTTATTATTTGTAGGTGATGCGACTGACATCTGAAGGAAGTCCTTAATTGAAATAACTAATATCTAAGAGAAATCAAAATAGCACAGCCGAACGTAATGATTTGGTGAAGAGTATTCCAACTTAAAAGACTCAAGGTGAGGTCACAAATTCAGGTACAGAAACAAGGCTACGTGTATGTAATAACGTAATAAAGTGAAACACATGAGGCCGACGTTTTGATGTTTTCTATTATACTGTAAACAGTTTCGGTGACTCCATTCATCATTTTATAGATTAAGTCAACGGCTGAAGCCCCACAAACCATCAGTCAGAAGGATGGATATAAAAAACTAAATGTTTTAAAGCTGTAACAAGTACCATAACAGAGTGTTTTCTTTCCATATGTTATGCTTGCGTGTCGTCTGCGTGTTTCATTATAGTCATCTAAGAGATAGAACGACAATTCTTTTTTCGGAATTCCAGAAGTGAAAACATACGACATTTTTGTGAAGGAGAGTAAAGCCCAACGAAATCTAGGAAGTATGTCTGCGCATGCTGCCAGAGCAGTCATTAGCTGTAGGGCGCGTCAATTACTACAGTGCGTGCTTAATGGAACAGAGAGGATTTCATTAAGTACCTCAGGAAATAATAACAGTTGTATGAGATGTATATTAAATGTGTGCCCACTACCTACTAATAAGGTATTAAGTGATAATTTGTCATCGTCTTCCTGTTACCTACTAGACCACTCCGGTAACACAAAACCTATTTATTGTAACATACTCCACTGAAATTTGTTATTTACACTATGTGATCAAAAGTATCCGCACACCCTCAAAAAATACGTTTTTCATATTAGGTGCATTGTGCTGGCACCTACTGCCAGGAACCCCATAGCAGCGACCTCAATACCCATTAGATGTCGTGAGAGAGCAGAATGGGGCGCTCCGCGATACTTGCGGACTTCGAATGTGGTCAGGTGATTGGGAGTCACTTGTGTCCACACTTCTAAACATCCCTAGGTTCATTGTTTCCGACTTGATAATGAAGTGGAATCGTGAAGGGATACGTACAGCACAAAAGCGTATAGGCCGACCTCGTCTGATGACAGACAGAGACCGCCGACAGTTAAAGAGGGTGTTAATGTGTAATAGGCAGACAGTATTTCCAGACTGCATCAGCATCCACTGCAAATACTATGACAGCTAGGCGGGAGATGAGAGAACTTGGATTGCATGGTCGAGCGGCTGCTCATAAGCCACACATCACGCCGGTAAATGCCAAACAACGCCTCTCTTGGTAAGGAGCATAAACAATGGACGATTCAACGGTGGAAAAACGTTGTGTTCGGTCACGAATCACGGTACACAATGTAGGGATCCGATGGGAGGGTGTGGGTGTGGCAAATGCCCGGAGAACATCATCTGCAAGTGTGAAGTGCCAATAGTAAAATTCGGAGGCGGTTATGTTATTGTAGAGGAATTGCAGCCCTTGTTTTTCTGCGTGGCACTATGACAGCACAGGCCTACAGTGATGTTTTAAGCACATTCTTGCTTTCCACTGTTGAAGAGCAATTCGGAGATGGCGATTGCGTCTTTCGACACGATCGAGCACCTGTTCATTATACACGGCCTGTGCCGGAGTTGTTACACGATAATAACTTCGCCCGTAAGGAACTGGCCTGCTCAGAATCCTGACCTGGATCCTATAGAACACCTATGGGATGTTTTGGAACGTCGACGTCGTGCCATGCCTCACCGATTGACATCGATACCTCTTCTCAGTGCAGCACTCCGTGGATAATGGGCTGCCATTTTTCAAGAAACCTTACAGCACCTGATTGAAAGTATGCCTGCGAGAGTGGAAGCTGTCATCAAGGCTAAGGGTGGGCCAATCCAATATTGAATTTCAGCATTACCGATGGAGGACGCAACGAGCTTGTAAGTCATTTACAGCTAGGTGTTCGGATATTTTTGATCACATAGTGTATATCAGTCATAGTCTTACTACTACAGATGACGTCTATCAATAACTGCATATTTCTTGCCGGCTGCTGTGGCCGAGCGGTTCTAGGCGCTTCAGTCCGGAACCGCGCGACTGCTACGCTCGCAGGTTCGAATCCCGTCTCGGGCATGGATGTGTATGATGTCCTTAAGTTAGTTAGGATTAAGTAGTTCTAAGCTCTAGGGGGCTTATGACCTCAGATGTTAAGTCCCATAGTGCTCAGAGCCATTTGAAACTTTTTTTTTTTTTTTGGTTTCGTCTGTCGCTTCTTAGCAGAACAACATAATAATCAATGAAAAGCAATACACAGCTTACATTCAACAGAATTGATTCATCCATGTTAATTGTTTTTCTACTAAAAAGACCATCATCAGACCTTAAGTGACTTTAGTTGCCAAAGATAGTAAAATTGTGATGAAGGCCTTCTAAGTCGAAAACCGGCTAACCTAAATATATCCATGGAACATAAGCAATACAGTACTTTTCATTTATTGTTGTTATAATAAGTTGTTGCAACTAGTAGTATAGCAATGTACATGAAAGCAGAAACAGGAAAAAGCTCCTATATATAATCCAAATTAAAGGCAGAGTGCGTATGATCTCTACGAGTGCCTGCTTGGGGTGGTTCAAATGGTTCAAATGGCTCTGAGCACTATGGGACTCAACATCTTAGGTCATAAGTCCCCTAGAACTTAGAACTACTTAAACCTAACTAACCTAAGGACATCACACACACCCATGTCCGAGGCAGGATTCGAACCTGCGACCGTAGCAGCCTCGCGGTTCCGGACTGCAGGGCCAGAACCGCACGGCCACCGCGGCCGGCTGCTTGGGGTGAGGGAGTGGATTGTTGACAGGTTCATGACTGCTGGCTGCTAAGGCAAACATCATAATTAGTCACGTTTTTATAGCAGAACAGCCTACAACACCCATAGCGATCCTCTGCGGTGGCAGACTCCCCTCTTCCCCTTCCCCCCTTCCCCCTTCGCCACTCACTACTAGCTGGACATGTGCTCACAACAGTGGGTGCGACCGTGCTGATGCAACAAGCGGCCCGCTGCCTGTTACGACTCCAACAACTGGGCATGAATGCCGAGCCGCGGGGACCTCCACAGCACAGCTAGTATCACATGAACACGGCTCTGCAGCTTCAGGCAGGACGCGACAGTAGACGCAAGAACGCGCAGTGATTCTAGAAGAGGAAAGCAGCTCTCAGTAGCAGTGTCCGCCCTTATAGACAAAGGCGTACAGTGTCAAAAAATGGTTCAAATGGCTCTGAGCACTATGGGACTCAACTGCTGAGGTGATCAGTCCCCTAGAACTTAGAACTACTTAAACCTAACTAACCTAATGACATCACAAACATCCATGCCCGAGGCAGGATTCGAACCTGCGACCGTAGCGGTCTTGCTGTTCCAGACTGCAGCGCCTTTAACCGCACGGCCACAACGGCCGGCTACGTACAGTGGCAGTATTCGTACATATCATAGTTGGTTAAGGAGCTACACTGGCCTGGTCTCGAACAGTTGCTCTCGTGAGCAGAAGGCTGACTACAGCTAACGTGAATCCAAAGGTGGCCAACTGCCTGGAAGGCGCTAGGTCCACAGAAGTGGACTTAAGTGCCAGCAGTAGGCGTGTGTTTGGTGGATGTCAAGTCTCGTGGTGGCTGCATGCAGGATTAAATCACTCCCTTGACTAGTGTAGGCATCCCCTCGCAGGTAGTGCAGCCAGGTAGTTGAGACCGCTGACTAAAAATGAAGAGTAATTTATGCCTACTTGTTCTCCCGAAGCTCTGTTTCCAACCATGTATACCAAAACCAAACGGTGAAATAATCAGCCTGCTAATGCTACTTTGCTTTTCTGCAATACCAACAACTTTGCGTTGCTGGCTCTTGGCTCGGCTCCCTGTGTGAAAATGGATCAGTGGCATCACTGCAGCGTTTTGCTCCGCCCTATGCTCACCTGCTTTCATGGCCTTTTTGTAACAATCGTCGCAAAGGTACTACGCTGTGCCACGGAATGGTGGTGGTGCTACAACTAAATACAGTTTCTTCTTTTGAGAACTCAATTTTGTGCGAGGTTTTGACGTACTCATTCCTTACTGTATCACTCGACCTAACTGTCAACATTCGTCTGTAGCACTACGTCTCAAATGTTTTGATTCTCCTCTGTTCCTGTTACCTCGGGCATGGATGTGTGTTATGACCTCAGATGTTAAGTCCCATAGTGCTTAGAGCAATTTGAACCACTGGAACCTGTTATCCCATAGTCCATGTTTCACTACCGTACAATGCTGTGCACCAAACGTACATTCCAGAAATTTTTTCCTCAAATTAAGGTCTATGTTTGATACTAGTATAATTCTCTTGCCGAGAATGCACTTTTAGTCAGCGATAGTCTACTTTTCATGTTGTCCTTGTTTCGTCCGTCGTTGGTTATTTTGCTGCCAAGGTAGTAGAATTCTTTAATTTCATCTACTTCGCGACCATCAATCCCAATGCTACGTTTGTCGCTGTTCTCGTTTCTCCTACTTCTCATTACTTTCGTCATTCTTCGATTTACTCTCAGTCCACACTCTATACTAGTTAGACCGTTAATTCCATTCAGCAGATCATGTAATTCCCCTTCACTTTCACTCAGTACACCAGTGCCATTAGCGAGTCATATGATCGATCTTCATTCCCCTTGAATTTTAATTCCACTCCTGAACCTTTCTTCTATTTCCATCGCTTCTTCAACGATGTATAGATTGAACCGAAGGGGTGAAAGACCACATTTATGTCTTACACCCTTTTTAATGTGAGGACTTCGTTCTTGATCGTCCACTCTTTATTTTTTCCTCTTGACTCTTGTACGTATTGTATATTACCCGTCTCCCTCTCTGGCTTACCCTGGTTTTCCTCAGAATTTCGTACATCCTGCACCACTATATATTTTCGAACGTTTTTCCAGGTCGAGAAATCCTATGAACGTGTCTTGATTATTCTTCAGTCTGTTTCCATTATCCACCGCAACGTCAGTATCACATCTCTGATGCCTTTGCCCTTCCTAAAACCAAACTAATCGTCATCTAACACATCTTCAATTTTCTTTCGCATTCTTCTGATTATTATTCTTGTCAGTAACTCGGATGCAAGAGCTATTAAGCTGATTGTGCGATAATTATCGCAATCTTAGGAACTGTGTGGATTATATCTTTCCGAAAGTCAGGTGATATGTCGCCAGACTCATACATTCTACACACCAACGTGAATAGTCGTTTTGTTGTCACTTCCACCAATGATTTTAGAAATTCTGATGGAATATTATCTATCCCTTCTGCGTTATTTGATCTTACGTCCTCCAACGGCCTCTTAATGGGTGATTCTAATACTGACCCCATTTTCTCATCTAAATAGACTTCTCTTTCTTCTTATATCCCATCAGACAAATCGTTCCCCTCATAGAGGACTTCAATGTATTCTGTCCACCCATACACTCTCTCTTCTGATTTTAACAGTGGAATTACCGTTGCTCTCTTAATGTTACCACCCTTTCTTTTAATTTCACTGAAGGTGATTTTGACTTTCCTATGCGATGAGTCAGTACTTCGACAAACATTACGTTTCCGATTTCTTCACATTTTTAATGTAGAAAGTTCGCCTTAGCTTCTGTGCACTTCTTAGTTATTTCATTCCTAAGCGACTTGTATTTCTGTATTCCTGACGATCCCTGTACATTTTTGTACCTCTTTCGTTCATCGATCAGATGAAGTATTTCTTCTGTTACCTATGGTTTCTTCGCATTTACCTGCTTTGTACCTACGTTTTTCTTTCCGACTTCTGTGTCTGCCCTTTTTAGAGATGTCCATTCCTCTTCATTTGTACAGCCTGGCATGCTATTCCTTATTGCTGTATTTACAGCCTTAGAGAACTTCAAACGTATCTCGTCGTTTCTTAGTACTTCCGTATCCCACTTCTTTCCGTATTGATTCTTCTTGACTGCTCCCTTAAACTCTTGGTCACAACTACACTGTCAATTGAGTCTATATCTGCTCCTGGGTACGCCTCAAAATCCAATATCTCATTTCGGAATGTCTGTCTGACCATGATGTAATCTACCTGAAATCTTCCGGTATTACCTGAACTTTTCCATCTCCTCCTCTTGTGATTCTTGAACAGAATATTTGCTATTCCTTTTTGAGATTTATTATAGAACTCAATTAGTCTCTCTCCTCTCTCATTCCTCGTCCCAAGCCTAAATTGCCCTGTAATCTTTTATGCCACCACTCACGCTGCAGCTGCATTCCAGTCCCCCATGACTATTAGATTTTCAACTCCCTGTTAGTATCTTCATATACTTTCTCCATTTCTTCATTTTCAGCTTGCGACTTCGGGATGCATACAAGAACTATCGTCCTCGGTGTTGGTTTGCTGTCGATTCTGAGCAATGGTATCAGTGAACTGTTCACGGTAATACGCTCTCTGTCCTATGTTCGTGTTCATAAGGAACCCTACTCTCATTATATCATTTTCTGCCACCATTGATAATACCCTATAGTGAATTCACTTCACTGATCCATACTATATCTAGATTCAGCTTTGCATTTTCCTTTTCAGATTTTCTAGCTTTTCTACAACGTTCAAGCTTTTGAAATTCTACGCCCTGACAGATGGAAATTATCCTCCTGTTAGTTATTCATTGTTTTTGCTCATAGTCACGTCCCCTTTGGTAGTCCCCTGCCCGAGATCCGAATGAGGGACTAGTCCGGAATCTTTTGCCAATCGAGAGATTATCATGACACTTTTTCAGCTACAGGCCACGTGACATATGGATATACATTCTGTGTCTTTAATGCAGTGGTTTCCATTGCCTTCGGCATCGTCATGCCCTTGATCATTGCTGAGTTTTCCACCTTTAGCGTCAGTTTCCCACCCGAAGATCAAGAGAGTGCACTGAACCTCTGTCCGCTTTTCCAATCTCTTTGACAAGGTCGTTGGCAGAATGAGTGTGACTTCTTATGCTGGAAGTCTTCGGCAGCCAATGATGATTATTCATCAACATTTAGGCGTTGGCGGTTTAAAAACCCGGGACCGAGGACGTTTCTTTGATTTCTAGTCAGAGTTACTACGCCTTGACCATACGTACACTTGCGCTTATTAGAGACAAAGTCCCGTCGAGGCCGCTTGTAGGTTCATCTCGACTCGTAGAGGTGTAGATCTCCTCTCTAAAGTTGCAGCTGCAAGACAGCATATATCTGTCTATAAATGAGGGGTATTTATTGTGGCGTGTTATATTCTTATTTTGTCAGGGCACCGCCTTCTGTCACGTAACACAAAGAGATCTTACGGCTCAGGCGTAAAGTAATCAAATCACCGCGCCGCTGGGGCATTGTATTGCTGCTCTGTCGTTGTCATTATGATGCAGGTATGTCGGTTGGTTTGTGATGTGGTAACCACCCTATATCATGGGAGCAGTTTCTGTCACATCATTGGGCAGTAACGGGTGTAACTGTGTTTGGTCGCCTCCGCAATGACCAAGTTCCATGGTTTCTTGCATTAGAGATGACAGCATTGTAATTCTATTTAGTAACGCAAAGAAATGGTGGTAACGCTACAGCTTAAATGGTTTTCTAAGTCACTGGTCTTGTGGTAGCGACAAAACAATTAATTTAAAACGTTAAGCCTTGAAAACATATAATATACTGACGGAAAAAAAACGCAACTCCAAGGAAGAGTTATGCGACATATACGGAAGTTGGTAGGTGTGGTTCTAGATCTGAAAGGCGTTGTATACTCACATTTCGCGCCAATTTTATAACAATAAGCTACTATCGCCACTATGAGGATATAAATCATTTTTGCTTTAGATACACGATGTGACGTTCATGACGGTTGAGATTTGACGTGGTGAGCAGATGTTGGTCAAGAACGCTTTCAAGGTGACAAAGATGCCATTATCACCAACTCAATGGGTTTCAAATAGATCGTGTAAAATTAGTACAATAAGCTGGATAATCAATTTGGGCCATTTCAGAAAGACTGTACATGACTGCTGGCAGTGGTGGTCACGAGAATATACTGTTGCATGAAGCCCGGGCTCTGGACAGCCAAGTGGCGCTATTGAGAGGAAAGACCATCGTGTTCGGAGTATGGCTCTGGTGCATCGTACTGCATCTGCAGCAGAAATTTCAGCAACAGTTGGCACCGCAGTGACAAGACAGACTGTTGCAAATCGGTTACTTCTAGAACAGCTCTGAGGCAGACAGCGTGCATTCCCCTGACGCCAAACCACCGCCATTTTTTATTTTAATGTTGTCATGCGAGAGCTGATTGGAGGGCAAGATGGAGGTCTGTTGTGCTTCGTAATAAAAACTGATTCTACCTCGGTTCCAGTGTTGGCCGTGAGTTGTTTAGAGTGAGGCCAGATTATGGCCTGCCACCAACCTGGAACTGTGGTCTGCGGTGCGATTTCGTATGACACCAGCAGCGCTCTCGTGGTTGTCACACGCACCCTCACTGCGTAATTCGTACATCAATCAGGTAATTAGACTTTTGTGCTGCGATTCGTGAATAGTGTTCCAGAGGATGTTTACCAACAGGGTACAAATGGCTCACGTACTGCTGTTTCAACCCAACATGCTCTACAGACGTGCTGCCTTTGCCTGCTCGGTCACCGCATCTGTCTCCAACGGAGTATGTATTGGACATCGTCGAACGACATGACCAGTGTCATCCACAAACAGAATTAACCGTACCTGTATTGAAAGGCCAAGTGCAAGAGACAAGGACCTCCATCTCACAAACTGACTTCAGGCACCTGAGCAACACAATGTATACGTGATGCATACTGGCATTCTAAATTTTGGCGGTTACAACGGATATTAATGTAGCAGCATTCCACATTCGCAGATTGACCTGTGATCTTGCAGTGTTACTCACTTAAATATGATACCTAGACAAATGTATTCCGAAATTTCACTATTCTACAACAATTGTTTTTTGGTTTTGCGTTTTTTTCCCATCAGTGTTTATGATTATAACTGAATATAAATGCGACCTTTTCTCTACGGATATACCATGCAAAGCACATGTATGCGCTGTCTACTTTAGATCAAAATGACATAAATGAATAATTGAAAAAAATGTACACTTACACGACTATTAAAATGACCTCTCCAGTGATTTGTCCACAAGCCCAAAATCTTGAAGCAACGAAACGTTTTTGACACCCTCAACATGCCTGGAGTAAGTTCTACTCTCGACACACAAAAGTCTGCATTGCGCATGACTACAGCTCGCAGTACATTCCTTAACAAAGCTGAAGGTTCCAAAAAAGAGCTTTGCATAGGCTTAAGATGGTCTCTTATAGTAGGCGTTACTGTGTATCCAGAAAAATCAATCGTGATGACTAAATTAGTCTCCACCCGTCAGTTTATTTAAATGAGAAGTTCTGATTGTGTTCTCCCCACCCAGACAAGAAAATCTTCTACCGCATATCATTCTGCTCACCAAAATTATATTCATAAAAATTCCATCTCTCTCAGAGAAATGATACAAGAATCACTGAGAAAATTACATAATCGATAGGTTTCTGCTAACAATTCCATTCAAACATGTGAGGTGGGGTACAAAGAGAACAAACTTGTTACCTATGTGGCCTCCGACCACACCAAACGCAAAAACGAGACTTTTTTTTTAAAGAGGCTAGTACGACTAGACACATATACGAATTGGCTAGTTCGAATAGACACTTTCCGTCATGTGGCTGCCTCATACAGAAATATTCACAGTATCTACAGGTCTCTATTCCAAGTGAAATTGTAATCTGTACGAAATAACACATAAACAAAACCGGCCCAGAACAATGAGAGTAAAGTACTCAGTTAGGATCGGTAGCAAAAATCAGCTGCAAATTAACTGCTAGATCTCACGATAGAAAAACCATTTGCGACGCTGTCAACGTTGCGCTGAAGACCTTGCTGTCGTGCGCCCACAAACACCTCTACTACTACTACTACTGTCAACGTTGCAGTCGAAGTTCTCGGTGATCGGAACAGAACTGCCTGCTTAACGTTGTCTCCCTTCGCTGTCCGCACTTTTTAGGTGGTCGTGCAAAGAACTCGTGAACATGTGGCTGCTACCCACCCGAGTGTCGACTCAGTGAGCACTGCTGACTACAGACTGGGCGCTACTAAAGTGCACATCTCTGAACACGCCATTCGCCAGTATATGTCCATTTGGACCAATTGCGTCATAATAATGAGACGGGGCTAACAGTCGCATTTCAAATTTCCACCATCTAGCAACAACTTTATCCCATACAACCAACTGATATTACTACTGTTTGTTATCAACCATTTCCTTCACCAATGTCCAACGCTGCTTTCTCAGATTCGACTATTTAGCTAAATTTTTGTCTAGAACGTTTGCCACGTTTCTCTTACTTCAACGATGCAGTTGATCGTAACTCTCTATTTGTAGTCAAGAACACCCTGTTACAAAAACATGAATGCTGTCGCGAAACTTCCCTCTCTTCATAGGTCCAAATTTACAGGCGCTATATCACATTTTCCACGCATGTGAAATCTAGTGTCCGCATATTGCTTCATCTTCGACAGCCAGTCATGAATGCTTCACAGTGGTAAATCTCACAATGGACACAACAAGAATAATTATCAACTTTTTTTGGAACACTTACCGACGTCGCCGTGCCAGGAAGTAGCATGTTATAAACACAACGAATTCACAAAAACAAGTCTATCAAGCATATTTCGTTCGAAACATCAACTCACCTGACAAAATGCTTTCCGACATGTGCGTTCTTCGCTCAATATGCTCACTTCAGGGTCCTCTGCTTCATACATACGTTTTACTCTAAAGGTTTAAGGCTCTCTGAAGATGCCGAATTCGCATTCAATTTAGATGCTTTCCACTCATCGGAAACTTACCTACATTCTCTCCACATACGACATAAAGCATCGCATTTTGGCCACAAGAGAATGACGCAGAACGCCAGCATGCAATCCGCTATTTAGGAACAACATAATAGCAGTTATACACCTATGGAATTTCGATGAAACAACAGCCGTCGTTCTAAGAAATTTTATTTCATTTAAGGAGAAGAAATCAAATCTGCACCACTCTCAACTTATTCCGGTACAGTATTCCTCTCTTATAAAGTAGAATATTGGTTTAGAGTAAAAAAGTCAACCGTTTAATTGAATTGGGGTAATTGCAATCACGAATTGGTGTTCTTTCAGTCGTTAATAACAATAATTACTTTTAACCTGACGAAAATAACTGTCAGAAAATAAGTAAAAAAAATAGGTGAAAAGTCAAAAAAATCTACATTTTTCAGTCAAAATTAACAACCAACATTCCAGTGAAATGCATACTGGTGTGTGGCAATACTTTCCCTAAGACCCCACACTTAACATCATTATTCCACACTACTTTCGACGGGTTATACGTAAATTGACATGATAATTGACCGTAATACATACACTTAAGACACTAAATTCCATTTAAAGCAATACCTTTGGTTGTACCCAGCAGAAATAAAATTTTTACCATGTTTTTTCCTAGTGGTCGAGTATTTTAGGCTCCTTCTTTACATAGTAGGAAACATCCTGCCTCTGGAATAAAGATGGAAAACGTATTTGTAATTCCTTGTACTGGTATAATTTGTAGAATGAGAATCTGCATTCCTGTTATTCAATGGCAATCTTCTAAGTAGTAAACGATAAAAGTTTTAGAATCCTGTACAAATAACTTTCTTCCTGCCAACATAACCTGTTTTTGCCAGTATATATGATATGAGATAAAAACAATACTAATTCAAATATATTTACGTTAAGAAGCGCAAGTACGCTATAGAAATTTCGTTTTGTAATAGTAATATGTGGACGCAAGTATTGACAGATGATACAAAAAGAAATTAATGTTTACAAGTGCTAGTGGTAGTAGAGGTAAGTTCCTATGGGAGCAAACTGCTGAGGTCATCGGTCCCTACGCTTACAAACAACTTAATCTAACTTAATTTACGCCAGGGCTAACACACACACACACACACACACACACACACACACACACACACACCGATGCCCGAGGGAGGACTCGAATCTCCGACGGGGTGAGCCGCACGAACCATCGCAAGGCGCCTTAGACCGAATGTTTACAAGTGTCCAGACTGGGACAAAAATATAAAACTAATCAGTTGGGATTTTTGAGTTACGTATGGTTTTAATAATACAAAGATGTCGAAAGAAACTAGCATCAAGCAGTAATACAAATTGAAATGTTCAGTAGTCATTGTCTAGATTTAAAGACTGGTATTATGAAAATCAATACTTATTTTAGAAAATACAGTTCGAATTATGATCACTGGTAATCGGAGGCAACTTAATTCTTACGTTACTTTTGTATTAATAAGCAGGTAAGCAGCTGAGTCGATGTAATTTATCGAACGTTAGCCGTTTTGGAGCCTGATGAGAAAAAGAAGAATAATAAACGGAAATTATCGGATGCCTGAAAGTATGTAGGAAGGGATAATCTTAGAAAAGAAGACGACGCAGAGAGTACATAGTTTTAAGTCATTAAAAACCCATCAAGCACACTTCCATCACAGCCTGTCCGCCTTCCTCTCTCTGTCGTCGTAACTACCGGCGCACGCTATCCACGCATACGTCTTCTTTTCCTAGCATTAAGACTGGGAGTGCCAAGGCAACTTTGATATCAGATTTACCAACAATATAGACTGTTTTCGTGATAGAGAAAGTTAGCCTGGGAGCTTCGTAACTAAAGTAAGGGGAGGTTATCCTTTAGTAGCGGCATATTTTTAGAGTACCATCGATTCATATGTTGTCGTAAACACCAATCCCGCTAGTAAATCCTTTCAGTTGCAAATTTTAATTTGGCTCTTAGGTATCTATCTGCCCAGTTTATTCTATTACAGCTTTTTTTCGCAGTTTCTACAAACATCTGATCTTCTCTCGCTCTTTGGTTCTTCGTTGTTTCTTCCCTTACTTTCACAATTCAAACAGACTTTAGTAGATCTAACCGACGATTTATCGAGTCTAAGTGCAAGTAAGGATGGAAGTCGAGACTGCGTTAGATTTCCGCAGAGGAGCATTTAATGACTCTGCTTAGAGACTGTCGACTTCGAGAAATGTCTACATCTACATCTACATGGATACTCTGCAAATCACATTCAAATGCCTGGCAGAGGGTTCACCGAACCACCTTCACAATTCTCTATTATTCCAACCTCGTATAGAGCGCGGAAAGAATGAACATGTATATCTTTCCGGTTTTTTTTTTTTGGTCATCAGTCTACTGACTGGTTTGATGCGGCCCGCCACGAATTCCTTTCCTTTGCTAACCTCTTCATCTCAGAGTAGCACTTGCAACCTACGTCCTCAATTATTTGCTTGACGTATTCCAATCTCTGTCTTCCTCTACAGTTTCTGCCCTCTACAGCTCCCTCTAGTACCATGGAAGTCATTCCCTCATGTCTTAGCATATGTCCTATCATCCTGTCCCTTCTCCTTACCAGTGTCTTCCACATATTCCTTTCCTCTCCGATTCTGCATAGAACCTCCTCATCCCTTACCTTATCAGTCCACCTAATTTTTAACATTCGTCTATAGCCCCACATCTCAAATGCTTCGATTCTCTTCTGTTCCGGTTTTTCCACAGTCCATGTTTCACTACCATACAATGCTGTACTCCAGACGTACATCCTCAGAAATTTCTTCCTCAAATTAAGGCCGGTATTTGATATTAGTAGACTTCTATTGGCCAGAAATGCCTTTTTTGCCATAGCGAGTCTGTTTTTAATGTCCTCCTTGCTCCGTTCGTCATTGGTTATTTTACTGCCTAGGTAGCAGAATTCCTTAACTTCATTGACTTCGTGACCATCAATTCTGATGTTAAGTTTCTCGCTGTTCTCATTTCTACTACTTCTCATTACCTTCGTCTTTCTTCGACTTACTCTCAAACCATACTGTGTACTCATTAGACTATTCATTCCGTTCAGCAGATCATTTAATTCTTCTTCACTTTCACTCAGGATAGCAATGTCATCAGCGAAACATATCATTGATATCCTTTCACCTTGTATTTTAATTCCACTCCTAAACCTTTCTTTTATTTCCATCATTGCTTCCTCGATGTACAGATTGAAGAGTAGGGGTGAAAGGCTACTGCCTTGTCTTACACCCTTCTTAACACGAGCACTTCGTTCTTGATCGTCCACTCTTATTATTCCCTCTTGGTCGTTGTACATACTGTATATGACACGTCTCTCCCTATGGCTTACCCCTACTTTTTTCAGAATCTCGGACAGCTTGCACCAGTTTATATTGTCGAACGCTTTTTCCAGGTCGACAAATCCTATGAAAGTGTCTTGATTTTTCTTTAGCCTTGCTTCCATTATCAGCCGTAACGTAAGAATTGCCTCTCTCGTCCCTTTACTTTTCCTAAAGCCAAACTGATCGTCACCTAGCGCATTCTCAATTTTCTTTTCCTTTCTTCTGCATATTATTCTTGTAAGCAACTTCGATGCATGAGCTGTTAAGCTGATTGTGCGATAATTCTCGCTCTTGTCAGCTCTTGCCGTCTTCGGAATTGTGTGGATGATAAGTCAGATGGTATGTCGCCAGACTCATATATTCTACACACTAACGTGAATAGTCGTTTCGTTGCCACTTCCCCCAATGATTTTAGAAATTCTGATGGAATGTTATCTATCCCTTCCGCCTTATTTGACCGTAAGTCCTCCAAAGCTCTTTTAAATTCCGATTCTAATACTGGATCCCCTATCTCTTCTAAATCCACTCCTGTTTCTTCTTCTATCACATCAGGCAAATCTTCACCCTCATAGAGGCTTTCAATGTATTCTTTGCACCTATTTTCTCTCTCCTCTGCATTTAACAGTGGAATTCCCGTTGCACTCTTAATGTTACCACCGTTGCTTTTAATGTCACCAAAGGTTGTTTTGACTTCCCTGTATGCTGAGTCTGTCCTTCCGAAAATCAAATCTTTTTCGATGTCTTCACATTTTTCCTGCAGCCATTTCGTCTTAGCTTCCCTGCACTTCCTCTTTATTTCATTCCTCAGCGACTTGTATTTCTGTATTCCTGAATTTCCCGGAACATGTTTGTACTTCCTCCTTTCATCAATCAACTGAAGTATTTCTTCTGTTACCCTTGGTTTCTTCGCAGCTACCTTCTTTGTACCTATGTTTTTCTTCCCAACTTCTGTGATGGCCCTTTTTAGAGATGTCCATTCCTCTTCAACTGTACTGCCTACTGCGCTATTCCTTATTCCTGTGTCTATAGCGTTATTGAACTTCAAACGTATCTCGTCATTCCTTAGTACTTCCGTATCCCACTTCTTTGCGTATTGATTCTTCCTGACTAATGTCTTGAACTTCAGCCTACTCTTCATCACTACTATATTGTGATCTGAGTCTATATCTGCTCCTGGGTACGCCTTACAATCCAGTATCTGATTTCGGAATCTCTGTCTGACCATGATGTAATCTAATTGAAATCTTCCCGTATCTCCCGGCCTTTTCCAAGTATACCTCCTCCTTTTGTGATTCTTGAACAGGGTATTCGCTATTACTAGCTGAAACTTTTTACAGAACTCAATTAGTCTTTCTCCTCTTTCATTCCTTCTCCAAAGCCCATATTCTCCTGTAACCTTTTCTTCTACTCCTTCCCCTACAACTGCATTTCAGTCGCCCATGACTATTAGATTTTCGTCCCCCTTTACATAATGCATTGCCCTTTCAATATCCTCATACACTTTCTCTATCTGTTCATCTTGAGCTTGCGACGTCGGCATGTATACCTGAACTATCGTTGTCGGTGTTGGTCTGCTGTCGATTCTGTTAGAACAACCTGGTCACTGAACTGTTCACAGTAACACACCCTCTACCCTACCTTCCTATTCATAACGAATCCTACACCTGTTATACCATTTTCTGCTGCTGTTGATATTACCCGATACTCATCTGACCAGAAATCCTTGTCTTCCTTCCACTTCACTTCACTGACCCCTACTATATCTAGATTGAGCATTTGCATTTCCCTTTTCAGATTTTCTAGTTTCCCTACCACGTTCAAGCTTCTGACATTCCACGCCCCGACTCGTAGAACGCTATCCTTTCGTAGATTATTCAATCTGTTTCTCATGGTAACGTCCCCCTTGGCAGTCCCCTCCCGGAGATCCGAATGTGGGACTATTCCGGAATCTTTTGCCAATGGAGAGATCATCATGACACTTCTTCAATTACAGGCCACATGTCCTGTGGATACACGTTACGTGTCTTTAATGCCGTGGCTTCCATTGCCTTCTGCATCCTCATGTCGTTGATCATTGCTGATTCTTCCCCCTTTATGGGCAATTTCCCACCCCTAGGACAAAAGAGTGCCCTGAACCTCTATCCGCTCCTCCGCCCTCTTTGACAAGGCCGTTGGCAGAATGAGAGTGACTTCTTATGCCAGAAGTCTTCGGCCGCCCATGCTGATTATTTATCAAAATTTAGGCAGTGGCGGGCTCTGATTTCCCTTATTTTATCGTGGTGATCGTTCCTCCCTATGTACGACGGTGTCAACAAAATATTTTCGCAGATTCGTGAATGGAATTTCGTGACAAGATTCCGTCCCAATGAAAAACGCCTTTCTTTTAATGATTTCCAGCCCATATCCTGTATGATTTCCGTTGCACTCTCTCCCGTACTTCGCGATAATACAAAACGTGCTGCCTTTCTATGAACTTTTTCAATGTACTCCGTCAGTCCAATCGGGTAAGGATCCCACACCGCGCAGCAGTATTCTAAAAGAGGATGGACAAGCATAGTGTAGGCAGTCTCCTTAGTAGGTCAGTTACATCTTCTATGTGTCCTGCCAATAAAACGCAGTCTTTGGTTAGACTTCTTCACAACATTTTCTGTGTGTTCCTTCCAATTTATGTTGTTCGTAATTGTAATACCTACGTTTTTAGTTAGACTTTACGGCTTTTAGATTAAACTGATTTATCGTGTAACCCAAGTTTATCGAGTTCCTTTTAGCACCCATGTGGATGACCTCGCACTTTTCGTTATTTAGGGTCAACTACCAATTTTCGCACCATTCTGTTATCTTTTCTGAATCGTTTTGCAGTTTGTTTAGATCTTCTGATGACTTTATTAGCCGATAAACGACAGCGTCATCTGCAAACAACCGAAGACGGCGGCTCCGTTTGTCTCAAAAATCGTTTATATACACTCCCGGAAATTGAAATAAGAACACCGTGAATTCATTGTCCCAGGAAGGGGAAACTTTATTGACACATTCCTGGGGTCAGATACATCACATGATCACACTGACAGAACCACAGTCACATAGACACAGGCAACAGAGCATGCACAATGTCGGCACTAGTACCGTGTATATGCACCTTTCGCAGCAATGCAGGATGCTGTTCTCCCATGGAGACGATCGTAGAGATGCTGGATGTAGTCCTGTGGAACGGCTTGCCATGCCATTTCTACCTGGCGCCCCAGTTGGACCAGCGTTCGTGCTGGACGTGCAGACCGCGTGAGACGACGCTTCATCCAGTCCCAAACATGCTCAATGGCGGACAGATCCGGAGATCTTGCTGGCCAGGGTAGTTGACTTACACCTTCTAGAGCACGTTGGGTGGCACGGGATACATGCGGACGTGCATTGTCCTGTTGGAACAGCAAGTTCCCTTGCCGGTCTAGGAATGGTAGAACGATGGGTTCGATGACGGTTTGGATGTACCGTGCACTATTCAGTGTCCCCTCGACGATCACCAGTGGTGTACGGCCAGTGTAGGAGATCGCTCCCCACACCATGATGCCGGGTGTTGGCCCTGTGTGCCTCGGTCGTATGCAGTCCTGATTGTGGCACTCACCTGCACGGCGCCAAACACGCATACGACCATCATTGGCACCAAGGCAGAAGCGACTCTCATCGCTGAAGACGACACGTCTCCATTCGTCCCTCCATTCAGGCCTGTCGCGACACCACTGGAGGCGGGCTGCACGATGTTGGGGCGTGAGCGGAAGACGGCCCAACGGTGTGCGGGACCGTAGCCCAGCTTCATGGAGACGGTAGCGAATGGTCCTCGCCGATACCCCAGGAGCAACAGTGTCCCTAATTTGCTGGGAAGTGGCGGTGCGGTCCCCTACGGCACTGCGTAGGATCCTACGGTCTTTGCGTGCATCCGTGCGTCGCTGCGGTCCGGTCCCGGGTCGACGGGCACGTGCACCTTCCGCCGACCACTGGCGACAACATCGATGTACTGTGGAGACCTCACGCCCCA
The DNA here is from genome assembly GCF_021461395.2 of Schistocerca americana. Classification (NCBI taxonomy): domain Eukaryota; kingdom Metazoa; phylum Arthropoda; class Insecta; order Orthoptera; family Acrididae; genus Schistocerca; species Schistocerca americana. The sequence continues at coordinate 382,041,381 of NC_060123.1, read as the reverse complement.
CGTGTTGAGCAATTCGGCGGTACGTCCACCCGGCCTCCCGCATGCCCACTATACGCCCTCGCTCAAAGTCCGTCAACTGCACGTACGGTTCACGTCCACGCTGTCGCGGCATGCTACCAGTGTTAAAGACTGCGATGGAGCTCCGTATGCCACGGCAAACTGGCTGACACTGAAGGCGGCGGTGCACAAATGCTGCGCAGCTAGCGCCATTCGACGGCCAACACCGCGGTTCCTGGTGTGTCCGCTGTGCCGTGCGTATGATCATTGCTTGTACAGCCCTCTCGCAGTGTCCGGAGCAAGTATGGTGGGTCTGACACACCGGTATCAATGTGTTCTTTTTTCCATTTCCAGGAGTGTAGATAAGAAACAGCAAAGGGCCTATAACACTACCTTGGGGAACGCCAGAAATCACTTATTTTGTACTCGATGACTTCCTATCAATTACTACGAACTGTGACCTCTCTGACAGGAATTCACAAATCCAGTCACATAACTGAGACAGTATTCCCTAACTACGCAATATCACAACGATCCGCTTGCGTCGTACAGTGTTAAAAGCCTTCCGGAAATCCAGAAATACGGAATCGATCTGAAATCCCTTGTCAATAGCACTCAACACTTCATGTGAATAAAGAGGTAGTTGTGTTTCACAGGAACGATACTTTCTAAAACAATGTTGACTATGTGTAAATATACCGTTTTCGTCGAGGTAATTTATAATGTTCGAACACATGGAGATAATGCATCAGCATACTCCGAAAGGAACCTAATTGGTATACAGTCTGGACCAGAAGACTGGCTTTTATTAAGTGATTTAAGTTGCTTCACTACTCCGATGATATTTACTTCTACGTTACCCATGTTGGCAGCTGTTCTCGATTCGAATTCTGGAATATTTACTTCGTCTTCTTTTGTGAAGGCATTTCGGAAGGCAGTGTTTAGTGACTCTGCTTTGGCAGCACTGTCTTCGATAGTATCTCCATTGTCTTCGCGCAGAGAAGGCATTGATTGTTTCTTGCCGCTAACATACTTCACATACCACCAGAACCTCTTTGGATTTTCTGCCAGGTTTAGAGACAAGGTTTCGTTGTGGAAACTACTATTGGCATCTCGCATTGAAGTCCGCGCTAAGTTTCGAGCCTCTGTAAAAGATTGCCAATCTTGGGGATTTTGCATCTGTTTATGTTTGGCATGGTTGTCTCGTTGTTTCCGCAACAGTGTTCTAACCCGTTTTGTGAGCCAATGAGGATCAGGTCCGTCGTTTCTTAGTTTGTTTGGTATAAATCTCTCAATTGCTGCCGATACTATTTCTTTGAATTTAAGCCACATCTGGTCTACACTTACATTATTAATTTGGAATGAGTGGAGATCGTCTCTTAGGAAGGCGTCAATGAATTTTTTTCTGATTTTTTTGAACAGGTATATTTTTCGCTTATTTTTCGAGGATTTGGCGACTACAATATTCAACCTCACTACGCCAACTCTGTGTTCACTGACCCCCGAATTGGTTTTGATGCTCGTTATTAACTAAGGATTATTTGTTGCTAAGAGGTCCAGTGTGTTTTCACAACCGTTTACTATTCGTGTGGGCTCATGAAGTAACTGCTCGTAATAATTTTCAGCGAATGCGTTTAGCACAATTTCGGATGATATTTTATGTGTACCTTCAGAATTAAACATGTATTTTCGCCAACATATCGAGGGTAAATTAAAGTCACCACGAACTATTATCGTATGAGTCGGGTACGTGTTTGATATCCAACTCAAGTATTCTTTGAACCTTTCAGCAACTATATCATCTGAATTGGAGGACGGTAAAAGGAAATATTATTTTTTCCGGTTGCCAACAATGACCTCTGCCCATACTACATTTCTTGAATTACTAGTTTAGCGCCCGCTGCTTCGATCGCGTAGACTGTATGGCCTGCGGAAATATATTTTTTTTTTAATCGAATTGTTAAGCTGTTCACAAATTGCAACATGCTTTATGCTAATTAAGGCCACATATACTTTTCCGAACGTACTTCTGCCCAAAAAGCCATTCTGATAGGTGGAGACTAAAGTTTTTGTTAATCACGGCTTTTGCATTCTTGAGGGCGATATTTCCATAGCAATTTTCATCTTCTAAAAACATTTCTTCAAATTTAACCGAGACGTGAAATACCTATTTTTATACTTTTATCTTTCAAATTTAATTGATATAATGAACATTTTCCTTAACGAACAATTTCTTTAAAAATTTCGTCCGCTATTGCTCTCCCTTAAGGACTGAATTTCCAGTAATTGTATTGTATTATGTCAACCGGGGACCTAGAAACGATGGTAGGCTCCGTCCGCGCCGCAGCCGCAGTGGTCCACAACTCCACGACGACTACAGCAGTCCACTTCACCCCTCCGCCGCCCAACACCGAACCCAGGGTTATTGTGCGGTTCGGCCCCCGATGGACCCCCCCCCCCCCCCCCCCCCAGGGAACGTCTCACACCAGACGAGTATAACTCCTACGTTTGCGTGGTAGAGTAATGGTGGTTTACGAGTACGTGGAGAACTTGTTTGCGCAGCAATCGCCGACATAATGTAACTGAGGCGGAATGAGGAGAACGAGCCCCCATTCGCCGAGGCAGATGAAAAACCGCCTAATAACCATCCACAGACTCGCCTGGCCGGTTCACCGAACCTCGAAACATGTGCGCGGGGTGAATTCGTGCCGGGGACCAGGCGCTCCTTCCCGCCCGGAAAGCCATGCGTTACACCGCACGGCCAACCGGGCGGTCTATTTCCAGTAATACTGAAAGACGTATTTTTTTATTTCTAACGGAGAAGTCGAACAACAGCTGTCACACCCTTCCGCCTTTGAGGATAGCTGTTTGTGGCCAGTGCGGTGCGGCTGGTCACCCTCCAATTTCTATGCAGCAGACTGTCGCTTTACGGCTATGAAAGCATATTTGAAGCTAAATCTATGAAAATTTAAATGTGCCTTCTCAGCTAGAAATACAAATAACACTTATATCACTGTTTTTGTAACATAAGTTCCTATGGGGGTTAAATGGGGGATGAAAGTTTTTGTGGAAATATTTCATCGTGCAAGCATTTTTTGCTTTTGTCTTCTCTGTTACAAATACAACATACACATGTAACTCTTTTTGGAAATTAAATCCCAACGACGATGAAATAGTGAGTGATATTTTTCATGAAAATATTTCATTGCGAAAGCATTTTTAAAGCTAAATCTTTGAAAAGTAGTGTTTGGCTTCTCGGTTATAGATAAAAAAGGTATATGTCTGTTTTTGACAATTCAGCCCCTAAAGCGGTGAGATAAGGTCAGAATGAATCACTGATTCATCGTCGCCCAGACGAAACCGCTGAGGATAGAAACATGAAGTTTGACGAGTGTGTTGATCTTATTTTGTAGACGTTGTTTATGGTCTGATGATCGAAAATTCCACTCGGAAGAGGTTGAAATAGGGGATGACAGGCTTTTTGAAAGGATGTCGCTATTAAAGGAATTTTGAAACCAGAACTGCGAAAACTGACGTTCCGTTTCTCTGTCAGCAAACAAAAAATAGGTGCTTCAGCATTTTTGGAAATTGAGATGGGGTAAAATAGTGGGTGAAAGATTTTTTTAAAATAAATAGTTACTAAAGAATCACTAAATGGTTTTTAAGGCTACATATATGTCTACTCGTATTTGACTTCTCGCTTAGAAATAAATTTAAAAAAAAATACAAGTGTCCGAGTTGCTGAAAATTCAACCCCTAAGGGAGCGGAATAGGGAACGAAATTTTCTAAGAAAATGTTCCGTTGAATTAAGTAAAATTTGAAGCTAAATTTATGGAAATTGGGTATCAGTTCTCGGTTAGATATAAAGAAATATTTTAGGGGATGAAAGTTGCTGCGGAAATATCTCCACAAGAACTCCAGAAATATCTCCACAAGACTCCAGCAACCAGAATAGCTTTTTGATTAGAGATACATTCGAAAAACACCATGCTTGGATGGATTTAACTAGCGTGGAAAGCTTGGGAGATGTTCCTGTTTGTGAAAATCGTAAAAATTCGATTACACAAAAACAAAAACTCCTTCGACCATACAGTGTATGCGAGCGGAGCAGCTGGCGCTAAGCTAGTGTATGATTGAAACGTGGTTTCCTTGAGCAAGCCCTGGTCGTCATCCTGACAGCAACCTATAACCTCAACTTTATCCTCCCGCTGTAGAAGACATCTATCCCCGCCCTCTAAACTATCAACGACTTTAAACAGTTGCTTACGACAGTACCACGCAAAGCAGGATTCGACGTTTTTGAGTTGCTCTTTACCAGGTAGCCCCTAAGGTCACTCGAATGATTCCCCTTTCGTTTCAGCACCACTTCTGTACTTCCTGTACAGCATCATATGACCAAAGTACCCCTAGGCGGGATTCAGTTCCATGGTGAGCAGTGGTGGTCAGGATGTTCTGGTTATGAAGTGTACACTGCAGAGGAAATTCTTTACAGATTAATAAAGTGTTCTAGAGTTCGTATTAACTCGTTGGAACTACATCGTCGAGTTCTACTTTCCCATTTTCGAGTAGAGTTTGAACCCGAATCTGTGTCAGCGTGGGTTAAACGTGTTGAAAACTGCAAGAAAATTAAATTCTTTGGTGATCTCACCCATTATTATTGAAATTGAATAAAATCTTTCCTTTCCCTTTTCCTTACCAAATAAAATATTTTAAACAAAGAAGAATAATTAATTAGCCTATTGCATCAGCCAGGTGGTAGATACTCTGTGTGAGCGTTGACCTTGGTCTACACGCAACCGCTTATCTCTCCATGTTTAGAAACATGACAAACCAAAGGAGACGCGTGCTGCTAGAAAGACTACAGCACGCGTACGGGATAACACTCCGTCTGCGGACTTAGAAAATTTCTGATGAGTAGCGTCAGCCGAGAACCGCTAAGTGTACATCTAGAACAGGGGGCTCGAGGAGGCAACAGTTTTGTCTATATAAGTAATGAATTACCTTAGAAAATAGATTAAGGGAAGGGAAACCTACGTTTCTAGCATTTGTAGACTTATAGAAAGCTTTTGACAATGTTGACTGGAATACTCTCTTTCAAAGTCTGAAGGTGGCAGGGGTAAAATACAGGGAGCGAAAGGCTATTTGCAATTTGTACAGAAACCAGCTAGCAGTTATAAGAGTCGCGGAACATGAAAAGGGAGCAGTGGTTGGGAAGGGAATGAGACAGGGCTGTGGCCTCTCCCCGATGTTATTCAATCTGTATATTCAGCAAGCAGTAAAGGAAACAAAAGAATATTTCAGAGTAGGAATTAAAATCCATGGAGAAGAAATAAAAACTTTGAGGTTCGCCGATGACATTGTAATTCTGTTAGTGACAGCAAAGGACCTGGAAGAGCAGCTGAACGGAATGGACTGTGTCTTGTAAGGAGGATATAAGATGAACATCAACGAAAGCCAATCGAAGATAATGGAATGTAGTCGAATTAAATCGGGCGATGCTGATGGAATTAGATTACGGAATGAGACGCTTAAAGTAATAAATGGGTTTTGCTATTTGGAGAGCAAAATAACTGCTGATGGTCGAAGTAGAGAGGATATGAAATGTAGACTGGCAATGGCAAGAAAAGCTTTTCTGAAGAAGACAAATTTGATAACATCAAGTATAGATTTAAGGGCCAGGAAGTCGTTTCCGAAAGTATTTGTATGGAGTGTAGTCATGTATGGAAGTGAAACATGGACGATAAATAGTTTGGATAAGAAGAAGAGAGTAGAAGCTTTCTAAATGTGGTGCTACAGAATAATGCTGAAGATTGGATGGGTAGATCACATAACTAATGAGGAGGTATTGAATAGAATTGGGGAGAAAAGGAGTTTGTGGCACAACTTGACTAGAAGAAGGGGTCGGTTGGTAGGACATGTTCTGAGGCATCAAGGGATCACCAATTTAGTATTGAAGGGCAGCATGGAGAGAAAAAATCGTAGAGGGAGACCAAGAGATGAATACACTAAGCAGATTCAGAAGGATGTAGGTTGTAGTAGGTACTGGGAGACGAAGAAGCTTGCACAGGATAGAGTAGCATGGAATGCTGCATCAAACCAGTCTCTGGACTGAAGACCACAACAACAACAAGTAATGAATCTGGTGAGAAGGCTTCAGTCTTCGTGCAGCCGCGCCAGCAACAGCATTGGACCGCCCACACAGCAGATGCCACGATATTATAGGAGAAGAAGGCGTACGCGCCTTACAGTTTAAGTGTAATCGCGCAGTCTGATTCTTTGTCCTCCGATGAAGATGCTTCAACCTCCATAGTCCGTGACAACTACAGTTCGCTCAGATTTTCGTGGAACTTTAAATACATTCCGTAACTTGGTCCCAGAGAACAATTTAATGAAAGGTGCCACTGCAATATTACAGGCAGAAGTACGAAATTAAGAAGTATTACAAAAAATAGTGTATCAAAAACCTTCACTAGAATAAGGAACAGTTTGGTGAGAGATGTACTTCAACGAGGACAAGTATATTTGCCGCTGGAAAAGTATTAGAAGGTGGAATCTGAGAATAGTATTACGCAGGGGTGAAAAAATTAAGAACAGTTTCAAGGAAGCCGAAAGAGAGATAATTACAAATTAGCCATCGCTTAAATATGAGCCCATTTGGTCCAAGTGGTGCCTCTCCACTTTTTCATTGAATTTTCTCATGTTGAGAAATTAGAAGGAGCGATCTGTTTTTATTGGTAAAAACTTTCACTAGCCAAGATCGCAAAAAATCGTCTTTAGTTTTGACAACCGGTCTCGACATAAGCGACTGTCAAGTTCTAGTGTTCGAGATTTTTTATTTATTTTTGTTCCTAAACGTGTTCACTGTGGGTTAGAACATCACGTGGTGGGTAAAACAGATTTGTCAGAAATAAAACACTTCAATTAAAAAGCACCTGTGCACATGGCCATGTCCACATACATAGCGTTCACAAATAATTGTTAACTCTTCAGAATCTCATTACACACTATTTCTTATTTTTTTAAAAAATAGGTTTGGTACATTGTTCAGGAAGGGGCGTTCTCTTAAGATCACAAATGGTGTAAATCGTAAACAGCGTAGCAATTGGATAGGTACCACCACAAACGTTTGCAGTTCCCAGATACGTCTTTCGTACAACTGCTGAAGTGGTGTAGTTAGGAAGCACACAGCAGTGCCTTACATTGTTTTGAGTTTCCTCAGTACACTGTGCATGTTCGATTTATCGCTGTTCCAGTAATAGGATGTTGCTTGTTCAATTGTTTGAACTGTGTTCAGTGTGGTTCATTATTAGTTATAGTGATAAAGCCAGCCACAGGGAATAAATTATGTTTGATAATAATGGATCCAACGATGAATATTTTGCATCACCTTCCGAGTCTTCTAGTGCTGGTCTGTCATTTTTATTATCTAGCTGTGTTATTACTTGACGTTAACAGTTCAGGTGGGTGTTTTCTTTTACCAAAATGATATTCAACATCTTAGAAAAATCTGTTGTAGATAAATTCTACATATGACCGTTGATGGAAGAAGTGAAAGTGTATCCTAAAAATAGTTCTTGGAAACACTCTAAATTTACGATAGCAGAATGATCAGAGCCATAGTGAAGGGTAAAACTTACAGAGCCTCCAGTTGAAGACAAACTGTCAAGAAAGTTCCTGGTAACAGAACTTTAGAAGAAAAAATGGTAATAATACTTGATCACATTCTGTTGTTAGTCTCCCACAATACAGTCAGAAGATATTTACCAGAAAATACAAATGTTCGACTGTTCGATGAGCCCTCTGCCAGGCACTTAAATGTGATTTGCAGAGTATACATGCAAATGTAGATGTAGATGTTCTGTAGTTAGTACAAAGAACATGTTCAAACTCAACAGACAGAGCCAGTTTCTTAAACACTACTTATCGTAGGACTTTTAACGAGTTCAACATGCATTTCCACGTTCCTCACATGGAAGATTCTGTGCATTATGATACCTTAGGTAATAAACTCAAGACACAGCTTCAGCAAAACAACGAATTGCATCTACGTACGCCTAAAAAAGTTGGGGAGTCCTCAGTTTACAATAGCACCTACTACGCTTTTCCTTTTGATTTATAATTGTCTCTCTCCTTTACTAGGAGAATATGTGAAGCTGATTATTACATATTTAATGTATAAGTTTACGGTTTAGATTCCAACCAGCTGTCAGAAAAATTAGGCTTCGTGTACTGCAGGGATGAAGTGACTGGATCTCATGGTTCACAAGAAATTGATGCTTGTTTGGTCAAATACATCAACACGAGAGCACCATCTGCAAAACATGTTGTACTGTACGGTGATACTTGTACAGGAGAGACAGGAATTGAAAAACAAACATAACATTAATGAAACTAGTATTACTTGAAAAGAGTGCAGTGTCCCCATGAATGGTATAATATATTTGCAAATCAAGGAAATAATCTCTTCCGTGTCACTGTGATGAAAAAAATGCCTTCTTGTTTGTGTAACACTTGATGAAATCAGTCAACAGGAAGATATACTAAAAATCACCCCTTGTCATGGCTAAAGAAGCTGTGAGTTCGTTACCAAAGAATTATCCTTTCACACTTTTTCAAGGAAACTCTTTCCGTGGGCTTACGATTTCACAATTTGGATATCATGCAAAGCTCTAAAAGAGGACACAAGTTTCTTCCTGACTACCATACTTCAGGGAAAGTTGTACAAAGGACAAAAGATTATTACGAAGAGGAGAGGGAGGACATGGAAGGTGTTTTGCCCTTCAGTCTACCAGTTCGTTACTATTATTTCGAGAGTCTTCTTCAGCAGAGAATCGTGAAGATATTGGTCTAGTTGGTGGAAATGGCAGTACTGACGAAGAATAACGAATATTACCTAAAATTATGTAAATACAAAGATTCTGACTGTTGTGTGTATATCAGCAGTAAATAAAATCATGTATCTGTTTATATAACATGTGGTGTAACTTCATTTGGATCGTCACTACTGGTTAAAGTTTATTGAAATTGTTAATTTGACTTAGAAAAAACTAATCTGATAACGTATATGATGGAAAAGTAATACAAAATGTAGTGTAGAATTTTCTGTAACAATCCCAGTGAACCATTAAATATCTATAAACAAGAAAATGGGAGTTACACAACTTAGTCAGTAAGGGGTTTAAATGTAAAAGAAACCTTGAAATTATTACTGTCACGATGAGTGGTGTTCATTTCAACCCTGACGTTCTCAGACCATCTTGCGTCGATTTGAGTGACATTTATCCGAAGAATAGGCGCAATTACAGATTTTTTTAATAAGGAAAATCACAATGTTTATTCAGAAGTACTTTCACCGCATGGGTATTCAGAGTGTAATTCTAAAGGTCGAGACAACTTCCATAATTATTAATTTGCCAGATGCGGTCTTCGATGTTGTGTTGCTATTAACTAAAGACGCAACTGAACCAATAGTATCGGTGGGCTACGTACAATTTCATTGTTTTGCAACTACAGGGCTTATTGGCTACATGTTTGTCAATTTCTAGCGTTTCTTTGAACTACAGGTAGTTGGCCATGGACCGTTCTGGAAGAAAGATGGCTGATCCATCAGCGTTTAGCCATCAAGTGTTATCAGCAGTTAAAGTTACGTAGAGAGGACTTACTTGTCAGTTATTTAGAGATGGCTCTCATGATTATTCAGGAGCAGCTCTGTTGTAATGACAGTGAACAATTGGATGTGGATTTCAATGTCGAGTGTGTAGCATCCCATGAGAAAAGAAGGGCTGAATAAGTAGTAAAATGAGTGAATATAAATCTTCCGAAAGCTGATTGTTCGGCAGTGGGATACATCACAGCGACCACAGCAGGAGCACGTTAAAGAGCAGGAATCGTTAGAATTTCGCTGTTATAAGGTATGTTGACTCCTACATGGCCAAAGACGGCTCCTTTACCTGCATATTTTGCGCTGTCTTTATCTGTCAGCTGCAGATTCGTCGCTGGGAAGCAGTAAAGCTTGGTGACGGTGGACCGCGATTACGTGGACTAGACTGCACCCAAATGATTTGCATAACACAAAAACAGTAATCGGACATCGCAATGACGAAGTTAGATTGAAATGTCGACTTTTAGACAATATGGGTGTGATGGCACGATGGCTCCGTAAAATCGACACGTCACCAAACCAGTCGTTTCCTAAAGTAGTTAAGAGGCTGACAGGAAAAGATTCAGAGTACATAATTAGTAACGTGATTTTAACCAGATCCCTGCAAAATAAAAGTGTAAGTAGACCTGAATATCATCATCATTATTACTAAGTTTGAAGTTAAGAGAGAAACGTGTCCTTACATGGAGATGTACGAAAGACAAAAGGCAATAATTAAAACACTTCAGTGTCTCATTTATTTTTAAAATCATGATAAACGAAATAATAGCGGCGATTAATAGTTACTGTAGATATAGAATAGAATATGATCTCTGATGCAGCGAGATATTTTTATTTATCACAAAATCTAATGTGGGTGACATACATTTCGTCAGTGCTATATTGGCCACTGGTCTGGGCCCTGGAGGCCATCTTGTTTGTGACGTAGACCAACTAATGATTTAGAGCACTGACGGCCACTATTTTTGTCCACGTCACAAACAAGATGCCTTCCAGTGCCCAAGCCAATATCAGTATGGTTCAAATGGCTCTGAGCAATATGGGCGTTAACATCTGAGGTCATCCGTCCCCTAGAACATATAACTACTTACGCCTAACTAACCTAAGAACATCACACACATCCATTTCCGAGGCAGCAATCGAACCTGCGACCACAGCGGTCGCGCGGTATCAGACTGAAGCGCCTGGAACTGCTCGGCCACAGCGGCCGGCCAATATCTGTAGTGGGCCGTATACTGGCATTATGTATACTGGAATCAAGATGCTGAGAAAAGTGCGCTGCTGTTATTTCCTATTCGTCCACTATTTCGCTCTTACTGAAGCGTGCACGAATGTGAAGCTAGAGGTAACTTTATATGGAAGTTAAGTACAAGATGTTACTGATGTCAAGTGACACTGACGGGGTGAAACTGAGCAGTTTTTGGGATCATATGGCGTCTAACGAAGCCACACAGTGGAAGGAGTAAGACAAAAATGTAGTAGCGCAATGTATCAAAGTACTCCGTCAGACGAAAACAGTACTCAGTCCAACATCACACGTATGTTACTGCGAAAAAAAAGTGCGCTAATGGTGTACTGTTTTGCTCGTGCAACTTGCATTTGTTGGCTAGTAGTGAATTCTGTAGTGTCTCATTCATTTCTGTAAATTTTTCTGAGTGAGAGCAGTAAATTCATTTTAACACTTAACCATCATGCAGAAATGTCGTCACGGACCTGGTGACGTGTCGAGAAAGTGCCTCTGTCATTGTAATTGTTAAACATTCTACAAACAGAGATTAAATATTAAGATAACTGTACAGCAGGCTTCGAAAAAAATTTATACGTGTATACAGAATGATATACACGTACACACACATACACGCACAACACACACACACACATACACAAACACACACACAACGATGCATTACATAACTGGCCAGTCGTATCGGTACATAATAACCGTCACGCTCAACGGTTGCTTATGTTGTGGCAATGCCGCGAGTCTTGGCAATTCGTGTCTTTAAATGGTTCATATCGCTCTGAGCACTATGAGACTTAACTTCTGAGGTCATCAGTCCCCTTGAACTTAGAACTAATTAAACCTAACTAACCTAAGGACATCACACATATCCATGCCCGAGGCAGGATTCGAACCTGCGACCGTAGCGGTCGCGCGGTTCCAAACTGTAGCGCCTAGAACCGCTCGTCCACACCGGCCGGCTATATGTAAACACAAGAACACTGAAAAGTTTAAATTATTAACAAGAGTAATACCCTCCAAAATGCAAAGAAGAAATTAATAACAATAATAAAACTTAAGGTACAAAGGAATTCCAGACGTTCGGCGCGAGAGGGCATTGCTTGAAGTCTACGGAGAAAGTTGAAAATTTGTGGCTGGTCGGAATTCGATCCCGCGTCTCTTGCTTAATAAACAGCAACTCTGACCACTAAGACACTCGGACACAGTGGTAATCGCTACTGCACTGACTACTCTAGAATACCTCCCGCCAGACCCAAATTCTCAAATTATCCACATACTAGGGATGTAGTGCCCTTATTACTCGCGGCATTTCGCCGATTCCAGAAGGAGTTCGATCCTGGTGATCATCCGCACTGAATACATCATTGCCGTCTCGTCTTGGTTATAAGTAGGTCAGAAACAACAGCCTCCAGATAAATAAATAACAAAACTATCAATCTTAAGTAATAAAATCTATAAAATGGTTAAGCTACAGAGACCAAAGAGCAGAAATTAGTGAAACCACAAGTATGAACATTAGAAATTTATATCTTTATTAACATCCAGAAACACAGAACAGACCTAAATCAATCCCAGGTCCAAAAGATATCTGCTATGACCAGAAATCAATGGAAAGACAGTGCCTCACACTGTGTAAACATAAGAAACATTACTAAGACTAGGTCGCACTGCCGTTATTTACAGAAGCTGTTGAAAGTTGGTAACGAAACAACACCAGCAAAGATTAGTCTCGTAAGAACAATAGGCATTGTTTGCGAAACGAAAATGTTGAAAACGAATGTTCAGAAACTTTATCACCAATTTTAATTCCTTTGTAATGACAGTCGGTGCATGACACGGACTCAGCGGCAGCATCTGTCCTGCCTCTGTCTGACAGTAGCTGGTGCTCTTGACCTCGGGCTACCACATGTCCAACCAGAATGCAGTCCGGCCGGCGCGTCACCTTCCAGTTGCTGGTATCCAAGCCTCACGGCCCGCGGCGCACGGCAGACGCCGCCCTGTACTTCTGCTGCAGTCCGAGCTCCCAAACAGAGAGCACTTCAATCTGCGTTGGGAGCAATGTAAAAGCATCACTCATGGGGAGATCCAGCACTCTGATGAGACATGATCGCACTGGTTGCTAGCTAACTGGCACAGATAACAGAGGCAACATCTGTCAACACTGGCGCACAGAGCTCGCAGCCTACACTCAATTTGATAGTGTTGTCTAATTCTAGTTCTCTTTGATCAAATAGAATAGGGTATAAAAACGAACTACAATGCCAACTAGTCAGTGATATGTGCTAGAAAGGGGAGACAGGCGATATTTATAATTATCCACATATATAGCAACAGCGAGAATTTCTGCTGATCTGGCGTTTAACTATCTAAAATTTTGACTGTCTCAGAGTTCTGAAATCGTCCATGACAACATGCTCTTAATTTTTGAACTAATCATACCATTAAAGCTGAGTGAGGCAGATTATAAGACGTACGTCGAAATGTCGCTTTGTTTGGTGGTTCATTTCATGAGTTCTACTGCATTGTGCAGAAATAAAATGAGGCACTCGAACCCTCTAACTTATGGGACACAGGTCTGGTCACTTTCAGCATTAGAAAATTTACTGCGTGAGGCAAGACCAGACGGCTATTTGATACGTCTCTCTCTACCTTCTAAGATTGGACGAAAAGGCCATATTCCACTAAGTATGTGCACAACTTTATTTTTTAGTGACATCCCCTCAAACCTTGAACGCCCGAATTGTAGAGGAGTGTTTTGGTGAATTCTTCTGCGGTGTGGTGTCCGCTGTGATTCTCTTTGTAAATGCCGGATATGAAGCAGTAACCATTACAAAATTGTACTAAATAATTTGGCAATGACCGTTTCATCTCTAGGTAAAAATTCCTGATGTATCATGCTATTGTCGTCAAAACAACTGGCCAACGTTTTCTGCATCCTAGTGATTCTTTCTGCAGAAATTGCACTCTCACACAGTGCAGAAATGAAATTATATGTACCGGATACCATCCTAGAGACGAAGACTCGCAGGAAAATTCTGAGTGTATGACAGGTTCTCTGCAGTCTCTAGCATTTTCGCCTTGTTGCTGTCTCCTCGTCGGTCAATTTGTGCTGCAGCGTCTGCGAACAGGCTATTTGTTCGTCGAAAGTTTTATGAAAGATGGCATTAAAATTGTCCTCACTAATCCCCACTTCCTCTCACATGTCCATCGTTATCATTTTCTCAGAATCGATCGCACTCCTTCGATGTTATTTTACTGTAGACCACGGTCTGCTCGTAAGTGCCAGTTTAATTGTTTACTTCCAGTTTTCTGCTTTCAGTTTCTGGTTCATAAAGTTGCAAGCACATCTCACAATATCCGATGCGATTTCTTGCATACATTACGCTAGGCTTCAAACTTCATGGGAATTAGCGAATGAATCTTCTCCAACTTAGTCTTCTGGAAATTAAGTCATGATTCTAGACATGTGTCGAAAGTTACATTGAAGCTGATGTCAAAGCATCTCTTTATCCATTCAGAGGCTCATAAAATGAAATAGATTGTAAAATACTAATCATACAGATTTTCGAGCACGCTTCGCGAGAGTTAGAAATTTGGATTAAGAGAATCGTTAGAGATGATTTGCAAAACACATACATCGTCAATTGTAAATAGACTGCTCTGTTCAAAGAAGATTTGCTAAGCCATGGTAAGAATGGCTCAGAACTGCACAGAACTGTGTGACAAACTCTAGTGCGATGCGTTACATGAAAGACATGCGTATGATGACAAAGACTGCTCTCTAAAACTTCAGAAGCGAACGTATTAGGCGCGTCAAGTGATACCCACCGTCCACTGTATGAAGTAAATTATCAGCTAATGGACCAACGCTGCAATGTAAGTTTTTCTGTAGTTTATAAAATAGGTTCGTTCACATCCCACCATCGGTGGCACTTTATGCTGCACTTCTGTTGTGTGTGGGACTTTTTTTCTTAACCCAGGGAACGCCTGCAGGCAGAAATTAGCCTAATAAGCAAATTAAAAACCTAACACATTATCAGCTGTCTTGAGCTTTTGAGCCTACAGAATGATCGGTAGTGTGAGTTACCTATCATGAAATCCACGTTCCATGAAAGTCTGAGATTTTATGAACTGATTAACTAACATCATACAACACAAATGTACGTAAATGATGCACTGCAGAAGACTGGTTGATCATGAATTAAGTCGGCGACAGTAAAGCAGTACAATTTGCAGTTTTGCTCTAATCTTTGGACGATATGCCTTTTTTTTTAATGTATGGGAACCGTCCGTCACCTGCAAGATTTTCCATCAGCTTACATCCGGTATAGTTACCGTTGAGATAAAATTAAGTAGACACGATCGCGCTTGTACGGCCGTATTCATTCGTGTTTTGCTCCTTCGCGATTGGAATGGGAGGGAGGAGAGGGAGTTGGCAGTCTTATTTCCCGCAGCTTGCTCCACAAACCGTAAAGAACAATAATGATAATTAGAGAATTGCGTGAGTTGATTAAAGGCAGCGAGTGGCGTGTTGTGAATGTGCAGGGGTGGACGTCGGATGTGCTACGGCAGGATGAAATTCCAGGTTAGGGAAATATTTTGTTTGTTGCACCGATCGGAGAAACAGATTAGCTTCAGCGGCGGAATACCGCGAGCGAGATTATCTCGGTTCTTTACCGACAGCCCGCAAATCAGCCGCCGGCCCGGCCCGGTGTTGCTACACCGCTGAAGTGTTGCGCGCCCCGCGGCGGCCGCTCCTTTGTCTCGGGGTCTCGTGGGGCCGCAGTGATTAAAGACGGGTCATTATTTTCGCTCTCCTGGCCTGAAGACGGTAAGCAGATCGAGCACAGATTTAGTTTTCTAACAGCACTTTGGAGATTATGATTTAATACCTCCAGAAAGTAATTTCGCGACTCTTGAATATTAATGCCTCTTTTCAGGAGTCGCCGCCAGAGTTAATCTGGGCCGAGTGAGGCGGCGCGCCAGGGCCGGCCGCGCCCTTATTATCCGCCCCCCGCAAACAGCCGCCCTGGACCACCGGAGGGCGGCCCCCAGCCAGGGAGGGCCCTCCAGGCCAGCGGCCACTCAGCCCGCTCAACGGCACTACTCAGCTGGCCTCGAGCTTCCATTTCAGAGAATTATATCGCTAGGCTTGTATCTGATTTTCTTCCGTAAATTAACGTTTTATCGCAATATTTCGACGCTTCAGTGCCCGTATGGTACGCATCAGGATGTAAAAGTAATCTACAGCCGCTTTAAGTCTCTTGTAGGAAATAACTTTGTAGTGGTCGATATTTTTTCACTTTGGCAAGAAAACCTTGTATACTATTTGCTAATTAGCTGGCTTCCCACGTTAAGTGTTGCACTGCGCGGCAAGTTTTTACTGACAGTTTGTAAATTACTTCTATTTAATGTTTCTACAATGACTTGGAAGAGAGCCATCGAATAAGTAATAGCACACTTCGTTTTCTCGACCAGTTTCGGTTGAAAAACGTGTGGTATTTGTCGAATGACACGGGAAAACATTCCCACTTCAGCTCTGCAGTTTCTTGAATTTACGAGGATATACGTAGCCTCTAACTGATGTCTGTAACAGAGTGTGTATTATCAAGAGAGCTGTTACTGAGTTTCTTTTGGGGGAAACTCAGAGCATCGCCGATATTGATAGCATGGTACTGGAGACTGCCGACGAAGACTTGAAGCAGTGAACTAAAGCACGGTGAGTTGCTGGACAAGCCGTCTGTCATCACTGCATAAGAAACTTCCTGGCAGATTAAAACCGTGTGCCGGACCGTGACTCGAACGCGGGACCTTTGCCTTTCGCAGGCAAGTCTGTACCAACTGAGCTACCCAAGGTACTGGCAGAAGTAAAGATGTGAGGACGGAGCGTCAATCGTGCTTCGGTAGCTCAGTTGGTAGAGGACTTGCCCGCGAAAGGCAAAGGTCGCGAGTTCGAGTCTCGGTCCGGCACACAGTTTTAATCTGCCAGGAAGTTTCATATCAGCGCACACTCCGCTGCAGAGTGAAAATCTCATAATGGGTTATTGCATAAGTACGCGCGAACCTGTCCTACGTTCCGCCAACCACCACCGGCACACAACTATGACTCGTGCGATGTTCGAACGTGCGGACACTCTCATTCGAATTCATGGACGGATGACAAACACATCGCTGCACAAGTGGACTTCTCTGTTCGTACTGCTAACACACTCGTCCCCTCCCCCTGCGGGTCTGGGGTAAGAATAGGCCCGAGGTATTCCTGCCTGTCGTAAGAGGCGACTAAAAGGAGTTTCAACCGTTTCGGCCTTCCATGTGATGGTCCCCCTTGGGGTTTGACCTCCATTTTTCAAAATTCTACAGAAGTACGAGCCTTTTGGGGAAGGACACCTTACGTGGTGTACCACTGGTCCTAAGTGCACTAAGACCTTGGCAATCAGCATTGTACCGGCGTTGTAACCATACCCACTATTCCTCAAATTGGGCCTAAACGCCTGATGGGTTGTACAAGTTACGCCCATAGTGCGTCCCCATCTGCACCAGCGATCATGATGGACTTTCCACGGCACCAGAAATCCAGCACGGTAGCCAGCCCGTTGTGGTGGGGTCGTCATGTACCCTCTAGGTTGTAGCCCCCTGACAACACAGGGATCATACTTCCGATACCTGAGCTGCAACCTCCCCACGTCGGCCAAGGAGTAGATGCCCGTCTCCTTGGGGCATCAGGACTCCCAGCAACGGTCATCCTGCCAGGTGGCCCTTGCTGAGGCTGGGTGGCGCCCGTGGGGAGAGCCCCTGGTCGGATTGGGTGGTATCGGGGCGGACGTTTCGCAGATGAAACGTCAACACGTATCAGGTCGCTCTGCGGCCGAGTCCTTCAAAAGAAAAGGTACCGTTTCTAGTTCTGGTTCTCCTGCCCTTTCCCCCTTGGCCACTCCCTGGGAGGAGGGACAGGCCCGCCGGCTTGGGGCGAAGTACTTCCCCCGCTATTTGGTCTGTTCTCGAACCGATGGGGGGACGTTCGCCACCTCCAAGCCCATGTTCTTTGTTCAGCACATTGAGGACATCTTTGGGGAAATCGAGGCTCTCAGCAAGATGCGTTCAGGGTCCGTTCTTATCAAGACCACCTACGCCACACAGTCGGCGGCGCTCCAGGCGTGTGACCGCCTAGGGGACATCCCAGTGTCCATTGTCCCGCATCTGGCACTAAATAGGATGCAGGGGGTTATTTTTCATCGTGACCTCCTGCTACAATCTGATGAGGAGCTCAGGGCCAACCTGGAGCGCCGAGGCGTGCATTTCGTCTGGCGAGTCCAGCGCGGCCCCAAAGACCGTCGCATCGACACCGGGGCCTTTAACCTCGCCTTCGAGGGGGACGTTCTCCCGGAGAAGGTAAAGGTGATGTGCTACCGGTGCGACGTGCGACCTTACGTCCCGCCTCCTATGTGCTGTTTTTGGTGTTTGCGCTTTGGGCACATGTCGTCACGGTGTGAGGCTGAGCCCCTTTGTGGTGATTGTGGACGTCCTCTTCGTGAGGAACATACATGCACCCCACCACCTCGGTGCATTGATTGTCCTGGCATCCACTCGCCCAGATCCTCAGACTGCCCCGCATATCAGAAGGAGAAGAAGATACAAGAACTCAAAACTTTGGATCGGCTCTATTATTCTGAAGCCAGGAAGAAGTATGACCGCCTCCATCCCGTGCCGTTGACCGCTTTGTTTTCCTCGGTTGTGTCCACTCCTTCTGCGGTATCCTCACCCCTATCCTGTCACCCCTCCGCCTCCTCCGCCCATCAGGGGGCTCTGAATCCGCCTCCCAAATCCCTCCCTTCCAAATCCTCCTCCTCCGTGGCCCCCACCCCCTCTGCCCCAGGGGCCACCCTTCCTCCTCCTCCTCTCCCCTCCTGAGAAGCGATCCTCTTCTCAGGCGTCCATCGGGGAAACGTTCCTGACCCCAGCTTCCGAGGTCCGGCGTTCCAAAACGGACCCCGCGCGTGAGGACCTTCTTTGGGTCCAGCCCACCATCCCTGTGCCTCCTCGGCCTTCCAAGAAGGCCTCCAAGAAGAAGTCTCTATCCCCCTCTCCACCCTAGCGCATTTCGTCTGACGCTCCATCCGTGAGTCGCTGCTCCCGGCCGTCCTCAGTTTCGCCGGGACGCTCTGCTGCCAGGCGCTCAGCTGGCCTCTCGTCGGCAAATGATGCTGCCCCTCCTACACAACCAGGGACAGCGGCCGCAGCTGGCGACGACTCGATGGAACCGGATCCGCCTCCCGCCGGTTGTAGCGTTGTTCCCTCGCAACCTGGCCCTCCGCGGCCGTTGGGGTGACCAGCTCTTCCCCCGTCTCGTTCCCCCAACTTTTTGACTAGCGATGGCCTTGTTACATTGGAACATAAGAGGTATTCGATCTAATCAGGAGGAATTACAACTGCTCCTCCGCCTGCACTGTCCGCTCGTCCTTGGTCTCCAGGAAACCAAGTTGCGCCCGACTGACCGTATTGCCTTTACCCACAACACCTCGGAGCGGTATGACCTCACCACTGTGGACGGTATCCCAGCTCATGGTGGGGTCATGTTGCTCGTTTGGGACGATGTCTATTACCATCCCATCCCATTGACCACCCCACTCCACGCAATAGCTGTCCGTATTACTCTTTCTGCTTTTACTTTTTCAGTTTGTACTATCTACACTCCACCGTCATCTGCTGTTAGTCGGGCTGACATGATGCACCTGATCGTTCAGCTCCCCCCGCCGTTTTTATTGTTTGGCGACTTCAATGCCCATCATCCCCTTTGGGGCTCTCCTGCATCCTGTCACAGAGGCTCACTCTTGGCGGATGTTTTCAACCATCTCAATCTTGTCTGCCTCAATACCGGCGCCCCGACTTTCCTCTCGGACTCTACTCATACCTACTCCCACTTGGACCTCTCGATCTGCTCTACCACTCTTGCCCGTCGGTTCGAGTGGTATGTCCTTTCTGACACCTATTCGAGCGACCACTTCTCCTGTGTCGTTCGTCTCCTGCTTCACACCCCCCTATCCCCACGTACTTCGCGCTGGAACATACCGAAAGCTGACTGGGGACTTTACTCCTCCCTGGCGACCTTTCCGGACCACGATTTTCTCAGTTGTGACAGTCAGGTCGAATACCTCACGGCTGTTATCATCAATGCTGCCGAACGTTCCATTGCTCATACTACCTCTTCATCACGTCGCGTTTCCGTCCCCTGGTGGAACGAGGCTTGTAGGGACGCTATCCGTGCTCGACGACGTGCTTTACGCACCTTTCGCCGCCATCCTACGTTGGCGAATTGTATTGAATACAAACGACTCCTTTAACAGTTTTACTCCCTCTTCCATCGTTTGGGGTGGCCTGCGCCGGCTGTCGGGCATTAAGGCCCACTCCTCGGTACCTGGCCTGACCTCAGGTAATGAGGTCCTTGTTGATCCGGTGGCTGTCTCCAACACCTTTGGCCGCTTTTTCGCTGAGGTTTCAAGCTCCGTCCATTACCACCCTGCCTTCCTTCCCAGGAAAGAGGCAGAAGAGGCTCGGCGACCTTCCTTCCACTCGCTGAATCTGGCAACTTATAATGCCCCCTTTACTATGCGGGAACTTGAACGTGCGCTTGCATTGTCCTGGTCCTCTGGTCCGGGGCCAGATGCCATTATCGTTCAGATGCTGGCACACCTTTCTCCGGCGGGCAAAAGCTTCCTTCTTCGTACCTACAATCGCGTCTGGACCGAAGGTCAGGTCCTCATGCGTTGGCGTGACGCGTCGTTGTTCCTATACCCAAACCTGGGAAGGATAGACACCTTCCTTCTAGTTACCGCCCCATTTCTCTTACAAGCTGTGTCTGTAAGGTGATGGAGCGCATGGTTAATGCTCGGTTAGTCTGGATTCTTGAATCTCGACGGCTACTTACTAATGTCCAACGCGGCTTTCGTCGCCGCCGCTCCGCTGTTGACCACCTTGTGACCTTGTCGACATTCATCATGAACAACTTTTTGCGAAGGCGCCAAACGGTAGCCGTGTTCTTCGACTTGGAGAAGGCTTATGATACCTGTTGGAGAGGAGGTATCCTCCGCACTATGCACAGGTGGGGCCTACGCGGTCGCCTGCCTCTTTTTATTGATTCCTTTCTAACGGATCGAAAGTTTAGGGTACGTGTGGGTTCCGTATTGTCAGACGTCTTCCTCCAGGAGAACGGAGTGCCTCAGGGCTCCGTCTTGAGCGTAGCCCTTTTTGCCATCGCGATCAATCCAATTATGGATTGCATTCCGCCTAATGTCTCAGGCTCTCTCTTTGTCGATGACTTCGCGATCTACTGCAGTGCCCAGAGAACATGCCACCTGGAGCGCTGCCTTCAGCGTTGTCTAGACAGCCTCTACTCATGGAGGATGGCAAATGGCTTCCGGTTCTCTGAAGAGAAGACGGTTTGTATCAACTTTTGGCGATATAAAGCGTTCCTTCAGCCATCCTTACATCTCGGTCCCGTTGTTCTCCCATTCGTGGAAACAACTAAGTTTCTAGGGCTCACATTGGACAGGACACTGTGTTGGTCTCCACATGTCTCTTATTTGGCGGCCCGTTGTACATGTTCCCTTAATGTCCTCAGAGTTCTTAGCGGTTCATCTGGGGGAGCAGATCGCACTGTCCTGCTTCAGTTGTATCGGTCCATTGTCCGATCGAAGCTGGATTATGGGAGCTTCATCTACTCGTCCGCTCGGCCATCCCTCTTAGGCCGGTTCAACTCCATCCACCATCGGGGGATACGTCTTGCAACCAGAGCCTTCTACACTAGTCCTGTCGAGAGTCTTTATGCTGAAGCTGCCGAATTACCATTGACCTACCGGCGCGACGTACTGCTGTGTCAGTATGCCTGCCGGCTGTTGTCTATGCCCGACCACCCCTCTTACCAGTCCTTCTTCGCCGATTCTCTCGACCGTCAGTACGGGTTGTATGTGTCTGCCCTGCTGCCCCCCGGAGTCCGCTTCCGTCGCCTGCTTCGACAATTGGATTTTGCCCTCCCTACCACCTTCAGAGAGGGTGAGAGCCCGACACCACCTTGGCTCCAGGCTCCGGTTCATATTTATCTCGACCTCAGCTCACTCCCGAAGAAGGGTACTCCGGCTGCAGTGTATTGCTCACGGTTTGTCGAACTTCGTGCTCGACTTGCCGGTCACACCTTTATTTACACCGATGGCTCCAAAACTGACGATGGTGTCGGCTGTGCCTTTGTCGTCGGGGCCGCCACTTTTAAATACCGGCTCCTCGACCAATGTTCGAGCTTTACGGCTGAGCATTTTGCTCTCCATCAGGCTGTTCAGTATGCCCGCCGCCACCGCCATTCATCGTATGTACTCTGCTCTGACTCACTCAGTGCTCTTCAGAGCCTTGGAGCCCCCTATCCAGTCCATCCCTTGATTCAACGGATACAGCAGTCCCTCCATTCTTTCGCTGATAATGGTTCTCCTGTCAGCTTTCTGTGGGTTCCCGGACATGTAGGAGTGCCTGGGAATGAGGCTGCGGATGCTGCAGCCAAGGCTGCAGTCCTCCTGCCTCGGCCAGCCTCCCATTGTGTCCCATCATCTGACGTTCGTGGGGATGTATGTAAGAGGCTTGTGTCGTTGTGGTGGGATGCTTGGTCATCCCTCCAAGGAAACAAGCTCCGGGCAGTAAAACCGCTCCCAACTGCTTGGATAACCTCCTCCCGACCATCTCGGCGAGAGGAGGTCCTTCTGACCAGGTTGTGGATTGGGCATTGTCGGTTTAGCCACCGCTACCTGCTCTCCGGTGACCCAGCCCCGCAGTGCCCTTGTGGTCAGGCATTAACAGTGCGCCATGTTTTATTGTCGTGTCCCCGTTTTAGTCAATTTCGTGTTGTCCTGTCCCTGCCATCTACTTTACCAGATGTTTTAGCTGATGACGCTCGAGCAGCTGCTCGTATTCTGCGTTTTATAACTTTGAAGGGCTTGTCCAAAGACATCCAACCTTTTTACTTATTTTATTTGCATCTTTGTCAGGTCCTTCTGGTATCCCCCCCCCCCCCCCCCCCAATCCCCTTGAGTTTTACTAGATTCCATGTGCTCTAACAACAGTGACTGGGCGCTAATGACCTCAGTAGTTGAGCGCCCTTAAACCCCACCAAAAAAGAAAAAAAAAAAAACACTCGTCCACCAGTTGGGGGTACCAAAAAGTGTGCTCCTGCTGGATTCTTTGCCACCAATCAGAAGACCACGAAGAGGAACGAAGGAACATCTGTGCGGAATTGATTGCGTGCTATGAGGCTGATGGTGAGAATTTTTTTTATCAGACATAAGCGATGATACATGGGTTCATCACTTCGAACCGGAAACAAAATGACAGTCACCTCCCCACGGAAAAAAAAATTTCAAAGCCGCACCCTCAGCCAGTGAAGTCATGGCGACGGTCTTCACGGACTCTGAAGGGGTTATTCTGTTTGATGTCCTCCATCACGCTGCAAGTATCAACTCTGAAGTGTTTTGTGATACCCTCAGGAAAGTGAAGAAACGGCTTCAGCGTGTTCGTCGCCACAAATATTCACACGAACTTATCCTTTTCCATGACACCGCAAGGCGTCACACAAGTCTGCGCTCCAGAGAAGAGCCCATAAAACTTCCTTGGACTATTCTTCCTCCTCCACTCTACCACCTGGATCTCGCACTTTCCGACATACATCTATTCGACCCACTGACGTAAGTACTCTGCGGGAAGTAGTACATGGATGATGGGGAGATTACTGATGAAGCAAGACGTTGGCTCCGTCGGCGGCCAGAAGAGTGGTACCATGGCGGGCGTACTGATCCGCCCAGTAACGTGGCGGATATCCGTCGCTTAACGCTATTATGTTGAAAAATAGAGTTTTGTAGACAAAATAGTGGGAAATAATATGGCCTATTGTTATCCTGAATAAAGCCAACCGGCCTCCAGAATAAAAATGTGTTGCTTCACTGTTTTAACAGCCCTCTTACATAACACGATGCAAAATAGGCACCAAAAGAAATACTTAGCTCCTGCTTCATAATTACGTCTTCTGTTTTATACAGTCAATATACATGTTTATTCAACTAGTAATATACTCTCGACACATTTAGCATAGGGATTTTTGTTAATCATCGTGAATCCATTGAAGTCATTACGTGTATAATAATTAGTGCAAGGGACAGAAAGGTGATACAGGAATATCATCGGATCAGTGGATAACAAAAATGGTTCAAATGGCTCTGAGCACTATGGGACTCAACATCAAAGGTCATCAGTCCCCTAGGACTTTGAACTACTTAAACCTAACTAACCTAAGGACATCACACACATCCATGCCCGAGGCAGGATCGAACCTGCGACCGTAGCGGTCGCGCGTCAGTGGATAACAGATTACATGAACACAGACAGCAGTATATTACAAAGAATGTGCAAAAACATTAATAATAATAATAATTATAAAACAAGGAAACAAACCGTGTTTGTTTAGTCTCAAGCTATATTGCAGTCTATACCCTTTACTTTTCAGCGAATAACAGAAAACCTTAGAAGCACCAAAGGCCTTAAGCAGTGTTGCAGTATGTACCCTTTAATTTTCAATTTATACACAGACTAAGTGCTGGAGGCATTGTACAAAACTTGTTCAGGAGTACGAAATGCATTCACCAGTTTTAACAGATAGCCAAATAACTTGAGCGAGCCACAGACAAGATACGAAAAAATCCTGAATAAATTGCAGACGAAACAGCAGCTGGGAGCTAAAAATAAATTTTAACAAGTGTCTTGGTAAATCATAACGGTCTTAGGTCACGAAGATTGAAAAATGTTTTAAAAAATGTGCAAATTTTAAATATTTAGATTCTACGAATATTGTATCCAGTGACGGAATCTGGGACAGATACCGAGACCAAGTTAGAGAGGGGTTAACGAGCGACGAAGCCCCTACAAGGGCTAATATGGAACAATAGTATTAGGTGAAAGATTAGAAAAGAATACTTAACATTACCGTTGAGAATATACGCGTTTGTGGTGTAGAAATATAGTCACTTACGTACGACAGAAGGGATAAGATGAGTGAGGTAAGTGGACTGATTTTGTGAGAAACTTAGATGGCGTTTACATTTGCGCTATCTAGGACTTACGTTGAGCACCAAATTCCTTACATTTACCTTTAAGAAGTACTTTTTAATTAATGTTATGAATTAAACTGATACAAAGAAATTGGTGTCCAAAACTGTATGACACTTATAAAAAAAAAAAAAGATGTTTATACAGCCAAAATGTGATAATGTTGCGTAATCATCATGCATGAGGTACCATTTAGCCGTCTGTTTTGCTTAAAGCTTTCTAGGTGTAATTTCATCAGTTTGGACTTACATGATATGACATTAAGTTGACGAGATACTTAGTATCTACACTATGTGATCAAAAGTATCCGGACAACCACAAAAAATATGTTTCTCATATTAGGTGCATCGTGCTGCCACCTACTGCCAGGTACTCAATATCAGAGACCTCAGTAGTCATTAGACATAGTGAGAGAGCAGAATGGAGGGATCCTCGGAACTCGCGGACTTTGAATGAGGTCAGGTGATTGTTTGTCACTTGTGACATACGTCTGGAAGCGATCAATTTCCACACTCCTAAACATCCCTAGGTCCACTGTTTCCGATGTGATAGTGAGGAAACGTGAAGGGGCTCCTACAGCACAAAGGCGTACAGGTCGACACCGTCTGTTGAGTGACAGATACCACCGCCAGTTGAAGAGGCTCGTAAAGTGTAATTGGCAGACATCTACGCAGACCATCACACAGGAATTCCAAACTGCATCAGCATCCTCTGCAAGTACTATGACAGTTAGGCGGGAGGTGAGAAAACTTGGATTTCATGGTCGAGCGGCTGCTCATAAGCCACACATCACGCCGGTAAATAGCAAACGACGCCTCGCTTGGTGTAAGGAGCGTAAACATTGGACGATTCAACGGTGAAGAAACGTTGTGTGCGGTGACGAATCACGGTACACAATGTAGCCATCAGTCGACGGGGTGTGGGTATAGCGAACACCCGGTAAACGTCATCTGCCAGCGTGTAAATTGCCAACAGTAAAATTCGCAGGTGGAGGTGTTATGGTGTGGTCGTGTTTTCCATGGAGGCGGATTCCACCCCTTGTTGTTCTGCGTGGCACTATCACAGCACAGGCCGACATTGATGTTTTAAGCACCTTCTTGCTTCCCACTGTTGGAGAGGAACTCTGGGATGGCGATTGAGTTTTTCAACACGATCGAGCACCTATTCATAATGCACGGCCTGTGGCGGAGTAGTTACGCGACAATAACACCTCTGTAAAGAGCTGGCTTGCACATAGTCCTGACCAGAATCCTGTGGAACACTTCTGAGATGTTTTTGAACGCAGACCTCGTGCCACGCCTCACCTACCGACATCGATACCTCTCCTCAGTGCAGCACATCGTGAAGAATAGTCTGCCATTCCCCAAGAAACCTTCCAGCACCTGATTGAAGGGATGGCTGCGAGAGTGGAAGCTGTCATCAAGGCTAAGGGTGGGGCGACACCATATTGAATTCCAGCATTATCGATGGAGTGCGCCAGGAACTTGTAAGTTATTTTCAGCCAGGTTTCCGCTTACTTTTGATCACATAGTGTATGTTGATGAGTGTCATTTTGCATCTTGTCATTCATAAGCTTGTTATAAGTTTGGTAACTGTTAAGCTGTATTTGATAGTCATGGTGGTCACTCTGCTACAGCTTTGATCGCATGTTTCTCATAGATATCCATTTTTTGTAGAACCTTTGAAAATGACGTAACCCCGAAACGCGTAAGGAATAATAAAGTAAATAATACACTGTGGTTAAGACAAACAGAATTGTTAAAGCACAACAAATGACCGCGACATCCCATAGTTCATTTGTGCAAAGTATATGAATCCGTTAAACTTCAGTTACACGAAAAATCGCACAAATGTATAGGCTCTCAATTCATTTAAATTCTTGGACATGCATAAATTTGAAGTATGACTTAGTGTTCTGGGTGAGGCGAACCAAAGACTGTGTTTTATTGGCGTAATGCTCGGAATATGTAACAAATCCACCAAAGAGACTCCCTACACTACGCTTGTCCTTCTTCTGCATGAGTACTGCTGTGAGGTACAGGATCCTTTCCGTATAGGATTGACTGAGGACATAGAAAAAGTTCGAAGAAGAGCAACTTGTTTTGAACTATCACGCAATAAGGAAGAGGATGTCAGGAAAATGATACGCGATGTGGGGTGGCAATCATTAAAATGAAGGGGTTTATCTGTGCGAAGGGACATTTTCGTGTTATTTCAATCACAAATATAGCCCTACGAATACCAAAGTAGTCTACTGACGCCACCTACAAAGTCCGTAACGATCATCCTAATCATATCAGAGAAATCGGAGCTCGCACGGAAAGATTTAAGTGTTCATTTTTCCTGCACGCTATTAGAGATTGGAACGCTAGCGAAATAGTGTGAAAGTGGTTCCAGAACCCTCTGCCAGGTACTTAAGTATGAACTGTAGACTAGTGATGTAGATGTAGATGCAGACATTTTACAGCCGAGCATTTTTCATAACATGACAATAAGACTCCATACAATTTTGTACTAAGAAGTTTTTAGAAGTTTATCAGGAAGACCTTTCGTTGTCTGCGGCATTCATAAAATTTTTTGTCTCTCAAAAGCTCTCGAACCTAAGGGCCAACAACTTCACCCTAAATACACTTGTTGTAGCTAGGGTTCACAGTCACAAAAAATCTTTCGAAAGACATCTTTACGCCAGTGACTGTTATAAGTTTCTATTACACTATTGAAATTTCGGCCGCAGGCCATTATCAAGTGATATTATGGCTTTAAGCCATGTCAACGTGTCAGCTTACATTACTTTGACATGGCTTAAAGCCATAATATCACTTGATAATGACCTAAGGACGAAATTGCAGAAGTGTAATAAAAACTTATAACAGTCACTGGCGTAAAGATGGTGTCCTTCAGAAAACGGTATCCTATTTCACATTTGATTCACTCAGTTCTAAGAATTTTTCTGTCATCATCTTAAATGTCTAACCTATGTGATTCATTTATTTACTTGTATTGTTCTGTGTTATATGAAAATCAGTTTAGAAAATAATCTATTAGCTAATTACCGTCAATTTCAAATATAATAATAACTGAAGTAAGGTACTGAACTGATATCACGTGAGCGTTGAATACTGTTTCCATTATTTTGTTTCTTTCTTGTCACATATTACAGTTGTACGCATATTTACGGATGGACAACCTCTGTAAACCAAACAACACAGCTATGTCTCATTTTTGTGGTATTTGTTTCCAGCTCGATGGAAATGATAAAAATTAGTTTCCTGTTTTCACTGTTGCTCGATGTTATCGAGCTACACCACAACAGAGGTTGTTACGTTTACAACCTTGGTTCAAATGGCTCTGAGCACTATGGGACTTAACATCTGAGGTCATCAGTCCCCTAGAACTTAGAACTACTGAAACCTAACTAACCTAAGGACATCACACACATCCATGTCCGAGGCGGGATTCGAACCGGCGACCGTAGCGGTCGCGCGGTTCCAGACTGAAGCGCCTTTAACCGCGTGGCCACACTGGCCGGCGTTTACAACCTACTGCACTTCTCACGTGAATGGGGATAAAAAGCAACGTGTGATTATTTATGTAAAAAGAGCATCGCAGAACCGTAGTAGGTAAGAGTATATCTATCCCAGACGTGAACTCCATACGTACAATGTAAAAAGTGTATCCCTTACGACGGTTTTGTTAGTGTGACACCATACGTGACATTAAAACACGTTTAAGCGAAAATAGACGTGACGTGGTCAACATATTCTAGTATGTAACACAATATGTTGTAAAAATAATAAATTCTATTGTGATATAGGTCTGTAACTAACTACTAAATAATAAAAATTATTGTGTTCTAAAATTCTACAACAAGTGCAGGAATTCCGACGGGTCAGCAGATGTCCATAGTGAAATAGAAATATTCTTTCTATGTCATTAGGCAGCACTACTATGATCATCTGTGTTCCATACTCACACTATCAAAGAACAGGAGTTTTCGGAGTGTCGCATCACTTTTTTGACTGAACTTAAGGCTACCAAATTGAACTCTTCCTCAATGGAAAGAAATGTTAAAATGTGTATGAAGCCTGGGGAATGCCTGACGGTAATGTTTTTAGACCGAAAGTCCCCTCAATATACATGTCAATGAGTGGCGGATGCTGTTTGTTCCCTCGTGACGCTGGTCGCGAGAGTTGCATTAGTTACGTAAAATAGGGACGTCACAACTCGTTTGAGTGACTCTGAAATGCAAGAAGATGAGCAGAAAATTCAAGTTTATTCCAGTGTAAAAAAATTTTGTCCGCAACGTAAATCAATGCACATATATAAGCAGAGAGACACATTGTTATTTGAGAGTGATTAATCAACACAAGTAATCACAAATATGAAGTGTCTAGGGGCACGCATCCGCACTGATTTCAGATGGAGCGGCAAACTAAAACTGGTCACAGAAAGTGTAGTTCCGGAATATTCACCGACAGTTAATTAAATGGAGTTTGGTTTTTGCTCGTTACTCAGTGATTATCAGCAGGCAGGACTAATAAATGAATTAAACTCGATCGAAGAACGACGCGTTTCCTACAGTTTTGTTTAGATAACACGACGATGACATTGGGAGACTTACCCTGTAAGAACGACGTTGTATGCTGTACATGAGCAACGAAGTGAGCCGTTAATGAGGACGCAGGGGGTCCACTGATGAAGTCGGAACATCACAGAAGCTTGGGTGAAGATACAAAAACTATATACCATGTTCAGTTCAACGAAAAATCTTCAAAAGCTGTTTGTTGTCCGTGACGGAGAGATTTCTTGTCAAAATTTTGATAGCATTCGCTACACAAAGAGGTAAATAATAAAATACTTGCTCTTACATGAATTTTGTAAAATGCCCATGGTGATAAAATCAGAGAAATTTGAGACGCACAAAGAAAGAATATCTACTAATACGTAGAGCTGTTTCTGGTCGAATGTTCTAGTTATTCAGTTCAAGAGTTGCCAGATGCCTCAGCATCAATGGTTTAAACAAATTTCAAGTAATATTTCGCATGGTTTGTACGCTGATCGAAAGCTATTTGGCGTTTTAGAAGATAATAGGCACTACTTAATCGCCAGATGAAAGCAATGTCCTCCACGGGTATCTATGGCTGATGGGCTTCGTGAATCTTTGTGAAAGTGACATGTGATCAACTGGATATTGAAATGATATTCACGGACTTAGATTAATACTCGTTTATTTTATGAATATCGCGCTTATGTGACAAACTGAACATGGCGAATGTCTTCATTAAAAGGATATGAAATACAACAAAGTTTCTGTTTCAGTGAAAATTACTGCACGTAATGCTGGGTCCAAAAGGTACTGGGCAAAACTGACGAAAAGAAGCCTTTTTTCCGAAGTTCATCACTGAACACACTGTATATAATTGGGCAGAAATAATTATGTTAACAATAGCATTGAGGGGACGTTATATGCACCAGAAATAATAAATACACCACAAAAGTTAACGAGCAAAATTCACTGTGACAAAGACCTTAAGTCCGATTCGCGAAAGTATTTAAATGAATGAAGGTCATGACTTCGGCTGTGAAAACACTCTAACTTGATCGCAGGGTCTGTGAATTTCACACAACGTTGAACTCGATTAAATTCCTAGTACAGCGCCTCGCTGGCTGCCGCCTCGCTTCTCGAACAATCACCTCTACAGCGCTAGCTGACACCCAATCTTCCTTCGACCGCCCTGCAGTACCGAATGTTCTCTTGTCTTTCTACCAGAACAGAATGTGCAACAGTGTAGTTCATTAGCTCTTCATAATACGTATACATTTTGACACGGTTCTTGTACTTTTGAGTATACCTGTTTGACTATCTGAATGATCTTAAAATGGATCCCAGTTCGATACTAATCATCAAGTAAATAAAGAAAGCAACTTTGGCTGGCTTTTCACTGTAATGATTACGTTAGTCATATATACTGCAGTAGTCATTTATAGACAGACCAAACGTCAAAACATTCAGCATAATATTACAACTAACCGAGGACGAAAAGACAGCAACAGTTAAAGGCAGATGAATGTTCTGACATAATGTACCGACTCTGTAGTAAGAGCGTGCACATCATTATCAGAAATCTCTAAGCTTAGTTTCTATCATTGGGAACTGGCGTCTCTGTTACAGCGACATACATTAATTTGTTTCTACATCTTTCTCCCTATAAAGTTACTATTACCCACCTCCATAGTCGTGGTCGTTAATGCATGTCGGTGCATCGACACTCGACACAGAGGTAGGCCTGTTAGAATCCTGGCGATGCTTGAGATTTTCACTACAAGCAGGACGACAAGAGCTAGTGGTGTAAAGTCATTAATCACCAGTCCTTGCGCCAGTGTCCTGGACTGAATTTCAAATCTTTTCTCAGTCTCTCATGAAGTGTGAGCACGTGATACTGTCGACGGAGATCCGCCCATCATATGAGGATGTTAGGCTCAGCGGTTCTGTTGTGGCAATTCGAAAGTTTTAGATTGTGTACCGGTAAACCGTTTTCACCCTCTATCTTCTCTATCATCATCATCATCATCATCGTACAACAGAAACAATACATGCATGAATTATACTTACCCAGACTTCACAATAGCAAATATGACATACCTAAGACATATCCGCAGGGTAAAGTACCATTTTGTGCGGAGGAAGAACACCCTTTCCGCCACGTGGATGAATCAACCCGTGTTATGTCTCAGTCAATAATGCCATATATTTACATTTTTCTCTTGCCAATATCAATTCGACTGTTTGGGAAAAGTAAGTGTTTGCCAATTTTGTATCTGTCTTAAGCTTTAGCTGTACTTAGAAAATGCACTGAACCATTTAATAAAATTTTCTCAGGCTTCCAACAGTGTCAGGGGGTTAAAATCGTTAAAATTTCACGAGCTTTCCTCGGAGCACCCCACGGTCATTTGGAAGTGGTAAAGGACTGCCGTGCCGCCGTTCTGCAGCAATGCTGCTGGCCGTGGCGTCACTGGTACGCTCTTCATCTTCAAATATGGTAATGTTGTCGTCCCACGTCTGTTGTGCCTTCCTCGACCTCGCGACTGATGTGTCCAAGGCTGTGCTGAACTGCAAACAGCCGTTCTTACTGATGGTGTTTTCCGATTTTTCATTTCAATAGCTTCTTTTATAATGCGTCTCAAGATCCTTTCGTTTTGATAATAATAAGTTTCGTCGAATAGAATTAGGTGTCGACTTTCTAAAGCATGTTCTGTAACGGCTGGCTGTTCTGGATAACCTGGGCGTGAGCACATTTCGTATTGTGTCCGACGTTGCTCCACATTCCGTTCTGTATGGCCGCCATAATACCAGTTGACGTGGTATCTTATACACTCGAGGCGTTCTAAGCTCTAGATTGTCCTTCAGAGGTTTTATAAGCTGCCATATTTTTGCTTGGTGCCTGAATACTGATTGAATGTTGTGTCGCTTCAGGGGAAGGCTACTCTTCATCGACATTGTGCCACAGAAAGGCGAAAACTCAAGTTTTTTCCTATCTTCTTCCATGGTGTTTTCCCTGTGTGTCTCACGAGAAATAGCCTGTGATGTCTGGCTACAACAGCTGCCATTTTCCCCGGAAGACTTTTCGGAGGTGGCTTATTTGTAGTGGCAGATTTTCAGCGTCTGATAAAATTTTAACACAATTGACGAAGGTGGTCTGAACGCCACGATTTTGTGCCTGAGGGTGGTTGTTGAGACCGTGGGAATACCAATCCGTGTGTGTAAGTTTTCCAGTCGATAATGTGGCTGAGGTCCCCATTGGGAACGAGCATGTCGAGGAGGCAAAGCATCATCACAGCCTGAGTTTGAAGCTGGCACTATGGACACAGGACGAAAACATTATCGTAACTGGAGATGAAGAGAGCACGAAGCTACTTTATAGCGAGGTCACAGCTGAAAGCAAGGGGATATTACAGCCGTAATTTTTCCCGAGGGCATGCAGCTTTACTGTATGGTTAAATGATGATGGCGTCCTCTTGGGTAAAATATTCCGGAGGTAAAATAGTCCCCCATTCAGACCTCCGGGCGGGGACTACTCAAGAGGATGTCGTTATCAGGAGAAAGAAAACTGGCGTTCTACGGATCGGAGCGTGGAATGTCAGATCCGTTAATCGAGCAGGTAGGTTAGAAAATTTCAAAAGGGAAATGGATAAGTTGAAGTTAGGTATAGTGGGAGTTAGTGAAGTTCGGTGGCAGGAGGAACAAGACTTTTGGTCAGGTCTATACTGGGTTATAAATACAAAATCAAATAGGGGTAATGCAGGAGTAGGTTTAATAATGAATAAAGAAATAGGAGTGCGGGTAAGCTATTACCAGCAGCATAGTGAACGCATTATTGTGGCCAAGATAGACACAAAGCCCATGCCTACTACAGTAGTACAAGTTTATATGCCAACTAGCTCTGCACATGATGAAGAAATTGATGAAATGTATGATGAGATAAAAGAAATTATTCAGGTAGTGAAGGGAGACGAAAATTTAATATTCATGGGTGACTGGAATTCGAGAGTAGGAAAAGGGAGAGAAGGAAACATAGTGGGTGAATATGGATTGTGGGAGAGAAATGAAAGATGAAGCCGTCTGGTGGAATTTTGCACAGAGCATAAGTTAATCATTGCTAACACCTGGTTCAAGAATCATAAAAGAGGGTTGTGTACGTGGAAGATGCCTGGAGATAATGAAAGGTTTCAGATAGATTATATAATGGTAAGACAGAGATTTAGGAAACAGGTTTTAAATTGTAAGACATTTCCAGGGGCAAAAAAATGGTTCAAATGGCTCTGAGCACTATGGGACTTAACATCTGTGGTCATCAGTCCCCTAGAACTTAGAACTACTTAAACCTAACTAACCTAAGGACATCACACACATCCTTGCCCGAGGCAGGATTCGAACCTGCGACCGTAGCAGTCGCGCGGCTCCGGCCTGAGCGCCTAGAACCGCGAGACCACCGCGGTTTCCAGGGGCAGATGAGGATTCTGACCGCAGTCTATTGGATATGAACTGCAGATTAAAACTGAAGAAACTGCAAAAAGGTGGGAATTTAAGGAGATGGGATCTGGATAAACTGACCAAACCAGAGGTTGTACGGAGTTTCAGGGAGAGCATAAGGGAACAATTGACAGGAATGGGGGAAAGAAATACAGTGGAAGAAGAATGGGTAGCTGTGTGGGATGAAGTAGTGAAGGCAGCAGAGGATCAAGTAGGCAAAAGGAAGAGGGGTACTAGAAATCCTTGGTTAACAGAAGAAATATTGCATTTAATTGATGAAAGATAGACTGGGGGTAAGATAGATAATGCCTACAGGAAAATTAAAGAGACCTTTGGAGAAAAGAGAACCACTTGGATGAATATCAAGAGCTCAGATGGAAACCCAGTTCTAAGCAAAGAAGGGAAAGCAGAAGGTGGAAGGAGTATATAGAGGGTCTATACAAGGACGATGTACTTGAGGACAATATTATGGAAACGGAAGAGGATGTAGATGAAGGTGAGATGGGGGATACGATACTGCGTGAAGAGTTTGACAGAGAACTGAAAGACCTGAGTCGAAACAAGGCCCCGGCAGTAGACAACATTCCATTAGAACTACTGATAGCCTTGGGAGAGCCAATACTGAAAAAACTCTACCATCTGGTGAGCAAGATGTATGAGACAGGCGAAATACCCTCAGACTTCAAGAAGGTTATAATAATTCCAATCCCAAAGAATGCAGGTGTTGACAGATGTGAAAATTACCGAACTATCAGTTTAATAAGTCACAGCTGCAAAATACTAACATGAATTCTTTACAGACGAATGGAAAAACGGGTAGAAGCCGTCCTCGGCGAAGATCACTTTGGATTCCGCAGAAATGTTGGATCACGTGAGGCAATATTGACCCTACGACTTATCTTAGAAAATAGATTAAGGAAA
The DNA here is from genome assembly GCF_021461395.2 of Schistocerca americana. NCBI lineage: Eukaryota > Metazoa > Arthropoda > Insecta > Orthoptera > Acrididae > Schistocerca > Schistocerca americana. The sequence goes on along the minus strand of NC_060123.1, from coordinate 382,006,397 downwards.
GGCAAACCTACATTTCTAGCATTTGTAGTCTTAGAGAAAGCTTTTGACAATGTTGACTGGAATACTCTCTTTCAAATTCTAAAGGTGGCAAGGGTGAAATACAGGGAGTGAAAGGCTATTTGCAAATTGTTCAGAAACCAGATGGCAGTTATAAGAGTCGAGGGACATGAAAGGGCAGCAGTGGTTGGGAAGGGAGTGAGACAGGGGTGTAGCCTCTCCCCGATGTTATTCAATCTGTATATTGAGCAAGCAGTAAAGGAAACAAAAGAAAAATTCGGAGTAGGTATTAAAGTCCATGGAGGAGAAATAAGAACATTGAGGTTCGCCGATGACATTGTAATTCTGTCAGAGACAACAAAGGACTTGGAAGAGCAGTTGAACGTAATGGACGGTGTCTTGAGAGCAGGATATAAGATGAACATCAACAAAAGGAAAAGGAGGATCCTGGATTACAGTCGAATTAAGTCGGGTGATGCTGCGGGAATTAGATTAGGAAATGAGACACTTAAAGTAGTAAAGGAGTTTTGCTATTTGGGGAGCAAAATAACTGATGACGGTCGAAGTAGAGTGGATATAAAATGTAGGCTGGCAACGACAAAGAAAGCGTTTCTGAAGAAGAGAAATTTGTTAACATCGAGTATAGATTTGAGTGTCAGGAGGTTGTTTCTGAAAGTTTTTAGTATGGAGTTTAGCCATGTATGGAAGTAAAACATGGACGATAAATAGTTTGGACAAGAAGAGAATAGAAGGTGTCGAAATGTGGTGCTATAGAAGAATGGTGAAGATTAGATGGGTGAATCACATAACTAATGAGGAGGTATTGAATAGAATTGGGGACAAGAGGAGTTTGTGGCACAACTTGACTAGTAGAAGGGACCGGTTGGTAGGACATGTTCTGAGGCATCAAGGGATCACAAATTTAGCATTGGAGGGCAGTGTGAAAAAGCTGGCATACTATGCTTACTTTCCCGCCCGGTTGGCCGTGCTGTCAAACGCATGGCTTTCCAGGCGAGGAGGAGCACCTGGTCCCCGGCACGAATCCGCCCGCCTGATTTGTGTCGAGGTCCGGTGAGTCAGCCAGTTTGTGGATAGTTTTTAGGTGGTTTTCCATCTGTCTCGGCGAATGTGGGCTGGGTCCCCTTATTTCCCCTCAGTTACACTATGTCGGTGATTGCTGTGGAACCAAGTTCTCCACATACTCGTACACCACCATTACTCTACCACAAAAACATAGGGGTTACACTAGTCTGGTTTGAGACGTTCCTGGGGGGGGGGGGGGGCACCGGGGACTGAACCGCACAATAACCCTGGCTTCGGTGTGGGGCGGCAGAGGGGTGGAGTGGACTGTGATAGTTGTCTGCGGTTGGGGACGACAGCAGCTGCGGCGGGGACAGAGCCTCTCCGTCGTTTCTAAGTCCCCGGTTAACATACAATACAATACATACAGTTCTCCCCTGCTAAGGGCGATACTGATACTAACTACTGCTTCCAATATATTTATTCCTTAATGAAGTTTGTCCTTAAAATATACCACTATTTCAGACTAACAGATCAGTTCGTGAAATCAATACTAGAAACAAGAATAATCTTCACAAAGATTTAAAGTCACTTGTTCTTGGACAAATAAGTGTGAATTATTCAGGAACACACATTTTCAGTAACCTTCCAGCAGCCACAAAAAGCTTAACAACCAATGAAATTCAGTTTAAGAGAAGCTTAAAGGACTTATTAGTGACCAACTCCTACTCCATTAATGAATTTCTCACCAGAACCAAATGATTTTGTGTATATTTAAAGGAAAATCTAACTTCTGCACCATTTCAGTGAGTAATGTGTTCATTGTAAATAAGTATTGTTGTAGTTCTATTATAAGCTTATTACCTTATAATTAAAAAACTTTTTTTTTAAATTCAGTGCATTAAGTCGATCTTAGTTAATGAGGGTTGTGAAATGATCCTTTCATATAGTGTACATTGAAAAAAAAAAGAGACGATCATTCGACTTGAGACCTGTGGGGGGTTGCTTTAGTTGTAAATATTTATCATGTATTATTGTTTTTCTGGCATCCTATACATCCTGGAGGACGTCCTCACTACGAATCAACTGGAATGAAAGCAAATCTAATCAAATGTAATCAGTGGAAAGATAGCGATAAATTCTATACAGGTCAGAGGAGTAGAAGCTTCAGTATTATAAACCACAAACATTTGATATACAGTGGTAACTATCCATTGACTTTCTTTCAACACTTAAAAACTGAACAACACACAGCAGATAATTTAGAACAAGGCATCCAAGTTATACATGTAACATTCAATGGACCTCTAATGAACATTTTGTAAGAAATGCAAACCTATTTACATACAGATAACTACCCACTAGAAAAACTTAATAAGGAAATAGACGTGAAACACAAAGGAATACATTGAGAACATTATTGCCACAAAGGAATACATTGAGAACATTATTGAATTTGTTAAACAAGAAAACGGAAAGGGACACAAAATATTACGAAACAGCCAGAGATTACACCGGAACACCAACTGTAGCATTAGACACGTTTAGCAGAATTACAGAATGATAAACAAAACTGGCTGTAAAATACAATATCGCTGGGACGTCACTCAAATAAGCCGACACACAATTAGGGGAACTCGGGGCGGAACGGGATACTTAATGTTTAACAATTTCTATAAAATAATGGAACATAAGGAAACACTTCTTAAAGTGATAAAAAACACCTTGTACTGTAACCTAATTTACCTTATCTTAAGATCACTTAAAACAATACATTTTGCATCTTTTACAATTTTTCAAATAAAGTCGTGCATATTTCCCGTCCCGCCCCACCCACGGGGCAGAATGGGATAAGGGTATTTTTTGTTAAATTATTGCATAAACGTTGAATCCGAATTACGAATATCGTATTAAACTATGACAAAATGTTGTATAACAGGCAATTCCGACTAAGGAATGTGTAATTTAAACAATTAAAAGTCATTCTTCAAAATAAGAAAATATTTTAATATCATTCTGAAAAATGTACAATGCTTAATAACCACCAAACCACTAACTACCAGCCCTTTCGACAATAGTCACAAATCAGTATTTCCTCCTCATCTTCACTGTCTATGCCAGCACATAAAGTGTGTGCCCATTTGAAACACCTCTGGCATGCGACGCAGCCCTCATTGGAAACGGAGTAGAAGTCCCCACAGTAGAGACAATCAGCATCCTCTCTCTCCGATTCTCTCTTGTACATCATCTTCTTCATTTTATTTTTCTTAAGGTCTTTGATGTCCTCTGTTTTCGTTTATTTATTTTTTTTATTTATTTTTTTTATTTTTTATTTATTTTTTTTGGATATACAGTTTGACGTCTCTGTCCTGACATTGTTTGTATTTGTGCACCCTCTTCCTTTCTGTAGGCCTACTTTACGTGCGACAGCATTCTGCAGTTCCTTCTTATAAGGAGAATCTGTTAATACGACGGTTTTTCCTTTTCGTCTTGTAGTCCGCCGAGTATTTTGACAGACTAGTGGGGTGGGGATGACAGCCTCGGGCGATATCTGGAAAGCTGAGTTGTTCGGCGAACATAGCTGGTTGGGAGAGTCTGGCATCCATGAACATCCAGGCTGGGTTTGCTTTCTACTTGCATCAAAATATGACAGGGCAGAACGGGACACTATCCCATTCCGCCCCGTCCCGTTCCGCCCCAAGAGCACTTTTTAGGTTAACAACTTTTATGGAGTGTAATAATTGACGTATTTAAATGCGTTAAATGACTAAAGTATAACAAACGCCATGCACTTTAAGGGAATGTGTCATTTTAGTTTATACAATTAACAGCTTACCTGGAATTGAAATTCAAAAAACTTTAGAACAACGCAAGCTGTCACGTGGCGGACAACAATTCACCTAGATTTCGCACTTCAAACTACGTCAGAGTGGCTGTCCTCACTTCCCTTCCATTCGGAGAAATAGTTACATGCCCATACAACAGGTTGCAACACTGTCCAGTCTAGAAAAGAGCAATTTTCCATTGTGCCCGCTATCCCGTTTTGCCCCGAGTTCCCTTGTTAGACTAAAAGTAAAGGAAGACAGACTGAAAAATGTATCAGATAACATGTAGCATTTTGAGTAACCAACCGTTATTGTTCCAAGAAGACTAATGCAGGGTAATTAAAATAAAGAGACAGCGACAGAACCACGAGAACGTATGTATATCAAACACGCCTGACGCATTAACAAATTTTATAATAATGTTTTCTAGTTAGTATTTGCCTATAATATTAGAAATGTGGTACCAGAGTTCTTACGATGTCTGTTTGCCGAATTATGTCCACTGTAACATACACACACACTACACACACAGTCTTCAGGCCACGTGTGGCCTACCGGGACCATCCGACCACCGTGTCATCCTCAGTGGAGGATGCCGATAGGAGGGGCGTGGGGTCAGCACACCGCTCTCTTTTTATTTATTTTATTTATTTATTTATTTATTGTTCCGTGGGACCAAATTAAGGAGAAGTCTCCATGATCATGGAACGAGTCAATACATAGAATTATAACACGATAGTAGAAACAGATAAAATGAAATATAAAAAACATATTCAGGCGATAAGTGAAATGATAATTAGAAGGACACCCTAGCTGCAAACAGGCGTTGATGTACTTCATTGGGGACATGTTGAAAATCTGTTCCACGACTGGGACTTGAACCCGGAATCTCCTGCTTACATGGCAGACGCTCTATCCATCTGAGCCACCGCGGGCACAGAGGATATTGCGTCTGCAGCGACTTATCCACATTCCCAACATGTCCACACTACTACTATCGTGGTGCGCCTAATAGATGTTTGCCCATCATACTCATTACTCGTGGCAGATTAATCTTCCAAGTCCCGTACGAGTTCGGGCATAGCGTGTGCGTTCGCACAAGAAGGTCAATGGCCGGGAAGCTATATTTTAACTATATATGACGGTAGTATCTGTTCCCGAAAGAACAGTTACCGTGGATGACCATGCAGCTTTCCTAGAAATGAAATGATAATTAAATGGACACCCTAGCTGCAAACAAGCGTTGATGTACTTCACTGGGGACATGTTGAAAATGTGTGCCCCGACCGGGATTCACGGGGAGCGTGCAGGGGATAAGTCGCTGCAGACGCACTATCCTCTGTACCCGCGGTGGCTCAGATGAATAGAGCGTCTAACATGTAAGCAGGATATCCCGGGTTCGAGTACCGGTCGGGGACCACATTTTCAACATGTCCCCAATGAAGTACATCAACGCCTGTTTGCAGTTAGGGTCTCCACTTACTTATTATTTCATTTCTAGCAAAGCTGCATGGTCATCCACGGTAACTGTACTTTCGGAAACAGATACTACCGTCATATACAGGCGATGAGTCTTAAGTTCAAATAATGAAAATCAACACTGGAATTTGCTTAATTTTTTAGCTCTTCCAGGAGCTCCTCGACAGAAAAGAAGAGTGAGCCATGAGGAAACACTTCAGTTAAGACTTAAAAGAGTTTGGGCTACTGCTAAGATTTTTGAGTTCTTGTGGTAGCTTATTGAAAATGGATGCAGCAGAATACTGCACTCGTTTCTGCACAAGAGTCAAGGAAGTGCATTCTACATGCAGATTTGATTTCTGCCTAGTATTAAAGGAGTGAAAGCTGCTAACTCTTGAGAATAGGCTAATATTGCTAACAACAAACGACATTAAAGGAAATATATACTGTAAGGGCAATGTCAGAATTCCCAGACTATTGAATAGGGGTCGACAAGAGGTTCTCGAACTTACACCTCATATAGCTCGAACAGCCCGTTTTTGAGCCAAAAATATCCTTTTTGAATCAGAAGAATTACCCCAAAAAATAATACCATACGACATAAGTGTATGAAAATACGCGAAGTAGACTACTTTTCGTGTTGAACTGTCACTTATTTCAGATACTGTTCTAATGGTAAAGAAAGCAAGTTTGGTTCTTTGGTGTGACGTCATAAGCGAGTGACTGCGTGTGAGATCGCTCTCTAAGTTTTTCATATATTTTTAGGTTTCAGATACTTATTTTAACGGGTTTTGTGATAATATTCACTATATAAGTGACGTATTAGTGCTTCCTTCATTCACCTCTACCTTGCTTGTGTTGTGACCTGATACTTGTGAGTGTTTCGTATCGAGCAACTTAACCTCTTGCCTGTGTTTACATTCCACGCTGACCAGTTGCAGCTGTAGCGGCGCATAGAAAGCTAAGTACTAATTAACTGTTTGTGTATAGTGGTTTAATTAGGTACTTTAGTAGTATTCAACCGGTGTTCTTGGTGTTTTCTGGTGAAATAATTTCAGAAGAACTTTTTGGGAACTGTTTTCAGCTTCGTTACTGTGTCATTAGACGTTTGGTTCTCTTTCTGTATTAGTCTTTTGTTATATTCATATTTGTTGTTTATTAATACTATTAATAATAGTAGTTACTTCCCTTGTACAGTAAGTTTGTGATTATTGTAGTCAGGTTTTTAACATCTTCTTATTGTAGTAGCGGAACTTAGACAAAGTAAAATTTTACCATGAGTGAGAAGTGTGGGCTTTGCCGTTGGTTCGTGAGTAGTGGATTGCGGTCTGAGACTTGTTCGAAGTATTTTCACTGGGGGGAATGCAGTGGGGAAGCCAGTGGGCATTCTGGTGAGATTCTCTCCTGCAACTGCAGGTTATGTAGCAAGAGTAAGTTGATAGAGGAGCAGGAGCGTAAGATCTGTGCCCTTCAGCTGCAGCTGAAAAACGCACAGGAGGAGCTAGATAGGATAAGGAGGGAGAAGGGGGTTGGGGAATGGGAATTGGCTGTTGGCAAGATATCTGCTAGGAGAAGAAGATTTTCAGATAGTTTTACTATTGGTGTTTAGAATAGATATGACCAACTGTCAGAGTCTAGTGGAGAGGAATCTCTAGTAGCTGTATATGTAGGAAGTATGCAGCAGACCTCAGCAGTTACAGTGGCTAGGACAGTTGCAAAGTCGAAGAGGAAGAAGAAGGTTCTGCTCTTAGGTAGTTCTCATGGCAGAGGTGTAGGCCAGCAGTTGCAGGAAGTGCTAGCGAGTGAGTACCAGGTCACCAGCATTGTGAAGCCTAATGCAGGGTTGGCTCAGGTGACCGTTAACATAGGAGGGTTATGTAGGGATTTTACTAAAGAAGATCGGGTAGTGATTGTAGGTGGGGCTGGTAATAGTATTGATAGGGATGGGGAGTATAAAATAGATGGTGACCTGGAAAAGATAGCCACTCAGACTGGCAACACGAATGTGCATTTCGTGGAACTGTTTCAGCGTCACGATCGGCCTCATCTTAATACAGCCGTCAGCCGCAATAACATGAGACTTGTGGGTGCGCTGTTGACAGAAAGCATGGGTCACATTCCAGTGGTGTCCGTGGAGTCTATCAGCAGGACGGGTTTCACTAGACATGGCCTGCACCTCAACAGGTATGGGAAGGGGTGGTTGGCAAAGATAATAGGTGACAGCATAGGTGGGGTTGGTGGGATCACTCATGGGAAAATTCCTGCAGTAGTGGGTGTTAGAGCTGCACCTTTTTTAGATTGAAGTCAGCTGATAGGTATTCCTGCTTAAGGAAAGTCTCTCTAACAAGGGAATCACTTTTGACAAAGCTTAGGTATCTGAGTAATGAGGGAATTAGTATATTTCATCAAAATATACAAGGTATTAGAGATAAAGTTAGTGAACTGCTTATAGATGTTGACTCTGAAATTATAGGTATATCTGAACACTTCTTAAATAAGGAGATAATACAGAGGCTTCCTTTACCAGGATACAGGTTGGCTGGCAGCTTTTCGAGGAGCTCTTTGCGGTGTGGGGGGAGTAGCCTTGTATGTGAAAAACGGCATCCCATTTGAGTCATTTGATGTTTTTAAGTACTGCACTGAAAAGGTGTTTGAATGTTGTGCAGGTGTGGTTAAATTTAACGGAGCTTAACTTCTAACTGTTGTTATTCATAGATCCCCAGACTCCGATTTCACAACATTTTTGCTAAAGCTAGAGGAGATTCTTGGTTGACTTTATAGGAAATACCAAAAGTTAGTTATATGTGGTGACTTCAACATTAATTGTATAAGTGACTGTGCAAGGAAGAGGATGCTGGTAGACCTCTTTAATTCATATAATCTTATGCAAACCGTATTTTTTCCAACGAGAGTGCAAGGTAACAGTAGAACAACCATAGATAACATTTTTGTTCATTCCTCATTACTAGAAGGGCCTTTGTAAACCTTATGAAGGAACAAGAGTGGCAAGATATTTATAGCGCTGATACAGTAGACGATAAATATAATGCTTTTCTCAAGACTTTTCTCATGCTCTTTGAAAGTTGCTTTCCGTTAGAACGCTTAAAACTGGTACTAGCACGAACAGGCAGCCTGGGTGGCTCACTAGAGGGATAAGAATATCTTGTAGAACAAAGTGTAAATTACATCAAGACGTTAGAAACAGTCAAAATCTAAATGCAGCAGCCCATTGCAAACAGTATTGTAAGGTGCTTAAAAATGTTATCAGGAAGGCAAAAAGTATGTGGTATGCAGATAGAATAGCTAAGTTTCCGGATAAAATTAAAACCATATGGTCAGTCGTAAAGGAAGTTTCTGGTCTGCAGAGTCAGGTCGAGGATATAGAATCAGTGGGTAGTGGGAATGTCCGCTTTACTGATAAGTCGCATATATGTACAGTATTTAATAATCACTTTCTGAATATAGCAGGTGAACTAAATAGAAACCTAGTCCCAACAGGGAATCATATAGCGCTCTTAGAAAAAAGTGTACCTAGACTGTTACCTGAAATGCTCCTCCATGATACTGAAAAGAGGGAGATTGAGTTAATAATTAAATCGCTAAAGACCAAGAACTCTCATGGATATGACGGGGTATCTAGCAGAATACTGAAGTATTGTTCTATGTATGTTAGCCCAGTTCTCAGCCTTATCTGTAACTTTTCCTTTAGGAGTGGTCGGTTTCCTGACCGATTAAAGTACTCGGTAGTGAAGCCTCTTTATAAAAAGGGAGACAGGGATTATGTTGACAAATTTAGACCTATTTCTATGCCATCGGTGTTTGCTAAAGTTATCGAGAAGGTTGTATATACAAGGTTACTGGAGCATTTAAATTCACATAATTTGTTGTCAAATGTTCAGTTTGGTTTTAGAAATGGTTTAACAACTGAAAATGCTATATTCTCTTTTCTATGTGAGGTTTTGGACTGATTAAATAAAAGGTTGCGAACGCTAGGTGTTTTCTTTGATTTAACGAAGGCTTTTGACTGTGTTTACCACAAAATATTACTGCAGAAGTTGGACCATTATGGAGTAAGGGGAGTAGCTTACAATTGGTTCGCCTCTTACTTTAAGAACAGAAAGCAGAGTGTAATTCTCCGCAATATTGAGAGTGGTAGTGATGTTCAGTCCCAATGGGGCACTGTTAAGTGGGGCATTCCCCAAGGGTCGGTGCTGGGGCCACTGCTGTTTCTTATTTATATAAATGATATGCCTTCTAGTATTACAGGTGATTCAAAAATATTTCTGTTTGCTGATGACACCAGCTTGATAGTGATGGATCTTGTGTGTAATATTGAAACACTAACAAATAATGTAGTTCATGAAATAAGTTCGTGGCTTGTGGAAAATAATGTGATGCTAAATCACAGTAAGACTCAGTTTTTACAGTTTCTAACTCACAATTCAACAAGAACCGATATTTTGATCAGACAGATTAGGCATATTAGAAGCGAGACAGAACAGTTCAAGTTCCTAGGCGTTCGTATAGATAGTAAGCTGTTGTGGAAAACCCATGTCCAGGATCTTCTTCAGAAGCTAAATGCTGCTTTATTTACCATTAGAACAGTATCTGAAATAAGTGACAGTTCAACACGAAAAGTAGTCTACTTCGCATATTTTCATACCCTTATCTCGTATGGTATTATTTTTTGGGGTAATTCTTCTGATTCAAAAAGGGTATTTTTGGCTCAAAAACAGGCTGTTCGAGCTATATGTGGTGTAAGTTCGAGAACCTCTGGTCGACCCTTATTAAAAAATCTGGGAAATCTGACATTGCCCTCACAGTACAAATTTTCTTTAATGTCGTCTGTTGTTTGCAATATTAGCCTATTCTCTAGAGTTAGCAGCTTTCACTCAGTTAATACTAGGCAGAAATCAAATCTGCATGTAGAATGCACTTCCTTGACTCTTGTTCAGACAGGAGTGCATTGTTCTGCTGCATCCATTTTCAATAAGCTACCACAAGAACTCAAAAATCTTAGCAGTAGCCGAAAACTCTTTTAAGTCTTAACTGAAGAGTTTCCTCATGGCCCACGTATTCTATTCTGTCGAGGAGCTCCTGGAAGAGCTAAAAAATTAAGCAAATTCCAGTGTTACATTGTTGACTTTCTTCATTTAAACTTACGACTTGTCACCTGAATATGTTTTTTTTATGTTTCATTTTATCTGTTTCTAATATCGTGTCATAATTTCACGTATTGACTCGTTCCATGACCATGGAGACTTCTCCTTAATTTCGTCCCACGGAACAATAAATAAATAAATAAAGAATAAATAAATTTAGTTTCTGAACAAGATCCTGGACGTCGGCTTTCCACAGCAGCTTACGATCTATCCGAACGCCTAGGAACTTGAACTGGTCCGTCTCGCTTATAATATGCCCATTCTGTCTGATCAAAATATCTGTTCTTGTTGAATTGTGAGTTAGAAACTGTAAAAACTGAGCCTTACTGTGATTTAGCATCAAATTATTTTCCACAAGCCACGTACTTATTTCATGAACTACATTATTTGATACTGTTTCAATATTACACACAAGATCCTTCACCACCAAGCTGGTGTCATCAGCAAACAGAAATATTTTTGAATCACCTGTAATACTAGAAAGCATATCATTTATATAAATAAGAAACAGCAGTGGCCACAGCGCCGACCCTTGGCGAGCGCCCCACTGAACAGTGCCCCATTGGGACTGAACATCACTACCACACTCAATAATTCGGAAAATTACCTTCTGCTTCCTGTTCTTAAACAAAGAGGCGAACCAATTGTAAGCTACTCCCCTTACTCCATAATGGTCCAACATCTGCAGTAATATTTTGTGGTCAACATAGTCAAAAGCCTACGTTAAATCAAAGAAAACACCTAGCGTTCGAAACCTTTTATTTAGTCCGTCCAAAACGTCACAGAGAAAAGAAAACATAGCTTTTTCAGTTGTTAAACCAATTCTAAAACCAAACTGTACGTTTGACAGCAAATTACGTGAATTTAAATGTTCCAGTAACGTTCTATATACAACCTTCTCGATAACTTTAGCAAACACCGATGGCATAGATATAGGTCTAAAATTGTCAACATTATCCCTGTCTCCCTTTTTATAAAGTGGCTTCACTACCGATTACTTTAATCGGTCAGAAAACCGACCACTCCTAAAGGAAAAGTTACAGATACGGCTAAGTACTGGGCTAACAACATAGAACAATGCTTAGGAATTCTGCTAGATACCCCGTCATATCCATGAGAGTTCTTGGTCTTTAGTGATTTAATTATTAACTCAATCTTCCTCTTGTCAGTATCATGGAGGAGCATTTAGGTAACAGTTTAGGTACACTTTTTTCTGAGAGCGCTATATGATTCCCTGTTGGGTCTAGGTTACTATTTAGTTCACCTGCTATATTTAGAAAGTGATTATTAAATACTGTACATATACGTGACTTATCAGTAACACGGACATTCCCACTACGCATTGATTCTATATCCTCGACTTGTCTTTGTAGACGAGCCACTTCCATTACGACTGGCCATATGGTTTTAATTTTATCCGGAGACTTAGCTATTCTATCTGCATACCATATACTTTTTGCCTTTCTAATAACATTTTTAAGCACCGTACATTACTGTTTGTAATGGGTTGCTGCATTTAGATTTTGCCTGTTTCTAACGATTTGATATAATTGCCACTTTCTTCTACAAGATATTCTTATCCCTCTAGTCAGCCACCAAGGCTGCCTGTTTGTGCTAGTACCCTGTTTTGAACGTTCTAACGGGAAGCAACTTTCAAAGAGCACGAGAAAAGTCTTGAGAAAAGCATTATATTTAAAATCCACTGAATCAGCGCTATAAACATCTTGCCACTCTTATTCCTAAATAGGGTTTGCAGAGGTCTCTACAGCTACTGGATCAGCTTACCTAAACAGTTGATAACTATATTTAACAAGAGTTGCAGCACAAAAATCTTTTAGAGTTAAAATTTGTGCATCATGATCTAAAAGGCCATTCACCTTTTTGCTAGCAGAATGCCTTTCTAGTAATGAGGAATGAACAAAAATATTGTCTATGGTTGTTCTACTGATCCCTTGCACTCTCGTTGGAAAAAATACGGTTTGCATAAGATTATATGAATTAAGGAATGTAAACGCCGGTAAGAGGTTAAGTTGCTCGATACGAAACACTCACAAATATCAGGTCAGAACCAAAGAAAGGCAGAGGTGAATGAAGAAACCATTAATAAGTCACTTATATAGCAAATAAAATCACAAGAACCGTTAAAATATGTATCTGAAAATTAAAAATATATAAAAACTTAGATAGCAATCTCACACGCAGTCTCTCGCTTATGACGTCACACCAAAGACTCTTGGTCGTTATGATGGTTTACTTGATTGAAGCCGCTACTGTTCGGTCGATTAGCTCCTGAATTGGCATCACGAGGCTGAGTGCACCCCGAAAAAAGGCAACAGCGCATGGTGGCCTGGGTGGTCACCCATAGAAGTGCCGACCACGCCCGACATCCCTTAACTTCGGTGATTTCACGGGAACCGGTGCAACAAATGCGGCAAGGCCGTAGCGCAGCAGACTTACTACAGAACAGCAAATGCTTATGTTGTGAATCAGGTGGAGCCTCCGAGTCACACAGCACCATACCATCTGAAAGTCATCAGCTGTGAGTGGTTGTTGTCTGTACTCAGGCATCCTTACTGATCACAACAGCGGACAGACTACCTTCTGGGTGAAGTAGTGTCTGGCCACAGAGAGCTGAGTTTGTGGTTTAACCGTCACTAAGTTAATACGAATGGTTTCTTTGAAAATCTAATGGTCAGTTCTCTTTCCCAAACTACTCTGATTCAAACCGTGCTAAAATTTTCCTAACTAATTTGACTAAAGAAGTTTCAAACATGTGCAAAGTCAGTATGTTGTTGTTGTGGTCTTCAGTCCTGAGACTCGTTTGATGCAGCTCTCCATGCTACTCTATCCTGTGCAAGCCTCTTCATCTGCCAGTACCTACTGCAACCTACATCCTTCTGAATCTGCTTAGTGTATTCATCTCTTGGTCTCCCACTACGACTTTTACCCTCCACGCTGCCCTCCAATACTAAATTGGTGATCACTTGATGCCTCAGAACATGTCCTACCAACCGATCCCTTCTTCTGGTCAAGTTGTGCCACAAACGTCTCCCCAATCCTATTCAATACTTCCTCATTAGTTATGTGATCTACCCATCTAATCTTCAGCATTCTTCTGTAGCACCACATTTCGAAAGCTTCTATTCTCTTCTTGTCCAAACTATTTATCGTCCATGTTTCACTTCCATACATGGCTACACTCCATACAAATACTTTCAGAAATGACTTCCTGACACTTAAATCTATACTGGATGTTAACAAATTTCTCTTCTTCAGAAACGCTTTCCTTGCCATCGCCAGTCTACATTTTATATCCTCTCTACTTCGACCATCATCAGTTATTTTGCTCCCCAAATAGCAAAACTCCTTTACTACTTTAAGTGTCTCATTTCCTAATCTAATTCCCTCAGCATCACCCGACTTAATTAGACTACATTCCATTATCCTCGTTTTGCTTTTGTTGATGTTCATCTTATATCCTCCTTTCAAGACACTGTCAATTCCATTCAACTGATCTTCCAAGTCCTTTGCTGTCTCTGACAGAATTACAATGTCATCGGCGAACCTTAAGGTTTTTATTTCTTCTCCATGGATTTTAATACCTACTCCGAATTTTTCTTTTGTTTCCTTTACTGCTTGCTCCATATGCAGATTGAATAACATCGTGGAGAGGCTACAACCCTGTCTTACTCCCTTCCCAACCACTGCTTCCCTTTCATGTCCCAGGACTCTTATAACTGCCTTCTGGTTTCTGTACAAATTGTAAATAGCCTTTCGCTCCCTATATTTTACTCCTGCCACCTTTAGAATTTGAAAGAGAGTATTCCAGGCAACATTGTCAAAAGCTTTCTCTAAGTCTACAAATGCTAGAAACGTAGGTTTGCCTTTCCTTAATCTTTCTTCTAAGATAAGTCGTAAGGTCAGTATTGCTTCACGTGCTCCAGTGTTTCTACGGAATCCAAACTGATCTTCCCCGAGGTCGGCTTCTACTAGTTTTTCCATTCGTCTGTAAAGAATTCGTGTTAGTCAGTAAGTGGATCTAAATCATCTGTTCAGTCGCCCAGTGACCATACTGGTACCGGAAATGAAAATGAGTGAGAGAAGGCTCAAACAGTCAATTCGGTCTTCCTGAATTCATTTAGCGAGGAAAGTCATAATACAGTCGCTAGTTTCGATCGTCGCACCAACGTCGAAATATCAGATATCGAGGCAAGTGACAGCGGAACAAAAACGCAATTATAATGGCTTAATACTGGAAAGGCTTCCGGAACCGGATACGAAATATTGTGAGATTGTAGTAGAGGTGTACCCCTTCCGACCTCTATGCCTCTGTCTCCGCCGCAACCAATAAAGCAGCTCAACTTGCCGCACAACAGTACATCTGTACTAAAGCGCAACAGACCAGCTTGTGTTCCTGTAAGCCTGGCAAAATTCATGGCTGTCGTTCAACCTGCTGGACCTCACAGAATGTTGCGCTATCAATCCAACGTGACTACAGAATGTGTATGTCTGCATAGATAATTTCGCTGTAAGTAATTCAACATAACAATGAGAACAGCGACATAAACCAAACCGAACTTGAAGGAGACTGACGAGAAATTAAAAAAAGGGGAAAACGTACCAGTCCCCGAAATAGATCCCAAGACGAGGAGGGGAGAAGCTCTAGTGCAGTTATGAGTCAGCTTTAAATAAATCAGTAGATGTTTCGTATTGCAAATTGTATCAAAGTTACCAAAAACCTCGAGTACGTTACAATATATTCGTAAATTTGACGAGTAGTTTCCTCACTTCATAACTATTTGGACTGACAACGGCCGGGAGAGTGGTGTGCTCCCCACATGCTCCCAGATATCAGCATCCGATGACACCCAGCAGCTGAGGATGACACGTCACCCGGTCGGTACCGTTGGGCCTTCATGGCTTTCTAAATCTAGGGCAAACATTGACTGAAATAGGAAAAATATGTGGCTCAGTGAATACCGAAAATCATATGTTGGTGGTATGTAACGTAGTGCGAAGAAAGCGTAATATGAAGGAAAAGCTACTTTCAGACATGTAGTTTATAGAGAAACGAAATTCGAAAAACGAAGTTTTTGCTGTCTGCAATTGATTTGGGGAGTACAGAAAGAACTATCGTGGCTACTTATAATGAATTTACCGAACCCGCAGTACACTTCATTGAAAAAGTAAATATAACTGTATAGCTGGGGCCATATTTGGCTGAAGCACCTGAGGTTACGGAAAGTATACTTCGAATATATTACTTCAGTTTTCATTGCAGTATAATAAACATCTTCAAGTTATTAGGTGCAACGTTTGCAACAGAAAACATGTATTAGATGTGACGTGATGATCCACCATTTTCGGGCCTCCAATGATCCAAAATGAAAATATATTTCATTCTGACAAACAGAAACTTTTCATCAACCTCCGAATCCTAGTCATAACACTACAAAGAAAGCGCTTAGACTAAACGGCCAAGTAGCGTAACACTGCGGAATGACGGGCCGACAGGCAAGCAAGACACATTTAGTCTCTTTTGATTGGGCATAGCTTGGCTTGGATGGGAATAAAACAGCCTGCCCGTTCTGCTGCTAACGTGCGGCGGCAGCTAGCCCACCTGGCTAACAGGCAAGCATCCCCAGGTTAAAATTCTGATATGTACAACACTGGGCTCTGCATAGTTGCGCGAAAGAACTAGCAGCAGTTTATCCATCAACAGCGGAAACAAGCGGCGGACGTCTTGCTCTTACAGTTGAGGAGCGTGGTACTCAGCAGACCATCTAGAGTGGAAGCACTCTTGCCAGAAGTGCAACTCTGACAACGCCTGACTCGGTAAACAAATCGTTAAATGAACTGAAGTTTGTATTTTTCTTTTTTGCGTGGTGCAGTAAGTTTCATGCCTTGTATATGCCATCACGTTTATGCAAGTAATGATAAATGCAACCAGCGCTGGTCAGAAGCCGCTTCCGCGGATTGAGGAGCCTCATCGGCCCCGGATCGAATCTGTCCGCGTGATTAACGATGAGGGCCGGCATTCCAGCCAGCCTGGATGAGCTTTGTAGGCAGTTGGTGAATGCCAGAGCCTGGTAACCACATCGCGCCTCCGTTACACAATTTGAAAACGTTCACACACTTTCACATGGGATAATGCTACACGCAGACACATGTGGTACACAAATAACGTCTCGAGAGGAAGGGGTGGCCAATAGAAGGCTGCCAATAACTGTGTGTCCTATCCAGATGAACGTGCTGACCCAGTCATGACACAGAGTGTCGCCTAGGCAGCTCACCAGGCGTGAACACGTGTTACTATGAGTGTGTGAGTAAACATTATGATCGTATGTCGGAAAGGCGGTATGATTGTAAAAATCAGTGCAAATAAAATAATTAAACAACAGACACACTAGTCAGACTGTCACAGTATCGTATTACTGAAGTAAGTGCCGTCTCTCTTCCGCATGTTTGTTTCAGTATTTGCAATATTCTCTTAGCGAAGATAACAATTTCGTTAAGACAGTTTCTTCAAGTTTTCGTCTGCTATGATCCAAACACACTATACAACAAGCAAATATCTGTTCCTACTCGCGCGCACCTGTACAAAAAACCCTGCGAAATGTTACTTGTACATGAAGCTTTCACTTGCCCCGAAAACGTCCATCAGCGTCGTAACTGACGACAGAGATGATTGTGACAAAGGCCGGTCACGCATGACGACAAACCAAGTGATTCCCCAAATTGTTTGTGTGTCATTTACTTTCAACAGCAAAGAGCATCATTTGTTTGCAAACTCGACGTACGTTTCTTGTTATAGCATAGAAATAAGCTAAAATCTCAAACCGAACTAAACGTTTCCGAGCTACTCAAAACTATAGGTTTCGTGTATCACATGAGGTGGTAGATGCTCATGACTAAATTCTGATAATTTGTCGTTGCAGTTCGTTCTCACCACATACTATCAGGAACACATATACTCCAATTTCTGAAACGACTCGGAAGGTCAATGAACGCGCCTGGAGACTACCGTGAAAATATTTTATTTTACTCCCTTTCACGCAGTTCCGCGTCCAACTTCAGTGATAGATAAAGAGAATTGGGCAGTTAATTAGATACTTAGCCATACAAAATGAAGTTTCTTGCAGTTTCAGTTCGCGTTAATTAACTCAAGCGAGCTGCCTTCTGAGAAGAGCTTCCGATAAAGTGACGGAAAAAGGAAGGTACCGCTGTTGGCGGAATTTATAGCGAATGATGTCCTTTGATGTAGTGCACTTTCCCTGTCTCTTGAATGAAATCTCTCAAACAACCCCTCCTCTCCCACCTTTTTCTTCCCACAGCTCGCACTACGAACTATGTAGCTACTGTCGTTCGTCTGGCGAATCTTGTTACCTGTCTCCATTCACAATTAGTCTCATCTGCGGTGAACCGAGTAAGGGAACGATAGAATCTATTGTACACACCAATTAATCTCAATGGGAATTCAGAATACAGTTCTTTTATCTACTTTTCAAGTATCTAAGAGTTATCAGTACTTGCGAAAGGGAACCTCGCACTCACTTTAAGTAGGAATTTTGAGATGTAGTTCCATTAAAGTATAATTTAAAAATTGTGTTTCTATTGTTGAAATAAACAAACACAATCAAACGGAATCACTTCTACAGTCATTCCATTCTTGTGGAATTAATAGTGCTGCTCTTGACTCGTCACGTTTTATCCCCTTTCTGTGACGGTATAAATGCACTGTGCGTGCGTGTGTGTGTGTGTGTGTGTGTGTGTGTGTGTGTGTTCGCTCGCGCGCGCAAGCAAAGATGGAGAGGTTCCACATGCAGCATGCATATATGTGCAATGTGTAGGACATTTTAGTGCCTTTCTTTTTCTTCAAGCCAAGAACTGGGAGTTCAAGGCCTGAGCGAAAACGTATCGTCCATACCTAACCCTTACACAGGCGTCCATACTTAAAAGTTCCAGTTTATAAATGCTGTAGGGAGAGAACCACTGCTCAGGATGACAACAAATCTGTAGAATAATGAAGACGTTAATGTCATGACTATGAAATGCTAGAATGTATGTTAATATTATGTAGATACACATGTAGAAACGCCACAGCAAAATGCAGCACATCTGGAGCAGGCGGCAGTAGATCCCGTAAAGTCCGCTTCACGAGACAGCGGCAGTGCCCTAGAGGCGGAAAAAGTTTGCTGATAGTCTTTCGCTCTGAACGCCCACTTACTCCTATATATACATTCAGTTTACTTCATACCGGTATGAAGATGTACGTATAATGTCAAGATGGTGATACTTAATTCTCGAAACATTGTGAGTAATTTTCATCTGTCTTCAATCGACTGTCAGTTCAGGTTTTTCAATATTCCCGTTATACTCTCCCGTGGGTCAAACAAACTTGTGACCGGTGCTGCTGCAGCTTCGTCGTATGCGCTCTAAACCCTCAGTTAGTCCTATCTTTGGTACGGTTATCAATATTCAAAGCTGGGAAGCAAAAGTTAATACTAAGCAGTGTACTTCGTAGAAAGACTGCTCTTCCAGTATGCTAAAAAATGTTCTGTAGTCGATTCTGGTACGTTCAGTCTCCAGTGTTTTAACCATCGATGTAACATTAGCCTCTGATCTTTCTTTTTAACCTTCCTTTCTTATCCTTAAAACACTGGAGATTGTCTCACGTCCCATCAGCAACAGGGTCAATCACGTACCGTTAGCAGCATTGGATCAGACAGTGAATTAAATTGAGTATACGCTTTTCAAAGCAAGCAATCTTCCTGCCAGATACCTCAGGTGATTCGAAGGAACCGCTTTTCTCGGCTTAAAACGGGGAATCCTGTGAAGAGCCAGTTATATTTATATATTAATCGGGTACTTAAGCATCTTTTGCAGTCATGTAAGTCTCATAACGCGAATCGGAATGTGGAACTCACTGTTAATGTAATTAGTGTGCAATGTCATTAATATTCAATTAGCGTTGATGATGATGATGAAGTCCTATACTCCTTGACAGAGCATAGGGGAACGATTCGGGAGACCCGCGCCGCCGTACTAGGCAAGATCCTAGTGGAGGTGGTTTGCCGTTGCCTTCCTCCGACCGTACTGGGGATGAATTATGATGAAGACGACAACAACACCACCCAATCATCTCGAGGCAGGTGAAAATCCCTGACCCCGCCGGGAATCGAACCCGGTATCCCGTGTTCGGGAAGCGAGAACGCAACCGCGAGACCACGAGCTGCGGGCAGTTAGCGTTAAGGACAAGATGCTCAGGACACAGAGAGTCAATTGGTCATTAATAAAATGGGCAATTCCTAAGCAACGACTTGTAAATATATGGCTACCTAGGCTACCTGGTGCAAAACAAAGCCGCTGGAAGGTCAGCTGCAAGAGGCTTTGGAACTTTGAGAGCGCGGTTGTCATCCCTGTGACATTAGAGGGCTCTGACTGGACTGGGTTGGTTTGTGGTGTCTGGTCTCATTGTCCACGACTGGCGCTGCCTGGCAGCGTACGGGCTGCGTGTCAGTGCGTGCACGCAGTTCTGTACGCACCAGTCATTGCGGCACGCGGGCTCCCGCGATCGATGGCCCAGTTCTGGGCGGGGCTAGGCCCCACTGCTCCGCGGCCTGCTCTTCCGTGACACACTCTCTGGAAGTCACCCTGAGTGCCGCCGTTTCGCAACTCCGTCTGAGTTGGTAAGACGCCTATCGCTGTTTAAGCGAAGCAGTTAATAGGCTGCCACCATAGTTTTACTCTTTCTCGTTTGATGATGTCGTACCTTTCACGTCACAGAATACGTTACTCGCGAGCTCCGGCAAGAACAACAGGCGAATACACGCCTTTTTAATGTATGAGTGTAACCCGTTAGTTCAAATTCGCAACATTTCTTAACATCTCCGTGCGAGAACTGATGACGCGAATTTTATGAATGAAGACTATTTGAAAGTACTGCATTCAAACAACTTGCGTGTGTCGAGTGGTTATAATTAAACTTCACCTATTTAACACGTTATAACATGGAAACTAATTACCGTGCGAGTACCAAACTTGATAGCATTAATGTCCAGAGTAAGGGGTGCATGACTGCCATGCCTCACAGCGCCGCCATCCAGTTCCAACTACGGCCACTAGGTGCCGTAATCAGTCAACGTGATTCGTAGTCTGACACACCTGGCCAGTCGCAGTGCCCTTGCTTCTGTGTCAACATGAGTTTGGACTAACGGAGCAGGGCATTATTGGTGAAGCTCTATTATGAAAACAACAATAATGATGCAGCTACGCTTCGAGAATATCGCCGGCAGAAAAGATTACGGAAAGGTCCTCTTCCTCCACTTGCTGCGCGGAGAGTGATGAAGAACTTAGAATCAACTGAAGAACTGGGCGTCGCTCCGGGAAGACGCCAACGACCTGTTGCACCACAGGTGGTTGATGAAATGGCTGTTGCTATGGCAGACAACGCTACGCTCATTTTCCGATCGTCAGGCAGTGCGTCTGCTGTGTCACGAAATTTAATCATACCGTTGTTTACTGCACGAAAGGTGCTTCGAACCATATCCAAATGGTATCCGTACAAGATACATATAGCACAGTAGCTTGCACCACATGACGCACAACGACGAATTGATTTCGCTCTTCCCTTTCTCGCAGTGATTGAAGCTGACGAGGGCTGTATGGTGAACGTGTCACCGTATGGTGTGGCTTCACGGCTACGTTCATCATTGCCCCATTCTTTTTTGAACTGGTTGGCGCACAAGGACTAAAGACGTGCAGTATGATCGGCCAGCGTTACTGCGATATGCTTCTCCAGCATGTCATACCCGCCCTAAAGGAGAGAGACGCGTTGAAATAAACACCTTTCATGCAAGATGGGGCCTCACCGCACGTAGTTCATGAAGTTCACCTGCTTCCCAGAAACACATTTGGAAACGATCGCATTATCAGCCGAGCGTTTCCACATGCTCTGCCGGCACGATCACCTGATATTACTCCCTGTGATATTTGGTTGTGGGGCTACCTGAAGGACAGGGTTTACCAGTCGAACATACACATATGTGCTGATCTGAAGCCCAGCACATCAAGACAGGTAGTCAGCATACCTACGAACATGCTTCGTTCTGCTGTGCAGAATGCAATCCTCAGCTTTCAGACTCTTCTGGACGGTGATGGGCATCATATTGAGCCCCTTTTGTGGCAGTAATGGTACCGGTATGTAATGGTATGATACACCGTAGCAGCACATTACAAGTGTTTTAATTAAATTGATTCTGCATTATTTCTGTTTCCCATATCCTTGACATTAATGCTACAAGTTTGCTCTTTGTAGGGTAAATAGTTTTTTTGTTACAACGTGTTAGATACGGAACGTTTAATTATAGCCACACGGTATCTGAACTTCACTGGTGTACTATTGAACTTGTTACGGTATTGATATTTGAATTTCATTTATGTAGCAGACTATTTGTCCGTGTCGACCGTATGATTAGTGTCGCTGCCTTCGATGCTGAAGGGTCTGGGTTTGATTTTCGATACCTCCACCAATTTCTTGCTGTAAGGATTTCTGGAACGGGATCCACTCAGCCGTGTTAGGCAGAATAAGGAGCTGCTTTAATAAAGTACATCCATCATAGGTTTCATCTACTGGCAACAACGGCTGGAGAGGTAGCAGACCTGTTGTCCACATGTCCCTTCATGATAATAGATCGCTCCTCCTGCTGCCTTTTAGGCAGCAGACAGCTGGTCGGAACAGGCCTACGGCCCAGCCTGTAAATGATGTCTACGTTTACTAATTGCTTGTGTGACTCTCACTCTCGCAACAGTGTAGGTTAAATGCTGTTTCCCACAGACTTTCTCCCTTTCTCTCTTTGTTTTTACATTTCTCTAAGGCTCATTCCGCACATTTATTCGAAGATTATTCTTCTCTCCCCCCCCCTCTCCCCCCTCTCCCACCTCCCCCTCCCTCCCAACTCCCTCCCACGTCTCTCCCCCCCCCCCCCCCCCCCGCATACTGTAATTCTAGTCTGGTCGGGGCTCGTAAAACGCGAAAAGATAGCAACATCGGCAGAATATTTAGAAATGAGCTTGAGTGTTGATTCTCCAAGAAAGAGATGGAAAAAAAATTACCAAATTTGACGATTTTGACATGAAAGGTAGTGCGTATAACTGTACTTCAAAGATGTATCAGAGGAAAGTATTCGACTGCTACAAAAGTACAGAGCGATTCCGTGAAAAAATTCAGTATTCTGGCCAGAGACCTCTGTTCTTTGAGTTCTATGCTCGCTCAGTTTTTGATTCAGGAAGTATAGAGATGGACAAAAACTTTAATGGAATGCAGAGACATTGCAGCAGCAAGAACGAAGTTTTATGTTAAAGCAAGCTCAGGAAAATTGTCTTGTAGTATACTTCGATTAAACTTGAGTTTCACAAAACTGTGCGCAAAAATATAGTTTGCTCGACTTCAACAAAAATATTAGCCTGGAAGTACTTACAGTAACTACATTTACTTTTCTATAGGGCATATCGATGATCTGGGTAATGGGTCCAGCTTCGAAGGATCAGTAAGAGCTTTAAATAAAATGTTTTGGGAGTTATAGAATATTCGTGGTCGTATTAAGGCAAACTGTCGCAACTAAAATTCTGGCGGCGGCATGTAAGTACTCGGGCGCTCTCGCGCTCCTAGTCTCATGTAAATAAAATGCTTTCGTACGTAATATGATTTAGTTATGACTCAAATGGAAGCAAAAATAATTTCACAGTTTTCTTAACAACTTCATTGCCGCAAGTTTCTATAGCGCCCAACGAAACGTACATTCATCAGCGGCGGCATTTTTCGTTACAAGGATGGAGAAGTTTCACACTTCTTACGTTTTTATTTTCTATCTCCGAATACTTTTCTCTTTTCACAATAAAATATATTTCACATGCATCTATAAACTTTGAGAATGCTTATACGTTACTTTTCGCCCAAATAGATCAGCTTTTTTTCCAGTAGTTAAAGTGAAACAATACTTTTCTTCAAAATTCTTACTTTTGAATTTGGTCGTCACAGTTGGCAAGAACTTCTGAACTAAAACACGGATGGAGAAGTTTCACACTTCTTACGTTTTTATTTTCTATCTCCGAATACTTTTCTCTTTTCACAATAAAATATATATCACATGCATCTATAAACTTTGAGAATGCTTATACATTACTTTTCGCCCAAATAGATCAGCTTTTTTTCCAGTAGTTAAAGTGAAACAATACTTTTCTTCAAAATTCTTACTTTTGAATTTGGTCGTCACAGTTGGCAAGAACTTCTGAACTAAAACTAGAGATGTCTTGCATTTTGTTCGGAATTTTCACTGAAATCTTAAATTATCATTAACAGCCTATTTTCGTGACAGCCGCTGTAACCATTGGCGAACAACTGAATGTCTTCTGAGTGGGAGTTCTGAATCTTGTTTTGGACTTACGCTTTCAGAAGTGTTCCTGACATCCAAACAGTGCGGGTTAGAATATTTTCACCACTATGTCTATGACGTCATACGTCTTCTACACCATCCAGCACATTCGCAATGACATAAACACAGTCCGTTCAAAACTACATGTCACCATAGAAACAGAAAAAGACCAAATTTAAATTACCTTGCAACACCAGTACTACAGCCACACACAAAAATTCAAAGCACGCTATTATATACAATTTAGCTGGTTTACAATATATGCAGCAAGAGTCTGAATGAAATTCTACTCAACGAAGACAATCAACCAAATAGCTGTAGGTAATGGATATAACTTGAAGATAACAGACAAACTCGATAGTAAAATTAAAAATTGAAAAGGATGCTCGGTACATAAAAATAAACAGATCATCACCAACGAAATAACACAGGCACGTAGAAAATAAACACCAACAACATAAAGACACACAAAACACATAGACAAACATAAATGAACAAGAAGCACCCACAAAAACATAAACACGGAACACTCTCGTTTACTACAACAAAGCAGCTCACAAGATAGGCAACAAAACAAGGACTGAACAGATAGCTCAATATACTTGACAACTAATGGAAACTAATACCAGCACAACACATCTAGAACCGTGTTTACCAACTGACATGTCAAGACTCATTTATTCTGAACAGACAAGCAGAAACATCAATATTACGTACACAGAAAATAGAACAAGGCTAAAATGTAACAAATGTCATTCTGCATTCGCAGTACATCTTATTCAGAAGAACACTGACCTAAAAATTCTCAAATGTAGCACCAGCCGCTGCATAAATTAATAAATGAGGAAAACTAGAAAATACAGAAATTCATAGATGAAGGTAAGGAAATAATAAACACGGCTCTCTGCAATGGAACTCTGTTCCGTACACTCAAGGAACAGTCGGACGAATCCTTCCCTCCCCGCCCACCTCCCCCCTACACACACACACACACACATACACACACACACACACATATATATATACACACACACTCACTTTTACGCAGAATAAAATAGTGTTAATAAAGTATAGCCTTACCTGTCGAAAATTTTCGATATAAATAAATTTTTACATCAAGCTCTCTATGGCAGCAAATAAACTGAAAGACAAACAGATATAATGCAAAATATCGAAAGCCACATGAACCCAGAAGATAATGACCAGCTATATTTTTATAAAATCTTGGTCTCGAATGCATTTCCGAAGAACTGCAGTTCTATATGTAAAGATACAGTATCAAAGAGCCATGAAACGGAATGAAAATAAGAAGGCCACTGGTCACTAAATAAATTCAGCGAAACCTGTCTGAGCGAAAAGAGGGAAACGTTATGTTTACTCAAGGCTGAATATATCCAGAAACAAAATTATTTGTAAGAAAACGTAGATATAACAGTGAGCTTAAACCCCAAGGTGAACATTCATTCAAAGTTGCGCTTAGCGTTATTTATACTTAAGACTTCCTTTCTCCCAGATTACAAGAACATGAATAACCAAAACAAAAATTCCACAGCAATTATAATAATCTTTTTTACATCGTTAGTCCTCGTTGATATCCGTATTCTACGTCCTACCTTTATTTTTCCTGTTCACAGGTAGCTGTACTTCCGGAATTGGGTATTATCTAGAACATTCAATACTAATATAACGCCAGTTTCCCCTCCCCCCCCCCCCCCTTTATGTTCCGTGAAATTCCTACATTGAAGAACTTCGTCATGTTGTTCAGTTTCCGGCTGCAACTTTCCCTACGCACTGGAACTGGCATAGCAACATTACAAGCACAGAATTTTAACGTGCTGTTCCTATTGGTAAATATAAATTACAGTGTTTGCCGGACAGTAAACATACCTCCTTTATTAGCTACACTATTTGATAGCCAATCAACGTTTTATGAACTGGACCATAGAAACAAAGGCGTCGAAAATCTGATGTGACAAGACTTTCTCTTTGCTTACAACATGAATGCTATGACAGCGCAACTATCTGTAGTTAGCGAGATCGTTAGCATACGTTCTGAAGCTGAACGAATAGACGTCCCGTCTATGCTGCTTTTTTAATTGTCACTGTTTCAAATGCTCATTGTTGTCTACTGAACGCCAGTTTAGTGTCTTCCATGCGACCTTTTGGCAGGAAAGGAGTCCTCCTCTGACGCCATGGCTGCCACAGATAACATAAAATCAATCTCCTATGTAACCGAATGTAGCTGATATATAGCGCTAATAACGAGAGTGTGGATACGAGACCTTCACTATCGCAGAGAATGTCTCCCACGCGTAAACCGTCACACAGCACGATCACATGTGCTTTGATGGACGAATGTCACGTCACTTCCTTAGAGTTATACGAGGTGACAGACGGCATGTTGTGAGGGAAATTGCCGGCTGTCAGGAAACCATCTACACCGTCACACCGAGCGCCATCTCCGTATTATTAGCTACTCAAAGTAAATCTGCAAGCAGATAATTCTATCTTTGTGGGGAACTCGATTATCAACCACAGGATAGCTTTAAGAAATAACCGTCTTTGAATTTCAGTAGGATATTTCTCAAATGGTTTCTGCTGTTGCGAATTTAAGCTAATACGCCGTGTTCTAAGATCTGGTGTTCTGTTCGAGAGGAGATTAAGCTACTGTCACAATATCCGGACTGTAGGCCCTCCAGTATGAGAAATTACCAAAGAATACTAAAACTCTTGTTTAACTTAGGTTCTTGGCTGTAGCCTTGCTATAAGTATTGGAGTTTTTAGTAAAACTATTTTGTTTAAGTGAAGCTTAAATTAACATTCATTTATTGAATCATGTGTTATTAACAAACAAATACTTTCATAACAAACAAAAATACACATGTATTAATAAACTTTCTATTCAATTTCCTTTCACAGTGTCGGTTACCCTCAGTAAACGGTACCAACTAAAGTAAAGGAGTGGGAGAGAAAAATGGACGCTATCTTAGCTCACACTGAATGGCGCAGAGCGTGATATGACGCTTCACCATTTCTACGGTATTCTTCGAAATACACTACCAATCATTGTCCCCGTCGTGCAGTTGTGCACAATGTCAATTTCATGTTTATATTGAAGTGAAAAAACTAATCACGGAATATTTCTTCTCACTTACGACTCACCATTTAAAAATATTGAACTTCGTAAAGGCAGCATAGTACATTACACCGAAGCGTGTTAAGGGCCTGTAATTCGAAAAGTTTTTTTTAGTTAGAATTCGAAAATTCGTTGTTGGGTTAGAGTCATGGAGAAAAAAAATTGTGGTATAAAGACTGAGGAACTGTGTAAACGCTGGACGTATTGTGGTCCTCTGGCAAGGAGTATTCATTCCCCTACAGCATAGAGTTTATTCTGCTGCTTGCTGAATGATAATGTCCTGAGAAAGTTCTTGGAACATTCAGAAAAGTGTTATGAAAAGTCCTAAATATTAATAAACCGCTTCAGCTGTGTTAATTGATTTATTGTTGGATCACTAACGGTTTCCTGGCACTAAAAGCCACAACATTAGGTGAACTTCTGTATAACAGTAAATCCAGAAGGAATAACAACCCTGAATATACGCTGGTATTGTAAACTATTTTACGATTTTAAGATTTTTTGAAAAACATTAAAAACTTTTCCATGAGAATATAAAATTGTTACTACTCACACAACCAAAACGTTAGAGCCGGAAACTCGGAATCTTTTTACCTAACACAGGCCGCTACAGTCGCAGGTTCGAATCCTCCCTTGGGCATGGATGTGTGTGATGTCCTTAGGTTAGTAAGGTTTAAGTAGTTCTAAGTTCTAGGGGACTTATGACCTCAGAAGTTGACTCCCATAGTGCTCAATGCCATTTGAACCATTTTCTTTTTTTTTTTTTTTTTTTTTTTTTACCCAACATCCGTTATCCGTCAGAAGAAAACACCGCTAAAAGCCAGTATGTCACAGATAAAGCAGCCGGATTCCAGTACAGTCGGTCATAAACGATCATAACATAGTGATCCAAGGATGTCTGCTATGAAACAGAATGGATTCACTAGTTGCATTGGGGGAACTACTCCGTGTGACCACTGCTACAGCACTTCTTGACGACAGTAAAAATATTTCTTTATATAAGCTCAACAAACACCAGAATAAACATTCGGACATTGACCGAAAATAATTTTTAGAACGTAAAAATACTATTTATTTCTACCATTTAACTTCGATACGTACCATTTGATTCTTGTTATTCGGCAAGTGTTTGGAAAGTATGCTCAAATATTTTGAGAAAGAGGAAACTATTCTGATCAATAACCAAACCAATGTTACCTTTGTCTAGGATCCACAGATCGAATAAAATTGTTAAGTAACACCATTTTCCCTTACTTGGGTTGTATTTATTCTACAGTAGTTTATCGGTCTCCCACCATAGGTGTCAGCTGATTTCGGCCACTCTGGCGATTATAAAGAAACCAATATCTACATATTGATGGTTTGATAATGGCTATAGTGATGGATACCATCTGAATGGTGAAAGTATGTAAATTATTGTTGGATATTAAAGCTTAATGTCCTCTCTTAATGTAGCCTCTCGTACCGTAATTATAGAAATTAATTCCGTTTCGACTAACACAGAGCTTTTCATCAAGAAATTTGACTGTTAACAGTATTCATCTCTCTAAATACGAATTGACCACATATTTGTGCAACAAAAACACAATAATTTTACGAAAGGATCTAGAATTTGAAAAATTTAATTTCTGAAGTGAGCTGTTGCAACGTCAACGAGAGTAGAATTTAGTAAAACAATTTGTTTAGTAGGAAACAACCTGTTTTAATTTTAGCTGTCAGTAGTATGTGCGCCTAAAACGTATATCACTTCACTAACTTGCCGTATTTATACTACACTTAGCGACAGTGATGTATTATTTTCGTATGGCACTCTCCATTCAAAACAAGAGTGGACACTATATGCAAAATGGTTCAAATGGCTCTGAGCACTATGGGACTCAACTTCTGAGATCATTAGTCCCCTAGATCTTAGAACTAGTTAAACCTAACTAACCTAAGAACATTACACACATCCATGCCCGAGGCAGGATTCGAACCTGCGACTGTAGCGGTCTCGCGGTTCCAGACTGCAGCGCCTAGAACCGCACGGCCACTTCGGCCGGCACTATATGCAGATTATTATTTAATAGATCGTACCAAATCAATATCTGTAAGTTAATTTCATAGTTATGCTGAACGCTACAAGTTTTAATTGATCTTCTGACATAGAAAAATGCAAGATAATCGTAAGTGGTATCAGTTTGTCTGAACTACTTAGTAATAAAGGTGAAAGGATGTGATCGATGTAGAGACGAATTGCGATCCCGAATCATAATTTTTAGATTGTAAGAAAGAACAAAATTTCATAGGCGACATTGACATACATGTGAACCTCTGTTCATAACGCTATCAAATTAATCTCCACTGCGTTTTTTTTTTACAGTTGGAGCGCTGGTACCTAGTAAACTTTAGAGAAATGAAGGAAAAACTACTCTGTAGGCGAAAGGTCTTCCGGCAGCGCCTGTGAACGGGCTACAAAGGTAACATTTGCCTTGGTCACAACACAGATAATACCGGTAAGAAAATTCTTTAATGCTCTACTGTTGTCAACAATAATCTCGAGAGACTACACGCACAGCAAAACGAAGCCATCATCATAGCGCAGAGCGTACAGCACAACACCAGAATTACTGTTGAGACAGTCATCCGCAATATGACTGATAATCACTTTTAGCAGCCTTCACTGTCGTCCTATTTATGGATGATCGCACGTGCTATTCGATCCATAGTTCCTATAAAACCAAGAAACCCCGTACTCTATCCGTAGAGCCTTCAACAATTTCAGGCTTCCTTTAGTCACTCACCTCTCACCTCTTCCTTCGTGTCAAACTACTTCTCACTTAGTACATTAACCTGGAGATGAGCATACCGATTTCAGGCACTGCCGGGACAGTTCCTGTCAATATGGAACTCTACTTTCCAAAGATGGTGCACACCTTGTCTGAAATTTCACACACTTTGTATAACTGTTTTTTTTTTCCTTTATTATTCTCCTCCCACAAAGTATCTTTCACTCCGTAGCAATATTTAATTCACAATAAATGTACAAAGCTAATCCAAATAAACAAGATTGACACATATTCAATTTCACGCATCAGGAAATTGTTCTTACTGTACATTTTTAATGCTACAAATTGACCGCAAGTACGTTACTCTTTAGTAAGAATTTATGATTAGCTTATAACCAACTACAGTAACTAATAATTTGGCATAGTTTAAAGAAACTCGTTTTGTGCGCCATAGTTTCAACCTTATATACTAGTGACGCAGAACGGTTCAGTAAATACAACAAACGTTCTTGTTGGATTTGTTGAAATAGGACTAACCTATAGGAAAAGTCGGGTAATATACAATATGTATAAGAACGTAGAGGCAACACTTAGAATGGAACACCAAGAACGAAGTGCACGGATTAAAAAGCGTGCAAGACAGGGAAGTAGTATTTCGCCACTGTTGTTCTGAATTAAAATACAATGTGAAAGGATTTCAATGTTACGAGTCCTGAAGACATTGCCATCCTGAGTGAAAGTAAAGAAGAATTACAGGATCTGTGGAATGGAACAGTCTAATGAGTACAGAACGTGGACCGAGGGTAAATGGTGAAAGACGAAAGTAATCAAAAATATCAGCAATGAGAACTACGTGACACCTAACGTCACAGTTCGTGATCACGAAGTAGATGAAGTTAAGAAATTCTGCTATGTAGTAGGCAAAACAACTCAAGACTACGCAGAGCAAGGAGGACATACAGAGCAGACCAGCAATGACAAAAAGGGGATCCCTGGCACAGAGAAGCTTACTAGTACCAAACACTGGTCTTAATTTAAGGAAGAAACTTTCTGAGAACGTACGTTTGGAGCATACCATTGCACGATAGAGAGACGTGGACTGTAGGAAAGCCGGAACAAAAGAGAGTAGAAGCATTCGAGAAGTGGTGTTACAGAAAAATGTTAAAAATTAGATGTACTGATAAGGTAAGGTACTCCCCAGAATCGGCGAGGAAAGGTATATGTGGGAAACACTGACAAGAAGAAGTGACGGGGTGGTAGGATATCTGCTAAGACATCAGGGAATAACTTCCATGGTATTAGAGGGAGCTGTATTGCGCAGAAACTGTATAGGAAGACAGAGAGTATCCAGCAAATAATTGGAGACGTAGGTGGCAAGTGCTTCTCTGATATGAAAATATTGGCACAAAAGACGAATTCGTTATGAGCTGCCCCCGAGGCCGAGATCGCTAACGCTCGCGCTCGGCCCGGGAATGATGTTGTTTGACTCCTGGTTCACTGCTGTATGGTCGGAAAGGAGAGGAGAGGTGGCGCCGTAAAGTTCCGATCAACAGACTTTATGCCGACGTCCTGATTTAAATACCAAACGTCTCCGCAGTGTCTCATGAAGTGAGGACACGTAACACTGTTGTTGGTGATACGTCCGTCGGATGGGAATGTTAAGCTAGGCGACCCTCTTGGCGCTATTCTCAAGGAGTAGGCATGTGCCTACACCAGGTTTCATCTTCTACCATCTCTCATCATGATCATGATCATCATCATCATCATAATCATCACATCATAATCATCAAATCATACAACACAACAATGCACTGGACGCACACACACACACACACACACACACACACAGTACTGGCATGTAGTATTACAAGCAGTGTGTAATGAAGAATGTTGTAAAGAAACAAAACTCTGTATGTGTGCCTCACAGTATAAAATATAGCACTCCTTAAACTGCACATTGTTTCGAAATATAAATATTGTGGTACTCTGAATGGACACCTAAAGCAGCTTGAGTTTATCTGCGCCTCTTTGCTACAAGTGTTACAGAAGACCAAAGGCGTATGCAAGGAACCATCTCCTGCTTGATGCTGGATGTAGACGACAAATTGTTTTTGTAATGTTCAGTCGCACTGTCTCTGTATCCACATCGCTATGCCTAGTGCGTCGACTGTTTGTCTTGAAAATTACCATATTTACCATTAAAATTGTGGATTCATAAACGGGTAATGTGTTACTGTAAATGACAGTTTGTAGATCTCAGGAGTATGTAGAGCAGTTCAAGGAGGATGCTCTGTAACAATAGATATTGAATGCAAACAGAGAACAGTTTCACTCCTATTGTTTGCACACTCAATTTTGATTGGATCTCAACGGACAATAGTTTACTGGTTATATATCACATGGAATTAGACGTATTTTACACTCACAATTTCACTACTTGTACACGTTCTTCTTTCCACAGCACTAATTGTATAAATTACCTTGGAAACGGTAAAGTTCATTTTCGAGGAAAAGATATCAAATAAACACTTTCTGCTGTTGTTCCTCTAAAGTTTGCCGGCCGCGGTGGTCTAGCGGTTCTAGGCGCGCAGTCCGGAACCGCGCGACTGCTACGGTCGCAGGTTCGAATCCTGCCTCGGGCATGGATGTGTGTGATGTCCTTAGGTTAGTTAGGTTTAATTAGTTCTAAGTTCTAGGGGACTGATGACCTCAGATGTTAAGTCCCATAGTGCTCAGAGCCATTTGAACCATTTGAACCTCTAAAGTGTTACTTTCTATCGCTAGGCTTTCTTTAAGGTATCTTCGACATAAATGATTAGCTTAAATGTGCTCTGTTGTAAATTTGTTGCCTTCAGTGAACGTCATCTTCAACCATTTTTACAAGTGCCATTACTTCCGACTGCATTGTCCGTAAATTGCCTCCATCTCAAGTTGATACGATCCTTACATCGTTATTCACTTAAATTATATGAGATATAGGTATGTGTTCAACATGTGTACATATGTAAAATTTACATATTTCACATAACGTAAATAACATTAAGCAAAGAGAACAAAAGAAATAAATGAAAACTTAAAGAAAAGAGCTATTACGGTGATATTACAATGAAATCCTGAACTTAAGCTGCTTCCAGGCGTTGACAAATGTCAACGGGGACAGTTGAAAATGTATGCCCCGCCTGGGACTCGAACTCTTGATCTCTTGCTTACCTGGCAGACGCTCTACCCATCTGAGCCACTTATCTTTGCCTTTTGTTATCAGATTGACTTAGTATTTTCACGAAAATCAAACAACCATACTCAAATCATCATTCAATATCAGCTGCAAAAAGGAAATCAGCAAATTATTTCAAGCGCAAACAATTATTAAATTCTGAACGGTACGCCATTATCGCACCCTTATTGTCAATTTTTTTTGTATACATGTGCAAGAGAAAAAGTGACAAAACAAAGCTACGAGGGAGGAAACTCAAGCTCAGGGAAGAAAGAGGGATCACAGTGGAGCTTAACCAACACTCATACCGTTAAACACAAGAAAAAGCATATTCTCAAAATGCGTTCGGTATCGTTGCAACCGCTCCCGTTTCCAATGCGCAGTTGTCAGATAATGGCAAAAAACGCGGGGATATGAGTCATTCCAGCCTTCAACGACGTAGTAAACATAGTAACCCAAGAGCCAGACAAACGTGTTCGTTTTCATCTGAGGAAAAAGGATATGTACGGATGTAGGAGAACGTCGTCTGGGAAAGCGGTTTCAGGCCCTCGGGGAAGGAAAGCCAATTGACGGCGGACCCAGAGCCAATGAGCCCGTCTGCAAGCAACAAGCCTGTGAAATAAGATGTCAGTTTGATGACATTACTCATACTAATCTGTCGGACGAAGACCAATACGAAAAATACGATCACCAGTAGGTATCAGACGGTGAATGACCTTATACCACGTTGAATCAATCACCATCGGCAACGTCGTTGTTGTGGTCTTCAGTCCGCAGACTGATTTAATGCTACTCCCCATGCTACTCTATCCTGTGCAAGCTTCCAATGAGCCCGTCTGCAAGCAATAAGCCTGTGAAATAAGATGTCAGTTTGATGACATTACTCATACTAATCTGTCGGACGAAGACCAATACGAAAAAGACGATCACCAGTAGGTATCAGACGGTGAATCACCTTATACCACGTTGAATCAATCACCATCGGCAACATTGTTGTTGTGGTCTTCAGTCCGGAGACTGGTTTAATGCTACTCTCCATGCTACTCTATCCTGTGCAAGCTTCTTCATCTCCCAGTACCTACAGCAACCTACATCTTTCTTAATCTGTTTAGTGTATTGATCTCTTGATCCCCCTCTACGCTTTTTACCCTCCGCACTGCCCTCCAAATTGGTGATCCCTTGATGCCTCAGAATATGCCCTACCAACCGATCCCTCCTTGTAGTCAAGTTGTGCAACAAATTTCTCTTCTCCCCAATTCTATTCAATACCTCCTCATTAGTTATGTGATCTACTCATCTAATCTTCAGCATTATTCTGTAGCACCACATTTAGAAAGCTTCTATTCTCTTTTTGCTAAATTATTTACCGTCATGTTTCACTTCCATACATGGCTACACTCCATACAAATACTTTCAGAATAGACTTCCTGATACTTAAACCTATACTCGATGTTAACAAATTTCTCTTCTTCAGAAACGCTTTCCTTGCCATTGCCAGTCTACATTTTATATCTTCTCTACTTCGACCATTATTAGTTATTTTGCTCACTAAACAGCAAAATTCATTTACTACTTTAAGCGCCTCATTTCCTAATTTAATACCATCAGCAACACCCAATTAATTTCGACGACATTCCATTAACCTCGTTTCGCTTTTGTTGATGTTCATCATATATCCTCCTTCCAAGACACTGTCCATTCCTTTCACCTGCTCTTCCAGGTCCTTTGACGCCTCTGACAGAATTACAATGTCTTCGGTGAACCTCAAAGTTTTTATTTCTTCTCCATGGATTTTAATACATACTCCGAATTTTTCTTTTGTTTACTTTACTGCTTGCTCATTGCACAGATTGAAAAATATGAGGGACAGGTTACAACCCTGTCTCATTCCCTTCCCAACCACTGCTTCCCTTTCATGAAGCTCGACTCTTATAACTGCCATCTGGTTTCTGTACAAATTGTAAATAGCCTGTCATTCCCTGTATTTTACCCCTGCCACTTTCAGAATTTGAAATAGTATCCCAGTCAACAGTGTCAATAGGTTTCTCTAAGTGTACAAATGCTAGAAACGTGGGTTTGCCTTTCCTTAATCTAATCGCTAAGGTAAATCGTACGGCCAGTATTGCCTCACGTGTTCCAACATTTCTATGGAATCGAAACTGATCTTCCCCGAGGTCGGCCTCTACCAGTTTTTCCATTCGTCTGTAAAGAATTCAAGTTAGTATTTTGCAGCCGTGGCTTTGTAAACTGATAGTTCGGTAATTTTCATACCTGTTCACACCTGTTTTCTTTGGGATTGGAATTATTATATTCTTCTTGAAGTCTCATACATCTTGCCCCCCACATGGTATCCGTAGTTCTAATGGAATGTTGTCTACTCCCGGAGCCTAGGTTTGACTGAGGACTGTCAGTGCTCTGTCAAACTCTTCATACACTATCATATCTCCCATTTCATCTGTATCTACAAACTCTTCCATTTCCATAATATTGTCCTCAAGTACATCGCCCTTGTATAGGCCCTCTATATACTCCTTCCACCTTTCTGCTTTCCCTTCTTTGGTTAGGAATAGGTTCCATCTGAGCTCTTGATATTCGTGCCAGTGGTTCTCTTTTCTCCAAAGGTCCCTTTAATTTCCTGTAGGCAGTATCTACCTCACGAATAGTGATATACGCCTCTGCATCCTTACATTAGTCCTCTAGCCATCCCTGCTTAGCCATTTTGCACTTCCTGTCGATCTCATTTTCTAGACGTTTGTATTCCTTTTTGCCTGCTTCATTTGCTGCATTTTTGTATTTTCCCCTTTGATCAATTAAATTCAGTATCTCTTCTGTTACCCAAGGATTGACTTTTTACCTACTTGATCATCTGCTGTCTTCACTATTTCATCTCTCGAAGCTATCCATTCTTCTCCTACTGTATTTCTTTCCCCCATTCCTGTCAATTCTTCCCTTATGCTCTCCTTGAAACTCTCTGCAACCTCTGGTTCTGTCAGTTTATCCAGGTCCCATCTCCTTAAATTCCCCCCCCCCCCCCCACATTTTTGCAGTTTCTTCAGTTTTAATCTACAGTTCATGACCAATAGGCTGTGGTCAGAGTCCACATCTGCTCCTGGAAATGTCTTACAATTTAAAACCTGGTTCCTAAATTTCTGTCTTATCATTATATAATATATCTGATACCTTCTAGTAACTCCAGGTTTCCTCCATGTATACAACCTTCTTTCATGATTGTTGAAAAAAGTGTTAGCTTTGATAAGTTATGCCCTTTGCAAAATTCTACCAGGCTGCTTGCTTTTTCATTTCTTACCGCCAATCCTTCTTCACATACTACGTTTCCTTCTCTTACTTTTCCTACTCTCGAATTCCAGTCACCCAAGACTATTAAATTTTTGTCTCCCTTCACTATCTGAATAATTTCTTTTATCTCATTATAAATTTCATCAATCCCTTCGTCATCTGCGGAGCTAATCGGCATATAAACTTGTACTACTGTAGTAGGCGTGGGCTTTGTATCTACCTTGGCCACAATAATGCTTTCACTATGCTGTTTGGAGTAGCTTACCCGCATTCCTTTCTTTTTATTCATTATTAAACCTACTTCTGCACTACCCCTATTTGATTTTGTATTTATAACCCTGTATTCACCTGACCAGAAGTCTTGTTCCTCCTGCCACTGAACGTCACTAATTCCCACTATATCTAACATTAACCTATCCATTTCCCCTCTTAAAATTTCTAACCCCCCTTCCAGATTAAGGGATCTGACATACCACGCTCCGATCCGTAGAACGCCAGTTTTCTCTCTCCTGATAACAACGTCCTCCTGAGTGGTCCCCGCCCGCAGATCCGAATGGGAGACTATTTCTCCTCCGGATTATTTTACTCAAGAGGACGCCATCATCATTTAACCATACAGTAAAGCTGCATGCCCTCGGGAAGAAACACGGCTGTAGATTCCCCTTGCTTTCAGCCGTTCGCAGTACCAGCACAGCAAGGCCGTTTTGGTTAGTGTTACAAGGCCAGATCAGTCAATCATCAAGACTGTTGCCCCTGCAACTGAAAAGGCTTCATGCCCTCTTCAGGAACCACACGTTTGTCTAGCCTCTCAACTGATACCCCTCCGTTGTGGTAGCACCTACTGTACGGCTATGTGTATCGCTGAGGCACGCAAGCCGCCCCATGAACGGCAAGGTCCATGGTTCATAGGGGGAGGCCATCGGGAATATAGGAAGACTAAGATGAGATCAGACCGTTTTCCAAGACGTTGACGAGGAAATAATTTCGACAGAAGAAAGGGGACATATTGCACCCCAACGGAGGGATACTATTTTGGTATTAATATGCGTCATAGAAAGTATACCAGCACCTAGGATACCAATAATTAGAAAGTATTCACGAATGTGCCGCTATTTAGGATTAATCCGTCCAACATCAGCAGGGGTTCCGACAGACCGGCCGGGGGCGTGAAAGTAAAGGAGAGGTGAGTGAATGCGGAGTCTGCGTACAGGTTAAAACAAAGCGGCTGCCAAATAGGACCGATATATTCATTTTGATATCGGAAAGACCTAATCCTCAAAGCTTTCTAGGCCTGGCCATTACTTCATACGGGGCACGAAAGATA
Organism: Schistocerca americana; assembly: GCF_021461395.2. Taxonomy (NCBI): domain Eukaryota; kingdom Metazoa; phylum Arthropoda; class Insecta; order Orthoptera; family Acrididae; genus Schistocerca; species Schistocerca americana. The sequence goes on along the minus strand of NC_060123.1, from coordinate 381,968,763 downwards.
TGGCGGCGCAACAGGAATAGATCGGACAGCTGTTTCAGTCTGCGGGCCATCAACGCGGGAAGACCTGCGTAACGCAATATACGTTACTGAAAACATAGGTTTCTAAAACCAGTACCTTGTGAAAGAGGCTAAGGGAACAGTGTTCATGTTCAATGATCGCTCCGTGAACACGTCTCGTAACCTCACGCCAATTTAGTGTCACCATTTTTATTGGATTGCGATCCACTAAGATCCCTAAGGTCATATGGCGATTGACGACCGTCACCCAACGAATGACGACTTGATCGTAGCTTGTCAACGGTAGGAACGTGCATTTACGATCATTAATGCGAGCACCAGCAAGACGACAAACTTAAACCAAGGTATCCTGAAGCCTTGGTATGTCCTCGACATGTCGTACTAAAACCATTACGTAATCGGCGAATGCACGGACCGAAAGAAGTTCCCAAATATAGTCTAGCCATGTTATTGAAGTAAGGTCTCTAAGAACAAGACAAAAAGGAATAATTTAAAAGCCAAGATAGCTCAAATACTGTTTACGGGATAACCTGTTTCAACACACTATAGGTGCCATCGTAATATCTGAATGTAGATTAACATTTATAAACCATTTGTTATAATTTGTAGGATTTGTTATAACGTAGGATAGCGAGAAAACCACATGTTACGCAGGCGCAAGGAGCGCACCAGATCGTCGATTTCTTTACTGAAATTGAAATTCGGAGACTGATACACTGGCCGTAGAACACAACTGAAGACCCCACCTAAGATAATCTTTGTCGGGAATCTAAGAAGCAGGTAAATGATTTCCTCTTAATAGAAACTCGAACGTGCGGTAGTACGACCTGTGGCAGAAGGGGCATAAAGAAGGAATAAAGTGAGATGACAAAACGTGCACCCGATCCCCCTTCCACTGTCGAGTACATGGAATCCATCAACGGAATGGCTTTCCTACAAAACAAGGCAGTCCCTGTAGAAAGTTCGGAAGCTACATTAAAAAAAATTTGGGAACCCAGGAATAGAAGACTGGTCGAATAAGACTGCCTGTAAAAAGGCCATATCTATCCCAGATTGATGTATAAATTGTGGCAAAGCGGCGAGCCGAAGCTCAGAACATATTCTGTTAATATTCAGAGTAAGAAATGTGTATGCTTGCATGGAACTTCAACGCAGAGAGAAGAACAAAGAACGGTAGAGATACGTCAGTTGACGGAGTAACATACAGGTAACCTTACCACAATCAATCGCCGAACCAGGGAGAGAAGAACTACGAAACACAACCCTCAACTTCCCACTGCTTTTTCTTCGGCCGTGACGCGGCTCTCTGTGGCTGTTTACTGCTTCTACTGCGGCTCTGCCGGCCGGAGTGGCCGTGCGGTTCTAGGCGCTACAGTCTGGAACCGAGCGACCGCTACGGTCGCAGGTTCGAATCCTGCCTCGGGCATGGATGTGTGTGATGTCCTTAGGTTAGTTAGGTTTAATTAGTTCTAAGTTCTAGGCGACTGATGACCTCAGAAGTTAAGTCGCATATTATTCAGAGGCATTGAACTGCGGCTCCGCGGCGCCGAAGCTGCCGCGTTCGGTCGCGTGAGAGCATCATGTAGGTATTCTGTTTCAGATTTCCAGGGAGTGGCCACTACATACCAGTCGTCCGCAGACATGGGTTCACGGGGGGACACTTGGTGAATAACAACGGAATCCACTGGCTCTTGAGAATCAGTTGTTTCAAAGGAGAAGGCTGTGACGCAGAGGGAGGCGACAGAAGCCTCAGAAGAGGAGTGGGGACAGAGTCGACAAGAGAAGTGTCTGAGAGAACCGGAGAAGACACGTGGGAACCCGAAGCAGTTTCCTTCATGGGTGTCTCCGGAGGAGCGGCCTCGACAACAGGAACAACGCAATATAAGGTGTCAGGCATATTCTGCACAGGCGTGAAGGCACCTGTGGCGTCCTGATCCACGATTTCCGACTGAGAAAGAGGGTCGTTTACTGGAGGACCAACGGAAGGGTGGGCCAACAGGGAAGGTTCATCTGCCTCGTTATCCTGTGTCGTGCGACGCTTGTTGTGAGAAATCACGGCGGGCACATCGGAATTAACGGCATCAACATCCCGACGCGAGGACAGCTGCGGAAAATCACGGGCGTTGTCGGGCAACGGATCACTGCGTCCCTCGGTAATTGGGAGCGATTCAGTCTGAGATCCCTGCGGGAGATCAACTAATGTCAATTTTTTATGCCGTTTGTATGTACGTTTTAATACCACCACACGCCGCGGACAATTTGTACGGATATGACCGGTTTGATTACATTAATAACATGTATGTAATATGGACCCTATAACCAGATACCTGTAGATGAGGAGGAATATGTTTTTTGACCACCATTTCCACTGACCACATACCACTACAGACCTGTAAGCGATGCTGAGTAGATCAGCGTTCCTTTCGAATATGATGAATTTCCCTATAAGGAAGCAAAACGAGCCTCAGGAAACAGTCGTCTACCTCGAGCGGAAGGTTAAACATCCGGACATTCGTATATACCACTTCTGCATTTGCGAAGAGAACCATGCTAGTGGAACCATCACGGTGCGTAACGAGTACCTGAGAACCGTGACGAGAAAGTATCCTATCAACCACGAGCGGATCAAGAAACACACACAATTCGCTGTCAAAATATGCAGCATGCACCTGATCAGTAGTGGCTGTAATTGTATCTACTAATCATTCATGTATCTCCAAAGAACCGGGCTGGACGTAAGGCATGGATTTGCTTAAGGTGAAGCTGATAGTACCTGTATGCGGAATTTTCGTGGGAACCATGGTGGACATGACGGTGCGAGACGACGCCGCGACAGGAAGGGCCGCACTAAAAGGACACGAGGCGAGGGAAACACGCAGCGCTGTGGTAGATGTGGAACTAATATCACTAGTCGCCCGACGGGCGAAGCGGGAATGAAGCATCGAGGACGCACTGCAGGAACTTATCTCTGCCACGCTCCCTGTGAGACCAAGCTACTGTTCACACACTACATGTCGGAAAGAACAGATACCATCTTCATATATCCATCACGGTGGAATGGAGAGTTAGGCAGCAGTACTGAAGCATCGAAATCTGGTGTTTTTCCAGCCAATTGCTTAAATATGTTTCATCAGAATTTATATTTTCTGAAACCACTACGATTGTCCAGGGTTATTTATATTTTATTGGGTTTTCATAATACTGTTTCCATATTGGGGATAGGCTGTTACGAATGCTTGACGGACCTGAGAGGACGTCGAGATAATTTTTCTCATACTTATTGATTCAAATGCTCTTTTCGAATGTATTCATGCCCAAGCTTGAAACTGCCTTTTAGATTGTGTTCGAATGTTTTGTCTATAGGTCTAAAATGATGGAACTTCAGCATGTAGAAAACTACAAGATTCAATCTTTCATTTATTTGTATAAAATATCAATGTTAAAATACTTCCAGCATCCCAGGACGTTCTCAAACTGGATCCTAAATCAGTCGCGTTGGAATGGCTTATATATCTTAAGATACAAAGAACCGTCTGGCATAACTTCCTTTAATGTTTTGTACTTTAGCTGGCATCGTGAGAGCAGAAGCACAAGACGCCTTATCAGACGATAGCTACTGGGTGAAAAGTAAATTAAAGTGTCCAAGTATGCCTGTGTCGCAACGCTGTTTGCCTCTAGATGAAATGGAATCTTGTCTTTGCGAAATCTGCATTATGAAGGAGGCCGCACTGTACGAATCTGCTTTTTAATAAAAGCTGCGCGATGTAATTACTTTATTTTATTTGCGCAGCCCGCTGCTCCTGAGCGCGCAATTATATGGGGGAATTACTGCTGGTTCGCAATGGTGGCTGAAACACACTTTCATAATTTAACAGAGATTTAGTTTCCACTGTAATTAGAGATGAAATTAAGGTTGTTCATAAAAGTCGGGTTATGTGGCGTCGGCTTTACTGGGGCCGTGTGACGGAGCCGCTAATTCCTGGGCGTAATTATCTTTGCCTTAATGTTTACGCACTGCGGGAGCGACGCAAAGCGCATTCCCACGCGTGTGGAGCAGCGTTTGTCCCCGGCGGTCTCGGGAGACGGCGCAGGCTCGACTTTCACGCCTCATTTAATTTTCTCCGCCCGCCGAGTTAAGGGAAGCAATATAAAAACTACGCCGTATTGTGTTGTGGCATCGAGTAATGAAGCTAGATTTAATAGTTTGTGGGCTTCAGAGGAACAAAACTGCTCCACCTTATCCCATACAGCATCTGTGCAAATACGAATTTCATGAAATCGTATACTTTCAAACGGACAGAAGAATCTCAAGGTGCGATCAAAAGGATCCCGTAGCGTGGCTTTGCTGCAGCATATATGCAGCGTAGCGTGACTCCGTTGCAGATGTATGAGGGATGTTTTTCTTCTGAATGACGATTGGTTTCATTCAGGATTTCAATACACCATACTATTCACCATTCTTTCGGCTACAAAACAGTACTTTTAACATAATCGCCGTCCAATGCGACAACCATGCGCCACTTTACTGGGACAGCCTGTAGGCACGCACAGTATCATTCCACTGATCGACGTTGCAGCCAGTGTCTTGATGCATCAATAACCTCCCCTTAATCATCCACTTCATTCCGCAAAGTGCGTGCTCCACTGGGCTAAACAGATGAAAGTCGGACGGTGCGAGATCTGGGCTATAGAGTGGATGGGGAGCGACCGTTCAGTGAAGTATTGTGATTAGTGAGCTCCCCTCGGGTGCGCAGACTTGTTTGAGGCCTTGCGTTGTCTTGCAGAAGGAGAAGGTGGTTTGCATTTTTGTGGCGACGAACACGCTGAAGTCTTCCTTCTGTATCCTGAGGGTAGCACAATTCACTTGAGAATAGATCGTTGCACCATGAAGGAGGACGTCAAACAGAACAGCCGCTTCAGAGTCCTCGAAGACTGACTTTAACGGACTATGATGTGGCTTCCAAGTTTTGCTTCGGAAAAGAGGGTGGTGTGCCGACACTCCATTAATTGCTATTTCCTTTCAGGTTCGAAGTGTGGACCAATTTTTCATTGTCTCTGACGATGTTCGACAGAAAATAGTGGAGATCAGCCTCACAACGAGCAAGAAATTCCGCACAGATAGTCCCTCGTTGCTCTTTATGGTCTTTTGTTACGCGGTGAGGAATCCAGCGGGTACCCACCTTCTAGCGCCACAACTGGTAGACGACTGTGTCAGCACTACCAACAGGGACATCCAGTTGAGCAGCGAAGTGTTTTTGATCCGTCGATCACCTCGAACGAGAGTGTCCGCACGTTCAAACATTTGCAGGTGTCACAGCTGTGTGCGGCCGGCCGGCACGCAAGAGACAGTACAAGTTAGCGCGATCTTTGCGTGATTAAGACGAATGCCTCTCCCAACGACTCCCAGTGCTTTTATTTACTGTCAGTTCGCGTAGACATTCTGCAAGCGCCTATGACAGCTCTCTACTGGCAACGCACCTCCGTTACAGGGGCCATTCTGAAGGATACGTATGGCACCGCCTCCTATCGAAACTTCGTGAAACCATGATGTCCAAAAGCAAATTACACATTTTTTCAACTGAAACTGGCCGAGAAAACAAAGGTGTGGCGTTACGTGTGAAGGCACCTCGTATAAGCACCGACATATACTCAAGGGATTAGTGTGGCATTCGTATATTTTGAACGAGCGTGCGGAAAATGCGGAAGCGTAAACTGTAGCGACGTTATTACCAAATACGTCCAAATGTGACCAACGTGCTGTTTTTCTTTACTGGCCGTTGAGGGACAAACACCGTAGACATACGTCAGATAATGAAGAATGTGTATGGGACAGCACATCAATCAAGAACCATCGTTGTGGAATGGTGTGTGACACCTATCCTAAATGAGTGGGCCCTAGTTGTGGAACGAAAAAGTTCCCAAAATATCACAGAACCATCTCTGGCTGGAACTACAGCCACTCTACTTTGTGGGGTAGACTTCTCACTGGGGTGTGGATACACGTCAATTCGCAACTTCTCGGGCTACACTCCAGTCATCTGTGAATGAGTGTCTGTGTTTTTTGGCCCATCGGAGACGTCCAGCATCATCTACTGCTGTGAGCAACGGAATTTTGAGAGACATTATCACAGCTACCTTCGCAATATTAGCTCAGAAACTGATTGAGAGGGCCACGCATTTACCGACAACAGTAATTCCCGTTGCATTAGGAATCGAGTGTCTTCGTTGAAGCGTGCCAACTTGTCTCCGTTTCCCGTCGAGTAGAATACTTCTACGGCTACCTTTCTTCGTCGGTTTTCATGATGGCGAGCGGGACTCTATACTTTGTATATACGTTTCTGACAGTACGATTTCATAAACCAAAAAATTGAGACAACTTCATTCAAAGTATGGACCAATCCCTAGAATTCCTTTGTAGAATTCTGCCGCATCTCCGCATTTATTCCCTTCACTGATCTCATTCTTGCCACATAAACTTGACGATCTGTGTCAGCAGTGGAGAGTCACATCACCACCTGGTACCATTTCCACACTATCTACTTTGCTACTGAACGACCAGCGAGCCTTTTAGTGGGTTATTGTGTATGATAAGATTTCTTCCGCCTGACGACTCAACGTCATGCATTAACTACAGACGTAACTGGGAAACGATGAACAAGTGAGCAGTATATTGATCTTACATTACAGCGTTCCTACGCTAGACTGACCATGCAGTGTACTTTCCACGGTTTTTGAAAAGACTAGTTCTATATACAGGGAGGTTATAATTAAACGCCGCGGCGGATTAGCCGAGCGGTCTGACGCGGTGCATTCATGGACTGTGCGGCTGGTCCCAGTGGAGGTTCGAGTCCTCTCTTGGGCATGGGTGTGTGTATTTGTTCTTAGGATAGTTTAGGTTAAGTAGTGTGTAAGCTTAGGTACTGATGACTTTAGCAGCTAAGTCCTATAAGATTTCACACACATTTGAACATTTTTATAATCAAACTTTCCCTAGTTATGGGGGCCCCTCCATGAAAAACAATTGATCGTAGGACAATGAAACTTATGGAAACATTCATGAGGACATGTGGAAGAGAAAGAAGTCATTGAAACAAACACATTTTAATATCCACATGACAGGGTAACATTAATTAATTCCGTGCCATTTTCACGTTCCAGATTACAGACGATGTTCACTGTCACGATCATCTGCATCCACGACAGCCTGGAACCGCACCACGGACTGTTTTACTGCTGCCCAAAACATCTCATGTGGGATGGGTTACATCCCTCTACATGCTCAGCTTCAACCTCCAACGTGTCTTAGTCTCCCGTTGATAAATCCTGTCCTTCAGGAAACCCACAGGCGGATGTCACATTGGTCCGAATCTCGTCATCTCGCTGGCCACGTAGTTTGGAATGGTCGACCAATGATTCGGTTTTCTCTAAATGTGTTACAGAGCAACCGAATAACCTCACAAGCAATGTGAGGTGGAACTCCATCGTGTGTCATAACAGTTGCGTCCCGTCTGTACAGCAGGGATCATATGTTGGCGAAGCATATTACAGTGACATTAACATTAGCCCTTCACGTTGCATGTCCTTGGCCCATCGTTAGAGGTCCTCAAAGGAAAATGGGGAAGTAATGAGATGTGCCGTGAAGCCACACCACACAGTAACGCGGGAACTGTATGATCGGTCGAGCGGTTCTAGGCGCTTCAGTCCGGAACCACGCGGCTGCTACGGTCGCAGGTTCGCATCCTGCCCCGGGTATGGATGTGTCTGATGTCCTTAGGTTAGGTAGGTTTAAGCAGTTCTAAGTCTAGGGGACTGATGACCTCAGATGTTAAGTCCCATAGTGATTAGAGCAATTTGAACCATTTTTGATTTTTGAACTGTATGAGCATTCATTGGCGGAGATAATTCCCAAATGCTACACTGGTGTGTGTTCACTGCTTCAGAGAGTTTCAGACATGCTTCATCACTCCAAAACAATGTTCTTAGGCCACATGTCGTCAGCTTTAACGATTCCAAGAAACGTATCATCAAAGTTTACTTCAACATCTGCTTCACGTAGCAAACGCTGATGAGTAATTGGAAGTTCCCACGAGTAACATGTCACAGTTGTTCGGAACACGTTTCGGACTGTGGACCATGGAATGTTCAGCTGTCGTGACACAGCCCGTTTACAGCTTGAAGACTGAACACTACGTTCAGCATTCTCGGCCATGGCAACACTAACTTCTTCAACAATTTGTGGCGCAATAGGCTGTCTGTGTCTCCAGAAGCAATTCCCAAATCACCAGTTAACTCTAACTTCCGAATCTTGTTTTTAAACCCCAGTGCAAATAAAACATCTTCGTATTCTTTTAATACGTCTATACTCGCGAGGAGCAGCACTATTATTGATGTTATTCTGATTTTATCTTGGAACTCTTCCATTTGGTCCGTGTTTGCACAGAAAACAGTAATATCAGGAATTGAGCCCGCCTTGATGCAAAACACCTTGTTATTCCTGTATTTCTTTATCCTGCCAAACCAGTTTCTGTGACAAATACCACCATCATCAGTGGGTACTTATTTTAATCTAAAACATGCAGGAAAGAGCATGGTTATACAAACACAGTAGCACATTATTACATTAAAATGTAATAACAGTATGAAAAGCTTTTGTGGGCGTTTCAGGATAAGTTGTTTTGCTGTTGTTATGATAAAACAGCTTTAAGATATAAAGCCTGCCACATTGTCCAGACTCATTTTGACTGCCTGCAACTGTAATGCACACTGAAGCTTGTGTTCCAATAATACGTCACCAAGCCAGTACCAAAAAAATGGTTCAAATGGCTCTGACCACTATGGGACTTAACATCTGAGGTCATCAGTCCCCTAGAATTTAGAACTACTTAAACCTATGTAACCTAGGGACATCACAAACATCCATGCCCGAGGCAGATTTTGGACCGGTGACCGTAGCGGTCGCGATCCTTACTACAGTGGTAACGTTTTTATCGCTCTTTTTTTCGGTTTTAGAAAACCAGACGAAGCACTCGTTTGGTGACACCGTATCTGCCGGGTCGCTTTAATTTCCGCTTGCAACGGCTCGAAACGGTAACTTCAATGCTAATTAATTCCGAATCGTCGTAACGTATCGAACTTTTTTCTGAAAAATTACCTCCTTGCACAACCTACTCTGCAACACCCCTACAAGCTTTTCAGACTGTTTCTGACCACCTAGTATACTAAAGCGCAGATTTACATCACACATTTATATCTCATTCTTCATACGTCTGGAGGCCACCCCACATATGACGATCATCGCTTTACAACGCTATTGGTCAATGGAGAGTTGTGGATAATGATTTCAGACAACGCACAGTGATGCCTGCCTATGATATCTGAGACACTCTAGATTGATCGTCATGGGACTCTGTGGCATAATAAGAACTTTCTCTATTTAATACACATGAAATACTTTTGAATGTGGGAATAGAACGATCTGTGTTTTATTTTAATAGCTCACACTCTCCACGTCCGGTCTACGCCCTTCCATTGGCTGGTGACTGCGTGAAGTTTGAATGTGATGGGATATGGACAAGTGAGGGACTAACCAAAGATAGTTGAAGAGTAGTGCGTTTGCCAAGGTATAGCCTGTGGGGAAGGTAAGTAAAGAGATTGCCTGAGCGCTTCGTACAAGATCGACAGAATGTACAGTAAATGGTAGCAGATGGCTCCAGCCAGTAGCAGACGTTCCCCTCCAAATATTTTGAACGAGGAAGCATTGTCTTCCAAAGTCCGCCATGTTTTCGGTATTGTTAGATGGACTGGCTTGAAGTGCAGACGCTCTTGTGGAGCTCTTGCTGCTATGGTGAAGAGTTATATCATCATAAATAATGGTCGCCACGTGTCGTTTAGAGGCAGTCTAGTCAGGGAAGTGTTGGAATACGGTTCAGTTGTCATAATTTTGATGGTATAGAGTATCAGCTAAAACTGTAGTTGTGACCATTGAGACTGAGTGTTGGCCATCAAATCTGCATTCTGTTTCTTGAATAACTATAGGTGAAATTGGTTCATTTGAGAGAAGCATTAATGGAACAAAAGCCTCTAGTGGGTGAGTTATCGCCCTGGAAAGAAAGGAAGCTACCGCCCTCTCCACTGAATGTGTTGGTTCGAGGTGTCGTTAGCGTTATGGGTTGCATTTTTGAATGGATGATAATTTCAGGTTCCATGCAGAGCCAGCAAACACACAGTTAAAGTTGGACCGTTCTTATCAGATAAAATCGCTGTACTAAAAACCCCAACATAAAACCAGAGGTTGAAATTTGCATAGCAGACACCATAACGTAGTGAAAGGTATAAGTGCAACTTGCAAATTCATCAATACAGAGTAATTAGAATAGGAGACCAATCGCAATTCGTCTGCCACACACCCAATAAACTGCGTCGACGGTAACCTTGCAATTGTTTGCTGAAATAAATCTCAAGTCTGCGTTTATATTGAAATAAATGTCAGTTCCCTTATTTTGGAGGTAATGAAATGTGGCTCAGCACGAAATTTCCTATTGTTCTGTGCCTCATATCACAGTACCTCTAAGCACAATGTTCTCAATGAACTGATAAAAGTTTTACAGATTTTACCAGTTCCTCCAATTGTGTATCTCTGCAGCTCTCCGTGTTGCGTAATGTACCGTCTAAGCTTTACCTACAACTTGCCCCTCCGATCTCCCAGCAGAAGTATTCTGTAGATTTTTATCGTCTGTATACACAGCCCCTCATCTTCTACTTGGAGCCTTTCATTGTCCAGGAGTTTAGATGTTTCCAAACTCATTTTCCGCTCTTATCTGAACTGAGTTCAGTATGTACTTGCTGGATCTTCTTTCTAAATTCTCTTCTAATTCTTCACACCACAGTTTTCTAAACAACTCCATTTTTTTCGTGCGGTTCAGATTTCTTCTAATATGTGACCAACAACGCCAAATAATGCCACCTCAGGAATGTTCATCTCTGTTAATTCGAGTATCGTATTCCTACATTTGCTTGGTTTCGACGACCGTTACCACTGGTCCTTAGGTTCACATCATCCGTAATCGGCAAAAATTTTCTGATGCGTGACTCATTCGCTTCGTTTAATGCTCCTTACGTTTAACTAAGAGACCAAGGAGGTATACTTCTTTTTGTCATCCACCTTTTCTTCAGCAGACGTATGGTGGGAATATAGGTAGAGAGTAAACCACAGATCCATACACGGACGAAAATGATCTCACACTCTCTCTTTCTCTCTCATCATCTCTGTCTTTCTATCTGTCTGTTTGTCCGTCTGTCTGTCTGTCTGTATCTCTCTCTCTCTCTCTCTCTCTCTTTCTGTAACAGACCAAACCACCAATAATCAGTTTGTACTCTCATTTCGGCCCGCTGCGTAGTGTACGTCACACAAGGACGTTATATATTATGCTATGAAACCAGTACGCTAATGTGATCAGTTATATTGTTTACGACAATAGGCTACTTCGGCGTCGTTGCCCTCTTCAAATTATATCAGGTGGTCTTGATATGTATTTGACATCGACGTCTGAGCTACTGTCATACTACTGAATAAGTTTTCTCCCTTGATGTTGGTGGAGCTACAGCAAAACATTTGTTGCACCAGTTCTGTGTGACGCTCTCGAATTATGAAAGTTTATTTTATGAATATGTTAGTTAATAGCTGTACTGACACCTATCAAGGAACGTCATTACGAAACAAACTTTCATAATTCGATAGCTTCACACGTAAGTGCTCCAGCAAAAGTTTAACACCTATCGTAGCTCCACCAACATCAAAGGAGGAAACTTATTCTGTAGTGTGACAGTAACTGATACATCCATATCACAAGGGTATCAAGACAAACTGATATAACCTGAAGATGAAAATCACGTCGAAACAGGCATGCCGCCCACTATGGACGAGCGGTTCTAGGGGCTTCAGGCGGGAACCACGCGGCTGCTACGGTCGCAGATCCGAATCCTGCCTCGGGCATGGATATGTCTGATGTCCTTATGTTAGTTAGGTTTAAGTAGTTCTAAGTCTAGAGGACTGATGATCTCAGATGTTAAGTCCCATAGTGCTCAGACCAATTTGAACCATTTTAAACAGGCGTACTGTAATAATATAATCGAACACAGCAGCTTCTTGGCTTCATGTCATAATTTATAATAATCAGTTTGTTTTCCGGTGATGTTGGCTGTGAGGCAGTGACACATAACAGTGTCAGCTAATGATGTGTGACTGACGATGCGAGGCAAACTACAAATTCTTTCTTTCATTTCCTGGTGAATAAGTCATGTCACAAGAATGCAGAGAGAAACTGCGAGTAAAGGTGTAGATTTCAACAGGTCAAACGAAAGTCACAGATGCAGAATTACTAAAGGAGAGTTCCGTCGCTACAGAAACAGTTCATCAAATCGACACTGAGGCGTTCTTCTACTTGATGCAGTGAATCGACACACAAGGTGCATATCAGCCAGCTTTTATTCACTAAGCCTATACAGAGTCACCTAACATTACCGCTGGATATATTTCGTAAACCACATCAAATACTGACGAATCGATTCCACAGACCGAACGTGAGGAGAGGGGCTAGTGTAATTGTTTAATACAAACCATAAAGAAATGCACGGAAGTATGTTTTTTTAACACAAACCTATATTTTTTTTAAATGGAACCCCGTTGGTTTTGTTAGCACATCTGAACATATAAACAAATACGTAATCAGTGCCGTTTGTTGCATTGTAAAATGTTAATTACATCCGGAGATATTGTAGCCTAAAGTTGACGCTTGAGTACCACTCCTCTGCTGTTCGATCGTGTGTATCGGAGAGCACCGAATTACGTAGGGATCCAAAGGGAACGGTGATGGGCCTTAGGTACAGATGAGACTGGAACAGCACATTAAGTCCACATGCTAACACCTTTTTATTGGTCTTTTTCACTGACGCACATGTACATTACCATGAGGGGTGAGGTACATTTGTGCACATGTGATTTCCGTTTTCAATTACGGAGTGGAATAGAGTGTGTCCCGACATGTCAGGCCAATAGATGTTCAATGTGATGGCCATCATTTGCTGCACGCAATTGCAATCTCTGGCGTAATGAATGTCGTACACGCCGGAGTACATCTGTGTAATGTCGCCGCAGGCTGCCACAATACGTTGTTTCATATCCACTGGGGTTGTAGGCACATTACGGTACGCATTCTCCTTTAACGTACCCCACAGAAAGAAGTCCAGAGGTGTAAGATCAGGGGAACGGGCTGGCCAATTTATGCGTCCTCCACGTCCTATGAAACGCCCGTCGAACATCCTGTCAAGGGTCAGCCTAGTGTTAATTGCGGAATGTGCAGGTGCACCATCATGCTGATACCACATTCGTCGACGCGTTTCCAGTGGGACATTTTCGAGCAACGTTGGCAGATCATTCTGTAGAAACGCGATGTATGTTGCAGCTGTTTGGGCCCCTACAGTGAAGTGAGGACCAATGAGGTGGTCACCAATGATTCCGCACCATACATTTACAGTCCACGGTCGCTGTCGCTCTAGCTGTCTGAGCCAGCGAGGATTGTCCACGGCCGGCCTGGGTGGCCGAGCGGTTCTAGGCACTACAGTCTGGAACCACGAGACTGCTACGGTCGCAGGTTCGAATCCTGCCTCGGGCATGGGTGTGTGTGATGTCCTTAGCTTAGTTAGGTTTAAGTAGTTTTAAGTTCTAGGGGACTGACGACCTCAGAAATTAAGTCCCATAGTGCTCAGAGCCATTTGAACCATTTGATTGTCCACGGACCAGTAATGCATGTTCCGTAGATTCACTGCCCCGTGATTTGTCAAACCCGCTTCATCGGTAAACAGGTAGAACTGCAACGCATTCTCTGTTAATGCCCATTGACAGAATTGCACTCGATGATTAAAGTCATCACCATGTAATTGCTGATGTAGGGACACATGAAACGGGTGAAAGCGGTGACGATGCAGTATGCGCATGACACTACTTTGACTCAGTCCACCGGCTCTCGCAATGTCTCGTGTACTCATGTGTGGGTTCATGGCAACAGCAGCTAACACACCAACTGCACCCGCTTCTCCTGTGACAGGCCTGTTACGGACCCGTTTGCGTGCTACGACCATACCTGTTGCATACAGTTGGCGGTAGATGTTTTGCAATGTGCGGCACGTTGGATGCTCTCTGTCGGGGTACCGTTCTGCATACACCCTGCAGGCTTCAGCTGCATTTCGTCGACACTCGCAATAGATGTGTATCATCTTCGCCTTTTCAGAGTTCGAATACACCATGGTCACAGTTCCTACAACACTACACTATCACAGACGTCTGGTAACACGATGTACTACAGTTGGTCTGTGTGCGGAGACGAATGCAGAATAATAATAGCAGCAAGCGCTACATGCGGACACTGCGACAGCTAGACCAAACCACAACAGTGCACTACAGCCACAATCGTAAACACGGTCGTCATCTTAAACATGTCCCTGCAGATGCTGCTCGCCGACTGTGACCAGTGTTTGCTACAACACGCAACTGAACGTCGGAGGTTTCAAGCGTCAACTTTAGGTTACAATATCTACGGATGTAATTAACATTTTACAATGCAACAAACGGCACTGATTACGTATTTCTTTATATGTTCAGATGTGCTAACAAAACTAACGTGGCTCCATTTAAAAAAACGTAGGTTTGTGATAAAAAACATACTTCCGTGCATTTTTGTAGGTTTGTATTAAACAATTACACTAGCCCCTCTCCTCACGTTCGGTCTGAGGAATCGGTTCGTCGGTATTTGATTTGGTTTACGAAATATATCCAGCGGTAGCGTTAGGTGACTCACCCTGTATACTTCTGTGTAGCATTGTTAACGTCCATCCAACACTACTGTAAAGAAAGAGACATGCGGCCAAAACGATCAGCACTGGAGGCAAGCATGAAGCAGGAGAGTAAACTGAGTACAAATGTTTTCAACAGTAAGAGGCGTGGGAGAGTGTAACATGTTAGATTCCAGAAAAAGACCCACTGTAAAAACCGTCAACATTTTTGTCTTCTGTCCGAGAAGACAGCGGAGACCTCTGGTCCGTTACACCTCAGTACTCAGAAAATACTCTTGTACAACCTCTGAAATTAGTCGGTGAAGATCAGTTGGACATTGGAAATGAAATTACCGTTTCCATTTAACGCACCCAACGTGAAACATTTAGTACAAAGAAGGAAGTTTCATGATGATTGCGTTTAATGGAAACGGGAAGTTCATTTGCAATATCGACCTGATTTTTCACAGATTCATTGTAAGGAAATATAATTTTATTTCCATTTTAAAGCGATTTGGAGTAGCAATTTCACCTTCCCGAATACTGGGTGAATGATCATTTCTTTAATTTAACCTAATCTCGTTTTGGAAAGCCCTATTTTTTATATAAGTATACTAATGATTTTTTTTTAAATGCGTCTGATTGTTGATGCCAAACTTCATTAGTCAATGCGTGTAGCGATATGGATGTGTGACTGGGTTTGCGAGGTACTCTGAAAACTTTTCAATCAGTTGGTAATCCATTTCGTATAGAAAGGCTGCAGTGAGAAATTGGGGCCGGTCGCGGTGGTCTAGCGGCTCTAGGCGCTCAGTCCGGAGCCGCGCGACTGCTACGGTCGCAGGTTCGAATCCTGCCTCGGGCATGGATGTGTGTGATGTCCTTAGGGTAGTTAGGTTTAAGTAGTTCTAAGTTCTAGGGGACTGATGACCATAGATGTTAAGTCCCATACTGCTCAGAGCCATTTGAACCATTTTTTTGAGAAATTGGGAGAAGTGGTACTTAGAGTAGATAGGCAAACACAAAATTACGTATGCTGAATGTTTATGGAATTATAAACTGGAAAGCTGCGATAAGTAGAGCTTATAAAAGGATGTTAGGAAGGTACAAATCTCTTCACTTATTTTTCTCAACCAATTTAGCCTTCCAAGTGTATCGTTTTCCCAATAAACATTTCATGAAGTTGTATGATAAATGTGTTTGTTAAACAACATGAAAAGTTCGGGAAAGTAATAATTTTTTTAGATACCCTCTATTAGAGTTTTCCAGTCACACTCTAGCATATAGCATAAGTAATTGGCCGTAGAAGTAACCCTCCATGTGTGTCGTTTTTGCTTATATTATAAACGCTCCTCTCAAAGTATGCAATGTACAAAGAGCTGTTAAATATCGTCGACTTCAATGCATCCCATTAGTTTCTAACCCGAATACGTGGGCACGCAAAGTATGGAGGGAACAACGGGAAGAAACATGACGATAGAGAGGCCATCATAAACTGTAACCGGACGCAGGTAATATATATACCGTTACGGATGGGGCATGCTGTAGACAGAATCTAACGTCTATTACGACTATTCGCTTTCACGGTGGAAACTTCCCACTATATCTCCAAATGGTTGACATCAGCCCTCTCACTTTTAAGTTGGGCTAAAAATTAGAAGTTTCAAATCACTATTTTTGTGAGTGGTATCACTAGTAAGTTAATGGAAGAGACAAAGCCAATAAATGACCAATTTCCCAACAGCAACAACACTACTCTTGCGTCAGCAAATGCAGTAACACACAGAATCAACGTTGAGTTATTACGATAGTGTTATCTGCAGGTAGAACTGGCTCAAGTGACAGTGCCGCACCTTTTATTGCTTAACCTGAGCTTTACGGAAGCCATCATACATGCAGAAGACAATGTAACAATATCAGTAGCCATCACACATCCCGAATAAAGTGTAATAATGTAACTTCTGATCAAATTAATATATTTGTTTTTATATATGTAGACTGAAGCTTCGAGTGAAGTTTGTACCAAGGCCGATATTCGAACGCGGGTCTCCTGCTTACTAGGCAGGTGCGTTAGCCACTCAGCCATCGTGGCTCAGAGGCTCATACAACGGCATAGATTACCCTGGCATGTCTCTCTAATCGATCGAAATCCGATTCCCGCGTGTGGTACCAATTTTCAATCGCCTCTACAGTCTACATACATAAAATCAGATCTGTACTAGACTTGTAAAACCTCTGAAACTGTGTCATTTCATTTGACTAACTACCTGCTCCTCGGTTTCAAGATGGATTCCCATTTACATTCGAAGCTGAGGTGCTATTCTAGAACATGGAAAGCCTCGGCAATTCTGCTCGTGTGTAAGAAGGAATTTAAAATAGACTGGGGTGGCAGTGATAATTTGGATCTAGGAGGGAGGCATGCCAGGGTAATCCGTGCGCGTGTCCTAATCGCTGTGCCAAGATGGCGTAGTAGCTAACGCACCTGGGTAGTAAGCAGGATACCCGGTTCTGATTCTCGGACTTAGTACAAATTTTCACTCGCCGCTTCAGTCAATATGCACAAAATCATACCTTTATGATACCAGTAAAGCCTCTGAACCTTTGTCATTTCATTTGTAGTATATTTATGCCGTTCTACATTGTTTCTCTTCATTAATGTAGAAATAACCAAAACAAAATATTTTTAATCCTAGGCTGTACCCCCTACGTAGCATAGTCCATGGCGTTGTTGTTGTTATTGCTGTCCTTAATCCGAAGACTGATTTTACGCAGCTCTCCATGGTCTCTGTCCTGTGCAAGCCTTTTCATCTGCGATTAACTACTGCAACCTACATCCCTCTGAATCTGCTTACTGTATTCATCTCTTGTTCTCCCTCTACGATTTTTACCTTACAGTACTAAACTGGTGATCCCTTGATGTCTCAGAATGTATACTACCAACCGATCCCTTCTTTTGGTCAGGATGAACCACAAACTTCTCTTTCCCCCAATTCTATTAAGTATCTCCTCATTAGTTACCTGACCTACCCATCTAAGCTTCAGCGTTCTTCCGTAGCACCACATTTCTTGTCATTGCCAGTCTGCATTTTATATCCTCCCCAATTCGACCATCGTCAGTTATTTTGCTTCCAAAATTGCAAAACTCATTTACTACTTTCAGTATCTCATTTCCCACTCTAATTCCCTCTGCATGACCTGATTTAATTCGACTACATTCCATTATTCTCGTTTTGCTTTTGTTGATATTCATCTTATATCCTCCTTCCAAGTTCTGTCCATTCCGTTCAACTGCTCTTCCAAGTCCTTTGCTGTCACTGCCAAAATTGCAATGTCATCGGCAAACCTCAAAGCTTTTATTTCTTCTCCCTGGACTTTAATTCCTACTTCAAATTTTTCTTTTGTTTCCTTTACCGCTTGCTCAGTATACAGATTGAATAACATCGGGGATAGGCTACAACCCCGTCTCACTCCCTTCTCAAACACCGCTTACCTTTCCGCGGTCATAGACTCTTATAACTGTCCTCTGGTTTCTGTACAAATTGTAGATAGCCTTTTTGCTGTTCTCAGCCACTGCTTCCCTTTCGTTCCTCTTAACTCTTACAAATACCCTCTGGTTTCTGTGCAAATTGTAAATAGCCTTATGCTCCATGTATTTCACTCTTGCAATCTTTAGAATTTGAAAAACAGTATGCCAGTCAACATTGTCAAAAGGTTTCTTTAATTATACAAATGCTATAAACGTAGGAGATTATTATACTCTTCTTGAGATCTGAGGGTATTTCGCCTGTCTCGTACATCCTGCTCACCAGATGGAGGACTTTTGTCGTGGCTGGCTCTCCCAAGGCTATCAGTAGCTCTCACATAATGTTCTTTAATCCCGGGGCATTGTTTCGAATTAGATCTTTCAGTGCTTTGTCAAATTCTTCACGCAGTATAGTGTCTTCGTTCTCATATTCCTCTACATCCAGTTCTATAATATTGCCTTCAAGTGTATCTCCCTTGTAAAGACCGTCTGTATTAGAGTCCTGCATGACCGAGTACGCGAGCACAAAATACGAGATGGGGCAAGCACACCCTAACTGGATAGGCTGCCCGCACTAGTTGCAGAGACCGAGCATAGAAGGCGTGACCGAATACGTAGCACATAGCTTAACACATTACACACGTCATTATCCGTGTGAGACTGCAGCCAGTACGGGCTTGTCATTTGTGGTGTCTCTCCACGTGCTTCGTACTGTATTAGAAGAAGTGGAAGGGATAATGAAAGGTGAGAGGGAAAATGAGAATTTCAGTAGATAACTCTATAGACAAGGAGAGAGAAAAGAGTTGGGGGAGGGACGCTTGACGAAAGTGACAGAAGGTAAACCATTAGCTGTCTTTTGAAGTTTGAAAGGATTTTAATTGTTCTAATATTTTGGGAAATGTCAGTATTGTGAATTGGTACATAAGGAATTTTACTTCGTTGGGAACAAGTATTTCTGCTACGATACTCAGGTAGTACTGTAAGTGTTGAAGATAAATAGCAAGAATAATTGAGAAGATGAGTAGACGATACAGCAAACACAGGGTATAAAAATTTCTACACTTATCGACAAGTAGTCATGATAACTGCACACAAACATAAGTGAAGTTCTCGAAATAGCGTACATCACAAACGTATCTCATACAAGCATTCACCACCAGTTCCAGCCGACGTGAGCTCTCATACGGAAGTCATAGGAGAACAGGATTACTGTACAAGTTTCTTTTCAAGTTCGAGAGGAAATAATTTTTTATATGTCTGTAATGAATGAAGTGATGCTGATACCTTCTTAAGGACTGCATTTGTGGATTCAATCCAGTCAATTTAAAAGACTAACACTTCCCTTCAGACTATCTTAGGTGACGAGGTTCTCCTTGGCTTTAAAATTTGATAGGAAAGAATATTACAGAGGAATTGTGACTTGTACGGAGAAAAAGAAGAAAACTTTCTCTAGTAGTAGGATTGAAATAAATAAATCGTATAAAATCCCATTCTGGATATACAAGTTTCAGAAGACGACTATGAGAAAATCTTCAAGGCACACACTATACACAAATTCATCAGTGGATAGAGCATCTCTGTAAGCTTTAATTCGCGTTACAGGTACTCAACATACGCTCCGTTTGTTACGCAGCAAACAACAATAGGTGCGTGCAATACGCATGTTGTGCAACGACGGCAGCACGCTTAGGATGTCTGTTCATTGGATTCCCCGTCTACAGTCGCGACCTGTTTCGATGCGACAATATGGTGCAAATGATTTGTCTACACATTCTGAGACGCCTGCCCCCTTGTTGTGGGTTGTACAATTACGGAACGGACCGAATTAGTAATAGAAATCGGGAATGGTGCTTTATTCTCTGATGTGTGTCATGTCTCTCTGTGAATTAAAGTTTTCACGAAATTGTCTTTTGAAACGGCTGAGATACTTCCGAATAAGACTTTATAAATCAGTGGCATGGGTGACGAAAATGACTTTACATCTCATTAAGTGGAAGTCCATTAAATTTAGCCCCACATTTCTTCGAATCAGATATATCTAATTAAAAGGACATGAGAGCAATAGAAATTGCTAGTGGAACCTGAGGGCCTCGCCATGTTTCCGGGACCCCAAGGTCAGTGCAATTGTTGGACGGCCTCAGCGGGTGCGAGGGGGTGGGAGGGGGCGCGGTATCGAGCGGAAGAGCTTGGGCCAGGACCAGCCTTTCATTGCTCGCCTCTACTACTTTATTCTTTCCCTTAACGCAAAGTTTGTTTCACGAGTTTAAACTTTCCACCGCTGCCGTTGCAGAGACGACGAATTCGCGGCGCAAGTTTTGCCAACCTGATGAGGAATCTTTATTTGCTGCCCGAAGAAGACTACACGCACAAAGGCAGCAATTGCAGATATTTCAGACTTCTGCGTGAGCTATGCCGCCTGCAGACAAAACGAAATATTGAAAAGCGCAGAAATATTTCGGCAAACTACCTAAGGGGCAAGGCTCTCGATTCATCGTAATGCTTTAACAGTTGGGACAGAGTATTACCCTGTCATCATATATTGTGACAAACTGTTCACTGATATGCCGCGGTACATCTGCATACTCTAATGAGCCCAAATATTATGACCACCGCCCACCGCTGCGTTGGCTGCCACCTTGAGGCGCTGCGGGCCCGTGATGCTGTTAAAAAAGTATTTCAGTGGAGCAGACGTGGACGGTGAATCACCTTGCGAATGGTGAAATCTGTTGAGATAAGTGACTTTGATAAAGCGCAGATTATTATTACGTAGAGCCTGTGAACGAGTGTTTCGAAAACGGCGAAGCTGGTCGAATGTTCACGTGCTACTGTTGTGGGCATATACACAAAGAGGGAGAAGTACAGTAAACTACCACTATGCGCCAAATGACTGGACGTTTACGACTCATCATAGAACGTGGGGTCCGGTGGCTTGTCTGCTCTCTAAAGTAGGATAGACGATGACCTGCGGCATCTCTGCGGAAAGAGCGCAGTGCTTGTGCTCGCAAAAGTGTCTCGGACCACACCGTTCATTGTACTTTGTTGAACATGGAGCTCCGCAGCAGAACTCCCTTACGTGTTCACACGTTGATCCAACGACACCACCAATAACGATTGCTGTGGCCACGGGACTATCGAGGTTCGACCGTTGGTCAATGAAAACTTGTCGGCTGTTCGAGTGATCATTTTTTTGCTACAATAGGTCGACGGTTGCCTCAACGAGTGCCGCCTTCAACGTGAACGGCGGCTCGAAACGTGCTGCACGCTACGAACGTGGGCTGCTGGCAGCAGTATTATGCTATGGGAGACATACTCCTGCGCTTGCATGAGACCTGTGGTAGTAATCGAATTGTCCGTGTCTCGGAGTCACAACTGTGCTGCATTGGTGTGCGGAGCGCTGTAGTAAACTAACGTTGACGTCTCGACGATGAAATTCGCCTGATATAAATCCTATGTACCCCATCTTGGCCTTTAACAGGCGCCACCATCGCGTAAACAAGTCAAGGGTCCGTTATTTACACGAATTTTATGACCTGTGCGTGGCAATGCAATATCACATAGCTTCACAAACCTACTAACAAACTGTCAAATCTGTAATACGCATAATCCGTGAAGTATTTCACTCCAAAGAAGGACAAACCAGCTATTGAACAGGTGATCACAATGTTTTGGTTCATCTGTACATATATTCCTGAATTTATTATACGATGCATGGTGGTGAGTACCTTGTACTACTTCTACTCATTCTCTTTGCTGTTCAATTCGCAAATGGGGGAAGGAGAAACGACTGTCCATACGCATCCGTACGAGCCATCATTTCCATTATCCGTGCAATCGCTATGCAAGACATTCTTTGATGTTCGCGCAATCGTTCTACAATCTGTCGCAAATGAGGGTTCTAACTTTCTCAATTTTGTTTTAAGGAAAGAAGGTCTTCTGCCTTCCACGGATTCCCATCACGTTTATGGAGTGTTAATTAGGTAGTATTCGCGTGTTGATCGAACCTATCGGTAACACATGTAGCGGCACCCCTCTGAATTCAAACTGCACGATTTAGGGAACACGACTATGCCAGTCAATAAACACATCATTCCGTAACAACAAGAAAATCAGTAAATTGCTATTATAAGTAGAAGGTGATGTTCCAACAGATGAAGGGTGAAATAGCTTTAATAAGATATTACGGAGCATAATACTGATTTTGCAATACGATTCAAGGGAAAACTCTAAGTCTATTAAAGAAAACGGGTAATCGCTAACCTTATTTTCAGTCTCATCTTAGGCAGGTCGGAAGCTCTTACACATGTTTCTCTATGTGGGCGATTTAAAATTTGATTAATTTGAAATCCACCACATGCAAAACAATGTATCTTTTCATTCACCGAATAAATTTTTCGGCAACAATGTGGTGGGATAAAGTTTATTTCTGTAAAGTATGATGCAAAGTTTATAATCGTTCATCAGTTGTAGTCCGAAAGATGATAACGTGTACATTTTGTTTCGTATGTTTCGATTTTTCACCACAGAATTACCGAAAATCCATTTCCACAGATCGGTTTTTATGACCTTTTTTGTTGTTTTGACGGCATGTCTTCTGCAAAGTAGTCGAGAGGGACGTTTGTATATTTTGGAAGTACTTTTTCGTGGGTAGTAATAATTTATTTTACTATATTTACTTTTTCGTCCTGTTGTGTATCTCTAATGTATATCTCTTCCCCCTGATACTGAGTACACTGTTTCCACAGTGATTTTTGTGAATTTTCACTGTCACATTTACTTCTCACGTATTTTCTACAAAACGTGCCTTGAACCGACTCGTCTCCAAATTCATTCAGAGGTGCTATGTTACTGTCGCTTTTTTCGGTACCAGATGATTATCAGTGCACCATATCTTAGGAAAATTTTTTCACACGTGTGACGCGCTAAATCGTATCTTATCTTGCTGCGATGCAAATGACAAATAGTATATGATGAAAACTCGAAATGTATACATATATTCTTTATTATCTACAGCATCAGTCGCCTGAAAGCGTGGTATGTGCCACAGGATCATGATACTGTAAGTATTCAGTGCGTGCATACATTTCTTTTTACAGAAGAAAGCGAATACTTAAATTACAATATAATGTGCGCAGCTTTGAAATGAAAATAACTACATGTCTGAGAGCTACATTAGTTTAATAACTAGATTAAATTGTCAACCAATTTTAAATAAATACAAGCGTCGTTCGGTGGCGTAATTGTCAGACTACAAATACAAATACCCGAGATCCAGCCTTAAAAAAAAAAAGAAGAAAGAATCAGACACCTCAGTCTACCTCTGGTTTACTTTTTGACATTTACCGCTTCTTTCACATCCGCAACAATTAACGTGTGTGATAACTGCGGAGTTAAATGGAGATTATAAGTCCACTTAACTTCATTTATTTGATCGTGGCGCCGATCAGAGATACTTGATACCTTTGCTACATGTGTGTTTTCCTGGTTGCCGCATGGACACGTGGGGCGTGGCAGTAAGTCGGCAGTTAGCGCCGGCCGCGCTTGCGAAGAGGGAGAATCAGCCACTTCCTGTTTAGAAAGAAACACGGCTGGACAGCAGCGCAGGGCTAGCAACACCATGACCTTGATGTGGGACGAGCCATGGCTTGTACCATTATGTGGTAGTTCTCAGCCCAAATCGCTCCTGAGTGTGGTGTACGTTACGTGATTGCTCATCCATGGTCGCTGCCAAGAGGGTACGTTCGGCTATTGCATGTGGGATTTGTACCTCTGTAACTGAAACTGGTGAGCATCTGGTTCTCCGAAAATCTTGTGACTATGTTCAGACCTGAGTTTTCTCGCAAAGCTCGTGACAGTGCTCTGACGTAATTACTTCATGTCAGCCTGCTTTCTTTGAGTCATCGATTTTCTGACTGGTTTAATACGGCATGCCACGAATTGCTTTCCTGTGCCAATCTTTTCATCTTAGAGTAGCTATCGCATAATAAGTCCTCAATTATTTGCTAGAGTATTCCAATGTCTGTCTTCCTCTACAATTTTTACCCTCTAGTCTGCTTACCCAGAGAAATAGTGTATGCATTGGAAAGCTGGCAAGCAATTAGTTGTTACTTTTATTTGCCTGTTTTGTGGCAATACCTCCAATAGTCAGCTTCTGAATCCGTGTTATGGTTCAGCTGTCTTTTAATGTTGATTGCACAGAACACTGGTGAAATTTCGTTGTATGTTTTGCTTTCGCAATTCCACAGCATATATTGCGAGAATTGGTTGCCGTTCTGCTAAATTTGTTTCTTCTGTGCTGCATTAAATGGAGCGTCTGGCAACTCTTTGTCTGTATTGAACTGGATCCCATTCACAGTTGCAAGAGCGTGTAAGCTGCAAGCAGCATGGTGCTAACGATTTTTTCCTACGGAACTCTGTTCATTCACCAATTTGGTTAATGTGTTTCTCAGTATGTTACAGATTTACGTCTTGTTAAGTATACCAGATGCTTGCGTAAAATTTCTTAAAATCTTCTGGAAATAATGCTTACACAGTATGAAGTCTTACCTGATTAATTAAGTTTTATGTAAGTTAATATTGCACATTGAAGGACACACTAAAGTCGTTCTGCCTTAAAACACTCTACATTTTCTTAATTCTGTCTTTTGTTCTAGCTATTCTCATTCCAATTAAGACAAAATCGGTAAAAACTGAGCGCAGTGCACTGGTCTGGTGAGTTAGTTATTGTTAATGAGGAGTTGATTTTATACAAGGTTTATATTGTGCCAAAATTCTTTGAAATTGAGAAAAGAAACAAAACGACTCCAGGACATAAATGTGTTACAACTTGACAAAAATATTTCTCTTCTGGGTAACCAGCCCTTGTCATTTCTATGTCGATGCCTTTGCTATTCAGTAGCATTTCATTCTCGTTCCACCATAACAAGCTGAAGTAAGGCAGATCGAACGTCCTGGGACAATCTGAGCAGTTCTCTCATATGCTTCGCACGTGATGCTGTCATTTGCCGTCCAGTAATGTCACAAAGACCGGGACAAAATACAAAATGATGTTAACAAGGTACCTGCACAGTATGAGAAATGTCAACAGATCCTTAACAAGAAAAAGTTTAAGACCCTGTACACGAGCACTAAATACCTTGCGTAAAATTTCACCTACAAGACAAATAACACAAATTTAAAGGCTATACAATGAAGTACATATCGATGGATTATAATTGCAAACAACCTAAAAGGAAAATATTGTTGGGAAAGCGGACTACAGACTGCGATTAATTGTCAGAACATTTACCTGAAGCAACAAATTTACTAAACTACACTATCTGATTCTGGGGTTCCGCTACTCCGAATGGCACCTTTACCAGAAGGCATTGACGGAGGACATCAAAATTCTTCCAAGAATGGCTGCTGGTAGTTTTGTATCGCTGTGAAGTAGAACATGATACGAGAACTGAAATGACAACTTTGTAACGACAATGTTTTTCATTGTGTCAAGATCTCAGGAAATTTCTGTCACTCACTTTTTCCTCGAATGCTAAAATATTTTACGATATTGCAGTGCCTGTATTGTTAACAAGAACGATGCAGCATGTTATGATATACATGAGATGTTTTCGCAGTTGCGAATCCTGACAACCATCAGCTTGTAAGAGAAATATGTTGTTCACATTTACCTATATAGGAGAAATGATTATCGTAATAAAATGAGTCAGAGCTCGCATGTAATAACTTAGGTCTTCATTTTTCCTACGAGCTGTTCGAGAGTGGAACCGTGAACAAATAGTCAGAAAGTAGTCACGTGAACCCTCTGTCAGAAACTTTAGGATTGAACTGCAGAGTATCATGTATACACTCCTGGAAATGGAAAAAAGAACTCATTGACACCGGTGTGTCAGACCCACCATACTTGCTCCGGACACTGCGAGAGGGCTGTACAAGCAATGATCACACGCACGGCACAGCGGACACACCAGGAACCGCGGTGTTGGCCGTCGAATGGCGCTAGCTGCGCAGCATTTGTGCACCGCCGCCGTCAGTGTCAGCCAGTTTGCCGTGGCATACGGAGCTCCATCGCAGTCTTTAACACTGGTAGCATGCCGCGACAGCGTGGACGTGAACCGTATGTGCAGTTGACGGACTTTGAGCGAGGGCGTGTAGTGGGCATGCGGGAGGCTGGGTGGACGTACCGCCGAATTGCTCAACACGTAGGGCGTGAGGTCTCCACAGTACATCGATGTTGTCGCCAGTGGTCGGGGGAAGGTGCACGTGCCCGTCGACCTGGGACCGGACCGCAGCGACGCACGGATGCACGCCAAGACCGTAGGATCCTACGCAGGGCCGTAGGGGACCGCACCGCCACTTCCCAGCAAATTAGGGACACTGTTGCTCCTGGGGTATCGGCGAGGACCATTCGCAACCGTCTCCATGAAGCTGGGCTACGGTCCCGCACACCGTTAGGCCGTCTTCCGCTCACGCCCCAAAATCGTGCAGCCCGCCCCCAGTGGTGTCGCAACAGGCGTGAATGGAGGGACGAATGGAGACGTGTCGTCTTCAGTGATGAGAGTCGCTTCTGCCTTGGTGCCAATGATGGTCGTATGCGTGTTTGGCGCCGTGCAGGTGAGCGCCACAATCAGGACTGCATACGACCGAGGCACACAGGGCCAACACCCGGCATCATGGTGTGGGGAGCGATCTCCTACACTGGCCGTACACCACTGGTGATCGTCGAGGGGACACTGAATAGTGCACGGTACATCCAAACCGTCATCGAACCCATCGTTCTACCATTCCTAGACCGGCAAGGGAACTTACTGTTCCAACAGAACAATGCACGTCCGCATGTATCCCGTGCCACCCAACGTGCTCTAGAAGGTGTAAGTCAACTACCCTGGCCAGCAAGATCTCCGGATCTGTCCCCCATTGAGCATGTTTGGGACTGGATGAAGCGTCGTCTCACGCGGTCTGCACGTCCAGCACGAACGCTGGTCCAACTGAGGCGCCAGGTGGAAATGGCATGGCAAGCCGTTCCACAGGACTACATCCAGCATCTCTACGATCGTCTCCATGGGAGAATAGCAGCCTGCATTGCTGCGAAAGGTGGATATACACTGTACTAGTGCCGACATTGTGCATGCTCTGTTGCCTGTGTCTATGTGCCTGTGGTTCTGTCAGTGTGATCATGTGATGTATCTGACCCCAGGAATGTGTCAATAAAGTTTCCCCTTCCTGGGACAATGAATTCACGGTGTTCTTATTTCAATTTCCAGGAGTGTATGTAGATGTAGAAAGGTCCAATGATAGTAGACGCTTACCATATCAACGAAATCTAGCTCTGAGAAGTACTGTGGTGTTCAAACAAATCTTCAGATAGAGCAGAGCTTTATGAAAGAAATTTATGACGCAAGAAATACAAGGTAGATAAATATTAAGGAAGATACCATGTCTTTAAAAAAAGTATTGAATGGGGTACAGAACTTCGAGAAACCCTAGATCACCGTAACGGTTTTACCATTCAGTCTTTCAATTCGAGAGCATTTTTTCATTCGCACTATTTTGCTGAATATACTTATTTTGCAAATCGCTACTGTGATCACCAGGAAGACCGTGGCAGTGCACTTACCACAATTTGCCTCAACAATGTGCCTCGACTAATTAGCCTTTGCTTAAACAGCATCAGTGACTCACGCCTCTTGCCGGTATGGGCTGTGTTCGTATCTCCAAGCAAACTGGTGATCCAATTCTCCAAGTTGAAAGTCGCTAGACATAGGGAGCTGGAACGTGGGTTCGGGGTGACAGCAACGCGCAACACTCAGCAGGGAAGGCAGAGAAGCGATGTCCTCAGGCTTTCAGTAGCCGCTGGAGTTCCTAACCGACTGACTGATGAATCCCTCGGTAAGGTAAGCGGATTACAAAATCCTCGCCAAGGCGCGCACAGCCGGTCGTCACCAACATTATCAAGCACCAAACTACAGCTAATGCAATAAGGGCATCCAAAACTGACGTTACAAATAATCTTCTTTGTACTCTACAACGAATGAAGTCCAAGTCTAATAGTCAAACCTAGGAAGTTACGGTGAAATTATAGGTGACGATTGGTTCTATGTACTTAAAAGAAATCCCTCATTACTAATTAGATTTGTTATTCAATACACGTAACTCTGTTTCTTTGGGTCACTTAGTTTTAATCTTCCTTTGAACGTAAATCAGACGGGAGCGGCAAGGTTGAGGAGCACACAACAATAGAGACGGCAGGAAAATTTAAGAGCAATTTCTCAAACATGCAGATACCTAGGCACTACCAAAACGCAGGGCCTGCACGTATACTAACAAGCCCACACTCACAAGTATGACATCAGAATAGCAAAACTGTCAACAGTAAATTTAACGACTATCCCACGCTCGCCACCAGCCCGAAATTTGCTCAAAACGACTCGAGGCAACCCGGTACAGAAACAAACGAGTGCATTCGTGCCCAACAGTATAACAGGCCAGCCCTAGGACAATCAGTCATAAAGTAGAAAGAAACCGCAATGCCCGAGACCACAACAGTTGTTCATTAAATTCAAAATTGCTGTCCATATCTGGAAATGAATGGTCACCATGAAATCTACAGTCCTGAGGTGAGAAGGATTCCTAAGCCAAGTCTGCGTCCTCCAAACGGTTGGGTGGGAAACAGTTTGAATTTCAATCAGCTTCTCGGAACCAATAATGCACACCCCAAGCTAATCTGTCGACCTCATGCGATGTCCTGCTTCAGGGATGTGAACACGTCCTTGAAAGAGCAGACCCTGAATCATACACTGCTTCACCAACAAGATTACACGAGTATGCCGCACACGTCCATATATTGCCGTTCGATGCCGCCATCCTGCTGCCTGGCGGGAAGTCATACTTTGGTTACCCAGAAATTGCCCAGAAATTGGTCAGAGACATTTACTGTGATTAGGTGCAATCTGCTATCGACCCAAGCGAGCGGCGCTGATAAGGAAAGCGCGCCCCTCAAGTACACTGAACAGCCAAAGAAACTGGTAGACCTGCCTCAAAAAATCGTGTAGGGTCCAGACAGAAATGCCATTACACGACGTGGTTTGAACTCGACAAATGTCTGATGCAGTGCTGGAGGGAAATGACTCAATGAATCCTTCAGTGCTGTCCATAAATCCGTCAGAGTACGAGGGGGTGGAGAACCCTTCTGAAGAGCACGTTACAAGACGGACCAGATATGCTCAATAAACTTTATGTCTGGGGAGTTTGGTGGTCAGCGGAAGTGTCAAAACTCAGGTGATTGTTCCTGGAGACACTCTGTAGCAATTCTGGACGTGTAGGGCGTCGCATTATCCTGCTGTCCGTCTGATAGCACAATGGACATGAATGAATGCAGTTGATCAGACAGGATTCTTACGTTAGTGTGACATGTCAGAGTCGTATCTAGACGTATCAGGGGCCCCATATCCCTCCATCTGCACACGCCCCACACCATTACAGAGGCTCCACCTGACTGACAGTCCCCTGCTGATATGCAGGGTCCATGGATTCATGAGATTGTCTCCATACCCGTACACGCCCATCCCTAGATTCAATTTGCAATAAGACTCGTCCGATCAGGCAACATGTTTCCAGTCATCAACATGCAAATGTCGATGTTGACGGGCCAAGACGAGGCGTAAAGCTTTGGGTCAGGCAGTCATCAAGAGTACAAGATGGGCCTTCGTCACCGAAAGCCCATATCGAGGATGTTACGTTGAATGGTTCGCACGCTGACAAGTGAGCTGATGGCCCAGCACTGATTTCGCAGCAGTTTCGGGAAGGGTTGCTCTTCTGTCACTCTGAACGATTCTCTTCAGTCGTAGTTCTTCCCGTTCTTGCAGGATCCTTTTCCGGCGCCATCGGTGTTGGAGATTTGATGTTTTACCGGATTCCTGATACTCATGGTACACTAGTGAAATGGTCGTACTGGAAAATCGCCGCTTCATCTTTATCTCGAAGATTCTGGTCCCATGGCTCGTGCGCCGACTATAATACTACGTTGAAATTCACTTAAATCTTGATTACCTGCCATTGTAGCAGCAGTAACTGATCTAACAATCATGCCAATCACTTGTCTTACATAGGCGTTGCCGAGCGCAGTGCCGTATTCTGCCTGTATAAATATCTCTGTAGTTGTAAAAGCATTCCTATAACATTTTTTTGGCGCTTCAGTGTACGATGTGGTCAGACTTCACACCCGTCCCTAAAGATGTTTTTCAGTTCAAAATCTGGTTTCAAAAGCTCTGTCTCGTCAGTATATCTCACCCACGTGTACAGCCTTCTTTAATGGTTTTTAATCCAGCTACTAGCAATGCTCACCTTTTTATACTCCTTTCATTTGTTGTGCTGTGGTATATCTCAGTACTGGTTATATCTAGAAAAATCCTAGTAATTTAATGCAAACATTGTGCAGTCGAAACTGCTAAAAGTATCATATTCCTCATAACGCGCCTTAGCTTTTCGTCAGCAGTTTTACGCAACACCATTCAGTCTAACATTGTTGCTGGTTTTCACAGATACTTTTACGTTAGCAATTCTTGATATTCTTCTCTTAATCACTGATCGTGGTTGATAAGTGAACGCAGCATTGATGAAACGTTTTTGAGGACTTCTCTCTACTTCCCATCCAAATGTCCTCATTCAGGTTTCCTTGAATCCCTAATGGTATTTAATTTTATGTGGTTACTTCAAAAAGGTCAGAGTCGATTGCAGCCCATACTTCTGCAAGCAAATGTTTAGTTGCACCAATGACTATTGTTGTTGCGACTTGGCAAAATTTAATGATGAGATTTTTCCTTCATAGACGTTACACATAAGGCTAGCGATTGCTGTATTACCCTTTTTTTAAGAATTAATATTTACGATTCTGAGCTGAAACATAACGACCATTGCCGACCGCGAAACTGGATTAGGATGGGTGACGTAGTGGGCAATCGATGCGGTAAGGACTACATACAAGCAGAGCAGAATTGAATGGGGGATCCTATGAACAAAGACATGGGACTCACATGAGGAAATCCACTATTAAACAAATCTGAGAAATTTCGGACTTTTATGGCCAAACCTCTTTGAACGAGCATCTCGGAATCGGCGGGGGTGCTCGATTTCTTGTGCGCATCGATGGAAAGTGGTTGAAGGATGGTGAAACAATGAATAGGCAACAGGGTGTTGGAAGGCCATGCTTCATCTCAGAACGTGGACATCAGAAGCTTGCCTGCGTTGTAAAGCATGATGGTCAGCTATATGTGGCAGATCTGACAAAAGCGCTCAATGGTGGTGCAGGTACAAATGTTTCGAAGGACATAGTTTCGCACACGATGCTGAACAAGTGTCTTCGCAGAAGACTACCATTCAACCCTGTTGACACATTAGTATTGCGGTGTACACTAAATCAACCAAATTCGATAGTGGATGAAAGGAAAGGGAAACGTGCTCAAGTACATCACGTTTCTTGTTACAACTGGCCTTAGGCCATTTTAAAGTACAAAAACTAGAATGAACAGCAGGAGTATAAATCACGAAAACAACATCAGGGCAACCTTGAAGAATAGTGCAGAAGTACTACGATTCTTTACATTATTAATATTGTCAAACGACATCAGACTGGTGTGAATTACAAATCTTCATCGAAAAAGTTTATCTAGTCGTACAGTGCACATCTGTTGTTAGTAAAAGTGAGAACATCTCTAAACCGCCTAAATGTATAGCAGACATTCATTATGGACCCCGTAGCACAGCTGTTTTATGAAAATGCTAACCAATAAACGAGCACGCGCTATACTGTAGTATCTGAGCAACAACTGACGTGGACATGGATGAATCAATCATCCAAAAATCGTGTGAGAGACATCACAGTCTTCACAATGCAATTTGTGGTGTGTTAGGGAACAACGCATATGAGGTAATTCTGTTGCATGATAGTTGCATTATCTTTGTATAAACTGGTACATAACAGCGTTTACAGTAAATGACATGGAGGACCACTATTAATTTTCACATGTAAACTGCGCGAAGTGTCTTGTCGTAATATATTTGTAACATATATGGAATCTTTACCTTGTAATAATGTTAATTATGTAAAACGCCGTATCTATATAGTCGAGGAGTAATGTGTATGGTTACAAATTGCAACAGCAGTGCTCAAATACTTCCAAAAGTCCTCACACTAGCACAATCAACCAAGAAAACCACAACCCAAATGACGAAATGGTGGAGAGGGGGAAAAGGTACGGAGGTAGCAGTGGAGGCAACAGAATATGAGACATTAATCATACTGAATAGGGTTGGAAGTGCTATGGGTGACAACGAAGGGAGGGGGAACTGGCGAGGAGGGAGTAGTCTGAAGAAGTGAATCACCAAAAGAAATGGTTGGAGGGCACCAAAATTCATGAGATTATTGGATTCATGTCCATTTTCTTTTTCTTGTGTTATCAGTATTCTGACTGGTTCGATGCGGCCCATGACGCATTCCTCTCCTGTGCCAGCTTCTTCATCTCAGAGTAGCACTTGCAACTTACATCCAATTCCATATTATCCGACAAACTTCTGTAGAGTCCATGTTATAACACTGACGGAAATACTAATGAAATATGTGTAATCTTATCTATAACGTGTATTGTAAAACTACTTGAGTATGTGCTTCGTTAACATGCCCACCATAGTTTAGATATTGGCAAGAATATTACAAAATTCCATAAGAAAATAAGGTCCTTAAAACATCAATGTAGGCCTGTGCTGTGATAGTGCCCCCTCCATAAAAAACACGACCGCAGTATAACACACCCTCCTCCGAATTTTACTGTTGGCACTTCACATGCTGGCAAATGACGTTCACTGCGCATTCGATATACCCACACACCGAAATTGGATCGCCACGTTGTGTCCCGTGATTCGTCACTCCACACAACGTGTTTCCACTGTTCAATCGTCCAATGTGTACGCTCCTTACACCAAGAGAGGCCTCGTTTGGCAATTATCGGCGTGATGTGGCTTATGAGCAGCGGCCCGACCGTGAAATCCAAGTTTCCTCACCTCCTGCCTAACTGTCTAAGTACTTGCAGTGGATCCTGATGCAGTTTGGAATTCCTGTGTGAGGGTCTCGATAGATGTGTGCCAATTACACATTACATCCCTCTTTAACTGTAGGCGGTCTCTTGCCAGTCAACAGACAAGGTCGCCTTCTACGCTTTTGTGCTGTACATGTCCCTTTAAGTTTCATCTTCACTATCACATCGGAAAGAGTGACCTAGGGATGTTCAGGAGTGTAGAAATCACGCGTACAGGTGTATGACATAAGTGACCCCCAATCACCTGACCATGTTCGAAGGCCGTGAGTTCCACGGAGCCCACCATTCTGCTCTCTCACGATATCTAATGATTACTGAGGTCGCTGATACGGAGTACCTGTCAGTAGGCGACAGCACAATGCACCTAATGTGAAAAACGTACGTTTTTGGGGGTTTACGGATACTTTTGATCACATACTGTATTTTCTTTTTGTTTATTTATTTCACCAATAAGATAACAGTGCCTCTTTTTATTTGTGCTACCTCACGCGCATTTGCGAACAGCACCTTCTGGCGATGGCCAACACAGGAATAGTAATCATGTACATGACTGCAAAGTTAAGGAACAATTTCGAAATGTAGCACCGAGACATCCGCTGTCCTATCGATAGGCAGATGAGATTAACTGTACAGGTAATCATCTTTTAATAGCTGTTGGAAGCGCTCTGCAATACCTCAAACTGTTCCAGCGTATATCTGTTGCGATATCTTCCACATTTTTGTCAATGAAAAACATCTCCTCTATGTTTTATTTCTACCAGCCTGTATTGTGGTAGTTTATACCAAGCGATGTTCAGTTTTCTGTGAGAGCCGGAGGATCGAGACCAGTAAATGCCAGTTTACGAGCAGCTGACGTGGATCTCTAAGTCATGGTAGAAAAAACAAAGTGTATGGCGGTGCACCTTGATTGGGTTTGTTTCATCTCTAATAAAATACATATTACACTGCTTGTAAAGGAACAGTACGGGAATCCTCTAGTGTGATTGATAATCTGTTGAATATAGTCATCTTACACTACAGGCGATGAAACTTTACAGCGGTCTGTAGAATTGACTTCGATCACAAACCATCTGCTCCACTGAACCAATACGTTTATAGTTAATAGGATGGCTATGTAAGATTGGGTGATAGACATTAATGCACCCTAAGAGACACAGGTCTCTTTCGGATTGCAGTACTTGTATGTAGTTTGGAGACGTGTCGCAACGCAGTACAAAATTTTTGTCCTTCCTCTATGCCATGTACGATGCGTAGTCTTCATTATTTTCTCAACAAGAAACACCACTGTAACTGCTCGTACTATGTCTTCTACGACCTCGTGTTGCAGGAGATAGCTTCGTTTGGCGCTGGCCTTACACATTGTACACAGTTGCCGGAGCTATAAAATCTTGTTCCCATTTCCACTGAGTGGTCAAAACACACTCGTGTCGCATTAACTCAGCTCGTCCTGTTTCCGCAGAGGATGCAGAAGGTCTTAGATATAGCGCTCTCCGACTTCCGTACAGGTCACACTTAAATTGGGATGATCACATGGACTAAGCTGCAGGGAGGGCAGGGCAGAGACTTAGGAGCAGTTACAAGATGCAAAGGTACTGAGTAAAAACAGCGCTGGAGTTCTTACTGTATGGGATCCTTAGCAGATAGGTTTGAAAACAGGTGAATCGTTTCGAGATACGAGTGTGGCATGAATATGATTCACCAGTGGCTGTAATCATTAAAAGAGGGCTCTACAGGATCCAAAATCAAAAATGTGGTTGAATGGGCAGACTTGATTCAAAATTGCGGACAGCATTTTGGAAAGCATTTCCACATCAAACCGTAAAATTATCAGCGACCCGTGTATGCCTGTAGACTCATGATCGCTTTTTATGCAGGATGATGGCAACATAGGCGTTACAGTCGTATTTTTAATAGCGCGGTCCTTACGCAAAGTGAATGTTGTGGGCTTAAGAATCCCTCTGTGGTCAGCTTTAGACGTCATTTCTCAATAGTGTTCCTCGAAAAAAACATCATGTTCCTTACACGTATTCCCAGGCGTCCTACTTGGCGAGTGTAATGCGACTGCTGAAAAAAAAAAATATTCGCCGTGCAAAGTGACTCTCATGATCAATTTAATTAATTAGCCCGTCAAATTGATATCAATGACGTTCCGCCTGAGACTGGAGATGGCTAGGACGCCACGGAATGAATCTTGGAAAGCCTTTTTTTCCGTTGCGGCACTGTAATTAAAGAAATTTCAATCTCCCACCTACACAGGGCGCGACTCTCTCTCACGGTGTTTCGTAAACGCTAGTATGATATAGCATCGCACTGGTAAAAGGGGACCTGTCATATCGTACAAAACAGCTACGTTCTCATGAATTATAGCTCGTTGTTGTCGAATGTAAAACGCTTGTGTTTCTTCCGACATGTAAGCCAATGGTATCGAAGATTGTATTCTCTAATGTTACTTCACATGCATCACAGAGTATTTACAGACACTGGATACAACAGACACTCTCAGGTCGTATAATTTGTTCAACAAGCTGGGAGAAATTGCTTAATATAGATAATTATTTCTTTTCTTTGAATTTAAATTATCGCTTTTTCTTTACTCTGGTGACGGTTTGGAAACAACGATTACATTCTGCAGTGATCGGTAGTTTTCACTGCAAAATAGTCGAAGTTTATTTTTTCTAATTTTACGCTGGTAGGGTATATCTCTGTTGATCATCTGTAATCAGTAGCGGTACGCTTCACTGGATGACGCAAAATAATGTGATGTGGTTTGTATGATGAAGTTGACTGTAAGAAAATTTGCGGACAGCATTTTGGAAAGCATTTCCACATCAAACCGTAAAATTATCAGCGACCCGTGTATGCCTGTTGACTCGTGATCGCTTTTTTTTTATGCAGGATGATGGTAACATAGGCGTTACAGTCGTATTTTTAATAGCACGGTCACCGCTCATAAAACTCAAAGTAAATTTACTGCACCTATTTCCGTGGAAAGAGAACATTTATCATCGTCGAAATTGTGTTTTTCCTTTCTTTTTAATAGATGCTTGATTGTAGATGCGTTGACATCAAATATAGTTGTTCTCCATCGCCGAACGGTGGGAAGCTGTGGGCTAGGGGGGGGGGGGGGGGGGGCGTGTCTGCTGTGGTGCTCGCAGGACACAGCCGCTCTCTGCCCAGGGGGCTGCGTGTGAGGTTTCTATCGATATATTTTAGATGAACAAGGTAAACTTGAGGTGTCCGTCCTTTTATGTTGTTTAGTTGACTGACTTTACACGCTATAGTGCTGGCATAGGATCGCCCCAATCTGGCGGCCAGATGGTGGAAAGCTGAGTGCGCGCAGCGGCCTTAGATCGGTGGTAGCTGGGTTGTGAGATGCTCGGTGGAGCTTCTGGCTGTTTCAAGAAGCCTGTCTCCTTCCCGTGGGTGGTGGAGGGACGGTGAGGTGGAGGGAGGGAGGAAGAGAGCCTCGATTGTCGGCAGTTTGTGGACGCTTATCGAGGAGAA
Organism: Schistocerca americana; assembly: GCF_021461395.2. Lineage (NCBI taxonomy): Eukaryota > Metazoa > Arthropoda > Insecta > Orthoptera > Acrididae > Schistocerca > Schistocerca americana. The sequence goes on along the minus strand of NC_060123.1, from coordinate 381,931,809 downwards.
CGCACATTCACCTACCGCCCCCTCTGCAGTCTTCTAGGACGACGACTTTCCTCAGAACATGTGCTGCATTATGTTCCGTTCATTACGAGTGCTGGTTTTTTCACAACAATTTCGAAGTGTAATTAAAACAGTAACCAATTTTTTTCCCCATCAGTTGTGGTATCGTGTATTGGTGTCGGTTACCTGGGCTGTAGGTGGTTTCTGAGCAGGCATGCGTAGCGATTTCTATGTTCAACACCAGCATCTCATCTGTTGAAAATTGTTTCTGCCAAAAAGAGTAAAAATAGTACCTCACACCACTACCTTTTTTCCGCCTCCTTGTAGGTTTAGGGTAGAGTTTGAGTGTGTCTGTCACTAGTTTCGAGTGGTATTGCGAATTTTTTTCCCAGCAGGATAATACCAGTTTTATGGTATAGTCAATTTTTGAGCTATATTGTGCTTTTATGGCGCCCTTATATAGCGCTATGCATATAGTCGTATAATTAGGCCAGATCTTTATGATTAAATATGTAATTAGGATCGATATTTGCTTCAGTTTCCCTACTAAAATAAATAAAGTACACCAACTTACCTCTCCTCTCCCACATCTGGACAGTTTACATGTGTTGGGGGGTGCACTTGGGCTTACCATTCAGGAGGACCAGGGTTTGAGTCCCAGAAACTGCACCGCCATTTTTAATTTCTCGTCAGTTCCTGGGTGGGAGGTCAGCGCCGCCCTGGTACAAAGAAATTCCTAACAAAATTCGAAATTCCAGCCAAAATTCGAAATTTCCAGCCAAAAATCTAAATTCCTGCCAATATGGTAGGTTGGTGGAGGGGTAGAGGGAGTAATTGAGGAGGGGGAGTAAGAAAAACATGTGACATCATCCAGGGGTGGGGATGGCATGGTCGGGCCCGGCGGTTTGCGGTGGTGGGCAAGGGGTGGGGTGATTAATTAATCAATTCAATTAATTTTCATATCTATTTCATATAGAAATAGCACTCGTAACCCCAGCTCCTTGCTACCGACCACAGATAGTGTGTAGTTGGGTGGTTTCTATAAATGCATCGGTAATACTCCCGTGAGTGTGCAGAAGAGCATGCGTTAGCTTGGTGACTATGTTCTCTCAATGTCTCGTTGTTACGCCCAAGTCGTGATTGATGGTATTTACCACATAAAAAATGTGTGTCAAAGGCGTAGATATTTAGTATTATTTATTATTAATGTTTCTCAAGAGTGGCGATCTATGAGGTGTTATGGTACAATATTCTTTAGTTGTCTTCTACATCACCTTAGTTCCGCACAAATAGTGCACTCTGAAAGCGGCAGTCGTTATTTAAAATAAAGGGGATAGCAGAAGGGCGTCCCAAGCAGAAAGATGGTTTAGCGGCCGCAGAGAAGGCAGTACAGAAATATAAACTGCAGGCCATGTGTAGCAATCAATGAGCCGCAACATACAGATTCGACACTCGTAGCTTTTTGGAGAGCCACTAAACCGTGCTATAGTGATATCGCACAGTTGATTTCTTCCGCCATACTACAGCGTTACTTTTACTTTGGAAAACCATATGTCTTGAGATTTATATATGGGAAAGCGTTGATGCCGCTGTACTCGTTAAATCACTTGCTGGTAAACACCACTGCACTTACATCTATGATAGATTTTTGACTTTTTTGTAGTTTTTCAGGCGTTTACACGGTTTGTATCTACTTGACACGTAATTTTAGAGAAAGACAAAGGCACACTAAAGAATACTCCCTGTATGATTTACATTTTTTCTATACATTTGCTCCCTTTTACCTTCTACACTATAGCCGTTCGGCTATTCCTCTTGTTAGCCTATCCTCCTCGCTTGCGCTTATGCGAAATTGCTGTAGGTGTATCCAGTTTCCTCTCCAGACCCTACTTACATATTACATAAAATACTTCTCTCAATTCACACCACCGAGCGAGGTGGCGCAGTGGTTAGCACACTGGACTCGCATTCGGGAGGACGACGGTTCAATCCCGTCTCCGGCCATTCTGATTTAGGTTTTCCGTGATTTCCCTAAATCGTTTCAGGCAAATGCCGGGATGGCTCCTTTGAAAGGGCACGGCCGATTTCCTTCCCAATCCTTCCCTAACCCGAGCTTGCGCTCCGTCTCTAATGACCTCGTTGTCGACGGGACGTTAAACACTAACCACCACCACCACCATCAATTCACACCACGCTTTCTCTGTCAAATCCCTCGTGCAGTAGCCTTGGAGCATGTAAAATAGGATGTTCCTCCGTTTCCCATAGAAGCTAATGTTCACAACTTACTAATTCATCTTCGCATTAAACCAATACAGAGCTTTATTCGAGAACACGACGCAACTCGGATTCCTTGGCTGCGTGGACACCAAGTCTCTGGCATCTGTGAGATAACGCACTGCAATAGATGTACTGGGGAACTGTAAATTTTTTATGACTGGACTCTGCTCTTTGCAAGCAGGGAGAAATTTTTGACATAACGTTCAATATCTTGCTTGTATCACCCATTAATAGCTTTTTGCAACTCGGCGTTCTGTGACTCAGCAGGCACTATGTCCAGCTAAAACTGAATCATAAGTTTGCCTCTGTAACTTGTTTCTTAATTTTACTGGTACCTCTAGGTACAAACCATATCTTTTCTTTTTATGCAGCACACCATCTTCAGTAGCGAACTGTGCTTGATTTGGGGGCTTCTAGATCAGCACCCAGTGTTTCCGGCCATTTGTTTCCTGCCATTCCTATGTGCCTACTGGGGTGTATTTCATGTCTCGTATTTTTACTAAGTCCATCCGCACTTCCATGTGATTTATACGGTCAGTTGGCAGGTGATGGTTTGTGGGCTGACATAGATACAGTCTGCGTAAACCGGTTATGTTGGCCACTGATACAGCGCATATATTGATCGTGATAACCCCTTCAGCATCAACTAAGGCCTGAAGAAGACGTATTGAAGAGCCAAAACTACTAGCATCAAAGTAAATAAGATCATAAGGACGGCTATAGGCGTTTCATTTTCTTACAATAGATTGTATAAGGCATGGTAGGGTTGCCGTTTTTGACTATTCGCCGATTCCAATAACAGTAGTGGTACAAAAGTTTAAACGCTTTACTGTCATATGATGATTTCATGGCGCGATTACAACTGCTGCAACCCAGTGGGTTTTACTGTTTTCTACAACCCCATTAGGAAGTTGTTCATTTGTAAACTCTTCCATTACAGACTAAAAATGTGCGGAACTCCATAACGTTTGTTTTATACAGGCAGTTCATTATAGCAGGAATACGATATTAAAGGCGTTGCAGGCAATGGTCCACGAGGATCAAAGAGCTTGGCGTATTCATCCAAAAGTCGCTCCAGGCCCTGCATATGCTGTCAGTCTAAATTTGATTCGTTCCTGCTCACTGCCACTGAACTGACAGACTGTCTCAGCTCCCCAAAACTGAGTTGAAATCTCTCTTGAATTCATCCTTCTCCAGTGCTCCTCAGATGGCTAACGCGGTATCACATAATAGCTTTACTACTTCAGAATTAAAATTATCTATGCTGACAACTACAACTGTGATTGTATGATCTTCGTATGAATAGGACAAACTACGTCGTGTAAGCCCTTCATTCTCAGCTAAAACCTCAACCATGCGAAAACAATTAATCAGAAAAATCAGCTACTACGTCTACAGAGAGTAATTTCCCTGTACCTTTGGGGTTATATCCCAACAGTTGACTTTAAGGATCGTTGTAAACACTTTAGGTAGCCATCCCTGACCTAGGGGTGAATCTTGAAAGAGCGTCTTTTTTTTGTTTTTCATAGCCCTAGAACGGAGATGAAGCTCCACTATAGACTGTTCTATGTCAGTTCTAGCATGATGTGCAACTAGGAAATCTAGTCCAAATATGACATGTGAGCTACTGTCAACTGTAGAGAGAACTTCTACACTAAACCTGAAGCTACATCCTCCTAGTCAGACTCCCAGCTTTGCAGAACTGAGTGAATGAACTTCACCTCCACCTATGCCGCTCAGCCTACAGCGTGGTAGGTTCAATTTTACTTCACAAACGACGGTATTACTTGCCATGGATGCTTACGACCCTCTATTTAATAAATATTTGGAAAAATTTTCTGTCGCGTAGCCAGTCTGAAAAGGGTGTCCAACTGAAACTGCACAGAGACGTCCCATGTTTACTTTTATTGGGAACATTGTACATATCATCCTCTGACCCCTTTTACAGAGGGATACGAGGTCCACCTCTGTCACTTTCCCTTTTTTCATGAACCTTTGCTTGTATATTTTGTTCAGAGTGCCCAAACTGTTCACATAATTGACGATCTTGTTTCCTACACTTACGCTTAATATGACATGCACGATCCCGTCTAAAATACTTTACATGAGCATCAAATAACATTTCATTTAGCCTTGATATAGTGACCACATCTATTTGAGCTACTGCTACCTCAGTATCCACCCCTTCATTCAAAGGACTTGAGAATTTCATGCGTATCCTACGTGACGTTTCTGGCGGTAATCCCTGAAAACTGCCTCAAGTTCTCTTCTTTTAGCATCCTGTAGTATTGTCTTATTAGCTTTATCATGCTCAGTCAGCTCATAATTACGTGCTAATCCGAGAACGTGCTGAAAACTAGTGCCTCCGAATTTTGGACGTGAAAATTCCTGAGGCATTTTAAATAAATCAAACGTTATTAACATTCTAAATCTTTATTCGTCATGTCTTCATACTTATTTCTCAACATGTTCACCCTGTCGAGGGACACATTTCTTCGACGGAGAAACCACTTTATTGATACCGACACTGCTTGACTTTGTTGACCGAGTTACATCGTCAACCCTGCTTGCATCGCTTCAGCACTATCAAAGTGAAGTCCTCGAAAGTGTTCACTAAGCAGGTGAAAATTGGATGGGTACAAGTCTGGAATGTATACAGGATGATCGATGACAGAGAATCCAAGGTCTCTTGTGTGGTCTGGCATTGCTATGCTAAAGGAGAGGGTGGTCCATGCGTAAACGAACTCTGCGAATGTCGGAACTCGATTACAGCATGCTGTATCGGCCGCAGAGACATAGTTACGTTGGAGACTGGCATGTTACACGCTCTGGTTCGGACCCGTCCAGCGGCAGGTTTCACCTTGTGTCAGCGAAGCAGGGAAGTCCCCCAAGTAACATGCATGACAATAACTACCTCAACCGATATTCAGCACGGAATGAAAAATTCAGAGGCGTTACTTTTCCGCACATCCTCGTATTAATTTTCCGAATGTGGTGTAAAAAACTCTCCAAGTTCTCCATGTTTCTACAGTATTCACTTAAGCTGCTCACAGTTGTACCGTGGTGTACTTTTGCACAGACGCTTCTCTTCTCATCAAACGACTAGGCATCCTTTAATTTCTCGTGGCACATTATATATATCTTACTTCTGGTATTTTCAGTCCAACTACACTTAATAATAGTTCACCATTTCCAGTTCTCACCCTTGCAAGTGTATACAAATTGTCAACAAACATAAAGATATGCTGAATGTCACAGATTTTATCAAAACCTTTATTTGGCCAATATCGGAATGTGGAAAACAATGATTGCTTGTTTCACACTCTTAAACTGTGATGTTCAGGTCAGGATACAAATATTCAGGTTCTAAGTCGAGAGAATATGTCAAATTCTTAATTGTTGCGGTCGCACTTATTTTCTTGGTTTACACATGACATACTAGTATGATGAGCTACAGATGACCTTTTAAGTGGCAGAAACTAGTATTCACTATTTTCTACATTGCGATCTTGGCCAAATAGTGGTTTTAATAAAATCTACTACATTCAGATTTAAAGACTGCTGTCCCCATGCTGAGATATCTTCCTTACTTAAGGAAAATGGCGTTACCAACGACTTGGTGTTGGTACCAAGGACACGTACACTAGGATGTGACCATTCAACAATATTTTCCTCCCTTAGTCTTTCTGCGCCTTATGCTTTTCCATGTTATCTGCCTGAAACCAAGTTACTTCATCCAGCAGATGCTTAATCACATCTCATGCCAGAACGTTTTTAATACGTTTTGCACACTTATTAACATCAAAAATACAAAGTATACGCAAGACAACAAGGAAGAAGAAACGACAGGACAAACAATCGTACAGCCAAAAAAAAAAAAAAAAAAAAAAAAAACTCTGAAATTGGCACTGGCTTATATTGCTAATGTAGGGTCATCTACTGAAGAACCAAGTAACTAGCTACTGTTTCCCGTTGGTTGTCGATATTCATCTGCAGTAATTCTTCTGCCACCAAATGTAATAGAATGTATGGGATGGCTCTGTGAGGGTGCTGATTCTCAGCTGGAGATGGATGTGGGTGTAGCAGAGGAAGGAAGCTTGTGGATACAAGAAACCCTTTGTTGTTTTTTATTTAGATCCGCTCTTACTTCGACGCTGTTAGTATCGATCCCAGGTAAGAGTTCCACGTACTCCAACATGGTGTCTCACGGAGTACTAATCTCCAGTGTCTGCCCTGTCAGCATTAGTGAGCCGTAATTGAGTCCGCCGCTGCTGTTTCCGTAGGTAATTAGCCGTAGCAGGCTGGCCGTGTCATCGGCTAATGTCACAGATGATACGACAGGCCGTATCTCGCCCAGCAGCAAAAGATGGAAGAATCCTCCGTTTTAATCTGGGCACATGCGAAGGCGGATCCCATCGGAGGCGGAAAAGTAAAGAGATGCGGAGCGCCCGGGTGGTCAGACGTTGGTCGAAGGTTCAAGTCTCAGTGATGTTTGGAGCAACTGCGTCATCGGTGCGGCGTTTTCTGGCACACTGGACGTCATAGCAGAGCCCACGTGTTCGACGACGACGGTCTTGCCCCGGGGGGAGGGTGGGGAGGGGGGGAGGGGGGGGAGGGGGGGTTTAAATACTGCTATCTGAAGCTAACCACGTGGAAGTCGCACAGCCGCGTTCCTCTGTAACGTGTGGCTTGAATGGCGGCCAGCGTCCTAGACCCAGTTGTCGCCACACGGCAGTGTGGATGGAGGTGGGGACAGGGGTTGTGGACGAACTACGGGAAAGCTACACTATGTGGTCAAACGTATCCGGACACCCACGAAAACATACGTTTTTCGTATTAGGTGCATTTTACTTCCACCTACTACCAGGATCTCCACATCAGCGACCTCAGTAGTCATTAGACATCGTGAGAGAGCACAATGGGGCTCTCCGCGGAACTCACTGACCTCGAACCTGGTCAGGTGATTAGGTGTCACTTGTTTCAAACGTCTGTAGACGATATTTCCACACTCATAAACATTCCTAGGTCCACTGTTTCCTAGGTCCACTGTTTCCGATGTGACAGTGAAGTGGAAATCTGAAGAGACAGGTACAGCATAAAAGTGTACAGGCCGACCTTGTCTGTAGACTGACAGAGACCGCCGACAGCTGAAGAGGATCGTAATGTATAATAGGCAGAAATCTATCCAGACCATCACGCAGGAATTCCACACAGCATCAGGATCCACTGCAAGTACTATGACAGTTAGATTGGTAGTGAGAAAACGTGGATTTCATGGTCGAGCCGCTGCTCATAAGCCACACATCACGCTGGTAAATGCCAAACGACGAATCGCTTGGTGTAAGGAGCGTAAAATATTGGACGATTGAACAGTGGAAAAACCTTGTGTACAGTGACGGATCATGGTACACAATATGGCCATCCGAAGGCAGGGTGTGGCTATGGGGAATGTCCGGTTAACGTCATCTGCCAGTGTGTGTAGTGCCGACAGTAAAATTCGGAGGCGGTGGTGTCATGGTGTGGTCGTGGTTTTCATGGTGGGGGCATGCACCTTTGTTGTTTTGTGTGGCACTATCACAGCACAGTCCTACAGTGATGTTTTAAGCACCTTCTTGTTTCCCAATGTTGAAGAACAGTTCGGAGGTGGCGAATGCATCTTTCAACACGATCGAGCAACTGTCTATAATGCATGGCCTGTGACGGAGTGGTTGCCCGACGATAACATTCCTATAATGGACTGGCCTGCACAGAGTCCTGACCTCAATCCTACAGACCACCTTTGGGATGTTTTGGAACGCCGACTTCGTGCCAGGCCTGACCGACCTACATCGATACCTGTCCTCAGTGCAGCACTGCTTGAAGAATGAGCTGTGATTCCCCAACAAACCTTCCAACACCTGATTGAACGTAGCCCTGCCAGAGTAGAAACTGTCATCATGGCTAAGGGTGGGCCAACACCATATTGAAATCCAGCCGGCCGCGGTGGTCTCGCGGTTCTAGGCGCTCAGTCCGGATCCGCGCGACTGCTACGGTCGCAGGTTCAAATCCTGCCTCGGGCATGGATGTGTATGATGTCCTTAGGTTAGTTAGGTTTAATTAGTTCTAAGTTCTAGGGGACTGATGACCTAAGATGTTAAGTCCCATAGTGCTCAGAGCCATTTGAGCCATTTTTTGAATTCCAGCATTACCGATGGAAGATGCCACGAACTTGTATGTCATTTCCAGTCAGGATACTTTTGATCAAACAGTGTATGTTTCCCCTGGAGTGCTGTGCCAGCAGGTCATTGACTGTGGCTGATGGCACCAGCTACTAGGACACTTGTCAGTTGCTGTGTCATTACATTTCCTCATGCTGGATCAGATTTGAAGCACTTCGTTAGTTTTTGTCAAGAGACGATAGCTAATTGCGGCCACTAATTATTGTTTTCTCATTATTGTAGTTAGTTATATGGCACACAAATAACAGTTATTCGTCTCAGGTCATCTTTCATTTTTATATACTCGACTTGTTAAAACATAGACTGAAGTTTGAAATAATCGTCAGCAGGAATCAATCCGGAAAAGAGTGTATCCTGAAGTACTTAGGTATAATGAGATATGTTTGAAGTTCCCTAAGGCTGTCGGTACTGAAATAATGAATACTACAGTAGGAAGATCTACTGAAAGGGAATGGACATCACTGGAATGATGATTCACAATATTTGCACAGGCAAACATAGATAGACGGAAATTATCTGCGAAGAAATGTTGGGTGACAGAACAAATTCATCGTCGATGAAAGAAAGAGGTATAAAAATGCTCTGAAAAAGACAGGAATAAATTGTTGTTAGTGAACAAGGAATGAAATGAATGGGAAGTGCAGGGAAGCCAAGACGCAATTACTACCGAAGAAAACTTGAAGAAATCGAAAAACGAGAAGTCGTTGAATGGACTGGTCCAGCATGTAGAAAACGCAAAACTTTCATCGGTGAAATCGAAAGCAAGGGCTGCAATATCATGAGCGCAACGAGAATTACACTGGTCAACGCAGAAAGGAGTACACTGGACGTCTCTACGATGGGGAGTATTTAGTCTGAGAATTTCATAGAAGAAACGTGAGTTGATATGGAAATTTAGGGGTTGGACTTAACAGAGCTTCCCGACAAGTAAGGCAAAATGAGTCATTAACACTCTTTCGGTGTTTTTAAATTGTTAGAGGAAGTGCAGAATATATGATCCGGAGACATTTCATCAGGCCTTCGGAAAAAAATATCATCCGGAGAGTAATAAAAATGACCCACACAATACTGTGACAATTATCGCTAATGTCTCTTGCACCCAAGTTTCTTACCAGAATCATTACAGAGGAATTAAAAAGCGTGGAGGAGTTAGACGATGATCAGTTTTGGTTTCGCCAAATCGTAGGCACCAGACAGGAAGTACTGACACTGCGCTTAATCGTGAAAGGAAGATTGGATTTTTCAACCTAGAAAAGCTTTCTAAAATTGTACAAGATGTTCGAAATTCTTAGAAAAAAAGGAGTGAGCTGTTAGGAGAGGCGAGTAATATGCAGTATGTACAAGAACTAAGACGGAACTACGAAAATGTATACCAAGTGCGAAGTGCTTGGGTTAAAAAAGGGCGTAATACAGGGATGCAGTCTTACGGATCTACTGCTCAATATATACTTCGAAAAGCAATTCCGGGAATAAAACCCAAATCCAAGACTCGGATTAAAACTCGCGGTGATTCGCTGGAAACACTGCTAACCTCAGTGGAAGTGGAGAAAAGTAGCGTGTCCTGCTGAATGGAATGAATACGCTAGTTACCCCAAGATAATCTTAACATCAAATCTGATTAACATGAAGCAGATGAAGTTAATGAATGCTGCTACGTTGGAAGGAAAATAATATATGAGGGAAAAGGAATGGAGAACATAAGAAGCAGACTAGGAAATGAATGAGGTTATTCCTGGGAAAAACAAGCCTACGGCTTGAAACATAGGCCTCAATATGAGGAAGACTTTTCTGAGAAAGTTCATTGGCAGCATATCATTATCAGTATGATAGTGAATCATAAAGTGAGGGAAACCAGAAAAGAAGAGAATCGAAGATATTGAGGTTTGGTGTTATAGAAGTATTTTGAATATTATGTGGACGGGTACGGGAGGAATGAAAATGCTCGCCACAGAATTGTAGAAGAAACGAACGTATGGAAAACATGGACTAGAAGACAGGCAATGATCATTGCGTTGGTGTTAAGACGTCAGGGAATAACTTCCATGGTACTAGAGGGGGCTTATGAGGGTAGAGACTGCAAGGAAAGACCGAGATTGGGATACATTCAACAAAATAGTGGAGGACGTAGTGTGCAACTGCTCCTCTACCATGAACAGTTTCCCACAGGAGAGGAAATCTGGACGGGCCGCATCAAATCAGTCTGAAAACTAATGACGTAATTAGCAGATTGATTGGAAGGGAGTTTGAAAAGACATGGTTCCGAATGCGAGTTCAGTGTTTGATAAGTGTTAGACGTCGCTCGATCATTTATGAGGTCTATGCAGCAGATGACTATATCCTATAGGATGTCAGAATTAGTGCGGGCCATTCCAGAGCGTGACATTCGAGAGGATCAGAATAACGTGTGACGAACTCGTCGAATGTTTACGTCGCTGCTATTACGTCCGACTTGCTTCTGACATTCTACAGTCTAAGCGAATATGACTTCAAACAGCTTTTGGAGTAAGCTTGACATCACCAACCTTACATTTCGTATGCTGATCGCTTAAGAGGCTTATTGACTTGTGCATTCGGGAAAATGGGCGCTCGTTTAAACCTCCCACTTAAATGAACATCTCACGACCAGAAAATTCCTTCTGAACTCAGCCATTAATGCCCGGAATTTTGCATCCAAGCCTAAAACGTTGAACGCTTCTGGTTTTATAACTAAAACTCTCTACATCTTTTATTTCAATTCATTTGTATACAGTTGGCTTAAATACATTTTTCTACTTAAAAAATTTAACTCTTCGTCGTAACTCTCTGGAAAGTAAATAATTAAATTATGTTCCTCAGTCGGCAGAAAGCGTAACTTTTGTTTCATTTACCTATCTAAATAAATGTTCCGTTCACTCATTACTTTTGAAGGAAAAGACATTACTTGAAACATGCATGATGTTACTGGATAATACCTTTTTGTCTACCATATGTTTAACGAACTGCATAATTTCCCTTCGATGGCAGCTGCAAAGCACACACTTCGCCGTTGTTTACTCACTCTCGGGCGACCACTTCCCAGCGTACAGTTTTCGGTTTTAGATTAGCCGCGTGCGTTGGCTCGCCCCCTCGAAGCGTACATCATTTTGCACCGGATAAGCGGCGCAAACAAAGCAGAGACCCGTTACCACCTGTGAGCGCCCGGCCATCTTTATTATGTGCGCAGAAATTGGATGCTGCATCAGCATATTCCGAAGCACTTTACGGACTTGATTGCGATGCATTTGCATTCATCGTAATTAAAAACACGCTCTTGTCTCAGAGCTTTTTAATTAAAAAATAAATTCGTTCCTGCTGTATCATAATGCAGACTTTCATCTTTATATTAGATGGTCGCTGAAGGACTGCACCGTCCCCTGGGGGTAGGGGGTGGGTGGGAATGGGGAGTCGTCGAAACGACAGTCAAAATCCGGTAGTCTGCAGTAGACATGCAACATATTGTCAGTGATATTGCACGGGCTAATGTTAAAAATTGGCATCGGGGTGTACCTCTGTGTCACGTATTGTCAGCTGAAGTTGTGTGATACTTGGATACTCCACTTATGATGATTTATTACGAAGGGAGTTTTTGAAGTTTGACACAATCACACTAAAATATACATCGACCCAATGTTAAAAATTTATGTAGTTGGAAACAGTACGTTTTTATTCCTCTTTTAACGATCTATTGCGATCTATGATACCATACTCAGATGTGTCTAAAACTACAACAGAATTTGCAAAATTATCAACAAGGGAATTACGATAGCTCAAAAGAGGTGGTATTAGTGTTAACATGTCTGTCCTGGTTTGCAGCTAAAACGCAACATACCTTTCTTCCTAAGCTAATAAAGAGAAAACAATAAACTTTGAGCCAAGACAGGCATCGTTAAGATAAGTAAAATGATAAGAATACTGTGATAAATCACAATTTACCCTTATGGTAGCGTCGCCCTCTGAAAACTCTTCTTGCTGCTGCAACACAAGGGCTGGAGATTTGGACAAAAGTCAGACACCAGTGTGCTCCCTGCAAGTATCGCTTCAGATCATGAAGGTAAAATTAGAGAGATGGGGGATTACACGGAAGCATACTAAAGTTAGTTCTTTCTGCGATCTGTTCGCACCTGAAACAGGATAGGTGGGAAGTGAGCGGAGTACTTAAAGCACTCTCCACCACACCCTGTAACGTCGCCTGCCGAGTAAAGATGTACCATGTAATAATAGTAGTACCTGCCGCATACCGAGATGTTTTACGTACTGTGGACCTACGTTTTTATCATTTGTCGGGAGTGAAATATGATCGGAAAATGAACTACAACTTGCGCAAGATAATTAATAATTGACCACTTCATTGCGGGTGATCCTATTGCACATCGTAGCACCGTTCATAATTATAGTTTGTTAATTAATTAAAATTTGTCATTGTTTCGCCACACAATACGCTCACTACATTAAATCATCAACGGCGATAATGTACATCAGGAGGGTAGTAACGTCGTTCAGTGTGATACACAGGCTTACATCTGGTGACTGGCTTATTAGAGCGATTTCTATGTGCCGATTTATACGCTGCAGTAGTGCAGCCAAAGCTTTCGAAATTAATAAGCTCGTTTTGCTTATTTCTCTCAGTGATTTTAAACAGCTCATTATTTCCTCCCTTCGTTTCACCTACTTTCACTTTCTAGAATTAGTATTTGATTGAATCAACAGCTCTATTTACTTTGTGGAAATGGGTTCAAATGGTTTATCATAAGGTCCGACCGTGTATTTGGATCGTTAAGTGAAATAGATGCAAAGTAGGGTAAAACTTAATAACGGAGAAATAACACATTCCTTTATGCAACATTTGATGACAACTCTGCTTCATAAAATGAATTCTCTCGGAGAAGAAGCAGTGTTTGTACTTTAGATGAAGAGACCTAGATCGTAAGAGAAAACTGATGGAAAAAAGATAAGGAAGAAAGCAACCTGATTCTTTATATGAAAATGATATTCCAATCACTACAAACTATTCAGAAGCCAAATTTACTTAAAACTGCATCCAGCTTTGCAGTTTCCGTTAGAGACAGATAAATGAAAAGAATCTCAGTTTCAGAAAGACACAGTGCGATTCTGACTCTCCTTTTTTATCTTCAAAAGACATACCTGTGAATAGTAAGCTCACGATGGAAGAAACAAGAGACATTCTCTGTAGCCTTGATAATAGCCTCCCTGTAGTGCGGGAGGCTGTGAATAGCTTTCATGAATGATACCATGTCCCAGATGCACTATCCCGGCTAAAGTGACTGCCACAGTTCTCGTATACCAGAGGGCCTGAATGAAAAGACCTTGCCCCAGCTAAAGGGCGACATTAATATTGATAGGCCACAAAGACTCATATTAATATTGTCCCCAGTGTCTCACTGTGTGGAAGGCATGGATTACGACTCAACTTCAGGGAGCCACTGACTTCAATGGACTGTGGGAAAATGTTGTAGTAATCGCAACACTAATAAGTAAAAGATTTAGAAAATAAACCAAAATATGTATTCTGAAATCAGTTCAGAATAATGTACTCTTAACCGAGAGAAACTTCCAATGAGGTAAAAACACTTCCAGAACGACATATGGAAAGAGCATTGACCTGTAACTACATAAGTTTGACTTGAGAGCAGTTCGGGGAGAGAATACTGAACTATGGTAAGTAGGACTGAGGATGAAATATGGGGTGACAGGTTTTCGTATGGTTGGCGCTGCAGCTCGGAAGAAAATTGTCCAAATGGTTCTAAGCACTATGGGACTTAACATCTGAGGTCATCAGTCCCCTAGGCTTAGAACTACTTAACCCTAGGACGCCCAAACCTCTTTTTCTATCTTGGATGACAAAGGGGGGGGGGGGGGGGGTGGATCCGGAGAGCCCACAGGTATTAAATAAGTTTATTGACGAAAAATTACAACTTTCAAAATGGTTTATGTATTTTAACTAAGGCATCGCTTTATAAATGTTGTTAATTGTTATAAATATTGGATTGAGTGAATAAAAAATTGACATATTACAATACAGAATACAGATGTGTTCATATACAATAGACTACTCTGAGTCCTCCAACTTCAAGGCAAGAGACACACTTCACAATTTTTTCTGAATGTGTGTTACACACATGTTTATGACACTGTCCACAATACTGTTTTGGTTTACTTAGATTGTTGTACTTCTGCTTCTTTGTTTTGCTTTTCTTACACAAATATGGCACCGACCTCTCCCTGCAGGAGGCTGACGTCCTTCTGTTGTCACTTCTGTGATTTTTTCACTAGTTCCATCCCAACTTGCAGAAGATAAAGTTTCCGTTTGTTTTGTTTCTTTTCATTCCATCTTGGATGTTGCTGGATGTATATGGTGGTTGCATTGATAGCAAAAATGTCGATGAGAGAATAAAATACAGATAGAGGGCATCTTTTTGTTCCCCTCTTGCAGCTGTACATACGCGCCATTTGATCAATGGTATCAATTCCCCCTTATTGGAATTATAATATGCATTTATCTCGATTTTATTCTTCTCTCCTCCAACAGTGCCTTTATCTTGGTGCATTGTTGACAACATCAGTAGGTTTATACTTGGTTTCGTTTTTGTTGTGTAGGACACGAAAGTTACTGGAGGCCTACTTGTTGGGAACTGCACTAACTCACTGCAAGTGTACAAGATAAATAACAGCTGACTGACATCAACAATCACTTCCTCTGAAAGTAAACCGATTGTTGTGAATATCAAGAATACCAACCAACAAGAAACTAACTTTCATTGTTGTTGAGATGAGAAATACGAAATCCTACTAAGGGAAATGTTCTATAGCATGGAAGCCTAAGGGGGAGGGGGGTTGTTGGACCCATAATAAGTTTATTTATTTTTTCTTTCAAAGCAGGAATTTTCTATAAAATATATTGACACTAACGTTTCATATAATAGCCAACAAGCAATAACTCAAAGGGAATATGTAGTACAAAAGTTACTTGGGCTAAAGCAGGGGACATAAAAAAATTGTGGGTTCAACGAACCCCTCCCATAGGCGTCCTAGGGTTTAACCTTACTAACCTAAGGACATCACATACATCCATGCCCGAGGCAAGATTCGAACCTGCTAACAACCTATGCCAAAGACAAAGTATAATGAACGTCTACCTAAGCGTGAGGCAGAACGTCGCCTTCTGAATGTTATATTACAGTGTGGATAACTTACCAATCTGTTCTGCGCAAAGTATCGTTTACGCAAGCTCTAAAAGGGCAGTGAATTGGCAGAGCTGTCATTCGTATTCAGGTGATACACGTGGAAAGGTTTCCGACGTGATTTTGGTCACACGAAGGACAGTTGACGACCTACGACTGGGCCCTCAGTTTGGCCTACAACCAATGTGTTTGCGTGCTAGACACACTGGTCCTTGCCAGGAGCTATATGGTCTGGGGTGCGATTTCGTACGACAGCAGGAGCACTCTCGTGGTGATCCTTTGCACCTTGACTGCAAATTTTTGCGTCAGCCATCCCTGAAAAGCGTTCTAGGGATATTTCAAAACAGGCTAGTGGTCGCCCACATGCTGCTGTTGCAGCCCAACACGCTCTACGGAATATTGATATGTGCTTTGGCTTGGTCGATCACCACATCTGCCTCAAGTGTAGTACATATGGGACGCTATCGGACGACAACTGCAGCGTCATCCACAAACAGCATTAACCGTTCGTGTATTGACCGAAAAATGCTATGGGCATGGAACTCCATCCCACAAACAGATATTCAGTACCTGTACAAAACAATGGCTGCACGTTTGCACACTTGTGTTCAACATTTTGGCTGTAACCCCTGTTATTAACGTACCACAGTTTCACAATAGCAATGGCTTGTCTTGCTCTTTCATTAAATTGTTATCTTGCAATGTTGTCCACAAAAATATATTACCTAGAGCAAACGGGTTTCCGAAATTTCATTATTCTACATTAATTACTTTTTGGTGTGCGATTTTTTCCTATCAGTCTCAATATGGTCTTCCAGACAATTTACGTAATTAGCATAACCACTCCTCAGATCATTCCTCTACTGATCACGATCAGGATTTCTGTTGAATTATTACAAAACTTTAGCCACGTCGTCCTTCAATACTCATAAATCCCCTGTCTTTTTCCACAACTACACGTGCTCTTGTACCAGCATAGAAATAACATAGATATTAGGGAAGTATTCTCACACGTTGACGACATTGATCTACGGGTAATTACGTTGTATTTATTGGCTGGGGTTAACATTCACAGTCCATTTTCGTAAGATCAGCTGCCTCATACAATGTGTAAACTACACGTCATCTAAACCTGATAAAGATCTCCTTGTGAAGAAATCTCTTTTTGGTAAGTCTACCGTCGGGGGAACGTTAGTTTCCTGGCAACTGTCTTTACAGCTCATGTAATCGACAATGGTAATTCACTAATTTACAGAGACGTCCGATGGCCAACCGTCTACGTTAATAACGACGCCTATTGCTGTTCTTGTGCGCTAACACCTACTCCTACAAATGTGTTTCATGTATGCGATGGAGAAATAGAAATTATGCTATAATATAGCCAAACTCCTCTTTCTTACTTACCTTCATAAGTTTTATTTCATTTCCAGTACTACTTTGTTTAAGGCAGCAGAAAACTGTGTTAATTAATTCAGAATTTGTTAATATTCAATTACGATGTGATGTGTGTTATCATTGAAGGAGATGCTAAGAGCCGGCCGTTGTGGCCGAACGGTTCTAGGCGCTACAATCTGGAACCGTGCAACCGCTACGGTCACAGGCTGGAATCCTGCCAACGGCATGGATGTTTGTGATGTCCTTAGGTTAGTTAGGTTCAAGTAGTTCTAAGTTCTAGAAGACTGATGACGTTGGAAGTTAAGTCCCATAGTGCTCAGAGCCATTTTAACCATTTTGTTAAGTCCCATAGTGCTCAGAGCCATTTGAACCATTTAGATGCTAAGAAATTAGAACGATATGGTTTATCTGTGGGGGATTACTCAGTAATCTTCAAAATGGAGATCGTTCAGATAGCTACCAGTCACAAAGTAAGAGAAAAGTTTCTGCCCACAAAACTTCTCTTTAAACATTGGAACTCTATGTTCCTCACTGTGATTATATCACATTTTATCACTTACGCTTTAGCTGTCGTTGTTTGATAAGGCATTATCTAACCTGGGTAAAACCACATAGACGTGTTGAGGCCATTGATGGGACTAAGTATGTTGAATGCAGTACAGGGGTAGAGATTTCACACTTCTGTTTCTAAACTAAATGATGCTTCGTCGTATTAAGCATTTCAAGAGCCACTCCCTAGTCGGGATTGGTCTGTTTACCACAACGCTTTAGGTACTCTAATGAGTCCTTTTTGCCTGCCATAATTTGGTGCGTTCATTCGGTTAGCAGCTGACCTTGGTACCAGACCCGTGGTCTGTCTACTTCCGCCTTGCGAGCTGATCGAGCAGATTGTTCTTACTCCCCCCCCCCCCCCCCAACCTCCGCCATACGCACCCACGCCGCCTCCGCCCGTACTGCAGCGTCGCGAGTGTCGAACTCGTGAGTACTCAGTCTAGTGTGTACATCGGCCGGTGTCGCAGCATCCTTCGCCAAGCGGAATTTTTTGTTGGTTTATTGTCTGGAGCGGCGTTTTCTGACTGCGTCACGACGTCTCCCGAGGTACCGTTTGTTCCAGTTTTGAAAAGAGTAAGCGCTATGTTCAGTGAGTTTCTTGAGAAATTCACGATTGGTTGATCGATACGATTCGAATTATATCTAATCAGGTAAATACTGCCCGTTTTGATTCTGATTTCATATATTTCGTTGTGAAGTTGCCAGATTCTTTGCAAGTAGACCGACTGCCGACTGGGGTTGGTTCGCTGGTGATTTTTTTTACATATCGTAATGGTTCCGTTAGTTCAGTCATCGAGCGATCGAGTATATTCCGTTTGGAGTTTAAAATGCTCCACCCAAATTGGACGATTCATTTCTTAAGGCGACATTGCTTCTTTTTGGAATCGTTCGCTATATCCAATGGGAACGCAGGTCTGCACAACATCGGTTACAATGTTACAGTGCTATCCGAAGCGAGGGCACGTGTGTTCAAAAGAATATTCCTGCACACGTGAATGTTGTTACGAGATTCATGTTACGTTCGACTTGCAAGAAGGAACCAGCTTTCTTTGTATTGAGAGCGGCCGTGTCAGATCCAACTGCCGGGTTCGCGTTGCGGTTTTAAAGTCGTAATCTTCAAAATTGACAAACGACGTCCGTTGAAATGAGCTGAATCAGTGTATTTGCAATTTGCTGTCAGTACTTCTCCAGCCTCAGAGGCCGTTGGGGAGACATTACCCCCCCACTCAGCGCTAGTTTCCGCCATTAACGACACGTACAGATGCGGTCCCTGCTCCAGTGACGACGCCATCATTCGTAGCACCATTTCAACCCCGGTGGACTCAGGATGGTGAAGATTTTGAAGTCACCCCTCCCCAATCTCACCTCTAGCAGAAGGTGATAATGGAGCGCGCTTCTTCCAGTCGTGATGCTTTGAATGCTGACGCTAACTGCGGTTCTTGTGTCGCCAAGGAAGACGAGGATGGTTCTGTTGATGATGAAATGAATGTTGCATCTGCGTCCTCTCGTTCACCGTAGGAACGTCCATTCGGTGGTTTCCGATGATTTAACGAATACATTGTTCGCTGTTTTGCATTTACAGTGCATTCTCTCTTCCTTCTGTTATGGTGGGGCAACAGGATACTACGGATTCTCTTCCGGGTAGTTGGACAAAGCAAACAGTTTCAGACGCTGCATTGCTGTCTCTTCTTTATCTGATGATGATGATTGTCGCTCCCGGTTGTGTACCTCGCATTCCGTTCAAATGGAGTGGGGACGCCTCCTCCCTCGCAGCGGACATTGATGAGCCCCTTGCCTTTCCGCGTCAAGAAGTTACGTTGTCACTGAGTGGTGTGAAATAACGTTTCAATCTGAGCGTGCATCGTCGCAACGAAAAAAAAAAAAAAAAGAAAGCGTCAAATCCACACCTACGGTGGGGAGGATTCAGATCCTGTATCTTCTTCTCCGCCATTTTCCAGTGTTGTGGAGATAGCGATTTGATGCGTAAACTCTTACCTAATTCTCCTTTCATGTCTTACATGTGTTAACTAAAGCAGGCGTTTACGTTTCTTACCCCAAATGTTAACATGATAAGTTCTCCATTACGCCTTTGCTACGTTATTCATGGTTCCCAAAATGAAGTGCACTTTCAAGAAGTGATATTTTACGTGTTTTCCCTCCCTGTGAATTCTGAGTTTTTTTATGTTGCGCCAGAAAGTTCGACTGGCATGGCCGTGCTTTATAAGGGTGGAATTCTCTCGACGGACTCTGAAACACTGGACGTTTGTCGGAGTATGGGGTACCGTTTTTGTGATCTCACCTAAATTTTCCTTATGCTCCATCTGGATGAGGTCGTTCATATGACCGCTCGCGGTTTTATGAGGAATATGCCATTTATCTACTTTGTCAAAATCCTTGGAAAACTATGGTGGGAGGGATGTTAACTGATTCTTATATTTTGGGGATCACACTCCCTATAATGACAATTGTCGTGGACTTAATGATAAGGTGGCGTCGTTGAGTCCGCAGGACGCTTCGGTCTGCAGATATCACACATTACAGAGGTTTATGTATTTTGCAGCTATGTATTTACTATTCGACTGTGTCGTTATTATTTCTCTGAATCTATATGCAGCCAGCTTTTGTCAGTTGATGTTATTCCGGACCACTGTGCTGTTTCAGTGACTTTAAATCACTTGCTGCAGCGGGTACATCTTTCTCGCCCTATTTGGCGGCTAAATATTTTACATCTGGCGGACCCCTCTATGGATGAACTGCTGCCGAGCAGGAGTGCGCAAACTGTTCCCAACTGCGTCATCGCTCATTTATGGAAAGGAAAGTTACCATTGCCAAACCTGGGGTTCACACTGCATCCATGCATTTTAGCGCTGTTAAATCGCTTGAAATGAGAAACACTCTGAAATTTTATTATGCTACCCTTCGTAACATTTTTGATAATGCTCGAGACGTCCCTTTGAGAGAAATGGAGGTCCACCGGTTGAAGGCGAAACTCCTGCACCTCAAAAGACGGCAATTAGACGGTATTCGTTTAGGTTGCCAACGAAGTTCGACTCTCCAGGATGAATTGGCGTCTATCTGTCGTCTAATTCGGCATCGAACGCGATGTCAAAGGATGTCTCTCACTGTCATTCGTTCTGTCGGTGGTCTTGAGTGGTCATCCGAACATGATATAATGCGTGCTTATGATCATTAGAATGTACCGCACAACCCATCACATTTGTAACTCATAACTAAACTGCAACATCAAGCCAAAAATAATTAAATATACACAGCATTTATATTTCTCTTGCACCGCTGATAATTATTCGGTAGCGGTGCACCAAGATACCATAGATTTGGAATTATCTGCATCTATCAGATACAAATATAACTACTAAACCAACCGACAGTTTATGAAGAAAAATCAGAAATGCACAAAATTTGTCACTTAGTATCAAATATGATATCTATTCCCACTTATTCTGCCAAGTTCTAAGCTTTTATTCTCCTCATTACGTTAACCATAACGCACGTGCTATCAAAATCTAAAAACACATAAAGTGTTCAAAATTCAGCCCACATTCTTTCATTCATTCATACACCTGCCAGGAAAGGGAGCACGGAAGGAAGAAAGTGTGACAAAAGAAATAATATAAAACACTGTTTTCAGACATTTCCTCATTCTACTGCCCACGCTGTAAAGAAGTGCTCCGTTGTAGCTTGCCATTATGCTATTATTATTATACAAAAAAATATTTAAATTTAGCGTATTTCCAATACGGCTTCAGAATCAAGCCGCAAAAGAATTGGATATGGAAGTAAATATGGAAGTACTAAGGAATGAATTGACACTCTTGAAGTTCTCTGCGGCTATAGTTCCCAAGATAAGGAGTAGTTCGGTGGGCAGTTCAGTTGAACAGCAACGGACACCTCTAAATGAGCAACAACGCTAGTTCGAATGAAAATCGTAAGTTCACAGTAAGTTCAAGGAAGGTAACTGCGAAGACATCATGGCTAACAGAAGAAATACTCCAGCTAATTGATGAACGAAGGAAGTACAAAAATGGCAGGGAAATTCGGGAATACAGAAATAAAAGTGTGGTGTCACCTTTAAATCGGCCGCGGTCCATTAGTATACGTCGGACCCGCGTGTAGCCACTGTCAGTGATTGCAGACCGAGCGCCGCCACACGGCAGGTCTAGAGAGACGTCCTAGCACTCGCCCCAGTTGTACAGCAGACTTTTCTAGCGATGGTACACTGACGATTACGCTCTCATTTGCCGAGACGATAGTTAGCATAGCCTTCAGCTACGTCATTTGCTACGACCTAGCAAGGCGCCATTACCAGTTTATATTGAGAGTATAATTATGTATCAACAAGAGCAATGTACACCAATTATGGATTAAAGTTAAGTATTACATCAACTACGTACTTTATTTGCTACTATTAATTCCCTTAACTGTTCCGGACCTCGCGCCAGCCTGCGTGAGCTTGGCTGTCTTGCCAAGTCACAACAAAAAGACTTTTAGGAATGAAATAAATTGGATGTGCACGGAACCCAAGGAAGATGATTGCATCAAAAAAGTGAAGAAATCGAAAAGTAATAACTGTCGGAAGGAGTGACTCAGGATACAGGAAAGTCAAAACAACCATCGGTGAAACCAAAAGCAGGGGTCGTAAAACTAAGGGTGTAATTGGAAATGCCCTGCTACAGGCAGAACAGAGAGCGGATAGGTAGAAAACTTTCACCGAAAGCCTATATGAGATGAAACCTCTTCCGATGACATGATAGAAGGGGAAACATGAGTTGACATTATAGAGATAGGGGCTCCAGTATTAGAATCATCATTTAAAAGAGCTTTGGATAATAAGGTAGAAGAGATGGATAACATTGAATCAGAGTTTCTGACGCCATTAGGGGAGGCGGCAACAAAACGAGTATACCATCTGACTTTCGGAACAACATCATCCAAACAATTCCGAAGACTGCAGCAGCTGACAAGTGCGAGAATTATCGGACAATCAGGGTAACATCTCAAGCATCTAGGCTGCTGACGAATAATATACAGAAGAATTCAAAAGAAAACTGAGGAGGTGTTGGATTGCGATCACAAAGGTAAAGGCACACATAGGCAGATCCGTCGTCGCGATTGTTAATGGAACAACGCTAAAGAAAAACCAGGGCATATTCGTAGCATTTGATGTCCCGGAAAAACTGTTTGACAATCTCAAATTGTGCAAAATATTCGAAATTCTGTGGGAAACAGTGGTAAGCTGTAGGAAAGACGAGTAATACACAATATGTACAACAGCCAAGAGGGAAATACAAGAGTGGAAGACCAAGAACGCTCGGATTAAAATGGGTGCAAGATAGGGATGTAGTCTTTCACCTTACTGTTAAATTTATATATGAAAGCAGCAATGGCAGAAATAAAAGAAAGGTTCAAGAGTGTGGTTACAATCCTGGGTGAAAAGATATGAATGATAAGATTCGCAGATGACAACGCTATTCTCAGTGAAAGTCATGGATAATTACAGAATATGTTGAATGGAATGAACAGGCTAATGATAGAGAATGTGGATTGAGAGTAAATCGGACAATAGCAATAAGAAATAACTTAAATGAGAACAGGACCAATTTAAAATCAGAATTGGGGATCAGATAGTAGATGAAATTAAGAAATTCTGCTACCTAGGCACCAAAATAACACATGACAGGCGGAGCAAGGAGAACACAAGAAGCAGACTAGAAATGGCAGACTAGCCAAAAGAAGTCTGCTGGTAACTGAAATAGGTCCTACTTTGAGGAAGAAATTTCCCGAGAATGTACGTTCCGGGAACGTTATTTTTATATGGCAATGAGACATGGGCTGTGGGAAAAACGGAACTGAAGAGAATCGAAACTTATGAGAGTTTGCGCTACAAATGATTGTTGAAATTTAGGTGGACTGATAAGTTAAGGAATGAGAAGGTTCTCTGCAGAACCGGCGAGCAAAGAAAAACAGCGACGAGACGAAGGGACATCCATTAAAACATCAGAGGACTACTTCCATGGAAGTAGAGGGAGATGTAAAGGGTAAAAACTGTAGACGAAGACAGATATTGGAAAACATCCAGCAAATAATCGAGGACGGCGGTTGCAAAGTGCTACTCTGAGATGCAAATATCGATAAAGGAGGGAAATTCGTAGAGTGCCGCGTCAAAACATCTAGAAGACTGATGACTCAAAAACAGGAAGAAGAGAACAAAATGTCCGTGAGAATGTTTCTAAGACTATGTTCACTTCATTCAAGAATCTGAGCCTGCAGATGAGGATACTTTATATATTATTACTGACAGCTCCAGTATTGCCCGGGTATTCATTTTGCCAATTGTCTATTAGAAATAAAGACTTGTAATTAGGTAGTCCTCCAGTAGAGTGTGTGAGATGACCACGGACAGCTGCTTTGCGTGTCTACAACACGATTTGGTAAACGTATCTGTGACAAGCCCCCTTCATAGCTCTACAGACGGCTAACATATGCGACCACAGCCGTTTGCACTTCGCAGCAGAAAGCTGTCAAAAGTGCTGCCAGGTACCAGGGATTCCATTAAGTTGACTCGGCTGCAGGAGTATTTTAGTAGCGAAGCATACATTTATTGGGATGTCACCCATGATGCTGTATTTCTTCGAGCATCTCAGTGTTTATCCCATATCTCCTGCTCTGCGTCGTAGGTACATTCAGCGGCATATATGGATACTACAATGAAATTAATACCCCTAGCTTCATACAAGCGTTGATATAAGTCACCGGGGACACTTGAAAATGTGTGCCCCGACCGGGACTCGAACCTGGGATCTCCTGCTTACATGGCAGACGCTCTATGCAGCTGAGCCGCTGAGGACACGGAGCATAAAGCGACTGCAGGGGCTTACCTCTGACACGCCTCCAGTGAGACCCACATTCTCAGCTTATTGGTTCAGATGGCTCTGAACACTATGGGACTTAAAATCTCTGGTCATCAGTCCCCTAGAACTTAGAACTACTTAAACCTAAGTAACCTAAAGACATCACACACATCCATGCCCGAGGTAGGATTCGAACCTGCCACCGTAGCGGTCGCGCGGCTCCGGACTGAGCGCCTAGAACTCAACATATTGTCCCGCACTATATTCACAGGGCCCCTACCCATTATACTCATTACTCGCGGCTTTTTGGCGATTCCCGTAAAAGTTCAGGCACTGTTTGCTCATCCGCACAGAAGAAGAAGATGTTTAAATGACCGGTGAGCCTTAACTATATGTATACATGAAGATGGTATCTGTTCTTTCGGACATGTCCGGAACAGATACCATCTTCATAAATGGATACTGTCTCCAAAATGTGTAGCGAATAGAGTTAGTAGCGAATAAGTAATAAATTTATACGTCATGCATGGTGTGGCAGTTTGTGACGCATATCACTGATTTTGTGGTTATATCTCCTCCATTATGACAAGTAGATGATTCTTCCCATCGCAGCAATTGTTGTCCGATAGTAATGAATAAGTGTAGTAAGTTTTCTGAAACTGGCCGAATGATTTAGGAGGATATTTGGGAAACACACAACATACATACATATACATCATTTTTATAACATGTATGGATGATTATTGTTCATTTTTCTCGAGCTTAATGGCATAAGATGTTCTAGCATGTTTGTTCTGGTGCTGTATCTCACTAATACAAGAATATTCTATTGATTTAAGCAGTATAATTCGCCATATACCTAATTATTTAGTATCTTCTACCTCTCCTTTCCAGAACTGCCGATTTATTTGACCACGTCCCAGTCAGAGATATTGTGATTCTAGTTACCTGAAACAACGAACGGAGACCGTGCCATAAGACGACAGTTATGCGGAAGGTTCTTAACCTGATGAGCTACAGTTCCATAGGCAAGGGTAAGGGTAACACTAAAATTTGTGAAGGATTCACTAACTTTCATTTTGTGACAGTCCCTAAAGACTCTGTTCTTCATACAGTGTTATTAATAAGAACCTCCTCGGTTTCAGAAGCTGGCTGAAGGAAATGTATAAGACATATAGAAAACAAACACATATCAATGGATTGGAATCTCTTCAAGTTTTCAACTCACATCTGACGTGTTCAGTATGGGCACCATCTGTAACACGGCAGATGTCAATATAGATGGAAGAACCTGTGCTTGCAGGTAACTTTAGTGACTGCTGCTGCTGCCTGCGACGGTACACTGACAGCAAGGTACTTTGGAAATCAAGTGTTCGGCCTATTTGTCTGCATGTACAGACTAGCTCAGTTCGACGATATGGGTCGGATGATTTGTTAACACGCTCTGGCGCACCTGTCCCATAATGTTGAGTTTTGCATCCATGTCACTGTACGTATTACGGCTAAAAACTTACCTAAATGGTCTACTCGTATATACCTGCACTGCACTGTCATTTCTCTGTGTATTGTAGCTTTCGCACAGTCATCTTCTGAGACCCCAGAGACACTTACCTTTAGCCATTTATATATTTATTTAACAGCAATACTGGATGAATGAATCTCGGAAGCCATTTGAATTTTTCTCTTTGTAGAGTGCCACATCTACTCCCCAATTAACTTTGTGTAACATAGGGTCCACCTACAGGTGGCTTAAGATCCGAACTTATAAACTGAAGATGGAGAGCTGCTCTTGTCCCATATCTTGTACGTCATATGAAAGATTATGAATGAAGTAAGCGGTAGTACGCCTCAAAGTGTCATGGCGTGGAAGTGAATGAATTAAAAGGGCGCTCACGTAAAACTGCTCCGAATTGGTAACACCACTGCGGAAAAGAGATGACTACCTTCCGGTACTGAAACTGGCTGCTGAAAGAGAGCAGTTTCTAGATTTTTTTGTATCAGACAGTGTACGTCGTTTAGGAGGTCTGCACAACAACGGGGCCTCCTGTGAAGGGAATTGTGGGGTAAAGGCGCGCAGGGTTTGGTGAGGCTGCTGAAATATGCAGAGGAGCTCTGCACCGCTTGGGTCGTGCCTGCTTTCAGCTGATTATCAGCCCACTGGAGCCGCCAAAGCCCCGAGCTCTGCCCGCGGCCCTCATCTTTCACTATGCACGTGCTGGCGTAGTCTCTCGCCAGATCTTGACAAGCACCGTCTTCTTTCCATCAGGATACACAAAACTTTATGTATCTCCCTAAAATTTCAGTATCAGTTAGTTAATGTTCCACAGATCATTTAAACGATTCTTTTACCGAAATGTGAAATGAAAGGATATGTAAGTATGTTTAGTGTTAAAATTAATTAAAACATTATTTTTAGACCTTTTCATGCAGTTACAATTAAGAAGTCATTTATTTTATTTTTTTATTCTTTTTTACTTCACAGGCTACCTGTATTCTAGCATAAATATGTCAGTGAAACAGAAGGAGTTGTCCAGGACATGTGATTTTCGGTTAGAATTAGAACAAGTTTTGCTACATTTCAAATATTTAAAGTTATTGCGCAAATGATCAAAAACTTTTGTTGCTGCATATTGAACTCCTTTCTGAGCCATGGACAGTGGTAATAATGGCTAGTAGTCATAATTTTTCCCTCCTGTGGCGTAGGTATGGACATCACTGTTGATCTTCAGTTATCATGGATTATTTAAAATGCGGAGTTCCATGAAGAGATACCTACTTGATAACCGTGAGTGAACACTACATTTTCTTACCGCTCACTTTTGTGCAATCAATACTTAATTTGTAAGTGGCGAGTTACCCCAGAAAGTTATCCTGTAAGACAGTTCTGAATGGTAATTTGCAGTATATGTCAAGAGATTAATTCGTATGTTGTCAAGACTAGTTATTACATGGAGAGAAAATAGTTGCACTTTATTGTTTGAGAAGCTCTGTATTACGCTTGTTCCTGTTTAAGTTTTCATCAGAATGTACACGCAATAATTTGGAGCATTTTGCATTAGTTACTGATTGCTGTTCATGTGCTGCATCAGTTGTTGGTATGACATCGTTGTACAGAAATGAATATAGTCTGTTTCCTTCAAAATTTATGGAGACACCATTTTTAGAGAATCACGTAATAGTTCTTTGAAAAACTTAGATCACAATCTCTTCTGCGATTTCTCTCTTACAGAATTTTAATAACACTGGTATCATTTGTAAAACGTACCAGTTGCTTGTTGAATTTTATGTAGAAGGCCCTTCACATATGTAAGGTATAGAAGTGGATCCTAAATAGAAACCTGTGGAACTCGTTTTTGATTTCCTCTATCATTAATATTTCTACCCTTCAAAAACTGTTTAAATTATTCAACACAACTGTTTGCAGTCTCTTTATTAAGTACGGTGCAGACCAGTCTTGTGTAGAGCCATTAGTTGCATAAATCATGATTATGATCCACACAAACAAACCTCTGGGAAATATCACAGAAAATGCCAAAAGCCAATATTCTTGTCATTTAAGGCTTGTAGTATTTGATGAGTGAATAGCATTCTCAGCAGAACAAGTCCTCTGAAATTCGAACTGTCGTAAGTTAAGTTTACAGCTTCTATTTAAATGGGATGATATTATCTACCAACGACAACTTTACAAGTTCAGTAAATAAAGTACTGCCTCTTCCATATTGTCGTTTAAGAACTATGTTACTATTTTCGTGGATTAACCATTTACGTCAAGTCAGACACTGAAGAGCCAAAGAAACTGGTACGCCTCTAATGTTGTGTAGACCCCCGCGAGCACGCAGAAGTGCCGCGACACGACGTGGCAGGGACTCGACTAATGTCTGAAGTAATGCTGGAGGGAAATGACACCATGAATCCTGCAAAGCTGTCCATAAATACGTAAGATTACGAGAGGCGGAGATCTCTTCTGAACAGCACGTTGCAAGGTATTCCAAATTTGCTCAATAATCATATCTGGGGAGCTTGGTGGCCAGCTGAAGTTCAGTGAATTCAGAACAGCAATTAAGGACGGGTGGGGTGTCGCATTGTCGTGCTGGAATTGCCCAAGTCCGTCAGAATGCATAATGGACATGAATGGATGCAATTGATCAGACAGGATACTAGCTTACATGTCACCTATCAGAATCGTATCTAGACGTATCACGGCTCCCATATCACTTGAACTGCACACACTCCACACTGTTTCAGAGCCCCAACCGGCTTGAACAGTCCCCTGCTGAAATGCAGGCTCCATGGATTCATGATGTCTCCATACCGTACTCGTCCATCCGCTCGATACAATTTGAAACGAGACTCGTGCGACCAGCCAACACATTTCCAGTCACCATCAGGCCAATGTCTGTGTTTAAGGGCCCAGGCGAGACGTGAAGCTTTTTGTCGTGCAGCCACAAAGGGCCTTTGGCTCTGAAAGCCCATATTTATGGTATTTCGGTCAATGTCTCGCACACTAACATTTGTTGATTGCTCAGCATTGAAATCTGCAGCAGTTTGCGGATGGGTTGCACTCCTGTCACGTTGAACGATTCTCTTCACTCGTCGCTGGTCTAGTTATTGCAGGAACTTTTTCTGGCCACAGCGATGTCAGAGATACACTCGTGAAATGGTCGTACGGGAAAATTCCCACTTCATCGCTATCTCGGTCATGCTGTGCCCCATCGCTCTTGAACCGAATATAATACCACGTTCAAACTCATCTAAATCTTATGAACCGGCCATTGTAGGAGCAGTAAGCGATCTGACAACTGCGCCAGACATCTGTTGTCTTATAGAGCATTGCCGATCGCTGCTCCGTGTTCTGCCTCTTTACATATCGCTGTATTTGCATATCATGCCTATACCAGTTTCTTTGGTGCTTCAGTGTATGTACAACATTATTACTTTGTAGCAACAGTTTAGTTGTAAATTACGTACAGATAATTAAAATTAGTACCATAACATTTAGCACTTTTTCATAAAGGTTTAACACCCGTGTATGGTTATAGCCACATGTCAAGAATAAGGATGTTTACGTGGATTATAATACCTGTTGGGAACAACTATCTCTACCAGTTTAACGAACCCCATCATCTCAGCATTCTGTGTGGCATTATATTAATAACATTCAATTACAAGCATTGCATTCTAAGTTACCATGTGTTAAATGCACCACACTGACGATACTTAATAACTTTTATCATGAACCTCGAATCATCACTAATGTGTATTAATATTACCAATTAAACTTTGGCAGTTAACCTTTACTTCTAATAATAATACGAAACATTAAAGTTTGGCCGTCAAGACTTACATCTAACTAGAACCAAATCCGAGCTACAGGAACTCATGTTTCAATTCTAAAACGACCAAGTAGACAAGTACCCAAGGAAAGAGTACATACTGCTTGCTGAGAATGCCTGTTACAACAATCTACGACCGGTATATAATGAAAATTCGTATAAAATGTCACAGAACTTAAGTAACTCTTAATATTTAGATGCCTTTAGCTAACATAACATGCATCATTTACCAACAGATACTAAAAATGTGTAAAAAACCTTAACAGACTGTCTGTACACCGCCAGCACTAACCACTGTATTCAAGGCTGTTCAACACATAGAAACTTACTTTTCGTTGTATGGCCTACGATGTATGTTTACTCTTGCGCATTATTATGGCTTTTCTTGTCCTCAGACTTATGCACGTTATTTGTTGTCCTTAGTAGTTATTAAAACCACTAAACAAAATTGCATCTCATCTGCGACGTTTACTAATAATACTACCAGTTACAGAGGATTAATCCCTCATTTTAAATTATTTTCTGCTGGGAAAATATAGCCTTATGGTTAATGCAAAACTACCAGCCTCTAAGTTCACTAGGGCCACGGTTCCACGAATGGAGATACTGCTCGCCGCGTCTGTGGCATTTGATGAACCGCACGTGTCCCCCAGGTCGTGACAAATGTCGAGCCCCTCAAGGCGCTCCGCGTTCGTTTGCTGGGTAAGGGCTTGCCGAAACGGGACGTCCTTCAGCGACAACCATATAATGCAGTAGAGAAAAGTTGTATGTCACAGTGGCTGAGGATCTTGGCTTAGCCTGCCCAGATCACCAGGATGGTTTAAACTACTCTAAAAAAAAACACTCAAGTTTAAAGTAAGTTGCGCTCCAATAAGACGCACGGATGTTGAGGAGGCTTACTCGGGCAACTGGGGCACTGTCAGGGCGGACCCTCATTTTCTTAAATGTTCAAATGGCTCTGCGCACTATGGGACTTAACATCTGAGGTAATCAGTCCCCTAGAACTTAGAACTATTTAAACCTAACTAACCTAAGGACATCACACGCATCGATGCCCTAGGCAGGATTCGAACCTGTGACCGTAGCGGTCGCGCGGTTCCAGACTGAAACGCCTAGAACCGCTCGGCCACTGCTGCCCGCTTTAAATGCCCATAGTGGCATGTTGGAAACCGCGAACTTAAAACTTTGTAACTTCCAGCAGAATGGGTGAATCGCTGGTGGGTATCAGCTCCCAGTATAACAA
Source organism: Schistocerca americana (assembly GCF_021461395.2). NCBI lineage: Eukaryota > Metazoa > Arthropoda > Insecta > Orthoptera > Acrididae > Schistocerca > Schistocerca americana. Next base: position 381,900,708 of record NC_060123.1, on the reverse strand, counting down.
GAGGGGTCGTGTAGCCAGTCTCCTAACTCAGGAGTAATTAAAAGCTCTTCAGTTCATTCTCTCAGAGCGGCCGTGCAGGTCAGAATTAAAAGAAATAAGAGAAACTTTGGGGAAGTTTCACCATTTTACACTTAAAAAGCTTTTAGAGGGCATTGCTGGCACTTTAAATCCAGTCGAGTGATTGTGAAACAGTCCGCAGCTCGTGGTCGTGTGGTAGCGTTCTCGCTTCCCGCGCCCGGGTTCCCGAGTTCGATTACCGGCGGGGTCAGGGATTTTCTCTGCCTCGTGATGACTGGGTGTTGTGTGACGTCCTTAGGTTAGTTAGGTTTAAGTAGTTCTAAATTCTAGGGGACTGATGACCATAGATGTTAAGTCCCATAGTGCTCAGAGCCATTTGAACAATTTTTTTTTTTTTTAATTGTGAAACGGCACAATTTCTCAACAGGCTTGGAAGTTAAATGCCTCGGCGAATGTGTCGTCGAAACGGAGCTCCACAACACCATGAATTACAGCAATGTTCTGTCGTGTAGAGTCATCGCAGACTTTTCCAAAAAAGAACTGAGATTAGTGGCCTCAAGAAAGTATCGTTGACGTGCAAAATACCATGAAAAGGATGGATGAAGATATGATGAATGGTGACTCCTTTTTCCTTATCTTCAATACTACGTAATTCCCAGAGCACACCAACGCAGGTTTCTTCAGTTAAGATTTCGGCCTCATATCCCTAACTCAATGCTCCGGTTTTGATTGCCGGCGCCTTAAGCACACCACTAACGGAGAAGCCACGTATGGCAAAAGTGAAAAGGCCACCCACGAAGATGGCATTTCTTCAACTCTTTCGAAATGTGTACGTTACTGTGGGAACCACCCAGCCTGGAGTTGAGCTACGGCGTTTACCTTGAAAAAAATTTGTTCAACTCATTCGAAATGTGTCCATTACTGTGGGAACCACCCGGCCTGGAGTAGACCTACGGCGTTTACCTTGAAAAAGAAAGGAAGGTATAGCAGCTTGAAACTACTAAGTGCACCACGTATCGTGAGATCAAAACTATCTGCAAGGCCATAGATCGTCCAACATTCGCCAAATGTTTGGATTCGTCTCTTAAAAAGCCTCTACACAAACGGAGACTGGTAGTGTCAGCACTGTCACCTGCGTTTGTCAGTGCACGTGTAGAGCTGCAGTCACTAGTATTTGAGTGCCCATAGTCACACACTTTCCTATCCTTGGGAGCTGTCAGAAAAAATACAGTTGCCAAAGTTACATAGCTCCCAGCACCTCTAAAGGCAGAGTCGCTTCAAGGCTATACCTCATCCCGTTACAGGCCCCCCACTCCAGTGGAGAGACGGGGTGAAGGTGCAACCTCCGTGATAAATGGTTCCCATAATAGATTGGAACATGAACTGGTTCAGAAATCATGAGCATTAACTGAAAGCACAGGCACGCCCTCTGTGCTTGTGTGTAGAGCGTATAATAATTGTGTATAATAGTTATGGGTTGTTTGTGGTTTTTCAAAGCAGAAAGACTTGTTATAAGTTAAATAAACATTTTAGAGACTTTGGCACGTAAACCCACAATATTCTGAAGCGGCAGCAGACAAACAAGGAAGGCCGGCACGTGCGTCGACATTGGTCACGTTCCGGCCCAACGTGAGAAGCATAGATCAACGACCTAAGAGTCAGTCGCCGCCCCGGAAACTTCACGACATAGGCAAAAGATACCGAATAAGTACCTACGACAAACGGGCGTGAGTTGGTCCTTTGACGTGGTCCGTTGAAGAGGCCCTTCGAGATGAGGCAAAAATGTTACCAGAAAGAAGTTCGTGTGGTAGTCCCCTGGTGGGTGGTGAGAACGAAGGGACTACGTTTTCACTTAATGGGTCACCTGTGAACGTGGGGGTTGCTGAACTCCGCCAGAAGAATCCGAATATGAAGGTCGGTAGTTCGATTCCAAGACGGAGCACTCAGCGCCGTGCCTAAGCAGCTTGTTAATAGCCCAAGTACCGAATTCACTAAGAGAAGGCCGCGCTGCTGCCACAGAGAGTCACGGGCACGGTACCGAAGGAAGAATACGCTGTGGGCTCTCAGCTGCAACACTAACCGTCGCCGCATCAGCTGTCACCGGCATCTGCACGCTATAACTCCGCCACTCCACAGCCGCGAGGAATTGAACGAGGGGTAAAACACAATGTATTAATTAGTCTGTTTGTTTAATGAGCCTTATGTCTGGTAAATGACTGTTAGTGGAATCGCCAGTGATTCATTCACACCTCGCCCACAAAGTGTCGCTTCCTTCCGGCCATCCATGACAAAATAATGACCGTTGCTCCAGTCTGTCACTGACGCTCAATATACAGAATCACTAAACACCGACCCGCTAAACAAGGAACACATTTTAAAGCTACAGACACCCCTATACTACAATGCCACATCCTTTATAGCGCACGCTACTCCTCTATTTTCTTCTTGACTAATGATTTACAAGCAACAGCTCTTGAAGTTCATGTGGGTCAAAGATCGCAATCTACTCATCGTCCATAGGATGTGACACACTCTGAAGCTGAAAAACTCCGCCGTCCATTTCCCATACTAGGTGACTCTAAACCCGACAGTGTAGCATGGTACTCGAACTCTGTTTGCATAGGTGTCGAGTTTTGCAAAGCCTGAAGATGTCTCAGGAGCTATGCATCCTCAACCCGGGCAATCCCACTCTTTTCTTGTTTGCTTCTGAGTCGTCCTCTCCATCTGATCTCCAGTCGTCGCAGACTCAACTCAGTGGGACGCAACTTGAGTGTGTTTGGAGCTTGCGGGCGCCCAATGGCGAGGTTATCAGAGCCCTTACACACATTAAAAGAAACTAATGTGGATAAAATATCGAAAATGTTAACGTACTCGTTAAGACAAAGAAGAAATACTAAAATGTGCTGTACAGGAGATAAAAACAATAATAGAAACACAGAGGAACTAAAAGAAAGGCATAGGGAAATGAGACTGGCTGACCACTTACAGAAAACATAGGTGGGCCAGTCACCCTGTGAACCGTGTATAACCACTCCCCTAAAATCTCGAGAAAAATATTGCACTATTCACAAAATTTAAAAGTCGAATCACACTCGTTTTAACGTTACTTGAAACAGTGGGCAGATCCGGGGGCAATATCGCCGCGGCCCGTTGGTCAGGACATAAAACACAGTCCAACAAAATGTGGAGCACGGTCATCTCTACGCCGCAGACACGACACATTGGAGGATCGTCACGTAGGAGCGAGAAACCATGGGTCATAGGGCTGTGGCCTATGCGAAGACGAGTAAGGAGGACCTCGTCCAGTCGATCTGGCTGGAAGGATGCACGCCACGGCCGCGTGGCCCGGTATGCGGTACCTGTCTTATTCGGATTATGAGGCAAAGTTCGGATACCCAAATCGTAAGGTGACCGCTCGCGATAAGCGCGATATCCGGGTCCGGCACAAATTTTCATTGCCGTAATTCCATTCTACAGCTGATGGTAATCCTTTTTCGCAATTGTCAATTCGCTTGATGTGTTTCGTAATGACTGTGTTTGCCAAAGTGCCTGTTCTTTTGGACATGCATGGTCTGACCTACACGGGAACATACATAATGAATGTAGGAGTTCAGGTCGTGGACGCATGTCTGATGACATATGGAAGGTTGGATCTGGCCGTGAGTCGTGGACAGGTAGCCACATGGTAAGGCGACCGATTGCGATACGCGGGAAATCCGTATTCGAGTCCCAGTCGGGCACATATTTTCATTGCCATCTTTCCATTCTACAGCTAATCGTAGTTCTCATCCGATTAGCATGCAATGCATGCATGTCCAAAGGATGTTTGCCTCGTAATCAGAATAACACGGGTACTGCAATATCGTGTCGTCGATATTGCTACCTGTCACTTCCAGCCACTCGTCTTCCTGTCGAAGCATTGTAATTAAACAGCGAGGTGATAACATGCTGGGGGATGGCACACTGAAACGGGTGAGGATCCCGACACGCCTCTTTGGATGGTAGATACACCCTTTCGTTCCTCGCATCACTCACACGCCCTGATGCCTTTCGAAAGACACCTCGTTCCCAGACGTTGTCGTTGAAGGATGGCATCCTGGAGATTCTGGACTACTTTATGTGCTGCGTACAAACGTTTTAGAGAGTGAAGGGCACTCAGAGTATCGGAACAAACATGAAATTTAGCACTGGAAGATCTCCAGTGTCCACAGAATCACATATAATTCTGCGACGATGAGAGTAAATTATTGACGCAGCTGGACCGTGATGACATGATCTGGGAAAACAATAGAGCAACCAACAGAGTCCCCATCTCCGGACCCATCTAAAAAGACAGTTACATAGTTTGGTGCTCAGATAAAATGTCAGAAACTATTGTATGGAAATCTAAAATTATTCATGCAACGGTAGCGCATGGTTGATACCCTGGATTTGAGGTCGTACTCGTGCCACACCGTGTAACTCCAGCACACGCGCTACTCGAATCCCAAAAGGCATTGTGGGTCATGGGCAGTTGAAGACAAGACGTCACAGAAGTTGACGAGCAGCAATATGGTACATGGGTGAAGTCAGAGCTGCGAGGAATTCCCATGTCTCACGCACCATGAGGAGCTGCCGCCTGATGGTAAGTGGCGGTTCCCGTCCTCAGCACTGACTGGTACGCACAGGTTCTCTAAGTACCCATGACCCGCCGAATTCCGTCATGGTGTATAGCTTCAATGACTTCAGATAAGAAGGCATCGCTGATCCATACACTGTGCAGCTGTGGTCCAGCCACAAACACAAAAGCTCTATAAAACAGGAGCAAGACCTATGGCTAAGGCACTTTATGATGTCTAATGCCTTGAGAGATCTTTCTTTCAGGTCTCTCAGGTGTGGAAAGCCCGACAATTTGGAATTACAAATGAGGCCCAGACTACGAAAGCACTACCCATTCAGTTGTGCAAGAATACTGTGCCCCCATGCAGTATCGCATACCTAACTGAAATAGAAGGTTATGCCGATGCGGTGATATTTATGTAGAAAAGCCTGCTTAACAGCAGCCTCTAGCATGGTCATGTTTTCGACAGTGGCCCAGAGCCTCCGAAATCAACAGTGAGAGAGGCTAAGGGGTTACCTGTGCTCTAACAACCAGATTACACATTCATTATTCATGAACACACAGTTGTCTTCTTTGAGGCGGGCAGTAACCAGATGGGCAGCTGAAGCTCACGCAAGGCAGGCAGGTATGCTTTGCCATCTGTGCGCCTTGCGGTCTTGGCAATGCTAAGGGGTCAGCTGGGCTATAACAACCAGACCAGAAGAAAGTTAACCATTCGCTGCACATATCGTTAAGACAATACTCCGATAACTACTGGGACACATGCAGTCCTTTCCTGGCTTGAAGAGAGGTATTAAAATTAGTGAAGTGACCTGTCTCCCATATAACATTAAAACATTCGAGAACGATTTCCTTTGTCACTGCTGCCAAATGTCGAAGTATGCAGCTCCGGATCTGACAGTGACCAGATTCAGCGTCACAAGACTCAGACAGAGTAGATTCCGGCTCCCACATGGAGAATGGGGATTTGTAGACCTCAGATCTGAAGTCCAATTTGGCCTCTACAGCAGCAGTGAAACGCCAGATCTTGGCAGCGGTTTTGCCAAATTATCTGCCTGCATCTGAGCGATGTCTCTTGGTGTTTCAGCATTGCTGATATCGGTAAACGCCTAAGTTTGCCGGAGATCCATCGGATGGCTTCCGATACTTTCGTATAGCAAGAGGAACAGTTGATAAAGTCGAGGAACTTTTGTCATGAACTTTTATTGCTCTCCTTAATTATGCGTGGAGCGTTAGCTCTCGCGACCCGACAGGCTATGAAGTTGCCTGCTCTAGGGTGGCATTTATATCGTCGTGACAGATGCTTGCCTGTCTCGGATGGCTCGGATAAGCAGCAGTTGGCAATACGTTGAACAGTGTGAGGTAATGGGAGAGTTGTGGCGCCCTGAAAATATTCCAAATTCGGAGTTGGCGTGGCTGCACGGGCCGCTCGGCTAGCCGGGACTCGCCATCATTCGCGTGGTGCTGAACGTTAGCCGAAGCATGAGGGATAGCCCCAGCACGTGTGGTCCAGGTCTACCGCGTGTCTGAGAATTCCACGTTGACATGGTTTCGAAGACTGTGCTTTGTGTCGATGAAGGAGATGTGTATGCTGGGAGTGCCAAAGATGGTGGACTTCGTGAAACCATAATAGCAGACATTTCACAGTTCATGTAGAAATTAATGGTAGCCAGAGGAATCATAATACCTTAAAAAGAAGCATGTACATTACCGTTATTTGCATGACAATTTTGATGGTGTAATCAGATTTTCAATATCTTTATTAGTTTAAAGTTTGGTATCTGAGAGTAAATTATACAAGTAACACCAGCAACGAATTTCCAAAATCTAAATGGCTCATTCGCTTTTGTCGATCCACATGTATTTTGAAATCTATTAGTGTAAACCTAAATTGGTATGACTTACATGCGTGTAACTTGAATGATACATGAGTTATAGGAGGTCAAAGTGGGCGATTACTATTAATCATGTCAGACCATAAGTACTCCACAGTTACACGAAAAAACGGTAGGAGCATGCTTATAAATATATCTATGTTTTTGTTTATATCCCACATATACTATTCATGAAGAATTAGCTCAAGTATTTACTGTGTTTTAGAAAGAACAAAGACATTAGGCTAGTGGCTTTATTTTGTTTCTATTCCTTTGATATATGCTTATTTGATTTGTGTATGAATTTCATAATGTGTGATAGAGCGTGTTTATGGCCCAGCCGTAGGAATATTTATTTAATTTCAAGTTATTTAAATGCAAATCCAGTGTTTCATATGTGTTTCAATGTGTTTGCGAGTGTGCATTGTCTTGGAGATATGGTGGGAGCGCTCTAGCCAGTCACAGCGCTCGTTAATGGGGAGACTGGATGGAAGTGGCGGAGGAGTGCTGAACAGGACAGAAGGGGTGCTGGACGGGAAGCAGCGACGTTCGGTCGTAGGAAAAGTACTGGGCGAGTGTTGAGCAGTTTCTGCGAGGTCGCAGCAGATAGAAATATTCCGTAGTGCCGACTTGTACGCTTGTGAGAATTCCGTGGCTTCTGCAATGAAGACATAGTATGCGTTTAGAGGTGAATATCTCGCGAGCTATGTTGTTGTTCATAACTAATTACGTGAAGAAGGAATCTATTGTTTCCCTGTTATTCAACTTATAATAATTTATTTTATTGCTGGACCAAATTACACCAATAGGTGTTTTGCAGTAATAAACGTCATTGTGAAAGGTACTTCTGCAGCTTTTATTTAATTGCAATCTTTCATTTACAAGTTTCTAAGCTACATTCAAAATTCTCAATTGCCGAGCGATAGGAACCTTCGACCATTCGATTCATGTGTATGTTCATATCGTATACTGTAGGTTCAGCAGTATTTGGCCTGTTATGCGGCAACTACGTATCCCAGCCCCTAGAACAACGAAACCAGCCAAAACTTGTAATATTTCAACTCTGAAGCTGAGGGCACATAGTTGAGGGCCACCACAACTTTTTTTTTTTTTTTTTTTTTTTTTTTTTTTTTTTTTTTTTTTTTTTTTTTTTTTGAAAGCCCGCAACGGCCTAACGCTCTGAAGCAGAAAAGAAAAAGAAGATGAAGAAGACACGGCAATATGGTGCTCCTTTAATGAATTAATAATTGTCTTAGGTGCAGTTCGAGTTGTTATTAACATTTTCACCGTTTGATTTACGTCTCTGTACTCTGTAACAACAGTGTTGTGTAGCTCTTCTCTCGAGACAAACATTTTCGATGTTCAGTTTCGTACGGTAACACGTTTCTTATCGACACATTCCTCTTAGTGTCATAGGTTACGAAAAACAGTTTCACTATCTCCGTTCTTTCCGTGGTACTTAGTCGCAGCTTGCGCTCTCCTTTGACTACATATGCAGCACAACGCTGCCCTCACCTTCGCATTAGTGGAATGCATTCTGCAATGACGTGTTAGAAAACGGCTGCCCCTGTGGTAACTCCAAGAAATCAATGTATACCTGTATGCTCATTCGTCCCAAAGAGTAATGTGGGCTGGGATTACAAGAAGATCAACGGATTACTGCGCGACCCACAATAACAGAACGTTTGGGGTCTTAAATTTCACAGTGCTCACTACCGGATATTTAAAACAATTTCATTGTGAGTTAACCTCCGCTGGCATTATACACGCTCTACTAAACAGGCTAGCTTTTAATATCGTGTTTACCAAGCTACTGGAGTAAGTAGTTTATTTATACAATTACGCACTTTTTTTAACGAAGTTGTGGTGCCCTCAAAATTAAGTTTATTAGTCTCACGCTTAGTGTGTCTCTCAGTTGCATTCTACGCCTAATAAGACCTTAAATGTGTTCATTACGAAGATAAAGACTGCCTGTACATTGCAGCAGCACCAGATTTGCACCGCAGTACCACCTAATGCACAATGCCACGTACCTCCACACTTATTGTTACAACAGTATCTGCATATTTCTGTAAAAACAAAAAAAAAGTTCGCTGTTTTCAGGGGTTTATTAGTGCCGTTAAGGAAACTTCGTTACACTGAAAAATATGTAGGGTAGGTAACAGCATAAGCGAGCACATGAGGTTCTTTGGGCTTTTACCATATTCGTGTGAAAGAATTACAATAAAATTGTCAGGGTGAAAATAATTTAACACACTAAAATCTCAAAAATCAGTAAAAGTAACTTTTTTAATATAATTAAACACATTTTAAGAAAGTGTTCAAAAACGATACTTCAACTAACTAGTCCCAGCGCTGGAAACTTGCATGAGGAAAAAAAAGAAAGAAAAAACACTGCAGATAGGTGCATAAAAGTAAAATGAAACACAACAATGATAAATGTTACTAATATTCTTCGAGGCTGGTAGACTGGGCATACCACCGTAAACAAAATTTAAAATGACACTTGACCAATACACAAACGATTTATTGCCTCCATTTTTCTTGTTCCAGTTAAGATGGTTATTTTAAATATTCTCCTAAATGACGAACTTAATATAAAAATTCGATTTTCTTAGGGGCAAGAAATAGTTGTCTAAAAGCTCAAGAGGTTTGATTTTCTGATCTTCCATCTGATTGGTGAAAGGGTTTTCAAACTGCTCTAAGCAAGTGCTATTGTTCCAATCTTCCCCCTTAAGGGCTGCAGAACAGTCACCTCATTAGCTCTTGAAGAGAAAAATGTGCCCTACATTTTACCTGCTCATACACCATCGACATTTTCATTGGCTGCTCGCCCCATTGATGTCTGACAATAAGTCCTGAAAAATAAAAACAAAGATTCATGAATCTTGTCTGTAGAAATGATTCTCCATCCAGGGTTCGGCACAAGCAAAGCATCGGGAACTGGGGCCAACACGGTAAGTTAAAAAAGAGCTATTCACATACAGCTGTTTTTCGGTAACAAAGGAACGCTATCTTACTCTAAATTTATGCAGGTTTTGATGTACATTTAAGTAGTTTTCTTAAGGTTACCTGAAAAGGATTCAAATGTCTATTAAGATTATTTGCGTAGTATGAGCAACAAAGGATGTTAAATTAATAACGGATTTCTCTCCACTGACCAACAGAATGTGGCGTGTAAAATACTAGTATTTCTCTTCCTTTACTACTGCAAAATAGTTAGCTTCTGTCTTCTAGCATGCAAATGGGCGAACAAAACTGTGCAGTGGTGGGTGTATTCGCCGCTGCGACCAGTTTCCTAATTATTTGCAGTGTCTGATAGAATGTGGTCATAAGACACGAATGTAAAAGGGACATAATTATGCGAAATGCTTTAATTCAGTAGCTCTGTACCTGACGCTAAGCGCTTCAGACAATAACTAGCACATCCATTGTTGGTTACCATGCATTTATTATAATCTTCAGACTAATAGCTACTTGTGGCAGATTCCGTTTATAATAAATGTTTAAATAGTTTTAATGACCCCAGTTGAAAGTTTATTTACAAAATTTCAAGCGGTTGGGACGACACTATCAGTTGTCTGTTGTGGAATTTCCCTGGAAATCTTAATTTATCAGCACAAAAATTGTGGCTGGGTATATGGAGAGCGAATCCAACTAAGCGAAAAATATTCCTCTGCTCCGCCCTTGTCTCAACTCTACAGAATACTAAGAGTTAAAACATGAAGCAAATGAATGTCAGACCCCACGCAGGGATTACTGATGAAAGCTGCACTCTGCACTCAGTTTAAAGTAAATTAACACACTATCACTGATATCCACACAGTAAATCAAATGATCGTTTGTTGAACTAAAAAACTGAATATGTTCTACCAAGAACACTACAGACACTGCACCTCGCAATTATGGCTGTCTAATTGTTTTAAATCTTTGTTAATTACGTTGACGGTAGCCTGGCGCAAGCGAAAATGCGTCAGTCGGAAACAGATAGAAATATGCGACTAACGACTATATTTTGTAACATTTTTCAAGTTTCAGCAAAATAAAATAAAATTTTAGCCCCCGTGCTGTTGAGCCCACTGCTCCGCCCTTCCACGTCACGTTCATCGGTCTTCCAGGTACTGCATTTTCCCGGAATACAAAGTTGGGTGGCTGCTCGGTAGGTCTTGAACGATGATACGAAACAGATTTCTTCCACAAGTATTAATAAAACGATTTTCCCCGCTTGGCGCCATTCTTATATAACATAGCAATAATTTGGAATTAATATTTTTCTTCACTTTTAAATTTAATACTTTAGCGAGGATCTAAATAGAAATACACTCCTGGAAATGGAAAAAAGAACACATTGACACCGGTGTGTCAGACCCACCATACTTGCTCCGGACACTGCGAGAGGGCTGTACAAGCAATGATCACACGCACGGCACAGCGGACACACCAGGAACCGCGGTGTTGGCCGTCGAATGGCGCTAGCTGCGCAGCATTTGTGCACCGCCGCCGTCAGTGTCAGCCAGTTTGCCGTGGCATACAGAGCTCCATCGCAGTCTTTAACACTGGTAGCATGCCGCGACAGCGTGGACGTGAACCGTATGTGCAGTTGACGGACTTTGAGCGAGGGCGTATAGTGGGCATGCGGGAGGGCGGGTGGACGTACCGCCGAATTGCTCAACACGTGGGGCGTGAGGTCTCCACAGCACATCGATGTTGTCGCCAGTGGTCGGCGGAAGGTGCACGTGCCCGTCGACCAGGGACCGGACCGCAGCGACGCACGGATGCACGCCAAGACCGTAGGATCCTACGCAGTGCCGTAGGGGACCGCACCGCCACTTCCCAGCAAATTAGGGACACTGTTGCTCCTGGGGTATCGGCGAGGACCATTCGCAACCGTCTCCATGAAGCTGGGCTACGGTCCCGCACACCGTTAGGCCGTCTTCCGCTCACGCCCCAACATCGTGCAGCCCGCCTCCACTGGTGTCGCGACAGGCGTGAATGGAGGGACGAATGGAGACGTGTCGTCTTCAGCGATGAGAGTCGCTTCTGCCTTGGTGCCAATGATGGTCGTATGCGTGTTTGGCGCCGTGCAGGTGAGCGCCACAATCAGGACTGCATACGACCGAGGCACACAGGGCCAACACCCGGCATCATGGTGTGGGGAGCGATCTCCTACACTGGCCGTACACCACTGGTGATCGTCGAGGGGACACTGAATAGTGCACGGTACATCCAAACCGTCATCGAACCCATCGTTCTACCATTCCTAGACCGGCAAGGGAACTTGCTGTTCCAACAGGACAATGCACGTCCGCATGTATCCTGTGCCACCCAACGTGCTCTAGAAGGTGTAAGTCAACTACCGTGGCCAGCAAGATCTCCGGATCTGTCCCCCATTGAGCATGTTTGGGACTGGGTGAAGCGTCGTCTCACGCGGTCTGCACGTCCAGCACGAACGCTGGTCCAACTGAGGCGCCAGGTGGAAATGGCATGGCAAGCCGTTCCACAGGACTACATCCAGCATCTCTACGATCGGCTCCATGGGAGAACAGCAGCCTGCATTGCTGCGAAAGGTGGATATACACTGTACTAGTGCCGACATTGTGCATGCTCTGTTGCCTGTGTCTATGTGCCTGTGGTTCTGTCAGTGTAATCATGTGATGTATCTGACCCCAGGAATGTGTCAATAAAGTTACCCCTTCCTGGGACAATGAATTCACGGTGTTCTTATTTCAATTTCCAGGAGTGTAATATGGCACTCGACCGTTTCCTACTTCTCCACAAATAATCAGCTGCAGTTCACTTACAGTCAACACTGTAATGCAAATGGTAAAAGCAGTAGACCTGCTACTGGTTCGGACACATACCCACCAAAGAAAACCACATTCATTTCGAGGCATATACCAAAGCAGTAGAACAGTGACAGTTTACGTACGTAACGTATGGCATTGTTTGACGAATGCAGCACTCGATATTTATTCCTAGGTTGGAATTGATTCAACTGTCAGACTGAAGAACATAAATTTTCCCTAATAGCATGATCAAAATTTTTTTGGTGTTAGATACTACTATAGTAGTCTGTCAGATTATGTTATATATAGATCTAGTAACGCTCTGATCCTGTTACCTCCTGTGCTCTTTGATATCTGGTGGAAATAAATCTGGAATGCAACAAGTGAGCAACTTTAGTAATAGTATCATTGTTTTGAAGTGACCTATATAGCTCCAGTACACTACTACAATAGAGTACTGTAGATATTACACTTTTTTCACCTTTGCTGGTTCTCAACTAGCAGCATGAATAATTAATTTAACTTGATTATATTATTTGCAGAACATTTTAAAACACTCTTTATTACTTCTCCAGGAGTGTCATAAGAGCAATGAAAATATTCGTTTGTTCATATTTTTTATTAGTCTGTAAAATTATTGTTGTATAGCGTATTTCTCTAGTGTATTGGTAATGTGCGGTTTAACATCAAAGCTGACCGTTGTATGAGTGTACTGTACGTACTACTCATCCGCAAGATGGCATAAGATAGTATGAACCATTTACATAAATTCTATGTTTCCTCTGATGAAGTAGTTCTCTAGTTAGAAGTTACGTCCCATTGTAGAGTGGAAAAACGTTTCCAGTAACAATAGAAAGAAACAACACTTTTGTTGCTGGTGGTCTAACGGCAAAACTAGAGATTTGGTATACAAAAGCACTTATCTTTAGCACGAAGACTGAGGACAACCACTGCATTACGCTCAAAATATAGGTTACTTGAACAGCCTATTTTTTCAGTTATGATGTAGCAGTCCACTCAGGAATATTTTGCAGCAGTGCAGGTTACACTCAGGTAGCACAGTCTTGAAAGACGAAGAAATTTCTCGGAGGAATTCTTCTACAGGCTTCATGGAGAATCTATAGCAGTAATCGGAGTGAAGATAGAAGTAAATCAATCCCATTAACCAATCAAAACATTCGTCATTGCAGACCGAAAAGGTACTTTATTGATGTGGTATTTGCTACCAGTCAGCCATTGTATGAGCGCAGAATTAGCCTCACTTATTAAAGATAACACTTCCCATGTTGTACCAGAATCAGAGGCCTGGCTGTTATTGAAAGGGATTAGAAGTGAAATTTCAGATTCTGTTTCGAATACACCCACATCAAGGACGGTATGATTACCAATGGAAACGCAGTATGTATTACCATATAGATCCCGACAGCATCAAATGAGGTTATCACATAATCTGTGTACGATATAATTTGTATGAAAGTACGCATCGAAAGTCATAGAAACATGGTAATAGGATATTCTTATAACGCACCTGTTTTAGGATCGACCTGGGTAGAATGTTCCAGCGAAAACTTGCAGCACATCGCTAGTAATTTCCCTGATCATGCTGCTCTGATACAAAAAGGTTTTAGTTGAAGAATGGGAGCGTCATGTGATTAGAACTGATTCTTCAACTAAATACCTTCTGTATTAGTGCAGCATGATCAGGGAAATGACTCGCGATGTGCTGCAAGTTTTCGGTGGAATATTCTATCCTGGTTGAGCCTAAAACAGCTGGGTTATAGGAGTACCCTGTTACCATGTACATATACGCCAGTAATTGAAATAAGTGAATGTCGAGCCAAGATCAGGTCATCACTTCGAACAGGTTCTCCAGTTGGAAGAAAAGAAGACATTTAGAGACATATTATGGATACAAAAGACAGATAAGTTGTACAGTGCACCATCGATGTGTGGCTTTACTGACGTCATATGCTCAGTTCTTTGACATCTCTCCGTTTAGCTATTGGTCGTCAAGCCAATGTTACTTAGGCACTAGAAGGCTCTGGTGAAGGGTTTTTGGCAATGGACGGTCTAGACAAAGCAAGGGGTTTGTGGAAAGTCCTCTCCGAACGGTCCTTTTTTTACTGTTCTTCAACAGATAAAATTGTAAATGAACGATTATTGTTATGATAGAGAAAAATTAACAAAGAAGCATTATGCTTCAAAATATTACTTGAATTAATTAATATGTTTTGCTGCCTCAGTTGCTTCAGACAGTGTTACTGCGAGGGGTTCGTCCTGGTCGTCTTCGTCTTTTGCATCAGAATTGTCGTCGACGATGGAGAATGACACTTCATATAGTTAGCACAGTTTCGTTTAGAACAGTCCTGCTTGCCTACATCCACGCCGACTCTGGCAAATTGTCTTGCGTTTTCAAGATATAAACAGAAGAAGCATCTCGGGAACCGGAAGTTTCAATGCGGTAATGGGAGCAAACTCGTTTCATGTCAGCTTCTACCACTTTTTGCTATAGGTCCATGTAGTATAGTATATGTGATTAATGGAGGTTTTTAGCTGCACGTGCTCGTATGGTCTAGAGTGTATACTTTCAAACAAATTTGTAACTCATTGTATCCCTTATGTACGAAGTAAGCACAAACAATATGAGACAGTTGTGTTTGTTGGATGCACGGACAGACAGAAGATTACCAAGTCTACGGAGCACTTGAGGAAGTCGACCAAAAATCAGTCTGTGGAAATACAATTTAGCAGCACTTTCATACAAACAGCTCACCAGCAAATTTTCAGTTGAATACGATAAACAAGGATAGACTTACTATCAAGTTGTCAGCAAAACCCACTGGATGTCGAATCACCTCGAAGCAAACAGCTGATGATGCAGACACATTGATAATGCTGACAGCAGAATCTCTGTCTTCGGCTTACAGGAGTGTTGCAGTTCTGGTGGAAGATTTTGCAGTTTTCATCATTATGGTGGGTTTCAGATCTCCCCCAATCTGTACGTCCTCAAACCAGGGAGAGGTACTCTCAACTCCTCTACGATCTGGAAGTGCAGTGGAGATGAGTGTTGCCAACCATATGCCGTTCCTCCAAACAAACGGTGGTTGCGCATATTTGTCCGTGTTCTTCAACCAAGGCAAGATTAATTTCCTCAAGACGCACTCCAGTAATCGAGGTCTCGAATGAATCATTACTAAGTTCTCTGATCCGTCAGCACGTCCAAAGGAAGTAACAGCTTCTGGTGAAAAATTTCTGATTTGATTTGATGGTGTTATCCGGTCAACCACAACATTCAGAAAGCTGAGTTATAAGCAGCACGTGACATCAGCTTACGAGGTGTCAGCAAACACGGCTTCTATGGTTGACACTGAAGCTTCAACTCAACAACATACCTCCAGAGTTTTCCATCTCGTGCAGCAGATCCATTGCTGTAGGATTGGATGTTGTCACTAGTGGGTTGGCTCTAGTCACCTAACTGCAACCCCCAGCCCCGAGAGGCTTCTTCAGCTTACATCTTGCAAATGCAAGACAGATTTCCAAGGTCAGGGTGAGTGTAGGCGACCATGACTGTTCTGGACGAAATGACGCAAGCAATGAGAAATGTCATCCTCCAACATTGACGACTAATTTGATATGGAAGACTCAGACGAGCAGGACTGCAGTCGCCGCGGCAGAATATATTAATTCTTGTAATACTTCGCACCATGATGCATCCATACTAATCAGTTTTTCTCTATCATAACATTAATTGTTCAGTTACATGTTTTCAGTCGAAAAACAGCGAAATCACACTCATCAGCTAGGACCTTCAAGAGTACCTGATTGTTTCCCATCCACTGACCAGGATTCTTCATCTGGACCTTCAAGTCCCTAAAAACTTTGTCTGCGATGACCATCAGCTGAACAGATGCGAGTAAAAAAAAACCTGCACATAACGTAAGCATAGTTATTCCATCATACATCTATAGTTCACTGTACAGTTGATCCCTCTTTTGTATCCACATTATGTCACTAAATGTCTTCTTTCATTTCCAGTTGGGAACCTACTCGCAGTGATGGCCCAATCTCGGGTCGACATTCATTAATTTCATGAAGTATGTACATTACTACAAACAGATTTTATATTCATATTTCTATCCAGTCTCATGTACATATCAGACGATTCAGTAACTACCACCTATGTTCGACGTCAGCGTGAAGTAACCAGTCACACAAGGCAGGAAGCAGTACTAGTAGTGGATAGTACATAAAGCGTGTTGAGGAGAGGCGCAAACACTGCAGTTGTTGTCGTAATGAGGAAATGGATCGATTTATTTCGGTCCCAAATGGCACGATGCTTGGCTTTCGGGCCAAGGGTGAAAGTGTCTCTGAAACGGCCGCCGTAGTCAAAGTACACCGTGAGTGGCAAAATGGCGATATTGAAAACCGGCGACGGGGCAACTGTTGTGCACAACGAAGAACGACGACTGAGATGTGTACGGACGAACAGACGTGCAACTGATGAACAACTGACCGCCTAACCGCAACGCATGAACCAGTTGGCTACCAACAGTGTTTACTCATCGATCGTTTGGTGAACGTTACTGACAGTGGGTCTCCGCTAGCGGGTGCCTGATTTATGTGTCCATGCTCACCTGTGTTCATCAAAGGCAGAGGCAAGACTTTTTCACGCTAGTAAGCTGGACGTCCACTGGCGGAAAGTGGCTTTCTCAGATGAATCTCGTTTGTGCTCCATCGGGCAGATGGTCATTGTCGTGTACGGCGTGAAATGGCTTAAATCAAACACCCTGCAACCAGGAAGGTGCGTTATGGCCTACGAAACGTTTCGTGCCATTCCCTAGGTGATCTGGTCATTCTCTGAGGTCCAGTGGGTCGACTGAAATCCTTGCGGACCGCGTCCACGCCTGTATACAGTTCGTTTTTTCCTCAGCACGATGGCATCTACCAGCACGGCAGTGTAACGTACCACAAATTCATAAATTACGTGCGTGATTCAGAGAGTCCTAGGATAAGTTAACCATATTCTCCTGGCCAACAAGCTCCCCGGATTTAATACCAGTTGCGAATATGTGGGACCAATTCGATTGGGCTGCTCATGTCATGGATCACCAAACCGTGAAAGCTAGTGCAGATGGACACGGCGTTGGAATTGACAAGGCCCGACATGCCTGTTAGTGCCTCCCAGAAGCTCGCAGAATTTCTTTCTAAACGTCTCGTGCTGCAAAAGGCGCTTACTCAGTGTTCTGTGCGGCGATCGCATTGCAGTGTACGTATTAGTGTTTTCATCAAATCTGCTTTCCTAGCAATTACTTCAAAACAAGTTACATTTAATTGGATACAGTGGTAAGATAATGCGGATGAGAGATAGACGGATGGGAAGGGGTCATTTGGTTGTAGGGCATAGATAGCATTTTTCGTAATTTTCCCTTCGCTCTTTCAACCACCTATGAGAAAATCGAATGTTACCAACTACTCTTGTAGGAAATTTAATGTACTTTGACGTGGTGTACGGATTATTGCTGATAACATCGATTTATTTCGATTTGTAGCTAGTGGCAGTGGGAGTTTTCGTCGTTTTCGGAAAAGGACCAAAATCTCGCTCCTTTCCAGCATGCTGTAGCGGAGATACCGCTCGTCCGAAATCTTTTCTTTATTCAGTTTATTCGGGCTGGCAGCAGCTTAGTATACCGCTCTTCGGCCTACAGAATTTGTCTTAAAAAGATGAGGATAATAAATAATAAAAACAGGCGATGAAATTGGAGACTTAAGTGGTAACATGGCGGAGAAATCGTGGAACTTAAAACATAGAACAAAGGGATGATGATGCTAATAAAATATATATGAATCAGATGGGTAAAATAATAGACAGACAATTAAAAAACACAGCGACAGTCTGGTTTCTGTTTGCAAGAGACATAAAATTCACACCCAGCGACAGCATGATTTCGGTCCGCAACACTTTGGAAAGACGAACAACACTGAACATTCACTTGAACACTGCACTCAAAACTTGGCAAATATGACATACCACAGCCGAGAGCAGGTGGGGGGAAACTGGACAGATGATGGGAAAATGAAAAGGGCGGAACGAGAGGAAAAACGAAGGGAAGGGAAGGGGGGAAAGGAGCCGATGGAGGATGAGGACCCATAAGAGGGCGAGGGGGGTTCTAGGCAGACGCGACAGGGAGTGGGGAGAGGCAGAGGAGGGGAATACAAAAGGACTGGGGGGGGGGAAGGGAGGTAGGGAGACGTGAGGCAGGGAGAAAACAGGAAGGACGAGGGGAAAGCGGGAGCCCAGGGAAAGGACAGAGGTAAGGAGGAGGGGTGAGGTTCAGAGTCGATAGGTGGGATAAATCAGGGGACAGAGTACATCATCTAGGAGGGGGAGTTGATGGAAGCCACCTTGGGAAAGGAGATGAAGGGTGTAGAGAGGGAGGATAGGGGGGACACACCAGTGAAGGAGTGGCAGGGAGTGGGGACGGGAGAGGAGAGGAGCAACCAGAGGGCATGGGGGATCAAGGCAGCAAGAAGTGTAGAATATGCGGATATGTTTGAGGAATAGGAGCAGATGGGGGAAAGGAATGAGGTCATAGAGGATCCGCGTGGGTGTCGCGAGGTGTATACGGAAGGCAAGGCAGAGTGCATGACGCTCAAGGATCTGGATGGGCTTTAGAATTTGGGGTGGAGCAGATATCCAGGTGGGACTGGCATAGCAGAGGATGGGACAGATTAAGGATTTATAGGTGTGGAGAATGGTAGAGGGGGCAACACCAATGTCCCGCCAGAGAGGAGTTTGAGGAGTTGGAGGTGGTTGTGGGGTTTGGATCGGATGGAGCAGAGATGAGGGATCCAGATGAGATGACGGTCAATGGTGAGCCCAAGGTAGGTGAGAGGCGGACAGGATGGGTGCAGACGGTAAGGGAGAAATCCAGGAGCCAGAAGGAGCGAGTGGTACAACCTATGATGATTGCCTGGGTCTTGGAAGGATTGATTTTCAGGAGCCACTGGTTACACCATGCAGCAAAAAGGTCAAGGGGATTCTGGAGAAGGCGTTGGGTTGGTTGGAGGGTAGGAGCGAGGGCAAGGAATGCGGTCTCATCGGCATACTTCAAGAGGTGTACTGGAGGGGGTTTGGGGCATATCTGCCGTCAACAGGAGGTAGAGGAGAGGGGAGAGGACAGAGTCCTGGGGCACACCTGCAGAGGGGTAGAAGGTGTGGGAATTGGCATTGTGGATGGTAACATAGGAGGGGAGATGGGAGAGGAAGGTGGCCATCAGACAGATGTAGTTGAAAGGAAGGGTGTAAGTTTGGAGTTTAAACAGGATACCAGGATGCCAGACACAATCATAGGCCTTTTTGAGGTCGAGTGAGACAAAAGTGGCAGAGCGAGAGTTAGGCTGGAGGGAGATGAGATGAATGAGGCTAGGAGTTGGTCATCAGCAGAAAAGGAAGGTCGAAAGCCACATTGGGTGTTGGGGAGGAGGTGTTTTCGGTGGAGGTGGTGATGGATGCACCGGATAAGAATGGATTCCAAGAGCTTGTTGAACACCTATGTGAGATATACAGGACGATAGAAAGTGGCATCAGATGTAGGCTTATTGGGTTTGGAGAACATCAGGATACGGGAGGTTTTCCACAGGTTTGGGTAGAAGCCAGTGGTAAGGATGACATTCTAGGGGGTGGAGAGGACTGAAAGGAAGGAGGGAGGGCAGTGTTTGAGGTGGCAGTAGGTAACGCGGATGTTGCTGGGAGCAGTGTTGCGTTTAGTGCAGAGCTTGAGGCTGATGTCCTGTGTAGTGCTGGGAGTGTTAAGTTCAAATGGTGGTGTGTGGCCCAAGTATTGGAAGCTAGGAGCAAAGGGAGGAACAGCGGTATTCATATGGTCGATGACGTCAGGGAAGAGGGAATAATCAAATTGGGGATCATCTGGGATGGAAAAAACATCAGAGAGGTGAGAGGCAAAGTAGTTGGCCTTACTGAAGTTGTCAGGAAAGGGACAGTCATCTAGGAGGAGAGGGTACTGGGGGGGGGGGGGCGGTCCCAGTAAGGTGGTGGAAAGCAGACCAACACTTTGAAGAGTTTATTGGGAATGTGGTGTTGAGTTGTGTACATGCCTGGCGCCAGGCGCGGCTTTTCTTCGCAGTAAGCTCGTTGCGGATGTGTCGTTGTAATTGCTGGTGGTGGGTATGTGTGTCCCTGTCACGAGTGCAGAGAAAAGAGCGATAGGGGCGGCGGGATCCTCGAAGGAGAAGGGCGGCCAGTGGGGACAGGGTGGGACAGTGAGGGTCGATGGCTTTGGTGGGGATATGGGTGGCGACAGCATCAGACAAGGTCTGGTGCAGGAAGGCAGCTGTGCGAGAGATGTCATCAGGAGATTGGAGGGTAAGGTCGTGGCCTTCAACCTGGGTGTGAATATAGTCCCGGTAGGCATCCCAGTTGGCACGAGAGTAATCATGGACAAGTTTAGGAGGGATGTTGGGGCAAGGAGTGGGGCAGGGATGGCGACCACTAGAGATAGTGAGGAGAATGGGAGCATTGTCTCTGCCAATACAATCAAGGACATCTGTGGTGATGCGCCCAAAGAGGTTGGGAGAGGCAAGGACCATATCAGGAGTGGTGTTGGATTCAGGTTGGGTGTGCTCTGGGAGGGGAACCAGGTCTCCCTGGAGGGTGGTGATAAACCGATGCCACCGCTGGAGGTCGGCAAGAGCACGGCTGTGGATATTGAGGTTGGCGGCAAACACATAGGTGGAGAAGGTGCGGTCAATGTGGGCCAGGAAAACGTACAGGATTGGGGTGCGAGGGCAGACGTAGATGGTGGCACAGGTGATGGTAAGGGTGGGGAAGAGGTGGCTGAGGGTGAGATGCTCGGCAGGATTGTTAAGGAGAGGTTGGGGCCGGACAGGGAGGTACTTGTTGTGGCCTATAGCAACTCCGCCATGCACCAGAGGGTATGGGTTATCGGTCCGGTGAAGGGTGTAAGGAGATGAAGATACGAGGTTGAAGGAAGGTTTCATTTAGGACAAAGGCATCCACGTGATGCTGATGGAGGGTGTGGAGGAAGAGGAGTTTGTGGGTGGACAAGGAGCGAATATTGTGGTACAGGATACTGTAGTGTTGTTGTACCATGGGAGGGGAGAATTAGACGAGGGTGGTGAGTGGGGTGAAGGTGAAGTGGGCCTGATTGTGGGAGTATGTGGCATAGGTGGTAAGATGGAAGATGGAATGGGCAGAAAGGGCGATTTGGGAAAGGGTGTGGGAGCGCTGTAAGGGGTGGATATTTTGGAGCACAATAGTGATGAAGCAGATGATGTCCTCTGCAGTAGGTGGAGGTCGGAGCGAGTTCTTGGGATGGATGGGGTCATCATCAGGACGGACAAGGATGGTGAGCTAAGGGGTAACTGGAGGGTGCTTCGGTTTACACTTAGAGGAGTAGGTTCGACGTGGTTCGTTACAGGTGTTACAGGAGGGGGGAGAGGTGAGGTTGGGGCAGTTCTTGAGGAAGTGGGAAGCTTTGCAGTGGGCACAGGTAGGGGGATTCTTGCAAGCAGAGGTAACATGGCCATCGAATGTGTTGCAGCGTTGGCAGGGGTGGGATTGGACTGGGGAACGGGAGGGGTCCACTTTATGATGGCAATTGTATATGAGGGCTCTCTCGGAGAGGATGCGGTGAATGGAGGAGAAGGATTCGTCTGAAACTCAAACCTGACTAGTATTTATTTCAGGAGATTCTGTCTGTTTTGTAGGACGGTCATCCTCGAAAATTGCGTAGTTTTTGAGGTATAAGAGAAAAACTGAAAAATTGATAGTATTCGAATTTTTCTTTATGAAGCCGACGTTCTACAAGGCAGTAAACATCAAATTCCGATTCAATATCACAAGAAACGTACATATACCGTGAGGAAAAAGACGTACAAGGGGTGTTTGAAAAGTCTGTGCAATGTCTGAGAGATGGCACCACCGGTGTGCATCGAGGTCATGTTTAGTTAGTAGCATCTCTCGAAAGAACGCGCACCAGGTTTCAGCCATATTGGTCTATTTATTTGTATTTGGCATTCGTGTGAATCAAGTAAGTCGAGTGACTGTCAAAAAATGGACGAAAAAGAATTTCGTGTGGTGATTAAATATTACTTTATGAAAGGCAAAACGCATCAGGAGATTAGAGAGAAGCTTGATAAATATTATGGTGACTCTGCACCTTCGATTAGAACAGTTTATAAGTGGTTTCAAAATTTTCGGAGTGGCTGATGCTGAACGTTCTGGACGCCCTGTGGAGGTTATGACTACAGAAATCATTGATAAAATCAATGATGTGGGCATCTCGAATGAACGGGTACATAATATTTTGCATAAACATTTGGACATGAGAAAGCTATCGGCTAGATGGGTTCCACGATTGCTCACGTATGGCCAAAAACGGAATCGTGTGAAGTGTTGCAAGGATGGTTTGCAGCTGTTCAGAAAGAATCCGCAGGACTTTAAGCGTCGTTTCGTCACTGTGGATGAAACATGGATATATTACTGTACTCCTGAGACCAAACTTCAATGTAAGCAATGAGTTACCAAAAAGACCATTCCTTTGGCCGAAAAGGTTATGGCGACTCTCTTTTGGGATTCACAAGAGATAATCCTCATCGACTATCTGGAAAAGGATAAAATTATTACAGGTGAATATTATTCATGGTTATTGGACCGTTTGAAAACCGAGCTGCAAGAAAACGCCGGTGATTGGACCAAAAAAGATGTCATTTTCCATCATGACAAAGCACCAGCACACAGTTCAGCAGTTGTGGTCTCAAAATTAATGGAAATAGTATTCCAACTCGTTTCACATCCCCCCTGTTCTCCAGACTTGGCTTCCTCAGAATACTATTTGTTCCCCAATTTGAAGAAATGGCTGTCGGGACAAAGATTTTATTCAAACGAGGAGCTGATTGCAAAACTAATAGCTATTTTGCAGACTTGGAAAATTTCTATTATTGGGAAGGGATCAAAAAATTAGAACAGCGTAGGACGGAGTGTATAAGTCTAAAAGGAAATGAGCCGTGCGTGGCTCGTGTTTCCGCCATCATCTTTTAAAACCTGTTTTTTTTTTTTTTTTTTTTTTTTTTAACTTACTTTCACCTCACTTCGTTAATTTAAATTACTACTGTCACTTAGTTTCTGCTTTGCTTGACCGTGACCGGCGCTAGCAGTGCGTATTGATATATCCCCTCTTGTACTATCCTTGCACAGCTGCTATCACTTCTTGGTCGTCGTTCGTAAGGGCGATCGCCGCGAGTTCGGGTTACGAGTTCGGGCCTACCAGTCAGTTGGCACGTGTCTGGAGCGCAGTCCAGACCATCCAGTCGGGGAGTTGCAATGTGGCACTAGTGCAGCCGGGTTGGAGCAGTGAGCTCTGCGTCCACATGGCTCGCCCGACTATTGCCGCCACGCATCACTCGAGCCAGGCCACAGTCTTGGTGAGTCGTTGGTAGGACGCGTTTTGGCTCGCCTATCGTTCACGAGTCGGCTGGCTGTGTGTGTGTTTGTGTGTGTGTGCATCGACTCCAGATTTTTCTTCGTGAGTGGTTAGTTACTGTTTGGCATCGTGCAGGCCTTCGTGCAAGTGTTTATCAGGTTGTGTATGTAGTTGGTGTTATTTCCTTTGACAAGTTATTTTAAATGTTGCCGGCGTACTTCCTCTGAGTGTTCGGTCGTCTCATAGGCAACGTATAACTGTTTCTCTGAGTACTTCTGGGTTCCTTCAATTACCATCTTGTGGAACTTGGTTCGGTCCTTTCCTGATGCGGGGATGCCGGTTAGCCAGTGGGCGTGTTTCCTCTGCATAAGATTTCACACACATTTTGGAAACCGGAACGTCCATTTAAACCTAGTTGTAGAAATAGACGATGCCTGGCTGAGAATCATCACAGGTATGCTAATGAAATGTAACTCATCCACAAAGGAAATGGCTTAAAAAGTTTTAGTTAGACTGACTGTGTTGCTCATCATTGTTGGATCCCTACGATGTAAAATTTTGAGGTAGAGAGGAAGAGCGTCAAGATCTTCATCAGTAAGAGTGAGAGACTTACGGAGACACACTTCGAACTCCAGTGGCAGAAGCTTAAAGAGAGGCGTTGCATACCACTAAGAGGTTTATTGTTTAAATTGCGAATATTTACGGTACAAAAACGTCAGACGATAAAATGCCTCCTCCCATACAAGGGGGATGACGCCTACACTGCACCACATTTGAGATTCTGTTTATAATAGCGTAAACACAAAGTTACAAAAGTTAATTAATTAATGGTGTCCTATACTGAAGGATGCTGTTCTTGTGAGCGATTTAAGGAATGGAAATTCTGAAAAAATTAACAGTATATACAAATGTTCTAAAGCTCTGCAAGTGATACACTTTAGGGATCTGGTTTCCTAACTTCTATAAATGGGTGCACTAATTCCAGCACTTATCCACTATGTTCCTGAGCGTAAATAGATGTGCTAGTCTAGATTTAAGAAAATGTTCCACATTTTATTTATTGCATCACAAATTTCAGGCACTGAAGTACAACTTTTTCACCCCTTTCAGCAACCCTGTACACTTTGCATGAATCAACATTATTGATTTCACGTGTCTAATCATTTATCCTGTTCGATTTTCTCCTCACAACTCGCCATACCATTCCTCTGCTTTATGAGTTACTTTCTGTGATAGCTTCCCCAGAGAGTCTCCAAAAGAATTCCCTTTCACAGGAGGAGCTGCTGTTGTGTATTTGTTCTCCTGTGTTTCGGTTAGTATGATCCCCTGAACGCACACGCTCCCTCGAAAGGCCTTGAAGTTTTGGTTCGAGATTCGTTATTTTCCTCGGATTCGTCGACGTTTCCTGAATCAACACTTTCAGCTCATTTTCTTTTTCTGCACACATGGCTTCTTCTGTATGAAATTATGGGTAAATCCGTTTCGTTTTAGCATGTCAAACGCAAGTCTTCTTCCGTTCGACGTGCTTAAAAAGAGCGTCGTCCCGACGGATATAAGAATATGCTGTATCAACTCGCTTTCTACTTAGGTGGAAAGCATTTCACGGTGGCTAAATGTTTTTATCCTCATGTTATCGTTATTTTCAGCATGCCTCTTAATTGTTTGCATTATCCATATTTTATACGGGTGGAAATTCATTTAATCCATGATCCCTACTTAGATACACTGTTACAGCTAAATGTAATTCATTATTGCTCCACTTTCGGTAATATCTTTCTGTTAGCATACTGTAATACAAATTAATTATTCAGTTAGTAACTGATGGTAATAAAAGCATTAGAAAATTCACATTGTGTGGCAAGAATGATGCTAGAAGTATTTTTTAAAGCTCACTGTAGGAGCAAGTTTCTTAAATTGTGCTAGTACAATATCGTTGATGTATAGCGGCACATTATAGACAACGTAGCCATTTTATCTTTGACAATTTCCCACAAACGAACCACAATGAATACAGATTCGATGTTATCTGCGCATTCACCTATGAATAAAATATTATGTTGTAATTTATCTTAGAACAGTAACTCTCTTCACGCGGTACACAGAAAGTTAAGTGAAAACTATAACCAAATAAACACTGTCTTTAGACGATCTGTTCCCCAATACGCAGAACTCATAGCTGACAATATGGATCCTAGAAGCACGGTATGCACACTGATCTCCCCGATTGTAGGACCGTACAAGAGGTACTGATTTTACACCTGTGGTACAAATTAGGAGAGTGTGCAGTAAAGGCAACTCTGTCCCGCGCTCGCGAAATGAGAATGACAACAAAATCACATAAATTATCCTGTCAATTGCTTACCGACATTCTCCCATACTCCATTCGGAATCGGAAGAGGAGAGAGTACGGGATAATGTTATCATTACCTTCCGCCAAACACAGTAAGGTTGGCTGGAGAGCACAAAAGAAGATTTGATACTTCAACGGGACTGCTACTGGCAGAGGAAGCATACATGGCCACGGAGCCGTACATTATATTTTATTACATTAAAGACCCAACGTAGAAAATTTCGGCTTTATTTATAAACTTTCTGGACATTTTCTTTAAAATAAAATTCCATTATTGCATTAGTCTGAAACAAAACATTTCGCCTGGGTTTATATTCATAGCTGAGATGTCAGGGAATACAAAACCGTTGTATGTGGGGACCGTAACGTTCTGGCAGTAAAGAAGTCCATTTACAATAACGGCAGACCTGCCTTATCCTGGCTTCAGATAAGAGTTATATACATTATTCAAGACAGGTGGTGCGCCTGCACGCATGCGCTTTTGTGTGTGTGTGTATGTGTTTGTGTGTGTGTGTGTGAGAGAGAGAGAAAGAGAGAGAGAGAGGGGGGGGCGTATTTGGGGTGTGTGCTGTGGGCGTTTGTCTGTATGTGTGTGTGTGCGTGTGTGTGTGTGTGTGTGTGTGTGTGTGTGTGTGTGTAAGTGGGTGCGTGCGTAAAAACCAGAAAACCTTTAATTGTCATTGTGTGTGAATTTATGGAGCCTGTTAAAAATTATTTTCGTAAGTGTTCACAAAGAGAGGAAATATATAACGAAATGCGATTATTAGTCTCAGTGATAAAATAACGTCCACTCGAAAGACGAATTGAAGACACTCGAAACATTTCTCGGACTTTTCGTCGTATTTTCGACTTCAATAAGGTCGGAGTTTTCGTCTGCTACTTCATGCCCTCAAGGAGGCGCCTGCAGAGAAGAAATTTTACCGTGGATGTCGTTCGTTTGAAGTCTTGAAACTCTGCGACGACTGCTGAAGTCCCCTCAGTACAATTTACATTTAAATTTGAATTTCAGGCGTATCCTCTCTGCACGACCTAGTCGTCGCTCAGCGTGGAGAATAAATCATTTCATTTTGTCGATTGTTCTTGCAGCACTGCGAGTTCTACTCCTTGACTGTCCACCAGTCATACGTTAAAGCTGTGTTGTTGGACAGTATAGTTGCTCCAGGCAAAGTGCTAACGCAGTAAATGTAGTGCACGTTTCTGATCTGGAACTGAGGAAACAGTAAACGTTTAGCAATAAACCAAACCGAATTTCTCAGCCACTGAAAACATTGTGTATAACAGTAACCAAACTGATCGACAGCTCGGAGCTGATTCGTTGTCACCAAAGATAAAGTTATTTTAGACAAACAAGAACTTAATATCCTTCTGTGACTACAGTGGAATATGTGGCAACTGTTTTAAGACAGACAAATATTGTATGTGGGCGTCCTGTTAAACGGTTCAACTGGCTCTGAGCACTAGACTTAACTTCTGAAGTCATCAGTCCCCTAGAACTTAGAAGTACTTAAATCTAACTAACGTAAGGACATCACACACGTCCATGCCCGAGGCAGGATTCGAACCTGCAACCTAGCGGTCGCGCGGTTCCAGACTGTAACGCCTAGAACCGCTCGGCCATTCCGGCCGACCGTCTTGCTTCGGTTCATGAACCTTTTCACAGGTGACATTCAGCCTAAGTCAGATCTACAATGACATCTGTAGTGTATTAAATTATTTCATCGGTTCTCCAAAAAGTGATCCTACTATGAAAATAATTTCATATTAAGCACTTTTTAGGAGAATCACCACTCATGAAGAAAATTTTTTCATAGCAGAATCAGTTTTGTTGAACTAATTCAGTACACCTTAAGTTCGCATATGAATACAATACTAAACTGGCCCAAATTTTACTAGTTCCTGCCATTTGTTAAGGGACAGCGTCCTTGCGCCACCACCAGTAAGCTTCAGCCATACACCAAAAACACGTAACAGAATGGCTTAAGTTGGAATGTATGGTAATAATATCTGCCACTGTATTGTGAGAATAACAACTCTACGTGACAGTAAGATGTGCTCTTATGTGAAGCGCATTTTATGAGCAATGAGAAGACAGTTTATTTGATACATTCTTCAGGTAATTGGTAATGCCTTTGAACGTGGTATCATCTCTATTTTACGTTTCATCTAACGATAAATTTCTTCCACAGTGAAAAAGGGGCAACAATATAGGGTTTCATACGGCAGGTTACAGATGTAAGAGCACTAATGGTGTTAACTTCACTTTCAACTTATATACGTTTCGGAACGTCCCAATAGCTAAACCCACGAAACAGGCTGCAAACAATTACTGACAACTGCTATACTACATTTTCATTGGCCAGAATTCTTGGGCAACCGGTGATACTGAACAATGTATGAAACACCAGTAAGTAATATTTAGCTTGGTAACAACTAGTTCATTTTCAAAATACGAATATTTTTAAAACATACTTCACTTCTGCAAAGTTGTGCTATATATTCCTAGCGCATATGATTAACATCACCAAGCCAATAGTACGACTGCTCAGCGCTCTCTCTCAAGGTTTATGATGCGCTTCTCAGAAATGTCTGTTTTGTTGGAAAGCATATAACTCAACTAAACGTCTTAAAGCTTTAAAACACCGAATAATCACTGTAATTTGTATTGTGGTCCTTATTAAAGTATAAGTAATTGCTCCTGTCGGATCTTATCCAGTATCACCAGTACAGAGGATCAAATATTTTCTTCTTATGTCTCCTTAATTGTTTATGTTTTTGAAATAAACCGTTTGACCTTTAGTTTTAAGACATCGAAGGTGCAAGTAAGATGTATGAATCAAGGTGACATACATGCTATTTCAATATCGTTCACTTTTAATTGAGCTCAGCAAGTTTTATAGAAAAATATATTTGGTAGAAATAACAAAAATTTACGATAATATTCGTTGGAGAGCTACTACACTAGTATCTTTATCATAGGCTTGTGTACCTAGTTAATAGTATGATAAATAAAGTGCTGCAGGTGAAAATGAAAGCCATGGTCGAACAGTGGTAGAATACATAATTTTTCTGTCATTTGGATCTACGTTGGCACTAAACCACCGTTGAGTTTCAGATTCATTGTACTTGTATCAGACACATGATAACTTACTCTGCAGAAAATATAGTTTTGTGCTTTTATGTACCAGGTGACGAACACTGGTTTACTTCGGAAATTACTTATTTTGGCCGTGACCAACAGCCATATTCAAATCAATATTATAGCACAAAAAGCCCCGCAACGCCGACTAGACCTATACACCGTGAGTTCCATTTCGTTGTTATTAAATTCCGAGTACATAGAAGAACCTCTACTGAAAATTGACTGATTAAAATGTCCTCTAATAAGTTGTAGACATTGATCCATGGAAAATTAACTAAACCCTATCTGACTTTATTTTAAGAACAAGTTTACAAGGACAAATATACATTGCTAATCTGTTGGTGTAAATTAATATTTAAATGTAACTTAACGGCCAAGTTGCCTGTCTGCGAGCTCATCACTTCAGCTACGAAATGTGTGAAGGGCTTATCTTATAGACAGAGCATGGGAAATGAGCTTACTTGGATTGCAATTACGCTATAAATACTTTTCCACACAAAGACTGAAATTGTTGAATAATATAATAAATATCCATTGGTCCGTGAAGTATCGACGGTCGTTATGAAGTCCTTGACGCAACTCACCTTCAAAACCTAGAAGATTACTACAAAGACGCTATCAGTGATTTTGTTGTCCAACAAAAGCGTGCCGACTGTGCAATAACCACGTAGGGAATTAGCTCGTTTGCTGAAGACAAATGATCCTGGTAAAAGTTCTGTACTGCAGTTCAATATGCGCAATGCATCAGCACATGGCAAGCTAAACAGACACTTAAAATTTCGGCTGTCAGTATATTAGTGGCAAGGAACGTAAATAAATTCAGAGAAACTATGTTCAAATTACCGATTATTTCAAATCAAAACACAGCCGTAGTATGTTGATGAACACAAGTATTTCCGTACGAATCACGTGGCATCCTGTACTACTGCATAACAATGAATTCACCAACAAATTAGTCGAGAATCGTACGAAAATATAATGAATCCTTCCATGAATGAAGAAGTGATTATATAGTTCGCCAATGAATAGGATGAGCAATGGCACATGTGGATCGAAACTGAATACCTCACAACACAGAGCTTCGTGAATCCTATCACTCGTAATGGTCCATCACAGGGGTGGGTTCCAGACACTAAATAATACGCCAAGGTGCCCTGCACAATCCGTTTTCCACCATGATTCGAAGCTCGTAACAAAATGATCCAGGAAATAAATCTCATTGCTCGTCGTCACATCAGTCTTCTCCACTAGGAACATGTGCGGACAAAGCTTGAACATACATACTCAAGCGGCAACTGCCAGCCAGCCTCTTTCCTCTGACTTCCCCACTAGAACTCCCAACTTCCGACCAGGCTAGATAACGACTACTCGTAGCCCATTCGTACACACACCACGCCGCCCCGGCAAATGCGACACTGATCTGCCATAGGCCGAGACAACGCTCAGCAAAGAACGTCGCTTGTCTTCATCTCAGAGATCGACTATTGATTACAAAATGTGTTAGCAAACGAATTCGCGAGTTAACAAACGCGGAAAATGGTAAAAGCTAGAACTTGGCATAAGACAAAAGCAACTTTCAGTTTTTAAAAACAAAACAATCTTGTCGTCTAGTAAACAATAAAATGAAATAAAAACCTTTTTTCAGACGCAGGATTCTCTGACACGAAATTGTGTCTCACTTTACAAACAATAATATTACAACTCTGATTTTCAGTAGAAACTATCACTGGAGAGCTAGCTAAACTTGCATCTAGAGGATTTTACAGAGTAATAGGAACATTTGGCTGAATACGGTTTTTTATATGCGTTCCTGCTGGGCTATATTTTGTTTGGTGTAGGTGTACAGCGAAATGGCTTCACGGATCTCGATAATGGCTTTCGAAGAAGTTTTTATAATGTTCGCTACACACTACTGAAATGAAAATATGAGTTCCCTAAAATGCAGTGAATAACATTCCTTTTCTAAAACTGAAATTATTCTCTGAATGTGATTTACACAACGCTCATTTCAGCTGTTCAGAGAAGGTTAGATTTCTTATTCCCATAAAAAGAACTCAACGAAGTTTTTAGCTGGAGCCGAGATGCCTACTCATTAGACCAAAATTTACATACTTCTGGGCATTTTAAAGCTAATAAAATAATTACAAGAAATTTGTTCTTCTTGTTCACTTCATGGATTAGGTATTTTTGCTCTTTCCATCATCATAGTTGTTCCAAGGAACCTTTGGTCGTCCTCGGTCTCTTCTTCACCTTCTCGTGTAATTCAGTACTGGCTTGGGATGTCTGGCGTTTTCCTTCCTTTGTAAATGACCGGTCCGATTCTGTTATTTAATATTTTATTACGTACTGATCCTATATTTGGTGCTTTCCTAATATCTTCACTTCGTGTCCTATTCGCTCTCACACAACCTCATGAATGTAATTTTTGCAGATTTTATTATACTTAATGTTTTTCTGGGTCAGTACCCACGATTCGCTGCATAATACGATGTGGGTATAGCCAGTAGTTTATAAAATTTCAGTTTCGTTCCTCACCTAAATTTACTTTTCAGAGTTCTTTCAATGGTCCCAGATATGGCTTTAAATTTGCTTTCTGCTCAATATCCATGTCATTATAAAAGCTGTCGCAGCCGAGATTTTTAAGATTCGAAACTTGCTATCACATTTTTTTTCTAGCACAAAGTTTGATCGGATTGGTTCCGATCCTCTAAAAGCACAAATTTTCGTTGTATTAACACAATTTTTAAAATTACATGATTTACATAGATTGTCTATAAGGTAGATAGATTTCTGTAACTGGCTCATTCACCTGAATCCTTATTTTATCCTTAGGATGTACAAGAGTGACACTGTTTGCTAATTTAATTTCTAAATATTTATTAAAAAGTGTAAGTGATAAGCTATACCCTTGTCTGCATCCTGTGTTTGATAGAATCCCCTCACTCATTTTAATTCCTGTGACTGTGCTAATTTTAGACAATTCCCCATTACGAGAGTTAGGTGTGGTGGATAGCCCTTTTTTGCTAGTATTTTGCCATAATTTCATTCTGTTTTCACTGTCAAACATCTTCTCGAAATCTATAATGGCGAGACATGTTTTCAAATTGTTCCCTCTTCTTTTATCTATTGCTGTCTAATGGTGAAGACATTGTCCATACATGATTCCCCCGTTCTCAATCCAGTTTGTTCCTCTGTAGCAGACAATATGGAATAGTAATTTGTCTGTTATTTACTATTGTAGTATACATTTTGTATTTTGAACCATGAGACTAATTCTTTTATAATTTTTGTAGTTTTCGTCTCTTCCTATGAATAGACTTTTAAATAGAGCTGTTGATGAAGAGACAGACATTTTCGGATTTTCCCAGCATTTTTTGAGCAGATGCGAGGTTTTTAATTTGAACATTATACCATTATATTCATCAACTTCAATATTGACTCCACTTTCTCATGACAGCATAATTATTTATTATGTTTAACCATTGTTTTAACTTATTAGATTTAACCTTGCAGCATATTGTTCTGATTTATCTATTTGCTTCATTAATTTATATCCAGTTAACTGCCAACTATATAGCAGACGCTGTAAGTCACTTTTAAAACATTCCATGCCTCATCGTAAACCTTCTGGTTACTTTGTTGACATTTTTTCTTTTCTCTTCATATGTTTGCACATACACATCTATACTACGCGCCTACAGTATATGCCGCTTCTTCTGTGCTGTTCCAGACGTGAGTAAATCGCGGGATGAACTTTTGCTGGGAAGCCTCTGTGTCAGTTCGAATCTCTCTCATTTTACATTGACGATGTTTTCGGAGGTGTACGTAGGAGGAATCATAATACTGGTTGACTCTCCTACGAATGTACACTCTCGGAACTTTACCTACAGAACATAGCGTGATGCAGAAAGCCTCTCTTGCAGCCTCTGCCACTGGAGGTGACCGAGGACCTTCGTGACGCTTTCGAGCTTACTAAATGAACCTGTGAAGAAACACGTTGCTCTTCTCTGAATCTTTCATATTTCCTCTATCAGTCCTATGTAGTACAGGTCCTACACTGACGAGCAATATTCAAGTGTTGGAGGAATGGGCGATTTGTAAGCTACTTTCTTTGTTGATGGACTACGTGGCCTGAAGATTCCTCCACTGAATCTCATTCTGGTATGTGCCTTAAGCTTGATTAATTTAATATGGTCGTTCCACTCCAAGTCGTTCTGTGCGCATACTCCTAGATATTTTATGGCAGTAGCTGTTTCCATTGGCTGTTTTGCAACTGTGTAATCACCATATTAATGATTTTCCTGGCTTTGTATTCGCAATACATTACATTTTTTTATGCTGAGGGTCGACTGCCAGTCCCAGCATCAGGTGTCGATCTTCTGCAGGCGTTCCTGCACTAAGCCGCAATTTTCAATCTTGCGACTTCTCTGTATACAACAGCATCATCCACGAATATCCTCCTGGAACTTCTGACGTTATCTGAAGACTCATATTCGTTCAGAAAAATGTACTCATTTGCTAGACACTTTTCAGTCTAGTCACACGATTGGTCGGGTATTCTGTTCGCTCTTGTTCATCAGGCGACAGGTTCCAGATTTTTGAGACAACGGCCTTCTGACTGGTTTGATGCAGCCCTCAGCGAATCCCTATCCTGTCCCACACACTTCATTTCAGAGTAGCACTTGCAAACTAAGTCGTCAGTAATCTGCTGATTGTTCCAATCTCTGCCTACCTCTACAGCCTTTGCTCTTTACAGCTCCCTCTAGTACCATGAGGTCAGTCCCTGGTATCTTAACAGATATCCTGTCATCCTGTCATCCTGTCATTCCCTGGTATCTTAACAGATATCCTGTCATACTGTCTCTTCTCTTTGTCAGTGTTTTCCACATATTCTTTTCCTCTCCGATTCTGTGCAGAACCTATTCATTTCTTACCTTATTAGTCCAGCTAATTTTCAACGTCCTTCTGTAGCATCACATCTCCAATGCTTCGATTTTCTTCTCTTCCGGATTTCTTACAGTTCATGTTTCACTACCACGCAGTGCTGAGTTCCAAACGTACATCCTCATAAATTTCATCCTCAGATTAATGCCTACGTTTGATACTAGTAGATTTCTCTTGACCGGAAATGTCATATTTTTCTGTGCTAGTCTGATTTTGGTGTCCTCCTTGCTACGTCCGTCTTTGGTCATTTTACTGCCTAGGTATCAAAACTCCTAAACTACATATACTTCGTGATCATCAGTCCTGATGTTAAGTTTCTCGCTGTTCTCATTTCTGCTACTTCTCATTACCTTTGCCTTTCCTCGGTTTACTCGCAAACCATATACTGTACTCATTAGAATGTTCATTCTCTTCAGTAGATTACGGAATTCTTCTTCAGTTTCACTCAGGATAGCAATGTCATCAGCGAATCTTACCATTGATATCCTTTAACCATGAATTTTAGTTCCACTCCTGATTCTTCTCCTATTTCCATCATTGCTTCTTCGATATACAGATTGAACAGTAGGGGCGGAAAACTACTCCCCTGACTTACGCACTTTTTGTACATATTGTATATTACCCGTCTCTCCTAATAGCCTAAATCTATTTTCCTCAGAATATCAAACATCTTTCGCCGTTTTACATTATAGAATGCATTTTTCTGGTCGAGAAATCCTATGTACGTGTCTTGACTTACTATTGTTTCCATTATCAACAGAAAACGTCAAAATTTCCTCTCTGGTGCCGTTACGTCTCCTAAAGTTAAACTTATTTTCGTCTAACACAATCTGATGGAGTGTTCACTATCCATTCTGGCTTATTTGACTTAAGTCTGCCAAAGCTCTTTCAAATTCTGGTTTTAGCACTGGATCCTCTTTCTCTTCTAAATCGACTCCTGTTTATTCTTCTATCACATCGGACAAATCTCCCCCCCCCCCCCCCCCCCCCGCATAGTGGCCTTCAATGTACTGTTTCCACCTGTCCGCTCCCTCCTCTGCACTTAACAGCGGGATACCCGTTGCACTCATGATGTCACCATACTTGCTTTTAATCTGACCGAGCGTGGTTTTCACTTTTCTATATGCTGAGTCAGTCCTTCCGACAGTCATTTCTTTTTCGAATTCCTCACATTTTTGCAGCCATTTCCTCTTGGCTTCGCTGCACTTCCCTTTCGTTTCTTTCCTCAGCAATTCGTATCTCTATATTCCTGAATTTCCCAGAACATATCTGTACTTCCTTTTTTCAGCTATCAAGTGAAGTATTTCTTCTGTTATTCATCATATCTTTGCGGTTACCTTCTTTGAACCATTATTTTTCTTTGCAAATTCTGCGATTACCATTTTTAAAAGTATCCGTTCCTCGTCAACTGTACTATCTACTGAGCTACTCCTTATTGATGTACCTATATCCTTAGATATATAGGTCTTAGATATATAGGCCTATAGTTTTGCGAGTTTGTTCGACACCTGTTCTTGAAAACGGAAATGACCTGTGGTTTTTATCCAGTCATTAGTAACATTTCGCTTCTCTAGCGAGCTACAGCACACTGCTGCAAGATGTAGGGCAATTTCTTTCGATTACTCTGTGTCTAATCGGTTTGGTATCTCGTCAGGCCCAAAGATCTTTCTTCTGTTGAGCGATTTCAGAGACTATTCTATTCCTCGGTCACTTATTTCGATACCGTTTTAAGGGAGAAACTCATGGGATATAGCTGCATTATTTTGTGAATAAATCTTGTATGCTTTCAGTCTTCCCTAGATTGCTGGTTGTATTTCTCCATTTCATTTTTTTTTCAGATTTCCTTTTTTGATCTCTCTCTTCTTTCCCAAAATTTCATTTGCAGTTTTATTGAATGTCTTGTTTATTTTTCAGTTATTTATTTGTGCCTCCATCGGTGGATGTTCCCTTTAGATTATAAGTATACTTTCTTACAGATTCCTTTAACTTTCTTCCTGTACGAGATACACTTTAGACACTTTTCCATTTTCTCGTTTGTAATTTGACTTCTTTTTCCTCGATTTTCCGATTATTTGAATTTTGAGGTTACGAACTAGTGGTCCTCTGTCACTATAACATATTATTCCATGGAACTTAACTTATTCTAACTATTATGTAATCGATTAATAATCTATAACCTTGACTACTCCATCTAAATCTAGCAAAATCTTTCTTGGGAAAATAGGCATTTGATCGTCTGAGCTGGTGGAAAGTTGAAAATTACCTTAATTTTTGTCCAATTTCATTTGTTCTTACTTATCCGAAAGTCCTCACAACATTAGGAACAGTTATTTTGCCCACTAGATCATTTAGATCTCCCTTAATAATCGGTTGGTCAATCTTGATACATTTGCCTACTATGGACTGTAGTACTTCATGGAACTGTCTTTTATCATCTTTTGCCGGCCGAAGTGGCCGTGCGGTTAAAGGCGCTGCAGTCTGGAACCGCAAGACCGCTACGGTCGCAGGTCTGAATCCTGCCTCGGGCATGGATGTTTGTGATGTCCTTAGGTTAGTTAGGTTTAACTAGTTCTACGTTCTACGGGACTAATGACCTCAGCAGTTGAGTCCCATAGTGCTCAGAGCCATTTGAATCATTTTTTATCATCTTTTTCCCTTCTTGAGGTGCCCACACTGCAATCACGGTCCCGTTAACTAGATATATTTTAAATCGTGCTGTTGTCATTCTATAATTTATGAAGGAAGAACTTTCTAATTTCTTGTAGTAGGTACTTTTGAATTATTAATATGGTTACGACATGCCGAAATCTTTCCTTCTAATCTACTCCACTATATATAACTGTGTACTGGTTCAAATATTTGGTTCCTTTTCTTTTTGGTTTCAGTTATAGTAACTATATTTATGTATTTCCTCTCTAGTTCATCTTCCAACTCTTACTCTTTGGTATTTATAACTCTCACATTCCATGAATGCTACCTGTGCTTTTAAGTGTAAATGTTGCATCAGAGAACTAATAATAAAACATTAGCTACTAATCAGAGTAGCACCATCCATCTTTGTTCCACATTACGATCTATCTAATTACTGACTGCCTAATTTTCAAATCCCCGTTGAAGATATTTCGTTGTTGAAAACAAGTGAAGACTGACACCATTCAATAATATAACTGTATCACAGCACAATGAATAGGTACTTTCTTAGTATCATTCATGGTCCTGAATATTCATAACTGCCCTTAGATGATCATTGTCCACAGTCAAATGCGTGCTATTTTTAAAAGTTTTAAGACAAAGCCCTTAAATCATGTAATTTGAATAGTGATTACTCTGATGACTCGCACATGCACTAGACACAATTAACGACTCCCATTTCGGATGTAATTATTATATGATTCTACATACAATACCTTATCAAGAAGATAGTTTTAAATCTGTTGAAACCATGGTCAAGGTTTAACAATCCTATATTTTGATACTGGTTGATTGTTATTGCAAATCCACTGTAGCATTTCTCTGCCTTTCAAATGTCTGTACGAAATTCCCTTAGTTGAACTCAAGAGGGGAGGGACCACGTGGAACGCCTGAAGCATGTTAACGTTTCTCTATGTTATTTATTTATTTTTAGTCGAGTCTAGATACATTTTGGACTGACAGAGCAGTCTTCAGTCGCAAGGACGCAGGTAAACTTACAAATCTACCTACAACCATCTCATCTGTTAATTGTCGTCGTATTGGGTTTGTTAGAATCTGAAATTACAGTTGGGAATATTATTGTATCTTCGTGGTGCCAATGCAACAAAATAAGGAGCCATATGCGTGATGAGAGTGTGCTGATGTGTGAGAGAAAGAAATACACCCCTTCCAAAATGGAAATGTGTGGGACATTGTTGTAATGAAAATCACGACTGTTTAAAACTTTTCTTCCTTGGCAGAAAGTGGCTGAAGTGCCTTTATTAACGAGTGAAACGATCGCGCAGCGCCGAAGATAAGGCCGGTGATTTGCATCTCGCTAACGCAGGGGATGCGACCGTAACGCAATTATTCCGAGTGTCGGAGACAGGCGTCCGAGGCGCCGGCGGCGGGCCACCTGCATACATTGAAGTGATAACAAAGTTAGCAGCCGCAGCCGTGCGGAGCGCCCCCCACGCCTCGCCGCACTGGCCACTCTCCTGGTTTGCCGCCCGCCAAAGCCGGCCGCAGATTTAGCCGGACTGCCACCGGTAGGAGGCCGAGGGGAGCGCCGCGCCCCTTGATGCTGTGCCCTGCGTACGGATTACTTCCCGACCTCCGGTGCTCGTTAGACCAGACACTGGTTCATCCCTTTTCACTTTGTGACGTTCTCCCACATGGCATGTACAATTAACCAAGTGATTATGAGAAATTACGGTGAGGTGACAAAAGTCGTGAGATACCTCCTAATACCGTGTCGAATGTCTTTTTTCCCGGCATTGTGCAGCACCTACACGTGATATAGATTGAACATCTCGCTGAAAGTCCTCTGCAGAAATACTGAGACCTTCTGCCTCACAATCCGTCGATAAGTGTGGAAGGGTTGCCGGTGCAGAATTTTGTGCACGAGCTGACCTCTGAGTTATATCCCAGAATTGTTCGGTGGGATTCATGTCGGCCTTTCTGGATGGCCAAATCAGACTCTCAAATTATCCAGATTGTCCTTCAAACCAATCAGAAACAATTGCGGCCTGGTGACAAGGCGCATTGACATCCATAAAACACCAATGGCATTTTCTGAAAATGAAGTCTATGAATGGCTGCAAATGGTCTCCATGCAACTGCAAATAACCTTTTCCATCCAATGATCGTTTCTGTGGACAAGAAAACCCAGTCCAGTCCATGTCAATACAGTGTACACCATTATGGAGCCACCATCAGCTTGCACAACGCCTTGTTGACGTCTAGGGTTCATGGCTTCGTGGTGCCTACGCCACGCTCTAAACCTACCATTAGCTCTTACCAAGTTAAAGCGGGCCACCTTTCTGCAGTCGACTAGAGCCCAACTGATGCGGCCACGATCCCATGAGAGGAGCTGCTGGTAATCTCATGCTGTTAGTAAAGGCGTCGGTCGTGCGGTTATTTCACTCCGTGTCAACTGTTAGCCTACGGTCGCTGGTTCGAATCCTGCTTCGGGCATGGATGTGTGTGATGTCCTTATGTTAGTTAGGTTTAAGTAGTTGTAATGTCTCTTTCAGCGGTCTCTCCGCGATATTTTCTGAAATTTTATAAATTATACAACTCAGTACATATCTCGAAATATCTCTTCTTATTTTACCGATTCCTAAACTTTAATATACGATGATTATCAACGCAAAGTAGTTTCAAGCCCTATTATTTCTTGGAGCGTCCATTTACTCCATGGAATAGCTTCTCTGCTATCTATGTTTTCTCTTATGAAAAGAATGAAGGTGTGCTTGCCGATTAGCCGTGAAAGAACGAAGATGTATATGTATGTATTGTTGGGCTAGTCGCCATCTTGGCGAGATTCTGTATGAGAAGGAATTTAATACATGAACTAAACTAAAATAAGTGTGTTCGCGTATTATTTAACTGATTATTATTGACAGTCTCTGCTTACTACGCTGTGTTGCACGGGATCAGTGGGGAACGTCTGATTTACACTGGACGAACCTGCCGTTTTGTATGCTCAAGATATCCAGTTTATTACTTCCAATAAATAGGCTATCACGTTCTAACCAGCAGATCTCCGGTCTTCCTCATGTGATCACCGAAAATTAATAATTATTACAAATGTTTTTAGCAGATCGACTGACAATTTTCGTCGCACCGAGACTTCGAAATTGCTTCACTGCCTTATGGAATTCAACTTAAGCTCAATTTAATCAGGATAGAACAGTATTGAACTGTGTGAATGTGATAAGCCTGCTTTGTGAATGAAAATTCCCTTAATACACGCATGTTTTTTACTATCCTGATCAGTGAAGCTAAATCAGGCCGGTGCGAGAGAGGTTTTTAAATTTTAGATCCCACAAAAATATTAAATAGTTCTAAGTTAGAGGGGACTGATGACCTCAGATGTTAAGTCCCATAGTGCTCAGAGCCATTTGAACCATCAACTGTAAGCATAACCCTTCGCGAAATTCGCTGCAGTCGGTCGTTAATTGAAGGCCATCGGCCAGTGAATGGTGAGAGGTACAGACTGAAATTTTATATTCTCAGCACACTCGTGACACTGTGAATCTCGGAATACTGAATTCCTTGACAGTTTCCCAAAAGAATGTCACATCCGTGTAGCTGCAACTATCATTCTGCGTTCAAAGCCTGTTAATTCCTGTCTGGTAGCCGTGATCACATCCAATGTAAATACAGTCTACACCTTTATGGAGCCACCTCCGACTTCCACAATGCCCCTTGCACGTCAATTACCTGAGTAGAAATGACACTTTCGCCAATGCAAGCCCTTTTATACCTTGTGTACGCGATACTACCGCCATCTGTATATGTGCATATTTATATCCCATGACTTTTATCACCTGGTTGCATCGCTCACTCTGGTGCCTAAGACACTTTTGAAATGTACAGGTATGGAAAACTTGCGGATGATACTAACATTCGCATGTTGTGTCATTGCCAAGAACAGTGGATCGATGTGACTTAGACCATTTTTAGAAATAACTACTGCAGTATACTAAAGAAAGTAAGTAAACGAAATACGCATAGAGACGAACAAAAATGAGACTGTTATTAATAGACAGTAAATACACTGAAGTCACCGATAATCATTATTCTTCCTGGATATTACAAACTACAAATTAGAAGTCACAAAGCTAAAATAGAACTTTAACAAAACAAACCTCCTATAACACTCTTGTCTATTACTAACAGAGTCTTAGAACATACTCAGGGCTTAAGCTGCAACTGATGTAATTCTCCCTGCTGAAGATTCACCTTACCTACAACTACACTTGAACCACAGACGAAACCGAGACCCATTGTTTACTTCACAGTAGCCACGAAAAATTCTATCTAAGATATGTTACTTCCAACACCGTCAAAAAATGCGTCATGAGAAACAGATCAGAAGCTATTAAATATGATGGGATCAAAGTCAAAATGGCGAAGCTTATTATTAATGTGCTACTGCCTCCTATAACAGATATCTTCATTCACTCGTTAAACACAAGTATTTTCCTTGCGGTCTGGAAAAGGAACCAGCTAAGCCACTACCAAGAAAGGAAGTTGCTACAGCACCCAAAAATTACCGACCAACGGACATTCGTCCTGCACTGTCCAATGTCTAAGAACAAACATTGCACGACCAGCTAATGAACTACAAACAACCTACTTGGCCTATCATTCACTTTTGTATTTCTGTTAGTAACGAAATTTTGTAAGCGCCACTTTTTATAAAGTAATGGTGATTTGTAAATAACACAAGTACTTTTACTGTACTAAATCTGTAAAACAGAGTTACAACTAGTTAAAGCATATAATAATAACTTCTCACCAAATAATTTATGTCAAAATTTAATCAAACCTTGATGAAAATTATTTTAACACCCCGAGTACCTACAGCCGACAATGAAATCTCGAACGCCCACTAGTAGGCTGTAAGGATCTAGTTGTCTACCACTGTATTAGACAAATACCAATAAGGATTCTGTAAACACCACAGCATTACATCCGCGCTAAAAAAGGCAACAGATGATCTAACGCCTGGTATGTGTTCAAAAGAGGAAACTGTCATGCGGTTCTTAGACTTCAGAAAAGCATGTGACACTGTCGACTTCGATATTTTGCTACCAAACTTAGCAGCCTAATTCTCTCACCAAGTAAAGTACAGTGCCTTTGCTTATACCTGAAATCTTGCCAACACTGCGTCATGTCCAGCACCATGGAGGCAGGAACTATCAGACGCCTCACAGAGTTCGGTGTTAGGTCCTGTACTCTCTTCATTTTATTTAAATGATGTATCATCACTTTTTTTCCTAATGCAGATACCAGTTGTACGCTAACGACCTCCTGTAGAATGTGCAAAACCAACAAACCTTATGACAGTTATCGAGAATCTCAATGCCGATGTGAGTTTGCTATGAAAGTTGGCGCAAGACATAGGGTTATATCCCAACGCATCCAAAAAAAACCGATCGTAACAGGTAGGTCATTATAGGGACATTATCCCGAAATCTCAGGCATACTTACCATCTGTAATCCTGTCGAAGTCTTTATCAGTAGCAGGAACCCAACTCGACGAATGCACAGCCTCCCGTATTATATTAGAGAACTGAATAACAGCTCGAGCTTCAGAAGACAGTTAATGACATGTACTCTAAAGCAACAACTAGTAAAATATTAACTTTCACGGCCGCAAATGTCAAATAATAAAATGTTCCGGTCTATTCTGCCGTGGTTGAAAGGATTCAACCTTGAAATGCAAAATTTCGGCCCCGTCTGCGGACAACATTTTCAAGGCGGATCACAGCTTCTTTGAATGTCGGATTCACACTCTTGCTCGCTACTCACTAAAGCAAAATTTCGCTTCGGCGTACTTCCGCGCAGTGGCGTGTCATCTCATGTTATGAATGCGCGAGCGCAAATAGCCGTTATCGACTGCTATCGTCCGCTGTTGTTATCACCCCATGGTGGAAGACTGGAGCTACCTCCCACAACAAAATTGAAGGAGCATAAAAAGGATGGCGGTTAGAAGAAGGAAAATTTGCCAACAAGAGCTGCTTGATGCAGAATTAAAACAGCTCACCAATGTATTTCTCAAGAATTGTTATTCGTTGCTAAAGCGTGAAGAGAGTTAAGACCACTGCGTATGTACCATAGTTATGCTCAAGCGACGGTGAAACCGTGTTCCCTGCCGTTCATTAAGGGCGTTTCTGATTGCACAGGAAAAATCTTGAAAAGCAGAACATCGCGGTAATATATAAATTCATCCGGAAGATAAAAGATCACCTAAAATCGACCAAGGATGTTCGCCAACCCCAGGAAAAAGTTGGAATTTCTATGATTCCGTGCAGTTGTGGGGAGTTGTACGTGGGTACTACAAAAGGAACGGTCAATAAACGGCTAGAAGAGCACAAGGTCAACTGCAGAAAAGGGGAGATGGACAGATCAGCTGTTGCGGAACATGCTTTACAGGCAGGAGACCACCTCTTTCATATTGATAGGACTCAAGTACTGACAGCTTCAAGCGGATAACATGAAAGATTATACAGAGAAGCGGGAGAGACTGTAAAACGCCCCAGGACATTCTGTAGGAAGGGGGAGGGTTTGAAACTGAATGACATCTGGATTCCGGGGCTGAAGATGTGTACCAGTCTTCCACCATGCCGTGATAGCACCGGTGAAGGATGGCAGTCGACAGAGGCCAGTTGCGCTTGCGCACTCAAAATACGTGACATCACGCCACTGCTCGGAAGCACTCGAAAGCGGAATTTTTCTGTTGTCAGTAGGGAGCCAGGATGTGAATCGGGCATTCAAAGGAGGTACTATCCCCCTTGAAAATGTTGTCCGCAGATGGAGACGAAACGTCAGGTTTTAAGGTGAAATTCATTCGACCACGGCATAACAGTCAGGAATTTTATTTACTGTCACTGTCATTATTGTTATTATTGTCATTATATTACTGTTATCATTATTGTCACTAATACTAGCAACAGATACGGTAGAACAAGCACAGCCAGAATTAACTTTATTAATTCGTAGTCATTATTATTTACCCCCGCTGCCACTTCAGACACTCAAATCATTTTAATAATGCTTGCCACATTAAAATTTTCATTTTTGCGGAAACTATGATATAAAAAATTTATTGTGTATGTGAAACGCTTGTTCCGTGGGAGATAGGGCTTGATTTACCTAATATGATGAAGATAAATAAATAAATAGCGGAATGTAATAAGTTAC
This sequence comes from Schistocerca americana, assembly GCF_021461395.2. Lineage (NCBI taxonomy): Eukaryota > Metazoa > Arthropoda > Insecta > Orthoptera > Acrididae > Schistocerca > Schistocerca americana. The sequence continues at coordinate 381,856,647 of NC_060123.1, read as the reverse complement.
CAGTAGGTCATTGAATAAATTAACTATCAAATTAATCTGTTTCACAAACTCAACTTTCGGCAGCCCATGGATGCTGGTAATATGGTCTATTTGGAATTTCTAGACTATATAAAGGCTTTGTTCAGTACAGTATTGACGTCTTGGCTAGTTTGAGGCCCAAGAGAGAGAGGCCACCGCTTGGGGCGTCAGACAGAGATAGTTGCCGGAGGTGCCAAAACTGTAATATATCTATACACGCATAGAAGTGTATCACACATAGTAGCAGCCACTTGGGACACCAACCTGAGAGGGCCACCCAAGTCCAAGATATCAATACAGTACAAATCACAATTAGTATCAAAAGCTGTCGTGGGTGAGATTGTACAATGGGAAAGAGGGGACGGGTGAGGGTGCGGGGAGGGGGGGGGAGGGGAGAGGGATGGCGGGGGTCAAATGAGAAGTCACTAGTGTGTCACTTTTCGAACCGGCCCTACTTGGACGTCTAACCATGTCTGCGCCTGGACGAGAAATTTCATCACAGCCCGGACACGAGACAAGATCCTGCATGAGCCACCACCTACAGACAGAGGAGCAGTATCTGGCGTAACGTCAGAATTCGTATTATACTTAGCGTAAACATTACATTTACTTTCAGATAGTTTTTCGCATACGATATAGTGACTCATCGGCTGTTGATAAGTGTTTCCGAAATAGTTATGTTTTATTTTTGAGTACGTGTGCGTCCTAAGATCTTAATATGGCACGAAGTACAAAAAATTTTAGACACTTGTTAAGTCAATATTTTTGAAAATTAGATTGCTTCACTCGTAAGAGATAGGCATTTGAGAGTTGTACACCATTCGATATTATTGATATGGATATGGACGGCATTTTTCTTATTTACTGACTTGAATTACACTCTCATACCTTTAAATCGCGTGTACACAAATTAAAGAAATAAATGTACATAATATTCACAATAGTTACTTGTATTCACATATCAATAATCTTTGATTGTATCTCAGATACAAAAAGTTTTAGGGATGCTAAAAAAATCTGCTGAATAGAAGGAAAAATATTTTACGACTCACAGTAGAGACTCACAGTACAGAAACGCTCGTTCAACTTTGGTGTCACCTATTACGGATTATTGTCTACAGATACCATCATTTTAAATGATTTTTTCGTTATTTACATTCCTTCAAATTGTTTATGTTAACTGGCATCCTATATTTATGGATTACTTGGGGAAAGAGCAGCCCACGGGTGTAGAATTTAAGAAACTCTGGTGAACAACCATGAAACACACTCTTATCATCGACTATTATCAACCTAGGACCGAAGCAAGGGCAATTACTGTCACCAAATCATCCAAGTTTCTGTGAGCACATGCCAACTGAACTGCTGAAGAAAGCACCTAATAAGACGACAAATCATTTGCAAAATAGTCATCATTTCAAGGTAACGGTACAATTTACCGAAAATTTTTGAGTATTTTGCAGCGAACGCAAAGTTTATATCTCAGGTTCCAGGTGGGAGGATAATGACCGGCTCTTGTACGGCTCTTGTGGATGCGTATGATTAACATAGTGTTAGAACTCCACGAAATATCAGATTGACACAAACACTGACTAATACGTTGCAGATAAATGTAAGGCTACATACACTATGAATTATGAAAATCAGTAATAACTTAGTACAGTAATAATGAGTCTGAACTACACGTGATATACAATTTTTTTGGAGTAAAAATGTCGAAAGGGAAGCTGAGGAAAGTTATCACAAGCTCCGTCGTTTACAAGGATAATGTACTGATCGACTCAATGAAAAATTAATATCCTGTAGTATACTTTTATGAGATGTACTGCTCAAACGTGTGGGAACCATATTGTTGCGGTTTGAAAACATACGCTTACAAAAATGGTGGAAAAGGTGAAACTCTTCCCTGCCTCATCAGAGAGGTTACAAAAATGCAGAAGGATATTGCGAGAACGTACGTAGAAAATCGCAAAAAGGAGCAGAGCTAAGAAAATTCCTCATTTAATACGTTTACAGCCAGCACAGACCACGAGCATAAAATGAAGTTAGCAACTGGTTACACGTAAACGTACAATCAGTCGTTCTTCTCATGCTCCGTGACAGAATAACACAACATAAAATTAAATACATGGTATGACAAAACGTATCGTCTGCCTTTTAGCGAACCGCAAAGCATAGACGAGTTTTCATGTGTCGAATTTTACAATTTCTGAGATTAAAGATTTGTTAATAGACATCTACATCCAATACCACTGCTTTAAGTAGCCTGATACGTTCTCTGGGCAGTTTAGAGGGTGAAAATTCACTACAGTAATTATTTCTTCTCAGGAAAGTGTCTGCTTAGGCACCATCTGAAACGAACACAGGAGTAGCCACACACTTTCCGGATTATGGAGTGCAAAGTTGTAGCGTTAATGGGCAGCACACTTCGGTAGTTGCATCTACTGGCTGTTCTGTGCCGGGATATGCCTAAAGTAATTAGTAGAATGGGAGAATCTATCGTGGTCATATGCATGTCTTCTGTGTCCTTTCAACTGCCTGGGAGTCTGCGTTTAAGTCCTCTCCATCCTTGTGTTTAATACACCGCCACCTAAAGTGATAGTAAATCAGCATGTACTGGCTCAAGAGAAGAATTAAAACGAGAAGGAAGAAATTCTTCAAGTGTTTGGAAAGATGCACACAACTATTCTGAAGACAGAAGAGTAATGTACATGAATCAACGAATGAGGGTAGAGATGAACAGAAACGTAAAGCCAAAATTGAGAAGAGGTAAGACAAGGACTCTCATCATCACATCATTTGTTTAAAGAGTTTCTTGCAGTAGTGCTTTTTCGAGGCAACGGTGTTTAATATGCAGCAGTTTACAAAAAAAAAGCCTTTTCCATGCTGCGCACTAATCTTATTATACTCTCAGGCGCAAATCATATTTTTAACAAGCCATATTGAGCGGCTGTCCAAGAATACTGCAAGAAATTTTCTTTATTACCCATTGGTTATCGTTTTAAAAACTGAACCTGGAAATTTTTTGAAGTGAAACAGAGAAGTACTTACAATAAAGCATTTAATTCATTATTGCGAAACCATACAGTTTTCCCTCGCATGGAAAACTTTGTGTAGTCTCTTTACTTTCATAACAAAACGTTGAAACTGCTCTCTTATTTCTCTCGATTGCCATTTGTTTTTGTAAATGTTGCCACCTACCCTTTTATTTTTTCATTTCAACCGTTTTGATTGTGTGGGTGGGTAGGTGGGTGGGTGTGTGCGCGTGATTTAAATTTGCTTTGGAGAGGAATGGGGTCTGTGATGATGTATTGGGATGTTTGTCTGTTATATAATTAGTTAGTGTAAACAGCACGTGTTTTGTCATATTCACTTGATCATTTAGTAGTAGTTCCTTTTCTGCCTTTTTTTCTACAATAAAAATCTTTCTTGTAAAATTATCAGATGTAATTTATAATTTAATCCAACTATTTTCAGGTCTTTCTCTTTTGTAGTTCCTTTGTGATTAATTTATCTAAAGTATTCTACAAACTTTGGGTGGCTTATTCAATATTTTCAGGCTGTGATATCTTCGTTCCCTCGGTTGTCAAATGTTGTACCGGTTAGTTCTCTATACCATCCATCACATGTTGCGTGGTTCTTGGCATACTTCTGTCTTATGGGAGATGTCTGTGTCCCTTATTACCTTTGGAATAGGCTTTTGGACTGAATTGCCTTTTTTGAACTATATCCTTATGCCTATCCTTTTGAAAATATTTGTTAGTTTATTTGTGAGTTCGGTTTATGTCATTTTGCGCCACCTTGAATTCCGTTTTTATTGTCATGTATGCTTCTGTCATTGTTCCTTCGTCACTGTGTGGGATTTTGTATTGTTATAGTTTTTGGCTGTATTTGTGTTGTATTTATTGACGAGTTGTTAATTTTGTTACTGCTGCAGTTTGTTTGTTTAACCCTTTCATCGCAAAAGTTCTGAGCGTTCTAAAAGGTCATATCTGGAGTTAAAATGAACGGAATTCCCGTTTACTGTAAAACATTAGCAGATGATACTGCCTTAAGTGCTAAAAGTGATAAAAGATAACAGTATGAACGTTAATTGATAATGAAAACACAGTAACTATGTTGCTGAACAACTCTAAAATAAGTAGGACACCTGACTTCAAAACTGCAAGGAATAAAATAGAGAACATATCTAAATTCTGTTTGGGCACATTAATTACAGCATACAACAGATGCAGCATGATAATAGGAAAAAGGATTGCAACCGCTAAAAGAATTCTCGACGAAAGAAAACAACTGCTAGTGTAAAAATTATTTCATAAATAAAAGAAAAAATGCCAAGATGTTTATTTGGAGTGTGGTCCGATATAGGTGTGAAGAGCGGACACTGTTGAAGGTAGGTGCCAAACGTACAGAACCGAAGGAAATATGGCTTTGAAGAGGGAAGCATCAACCCCTCATGTGATCGGTAATTTTTGCTTTCTTATAAACAATATTTTGCCTTAATTTTCCGTACTTTGTTAATATTTATGTCAACTTGCAACTTTGCAAACTTTAAGGATATTTTGTAGATGAGAAATGTAATCTGTAAAATATTGTACAGTTCACTGGTTCATATCCCTCTCGGTTCAGGAAGCTAATGCGTTCCAAAAGAACAGGTAGAAGGTGCGTACAGAGCACAGCAGCCGAGAACAAGGTACCACCAATGAGATTGCTTATCCTGGTATTGACTAATCTCATTTTTTTGAGTCATCAGACTTCTGACACATTTGATGCGGCCAACATTGACTTCCTCCCCTGTGCCAACCTCTTCATCCCAGAGTAGCAATCTGTGTCCTCCTCTAGAGTTTTTATCCTCTACAGCTCCCTCTAGTACCTTGGAAGTTATGCCCTGATATCTTGACAAATGTCCTGTCATCCTGTCCCTTTCTCCTGTCAGTATTTTCCAGATATTTCTTTCCACCCCGACACTGCGCAGAACCTCCACATTCCTCACCTTATCAGTCCACATAATTTTCAACATACTTCCTTGTCACCACAGATCAAAACTTTCAATTCACTTTTGTGTCGGTTTTCCCACAGACCTTGTTTAACTACCATACAATTTCGTAGGGACGAGAGACTACATTCCTGTCTTACGCCCTTTTTAATCCGAGCACTTCGTTCTTGGTCATCCACTCTTATTACTCCCTCTCGGCTCTTTTACGTATTCTATGTTACCTACCTCTCCCTATAGCTTACCCCTATTTTTCTCAGAATTTCGAACATTTTGCATCATTTCATATTGTTGACCGCTGTTTCCAGGGCGACAGATCCTATGAACGCGTCTTCATTTTACCTAACCTTGCTTCCGTTATCAACCGCATGTCCGAACTTGCTGTCCTGTGCCTTTACTTTTCCTGACACCAATCTGATCATCATCGAACACATCTTCAATTTTCTTTTCCATTTTTCTGTGTATAATTCTTGTAAACAACTTGTATGAATGACAGTTAAATGAATTATTCGATAGTTGTCGCACTTGTCAGCTCTTGCAGTCTTCGGAATTATGTGTATAACTTTTTTCCGGACGTCAGGTGGTACGTAGCCAGACTCATACAATCTACACACCAACGTGGACAGTCGTTTTGTGTACACTTTCATCAACGATTTTAGAAATTCTGATGGTATGTTATCTATCGTTTCTGCCTTTTTTAATCTTGAGTCCACAAAGCTCTCTTAATTTTTGATTCTAATATTGGATACCATATCTTTTCTAAATCGACTCCTGTTTCTTCTTCTATCACATGAAATAAATCTGCTCCTTCATAAACGCCTTCATTGTACTCTTTCCACCAATCCGCTAGCTCCTCTGTATTTAACAGCGAAATTCCCGTTGCACTCTTAATGCTACCACCATTGCTTTTAATTTCACCGAAGACTGTTTTGATTTTCGTATATGCTGAGTTAGTCCTTCCGTCAATCATTTTTATTTAAATTGCTTTACATTTTTTTTATGTAGCCATTTCGTCTTAACTTCCCTGCACTTTGTATTTATTTCATTATTCAGCTACTTATATTTATGCATTCGTGAATATCCCTGAACATTTATGTTATTTTTCTTTCATCGATGAACTGAAGTATTTCTTCTGTGTATGTGAATTCCTAAGGGACGAAACCACTAAGATCATCGGTCCCTAGACTTATACACTACTTAAACTAACTTGTGCTAAGAACAACACACACACCCATGCCCGAGGAAGGACTCGAACCCCCGGCGGGAGGAGCAGCGCAATCCGTGAAATGGCACCTTAAACCACATTGCCAACCCGCGCGGCTAGATTTTCATCTCCCTTTGCGTACTGTCTTACCCTTTCAATATACTCATATACTTTCTCTATCTCTTCATCATATGTTTCCATCGTTGGCATGTATGCCTCAACTATCATCGTCGGTTTGATTTGCTCTCGACTCCGATAAGAAAACCCCCATCACTGAACTGTTCACAGTAACACACCTTCTGCCCTAGCTTCTTTTTCATAACGAATCCTACGCCCCAAATGTTTTTTATTCCAGTCTTTGATCACAATTCAATTCTTTAGACGATAACCGGTTTCAGTACGTATTGACCATTCTTAGATCTTTTTTACACCATGTCCTAAAGTGCTAAGGCCATATTGGCATCGCCGGCCAGGGTGGCCAAGCGGCTCTAGGCGCTACAGTCTGGAACCTAGCGACCGCTACGGTCGCGGGTTCGAATCCTGCCTCGGGCATGAATGTGTGTGATGTCTTTAGGTTAGTTACGTTTAAGTAGTCCTAAGTTCCAGGGGACTGATGACCTCAGAAGTTAAGTCTCATAGTGCTCAGAGCCATTTGAACCATTTAAACCATATTGGCATCGTCAAAACATATAAATATGGCCTTAGCACTTTAGGATATGGTGTAAAAAAGATCTGAGGATGGTCTTTACGGACTGAAACCGGTCATCGTCTAAAGAATTGAGAGTGTGATCAAAGACTGGAATAAAAAACATTTCACACTATTGGATCACTGTTTGTATATGCGACTATGTCGCAGTTGGTGAATCCTACTCCCGTTATATCATATTCTGCAGCCATAGACATTACCCTACACTCATCTGACCAGAACTCCTTCCCTTCTTTGCGTTTCACTTCACAGACCCCTACTGTATCTAGCTTGAGCCTTTGTATTTCCCCTTTCACAGATTTCCTAGCTTACCTACCACGTTCAAATTTCTCACATTCCACGCCCCGACTCGTAGAATGTTATTCTTCATTCAGGATTTTTCTCACAGTCACCTCCCTCTTCGCAGTCCTCTTCTCGATATCCGAATGGGGGAGTATTCCGGAATCTTTTGCGAATGGAGAGATCTTCATGACCCTTTTTGAGTTAAAGACCACATGTCCTGTGGATACAAGTTATGTGTCTTTAATTCACTGATTTCCATTGCATTCTGCTACGTCACGCCGTTGATAACTGCTGTTCGTTCAGCTTTAGGGGCAGTTCCCTATCCCAAAACAAGAAAGTTCCCTGAACCAATATCCGCTCCTCTGCCCTCTTTGACAAGACCGTTGGCAGAATGGGGTGCCTTCTTACGCCGGAAGTCTTTGCCCGCCAATGCTGAATCAAAATTCAAACAGTGGCGGGTTTCGACCCTGTGACCGAGGACGTATTGTTATTAACCAGTGAAACTACCCCATTTTTTTGTTGATCTCATTGTGTTCTATATTGTTCGTTGAATTAGTTCATGGCGGACGTCCGGTGACACTCGTTCAGATTCTTCGTTGAGCCGTTCACCCAGTATTTTTATTACAGAGGGTAGCTAAACCTCTGACCAAACGAGCCGAACTGCCGTGTCGGCATCCCTAGACCACGGATGCAATCCTCATTTGTTGGATATTAGAGCCATGGATGGATGATGGCTCTGGATATACAGGTTTGGAATACTTATACTATGCTCAATGGCAATTGGTGATTCGAAGAAAAACCATGTGTTATCAATGTAAATGCTAAAGCTGTACCTACGCAATGTTCGACGCTGAAGCAGTGCTTCATATTGTCGCCTCCAGAAAAAGTGTTAGTTTCATTAGATTATTAAAAATGCAAAGATCGCTAGTTACACTGATGAGCCCAAACATTATGACCATCTGCTTACTAGCTTGTTTGTCCGTCTCTGGAACGAAACATATCACTAGTTGACTACGGACAGGTCATGTAATTCGCATTAATAAAGGGCCGCTGATTGCTTACGCCATGATGGCGCTCGATAGGGACCCAGACGGGCTGCATACGAATTCGGTCGCCGGAATATCTACCTGAGTTCACTATAATGCTCCTCAATTCGCTGAAGCTAGGTTCTAGCTCCGATACTGCTGAAAGATGATATCGCTGTCAGGGAAGAGATTAAGCATGAAGGGATGCAGGTGATCCGCAATTGTCAGTGTGTCGTCGATTGCTACCACAGGTCCCATGCAAGCGCAGGACAATGTCTTTCACAGCATAATATTGTTCCCACCAAGCTGCGTCCGTGGCGCGCTGCACATTTCGAGCCGCCGTTCACCTTGATGTCGGCGTTTGTGGAGACGACCATCAACCTAGTGTAGCAAAAATGTGACTCACCCGAAGAGCCGACACGTTTCCATTGATAGACAAGTGGAATCCTATCTTAAATGACGATATCGTTAGATCAACATCTGAACTTGTAGGGTGGTCTGCTGCGGAGCTCCATTTCAGCAAGGTCGACATTTTAATCGAAAATAATCTCCACCGCTGTTTATAGATTTCTGCCACCTCTCCGGCAGGCTACGAATGCCAAAGAAACAGTTTTTCCTTTGAAGCGAACCAGTCAGCGAGCCATTTTACTACATTTCCATACGAATTTAAGCGTTGTTCAGCGAGAGCCTGTCCCAGTGGTGCAAATAGAATATAATCGGATGGAGCCAAGTCTGTAGAATAAGCCGCATGCTGCAGTATTTCCCATCTGAACGCCTCGATCGTTTCCATGACCCGCATTACTGTGTGTGATGGGGCGTTATCATGGAGCAGTATGACTTTGTGTTGCCTTTTTCCATATTCCGGTCATTTTCCACGTAACGCTTGATTAAAATTTATGATTTACTGTTAGTAGCGATCAGTGTCAACGGTTTCACCAGGTGTTAGCAGCTCATAAAAGATGTCACCCTTCTGATCCCACCAAACACAGAGCACTGTCTTCTTTCCAAAGCGATTTGGTCTTGCAGTGGATGTCGATGGTTTGCCTGGATTCACCCATGATTTACCACCTTTAGGATTCTCAAAACACATCCATTTTTCATCACTTGTCACTGTTTGATGGAGAAACGACTTACCTTCGTATCTGGCGAGCAGCACTTCACAAGTCGTCCTTCGAATTGCTTGCTGTCTTTCATTCAGTTCATGTGGAACGCATTTTCGCACTTTCAACCGAGGAGAAATGGGTTTCTGCGTCACATTCAATTGTTCCGCGAGTTCCTTTTGAGTTTGAGTATCATCTTCATCCAATAAGGCCTGCAATTCGTTGTCTTCGAACCTTCTTGGTGGTTTCCCGCGCTCGACATTTCCCACGTCAAAATCACAACTTTTGAATTTTTTAAACCACTCCAAACACTGTCTTTTCCCAAGAGCATGTTCGTCGAAAGCTTCGACAAGCATTGGACGCGATTCTGCAGCAGTTTTCTTCAAATGATAACGGAAAACCAATGCTGTATACAGTCGTAATTCGTAGGCATAAAACCGGACATGTTTAACGGTTTGAAACAGATACCGATGTATGGAACTTGGGTTATGGTGTGTTGACATTCCTCGTCGGCCGTTACAGGAAGCAGATGGCGCTGCAGAATCGGTGTTATGGGCCCTACACCATCTATACGGAAATTCCGGTTTCGTAGTTCTACACCTGGTAAACGCCACCAAATGGGTCTCTCTTCACATGTTACGCCGTTATGTGGAGCAAGAAGATGGTCCTGCTTTGTACGATACAGGTAAAGGTGAAATTATATGCTAACTTCTAGCAAACCAGAAAGCACTTAAGGAACCAAAAAATTAATTGTATGACGTACCAACGTGTAAGTGAACAGATTTTATTGAAACAAACAACTCAAAGCCTTGATACAACGCCAGATCATATCATGAGAGCCCTACTTGGCTCGTGCTTTACAGACTGTCATTGCTCCAACGCATGTCACCTGTGATAGGATCCTTCCCCGAATCCTGAAATCTAGTTCATTGCTATAACTGTAACGAAAAACAATAAAATCTGTTCCTGGAGTGACTGTCAGAAGCTAGGAAACTTAACTGATTTGCCGGAGCAATAATAACAAACTGTGCAAAACAAGAAAACGTTTTTAAGTGAACTACTGTGCAATACTAAAGTAAAACTGTAAGTTAACTAAAATAGTCATTAATTTGACGTACATTCAATGTCGTAGTATTTTTATATAAACCTTTAAATTTGGGCGGAATATACAGCCACACCAATGGGTGCTGTATGATATATCGAAGTCCTTTTGGGTATTCCAGAAAATCAGAAACAACCAGAAGACACCTAAATGGAAGATTATTGATGGCATTAAGGAGGACAAACAAGGACCCAGCAGTAGATGATAATAATCGCAAATTATTACTGGTAGCCTTTATCCGACATTGGATGTCGGAAAGCTGATAGACGAGATGGTGAGTTCTAAAAATATAGAAAATGGAGCGAAAACGTGCTTATTGAGTACACCTCAGAAACAATTTTTCGTCTGTTACCGGTTTCGTAACACAGTATACTGCTTTTTTTTATTTGAGAAGCGCGACCTAATAGAGAAGTGGAGTCATTGGGCAGTACAATTTAGTGAATGGTATAAAACCTAATTGCCGCTCAACCCTTAGCTGGGAGAAATATGTAGGAAGTAAATTTTTGTGAGAATTCTGCGAAAGAGTAGCAGTGGTTTAGTCTTCGAAAAAGACGTCGAAGGAATTGAGACACTTGCTATTAGGATTGTGACAGGTTACTACAGACCACAGAAAAACGCATCCTCAAAAAACTTGAAACGGAATATTTGGGAGAAAGGCGCCTTACCATTTTCGAATCTTGTAGGCGACAGTTACAGAAAAAAATCCAGCTTACCTTTAGAACGCAGTGCTACAGTGGTTCTACGTAGCGCTTGAATCCACGAAATTAATGTAAATTACGGGCCAGTTGTTTGTGAACGTGGAGCTAGCGCCCGAATGCGTCCAAGATATGTTCCATCGGGTTATGGACAGGAGAATTTGGTGGGCAAGACATCAACGTGAAGTCATTACCATACTCCTTAAACGACTTTGGCCTCCTAATACTGTCAGTCAGTATTTGCCGTGTAAAATACCATCACCGTCGTGTAAGACATAAAGTATGAAGTAATGCAGGTAATGTGCACGCAGTCCACCACTGCAATGGTGGCTTCGATTTAGTACCATAGATTCCATGGAAGACAAGGTGCATGTTTCAATAGAATAATACATTCCACCGGCCGGTGTGGCCGAGAGGTTCTAGGCGCTTCAGTTTGGAACCGTGCGACCGCTTCGGTCGCAGGTTCGAATCCTGCCTCGGGCATGGCTGTGTGTGATGTCCTGAGGTTAGGTTTAAGTAGTTCTAAGTTCTAGGGGACTGATGACCTCGGATGTTAAGTTCCATAGTGCTCAGCGCCATTTGAACCTTTTTTTTTTTTTTGGTAGATACAGCAATTAAGAATAGTCCAGTTGGCCGAAGACGAATGGTCATCCCTAGAAAGGGCAATCACAGAAGTTAGAAAGGAAACAATGGGTATAAATGCCGCTGTGCATGTTTCCAGCAGTCGTACGCATGGTTCAACAAGATAAGCGATACATCCGAACATTCGACATTTTGCCGCATATCCCGCGGTACAGAATAGGCAAGACTCCAAACTCCATGCTTTGTGATGGGGTGTGGACATTCAACACCTTTCGCGTAAGCGTGGGCACACCGTCTTTCACTCTGTTTCCGTAGCAGAGGACGACAGCACTATGGGAACCACCTACGAGCTTGGCCGATTCCGAATGCTTGTTCGTGGTGCCGAGCAATAACAATCTGCCCATTGCCAAAATAGTTTCCGACATTGAGTATCACCATATGCGGCTTGCGCCGTCGCTCAGATGATTCCCAAATGGACTGAGCTCCGCTTATACTTATTCTTTACCGGGTCGTGTGCCCCCAGTGGCACCATGGTGTCATTATGTCTCGCGCTGATTTGAGATGATGAATGCTTATACGGACGCCAACAGAATTTTTTGTTTGTTTGCAATCTTCCACTGACGACTGGAACAGGAGAGAGTTATGAATACGGGAGACTGATACAGACGCAAAGAATGCAAAGTATACCAAGTCATGCACTGCACAGCGTTTTGTGTATATACGGTGATCAGTAGAGACCAGATTATACGCATTTGCGTGTTGCATATGCATTTGCGTATATGGCTCCTTTTCAGTGGCGATGCACATTTTCACTCTATGTCTACAATATTTTAAAAATTTTGGCGGGCGGTCTCTAGGTCGACCTAGTTTTGATGTCTGACAGATTGACCACGGACTAGAACTGCGTGCAGTCCACTGCCTAGGGAAATCATTGCAGAAGAGGAACAGGAACAGGCAGACAGAGTCATTGCTCCTGCGGCCGCGCTCCCGGTTAATCCCCTCCGCTGTCTTACCTTACGCATCGGCAACAATTAATCTACGCAATCTTTAGTCGCACGTCCATTGTTAGCTTTCTGCTAACTTGTACACAGTTGGACGTGTTAATCACGTGTAGTGTGTAACGTGTTGTATTCCATGGCGCCAGAAAAAGGAAACGTCGTTTCGTGGATAGTTGAACATCCTAGAACATTTACATACTATGACGAAATTGTTTTATATTGTCGAGTTTGTGAGTAAAACGTTTCGTGCAAAAAAAGTTTCAAATTCACCAGCATGTCAAGACAAGTCTTCATATCGCAGAAATACACGAGAAAGGACCACGACAACTTCTGACAGCAGCAAGTTTCAGGCAGGGATTCATCCAAAGGTAGCCAAAAACGTCCGTTTAATATGGATCTAACTGAAGCATTCATTGCAAGCAATATTCCTCCTCGCAGACTTACAAAAAATTGGTTCAAATGGCTGTGAACACTATGGGACTTAGCATCTATGGTCATCAGTCCCCTAGAACTTAGAACTACTTAAACCTAACTAACCTAAGGACATCACATAACACCCAGTCATCACGAGGCAGAGAAAATCCCTGACCCCCCCCCCCGGGAATCGAACCCGGGAACCCGGGCGCCGGAAGCGAGAACGCTACCGCACGACCACGAGCAGCGGACGCAGACTTACAAACCATATCCTCAAAGGATATACCAGATGAATTAATACTACATAAAAATTACAAACCGTACCGACAATTTATGTAAATGTACTGTAACAAATTCGCAATGAACTCAAGGACAGCATTATCTGGATTTCAGCTGACGAAACTACAGAAACTTATGGCCGTTACATTCAAAATTTAATTGTTTCTGCTTTAAAAGAAGAGCCTTCTTCTTCCTATTTAGTGGCTTGCAAAGAACTGAAGAAAGTAAGCCATTCTTCGATCGCGAGATCTGTGAATGAGGGTAGCAGAAAAATATTTCCATAATCTTATGCTGATGAAAGGATGTTTGTGTTTATTTCAGATGCTGCTCTCTATATGATTAAAGCAGGAAAAGCCCTCCGAGTATTTTATCCCAATATGATTCATGTGGCTTGCTTTACTCGCCTTACTGAAGAAGTACGTTCAACGTTTGTGAATGTAAATAAACTGATTTCATCTACAAAGAAAGTGTTTCTAAAGGCACCTGCTAGCATAAAGACCTACAATGAAAAACTATCAAATATGCCTTTACTTCCCTAACCAATGGTGAGTTGTTGGGATACGTGGGTCTAAGCTGAGTTGTTTTACAATGAACATTTCGAGGCCATTATATTGGTAGTAAACGGCTTCGATAGTGCAGAGGCTTTGCCAGTTTGCCAGTGCAAGGCAGCTTTTAATGATTCTGGTATTGAAAAAGACATTTCTGTGATTAACACTCACTTTTCCCATGTACCTGCAAGTATTAAAAAGTTGAAACTCAAAGTTTGGTGTTGAATGAATCTATTCAGTTAATGAATGAAGTTATTCTAGTATACTCCCCATTCCCGGAGGTATTCCTAAAGAAAAAGAGTTCGAAAACATTTTAAACAGTAACCAAGGCTTTGAATTCTAGTGCCAAATTGAAAGTTTTATTAATGGGATGGCTGAGCTTTTAGCAGAAACACTAAGTGCAAACATAGCATCTAAATTCAAACACTGTCCAGTTACCTCAGTTGATGTAGAACAATCCTTCTCTGCTTATAAAAATGTTTTGACTGACCGAAAACACAATCTTACTACCGAACATTTGGACCAGTTCCTGGCCGTTTATGTTTACAACAGCAGAAAAATGTAAAATAAATTGTAAATGATGCTTTGGTCCATCAGTATTACTTAAAAGTTAATGCTGTTCAAGGATTCATGATTGCGTATTCTTTTTCAGATAACATATTACGGAGTTTTTGAGCATACCACTCTGCGTGCGATGTATCTCGAAGTTGGTCCTGTACATATCGATGGCTTCGCTGCGACTCACTCACATCGCATCCGCTTGATACCTACAAGAATAGCAAAGAAGGAAAAATTCTTGAAACACGGTAGGCGTCCCCATTTTGCAAACTTTTGGAAAATAGTCCCAGAAAGGCTTCCTTCCTAACCTCTCCCAGAATATATTCCGGAAATGATATCAGCATTCTAAATGTACCGATTTTCGCGTGGCCTTCGCTCGTCCTCGTAATTGATATGCACAGGTTCGACTTTGAGATATAATGCACGCCGTAACTATCATGATTTTTTATTATTGATCTTGCATATTTCGACACTTTTCAACATTTTAATCATTTTTTACGCATATTTTAAGATTTTTATGGTGCATATAATATGGTCTGTAGTTATCAGAAATTGCCTGGAAAGCTCTTAACAGTATTGCAGTGTAGTTTATACTGAGAAATAAGTGTTAACTTAAGAAATCAATATGTAGCGCCCTTTCTGAGTTAATTAGCATTAAGTTAGGCGATCAGGCCAAGCGGCCCGCCGATACTGTTAGTCAGTTGTTCTAACAAGGAGCCTTTGGCTCATGTTCGGTAGTGAATATTGTCCCGTGTCCGGCTTTTGTATCACTCTCTTGTTCGGTTTCAGGACACCAAAAGAAGAACTCGTTTGGCGAGCCGCTAGAATCTGCCCGCGCAATGGCGTGATTGTTTAACTTCAATGCTAATTAACTCGGAAATTGCGCCACGTATTGAACTTATTTCTTAACAATTATGTCTCAGCACAACATATGCTGCAACACCCTTCCAAGCTTTTCAGACTGTTTCTTACCGCCTTGTACAAGACGGCTCTTGAGAGATGAACCCGAATGATTGTAATCAAGGCTCATACGTTACACCACCAAGCTTTCATAATAGTAGTAAAGTTGAGGTTGAGAGTGTCGATGCAACTCACTTCCATTTCGGGAAAACAGAGGCCTCCTTTCCTCTGAAGGGATTCCTGTGATGTATTATGCATCCTCCCAATTTGAATAAAGTGGCTCGTGGAGACGCTCGCGGTCGCAGTGTCTTCTTCTCGTGTCGTTCCCGCCGCCTCCCTGCCTGGCACTGCCACACGCACTGCTGCGTGTGATTCTACGAGATGTTCAGTGGCGCTCCTACGCACTCACACCCACACGCAGTCGCCCGCAGAATTAGATGTGTAGCGAACCGCGAGCAGAGCTGGCGCCGTTTCGGAAATGTCTTGCAGATCCTCCAGCTAAACCGGGACTATCCAAGCCACTTAAAACGTGCATTAGGTGGACGTGAAAGGGAAAAGTCTTACTCAAGATCAAAGAGATCTGTGCGTAAGAGCTCAGTCTCCAAGCGGAAGTATACCGGGATGAAAGGTAATTTGTCGACAGGATCTTGACGTCAGGGGTGAAGATTAAAACGTCATCAGTTGGGGGAGGGGGTGGGGGAGGGTTTCAGATTAAATACACTGTAGAAATTGCAGGTTTGAAAAAGCTCTCATTTATTGTTAGGTCTAAGTTACACATTTTAATCTTCACATGTTTTGATGACTCAGGATGATCTTCACATCTAGTTGGGTCAGCAACCTGCTTCCTGTACTCATAACGACATGTCAGAATACTCTGATATGTCTACTCACAACCATACACCAGAGTGCTCAGATATGTGGTTCTGAGTAGACAATATGGGTTGCTGATGCAACTAATTATATCTGAAGATGATCCGGAGTAAACGAAACATGTAATTTAATTAAACTGTGCAAATGACACACAACAATAAAAGAGTATTAGCTTAAATATGAAAACAGTTGCTGACTTCCTCGACGTCAATATGTCGACTTTAGTGCAAGTTATTCGTTTATTTCAGTAAATACCGAGTTAATAACTTCCTTTACTATTCAAATAAAATTGAACGTTATTGTAAGTAATATTATTGTTTAACAGTTGCATACCAAGACTAGAATTATCAAAAACAATTATAAATATTATGCATATAATTAATTGTGTGAAGCTAAAAATAATATCGAAAGATTGGAAACGATGAAGCACAACATCAAGATAGATGAACAAGTACTATGTAAATCAGATGAAATTATATGTGCTACAGACATATTACTCTCAAATTTATCTATGGTAGTTAATGCACGCCGGAGCAATGAATTAAGATTTGTACTCAGGCCAGGATTTGAATCTGGGTCTTCTGATTACGAGATGTGGAGAGGTACTGGGGTATTCCATACAGGTGCGTTATGTGCAATGCCGCGATGGTGCAATGGGTACGCCATCTGTACCGAACGGGAGACCTGATTTCAAATCCGAGGTGTGGTACAAATTTTAATTCATTGCTTCGGTCTGTTTTCATTATCAAAGTTGGAAAAGTGTTAACGGAATAAAGATGTTACATTATTATTGTTATTTCTTTCCTTTCTCAGACGTTATGTCTGGTTAAAAATGGAAAGTGACGCGGACCTTGATCAAGCGTGACTTCCTTTTAACTGTATGGTATATGTTACAATTCATTTAGCAACTTACAGGTAATTGAACATGTATCAATAATTACAGATTTCTGTAGTTGTATGTATACGTTTGGCTGTAGCTGTATTGCATTAATGTACTAGTGGATATTGTGTGCTGTGACTCCTGTTGTTGATAGAATAATTGGTATAATGTCAACTTTATCCTGATGCCACTTGTCATTCACTTCCTCAGCCAGTTAGATGTATTTTTCAATTTTTTCTCCTGTTTTCTTCTGTATATTTGTGGTATTGGGTATGGATATTTCGATTAGTTGTGTTAATCTCTTCTTTTTATTGCTGAGTATGATGTCAGGTTTGTTATGTGGTGTTGTTTTATCTGTTATAATGGTTCTGTTCCAGTATAATTTGTATTCATCATTCTCCAGTACATTTTGTGGTCCATACTTGTATGTGGGAACGTGTTGTTTTATTAGTTTAGCCGGCCGGAGTGGCCGAGCGGTTCAAGGCGCTACAGTCTGGATCTGCACGACCGCTACGGTCGCAGGTTCGAATCCTGCCTCGGGCATGGATGTGTGTGATGTCCTTAGGTTAGTTAGGTTTTAGTAGTTCTAAGTTCTAGGGGACTTATGACCACATCAGTTGTGTCCCATAGTGCTCAGAGCCATTAGAACCTTTTTTTTATTAGTTTATGTTGTGTGGCACGTTGTTGATGTCTTATTTTTGCTACATTGTCATGTCTTCTGGTGTATTCAGTACTTCCTAGTATTGTACATCCGCTTGTGACGTGATTAGATTAGATTAGTACTTGTTCCATAGATCACGAATGCGACACATTGTAATGATGTGGAACGTGTCAGGTTAATAAAAGGTGTCTATACATGATATTACATTAGACAAAATATTACATGACACTCAATAGTATTTTTTTTTTTGGGGGGGGGGGGGAAATTACCCACTTACTTTGGCGATATACATCTGAGTAAATTAGCTTACCATGCCTATTTTCACTCTCTGCTTTCGTATCGCATCATATTCTGGGGTAACTCATCATTGAGTAAGAGAGTGTTCATTGCACAAAAGCGTGTAATCAGAATAATTGCTGGAGCTCATCCAATATCATCCTGCAGACACTTATTTAAAGAGCTAGAAATCTTCGCTGTAGTCTCACAATATATATATTCACTTATGAAATTTGTTATTAACAATCTGAACGAATTGAAAAGTAATAGCAGTTTACATGATATTACATTAGACAAAATATTACATGACACTCAATAGTATTTTTGGGGGGGGGGGGGGAAATTACCCACTTACTATATCCAAAAATTCATTTAATGAGTAGAAGGAGTTGCCACTAAGAAATTCTTTTAACTTCCTTTTAAATGCTATATGGCTATCTCTATCTGTCAGGCTTTTGATGCTATTAGGAAAGTGACCAAAGACTTTTGCGGCAGCATAATTTACCGCCTTCTGAGCCAAAGTTAGATTGAGCCTTGGATAGTGAAGATCATCCTTTCTCCTAGTGTTGTAGCCATGTACACTGCTATTACTTTTCAATTCGTTCAGATTGTTAATAACAAATTTCATAAGTGAATATATATATTGTGAGACTACAGCGAAGATTTCTAGCTCTTTAAATAAGTGTCTGCAGGATGATATTGGATGAGCTCCAGCAATTATTCTGATTACACGCTTTTGTGCAATGAACACTCTCTTACTCAATGATGAGTTACCTCAGAATATGATGCGATACGAAAGCAGAGAGTGAAAATAGGCATGGTAGGCTAATTTACTCAGATGTATATCGCCAAAATTTGCAATGACACTAATAGGATAAGTAGCTGAACTCAAATGTTTCAGCAGATCCTCAGTGTGTTTTTTCCAGTTCAACCCCTCATCAATGCATACACATAGAAATTTTGAATATTCTACCATAGCTACCGATTTCTGATCGAAGTCTATATTTATTAATGGGGACATTCCATTTACTGTGGAACTGTATATACTGTGTTTTGTCAAAGTTTAATGAGAGCCCATTTGCAGAGAACCATATAATGATTTTCTGAAAAACATTGTTTACAATTTCACCAGTTAATTCTTGTCTGTTGGGTGTGATAGCTATACTTGTATCATTGGCAAAAAGTACCAGCTTTTCATCTTCATGAACATAGAATGGCAAGTCATTAATATATATTAAGAACTGCGGAGGACCCAAGACCGAACTTTGCGGCACACCATTCTTGATTGTTCCCCAGTTAGAGAAATCACCAGTTTCTTGAATATTATGTGAACTGCTGATTTCAACTTTCTGCACTCTTCCAGTTAGGTATGATTTAAATAATTTGAGCACTGTCCCATTCATACCACAGTACTTGAGCTTATCTATAAGTATTCCATGATTTAGACAGTCAAAAGCCTTTGATAGATCACAAAAAATCCCAATGGGTGACTTTCGATTACTCAGAGCATTTAATACTTCATTAATGAAAGTATATATAGCATTTTCCGTTGAAAAACCCTTCTGGAAACCAAACTGACATTTTGTTAAAACTCTACTCTACAATACATTACTTTTTCAAGAATTTTGGATAAGGCAGTCAAAAGAGAGATTGGGCGGTAGTTGTGGCCATCAGAAGTATCCCCTTTTTTATGCAGTGGTGTAACAATGGCACACTTCAGTCTATCTGAGAAAATACCCTGCTTCAGAGCGCTATTGCATATGTGGCTAAGAATCCCACTTATTTCTTGGGAACAAGCTTTTATTATCCTGCTGGAAGTGCTATCATTCTCATGTGAGCTTTTATTCTTGAGAGAGTTTATTTTCTTCCTAATTTCAGATAGAGAGGTAGGTGGAATTTCAATTGCATCAAATGGAGTAGGTAAGACCTCTTCCATTAACTGCCTTGCATCTCATAATGAACATTTAGATCCTATTTTCTCTACAACATTTAAGAAACGATTATTCAAAATGTTTTCGACTTCCAGCTTGTTGTTTATCAAGTTTCCATTCGCTTTGATGGTGATGCCATCATCCTGTGCTTTTGGTTGTCCTGTCTCCCTTGTAATAACATTCCAAATTGTTTTCATTTTGTTATCAGAGGTATTAATCTCAGACATGATGCACATGCTTCTGGACTTTTTAATAACCTTTCTTAATGTAGCACAGTAGTTTTTATCATATTTGGCTGTTTCTGGGTCATTACTCTTTCTTATTGTTAGATACAGTTCCCTTTTGTGGTTACAAGATATTTTTATTCCTTTAGTAAGCCAAGGTTTTTTGCATAGTTTCTTATAATTACATTTAACTACTTTCTTGGGGAAACATTTTTCAAATTCTCTTACAAGTGTATCATGAAATAGGTTATATTTTAAATTAGCATCGGATTTCTTGTACACCTCATCCCAGTCTAACTGCTGAAGATTTTCTCTGAAATTTCTAATTGTTGAATCATTAATTGAATGCAGTACTTTGGAGGGTAGTTTTTAATTAGTGAATGGAGCTATGTCATATACTGTAACTAGCTGAGCATCATGATCAGAAAGCCCATTCTCAACAGGACAAGAATTTATGTTTTTAAACCTATCTTGGTCCATAAAAGTGTTATCTATCAATGTGCTGCGGTCCTTTACTACCAGAGTAAGAAAATTAATGACAGATGCCAAATTGAAAGAACCGAGCAAGACTTCCAGGTCATTCTTCCTATTACACTCTTTCAATGAATCAACATTGAAGTCCCCACAAATAATAACTTGCTTTCCCCTATCTGACAGATAGCACAACAAGGCATCCAAGTGTTCCAGGAATAAATGAAAGTTTCCTGAAGGGGACCTATATACTGTTACAATTATGAAAGAGCCTTCCTTCAGTTTAAGTTGACAGACACATTTTTCTATATGTTGCTCTAGACAAAACTTTTTTGTATCTAAGCTTTCTACACAGTGATAACTTTTGACATATGTGGCAACTCCTCCTCCCACCTTATTCTCTTTTCTCATATGTGCAGCTAGTTTATAACCACTGATATTTACCTTTTCCAAATCAGACACAATGTGATGCTCAGACAGACATAGTATACCTATTACATTATTAGATTCAATGCCATCTAAACATCTACTGTTTCTATTTGTTGTTTGCAAAGTCTTCATTTATCTGTTATGGTATTGGGATCTTTAATAATATGCTTGCTGTAATATCTGGTATTTATTGTTTGATTATGTATTGCAATCACAAATCCTTCCATCTCACTGTATGTAATGCTTTTCTTAGCCATGTGTTGGATGTGTGGCTGTGTTAGATGATACTGGTGCTTGCCATGTAGTGTTTTCTTTTTCCAATTTACTTTCTTTGTATCTGTTGATGTTATGTGATCTAAAGGGTTGTAGAAGTGGTTATGAAATTGCAGTGGTGTAGCCATTGTATTTATATGAGTGACTGCTTTGTGTATTTTGCTAGTTTCTGCTCGTTCTATGAAGAATTTTCTTAAATTGTCTTCCTGTCCATAATGTAGGATTTTTATGTCGATAAATCACCTTTCCTCCTTCCTTTCTGCTTAATGTGAATCTTTCTGTTGCTGTATGTATGTGATGTACTCTATAATTGTGGCATTGTGATTGTGTAAGTGTATTGAGTGCTTCTAGTTCTGTGTTACTCCATTTCACTACTCCAAATGAATGGGTCAGTATTGGTATAGCATAAGTATTTATAGTTTTTGTCTTGTTTCTTGCTGTCAATTCTGTTTTGTTTGTCTTTGTCTATATTTTTCTTTTAGTTCTGCTTTAATATTTGTATTATATATTCCTATTTTTTGTCGGTATCCTAGATATTTATAGGCATCTGTTTTTTCCATCGTTTCTATGCAGTCGCTGTGGTTATCCAATATGTAATCTTCTTGTTTAGTGTGTTTTCCCTTGACTATGCTATTTTTCTTATGTTTGTCTGTTCCCAAAGCCATATTTATATCGTTGCTGAATACTTCTGTTATCTTCAGTAATTGGTTGAGTTGTTGATTTGTTGCTGCCAGTAGGTTTAGATCATTCATGTATAGCAAATGTGTGATTTTGTGTTGGTATATTCCAGTAATATTATATCCATAATTTGTATTATTTAGCTTGCTAGATAGTGGGTTCAGAGCAAGGCAGAACCAGAAAGAACTTTATGAGTCTCCTTGGTACATTCCATGCTTTATCTGTATTGGCAGTGATGTGATATTATTTGAATTTGTTTGGATATTAAGTGTGGTTTTCCAATTTTTCATTACTATGTTTAGGAACTGTACCAATTTACGATCCACTTTGTATATTTCCAATACCTGTAGTAACCATAGGTGGGGTACACTATCAAAACCTTTTTGGTAATCAATGTAGGCATAGTGTAGTGACCTTTGTTTAGTTTTAGCTTGATATGTCACCTCTGCATCTATTATCAGTTGCACTTTACATATTCGTGCTCCTTTGCAGCAGCCTTTTTGTTCTTCATTTATAATTTTGTTCTGTGTTGTATGTGTCATTAATTTCTATGTAATGACTGAAGTTAATATTTTGTATATTGTTGGTAGGCATGTTATGGGGCGATATTTTTCTGGGTTTGCAGTTTCTGCTTGATCTTTAGATTTCAGATAAGTTATTCCTTGTGTAAGTGTATCAGGGACTGTGTATGGGTCTGTAATGTAACTGTTAAATAATTTAGTTAGATGTGAATGTGTTAAGGTGAACTTCTTTAACCTGATATTTGCTATTTTATCTTTTACAGGGGCTTTCCAATTGTGCATAGAATTAATTGCTCGGGTGACTTCATGTTGCAAAATTATCACTTCAGGCATTTGTGGTATCATCTTGTATGTGTCTGTTCTGCTTGTATCCACCGTGCATGTCTGTTATGATGTACTGGGTTTGACCATATGTTGCTCCAGAGGTGTTCCATGTCTGTTATATTTGCCTATTTTAATGTGTGTTATCTGTTGTCTAGTAAACTTTCTTTTGGGTTGTGTTGAAAGTCTGGGTTTGTTTCCTTCTATTTTTCACTTTTTTTGTATCTTCTAAGTCGTTTTGCCAATGCGTGTAATTTCTGCTTATTTTCATCTAATAGCTCTATCGCTTCTTGTTGTGAGATTTTACCTAACCTATTTCGTTTTTTGTCTGATATTTCATTTCTTATAAATTGTGTTAGCTGTCCGATGTCTTTTCTCAGTTTTTCTATTCTGATCTGTAGCCTGTGTTGCAATGCTGGTTTTGAGGGTTTCTTCTGTGTATTGGTTGGTTCTGATCTCTGCCTAGCGTGTATATTTAGTGTAGTGAGTGCTCCTACATAAACCAGTAGTTGTAACTCTTCCATAGTTGTATTTTCATTTATTTTGTTGTGTATGATTGTGCTGATAGTTGTTATTGTGGTTTCGACTTGTGGGATATTTGGTGCTCTATGCAAGAATGGTCTAATGTCTGTATTTGTGTCTTTGTATTCTATATATGTCAGCTGAAATTTTTCTTCTATATCTAACATTTTGCGTCACTTCATGTTCTATTTGTGCTTGTTCTGGTGGCTGTCTTAAGATTTCGTTTTCCTCTGATTGTTTAATTGATGCTTGTTGTTCTTCGTTTGTTTGCTCTGAGATGTTTGAGTCCATTACTGTACTTTCTTCTTCTTCTGATTGCACATTATTTTGTTCTAGTATTTGTTGTACTTGTTGTTTGATGTTTTCTAATTCTGACTGGGGTATCCTGTCATTTTTGATTATTACATGGATCTGATCAGCTAGTCGTTGTTCTGTTAAAAATTTTAATTCTGGGTATCTGGTAATAAATGTTGTGTATACTTGTGATCTGTATCCAGTTGTGTTTGTTCCTAAGTTTGTTGCTCGGTAATAACAGAACATGAGGTATCGGTTAACTTCATCTGACCATCTCATCCTCTGTCTTTGCTTTCCTTCTAGAGAGGTTGCAGGAAGCATATCCTGCAAAACACCTCTATTTGGATTTAAATCATTTTCCGTGTGGCTAGCAGTGTCGTTACCATTGTGGATGGGCATTGGGTTCAAGCGTCGTCCCCAACCATGACAGCGCTTGTCCGAGGCTTTATTAGTTCTGTCCTGAACCAACTAATCACACTAAAAGGGGGGTTAGCCCCATTAGTGGTTTGTTCTTTTCGTCACCTTATGCGACTGGCCTAACATACCGGAGGCCTATTCTTTTCCCGGGCCTCCACGGGGTTTATTGTTATTATTATTATTCAAGAGAGGATAAACGTACATACAGATAGCTTCGAAATGCTTCCAACACGGACCTTTAGTGTCATTGTTGACCATAATTCCCATAGCTCTTTCTGCTACGTACCTTTGACGCTATTCGAGGATGATTACAACACTTACAGCTCGATAGTTTATTCTAGACTATATTATGTAATCTATTATGGATATTATTATGAGTATTCAGAACCAAGTTTTTAGCTAGTATGACGGTTTATAAATGAAGGGGAGGTACAATTTATTCAACGTAATAAAATAAAATTGACGCAATGGGTACCATTATTGGCATATTAATGGAGGTGACTATCGTACTTATTGCTCTGACCGTTACTTCCTCTCCCTATCTACAGACAAATATTTACTTTCCTGCAAAGATCTTCCTCTTTCCTGGACTGTGGCAGCATCGGAAATCGTAACCTACATCCACATGTACATCGATACTCCCTAATCGACCTTACGGCGCATGGCGGAGGGTAGCCCGTGCCAGCACTAGTCGTTTGTTTCCTGTTCCATTCGCAATTAGAATGAGGGGAAAACGACTACTTATATGCCTCCACATGAATCCTAATTTCTACAGCAGTTTATGAGGTAGGAATTGTCTGACCTTATCATAAGGTGGTGCTGTACTTCTGTAAAACATTGGTGGATCTGTAAACTCCGGAAAACTTTATTTAACGATGTAAATTTCCGTATTAAGGTGTTCCTCTTACTTAGTATATACGCAATTGACTCATGAATGCGGTCATGGGACTCGTAATTTTCCGTTCTGTCCGAGTCTGCGACTGAATTTTAAATTAATTTATTAAATCTATATACTCTCTTTGTATGGGTTAGGCATAACGGCTAATAGGCCCTCTGCACGTGGGTGGGAGGTGACATGGAACACTACACGGTTTGCATTATCACTCAAATCCTTCACGTCTTCTTTTGGATTGTATTAATTCATTGCATAAGCGCTTATTGAATCAGGCTGTTTCAGTTATACCTGCACCGATGACTACTTCAGTAGTTCCACCAGGAACAATAGGAAATAACATTTTACTTACAGGCAGACCCAAAAGTCCGTTAACATTAAAAATTAAGTACATTCTGGAATAATGTAGGTAGAGAGGTAAGATTTTGTATGGATACTTGAAATGACATAGGGTGTTATGGAAACCTAGAAAAGAGCACAAAATGACCAAAAAATGTTGATTCATACAATACAAATGCAATAATTAGCAAAACAATTGATTTTTAGCAAAGACGATGTTGTTTATAATAAGTGCTCAGCATGTCGGCCGTCATTCATCAACTACACCTGCAGTCTAGGGACAATGTTATGAACAGTGGCACACAACGTATCAATAGGTATGGCGAGAAACTGCTGGCAGGTGTTGTCTTTTAGCATCCGTAATGACGTCGGACGATCGCGGTAGACTTGCGACTTCCGGTAACTACAGAACCAATTAACACACGGATCAAGGGCTGGAGACTTGGGAGACGAAACGTGACGGAAGGGGCGGCTCAGCAAGCGATTCTTATCAAACGATGTGCCCAGCAGGTCTTTCACGCTTGCAGCAATATGGGATGGAGTACCATCTTGTATAAAAGTCCTGCGGTCTAGCCGGTGTTTATCGAACTTCGTAATCATTTTCTTCACAGCGATGGTTTCGACAGGACATTTATTCGTGTAATACCCTTCTGCCAGCGACAGGATCGTAAACTTGCAGTAGCGGATTCTCCATCGTGATAGTATACCTTCACTAATGGTCCCTTTTCCTGCAAAGTCAACATGTCGGAATTGCTGGTGTATCTGTCTCTCACGCCACAGCTACAGGAATCTCATGCTGCACCACTGACGTTTTGCTGTCCAGCACCATAGTGTGGTAACAGAACAACTATTCACGATGATGTGGAGAATGTATGAGTCTGGCGACATACCATCTGACTGTCGGAAAAGCATCATCCACAAAATTCAGAAGACGGCAATAGCTAACAATTGCGAGAATTAATGCACAATTAGCTTAACAGCTCATGCGCCCAAGTTGCTTACAAGAATAGTCTACAGAAGAATGGAAAAGAAAATTGAGACTGTGCTAGATGAAGATTAGTTTGGCTTTAGGAAAGGTAAAAGCACGGGAAGGGCAGTTCTTACGTTGCGGTCAATAATGGAAGCAGGACTAAAGAAAAATTTAGACACGTTCATAGGATTTGTAGACCTGGAAAAAGCGTTCGACAATGCAAAATGGTGCAAGATGTTCGAAATTCTGAAAATAAGTAGGGGTAAGCTTTAGGGAGAAACTGGTTATATACTATATGTGCAACAGCCGAGAGGGAGTAATGAGTGGACGACCAAGAACGAAGCGTTCACATTAAAAAGAGTGCAAGACAAGGATGCAGCCTTTCACCCCTACAGTTCAATCTGTACATCGAGGAAGCATTGATGGAAAAAAAGAAAGGTAGAGCAGTGGAATTAAAATAAAAGGTAAAAGGATATCAATGATACAATTCGCTGATGAGATTGCTATCTTGAAAGTGAAGAAGAATTACATGATGTGCTGAACGGAATAAACAGTCTAATGAGTACAGAGTATGGATTGAGAGTAAATCGAAGAAAGACGAAAGTAATGAGAAGTAGTAGAAATGAGAACAGCGAAAAACTTAACATCACTATTGATGGTCACGAAGTAGATGAAGTTAAGGAATACTGCTACCCAGACAGTATAACAACCAATGACGGACGGAGCAAGGAGGACTCGCTATGGCAAAAAAATGCATTTCTGGCCAAGAGAAGTCTACTAATATCAAATACCGGCCTTAATTTGAGGAAGAAATTTCTGAGAATGTACGTCTGGAGTACAGCATTGTATGTTAGTGAAACGTTGACTGTGGGAAAACCGAAACAGAAGAGAATCGAAGCATTAGAAATGTGGTGCTCAAGAACAATGTTGAAAATTGGGTGGACTGATAAGGTAAGGAATGAGGAGGTTCTGCGGAGAATGGGAGAGGGAAGAAACATGTGGTAAACACTGATAAGGAGAAGGGACAGGAGGATAAGACATCTGTTAAGACATAAGGGAATGACTTCCATGGTACTAGAGGGAGCTGCAAAGGGCAAAATCTGAAGAGGAAGACAGAGATTCGAATACATCCAGCAAATAATTTGGGACGTAGGTTGCAAGTGCTCAAGTGCTAATCTGAAGCAGAGGTTAGTACAGGAGAGGAGTTTTTTGGCAGGCCGCATAAAACCCGTCAGAAGACTGATGACAAAAAAAACCTTTTTTGTATCAATAAAACTCCTCGTCATTTCAGGCAAGTGTGTACAGTTTTGCCTCTCTATTTACGTTATTTTGTAAATTACTGCATTTTCAAATGTGAATGGACCCTTGGATCCACGTGTATATTGCGTTGCAGTATAGTAGGAAACGTGCGACTGAACTGTAAATTATTTTGGGGTGTACAAGGAGCTGCTACGTCTTGCAGCTCTAACCGATCTATCTCGCCAGGCCAACGACACGAACTGAGCAGGGATGACTGTTTCGGCCACATCATTCAGCGCTGCCTCAGTTCTATGCCAGTATTCACAAGCATAGTGGCTAACGAGTGGTGTGGTGCCAGTCCCTCGGCAACCCATGACCAGATGTTTTCAGTTGGTGAGTGATCCGGAGAACTTGCTGTTTAAGGGAAGAAAAAAATGGTTCAAATGGCTCTGAGTACTATGGGACTTAACTTCTGGGGTCATCAGTCCCCTAGAACTTAAACCTAACTAACCTAAGGACATCACACACATCCATACTCGAGACAGGATTCGAACCTGCGATCGTAGCGGTCACGCGGTTCCAGACTGTAGCGCCTAGAACCGCTCGGCCACCCTGGCCGGCTTTCAGGGAAGAGCTTGACATCCTCTGTATCGAGATACGTCAGAGCTACACGGAAAACACGCGTTCTTACCTTATCTTTTTGAAAGGGGTCATCATGTAGACAGCCAACTTTCTGATTCAAGGAAGGCATACTTGACGTGGCTTCACGATCGTGATTGGACGAATGAACAATGTGTCCGTCCTGTCGGGCGCTAATCGCGTGAAGGTACCTGAGATTCTAGGATAGCGTTCAGTCTGCACTTCTGCCGCGCGGGATTAGCCACTCGGTCTTGGGCGCTGCAGCGTGGACTGTGCGGCTGGTTCCGGCGGAGGTTCGGGTCCTCCCTCGGGCATGGGTGTATGTGTTTGTCCTTAGGATAATTCAGGTTAAGTAGTGTGTAAGCTTAGGGATCGATGACCTTAGCAGTTAAGTTCCATAAGGTTTTACACACATTTGAACATTTTCTGCACTTCTACCCACTGATTCCATACCCGCACGTCAGTTGTACACTGCGTGTACCATGTTATTTCGACGACTATCACTGGGTGACTGTGACCACAGATTCTATGTCATTTAGTATTTTCTCTCACTTATAACCTTTGACAATCTGAATGAAGTGCCGATTGAATATTTTGTCCTTCATTGCAATTGCAAGTATGAGCTTGAACTACAAAACGAATGGAACTGTTAGACTGAGGAGGTTGTATTCCTATAGTCTTTTTGAGGATACATTCGAAGATATGCTCAAAAATCTGCAGGCACTAGCTACTGTCACCACATAGATTTCTGTTGGTAACATAACCATCAATTCAGAAAAGTAAATGGAAAAAATGCCAGAAATATCCTGTAGCACGTCCTTGAACAAGGGCTTGAGATGATTCTAGATTTACATATTTCGTTGCGCCATATTTAAAGGCCTTTTACGTCTTTCCATTATAATATTGATATACTGTCACGTCGTAACCACCCTCAAGTTCAAATCTGAAATCAGCGTTATCAGTGAAGTACAACACATAGCGCCGAAAGCGCGTTTATTACGAACACCAACGTACAGCCAGATCTGAGCTGCTGGAAGGAGAGTGCTGTTATTTCCATAGACATCGAATATTCCAGAATATACTATGATTACAGTGATAAGAAAGTCACAGAATCTCCCATAAATAGTCAATATTATATCACAAATAATCGCAAATGCTGAGGTTTGGACCGGTGAACCGTTATCAGACAGTGCAAGCACCACAGCTAGTGATGTTCCTTCCTGTTCTGGAGACGCAGTAACTCGTTGTTTCAAGAGTTACCACTGAATTCAACACCTGTGTGGCAGCACTGGCGGATCCTCTCCACTCTGGGGGAGCATCGGAAGTAGCCCGCCCGTCGAAGCCTCACGATGGTCAAATGGTCTTCAGTTTCCTTGCACGAGGAACCCCATTGCCAATTTGTGCCCCGGATCGTAGTAACGCTTCATAAGATATAAGAACCACAACTTCCAGCTATTGTGTCCTTGACGAATGACCGTAATACCTGCCCAGATACAAGTGTGTTTTACAGCGCCGATTCCGAGAAGGGGAGGTGCATCTGTCACGCATTAAACCCACAGACGGAATAACAACGGGGACCACTGTGCTGTCCAGTCTGGATTTGGATTTTAGGTGGTTACCCTTATCGCAATAGATAAATACTGGGATGGAACCCAAGTGCTGCCGCAGTTACATGATTTGCTAATACCTAGAACACTTTCGCCCACTTTCACATGAATAACACATTGCTCTGATTGTCGATGTACACATATTCCGTCCTGAGGGCTGACGAGATGGCTATAGGAAGAGGATAGCCCACTCTTTAGAATAACTGTGCCATTTCGTTAATAGACCGTCGGATGACGCGGCACAAAATTGCAAGAAAATGAAAATGGAAGGCCGTAGTGCTCGACATTTTATCTAACGTCCGACAAGCGACAAACAATACACTACGGTGCAGACAAGCACTTTAGTAATTTTTCCGGTAGGCTCGCTTTCTGCACAGGCGAAACAATGGTTGCATCTCGCTGGCCAGTGCTTGGCCTTATAGCGCTCTCGGTCTTCTCCTGGACGTTCTGGTTCCATATGCGAGCCCACTGCCTTGCGCCTTCGGTCCTCAAGAAATGCTGTTTCACGTAGTAAACCTGATTATCATCCAGTGGAAATGGAGACAGGGTGTTCATTGTTTTTTGACCTCTGGGCCGTGGCAGAGAGAATAGTGTGAAGCTTGTAGCATCTTCCTTCGCTAAGCTAGTCGCTAATGTCATGATAGGCAGTATCCTATCCTTTCTGTTCATCAAAATAAATGACAAGCATATCTGCCATTGTCATATTAAAAAGTTCCGCGAGTCCATATTCCTGAGGATGGTAGGCAGTTACCATCCTGTGTGTAATGTAACGACCTGAGTTACGCGACTGGAAAACATTTTTACCATAAACGATCATCGCACAGAGTACTCCATGCTTCAGAAAAGTGGCTTCTACCAGTAACATCTACATCTACATCATACTCCGAAAGCCACCTAATGGTGTGTGGCGAAGGGTACTTTCCGTACCAATATCTGATCCCTCCAACCCTGTTCCACTCGCGATTAGTGCTTGGGAAGAATAATTGTCGGTAAGCCTCTGTATTGGCTATAATTTCTCGAATTTTTTCCTCGTGGTCAATACGCGAGATGTATATGATGGGAAGTAATACGTTCTCTGACTCCTCCTGAAAAGTGCTGTCCCGAAATTTCAAAAGTAAACTTCTCCGTGACGCACAACGTCTCTGTTGCAACGTCTGCCAGTGGTGTTTGTTTAGCATCTCCGTAACGCTCTCAGCCGGCTAAACGATCCCGTGACGAAACGCTTCGCTCTTCGTTCGATCTTGTCTGTCTCCTCTATCAGTCCTACTTGATCGGTATCCCAGATAGATGAACAATACTCAAGAATAGGGCGAACAAGCGCCTTGTAAGTCACTTATTTCGTGGATGAGTTACATTTCCTTAAGATTCTTCCTATGAATCTATGTCTTGTGTCTGCTTTTCCCACTATCTGTTTTATATGTTCATTCCATTCAAGGTCGCTGTGGATGGTTACGCCCAGATATTTTACGGCAGACGCTGTCTCCAGCTGTTTGTCATCAGTAGTGTAGCTGTAAAGTACTGGATCTCTTTTCCTGTGTATGCGTAATATGTTACATTTATTTACGTTCAGGGTCAACAGCCAGAGTCTGCACCATTCATCAGTTCTCTGCAGGTCATTCTGCAAATTCTTACATTCTTCTGGCGTTGCTACTTGGGTATAAGCAACTGCATCATCTGCGAATAGCCTTAAAGAGCATTTGACGTTTTCTACTGGATCATACATATATGTATTGCAATTTCTGAAGCTTCGGCATAGCTTTAGTGATAACGTACCAGATGAAGCAGTCAGTGGGACCTGTTATCTAGCCGTTCTTGTCTGTCAACTAAGAAATACCTGACGCCCCGTCGCTGGCAATCCTTACAGTTGTTCACATTGTGTCTTATGGATCGATACAGATCTAGCTAGTGATACCTGCGTCTATTGTGTCTACAGTCTTGGCAAACCTCTGGTGACCAGGTGAGGGAACATCACGGAAAAACTCCAAAACAGCTGACAATGAATTAGCTGGATTGAAGAGTTATCAGTTGGATCATAAATCTCTGATAAAAAGTTAAGTTTATTAATCGGAATTCTCCTTTGTTCGGTTCCTTCTTGCTGAAAGCTTCTATGGTTTCCAGCAATACCGGATTATCGATCTGTTCAGCGTGCCATTGTAACGTTGACTCAGATTTTATCCTCAATCCTGAGCTCCGCCGAAAAATTTCTTGATAGAGATTCGTCGTGGTATTTTCGTCCGATTTTGTGTACCACTGTGATACTGTACTCCTGACTCCTCAGCGTCCATCTCACGAGCCTATGTGACGGATGCTTCATGCCGCCAGCCAGCATAGAGATTGTTTATATGACACAAAGGTGAATGTTTTGCCAAATAAATACAGTAGAAATATCGTGGTGGCCCAGAAAGCTGCAACACATTCTTTCTCGGTTGTTAAGTAGTTTTTCTCTAATGTGGAGATTACTCTCGAAGCAGAGGTTATAACATGTAGAGCATCATCTTGCATAATCACTAAAACTGCACCTATACCCTAACGATAGCGTTGGTTTGAAGTTCTCTCTTGGAATTCTCGTCATACTACGCTACATCCGATTACTTTCTAGTGCCTTATTAAGGACAAGGAAAGGTCTTTCTACTACCTCGATCCAGGAAAATTTGGCGACTGCCTTCAGTACTGGTTGCAAGGGATGTGCCTTGATACAGACTTCCTTTATGAAATGCTGTTAGTACGTGCGCATTTCATGAAAACATCTTTCGTCACGAATGCGCCGAGGTATCAGAAAATCTGTGACTGCACCTATTTTCGCTGGATCGTGACAGATTCAATCACCATTCGCTAGATGCCCCAAGCGTTTTATTTTTTGTGTGTCAAAGAGGCAGTTTATGGATTCAGGTGGAGGCTTGCAATTTGGACATAACTCTATACGATTGTCTGCAGCTTAGATGTTCTTAAAACGTCTTCGAAAAAGCGACAGTGTTATCAAGATAGCAAAGACACGTCGACCATGTAAAGTATCGAAGATGGTTGGCCATAGTATGTTCAGAAGTGACTGAAGCATTACACAGCCCAATAGTTCATAGAGACTCTCAGAAATTATGAAGGCAGTAAGAACTTCCTAGATCCATGATGGCATAAATAGTTTCTATTTATAGTAATGTTCCGACAAACTTTGCTGTCGTCTTCAGATCTTCAAAAACTTTTGTTGTAAAATGTGTTCATTTTGAGTTGGTACCTCACGCCAAGTTGCCATGTTAGTGGACAAAATGTCGCAGACTATACAAAGGTTAATCACAAATAACACATTTAAAATTAAAAACCACTATCATGACAAATTCGTGCGAGGTTCCAACTCAAAAGAACACGTTTCATAACAATAATTTCTGAGGACCTAAAGATGACAGTAAAATCTGCCGAAACTGGTTGTTGTAAATTTGTAAATAAGGAAATATTTATGCGATCTTGGATTTAGAAAGTTTTTATTAAATAAAACAGGTCGCTTCTTCTGATTTCTCAGCATGAGAAAACGCAGTCAAATTTGTAAAGGCAGTCTTCCCTGGTAATCCTCTTCAGACTTGGTTTTCCATTACTTTGTCTGCAAGTCCATAGCTGAGAAAGTTTTTGCTCCTTTCGAGTAGTCGAGGGTGTTAACAATGTGTGGCAATGGTTAGACATCTTCATCCATGATTTTCTTCAGTCGTCGGTAGCCGATGTAGAAACGCCATCTGCTGCCGCAGGGGCAGGCCACGAACCCCCCGACATTTCAGTGAGATCATTTGCATTTCAGTTCCTTCCGGATTATCATTCAGTTGGCGACAATCCAGACAAGCGTTGGCTAATTGGTACCGTGGTTTACTTCGGATACCTTTTCTGTCTTTTTCTCCACTCCAGTTTTAAAGCATGCAGAGCAGACGCCCATTGCAGATAATAGGCGATGTCGTTCCTCGTTCAGGCCAGAACAATTTGGGAGTTTGTAGCAGCAGCAGAGCATGATTCCTCGTCGATGGCACCAAGCTGCCTTTCCTTGACTGGCTAGGCTGCGTCTCTGCCTTCACCTTAAGGGAAGAGCAGTGGCTCATAGTAACAACTACTAGTGATCAAAAGTTCTCCTTAACGACCTCCACGTCACGTCGACGACGGAGGGGTAGCAATGTCTTCAACATCAAACTACAACCCAGAGCAAACTTGTTACGTGTGTTTCTTGGATTACCTTCGTCATTGTGGAGTTTTGAGCTCACACTCTGTGACGGTTCCTGATCAACATCTACATCTACATTTATACTCCGCAAGCCACCCAACGGTGTGTGGCGGAGGGCACTTTACGTGCCACTGACATTACCTCCCTTTCCTGTTCCAGTCGCGTATGGTTCGCGGGAAGAACGACTGCCGGAAAGCCTCCGTGCGCGCTCGAATCTCTCTAATTTTACATTCGTGATCTCCTCGGGATTTATAAGTAGGGGGAAGTAATGTATTCGATACATCATCCAGAAACGCACCCTCTCGAAACCTGGACAGCAAGCTACGCCGCGATGCAGAGCGCCCCTCTTGTAGAGTCTGCCACTTGAGTTTGCTAAACATCTCCGTAACGCTATCACGCTTACCATATAACCCTGTGACGAAACGCGCCGCTCTTCTTTGGATCTTCTCTATCTCCTCCGTCAACCTAACCTGGTACGGATCCCACACTGATGAGCAATGCTCAAGTATAGGTCGAACGAGTGTTTTGTAAGCCACCTCCTTTGTTGATGGACTACATTTTCTAAGGACTCTTCCAATTAATCTCAACCTGGCACCCGCCTTACCAACAATTAATTTTATATGATCATTCCACTTCAAATCGTTCCGCACGCAACCTCCCAGATATTTTACAGAAGTAACTGCTACCAGTGTTTGTTCCGCAATCATATAATCACATAATAAAGGATCCTTCTGTCTATGTATTCGCAATACATTACTTTTGTCTATGTTAAGGGTCAGTTGCCACTCCCTGCACCAAATGCCTATCCGCAGCAGATCTTCCTGCATTTAGCTACAATTTTCCAATGCTGCAACTTCTCTGAGTACTACAGCGTCATCCGCTAAAAGCCACATGGAACTTCCGACACTATCTACTAGGTCATTTATATATTTTGTGAATAGCAATGGTCCCATAACACTCCCCTGTGGCACGCCAGATGTTACTGTAACGTCTGTAGACGTGTCTCTATTGAGAACAACATGCTGTGTTCCGTTTGCTAAAAACTCTTCAATCCATCCACGCAGCTGGTCTGATATTCCGTAGGCTCTTACTTTGTTTATCAGGCAACAGTGCGGAACTGTATCTAACGCCTTCCGGAAGTCAAGAAAAATGGCATCTACCTGGGAGCCTGTAGCTAATATTTTCTGGGTCTCATGAACAAATAAAGCGAGTTGGGTGTCACATGATCGCTGTTTCCGGAACCTATGATGATTCCTACAGAGTAGATTCTGGGTTTCCAGAAATCACACGATACGCGTGCAGAAAACATATTCTAAAATTCTACAACAGGTCGATATCAGAGATATGAGTCTATAGTTTTGCGCATCTGCTCGACGACCCTTCTTGAAGACTGGGACTACCTGTGCTCTTTTCCAATCATTTGGAACCTTCCGTTCCTCTAGAGACTTGCGGTACACGGCTGTTAGAAGGGGGGCAAGTTCTTTCGCGTACTCTGTGTAGAATCGAATTGGTATCCCATCAGGTCCAGTGGGCTTTCCTCGGTTGAGTGATTTCAGTTGCTTTTCTATTCCTTCGACACTTATTTCGGTGTCAGCCATTTTTTCGTTTGTGTGAGGCTTTAGAGAAGGAACTGCAGTGCGGTCTTCCTCTGTGAAACAGTTTTGGAAAAAGGTGTTTAGTATTTCAGCTGTACGCGTGTCATCCTCTGTTTCAATGCCATCATCATCCCAGAGTGTCTGGATATGCTGTTTCGAGCCACTTACTGATTTAACGTAAGACCAGAACTTACTACGATTTTCTGTCCAGTCGGTACACAGAAATTTACTTTCGAATTCACTGAACGCTTCACGCATAACCCTCCTTACGATAACTTTGACATCGTTTAGCTTCTGTTTATCTGAGAGGTTTTGGCTGCGTTTAAACTTGCAGTGAAGCTCTCTTTGCTTTCGCAGTAGTTTCCTAACTTTGTTGATGAACCACGGTGGGTTTCCCGGCCCTCACTCTTTTACTCGGCGCGTACCTGTCTAAAACGCATTTTACGATTGCCTTGTACTTTTTCCATAAACACTCAACATTGTCAGCGTCGGAACAGAAATTTTCGTTTTGATCTGTTAGGTAGTCTGAAATCTGCCTTCTATTACTCTTGCTAAACAGATAAACCTTCCTCGCTTTTTTTATATTCCTATTTAATTCCGTATTCAGGGATGCTGCAACGGCCTTATGATGCGTGTGAGAAACCCCATCCGAGGATCACATCATGGCTATATTGTGCTGAATATGTAATTTTGAAAGTATGCGTCCTGTTAATGATTATTCTTGAAATAAATATTCCAGTCCTCAGGACGTTTCTACCATTTGATACTTCCTGAAGTACGCCACCCAACGATGCTAACAGCTACGCCAAACCGCAGGCAGTACAGCTCGCCGCAATATTCGTTTAACATTGTCAAATGCCTGTCCTCATTAGCTAGTAATCGGGGCTATCGAGTTTGATATTAACGGGACGATAAAACCTATGCATCTTGCACATTTTATAGGACGTGCAGTTTCTTCCATCCAATTAAAGTTGTTTCAGATAACAAAGGTGATTTTCGCTTAACATTTTGAACTTAGAGTGAAACTCTTTAATCAAAAATGGCTCTGAGCACTATGGGACTCAACTGCTGAGGTCATTAGTCCCCTAGAACTTAGAACTAGTTAAACCTAACTAACCTAAGGACATCACAAACATCCATGCCCGAGGCAGGATTCGAACCTGCGACCGTAGCGGTCTTGCGGTTCCAGACTGCAGCGCCTTTAACCGCACGAAACTCTTTAATCGTAAGGTAAGTTTGTTAATGGAAAATTTGTGACAATATTGTATACATACATAAATTATTGAATTTCAGCGATGCTATAACGCAGAAGAGTACACGTAAAACAGGTACAACACACCTCCTGAAATGTCTCGAGAGGAAAGTAACACAGACCCTCAGTTCTGACTCCATACAAGGGCGAAAATAACAAGAGGAAATTCATAACATAGAATATTATGTGAACGATCACCTACGTGATCAACAGTGAGACATAAAACTCAGAAACATAATTTGATGGAAAAAGCGCTCACCCAGCCAGCGCGTCTTATGTTCTGAGCTGCTGTTGATAGAAATTACGTTTTAAGTGAGCATATCCATCCTAGCAATATCACCAAAACTCTCTGTAAAAGCTGCGGAAACTATGAGCGCACGCCTACCGGCTGTTGTGGTGCCGACATAAAGAATCTTTTTCCGATGAGTTGGAATATTGCTTTATTGCTTTCTGAGACTGAAAGCAAACAGGTCAGCGGACCGTGGTCGGAAACAATGCAGACCGTAGTACTCCACCAGATATCCGAAATAATGTGAGACCTTTAGGGCAGTGGATTGAGACTTAAGAAGTCGCAGTCAATGTCCACTGCCATAAAGCAGGGGTCTCCAAACTTTATAGTCCGCAGGCCGCATTGACTCCTCCACAAAGTCATTAGGGCCGAGATCTACCTAGTGGGATTAAAGCACCCTAGCACTCCACGATCACCGTAATGTAAGGCTAAAGGAAAGATGAAATCGCAAAAATCTGAGGTTGTGGGAATAGTCAGCACTGAAACGAACTACGATTTTTATTTAATTACATAATTTTGATTGGTGGGCGTACCTGACCGAAATTCTGGCGTATTTTATTCTGGCGAATTTCACCGACCTGTACATTCTTCACGAAAGCGTTCTGCAAAGTTAACGAAATCTCAAAATCATTGTTAACAACACTCCAAGACGTAACAGAGGTAGAGTATGTAAACGCATTGTTATTTCAATCGGTGCAACAATAAGTTTAGTTATGTAGTCTCGTAGCGAGTAGCAGAGCCAATGTCGCGGTGTATTGGTCGCGATAGGCCTCGAAACTCAGTTGTTGGCAGTATAGGTACCACCTCAAATATTTGGCGGGCCGGATTCCGGGGGTGTCCGGCCAGCTAACGCGGGCCGGTTTGACGGCCCTCGCGGGCCGGTTTCGGACCGCGGGCCGTAGTTTGGGGATCCCTGCCATAAAGAAAGCCGTTCTTAGGCAACTGCAATAACTGTAATTCCATTACTCAGAATGAGAGCACTTCCTTTAGTATGTTAATGTAGGATTTCCTCCTTACCTTTACCCTCGATTCCTATTACTCAGAGTTACATTTCTGATACATCACATATGTACAACGTACTAATAACATCTATCAGTCGTGCTACAACGAAATAAAGCAACAGTTAAATACAGGCATCTTAATACAGAGGAGATGATTTTTCAATTAATCAAATTTTTATGTATAGTTTACACCCACAATAGAGCGCTAGAAGTAGTCCACAAACACTTTCACTTACCTTTTCCAGTCTTGAAAATTGTTCATTTTTTTCCTACCTAGCTGCCACTTCTACCAGTTATGGAGCATTACTTTTGTTTAAATACTTTTTAACTCTCTTGTCTGCCTTCTTCTGAACCGACTATACATCTCTGTTTCAGTTTATTTGCATTGTTAACTCTTCGAAATCACCGTGTACCTCGAGAAAAAAAAATTCGTGCTTTGTTTTCCAAAATGTAGTTGTGTAGTTTATAAAGTGAATTTTCATACCGCAGCAATGTGCTCGCTGATTGGACACTACTTGGATAATTAAAACTGTGTCACAGAACGGGAATCGAACTTCAGACTTTTTCTTCCATAAGTAAACACTCTACCGATTGACCTATGTAAAGGTGACTGACGATTTCTCTCAGAGCTTTCCTTTAATCAATAACACCTCTCCTTCCTTATAAATTTCACAGAAGTTCTCCTGCATATCTGCGGGACTAGCACTCCTGGAAGAAAGGATGTACCGAGACATGTTTTACCCTTAGCGAGGGAGATTGTTTTCAGAATCAATTTTCACTCTGCAGTGAAGTGTGCGCTGGTTTGAGACTTTCTCGGAGATTCAAACTGTGTACCGAACTATGAATCGAATCCGTGAAAGGTATCACGTTCGTGACGCATTCCGGCGAAAAGTTTTAATTTGCTAGGATGTTTACGTTAATCTTCATGCTTTTGTGACGCAGAGTGATCCATTAAATTTCGAGCGTGCAGTCACACAAATTCTATTGCTTTTCCTATTATTTCGGCCGTTTACCTTGCGGTCATCTTTAGATTCACACGAAAGGCATACGGCCGAAATAGGTTGGAGCGAATGGTGCAGCGTCAGCCTTTCGGCTCACTCTGAATATGATTGACAGATATGCCACTAAGATACTACAAGAAGGAACCGAATTTTCGCAGAATGAATTTCTTTTATTTGCTTCTACGATCACAAAATTATTTGGTACTTAGAGTATCGGTTAAGGTTACCTCTGTTTAAAACAGAGCTTAATATTATGAAGCCATAGTAACTTAATTAAGTTAGGACATGTTTCGAAACTGATCTGAAGATGTTCATCACTGATCAAAACTGGTATTCTAATGTCCAAACAATTTTGTGATCATAGACGGAACTAAAGAAATTCATTCTACACTTTCTGCACCATTGTTGTCTTTGCGACTGTGTCGCAGATTTTAGAATTTACGCGGCTCTACGCCCGAAATTTTATATATCAGCTGAACAGTTGTTTCACTAGCATTGTTTCTATTACTGATTTCCACTTTCCCGATACACCAATTCGTTAGGCAGAAATCCACATTGTCACTCTTTATGGTGGACTTCGTTAGTGATCGTAATGATGATTTTTCTCTCTGTTTCTGCCTTCATTGTTGTTAATCCGGTGTTCAAGTTGAATACTGTTTCACAAGTTCCTTCAGGTTTGACAACGGAGTAGTAGTGTTTGAATATGGCTTTCATTGAAAGGGATTTCTTCTACTCCGTGCCCTGTTGTTTTGTTGTGCTTGTTTCAGTTTTGTTCTTCTATTTTCCACTGACGCTATCTCATTTGAGTTTCAGGTAATGATTTCAACAAGGTCTTAATTCAGGACTTAATTTGTTTTTCATTGTTCATATAAATAGTTGGTGTTATATCCATGAAGGTTTTCATCATCTCAGTTTATTTCAAATAAAACAACCTATCCAATTTTTGATATAAATTTTTCTAGTACTTCAGTATGAAGTGTAGTCTCTTCCACATTAATCCCAACAAGTTCAATGTCGTCTGTGAATGCTAGGCTACTGAGGTTGGTATTTATGCTAATATTGATGTTTAGCACTCGTCGTTCCATTCGCGTACGATTTTGTCCAATGCGCACTTAAACCGTGTTGTATCGAAGGCCAGTTCGGATTTTGAATGCTTCAAACATTTCACTTCTTAATTTAATTAATGATCTGGTATTCTGAAGTCTGATACAGCTGATATTTATGAGTTTTTGTTATAGACCGACGTCCTTTAGTATTATGAGTAACGACTCACGATGGATAAACTGATAATAACAACTTGACGCAGATAACTAAAACTGTGACATGTAGCAGTGACAAGTTACAAACATAGTTTGTTGTGGCAATGAAGATGGTAGAATTCGACAGATATATCAACATTTTGAGTGAGTCATTGTCGAAATATACAAGACAACGACATGCGATATATGAAAGTATATGAACAAAGCGGGGAATGTGCTAATTGTAATTACAGGCCTTGAAAACGTGAAGTTATGTAATTGACTGAGGAAAAGAGTCTCAAAAGACAACAATTCCTGAGCGAAACAAAATACCAGAACTTTTACACATATTTTACGTTATGGTAAGGAAAGAAACAGTAAACTGTTCCAAATTTATTTTCTTAAGATCGAAGGACTCCAAACTTATTTCTAGTGAAGAAAAATGAGTTCCATCCTAAAACAGTTGGTCCAAACGTTTTAAGAAGATTATTTTCGCGTCCTCGGTTGATAATTATTACTTTAGATCCGTTTGCCATAACAGAATGAAACAAATCTTTCTTGCTGTATGCGTTTCGCCTTTATTATTTGCTAAGCATGTTCAGTGGGCTGATAAAAGGGTGTGCTACTCTTTCTCTGCTAACTTAACTGCGGAATGTCCTCAGTGTCGGCGGCTGGGTACAGTGAGGGAAACTCAGTATTGATTAACCTCAAAGCAAGATCCCACCTGCCGAGTGTTGATTACCCTCAAAGCAAGATCCCACCTGCCGAGTCTCGCCTCGCTGGCGGCTGAACCGTTCACTGCAGGTGCAATAGTTGTACTGAGTCCTGAATGATCAATGTGAGACATAAGGCCATATACTTGCTTTCCTAAATCTGACAGAGAATCGGAATAACTGGATTCAACGGTAATGCTACGAACCAGTACAAACATGCTATGACGAATCCTGCGTTGTGTGCCTTTTCTTTACATTGACACCAGAAGAGGTTGTGTGCTATACGATGGATAGGGAACGTGGAACGAACTAACATGATAATTTGTACTCAGTTGCTTAACAGTTTTTACAGAAATTCAGTTACACAAAATCAACTTTATTCTTTACTATAGCAAAATCGGTTACCTAGTACAGTCCCG
The DNA here is from genome assembly GCF_021461395.2 of Schistocerca americana. Lineage (NCBI taxonomy): Eukaryota > Metazoa > Arthropoda > Insecta > Orthoptera > Acrididae > Schistocerca > Schistocerca americana. The sequence goes on along the minus strand of NC_060123.1, from coordinate 381,815,089 downwards.
TAAGTGTGAACAGGGTTTTACCATATGGTTGTGAGGATTCAGCGCGGGATAGCTTCATTTCAGTCTGGAATTATGTTCAGGTTTTTGATGCTGTGACAGGGAACCGGAGTTGGTCTCCAACAAAGGAACCAACACGGACGGCAGTTGAGCAATTGAAACAAAGCAATTATAGTTTTATATCGATTTGTACAATCAGCAGGTAAAATGTTTATGTATGTGTTGTCATATAATAGCTAAATGTAAATACATTTATTGTAGATGAACCACACGTTAAATAAATGTAAATGTCGTGTGACTAGGGCCTCCAGTCGGGTAGACCGCTCGCAGGGGCCAAGTCTTTCGATTTAACCCCACGTCAACTGCCTGTATCATCATCTACGATTTAAATGGTTCAAATGGCTCTAAGCACTATGGGACTTGACATCTGAGGCCATCAGTCCCCTTGACTTAGAACTACTTAAACCTAACTAACCTAAATACATCACACACATCCATGCCCGAGGCAGGATTCGAACCTGCGACCGTAGCAGAAGCGCGGTTCCGGACTTAAGTGCCTAGAACCCCTCGGCCACCTAATTTACCAAAAATACGAAAGCAAAGGAATGTCAGTAAAGGAGGAAAAAGGAATACTTCAAGTATATGTAAAAATTCATACAGCAATATATACTGGAGCCGTATACATACCTCGTATAAAATCAACAACTATGTAGAAACATCTGTATGTCTTGCAGTTAACTAGCACGCAAGAATATTTCCAGAAATATTGCAGCTAATGTGCTTTGCAATCCTAACTGCGTTTGAGAAACCAAAGGAAAGTGTCAGGCGCTTCACTGACCTCATGATATGAATACAGGAGTGGTTAGTTACTAGTATAAGACCCACTTGCTCCATCTAAAACTTCACACGAAATGAATACAATACACTAGTGAAACTCAAAACAGATGTAGTGAATCACTCCCTAATCCTGTTGGTGCTGATTCCATCGGGTATGAACGCAAGCTCATAAATTTTAACCCGAATCAACACTTACGTGGACATTCTAGACAGTCTACTTCTGTACTCACGGAAGCCTGGAATAAGAGTATTCTCTTGCCTACAACTTAACAGCCTTCTCTAGATGCTGAATGCAGAGCAAAAACCTTGTGATCCGGGCGGATTCCGCCAGTCGCCAATACTCACTACGCAACGGAAATGCAAGGTTAGTCGGAGGGGCTGGAAAAAGCTCAGCATACGCACTACCTTAGTGTCTTGAGTCCAGAGAACTTTCCAGTACATTCTGGAAGCTTCTTCACACGACCTACCCCGCGGCTGTCGACAGACTGGCTTTTTAAAACGGCTGGAAAGTATGTTGCCGCCTTTCTGTCTCGTTGCCGCATGTCAACTTTCAAGAAGGCCTACGAATTTCCTTCGTCGTGGGCGAGGAAGAATACAAGGAATGAATCACCTCAGACGCGATCCCAGAACACGACGCCACTACTGTTGTCATGCACGTAGCTACGCAAGGAAGTGGGATATGGAAGGGAATGAGGTCGCTAATCTCAGTAGTCGCATGAGCATATAAAATAATATATGTTCTCCCTTACAGATCCATCCCCAGGCGTCAACACGTGTGAGAACAATGTGGGTTGTATGGATATTAAATATAAATGCGCAGCATCTCAAAATTGGAATTGTGAAATATACGTGCAATTAATATCCACATTATGAAGTATACATGCAAATAACATCCACATTATGAAAGGTACACGTAAGTAACACCCACCATGAACTGGAATATATAATATTTTTGTTTAATACATATTGAGTTATATTTTGGATATTATATACTGAGGTTATAAATAAGACATTATGGTTATCCATGATTAATTCATGTTGCAAATTTTTGTAAATGCTGGCCTAAATACGCTCTATTTTCTGCTGTACAGCTTATTCCTCTTCTGTTTTCTGCCATGTCATACAAATAAACGCCGGCTGGAGTGGCCGTGCGGTTCTAGGCGCTGCAGTCTGGAGCCGAGCGACCGCTACGGTCGCAGGTTCGAATCCTGTCCCGGGCATGGATGTGTGTGATGTCCTTAGGTTAGTTAGGTTTATTAGTTCTAAGTTCTAGGCCACTGATGAGCTCAGAAGTTAAGTCGCATAGTGCTCAGAGCCATTTGAACCATTTGAACAGAATAAACAAGTTTCCACTTAATATGAGTAGCTATGAAAAAATGTGAATAGCACCATAAACAGCCAGCAGTAGCGAATATGACACAAATGTAGTATACAGACTCACTCAAAAGTTCGAAACACAAATACGAAACGAACACGACCCTTCCAACACTTCCAGAACGAAGAAAAACTAAAAAGCCACAAACACACAAATACAACACAAATAGGAATTTCCGAAGTTTGATGTCCAGCCTCTGTAAACAGGGGTGCTACTGTGTGCTATGCTTTTGTGGTGTAACAACATCTGTGAGCGATAACACAGCAAATCCCGTCGAAACCGGTTGCCTTAAATCAAGAATGTTTTTAGCAAGTAAAAGAAATCGTTCCTTTGGTCTTCTCAAAACGAGAATATTCTATGCGGATGTATAAATTATTAGAATCAAGAACCACAACAAATTCTTTACAATAATGCAGGAACAAAATCACATCCAGAAACATTCTCGATCTAACATAACACTGGCATTTGTAGAGCGTAAGTAAATTTACTTGGAGTTGTGTAGTTTCTGTGAACTTTGGCTAATCTTTATTGTGGATGTATAACCTCTTAAAACATATTTTTTTCTGTAAACCTGATGCTGGATTTTTTGAGTTGCGACCTCGCACCTTCTTCAGTCACCATACTAATCAACGACCCACTGCACGCAGGGCAGTTCCGAAGCAGTACATTGTCGAATGCTAAATAAACAATGATTATAAAAATCCCGGCGGCTTGTTGACCTTCACCGCCTATGCAGACTGGGACTTGATTATTTCATTCTAGCCAGCTCAGATCTGAGGGCTGGTGTCAGACAACGAGAGGGTCCAGCACAACGTTCAAAGAGTTAAGAAATAGCAACTGTAAAAACACTGGTTTCATGTTGTTGTTGTGGTCTTCAGTCCTGAGACTGGTTTGATGCAGCTCTTCATGCTACTCTATCCTGTGCAAGCTTCTTCATCTCCCAGTATCTACTGCAACATACATCCTTCTGAATCTGCTTCGTGTATTCATCTCTTGGTCTCCCTCTACGATTTTTACCCTCCACGCTGCCCTCCAATACTAAATTGGTGATCCCTTGATGCCTCAAGATATGTCCTACCAATCGATCCCTTCTTCTAGTCAAGTTGTGCCACAAACTTCTCCTCAATCCTATTCAATACCTCCTCATTAGTTACGCGATCTGCCCATCTACCCATCTAATCTTCAGCATTTTTCTGTAACTGGTTTCATATGACACTACTTTCTGAGGTAACTTTGCGAGGTGTTAAAAAAATACATGTATGAAATAGAAACAATAGAATACAGCAGCTCAGCCGTCCTGAAGGTTCGTCCATCTTGTTACGGCGTGTACAAAATCAGTAACACATTCTTTAATGTAGTCAGTTTCATGAAAACATTCATAGTATGCATCTCTGAGACATCTTTTTACGTGCCCTGAATGTAGCAATTTCTGAAACGGCTTTTTTTACTAACTTTAATAAGACGCCATAAAAAAAATCACTCTTAACACTCACACACCCGCTCACAAACAGAACGTTCTAGTGAGTTTCAGCGTGTGAAAAATAAGGTAGCCTCTTGATACATATCCGGGAAATAAGAAGACAGCGCCGGTCGTGCTCACGACTTGTCGATGTCGACCTGCAGGGATGTTATCACCAGAGGCAATCATACCGCCTGCCAGCCCTCGGGAGGGAGGCATCACTTTCAGACCACTGCCTCCTGGAGGTCCTTTCGTGTAGGACGCTCTTGTGAGCGGCCTGCTGTATTTCATCTACCTGTCCTCGCAGTCGAGACAGAATTTCCGCACCAGCTCCCACGTAGCTGCCACTTTTGTTTGGTTCACGTGAGCAACTGCTGCTGTGGCATTAAATTTTGCCCAGTTGCGTAACACATTTATTGGTTGGTGGTGAATGTTAATCGCTCAACCAATTTCTCTTTTAGTTCTGTTTGTCACATAAGGAAATTACATCGAAGGAATATTTCTTTAGGAGGCAAATTTATCTCTCTGTTTTTTGTAGGTGTTTGTCTGCATATTTATAAAAATCCGTGTATTTGAATATGTACGTACGTTCCACACCTCCCATGCAACTCGATTGATTTCAACCAAACTCGCTGTCTGTAAGAACAGACTGAGGGGGTAAGAAACATTTGCCTCCAGTGGGAGCTGCGAAAGGCAGCATGGGTGAGAGAAAAAGGGTGACTTAGAGGCATAATTCACGAAAGACTGGAGCCATTTCAAACAAACATAACTGGCTCCCCTTATAACACCCGTGTACCGCAAGTCTCTAGCGGAACGGAAGGTTCAAAATGATTGGAAAAGAGCACAGGTAGTCCCAGTCTTCAAGAAAGGTCGTCGAGCAGATGCGCGAAACTATAGACGTATATCTCTGACATCGATCTGTTATAGAATTTTAGAACATGTCTTTTGCTCGCGTATCATGTCATTTCTGGAAACCCAGAAACTACTCTGCTGGAATCAACATGGATTCCGAAAACAGCGATCGTGTGAGACCCAACTCGTTTTATTTGTTCATGAGACCCAGAAAATATTAGATACCGGCTCCCAGGTAGATGCCATTTTCCTTGACTTCCGGAAAGCGTTAGATACAGTTCCGCACTGTCGCCTGATAAACAAAGTAAGAGCCTACGGAATATCAGACCAGCTGTGTGGCTGGATTGAAGAGTTTTTACCAAACAGAACACAGCATGTTGTTATCAATGGAGAGACGTCTACAGACGTCAAAGTAACCTCTGGAGTGAGACAGGGGAATGTTATGGGACCCTTGCTTTTCACAATATATATAATTGACTATTAGATAGTGTCGGAAGTTCCATGCGGCTTTTCGCGGATGATGCTGTAGTATACAGACAAGTTGCAGCATTAGAAAATTTCACTAAAATGCAGGAAGATCTGCAGCGGATAGGCACTTGGTGCAGGGAGTGGCAACTGACCCTTAACATAGACAAATGTAATGTACTGCGAATACATAGAAAGAAGATACCTTTATTGTATGATTATATGATAGCGGAACAAACACTGGTAGCAGTTACTTCTGTAAAATATCTGGGAGGTTGCGTGCGGAACGATTTGAAGTGGAATGATCATATAAAATTAATTGTTGGTAAGGCGGGTGCCAGGTTGAGATTCATTGGGAGAGTCCTTAGAAAATGTAGTCCATCAACAAAGGAGGTGGCTTACATAACACTCGTTCGACCTATACTTGAGTATTGCTCATCAGTGTGGGATCCGTACCAGATCGAGTTGACTGAGGAGATAGAGAATATCCAAAGAAGAGCGCCGCGTTTCGTTACAGGGTTATTTGGTAAGCGTGATAGCGTTACGGAGACGTTTAGCAAACTCAAATGGCAGACTCTGCAAGAGAGGCGCTCTGCATCGCGGTGTAGCTTGCTCGCCAGGTTTCGAGAGGGTGCGTTTCTGGATGCGGTATAGAATATATTGCTTCCCCCTACTTTTACCTCCCGAGGAGATCACGAATGTAAAATTAGAGAGATTCGAGCGCGCACGGAGGCTTTCCGGCAGTCGTTCTTCCCGCGAACCATACGCGACTGAAACAGGAAAGCGAGGTAATGACAGTGGAACGTTAAGTGCCCTCCGCCACACACCGTTGGGTGCCTTGCGGAGTAAAAATGTAGATGAAGATTATTTTAAATGTTTGTATAAAAATACGTTTTGGGTAAAATACACCAATAACTTACTAGATAAGAGTGGTGGTGAGAAACACAGAAGTAAAACCATTCTACAACGACCGAATTCTTAGTTGTAGGAGTTAGTAGACTCATCGGTACAGGCCCGACTTTTTAGCTCTGATCGACGCGTTGAACCACACAAACAAGATACTGGCAGCGTTTCATACTTTTAACGTATTCTAAGGCAACTACATACAAGAAAAATTACCAGCAGATTGGGTTCGAATAGTTTGAAACATCACACCTTTCAACCGCATCCCCACTCCTTTAGGCAGTAGTTGTACACAAATAATGTGTCATAACGTCCAGACACATTAATGTGACCGTGGCCTGTGTCAGACCATTCATAGAGGGGAGGTGGCAGCACGATCAGTGGAAGGTATTTTAAGCGTGTCGCACGGAACCCGGATGAAAGTACTCTCGTTGCCTCAATGCGAAAACGGAGCGATCTATATGACGTCAAAAAGGACATGATCAATTCCTTTCGGGCCAAGTGTGGGAGCATTTCAGAAACTGTTTAGATTGTAAACTGTTGTCGTGCTGCCGCGTTTTGAAATATTCCTTGCCTGGGAGACGGTGCCATCCAAAGCGGTGTTCAGGTAACTGTGGTGGTATACGGGTGAATAGAAGTGTACTGTTCAGGAAATGACTGTCCCGATGAACCGAAGAGCGACCAACAAACAGTATGTCCTCAACGACCGTTCAGCAGCAGGCGCCTGGTTCATTCACACATTCTGACTGCTGTTCAGTGGCGACGAAGGCTCGAATTTGCACTCCAGTAAAGCAGCTGGATGTCCACTGAGTAGCGACATGTGGCCTTTTCAGATGAATAGCATTTTATGTCCCATCAGCCAGATGGCCGTTGGCGTATGTGGCGATAAACATCTGAAAGCAAACGTTCCAGGCTGCAGGAAGGAATGCTACGGTCTGGTGATGGTTTTCGTATCATTCCCTGGGTGATCTCGCCATTCCGGAATGCGCATTGAATGCACACAAGTATACGACTATCTATGTAGACCATTTCTATAGCTACATGAATTTAGTTTTTCCGCGGCAAGATGTCATCTACCAGCAGGAAAATAATGTGTGCCACACAACTTGCAGTGTACGTGCGTGTTTGAAAGAGCACCAGGATCCGTTTGCTTCACCCCCTTTGCCACAAAACTCCCGGATTGAAACCCAGTCGAAAATCTGTGTGACCGCCTTCTTCGGGCTGTTCGTGCCACGGTTCCTCAACCGAGAAATCTAGTGCAGGTCGCCATGTTACTGGAGTCAGCGTGGCTCCACAAACCTGTCGGTGCCTTCCAGAACCTCAATGACTCTCTTCCTGTACGTGTCTTAGCGGTCCATGCGACAAAAGGCGGTTATTCAGGCTTGGTATTCAGGCAATGGAATTGTACATTAGTGTATATATACCCTATGTAGCTGAAATGTTTCGAGGCATTCCTGAGTTTTGCTTTTGTATCGCCCTGCGGCCCCTATGATTGATGAGGCGAGGGAAGGTAAACAAATAACCACAACCATAGAACAGCATTCACTTTGCACGGTGCATTTTTAATAGATTTAAAAATTGTGGGATACGCTTAAGTATTGCAGAAATCCTCCATAGACGGATTCAGTTGTTGCTTTAGCATGAATGGCGGAAAGAAAGGGTTCCTTCGTAACCGTGTCTGTTATTTCCATGCACACTCTTCAGTAAAATAATGAAATCATGTATTCCCTACGAATAATCCTAACGAGTAAGGCCGAGATGAGTCGAACCGCAAAATCCCACGCATATTGAGCTATGTAAAAGGGATCTATGGTGGAATTTCGTGTGCGTATCTCCTGAAATACAAGAGACAACTCGTAAAGATGTGAACGAAATAACACATCGGTAATATTAGTGATCAGACAGTGAAGAGATGTTTTCAAATAATGAAACATTAAAAGTTCTCAGCTGTAGGAATCTGAGAAGAAGGTGGTTCTTTATATACTGCGACAGTACAACCACCTCAAAGAGACATATCTATGACATTTCGGAACGATGTTTAAATGAAGTGAATTTAATTTTTCTTTTTGTGGATGCGTTACAGCTATTATGAGTGGATGAAAGATTGGAGCTTCTTACATTCAGAAGCATCGTAAGATGTTTAGTTCCAAATATCATACTAGTAAATTGATAGTCTTCAGCGAGCCCGTTCTTTCGTAGTACCCAGCAACTTCAATCTATTAGATGTACACAGATAATCGTAGTGGATAACGCATTGGTAATCAGACCGAGGACTACAGTCTTCCTTGCTGTCCACTGAATGCATTTACGAAACACAAGTCATTGTATATCTTCTTTGGGCCAATGTAGAACAGAGAAGACCCTATCTAAACTGCTATGAGATTTACTACAGCAGGCACACAGATACATGGCGCAAAACGTGGGAAAGAGTTAACATAGCCTTTTCATATACAGGATGTAAATTTTAAGTTGGCAAACCAGAATAACTCGAAAAATAAGCTTGACAAGATTAAATGTGTAGAATCCAAAGTTGATTATTCTCGAGGGGGACATTTGCTGGTGCTATAACTAGCCCATCATCTCCCAGCCTCCTGGGTGGTGGGGCGGGAGGCAACTTTAAAATTTCAAATGGGGACCACTATTTTTTATTGAAAAAAAAAGATTCTACATAAAAAAACTACGTACATTTTGTCTTAAACATTTGTTTGCTTCTTGGTAGTTGGAGCTGTAATTCAAGAAAATTCATGTTCTCATTTTTGCATGGAACATGGTTACAGATAAATAAAAAATAAGTTCACTCGTTAGTTAGTTACCTAGTCAGATGATTTGTTTAATAATTAAAAGTTGTGTGGCCTCGTAACCACGAAACAAAGAAAACTTATCCGAATCTGCGGAAAAATTTAATATTTGGGTCAACATTTGTAAAACTCTAATTCCTCTCTCTCAAACCCCACACTATGGGGAGAGAGGAAGAGCTTTAGTTTTAGCGAATCCAAATTTACGAAGTCAATAAGTATTTTTTATTTATGCGTATCCATTTACCACGCAAAAATGAGAACATGGATTTTCTTGAATTACAGCGCCAACTACCAAGAATCAGAGCAAATGTTTAAGACAACATTTTTTTTATGTAGAATCTGATTCTGCAATAAGAAATGAGGGTTCTCATTTGATATTTTTAAGCTGTCTCCTGCCCCACCCCCCGAGGGCGGGGATGGCGGGAAAAATTTGGCGCCAGCGGATGTCTTCCTTGAAATCAATCTACTTAGGATTCTACACATTTTTTTCGTGTGAAGCTTATTTTTAGAGTTACTCTGGTTTAACAACTCAAAATTTACACCTTGTATACGGAAATTAAAGCAGTGCACAATAGGTTTCTCATGGAAGTATCGTGGTCAACGGATGAAGGTCAAAGCAGGCAGAAATGCGATGGGTGAGTTGTATAAACTATTCACTTTCTTGCCTGATACTATAGAAAATCAGAACTCCGCATCCCAGAATGCATTAAGGTGGAACTGCACCTGGCCTCAATTCACTCATTCCGTTGGACTGTAAGAATTAGTCATATATTTCAGCAAGACATGTCTGAAGGTGGTCGAAGGGAACGAGGTGTTGGCAATGGAATGATGAAACGTCCACTTCAATAGAACACAAGCTTGTTGTGTTAATTACCTATCACTTACAAATATCACTAACAACTTACAAGAAGAACTCTTGTTTCTTACGTTTCGATATTATCCGACTGGATAACCTCTCACATTCGTTCCTATGGAGGTCTAGGGCAAGATGAGATAATTTTCATTCGAAATTGAGTCAATAGAGTGAGAAAGCTAGAGGAAATTTTCAAAATTGTAAGTCTTTCTCTTCATCTTCTGAGAACATTTTAATCACCATTTGTACATATGGACACATATTTTGTAGAGGATACTCTTGCTTGCCTTACTTTTGGCACTAAATTGTACAAAGTCTCCAATTTCAGTGTATCTTGCTGCCCATCTGAGCATGATGAAATTTTATTGACTTGGTAATGGATTACTGACTAAGGCGTAACCATTTTGAAGCAAACTGATACAGGACGAATTTATGTTTACTACAAAACAAAGATGTTAAATAACCTCTCAGCACGTGTTAGAGTCGCTCGGTATAGCTGGAACATTTTTTGGACATCAACAATGGGCTTTGCGATGCGGTTTCACGTGACAGCATGTATGTTCAAAATCTCCCTCAGACTCCAATTTATAGACAACGATAGGAAACGAGCACTCTCCCATCGTTGTAAATACAATGATGAGCCAAAGCATTACGACCTCTATCCACCGAGGGACTGAATGATGTGTGGTGACGTTAACGACACGTGATGCGATAAAGAAAGTTTTTAAGTGGAGCAGAGACGAATGCGGAATCATTCTGCCGACTAAATAAGTCACAGATGGGAAAACCTTCTTACGCAAGCCACTTTGTCAAAGGACAGAACGTTACGGCCCACCTGGGAACGTGCACCTCACAAAAGGTGAATCTGGTGGCCCGTTAGTGCACTATTGCCATAAGAGTCCGTGGGAAGCAGTTGAAGGAAACCACAAAAAAATAGTTCAAATGGCTCTGAGCACTGTGGGACTTAACATCTTAGGTCATCAGTCCCCTAGAACTTGGAACTACTTAAACCTAACTAACCTAAGGACATCACACACATCCATGCCCGAGGCAGGATTCGAACCTGCGACCGTAGCAGTCCCGCGGTTCCGGACTGCAGCGCTAGAACCGCACGACCACCGCGGCCGGCGAAGGAAACCACAAGTAGACCACAAGCGGTTAGACGTCAATTACACTTCACAGAACTTGGATGTCGGGGTCGTGACCTCCTTACAAAGAAGGGTAGGCCGCGACCTGTGCCGCATCCGAGTACAGAGTTCGTGCTTGTGGAAGTAGAAATTTCTGGGAACAAACCGTCTAGCTGATAATGTCGAAATGAGGCTCCGCAGCAGACATCTGCGTGATCTCACGTTCAGCCAACAGTCTCGTCAGTTACGGTTACATCACATACGCGAATGTCAACATTCGATCTGGGATCAATACAAACTTGTGCCATAGTCAGATGAATCACGTTTTCTGTTACATCAGTACTAAGACAGTGTCTGAATTGGTCTTCACCTACGACAATGGCAGCACGAAACATGCTCAGCTGCTCATCCGACTGGGGGCAAAGTGGATGGAGGGCAGTTTTATACATGAAAGACATCCGCCAGGGCTTCATTAGACCTGTATTAGTAACCCAATGCCACATGACAACTGTAGACCACGTGAGCAACTGGACCTCGTGCATCCCATTTATGCTCGATGTCTTCTCCGACGGTTATAGCATCTTAAAGAAGGACAATTGTCCGTGTGACGATGCCAGAGTCGTGCTACAGCGGTTTCAATAGCATGATGGAGAAATTTCGTTGACGTCCTGGCCATCGAATTCGCCTGATGCGAACTACATTGAACACACATGGGTCGCCATCGGCCGCCAACTCTTTACCCAAAAACCACCGGCCCCGAATTTAGGAGAACTGTAGACAATGGGGAGACGTCTAATGCCGCATAACTTCATAAACTACCAAGGATTTGTTGAATCCACGCCACGTAGAATCGCTACTGTATATTGTATTCCATATGTGGACACACAGATGATCGTAAAGTATTGGCTCATCTGAAAAAATTAAACAGTGAAATGTTGATTCCTCACCGTGTCGATACGACCACCCCTACCGCTTCGGCCTCCCCCCCCCCCCCCCCCACCCCTCCCCCAAACCCAATGCTGTTGTTGCGATACATGGACAGCGATTATCGCCAGGTCCTGATGTGATTCCAATTCGGTTTTACAGAGAGTACTCTACTGCATAGGCTCCTTGCTTAGCTTCCATTTATCACGAATCTTTTGTTCAACGTAATGTCCCGATCGACTGGAAAAAAGCGCAGGTGACGACTGTATATAAGACGGGTAGAAGGACAGATCCTCAAAATTACAGACCAATATCCCGAACATCGGTTTGTTGCAGGATTCTCGAACATATTCTCAGTTCGAATATAATGAATTTCCTTGAGACAGAGAAGTTGCTGTCCATGCATCAGCATGGCTTTAGAAAGCATCGCTCCTGCAAAACACAACTCGCCCTTTTTTCACATGATATATTGCTAACCATGGATGAAGGGTATCAGACGGATGCCATATTCCTAAATAAGATACGAGCATATGGGAGTGGTCCCCAAATATGTGAGAGGCTCGAAGACTTCTTAAGTAATAGAACCCAGTACGTTGTCCTCGATGGTGAGTGTTCATCGGAGGTGATTTTATCACCTGGAATGCCCCAGGAAAGTGTGGTAGGTCCAATGTTGTTTTCTATCTACATAAATGATCTTTAGGATAGGGTGGATAGTAATGTGCGGCTGTTTGCTTATGATGCTGTGTTGTACGGGATGGTGTTGTCGTTGAGTGACTGTAGGAGGATACAAGATGACTTGGACAGGATTTGTGATTGGTGAAAAGAATGGCAGCTAACTCTAAATATAGATAAATGTAAATTAATGCAAATGAATGGGAAAAATAATCCTGTAATGTTTGAATACCCCATTAGTAGTTGGTTCAAATGGCTCTGAGCACTATGGGACTTAACATCTGAGGTTATCAGTCCCCTAGAACGTAGAACTACTTAGACCTAACTAACCTAAGGACATCACACACATCCATGCCCGATGCAGGATTCGAACCTGCGACCGTAGCGGTCACGCGGTTCCCGACTGATGTGCCTAGAACAGCACGGCCACACCGGCCGGCCATAAGTAGTGCAGCGCTTCACACAGTCACGTCGATTAAATATTTGGGCGTAACATTGTAGAGCGATATGAAGTGGGACATGCATGTAATGGCAGTTGTGGGGAAGGCGGATAGTCGTCTTCGGTTCATTGGTAGAATTTTGGGAAGATGTTGTTCATCTGTAAAGGAGACCGCTTATAAAACACTAATACGACATATTCTCGAGTACTGCTTGAGTGTTTGGGATCCCTATCAGGTCGGATTGAGGGAGGACATAGAAGCAATTCAGAGGCGGGCTGCTGGATTTGTTACTGGTAGGTTTGATCATCACACGAAAGTTACGGAAATGCTTTAGGAACTCGGCTGGGAGTCTCTGGAGGAAAGGAGGCGTTCTTTACGTGAATCGCTACTGAGGAAATTTAGAGAACCAGCATTTGAGGCTGACTGCTATACAATTTTACTGCCGCCATCTTATATTTCGCGGAAAGACCACAAAGATAAGAGAGATTAGGGCTCGTACAGAGGCATAAAGGCAGTCATTTTTCCCTCGTTCTGTTTGGGAGTATGTATGTAGATTTAGATGTATAAATAAGATCCTTACGTCTAAAAGTGGAAGGTTTTAAAGTCTTTTTCACTGTTGTAAAAGTATTTTCACAGAATCAAAGGTAAATGTGTTAACAAACCGAATAAATCATTATTACATTAGGACTCTGCAACGAACCACTGGGGACCAGCGTACCATTAAACAAAAATACTAACGGACAGTTTTCAGAAAACTTCATAAAATTTGTCGGGAGGATTCTGCTTCCCCCTGTATGTATCCACGTTATTACTGACTGACTCTCCGAACATCGAAATGAATTCGTCTTTCTTAATTTTTGCTATAAACTCCATAAGCCACCTATCTTTAACCTATTCCATCTCTGTTCTCTTTACATTCGTCTTTCTCCTCTGACACCCGTCAGTAGTTGTGCTTTGGATATTGTTTCCGTTTATTATTACAGTGATATTTTGGTACACATCACTGGAAACTCATTATACGTTTGTTACTCTCTGGCTACTCTGTGGGTCATCAGTCCCCATTAATAGTTTGATGTTCGGGCAGTATTATACTTTGTTAGCATAACTCATAAATTGTATATACCGAGGAATAGCATCTGCGTATTGTGGTGAGTTACAGGGCCATCTCCTATGAATCCTACTTTCACCAGTGGATACTACACATTACTCGTCACGAGTAAAACGGCACCTATCTCAACAGGTATTTGTTTCTGGACATACCACTTACAGGAAATTTCCTTCTAGTCTTGGCCAGAAGCACATCCCGACCTCCTGTAGGAATATATGACCCCTCTTCTCAGACACCCTGTTCGCTAACGTGCAACGCGTAAGGCAAAATACAAACTACATTTTGACAGCTACACACCAAAATATGAAAAGTATTAATATAATATTATTTACTATTTTTGAACGATTCTGATGTAGACAGAGTCCTATTCCTAGCTATTTAACTCCTCGTGAATTAACTTTGAAGCCTGTCGACTAAGTTTACCCATGCTGTTGATGAAATACTGCCCCTATAAGGAGATTCTGCTGTCCTTGCTGCAAACGTTCCAGGCCCATATACTTATCTCCGCTCAGTATTTCCCAGATCCTACTTCCTGTCGTAATAATCGCGAATATGACTAACGTTTTCTCACATTTGAGTATTAAGAAACGTCTTAGCAACGACATCCGTTCTGAACGAGCAGTTTGGAATACTCCACATATGGTTTAACAGTCAGTGAACGCCAGTTGAATTTCAATGTAGGGATTAATCGTTCTCGCTATATTCGGGAGAGATTTTCATCGAGGACAATTAATTGCAGTCAGTTTGAGCTGAGAGCTAATTTCACGATTCATTTGACGTTCTGGTCTCATTTATGAAACGTATTGTGAATCAGAAATTAAACCAATAATGCAGAATTTTTACCTTTTATCACCACTGATGACTGTTTTGGTTTTATGTAAATGAAACTTCCCACTGCATAATATTACCAGAACTCGTTGCTTTATGCGAAACAATGAAAATCATTTCAAAGTTCTGTGCGACAGGATGAAGCACGTTGGATTTATACATTTAATATGATTTTTATAGGTAAATAACTTTTTCTTGTAGTTGCCCATGTTGAGTGTCAAGAAAGGGAAGTACATCACTATAAGTGTAAACCTTTACTGGTTATCAACACGATATTTTTTCCGTAGTTGCTAGTATAGCATTTTACGCTTATAGTCTTCTGTGTTGGTAATATGATACCCACAATATACTTGCTTGTTGTGTAGATAGACGTCAACTCGTTTGTGGGGAATTCGAATCACGTAGCACCTACAGCGTGAACAGATGTACCAAAAGTAACTAAAATTCAGGAAATGTGAGCCAGAACATCATGTAATTATAGGATTACAGATCAAAAAGGAGTACTAGTTAGATAATGAGTTCGTAAAAGTTGGTTAGCAGGTTCCCAAAATTAAAGATGTAGATTGCCAGACGTGGGAGGGTTACAGAGAACGAGAATTTTTACCAAGAAACAACTTTCTGAAATGTAAATATTATATCCTGTGGCTAGCGATTTTGGCATATTTTCATGATGACGTTACTCTCGTAGGTCACCTATGACATTTTTCGGTATTCGTGCTTTAGTGTGGGTGGAAATGATGATAGCACCTAGGAAATGTGAAGCCAGTTTCCCTTATTACCTACTCCTCTCAAATCTAACTTACACTTCGAGGGTGATGTCGAAAATCACTCACTCATACCCATCGCCATTCTCTCTTAACAGCCTTATAAATATTCCAGCAACCTAGTATTTCGTAAACAGCAACTATCTTATAACCGAAAGCTCGAGGAAAGTTCCACGCTAAGTTGGCTTCTAGAGATACCACTCCGTTTAAAACGACGCTTAATTTCCCATTAAATCGTGATTTCAGTCGGGTTATTTGATAGTATATACCGTAAGCTCATGTCATGTTTACTTGGAAACTGCTCGGAACTGCAGCAAAAGTTGTCTGAATTTGCGTTGATGTCTCGTATCTATAGCCAGAGCATTTCATGAACTAATTTTACATACTATCATTTTCCACGTAAATTACAGGGTGACAATTATTGAACTATATGAGAAAAATGTAAATTAGTTGCAAACTACGGCGTGTACACACATTATTCAACATTTAAACGTCACCACAGATATTAGGATTTAAGTCCAATAGCGAAATTCGGCATGACCCGCTGAAGTGTCGGAACATCAATGCTGTCGATGACGTCCTGATTGGTTGTTTTCATCTCAGCAACGATTTTGAGATTATTGCTGTACACCTTACCTTTAAAATAGCCCCACTAAAGGGAGTCGCACGTGTTCAGATGAGAAGAAAATTGTTGCCAATCGAGGCCCATGGCAGTGGCCTCTGTGTATCCCAGAACAAGAATGCGATCTCCAAAGTGCTCCTCCAGGACATCAGACACTCTCCTGTTTCGATGGGGTCGAGCTCTGTCTTGTATGAGCCACGTCTTGTCTAAATCAGGTTCACATTGGGCAATGGGGATAAAATCATCTTCCAAGCCCTTCAGATAAGGTTCGGTAGTCACCATGCCATCAACAAACAGTACACCGATTATTCCGTGACTGGACGATGCGTACCCGTTGAGGATGAAGAGACTTCTCGATCGTGAAATGCGGGTTCTCAGTCCTCCAAATGCGGCAAATTTGCTTGTTGACGAACCCATCCAAATCAAAGTGGGCTTCATCGCTAAACCAAACCTTGCAGGCAAGCCATGCAGTTTGAATGTCCTAACGCAATAGTTCAATATTAGTCTCCCTGTAGGTTGACTGTTTATAAAAGATTCTTCGGTCTCCAGAAAGCTCCTATATTATTCAAACACAAAACAGTATCCGTAATACTACAACATGTTGATGATAGTGACGTGATCTGCAGTATAGATAGTAAACGGATCCAGTGCGAGTGTATCGTTTGAGTTGTATATGTCACAAATCGTGGCGCTGCTGTTACGTCAGCGCCATCAGGCATCCTTCGTTCCCGCTATACTTTCACGACGAGTTTGAATTGTGGCACTTCGGTCGCTTTATCCTCGTCGACCAGTTCTCTGTTACTCAAACATGTACGAGTGTAAGGCTAATCGTGGGTTATTGTTAGTACAGAAGATGAGTACACGATCCTGTTGCCGTAAAGTTGTACTGACAAGTGGAATGTCCGATTGTCGGAGTCGTATTGCCTTTGAAGAAGGTAAGATTTGTCACAATGTGTTGAGCATGAGTGGAAAACTACTGACACAAAGCACGCAACTTCAGGTCTGTTCCATTTGACGGGGAGTGATACCTGAAATAACTTTCAAGCCACAGTCCATACTTCAGACGAAAAAAGGACAAACTTCGTGCAGTGCAAACAAAACGGTTGTATTCTTGTTTATTCCTCCTCCACCATGAGAAATCGTCTGTACTGTATGAAATGAAAACTAGGCACATAGCAACGTTAGTATTATATCCGAGGGACAAAATAGGCGCTATGTGTGTTTCCAGTAAGTCATGGCAACCATCGTCTCAGGGATAAGAGCGAGTTGCGCTGCTTATTATTCGTTTCTGTAACTTATTTTAGTAATTACTCACCATTTAGAGGTTTTACTTCATCCTCGTGTCATGTTTTCTGGTACTTTAGTTACAGACTCGGTAATGCTTAGGAAGTGCACATATTTTAACGTAATTGTTAGTTGTTCTCTGAATAGGTACTAAATATTAAAATCATTTTTACAGTCCATTAATATAGGTTGATTCTTAGAAAGAAGAAGACAGCAATCAGCCACTATTAATACTGCTATTTATTTAAACAGCGCCATAACCGGTTTCGAAGTGACAAATTCATCATCAGACGGCTGTTTACAAGATTTGCAAGATACACCTTACATAATCGTCAGTTTTAGATTTTTATCCTTAGACTGTGGCGAAATATTCTTGGTGTGTTGGTGCCCTACAGAATAAAAGGCGATAATGATGTACCTGTAAGCTAAGTGCATGGTACTGCTGCATTTAGTGACGATATCAAACTTCAATACGTACACCCGCTTGCTGTGAGCGTCCTTTCAGAACCACAAGAAAGGAGCGATGAGAAGTTACTAGTTACAGAGGAACTGCCTCCTGGATGTGAAACCCTGCTGCGAAGGTTGGATATCTCAGCAGGTTGCCCCATCCCCTTTAATATTTTAGCCCGCAATTCCAGAGCAGAGCCGGGGTCTGAATCGATTCGTCGACGTGAACAGAGCAATCTCAAAGATTAGCTGCCTGAGACCGCATCCGGCGCTCCACTGCCGACCAGCAGGTGGCAGGGAAATGAGAGCGACGCTTTATCGGGCAGGCAGGCAGCCAGCCAGCCGGCGCTTTCAAGAGCAAGTGAGCGCTTAGGGCCCAGCAATGTAAGGTGTGCTCCAAGGGAACTCCCTGTCGATCTACCCACTGGTTGTCCGACTTCTGTCGTATTTTCCCCGCATTCTTCAATAGTATGCTTGGTTGATGTTAAAGGAGAAGTAGGGAGACAAAAAACGAATATGTTAAGTAATTAACCGAATTGTAACAATAACGAAAAATTTAGTGCACATACTTGTAATCTAAAGCTCCTAGGATCGTTGCTGTGTAAGCGTGTCGTGCCGGGGCTCGGCGACAGAAAGTGGTACCTGCCTGCCACACTTAAGTGGCCAACACACAAATGATATGCTGACTCGTGCAAGCCTTATATAACCCCAACCCAACAAACTGCTAATCACAAAAATGGAAAGTTCTCTGTAATTTCAAAACTGTTAAACATTTACATCTACTTGAAAATGTGTGGTTCACAATTAAGTGCTTGAGGAGGGTTCATCGAACCACCTTTAACCTGATTCTGTGTCACTCCACTATCGAAGAGCAAGCTGGAAAAGCGAGCACTTAAATCTTTCCTTGCGATCTCTTATTTATCTTATTTTATTATGACCACCATTTCTCCCTATGTAGGTGGATGCCAACAAACTATTTCCACACTCTGAGGAAAAAGTTGCTGATTGAAATTCCGTGACCCTGGTTTCAATGACTGCCACCTCAGTTCATGTATCATATCCGTGGCACCCTGTCCCCTTTTTCTCGACAATGGAAAACGAGCTGCCCTTCTTTGAACATTTTAGCTGGCTTCCGTCAGTCGTACCTCATGTGGATCCCAAACCGCACAGCAACACTCAAGAAGAGGCTGGACAAGCAAAGCGTAAGTAGTCTATTTACTAGATATGTTACATTTGGTATGTGATCTGCCAGTAAATCCCAGACTTTGGTTCGCCTTCCCCACAACATTGTCTACATGATCGTTCCAATTTAAGCTATTCGTAATAAATTCTCATCACGTATTTGGCATGGAAATTAACCAAACTTTCTACTACACATATATTCTTCCGTATAGATGAGCCTGCACAATAACGGAAAGCCGTCACATTAAGAACACAATGCCGTTGTACAGAATAAATCTGTCATATACTTCTAACTGAAGAGAGGATTGTTATGGAGATGCGATTGGCTTTCCAAACTCTGTGCTGCTCACAGCCATAAGGTAAAGCCCTGTCTAAGGTCCAAACAATTAAAGGCATTGAAAAGTAACACAAACTGAGGAGATTACCTCGCCTATTGTGAACTGCTTAGTGAAAAAGCCCCACTAGCGCTAAAAAGGCGACACTTACTCATTGCCGGCCGGCGTAGCCGAGCGGTTCTAGGCGCTTCAGCCTGGAGCCGCGCCACCGCTACGGTCGCAGGTTGGAATTCTGCCTCTAGCATGGATGTGTGTGATGTCCTTAGGTTAGTTAGGTTTAAGTAGTTCTAAGTTCTAGGGGACTGGTGACCTTTGATTTAAAGTCCCATAGTGCTCAGAGCCATGTGAACCATTTGAACACTTACTCATCAACATACTGTGCCAGGCAGCAACCATGTCCCTCCCTCTCTCGATGTGACCTCTCAGCCACGTGAATCTACGACTGACTAACGATTCCCAATCGTTCAGGATGGATGGCTCACTAACAGAAATGGACTGATGCTTTTGAACGGTGACACACGATGTGTGAGGGCTGTTAGTAAGTTAAGATTCGATACTGTCTCGTGCGCAGAGATATGGCGACGAGATAAAACAGAATTTCAAACATAGCTTAGCTCAAGGGGGGGGGGGGGAGGGGGGGCAGTGCTCTAGAATGAGGGCGTTAAGAAACTCGTTCCTCGATGTGACAACCGCTTTAATGTAAAAAGCATTATGAAGTAAAACAGCTGACAGTTGTACTAACTTTAAAATCTACACAGTAATAAGAAGTATTTTGGTCTTTGTATATACCAGGTAGTTACAACTAAACTCTCGCTATTTAACATGTTACATTACGGAAACTAACTACCGTACCAGTACCAAACTTGGTAGCATTAATGTCCAGAGTATGGGGTGCATAATTTCCATGCGTTACAGCGCCTCCGCTCAGTTCCAACTATGGCCATCAGGTGCTGTGATCAGTCATCGTGATTCATAAACTCACACATCTGACCAGTGGCAGCGCATTTGTTGATGTGTCAACATGAGCTTGAGCAAAAGCAGCAGAGTATTATTAGTGAAGATCTGTTATCAAAACAACAGAAATGCTGCAGCAGCAATTCGAGAATATCGCCGGATGAAAGGATTACGGAAGGGTCCTCTTTCTCCATCTGCTGTGCGGGGCACTATGAAGCAATTCGAATCAACTGAAGAACTGGGAATCGCTCCGGGAAGAGACTCACGACCGGTTGCACCACAGGTGGTTGATGAAATCGCTTTTGCTATAGCAGACATCGCTGCGCGCAATTCCCGATCGTCAGGCAGTGCGCGTGCTGTGTCACGATAGTTGAACATCCAGTGGTCCAGTGACGGAAGGTAAATCGAAACATTCTCAAATGGTATACGTACATGATCCATCTCGTACAGCAGCTTGCACCATAGAACGCACAATAACGTGTTGACCTCGCTCTGCTCTTTATCGCAAGATTTGAAGTAGATGAGGGCTGACCCTGGACCATCATCCTATCGACAGACGAAGCTCATTTTTCTGTGACGGGTGAGCTCAACACACAGAACTGCCGAGTTCGGGGATCTTCACCTCCAGTCACTCTGCATGCAATTCCTTTGTATGGTGAAAGTGTCACCGTATGGTGTGCCTTCATGGCTGCGTTCATCATTGGCCCACAGTTTATGAATAGGTTGGCGCTGAATGACCAAAGACGTGGTGTGTGACTGGGTAGTGTCACCGCGATGTGCTTCGCCAGCATGTCGTACCCGTCCTACGGGGGAGAGACGCACTAAACTCAACAGTTTTCATGCACGATGGGGCCCCACCGTACATTCCGCCTGAAGGTCACCTACTTTTCCGAAACACGTTTGGAAACGATCGTTTCCAAGTGTTTGGCCGCGCTGTCACCTGATCTCATTCCCTGTGATTTCTGGTTGTGGGGCTACCTGAAGGACATTGTCTTCCAGGGGAACATTGACACTGTGCTGATCAGAAGTGCAACATGTCAAGAGAGGTAATCAGTACACCTACGCACATGCTTCTTTCTGCCGTGTGGAATGCAGTACTGAACTTTGAAACTCTTATGGACACTCATGTGCGTCA
Organism: Schistocerca americana; assembly: GCF_021461395.2. NCBI lineage: Eukaryota > Metazoa > Arthropoda > Insecta > Orthoptera > Acrididae > Schistocerca > Schistocerca americana. The sequence goes on along the minus strand of NC_060123.1, from coordinate 381,793,728 downwards.
TACTGAGCCCTTTTTGTGGCAGTAATGACACCAGTGTGTAATGGTATGATGTGCGGTAGCAGCACATTAAGTCCTTCAATTGAACTGATTCTGCATTATTTCTCTTCCCCATGTCCTTGGCATTAATGCTACCACGTTTAATCGTCGTACGGCCAACACTTTGCGTGTTATAACGCGTTAAATAGGGGAAGTTTTACTATAACCATCCGGTATTAACGGAACTTTTTTCCGAGTAATCCTCACATAAGCATCCAATAATGGGTAATATTAAAAAACCACCCTATGCAATAAAAATACATTACTCTTCTCCGTATTCCATTCTATCACTGAATAAGCCTATAACGGTTAAATTAAAAAAAAAAAATACTGTACCGCGGCTGGAACTGGATCGAGGTTCGGACATCCGACACTCATTACCAGAAATCACACAGTCATTATTACAGGCAGAGAGTTAGATGGGAATAGTAGTAAGCTGTTCTAACTTTACGATAAATATTTTAGGTACCAGAAGCAGTTTCCGTTGCAAAAAAAGTAGGAAAATCGCCCAGACAAATAAGCTACCACTCTCGTCGATACATTTGTTTAGTGCCCAACAACCATGAGGAGCACGTCTGCTCCCACTGCCCCAATAGAAAGAAATATGGGTTCCATTTCGAATGACACTGCACCTGTGTTAATGTCGTGCCACGATCGAGGGGACAATGTCTTACGTAACTCATCCAGGAGTGAAGTTATAAAATTACGAATGAAATTCGATTCTCGATATCAGGGGGCTCCGATCACTTACAGCGAGAAGTACTGAGCACCCGCTCTTGGTTTTCCAAAATAATGGAGGTAGCAAGAATCGATCGCGTTATTACACGGGAATGGGTTCTGATTTATCATCCAAGTCCATCTCTGGTTGCTGCTCCATGGTCTGAAAAGCACATTTACAGCCACAGCGCCTGAAATTTCATGAGATGACATTTCCGTCTGTTACCAGGGTATCTTACTCAATTAGCTGCGTGAAATCCTCAGAATAATTTGGTTCCTTTCCACTAGTGACTAATAGTACACGTCTTATGAGCACTATTCAAATGCTCAGAGAACTTATATAGTCCACTAAATTAAACCAAGATTTAGTGCCGAAATATTACGTGATATCTGCAACTGTACAACACCCTTATGAATAACTATATATTCTATGATGTCTAAACTGGAGGTTGTAGCTGACCAGCGACTATGTGTCTAATGAAATCATCAACCAGTTAGACGTTGTTACTTGGTTGAAGAGATGTGGTCTTTTTACACCTCCCTTTTCCTTTCTGTTTCCATTTGTCTGCTCAATTCTTCAGAAGCAACTAATCTATTAATGTCAACGGCCGACTATTAATTCGGATATGAAATTCATTGCAAACTTAGCAGATGCCAACGGAGTAGGCTAAAACGAATAAGTCTTCTGTTACACATTACATTCTCTGGAAAGACTGATTTGAATCAGTTGTACCTATCAGTGAGATAAATTCAAAAAGGATCAAACTAGTTGCTCTTTATCTCGTACCAGAGATAAGACACCTTCCGAAACAATACTAGATCAGTTCGTTGGAGCGTTATTGAGAAAGTTAAGGTTACAGTTTCAATCGCCAATGAACAGCCGTTAAACATTTCTTATTATTCATTTTCATAATTTGAAAATTCTTCCCGTACAATGAAGCATACCACGTGTCCATATGTAAACAAGAAGTGGACAAATCTTGAATCAACAAGGGGAAACCAGTAATACAAATAAAACAAATTTATTAGTCTCTGAAAAAGTAACAGTAACAACAAATTCGTCATATAATTATCATTCGTTGTACTATCAAACTTTACGTCTCTACACATATTTCATTGTTTTGTTGTTTCCTCCCACTGGCCACGAAATTGAAACCACAGTGAAAATCTGGTAAGACTCTGCAGAGATGTGTTGCTTTGTGTGTCTGGTATATCCGTCTATTGCGTAACGTCACACGTTTCAGTTTTGAGCGCATAGTGAGCACTTACAGCACCCTACAAAATAATGTCTCCTCCCAAGTGCGAAGTCCTGTTGATGGGTTGCTCCTGATTTTATGCAGCCCGTATAACCTAACTGATAACACTACAACCACCACTCAAGTATTTTTTAGCTACTTAATTTCTCGAGTTCGATTCCATTTCTTGTAAATATATGTGTTAATGAATCTTGACAGGAAGTAATGTTTGTTGCTGATGTCAAGTCACAGTAGTAAACACTCTATGTCTCGAGGTTTTTGTTTCATAAAGTACACAGAATATATTTCGTGCAACAGTGTTACCGATGGTGCGAGTCCGCGCAGTGGTAGAGGTGAAAGCGGAGAAGTTGCTGCGAAGCATCTGTGGTCTGTGACAGATTTATGGGTTGGCGCACAAATGCGGAAGTGTTTTACGGCAAAAATGTCGTTGTAGTATTAGGACACGCAAGTTATAGGTGGCCGAGCAAGTTTGTGGGCACAGTAGATGGCCACAAGAAAATTTTGGGAACAGTGAAGAACATTATATGGTCCAAACAGATTCAAGAGCTTGTTGCCAATAATGAATCTCATAGTAAGCGATACTTCATACCACACGCAATGCATTGCAAAGTAGGATCCAGTCACTGTTTTCTAGCTCTACAAGAGGCATGCTGGCGTCTTAGTAACTATTTGGAAAATGATAGTGTGTTTAGACAAAGAACAATCTTGTGAGAGATACTCTGGATCGTCACAATACGTGTCATTCCAAAATTTAAAGGAAAACTGAACTTCCATACTTATCATTGGTACGTACGTTTTACTGCCATCTGAATGCGACTATGAGTTCATTGTTTTGTATGCTCTGTGAACAGCGCTGTGCTTTCTATCCCACCAGCACATGTCCAGGGAATAATTATGGGCGAAATTGGTTTATTTTTAATTTTGTATAGCGCACGTCCTGCGTCCATTACTACTCTTCCTTAAAGTATGTAGTCCATTATGAATGTTATAAATGTAGTGCCTGACAGGTTTAAGATAGATTATATAATGGTAAGACAGAGATTTAGGAACCAGGTTTTAAATTGTAAGGCATTTCCAGGGGCAGATGTGGACTCTAACCACAATCGATTGGTTATGAACTGTAGATTAAAACTGAAGAAACTGCAAAAAGGTCGGAATTTAAGGAGACGGGACATGAATAAACTGAGAAAACCACAGGTTGTACATAATTTCAGGGAGAGCATAAGGGAACAACGGACAGGAATGGGGGAAAGAAATACGGTAGAAGAAAAATGGGTAGCTTTGAAGGATGAAGTATTGAAGGCAGCAGAGGATCAAATAGGTAAAAAGACGAGGGCTAGTAGAAATCCTTGGGTAACAGAAGAAATATTGAATTTTATTGATGAAAGGAGAAAATATAAAAATGCAGCAAATGAAGCAGACGAAAAGTAATACAAACGTCTCAAAAATAAGATCGACAGGAACTGCAAAATGGCTAAGCAAGGATGGCTAGAGGACAAATGTAAGGATGTAGAGGCTTGTCTCACTAGAGGTAAGATAGATACTGCCTACAGGAAAATCAAAGAGACCTTTAGAGAGAAGAGAACCACTTGTATGAATATCAGGAGCTCAGATGGCAACCCAGTTCTAAGCAAAGAAGGGAAGGCAGAAAGGTGGAGGGAGTATATAGAGGGTTTATACAAGGGCGATGTACTTGAGGACAATATTATGGAAATGGAAGAGGATGTAGATGAAGACGAAATGGGAGATAAGATACTGCGTGAAGAGTTTGACAGATCACTGAAAGACCTGAGTCTAAACAAGGCCCCGGGAGTAGACAACATTCCGTTAGAATTACTGACAGCCTTGGGAGAGCCAATCCTGACAAAACTCTACCATATGGTGAGCAAGATATATGACACAGGCGAGATACCTTCAGACTTCAAGAAGAATATAATAATTCCAATACCAAAGTACGTAGGTGTTGACAGATGTGAAAATTACCGAACTACCAGTTTAATAAGTTACGGCTGCAAATATACTAACGCGAATTCTTTACAGACGAATGGGACAACTGGTACAAGCCGACCTCGGGGAACATCAATTTGGATTCCGTTGAAATATTGGAACACGTGAGGCAATACTGACCCTATGGCTTATCTTAGAAGCTAGATTAAGAAAAGGCAAACCTACGTTTCTAGTATTTGTAGAGACTTAGAGAAAGTTTTTGACAATGTTGAGTGGAATTCCCTCTTTCAAATTCTGAAGGTGGCAGGGGTAAAATACAGGGAGTGAAATGCTATTTACAATTTCTGCAGAAAGCAGATGGTAGTGATAAGAGTCGAGGGGCATGAAGGGAAGAGAATGAGACAGGGTTGTAGCGTCTCCCCACTGTTATTCAATCTGTATATTGAGCAAGCAGTAAAGGAAACAAAAGAAAAATTCGGAGTAGGTATTAAAATCCATGGAGAAGAAATAAGAACTTAAAGGATCGCCGATGACATTGTAATTCTGTCAGTGACAGCAAAGGACATGGAAGAGCAGTTGAACGGAATGGACAGTGTCCTGAAAGGAGGATATAAGATGAGCATCAACAAAAGCAAACCGAGGACAATGGAATGTAGTCGAGTTAACTCGGGTGATGATGAGGGAATTAGATTTGGAAATGAGACACTTGAAGTAGTAAAGGAGTTTTGCTATTTGGGGAGCAAAATAACTGATGGCTCAAAAATGGTTCAAATGGCTCTGAGCACTATGGGACTTAACAGCTGTGGTCATCAGTCCCCTAGAACTTAGAACTACTTAAACCTAACTAACCTAAGGACATCACACACATCCATGCCCGAGGCAGGATTCGAACCTGCGACCGTAGCAGTCGCACGGTTCCGGACTGCGTGCCTAGAACCGCGAGACCACCGCGGCCGGCAAAATAACTGATGATGGTCGAAGTAGAAAGTGTATAAAATGTAGACTGGCAATGGCAAGGAAATCGTTTCTGAAGAAGAGAAATTTGTTTACATGATGTGTAGATTTAAGAGTCAGGAAGTCATTTCTGAAAGTATTTGTATGGAGTGTAGCGATGTATGGAAGTGAAACATGGACGATAAATAATTGGGACATGAAGAGAATAGAAGATTTCGAAATGTGGTGCTACAGAAGAATTTTGAAGATCTGGTGGGTGGGTCACATAACTAATGAGGAGGTATTGAATAGAATTGGGGAGAAGAGGAGTTTGCGGCACAACTTGACTAGAGGAAGGGATCGCTTGGTCGGACATGTTCTGAGGCATCAAGCGATCACCAATTTGGTATTGGAGGGCAGCGTGGAGTGTAAAAATCGTAGAGGGAGACCGAGAGATGAATACACTAAGCAGATTCAAAAGGATGTAGGCTGCAGTACGTACTGGGAGATGAAACAGCTTGTACAGGATAGAGTATCATGGAGAGCTGCATCAAACCAGTCTCAGGACTGCATTAGAAAATTGTAGCGAAATGCAGGAAGATCTGCAGCGGATAGGCGCTTGGTGCAGGGAGTGGCAACTGACCCTTAACATAGACAAATGTAATGTATTGCGAATACATAGAAAGAAGGATCCTTTATTGTATGATTATATGATAGCGTAACAAACACTGGTAGCAGTAACTTCTGTAAAATATCTGGAAGTATGCGTGCGGAACGAGTTGAAGTGGAATGATCATATAAAATTAATTGTTGGTAAGGCGGGTACCAGGTTGAGATTCATTGGGAGAGTGCTTAGAAAATGTAGTCCATCAACAAAGGAAGTGGCTTACAAAACACCCGTTCGACATATATTTGAGTATTGCTCATCAGTGTGGGATCCGTACCAGATCGGTCTGACGGAGGAGATAGAGAAGATCCAAAGAAGAGCAGCGCGTTTCGTCACAGGGTTACTTGGTAACCGTGATAGTGTTACGGAGATGTTTAATAAACTCAAGTGGCAGACTCTGCAAGAGAGGCGCTCTGCATCGCGGTGTAGCTTGCTCGCCAGGTTTCGAGAGGGTGCGTTTCTGGATGAGGTATCGAATATATTGCTTCCCCCTACTTATACCTCCCGAGGAGATCACGAATGTAAAATTAGAGAGATTAGAGCGCGCACGGAGGCTTTCAGACAGTCGTTCTTCCCGCGAACCATACGCGACTGAAACAGGAAAGGGAGGTAATGACAGTGGCACGTAAAGTGCCCTCCGCCACACACCGTTGGGTGGCTTGCGGAGTATAAATGTAGATGTAGATGTAGACCACAACAACACATGTCCGGGGAATAATTTTGGAGGAAATTTGCATATTTTAAATTTTGTATTGTGCACGTTCTGTGTCCCTTTTGCATTTCTACCTTTCCTTAAAGTATGTGGTCAAATATGAATGTTATGAATGAAATAGCTGACGATCCAAAGAGGTGCTGTAGGTTTCTAAATAGTCTACCTACTTAAATTCTGTTGGGGGTAGAAAAATAGCAGGAAGAGGGAGATTCGGCCATAGATGTGAAAAACCTAACAATTTTTCGAGCAGAGGTAGGACATGGGCTTCCCCCACCACCCACGTTGCTTTGAGAGGTTTCCGCGCATCCTTTTGTCGCCAGTTTCCAAGGAGACGGGTAAGCGATCAGGCGATCCTTCAGAACGGAGGTGTCGAATGGTGGACAAAGGTATTTGATTATTTTATTTTGTAATTGAGTTTAATCATTTTTTTCGTAATTTATTGACAACGAAGTATTAGTACACAGGTCACGATATTTATCGTCTTTTCTGGTTAGAATAGGGACTTAACTGTGAGGCAGCTAGATAAAACCACGTGGCTTACAAACTGTAGCTCATTCTCCCTTCCCTCCCTTAGATTAAATAGCTCGTTCAGTTCTTATATTATCGGACTGTGTACTGTCGTATTTATCTCGTGACGACGTTAAAAGGCGTTTTGAAATTTAACCAGCTCAAAACCGATGGGCTTCACCCATGCATACATTGGATTTTGATCTGTTGAAAACGATACCGCTTTTTAGTGGTCGTCTTTAACCGTTTTCGTTTACAAACCGCTCTACCCATCAACATTTTTAGCTGCACTTCAGGCATGTAAAACGCAGGAACAGAATCCTGTTCATTTCCATCACCACGAAAGATAGTGTATACTTTTGTCTTACGTAGCTTTTGGAGAGTTTTCCTTTCCACTCCACAATCGGCATTTCATGCGACAGCTTGCTGCTGAATCCGAATGGAGCCCACATGCTTTCCAGAAAATACTTCCTCATCCCCGCAGGACCGTGTTAGATAAAGCCAACACGTGTGTAAAAGATATAGAGAAATATTTTAAGTCTCCAAAGTGTATGAGATTCAATTTCTTTGACAATTGTTTAATTAAGTTTAGTAATGGAATAAACCTCCTTGTTAAAATGATAGCACTTCCCTCACCCCAAGATCATTTAGAAGCCATTGCCTGAAAGAGATCCTCTTGTTGTACTTACAGGGTGCGTCAGCGTTCTTGTAGTACAGTGACGTACTGCAGGAATGCGCGCCAGCTCGTGCGGCATTCGTGTACTAATGAGCTGCCATTTCGAGTGTGACAGTGATATGGAGCGGTGGAGTGCACAGCATCGTGTCTTTGCTGTTGAAAGTTATTTCAAGAATAACGACTCTGTTACTGCTACACAGCGTCTGTTTCGGCAACATTTCAACCAGGGACATCATGGGAAAGTTCCAGATGGACGGACCGTTTTGAGGTGGGTATGTGCATTTCGAACAAGAGGTTCTATCTGCAATGAAAAAAACCAGGAAGAAGTGAAAGAACTGTGCGGACACCAGAAGTCGTGGAAAATGTTCGTGCTGCACTATTGCGCACCCCAAAAGATCAGCTCGTCCATATGTGCAACCTGTGCATATGTCCGATCGCTCATTCAGGAGAATATTGAACGAAGATCTCCATTTTCACCCATATAAGCTGAAGATTGTTCAGGAAATTAGGCCTCGTGATTGGGTTTCGAAGCGAAACATTCTGTTTAACAATGCGTGGGCTCCTTCGCCAAAATCCACAAATGTTGCACACCATCCTGACGTCAGATGAAGCTCATTTCGAGTTTGTGGTGTAATGAATAAACAGAACGTTTACTATTGAAGTGGTGTGAACCGGCATAAACTGCACGTCAAGACCTTGCACATTTCTAGTGTTACTGTGTGGTGTGGAGTTGCTTCCTTTGGGTTTGCTCTTACTTCTTTGAGGATGACAGCGGTGTGGGTGTAACTGTCACCAGTGAACGCTAACTAAAGATGCTGCAAGACGTCGTTCATCCCCAATTAGGTATGGTCGGTGTCGATGTTGAAAAATTATGGTTTCAACAAGACGGAACGACATCACATACAGCGACATTTCGCGGTGTGTTTGTCCAGGTGAGGAGACATTTGCTACCTTACGAGAGTCGTAGTGACTCCCGCCAGTTGCTCCTCGTGTTTGCTGATGTGTTTTGTCTGGTGACGAGGCATTTGCTGCGTTAAGAAAGTCATATTAACTCATGCCAGTTGCTCCCCTTTTTAGCCACCTTCACATTGTCATGCTTACTGTTTCCAGTCCGCAATTATTTGCCCTTTTGCTGACATTACCTGGCCGCCTCGCTCACCTGGTCTTTCATGTGCAGACTTTCTCCTTTGGAGCTACCTGAAGCAAGAAGTGTTCCGAACAGGTTGTGCCACCATTCTTGAGTTGAAAGTTCGCATCAGAACTGCCGTCGTCAATGGCCGAGGGAATACGTTACGCTTCAAACGCCGCCTAGATGAATGTGTTGTGCAGAAGGGGCATCTTTTGACAGGAGCCATATTCAAAATGTTATCCATGCAATGGACAATGACTTACACATTAGTAAATGGCATACTTCTAACTATTAATTGACATAAGAGGTAATAAATAAATTACAGTTACTTCCTGATCGTGTGTTTTTTATATCCTACTATGAACGCTGCCACACCCTGTATTTGCGTAATATAATGAATATCAAAGAATCATAGGATCACGAAGTCCTAATTCAGATCCATGACAAAATTCTAGCTAAAGAAAAGCACGTAGCTTTCTCTGACCGCCCACAATTTTCCATTTCTGCGTTATCCGCTGCGTGTTTGTAATGATATCCTTGTGTACGTATTGGTACCAGGGAACAACTTCAGTCAGATTTGGATTGTATTAATATGCACATGTAACAAATTTCCTTCCTCTTATGGGCACAATAAGTAGTCGGAGAAGGCTCCGTCACTAACAGAAGCGAGCCTACGATTCTTCACGAAAGTAAGCCGAAGCAAATACAATTCAAACAGAGTAGAAGTAACTGCCCTTGTAACCTGCCATAATAATCAAAGAATAAAAATAGACAAATGAATAGAGAAGCAAGAACGGGAGAGCCGGGTGGGTTACAAGATCGACAAGAATCATATCGTGTTCTATCCATTCGACGTAAATTTCGAGAAAGTCACAAGTGAAAGAAATAGTCAAAAAAGACAGATCAAATTAAAATCACAGTTCATTTTCAGTCGAGTGATTATTGTAATATCTATACCTACATTTACATGGATTCTCTCCAAATCACTCTTATGTGCCTGACAGAGGGTTCATTGAACCACCTTCTTAGTAATTCTCTATTACTCCACTCTCGAACAACGCGCGGAAAACGCCTAGATTTATATTTTTTCGTCCTAGCTCCGATTTCCCTTATATTACGAGTATTATGATGATCGTTCTTCCCCGTGTAGGTCGACGTCAACAAAATATTTTTGTGTTAGGAGGTGACTGAAATTAGGTGACTGAAATTTCGTAAGAAGAATCGACGGCAGCGACCAAACATCTTTGTTTTAATGGTATCCATTCCAAATCCTGTATCACGATCGTGACACTCTCTCCCTATTTCACGATAATACAAAATTTGATGCTCTTCTTAGAACTTTCTCCCAGACCACGCAGCAGTGATCCAAAAGAGCACGGACAAGCATAGTGTAGGCTGTCTCTTTAGTAGATCTGTTACATTTTCTAAGTGTTCTGCCAATAAAACGCTGTCTTTGATTTGCCATCCCCAAAACATTTTCTATGCCTACTTCTTATTGAAATTGTTCTTAATCGTAATTACTAGGTGTTTAGTTGAATTTATGGTCTTTAAGTTAGAGTGATTTATCGTGTAACCGAAGTTTGACGGATTCATTTCAGCACTCACGTCGATGACCTCACACTGTTCATTATTTCGGGTCAATTGCCAATTTTCGCACCATTCAGATATCTTTTCTAAATCATTTTGCCATTTGTTTTGACCTTCTGATGAGTTTACTGAACGATCATCTGCAAACAACCTAAGACGACTGCTCAGATTGTCTCCTAAATCGTTTAAATAGATAAGGAAAACCGGAGGGCCTTTAACACTGCCACCGAGAAGGCCAAAAATCACTTCTGTTACACTCGATGACATTCCGTCAATTACTACGAACTGTAATCTCTCTGACAGGAAACGAAGAATCCGGATAAATAACAGAGGCGATATTCCATAAGCACGCAATTTCAATACAAGGCGCTTATGTGGTGTGGTCTGAAAATTGTTTTTGAAATCTAGAAATACCGAATCAATTTTAAATCCCTTGTCAATAATGCTCAAAACTTCGTGTGTGCAAAGAGCTAGTTGTGTTTTCGAAGAACGATGTTTTCTAAATCCGTGTTGACGGTCAATAGACCGTTCTCTTCGAGGTAATTCGCAATGTTTGAACACAATATATGTTCCAGAATCCAGCTGAAAATCGACGTTAATGATATGAGCACTAGTAATTATAGTCGCTCGTCTAGCATTGAACCCTGGTGCTGACAATCATTTGAAATTGAAAGTGATATAAAGTGATATTATTGTTCTATTACAAAGTGTGTTGTCTTTCACGTAGTTAAAAATGTTTAAAATTCTATGTTGTGCTTTGAAAATGATATTATGTGCACACGTCTATGTAACATTAATTCTCTGATATACACTCCTGGAAATTGAAATAAGAACACCGTGAATTCATTGTCCCAGGAAGGGGAAACTTTATTGACACATTCCTGGGGTCAGATACATCACATGATCACACTGACAGAACCACAGGCACATAGACACAGGCAACAGAGCATGCACAATGTCGGCACTAGTACAGTGTATATCCACCTTTCGCAGCAATGCAGGCTGCTATTCTCCCATGGAGACGATCGTAGAGATGCTGGATGTAGTCCTGTGGAACGGCTTGCCATGCCATTTCCACCTGGCGCCTCAGTTGGACCAGCGTTTGTGCTGGACGTGCAGACCGCGTGAGATGACGCTTCATCCAGTCCCAAACATGCTCAATGGGGGACAGATCCGGAGATCTTGCTGGCCAGGGTAGTTGACTTACACCTTCTAGAGCACGTTGGGTGGCACGGGATACATGCGGACGTGCATTGTCCTGTTGGAACAGCAAGTTCCCTTGCCGGTCTAGGAATGGTAGAACGATGGGTTCGATGACGGTTTGGATGTACCGTGCACTATTCAGTGTCCCCTCGACGATCACCAGTGGTGTACGGCCAGTGTAGGAGATCGCTCCCCACACCATGATGCCGGGTGTTGGCCCTGTGTGCCTCGGTCGTATGCAGTCCTGATTGTGGCGCTCACCTGCACGGCGCCAAACACGCATACGACCATCATTGGCACCAAGGCAGAAGCGACTCTCATCGCTGAAGACGACACGTCTCCATTCGTCCCTCCATTCACGCCTGTCGCGACACCACTGGAGGCGGGCTGCACGATGTTGGGGCGTGAGCGGAAGACGGCCTAACGATGTGCGGGACCGTAGCCCAGCTTCATGGAGACGGTTGCGAATGGTCCTCGCCGATACCCCAGGAGCAACAGTGTCCCTAATTTGCTGGGAAGTGGCGGTGCGGTCCCCTACGGCACTGCGTAGGATCCTACGGTCTTGGCGTGCATCCGTGCGTCGCTACGGTCCGGTCCCAGGTCGACGGGCACGTGCACCTTCCGCCGACCACTGGCGACAACATCGATGTACTGTGGAGACCTCACACCCCACGTGTTGAGCAATTCGGCGGTACGTCCACCCGGCCTCCCGCATGCCCACTATACGCCCTCGCTCAAAGTCCGTCAACTGCACATACGGTTCACGTCCACGCTGTCGCGGCATGCTACCAGTGTTAAAGACTGCGATGGAGCTCCGTATGCCACGGCAAACTGGCTGACACTGACGGCGGCGGTGCACAAATGCTGCGCAGCTAGCGCCATTCGACGGCCAACATCGCGGTTCCTGGTGTGTCCGCTGTGCCGTGCGTGTGATCATTGCTTGTACAGCCCTCTCGCAGTGTCCGGAGCAAGTATGGTGGGTCTGACACACCGGTGTCAATGTGTTCTTTTTTCCATTTCCACGAGTGTAGTTGTAGCAACGAAGGGAAGTTTTTACTGATCTGTTTGAAAAGCAATCACTTGTAGAGTGATTAGCAAAGAAGAGTAACAAGTTTTGTCACAATTAAACATATTTTCAAACAGACTGCATTATCGTGACGTACGTCACACAGTAGAGTTTGCATAAAGGGTTGTTTGTCATTGTGTATTACTGGTGATTCTTATGGTAACTGACTTCATTACATTCCAAATTAATGTCTATTGTGTTCATGTCGCACGTTTCTTCTACTTGTGAGTTAGCACGTGTGGGTTTTAACCAGTTGCTGCTTTGCCTTCCTCGCGTGATATTCACGTGATTTCAAACTTATTACAGTACATTACTCTACAAAATTTAAATTTTTGCTCGTTTCAGAGCTGCCGACTTTCTTATACTGCAATCTAAATTCACTTAATCTAAATTGTGGCATTCAAAATTACGGGTAACTATAGCGATACTTTACGTTATTATCATTATTTGGTCGTTGTTGTACGCAGTAACGAACACTCGTGAAATAGCGATCAGGTTGTAACTACCTGTTTTCTGTCGGTCTTGTTGCTAACAGCGGAACATCAGATACAGTCGTCACAATAAAACCTTACATATACCGTTGAATGTAGGTACGTCAAAAACTGTCACGTGTTTACTTCTTCATGTCAGTTTTTCTTGGCCGCATACTGCTCGAACAACTAAGATGGTCCCGCAGCGTTTCCGATGGTTAGTGAATCACCCACCATACAGCCCAGACTTGGCTCGGCGTAATTTCCATTTCTTTGCTCACATGAACCGGTGACTATGAGGACAGCATTATGGCACAGAGAACGACCTGCAGGCCAGCATACGGAGCAGACTAAAATCACAGGTGGCTGCCTTCTGGTACGAGGGTGTTAGAACGTTGGTATCACGCTACGGGAGATGAGACTGTCGGGGGCGGCGACTATAACAGAAGAATCGGAAGGTGTAGCTAAATGCTGCAAATAAAACTTTGTTTCTTCATTTTTTTCCAATTTCCAACCAATCGTACTTTGAAAAAAAAAATGATGCAATAATGTGGCGCTAATTCTACATTTCGTATGGATTCTATCACTTCAGGCTCATCTTTACTACACATACACATACACACACACACACACACACACACACACACATAAGAGGAGAGCGCAGGCACACACATGTGTCAGGAGCGTAACCAGTGGTAGTGACATCAAGATGTGCCTGTAGTAATGGGATATTCTAAGTGGTAAATTACTTCACAGTGTCTACTTTGGCTGTATGATTACTCTCGTTGGTTTACACTCGCCATGAGACGCATGCGTCATGCGCAAAGTGAGAGCTGCTCTAGCTTAGGAGGTGCGTTTGCGCGCGTTTACGGCAGGTGGGGAAGCAGCCGATAAGGGCCGCCAGGTAACGGCCGGACCGCCTCATTAATGGTCGGCGCGTAAACAAGGTTATCGCGGCGCCCACCACGCCCAACACAGCCTGTGCGCCGGGTTGCATCACTTGAAGGGGCGTCTGGGGCAAACCACACAGTAGCGTTAACCGAACGTCCGCTACGCATACTTCTAAAGCAAATACCTTTCATCAGCTTAATAATACACCTGACAATCTGAGCAGTTTAACGATGCAGCTCGTACTGCTTCACACGTATCTAATGAACAGAGGGCGATATTTTGTTATGAAAACGCGATTACAGTTTGACGAAATTGTAGAGGCTTTTGTGACCACTTGGTGACATACAGTCAGTCGATTTTTGTCTCGGTATCTTCGGCCTGTTAAGCGCTTTCCACTGGGCAATCTTAACTTTTCAACAACTGTTACGGTTTATATAGAGTTCTCGTTTACATTTAGTGTCAACGAACTGCATGTATATTTTATATTGACGACAGTTCCCGACCTGATACAGATTTAAGACCGAATCTGCACGAAAAAGAAAAAAATAATACAACAGTAACCAGTAGTTTTAAGATATAAATAAGAAACACAGAGAAATATTCTGGAACGTTTATTGCCATGAAGCTTGCCTTAGAGATGATATTATCAAAGCAGTCCGTTGGAGCCTTTCATTCGGAGATGTGTGGGATATGGCAACAGAAATAGGCACACAATACACGAAAAATATTACGTCAGATGTGTCTTGGGCTGACTTAATTTCCTTTATATCGAGAGAACTACGGGCGGCAATGTCTATGTTGCTATTCGGAGTTCTTTTGACAAGACTGAAAACTGTGACGAAATATAGATTTACAAAATGTTTGTTGAAAACTGGAGAGGTGCTTAACATTTTCTACTTCAGACTGAAGCACGAGACTTGCCTTCACATGCAGGAGTATGAGAAAAATTATCAGAATCCTGAAGGAATAATGTAAATTCCGGCGTACAGAATGTGTTCGTCGTAGTTCCTTCACATATAAAACTCTTCTCAGAGCTATTACTAGGAATATCCCTCCTCGCCAAGCCCGTGTCCATGTGTCTGGTACAGGGTTCAGGCTGATTTGTACTATTGCGACAACACGGAAAGAGTTAAGATAGAATGTTTCTCACAATACGATAAATATTTAAACTGAAGAGTCCTATTTTAGAATTCAAATGTTATCCAAAACTGATAATATTCTTCTCGGGTGTGCAGCCGGATCATAACGTCATCTTGACACAATATTCCCTCGGTCCAAGTGGCCGTCATCTTCAGGTGAGAGTGCTGGTTCACGATCTCGCCGGAACTAACTTCTCAGCGCAAGCGAAGGCCCCTATATATGCCGCAGAAGGCCCACAACGCGTGCTCGAGAAGGTGCCGTAACTGCCCTCTTGCGCTGAGAAGTCAGTTCCGGCGAGATCGTGTATCAGCACTCTCCCCTGAAGATGGCGGCCTGTTGGACCGGCGAAATATTGTGTCAAGATAACGTTATGATCCGGCTGCACACCCGAGAAGAGTATTATCAATTATTTCGCTGGGAAAGCCTTCGTAATCTTATCCAAAACTGTTGGCTTAAAAATTTACACACGGAACCCGGATGAAGATCAATACATAGATGGGAAAAATTAATGAAAGTTCCTCTCAGCTTCAGCAGAGTTTGATGAAATGACGACATTTTTATAGTTCAAAGTTCGTAATTATCCATATGATAATTCATGCTCATATTAAGTTGGTGCATAAGTCTATAGCGTTTTTTTCACACAGCAGATGTACGTAACAAATACTTCAGTCATCAATAACATATTCTACTTCACTATTTACAACAGTGTGCCAACGCCAGGGTAAATTCTCAATTATGCCTGTATTAATCACGTAGTTTTCAGACTGAGAACTAATTGAACCATGTTTAGAGAGCCTTTTTAATCAAGAAGGAAGTTGCTTGAAGGTTGTGCGATAGAGAGTGAAGAAATTAATCTTTACAGATGAACTAGACTTCCGTAGAATTGTCCTGTAAACTGAGGTGGGAAAGCGGTCTGCGTGGCGCCTCCTGGGGTAGGTGTGTGGCCTACCGTAACTGGGTTAAAACCGCCAGGAGACCCTCTGATTCCCGGAAATCTTCAGCTTGGTTCCGAAGTGTTCTTGTCGCTCGGAGGAACCTGAGTAAAGTGGGGAACACAACGTCCTATCCCGTGGCCTTGACGTGGCCCTGGTGCTCAGTAGCCCCCTTAAATGGAGTGAAGATAACAAGGGGAGGGCCGTCCATGCATGACGTTAACTGGATGCAATCCTCGCTAGTCCGCACTGGCCCACCGTGAATTATCAAAAGCGGTGTGTCAGACATGGTTGGTCATGATCCCCCAGTACGTGTGGAGGCCCTCCAGAGAACATAACTCGGTTTTGAGTGCCGCACCGTCTCGTTGATGTCAAACTCCACAGCACAAGACCCTGGTCTACATCCATAACACCTCCGAGCTTCGTTGAACGGTGAGAGTACTCGTGTCAAGGAAGTACGTAAAACTGCTGTAATGGTAGGACTTTAAACGCCCCCAACCCGAGGCGAAAACTAAGGGTGCGTGGTGCGTTACGAGAGACACACCATCTGTCTCTCCTGAGTTAAACGTGGTGGTCGGACGAGGGTATGAGGGTAAGTCAACGACGATCTAAGAACCTTGCGCCGGCCGCGGTGGTCTAGCGGTTCTAGGCGCTCAGTCCGGACCCGCGGGACTGCTACGGTCGTAGGTTCGAATCCTGCCTCGGGCATGGATGTGTGTGATGTCCTTAGATTAGTTATGTTTAAGTAGTTCTAAGTTCTAGGGGACTGATGACCACAGATGTTGAGTCCCATAGTGCTCAGAGCCATTTGAACCATTTTTTTTCAGAACCTTGCGGTTTGGCTGCTACAGATCCTCACGTCCTGGACGACTTTAAAAGTCTCCCAACCCAATGTGAAAGCAAAGGGTGCATGGCGCAGAGGGAGATGTGCAAAAGGGATACAACATCTGTCCCTTCCGGGTTCTGGGTTGAGCGGCGGTGTAGGGTGGGAGCAGCGCGTTGCTGGCGTTGGCTGCGACGTGCTGCGCCTGCCCGGCGCTGCTGCTCCCCTGAACGCAGGGACACGCCTCCGTCTGCGTCTCTGCTACCGGTGGTCTGGTTTGCCGTTGTGGTGTCGGTAAGTGCGTCTCGCCCCGTCTATTGGTTTTCCCAGGCATGTTCTGCCAAGCCCAGGAGGTGTTAACACGTACTGGGTTAGGTTAGATGTTTCCAGACCCCAAAACAACTGGGTGACCGGCCCACCACCTGAGTAGGAGTGGGTCCGTGGCCGTGAGGTGGAAGCTCGGGCTAGTATGGGGGCGAAGGGCGAGAGGTGCATCCGCCTCTCCGGAGTGCTTGGCGCACTTACCGATGCGTGACGAGTGAAATCGACGGTGACCAAATACTGAAGGGGACCAGAGAGCTGGCAACGGCACGTTGAACCGATTAGCTCTGAGGAGTCCTTGGTTTAGGGGCGAGGCCGGTGGGCGAGCTGCATTTTAGTCCCATCCCCTCCCTCCCCCCCCCCCCCCCATGCCGGAGGAGCCGGTCCGAGGTAAGAGAGAGACGTGGCTCCCAATCCTTTCGCTTGTCTATTAATAGTGATGGCTACTGAAGAGACAAGCGACTCTAGTGCGCCCATAAGGGCTTCAATGCCAGCTGATCCCTCGCCACATGACGTCCTGGGTCAGGCGACGGAGGACACCGTAATGGATAGGCACATGAGACTAACCCAGTTCCTAGAGCAGAATATCAAAAATGGGAAAATTAGCCAGGCCGCAGTCCAGGCCACCAAGAACGAGTTGGCGGCATGGGCAATTGCCAATGCCAAACTAGAAGCCAGAATCGAGGAACTAGAAAAAGAAAGCAAAACGAAAGGCTCAGGTAACAACCCGTTAAAACATGCGCCGGCTTGGCCTCACAAGCGGCACCAAAGGCCCAGTCAACAAAAGACACCATAGCAAAGGTCTCCAAACGGACGGACACAGCGGTCTTTCTAAGACCAATGCCCGGCCAGGATGTCAAAATGTCCAAGAGATATTGGCCACTAACGTTAACCCAGCTAGGGAAAAAACTAAAATCAATAGGGTAAAGGCTACGAAGAGTGTCGTCATAGTGGACGTTACCACAGAAGAGGACAAAAAAAAAAAAGTTGCTAGCCAATCAGAAACTGTACAAGGCACTTAAGTGCGAGCCACCCTGAAAACGAAACCAACTAGTTATCTTGTATGACGTTGTAACCTCGCTAACAAATGAATACCTATGTGAAACCTTACAGCAGCAAGATGACATAGATATAGATACATTCATGAAAGATGTTAAACTAAGGTTTAGGATAGGACCCAGGGACCCTTATGTGGTCCACCATGTCGCGGGAGTCTCGGGAGCTCTGTGGGAAAAACTCACATCCATGGGCAAGGTTTATATAGGATTTCACGCGATATATGTCAATGATTATTTAGTTGTACCTCGTTGCCACAACCGTGGCGACATACACCACATACATAGATACTGTAGCAAGAAGCCGGCATGCTCCAACTGCGGAGCTGAGGACCATTTAAGAAAATATTGTAACAGACCATGTCTTTCCATAATATGCACGCGAAGGGGAAAAAAGACATGCGGTGCAACTGGTAGGAATTGCCCAACATATAAAATGTTGGAACAACGATTAATTTCCAGAATAGGTTATAGCTGGCTCCGAGACCAGGAGACAACAAGAAAAGAAAATCCCCCAGCAAGAGGAGAAGGGCCGCAGAAGGAGCACGCAAATTTAGACTTCTTAAGGTCTCTATCCAAGGCGAAAGAACGAAGTATGATAATGATTGATGTGTGTGTTCAGACCGAGCCAATGGCTCCGACTCCCCTGGGTGTCTCCTCCTCCCTTATCCGGGTGCGTAAGCAAACAGAGGGGATAGAAAGACATGTTGGGAGACCTACAGCAGAGGGCCGACCAGGTCACCTTCTCAGCAATGGAGGCTGTGGACAGGATACAGCTCAAGTCGATGAATCTCCCCACTAACTTCGGGGCCCTGTGTGACCTCCTGAAGAAAGTTTTTGAAAGACGAGGGGAAAACTTCAATCTGGAGGAAATATACACACAGTCTGCCCTAGCAAACGGTCGCTTAGCTTTAGATTGGAATAAGACATGGTCTGATCGTTAACTTCACATTTAATTTCCATAATGTCAAATGAGATAATGATGGGTCAATTAACACACATAACAGTCGTTTAGTCATGCAGGAACTGCGAAGAGCGGTGGAGGAGTGGAGGCTGGATGTAATTTGCCTACAGGAGCCATACTCTCAAGCTGGGCAAATTCCTTTATTGGCTGCCACCTGGCAGGTAATTAACTCCTGAGAGGAGCCAAAAGCTGTTGTAATTGTAGCAAACAAGGCCCTACGGGCCACTACCATAACGCACCTATCAAATAGCCACTGCAACGTCGTGAAGTTACAATCACCTGTTGGACTTGTGTATGTTGTTAACATGTACTTCCAATATGGAGGAAATTTCGAAGGATTTTTGGACCACCCCACTCGAGTTACCACGGTGTTGCCTGGGCGAAAGGTCATAGTCACAGCTGACCTGAAATGCCAATTCCCCCCTGTGGTACAAGAGACGCAAATGGGAAAAATGCTGAAGAGTTCATCATGGCCTCCCAGCTAGTTAAGGCAAATACACCAGGGAATCCCCCCACCTACAGAGGTGGAGGCGGACCTGGAACAAACAGAGATATAATTCTGTGAACTCTATGTGCCATCAGCAACATCAAAAAAAGTAATAAATCAAGTCACAACTAGCAACCATAATCTGATTGTTTCCCGCCTAAGTGACGAAGAGTGCCGCTGGGTCCTGGGTTGGGAGATCCAATACAATTTCAATGTCTGACTCGGGTGTGTGACATTCCTCCATTGCCTGAGGGTGAGTTAGACGGAGATTGGTATGCTGAAAAATTGGTGGGGTCAGTAGTTAGGGCGATGAAAGCTGCTGTTCCGACTAGGAGGAGAGCCGTTGCGGCCTCCCCATCACCATGGGCTGCCGATCTCGAACGTTGTGCCAGTCTGTGAGACGGGCGAGTAAGTACTAGCAGGGAAGTCGTCTGTCAGGAAAAACAGTTTTGGCTGTAGCGATACCGGGAAGTCAAAAATGTTTTCCAAGAAGAATTGAAGGAGGTTAGGATTAAAAGCTGGGAGAGATATGTGCTGCACCAAATAGCCTATAAGTTGGTCAGAGAAAATAATAAAGTCTCCTGCGGTTCTCTGGACAGTCAGGGATGGAGATCGAATGACAGAGTCCTGGGAAGAGACTGCTGAGGTCCTACTGTTCAATCTGTTACTGGATGATGAGGAAAAGGGGGAGAATGGAATCCAACGCCAGTTCCACAGGGAAGGTCATGAAGAGTATACCAACGACACCGTGGTGTACACCTTTTCGGAGGAGGAAGTGGCGGTGCATATCAAATTTCTCAAAAAGGGGAAGGCACCAGGGCTAGACGGCATAGTGGCGAAGGTTTACATGAACGGTTAGATTGGTTGAGATTTTGTGATACTTTGATATAGAGAACTATTTGGAGTGGTTTGTTATTTACAGACTATGCTGCGTATCTCAACAGCGTCTACTTACGTTCTCTCCTGCTCATAGGGGAATTATGGGTCTCATTACGTTTCTGTGGCTTGGGGACACGTTTCACTGCACAATTTATGTTGTGATGCACTTTTGACTTTTGACCATCATTGTTGTGTGTGTGTGTGTGAGTGTGTGTGTGTGTGTGTGACGGGGAGAGAGAGAGAGAGAGAGAGAGAGAGAGAGAGAGAGAGCAATCGGGAGAGAAAGAGTTTTGTTGGGTGTTAATTGATAATTCGCTTGGGGGGTTGGATGTATTATCGCAAAGTATTCTCTGGCCATTAACGACTTTCCCTGTGTGATAGCTTGCTGCATGTCGTAATATTTTTCTGCTGTTAAAAAGCGATGCAGTTGATTATCTTGTTTTAAGATCTGGAGGCATGTTTCTATGGCACTGGGGCATGTCCGAAATGTACTGGAGACAGTAATTTTGTCTTGCAACAACTCATAATTACAATAAAAACGATTTGCCATCACACTGAATACTGATTGTGATATGTTTCGGGGAAGAATATGTAATAAAGAATGCCTGAACTAACCGTCAGTAACACCATCACGATTAAAATTTATTAAAATTGCCTTACCTTATAGCTGCACAGCCAACGCAGACTAGTTTTCTGCGATTTTAAAGAAACTGTACCATGCAATGCTAAAGAAAAGTTGTGACATGCTCAGGAGAGAAATCGTCTTGCTGCCCAACAACGCTGGTTCCCATGTGGCTCATCGCACGCAACGTCTCTTCGCGCCATGATGTAGGGAACAATTTCATAATCCTCCATACAGCACTGACCTAGCATTTAGTGACTATAAGTAGTTCTTACACTGTATTACGGTGAAGAACCTTGCTGATCAGAACTACAAGGAAGATGACGATATCCAAACAGTCAAACAACAGATGTCTATGACGACAGATTTCCGAAATTATACTTTACGGTAAGTGCGATAATAACTTCTGATGAGAAGTAAGTGAGGTATAGGATACACGGAAAGTGAAGTCGTTGTAATATTATTTACGTTTTCTATTTTATCTGAAAACTGAACTTACTTTAAAAATTCACTTTGTAAATTTCCTTTTCATAAATGTGACAACTCCTTGGATAATACGCAGCTAATTCCTCACGATTTAATGCAAGATTTCCTATCTCAGTGGTTGTATAATGTTTAGACAAATGACATCAGTACCAAATTGTTCTACGTAAGTTAACATCTTATTAATTTTTTACGTCACCAATATTCTAATGAAGCAAGTCGATTTTAATTGTCCCCGTGTAACTGTAAGATGAAATTGGTGTCTGTCAGTCTAATTTCTTTGAATATTGTCTACTTAAATTCCGAGTTTGACCTGCAGCTGGTGTCTCACCCTTCCCCACTAAGCTCAGGGATTGACCCTCGTTTGCTTGCGGGCTGCTCACGGTACCACAGAACCACAACACCCATACCTGCGTGCTCAGCAGGTTTCTCCTCGGTTTCCTACAAAGCTAATGTTCGAGAAAACGTAACGTAAAATACAAATATAAAATTATATGTCGTGAACAAAACCAAATTAAACATAGTGAAGTCCTAGAAGAAAGTTACATTCAGTATTTCAAACGAACTTCCCTCTTTTCGAATTTTACTTGAAATTTCATAAAAATTTCATTTCAATAAGTATTGTATAGTCTTCTGGTGCAGCAGCTTATGATAGTATGTAATGTTTGGTAAATGTCTTTTGTAAATACACGTTTCCCAATTTTCAAATATATCTTTTCATTAAAATGGGTTCTTGATTTAACCGTTACTGATAACTTAGCCAAATTTGCACCAAGACCTCGCGCTCCTAGGTATACAAACTAGAAAACCAGAGAAAAAGGCTGCATATGGCGCTGAATCAGTTGTTTTATACAAAGCATGTCAGGAGGAAAGGTCAAAATTCAGGGATATGACAGGAAAGCCTATTTAAAGCTGACACTTCATCTGGACATATGCCTTAGTCCTAGTGGTGTCCGAGTTAGAACACATTTAAAGTACACTAGGCTTTGGGATACTGGCGCATTAAGTGTCATACCCTAATCTCTGGATTGGTCGTGATGCCACGCGTTACACCTTAACGTATGAGATTATGGGAGTGGATGAAGTCTGATGTGTACCAACGAAATCTGAGTACGCGAGATGAACTCTTTGGTCATATCATGAATGCTGCTGCAATCATTAGGGAACGTACTGAAGCACTAAGACAAACAACACAACATGCTCTTACAAGAGTGCACAAAAGCACTGAAGTAACGGTTGGACGTTCGAACATTTATTGTGAACTATATAACAGTGGTAATGTCGGGAGTAAGGTTAGGCTTAGAGTTGGATGTATAAAACAAAGAAACATTAATTGATACTTTGTGAAAAGCGTATTTTAGTGAGTACCACCTACTGTACATGTGTAAACCTGTATAAAATATCGTAGGTAATAAATAACAACGTACATTAAATACGTTCTAGTTTGGAAATAATTCGGAATACAGCATATATCCGTACCAAGAATTGTTCCAAAAGATCGTTCCTGTCGTATCCCTGAATACTGACCATTCCTCCTGGCGCACACTGCACAGTTTGACAAAGCATTACGTTGTGATAGTCTGACGTTCCTTTCAATCGCTTTACCTGTCACGTTTTCCCTTATACATAGACGTGGCAAAGCAAATGGATATTCCTTTCTTTCTGTTTTCTACTTCATACGAAGCTCAGTTCTGATCGATATCGTTTAACAATGTAAAACATGTTCTATGACTGTCAAACGAAGTATAGTTAACAGCTAAAACTTCTATCACTATTCCCACAACAAGATCTTATGTATTCCCGATAATAAGTATGATGTTATGTTGAGGGAGATCTTTGTCACATAATGCTTACCACTCATATTGTATACCTAGTACCTGTCGTCATCGATTTACGCAGAAGCGTCAACGTAAGGACCATGTACACAGTAAGTTTATCGTCTCTGCCAAACCGTGCGTTAACTACGCCCTATGACTGCCGGCAACGAAACTATGAAACTACGAAACTGTGAACTACGAAAATAACGAAATTATCCGAAGAGATAGAATACAATAGGGAGGCAAGTGAAGGAGCACGGTACATGACAGTCGGTAAGGAAATGACGAAATAACTTTCAACCAACATCGTTCAGCAGTTATAGCTAGAAACTATGTTACTTCTGAGTATAGCACACTACACTTCAAATGGCGTCGTTCTTCAACTTCAAACAGCCTTTGTTTGTGTTTGGCCTCTGTTCACAATGAAATCACTGTCACAATGAGAACAATATTTTCGGTATACTGCACGATACACTTGTAATCCCTGGGCCCCCGAATTTGGAAAATTTCAAGGACAATTAAGGGATTTAGAAGTCTAAGGACCATATGCAGATAACGCAGCAAGATTTCATATGGAAATCTTCCAAATTCAACTTTAAGGAGTCGAAATAGACCAAAAGTTATAACAAAACATGAAACACGAGTTGTGTAACGGAAGAACTAAGTTGCGAGCTGTTCAGAATATTGAGTGGACAGTCACAATTGCAACACTTACATATCCCCAAAAATCAGCAACAGACAAGAGGCCACAGGGCGAATAACCCAGAAACTTTCTTCTCGACCCTCAATTCTCATATTTGAATAAAAATCTCCACAGGGAGGAGACAACTCAATACTGCTGCCAATGCGATGAAACGAGAATGTCGCTTACTTCACGGAGAAAGATGGGAAATTTCCACCCTTATCATACGAAACACACATTAACTAGCAAGAGGGTGGACTGGAGCAGCATCCTACTGACTAGTCAACCTCTCCGCGCCAAGCATAGTGGCGGGGGCGACTCATTTGATTGGGTACACCAAAAATTTCTAGTGAAAGCAACCGACTTTTTTAAACTGCTCGGCACCACGATGGTGTCTTGTCCTTTGTTGTCTACTACTTCATACCCAATTATTCTCTGGGGACAGCAGTAGTCCCGCTGCAGCCTCTGCCATCAGCAAGGACAGGTGCCATCCGTATACAACAAAATCATGGAGCAGGCCACTGCCCCATTTCTGTGAGTCTGCTCATCCCAGAGGTTGCTCGCCAGTCCTAAGGAGACTCACTGACTGCCTTTAGCCGAAGGACAGGAACTAGAGACCACACTGGGAACACATCTTAACAGTGAGAAAAACTCAGATATTTCCTCACAGGCGGAGATGTCAATTGCTCTAAATAAAATCACCGTACCATAGTGGTGGAAAAATGAAGTAGTACCACAAGTGACATTTGGCGGTCACGTTATGTACTTTACATACACCATCTTTAGATAGTGTCAGTAGCCGACGTATAAATTCTGTAACCCCAGACAGTAACGGAACATTTGCAACGGGTGGACAGAAATATGGAACACTGCGAGAAATATATGCTTGAACATAAGTGCATATCCTAGCGAAACCTGGTGGTTGCAAGTGTCAGCCTTGGTCAGAACAGTGCTCCATTCAGTTGTCAAGTGTGTTCGATGTTTCAGGAACACCGTATCGATGATTCATACCGCATACAGAGTTAACGGAAAAAGATCATCTGCTAAGCCACAACGTGGACGAAAGTTCTTGTTGAGTGATCGTGACAGACAGTCACTGATGATGATAGTGAATGAAAACAAGAGGACAACAGCTACAAAAGTCAGAGCAGAGCTGGAAGTCACTGTCAAAACAGCTTTAAGAGAACACCAGACACCCGTAATTGCAGGGTGAATTGGAATTCCGAAACTACTCTTCAGTGGTAGAAATGCCCTCGACAGGAAATCTTGATGCTGCAGTGGTAAAACCTGAACTGTGGAGCAATGGAAGAAATTCATTTGGTCACATGAGTATTCCATTACGCTATTTTCAACTTTTGGCCTGGTTTACGTCCCAAGAGTGAAACATGTTGGGGTTCAGTGGTGATTCTGGCAGTCCTGTCGTAATATTTCATATGCCCCTCGGTTACTCTGCAAGATCGTGATAGTGCCAAGGATCACGTGACCGTTTGAGCTGATCAGTTTCATCCCGTAGCAGTTATTATTCCCCAATGAAAGTGCAATGTTCCAAGGCGACAGGGCCCCCTTTACACAGCTCGATTCATCCGCCAGCGGATTTGTGACCACGAAGATCTGTGGCATCTTCGCTGGCCACCACAGTCACCACGTAAGCGTGTTGTCATATCTCTGGCATCGTTGTGGAGTATCTTTGCAAGCGGCTGCATTTGCAGAGTCGAACACGGAACACGGAGCTGCTATGTTTTGTTGAGTGGGAAAGGCATTACTATGGAAGTTCAAGTGTGGCTGCAAGTGCTGTTATTTCGAAGTAATGAGATATGGAAGTGGATTCAGTGGAAGGTGCGTAAAAAGTAGTTAGGCTAAGTATGAGCAGTGCTGCCAGTAACGTGTTTGAGTATCCCTTCGTTTATGTGTCGTATCGTACAACATCAATCACCCGCGTCGTCTTCGGCCTCCCAGAATGAAACTAATGTGAATCAGTAAAATAATTTACCACAAAAGAGAAGAGTCAAGCGCCAGTGTCTTGTAGCGTGTGTCAGAACATACGTTCGGTCATCGCGTTTCCGCATCATCAACAATCAGCCCCGTCGCAACGGTCACGCGCACTCTCGTTGAAGTGAAAACCGTGAACTGTAAATTAACTTTAATGTACAGTGTTATATTACTACAAGTGTCAAGAAAGACTGGTGCCAGTTATCTGTGTTTGCGTGAAGAGCGTAAGAACTTTCGTCCGACCACTCGGCTTCCTCATCACCAACTATCACCCGCGGCGTGTCGGATACGCGTACGCCCGTCCAAGTGATAATTGTGGACAAATAATCATCATCATTGCCTGTGTATCTATCACCGAAGGTTCGGCCAAAGTAAGACTGTGAAATACGTGAGATGACGTGAAGTACAATTGTGGACAGACATTAACATCGTCAAGAATACTTTACAATAATAAGGGAAAGATAATTATGGCCGCTCATCAAATTAACAAGAATGTTAATTGGCATCACCACTTACGACTTAATTTGTAAACAGTGCAACCGCGATTATCTTATAGTCCCAAAATATAATTCTTCATACCAGACGTAGGACAGTTTCGTCTTTGGTGTTAAGTGGGTCCCCTAAAGCCGCTTGCATATTTATATACATAATTTCAGGCAAGCCAGATGTAGTGTGGAGCGGTAAATATATGACCGCCGCAGGAGAAGCAGGTACGCGGCGTGTACAGGGCGCGAGGTCAACGCGAGAAGAGTTTAAGTTTTCGCCAACAGTTGTATCCCACGGGTGTGTCACAACCAGATCTTCATAGTATGGAGCCTTTTCGGTCTACTATTGACGGTACGGTGCATGATCGCTATCCACTTCTGAACTTACCGCTGTTCTGCACAAATATAATACTCCCTAGAAAACCATAACTACCTGTAGACGTTGTGTCACAGTTAATGTTGTTAACATATACGGTTGAACATACACGATTCTAGAACCAAAAAAGTGTTTGTAAGCAAGGGCGCTAAAACGCGTACTTTGAAAACTGTGAGCACTTCTTCTATGAAACTGTGAAAGAAATTTCTTCTACTGCAAGCTCTCTGCTTTCCATATTCATGTAGGTGGTAGTATGGTCCATACTAAGAAAAAGTGTCCACTAAACACTTCTGCTAAGATGCAAACCTTAAGTGCTGTGAGCACTTCTCCATCTTTGTTGTTGTGACAGTCATTTCTTCTACTGAACAGATCTCATAGCTCTTAAGGTCTGCACTTAAGTGCACGTCTTTACTGAGAATTTTCTTACTTTGGCCCATACTACCTCCTCAGAAAATATAGAAAGCAATGAGGTAGCTATAGAAGAGGTTTCTTTCAAAGTAACGAAAGTGAAGGGCACATTGCTGTTTAGGTATGCGTTTTAGAGCAGATGTTTATGAAGACAGTTTGGCTCTAGTGTTATGTATTTTCAGTTGTATGCATTCTCACCACTAATTATCATACACCCAGTATTTACCGATTCCGCGGCGACTGTAAGAGTTTTTAACGCCGACGGTTTTCCTACACCGTGTAAGAAGTCGTGGTCTCCTGACCTTCATTGCTTACATATTCCGCCCTCACAATCATATTCCGAACATCAAGACGCTTCATTCGAACCCGAACTCGATAAGATAAAGTCAATGTTGTATGAATTAATGTAAATGATATGCAAGTAACAAGTGCGCACTGGGGTTGAAATACTCGAGGCTGGCGTACCCACATACAATCCAGTCACGATGGTCACAGGAGCTTTTAGTTTGAGAGAGGCCGGCCCGTTCAGAGGACAAGTCAACTTCGGCCATCCGTGGAGCAGACAGCGTGTGCCCAAGTGAAAGGGGGAACGACCCAGTGTTCAGCATAAAAGCAAATTCCGCTACATTGTGTGAGGGCATCCAACCTACTCATTCTTTACACATAGCACGCAGCTTCAGAGATTTTCACAGGGAGACAGCAAACGCCAAACACCGATACTACACATTTCCGGATTGGTCGCCTTAAACGAAACGTCGTTCTCCCGTTTTAGAAGGGCAATGCTGATTGGCAGACGATATTTCTGATGACTTGAGCTGAAGGAGTATTGGAAGAGACCGAAAGATATACCCCTTCACGTCTGGCATGGAAAAGCACCGTTCCGTTGTCGCTCTTAGGGCGAGGAACAAGTCTCTCCTCAGTACTTCACTGGAAGAGCACCTCTGTCGAGAGCGAATCGAAGTGCGACTGTATACTGAGTCCTTGCGATTAAGCGTTGTCCACTGCATTGGCCGACACACTTATTGTGTGGTGAGAATGGACAGAGTTATAGTTAAACACCTGCAAGCGAATTTTTGAGTGGTATCGCGGTGGACTGGTTATCTGACCTGTGTACCACGCCAATAGTTAGACTAGGGGCGAATAGGAGTATTTGACTTCATCAAGGCGTAAGGAGAGTGGGATTGGCGAAGGTCAGTCCAGATAGAACGAGAGTTATCTTATTTGTCAGCAGCGAGTGGCAGAGACAGCAGTCATCACAGCTTACGGTATTGTGCGCTACAGCTATTGCGAGCCCCATATTTCCTCCACGACAGTACACTTCACTGCATTTCACAACTGAAAGCCTCGACCGTACCTAGCAACATTCTAAAGGAATACTATTCAAGTTGAGTAGGCGTGCCCTTTAGACATTCTGCCAAGTCAATAACAATCTTAAACTTTGTTTAGAAATTTCATTAGCGAATTGTATCCTTGAGAGGTAATTTCACATTCCGAAAAGAACCAAGATATAAGTTGTTCAATTCATAACTAAAAGTGCCATTGTGATTTCTCAGAATTTTTTCAAATTAAATAATAATTTTCGTTAGTTTCATGTTTTTCTTACACTAACTAGCACTACTCCAGTACCCAAGTATCCCACTAGTTATGTAAGAAATTTTGTGAGTTTTTGTGTCATTTCCTTACAGCGGACGACTCCAGAAGATATTTATTGCTGAAAGTTTTTCAAGCATTTCTCTTTAGAACGTTAGGAGCGTCTGTCTGACTCCCGTAGTAGTGTGGGGGTGGATATAGCATCTTGCAGGAGCCACATGGTAAAGGGTACATCTTAGATTAATCCATTGCACAGAATAACAGAATAGCAGATCAACCCCATGCACCACAGAAAATGGCGACCCTGTCTCGATAGGTAAAATAGGTAAGCTACCAGAGTAGGAAAGTGTCAGGATAGTTAGGTACGGCAGGTCGCAGCAGTAGCACTTTGAAGAACTTTCTTTCATGTATTAAATAGCTATTTGCAAAGATTGGGATCAGAATATATACAGGTAGTGAAGAAAGTAGGGAAAAGAGCGTGTGTTATAGTGTTGGAAAATTTTGCATTTTTTACTATGTTGTGTAGCTGTTAGGGCATAGGGTTTTCAGGTGATAGGCACAAATGCAGAGTGACGAAGAGACGCAGTGTGACGCACCTTCATATAAGTTAGAATTAAGAAATAACATTTTCCTCCCTTTGCAAGCTCACAGGTGAAGCTTGGAGACTGTAGCAGAGCAGACAGAACATTAGCCGAGAAGTCACGACGTTGTTGTTGTTGTTGGTTCAACCAACTGGCAAGTGATTGTACAGTTTTGTAGATAGGGCTGTGGTGTGTTGAAATAATTTCCATCTTAAGGAGAGCACAAGCCAAACGGTTACGTGAGACACAGCCAGTAGGCAAGATGGGGGAGAATCAACCAGATAGACAGCAAGTAAACGACCTTATTGAGAGTAGGAAAGAAGGTGAACCTGAGAATAGAACAGACGGTGAATCAGAGAATAGGACAGTCGGGGAGCTGCAGAATCAGCAGGCTTAGTTAGACTGGGATAAAATTGAGACAGATGGGAATCGAAGGGATGAGAATATCGAATTTCCAGAATATGAAATTCCAGGTAGGGCTCATTCTGAACCAGAAATAGACAGCCCACGTAGGAAATGGCAAAGATTAGAAGCGAAACGAGCACAGGAAACGCGTTTGTTTGCCGCATATTCAGGGACAAAAAAAAATGGCTCTGAGCACTATGGGACTTAACATCTATGGTCATCAGTCCTCTAGAACTTAGAGCTACTTAAACCTAACTAACCTAAGGACGTCACACAACACCCAGTCATCACGAGGCAGAGAAAATCCCTGACACCGCTGGGAATCGAACCCGGGAACCCGGGCGTGGGAAGCGATAACGCTACCGCACGACCACGAGCTGTGGACATTCAGCGACAGAATATGCGTCAATACAGTCAATGAACCGGCAGTTACCTAACGTTCAAAGAAAAGTAGACAGTGAGGAAGAGGGGGAACATTTAGAATACGTCGAACCTATCGTACACATCCTAAATATGCCCCAACAGCAGAAACTGAATTGTTCGGAGTTACGAGCGCCACGAAAAGGTTCCGTAACATACGCAACAGTACTTGCAAACACAACACATACACAACAGAGAGGGCAGAATGTGGAGTTTATTGCGCCACGTCTTGGTTCAATGACAAACGTAACCAGTTCTCAACACAGACAGCACGGATTAAAGCAGTTATCAAGCCTAGAAACGCCACAACATAGCCCAGTAAACGACGTACCTGGACGAGAGGAAAACAATAGATCGAGAATACATAGTTCAGCAGAAGGTAGTGTTACAGGACAGGACGCGATCATGGAAATGTTACAAAACATGAACGCTAGTATGACGAAACAGAATCAGGATATTAATACACAGATGACAAAACAGTATCAGGAATTGAAACAGGATAATCAGAACTTGGGACAAGAGATAACGACACAGATTCAACAGGTCAGAATTCAGATGGAAGAAGGGATCGCTAGAAATGATAGTCAGATCACTCAGATAAACAAAGACGCGAAACAATCTAGAGAAAGAATTCAGGTCCTAACACAAGGTCAGCAGCAATACGCACTGACGTGGACAAGGTCCAATTGGACGTCGTAAACGTTGACAAAATGGTGGAACGTTTTACAAAAAAAGCCACTCGAACGGCAATACAAATTTCGGAAGAACAAGCAATTCAAAGCAAGGTCACAAAGGTTTCACTGAAAAAATATGATCAGCAGATCAATAAAATAGAACTTAAAAACAAAGATCAGTTTGAAAAGCTTCGAACAGAGTTGATACAAATTATCGGAGAAAAGATAGAGACCAATTACACCTGTAGTAAAACAACTGTCGCGTCAAGCATTAATTCAGTACACGAACACGCGCCGTCTAAGAAAGTTCAAGTAGAACCAAGGCTAGACGTAACACTTGCGCAGAAATCGAAACAGAAAACCACGATTAGGGTAATAAATGATATGCCACAGGACCAGGCATAGTACGTAGAAAAATGGAACCCATATATTAAGCCGATACCAATCGAAAGACAGGCAACTGAACCAGTAAATCCAACGACACAACATAATAGCAGCACAGGTACTATACCACGAACGACGAGAGTAGAAACACACGAACAACTCTTTTGTTCACCAATGATACGATATGACGCAGATATGAGTCAGGAAACTGAGAATAGGCAGACAGGCAGTAGATTACCAGAGAATAAACACGACGACACAAGCAGCGGCAGTTTATTTGAGTCCATGAATCAGCCACAAACCGGATTTATGAGTAGATATCATGCAGACCACTTCCTTATAGTTAGGAAATTTCAACATTTCGAGGAAGAAGGCGGTAGCTTGCATGCACGCACATTCATCGACCAGTTTCAAGTAGGCTTACCAAACCACAAACCACAAATTTGACTTCATTTGTGCACACATGTCAGAGACAGTAGCAGAGGTGATGCAAAAGATCGAGGCCACCTGTACGTCTTACCTACAGTTCAGAACAGCATTGGTCGAAAGGTATTGGTCCAAGGAAGTGCAAAACTAAATTAAATACGAGTTACTTAAGATGACACCATATGAAAACTCAGGAGAGAAAAGCGTGGTAAAATTCTTTGATACAATGGACAAAAGGAATCAATCCCTAGACAAACCATACAGTAACGGAGAGCTGATACCTATGTGTAGAATGAAATTTCCGGTAAAGTATCAACAGGCGACAGTAGGAAAAAATGAAAATACCGAAGAATTTAAAGAGGTCTTAAGGGAATTTGAATTTATGTTTAAAGAAGACGAGGTGAAAGAAGAAAAAGTAAGCAAAGGGAAGAAAGAGCAAAAGGAGAGGACTAGGAACGAATATTCCAATAACAATAATAATCGTAATCCTAACATCAATAATTTCAGGCAGTTTAGCAGACAAGGACAGTGGCACATGGAGACAATTGGCATAGAAACGATAACCAGAATAATTGGTACCGAAATGGGAACGGTAATGGACACTCATACAGTGGCGGATATGGATTTAGGAATCAAAATGCCAATGGTCAAGGGTACCTTGAAAGAGGCTGTAACGCTGGAAATGCATATCATCCTATTTCCATCTATTGTTCTATAAATTTTTTCCTAATTTTGTTACCTGAAGATATGACATTTCTGTGTCTTCATATATTGTAATTGTTTTACTATATATATATATATATATATATATATATATATATATATATATATATCGAGGTATAATTGGTTTGTTTTCTAAATATTATTTGTATTTTTACGCTGGGTCATGCCTAGGGAAGACTGTGCTATCGAGCGACTACATCGATAGGTCGTGTGGAGAACCAAAGTGTTTAGGATCTTTGGTAGTGTTAACTCTGCCGCGTGGTGCGCGGGC
Organism: Schistocerca americana; assembly: GCF_021461395.2. Taxonomy (NCBI): domain Eukaryota; kingdom Metazoa; phylum Arthropoda; class Insecta; order Orthoptera; family Acrididae; genus Schistocerca; species Schistocerca americana. Next base: position 381,760,994 of record NC_060123.1, on the reverse strand, counting down.
AGAGCGGGGTCTTGCGGGAGTAGGGCGGTGGAGCAAGTGTGTTGTTTGACGTTCCCGCGAGTTGCCGCGCTTTCGGGGTTTGGCAGCGTGTAATTGCGCTCGACTTGATATGATAGTTTCTGACGCGGTGTAGCGGACGGGAAGCGTTAGCTGGCGCACATCAACAGCTCGTTTCGCCTGGTGACCGTGTCGAGAAGAAGGCGCGCCAACATCCAGCTTCTGCAACAGCGACGGCCGACATTGAGTGACTGTCGCCACCTCCACGATCGACGACTTCAACCCTTCAATCAACCAACAAGGAAGACTGGAAACACGTAAAGTTTTATAACTGTATGGCAGACCTCAGCTTTTAAAATTTTTCCATTTGCCTCACAAAATTTCAGCAACTTAGCATGAATCTTTGTTGCTCATAGTCCCAATTGCATTACCAAGCAGGGTCCCTTCCTTTTCCGAAATGAACCCGAGTGTCGTCGAAAATCAAACGCCAGCATTAAAGTTATATCATTCCATTTCACTGCTTTCATTTCAAAGTTCAGTTAAAGTATTCATAGCTGGCTACAATATTTAGATTACACATGCACAAATTAAGAGTGCGAGTTTTGTTACCATATTTCAGCTTACCTGAGAGTGCAGCTCAGCTTGGTACGTACTAAATTTTACTATTGTTAATTGTTCAGACTCATTTAATTCAAGTTCATAGTCAAATCTCTTATTTCTGAATTGTGTACATTCAAGTAGTTTTTGAAATGATTGTTGAGGTAGCCCAAGATTAACCTTATTTTATTGAATTTCGTAGTGCTTTAGAAACAAAGTTCACTATTAATTTCAGTCACTAAATTAACTTTCAATTTTCCATTTTTATTAATTCTTTTGCTAAATTAAGTCAGAGTGTTGCAAAATTTATTACTTCTGACAAACATTCAGTTTTCACGCAACAGGTGTCAACCTTCAGTTGCCACGCTTTTATTACTAATCATAGGTGCATTAATCTTTCATTTTCAGTTATTATAGTAGTTGTCCATAGGACCTGCGACCGTATTTTTCCCCAAATATCTAATTAATGCCAATTAATTGTTAATGTAACGACCACACAATTACTTTATTTATTAATTTCACCCTTTTCTCAAAATTAATTCCCACCAATTTCATTTGCAATTTTCCTTTCATTTAGATGTAACCCTTTCCTCCCTCTTTACCGACAAATTAACTTCGGTGACGATTGCTTTTCCCAAATTTCTATTAGGAGCATGCGGTTTAATTTTTCACTGTCATTAAGGTCGATATGTGAGGGGGAGGTTACAAGGTCACGACGTTACAAACAGCAACTGGAGAGACCAGGGCGGAAAAATTACAGAGGAAATTATGGTCCACAGAGACGCAAAGTGAAACCAGATGTAGAAGTTAGGCCACCGAACACTGCAAAGCGTAAAGATTGAATTGAAAAACGCGGAAGAGGTTAGGCAAACTGATGTCCACCCTATCTTATACTAACCACTAAATCAAAAAAATAAATTAAGAATCTACAAAATAACACATTAATTAAGAGAAAAAGAGACACAATACAACAATCTCTTGCAGTACCAAATACACTACAACATGCACACAAACAATAAATGGTACACAACAATTAAAAGAATGAAGAAGTGGTAGGACACAATTAGAATAAAGAAAAGATATCATACATATACAATAATTTTTGCCACTATCAGAACATTTTTGCATTATATAAAATCAAAGTGTTTTTGTAAATAACAAATATGTAAAACAAAAATTGTAAATATTTCTACGCGTCAGAGGGAGATCGCCACCAACACCTTAACACCAGATGCTTCGAGATAAAACGGAGAGGGTACAGACATGTTGAGAAAGCACTTAGGGCAATAACAACAACATGAAGACCAACGCCACACTGGAAATGCAGGTTGCAACCAGGTTGGACTTGAAGAGGACAACGCGCAGCATGGACATTTCTATATGTCACGACAATGCTACACAACAGAAGAGCGTGGGGAGAATCATAATATGACGAGACGACAATGAAGGTACAAAAAGTTACTAAGATCTACAAACTCATGAAGTAACAGTTGGAAAGGCAGTCAGATCTTACAAATCCTATATCACTCCTACACTAAAATTCACATATTCCTAGCCCAAGAAGAACAGAAGAATGCAAGAAAGAAGAGAAATGGAAGATGCAAGATGAAGAAGGGCAGAGGTCAGCAAGATACCTTTCTTTCCTATCCTCCAAAGCAAATTGCTACAATCGTCTTTCCATGAACTTTGAGGCCTAGCAACTACTACAACCACTTCTCCAAAAAGTAAACCTTGAATCGTCAAGCAAATACAAGCGAACGGCAATCGGAATATTAAGTAGTACCAACCAACGTTATCTAGAAATAGATTCAGCAAAATTAACAGTATTCTCTCTACCACATCATCAAATTGCCATACCGAACCAGGTGTGAAGTACCAAGATGTCACAGCACAATATTGGATGACGATCGTCGGTAGACAACTACAATCATCGAACTGCCATACCGTCCCAGGTGTGACAGCAAAGGAGAACCAAGACATCACTGTTTATGCAGTAAACCACAGTCATCATCATCGGTTAAAAGTACCACTCCATGATGACAATGTCAACAAGTAAGACCCGACATCGCATGCCAGAGTGTTTCTCTCATGATTTGTGACACCCATGCAAATGAGTCGACGCCTTCCAGTATTTCAGTGGGGATCATCGAGCACAGAAACTGACGCAGCGAAAAAGGAACAAAAAACTCATAAAACACAAATGTAGAGTAAAGAACTTTTTCCTTTCTTGTAAAAGCAATTATTTTTGTTATGTATGTAAGGTCCACAATTTATAGATACCTTAAGCCTTTTGTAAAGAAACTTAGTATAGTTATATAATCTCACAAACTCATGGAAAGTCTATTTATTTCTTTTGTATGTAAAATTGGGAAAGGATTTATACAGGAATTTTCTTCTTTAAGTAACATCCAAAACACCTTTTTGGGGTAATAATATTAATACTGAGGATAGAATTAAGAGGAAACACGCCTTCATTCTAACAAAAAACAGGAAAAACAGTGACACATCAAGAAAAAGATAATGCGTAAGTAAATAAAACAGAGTAACACAACAGTGCTTTTGCGAACATTTATGCAAGCTTAACTAAAGAAAAGATATAACCACACTAAAACATGAAACACTGTACACTAACCAGATTAGAAAAATTAATATTCTAAAAAAATTTTGGGAAATGAAAAAGAAAAACAGAGACACGTAGTGGCAACGACAAAGAATAACAACCTTTGTAAAGTCTATATTTGCCTAACAACAAAACATAAATTGTATAGTTAAAAAATAGAAATATTAACTATAAAGAAAACATTAAAGAAAGAAATTGTTAAGAATGGCTGAGAAACGTTTATTGGAAAACCTAAAGGAACAATTTTTGCCTGACGTTGTCAATGTTTTCATCGGCATTGACAAACACCAGACTAAAATTTTATCAGAAGGAGGGAGGTATGTAAGACGTCGTGGTCGCCTGACCTTCATTGCTTACATATTCCGTCCTCACAATCATATTCCGCATATCAAGACGCTTCATTCGAACCCGAACTCGATAAAACAAAGTCAGCGTTGTATGAATTCATGTAAACGATATGCAAATAACAAGTGCGCACTGGGGTTGAAATACTTGAGGCTGGCGTACCCACATACATTCCATACACGATGGTCACAGGAGCTTTTAGTTCGAGGGAGGCAGACCGCACACCGAGAGGCAGGTCCCATTAGAGGACTAGTCAACCACGGCCGCCCGTGGAGCAGACAGCGTGTGCCGATTGAAAGGGGGAACAACCCCGTGTTTGGCTTAAAAGCAAATTACGCTACATTGTGTGGGAGCGTCCAACCTACGCATTCTTTACACATAGCACGCAGTTTCAGAGATTTTCACAGAGACAGCAAACGCCAAACGCCGTAACTACAGATTTCCGGATTGGTCGCCCTAAACGAAACGTCATTCTCCCATTTTAGAAGTGCAATGGTGTTTGGCAGACGATATTTCTGACACCTTGAGCTCTTAGAGCGAGAAAAAGTCCCCCCCCCCCCCCCCCCCCACACTTATTGTGCGGTGTGAACGGACAGAGTTATAGTTAACGCCTGCGAGCGAATTTTTGAGTGGCATCACGGAGGACTAGTTATCTGACTGGTGTACCACGCCAATAGTTAGACTAGGGGCGAACAGGAGTATTTGACTTCATCAAGGCGTAAGGAGAGTTGGATTGGCGAAGGTCAGTCCAGATAGAACGAGAGTTATCTTATTTGTCAGCAGCGAGTGGCAGAGACAGCAGTCATCACAGCTTACGGTATTGTGCGCTACAGCTATTGCGAGCCCCATATTTCCTCCACGACAGTACACTTCACTGCATTTCACAACTGAAAGCCTCGACCGTACCTAGCAACATTCTAAAGGAATATTATTCAAGTTGAGTAGGCGTGCCCTTTAGACATTCTGCCAAGTCAATAACAATCTTAAACTTTGTTTAGAAATTTCATTAGCGAATTGTATCCTTGAGAGGTAATTTCACATTCCGAAAAGAACCAAGATATAAGTTGTTCAATTCATAACTAAAAGTGCCATTGTGATTTCTCAGAATTTTTTCAAATTAAATAATAATTTTCGTTAGTTTCATGTTTTTCTTACACTAACTAGCACTACTCCAGTACCCAAGTATCCCACTAGTTACGTAAGAAATTTTGTGAGTTTTTGTGTCATTTCCTTACAGCGGACGACTCCAGAAGATATTTATTGCTGAAAGTTTTTCAAGCATTTCTCTTTAGAACGTTAGGAGTGTCTGTCTGACCTCCGTAGTTGTATGCGGGTGGAAACTGGATCTTGCAGGAGCCACAGGGTAAAGGGTACATCTCAGATTAATCCGTTGCGCAGAATAACAGAACAGCAGATCAACCCAACGCTCACAACCATATGAGGCACGATAACGTGTCATGTTTTTGGTGTTCCATATTTTTGTGCAGCCCCTATACAACTAGAAGTCACAGGCTGCATAATTTAGTTTAGGACCCATCTAAATATGTTTATTCCATTCTTTTCTACAGGAACTTTCGAAAATAACAGAGATCTGAAAGTCGAACGTGCTGCAGGAAGTATGTGTTAATTTTAATTGTACGTACCAACCAGTACAAGTTCAAGAAAATCTGCGACGTACAGGGCTATGGAAACCTAGGCGCTACAGTCTGGAACCGCGCGACCGCTACGTTTGCAGGTTCGAGTCCTGCCTCGGGCATGAGTGTGTGTGATGTCCTTAGGTTAGTTAGGTTTAAGTAGTTCTAGGTTCTAGGGGACTGATGACCTCAGCAGTTAAGTCCCATAGTGCTCAGAGCCATTTGAACCATTTTTTGAAACCTTGGGCACAATAGTAAATAATAAATTCAACTTTGTACGTTGATTTGAGCACGTAAAACTCCTTCCTGTGCTGGTGTATACGAGTACGATAATAAGTTAAACAGTACACAATTGAAGTAAAAAATATGTAACTTCGGTGCGTCATGTTACACGCCGCGCAAACAGAAGGATAGAATTCGAAGAGAGATTTGGCGACTGATTAGCTTAAAAGTTTCCACACGTACTCCATCGATTTCAGATCAACTACAGAATGCCTTCAGAAAACATTGGGGCTAACAGTAAGGGGCGGCAACGCAGGGAGAACTGAAGCCTAGTTTGCGTTGCGCCATCCGTTGCATGGATTGAATTGCATGCAGGTGATATCATATATGACTGTAGACACAGTGACACCAGCATACACTTCAGTTACGCCGTTTTGTGGAACCTTGAGTCGTGTCTGAAATGAACGTTTTGGTAACTGCAAATCGCACGAGTTGTGATGGAGTTAAAACCTGTTGCGTGGAGTCGCTGCATAAGAAAAAAATACGAATCGTGTTTCGATTCGTGACTGGATGAAGAAAAGACGTCAGCTCGGTTTCTCACCAACCTTGCTGAAATAATTTATAACGGAAGTTCTTTTAATTATCTTAAAATGTCACCAGAACTGTTCACATTTCTCCTAAATAGAGTTAATTAAGCGATAAGGAATAAAGGTGCTGTAATGCATGAAGCACTGCCGCTAGAACGGAAATTACATATCATATTCCTTCCATTACAATCGAGAACACTCGGCATGCTACAAGATACGGTTTCAGTTAGTGATGACGCTAGCTCATTAACACCAATAATTATTAACAATAACAATAATAATTATTCGAAGCAGGCCGCATAAGAAGAGAATGGTTTGCTAACTATTCTCTTGAACATAGATCTGTACAGTGGCAATATTCCGAAATTCTAACATATGTGAATGGGGAGGACTGTAGCGACGTTTAAAACAGATGAATATTGAATAAAGAATGCAGCCTCTTGAATTTGTGTAGCCTTCTCTCCTATCAACAAAAAATGGCGATGAGCACTATGGGACCTATCTGCTGAGGTCATCAGTCCCGTAGAACTTAGAACTACTTAAACCTAACTAACCTAAGGACATCACACACATCCATGCCCGAGGCAGAATTCGAACCTGCGATCGTAGCGGTCGTGCGGTTCCAAACTATAGCGCCTAGAACCGCTCGGCCACCACGGCCGACCTCCTGTCAACAATATTATTTAATGAATAGTTGGGGAACTCTAACATTGGGATATTAGTCTTGAAGACTAGAGCATTGCCACAGCTAGAATTACACTTGCCTTTATTTTCCTTGATTCAGTTGTGTATGTGATCCTAACTCAATAAATTTGGCCATATTGTCAAAGCATCTATATTATGATCGCAGATTACAGTCTCAGCGGCAGCAATATGTTGCTTATTTTTGTAATCAGCATCACTGATATCCCACAAACACCTATGCAAAGCATAGATATCCAAATGGCGAACATTATTCTCCGTTCCCCACTTCGTATATCAGTTTGTCTACACTCAACAAACACACAAAACCTCAATACTCATGCAACTAGTGTTGCCAAAGTTGGAACACGCCGAATGTGTTTAGTTTCACCAACGTGTTGAGCAAACGCGCCGCGCGCATGCGCAGTGGCCGGTAGCACAGTTGCCTGCAACCTAGTGTCGTCGTGTAAACTTAGCTTAAATAACTTCGCACAGCCTCTCTTTGTACTCTTACATTCTACACTGTTGAGCCAAAACATTATGACCACCTGTTTAATATCTTTTGTCCGTCTTTGGAACGAAATACATCACTGATCCTGCGTATCAGGAATCGGATAGTTTGTTGGTAGGTTTGTGGGGGCAAAGGGTTCAAAATGGTTCAAATGGCTCTGAGCACTATGGGACTTAACTGCTGAGGTCATCAGTCCCCTAGAATTTAGAACTACTTAAACCTAACTAACCTAAGGACATCACACACATCCATGCCCGAGGCCGGATTCGAACGTGCGACCGTAGTGGTAGCGCGGTTCCAGACTGTAGCGCCTAGAGCCGCTCGGCCACTCCGGCCGGCGAGGCAAGTGGAATTAGACATCTACGAACGGGTAAATAACGGGCCGCTGATTAGCGAACGTGGTGATGGCGCCCCATAGCGACCCAGAATTACATCAGACGAATTTGGCCGTCGAGACATCAACGTGAGTTCACTATAATGTTCCTCAAACTATTGTAGTACGGTTCTGACTCCAAGACGCGAACAGTTATACTACTGGAAGAAGATATCGCCGTTGGGGTAGACATCAAGCATAAAGCGATGCAGGTGGTCCGCAATTGTCACCTTGTCTTCGATTACTACCACAGATCACGTGTAAGCGCAGGAGAATGTCTCCCACACCATAATAATAATGCACCCACCGGCCTGCGTCCGTGTCGGGCTGTACTCAATGGCTACGTTTGTCGAGACGACCATCGACCTAATGTAGCAAAAATGTGATTACCTGAAGAGCTGTCACGTTTCCATTGAGCAACCGTCGAATCCCGATGGTCCCTTGTCCACTGCAATCATAACTGACGATGTCCTTGGGTCAACATATGAACACACAGGGGTGGTCTGTTGCTGAGCTCCATGTTCAACAACATTCGATAAAGTTTGGCTCCGAAACATTTGTGCGTGCACCAGCATTGTGTTCTTTTGGCAGAGATGCCACAGATCACCATTATACTACTTTACAGTGTAGACAAGCCTCCAAACCCACGTTTCGTGAAGAGTAGAGGACTTACAATTATTTAGCGGCTAGTGATGGTTTCACAGTCCTTTTACCTCTTTCCATAGACGCTCACGACAGTAGTACGTGAACATTCGATCAGCTCACCGTTTCTGAGATACTCGTTCATAGGCTCTGCGTAACAATAATCTGCCCTTTCTCAAAGTCACTTACCTCACTGGATCTCCCCGTTCGCAGCGCATATCTTCTCTAGGGTGATCCCCGTCTGTGTCTGCTCTGCCTGCATACTTTTGTTACCGCGTGACGTGCTCGCAAAGCTACCAGGCGGCATTCATCGTTGCGGTGGGCAGTGGTCGTAATGTTGTGGCTTACCAGTGTATCTCTCTGATACAACTAATCACAGACCAGTCAGTGGTCTATGGGCAGATCATCGCCAGCTAGACGAACCCTTTGCCGGCCGGAGTGGCCTAGCGGTTCTAGGCGCTACTGTCTGGAACCGCGCGACCGCTACGGTCGCAGGTTCCAATACTGCCTCGGGCATGGATGCGGGTGATGTCCTTAGGTAAGTTAGGTTTAAGTAGTTCTAAGCTCTAGGGGACTGATGACCTCAGCATTTAAGTCCGATAGTGCTGTCACTTAGTACACTCTTAAGTACATGTTGATAGGCGCTGAGCTTCCTGAAATTCACGTGTCATTGACTTATGTGTATTTATTCTCCTGTGGGTTTTAATTAGTTTTCTGGATATAAGGATCAGGCGATTTAACAGTCTGACATATATAACCTACCCTGAATTTTTTTCAAACTTTAAAAATGCACCGAAGGGAACGAACTACCAAAATTTTAGCAGCGGAGGCGCATTGCAAGTACGTTTAAAAATGGTAAAGTTATTCATTTTTGCCGCACGAAGAACAGCTTAGAACAGCAGTTTGCACAGCCCTTCCTGTATAAAGCTCGTATCAGCGAATAAGCAAACGCAGTCGTGACAAGAGCACGACGCGCTGCGTAGTGCGAAGTCTAAAATCCACACACGCGATTTTGAAGTACTTCAACAAATGTTTCAAATCATTAATTCTTTCAAGAACTTGCAATTGTAATTATTACACAAGTGACTATCAGAGGAAAGGAATCGAAACAGAACACCTTGCTTAGGTCAACAGAATGTACAAATTTTGAAAAATAGTAAACACTGTGCTGTCTGTAATAAAAACGTAAAATCGAGCAAAATACGCAACATATTACACATGTATCACATGTCGTACATGCTTTAACATCATCACCACATAAAACCGTAATTGCCAAAATAATATAAAACAAGATAAAAATATGATGGGACATTCACACAAGAACAACAAGTAATGTATGGCAATGCAATTCGAAGGACTTCTAGGTCAAAGATTACAATCTTCCGAATCCAAAGAAGTTTGCATTAAAAAAATATGTCATGATAAGATTACAAAATTGGAGCATAGACAGTTCTACACTTGACTGAGACTACAAAAACTCTAATAAAATAAAGTATAAATGTTGATTATCTGTTAGTTTATATTTTACTTTATTGGTGTTTTTGTAATTTGTCTCAAGCGTAGAACTGTCAATACTTCAGTTTTGTAGTCAGATTATCACATAATTCTTTAATGGCAACTTCATTGGATTCGGTTAAGATGGCATCTTTGACGTTAAAATTGTTTGACTTGTAATCCTGTACGTCACTTGTCGTTCTTGTGAGAACGTGCCGTCATAATTTTCTCTTGCTGAAATATTTGGTTTTATACTATCTTGGAAGTTATGGTTTCCTGTGATATATTACGTTAAAGCGTCTGTGACTGTGATATAGTTGCGATAAGTTTCGTGATAGGTTTTACTGTTTTTCTGTTGATCTTATTTCCTTTGGCGTTGTGACACTGTCCACTTTAGTATGTTGCACCGCTGCCCTTGATGTTTCACAAACCGAAACTGATAGTAAAATAACATACAGCACAGTTTTGTGCATTTTTTAAAATTTGAAATCAAAACAGTGTATGTTGTTACATTAAAAGAGACTTCCATCTGTCGGGACTTTAATTTTTTGACATTAGATATTTTATTAAAATTCCGGCACCACAGTTTTTAAGAAAATTTATGGATAATGTATAATGTATAATGAAACAGTTCTTTGTTTATCCCTTGTTGTAGTTAAAAAATGTGAAGTGTCTATTGAATGACCAAAACATTTTTCTTACGACAGGCACATCCGACAAAAGTCATAATAGTGCATTAGGGCACTCTACACAAATTACTGCTTTCATTTACACACAAATGAAATGGAGTAAGAAATGGCTGTAGCCGTTGTTCTGAATATTGTGTTGCGTTCAAGGCATACTTGATCAAATTCGAAAAACGTGGTGATGTAAACTGACTATGCGCAAATAACTGAAGTTTAACAGTACTGTATCTTTGATAAACCTGAAAATAGGAAGAGCTATCGGAAATTATATTACCCGACAATGTCATGAAGTGCTTTACACTGTTGAAGAATTTTTTATCGAGATGCTGAATTACACCACTGGTCCTGGGTGAAATTGGAATTGTATAAACAGTTCTTATCTCGTCCTCCTAAAGACAGGAGTGTCGTTATGTCCAGGCCAAGAATTAATTTTTGCAAGATGAACAACGACATTTCGAATTTAACATTGAGAATTATGATCTACGATTTTTTTAGACTTTGCTACGTGGATTACAAAATTTTTGCAAGTAAACAACCCTTTTTTTAAATTTTTGGTCCTAATTTGCTTTGATATTCCTGAACGAAGGTAAAAAGTGGCGGAAGTCAGTAATCCAAGGATACATATTACTGGAATTCTTGATTAGGAGTGAGTCATAAGATTCATCATCAACTGCAAAGCGGCAATGTCTTTTTTCGCTCAAAATGATAAAGCGTAGTTTGCAAGCAGTCTGTGCATGAAACCTGATTGTGGTATATACGCAGAATTTCATGGTGTAACAAGAAGCTTTGTCTTACTTCAGCTACAATATTATCGGTAGTATTGCGTATCAATGATATCTCTAAACTTTCACTTAATGTAAACTTCCTAATTTGCCAAATTCCTTTTCCGTATCATTTTCCTAATCAGTTTAACCAGGTTGAAGGAGCCTGGGGATCAGTAATGTTGAAATAATTATCAATTTAGAGCATGCATAGATCTTCCTCGGTAAAGGTTACTTATTCAAAAGCAGTTCGAAATCTTTCGAATAATATTTTTTCCACATTTTCGTGACTTTCATTTATCGCATATTTCGTGCATAGTGTAAATATTTCCTCCATTATATAATTCAAGTCCATATTTTACGACACCAGACGAGCTTTGCACAATGCTTAAATCCAAGCGTTTTCTCTCTGCTCCATTTGACTAAAAATTTTTCAGGCTTTTCTCTGTCGCTGAAAGCTGTGATTGCTCATGTTTTCTTTGGGCATTAGAGGTACTATACTTTTATTGTGTACTTTAATTAGGACAACAACAAACATTCGAATCAGAATTGAAGTAATAGTACGAATTATTTTCTGTTTCTTTAAATGTTTCCACAATTACTAACAAAACGTCGACAACACTTCAATGAACGTCCAAGAAATAATGCGATAAATAACGCATATGGCGGATGTAGGTCTTCAGAAGAAATAGTTGATTTCGATTGCACACCACGTCCTTCATATTTCATCTTTGGAAGATTGAAAACAATGACGGGTTACACATTACTGTGAAACTCTGGAACCTGTATGGTGACAGATGCTGTTAGCAACCGCTGGTAATTATTAAATTATTAGGTTTATTTGAAGATTAGCAAATACGAGTGAATAATAACTGTGAATAACTGTCGGATACACTATCAATGGAAACTGGAATTAGTCTTACAAATTACGATCGAATAATGCCGTGTTATCTGTTTACCAATGTGCCGTCAACCAAGGCTACAACGCACCGTGTTGCTCATACACTGCCTGCCACAGCTACGGCAGGGGTGTACACTTCTCTAGCTGGCTGATGAGCTACGAATTTGGCAACTTTCAATATTTTTTTAAAAATACTTGCAGAGTTCCTAAACTGCTGAAATTTTGACATTGTGTTTATTTCGGTGTATTCTTCCTGTATAACAAATTTAAAGGCAGATTTCGACGTGCCAGATTGAACAGTTCTCTTTTTGTCTGTTGGTCAGTAAAACATGTATCCGTAAATGTGTTTATTTATTGCTGTAGGTTACAGCAGATACTGATTACGGGGTGAGAGAAAGATAGAGAGGGAGGGAAATGGAGTGACAGCTATTCACTCAGTGACTTTGACTAGAGTACTATTCGACCACAGTATTGTAGCACCTGGGAGTGGGATTGCCTCGGCCGGCTCGGATGTATACCTGAGTGTCTGAACCCCCTCACAATGAGCTTTGCTATTCTAACGACCAGACAACGTGTCCTTAGGCTATTCGGCTTTCCACAGTGCGTACAACAGTCGAAAAAACGGATTTGTTGTTGTTTACTGTAATGTCAGCGCGTGTTTCCGATAGCGGCCACGGGCTGCCAAGTGCAGTACTACCGTGGTCGAGTTGTAATGCCTTAGGCCGTATTTGCCTCCGCTTTGTGTGGGGGCGGTTGTTTGTCCGCCGCCGAGCCTGTTTGTCAGCATGATTGCTCGATTATAACAGAATGCGGCAATAGATGTTAGGCACGATGTATTGAATGATCGTATTTGGTACTAAGCCAATATTACGAAGGGTAATTCGTGATATATTCCGTGCCAGGCACAGCCGAAGGCAGTAACTCTTACTACAGTCACGGGAATATCCCAACACTACCACGTGCTGTCTAGTTATTACAAGACGAACGATGGTTTTCATAAATGTATTTTTCTTGAGTTACCTGTGGTGCAACGTATCTTTGGCCACGAAATTTTGTAGGGATCACTTTATCTGAAAAGAATATCGAGCTATGAATGGTGATTACGCCAATGAACATCACTGTACAAAAGTTTTCAGACTTTCATGGCCACTAATTTGCGATTGCCTGTTGGCTTCTTTCTCGGTTCTTTCAGTCGATGTCTTGTTCGACGATTTTTCTAACGTTTCGAGAGTACGGGTGGCTAACATCGTCAAAGCTTCACCCTCCATTGTCAATCGTGCTGGCGAAAGGTCAGATAAATCGTCAAACTAACGCCGGTCGAAGTTGTAGCGTCAGAAGCCATGGGACAATAATTACATCATTGTGTTTCTGAAGAATATATCCTATAGAAGGATAGCTTTGTGAAGAGGGATCTTTCATTTGTCGTTGTTACTAAATGTTAGTATATCGTGGCATTACTCAGCTTTGTAAAAAATACTGGGTGACATTCGTGAGAGTTGCTAGACTCACTTTCTCTGGCGTTTCCACAGATATTTGCTATTTTGTTTTTTTGAGCTAGTTAAAAAAATACTCCTGTTAACATGTTTCATGCGACTGTCGATGTCAACGGAAAGCGCCACTTTGTTTTCCGTTACAAGAAAAATTACTTTTAAACTGGAATTTTACGTCCACATTCGATAGATCTTTCACGAAGTAGTCTAGTGCAATATTCCGTTTTGCGATACGTATTGACATGGTAAGACTGGAATACACCAATATACACTCCTGGAAATTGAAATAAGAACACCGTGAATTCATTGTCCCAGGAAGGGGAAACTTTATTGACACATTCCTGGGGTCAGATACATCACATGATCACACTGACAGAACCACAGGCACATAGACACAGGCAACAGAGCATGCACAATGTCGGCACTAGTACAGTGTATATCCACCTTTCGTATCAATGCAGGCTGCTGTTCTCCCATGGAGACGATCGTAGAGATGCTGGATGTAGTCCTGTGGAACGGCTTGCCATGCCATTTCCACCTGGCGCCTCAGTTGGACCAGCGTTCGTGCTGGACGTGCAGACCGCGTGAGACGACGCTTCATCCAGTCCCAAACATGCTCAATGGGGGACAGATCCGGAGATCTTGCTGGCCAGGGTAGTTGACTTACACCTTCTAGAGCACGTTGGGTGGCACAGGATACACGCGGACGTGCATTGTCCTGTTGGAACAGCAAGTTCCCTTGCCGGTCTAGGAATGGTAGAACGATGGGTTCGATGACGGTTTGGATGTACCGTGCACTATTCAGTGTCCTCTCGACGATCACCAGTGGTGTACGGCCAGTGTAGGAGATCGCTCCCCACACCATGATGCCGGGTGTTGGCCCTGTGTGCCTCGGTCGTATGCAGTCCTGATTGTGGCGCTCACCTGCACGGCGCCAAACACGCATACGACCATCATTGGCACCAAGGCAGAAGCGACTCTCATCGATGAAGACGACACGTCTCCATTCGTCCCTCCATTCACGCCTGTCGCGACACCACTGGAGGCGGGCTGCACGATGTTGGGGCGTGAGCGGAAGACGGCCTAACGGTGTGCGGGACCGTAGCCCAGCTTCATGGAGACGGTTGCGAATGGTCCTCGCCGATACCCCAGGAGCAACAGTGTCCCTAATTTGCTGGGAAGTGGCGGTGCGGTCCCCTACGGCACTGCGTAGGATCCTACGGTCTTGGCGTGCATCCGTGCGTCGCTACGGTCCGGTCCCAGGTCGACGGGCACGTGCACCTTCCGCCGACCACTGGCGACAACATCGATGTACTGTGGAGACCTCACGCAGCACGTGTTGAGCAATTCGGCGGTACCTCCACCCGGCCTCCCGCATGCCCACTATACGCCCTCGCTCAAAGTCCGTCAACTGCACATACGGTTCACGTCCACGCTGTCGCGGCATGCTACCAGTGTTAAAGACTGCGATGGAGCTCCGTATGCCACGGAAAAGTGGCTGACACTGACGGCGGCGGTGCACAAATTCTGCGCAGCTAGCGCCATTCGACGGCCAACACCGCGGTTCCTGGTGTGTCCGCTGTGCCGTGCGTGTGATCATTGCTTGTACAGCCCTCTCGCAGTGTCCGGAGCAAGTATGGTGGGTCTGACACACCGGTGTCAATGTGTTCTTTTTTCCATTTCCAGGAGTGTATATCACGAAGGAATGAAATAAATAGCAAGTTCGGAGCAGCGAAGACGATATAGCTGCAGGGAAGATGTGAAGAAATTGGAAAAGGTATGATCGTCGTGAATAATTACTTAGAGTATTGAAAAGTCAATACAACCTTCAGAAAAATGAATAGCAAGGGTCGTAACATTAAGAGCGCAGTGGTTTTTCCATTGTTAAAAGCGCAAGAGAGAGCAGATAGTGGAACGAGTGCTCTGAAGACTTCTATGAGGGGGTTTATATGATCGCGTGATAGAAGAAGATTTTGGATGTGATACGGACAAGACTGCACACGTGGATTCGGGGTAACATCGTTGACTGCTTATCAAAGCCTCCTCGGTGCGGGTTCATACAACATCACCGCTCAAATCTCGAATAAATTCATCAGCAATGGCTGCCGAACACTTCTGGCATACAAAGTCAGCCTCATTCTACCAAGGGCCTTGTCAAAGAGGGTGGAGGAGCGGCCAGAGCTTCAGGGCCTTCTCTTACCCTTGGGGTGGGAAACTGCTCCTAATACACGCAAGAATCAGCAGTGATCAACAGCATAAGGATGCAGAAGACAATGGAAATCACCGCGTTACAGGCGCATAACATGTACACAAAGTACATGTGGCCCTTAACTGAAACAGTATCGTGATGATCTCTCCATTGGAAAAACCGACTAGTCCCCCATTCTGATATGCGGATAGGGACTGCTAATGGGAAAGCGACCATAAGAAAAAGACTGAATAACCAACCAGAGGTTCACGCTCTACGAGTCGAGGCGCGGAATGTCAGAAGTTTGAACTTGGTATAGAAGGTAAAAAATCTGAGAAGGGAAATGCTAAGACTCAATCTACATACGGTAGGCGTCAGTGAAGAGAAACTGAAATAGGACAAGGATTTCCGGTCATACAAGTGTATGGTAACATCAACAGCAGCGGAAAATGGTATAGTTGGAGTAGGATTCGCTATGAACAGGAAGGTAGAGGAGAGAATGCGTTACTGTAATCAGTTCAGTGACAGGGTTGTTCTGGTCAGAATCTACGGCTAAGCAAGACTGACAACGGTAGTTCAGCTATACTTGCCGACGTCGCAAGCAGAACACAAACTACCAGACAAAGTGTGTGAGGATACTGAACGACTAATGCAATAACTAAAGGGAGATAAAAGTCTAATAGACATGAGAAAATGGATGCAGTAGTAGGGGAAGGAGTAGAAGAAAGGGTTACGGGAGAATATGGGCTTCGTAGTAGGAATGATGGAGGAAAACCACTAATTGAGTTCTGCTATAAAATTCAGATGGTAATAGCGATACTTCCTTCAAGAATAACAAGAGGGTAGGGTGTGCATGAATAAGGCAGAGAGATACAGGGAGATTTCAGTTAGATTGCATAACAGTCAAACTGATATTCCGATGTAACATATTCGACTGTAAGGCGTACCAGTAGGTACATATAGATCACAATCACAATTTGGTAATGGTAAAGCGTAGGTTGAAGCTTAAGAGACAAGGTGGGAAGAATAAATGCTCTATGAAGTGAGATGCAGAAGTATTAAGGAATGAGAGATATGTTTGAGGTACACTGATGCTGTAGATATTGCGATAATGAACAGCCCACTTAGCAGTTTGAGAACGGGTTTGCGGAAAGAGTACATTGAGAGCCTTCATGAGGGGAAGGACTTACCTAATGATAAGAAGAAGAAACAGGAGTCTTTAGGGAACAGATAGAGGAGCCCGTATTAGAATCAGAATCTGAAATAGCTTCGGAAGACTTCAGATCAAATAAGGCAGATGCGATTAATAACATTAAATTTGAATCCCTTAAATCACTGGGGAATGTGGTAACAAAACGGCTACTCACTTTTTGTTACTGAAGAGCCTCTGTTATTCTGGACTACGATGCAATGTTCTTTCGGACTTGTATGCATGAATTCGTGGTATCTGGTCGTTTGGAAATGTCCGAAACTGTAGAGAGAGACAGATACTGGAATCAAAAAGGTTTACACATCAAACGGAAGAGTGATGATTAAAAATAAAGTACTAGACTGCATTAGATATAACAGCTGAGTCATTATTGAGAGGTGATGAGATAAATATCAGCTTGGGTCAGAAGGCAATTTCAGAGCCAAATTCATCTGTGCGTAATGTTAGATACAGAAAATCCCTTTGGTTTCTAAGAGGATACAAAGACGAAGAATAAGAAAGGGAAGAAGAAGAAGATGCAATTCAACAAGCATCCACTTTAGAAAACCATTCTGCCTACTTCTGAGAGTTGAGCCAGCTGTCTGGAAGGAGTTAGATGAACAAAGTAAAACCGTTGTATTTATGAAGTTAGATAGCAAAGGGGGAAAAAACGAAAAAGAAGAAGATAACGATTACGACACGAAGATCATGATGTAGGAGAAGAAGATGATGACATTCACGAGCCCAAGATGGCCTGCAACACACACCAGCCCATTACGACATGAATACAGGTAAGTTGGTGGATCGAATAGTATTCGTATTATCTTCGAAAGCCAAACTCCCGAGACATGAACATTATTGAGTATATCTGGGATGCTTTGCAACGCGCTGTTCAGAAAAGATCTCCACCCCCTAGTACTCCAATGGATTTATTGACATCCCTGCAGGATACATGGTGTCAAATCACTCCAGCCCCATTTTGGACATTAGTCAACGCCATGCCACGTCATGTTGCGACACTTCTTCGCGCTCGCCGGTCCTAGACGATATCAGACAGTTGTACCCGTTTTTTGGGCCCTTCAGTGTATATTGTGATAGAGAGAATAAGTGGATGTAGTCAATTTCAAAATATCGATGTGTAATAGTTGTGTATACCATCATGTCAGTTTCTATCCACAAAGTATCACACAGTGATGTAATAAGAGATGTTGACGTTAGACATCGAAAAGAAGACTTTTGTGCCTCTTTATTTCATTCACAAGAGTATTAACCTCTCTCATAAATCATCAATGGCGATAAAAGCTTTTACAGAACTGAATGAGCGAATAGTACCCTCACTTCCCAGAGATCACTTTACCTATCTGAGCGCTACGTTGTTGTTAAAGTGTATGGCATGTATGAACGTGTTAAGTATATAGAAAATTTTCAGTTCCTGTATAAGTAGCTGGTCCATCGCTGTACTAAAAATACGTTATTCATAATCTATAAAGCTTGCGCAGAATTGGTACTGCCTCTTTCACTGCCCCTACGTGTAGGCAACGCAGATGCAAAGGCCAAAGTTGTTCAAAGACGTTACAGTGATACTGTTTTCGAATACTGCGAGTTACCTCGAAGAAAACGATTTTTTGACGCATACCATGGATGCAATAACTATTGTTCTTGTGAAACACAACTGGCTATTTGATCATATTAATCAAAAAGTGCTATTGACAGAGGACCTGAAATTGAATCCGTCATAATTTGTCTAACAAGGATCACAGTTCATAGTAACTAATGGAAAGTCATCGAGAAAAACTGAAGTGATATCTCGCATTCCCTAAAGAAGTGTTAAGCCTGCTATATGTAAATGATTTAGAAAAAATTTGGAGATGCCCTCTTAGATTGATGCCGCTGATGCTGTTATTTATGCTCTCGAAAAGTCATCACAACATCGAAACGAACTGAAAACTGATGTATACAAGATATTTATATGATGCAAAAAGTGGCAATTGAGTATGTAATAAAAAATGTTAGGTCTTCCTTACGGGTAATAAAAGGAATCCAATAAATTTTGGTCACATCATAAATAACGCAAATGTGAAATTTACCATTCCAACTAAATATCTATCGTTTATCTAAGCCGGTCGTTGTGACCGAGTGGTTCTAGGCGCTCAGTCCAGATCCACGTTGATGCTACGGTCGCAGGTTCGAATCCTGCCGCGGGCATGGATGTGTGTGATGTCCATAGGTTAGTTAGGTTTAAGTAGTTCTAAATCTGGGGGACTGTTGACCTCAGATGTGAAGTCCCATAGTGCTCAGAGCCATATGAACCATTTTCATGTTCTAATTTGGTCCATAATAAAGGGTTTTCAAAGCCTGTGACTGTGAAAACAGCAGGTCTTTTTAAATAAAAATCTCATCTGTTACCAGTCACGACTTTCTTTATTTTTATTTTTCGCTCGACGCGTTACGGGAAATTATTCCCATTTTCAAATGCGTTTTTTTGTGTTTTCTATGCCATTTCAATGTGATGTTGTCGATGTGTGAGAGTCTGCATCATTTCGTTGACTTTACTGCAATATAAAAAGAAAACACATTATTTTAGTTGGTTGTCGATCTTTTTTATGAAGTTAGTGGCAAAATTTAGAAGAAATTTTACGTACGGTTTCCGTATTGTCCATTTGTGCAGAGTCTCACACACACTAAACATCACACACAACTTGTTGTACATTTCTAAACAATGAAAACATTCTAAATAAACAAAACAAATATGTTACTACAAGTAGTCAACAGAGATGATATTACAGGTCTTCCACAGAGTATGATATCGTTTTGCACAGACGGTATTTACCTTTACAATTTGGAGCATAATTTACTTATACCGATTTTACAATTGTGTTTCCTTTTATATGTTACTATTTTTATTTAAGTATACTACCGAAACATCTAGGAAATTCACTGATTCACTTTCAGGTTTTCGTTTAATATTTTATCTTCATATTTTCTATAGTGTGAATATATCTCCATTTCTTTTAACACTTCTATTTTATGTCCTTTATTTAGTCGGTCGAGTAGTTTGATATTTTGCTTTGTTTTTCCAAATGAGTGTCCTGTATTCGGTATATATGTTGCTATGGCTGATGCAGAGTGTCTGTTGTTTGTGAAGGCTTTTATGTGCTCTGTCTACCAGGTGTTGAAATTTCGGCCTGTTTGCCCTAGGTACAACATGGAGCATTCCTGGCATGTTACCTTATATATGCCAGAGCCTGAGTATGGATCATGCTTACACATTATATTATGTATTAGTTTTTGTTGTAGTTTATTGGATGTAGAAAACTCAATTTTTACTTCGTGATTTTTCAAAATATTTGCAATCATATGTGATACATTGCCAATGTATGGGATACTAGATATACATTTGTTTTTCTATTATCCTTCTCTTCGTACCTGGGTCTGTCTTCACATTGTCTAGGATTGTGTCAACCATGGGAGCGTTGTAACCATTGTCAACTGCAATCTTTTTCACTGTGTTCATTTCATGTTCCATGTTTTCTTGATTCAGTGGTATTTTAGTTGCCCTATGTAGCATTGACCTGTATGCTGTCTGTTTATGGATATTTGGGTGACATGAGGTTGCAGGGATTGTAGTGTCAGACACTGTATTCTTCCTACGAATTTTGAATGTGCGGGTGTTGATGTGTCTTGTAATAATTAGGTCCAGAAAGTTGACGCTTTTATTTTGTTCATGCCCCACGCTAAATTTTATTTTCTCATGTAGTTTACTGAAGTAATTTAGAATGTCTCTGATGTCTTTGGTATCCTCTTTAACTGACAGTAGTATGTCTGCTAGATATCTGCTATAAAATTCAATTTTTTTAGGCCAGGTTCTTGGGCGTTAAATAATTTTTGTTCTAAGTGATTTATATATACGTCAGCTATGGTACCAGATATACATGATCCCATTTTAGGCAATCCTGTTGTTAATAAATGTTCCGTTAAAAGTGAAGTAGTTGTAACATCGGGTTAGCTGATGGAGTTACTTAAATTCAGCAGTTTCTCTGTATGAATTTTTCTTGTGTTTCAGAACATTCTTTTCTATTACTGTCACAGCTTCTCGTAAGGGTATATTTGAGTAAACGTTGGTGATGTAATGTGATATAAACTGAGCATCATGGGGGAGCCTTCTGGTTTTTAGTTCTTTGCCTAGTACCGTACTGTTTTTATATGGAATTTGGTGTTTCATATTTATAATTTTTCGTCAGTATGTTATTCAGTTTTTGAGTTAGTTTGTATGATGGGCTACTTATAATGATTACCACAGGATGTATCGGATTTCCATCGTCATTTATTTTTGGCTGTGCTCTTAGGCGTGGTGCTTTTGGATTCACGCATGTAAGGTATTTTTTTCGGTTTCTGTCAGTAGGAAATGTGTTTTCTTTAGTTGTTCCTTAATTTTATTTTGAAATTGTTTGGCTGGATCTTTTTCAATGTGGAGAATATTTTAGCATGAAAAATTCATGTTTTCTGTCTATGTCTATGTATTCCTTTTCTTTCACCACAACTGATGTACTGCTTTTGTCTGACTTTACAACTATGGATTGGTTGTTTCTCAATTTATTATTTATGAATTTTAGAGTTTTCTCATAATTTATTGTATATTTAGATCTTTATTCATTTCTTTTTCAAGAAGCTTGCTTACTTTGTCACTTATTGCTACTTTTGTATTGGAATTATATTTTGCAACATCTGCTACATTTTTAGTTGCAGCTATTAACCGTTTCATTGTATGGTTGTTAAGGTTAGGTTTTACATTGTATTTCTGTCCTTTTTGAGGCAGATCATTTTCTCTTTGGTCGAATTTTATGTCTGTGTTGTAAAATGTATGAGCTTTTTTGTCAGTTATCTCAAGGTAGGATTTCGTATTTTCTTTGGATTTCAAGGTCTGTAGTTTCTCGTTATGTGTATTTCAAATGGTGAAATACTCCTTGTCGACTATGTTTTGGATGTGCTTACATATGCCTTCATAAACTGTGGGTTCCATGTTGTTTGCTGCTTCTATCTGCTTGTTGAGTAGCTTTTTGTTTAGTAAGTCTGTTGTGTAACTGCCTTATTTCGGATTTCAGCCATAGTTTTTCTGCTTTTTGATTTATAACTTTTCCTATGCTGGTGCTAGAACATATTTTGAGTTTTATATAATTCGTAATTATACCTAGTTGTTAGCAGTGCTTGTTGAATCTTACGTGTGAAACTGTTTCTAGTACTTTAATTTTGATGATTTTGTATTTATATATAACTTTTATTGCCTGGCTTGGCACTAATAATCTAATTTGATACATTATAAATGATTCTGGAAGCCTGCTACTGTCAAAAGAATAGGTTTGTGTATAAATAACTCATCTGCTACCACTCACGATTTTCTTTAATTTATTTTTCGCTCGACGCGTTTCGGGAAATAATTCATATTTTCAAGTGCGTTTTATTGTGTTTGCTATGCCTTTTCTATGTCATGTTGTCGATGTGTGAGAGTCTGCTTCATTTCGCTGACTTTACTGCAATTTGCTCATAAAAGCCTGCACACACAACAGGCACACTACATCAGCAACAGCAACACATATACGTAATACAGGACACCCATTTGGAAAAATAGAGCAAAATGTCAAAGTACTCCACCGACTAAATAAAGGACATAAAAAGGATGTGCTAGAAGAAAAGGAGATATATTCACATGACAGGAAATAAGAAGATAAAATACTGAACGAAAAACTTGAAAGTGAATCAGTGAATTCAGGTGTTTCGATAGTATAAATAAATAAAAATAGTAACACGTAGTAATAAGCGCAATTGTAAAATCGATATAAGTAAGTAATGATCCAAATTGTTAAGGTAAATAACCCCTGTACAAAAGCATATCATACTCTGTGAAAGACCTATAATATCATTTCTGTTGACTACTTGTAGTAACATCTTTGTTTTGTTTATATAAAAGGTTTTCGATGTTTAAAAATGTACAACAAGTTGTGTGTGATCTTCACTGTGTGAGAGACTCTCCACAAATGGACCATAAGGAAACTGTAACTACCATTTCTTCTAAATTTTTGCACTAACTTCATAAAAACCGATCGTCAACCAACTAAAAATCGCGTGTTTTCTTTGCAGTAAAGTCAACGAAATGAGGCACTCTCTCACCCATCGACAACATCACATTGAAATGGCATAGCAAACACAAAAAAAAAAAAAAAAATGCACTCGAAAATGGGAATCATTTTCCGAAACGCGTCGAGCGAAAAATATAGTAAAGAAAATCGTGACTGGCAGCAGATGCGTTATTTATAAACAAACATATTGATTACAATTATGAACAAAGTTAAATCCGAACGTTCAAATACGAAATGTCGTTTGGAAGGCGAATCAGCGGCTGCATTATTTTTCTTCACAGAACACTTAGGAGATGCAACTGATCTGCTAAAGAGAGTGGCTATACCGGTCGGCTACTGAACGACCGCTGCGGGGCCTGCTGACCTTGGCTACTAAACCTTCCTCCTCCCTGGAGATACCTGTCATTTCCACTTCCAGGGACCCGCACCCTTACGTCAGAGCACCTCGCTACATTCAGTTCCCTCGCCTACACTGGCCCCGAGTGACTAATATCCAGCAGCAGGATCCTTGCGTGCATTGCACATGAAAGTACAAGGCTCCACACCGCACACACAAATGTCGAATCTCTGTCAGTTCATCTCTAAGAGTCCCATCGTACATTTCAATACATAGACACCCGGGTAATACTTCTGTCAGAGGCCTGGAACAAATCAAGTATTGTCTTAGGTTCGTAAATATAGACACCTACATCTTTCTAAGACACGATAGACGCAACAGACGAGGGGGAGTACAAATTCTCTGATTTACCACCTACTGCGAACGACACTGAAGATGAACCAGTGGAAAATATGTTCATAGAGATCAAACCCCATAAAGGAAATTGCCTGATATGTGTCGTCTACAAACCTCCTAAGGAAGGGGGGGGGGAGGGGTTTGGCCTGCTGCGAAAATGCTCTTTCAAGTCTCGAATCGACGTACGACCATATAAAAATTGCTGGTGAAACTAACATAAATTTTCTGTACATTAGCCATTCCACCGTGAAATTTAAGCAGATGCCTCCCTCTTGAAACGCATCGCTACTTCAGGTTACTCCTACCCCTCATAATGACAGTAGTCACATTCTCACAGATGTATTTACAACAAAATTCCCGAAACATAGGAAGTTGTACTGCACATGGCATGTCCCCACGTTACATAGTTTTGCTGACGTAATCGCTAGAAAGCTCCAGAAAACAAAAAGCAAATGACTACATACCGGCACTTAAGATGCATTACTTTACCAAACAATGCAACAGAAGTGCAAGAAATAGTTTTTGGGACGTCTTCTATTCACATCTCAGACATAAATGGAAAACTTCATGGGTTTGCTAACACACTTACTCAGCTATACACTGAAGAAACTTTGTCATGGGATATTCACATAGACAGTTGGCGGTAGTATCGCATGCACAAGGTGTAAAGCGGCAGTGCATTGGCGGAACTTTCATTTGTGCTCAGGTGATTGATGTGAAAAGGTTTCCGACGTGATTATGGTCCCATGGCGGGAATTAACAGATTCTGAACGCCGAATTATAGTTGGACCTTTACTCATGAGACATTCCGTTTCGGAAATCGTTAGGAAATTGACTATTCCGAGATCCACATTACAAGAGTGTGCATGGAATACCTAATTTCAAATATCACCTCTCACCATTGGAAACGCAATGGCCGATGGCCTTTACTTAACGACGGAGAGCAGCAACATTTGCGCAGAGTTGTGAGTGCTAAGAGATAAGCAACACTGCGTGAAATAACTGTAGATATCTAAGTGGGACGTACGACGAAGGTATCCGTTAGGACAGTGTGGCGAAAGACTCGTGTTATTCTAGGAGTGCTCTCAACATACAACCGTGAGCAACTGGTTAGGAAACCAACTCGAGATGGGAGTATATTAGATATCCTGGCAACAAACAGACTAGAACTTTTTGAGGAAGTTAATGTAGAAGAAGGTATTAGCGACCATTATGTCGTTGTGGCTTCTATGTCAGTGGAAGTTAGAAAAAAACCAAAGAAACAGCATAGAGTTTTCTTGTTTGGGAAATCAAATGAAAGTGTCATTAATGAATATCATCACAGTCAGCTCCAACCATTCACCGCAGGACACAAAGATCCTGAGCATCTTTGGTCGGAATTTAAAGGCATTGTCCACAAAGTACTAGAGAAATATATGCCTAGGAAAAACGTAGGGGAGGGAAAGGATCCGCCTTGGTTCAACAAACATATTAAGAAGTGGCTGAGAAAGCAGGGAATTTTGCAAAGTCGCTTTAAACGTAGTCACTGCCCCGCTGACCAACAGATATTATGCGAAATGAAAGCAGGTGTCAAAAGGTCAATGAGAGATTCCTTCAACGAATTTAAAAGCAATGTTTTATCTGCAGATTCTAAAAATAGCCCAAAAAATGTTGCTCCTACGTAAAATCTATGAACGCTACAAATAAATCAATACCTTCTATTGCTGACAGTGCAGGTAATGTAACGGATAATGGTAAACAGAAGGCCGAAATTCTAAAGCTAGCTTTGAAAACTCATTTACAGTAGGACTGCAGCACCATTCCCCATTTCAATTATCGAACAACCTAAGGATGGCTGACATAGTGTTTAGTGCATCTGGGATTGAAACATAGTTAAGATCTGGCCCAGCCACTATCCCCGTCAGATTTTATGCTGACTACGCTACAAACATAGCACCAATCTCATCCATCATCCATCAGAGATCACTGGGACAGCGGAAAGTTCTACGGAACTGCAAGAAGGCCCTGGTCATAGCAATCTATAAAAAGGGTAGAAAATCGGATCCACATAATTACCGGCCAATATCACTGACATCGATTCGTTGTAGAATCATGGAACATATTTTGTTTTCCGACTTAATGACCTCTCTAGACTCTCAGAAGCTCATCTTTAGAAACAAGCACGGTTTTAGGAAACAGCAGTCATGCGAGAGACCGCTGGCCCTCTTTGTGCATGATATACAACAGGCTCTAGCTATCGGCTCCGAGGTTGCTTCCATATTCCTCGACTTTCGAAAGGCTGTCGACTGAGTTCCAAACTACTACTTGCTTCAAGAAGTGCGCACTTACGGTCTATCTGATGACATATGCGGTTGGATAGAAAGCTGTCTAACAGACGGAGAGAAGTATGTCGTCATGAATGGGGAGATTTCATCACAAACAAGCGTAACATTAGGCGTGCTCCATGGCACCGTAATAGATCCGCTGCTTTTTGCGATTTACAAAAACGATCTGGTTGATGGTATTGGCAGCGGCATTAGACTGTTTGATGATGATGCTGTAGTTTACAGGAAATTAGTATCACACGAAAGTTGTGAACAAACCAACGACGATTTTCAGAAAATAAATGCGTGGTGTAATGACTGGTAGCTATCTGTCAATAGTAGTAAGTATAGCCTAGACCCGTGGTCTAGGGATAGCGTCTTTGATTCATAATCAAAACGTTTTCGGTCCCGGGTTCGATCCCCGCCACTGTCTAAATTTTGATAAATAATCAGCATTGGCGGCCGAAGACTTCCGGCATAAGAAGTCAGCCTTATTCTGCCAACGGCCTTCTCAAAGAGGGCGGAGGAGCGGATAAAGGTTCAGGGCACTCTCTTGTCCTAGGGGTGGGAAATTGCCCCTAAAGGTGGAAGAATCAGCAATGATCAACTACATGAGGATGCAGAAGGCAATGGAAACCACTGCATTATAGACACGTTACGTGTATCCACAGGACATGTGGCCTGTAATTGAAGAAGTGTCATGATAATCTCTCCATTGGCAAAAGATTCCGGGATAGTCCCCATTCGGATCTCCGGGAGGGAACTGCCAAGGGGGAGGTTACCATGAGAAAAAGATTGAATAATCTACGAAAGGATAGCGTTCTACGAGTCGGGGCGTGGAATGTCAGAAGCTTGAACGTGGTAGCGAAACTAGAAAATCTGAAAAGGGAAATGCAAAGGCTCAATCTAGATATAGTAGGGGTCAGTGAAGTGAAGTGGAAGGAAGACAAGGATTTCTGGTCAGATGAGAATCGGGTAATATCAACAGCATCAGAAAATGGTATAACAGGTGTAGGATTCATTATGAATAGGAAGATAGGGCAGAGGGTGTGTTACTGTGAGCAGTTCAGTGAGCGGGTTGTTCTAATCAGAATCGACAGCAGACCAACACCGACAACGATAGTTCAGGTATACATGCCGACGTCGCAAGCTGAAGATGAACAGATAGAGAAAGTGTATGAGGAAATTGAAAAGGTAATGCAGTATGTAAAGGGGGACGAAAATCTAATAGTCATGGGCGACTGGAATGCAGTTGTAGGGGAAGGAGTAGAAGAAAAGGTTACAGGAGAATATGGGCTTGGGACAAGGAGTGAAAGAGGAGAAAGACTAATTGAGTTCTGTAACAAGATTCAGCTAGTAATAGCGAATACCCTGTTCAAGAATCACAAGAGGAGGAGGTATACTTGGAAAAGGCCGGGAGATACGGGAAGATTTCAATTAGATTACATCATGGTCAGACAGAGATTCCGAAATCAGATACTGGACTGTAAGGCGTACCCAGAAGCAGATATAGACTCAGATCACAATATAGTAGTGATGAAGAGTAGGCTGAAGTTCAAGACATTAGTCAGGAAGAATCAATACGCAAAGAAGTGGGATACGGAAGTACTAAGGAATGACGAGATATGTTTGAAGTTCTCTAACGCTATAGATACAGCAATAAGGAAGAGCGCAGTAGGCAGTACAGTTGAAGAGGAATGGACATCTCTAAAAAGGACCATCACAGAAGTTTGGAAGGAAAACATATGTACAAAGAAGGTAGCTGCGAAGAAACCATGGGTAACAGAAGAAATGCTTCAGTTGACTGATGAAAGGAGGAAGTACAAACATGTTCCGGGAAAATCAGGAATACAGAAATACAAGTCGCTGAGAAATGAAATAGATAGGAAGTGCAGGGAAGCTAAGACGAAATGACTGCAGGAAAAATGTGAAGACATCGAAAAAGATGTGATTGTCGGAAGGGCAGACTCAGCATACAGGAAAGTCAAAACAATCTTTGGTGAGATCAAAAGCAACGGTGGTAACATTAAGAGTGAAACGGGAATTCCACTGTTAAATGCAGAGGAGAGAGCAGATAGGTGGAAAGAATACATTGAAAGCCTCTATGAGGGTGAAGACTTGTCTGATGTGATAGAAGAAGAAACAGGAGTCGATTTAGAAGAGACAGGGGATCCAGTATTAGAATCGGAACTTAAAAGAGCTTTGGAGGACTTACGGTCAAATAAGGCAGAAGGGATAGATAACATTCCATCAGAATTTCTAAAATCATTGGGGGAAGTGGCAACAAAACGACTATTCACGTTGATGTGTAGAATATATTAGTCTGGCGACATACCATATGACTTTCGGAAAAGCATCATCCACACAATTCCGAAGGCGGAAAGAGCTGACAAGTGCCAGAATTATCACACAATCAGCTTAACAGCTCATGCATCGAAGCTGCTTACAAGAATAATATACAGAAGAATGGAAAAGAAAATTGAGAATGCGCTAGGTGACGATCAGTTTGGCTTTAGGAAAAGTAGAGGGGCGAGAGAGGCAATTCTGACGTTGCGGCTAATAATGGAAGCAAGACATTTTCATAGGATTTGTCGACCTGTAAAAAGCGTTCGACAGTATAAAATGGTGCAAGCTGTTCGAGATTCTGAAAAAAATAGGTGTAAGCTATAGGGAGAGATGGGTCATATACAATATGTACAACAACCAAGAGGGAATAATAAGAGTGGACGATCAAGAACGAAGTGCTCGTATTAAGAAGGGTGTAAGACAAGGCTGTAGCCTTTCGCCCCTACTCTTCAATCTGTACATCGAGGAAGCAATGATGGAAGTAAAAGAAAGGTTCAGGAGTGGAATTAAAATACAAGGTGGAAGGATACCAATGATACGTTTCGCTGATGACATTGCTATCCTGAGTGAAAGTGAAGAAGAATTAAATGATCTGCTGAACGGAATGAACAGTCTAATGAGTACACAGTATGGTTTGAGAGTAAATCGGAGAAAGACGATGGTAATGAGAAGTAGTAGAAATGAGAACAGTGAGAAACTTAACATCGGGATTGATGGTCACGAAGTCAATGAAGTTAAGGAATCCTGCTACCTAGGCAGTAAAGTAACCAATGACGGACGGAGCAAGGAGGACATCAAAAGCAGACTCGCTATGGCAAAAAAGGCATTTATGGCCAAGAGAAGTCTACTAATATCAAATACCGGCCTTAATTTGAGGAAGAAATTTCTGAGGATGTACGTCTGGAGTACAGCATTGTATGGTAGTGAAACATGGACTGTGGGAAAACCGAAACAGAAGAGAATCGAAGCATTTGAGATGTGGTGCTAAAGACGAATGTCGAAAATTAGGTGGACTGATAAGGTAAGGAATGAGGAGGTCCTACACAGAATCGGAGAGGAAAGGAATATGTGGAAAGCACTGATAAGGAGAAGGGACAGGATGATAGGACATCTGCTAAGACATGAGGGAATGACTTCCATGGTACTAGAGGGAGCTGTAGAGGGTTAAAACTGTAGAGGAAGACAGAGATTGGAATACGTCAAACAAATAATTGAGGACGTAGGTTGCAAGTGCTATTCTGAGATGAAGAGGTTAAGAAGTTAGCACAGGAATGGAATTTGTGGCGGGCCGCATCAAAACAGTCAGTAGACTGATGACAAAAAAAAAAAAAAAATAAAAAAAATAAAAAAAAAAAAATAAATAAAAAAAATAAAAAATTGCCTACTGTGTATACAAAAGCGAAAATCCCCATTAATGTACGAGTACAAAGTAAATGCCCAGTCTTTGGAAGCGTTAACATCCGTCTAGTATCTGGGTGTGATTATTCGAAATGATCTCAAATGGAACGATCATATTACACAAGTAAAGGGTAGGACGGAATCTAGACTACGGTTTACTGGTAGAATCCTGAAGCGATGCAGTCTTTCAGGAAAGGAAATTGCTTACAATACTTTAGTTCGTCTTATGTTAGCGTATTGTTCGTCTGTGCAGGACCTTCACCAGTTGGGTCTGATTCAATAGATTGAGAAGGTCCCAAGAAGAGCGGCAAGATTCGTGACTGGCACATTTAGCCATCGTGAGAGCGTTACAAATCTCATAGAAAGTGTGAAGTGGGACACAGTTGCATATAGACGACGCGCTAAACGGAAGGGGCTGCTCACTAAATTCCAAAATCCGACCTTCGCCGAGGATGTAGAGCATATATTATTATTGCCAACTTTCAAATCGAGCAATAATCACCAATCAAAGATAAGGGAAATAAGAGCTCGTACTGAGGCGTTCAGGTAGTCGTTTTTTGCTCTTGCGATCCGCGAGTGGAACAGAAAGGAGAAATATGACTTTGGTGCGAATAGTGCCGTCCGCCACACACCGTTTGGTGGCTAGTGTAGTATATATGTAGATGCAGATGTAGAAATTTTACGTTAGTGAGTCATGGTAGAAGACGACCAACTCTAGTGCTTTTGCTAACAGTGCGACATTTCACCTGGGCTCGTGAGCTTATCGGTTGGACCATACACTACTCGAAAACAGTTGCATGGTCAGATGTGTTCCGATGTCATTTAGTAAGAGCTGATGTTACGGTTCAAGTGTGGAACGAACCGCACGAAGTCACGGATCCAAGTTGCCAACAAAGCACTGTGTAATCTGGGGTAACTCCTCAATGATGTGGGCTGAATTTACATGTCCCCTCTTCTTCTATCCAGCCACTAAAAATGCAGTACTAAAACTCAAAGATGGCGGAAATAGTCTAGCTATGTTGCTGGGATGTTAAAACTTATGTCCTTCCCTCCTCTGTCTCAATCACAGACCATTACTCATTATCTCCAGCCAATCATAGCGCAGTATAAAAGAATCAATACGGGAGAAGTGGACCAGTCGCGTTAATCGCGAATAATTTCCTGTTAAGTGGTGCATTGTTGTTTCGGAATACGAGGTCCACGAATGGCTGCAAACGATCTCCAAGTAGCTGAACACAACTATTTTCTGTCAATGATAGGTTCAACTGGACCAGAGGACGCGTTCCACTCCACATCAACACAGTTTACACCGTTACTGAGCCACCGCCAGCTTCCACAGTGCCTTGTTGACAACTTTCGACCATGGCTTCTTGGGACCAGCGCCACTCGTCAAACCTGCCATAAATGTACTACGACACAAAATATTCACGTAAGATTATGGTGGGGATGAAATGTTAGGATGAACAAAGAGCGACTGATACGCAGAGGAAAGGTCAAGAGTCTGCTACTGGCTGCGTGTGACATAATACTTCTCACTTGCTACGGCACATCCATTCTAGAACCACACTAACCTGTGCTCCGGCTTTCGCAATCCGTTCTCCTGACCGTTAAAGTCTGCCTTACCAACGTTGCCTCTACTTCTTGAAGTAGATACGTGGCTCTTACAGGGTTGAGTTCCTGTGGTTCCGTTACAGAAAAAGTCCTTAGCGTTACTTGGGAATCCAATTCTGTTATCAGTCGACGCACTCATACAAGCCAACCGATGTCGTTTAGAGATAGACATCCGTCCTTGTACCTTCTCAGATTTTACAAATTCTTCTCATGCTTTCAAAACCGTTATTCTATCTCACTGAATGTCGTATAAATTCCGAATTCTGTTCATCTCACTTCCACTTGTTCCAGTTACGTGAACCTTCTTGCGCTGGCACGGCTTGGGGGAGGATGGGGTGGGAGTGGCAGCAGCCGGCACGGATCGCTCGAGCTGTCAAATGACTTGACACTGATCGAGGCATTCAGTTGCAAACGAGCAGCTGTTGGCAGGCGTGGGGCGGGCTGGCGGCAGCGGCGTGGGCGGCGCGCCACCCGTCCGCGGCAGGTGTGAAGAGCAGGTGGCTGCGCGCGGCCGAGTGCTCTCACGGGCGCCACCGCTGATCAAGAGCGGCGCCGGACGCCCCGCGAGGAGGGCCCTCCACTCGCGACCCCTCCTCCCCACCCACCCTCACCAACACCATCGTTTCCACCCACTGCAGGCGCTCTCCCCATCCCAGCGTCTGGTCTGTGGCGAGGACAGACTGCGGTAGTAGGAAAAGCGTCAGCTGACAGCCAGTGGCGCAAAAACTGGGGGACACAGACGTTAATCTGAACTGAGCATCAGCCTCGAGTATGGCTTGAATTTTAAAGGAAATTGAATCAGATTGAGTGTTTGAACGTGATCGTTCGCGAGTTACAATAGCAGGGAGAGAAAAAGTGTGTGAAAAGTATAAAACAGCAGGGAAAAGAAAGGACACAGGTAGGTTTCAGGAGGAATAGTAAACATTTTTGGATGTTGTTTCTATACATAAATGTCCACCATCACATTTTTAGCCTCTATGTGAACGGTAATCCCAGGAACCACCGTAGGGATTTTGATAAAATGCCCACTCTAATAGGTAGATTGATACACGACGAAATACCTTAATACGACGTGAACATTAGCAAAAAAGATAAATTGCACTGACGTATTCCTCACTGGAAATGGAGGACAAAAGGTCCTATGAACATGTGTCCAGAAATGCATCGTTGCCACGTTACGTGGTGCTCACCAATGACATTTCCTCACACAACGTGGTGAGTGTTCCTTGTGTGTTGCAAGCTGTGTAATTGACGTAGAGTACCGTAAGCAGCAGAAAGATCCGATATTCACGTCGGGAACAAGCTGAGATTGTTTTTGTGTGTAGCCAAGCAGATGTAAACGGTCGATATGCAGCACGGCTCTATCAAAATAAGAAGCCTTACAGGCAGCTACCACATCACACGAAGTTTGAAGCCCTTTCTGGGGGTTTGGGTGATCGTGGATCGTTTCAGACGGAATATGGTGCAGGCAGGCAGCGCACTGTGCGTATACCAGATTTGGAGGTTCTACTAGGGCTCGTCTTAATTTCCTGTAGAATGTTGTTGTTGTGGTCTTCAGTCCTGAGACTGGTTTGATGCAGCTCTCCATGCTACTCTATCCTGTGCAAGCTTTTTCATCTCCCAGTACCTACTGCAACCTACATCCTTCTGAATCTGCTTAGTGTATTCATCTCTTGGTCTCCCTCTACGATTTTTACCCTCCACGCTGCCCTCCAATACTAAATTGGTGATCCCTTGATGCCTCAGAACATGTCCTACCAACCGATCCCTTCTTCTGGTCAAGTTGTGCCACAAACTTCTCTTCTCCCCAATCCTATTCAATACTTCCTCATTAGTTATGTGATCTACCGATCTAATCTTCAGCATTCTTCTGTAGCACCACATTTCGAAAGCTTCTATTCTCTTCTTGTCCAAACTATTTATCGCCCATGTTTCACTTCCATACATGGCTACACTCCATACGAATACTTTCAGAAATGACTTCCTGACACTTAAATCAATACTGGATGTTAACAAATTTCTCTTGTTCAGAAACGCTTTCCTTGCCATTGCCAGCCTACATTTTATATCCTCTCTACTTCGACCATCATCAGTTATTTTGCTCCCCAAATAGCAAAACTCCTTTACTACTTTAAGTGCCTCATTTCCTAATCTAATTCCCTCAGCATCACCCGACTTAATTAGACTACATTCCATTATCCTTGTTTTGCTTTTGTTGATGTTCATCTTATATCCTCCTTTCAAGACACTGTCCATTCCATTCAACTGCTCTTCCAAGTCCTTTGCTGTCTCTGACAGAATTACAATGTCATCGGCGAACCTCAAAGTTTTTATTTCTTCTCCATGAATTTTAATACCTACTCCGAATATTTCTTTTGTTTCCTTTACTGCTTGCTCAATATACAGATTGAACAACATCGGGGAGAGGCTACAACCCTGTCTTACTCCCTTCCCAACCACTGCTTCCCTTTCATGTCCCTCGACTCTTATAACTGCCATTTGGTTTCTGTACAAATTGTAAATAGCCTTTCGCTCCCTATATTTTACCCCTGCCACCTTTAGAATTTGAAAGAGAGTATTCCAGTCAACATTGTCAAAAGCTTCCTGTAGAATACAGTCCTCCAAATCGGCTGTGCTCGCAGTCAGCCACCTCCCTGAACGTTCGTTCGCCTGAAATCACCCATGATCACATAAACACTGAAAAAGGGATTGAATTGTTGTGCGATATGACGGGTGTCTTTGAGGGTAGTTGTTTTAGTTTAGCCGTGCTGCCTCGACCATTTTCATCTACTTGGCCGCACACAAACACTATCTCAGCGTTTTCCCGATATTTTGCTGTTCACAGTACGCTGCGTCAATCACACAACCTGTAACACAGAAAAAACACACGGCACATGGACAGAAGAACTTCCATTTGTCAGCACCTTCTGCCGTGGCAACGATGCATTTCCGTACACATGTTGGTCGGGTCTTTCCTCCTCCATTTCTAGCCAGGAAACTGTCCCTGAAATTTGTTGGTTTTATTACCTCTGCACCAGACAAGTCGTGCGCCGGTAGATGCTTCATATTGCCCGTGCGAAGCTCTGTCAGGTCATTAGTCTACATTACTAAACAGCTAACCTGGTTCACGGGACCTCGACCCAGTTGCAGATTGCCTATGTAAGGGCTTCCAGCGGAAACAATAAAAATAATTTTCAGTATCTAATATAAAGATTGACTGTCTTGTTTATCTTCTTTCATCATGTAGATAAACATAGTGCAATTCCGTCTTCTAAGTATCCAACCATCTTTTCTCTGGCCTTCCTAAGGATCTTATACCTAAAGGATTAAAATGTAGGGTTTGTTTTGGTAGTCTTTTCTACGTGTTTTGTCGATTAGATTTTATCTTCTCATTTATAGAATATATTCACAGCTCTGCTCTTATCTGTTCTTTTCTCAGTCTATCTAATCTTGTACAGTCCTTAACTACTCTTAGAAAATTCATTTCTACCGTTTGGGTTTCACTATCTTGCTTTTAAATAGTAGTCCAGATTTCGCTTCCAAATAGCAATGTAGGAGTGGCCAATACCTCAAAAACGTGATTTTGTGATTTTCTCAGTTTATTTCCCGTGTTCAGTTGATTGTTCCGCATATCGTTTGATATTTCTTCAGTTTGTTGACACTGTCAAGTGTATAAATTCAGAATTCTGTACTAATCTACTCATTCAGAAGTATAATCTTACATTACAAAAATGGTTCAAATGGCTCTGAGCGCTATGGGACTTAACTTCTAAGGTCATCAGTCCCCTAGAACTTAGAACTACTTAAACCTAACTAACCTAAGGACATCACACACATCCATGCCCAAGGCAGGATTCGAACCTGCGACCGTAGCGGTCACGCGGTTCCAGACTGTAGCGCCTTTAACCGCTTGGCCACACCGGCCGGCTCTCATACTACACGTTTGACACACAGGCATTAGTATTACAGTTACAAACTGCATATATGTCTTGAGCCATCGAAACTCACGGCGAGCAAATTACCTCGAGGTAATTCATGCAGCATTTGAGAATAAGAGTACTTAGCGATTTGCAACAAACTTTACACAAAATTTCAAACCGTTTCGTAGTTCTTCTTGCCGAATCCTCCCACAGAATTTTGAAAGGAAAAAAGTTTATCCTTCACTATATTTTCGCTGTTCGAGCAGTAAATTTTAGCGTCAGGCATTGTGTTTAATTTTTCTTCTTTACTACTGACCCTACTCGCAACGCATTTTTCTGACTTTATCCACATACACCACTCTGTAAACCTACAGAAACATATCGCTGTAAAGCACTTACTTCAGAATAAATGACATCTAAAACGATCAGATGGCTGAAAAAGTTGCTTTCTCTTAAAACGATGTGCAGGTAACCCAGTGTACCCCGTCAGTCCAAAAGTTTGGAATCGGTATTAATGTATAACATGGATAACTTAAAATTTTATTTTTAATGCTTCAGGTGATCTGCATATTCTCATCCGGCTTGCGTACAGCGCACAGATCGTCCTTACACCTAAGTTAAGCAATCAGAAAAATCGTTGCTTTGGATGTTCTTCAAATCACTAAACGCACTGTCTTGAATGTCGATTATATCGTCAAAATAATGACCCTTGATGTGAATTTCTACACTTCTCCGTTTTGCAAGTCTCGTTTCGCACTGTGATTTTTTCCTGAAACGGATCGTCCGCGTTTATGTTTCAGTGAAACCGCGGCAGGCGTCCACTCGTCCTTGTTTTTTGTGAGGAGTGAAAATACGCGGAAGAATCTTTTAACGTACTTTTTCCTTCTTCAAATCATTATGGAGAATGGCTTGGACACTTGATTAAGAGACGTTCAGTTCATTGACCATCCCGATCTATGTCACAACAACCCCGACGCACAACGTCCGCATGTCCACTACTTTAAACTGGCTGCTTTGCAATTGACTGGTCGAATGGACATCTATTGTTTGCCGTTGTTAGTTTAAGCTGCCACCGTAGTACTGCGCGGACGTCCGCTGCACATCAGGAATAAAATGAGTTATCGGAGGTTTTTGGGCGGACGGTATGTTGTTGTTAGAATGTAACTCAAACAAATGCTCGGGACTTGTTTTAAGCAAAGGCAAAAGATTAAATTCAAAGTTGAATTTCGTAAATTCCACCTTCGACTTTGGTGTAGTTTCTAATTTTCTTGATAACACCACGCGTAGCACTTCTCAGTTTTTCTTGGTTTTCTTTTATGAGGACAGCACAATTCATTATCCGAACGACGAATAAGTCATGTCCCATACTTGAGCCAAAGGAACCTCTTCCAATAATGCCAGAATCCCGTATTCAAAAAAGTCTAGATAAAGGGCCCTGTAACATGACGGGGTAGCACAACAGGCCTAATCTACAGATTGTCATACCATGACACATTTAAACAGAAGCGATCTAAAAAAACATCTCTCCACAGCGGCGTGCGAGTTCTCATCGGATCGGTGATGTGACAAGACTGTTATTGATAACGTCATGAATGGAAATGACTTCGTCAATAAACGGATGTAACTGCGTTACTCGCTGATTTGTCGTTACCCAACGGCAAATTCTAGTTGTCTTAATCTTCCCGTCAAAGGTGTGAGCCTTCTGTGAATGATGGCTGTGCATACGTTAAGTCAGTCATCACCTTGCATGTGAACACCGTTATGTGCAGGAACTCTGCATGTACCTATTGAAGACTACTCTGTACAACAGACTAATATCTTTCAAATCACACACACTCTATTCGCTTTCAGATAACATGCTACAAGGACTGGTCAAAATTACAGAAACACCTCGAAGAAAGTATACTTGAACATAATGCAGATGCTAGCCATGCCTGCAGGTTGCGCTGTTATATTTGACCACGGGCGGCACCTGCGCTGTGTCCTCAATACGTTGCAAGTGCTGGCCACGGTCACAACAGTGTTCTGTGCCTTACGTCACAGCTACGTGAACTGGAACATTGGCAACTTGCTGGTACTCGTATGCTCCGTGCTTCCGAAATCAGGATGCAATAGTGTTTAGCTTGCAGGAGGCACTGTTTCGAAGGTTTATGCTGCGTACACGGAAAGAGGGAAAAAATCATCCACTAAGACAAAACGCGGACGAAAGTGTATGTTGATTGACAGTGAGCGATGTTCTTGGAAGAGAATTGTCACGAATAATAAGAGCTCTACAGCTGCAGAAACAGTACGGCGAGCTGGAATTCCGAAAGCATTTATCTATGATTCAAATGCCCGTAACGGGAAAACGTGGCGCCGAGATCGTAACACTTGTAGCTTGGGGCAAAGGTAGAAAGCCATTTGGTCGATTGACGCTTGTTTGACACTGTTTATAACTTACTTCCGAAGACTGAAATGTATAAGGGCTTCGATGATGATCTGGAGATCCGTATTGTGGTATTGAAAATGCTCCATGGTTATTCTGGATGGTCGCATTACTGCCAAGGTTTATGTGACCATTTTGGATGAGCAGGTGTATCCTTTGGTACAATCTGTGCTCCCCAAAGACGATGCTCTATTCCAAACCGACAGGCTCTTATTCGCCAAGCTCATAGAGCCCAGGTCTGGCTTTTTGAGCACGAAAATGAATTTTCGCAACACACCATACTCTACATAGTTGCGTGCTTTGAACAGAAGGGTACGTGAGCGCCAAATCCATAGCGTGCCACTATTTTGTAGGGAGAATGGTATAAGGAACGCCTTAAAATCGCACAGGATCCGAATTTATCTATTCCGAGACGAATAGTAACGGGTTTCCTACATCGTATTGGTCATGGTAATGCGTAGTGGATTTGGTGTTTCCATGTTTTTTGTCGAGCACCAGCATGACTGATTGGTAGTAACACTCTCGCCTCTAGTGCTCTGCGTTTGGAGATCATTAACCATATTCTGTACAAGCAGCAGCCATGTTTCTGTCACTAAACCCGCATACAAATACCATATCGGCTTAGCTAGTATTAGTAAATACATGCCGCCTGCTTCAACGATACAGCTGAATTGTTCAACTATCACGGTAGAAAAATTATATTACGTTACCTCAGGCAAAACTTGAACTTAAAAGCTTGGAAATAAACCCACAGCAAAAGGCGAAATGGAAACATATTTCTGTAACCACACCCATTTTGTAGCCAATAAAAATTGGACATATCTTATATAGAATTTTTTATTCCAGTTAGTCTATAACCAGTAACCCTCGGCCCGCTTCCCACATACCCTAGATTCTTTAAAGACTCTTACTCGAATGTATAAAGCAGCTACAAACATTTGATTACTGTATAAATTAGATGATCTGTTAAATATTTGACATTAAGCATATAAAACCTTTATTGTTGTGGACGAAAATCCATATCTGTGTTCGTTTCATTTGTTTGAGATCATTCACCAAAGGACTAATCAAAAAGTTTATAAATGGTTTGAAATAACATTTGGAGTTCTTTGAAAGCAACTAAGTGATCTCATCAAACACTAGATGAGTTTACAGGTATATTGTTGTTGTTAGAATGTACATCTACATCTACATCTACATCTACATTTATACTCCGCAAGCCACCCAACGGTGTGTGGCGGAGGGCACTTTACGTGCCACTGTCATTACCTCCCTTTCCTGTTCCAGTCGCGAATGGTTCGCGGGAAGAATGACTGTCTGAAAGCCTCCGTGTGCGCTCTAATCTCTCTAATTTTACATTCGTGATCTCCTTGGAAGGTATAAGTAGGGGGAAGCAATATATTCGATACCTCATCCAGAAACGAACCCTTTCGAAACCTGGCGGGCAAGCTACACCGCGATGCAGAGCGCCTGTCTTGCAGAGTGTGCCACTTGAGTTTATTAAACATCTCCGTAACGCTATCACGGTTACCAAATAACCCTGTGACGAAACGCGCCGTTCTTCTTTGGATCTTCTCTATCTCCTCCATCAAACCGATCTGGTACGGATCCCACACTGATGAGCAATACGCAAGTATAGGTCGAACGAGTGTTTTGTAAGCCACCTCCTTTGTTGATGGACTACATTTTCTAAGCACTCTCCCAATGAATCTCAACCTGGTACCCGCCTTACCAACAATTAATTTTATATGATCATTCGACTTCAAATCGTTCCGCACGCATACTCCCAGATATTTTACAGAAGTAACTGCTACCAGTGTTTGTTCCGCTATCATATAATTATACAATAAAGGATCCTTCTTTCTATGTATTCGCAATACATTACATTTGTCTATGTTAAGGGACAGTTGCCACTCCCTGCACCAAGTGCCTATCCGCTGCAGATCTTCCTGCATTTCGCTACAATTTTCTAATGCTGCAACTTCTCTGTATACTACAGCATCATCCGCGAAAAGCCGCATGGAGCTTCCGACACTATCTACTAGGTCATTTATATATATTGTGAAAAAGCAATGGTCCCATAACACCCCCCTGTGGCACGCCAGAGGTTACTTTAACGTCTGTAGACGTCTCTCCATTGATAACAACATGCTGTGTTATGTTTGCTAAAAACTCTTCAATCCAGCCACACAGCTGGTCTGATATTCCGTAAGCTCTTACTTTGTTTATCAGGCGACAGTGCGGAACTGTATCGAACGCCTTCCGGAAGTCAAGAAAAATAGCATCTACCTGGGAACCTGTATCTAATACTTTCTGGGTCTCATGAACAAATAAAGCGAGTTGGGTCTCACACGATCGCTGTTTCCGGAATCCATGTTGATTCCTACATAGTAGATTCTGGGTTTCCAAAAACGACATGATACTCGATCAAAAAACATGTTTTAAAATTCTACAACAGATCGACGTCAGAGGTATAGGTCTATAGTTTTGCGCATCTGCTCGACGACCCTTCTTGTAGACTGGGACTACCTGTGCTCTTTTCCAATCATTTGGAACCCTCCGTTCCTCTAGAGACTTGCGGTACACGGCTGTTAGAAGGGGGGCAAGTTCTTTCGCGTACTCTGTGTAGAATCGAATTGGTATCCCGTCAGGTCCAGTGGACTTTCCTCTATTTAGTGATTCCAGTTGCTTTTCTATTCCTTGGACACTTATTTCGATGTCAGCCATTTTTTCGTTTGTGCGAGGATTTAGAGAAGGAACTGCAGTGCGGTCTTCCTCCGTGAAACAGCTTTGGAAAAAGGTGTTTAGTATTTCAGCTTTACGCGTGTCATCCTCTGTTTCAATGCCATCATCATCCCGGAGTGTCTGGATATGCTGTTTCGAGCCACTTACTGATTTAACATAGGACCAGAACTTCCTAGGATTTTCTGTCAAGTCGGTACATAGAATTTTACTTTCGAATTCACTGAACGCTTCACGCATAGCCCTCCTTACGCTAACTTTGACATCGTTTAGCTTCTGTTTGTCTGAGAGGTTTTGGCTGCGTTTAAACTTGGAGTGAAGCTCTCTTTGCTTTCGCAGTAGTTTCCTAACTTTGTTGTTGAACCACGGTGGGTTTTTCCCGTCCCTCACAGTTTTACTTGGCACGTACTTGTCTAAAACGCATTTTACGATTGCCTTGAACTTCTTCCATAAACACTCAACATTGTCAGTGTCGGAACAGAAATTTTCGTTTTGATCTGTTAGGTAGTCTGAAATCTGCCTTCTATTACTCTTGCTAAACAGATAAACCTTCCTCCCTTTTTTTATATTCCTATTAACTTCCATATTCAGGGATGCTGCAACGGCCTTATGATCACTGATTCCCTTTTCTGCACTTAAAGAGTCGAAAAGTTCGGGTCTGTTTGTTATCAGTAGGTCCAAGATGTTATCTCCACGAGTCGGTTCTCTGTTTAATTGCTCGAGGTAATTTTCGGATAGTGCACTCAGTATAATGTCACTCGATGCTCTGTCCCTACCACCCGTCCTAAACATCTGAGTGTCCCAGTCTATATCCGGCAAATTGAAATCTCCACCTAAGACTATAACATGCTGAGAAAATTTATGTGAAATGTATTCCAAATTTTCTCTCAGTTGTTCTGCCACTAATGCTGCTGAGTCGGGAGGTCGGTAAAAGGAGCCAATTATTAACCTAGCTCGGTTGTTGAGTGTAACCTCCACCCATAATAATTCACAGGAACTATCCGCTTCTACTTCACTGCAGGATAAAATACTGCTAACAGCGACGAACACTCCACCACCGGTTGCATGCAATCTATCCGTTCTAAACACCGTTTGTACCTTTGTAAAAATTTCTGCAGAATTTATCTCTGGCTTAAGCTAGCTTTCTGTACCTATAACGATTTCAGCTTCGGTGTTTTCTATCAGCGCTTGAAGTTCTGGTACTTTACCAACGCAGCTTCGACAGTTGACAATTACAATACCAATTGCTGCTTGGTCCCCGTATGTCCTGACTTGGCCCCGCACCCGTTGAGGCTGTTGCCCTATCTGTACTTGCCCAAGGCCATCTAACCTAACTTAAAAACGGAACCTCTGTTAGTACTTTATTAGAGTGAGCCTAC
Organism: Schistocerca americana; assembly: GCF_021461395.2. Classification (NCBI taxonomy): domain Eukaryota; kingdom Metazoa; phylum Arthropoda; class Insecta; order Orthoptera; family Acrididae; genus Schistocerca; species Schistocerca americana. The sequence goes on along the minus strand of NC_060123.1, from coordinate 381,719,085 downwards.
ATTATCATCTCCTGGAATATTTATTGTTTCTCCTGAAATACCTTTCGGCTTCAACTCTCTAGAAATCTATGGCGAGCATAAATAATCTGAGTTTCGTTGCCGTGTGAGCATTCTTCTTTATGTTTCTCATTCCTTCCTTTTGTAACATCGTGTTCATTGTGAAATTATACTCCTTCGTATCAGTTGTATATTAAGCTAACTAGCGCAGTGAATCCTGGCTCGGATGTATTTAGTTTCTTGACGTTCAAAGAAATTGTCGTCTCTAGATTTTCGAAGGCAAATGGAGGAGACATTTTGGCACATAGTTCCTGAACATCATACGGTTCGCTAATGTCTTAATATGAAACATTAACCTCTTATCATTCTCACATGGCGAGATTGTACGTGTCACTACTCACACTACCTGCACAGACGCTTATAATAGATACTGTGAAGAGCACACCACCCACAAATTATAACTCTCAGAAAAGCAACTCTTGGGATTGGAATAACAGGTGATTGCTACCCTAGCTTGGAAAATACTTTCATTTCTCTGTAACCGCTACAGCCAATATCCCTTCGTGCATACTTACTGTAGTCACTGCTTTGCCCCCTCTACAATTTTTAGCTTCCACACATTTCCAAAATGGCGATTACCTGATGCCTCAGGGTGCTTCTTATCAACCGAATCGTTGTTCACTCAAGTTGTGTCATAAATTCTTTTCTCTCCAGTTCCATAGAATACCTCATTATTAGTTATTCGATTTACCCATCAAATCTTCAGCATTCTTCCGTAGTATCAAAAAGTAAAGGCTTCTGTTCTCCTCTCGTCTGAACTTCGCATCCAAGTTTCACATCCGTACAGGCCTAAATTACATAAATACGTTCAGTAAAGTCTTCCTAACGCTTACATTTGTGTTAGATGTTAACAAATTTCCCTTCTTCAGAAACGTCTTTTTGCTGTTGCCAGATTTTATATCATACTGCAGTTATCTTTAGTTATTTGGCTAATCAACCAGTGAAACCAATGAGTGCTTTCAGTGTTTAATTCCCCAGTCAAATTCCAAGAGCATCCACAGATGAGATTCGAATACGTTGCATTACAGTCTTTCTAGTAACGTTCATAGTAATTTTCTTTTAAAGAAATTATACGTAGAGGTTAAAGTATCTCCTATTCCTTTGCCCTCTCTGACAGAGTTACGATGCCATCAATAAACTTCACAGTTTTTACTTCTTCTCCCTGAACCTTCCTTCTTTTACTACGTACAGTATAAATAACCTCGACGATGGACTAGGACTCACAAGGGAATGGCCCAGTATGACATGTCGAAACCTTGAATTTGTTTATGCAGGGAGATTACAACCAAAGAAATACGAGGCCTGTTCAGAAAGTAAGCTCAGATTGATTGCCAAATTGAAACCACAGTGAACATCAGAAATGTTTTACTTGTAACAATTAGCTACACCTTTCAGCTACTTCTCTACGTAGTCGCCGTTCTGACTTAGACTTTTGTCATAGCGTTGTACCAACTTTTCAATAGCCTCATCATAGAAGGCAGCCGCAAGTGCTTTCCGCCAATTCTCCACGCTGGCCTACACCTCGTTGTCTGTGTCAAAATGTTGTCTTCAAAGACAGCGGTTCATGTGAACAGAGATGAAACTCAGGGGGAGACAATTGCGGACTGTATTGTGGGTAATCTCACATTTCCATTTGAAAACGATGCAGGAGCATCGTCATTGCCCCTGCAGAATGCGGCTGAGAATTGTCTTGAAGAAGAAACAGCACGACAGTTATGTAATGTTAGCTGCATAGCTTCAGGCGAAATTTCTCACCAGGCCCTCGTACTTGGCGGCAGACACTATTTTCTAGACATCTTTACGCACTCACTGCGAGCTCAGAAATGAGAAGAGCGACGTGATGCTAACTGGGGTTATACTAGAGACGCTACCCAACACATCTGTGCAAAGGTTTATCGGATTTTCATAGTCGTTTCCATTTCGCGACCGATCGGAGCTTACTTTCTGAACGCCCCTCGTACACTGTCAAAATTTTGATTGCTGAGACGCAGTGTAAGAATTTTTGCAAAGTAGAAGTTATTCGTTTTTGTCGCACGAAGAACCGCTTACGACCACGACTTGTACAGCCGTTTCTGCCTAGCGCCCGATCAGCTGTGAAAAGAGGACGTAGCACCGCCCGGTGTTGACATCCGGAGTGACAGAAGCGAAATTAAAGCGCCTAAACTATACAAAAAAATTTCATCTATCATTAATGTTTTGAAAAAGGAGCAGTTCGTACTGACAGCTAAACTGTTTCTTACGTAATTCTTACAAAGATGATTCGTAGAGGAAAATGTATCAAGGCAGTGGCTGATGTTACATTACAGACAACTACATTGAATCACGGCTATAATTTATTGAAATGAATTAATTTTTACACATACATAACGTTATAAAAATTTCAGTAGCTTATTTATTTTTATGATGTTTGAATAATGTACAAGGGAAGATCATAAAATAAGGCACAAAAATTTTATTGCCAAAAAGTTCAATAGGTCACAAAACAAAAAAAATCACAAATTAACTCAAATATTTAAATATTTTTCTACACAGCCACCAACGTTCTCAACACTTTTCTCCCATCGCGGTATCGGTTTCAACATTCTTGTTCGTGGAAGCCCCTTTGAGTGGAGTTTATCCATATGCGTTCTGTTGATCTCGCTTCCCCATTTGTCAATTTCTTCATGGGGACAAACAGCTGAAAGTCTGACGCTGCAAGGTCGGACTGCATGGTGCATGCTGGAGCACCTCTCACCCAAATTTGGCAGCAGGAAAAGCAACATAGGGCGAAACATTATAATGTAGACGTCTGACACTGTCGGCAAAAATGTTGTGCCATTTAGGTCGAAGGGCACAACGCAACTTAACCAGAGTTTTAATGTACGCTGCATCATTCACAGTGATCCCGTGTTCAGAAAAGTCCACCACTAACACCCCATACATATTTCAGAACACTGTCACAAAGTACTTTCCTAGCAGTTTGATTCATTCCGAATGTTTTTAGTACTTGGAAACCTGCGTGTTCCATTCCATAGAGGCCTTCTTAGATTCTTAGGCTCCGGGCGAACACTTACTTTTGGAAATTTCAACGCCCCAATCACAATATCGCTCACCGCACCATGGGAAACGCTGTACTACTGCTATGAGGTTCGCATTTCCACATGCTGATCGCTCAAAATTGATACCTCATTGGCTTCCGACATTCTGTGGGATTGCATTTGTTACCGGTCACCAGGAAAGTGTCGAATCACTAAGGTTCACATGGCCGTTCTGGAAGAACGCACATGACCTGGAGACATTGATACTGTCCAACAGTCGTCTCTATACACACCAGGCATTTCCCTGTGAATTTCAGTAGGCTTATGCCATTTGACAGATAATTGTCGAACTATGCCTCACTGCTCTTCACAAGCTGACGATAGTAACATGCGCTCCGTTTTATCTCGTAGTTCAGGCTTCCCTCACTATAGCTGCACATGAAACAAAAATACGCTCTGTAGCACAAAGTCGTCGCGAAGTTTCAACAGTCGAGCTGCAATACAAAAGGAGAAAAAATTTATTGTGTCATACTTTCCGATCCTCCCTTGAATATTTTAGCATCAATAAAAGAGTACCTTGTTTACTCCACATAGTCGTCACAACAAAAAGAAATTTAATTTGAATGACAAAACGAACATTCTTCTTATACCACGCACACATGACGTAAGTGAATTTAATGCTTTCTGCAGGTCATACTAATTACGAAACCCTGGCTGATCAGCGCAGACACAGCAGATGGGGGGATCACAGGTAACTTCATATCAGCCACAAATTAAAGGCATCTTCTCCATATTTTTAATTGAAGTGAACTTCGTTGTTTTGAAGGTTGAAGATGACTTGAAATCATCAATTTTCATCTCAACTGCGATTCAGAATGCCCAGTCTTGTAGATCTGCAGCGCTATCGGCTCACTGTCACTCGCTAGCAGCTCTACATGTTTCCTACCTCAATTCCTTTAAAGAATCGCGTTTAGGGATCTATGTTGGTTGTTAACTATGCAAAAATCTTTCGGATACTTTAACCTTCACAGTTCAGTAAGGCAGATTTTCGCACGTAATTATTACTTCTTGTAAATCTTCCTTCCACTTCTACAGTTCACAGTCAGATTATACGAAACAAAACGGATTGGTACACTGCTTAACAATAAGCCTTAAGCACAATGAATATTAATTCAGTTTTATCTCCATTGTTAGTACTTTTGCTACTGCAAAAGCAACTGGTAATTATTATGGATATTAAATGAGATGCGGATTTGAGTGAACAGTAACTTCGGACAACTCTTTCAGAGAAACTATTAACGAAATCAGACATTCACTGAGCCGTGTTATCTGATTACCGACGCTGCGTCAACGAAGGATATGCGCCTATCACGTTGCGCATGTTCAGGCCGCTACATCGCCGATAGGGGTATACTTTTCTTCAGAAGTTTGGCAAGCTACTAATTTGGCAGTTTTCAAAATTTTTTTCATACTTGCAGTGTGTCTTAGTAGGTAAGATTTTGACACAGGCTTTTTTTCGGCGTATCCTTCCTGTATGAAAAATTTCAGCATGTCGGATTGGACCATTCCCTTGTCAGTCTCCAACAGTCCTCGCCTACTCATTACTCATAACCGCAGTCTGGGTTCTCTACAGCTGTAGATAAGTTTTCGTTCCCTGTATTTTTACTGCACTGCCTTCAGAACTTCAGTGTATTCTCCTCAGAGTTGTCAGAAGTCCTTTTGTTGTATTAGTTATCGTCTTGGTTTGATGTGACCCTCCACTAAATCATGTCTTGTGGCAACTTCGTCACTTCAGATTGCCTACCATATGTTTCTTTCATCAGCGGTTCTACGCAAACCTTACTCATACACCACATTTTTAACTTTCTTCGCTTTTATTCTTTTCTCTTCCGGTGATCCCATATCACATTTTGTGTTCCAAAGGTAATGTCTCAGAATTTTTTACTTCAAATTGAGGCTTTTCTTTCACATCAGTACACTTCGTTTGGCCAGGAACACTCCCTTCGTCTCTGGCAAAGTGTTCTATATGTTTTCATTACTTCGTCTCACACGTGTTTTTCCAGTTTCCAAGGTAGCAGAATTCCCTAATTTCGTGTATTTCGTTCCACTAGTTTCAATACTTAGTGTACCGTTTATCTCGTTTCTGCTACTCCTCATTACTTTCCTTTGATTTACTACCAGCCCATAGTTTTTGCCCATCACACTGCTCATCATATTCAAAAGATCCTGCAATATGTCTTCACTTCCACTGATGAAATAAATGCGATTAACGAATTATCATTGATACATTTCACCCTGAACTCTAATCCCACGCTTGAACCTTCTTTTTATTTCCATCATTGCATCTTATGTAAAGATTACACAGTGAGGCTGAAAAATTGCATCCCAGTCTTACAACCTTTTAATTCGAGCACTATTAATTTGACATTCCAGTCATAGTTCTTGTACATATTGTACATTAATCGTCCTTCCCTATACAATAAACTTAATTTTCCTTATAATTTCCACCATGCTGTACGGTTTTATATTGTTGAAAGCTATATCTAGGTCGACAAGTGAACATGGCTTTTGTTAATTCTTGGTTCCAATGTCACGCACAACGCCTCTCTCCCTCCCTGGTGCCAATTTGATCATCTAACTGATTTCGGTTCGACTCTTCTGTGTATTACACTTGTCAGCATTTAGGTTGTATGAGCCGTTGAGCTATTTGTGCGAAATTTTTCGCACTTACCAGCTCCTTCTGTATTCGGGACTGTGTGAATGACATTTTTCCAAATGTCTGGCAATACGGCTGCAGTTTCATGTACTGTACACACCTATCTGAATAGTCTCCGTGTGACCACTTAACCCAACGATTTTAGAAATTCCGAAACAGTGTTGTCGTTCTTCCTGTCTTCTTCAGTCACAAATTCTGGATCCCCACTGTTTTCCATGTGCACTAGTTCTTCCATCATGTTTTTAGACAAGTCCTCTTCGTCGTAGAGGACTTCATTCTTCTATTCTACTCCTTTCACTCACTGTTACGGCACTCTAAATGGTGATGCTCCTGATTTTAATTACACCGAATGTAGTTTTGAGTTTTTCGAATCCAAATATGCCTTTCCAGTGACAACTACTTTCTCAGTACCTTCTGCTTTGAATAAACGTACAAATACTCTAAATGTAGACTTTCCTTTTTTCAATCTTAGTTGTAACTGGATAATTTTTGCATTTCCTCAGGCAGATTTTTAGCAGTATATCCATTCGTCTGTAAATACTTCGGGTAAGGATTTTTTTATTTATGAGTTATGGAAACTGATAGTTCGATAGGGCACACACCTGTCAGTATATTATTTAGTTTTTCCTGACTTCTGGGTCATATATTTTGCATAATGGGTGAAATAAGTTTTTCTTGAAAGGCTCTCCCAAGCATCTCAGTAAGCTCACGACTTACGCATCTCAGCACCCTGTGAAACTATTCTCGTAGAATCACACGTCCTGTTCCCTTTCTAAAATATTTTCTTCATGTCAACATCCCTCGCATAGCCCTTCTATGTATCCCTTCCATATTACAGCCGTTCCTTCTTGTAAGTTAATACAAAGTAGAAGGTGTCAAGAAGTAAAATGACCCTAGTTTTTCGTTCCTTACAGCAGCTCATAGTAATAAAGTAGTTAACGTTTCAAGACAAGATGAGCCAATTGTCTATCTTTTCACCACAGAGATTACCGAAAAGGCTGCTGCCTTCCTTAAGGAAGCTCATGTTTGTATCCTCTCTCTACAGATACCCATTCAATGAGGTTATACCTACGGTACGGTAATTTGTATCGTAGTGGTACGCAAGACAGCCCATCTCTGAATGGTACTTTTTGCTACTAAAGTTACAAATAACTCCACATTATAATCAAGTAATAGATGAAACTATGAGTTAATTAATTCGGTGAAGTGAACTTTCCCATAAAAACCTATTCTCGAGTAAAAGAGTTTACAAAGGTTCGAAAAACAGTTTCTTTACCTGTACTATATATGTTTGGGGCACAGCTGTGTGTCGAAATGAAATGTGAAGCGTGAGACAGAGAATGGAGAAGGAAGTAGACGCTTATGAAGTGCGATACAGTAGAAGGACTTCAAAAGTTCAGTGAACAGATGATATGGGAAAAGGAATGCTACTAGAGAGAACAGGTGGGAAAGAAATTTATGGATAACCGAGACCAAACATGCACGAACATAAACGTCCCACTTCGCTACCAGGGTACTTGTTGTATAAATATATTTATAAGACTTTTTATGCCGTGTATTTATCTCCAGTATGAAGGATGGTGAGGTAGAGAAGGTACAACATCCGCAGAATGTGGTAGTTTTGAACCACTTCGAATTATGCATCCTCTTCACCAAAGGGACATACACAAACACAAACACACACAGATCCCTCAGATCGCTGTGCAGCAGCTACACAGACTCGGGTGAGCTATGGTGGCTCCGATGATGGAAATCGCAGTTACTTAATATGTAATGCACTGGTAACGATAGATGTACTTGTTTAAAACTCAAACTTTCCTTAAGAAGTTTGTGGCTGGCAGCCCACAGTGCGCAATTTCTGCATTGTGTATGTATCTAATGAGAATATCAGATTATGTCGTCTCACTTAACGTCGCATGTACCTTCTATCAATCATAAATTGCCATAGACCTTACGGTTCAAGTATTATCGGACTATAATTCGTGCCCCATAAGTTCCTGGCCCAAGAATAAGCAGTATAGCCAAAAAGTTGATTCGAAAAGAGGTATAATAATAAGTAGCGATTATGGAGATAATACTGGATAGTACGTATAGAGATGGGAAGAATAGTTCAAAATACAGCGGCTGATGACGAAAATAGTTTGTGGTAGGACTCTGACGTCAGGCGCTGTCTATCCCCAGTGATACTCATATGACAGCTGCTTTTTAAAGTAAAATACAAATATTATTTGAAATATATGTCGCAGCTATCAACGATAAACCATGTAGTTTGTATTTAGTTGGCAACAGCAGTTGATCAGGCCTATGACTCTATTCCCCGAATCGGGATACCCAAGGTATACCCATGATACATTGTGTCGTGAAAGCCCAGCGTCAGCATGACCTCGGAAATAGAATTCTCCATTAAACGAGAATGCACATTCAGTTCCCGATAAAATGGACTGATACAGCGGCATGTCTGTTATTCCGCACGTGAATCTCACGTCGTTGGCCAATATTAGATCTGAAGACAGTCTGGTAGTGTGAAACGTTGAACTATTATTCATTCTTCTTTCCAGCATCAGATCTATTTCTAGTTTAACTGTTTCTGAATGCATGATTGTGAACGCTTACATTTCCCATATTCTTGAGGGGTATGACACATGTACAAAAGGTTAACAGAGTGAGTGCTAGCATTATTGCATCATCACGACAGCGAGAAAAAGTGAACGTACTTATCATCATACTACTGTAATTGACTAAACTGCGGGCATCGAGATCGAAAGGGCGCGGGATGGAATCCGGGACTGATCACGGAATTTTCAGTGTGTCTTTCACGTGATCTTCATTTGTCAACAATGTGAAGATTCGGCAGGAACGGTATGTTGTTCGTATTCCTCATTAAAGTGTGAATCCCCTTCTTCCAGCTAAAGGACGCACAAGTCTCCGAAATGATGCGCAAGTGAAAAACTTACACGAAACCTTTGTGCCAAGCACGGAATTATTGTGATTATCATTCTATTTTCAGCTCCGAATGCAAGTATAGAAAATCTAAAATCGTATGCCATTCTCAACAGGGAAACATTTACAAGGTTCTGTGCCCTATGTGGAACGGTATTTCTTCGCGCTAAAAGGCAATCTTCTTTCTTGAACGGCGAGAATTGTGTTTAACACAATTCCCATATATGATGTGTTCCTCCAGTACAGAATACGGGGCTAATGAGTTTAATGCCCCACTCCAATGCTCTTGAAACGCTTTCACTGCACGAAACACTTCGGAGAGGCTCTAAATGTAATAGGTTCCAATCTGGTGATCAGGCGTTGTACGACAACACTTCGTATTTCATATCTAACTAAATTCTGATGATCAAACTTTCTGAAACAACATGCTATCTGTAAACCTTTGAACATCAGCTGGGATGAAAAATTACTGAGGAGAAAATGAATCGTGACCACTTTCCAGGAATCGTCCTTTGATTGTCACACAAAAATTGTAGAGAAAAATTTGACGCTATAGCTGAGGATGATCATAAAAGGATTTGAAACCCTCTTCTCCCGTGTCTATTCTTGTGATCAGTGCGGCAGCTTTCACAGCCAGAAAATTTAATTTACATACCTGAGCATGGGAGAAAAAGTCATATAACATATTTATGGCACCAGTAGAATACTGGGTCAACAGCAGGGAAGCTAACTCCTCTTTTGTTTTCATACGGGCAGAACCGGACACAGCGGTGCATATATCTGTTTGCCAACCGGGAAAAGTCTCCCACGGAAACCATGTTACCATGGGTCTAAGGACTCTAACGTGCCGTAAAGCCGTCGGTATCCTCATGCAGATTCAGACGGCAGACACACTGCGTCCTCGTGACTGCGAGCAGTCTAAATATTGTCTTACAATCCTACTGCCGTCTGCCGCTTGTCGCGGACGTTATCAACAGAGGCGCGTCGCCGGAGATGTTAATGTCGCCCGGTAGCCCAGCGACCCACAGAGCTCGGCGCCAGCTCTGCGGTCGATACTCGCACGCAGTGTTTCCAGAGATAACAGACGCCGCCCACGGCGGAGCAGCCAACAGCTGTGCGCCGTTCGATAGCTCGATTCGTCGGCGCCCAGCGAAATAAACGCCGCGCTTAAATTTACTCCTGTCTGGCGCACTCCTCCGGCTTACCTCTGCTGTGCGTCCTAGTTTTGCCTTTTTTATCACGGTAAAAGCTGGTTGCCTGCCAACAGATTCACATGAGTAGAGAGAATGAAACAACGAGTGTTGTTATTAAGTGAGCTCATGGTTGCTTTCTTTTGTTGTAATTTTTATATAAAAGACCATATACCTCACACAGTCAGTCGATTTCACTCAGTATGCTGTTACTCAGTGAACAATACGTATGATTAACTCAGAAAAATGCACAGTCGTTACAGATCATCTCCGAATAAGTACAAAAACCCTATCCACTAACCGCATGTGTACTAAAATGATTTAACAGTAAACAGCATACTTCCTTTCTCTGCCATTTAAGCACAAATGTGGGCGACTTGGCATTCGAATGACTAGTAGTAACCTCAAAATGTTTGTACAATTTCTTCTGTTGCTACTCGCTGTGCCATTTTACGTAATGAAACACGGATTCTGCTCTACATAAGGGGTTATAAATCTCCTTCATACTGTAAGGGTATTCATTGGCTTCTCTTACCAAATCGTAATTTACTTTTCTTACCAAATTTTCGCTTTATCCTCTCACATCACATCTAAGACATTTTCGAATAGTTTTGCCTATTCACTATACCCCCGTCTAGTGGTCATTGCGGTTTATTTGCAATTCTTCTATGATCTTTAATGAGCGTTCTATTTAATTTTCTTTCCTCTGCATTCATCGTACCTTCTATATGTCTCGCATTTCCTCACTTTGACAACTAACTGTCGCTCTTCTTTAATATCAGTTGCATTTTACACGATACTCGACTTGTTGTTTACTTTAGTATCGTATACCTCCATTCTTAAATTTGTTTCCTATAATGAGTGTATTTCAATCTGGTCTTGTATCTGCTCTTTGCTCTACCACACGAGTCCGTAATCTTGCAAGTTAAAAGTGGCACATACCGTATTACTACTTCACTAGTCGATAAAATATGACCAGTATTATTAAAGAGGAGACTAAATGAGAAAAATCTAGAGGCAATGGATGAGTGTCATGCAGTCAATTGAACAATATTACAAAAACATTTCTGATATTGAAATATCCATTGGATAGGAGAAAGGATAAGTAAATGCTACTTGGCATTTGTGCTATTAACAGTCGTCTTCTGCGATGTATGTTAAGGTGCATTGTTTGAAACAATTAGTAGAATGGGTACAATGTAAGGAAATAGAAGAATAAATAAGTAATCGAGGGTAAAGAATGAAATTTGGAAAGTGACCAGCACTCTTAATAAGTAAGGCACGCAATGGTGCAGGTAATCGCCATATGAATTAAATTTTACGGCAAAATAGTTTGCGTTTCTAATGTAATTGGGAGTCTTATAACAACCATGGAATGAACTTTAGAGCCTACGTAAAACTGAATTTATGAGTAGTGCAAAGAAAGTGTGAGTAAATGAGTTTGAGACTAATAGAAGTGACTAGCTAAACATAAATGTTATAGAACGCACACAAGAAGGGCGGAAATTTGGAAGCTAAATACCTAATGAGAATCAAATGGTGCGTAATTTCGAAACAAGCTGAAGGATCTGAAACATCTTTTTGATTATAAAATTTCCATTTGTACAAAACGCGGCACTGAAGCTGACACTCTACAAGGTGTCGTATGCAACTGAGATATGCGGCACAAGACAACCCAGGAGGAAACAGGAAACGATTGACCAGATTGGCTAAGGTAATGGATGAGACAATATTCTATATTTTGTACCTTGTATTAGTTATACATATGTACAAGATAGGATGGCAACAAGCTAATCGAAGGAATGAATAGCGAAAAGGAGCAATATTCTGATAAGTAATACGAATCCTCACCGGTTACCGAACCACTTAAGTACGCATCTGAACAGTAGGTCATTTGAAAACTCACTGACTGCGTGGCCTAATTAGGCTAACATTTGTTAATCCGTTGAGTTAACAAAAAGAGAACAGATGAAATTTTCTTAGCAGTGCAGTTTCGTGAATACGTTTCGTGTTAAATATCACTTGACGTTTTAATGAAAGCTTAAATAAGCATTTCATAAGGTGGATTTCAATTTTCAGACGTCAAATTATAATTACTTCAGAATCCAAAAAATGCGCGAAAAGTAAAACATTAGTTACAAACAAAAAATCAGTGTTGGGTGCGTAAATGTAGTATTTAATCACTTCTTCCAAACGTTATATTTTGATAAATTGGACCTCTTTTAATAAATTCACAGAAGCAAATCAAGATTTGTATGTAACGTCCCTTTGAGAATCTGGTCGTCTATAACGGAAAGTGGAGACGAACTGGACCATCATGGCGAAATAATTTTTATTCCCCAACAGATTCTGCGCCGTAAAGGACTTGGAGACTCGTGGAAACTTAAATCTGTGTCGTCAGGCAGTGGTTTCTACCCTACTCCTCTGCAATATGAATCCACTGCCTCAGCCACTGCGCACTTCACTCTGTAAAACAAGGATTCAAATCTCTCTTTACATTTATTTATTTACTCACTTTTTCTCACAACTGCAACCTTTATGAAGGAAGCTAAGATAGGCCGTATAGTTGATATTTTCGTGGCTAATAGTTATGTACACAATAGTTACTTATTCCTGGTACTTATTAAAGAAATTGCTTATATATGAACAAGCTAATATTGCAACTAGTTTCTACCACTAAAAAACTACCATAACACTCTTTTATCAATTACCCGACTGTTAATAGCACTATGAGTACTACAAAACCTGCTCAGTTTTTGTACATTTATTAGGGTGTATCTATACTGTAGTTGGTTGTCTTTGCTGTTGTATTCGCCCCTACACTATCCCAGTCCATAGCTGGATTCCTTGTGCATAGGGCAAAAAGTGAGCAGCGTTTCCACTATAACAGGCGATTCCACGATTCGCTATAGTGTGTTAATATCTACACATCCGTGATAAGTTGGTGCAACGCTATGGAAATGCCTGAAAAACTATTTCATTCAACGGTCGCCGGCCTTATTTGCTTTTCTCCATCTGCAGAGTACGTTGTCTAGCTTGTATACCGACGTGCTATCGTGCGGTTGAAAGCCACGAGATATCTTGGTTGGCTTTCCTGGATACTGCGGCTGCAGTATAGTCTAACACGCGCCAGGTTGATTCACTGCTCGGTGTGGCTTTGGAGACAAAAATCCTTAACGCCTAGCGGCTATTCCCCGTTGTGTACTCATGTGGCACACAGACCCGCATTGCCCTCTCTGGAGTGCCCACGCTGCAGCACTGCATGAATTACCAGTCTTTTGAATTTCTACAGAAACGCAGCATACTGGCCATGACCGATAGGTTAAGAAATCACAATCTGACTCTTTCTCTGGTGACATCCAAGAATATATATCATTAAACCTCGTTATTTCGTTTTTTAAAATGAAGAGCAATAGCCAAGAAGAAGAAGAAGTATATTTCTAATTTATATTATTGCGTACTTATGGAAACTTCTACTCAAGACAGATAAACATAACAGTCGCCTCTATACTGTCAGGTGTTCTGAAAGTTTGACAATTTGCAAATAAAAATATGCGAAACACGGTACAGTTTCCCTCTACCTGTTTCTGTGCCCTGTTATTGTATTCGCTGTAAAAATAAATCGTATTAACTCTTTGTGATCCACATGTATTTGTGTCATACGTTGATACACGAATACTTTTGTTGAGCCTATTTGACCCGAAAGTAAAACATGAAACAGAATATGTTGTTTCACGACTCCTTCAAAAAATCACATTTATTTGACTGTAGAAGTAAATTACGAATTAAGTGATATTCTAAAAATATTTTATTTCCAAGTCACTGTTTTTCAGATGCTAAGTACCACTAACATCTTAAGATAAAAATATATTATACTAGTATGAGAAAGGGACTCATCCTTTGTCTTCTTCACACGACTTTTACATTTACGCTTCTAAAACGTCAGACATTCTGCAGAATTTTAGCTGTCACTAGTACTTGAGCATACCTGCTTGGATGTGTGTGATGTCCTTAGGTTAGTTAGGTTTAAGTAATTCTAAGTTCTAGGGGACTGATGACCTCAGATGTTAAGTCCCATAATGCTCAGACCCATTTTAACCATACCTGCTTGTTCCGCTTCATGTTGTTAATAGCGCGCTGTCTTAGGTTTCAATTCAAGTAAAAAATATTCATCCTTTGCAGTAGGTAGCACATTATCAAGCCCTTTTCCAGATTGTTGACAAATTATCGTTTCTGAACGTGCAGCTGTTATGCCGATAATGTAACTATATAACAGATTTGTGCCAACCTGAACTTTTCAATGTTTGTAAATGTTATTAATTTCTTAATTTCTCTGAGGTTCTGTTTCTATGTCGTCTTTTCCTTCGTAGAAAGCGAAAATAAATACAAATTTGATTAGAAAATGTGACGTAATCATTAGACCACTGATAAAAATTAACAGACTTGAAGAAGTGTTCATTGTTAGTTTGCTAATACTGTTAGGGGAAAATCTTTTTTGTTCTTCTGTGATGTTAGAGTGTAAGCAGGCTTCTTGCACATGACTGGCTTGTGTACAAGTTGGCAGTAGCTTATTACTGTCAGTACCTGCCACAGTCTGTACACTTGTTACGGAATCTTTTTAGGATTGTTTCAATAACTGGCTGTATCATTACAAAAAATGGTTCAAATGGCTCTAAGCACTATGGGACTTAACATCTGAGGTCATCAGTCTCCTAGAACTTAGAACTAAGTAAACCTAACTATCTTAAGGACATCACACACATCCATGCCCAACACAGGATTCGAACCAGCAACCGTAGCAGCCGCTTGGTTCCGAACTGAAGCGCCTAGAACCGCTCGGCCACACCGCCCATCAGCATCATTATATACATCAGCAAATCCGTAAGTTGAGATGTTCCTGAGCTTGCTCAGTACAACCTTTTATGTAGTATTTCACAGGATAACACTCGTTTCACAACACTTCCTGCAACCGTGACAATATATTGACGCAGCAGTTTAAGATGTCCCCTTATGTTCCTACCTAACCATACACTCGGATACACACTCGGATATCGCCACATATTCAGAAATAGAGAGCAAGAATCTGTGAGAAGAAGTAAACGAAATTCGTTTCAGTCGCAGCATTTGAAGCTCAACTCCTAGGTCACCACCCAACCACACACTCGGAAATCGCTAAATATTTACTTCATCTTTCATTATTAAATTAGGTATAATGTAAATAACACCGAATATTGCAGAGCATGTTTGTATTAAATTCCTAAGAGTGCCAGAACGTATTAACAACGGTAGCATTAAAAAATAGATTGCAGGTGATGGAACGTGAACCACTCATCGTTCGACTCTAGAGACCAAGACGTTTATCCGCTAACGCTAGCACGACTCTAGAAAGCAAGACGTTATCCACTAACGCTAGCACTTACGTGTATCCTGCCTCGGTTGTCATATTTTATCTAGAAGGCTTACGTCATTCATACTTTACTATGTGACACTTAACGATAACGGTGACGTATTTGTGATAAATCTTCAGTGTTCCATTACTTTGAAACGACGTAGTGCAAATTATAAAACAAGCATGTTTCATGCTTAATTTGTAAATTATTGACGATAACAACTCACTCCGAAGAGAACACTCTTATATTAAGGCATTAACCGTCAATAAATCATTATGTGAGATTTTATTACAGCAATAATTATAATAAGTCAGTGTAAGAATGACGTGCTTTTGTAAACCTGTAGTACGTGCGCATGTAGTCGTGTGAAAGGCCTATATCGAACGCTAATGGAAGTCGATAGCCGAACATGCGGTCCTCGGTGTTGGATGTGACTACAAAATCACGTCACGTTTGCGGGAAGTAGTGCGAAACAAATGTTACAATATTTCACCTATTCTCCACAATTACAAACCATCGAGTAACTAAAATTTGAATGGAGTAAAAACTAGGTAACTCTTGATTTGTCTCTCTCTCGAATCCATTTTCCTTCTCGTCGAAGCGAATATACTGAAGTAAAAAACGAATCGACTGAACGACATAGAAACTGAAAATTTCGCAGCCGCTTCTATAAGTCGTTTCATATTACAGAACCACCAGAAATGCATAATATCTACCCGATCCCTTTCTGTGCGCCAAGAAATCTGTAGCACTTTCCACTTATCAATACAATAAAGAGAAAAAGATCCCGTTCGAGTCGATCCTATTAAAGCTATTCAGTCCTAAAACACCTGGCATATGATAAGTGATGTTATGACTTTTAGATCATCCCATATGACTACCTGGTTTCATCTTCTATTTAGTCTGCCGATCAATACTTAGACAACAGTTTGGAGTAACATACCTAGAACTAGAAGAGTCGATATCATTCTCACTTACTTTCATGTTTGCTCTCCGTCTTCCTAAAATTGCTTGGACAGAGATAGGTCATTGACAGTTTCTAGTAACTCTCCAACATTTTTATGTGTGTGCGAAACTTTCACATTTCCTGAGATGACGTGAGAAAAATTGTTCGGCTCTTCCGTGCGTACGATGAAATTGCACTGAAATACGGAAGTGGTCTGAAGAGTGCTCGTGGCGAATTATCTTGTGTTTTGAAAAATATGAAAAACAGCACACGTTTACGCTCTCTTCTGCCACTTCACTGAATTGCGAAACACGGCTGCTCACGTCAGATCAAAATAGGCGTTATGAGGGTACAATGAGGACGACCACGGTTTTAAATACAGATAATGCGAACGTCAGACAATAAAGAAATTTAAAAAAGTCATTGGCGTAGTAGAATTTTCAGGATCGTACGCGAAACCGGTAACAATATTACTGAAAAGATTATAGGCGAGCCGGCGCCAACTGCGAAGGGGGAAATATGGAAGATCCTACAGATTATTCACAAATAATATCAACACATGTACAGGATCTATGGTTGGGAAACACTTCAATATTGAGGCGCCTCCGAAACCTATTACTAATGTTCATTAATTCCAAAAAGACATTCTTTATCGTTCCGTTGCCTCCTGTAAAGGCCCATGTACTTTCAGTTTTGTAGATGCCGAGAACCGCTGTAACAGTAGTAAGGGGCCGATTTGTGCCAATTACAAGTTAAGCAAACGGCTTCAACGTTCCCTTCTGAAAGATCGACAGTTATGGCTTAACTGCAGAAATACATATATCCCGGAAAATGGAACGATATTGATCATTAACCCATCTCTCCTTACAGCTATTAAATTGTTGCAGTTCAGCTGTTGATGTCTTTAATTTTCATCTAAATCTACATCGATACTTTGCAAATCACACTTAAGTGCCTGGCAGAGGGTTCATCGATCCACCTTCACAATAATACTCTTTTATTCCAATTTGAACAACGCGCAGTAAGAACGAACTCATATCTTTCCATGTGAGCTCTGATTTTCCTTATTTTATTATGATGTTCGTTTTTGCCCTTGTAGGTCGGCGTCAACAAAATATTTTCGCATTTGGAGGATAAATTGCGTGATTGAAATTTCGTGAGGAGATTCTGCAGCAAAGAAAAACGCCTTAGTTTTAATGAAACCCATCCCAAATCCTGTATCAGTGACACTCCCCAGATATTTGTCGATAACATAAAATGTGCTGCCTTTCTTTGAGCTTTCTCGATGTATTCCGTTAATCCTATCTAGTAAGGAGCCCACGCAGCGTAACAGAACTCCAAAATAGGACGGACAAGCAGTGTCTTTAGTAAATTTGCATCTTCTGAGTGTTCTGCCAATAAGACGCAGTCTTTGGTTCGTTTTCCCCACTACATTTTCTATGCTTTATTTCCAATTTTAGTTGCTCGTAATTGTAAATCTTAGGTATTTCGTTGAATACGGCCTTTAAATTTGACAGATTTTTCGTGTAACCGAGGTTTACGGGATTTATCGCTCTCATGTGGACGACCTCACACTTATCATTATGTAGGTTCGTTGCTAATTTCCGAACCGTACGGATATCTTTTCTAAATCGTTTTGCAATTATTTCGATTTTCTGATGACTTTACTGGACGATAAACAACGGAATCATCTGTGCACATTCTAAGACCTCTGCTCAGATTGTTTCCTGAAGCCTTTATGTAGATAAGGAACGGGATAGTGCCTATAACACTACCTTGGAGAACACCAGGAATCACTTGTGTTTTACTCGACGACTTTCTATCAGTTAATACGAACCGTCACCTCTCTGACAGGAAATCACGAAACGAGTCACACAACTGAGATGATATTCCTTAACCACGCAATTTCACTACAAGCCACTTGTGAGGCACGGTGTCAAAGTCCTTCTGGAAATCTAGAAATACGGTATCAAATTGAAATACCTTGTCAATAGTAGTCAGCTCTTCGTGTGAGTTAAGAGCTAGTTGTGTTTCACAAGAACATTGTTTTCTAAATCATTGTTGACTGTGTGTCAGTATTTGCTCAACTTTCCAGCCTTTGGGCACGGATCTTCCGTCAAGCGAGCGGTTGTATATGATTGTTATGTATTGAGCTATTGCATCAGCACACTCCGAAAGGAACACAACTGGTATAGAATCCGGACCGGATAACTTGCTTTTGTTAAGTGATTTTAGTTGGTTCATTACTCCGAGGATATCGTAAGTTACTCATATTGGCACTGGAACATTTACGTCGTCTTCTTTGGTGAAGGAATTTAATTTCGTAACGCTGTGTTTGGTAACTCTGCTTTAGCAGCACTGTCATCGGTATTATTTCCACTGCTATCGGGCAGAGAAGGCATTGATAGTGTCTTGCAGCATACTTTATATACGACCAGAATCTCTTTGGATTTTCTGACAGGTTTCGATAGAAAGTTCCGTTGTGGAAACTTTTATAATCATCTCGAATTGAAAACTGCGCTAAATTTCGAGCTTCTGTAAAAGATCTTGGAGATGTTGCGTTCGTTTAAATTTAGCTTTGTTTTTCCGTTCTTTCTGCAACAGTGTTCTGACCCGTTTTATGCAGCAAGAGGGATCAGCCCTGTCGTTTATTTGGTGTAAATGTCTCAATTGCTGCCGATACTACTTCTTTGAGTTCAAGTGACATCTCGTGTACTCTTAGCGGCACATTGTTTATTTGGAAGGAGTAGAGATTGTCTCTCACGAAGACATCAAATAAATTATTATCTGCTTTTTTGAATACGTATACTTTTCGTTTATTTTTGGAAGATCTGGAAGTCACAATATCTAGCCTCACTGCGACAACCATGTGCTCACCAATCCCTGTATCTGTTCTGATCCTCGTTATTAGCTCAAGATTATTTGTGGCTAAGAGGTCAAGTGTGTTTTTCATAACTGTTTACTATATAAATGGGATCATGAACTAACTGCTCGAAATAATTTTCAGAGTAAGTGTTTACCACATTTCCTTTCGAAGTTTTATGCGTATCTCTTGATTTAAACATGCATTTCGACAACATATCGAGAGTACATTGAAGTCACAACCAACTATAATTATCTGAATAGGCTATGTATTTGAAAATAGACTCAAGTTTTCTTTGAACTTGTCAACAATTGCTTCATCTGAGTTGGGAAGTCTAATCCAATTGTTATTTTATTTCGGTTTTTACGAATGAATTCTACCCATAATGACTCACAGGAACCATCTATTTCAGTTTCGCTACAAGATAAACTACTTCTAGTAGCAACAAACACTCCACCACCAACTGTGTTGATCCTATACTTTCTAAAATCCGTTAGGTCATTCGCAAAAGTTTCGGCTGAAATTATCTCCGACTGTAGCCAGATTTTAGCGCCTATAACGATTTGAGCATCAGTGCTTTCTATTAGCGCTTGGAGCTCTGGTACTTTCCCAACACGGCTACTACAATTTACAACAGCTATACCGATGGTTCCTGGATCTACGTTATTCCTGTGTTCGAGTTTTGTGTTTCACATTTGAAAATCATGATAATTCTTCCCGATCGTGTACCCCATTAGAATTTATTACAGTACTCTGACAAAGAAGATACGTATGTGTGTCACCCAATAAATATGCTGACAACTGATTCAAAATCTGTGAGATAATGAAAAACATATTTGAAAAATCCTTCCAGTTTTACGTGTGTGTTGTACGCAATGGCACGATCAGCAGCTTTAATATATCAGAAGAATGCAGACACAGCGGCGTGTTAAAAGATAAACGAGCCAGTTAAAAAAGTGGAAAAAATTGTTGGGTTGTAATACCACACTAGAAATGTTGTGAGGAAACCTGTACAGCCTGCGGGGCTTCCATTTCCTTTGAATTAATTGGTAACAGTTCGTTGTATATGATCATATCTCACATAGGGTAGATTTACACACACACACACACACACACACATACACACGCACACACTTGATGTGACAGTGTTGTTACTAGCCCATGTTTTGGCGGTGAGAAGGCATATGAATAAAAATGTGGGGCATCTCTGTTTGCCAGTTTGTAGCTATCAATCTTGTCGGAGGATATTTCAATGTTTTTTAATGCAAGGGTTGCGGAAAGTGTACATTTTTAATGGCACAAAACTACTTATTCTCTCGAGACTTTTCTTCTAATCGTTTTCGAAATCAGGAGAAGCTCTAGTTCGTATCAGAGGTATACATTCTGGGGTAACATGACTTGTTTATTCTGCACGCTTCAACATTCGACGGCGGCTGTCATTTAGTGTGTTAGTCACCGATGGTATACTTTCGCCCTACCCTATCATTTCCCCATTGCTATTAAATTGCTTTTTGTCTACGTCGATGAACAAATCTTCTGTATTATTCTCATTTGCTTGTCCACAACAACGAGGCCAGTCTTAATTAAGTTGTATATGGTGAGCAATTACCACTGGAAATTTATTCATGCATTGATAAATTGCTTAGTATCATATAGTGTAAAATTATTCTGATGTCAAATATTTCTACAAGCTTTATTTTTTATACTTCTTTCTCATATTCAGTGGGAGCATATGTTGTGCCAACGCTGCTATGTCAGGGAACGAGGAAGCAAATCCACTATGTAAACAGAACTTAAGGACGAAAGTAACTTTCGCATGTTATGTCACTGCCAAGTAAAGTTGTTAAATGAAACTTGGACCGTACATATAAAGACCTACTACAATACAGCAGGTAACTGAAAGAACACACAATGAGAGAAATAGAAGTGACACTTTTTGGGAGTAAAATAGTTACATCGTCGTCATCGCGATATTTTTATGGTCCTATGGACATTGGAAATGTAGCGCATGGTTCTTAATTGGATGTGTGATCACAACAGACGGAAATGAATGCTCTGCAATGTGCTCCCAAGCTAAATGCTGTATTGGTAAGAATATCTTGTTGTAGGGCGTTCTGTTCCTCCACAAGTGCGGTTGGAAACATCTGGACGATCATTTAAGCACGTGGACGTGCTGTTAAACGTCTCCCCAACGCATCCCTAACGTGCTCGATGTGTTTTAAGTGGTCGGGATGAGCAAACTAGTCCATTCGCCGACTGTCTTCCATTTCCAACAGCCCCCTCACCTGTGCTCTTAGATGCCGTCGTGCGTTGTCATAAAAAATTTAAGTCAGGGCCGAATGCACCCCTGAAAAGACTGATATGGGGAAGGAGTGTATTACCACAATAATGTTGACCACTGAGTGTCCGTGTCCAGCTATTTGGAGGTCACCACATTATTCTTCACCGCTCCATAGCACCTAGACCACCAAAGCAATCATGTTGACAATGTTCTTGGATGCATTACATGCTCGCACCGCTCGCCATAAGAGACTACGTCCAACAGCGTCGAACACGATGATTTTGGCGGTCCAGATTTTATGGTGTGGAAAGGGATAATGTTGCATGGCGGTAGTAATCTCCATACCCCTGAACACTGTACAGGCACTGGTCAACATTATTGTGACACTGTGCTCATTCCTCATGTGCACCTCTTCAGGGATGCATTCGGCACTGACTTCCATGTTGGGATGACAATGCGTGACCGCATCGAATAGCGCAGGTGAAGAATGGAGTGACCTGCCCATTCCACAAACTCAAAATCCACAGAGCACTTGTGGGATGTACTGGAGAGACCTATTATATCACTCCCACAAGTGTCAACGGCAGTCCAGTACCTGTCAACCTCGCTAGTGAGGGAATGGAACGCCCTACGACAAGAACTCTTTATCAACATTATGGCCAGCATGGGAGCAAGTTGCAGACCATACATTACCATCTGCAGTGATCATACACATTAATTAGAACCATGTCTCGACTTCTGTTATGTCTAGAGCCAATCATGAATAGCGATGGCTTTGGTGTATTTGTTGCTTTTGAATAAAAGAGTCCTTCCTCTTCGTGTTAGTGCGTGTTTCTCTGTATCACACTGTAGCAGTTCTTTCTATGTATGGTCCATGTGTCATCGAATTATGTTATGAGGCAGCGACACATCGTGTGAAATTATGAGGCAGCGACACATCGTGTGAAAGTTACTCTCGTCCTTACCTTTTGCACACCAGCCTAGTTAAACAATACTGGGATAAACCACTGAAATGTAAAAGCGAAAACAAGGGATACGCAACTGTATACACAGATATAAAAACCATGCAGAGAAATGCTGTAAGCTAATTTGACTGGCCCGTGGCGGCTTTAATTTTGGCGGGCGTGCCACTCCACCGACGTCACTAACAACTTGTATCGATCTCGGTCATATGACAGGTCTAGGGTCTTTGGTCGAGGAGTGTGTTGTTGGGTATGGCGGGCCGCGATATCGGCAGTTAGTCGGAGGACACGTGGTTGGCAAGTTGTTGATTTTCGCGGTCTCCTGCTGTCTGGTATAGAAGCCGCGAGTGGTTAAACTGGTCAAAGGCAAGGTTTACCAGCTGGATTAAGGATTGATTGCGGTTAGTTACGGGAAAGGCAGCGGAAGTCACGTGTAACCCGGCCAGCAAGTTCCGGGCTAATTCTGCAAACTTAAATTTTACGGCACCTGGAAGATCACCTGCACGGATTGGAGGCAATAACACCACTGCGTGTAATCCAAGAAGTCACGGCTCCTTCACACATGAATGGGATTAAGTGTTGTTTTTTACTGGTACTCGTTATCGTAAGGAAACATCTGTATTAATGTGGAACTAGACATGTCGTATAAACGCGCCTTACACCTAAAATTAGGTTTTATAGCACTTTATTTCCATTTATATTTTAATCAGTTCAGACCTCTGTGTGCAGTTGTTAATCAAGTTTTATACATGTCTGAATAGTTTCTCTGTCTACCGTTCACTCAGGAAATACTGCCATTCCCTTTGCTCTAGTTATTATTATTAGCCACAGATAACATAGGGGAGTATACATCAGAGATTTTGAATAACTGTTGACACAAAATTCGTGAACTGATACCAGATATGTGTTGGGTTTGTGGGTGTTGTGCCATTTCAAAGTGCGCCCAGCAGATTGTCTAAAAGTCTGCAAGGTCTCCTTTAAGCGGACAACATAAAGGCACATTTATGGTAGATACGTACATATTACATGCGAACTCATGCAGGCGATTAACAGTAATCAGGACTGATACTTGTTCACAAAAAACCTTTAGGTACCAACTGAATGCGGAAGTCCACATAAAATCTTTGTATGTCTAGGTTACATCTTAATGGAAGTCCAGACAGTGCTAAACCGAATAACTGCAGTCTAAAATCTATTCAATTCTTTGGTTTTCTGCTCTTCATTGGTAGTAGGATATTACAGATGATTTACTATACAAATAACTAGTCTTCGTTACAGCAATGACAACTCTAAAGGTTGCAAATGGTGCAAAAAATGGCGGAATAATTTGTAAACGCTGGTACGGTGATGCTTACAGAGAAACCCAATACTGACGCTGTTATTAAAATATATTTCACACTCTCTTGTCGTTTTGCATCCAACATCGCTGTTCACCCAGTTTGGAGCAATCGTGAATCACGGCAGCTTCATGAAATGAAATTACAGCATGCAACAGCCGCCATAGAAAGAGGCGTTAGCGTATCCATTAATCACTGTGAATGAAAAATATTACACGTATTCTCGGTGGTGAATGTACTTGTGTTTCCCCGGTACTTTCAGAATAAAAGCTACGTGATACTCTGTTCACTTGCCATATATGACAGCTGATGGAAAATTTCATGTACGTACATTTATCCTTCACGCAACGGGTACAGGAGTGCTTCGGTAAGTAATTTATGGCAGAAGCTCCTGGAAGAAACTGTCACCTGTACACTCAGAGACAATGCTGTTATCTGAATAATACCAAAGTCTTTGCACTGCCATTGAAAGTAGTTGTGAAACATACATTCTAAACTCTAATAAATAAACGTGCATCTTTACGAAATTAGTGCATTTCTGAAAACTGATCACATTGGTGACCAAATCATTTTATACAACTGCCTGCACTTTACTATCATAAAAATGGTGCAAAGGTTTCATGAAACCAGTTCGTAACTACTTTTATATTTTAAAATAATAATTTGCTTATGTTGGCTGTAATTTAACGTGAAATTTTAGGAAACAGTAAAATATCAGCTTAACTATCCTAAAATCTCTAATCATTCATCTTATTTACGTCCGCTATTAACTATATTAAATAAGTAGACTCAGCTGAAGTTAATGAATCAAACGTTTAGTCAATATGTACTCCGTTAGAGACCCCTCATTGGAAATGGGTGGAAGTAGAAAGCGAAAAAGGTAACTCATCATAAATACAAAATTTTACAATTTTGTGGCAACTTTCCTCTTCACCAGTTGATGGAAAATGTCTCCAAAAGAATTTCCAAAAACCGTATGTTACATGGACACCGCGAACAGCTGAGCGTATACTTTTCAATGAGTAAATACCGTCATAAAAGGAAGCGGTTTTCAGTATGAGCCAAGGAGACGTGACAGGGTTGTTACTTCGGACTGTCTGGTTGTTGGTTTGGGTAGCTTTCTGTTGTTTTCCTGAGACGTTGCTTTTCTGACGGAGCTCGTGCCAACAGAAAATAGCTGAGAGGAGGAGCAGAAAGATTGAGATGATCCTCTATTACTGCGAAAAGATTCGTTCGACCAGCAACACGAGTATGTTCGAAAGTACCACAATCACCTATCAGTCACAGTAACATTCGTTAACTACAAACGTTTAGTTCAGAGACCACATGTGTTTCTCATAGGAAAGTATATGGAAGATTTTTTAATCCTGGCGTATACTGAATCTCTGCATAACAACTAAACTAGATAATTACTTTTAAGGGTTCTGTTAGACATAATTTGTCCGTAGAGGTTGTACATTGTACTGTATCACGCTGAACAATATCATCGGAGGCACTCTTCCCGATGCCCCATGAGCTATGTACGAAACTGTCTGTCTTTTGTTACGAAATGTGGCAAAATGCTTGATACTTTCCCGTTGATTCGTACGCGAAACAGTCGGCAGTCTTTGGTAAGAGCTCCGCCTCCAGGCCCTGAAAACTACACTCCTGGAAATGGAAAAAAGAACACATTGACACCGGTGTGTCAGACCCACCATACTTGCTCCGGACACTGCGAGAGGGCTGTACAAGCAATGATCACACGCACGGCACAGCGGACACACCAGGAACCGCGGTGTTGGCCGTCGAATGGCGCTAGCTGCGCAGCATTTGTGCACCGCCGCCGTCAGTGTCAGCCAGTTTGCCGTGGCATACGGAGCTCCATCGCAGACCTTAACACTGGTAGCATGCCGCGACAGCGTGGACGTGAACCGTATGTGCAGTTGACGGACTTTGAGCGAGGGCGTATAGTGGGCATGCGGGAGGCCGGGTGGACGTACC
The DNA here is from genome assembly GCF_021461395.2 of Schistocerca americana. Lineage (NCBI taxonomy): Eukaryota > Metazoa > Arthropoda > Insecta > Orthoptera > Acrididae > Schistocerca > Schistocerca americana. The sequence goes on along the minus strand of NC_060123.1, from coordinate 381,693,406 downwards.
GCCGAATTGCTCAACACGTGGGGCGTGAGGTCTCCACAGTACATCGATGTTGTCGCCAGTGGTCGGCGGAAGGTGCACGTGCCCGTCGATCTGGGACCGGACCGCAGCGACGCACGGATGCACGCCAAGACCGTAGGATCCTACGCAGTGCCGTAGGGGACCGCACCGCCACTTCCCGGCAAATCAGGGACACTGTTGCTCCTGGGGTATCGGCGAGGACCATTCGCAACCGTCTCCATGAAGCTGGGCTACGGTCCCGCACACCGTTAGGCCGTCTTCCGCTCACGCCCAAACATCGTGCAGCCCGCCTCCAGTGGTGTCGCGACAGGCGTGAATGGAGGGACGAATGGAGACGTGTCGTCTTCAGCGATGAGAGTCGCTTCTGCCTTGGTGCCAATTATGGTCGTATGCGTGTTTGGCGCCGTGCAGGTGAGCGCCACAATCAGGACTGCATACGACCGAGGCACACAGGGCCAACACCCGGCATCATGGTGTGGGGAGCGATCTCCTACACTGGCCGTTCACCACTGGTGATCGTCGAGGGGACACTGAATAGTGCACGGTACATCCAAACCGTCATCGAACCCATCGTTCTACCATTCCTAGACCGGCAAGGGAACTTGCTGTTCCAACAGGACAATGCACGTCCGCATGTATCCCGTGCCACCCAACGTGCTCTAGAAGGTGTAAGTCAACTACCTTGGCCAGCAAGATCTCCGGATCTGTCCCCCATTGAGCGTGTTTGGGACTGGATGAAGCGTCGTCTCACGCGGTCTGCACGTCCAGCACGAACACTGGTCCAACTGAGGCGCCAAGTGGAAATGGCATGGCAAGCCGTTCCACAGGACTACATCCAGCATCTCTACGATCGTCTCCATGGGAGAATAGCAGCCTGCATTGCTGCGAAAGGTGGATATACACTGTACTAGTGCCGACATTGTGCATGCTCTGTTGCCTGTGTCTATGTGCCTGTGGTTCTGTCAGTGTGATCATGTGATGTATCTGACCCCAGGAATGTGTCAATAAAGTTTCCCCTTCCTGGGACAATGAATTCACGGTGTTCTTATTTCAATTTCCAGGAGTGTATGTTGTTTGGAGGGGAATGTGGCCGACACACCCCTTTCCTGGCGATTTTGTCGAATTTCCTGATAATTATGACAACTATCAACCGATTTAATTCACACTCAGTCAAACCTTCCGTCGTACATTCATAAACGTAAAGCACCTTCGTTTTACACCGTTATGCATTCTGAAATATTTATACTGCAACACATAAATACTACAATAACTACACAAGAATAAACTATTGTGAATTTAGAGCTGTGCGTTTAAGCAAGAGCGAGATATAAAAAAAAAAACATATAAAGAATGAAATATGCGTAATATATCTTAAGATGCAATGACAATGGTTCACTTAATTAAGTTTGAAGAAGAACACACGTGTAAATTTTCTGCACCATAAGTCTAATTATTAACGATCTCCCTCAAATATAAAACACCTCTGCTGTATTCTGTGTAAATGCAGGACACTGAGAGAACAAAGGAGTATCACATAAAATGAAACCTTTCTCTACCTGTTGCCTTACTTGCTGGTGATTATCCTGGCAAGTCATAACCCATGATAATTTTTTGTTCCTGTTGTTTACCCCAGTGCTACGTTGGACATCCTCACAGGTGTTTCTTAATCGGCTAAGTATTGCCGACTGATGGGTCGGACATGGGAGAGTAACACAAACACCGCGAAAAGGGGGCATGGTAGAAGTTAGCAAACGATAACGTAATGTTTTGAAAAACAAAACTTTTATTGCAGTGGTGAACAACGAATTTGGTCCACAGCTGTAAAGAGATATCATCGAAATATATGTAACTATATAGACGTTTTTAACAGAAAATAAGCATCCATGATACGTAGTGACGCATATGGGCATATGGACGTTAGCTGTACAGAACAGATTATTACGGCTTATCTTTGCCTCACTACAGTTCAGTGGATGAGTTTTATCTTTAACAAGGATTATCTCTGCCTAGGCCTATACCACGCTCCCTTATCACGGCGATAACATCGCTCTCTTACGTCCGATTCGTCAGTCGGCACTACTCAGCGGAACAAAGGTATCCTGTGGAAATGCTTAAAGCAGGTCTGGACGTGACGTCGAAGGTCAGCAACAAGAAAGCTTCACGGACTGCGACCATACAAAACGAAAGATTCACCAGGAACTAAAAGATTATTTTCCCGATACTTTTGCTAAAATGCCAAATGCGTAATTTGACGTACATTGAATTTCTGAATTGGTCAAGAATTACGGTTTGTAAAAGACACAGACATTCCCGTCGCAGATAGGAGTGAAGAATGTGCGATATTGATAAATGACAGCGCAGCTGTACGTCTCGTCCTGATGTCATCATAACTCTCAGCTTCCTCTGTAGCTCCCTCTGTTTGTTACGCCCTTTACTCCATTGGTTCTCTTTTTCTTCTCCTCTGACTGGAACCACACACTATTTACTAATAAAAAGGGAAGAGTAATAGTCTAGTGAGCACAGACTGAAACGCCATTATAAATAGCAAAACTACGTTACATGTTTATTTAAACTGTCATTTATTGTTTCTTTAATAGTTGCTCTAAAGAACAAATGCGTTGTTCATTTGTAACTAATGGAAATAAACTCCCTGTCACATTATTCATACTGAATCTTTAGGAACTCCTCAATCACATTGCTCGAAATCTGTGACTTGATGCTCCAGCCGATTACTTGGCCACTCACGTACGACGTGACGAAATTGGCTCCTTCCTAATGACACTAGTGTAATCCTCAGATATCATCTTCTCATTTCCTGTCTGCTCGTCCATCTTCTCTTCCATTACTCAGTTTTTGCAGTGGCCTTAGGGATCATTCCTCTTCCACAAATCTGAAGGGAAAAGAAAAATTCAAATATTAAAGGGTGATTTCACGAAGCACAGCATAGAATGCTACCCCTTTCATTGATGCAAACTATAGCACGAAAAAAATAAAATAAAATAAATAAACAAAGAGAAAATTTGTCTCATTATGGTTAACTTCTTACCAGTCAGTTATATGAAGACTTAAGCAAGTTGTTGTTACTCTGTAAGTTTGTTTTCTCCGTGTCAATAAAACATATTACCGCACTTTCCGCATGTGTGCCTTATAGAATAGCCAGTTTCCCATAAGCTTCACGACTGACTGTTTCACATTCTGATGAATGCCATCAAATTTCATCTTTTCTCAACACCTCTTACACCAATATGAATCTGTACGCATTCTTTAAGAGTCGATACTTAGCTGAAAGTCCTGGACAGGTTGTAACGCTCAAGGAGTTCACATTCTACTGATGGTGCGAACTTTTGTGATCACTGTAGTTCGCCAATTTTCATACAGTGCTCATGGTGCAATGTAATTGTTTGTTTTGAACATTATTTGAAAATTGGCGATGTCCTTTCTGTAAATTGTAATTTATACATCCCAAAGAATGTTCATCTCTGCACCTCTAGGACACTCATTTGCTGTCGCTGACCTGATGCACACGATGAGTCATCAGCATGGGTTCCTTGCTAGTACTACCGACAGCATCATATAATTCTACTACTATGGTGGAGGTGAGAGACTCTGTAGGGTAAGCTACGTGAAGTGTTACATAGGGAGAATCAGCTTTATATAAAAGTGACCATCCTGATAGGTTCTTGTATACCCATACATCCAGATTCTGCATCAGAAGGAGTGAAATTGATCCGATATACAAATATCAGTACTATTACTTGTGCTAGTACTTATTAAACTCAGTTAATTGAGGAGGAAGGGAAATATAGCTACTGCGAAAAGGAAAAGAATAATTCACAATTTATTAGATTTTCTAATGTTGTTTTTGGGATTTTCAGTGTCCGAACATTTTAAGTAGCATTGACATATGAACAGAACAGACTTAAATGATGATTAATCTCACGTTACTCAGCAGGAATACATTACGGGCAAATGTAAGATCTTTTCGAAGTCCAGCCAGTACAAAGCTAAGACAATGCAGGGTAACTCCCCAGACCTCAGCGGCGAGAAGTCACTGCATCATTCTAATAGCACAGTTTGATTTCGCAGTAAGAAAAAAGAACAAAAGTTTCACAACATATCTCTCAGCCTGCTGATATGTCGGTAACGCAAAAAGCTAAAACCTGGAAAGCCATGCTTGCAAAATAGAGGGATTGCGATCACAGGTGGCCAGATTCATTCATTGCCTGCCAGGCATAAAATCATTGCCTCAGCCGAGCAGTAATAAAGAGACTTCAGAGGCCTACCACAAATTACGTCGCACTACACCAGCTACGAGGTTTAACATGTCATTTACTGCTACCGTTTACCAGGATGACTTCTACCTTCGAAAGAGGTTCCTGTACGGTCTATTGTACTCGATCTCTGTGATCTTTCGGCATCGCAAGAAGACTTGGAAACTTCTACCTTAAGTTTCATGAGCCGAACCGATGGTATTTGTCGCACTGTCTACCTGTTACAGTGTTCAGATGGCACACTGTCCACTGCATCCCCCGATTCGTATTTGCAAGCAGTAATCGATATCCCCAGACTCCCATGGCGGGACGGTTATGCCGTTGGCAGATTACCTGACCACACCACTACGATGTCCAGAAAAGTGTTCTGGTATTAAGCAATCCTGCGCTGCAACGCTGGCCTCCCCCGAGACCTACCGCGGCCCCCTCTCTACACCCCCCCCCCCCCTCCCAACCTTCAACACGCGCAGTTAACGTGAATTGACGACACCGGGACGACGTCCTCCTTAGACTGCTGAGATAGAGGCAGCAAGTTAAGGCCAGGAGCTACACTGCCGTCGGCCTCGGCGCTGCTACAGAGAAGTATGCATAATTGTAAAATTTAGTAAAGTCAACGCATTTTCTGCTAATGTGTAGCGCCCGGCGCGCCAACCGGCCCTGGCGGATGTACGATGTTTCGGAACCGGGGCAAAAACTTGATAGTGTTGCCTTTCCCCCCCACCCCTCACCCTCTCGAGCGTTAGACATAGTAGTCCAAAAATTAAAAAAAAATACCTTTCAAAATTATGTTCGGTTTGAAGCGCACATCTTTCTAAAGACTCTGATAAATAAACATATGTGTTCGAGGAAATTTAAGAAATGCTATTTGGTCCTAAGTGTGTGAAATTGCAGTGCCACGCCTCTTCACGTTATTTCGCACAGTGGAATTCAAACGTGTATATTTTGTAACGGAAACCATCAAACCTATATTCAAGAAAAGGAAAATTAAAATGTCGTTAAAATGTCTCCTTACAAAAATTACAATTAATACTGGGTGGGATTATTTGTAACTGGGAGGATAGGAACTCTTCAGAAAATTTGCCCTCTTTGTTGCCTTTTAGGTAATAACTTTCTCTTTTGCGTCATAAAATTAAGTACTATACTCAGGATATGAGCATAGGGGAGCACGTGCAGGTATCCTGTACTGCAGCTAATCGGAAGGAATGAGTGGAGCTGATTTGCCATTGCCTGTCTCCTACATGTAATGAAGTATAGAGTGCGTTTCGTTGGGGGTGAGGTGTTATGGTTGAAAGGAAGGGAGTGGGTGAAACGCAGTGCGGCTCACACAGTCAGTAGAGAAGCGAATAGCGCCAAAGGAGCTGCAGGACTTAAAGTCCCTATACGACGGACAGTTCATCATCAACGTTCTCACGTGTCCTCATTTCATGAAGTTGTGCAGAGATGTTTAGAATTTAATACTGGACATTGGAGCAAATACTTTACGCCACCCATCCCCCTCATGCTGCCCAAATACTGGCAAGGAAAATTTTATCTACCACCGGTATTTGAACCGGTTTACCGCCGAGACGAGAAACACCGCTCAGGCGTTTAGCGACCTCGGCTACGGGGTCGGTTTCCTTTCCTAGTAGAGATGCTTAAGTAGAAGTGGCTCTCAATGTAACGACGCCAATGTTCATTCGTACGAAGAACTGTTAAACGGTCTGATAGCGAAATACATCGACAAAATTTGAGGGGGTGGGGGGGGGGGGGGTGCTAAAGCGTAAATTGACGACCGAAACTCCTTTCCGGAAATCTCATCGAACAACGCTACAGAACAGTAACATTATAAAAGCTAACACCTGCCTCTAGATCACACCTTAGACAGAAAACAGATTGCACACATACTGTGTTCTTGTGACGAACATAGTAGCGCCATCGTGGATATTGTCAGGTGCGTTTAGAGAATTTCTGTTTCCTTCAGTCAGCGTGAAAACTCAACTGTAAGGTCAAGTTTTGTGCAGTCAATGCCCCAAGGAGGCATTACGCGAATAATGACAAAAGACTGCATATTAGTCTTCCATTCAGGTCTCCCGGAGGAAATGCTAAGTTGATGATGACCGCCAAAATAATATGGAATATCCAACGAAAGGGTAACATACTGCGAGTAGGAGTGTGAAATGGCAGGGAGACAGGAAAATAAGAAAACGGAGACGCAAATGCTCAATTTGTAGAGAGTGAGGGTCAATGAAGTAAAATGGAAAGAAGATAACGATTTCTTGGTAGGCGAGTGTCAACAGCAGCACAAAAATGGATGACTGGAGTACGAATGTGATGTGACATACAACCGTTATTCAAGTCATATTGAGGATATTCAGCCCAGTTGTCACTCATATGATTATTGCCACAGCATGTTTCGGGACAACATTATCCCATTTTCAAGTGCAAAAAAACAAGAAAACTAGATAAAACAATCCTCCTAACACCGACAGACAAATAAGGATTACAAACATCCTGAGTTATAACCTACCTTGCACACGTGCATTGTCAACTCATACCACAAAACATGATAAACCACGAGCCAGTGCATCCACCGTTCCCAAGGCACAGTTGCAAATTGAAAGCCGCTGCCATCAGCTACCAAAGATGGTATTCACTTGGAGGCTAATTCTCAGCATCAGTGGTACCACTGTTTCTCATAAAATCTTTGAGAAATGTCTGCCTGGTCCTAGACCATTATACCTAAAAACTACCTCTACGCTGCAATGTGAACGGAAACAGCGTGCGAAAATCCTGTCTCACTTGCTAGTTGTTGGCGGCTTCATAAGGAGGATATCGCTAAGGGATGATCAGAAATGCCCGTTCCACACTTTAGTTACATCATTTGAAACGTCGACGCACTCCTCCTTCAAGGCACAATAAATCTCTACCTCCTCAAAATTTGACAGCAACAACTCTTTTTCTGCAACGTGCAACATTCTCAGGCTTTCCATTATATCACCCAGCGAATACTGCTCATTCGTGAGACGCTTTGCTACAGCTGACGAACCATTCTCTCTTTCATTATGCTCTTTAAATCTAAAATTCCGTCCCGTCTGCTCCACATATCTCGCTTCGCAGTCCTGACGTTTTACTTCATACACTCCCTATTTCCTCATCCAGTGCTCATGTGTGTCGATCTTCTGCCTCATCCTCTGTCCTAATTTGCTGCCCATCTTGAAAGCAACTCTTACTCCTTTCTTGCTAAACAACCACGTTAATTTATGTGAGATGGTTCCCCCAGTACGGCATGACTCTATGTTTGTCTGGACTTTTATCATTTTGCTGTTTACCATGCGTAACTGCTACATCCCACTTATCAAACAAACCCGCATCAGAGCTATTTTCTAACACTATTTGTCAAACGTTTTCCTTTCCTCATTCTTGTTTTCCGGAGTTAGAGGTATGGAATTAGCCCTGTGCACCGCATTTTTTAAAAATGCTTCTTTATGTTTATGTGGGTGGCAAGAGGACTTATCGGTTACCACCCCTACGAACGTGGGTTTCCTAACATTCCCACCTCGAGTTTGTTATTCTTATTCTCCATCCTCGTTCCAGAAAATATAAGACCCCATGTTGCTCATTCTCTACTTCAAAAACTATGTCCTTACGCATCATTTTTAGGTTATACGCCCAGTCATTTATTTCTTCTTCGGATCCCTGATGCGCTAAGAAAATACCATCAACATATGTTCTGCACATCTGTATTTTGTCACTATACTTATCAATTGCCTTCACAAAAGCTGTTTAGCACTTATTCAAGAACATGTCTACCATCTGCCCTGCTAATGCACATCCCATTGCTAATCTCTTATCCTTTGCATAAGACTTTCCATGAACCTTAAAATAGTTTGAAGCTAAGACAAACACCAATAACCTTATAAATTCATCAATTTGCACATCAGATATTTTATCATTCTCACGTACGTTGTTTTCTATAGGCAACGTCTATCCTTTTCTTCAATGGCACCCATACATGCAAATTAGCTACATCTAATGAGGCCAATCTTGCAACGTCACATAAGTTGCTTCCTTGTATCAGTTGTGCTGCCTCCTTACTATACATCTAGATTCTACTACTCCATTTCCTACGAAGACACTCTTTACTATACCAACGTAATCATATGTTTTTCGTAATAGTAGCTTCGTTCGCCTTGTCTCCTTTCAGCACCAACGTACCATTTTCTTCCAACTTCCGATTTACCTGTTTTAATACCTTCGATTCTCTGCTCTAACTCCCAACTTATAATTCCTTTCGATTTAATTCATTTACCTTATATGCTAAATTACACCGTTTCTCCCTCTATATTTTTAAACAGTCGGCAATATTTTCGGTATCCGCCACAAGTTTGTGATTGTTTGTCATCGATGCTGTTAGCGGAATATTGTACTTTAAACCCTTATGTTGAAGAGCCATTTCCTCATTGGAGAGCTTTATGTTAGCGTACTTTTTAACCCTTATATAAAATGTGTTGTCGTTCACCTCACACGCAGCCGTCGTAGAAATCACCACGGCGTGATGGAATACTACTCGTGCTAAGGTACAGTTCATTAGTTCGACGACTAGATTTCCTCATTCCAAACACACTTCACGGAAGAGAGAAATAGTCCTGCTATGGAACCTACGTATCTGTCCTGGGAAACTTGCGTTAAGTTTCTGCTGTAGAAACGTTATTATCTTATGTGATAACAATAAGTATCTTGTGAACATGCATGAAATTTGTGTTTCTAGCAGAAATTCTTTCATTTCATTGGTTCTCATATATCTGTAAAATTTCTCTGGTGGGAGATACTCGCTTCCATTTTTCATTATAATATGTCGAAAACAGACACATGCTGATAATTTACCTAGAAAGTTCTAATAAACACACGAGATGGCTAGACAGCAAATCCGGTTTAGACGGATGTTCGGGTAGCCAGTAATTATGTTGTTCTCAAGAGTCCAACGACGGAAAGGGTAGGTAAGCGCCTGGAGGACCACCAGAAAAGCGAACGGTCGGTCGCCAGTTGCCCAGTGCGGTTCGCGGCCAGTGATTGTGTTTTAATAATAGAGTACCAATCTGAACCGCACTATCCTCGCCGCGGACACGATTTTGTTTGCCACGATGTTAGCTAGGTTGCGAGCTCCCATTTTCTGTCTTTCGCCGTTAGGCGGTGCTGTTTGACAGGACAACGAACACGACATCACAGGTACGACGAAGCGCGAACTTGCAGTACTATTCAGATATACTATTCAGATACAATCATTAAAAAGCTGAAACTTAAAATGTCTATTGGCAAAATGTTTGAGTGCAATAAAATCTTGACTCTCCATAAAGTACTCACAGATTTCGACAAAAATTTTTACAGCAGAACCAAGCGTCGGATACGGACAAAAGCGGTATCAAATTGACCAGCGTGAGGCATGTTTGTCAAAAAAAAATTGCTTGTAAATAGTCCAAGTAATGAAGAAGAAAAGGAAGTATTGATTTGTGGGAAAATTGCACTATGCATTTTGTCTGAATTTTCATAGCTAACCAAAAAGTGAAAATTTGTAAGTGATTTTTGGGAAAACTGATATTTTCACGAGCAGTTGTTGCTATCTACGAAAATGAAGTTTCAAAAAGTTCATCTCTCGAAGGCACAGGTGTTTTTCACATAAAAAGTTGCATTGGTGTGATGTATAACTGTCAAAATGGCTTACCTCGAACCAAGTACTACGTCCAAAACATTTTTAAGCAAAAAATAAATTTTTTTAAAGTCTCTACTGTAAGGCCACAATATTCTCGCAGATTGATACGTGTCGATTGTTACTCCTTCAGGCGTCACGCTTAACAGTTGAAAGCCGACGATAGCGCTGCTAGCTGCTTTCCGAAACGAACTTGAAAATAAAATAAAAAATTGAAAGGTATATCCTTAATGTTTTGTGAAATCATTAGCCTAAAATTAAGAAGTAAAATGGATTTGAGAAACATTTGAAGTACCATTGAATGATCTTCCAAATCATGTACAGCAAAAGAGGTGCCCATTGTGAATTTAACGTTCAATGTTTAATTTGTAATCTTTGAATTCTAAAGAGTACTACAGAATACTACTCTGGTGGATCATGTGAACGGTGTAGTCTTCTACTGTATAGCCTTAACATACACGTTCTATTGTTTATGAGTGAAGGTTTAATAAAGTTTTAACACGTTTTCGATCAGAACTATCGATTAATAGAGGAACCTTCAAATATCTGAGAAGAGAATGCGTGCGGTGGGAGAAGTAACATCTTCTTACATTGCCGTCGTCATGACTATTCTTGCTCACTCACTGTTTTCTACATCTACATCATACTCCGCAAGCCACATAACTATGTGTGGCACAAGGTACTTTTGGCACCAATAATTGGTCCCCCCTTGCTGCTCCATTGGCGAATAGCCCGTGGGAAGAATGGTTGTCGGTAAACCTCGGTATCGGTTCTAATTTCTCGACTTCTCTCGCCGTGGTCATTTAGTGAGATGTGTCTGGAAGGAAGTAATATGTGGGCTGACACTTCCTGGAAATTTCAATGGTAGATTTCCCGTGGTCCACAACGCCACTCTCATAACGACTGTCGATAAAATTTGTTGAGCATATCTGTTACGCTCTAACGCCAACCAAACGAACTCTTGACAAACGTACCGCGCTCTTCGCTGGATCTTCTGTATCGATACTACCTGTCTTCCCTGTTAAGGATCCCATATTGATAAAGAATACTCAAGAATCGGTCGGAATAGCGTCTTCCCTCGAGCGTGAGCTACGTTTCCATTTTACCCCCATCTGTCTTCAAACGAGGAATCAATGTAACCAGTGAGCATATTATTGTGAAGCTATTCAACAAATTAAAAATGTTTACCAGTTGGGGGTTAAAGATCCTGAACGCATAATGCCTATTAAGGGGTGAGTCAAAAAACTGTATTACAATTCTGATCTAGTCCGCAATTCTAATTTGTCAGTAGTTGTGACAATCTACAATACCACTATTGTTAGGCTTTTATGAATAAATACAGCTTTCGGAGCTAATGTCCTTTCATTCCTTCTCACCTTCATGTGAATGTTTTCCACAAGTTCCCCTCTTCGCCGATTAGGCGTCGAAATTATTCATTCTTTAACTTGTCAGTACAACGAATTTCCAACAGCCTTTCATGGCGCCACATGTCAAACGCTTTATTTCTGTGCTTTTCCACGATTCACTTCCATCCAATCCTGTACTTTAAATGCACATTTACATAAATGTTGTCCTTAGATTAAGGAAGGTGTTTGATTTAGCAGACATATTTTAGCCAGGTGTTTCCTCTTTGCCTGTGCTATTTCGCCTTTTTATGTCCACAATGAGTTATTTGGCTTCCAAGGTAGCAGAATTCCTTGGCATCGTCAATTATATGGTCCTCAATTTTTATTTTTATTTTATCGCAAAATCATTTCACCTACACATCATTCCTCTCGCATTTCTTCACTTTACTCTCCATCACGCAAAACCGCTATATGAAAATCTATACAGTAGAGACGGACAGTGAGACGAGGTCCAGAAAACAATCCTCGACATATAGTAATAACAAAATGTCGCCCACGTTCTACCACTATTCCCAACAGTGGCTAAAATACTCCGGTCTGCGATAGGATACTCCGTGACCCAAGACCACGTATTCATAAGAATACGAGGGGTGTTCAGAAAGTAGGAAAAGTTTCCCATTGGTGCCGCTAGGCGCGCCGATCGCGTATATTTTGGTATGTGCATGCTCGGCAGCTCAGTCGGCATCCATCCGTGACAGCGGGAACGTCTCTGTGCGTCTGGTTTCTTCGATATTCGAATTTAAAATGTACGCTGCAATCTAAAATCCCACCAGTTGTGAAGTGCGGTCTGTGATACGGCTTTTGTTGGCAAAAAACCTAAAACCTTTAGAGATTTATCGTGAACTGTGCGAAATATACGGAAACGACGTAATCATTGAATGTTCCTTCCGGAGATGGTGTATTCGGTTTAAAAATGGCCGAACCAACGATCATGGTGAAGAGAAGAGTGGACGCCCGAGCATGGTGACTGACGATTTTGTCGCTAAAGTTGATGAAACGATTCTGGAGACCTGTTGCTTCACAATAACAGAGCTTTCGCTTTCTTTTCCACAAGTTTAAAGGACTTTGTTGTTAGAAATTGTCACTGAAGAGCTAGGCTACCAAAAATTTTGTGCACTATGAGTACCCAAAATGCTTACAGAGCACCATAAAGAACAACGAATGGGGGCAACTTTGACATTTCTGCAGGCCTACCACGAACACGGTAATTAATTACTGGATCGAATCGTAACCGGTGACGAGACTAGGGTGAAACACGTCAATTGTGAGACAAAATTAGAGTCCATGGAGTGGGGGCACACAATGTCCCCACAAAAGCCAAGAAAATGTGTGCAAACGTTGTCAGCAAGGAAGCTGTTGGCGACAGTGGTTTGGGATGGGCAAGGTGTGCTTCTTATTGATTTTCTCGAACATGGAGCAACCATAAATTTTGCGCGGTACTGCGAAACGTTGCACAGCCTTAGAAGAGCAGTTCAAAACAAACGCCGAGGAAAGCTGACGCCCAAAATTCTGTTTTCGCACGACAGTACCCGGCCTGACACGGCAAACTGCACTAAAGAACTCCTTGATTCATTAAAATATGATATTTTCCCTCATTCTCCCTACAGCACAGATATTGCACCATTCGACTTCCACTTGTTTCCCAAGATGAAGAACTGGCTGGCAACGCAGCGCTTTGATGACGACGCGGAACTTCAAGCGGGCGTGACTGTCTGGCTGAAGTCACAGGCGGCAGAATTTTACGACGAAGGTCTTTCAAAGCTTGTCCACCGCTATGATAAGTGCCTCAATGTGTTTGGTGACTATGTGGAAAAGCAGTATGTCAGACTCTCTTTCAGATGTACCGGGTGATCAAAAAGTCAGTATAAATTTGAAAACTTAGTAAACCACGGAATAATGTAGATATAGAGGTAAAAATTGACACACATGCTTGGAATGACATGAGGTTTTATTAGAACCACCCCATATTGCTAGACGCGTGAAAGATCTCTTGCGCACGTCGTTTGGTGATGATTATGTGCTCAGCTGCCACTTTCGCCATGCTTGGCCTGCCAGGTCCCCAGACCTTAGTCCGTGCGATTATTGGCTTTGGGGTTACCTGAAGTTGCAAGTGTATCGTGATCGACCGACATCTCTAGGGATGCTGAAAGATAACATCCTACGTCAATGCCTCACCATAACTCCGGCCATGCTGTTCACAACATTATTCCTCGACTACAGCTATTGTTGAGGAATGATGGTGGACATATTGAGCATTTCCTCTAATGAACATCATCTTTGCTTTGTCTTACTTTTTTATGCTAATTATTGCTATTCTGATCAGAAGAAGCGCCATCTGTCGGACTTTTTTTAAATTTTTGTATTCTTTTGGTTGTAATAAAACCCCATGTCATTCCAAGCATGTGTGTCAATTTGTACCTCTCTATCTACATTATTCCGTGATTTATTCAGTTTTAAAATTTATACTGACTTTTTGATCACCCGGTATATTGTCCCAGAAGAAGCTGAGTAGCGTAGTGGTTATGAAACCAGACTGTTGCTTGGAGGGTCGTGAGTTCAAAACTCACCTGAACTGTAAAATATTAATTTATATGTTCGGTTCGAGTACATTCTAGAAGTATCCACAAATGGCCAGAATTATTGTACTGGAATGTTCTGTAGCTGTATATACAGGGTCATTCAAAAAGAATACCACAACTTTAAAAATGTGTATTTAATGAAAGAAACATAATATAACCTTCTGTTGTACATCATTACAAAGAGTATTTTAAAAGGTTTTTTTTCACTCAAAAACAAGTTCAGAGATGTTCAATATGGCCCTCTCCAGGCACTCGAGCAATATCAACCCGATACTCCAACTCGTTCCACACTCTCTGTAGCATATCAGGCGTAACAGTTTGGATAGCTGCTGTTATTTCTCGTTTCAAATCATCAATGGTGGCTGGGAGAGGTGGCCGAAACACCATATCCTTAACATACCCCCATAAGAAAAAATCGCAGGGGGTAAGATCAGGGCTTCTAGGAGGCCAGTGATGAAGTGCTCTGTCACGGGCTGCCTGGCGGCCGATCCATCGCCTCGGGTAGTTGACGTTCAGGTTTCATAACTAACCTTTTTCGTAGGACTCTCCATACAGTTGATTGTGGAATTTGCAGCTCTCTGGTAGCTCTGCGAGTCGGTTTTCCTGGGCTGCGAACAAATGCTTGCTGGATGCGTGCTACATTTTCATCACTCGATCTCGGCCGTGCAGAACTTTTCCCTTTGCACAGACACCCATTCTCTGTAAACTGTTTATACCAACGTTTAATACACCACCTATCAGGAGGTTTAACACCATACTTCGTTCGAAATGCACGCTGAACAACTGTCGTCGATTCACTTCTGCCGTACTCAATAACACAAGAAGCTTTCTGTTGAGCGGTCGCCATCTTAGCATCAACTGACGCTGACGCCTAGTCAACAGCGCCTCAAGCGAACAAATGTACAACTAAATGAAACTTTATAGCTCCCTTAATTCGCCGACAGATAGTGCTTAGCTCTGCCTTTTGTCGTTGCAGTGTTTTAAATTCCTAAATTTGTGGTATTCTTTTTGAATCACCCAGTATATGTCGTATTGTTCTGGCCGGAGGCAGTTCGCGCCATGCCCTTGTACGAGCAAGTGTTGAATCAACCTTTGTTAAGTGAAGTGTTGATCATTCATCTACTTACACCTTCCTAAGCGTGACAATATAAGAAAATTTATTTCTTGTACTTAGTTTTTCTAATGCCAAAACGTTCGATACCCTCTGAATAGCCCTCGTACCTGATACACTAGTGGTAATTCACACTGGAGTAAGTAATAAAACCAAAACTCTGTATGTGTATGGCGTGTATGGACACACTTATGCATGGCACACTTGTTAAAGGAACATTTCCAGGTGCATATCACCCTTCAATAAATATCCAGCACATACCTAATGAACTATTCCATGAAAATCACTTCTTAACTCAATAGAGCTACATTCACCTCAGAATCCCACAAAATAAAATGACCAACGTCAGGGACGCATGCAGAAAATCAATCGAATGTGAGGAAAATAATGCTGTTGACATAAAACTTCCATATGACTGGCCTGCAAACTGACGAGTTACCAATATCCACACATAGCAATTAACAGAAAACCACCCTAAACTAGATTGGTAGATTCAATATAATGTTACATCTGTAACTTCATCGACAACGTGAGGGACAGACAGACAGGCTTGTAAAAATTTGTAAGAGATTTTGAACTTTTCCAGACAGTGACCTTCCATTATCGAAAGAGTTTCTCCGTACGCAATAAAACCATTCGATATTCTAATCCCAAACACATTCCGTAACCTAACACAAATAAAAATGTAGTTATCAGCATGGAAGGAAAGGCAATGTCATGTAATTGACAATGTAATGTATTGCTCTTTACAATGAAGAGGTAGAATTATTATTGGGTACATATGCAACAGAACATCATACATTAGGAAAATAATTACAAGGAGTATTATTAATTTTTTTGTGAAAAGCACAAAGTAACGTGTTCTGCTATGAAGTAAAAAGAAAAGAAAAAGGGGGGGGGGGATCAAGAAGTGAAGGGAGGGGAAGGGGGAAAGCACGTTTAAATCTATGAATATTAGTTCCCCTTCTTTACAACAGAAATGTCGCAAACAAATTCGATTTTACGTTTCTTAGACAACTACCATTTAGTAACTGGCAGCCAGGCGAGCCAGGAACACTGGCACCGTTTTCTGTGCCAAAAGCTGGAAGGACGCTGAGCTTACGTGATGGAAATCTGCACCCAGGCACTGAAGCTAGCTATTTACCATACCTCTGTCCCCGCCATTGTGGCTGAGGTTGGAACACTGTTGACGTAGCATGGTGCGAGTGCCACGGCCATCTCAGCGGTGACCTAAATTATACCTTGCCTGGCCTGGCGCAGCGTCGCTCCCGTGATGAAAGGTGAAGTGCTGTCGAAGAAGGGGCGAGTGGAGTGGCCATAAATACCGTCTGCTCCGGCCATGCATTATCTGTGGTCGACCACAGCCTGCCCTGAGAAGTAGTCCAGGCCCGTAGTCGATCTAGTGTGTGTCGTCCAGCCTCTTCTAGCGCTCGGCGCTGCCTCTGATAGCCATCAGTCTATGGCTCGTGCACAGTCCTGATATTACTGGCAGCTGAACTAGTGCCCTCCAGTTTGGGGCCTACTGCTGTCTGACTGCCGTCGGCCACAGGATGACACATGGCATCGTGGTTTATAGACTGTGTCTCGTTCCTTAGCTACTGCAATCAGCTGGTTGCTCATGTGCTGCCGCACCTTTTCTGTTAGCGATCCGCTAGTGTTGTTTGGGCCGAGACGGCGGTGACGCAAGTCACTCGGATCGCTGGCATCAGTGCACAGCCAGCACGCCACTAGTATAGTGTTGATGTCGGCTCGACTGCTTGAGCACATCACACGCCATCGAGTCAATGCCTCTGGTTGATTTATGAAACCAGTCACATTCCTCCGATGTTAATTTCACTGCCTCTATGACCCAACTATAGCCAAGGTGTTAGTCCTCTGTCTTCACTGCCCCATGATCTCTTGAATTATCGCACAATGTCTGGCTGAATAGACTGGAACAGTTTATTTGAATGGGAAGTTTTTGGAAACTTCAGGGTATAAACGAGTGAATTCAGGGAAACACAAAGGATAATTATGCCGGTATAAATGCTGTTAGACGTATTCAGTATAATTAATTAGATTGTAGTGCACCGTGAACAGAGTCTTCCCCTGTGACATGCTTGACGCCGGCCTCTGTGGCCGAGCGGCACTAGGCGCTTCAGTTCGGAACCGCGCTGCTGCCACGGTCGCAGGTTCGATTCCTGCCTCAGGCATGGACGTGTGTGATATCCTTAGGTTAATTAGGTTTAGGTAGTTCTAAGGCTAGGGGACTGATGACCTCAGATGTTAAGTCCCATAGTGCTTAGATCCATTTGTACCATTTTGTGACATGCTTCACACGTAGGAGATATGGACACTTTGCCAGGCTGTGCATGGCTGATAATTAGGCAGAAAGACTGAATTGTGTTACGGCAGTGTTTGAATTAGGTATCCTTCTGCTGATAGCATTTTGTTTGTTCTGTTTGTTCTTGTGAGTTAGATAAAGATTCTATTATGGCAGAGTATAATGCAACGGCAGTTACCACCCAGGAAATGATTGAACCTTTACAAGCCGGCCAGTGTGGCTGAGCGGTTCTAGGTGCTTCAGTCTGGAACCGCGCGACCGCTACGGTCGCAGGTTCGAATCCTGCCTCGGGCATGGATGTGTGTGATGTCCTTAGGTTGGTTACGTTTAAGTAGTTCTAAGTTCTAGGGGAGTGATGACCTCAGATGTTAAATCCCATAGTGCTCAGAGCCATTTGAACCTTTACAGGATTAGGTAGCTCAGCTGAGATTGGATAGTACAGACTTGTATAAGCTGTTACATACTGTTAAAGAGGTGAGTGTCTCGTCCAGTTTACCTGTTATAGCCTGCTCTCCTAGTCGATCCAGTTTCGGGCAAGACAGTAGATGCTCTATTGGCGTTTATTGGTAACCTGTTGACAACTGCAAAGCTATGGTTTTGAATAGATGAACAACTTGCAAATAATAGATTTAAGCTGTCAGTCGTCCTTTTTAAATGTTATTGGCAGATCTAGATTTCAGCTAGAAACAAGCCATTCGCAATGCACTATCATTTCTTATCAATGCTTGCAACGCCTGTTGATCGGGATTCATCTACAGTTCATTGAACCTACAGTTCAATGAACTGTTGAAGCCCGATCGACTGGTATTACATGTATTGATCAAAAATGATAGTGCATTGAGAATGGCTAGTTTCTGGGTGAGATCTACATCAGCCAATAAAATTTAAAAAAGACGACTGACAGCTGAAATCTATTATTTACAAGTCAATGTAACAGTCGCTGCGTGCAACAGCCTTCTGAATGGAAGGTAACCCTTAGATGAACAACTGTTGCAAATGAACATTTTACGTTTGACAGAGAATGAGAAAATCTTCTTGTACTACGCGGATCTGAGACCTGGTCAGTTGTATGATGAACTGAGGAGAGCTTCTAGGAGACAGCATACATGCAGATACCACCGAAAGCAGTTGAAAGTTGTACCACAAAAGCAGACAGGGCCTGTGGACGGGTTCATAAAAACAACATGGATAATTAATGTTAATACCTATGAATTAAGAGACAGAGACGACACGATCAGGGTCCTTCTGCTGGAAGAGCATTTTCACATACTTCGCCACCTGGTGCGTCAAGAAAAGTATCTGTAGAACTTTCAAGGGACTTGCCTCCTGCCAAAGGCATAGCAGTGCTGTAGACGTGTTAACTCATGTTAAGTTTCCACGTAGGACCAAGACAGTTCTGATATATAATTAAGTTTTACTCTACACAGAAGAATGGTTCCGAGTGATCCTATGACTAGATTTCCTGTGTAAGTATTGTGCTAAAACTGACTTTAGACAATACGTAGTACAATCTTTATTACTTTTGCTTCTCTTTACTTTCAATCAAGTAAGACAATTCATTCCTTTCGAAAGGTCTGACGTTCAGTCTCACTTCCACTAAGGATAGGCATGTCATCAGTGAATATTATCATTGATATTTTTTCACACGGAATCTTAATCTCACTCCAGCCATTTTTTTATTTCTTTCAATGCTTCTTTGAAGTATAGGTTGCATAGTAGTAGTAAAAGAATACATTTCTGTGTTATATTCTCCCTCAGTCATTGTACATGCTCTCTCCTGTCCTCCACAAACATAACAATATCATTTAGGGCCGTCCCTTCAAAATGCTTTTCATCACCCACTGAAACGAGGTCGATACATTTTTCAAAACATATGGCATTCACTGATACTAGTAATGACGGCAAGGAACCGTAAATGCACTTTTTGGCTGATCCTGTCAGTACATTACCCCAAGTTGCCAAGGGTTTCCATTATATTCGGTATATGATATGACTCTGTAATGGTGCTACTGTTTAGCTAAAGACAGAGTCGAATCGATACTTCTTCCTCCCATCCTAAAGTTTTACTGCAATATTACTACAGGTACACTACAAATGCTGGTGCTCCTTTCAGTGATACCAAAACATAATTCTTGATTAATGAAGTTACTACCAGTGAGGCAGCTAATGCAAACAACTCTGGCCACTGGTGTCTGCACACAGTCAGACAGCCTCCGGTGTTGTGCTGACGTGAACTCGTTTGCCTGCACTCGCTGACCGTCATCGAGATGAAACTTTAGGCTGCTGTATAAATTGCGTTACATGAACCTGTTGCTATATTCACTACCTATGTGATATCACAATTGCAGCGGAGCTGGTTCTGTGTGGACACTGCCCTGTCTACCATCCTGCAATATCATCACAATCTGGTAACAGGAATGTAACGCTCACACCATCCTGAGTGTGCTCCACTTTTAAAAAGGAAAAAGATTTCATACTTGAAAGTCAAGGATTTGCGTGTGTTTTGAAAAGCAATGACTACTGCCGTAATTCGTGATAATTAGGCAATGATACTTTCTAAATATCCTAAATGTGTAATAGTAATGCCCTAGAAAACAATTTGGAAACGTTACCTGACTTGAAAAGTTGAATGTAAATAATTAAACAGGCACATTTCTTCACAAATTTTGCACAGCTGAAAGATATGGACCGGCATATCCCATACTTGTACACTGCATAGCGAGTACTAACTTGTAAAAACAGAGAGCCAAGTTGAAAGTGTGCTATACTTCCACTTACAGTGTCCAGTTGAACTACGGATATGTTTCCTCTAATTTGTGCTCACAATTTGATGCACAATGGTGACTAAATCACTTGAATGTGGAGCTACATCGATATTGTCTGTCATACATAACGTCAAAGTAGTAGACATGATTAGATATCGCAATGTCTGACAATCAGCAATCAGCAACACGGCATACGTCATACTATGTTTATCAGCATCTGTATGTTTATACCATGCAAGAGAGAAATATTCATTACTAATAATTTTTACTAATGAATCAACAGGTAGTTACGTATCCACTAAAATTCACATTAGAGATGGAATGGTCTCATAATAATAACGAAGTGGCAGCCAAGAGATGTAGCACAATCTCCAGCATTGAATAACAATTAATGACAGGTATCTTCGAGAAACCCAAAGGAAAAGAGCATTACAGATTTTTATTGTCTCAACATATAAGTAAAGGAAGTTACGCTTAACTACGAATACCAGACCCATATTCATGACAAACAATCGGAACATCATGTTCCCGCATCACAATTCTTCAGCAATCATACTTCTGTTTTATACTGCGTGGAAGGGTAACAACATCGTGTTTACAAGCGGTAAAGAGAAAGATAATTAACTAAGCTATAATCAGCTGTTTTATTTGATTTATTCCACATGAGCACATCGTCCCATGCATACTCGGGGAGTTATCACAGATAAGAGACGCCATTCTATTCTCGCCACTCTCAATAGGTCAAGTAAGGTAAATAAATGGAAATAATCTCATTCAAATCTTTAATCATTATAGAATCTGCAGGACAGCGTGGGTCTACACCAAACAAAGGCAGTCTGACGCTCAACATCAGACTACAGCACAAACGTCGTCCACTATCCCAAATCAGCAACCAGATTGACCAGTCATCTTTCGAATGAACAGAACCACAAGGTCTAACCACCAACAAACGAATCCTATTAGTTAAAAGCAAAACTGACAACCAAGGACTTCAAATCGCTGCAGTAATTCTGCAAAGAGGTTTTTGCAGTGCTTACATCGATTAATCGACAGTGATTGTGGCAGAAATGGATAGAGTATAGCAAAATTGTGTTTGGTAAATAAGAGAATTTGACAGCTAAGAGCATGTGTTAAAGTATTTTCAGTTTCATTTTATTTCCTCGATAACTGGTTTTGACAGATTCTTGTTGTCATCTTCGGATCTTCGAAATGTGTTCTTGTCATGTTTGTGCGATTCATGCACAGTAATATTATATCCGGAAGATCCGGAGATTACTCTCTGACTCTGTCAAAACCGTCTGCTGGAGAAAGAAAATAAAATAATAAATATGAAAACACTATTTTGGCTGCCAAATATTCTTGTTTATTAAATAGCAGATCGCACCCAGCAACATGTGCAAATATATATTTTATGATGCACAGTAAACAAGACGGCTTAGGAGATAGTGAAACTGTTGCATAAGCTAGCACCTTTAATTACCCCTCCCTAGTAAATTGACAGAATTCGAATTTACTTTGCAGGTAAAGTTATTGAATTACCGGTACCTGATTAACAAAGGAAATGATTCTTAAGTGACGAATAAAAACGATAACATCATGCCAGTGCCACGTGGGTTAGTTTACACAATGTTAGTCGCTGGCAGCAGAACATGTCAGGAATGAGCAGTACAGTACGGAGTGTAAATTTGGAGAAGCAGCTGGTTTTCCCGTCTGGAGGTAGCTGTGTGAGGGGGAGCCACATATAAAGTCGTCGGTTCCTTAGTTGCATTTCTACTGATGGTTTGGAGCATTTCCATGTGCTGGATCCAGTTTTTTATTCTTCCAGAATGGCAGTTCACCAAGGTGTAACTACTGTGAGACCAATGTCGCAATCATTATCATCATACAACATAAGCTACTGGTGAACTACTTTTTACTGTACTACAATTAATGAGGTTTTTTGTGTCAAATGCGAGTAACATACTACTTGCGTGAATCAATACTGATAGTGTTCATACGAAGTCGGTTGTCCAATCATTTACATTTCTGTTCCTATATTGATCATTGTGAGATTAGGTTCCAACAGCCACTGTGCAAGGATATGGATTTGTGATCTCTTTATCTAAGATTTCAAAGTGCGTGCCAACTGTAAAGTCTATGTGTTCCTGTGACTTAAATCGATCTGAAAATACTGTACCTGCTGTGTGGTAACTTGCTGTACATTACTTTGTCTTGAACCGCCTGTTTCAGTTAATGTGACTTTGCCAAACGTATCGTTTCCTTAACTGAGCAATGGAACTTCTGATTGATAAATTCATTTACATTGTAAAAAAGTCAGGAAGGTTCTTTTAAACTACATTTAATTGTTTTAATATATTGTAGTGTATGAGAAAATACTGTTGACTTTCCTGTCTTAGAGTCCGAAACATCAATTGTTTAATTGTACCTATATCCGGCGGGTTGCCTTGATGGTACGGGTGGTGAATGTAAATGTGTTCATACCATCACCTGAATAAAGTTTTTCCGGACGTGGTCTTGCTATTCTTCGTCTATTACTGGCCTGCCCTCTCGTATTGCAAAGGAACTGTGGGTTATGGGCTAAATCTTGTTGCTCGAGAGCTATATCAGCTGCTAATTTTGCTGAACTGTGTCCCTGCGGTTTTTGGTGCTTTTATTGGCACTTTTAAATAAATTTCTTATGTTGTCTTATGCTCACGCTTAAGTGGTCTTTATCTTTGCTACTGTAATTTTTGGT
This sequence comes from Schistocerca americana, assembly GCF_021461395.2. Taxonomy (NCBI): domain Eukaryota; kingdom Metazoa; phylum Arthropoda; class Insecta; order Orthoptera; family Acrididae; genus Schistocerca; species Schistocerca americana. Next base: position 381,670,516 of record NC_060123.1, on the reverse strand, counting down.
GCTACATTATCTGCTCGTATAATCTCTTCTTCGGCACCCTTAATGCTGTTTGCATGTTGCAGTATATCTTTTATTAGCTGTTTCAGATGGTTCACTAATTATCCTGCCTATGTTACACTAATTACTAAATGTTCTCAGGTTAACATGGTATGATACCCGCGATCGCATCCTATTGATCGAAAGCAAAACTGACCATCAAAGGGCTGAAAATTGCCGACAGTAACCATGCAAAGAAGTTTCTGCAGTGATGATGTCGATTAATCGAATCTCATTAATAGCAAACTAGCTCTGGGTTTAACAAAGCTAAATATAGCATGCCACTAGGAACGAGATACAACAGGAAGAAATCAAATCTCCAGTAAGCAGGCACCTTGGGAAGAAATGCATATTATTTTCGTAATTTGTGTGTAACCACTTTACAAAGAGAAATTTTAATGAACGATGGATTAAAATTGTGTTTTACGAAAAAATAACTTTACTAAATAAGTTTATTTCAGGAAGTAAAACGTCTTTCATTTTCTTTTGTTGTGGAAAAGTCAGTGCCGAAGGAGCCGTATTAAGAATGGTAACTACTGGAGAGTGAACGCTATAAAATGAGACCAAAATAAACCAGAAAAGAAAAGAAGACAAAACGTCCAGCACGGTAGATGGCGAGAGAGGATAGCGAGACAGGTACGCGACCAAAATCAGGATTGATGCATGTGCCGCCTTAACGGCCTCTGATCTGGTACGCCGGTCACACTGAGTGTGACTGCAGCCAATGATACATGAACGTTTTGGTATATACTGGAATGGTCATGATACTCCACTTCAGACAATACGATTCACAAACAATTAAAAGACGATACCACACGAAACAGTGCACGATTCATAAACTGATGACACATGCGATTTCCATTCCTTGGGGCGACTGACGTCTGTGGGGCAGTAACGGCATCCAACTGCAAGTTAAAAATAAATTTGATGAATCCTGCACGAAGACGTAAGCGCAAGTTAAGAGACAGAAATACAGGGAGGTTTTACCCAGCGTGTATAAACTCTACGGACTGATCGATGAGAGGATGCGGAACAAAAGAGGTCTAATAAACTTACGTCCGGAAATGCATGATTTCCATGCTAGAGATCATTTATTCAATCATACACTGTTTTCAGAGACAATGGTCTAATACGTGCTGTGCCATGGAGCCAGAGTTACAGTAAGTGTAGAAAATGGTTCCCATGTGCTTGAAAGCATGTGTGTACCGGCCATAGAATGTTGTGTCTCACATGTTCACATCGGCCAGGCTGCATCCGAATAGTGCCAAAGACAGCGTGAATACGCTGTTTCAGTCTATCCATACCTGGAATGGGCTCTCTGCACGCGCGATACTTCTGAGATGGCCCCATAACCATGAAAGGCACAGGTTGAGATCCGTTGTACGAGCAGGTCGTACAACTAGTTCCCCTGTCGGACCCGTCGACCAGGGAACACTTGACATGTGTCCGGACGTTAACGGCGAAGTGGGCTGGAGCATCATCAGGTAGCAGCCACAAAGCCCTTCGAATCATCACTGGCACTTCTTCCAGCAGGGGAGGCGAAGTCATCCGCAAGAAACGCCGGTAGTTCCACCTTGTTAGACGATGTGGAAGGCAGACTGGTCCCAAAATACGGTCGCCAATTATCCCGGCCTACACATTAAGGCTGCACCGATGCTGCTGATTCGCTGTCAGCATACAGTGGGAGTTCTGCCTAGTATCCGACAGATGACTGTCATGAAACCTGAAGATACCACTCAACGTGAAGGTGAACAGGATGGATAACACAAATCCCGGAATCGTGGTTGCCTGGTGAAGAAATCAGTGACAAAATTGCTCCCGATCTTGAAAGTCTGCCACCAGTAACCCCTGCGCTCTCTGTAAGTGATAAGGATAGCAACAATTGTCATGAAGAATGTTCCAAGCGGTCGTCTGGCTTACCCTGTACTGGCGGGCCAACTGCCTGGTACTGACACGGCCGTCGCCTTCTACAGTGTTAATCACAAATTCCTCCACGGCTGGTGTTCTTCCTGATTTCCTGCTGCCTGAAACGACCCTGTCTCAGGTAAACGGCAGAAAATTGTTGCAAACATTGAATGCTGTGGTTGCTGTCGGCTGGGATAGGTCTACTGACACTAATTTTCTGCCCGCCGCCCGTTCCCATTTGCCTTTCCGTAAATAAACACCATGCCGGCAAGCTCAAGATTCGGAAACAGACTCATTGCGTACAACACTCTCTATCACATCCAATACAAGGGGAGTCACCGAGAGGAATGAATGGGGCAGCTGGCCGTTGTGGCCGAGAGGTTCTAGGCGCTACAGTCTGGAACCACGCGACCGGCACGATCGCAGGTTCGAATCCTGCCTCAGGCATGGATGTGTGTGTTGTCCTTAGGTTAGTTAGGTTTAAGTAGTTCTAAGTTCTAGGGGACTGATTACCTCAGAAGTTAAGTCCCATAGTGCTCAGAGCCATTTGAATGATTTTTGAATGGTACACAATAGTACCAATTCTGCACAAGAGAGCGCTAGGCCAGGATGCATGTGGAACAGTACCATCCTCTAGGAGGAAACCTGCAAACTGAAACTGTAGCTGCATGGTACAGCGCGTATTAGACTTCAGTCTCTGTGACAAAGTATGATTGAATAAATGGTCTCTACCATGGAAACCATGAATTTCTGAACATAAGTTCATTAGACCTTTTTTTGTTCCGTATTCTCTAATCGATCAGTCCCTGAAGTTTGTACATGGTGGAAAAGAATCACCCTCTATACAATATGGGGAAAGACATGTCAAGTATTGGTAATGCTCCGTTAAGTTCTTGCAGAATTGTATCGAAACAGATTTTCATGTTTCCAGTTGATGTGAGAGGTCGAGAACGTTAACTGTTGAATCCTAGTCACACTCTGGCGATGTTTCGTGAAACCGGCCTCCCATTGTTGCTACGCGACAGAAGCAGGGATGTGTCGGCTACGCAGTCCTGCGTCTGTCTGGCTAACAAACTAAGTACCAGCAACACGTCATCCCGTGTGAGCGAGGGCCGGTGAGGCAACCGTGATACATACATGAATGAAGCATCGGTGGATCTATATCGGTCTTCTGACGTCATTCAGATAAATTGTTCGGCTATATTCGCTTTCCTTTTTTATTTAGTTTTAACCCATTTAATTTGTTACCGACGCAGAGCTCAATATCAATCCTTTCGAGTATTCTATCAAAATGTAAATTTAATCGAAGCTCTGAACGGGAATATTGGATGCGTGCGATGGGTTTGCTTTTCTGCGGGATACCGAACTAGCATGTTGTCATCGAAATATTTCTGATGAGCTAGAAAAACAAATAACAAAAACTGAATAACCACACACATTGCAACATCTAAAATTATTTATTTTTTTATTGCGATCACTACGAATGTAAGTGTGTACCGCTCAACGAATCCCATGTGCGACGCAATTGTGACTGTAGGTGAATACATTCTCTTAGAAAGAGGCGCTACACCTGCTTCTGTGTTCAACTGATGACGGTTAATTCAAACATCTCTAATGTACTGATCGTGATAAGAATTAAATTCATACGTCTTTCAATATGTATTCCCGTTATTAACGTTAAACGAAAGCATCTGGGGTGTGCGTATTTCCTTCGTATTGAAACATACTGTTGCTAAGTCCCTAAAGTAGGAGTTCCAGTACATCAGGGTTGTAATTGCGGATGAACTGACAAAACACCGGGTTAAAACTGTTCAACTAATTAGCTTAGCATGAATATAGCTAAAATCTTTTTGATTTATTTTCTTCTAGTACTTAATCTTCCAGAGTAAGATCGTATTTGTAAAATAAATATTACTGTTATTCATTTTTTTTGTTTCCCCAAAACTGCATAACAGTTCACATAATTTGCCTTGAAAATAATCTATGTGTCTTGGGGGCATTAAGGGGGGGGGGGGCGGCGATGGAGGTCATCATTAGTATGGAAGCTACTTCCCGAATACCTAGCGACCAAAATTTTGACAGAGCTGTTTGTTTAGGAAAACTCCGCCTCGACGCATTCTGTGTGTCTGTAATTTTCTCGAAAATGTTCCATACCGTCTTACATAGTGAGGAATTTTAGACATTGTGACAAAATAATTCAGATACAAATGTACACTTCTGCTTATCATTTCACGTGCAGTTTAACACCAGATTCCACTCCGTGTCTTCGTGTCATTTCCGTAATTTTCTTTAAGTACACAGTGAACCCATCAGTTTCCACTAAACAATTATTCTCTTGAGGCAGTTACATATGACGTACGGCGAAACATACTACAGTATATTTAAGAGCTTCAGTAAAAACTGGTAGCACTTTTCGTGTAGCAGATGTACTGAGACATCGCATTTCAACTTCCGTAAAAGTTCTTCTGCATGAGTGTAATCGTCATAATGTTACTTTAACTAATTTTACATCGTATTCCAGATGTTGTATTAACTTCTTCGAATGGCAGTGAAGTATAATGTAGTCCTTCTCCTCTAGCATCAGATCTCAAATGATTTGGTTCTCTTCTGTTCCAGCTTTCTCGCAGTTCATGTTTCACTGCCAGGCAATGGCGTGTTCCACATGTACATTCTTAGAAATTTCTTCCTCAGATTAAGGTCCATGTTTGATATCGGTGGCCAGGAATGCCATTTTTGCAAGTGCTGCTCTTCTTCTTACGTCCTCTTTGCTCTGTCCGTCATGGGGTATTTTGCTGCCTAGCTAGCAGAATTACCTATCTTCATGTACCTCGTCATCACCAATCATAAAATTAAGTTTCTCGATATTCTCTTTCCAGCTGCTTCTCATTACTTTCCTCTTTCTTCGATTTACTCCCATTCATATTCTGTACTCATTCTGGTCAGCATATTCTGTTGATCTTCTTCACACTTACTGAGAACAGCAATGTTAACAGCGATTCTGATCACTGATATCCTATTACCCTGAATTTTAATTCCACTCTTGAACTTATTTCCCTCATTTTCTCTCACTCTCCTCCCACACATGCCATGAAGGCCCATAGCTACCGACTGGCCGCCGTGTCGTCCTCAGCCCACAGGCGTCCCTGGATGTGGATATGGAGCGGCATGTGGTCAGCACGCCGCTCTACAGGCCGTATGTCAGCTTCCGTGATCGGTGTCGCTACTTCTCAATCAAGTAGCTCCTCAGTTTGCCTCACAAGGGCTGAGTGCATCCCGCTAGTCAACAGCGCTCGGCAGACCGGATGGTCACCCCCATCCAAGTGTTAGCCCACCCCCACAGCACTTAGCTTCGGTGATCTGACGGGAAACGGTGTTACCACTGCGACAAGGCCGTTGGCTATTTTCTCATTAATTTTTTTTTTTAAATTGTACTCTTGAACTTATTTCCCTCTTTGATTCTTTGACGTTTAGATTGAACAATAGATGTGGCAGACTACATTCTTCTCTTACACGCTTCCCAGTCTCCCATGGCTATTACATTTTCATCTCCCTTTACGTACTGAATTACACGTTCAATATCCTCATATACTGTTTCTGTCTCTTCATTTTCAGCTTGCGACGTCTCCGTGAATACCTGAACTATCATTGTTGGTGTTGGTTTCCTGAAGATTCTGCTAAGAAAACCCTATCACTGGACTGTTCATAGTAACTCAGCCGGCCGCAGTGACCGAGCGGTTCTAGGCGCTACAGCCTGGAACCACGCGACCTCTGCGGTAGCAGGTTCGAATCCTGATTCGGGCATGGATGTGTGTGATGCCCTTAGGTTAGTTAGGTTTAAGTACTCGGGGACTGATGACCTTAGAAGTTAAGTCCCTTAGTTCTCAGAGCCATTTGAACCATGGTAGCACACTATGTGTCCTACCTTTGTGTTCATAACGAATCCTACTCCCGTCATACAATTTTCTACTGCTATTGATATTACCCTATACTCATCTGCCCAGAAACCTTTGTTATCTTCCCATTTCACTTCAGTGATGCTCACTATGTCTAGATTGAGGCTTAGCATTTCCTTACTTCAGATTTCAAGCTTCACTACCATGTCCAAACGTTCCATACCCCGACTCGTAGAATGTTACCCTCTCGTTGGTTATCCAGTATTTTTCCCATGGTCACCTCCGCATCGGCAGTCTCCTCGCGGAGATCTGATTGGAGTACTGATCCGGAATCTTTTCCCAGTGCAGAGATCATCATGATACTTTTTCAATTGCGGGCCACATGTCCTATGAATATACATTGTGTGTCTTTAATGCCGTGGCTTCCATTGCCATCTGCATCCTCATGCCGTTGATCAGGGCTGGTTCTTTCACTTTTGGGGGCAGTTTCCAATCCCAAGAGCAAGAGAGTTCCCTGAACTTCTGTACACCCCTCTGATCTCTTTTGCGGGGCCGTTGGCTGAATGAGGGTGATTTCTTATTCCGAAAGTCTTCGGCCACCATTACTGACAATTTTGAGGCAAAATGTAATCGGTAGCGTTGTTCGACCCCCAGATTGAGAACGATTACGTTACTAATCGTGAAGTTCCAATGGTACCAAACTGCTGACTTGCGCACTACTTAATCTAACTGAAACTAACTTACGCTAAGTACAACACACGCACCCATGCCCGCGGGAGGACTCGAACCTCCAAAGGGGGAGCCGCACGAACCGTAGAAACGCGCCTAAGACCGCACAGCTACCCCGCACGACACATATCAGTGCAAATCTTATGGCTGGCTCTGAGCACTTTGGGACTTAACATCTGAGGTCATCAGTCCCCTGCTAATCTTATGTTAAATCATGCATGTTATACATTTATATTCATAAACTTCTGTTTGTCCGCACTGAATAAACTTGGAGGATCGTAATAATGCTCACTGGAAACCGATTAGTAAACTTGTGTGCTTTGAGTGTGTGAAAATACAAATTCTATACTTCGAATAAGTGTTTGTTTCTTGACGACAAACTCTTTAAATTCCTGTCGCATTTGTTTGGCGTGAACTGCTACTATCTGCGTTACGGTTCGTAGAGTCGTAGTGCTTGCTCCGTTCACCACCACCGTCTACTACCGTGGTGGTTGGTCTGAAGATGGCCTAAAGCACACCAAAACCGATAACCTCATATAAAAAAAGAAGTTTCTTGCGAGTTTGACTGTGCTTGTCCATTGTTAAGTAATACAAAAAACGATGTTCTCCAAGAGAAATATTGTCAAAAATTACTAAAAGTCTAAAATTAATCCAGCTGGGCAGCCTGCAAACATAGACAACCTGAGATGTTTATAGTAATAAAACGCATAAAACTATCACAGACTAAGAATATCAGTACTAGGAAATTTTAAAATGCATTAAATCAATGCTGCAGATGGATTGTATCGCTTAGAATCCCGAAAAAGTGTGCACAGAAAAGTTTCGCAACAGACTTCGCCATAATTAGAGTACATTTATTGCCGTGAAGAGGAACTATCGGGAAACTCAGTCGTTAACGCCACTTAGCTCTGGCCAAGACTCCAGAACGAAGGAAAGACTGACGATTAATGCTGAAAGTCCCGCCGACAACATCATTAGAAAAAAGAGGGAACGAAGATTAGACATTAACCTCCCGTCGACAGAGGTTTCTTCGGATCGGAGCACAAGTTCGAATTACGAAATGATTTGGAAGGAAATGAGCTGTACCCTTTTCCAAAAGCCATCCCGGAGTTTACCGGAAGCAATTTAGGGAAATCACGGAAAACTTAAATTTAGGTTGCCGGACGAACGTCATTAGATGGAGAACACAAGCTCAGACTGGGCAGGACTGGATAAGGTCGTGTCCTTTCCAGAGAAACTATCACATTATTTGCTCCAAGTGTTTTGTGGAAACCAATTTTAACGTAAATTAAGTGGCTGCACGAGCAACTGAACCTCAGTCCTACAAAACACGAGTCCATTGTTGTACTGTGTTCTGGTGCCAAGGTTATTGACAAGTAACTGGTGGCACAGTTGTACTTCAAGATGTAGTGTTAGATTTTATTGGTGAAGTTCTTGACCCTTGTAAGCCGCCCTCCTATTTTGACAAATTAAAAGTGTTCATGGAAGGTAATGAATACATTTTCGGCTCTAAAACTTAACCCCGTAATGCTAACACGACAAAAGCGTAAAGCAGTATGACCGTTTTACTGACTGTAGGAGAAGGGAAATTCATGCAAAGCGCAACAAGAGGCAGTGAATATCTTCGGAAGTAAGATAATTGAGTTTTGTACAAGTGTATGAAACTGTTAAACACAAACTCACAACGTCTAAGTGTTGTAAATCGTACCTTACAGTTCGCATTTTAGAAAAGACTAATATTTTTTTCGTCTATTACCTACTTTGTCTAATAAACAATACATATTTAGCCGGTTATTGGTGAATGTAGAGCCACGCGGGATTAGCCGAGCGGTCTAGTGCGCTGCAGTCATGGACTGTGCGGCTGGTCCCGGCGGAGTCTCCAGTCCTTCCTCGGGCATGGGTGTGTATTTGTCCTTAGGATAATTTAGGTTAAGTAGTGTGTAAGCTTAGGGACTAATGAACTTAGCAGTTAAGTCCCATAAGATTTCACACACATTTGAACATTTTTTTGGTGAATGTAGTTGTCCACAATCACGTATTTTCAGCAGGGGATAATCTCGGAGTAACTGCATCTACTCAGACTTAAGGTACCTTGTTAGTTGAAAACCGTTTACCTAACCATTTTAGCAGAGAACGCACGTATAATTTAACCCTATATGCAGCGTCAAGAGAAAGCAAGAAGCATATCACCCCACTAAAGTACATACGAATACGTGTGACTGAAATTCGTTATCCCAGAAAAAGGTGTAAGTTAATGGAACCAGGAAATGTAAATGCTAAAGAGAAAGTATGTAATTTACTAGAAGGCCAGCTTTACAATTTGGCCAGAATTGCTAATTATCCTTCTTCATTATTGAGATCTACAAATGAAATAATACTATAGACATCCTGTTAGAAATCAGTGTAAAAACCTTCTTGTAAGTCACTTGAGTTTATGAATACCTAATCTAGAGTCAGATTGAAACTACCACCCGTTCTGAATCATGTAAAATGTGGACAAGAGCACGTATTTTGTACATGAAATCGGCCCAAAAAACACTTGTAAACAGTACGACATTACCAAACCTGACTTCTAAAAACATTTCTCAAATATACGAAAGCAACACTTGAAGCTAGCTTCAATCTTACCGCAGTACTGATACTTCCGAGTCAAATGCCTTCATATTCACACTATACAAAATTACTTGCTTCAGCTTACTACACTGGACGATGGACAAGAAGGAAGTAGCCCAATCTCGCAAAGCGTGACGGAACACAAGTTAATTCTACTGCCTAGCTGTTTCAATGGCCGCTGCTGGTCAAAGCTCACAGCTCGTGGTAAGAGTCCATCACGATCCATATTTAGCATCAATAACTCAGTGAATTGAAATGGAAAGAAGACAAGGATTTCTGGTCAGATGAATATAGGGTAATATCAACACCAGTAGAAAAATGACGGGAATAGGATTCTTTATGAATAGAAAGGTAGGACAGAGTGTATTACTGTGAACAATTCAGCAACAGGATTGTACTCATCAAAATCGGCAGCAAACTAATTCCGATAACTATAATTTAGGTACACATAGCACCGTTGAAAGCCGAGGATGAAGAGGTAGAGAAAGTATGTGAGGATACTGAAAAGGTCATTTAACAGGTAAAGTGAGATGGAAATACACTCCTGGAAATGGAAAAAAGAACACATTGACACCGGTGTGTCAGACCCACCATACTTGCTCCGGACACTGCGAGAGGGCTGTACAAGCAATGATCACACGCACGGCACAGCGGACACACCAGGAACCGCGGTGTTGGCCGTCGAATGGCGCTAGCTGCGCAGCATTTGTACACCGCCGCCGTCAGTGTCAGCCAGTTTGCCGTGGCATACGGAGCTCCATCGCAGTCTTTAACACTGGTAGCATGCCGCGACAGCGTGGACGTGAACCGTATGTGCAGTTGACGGACTTTGAGCGAGGGCGTATAGTGGGCATGCGGGAGGCCGGGTGGACGTACCGCCGAATTGCTCAACACGTGGGGCGTGAGGTCTCCACAGTACATCGATGTTGTCGCCAGTGGTCGGCGGAAGGTGCACGTGCCCGTCGACCTGGGACCGGACCGCAGCGACGCACGGATGCACGCCAAGACCGTAGGATCCTAGGCAGTGCCGTAGGGGACCGCACCGCCACTTCCCAGCAAATTAGGGACACTGTTGCTCCTGGGGTATCGGCGAGGACCATTCGCAACCGTCTCCATGAAGCTGGGCTACGGTCCCGCACACCGTTAGGCCGTCTTCCGCTCACGCCCCAACATCGTGCAGCCCGCCTCCAGTGGTGTCGCGACAGGCGTGAATGGAGGGGCGAATGGAGACGTGTCGTCTTCAGCGATGAGAGTCGCTTCTGCCTTGGTGCCAATGATGGTCGTATGCGTGTTTGGCGCCGTGCAGGTGAGCGCCACAATCAGGACTGCATACGACCGAGGCACACAGGGCCAACACCCGGCATCATGATGTGGGGAGCGATCTCCTACACTGGCCGTACACCACTGGTGATCGTCGAGGGGACACTGAATAGTGCACGGTACATCCAAACAGTCATCGAACCCATCGTTCTACCATTCCTAGACCGGCAAGGGAACTTGCTGTTCCAACAGGACAATGCACGTCCGCATGTATCCCGTGCCACCCAACGTGCTCTAGAAGGTGTAAGTCAACTACCCTGGCCAGCAAGATCTCCGGATCTGTCCCCCATTGAGCATGTTTGGGACTGGATGAAACGTCGTCTCACGCGGTCTGCACGTCCAGCACGAACGCTGGTCCAACTGAGGCGCCAGGTGGAAATGGCATGGCAAGCCGTTCCACAGGACTACATCCAGCATCTCTACGATCGTCTCCATGGGAGAATAGCAGCCTGCATTGCTGCGAAAGGTGGATATACACTGTACTAGTGCCGACATTGTACATGCTCTGTTGCCTGTGTCTATGTGCCTGTGGTTCTGTCAGTGTGATCATGTGATGTATCTGACCCCAGGAATGTGTCAATAAAGTTTCCCCTTCCTGGGACAATGAATTCACGGTGTTCTTATTGCAATTTCCAGGAGTGTATAATAGTTATGTGGAAGTAGGATGCAGCTGTGTGGGAAGGAGTAGGAGAAAGGTTTACTGTAGAATTATGGTTTGAGAGTAGGAATGAGAGAGGAGGAACACTGATTGAGTTCGGCAAAAAGTTTCAGCTGTAACAGCAAGTACTTTGTCCAAGAACCACAAGAGGAGGTGCACATGGAAATGGCCGGTATAAACGGGAAGAGTTCAGTTATAATACATTACGATCAGGCACAATTACGAAATTAGATGCTGGATTGTAAGGTGTACCATGGAACAGATCTAGACTCGGATCACAGTTTAGCAGTGATAAAGAGTACTATAATGTTCAAGAGGTTAGTGAGGAAGGGTCAATGCGCAAAGGAATAGGATACGGAAGTACTAAGGGATGAAGCGGTACGCTTCAAATTCTCTAAGGCTATAGACAATGTCTCACAGAATAGCTCAGTAGGCAGCTCGGGTGAAGCGGAATGGCCATATCTAAAAAGGGCTATCACAGAAACTGGAAGGAAGAACATCGGTACAAACAATGTAAGTGCGACGAAACCATGAGTAACAGAAGAAATAGTTCAGCTGATCGATGAAAGAAAGATACACAAAAATATTCCGAGAAATTCAGGAGTATGGAAATACAAGTCACTTAGGATTGAAATAAATAGAAAGTGCAGAGAAGCTAAGGTGAAATGGATGCACGAAAAAGTGCAGAAATTGAGAAAGAAATGACTGTCGGAAGGACTGGCTCAGCGTATATAAAAGTCAAAAAAACTTTCAGTGAAATTAAACGCAACGGTGTTAATATTTATAGTGCAACGCTAAATGCAAGGGAGAGAGCGAGTAAGTGGAATGAGTACAATGAAGGCTTCTGAGAGGGAGAGCAGTTGTCTGCTGACGTGATAGTAGAAGAAATAGGAATCCATATATAAGAGACAGGGGATCCAGTATTTGAATTAGAATTTAGAACAGCTTTGTAACCAGAGTTGTTAAATGCACTGGGGGAAGAGCCCACGTATCGACCATTGACGCTAAATGTAGAATGTACGAGTCTGACTATATGCCATATGATTTCGGAAAAATTTAATCCCCACAATTTCGAAGTCCTGGAATTATCGCACAATCAGCTTAAAAGCTTATGCATCCAAGATTCTTACAAGAACAATATACAGAAGAATGTAAAAGATAATTAAGGATGTGTTACATGACGATCAGTTTGGCTGTAGGAAAGGGAAAGGCACCAGAGTTCGACAATTTAAAATGGAGCAAGATGTTTGAAATTCAGAGAAATTAGGGTAATCTAAATGGAAAGACTGGTAATACACAGCATGTACATGGAGCAAGAGGTAATAGTAAGAGTGGAGGAGAAAGAACGAAGTGCTCAGATTAAAAAGGGTGTAAGACATGGACGTAGCCTTCACCCCTACTGTTCAGTCTATAAATATGACGGAAATAAAAGAAAGGCTGAAGAATAGAATTAGGATTCAAGATTAGAGGGTTTCAATGATAAGATTCTCTCGTAACATTGCTATCCTCAGTGAAAGGGAAGAATAATTACAGGATTTACTGAACGGAATGAACAGTCTAATGAGTACGGAATTTGGATAGAGACTAAATCGAAGATTGAGAAGTAGCAGAAATTAGAACAGCGTGATTCTTAATATTAGTACTGGTGACCACGATGTAAATGAAGTTAAGAAATGCTGTTATCGAGGCGACAAAATAACGTATGAGGGACAGAACAGGGATAACATAAGATGCCGACTAGCACTGGCAAGAAGGTATTCCTTGCCAAGTGAAATCTGCTAGTATCAAATATTGGCTTTAATTTAATAATCGATTTCATGGTAATGTAAGTTTGCAGCACAACATTATATGGCAGTGAAACCTGGACTGTGGGAAGACGGAACAGAAGAAATTTGAATTATCTGTCAAGTGGCGATACAGAAGAATGTTAAAAGTTACATGGACTGATAATGTAAGGAACGAGGAGATTCTTCGGACAATTGGCGAGGAAAGGAATATATGGAAAACGGTGACAAGAATTAGGGAGAAGGTAATGAGACATCTGTCAAGGCATCACCGAATAGCGTCCATGGTACTAGAGGGAGTTATGGTGGGTAAAAGCTGTAGACGAAAACAGCGATTGTGGAATTGGAAAACATGCAGCAAGTAATTGAGAAGGTAGGTTTCAAATGCTACTCTGAAATGAAAAGTTTGGCACAGGAGAGGAATTCGTGGGGCCCGCATCAAACCAGTCAGGAGACTTATGACTCAAAGATAGAAAAAAAGAAATACACATTAAGAAAGCTCGTTCTAGCAGAAAGAGGTCATGCGTGACTATGTCTGTGATCAAACAAGTGACTTAAGCCAAGCCTAGAGCAATTCTGGAATGCGTGCAAGACAATGGTTCAAAATGGCCATCTCTTGCAATACAAACATACTTCGATGTATACTTCGTGCAAGGCGTTTGCCGACCATCATTCACACCGATATTAGCAAAGACTTTTTTTCAAACAGTAGTACTAGAGGCTTTTAGTTCTTCCAATAAATTACGTTGTATTCCGTCCATTGCGACTACCGGGTGTCACTTTGAAAAGCTCCTTGATGCTGTATGGTGTAAGATGTTCGTATCAATAAAAAATGCAGTCATTCATTTCCGATCGTTATTTCCTACTCACGAGGTATTTGGGTTAGGATCTTATATCATCTGCATAATTTCAGTCTTAATATTGGGGACACGCTATAGCAATATACTCTTCTTACTCGGTTCAAAATTATTAAACAGTCTCTGAAGCTCCGTTACAAAAATTTCGAATGTCATTTCCAATTCCCACTACAGTTATAGTATTTCATATCAGTAACAGTAAGAACCATCAAGTAATCGTCTTACACATTTAACACTCCCCATCATAAAGTAACAAGTGACTATATTGCCCTGTGCAACCATACCCACCGAAACACAAAACCGAACGGGGTGGCGCAGTGGTTAGCACACTGGACTCGCATTCGGGAGGACGACGGTTCAATCCCGTCTCCGGCCATCCTGATTTAGGTTTTCCGTGATTTCCCTAAATCGTTTCAGGCGAATGCCGAGATGGTTCCTTTGAAAGGGCACGGCCGATTTCCTTCCCAATCCTTCCCTAGCCCGAGCTTGCGCTCCGTCTCTAATGACCTCGTTGTCGACGGGACGTTAAACACTAACCACCACCACCGAAACACAAAATCCACAGAAAGTAATGACTTGTGCCCATTGTGGGGCGGCGGGTGGAATAATTGATTAATGTTTTGTATTTATGCTGTTTGCCGTTCTCAACACTGGCTCTCTAACTACAATATTGGCAACCAGAAAGTGATTAGCAAAACGTGAAGCCTGTAATTTGAATTCCTAGTGCCCACTTCATCTGAGAAATACATTTATAGCTACAGCTTATAGCTCTGAGGAATTAGGAGATTGTCTGGGATTCATAATCAAAAACCATTCTCTCTAAAAATTTCACTATATTCTGAAAGTCAGAGACGAAAAAGAATCCACACAATCCCACTACCAGAGCAGTTCAGAGTCTAATGCGCCGATGCAACTATAACTGTTCAAATTAAATGTTTCAGTGAATGCTCGCCATAATTTGATGATAATGTTCATCAAACGCCACGCTAATAATGGTAGAATGTTTGTCCTGCAGCAGCATGTGAAAATACGACATACGCAAACTAAAGATAGACATTAACGTCATCCCAAAATTAACACTTCACTCGAAAACGATTTCATGGTTACGCATATCCCGAGTAACTTATTACTGCATCCAAGGTTGTTTATATCAACGATACCGACGCCACGTGACTCCCAGCACGGATGGTGCGCTAATCAGCGTCTGGAGAGAACTGGGGCCTTCCTGCCTTGCGCAGCTTTCTTACATATAAAGCCGCGGTGCAGACGGCTTAGGGAACACCTAATCAAATCTGCTCTCCCGACTAGCCGCTGGGCTAGTAATGCACCACTTTAAGTTATCGAATAAATCATTGCTTCCTTTGCTGATGGCCGATGAAGCTTTAAATTTAATTGTGCAATCAGAACACAAGTAAGTAATCATAATAAAAGTCTGACGCGGCTAAATCAAATATTTTGGGCGAGATAATTAATTTAATTACACTACATGCAGTAGACGAGCTCTGAACTTGCTCTTTGGAGATACGCTATAGCTATAGTTTTATAGTTATTCTGTTGAAACTTCTCACATTTTTATGATTATAGTGGATCTCCCTTCTAATTAAATTTAAAATTCCTGGCTTTATTTTTTCGCCTACTCAATCTATCTTGCTTCCTTAATTTCTAAGACAAAAACCGGAAAATCATGAATTTCAACTAAACTTTTAATTTGTGAGATACAGAGTACTGATTCTACTAAATTATTATGCAAAAGGAATCTAAATATAAATTTTTAAGTTTCTAGCTCTTTTCTGTTGCGTCAATGATTTTTACAGAAAAATATGCAAATTTCGAAAATGGTTAAAGTTATTGAACTGATATTCAACACATATTGATTTAATATTACTCCTAACATGCTAGAAACGTTTCAGGTTATTTACTTTATTTTTAAAGTATTGCGCAACATTTATGACGTGAGAGCTAGTTACAGGGGGCTGGCTGGCACACAATGGAAAGACTGATGTGAATTTTATAAGGTGTGAGTAGGCTGCTTCCCTACATCACCCGCTACTTAATTTTTTTTTAATGTAAATGAAAAAAAATTGGTTACAAAAAGGGAAGGAAGAGTATAGCTTAACTCTCTATGAAAAATTAAAATTGAAATGTAAACATATAGAAATATTAAAAGAAAACTCTTTACCTACTTCAATTACTTAAATTGCTGGGATGTTCACTGTCTCTTAAGCAACATTATCACTCAAAATTTTAGCAAAATCAATGAAACACTTTGGCATACATATTGCCTTAGACAGACAAACACATAAAAATAAGTAAAATTACCAAAATCTTAAATCCATTAAATTGTCTGTAAATATTTTTACATACACAAATTAAAAGAAAATATCACAGTTATTCATGATACATAAACAGATAATTATATCTTAGCAGTCTTTTCTAAACCTGAAAGAAAATTTCACAAATCATGACAATTTCATTTTTACACACGTGGTTGTAGCCGCTTTGGCTGGCGTTCTACACGTCCATTCACAAGGGCAGAGGAGGGGAAGTTGCTATGATGTGCGTCCATAACGTTCACTCTAAATTACATGGGGAAAGGGGAGGGGTAACTGTGAGTTGTGTCCAAGTCACTCCACGCTTTCACGCAGCTACCAGGCTCCCATTATGTGGTTTGTCCTGTAGAACAAACAAAAAGGGTGCCCCAGACTCAGTTCACTTAATATCTAAGGGTGGGTCACAATGAAATGGGGATATATACATTTTATCTTTCAATATGTTACTGGAACAAAGTTAACAGAACTTTTTCAATTTTACCCTCGCAGTTACTTAACTGTCATAAATTTGGTAAACAAATGGCTCAAAACGCCGTTAGTCACGTACTAGAGAAAATTTATGCTCAAGGCATACATGAATCCTATTTAATCTCAATTTATTATTTCTGGGCGAGATCACTGAACCAATGGTCGGTACATTCTTGTTACATTTGTATTTTATTTGCTTAGCTGAATCATCTTCGATTACCTTATTCTTAGAGATAGTATGAGTATATTTGATTAGTAGTTGTCTACTCAGCTTCTTTGTACATGTGAGTTACTTGTGGTAATAGTACAGTTCTGAGTGTTCAAAACACACTACGTTTAGTTGACTACTAAATCCACTTATTGGTCTTCTGCTGCTGTGTCAGTTCCACATCTGCAATTATGTACTTACTTACTTTGCTAGTGTATGAACTTCAGTAATACTAACTCCATTAAAATTTAAAGCATAGGATAGCACATTTATTTCATATCTATAGAGTATCGCAGCTGATCAGTTTGCTCACGTGGCAATCCATTTCCACTTGATCGGACGCTGAAACCACAGGTAGTCTCTCTCGACCTACCACTAAAGTGCATTAAGTAATTAATGACGAGCGTAATGCTAAATTCCTTAAACCTATAGGATACCATGAGCTGCTCTGTCTCATCTAACATAAGGGTACCTATGGTCGCATTCACACCTCCAACTCATAACCTCAATACATGTAGATGTGTCACCTCACACCAAACACCAAAATAATGGCCAGCTCCAACCTTATAAATACTTCAGGGACGTGGCCAGCTCCAACCTTACAAATACTTCAGGGACGTGTCCTTCACGTCTCAACCACAAACACTACTCAATTCTATTACACTGCCATTCCTTGCTACACAAGGTGAGTTTATTTTTTCAACTTATCTGTCTATTTTTCATAACACTAAGCACTCTCTCTTACTAGTTATTAGTTAGCTCTAATGCATACACTAGGTATCATTGCCACTTCAGATCCTGATTATAAACGAACTTGTATATCTGTTTTAAATATCATTGTGGGACCATTTCCAATAAAACAACACTTTGTACTTACAATATTACCAGGGTTCAATACATACTTGTTACCCAAATCCTTTGTATCTTAATTAGATCATACTTCCCTGTTGTTTATGTCACTGTTAGGTTTGTCACATTAGGTATTTTCTTCACTAATCGGTGGATAGAATGGTTACAGAACTCATGGCTTGATAGCCATGACAGAAAATTTTAGTATTGCAAAGAAGGTGTCGAAACTTTGGTAGATAGGAAAGATGAAGAATGAGTGAGACCTGAAAAGGAAAGAAGATCTCACACAGCTGGGACTGCACAGCTGCCACACTGTGTAGAGGTTACAGAACAACCTCCTCCCTACAGAATTCAATCACTATCTATGAACTTCTTTAGGTCGATCACGTTCCTGAGACCGAATAGCTTTTTACTCTTAGGGTGCTCTAGCCAATACGCATTGGCATGTGGTTTTCCTATGATCCTGAAAGATCCTTGGTATACGAACATGAATTTCTTTGTTTCTGCATTTATTTTCTTTGATTTTTCCTTGGTTTTGACAAGGACTAACTGACTTATTTCAATACTGGTGGGTACAGCTTTTGCGTCATGACGCTTCTTTCTTTCCAATGCTCTTTTTCTTCTATTTGCCCTAGCCTTTAACTTCTTCTCGTCTGTGGATATTTGCGTTAGAATAGGGAATTCTACCATATCTGCAATCACAATGTGCGGTTCTTGGCCAAACATCAATTCGCAAGGCGCAAAACCAGTTGCATCATGCCGTAAGTTGTTAATTACATTCTCAAAATACTTCATGTGCTCTGCCCAACTTGAGTGTTTCCGAGCACAATAAGTCCTGTAAAGCCTATTCAGTTCTCTCATAATACGTTCATTCATATTTCCTTGGGGGAAATACGCAGATATTTTCAGATGTTTCACTACGGCCTTATCCAGACATTCTTTAAATCTATCAGAAGTAAATTGAGGCCCATTGTCTGACAGCAAATTCTTCAGAACGCCAATGTTCACGAAGAAATCTTTTTCCAACTTTTCTACCAAAGTTTTTGCATTTGCTCTTTTAATTGGGTATAGCTTAACGTATTTACTAAATCAATCCACAACAACAAAAACATGGTTGCACCCACCTCTCGAAGCAGGAAGAGGGCCAAACAAATCACAAGCCAGTAATTCCAGGGTTTTAGTTGGCTCTACTGAATGCATATCCCCTTGTATTCTGGTGTTAGCAGCACGGACTTTCTGGCACACTACTCAAGATGGTAGACGCTTGGCAGCACGGCGGTACATGTTGTCGAACACAACTTCCTCTTTTAATTTGGCAATGCACTTCTTTGCACCGTAGTGCCCATACTTCAGGTGTACATAGTCGATTAGTAAGTCTACATGTTGTGAGGGAAAGCACAGCTTCCACTCTGAAACTCCTACATTTTTCCTTCTAAACGGAATACCTTTATACAGACAACAGTATTGCGAAACCTTAGGATAGTTCTCATTTTCTAAATAGCTCATCACTAATTTCAGCTGTTCATCTGCATTCTGCTCACGTCTCAAGTTCTTAATTACCCTCTTTAATGCACTTTCCTCCTTTACTTCGTGCAACGCAAATATTCGTACTTCCCTTAGGTCAGTTGCTATAATTCCCACGTCATCACATAGCTCCGCACTTCTAGATAACACATCAGCTACCAGATTGTCTTTCCCTTGAATATATCTAACCTCAAGGTCAAACGGCTGGAGATACAATGACCATCTTACCAAACGAGCATTCCTCAACTTACAGGCCTTTAAAAAGGTCAACGCCTTATGGTCACTGTAAACAATTATCTCGTGACCTAATAGATACTGCTCAAATTTCTGTACCCCAAATACAATTGCCAATGCTTCCAGTTCTGAGCTGCCATAATTTCTCTCTGCTGCCTGTAAAGATCGACTTGCGAAAGCCATAGTCTTGTGCACTTCTTGTTCGTTCTCTGTTTCTACTTCGAATATCTCCATAGCTATACCATAGCCACTAGCATCAACAGACATACAGAATGGTTTTTCAAAATCAGGATGATGTAAAATAGAACTATTAATTAAAGATCGTTTAAGCACCTCGAATGCCTGTTGGCATTCTGCTGTCCAAACCCAAGGGGTATTCTTTTTCAGCAGGAGGTGAAGACAGGGTGCATTAAAAGCCTAATCACTAACAAAAGGCATATAGAAGCCGAAAAGACCGAACATCGATCTCAACTGCTTTTTGTTTCTGGGAGCCTCAAATCTTTCAATGACTGCTATCTTGCCTGGGTCAGGCAAAATACCTTTTCCACTTATCATATATCCCAAGAAACCTATTTCCTCTTTAACGCACACTGTCTTTTCAATCTTTAATTTCATGCCACCTCTCTCAATAGCCTCTAACACTTCCTCTAATAAAATTATGTGTTCTTCCCAGGTAGGAGTTGCTATTAACAGATCATCTACGTAGACTGTTATTTTATTACTTAAGGCTGGTCCTAAAACATGGCACATCACACATACGAAGGCACAAACAGAGATATTAAGTCCGAAAGGTACCACACGGTATTGGTAACGAACTCCTTCGCACAAGAAAGCTGTGTACTTCCTTGAACTTTCCGTCAGTGGCAAATTCCAATATCCACACATGATGTCCATTGAAGTTAAGAATTTTACTCCCCGGAATTTTTGCAATAACTTGTCCATGTTCTGCGGTCTATCACTTTCCCTAACCAATATTTCATTCAACCAACGAGCGTCCAAGACCAATCTGACACTCCCGTCTGTTTTTCGTACAACAACCTGGGGATTATTGTACTCACTGACCGCTTTTTCAATCACACCCCACTCTAGCATTCTCTGTATCTCGTTTCGAACCCCCTCCTTCCTAGCTTCATGTATTTGGTATGGCTTCCTGAAAATCACTTGGCCAGGTTTCACCTTTAATTGACATTCATACCCTTTGACCACGCCAGGTCGATTTGAAAATACCTTATGATGCCTTTTTAAAACCTGTCTCAGTTCTTCCTTCTGATTAGCTGAAATTTTATCGATTTCCTGCAATTTAGCTTCTATTTTCTCCAAAATAATTGCTTCTTCTTCTTCTGTGTTTAGCTTACCTTTACTAAGATTAACACCGTCGTCCCAATATATTCTATTTTTCAGAACTCGTATAGGCAGCTCCCAAGTTTCCTCATTAGTTACTACATGGTTATCAATAAAAGGTACCGTAATTACTCCGGTTATCGGCAAGACCAATTTTAACTGGCTTCTTTCAAAGTCAACTACACTCTGATATTTTTACAAGAAATCTATGCCAATTAAAACCTCAGTACTGAGATTGTTTACAATTAAGCATGGATGATCAATTAAATTACCATTAATATCAAAGGGCAGTAAAGCTGCTTGCTTTACCGTTTTTGACACCTTGCCAGTAGCACCAATTATTCTTAGTCCTGATACCCTCATTACCGTAAGCTTGTCTTTACTAGATAATGCATCAAAGAAGGACTGAGATATCACACTCACCTCACTTCCACTGTCTAAGTGACAACGTACATTGACACCCAACATATTCACTAATATTATAGGGTGGCTTATTCTAGGTTGTACAGGTGGTTCCTCAAACTCATCCAATAGTTCCTTTTGGATTTGTCTCCAACTAAAGTGATCGCTCATCTGCCTTCATTACATTTAGATCGAAGTGTGTAGGGGTTTCCTGAATTACATTTTCAGCTGCCTTTTCCGGTCGGTCTACTAATTTTAAATCGAAACACCGCACAACTTCATTACATTTAGTTTGCTGAACATGACCCAAATTACTGTAGTATGAGCGATTTTGCGCCTCCAGACCGGGCATAACACTAGTTACAGCTAAATCACTTTACTACTATTGTCGGGTTTCTTCTCAAGTGACAACTGGTCACAGCTACTGGGTTCATCGACCCCCAACAGTCTATCCTCTACATTCGCACTTACCTCCTGTCCTAAATCTATTAGTACAGTATCAACATCCTGCACAGGCACTTTAGATAAAAGCACATCATCCTCATAGTAAATACAGTATAAGCATGAATTTCTTGTGCTTCTTCACCTGACAATTCAGTATTTTCTAGCTCTTCCCTACCCTTACACTTCTGCGCCTTCTCTTTCTGTTCCCACTTAGAAAGCCTCTCTAATACGGTATCTATCAAATACTGTGAGTGGTTTAATATTTCTGCAGTATCATTGGATGTTACCGACCCATCATCCGGATCCTCAGTTTGAGTATTCTGATCTATAATTACTGGCTTAGGAAAAGCAACCTCCTGGTGAGCGCCAGTATCCTCATAGACGGAAACTAGTTTTCCAGCCTCTGTCTACTACTGTTACCTTTATTTGCATTATAGTTAACTGGCACAGCATTGCTTTCAACACTGTTGTTTACATGCACATTTTTGTTAGGAACAAAATTACTATCATTTTGATGCCATTGTTGGTTCTGGTAATTATTTCTCTAATTCCTACCTTTCTTAGGATGGCGAACACCTACTGTTCTGATGCTTACATTGCCATTCTGCTCGTTCTTAAAATTACTACTAGTGTTCTTAGCATTTCTGTTATTATGTGCTTCCTTCTCATTGGCAGCCACACGCTCTACACGTTCCAAATATTCAATGAACGATCCAGATTGTCTCTAGGCGCAGATATAATTCTAGTTTGCCAATACCATGGCAGTTTGGCTTCAAGACCTAGCATTATCATTTCAGGTTTTAGCATTCGGCCAAATGTGCCAAACGTGAGATCCATGACCTGGCAAACTCTTTAATAGATTCCTTGCCTGCATTGAAGCGTTTTCCACTCCAAAATTCTCTCAACACTTCATTTTGCTTATTGCTAGACCAATACTCATTAATGAAAGTTGTTTTAAATTCCGCTAATGTTTTACACTTCAACATAACATCAGCAGACCAACGCATGGCGTCACCCGCTAAATGGCTTCTAATAAATAAGATTTTTTCTCGTTCAGACCAAGTTGGTGGAATCACATCTTCAAAATCGTTCCAGAAATCTAGTGGGTGGATATTTTTATCTTGATCGAAACGCAAGAACTGCCGACACCCGATAAAAGCGGTGTTTGCAGCTACAACTTGTTGCATACTACCATTACCAGAAGTTACTGAAGCTACTTTACTCTCAATGTTAGCAATGTTAGTACTAATATTTTCTACTCTCATTTCAACATTATCTACTCTTTGCACAATATGAGTAGTATCAGTTTTGATTGCGTCTACTTCTGCTTGGCATATGTTTACTTTTATATTAACATCTTTAAACCTATCTGAGCACAGTTCAGATTCCGCCTCGATCTTATCTGTTAACTTGTGCTCCAGCTTCGCATCTTCCATTTGGAAGTCTTTGCGAACCTCAGAAACTTCGGATTTTACTGTTTTATACATCTCAGATAACTGTTGAGCAACCTTTTCCTTAATATCCTCATGGTTGTAATCAATTTTATAATTTAAACTGTCCAGATCCTCTTTCAACTTATTGCAGCCAGTCTTGAAGGAAGTTTCTAATTCAGCTTTATTGGATTCTAATTTATTGTCCATTGCCTCAAACCGTTTATTAAAATTGTTTTGGCTGGCCACAGTCCTGTTATTTACCTCAATTATATCAGATTTCAACTCAGCTGTCATTCTAGCATTACTGGCAGCTATTTCTTGTAATATTACATTCAAATCAATAGCCGCAGTATCTTTGGGTTGCTCACTAGCTGACTTTTCATCACACTCACGTGACGAAAAACTAGCTCCAACACCAGAGACATCAAAACTAAATGAAACTTCTGATTGATCAGTCGTATCTAACATATCCTTTTTAAACTCTACCATCTCTGATGACTGTTTCATTTTTAATTCATCAGAGAAACTATCATCCAATAACTTAACACTTTCTGATTTCTGCTTTACTACAGGGGTCTCCACTATTGAATCGTTGCCCTTATTCATATTACTCTCAGGAGACACTAGTTCGGATTTCACTTTAACATTACTATTTTCATGCATATTTACACTTGATCCGTTGTCTGGATTTACAGTTCCTTCAACAGACATAGGTCCTGATTTACGTTTAACTTCTGTTTCTTATTGCGGTTCCATCGGCGACAGTCTTTTAGTGCAGGTTAGTAAAAGTTTTAACAGCTTTTCACTTAATTTAGTTCCTTCTGCACGACGTATGGCGCTGCCGGCGCGGCGTACCAGGATTACTGATGTGACGCGGTGCGTTGAGCTGCAGACGGCACCTCGACAACTGCTTGTTGTGGGCATAGCCCGCAACAGCAGACGCGGCTCCGGTCGCTCCGACAGATGACTGCGGTGCGGCGAGACTGACTTCTCGCGATGCCAGCAGTGCAGCTAGACTCAGCGCCAGCTCCGTCAATCCAGATGTGTTGTTAATCCAATTTCGTCGTCCACATGGACATGTAACACTGTCTATCACTGTTCCATTGCTCAGCTGCGTGTCGCATTTCACTTCCGAATCCAAATATTTAAAAATCATTTTCACTTTTACTCAGTTTGTTTTCCGGCCGATTAGCAACATGTGGGGTGGCGGGAGGAATAAATGAATAAATGTTTTGTATTTATGCTGTTTGCCGTTCTCAAGACTGGCTCTCTAACTACAATATTGGCAGCCAGAAAGTGATTAGCAAAACGTGAAGCCCGTAATTTGAATTCCTAGTGCCCACTTCATCTGAGAAATACATTTATAGCTACAGCTTATAGCTCTGAGGAATTAGGAGATTGTCTGGGATTCATAATCAAAAACCATTCTCTCTAAAATGTTCACTATATTCTGAAAGTCACAGACGAAAAAGAATCCATTCAATCCAACTACCAGAGCAGTTCAGAGTCTAATGCGCTGATGCAACTATAACTGTTCAAATTAAATGTTTCAGTGAATGCTCGCCATAATTTGATGATAATGTTCATCAAACGCCACGCTAATAATGGTAGAATGTCTGTCCTGCAGCGGCATGTGAAAATACGACATACGCAAACTAAAGATAGACATTAACGTCATCCCAAAATTAACACTTCACTCGAAAACGATTTCATGGTTACGCATATCCTGAGTAACTTATTACTGCATCCGAGGCTGTTTATATCAACGATACCGACGCCACGCAACTCCCAGCACAGATGGTGCGCTAATCAGTGTCTGGAGAGAACTGGGGCCTTCCTGCCTTGCGCAGCATTCTTACACATAAAGCCGCGGTGCAGACGGCTAAGGGAACACCTGATCAAATCTGCTCTCCTGACTAAGCGCTGGGCTAGTAATGCACCACTTTAAGTTACTGAATAAATCATTGCTTCCTTTGCTGATGGCCGATGAAGCTTTCAATTTAATTGTGCAATCAGCACACAAGTAAGTAATCATAATAAAAGTCTGACGTGACTAAGTTAAATATTTTGGGGGAGATAATTATTTTAATTACACTACATGCAGTAGACGAGCTCTGAACTTGCTCTTTGGAGATACGCTATAGCTATAGTTTTATAGTTATTCTGTTGAAACTTCTCACATTTTTATGATTATAGTGGATCTCCCTTCTACTTAAATTTAAACATCCTAGCTTTATTTTTTCGCCTACTCAATCTATCTTGCTTCCTTAATTTCTAAGACAAAAACCAGAAAATCATGAATTTCAACTAAACTTTTAATTTGTGAGATACAGAGTACTGTTTCTACTAAATTATTACGCAAAAGGAATCTATATATAAATTTTTAAGTTTCTAGCTCTTTTCTGTTGCGCCAATGATTTTTACAGAAAAACATCCAAATTTCGAAAACGGTTAAAGTTATTGAACTGATATTCAACACATATTGATTTAGTATTACTCCTAACATGCTAGAAACGTTTCAGGTTATTTACTTTATTTTTAAAGTATTGCGCAACATTTATGACGTGAGAGCTAGTTACAGGGGGCTGGCTGGCAAACAATGGAAAGACTGATGTGAAATTTATAAGGTGTGAGTAGGCTGCTTCCCTACACCACCCCATAAATTTTTTCAGTCATTACAGATTAAAGAAAGGTGTATAACCGATATACGACGCATTCTAAATTAAAAAAGGTAAAGTATTTGAAATCGGAACCATTTGCCTCAATTTCTTAATTGCCAATCTCATTTACACCATTGTGCACCAAAATCAAATGCTTTTACCTCAGTTCCAAAATCTCTCATGGTTAAGCGTTACACACCCACCATTTCCCTTCTCCATCCCAAAATTATTTTCACTGATTACAGCTTAAACAAAGATGTAACACCAATGGATGATGCACCCTAAATTAAAAAAGTAAAATATTTGAAATCGGTACCAATTGCCTCAATTTATCAATTGCCAATCTCATTTACAACGTTCAGGACCAAAATTAAGTTCTTTTACCTCAGATCCGACATCTCTAAAGGTTAAAAATTTAACATTATCCAACATAATAATTCTGAACAAATTCCCTACTAATCGTAAGTCATTCCAAAGCCACACGTCTTGCCTTCTACCACTTTATAGTGTTCACGTTTCCCAACACAGCCGGGAAATTTGAACGGGCTACAATTGACACTCTCTGATCCATATTCATATTCAGTTTCCTGAATTCTCCTCAAAAGTTTCCCATTCAAATCCGGGTCAAATATATCTTAAAAAAAAAACAAAGACTTAGCATCTACGCTAACTGTCAATGTAACAACTTCCATAAAATAATATCTGCCTACATACCTTCTGAATTTACACGGCTCTGTGCTACACGAGCAACTAAAAACCACCATGTTTCAAACCCAAATCCATTTCATTTATTTATGATGCTAAAGAGGACTTTTCCATATTTGTTCGCACTGTAACTAATATTACTTGTTTTGCTTTCTGCAAACTGAAAGACACCAATCCCTCTGAACCATTCTACATACACAAAGAGATCAATCGTGCTACGCTCTCCATTTAACCGTCACCAATGAAGGCAACCAAACTCTCAAACCAAACACACTGTCTATAAAGCCACCCAGTGACCTTTATTAAAGCCCCAACAAACTCCAAAACCGTTAACATCTTCGAAATGGAGCTAAAGCGTTGGTTTCAGTCCTAATAACTCTCGCCGACCCACAGCTGCATTCTTCCTAGAAAGCCACCCCACCCTTACCCATACGAACACTGACATACCAGTCACATACCATCATTTGCTCATATTACACACTGTCATGTTCCTTACCTTCTGAAACTGTCCAGATCGCAATAGGGCTGTGGGACTTTATAGCCCACTATCAGCAATACTACAACCATCATTGTGAGGATCAGTGATAATAACAACACGAACTACCACGAAAAATCACCACCTCATAGCAAATATTATTCATGTCGACATCGTCACATCGAGAAGATTTCTGATTAGTCCTCCATTCGCATCTCCAGAATGGGACTACAAAGAGGGAAGCGACCATGGAATGACCTACGAGTCGAAGCATGGAATGTCAGAAATTTGAACTTAGTAGGAAAGCCAGAAAATCTGACAAAGAAATGCAAGGGTTCAATCTAGATACTCGTATAGTGGGTGCCGCCCCCACGGTAGCATACGGGGCTTTGTACGCAGACCGACCGTAGGCGGAACGTGTCACAGTGTTGTTTATCATTCAGTGATAGCGACTGACTGCTGTGATCGCCAGTAGAGAAGATGCAACTATTCCAGCGTAGAAGGTCTTGTCTCCTATGAACGCGATGCTTTGTTGCCTTGGTGGATGACAGTTTCGCACAGGTGTTTTCATCCGATGTTCATTTTTTTCCTGTATAGCGGAAAACACTGGACACTTTAGAGGGCTCCAAAAGAAAAAGGAAATACACATGGGAACCTGTGTCCGAAACAATCGTGCATCGAGGAACAGAGCATCGCATTCATAGGAGACAAGCCCTGTTTACGCAGCAGCTGGCTCCATCTTGTCCACTGGTGGTTATGGGACTCCCTGAAAAACAAGCAATAGTGAAGGACGTTCCACCTATGGTGCGTCACGGTACGGAGTCACGTTCATTACCGAAAGGGTGGCCTAGCGGCAGGTGGTAGTACGTATATCTAACAAGGGGACCCTCCATACTGTAAATCACGGATTTCGATGCGCTTCAGATATGTTGTAGAGACGCTTACCCTGACTACCTTGCTATCCAGTTTTTTATCGACGGGCCATGCTTTTTGAGAAAATAGATTTTGAAGTTCATTATGTGATTTGTATATTCGTTACATAACAAGCAGTTAGAGCAAGTCAGCAGAGCGCAGTGACAAATGTTCAGGGCTACTGCGCCGGAGGCACTGTGTTCGAACGCTGCTCGTATACTTTTTTTTCAGAATCGACGGAATTTTTCAATTTTACTTCAAAGAATATCAACAAACAGTGTAAGGTGTGCAAAATTATAAAGATCCATTCAGTTATGGATTTTTTTCTAATATTCATTCCCTTTGTGGTTCGCTGTCGGGTTTCCAAATGTTTGGACAACGGTGGCTTCTTGTATTACCTGAAATCGATCTCCACCCATTATCGTCCCATCTCCCGTGAATACCGTTAGCCGTAAGGGAACCCCAGCTCCCAGTTGCAGCCAATGAGCATGCGAGTTGTATTCCTTTACGTTCGCATCTAACTACAGCGTCAGTTGCTCGCAAAGCTTCTCTAGTCCCGTGTGTTAGAAAAATATTGTGAAATGGAAGAACCAAGCGTAGTGCAGCCAGAAGAAGATCTACAAGCAGAGGAGTTGACGAAGAATCAAAAGGAGAAATCACAAATGCCGTTAAATACGCCGAAAATCGTCTCCGCGATTTGAACCTCGTAACGAATACACCGCCTAGGGCGATCTCTGCCAATTCCGTTGCAATTGACGATGAGATATGTATCGCAATACAGGATCTCTTGGTCGAAAGACAGGTCATTATTGATGATGAATGACAGAATTCAACGAAGAAGATGAATTGGGAGAATATGATGCGAACTACAAATGGAATGAATATTTGAAAAATTAGTAACTGAATACAGCTTTAAAATTTCCCATACATTACACTCTTTGTTGATATTCTGTGAAAAAAATAGAAAACTTCGGTAGATCTCGAAAAAAAAGTACACGAGCAGGATTCGAACACAGTACCTCCAGCGCAGTAACCATGAGCGTTTACCGCTGCGCAACGGCTACATGTATTGTTATAGATATACGAAGCACGTAATGAGCTTCAGAATCGATATTCTCAAAAAACAAGGCCCGTTGCTAAAAAACCGGATAGCCAGGTACTCAGGGTAAGTGCCTCTACAATATATTTGAAGCGCATCAAAATCCGTGATTTACCAGAATGGAGGGTCCCCTTGTAAGACGGTCTGTAGTATCGTTGGATGACACCTCCAATCACGGGTTTCTATCGTCAGTTTGCTCCTCACAACGCCCTCTACACTCCCTCCAAGTTTGTCAGTATCGTTTTCTAACGACGTGTCTAATGTAGTAGTAATTTTGCGTATGGGGTGCTGCACGGGGTTAGATTTAAGTTCTTGTGTAAGTTACAGCCACGTACTAAGAACCCATTTACGACACCATTTCATTGCGAGCTGCATTTTCTGTTTGATCTCTCCCCATATTTCTCGAAGTAACATCGTTTGGAAGCACTCTCCGCCACCCAACAAGAGTACGAAATATCGTCTGCCACAAACTTTGGTAGGAAGCACTTCTGCAATGCAGCATCAGTACGAAATATCCATTGCTTCGTAACATTGCTACAGGACAGTATCTGTCACGTAAGATTGATAAACTCCCGTCAGTATTCCCAGGCTGCATGAGCTATCACGATCCCCCAAAATATTCATAATCTATATATACATGCAAATCCTACTCGTAAATCAATCTAGTTATCAGCAAAATCCATGTTAAAATCCTTACAGTACTTCCAGGGATTAATTCCAACATACAGACATAATTGTGGCAGGAGTCTTCCGATTTTATATGTGCACATAGCTGGAAGATGGACAGAAGAAGACAGATGACAGAATAAGATATTACATGTATATTTTGCACACATCGAAATTGTTTTATTGAGTAAGTAGTTGTCAAGCAGGCATGATTTCGTTTCGTTAAGAACTGAATTATAAATGGACAGCCGATCCAGTTATTTTATTTTGACAATTGACTTTTGTCGATTTCAGACCATCTGGTCATCCGTATCAAATGAGAGCAAGTTATACGTTAAGTGCAAAAAAGTCTATAGCTGCTGCCTCATAAAAGATTATTCACACATACGAGTACATTATATAAGTATTACGCTCAGAGTGTGACATAACTGTGTAAAGGTATACTTACAAAAACTATTCGCCTATGTGTTTCACAAAAGTATTGTCTATTCATTATGACATGTTCTACACAGTATACAATGTGTTTCACCCAACACGTCCTCTTACTTTCAATGTTAATGTTTAAGTTCTAGAAGTAACATTTAGTAGCTTAGAATACCGCTGCTATTACCCAAACCTTTGATTTATAGACACAAAGATATTTTAAACAGTTAATCTTAATAATACGCAGAGGATATGTTGGTCAATACACTTGCTACGTCGTATTAAAATAGCTATTGCAGGTTTGAAATGCACCGTTGAACAGGTTTCGCAATTAAATTTTTTTTATAACTGTGTGAAATCCTGTGCATCATATTGGAACTAGTTTTAGTCATTGTACATGCTTCACGTACAGTTTGTTCTCTCGTGGTACAGACGATCCGTGGAGGGTACGGTATTGACAGAAGACGATCTAGAAAAATAAAAGAACTAAACATATTTGTATTGTGTAAAGGTGTTCTTAGCATTCTTAAAAGATGTCCACTACCGCTTACACAAAATATATCACGTTGCGTTTGAAATTACTTTTATTATCAATTGCGTTATTCACATTATTGGCTAGGTGGCCAAGCTAATAGATCAATACGTAAAGAAATTGTCTTTCTACGTTTTAGAGACATATTTTGTAAACATGCTAAGCTATACACCATAAAATCTCCAACTGCTAACGCAATCATCAGACGACTCTCACGTGATTACAATCCTCAAATGGGAAAACCCAAGGCAATTTTACCTGATAACGCCATGTACAAATGGTGAAAATTCTTAAAGGACAATAGCATGAAGATCATCTTCATCTCGAAGTTTAGCACACAATCTAATCCCAGTAAACGAGTTTTAAGAGAATTGAACAGATTCAGAAGGACATACACTCCTGGAAATTGAAATAAGAACACCGTGAATTCATTGTCCCAGGAAGGGGAAACTTTATTGACACATTCCTGGGGTCAGATACATCACATGATCACACTGACAGAACCTCAGGCACATAGACACAGGCAACAGAGCATGCACAATGTCGGCACTAGTACAGTGTATATCCACCTTTCGCAGCAATGCAGGCTGCTATTCTCCCATGGAGACGATCGTAGAGATGCTGGATGTAGTCCTGTGGAACGGCTTGCCATGCCATTTCCACCCGGCGCCTCAGTTGGACCAGCGTTCGTGCTGGACGTGAGACCGCGTGAGACGACGCTTCATCCAGTCCCAAACATGCTCAATGGGGGACAGATCCGGAGATCTTGCTGGCCAGGGTAGTTGACTTACACCTTCTAGAGCACGTTGGGTGGCACGGGATACATGCGGACGTGCATTGTCCTGTTGGAACAGCAAGTTCCCTTGCCGGTCTAGGAATGGTAGAACGATGGGTTCGATGACGGTTTGGATGTACCGTGCACTATTCAGTGTCCCCTCGACGATCACCAGTGGTGTACGGCCAGTGTAGGAGATCGCTCCCCACACCATGATGCCGGGTGTTGGCCCTGTGTGCCTCGGTCGTATGCAGTCCTGATTGTGGCGCTAACCTGCACGGCGCCAAACACGCATACGACCATCATTGGCACCAAGGCAGAAGCGACTCTCATCGCTGAAGACGACACGTCTCCATTCGTCCCTCCATTCACGCCTGTCGCGACACCACTGGAGGCGGGCTGCACGATGTTGGGGCGTGAGCGGAAGACGGCCTAACGGTGTGCGGGACCGTAGCCCAGCTTCATGGAGACGGTTGCGAATGGTCCTCGCCGATACCCCAGGAGCAACAGTGTCCCTAATTTGCTGGGAAGTGGCGGTGCGGTCCCCTACGGCACTGCGTAGGATCCTACGGTCGTGGCGTGCATCCGTGCGTCGCTGCGGTCCGGTCCCAGGTCGACGGGCACGTGCACCTTCCGCCGACCACTGGCGACAACATCGATGTACTGTGGAGACCTCACGCCCCACGTGTTGAGCAATTCGGCGGTACGTCCACCCGGCCTCCCGCATGCCCACTATACGCCCTCGCTCAAAGTCCGTCAACTGCACATACGGTTCACGTCCACGCTGTCGCGGCATGCTACCAATGTTAAAGACTGCGATGGAGCTCCGTATGCCACGGCAAACTGGCTGACACTGACGGCGGCGGTGCACAAATGCTGCGCAGCTGGCGCCATTCGACGGCCAACACCGCGGTTCCTGGTGTGTCCGCTGTGCCGTGCGTGTGATCATTGCTTGTACAGCCCTCTCGCAGTGTCCGGAGCAAGTATGGTGGGTCTGACACACCGGTGTCAATGTGTTCTTTTTTCCATTTCCAGGAGTGTATATATGAAGGTAAAAAAAATCCTTTTTTTTCATTATGTCTTAAACAATGCCTCGTCACAGGTTCAGTCAACAAAGCATCTGGCTCGTGTTCTTGTATTAGAGTGTAATTCTTGTTTTCTTGCGCAATTATAGTATTTCTATTTTTTTTTGCTTCAGTATAAATGGTGTTCAAACTATCTTGTCTTATTGACGAAGAACCGTGACAGATGTGTACGTTGAATCACACTTCCACACACAGAACAATTACACTTGTGCTTTGGTTTCGTACGTTTTATAGTTGCTGGGGACTTAATTAATTAATTGTGTTAACGGAAATTTTCTTTCATTCTTGTTGCTATTCTATGCAGTCAGATTGCGTACTAAACGAGTCAGGGCCAACCGTTTACGAGACTTCGTAACCGGACAGTCAGTTACCAAAAAAAAATTATTTGCATTCAATATTTAATTAAGCCCCCATGCACGTACCTCTAGAGACTTGCGGTACCGCTATTAGAAGGGGGGCAAGTTCTTTCGCGTACTCTGTGTAGAATCGAATTGGTATCCCGTCAGGTCCAGTGGACTTTCCTCTGTTGAGTGATTCCAGTTGCTTTTCTATTCCTTGGACACTTATTTCGATGTCAGCCATTTTTTCGTTTGTGCGAGGATTTAGAGAAGGAACTGCTGTGCGGTCTTCCTCTGTGAAACAGCTTTGGAAAAAGGTGTTTAGTTCTCAGCTTTACGCGTGTCATCCTCTGTTTCAATGCCATCATCATCCCGGAGTGTCTGGATTTGCTGTTTCGAGCCACTTGCTGATTTAACGTAAGACCAGAACTTCCTGGGATTTTCTGTCAAGTCGGTACATAGAATTTTACTTTCGAATTCACTGAACGCTTCACGCATAGCCCTCTTAACGCTATCTTTGGCATCTCTGCTATCGGGTGGAGAAATGAAGGGTCCCCCTGAATAGGTCAGGTGTGCACTACACACCGGAAACGGCTACAAGGGTAGCGGAGTACGTGTGGAATGCACATGGGTTTTTTTTAGGTTAGATACTTCCCTCCCTAGGCCCGATAAGACGCCTCCTGAGACGCGGCAAGGTAGGAGTAGGCAAAATGGAACAGGGAATAACAATATTAATGTGCTAATAGTAAACTGCAGGAGCGTCTACAGAAAGGTCCCAGAACTGCTCTCATTAATAAACGGTCACAACGCCCATATAGTACTAGGGACAGAAAGTTGGCTGAAACCAGACGTAAACAGTAATGAAATCCTAAACTCAGATTGGAATGTATACCGCAGAGACAGGCTGGACAGTGAAGGGGGAGGCGTGTTTATAGCGATAAGATGTGCAATAGTATCGAAGGAAATTGACGGAGATCCGAAATGTGAAATGATTTGGGACAATGAATTCACGGTGTTCTTATTTCAATTTCCAGGAGTGTATTGACGAAAAGCACTCTGATCATTACAATATCTCCATTCGAACAACATCTGCTGTCTAGCCCATCAAACAACTGCATAAAACATGGAACAAGCACTCCCTACTACAATATCTCAACACCGACTCACTACTACTACTCCACAAGAAGCACTGACTACTGCCACATCTCGACAAGCACTGCCAGTGGAGGCGGCGGAATAAAACTCCTTGGCGCAATCTCCGGCGCTGCGGCCCAGTGCAGCTACCTTTCAAACGGAAAGTTCCAAATGATTGGAAAAGAGCACAGGTAGTCCCAGTCTTCAAGAAGGATCGTCGAGCAGATGCGCAAAACTGACGTCAATCTGTTGTAGAATTTTAGAACATGTTTTTTGCTCTAGTATCATGTCGTTTTTGGAAACCCAGAATCTACTCTGTAGGAATCAACATGGATTCCGGAAACAGCGATCGTGTGAGACCCAACTCGCTTTATTTGTTCATGAGACCCAGAAAATATTAGATACAGCCTCCCTTGTAGATGCTATTTTCCTTGACTACTGGAAGGCGTTCGATACAGTGCCGCACTGTCGCCTGATAAACAAAGTAAGAGCTTACGGAATATCAGACCCCCTGTGTGGCTGGATTGAAGAGTTTTTAGCAAACAGAACACAGCATGCTGTTATCAATGGAGAGACGTCTACAGACGTTAAAGTAACCTCTGGCGTGCCACAGGGGAGTGTTATGAGACCATTGCTTTTCACAATATACATAAATGACCTAGTAGATAGTGTCGGAAGCTCCATGCGGCTTTTCGCGGATGATGCTGTAGTATACAGAGAAGTTGCAGCATTAGAAAATTGTAGCGAAATGCAGGAACATCTGCCGCGGATAGGCACTTGGTGCAGGGAGTGGCAACTGACCCTTAACATAGACAAATGTAATGTATTGCGAATACATAGAAAGAAGGATCCTTCATTGTATGATTATATGATAGTGGAGCAAACACTGGTAGCAGTTACTTCTGTAAAATATCTGGGAGTATGCGTGCGGAACGATTTGAAGTGGAATGATCATATAAAATTAATTGTTAGTAAGGCGGGTACCAGGTTGAGATTCATTGGGAGAGTCCTTAGAAAAAGTAGTCCATCAACAAAGGAGGTGGCTTACAAAACACTCGTTCGACCTATACTTGAGCATTGCTCATCAGTATGGGATCCGTACCAGGTTAGGTTGACGGAGGAGATAGAGAAGATCCAAAGAAGAGCGGCGCGTTTCGTTACAGGGTTATTTGGTAAGCGTGATAGCGTTACGGAGATGTTTAGCAAACTCAAGTGGCAGACTCTGCAAGAGAGGCGCTCTGCATCGCAGTGTAGCTTGCTCGCCAGGTTTCAAGATGGTGCGTTTCTGGATGAGGTATCGAATATATTGCTTCCCCCTACTTATACCTCCCGAGGAGATCACGGATATAAAATTAGAGAGATTCGAGCGCGCACAGAGGCTTTCAGACAGTCGTTCTTCCCGCGAACCATACGCGACTGGAACAGGAAATGGAGGTAATGACAGTGGCACGTAAAGTGCCCTCCGCCACACACCGGTGGGTGGCTTGCGGAGTATATATGTAGATGTAGTTGTAGATGTATTGATTTAAGTGTCAGGAAGTCGTTTCTGAAAGTATTTGTATGGAGTGTAGCCATGTATGGAAGTGAAACGTGGACGATAAATAGTTTCGACAAGAAGAGAAAAGAAGCTTTTGAAATGTGGTGCTACAGAAGAATGCTTAAGATTAGATGGGTAGATCACATAACTAATGAGGAGGTATTGAATTGAATTGGGAAGGAGAGGATTTTGTGGCACAACTTGACAAGAAGAAGGGACCGGTTGGTAGGACATGTTCTGAGTCATCAAGGGATCACAAATTTAACATTGGAGGGTCGCGTGGAGGGTAAAAATCGTAGACGGAGACGAAGAGATGAATACACTAAGCAGATTAAGAAGGATGTAGGTTGCAGTAAGTAATGGGAGATGAAGAAGCTTACACAGGACAGAGTAGCATGGAGAGCTGCATTAAACCAGCCTCAGGACTGAAGACAACAACAACAACAGTAAACATATATCTATAAGTAATGAGTAAGTAAACTGTGTATTAATAACACACACGTGCCTCTCAGCACTACTGCAAAGACATTAGGTAGCATAAGAAATTTTATTTCAGCTGATCCAGCAAGCAGCAGAAGAAGAAAAAGAAATTTCGACTTTTCCGAACGTACATAAACAACATCAGCCTAAAATTTAACGAAAATATTATGATGAAATTTACGCAATATTTTTGAGACAACATGACTGACTAACTATAGCGTTGATCAAGGAGTACTCATGGCTGACTCACGTGTACACAAACCACACGAAAACCAAACACTACCACCAAGGAACATACTGCATAACATGTTTATGCGAATCCAGGGCCGTATACACACTCTACACACACACGTATCGTGGGAATTCTGTAGGTTTGATTTTAGTATGTTGCTTTAGACGTTCGTCTATTAGTATATGTGCACTTGGGCTTGTTTGCTGATGTATCCAGATATTGTGTCTAATCTTTCCAATTTCAGGTGACATCATTTGCTAATGCAAAATTTGGCTCAAGAATCTGTAATGTTCCTAAGTTTATGTTATTCCAGGTAAAGCCGAAATATAATATATTCGAGTGTAATTATCTATGTTGATGTAATGCAAAATGTAATACGTTTATATGTAAATATGATCAGAATTTATAATATGTATCAAATTGTGTGAAACCAAGAGATTTATGTGAAAGAGACAGCTTTAAAGACATTCTACATACATCGCAATGCCTGTAACAGCGATGAAGTATGTGAGCAAAATTGTTATTAAATCTTCTGCATACATCGCTATGAGAATGATCGCAATGAAATATGTATGTAAAATCTTGCTTTCAAAAATTCTTTGCACATCGCCAGATAAACTGTGGGCGCGATGGAGCTGTTCATGTGAAGCGCAATAAAATATGTAGTGCATCGCCTAATGACATTTAATGCAATGCAACTGTGCAAAATAAGGAACTGGTAAACCACTGGATCTACGGTCAGGACTGAAAAAAGCGTTTAAGACAACTTCACGGGTGGAGGATTTTTGGATGGGACGTCAGAGAATGTCTTGCCGAGTAGACGCCACCCTTTCTTTGTTTTTGAGCGGTCCAGATTGGACGCATATCTAGCATCGTGCTGAAAATTATGTGGCACATCGCCATTACTACTATTTTATTGAGACGCTATCTCACTAAACGTAAAATAGTTGCACCCTTAACAGAATTAATATAAGTGTCTAAGTAATTTAATTTAGTATAATATTTTGTGAATACAGTGATATTATTTAATCTTGTGTTTAATTTATGTATCAAGCTATTGTTCCAACTAAACGACTTCTTGGCATGGCTAAAGGTTCCATGTTACAAACCTGATGATCAGTCTAGTACAAACCAATACTTTGGAATTATTCAGTGTACCAAGACCGATAGAGTAATATTTTCAGGAGAGTCACTCATGAGCAAACTTACATTGAACGGACCTTACGCAAAAATCCACTATCAAGAGCATAAAGTTTGTATTAAGCACCATTATAAATTTCTATGCAAATCGCATACTATTACCATTATCTATTATTATTTGTCTGTTGTCTTATATTCTCAAACCTGAGCGGAAAAGACGATAAATTAAAACCGACAGGCTGTTTTACAAGAACACCATACCTACCAAAACTGCAAAACCATGAACCTGGTATTTTAAATACAACAGTCGGATATATATATTCATGTAAGTGTTGTTATCAATTTCTTTAGGCTTTGAAGGAAGACTTATCTAATCCTTCACTTCTGACAGTAAAATTAGTCGTTTACGCAAATTTGTTCACGTAACTTCATCCAACATCCAACATGTTTAGCTAGTTCACTGCGCTGGAGCTTGTAAGACACAGATTCGTTGTTGTTGTTGGTGCTATTGTGGTCCTCAATCCATTGATGGAGCTCTCCATGCGACTCTATCCTGTGCAAGCCTCTTCATCTCGAGTAATTACTCCACTCTACATTCTTCTGAATTTACACACTGTATTCACCTCTTAGTCTCCCACTACAATTTTTACCCTCCTCGCTCCCTCCCTCCCCAGCCCAACGTACTAAACTGGTGATCCCTTGATGGCTCAGAGTGTATCCTACCAACCGATCCCTTCCTCTAGCAGGCTGTGACACAAATTTCTTCTCACCCCAATTCTACTCAGTGCCTCCTCATTTGTTACGTAATCTAGCCATCTAATCTTCAACATTCTTCTGTAGTACCACATTTCGAAAGCTTCTTTTCTTTTCTTGCTAAACTGCTTATCGTCCACGTTTCACTTCCATATATGGCTCGACTCCAGACACATACATTCATGAAAGACTACTCTAACATTCTGCGTGGTGTCTGTTTGTTCAAGTCGTGTCTCCCTACAACTTTCGCCAACAACGCTCTGAGCGTGTTTTTTTTACGGAACTGACTAGTTTGAACCTGCGACCTGTTGCTGGTAAGGAGACGATAGATCACACATGACATGTAGAATTCAGAAGAGTTCAGTGAGACCAGCGATGATATAACCAAACACTTAATGATTTCAGCGTCAGCTCCACTGCACTCCCTGTAAAAGATACTTAATACTAACTAAATTTAGTGGAAGGGGTTCAAGGCTTTCCTATTTTTAGTTAGCTGGTAAAATAACGTCGAATAAGCAGTTAAGTTTACCATTGGAAATTATTTTCTACTCATAAAACATTGTTTATAAATTGCACTATTGATAAAGGGAAATATTTTAATACAGGATGATAAAAACCAACTGCATTCAACAAAAATGTGAACGAATATTCCCTGAATGGGTTTCCAAGCTCCACAATGGATCGAAGGAAGACCTATGCCATATCACATCTATAATCTAGGTTTAAATTAAGTTTCATAAAAGAGAAAACTATCAAAATTGGTCTACAGTGACCTTCAATTACCTTTAATTACTTATTTAACTTGTCGTAAATTACAGTGGCTGATGTGGCTTCTCAATAATTATATAACAGAAAAATCATCGCATTTCAGATTTTAAGTTCTAATAGCAAATGTGAATACCATGAAATTTAATTGACGATCCACACCAGTATTACGTAAAAAGGGGATGTAACAGATGAGACTTCCGCAATTCTAAGTGAAGGCTTATGCGCTCTCATGTGGCATCGCGTGCGTTCATTACCTCGTTGTTGGTTAGGCAGTGTCAGGGGGCGGCGGGGGGCGCAGCTCCACACACCTCGCCGTCTCGGAAGCAACTCTCCCTAACTTCTCCTTACTACAATTTACCGAAGTTGGTTTAAAAAAAAGGTATCTGGCTGTGTTTTCGACTGACCAATCAGGGTCTCAATGTTAACCTTAAGATCTGCCTACAAAACTTCTGTCTATGCAACGAGAAACGTTATACTTTTCGTGGTGGGGCAATGTTTTTAACTTTTGCAACACATCAGAGACGCGTATAGTCTCACGCTCAAACTTGCAGCTGGTGTGGCCCTTTTAGTGTTATCGTAAGATCTATACAGTTCTTCTGGAGGGTTTTATTTTTTAACATGGGCTGGGGGTGCTCTTGGCGGTCGGCTGGCGAAGTGGGTGTCCGTCCCTTATCGTAGGGCCTTCTAGCTTATCACGGTTCTGCTCTCGGCTTCTGTTCTCGTTTCACCCCTCTGAACTGCGTGTGTTTCACGGTGGGAGGGTATGACATGCATTTAGGAGTTCTTGTGTTAGTGTGTGGTATTCCATTTGCTCACTCGTTGATCGTATTACTTTGGTTAATTTAATGTCAGGATTTATTCGGAGCTATGTAACATACTGCCGGATTTGCTATCATGTCAGGGTTTTCATGGAAGGTGTTGGATTTGCCTGACACTTTACATATCACCACCCATCGAACTTAATTTTTGCACTGAAGTTAGGCAATGATTTAATCGTTGTCCAAGCCAGTCAAAAATTATTCCTTTTTAAATTTTGTCGCCTGCTTTTCAGCCACGTTATTCTAGTTCTATGCTACTTTGTAGTACTAATTTATATTTTTATATTCTTCCACATTATTCTCAAAAATATCGTTATATTGACTAGAGAAGATTACTTTTATGCTATTATCATTAGTAATTTTTAATTATTTTCTTTATTTATTTAAGTGTGAAGTTTGTTTTTTGAGAAGTTTGTTATCGAAAGTGAGAAGTGTTTCACATAGATTTTCTTAGAAATATTTTTTTTTTATAAATGTAGTATTTAAGTTAAATCTATTCCTAAAACATTTTCTAAATATCATCTACAAGTAAAATGTTTTTGTTTCTAGGCACTCATTTTAACATTGTTACACTAACAAATATGAATTATTTCATAGAATTGCTTTGACAAAGAAATGTACCTACATAAGTATTGAGAAATTATCCTAACAAATGGTACAAATGTTAAAAAGGGAAAACATCCAACAAGATAGTTTTTTATTCTTTGTTTTTATAAGGAGAAAATACGTAAAATATAGTAATTATTTTATTTTTATGAAGAGAAAATAAGTGGCATATAGTTTTAGTATTTATTATGCCTTACTTTTGTTCTTTATACACTGTCCATTTCAGAACTAATGACTTATTTTTATCGATAGTCTATTTTTACTTGAGTCGATAGTCAATGACCGTTATTTTGTAGTTTAATAGCTGTCTGGTGTGCTACACTTGTTTAGTTTTTCACACGTGTCTTCTGCGCAATTCCTACATCACATGCTTTCACACATTTTCATGATCCGATAAATGTTTATGCATTAGGTTGACGAATGTTTTTGCACAAAGTTGATGGATGTGGGCAAGTATTTGATGTACAGCCTCTTTCGTCATTCCTTGTTGGTTTTGCAACTGTGTGTTGCTGTTGTGGAGGTCCCATAATGGAATGAAGCTCTGAGTGCAGAATCTCGTGGTTTGCTGGCTTTGTATGAGAGAAAGTCATCGTTGTATGTCGCTGAAAGCGGTTGTTTGTCGTTGTAATACTTCGTAGATGACTAGTTTACAATAGGATAGGGGTTTGGGAAGGTATGTCGTCTATTCTTCACCCATCTTCTTTCTTGGTCTCAATCTTGCGAATCTTCAACTTCAGTTCCTCCTGCTTTCTCTCTGCTTCTTACTTGACTCTTGATTCTTCTCTGGGCAGGATATGAGAATATTTATTGATAAATAGTCGCTTTGAAGTTCTCCTCTTAGTAAGAGTTTGATAAATTGTTTGGACATGACATTACTACATTGTGGAAGTTTTCTTCAGTTTTGTGCTCCAGCGTGCTGTTTAATAGCATTAGTGTGACTTTTCCACATACTCCAGAATGACATTTTCACTCTGCAGTGGAGTGTGCGCTGATATGAAACTTCCTGGCAGATTAAAACTGTGTGCCCGACCGGGACTCGAACTCGGGACCTTTGCCTTTCACGGGCAACTGCTCTACCATCTGAGCTACCAAAGCATGACTCACGCCCAGTCTCACAGCTTTACATCTCGCAGTATCTCGTCTCCTACCTTCCTACCTCAGGCTACCTCCACTACAGAGTGAAAATCTCATTCTGGAAACATCCCCTCGCTGTGGCCAAGTCATGTTTCTGCAATATCCTTTCTTTCAGGAGTGCTAGTTCTGCAAGGTTCACAGGAGAGCTTCTGTAAAGTTTGGAAGGTAGGAGACGAGAGACTGGCAGAACTAAAGCTGTGAGACCAGACGTGAGTCATGCTTCGGCAGCTAAGATGGTAGAGCACTTGCCCGCGAAAGGCAAAAATCGCGAGTTCGAGTCTGAGTCGGGCACACAGTTTTAATCTGCCAGGAAGTTTCATATCAGCGCACACTCCGCTGCAGAGTGAAAATCTCATTCTGGAAACATCCCCCAGGCTGTGGCTAAGCCATGTTTCTGCAATATCCTTTCTTTCAGGAGTGCTAGTTCTGCAAGATTCGCAGGAGAGCTTCTGTAAAGTTTGGAAGGTAGGAGACGAGATACTGACAGAAGTAAAGCAGTGAAAACGGGCGTGAGTCGTGCTTCGGTAGCTCAGATGGTAGAGCACTTGCCCGTGAAAGGCAAAGGTCCGCATGTCGAGTCTCGGTCGGGCACACAGTTTTAATCTGCCAGGAAGTTTCTTTCCACATATTTTTTGCCAGTGGTGGCTTGTCCAAGTGGTCTTCTCGTCGGCCGTTTTTTGCTCGCTCCGCTGAGTTGGGGTGTCTCGGGACCCTCCTGGCTTTCCGTGTGTCCCTGTAGGGTTCCGCCACTCTGTGGTACTGCTTATCAGTAGATTTACTTCTGAGTTCAGATACAGGTGCCCTTTGTTGGTCTCTCTGTCCTTTCCCTTCTCTCGTCGCTTCTGCCTTGTAGGAAACATGTCTTGCTAATTACGTCCTTTCCTGTCTTTGATACGTCTCTCGTTGCAACTTGTGGGTCTTTGCATCTGTTTCATGTTGGAGTTTTTTTTTACAACAGTTCTTACGAAAAGTTTTACTTATAATCATCTAACATATGTCTAGTTCCTACACTGCTTTATGCCTTTTTAAAAAGCTTTACAAATGTTGGTACCCTTTCCATGTTACAATTCTAGGTCATTTTGAGTCTTAACTTCTACAAGAATCCCCAAATTCGTTTTTTTATTTTTGGGTTGTGTCGTGGTGTGTAGCATTTTAGTATTTCATGCTGTTAGACTATCTACACTTTATCCCTTCACCTTAATCTATCCTACTATTGGTGTTATTTTTGTTTTGTTCTTATTGAAACTACTTTCTTTTTCCCACCTTCCTCTCTCTTCACTCGTCTTTCTCCTGACGATCTTATCTGCAACTTAAGCTTGAAATATTTTGCTATCTATTTACTTGAACTTCTTGAAATTTTTTATCGATTTCTTTATGGACTTCTAATATGAGTTGAGGCGATTCCCACTTTTGTGCATACCATTCTAATTCTTCATCCTCTTTATCTTGCATCATTCTTAATTGTTTGCTTACAACTGGAATTTCTTCTAATTTTAGCTTTTGCTCAAAGAGAAGTGTGACATTCCCGAATGTTAAGCTACATTTCTCCATATCTAATATAGTTCGTCTCTCATTTAAAAAATCTGCACCTATAATCAAATCTACAGTTAGTTTAGGTATAATCACGAAGTTGGCTTCGATCTTTTGACCTTGGCACGAAACAGTTAACCTTGTTTGTCTCGTAACTTCTGCAGCATTGTTTCAATAGGACCTCTGACTTTAATCTTACGTGTTTTCAGAACTGGCAATTCCTCATTGGCATCACACTGCGTGAATAAATTTTCTGAGATCACGTTCAGTTCACTACCGCTATCAATTACAATATTGAGTGGGATATGTTTTACAATGGCCTTCACAATTGGTTGAATTTGAAAGGGTTGGTTCTGTTCTTCTTCTTTTTGCATCAACAAATCG
This sequence comes from Schistocerca americana, assembly GCF_021461395.2. NCBI lineage: Eukaryota > Metazoa > Arthropoda > Insecta > Orthoptera > Acrididae > Schistocerca > Schistocerca americana. The sequence continues at coordinate 381,627,302 of NC_060123.1, read as the reverse complement.
TTCACTGAATCATACATGAGTCTATTCAGGACTTTCCCTGTGAATTCGAACTTTCTGTAGGATAAGCTTCGACTGCTACTTCTCTCTCTTTTATTTCATCTTCTCTATTTCTTCCTTCATTTACACTTTCTACAGCATCTAGTTTTTCCTCATCTTCGTCTATCTTCTCTTTCTTCGTTGTTACTTCCACATAATCGCATCTAAATGCTCTAATTATCGCTTCGTAACTTCCTTCATTATATACATTGGGTTGTGTGCCCACTAGTAACTTATTTTCAACTTCTATCGACTGCACATTATCCTCATTGAATTCGTTTTCCCTGGTTTCCATCTCAAATAGTTCTGCAACACTCATTACTTCATCCTTTCCTCCTACATTCGTTGTGCATGCCTCTGGTAATTCATCTTCCTCGTCAGTATTCTCCCAATTAATTTCGTCCCAACACGCTATTGTTATTTTCCTTTCTTCGTTTTCATCTGGTCCCTGCGGTTTTGTTTCTTCCTTCTTCTCTTCTCGTGATAAGGTATTTATTTCTCTGTTCAAGGTGCTGTAATCATCCTGGGTCGGTGCATCATTCTCTTTGGCGTGGGCGCTTAGTTGTCAATCCGAGCGTTTCTAAGGGTTTGGTGGTCTTACCTCCACCTCTTCTATCTGTATTCTCTTTTCTCGCTCAGCTTGTTAATATTGGTTTCTTTGTTGATAATTTGTCAGTCTATTGATTCTCCAATACCTGTTCTGGTTGTCATTATTCCCTCTGTAATAGTTGTTGCCGTTCCTGGGTGAATTATAGTTATTGCCATATTCTCTTCTAAATCCATAACCATTTCTTTGTTGAAATCTATTGTCATTTCTTGGTGCGAAGTTATCACGTCGTTCGTAATATTGTTTCTTCGTACTGTGTCTTGTGGATTCCACTGCTTTTTGCTTTCGTTTTAACGTGCGCTTCGTCTTTTTCTTGCGTCATCTTCCGAAAATATAAACTCTAGTTCCCTTAGAACTTCTTTAAATGCTTCGACGTCATTGCCTCCACGACCTACTAATGACTGCTGGTATTTCAATGGTAACTTCATCGCTCATAATTTAATCAACTCTCCATGGTACATCTAAGCATTGATTTTTCTTTGCCATTAGTTCGAAAAATTTCACGGGACTCTTCTCTTCTGAATTTTCAAAATATGGGTTCTACAATAATTCGTACTTCACTCTGTTCTGTGCTTCGCTGGACCAATATCGTGAGAGAAACTTCTCTCTGAAATCTTCGTACGATCGGCATGTCGCTGCAACATTTTGCATGGTTTCTACGACTGTTCCTGACATGTGTGCACATATAAAGTGTCTAATTTGTGTGCTAGCGTCCAGCGTTTTGGTAATCCTACTCGGAATTGATCAATAAAAGTTCGTGTATGTTATGAGTTTCCTTCTCGAAAGTGCTGAAATTTTCTGACTGTGAGGAAATGATCGTTGTCGTACTTCGTCATAGTTCCATTTGAAATTCGCGATTCTTCGCCACTTTTGTTTCTGATCATTTCTCCCGTCGTTCTATCCGGTTGTGGTAGATCCATTGGATATTGTCAACTGTAACTTACGCCTACCCTTGCGTAGTATCGTTGGAGTGGTACGCAATAATTTTCTTCCATCGGTTGTGAACGTGTAGCTGAATGCATTCCACTGTACTCTTCGCGACCTAGCTTTCCATTGTCACGTATTGGTCCGGTATCTTGTCTGGCTAACCTTGCCGCTTCATTTCACGATCCAATCTGTCTTGAAATATACATTTGAGGTTCTGCATGTGTTTGTGGTACCATTTGTTTATCAAGAATTTCGAAAAGTGTTTGTTGCTGTGCAGGCTGTCTGATTTCACGTATGTTGCTTTCCGCCTGTGATTGGAATCGAAAATGCATGATATCTTCGTTAATTGCTTGTTTTTCCGGTCCTGTTACAGATACGGATGTGGTTGCACACTCAGTGCTTGTTAGATCCTGTTCACTACGCTCTTCAATAGTTTGCAACAACTCTGTTCGCAATTTCGGAAATTGTTGCTTCGTTGGCCTTCTATTTTGACTATGCGATTATTATATCTTTTCAGCGCTGCTTTTGTGATACGTTTGCGTAACACACTTTTTTCAACAATTTCACGCGCTGTACCTGCTGCTTGTCTAGTAATTGCGTTTATCTCTTTCTCTAGTCTCTTGACTTCTCCCTGGGTGCTGTTACGTAATGTTTTGAACTCGTCCTGAATGTCATTACACAATGTTTGTACGTCCGCTTGTACCTTCTCAATGTCTGTTCTCAATTGATTGTGACCGGTTATTAAGTTTCCTATCACTTCTCGAGATTATTTTGCCTCGTCTTCAGTATGACTTAGGTGTAACTGAATTTTTTTGTTTTGTTCTTTAATCTCACGCATATATCTAGTAGTTTCTGCAATTTGTTTCGTCGTTTCTGCATTCTGAATTTTAATTTGGTTCGTAATTTCTTTATTTTATCTTGTCATGGTTTCCGCCATTTGTTGTAATAATTCTGGCAGATTGGTGGGTCCTATTGCGTTTTCTTCCGACGTCCTAAGCTCTGTATTTTCGCCCAAGTGTTGGTTTGCAACCGATTGCATTGAACAGTGCGGTGACACTTTTATGTTCGAATTCCTTGTACTCTGTTGTGAGGGAGGTGTGATTACTTGTACTATGGGTTCTACGTATTCAAGACACAAGTTAGAAGCCTCATCGACTGTCTCTCTACTTTCCTGCTCCTCTGTCGTATGCTGACCTACGTCTTCTGTGCCTTGGCGCACATTATCCTCGTTATGGTGCGTTATCTGTCCTATTTCTCGCGATACTGCATCGTCTGTTGTACTGTCCTCTATTCTCTGTCCGTCTTCATGCTGGGTCTCTACCTCAATTCGGTCAAGGTCTCGATCTGCAATTGCTAATCTATCCGATTCCCTATTTTCTGTCTTAAAAGCAATTCACGCACCCTTCTTCGCGTTAACATGCGCTCATACGATCTCACGAGTTTCATAATCTTTTTGCTCACACGACTTGACACTTATTATACCCAAGACTGACAATCCATTCACTTACTTGTTGGGTGAGAACCAACTTGTCAACGATGTATCCGCCACCTGTGCGCTTGCATTGGAGAGAAAACTTTCTTCCAACAATATTAAAATTCCTAACTTAATTATGCTATTGTCTCTGATAGAATGTCTCGCTTTCTATTGAATACTTTCTTACTATCTACCGCTGCAGCTACTCTTTTCGACTATTTATATCCTTCAGAAAAAAAAATTTTGTTACGAAAATTTTTCAACAGGATATTTTTCTGATCTAGTTGGGCATGCGGTCGACCTTCAGTCATGGTATTTTACCACCCTGGCAGGGTCGCCATTGTCTAACATTCTGTGTGGTGTATGTTTGATCTAAGTCGTGTCTCCCTACCACTTTCGCGCAAAGATGCCCTGAGCGTGTTTTGTATGGAATTGACTAGTTTGAACCTGGGACCTGTTGCTGGTAAGGAGACGCCAGACCACACATGACATGTAGAGTTCAGAAGAGTTCAGTGAGACCAGCGATGATATAATCAAATACCTAATGATTTCAGTGTTAGCTCCACTGCACTCCCTGTAAAAGAATCTTAATACTAACTAAATTTAGTGGAAGGGGTTCAAGGCTTTCCTATTTTTAGTTAGCTGGTAAAATAATGTCGAAATAGCAGTTAAGTTTACCATTGGAAATACTATTCTACTGACAAACATTGTTTATAGATTGCACTATTGATAAAAGGAAATATTTTAATACAGGACGATAAAAAACCAACTGCGTTCAACAAAGATGTGAACCAATATTCCCTGAATGTGTTTTCAAGTTCTACAATGGATCGAAGGATGATCTATGCCATATCACATCTATAATCTAGGTTAAAATTAAGTTTCATAAAAGAGAAAACTATCAAAATTGGTCTACAGTGACCCTCAATTATCTTTAATTACGTATTTAACTTGTCGTAAATTACAGTGGCTGATGTGGCTTCTCAATGATTATATAACAGAAAAATCATCGGATTTCAGATTTTAAGTTCTAATAGCAAATGTGAATACCACGAAGTTTAATTGACGATCCACACTGGTATTACGTAAAAAGAGGGTGTAACAGATGAGACTTCTGCAGTTCTGAGTGAAGGCTTATGCACTCTCATGAGGCATCGTGTGCATTCATTACCTTGTCGTTGGTTAGGCAGTGTCAGGGGACAGCGAGCGGCGCAGCTGCACACACCCCGCCGTCTCGGAAGCGACTCTCCCTAACTTCTCCTTACTACAATTTACCGAAGTTGGTTTTAGAAAAGCTATCTGGCTGTGTTTTCAACTGACCCATCAGGGTCTCAATGTTAACCTTAAGCTCTGCCTACAAAACTTCTGTATATCCAATGATAAACGTTATACTTTTCATGGTGGGGCAATGTTTTTATCGTTTGCAACATAATGGAGACGCGTATAGTCTAACGCTAAATCTGGCAGCTGGTGTGGCCCTTTTGGTGTTATCGTAAGATCTATACTGTTCTTCTGGAAGGTTTTATCTTTTAAAATGGGCTGGGGGGTGGTCTTGGCGGTCGGCTGGCGAAGTGGGTATCCGTCTCTTATCGTAGGCCCTTCTAGCTTATCACGGTTCTGCTCTCGGCTTCTGTTCTCGTTTCTCTCCTCGGAACTGCGTCTGTTTCACGGTGGGAAGGTATGTCATGCATTTAGGCGTTCTTGTGTTAGTGTGTGGTATTCCATTTGTTCACTCGTTGATCGTATTACTTTGGTTAATTTAGTGTCAGGATTTATTCGGAGCTATGTGATATACTGCCGGATTTGCTGTTATGTCAGGGTTTTCATGGAAGGTGTAGGATTTGCCTGACACCTTATACTACTTAACACTTAAATCTATACTAGATGTTAGCAAATTTCTCTATTTTAGAAATGCTTGTCTTCACACTGCCTGTCTACATTTTATACCCTTCCTACTTCGACAACCATCAGTTATTTTGCTACCCAAGTAGCAAACGTCATCTACTGCTTTAGATGTCTCATTTCCTTATTAATGCCCTTAGCATCAACTTATTTAAATCGACTACATTCCACATCCTCTCTTTAGTTTTGTTGATGTTAACCTTATAACCTTCTTGCTGTCCAACCCATTCAACTGGTTTTCCAAACCTTTTGCTGTCTCTGATGTCTGATGTCATTGGCAAACCTCTAAATTTTTATTTCTTCTCCCTGGACTTTAATTCCCAACAAAAATTTTCTTTTGTTTTCTTTATTGCTTTTTCAATATACAGATTGAGTGACATCGGGATAGGCTCCAATCCTGTCTCACTCCGTTCTCAACCACTGCTTCCCTCTTATGCCCATCGACTCTTACAACTGCCCTCCGATTTCTACACAAATTGTAAATAGCCTTTCGCTGCCTGTATTTTACCCCTCCCACCTTTATAATTTCGAGAAGACTATTCCAGCCGTCATTGTCAAATGTTTCTCTAAGTCTAAATATGCTATAAACGTAGGGTTGCCTTACCCTACCCGATCATCTTTGAGAAGTCGTAGGGTCACGTGTGTTCCTACAGATCTCCGGAAGCATACCTGATCTTCCCCGAGGTCGACTTCAACCCGTTTCTCCAATCCCCTTGAAGAATTTGTGTTAGTGTTTTGCAACTGCGTCGTATTACACGTTTCACATCTGTCAGCACCTGCTTTCCTTGGAATTGGAATTACAATATTCTTCTTGATGTCTGAGAGCATTTCGTCTGTTTCATACATCTTGCCCACGAGATGGAAGAAGTTTGCCATGGCTCGCTCTCACAAGGCTATCAGTAGTTCTAACGGAATCTTCTCTACTCTTGGGGCCTTGTTTCGACTTAGGTGTCTCCGTGCTCTGTCAAGTTCTTCACGTAACATCATGTGCCCGTCTCATGTTTATCTGTGTCTTCTTCCATTTTCGTAATATTGCCCTCAAGTACCTCACCGTTGTACAGACCCTCTACATACTCCTTCCTACTTTCTGTGTTCCCTCCTTTGTTTGGACTGACTTTTCATTTGAGTCCGTGATATTCATATAAATGTTTCTGTTTTCGCCAAAGGTGTCTAATTTTCCTGTAGGAGGCATCTTCTTTCCCCTAGTGATATGTTTTTAAATCCTTACTTTAGTCCTCTAGCAATTCCGGCTTAGCCATTTAGCACTTCTTGTCGAGCTCCTGTTTTAGACATTTGTATTCCCTTTCGCCTTCTTTATTTACTGCATGCTTATATTTTCTCCTCTCATCAATTAAATTCAATACATCTTCAATTACCTGCGTATTTCTACTAGCTTTAATCTTTTTACCTACTTGATGCTTTGATGCCTTCACTATTTCATCTCTTAAGGCTGCCCATTCTTCTTCAACCACTGTCCTTTCCTTTGTTCTTGTCAATCGTTATCTAATATTCCCTCTGAAACTCTCTAAAACCTCCTATTCTTTCAGTTTATCCAGGTCGCATCGCCTTAAATTCATAACTTTTAGCAGTTTCTTCAGTTTTAATCTACAGTATATAACCTATAAATTGTGGTCAGAATCCACATCTGTCCTTGGAAATGCCGTAAAATTTAAAATTTAGTCCGTAAATCTCTGTCTTATCATTAAATAATCCATCTCAAACCTTCCAGTGCCTCCAGCTATGTTTGATGTATACGGCCTTCTTTCATTAGTCTTAATTAACGTGTCAGCTATGATTTAATTACGTTCTGTCCCAAAATTCTGCCAAGCAACTTCATCTTTCATTTCTTTCCCTCAGTTCATATTCACCTGCTATTTTTCCTTCTCTTCCTTTCCTGCTAACGAATTCCATTCCCACCATGACTGTTAAATTTTTGTCTCCTTCAAGAATCGGAATAATTTATTTTGTTTCAGCATACATTTCTTCAGTCTCATATGCATAGCTAGTTGGATTATAAACTTATACTACGACGGTGGTTGTGGGCTTCGCATCTGTGTTGGCTACAATAATTCATTCACCATGCTGTTCATACTACAATATCCATGTTCCTATTTTTTTACTCATTATTAAACCTACTCATGCATTATCCATATTTCGTTTTGTAATTATAACCCTCTATTCACCTTACCATAAGTTCTGTTCCTCCTGCCACTGAACTTCACTAACTCCCACTATATCTAGCTTTATCCTGTCCATTTCCCTTTTCAGATTTTCTAACCAACCTGCCTCATTAAGGGATCTGCCATTCCATACTCTGATCCGTAAAACGCCAGTTTTGTTTCTCCTGATGATGTCATCCCTCTGAATAGTTCCCGCCTGTAGATTCAAGTGGGGCACTATTTTATTTCCAGAGTATTTTCCCCATTAGGATGTGATCATGATTTAACCATATAGTAGAGCTGCATGCCCTGGGAAAAAATATGGCTTCAGTTTCCCCATGCTTTCAGCTCTTCACAGAACCAGCACAGCAAGGTCGTTGTGGTTGGTGTTACAAGGCTAGATCAGTTAATAACCCAGACTGTTGACCCTGCAACTACTGAAAAGTTTGGTGCCACTCTTCAGGAGCACACGTGTGTCTGGCTTCTAAACAGATAATCCTTCATCGGGGTTGCATCTACAGTACAGCTGTCTGTATCAATGAGGCATGCAACCCCCCCCCCCCCCACCACCGCCACCACCAATGCCAGGGTCCATGTTGGGGGAGGGGAGGAATTACAGTACCATAATCATGGAACCAAGTGCTATTATTACGAATGCCATTGATCCCAATGATAAGCTCATGACAAGAGCTGGAGAGCTGGGCAGTGTAAAAAGATATGGCGTTAGGCTACAAGATAAAGGTTGGTTCCTAATGACTGTATATGTCGTCTTTATTCTGCGATATTCGCTTAGCATAGTGTTGACTACTGTGTCAATTCCTCGCTATGTGCTCCTGTGGAAGAGATAGAGCTACTTGCAACACGTCTGACAAGCTAACGAATATGCTTATCTCGCTTCCTTTCTGCTGAATGCGTATCCTCACTCAGCAGACGGTGTCACATGCGACACACTTGTGAGGTCCTGACTCGCTTCCTGCCTCTGCCGCTGTCTTTGGCATGACTTCAGTTTACCTGTTTCAATGAGAATGAGTTTTAACAAAATTAGTCTAATTTAATATCCCATATTATTCTGTGCATGACAAAACAATGGATGTCAAATGTTTCAACATACTAATCGAACAAATCAGCAAATTAAATGCAGGGACGCAGTATTGTTAGGTAGATAGTATTGGCTGTATCTAAGACACAGAAGCTTCTTCCAGCAACGCACTTAATCAACACTCGTTGCCAAATGTTCAACAAGCAGCCAAGCTCGAAGAAATATCTCTTTGCATTAAATTAATTTTTTCACTTGTTTTTTCACATTAGCATTTGGAAACAATAGCCAAGTTATCACACCAGGCATGTTTGTAAAACACAGATCATAACAGTCTTCTCCAAGATCAAGTCACTGTGAAATGGACTAACAGCTGAATTTATTCTTCTAGTCAGTAATCTGGGGCTGTTTTAGCCTGTCTCATGCAAACGCATACGACCTGCCATCTGTAGGTACTAAGATCTATGTGTCCTCCTCTACCCTTAGGCCTTTCCCATTGTAAACATTCATTACAATCGTCAGCTGTGTTACGGTACTGTGTTCAACCCTTCCCTTCAAATGAAAGTCATGTAAAGGTATTTTTCGAGAGCAGATGATAGGGAAATGGCACTTCCTCGTATTTTATATCAGAGACCTGTTTCCTGGTGTTAAAGTAATTGTTAAGAGCAGCTTAGTTCCTTACTTTCACTAAATATTTACGATGGGCATTCATCAAAACATCTCACACATTTCATCAACCTCTTTCAGTCATCTGAAAGTAATGGTAAGTCATGGTGGTATGAGAACAAGAAACAAAAACGCAGTTTACCTAGTGATCTAAGAAAGATAAGTATATCGTTTAATGTGTGTATTAGAGGGCGAGTATTCTCATATTGTAGTGATAGGTATTTGAAACATACCATTTCTTCCTAAGATGAAGAGCATTGATTACAGTATGAACAGAAGTGGAATGAATGTTTGTAGAATAGAACAAACACCGCCAATAGCAGTAAATAACGTCAAATATGACACTTTCAGAAGATTTCATAGCGAAGTCTTTACCAATGCGGATTAAAATAGATTTTTGTTTATCTCACTAAGAACTCTCATCCACTTAGAAGAGATATTGCGGACTGTTAGATAAAAGTAAATACTGTAATTAGTTTTTAAACCGCGTTTATTTTATCACAATAGGTGACTCGATTTGAATCACCGTGAGTAAATTTGCTGAAATCTGAAACATCACAATAACGCCCGAAAGTAGCTTTGAGTCCGTCATTGAATATGCAGCAATATATTTAGCAAAAAGTTCAGTGTGTAGATAAAAAATTGTCGTACAATACAAATGGTTCAAATGGCTCTGAGCACTATGGGACTCAACTGCTGAGGTCACTAGTCCCCTAGAACTTAGAACTAGTTAAACCTAACTAACCTAAGGACATCACAAACATCCATGCCCGAGGCAGGATTCGAACCTGCGACCGTAGCGGTCTTGCGGTTCCAGACTGCAGCGCCTTGAACCGCACGGCCACTTCGGCCGGCTAGGGTGCAATACATTTTATGTGTTGTATTAAAATGCATGCAGGAACAGTAGGGGATTATTTTTATTTATCGGCAACGAAAACATTGCCACTGTTTCGAGAGACTAATCCCACTGAAATATAACTACAGTAACCGTAAGTTCCAGTCGTTGTTAGATTATACTGAAGTGATGAATTATTCTTTTTATACTCATTCAGATACTTGGAAAAGCGTAATTTTTAGAACGATACGCGAACTACGATTTGAGAGAAACACCGTATAGGAATAAATCTGTAGCTTTTAAAAGCAGAGTGCGTAAAAAAATACGACTGCACCTCATTACATAAACTCCACAGCATTTGTGCTACCGCTTCATAGTATGATTTCCTACACTGACACAGTATGACAATCTGAGTGCCAGAAAACCAACGAGTCCACTCTGTAGGTCACACCACCGGTCCTCTAGAATGACTCCGTGCGTGCCATATAGTCAGATGTAGGCCATGGCCGGAAAATTCATATAGGGTAAACGGCCGCGACCTGGTTGCAAAAGTCTTCCATCATGTGGGCAGTCAAACGAGAAACAATCAACACCGTGTTAATTTCTTACACTTTCACTGTAATTTGTGCGTCGAAGGGGGAAACTGAATATAAGTGCTTATGAATAAAATTACAAATAGTGGGAAAACGGCAAAATGATAACATATTTATAAGTAGCTGACTCGCTGTATTGAATGTATTTGCTAATGCGTCTCCTACTGCATTACAATCATTCATCTATTTATGTATGTATGCCCCTTAAATTTTGCTTCTGGTGCCTGTGACGTCATCCGAAACTCTATCTAATGTGTGACGTGATTTACTCAACTGATTTGAACGTACTACAAACCAAGAAATTAGTGCCTGTAATATCATGAGTCATTTTGTTGAGTCTCATAATATTTTGTGACAAATACTGTAAATATTTTTCATGAATCGCAGAGATAAAGAATATCATATTTCAATAAGTTCCTTGAAAGCATGGAACTTCATGTGGAATATATATAAATGGCGGGTCATGGCCCATCAAACATAGGCCGGTGTGAGGTGGAGGTTACACCATTAAGTTAAGTAACGGTTTAGACTTTGTACATATGTACCGTTTGTGTTTTCCTTTTTTACGTTTATAAATGTATAGCTATGGTGTTCTTTTAATCATTGACAAAGGTCTTCTTAGGCGCTTGTGGGTTTTATTGTTCTGAAGAAGGTGTAGTTATTTACGCCGAAACCTAGGTTAACACTAGGTGCTTTTTTCGCAGTCGAGGCGGGTTTCTAGTTTTTTAATCTATGCATTTTTACAGTCAGTTTTCGATATCAAAGTTAGTTAATATTTTCGATTACGAATCAGAGATTTATCAGTGTAAGAGTTATTTCAAAGGATTGGAAGTTAACTCAGTTCTTAAAGAACAGAGTAAAATAATTTTTTTTGTAATTATTTCAATAATCTACAAGTGTTTGTACCATTCTTTCTTTCTGTTTTACATTAAATTAATTTGCTGGGAAAAGAATTCATTATCACTGGATTAGTTGCAGGTTACGTCACGTTGTCATTTGATGAAAGAGAGCGTAACATTTCCATTAATAGTAAATATCTTTTTGCCTGCATATTGAGCTTACGTCCCGCTACGTATATTTAAGACGGATTTACTCGCGTTCAAAATACACGTGGCGTTCCAAAAACAATATTCAGAGTTTAAACTGCTGCGTTACATTATAACAGCAATAGGTAGCGACCGTCACCTGTGCGTGTTTCTCAAACCACACGAGACGTTTTAGAAATAACTAAATTAATTCTACACCACAACAATTACGCAGAAAAAAGGTAATGATACTATTGGCAACCGTTGACTTAGGGGCTCGATTGAATACTTCAATCATAGTATATGTTATCCTAATTTTGTGTTTTTATAGTAATATTATTGTATTTATTTGTGTATTAATGCAAGATTTCATTTCCTTTCATGTTATATACAACTTGTTGTGATATACCCTCGCTCGCGCCTGCTGCTGTGGCCGAGCGGTTCTAGGCATTTCAGTCTGGAACCACGCGACCGCTACGATCGCAGGTTCGAATCCTGCCTCGGGCATGGATGTGTGTGATGTTCTTAGGTTAGCTATGTTTAAGTAGTTTTAAGTTCTAGGGGGCTGATGATTTCATATGTTAAGTCCCATAGTGCTCAGAGCTATTTGAACCATTTGAACCTCGCTCGCATGTGGTTTTGTGTTGCGAGCATAAATCACAAGAATAAATCCACACACGAGTAGTCCTGGATATATTGCATACTGTATATAAGTTAAGGGCACCACTGTCTGTTATTTGACTATTTAGTTTGAGTAGGTCGTATTTGCCGATTGATACGCCAAGATCATAGAGGTAGGGTATGTTAGGGAATATTTATTTTGTGTGTCGTGTTTCATACAGCAATAGGCTGCTGTATACGTGTGAAGTTATAACTAAATTTCTTCTCCACCTGGTATATGATAGATTTTGCCAAAATAACTGCTAATAACATTATAGATGGAAAGTTGTCAGCTACCAGTACCTCTGAAAGTTGTATATTAATTTGTAACATGAGTCGAGAAGAACCAGGCAGCACATTAGGAAAGAGACTGAATACTCCGTGTCGGAGTCAGTCGACAATACAATTGAGCTGCCAGTTCAGAGCGAAACTATGGCAGAATCCAATATACAACAAATAGTATCGGAAACCGAAGTGGAATATCGGATAGTTCCAGAACCCGAGGTGGACGAGAGAGGTATTACGCATACTAAAGCCAAGGTTGCCCATTCCAGTACGTCAACAGTTAGTCAACGTTCCAGAGGATGATCTGGAAAGGTTTTCGGCGATTGTAGACTCGCTTGACTTGATACATGAGAATGGAAGGACAGTGAGTTCCAATAATGGAAATAATGGAAATAATGGTTGAAACTCGAATGGTCAGGGAAATAAGAACAGAAATGATTACCAGAATGGTAACAATGTAGACAGTAATGGTTAAAATCATCCATCGACTAGCAATGCATACACGAATTCTGAAGGAAGCGTGTATGCCAACAACAATCAAGATAGCAACCGAAATAGGTGGGGAGACGCCATAGCACAAAATAATGAGGTTTGTCAGCAGCCTAAAGAGAATATGTGAATTTCCGAGAGATGGGCCAACCAGCCGACTAATCAACAGAACCAAAGCTGGGGACCATCTCAAGGGAATGCTCAATATGACAGTATTAGCACAGAGCAGGCGAAAGTGCAAGATCAGAATGCTAGACTGGTTCCTCAGCCGCAAGACCAGCGGGTGAGAATAGTTGAACTGGTCGACGAAAGCCAACCCGGCCCGTCCAGTCAGTTAAACGAAACGTGACCACGGCATGGCTTCCGGTAGTGGTCAGGGAGGAAAGTGAAGGCACCCCTGTAGTTCTGTAACCATGTTGCGGGATAGCAACAGACAAGATGTGCGTCAGAAACTCTGCGCCGAGACGTAAACATGTTATAATGCAGAGAGATCACTAGTGCAAGCTGCAGTATATGCAAAGCTAGGCGATGTACCAATCACGGTCATTTTAGATACCGGATATACCACGAGCGTAATAAATTACGAACTTTACAAAGAATTCAGTCGTCTGCACATTATACCAACTATTCCGGTACAAGGTTGTCCCGTTTTAGTTGCCATATCTGCAAAGTCACAGATTGTCAAGACTCAGGTGAAGCTGGAGCTTACTACAGGAAGTGAAACCTTTCAGTGCACGTTGCTCCCATTAAAATGTATCTCAGTATCATGCATCATGGGTTGGGATTTTATCAGTGGGAGGAACGCGACTATCGACCTCGCATCTGGAACCCGCATGGCAGACAATGAGGGCCATCGAGCAGTACCGGATTTTGATTCTCATTGAGGAGGCACAGGGAAGATATTGCTGTAGCATCAGTGTCGTGTGTACAAGGTTCAAAATGGCTCTGAGCACTATGGGACATAACATCTGTGGTCATCAGTCGCCTGGAACTTAGAACTACTTAAACCTAACTAACCTAAGGACATCACACACATCCATTCCCGAGGTAGGATTCGAACCTGCGACCGTAGCGGTCACGCTGTTCCAGACTGAAGCGCATAGAGCCGCACGGCCACACCGGCCGGCCGTGTGTACAAGGCCAAGGTTGTTATTTATACACCTGTTCATGGTGCTGTAGCTCATGCCTGTGTCATAGTGAGGAGGTGCTCGTCAATTACAAGCTAATAAGGTACAAGGTCAGTGAGTCGGAATGTTTGGATAAGCAGCAGACAGCACAGCTCACTGTTTTACTCAGTTCGTCCACGAAAGTGGTTCCGGAGAGACTAGGAACAATTACGGGATATGTGTTTGACATGCAGGTGCACCCACACGAGACTTATTGTAGCGCCACGTACTCAATCCCGTGGTGCAAATAAGAGGCAGTAACTAAGGGAATTAGGAAGATGCTCGATTGGGACAATACAGAGCCCTCGTAGTCCCCTTACAGCAATCCACTGTTGGCAGTAATCAAGGCAGACGGTAGCGTCAGGCTCGTCGTCGGCGCGAGAGACATAAACCGAATAATTGTTCCAGTGCAAATGGCAACTTCCGTACACTGGTGCCTACAAGGTGGTAGAAATTACGAATGGGGGCAGGTACAGGCTTCCCAATCCTGACAATCTCATTGTTAAAGGACTGTACCCATATAAGTATCTAACGGAACAAAAATGGTTCAAATGGCTCTGAGCACTATGGGACTTAACTGCTGTGGTCATCAGTCCCCTAGAACTTAGAGGTACTTAAACCTAACTAAACTAAGGACATCACACACATCCATGCCCGAGGCAGGATTCGAACCTGCGACCGTAGCGGTCGCGCGGTTCCAGACTGCAGCGCCTAGAACCGCTCGGCCACTTCGGCCGGCATTTAACGGAACAGTTTCCCTTAAAAATCTTCATGTATATATTTTATAATGTATGACGTGGTATGTATATAGTCGTGTCATAGTAGGTAGCATGTTTTAATATATAAGTGATTGTCAGCCAGCTTGACTGTGTGCTTATTCAATATGTAATCACTAAATGAATAACCTGGGTCAACTTCGAAAAAGTCAGTACAGATTAAACGTAATTTTTTTTTATATAAAGTTCAGTAAGAATTTCATTCTTCTTCTTCTACTTCTTCGGCACTACAGCCCTTGCTGGGCCTTGGCCTCCACAACAGTCTTCCTCCATATCTCTCTGTTCTCAGTTTTTTTCTTCCATCCGCGGATCTCCATCTTGGCAATTTCAGCCAGCACATTGTCCATCCATCTAGCTCTTGGTCAGCGCTTCCTTCTGGTGGAATACAGTCTGGCATTCATGATTCGTTTGGGCATTCTGTCCTTTGGCATCCTCTCCACATGTCCTGACCAGCGTATTCTTTGAGATTTGATAAATTTCACTGTATCTTTCCCTTGTATAAGCTCCTGTATTTCATGGCTGTATTTCACTTTCCGACCTTCTGCCTGTCTCACAGGCTCATGAATTTTTCGTAAGCTTTTCATTTCAAATGCCCTTAGGCTGTTACTGTCTGCTTCTGTCACTGTCCACGTTTCTGATCCATATGTGGCAACAGGTCGCACAGGGGAATGGTATACTCTGAGTTTAGTTATTCTTGTAATTAGAGAGTTCCTGAATATCTTTACGTTTGCATAATAATATGAATTTTATTGATAACTTTTAAAGAATTTAATGCAACATTGCAAGGTGGAATGTTCTTAAAGCAAAGAACATTTAATGTTTTTGCAAGATATTGGATATGGTATGACCCATCTTTTCATGTAGCTTTTGCCTTTTCTTGTTGTTGTCGTTGTGGTATTCAGTCCAGAGACTGGTTTGAGGCAGCTCTGCATGCTACTCTATCCTGTGCAAGCTTCTTCATCTCCCAGTACCTACTGCAACCTACACCCTTCTTTTCTGTTAGTAGTAGTTAACTGTTTTTCATTTAGTGGTAAGTAGGTTTTTATGTGTGACCATCATTAAACAAACTTGTGGTCATGGTGTACTCGATATGACACATAAGATGCACCATGGAATGTCAAGTGAAAATTATTTTACTCTTGACTGAGATTAGCATTGCCCGCGGTTGTTGTGGCAGATTTGCCGAGTCTTGAGAGTTGAATATTGTCCTTCCGACAACATTAATTCAATGTAGGCGTCAATAGGGCATTCCTCAACATAGTAGGAACCCTCACACAGGTGTCCTATGAAAAGATTATGCTTACACGGGCATGCCACACATCGCACGTACCTTATTTTGTAAAAGTCGAGTCAGAGCCTTGTTTTTTTCAGAAATAAGAATCCATATGGTCAGCTGATCACTAACTTGGGGACTTTGTCAGTAAAATGATGTGTTCTATGTGCAATAAAGAAACATGAGCATATGTATAGTTGTAAGTTTGAGAACGACAATGTGCAGATACATGCACATCGGACAGTCATTTGTTCAAAAGACGGAGAAAGACAATAAATAGTGACGTAAGTAGAATTGTAAGGACTCCATGGGAGGAGCAAAAGCGCTGCGTCAGTGTTAGGTTCAACAGAAGTTGTGGCAGTGGCCATAAAAACCCATGGGAGGAGCAAAAGCGCTGCGTCAGTGTTAGGTTCAACAGAAGTTGTGGCAGTGGCCATAAAAACCCGTCGAGTGATGCGTTTCGAATTGCCATGTAGTGAAGTGAGTCAGAACTTGAGGGGAACCCTGTTACACATCAACGCGACAACTTGCCGTAATGACTGACATAAGGGCGTCGAGGTGTGCAAATTTAAACACTTAAAATTTTTTGTGTTAACTAATGTTTAATGCTGTGTGGATAATCTATATATTGCCGCGGTCAGAATTATTAAAAATAGTGAACTATTCGGAACGGTATAAACTGTGAGATAAGTCCATTTTGAAAATGCAGTACAGCTGCGATTACCTTTCACAGACTGGATAAACTGACGATTGATAAAAAGGTAACTACACACGACACATGAAAAAATACAAGAACACGAGAGACATTTTAACTGTATTCGTGTGCTAACCGAAATCTCTTTTCAGCAGACATTTTAAAATGACTTTTTGCTAATACCGTTGGAACTTTCTCGTGTTTCGCCAACCCAGTCGAGTGCCATCCCGATCCCTAGCATCAGGGGTGGATCCTTGTAGTCAACCGGTGGGGGCGATCCAACGCCTACGACAACGTCATCGGCTGCCGACGGCGGGCCGCTGTCCAGACTACTGCGACTCGATTCTCGATGGGGCCGCCGGCTTCCCTGGACTCCGCTCACTCCGTCGACACACGCCAACGTACCAGCATCCGCCTACATCGATGGTCCTGGGAGGGTCATCTTCCATGTTCACACCGATTTTTTGACGATTTTGTAAAGCTCAGTTCTATTTTATGCGGGAACATTTGTAACACAAGTGACCAACGGACTATAAAAATGAAATGTAAACGTGTTAAAGACCTATGAAAATTTTAAATTCATGTGTAACCAAACAACATAAACATTCTACTTGTCATGTTCCAAATACATAAAAATTTTTTTTTAATGTGCACCTGATAACTATACCACAACTGTGCGTCATTGCTGACAATGATGAATGTGAAAAAGCACAACTTCAATTAAATAGTGTCATAGAGGACAATTTTCAATAATTTTTTCTAATGTATGATTCCACGTGGTAAATTTGTAAATCTGTAAACTGTAATGTGATTTTGGATATGAGTGTGGTTGGAACTAACTGTCATTATGAAGGTCAGACAAGGATAACCCAAAGGCTTCTGCTGGGGATTTTCAACTAGGATTTTCCTTAGGCCCCGCCGATTGGGGAAGCGAAGTAATGATACCTGGCAATATCATCTTTTAATCCGGAATATCCAGAGGGAAATAGTACCAAAGAGAACCGGGTACTATAGTTACAAGTGTGTTTACTCAGTAGTAACAAATGGCCTTCAGCTCTTAGTAACAGTCAAGTGACGAATGGATGTACCTGCTCACTATTGTGTCCCAACCTAAGTTCAGTATAAAGTTTCATGCAAGTTACGTCACTTAACACGAATAAAAATTTTCCAGGAGTTAATGTGGCGTCGCCTGGAAGTCTGTCTAATGTATGATGCGATTTATGCAACTGATATGAACGTATACAAACCAAGAAAGTAATGCCTGTAATACTATGAGTCGTTTTGTAAAGTAATGCTTGCAATATTATGAGTCATTTTGTCGAGCCTTATAACATTTTGTGACAAATATTGTAAATATTTTCGAGCAATTCCTCGATATTTACAACGATCTACATAGGGACATTAAACCTATAAATAGATTATATTAAAATACAACGATTCAGAAACTATACAAAGCACTGCAAGTATACTTAGATGCAGCGGTTTAGACAGACAATAAAGAAGGAAAATTTACAAATTCACTGAAATTTAAGAGGAAACCGGGAAAAAGCTGAACAGTGTGCAATGATTACAAGTAATTTAAGTCTGAGTAAATGTATATGTCGAAATAAATGACAGTGGTATATACATAAACTGCAAACGATTTCGATTCAGAAACAAATCAACAAAACAGCATCGATGAAGAAAGAAGTAAGGTTATAATAAAACAGCCCACATATGGGAAACACCTATCAGGTACAGATGAAACAGGAAATAGATTATATCTGAAGCCTAGACTCTTCGCTCGAGATTAGAAAGTTTAGGTGGTAAGAAAAATGTCAAATAATGACGTTGAGTTTAACAGAACATGGAATGAGCTGAGCTAAAAAGCAATTCTGCAGATCCTCTGTATACTCCTAGAATCATTGATATCTGGATTACAAGAAATTGGATTTTACCTTATTTCATATGTAAGATAATTGAAACAAGTGCCTCACTTTAACATTTCTAAAAAACCATTATCACATAAACCTTGCAGAACCGTGTGAGTAAATGATAAAGCTATAAGATTACTGCTGATCCGGCACAATGGAATTACTTCGATTTGCTATCAAGCACTGTTGCCAGTCACTACCATGTAGTTTCTGCGACTTAGCAACCAGTGTTATTTAAATTTAACCAGCCAGATAAAACTACTTGTAAGGAATACAGATCGGAAATTGTGACTCGTTGTATGGCTTCTGCGACATCGGTTTCATCCATTCGGGGGAATTTCACGAAATTTCACGTTCAATCGACTTTTGTGCATTGCTCTTCAGTCTAGGAATTTACCAGGTAAGGTTACTGAAGCAGATAGGGAAGATGCCGAGCTGCTCACTGGACTGAGATCCTCGTTAAAGTGCATTTCTCCCTTAACAATCTGGGAAATTCAGTTGAAAGCTAGGAGAAGGCAGCGGAATTCCGCCTCTAACGGCACCACACCTAGTAAGGCACTGTGGTGTTTAAACCAGACTTTCGGATCTCGAGAGCTTTGCCTTAGAGAAGATGTAAAAAAAGGAGCACGTTTTGTCACAGCGTCATTTTGTAGGCGAAAGGGTGCTACGTAGACGATGATCCATACGCAGCGTAAGATGACAATGACTAGCATTATGAATAACGAACAGGTTTACTGTTGACTTTCCAATAGCGTTCCTATAACATAGATCTAATAAAATTACTATGACAGAAACATCATAGATGTTACCGTTGATGTGGAGTCCTACAATCCGCGTATACCAATAGAAGAATAGCTAAATGAGACTGGCGTATTGTGACGGCCAGTTACACGGCCACCATTGACCAGACGTTTTCAGTTGGTGAGATATCTGGAGAATCTGCTGGCCAGGGCTGAAGTCGAACATTTTCTGTACATAGAAAGGCGCGTATAGGACCTGCAACAGGCGGTCGTGCATTATCCTGCTGGAATGTAGGGTTCCGCAGGGATCGAATGAAGGGTAGAGCTACGGGCCATAACACATCTGAAATGTAACGTCCACTGTTCAAAGTGCCGTCAATGTGAACAAGAGGTGACCGAGACGTGTAACCAGTGGCACCCCATACCAACACGCCGGGTGATACGCCAGTATGTCGATGACGAATACACGCTTCCAATGTGCGATCACCGCGATGTCGCCAAACATGGATGCGACCATCATGATGCTGTAAACAAAATCTGGATTAATCAGAAAAAATGACGTTTTGCATTCGTGCACCCTGAGTCGTCGTTGAGTACACCATAGCAGCCGCTCCTATCTGTGATGCAGCGTCAAGGGTAACGGCAGCCATGGTCTCCGAGCTGATAGTCCATGTTGCTGCAAACGTCGTCGAACTGTTCGTGCAGATGGTTGTTGTCTTGCAAACGTACCCATCTGTTGACTCAGGGATCGAGACGTGGCTGCACGATCCGTTATAGCCATGCGGATAAGATGCCTGTCATCTCGACTGCTAGTGACACGAGGCGGTCGGGATCCAGCATGGCGTTCCGTATTACCCTCCTGAAGCCACCGATTCGATATTCTGGTAACAGTCATTGGATCTCGACAAAGGCGAGCAGCAATGTCGCGATACGATAAATCACAATCGCGATAGGCTACAATCCGACCTTTATCAAAATCAGAAACGTGATGGTACGCACTTCTCCTCCTTACACGAGGCATCATAACAACGTTTCAGTAGGCAACGCCGGTCAACTGCTGTTTGTGTATGAGAAATCGGTTGGAAAGTTTCCTCATGTCAGCACGTTGTAAGTGTCGCCACTGGCGCCAAACTTGTGTGAATGCTCTGAAAAGCTAATCATTTGCATATCACAGCAACTTCTCCCTTTCGGTTAAATTTCGCGTCTGTAGATCGTCATCTTCGTGGTGTAGCAATTGTAATGGCCAGTAGTGTAAATAGTGGCAACAATTCATCCACAACCGATACTAAAGAGTTACATGTTTTCACCTATTACTGTCCTTCAAAGTAATCACCAGCTTTGTGTAGGACTCGTTGTCAGCGATGTGAAAGGCGTAGTATAACGTTAGCAGAGCCTGTTCTGTTGATGAAATGGAGCGGTATAAAGTTAGGATGACTCTCGTGTACGACTGTGATGGTGTTATCCTAACGCACTACGTTCCTCCACGGCAGACCGTCAATGCACAGTATTACTTTCCGTTTTTGGAGCATCACCTGCGACCAGCTTTGCGAAAGAAGCGGCTACACTTCCTGCGCAACCCACCCATCATTTAGCACGACAATGCGCGGGCAAAGACAGCGCAAGCTGTGCCTGCTCTGTTCGTTCGATGAGACGGGGAAGTACTGTACCGTCCACCGTACTCCCCGGACTGAATTCATTGTGACTTTGATTTGATTCCGAAGATGAAGGCAGCACTGCGCGGCATTCGCTTCAGAACTGTTCCAGAGATTCGACAGGCAGATGATCGCTCCATTCGCACCATCAACAGAACAGGCTCTGCTAACGGAATACTACGCCTTCCACATCGCTGCCAACGGGTTCTATACAACGCTCTTGACTAGTTTAAAGGACAGAAACTAGTGCAAACGTGTAACTGGTTTGTATCGGTTGTGAATAAGTAGTTGCTACTATTTCAGTTGCAACTCTCGTATTTACCACACAGACAGACACCAAATGAGAGTAAAAAATGGAGGGTTAAAAAAGACAAGTGGTTATGAATATCGTTCTAAAGGAAAATTCTTCCGACGTCTTTTTATAGCCACGACGTTGTATCTCTTCTTTCTTGACGGCGTCGCCTTGATTCTGAAATCATGAACTATTTTTCTCAGCATTTCGTAATGAGAAGAATCAAACTTAATTTTTTTTTTAATTTGCAACTGTATTCTTGACATAAGTGCAGCTGCGAGTTAACTCCGTTTGATAACTCAGCTTGACCCGTCTCTCTTATTTCCTGTCCCACTGTTTGTGTACTAGGAAGGATATGTGATTCACATAAATCATTACGATAAAAGCTATCACGCGAGAACGCGCATGTGGGCGTCGATACAGATGGCCACTTAGCCTAAGTTAACATTGCATCGTCTGTTTTCGACAAATCATTGTTATATGTACTGCCGTTAAAATCCGCTTGTCATCTGTCCTACTTTCAGTGCTTTAATTGGCGACTCGTTATCAATTGCCGGTACATTCACTTCACCAGACTAGGTTATTTCGTCCGGTATTTTAGCCATATTGTTTTCTTCTTTAAGTGATACTATATATTGAGATGGCTCTGAGCACTATGGGACTTAACGTGGGAGGTCATCAGTCCCCTAGAACTTAACTTAACCGTAACCAACCTAAGAACATCACACACATCCAAGTCCGAGGCAGGATTCGAACCTGCGGTCGTAGCAGTTGCGCGGATCCGGACTGAAGCGCCTAGAAGCACCCGGCCAGCGCGGCCGGCTGATGCTACTTATTACTGTGGATGTAAGTAGTTTACTGGAAGGATGGTTCCTATCTACAACTTGACTGTAACAAAAATATAAATTGCTCCGTCAACCGCCCCTGCATCTAATACGCTATTCCCAATAGCGAAATTACCCGTACGAAATAAAGAAAAACTAATGTTCTAGAAGCACTAAGGATATTCTTCCAAAAGAGTTGCACAAATTGGATGCAAATGTACCTAGTATGATTCAGTTGATATTATTAACCGAATTTTTACTCACTTATTTAAAAGACTAGTACATTCGTGAATGCCGTCGTCTGTAAATGTCTTGTTATATTTTTTAATTATTTGGACTTTTCCAAGATTCATCTTATCACATAAATACATTGCGTTTACATATCGGAAAGTTTTTCCACAAAATGGAAAATTATTGGTATTAGTATATGTACATCTGAACAGTCATGGAAAATTATATTCACACAATGTAAATGCTTATTTTTTATGAGGTCTAAACTCTCGCATAATTCGATTAAAACGCAAATAATTACAATTTTATAGAGGTCCTCACGCGCATTCGCCATTACACATTGGTTATTCAGTATAGATAAAGATACAACGGCGTGACTGACGTTGGAAAGTTGGAAGTTTGTTTCAAAAATCATTACCGTTGATCCAGAGATAATTTGGGAACCCATGTATTTCATTAAAGTTGTATAAAGTTTCTTGTATTTTCTTACCAAGCTCCTGCGCAGTGATTTTACTTTCGAGCATGAGGAAAATTCTTTCGACGTCTTTTTATTGCCACGACGTTGTATCTTTTCTTTCTTCACCTTGTCGCCTAGAATTTGAAATAATGAAATTTTCTTCTTAGAATTTCTTAATGAGATGTACCAAACTCAATTTTCTTCAGTTTGCAAATATATCCTTATTATAAATACAGCTGTGATACATTACAACTGACGTCTTTATGATTTCCTTGATGCTATAACTTCTTTTATCACTCATGAATAACTTTTGGTGTAGCAACTTCACTATTGCGCATGAAATTAGCTCAAACACTATCATACAGAACTCTTAAGAGTTCATCTAATTATACGTCTTTACACGTCTTTGTGGAAAATATTTGGATTCAGTGCGTTTTGGTACAAGATAGACGTTATTTTTTACATTATTGCATCACAGATTAAAATTCAGTAGGCATTTTGAGTCACTGAAAAACCGATCCATTCAAGGAATAAAAGAAGAATGTCACTTGCAGCGCAGATATGTTGAACGGAAAGTAGACGAGATGGGACTGATACCACCACTGTGATGTTCGGTTACAGGAGCAGTTTTATAATCGTGCTGTGCACACAAGGAGCATACATAGAAGCAAACATAGGAACAGTGCACAAAATACAGAAAGTGGCGAGAATTTTACAATCATAATGAAACGTCACATTCAGTCCTAGCTGACGCGTTCCTTGCAACTCTTTAAACTACAGCTTAAATACAGGACATTAAAATTTCGTTGACTAAAGTCTGTTAGACCTCGCGGTTGTCAAGATTTAATTAGGAAACGGACCGTGGTGATTTAGAAAAAATATTCCCATTATTCGCTTCATTGTTTTAAGGAAACCATTTAAAACATAATTCTATATAGCAGGGCGATAGTTCTAGGTCCACCCCTACCGAATACATCCCCATATCGACAGTTTTATAGGTTTCTAATCCTCCAGAAATATGATCAATATTCGCCTTAGATACGTGTAAGTTAACTGGTGTCAATATAGATATGCAAAGTTTCATTGGTCAGTAAATCCTCTATCTGAAAATATTCAGTGACACAATTAATTTGAGCTAGTGCAATGATTTGTATACTGGTAAACGATGATTTAGAAATAGGTATTTGAAAAAATACGAACTCACGATCGTGCTAGCAATGAATCTGTTTTTGTAGCAGTGACTATCGAATCAATCTCGCTTCCAACCGATGGCGCAGTAGATTTTCCAACAGCACTCTCAGACCTCGGTTGCGGACGAAGATTCGGCCTCGGCCTATCGCAATAGCACCCTGGCAGCCAATTTCCCGCTCACGATCGCAGTAAAGCCGGGGCCCTACCTCTGCCTCACGCTGTCGCTCCCCACCAGGAGGAACGCCTGGACCTCAGAACCAGTCCGAAAAGCACACCTCTCACTTTATATGGGACTAGCTCACATGCAAATGCACCGTAACAGTAGTACATCGTCCACCCTCATTTCTCAGTAACTACAGTCGCTATAATAAACTCTTACATATTCTTGTACAGGCTCATACATCTTATTCAGAGAACAAGTAAATATTCATGCTACACGTTACATGCTTTGATGATGTCAGTACTCTTAATTTCCATCTACACTTTTTTTTTGTATTCTGCCATCTTATTTGCGTTGAAACACATGTCAATGCATAGTTACTTATCTTTCGATATTATCAACTTTTTTGTCGTCATTACGAATTTATTCAGTTTTTCACAGTTGCTCTCGTCCGCTGCTGCGTATTATATTCTTTTGGCCTCATTTCATTTCTCCATGTCTAAGCTACACAAAGTGAAAAATCTCCAGAGTATAAGAACTAGTATGACGTTTTGTTAACAAATTAACTATTTGTCTGCGGCTTCGCCCCTGTACACATACGTCGGCGACGCTCACGCCGTATGTCAGATTCACCAGCCAGTTATGCGCTGGCTCGGTTCCTCATTCATTATAAGCGACGTTCACTTTGACCTACAGATTCATCAGCCCTCACTGGAGTGACAAATTCCCGCATAGTGTAGTGGTGTAATCAGTTTCATTTCTTCGCTGTTT
Organism: Schistocerca americana; assembly: GCF_021461395.2. Taxonomy (NCBI): domain Eukaryota; kingdom Metazoa; phylum Arthropoda; class Insecta; order Orthoptera; family Acrididae; genus Schistocerca; species Schistocerca americana. The sequence goes on along the minus strand of NC_060123.1, from coordinate 381,602,468 downwards.
GCCCTTTCCGATGAAAATCAATGACAGTCTTCTGTACCGTACCATGCCAGGGTTTCGAGAAAAGGGACTGTCCCACGGAACTGTACGATTCTGGTCTTGATATGGTAGGATAACAGGACATAGGCTGCAGAAGTGGAAGGATGCAGCAAAAATATAATCTCTTGTGTTATTTTCCGATATGCAATACACTGCTAGCAGGCACAGAACAATTTAGTAACTGATGGGTTTACAGACAAGTTCAGAAATTTGAGTAGCACAAGCGAGATTCAGAACGAAAGTTCAGACAGCCCTTAATCAAAGCAAAGATTTAACTTAAAACAGTTAAGCACAATCTAACCTCGCAGGCAAGATCAGCAAACTGATTAGAATAATAGACTTGAAGCAAATGTTCAGAGAAACTGTAATTAAAGTAAAATCGGAGTGGATATTTAGTAGTATTAGAAAATTTCCAATGCGAGAAAACTGAGCAACTTCAGATGCCTGAAAATAAACATGCGCACAAAGTTCATAACCTCACTCAGGATTGTTCAAGAGCCAATACTGCAATTGTGCGGTGGCACCTCGGGCCGCATATGTACCGATTGAACCGTGATTTATTTTCAAAGAATATTCTTAAGAATTTATTTTATTTACTGGCGATTCATCAAGAACATTAACACATCTAATCACATTAAGTAATCATGGAAGTAGTTGCCATGGAGTAACTGATGAAATCATAACCAAATTCGTTTTAACAAATGGGAATTTTATTCACTTTAATAGTGCCTAAAAGCATTTTTTAAAAGAAACAGATTTAAAATTACAAACAGAATGCACCCTCTAAATATCAAAGTTACAATTTATTCAGATGCAGAAAGAAACAAGTTTTGACTGTATGAGCTTTCGGGCAGAGAACCTTGTCGCTCCCTTTCGACACGGCCGTAGTTACGACCGCTCACAATAGCTTCTGAAAGGCTACACTGGTGCAAATCTGCAACACACCAGATAACTTTAAACTAAGAGTTTTAATAATTTACACAAGCACACAAACTATGCACCCCCCGTAGGAGGCATGTAAATGGTACAAAACACTAAGAATTAAAATATTAACCTTGCCACCGAAGGTGCAACTTGATTTTAATTCTAATTAAAGTATTACGGTGAAAGGGTGGCAACTTTATATACTAAAATGATCATTTAAATAAAAGCCCATGAAATGCAATCTTATATAAAATTCTGCATGGTTGGCCAAACAATAGTTAAGATGCTCTACAATACAGAGATACCGCCTCTCAAGAAAATAGGCAATAACATCAAAGTTTCCAAAGTTCAAAACGTATTTCAGGTATTAGGCCGCTACACTCCAAGCAATAAATTCGTCAACACACCCAATCCGAGAAACATGGCAGAGGCAGCTACTAACGTACGGTAGATTGATAGGGAGATTACCGAACAACCCGAACCGGGGGTTGGTCTAACCGGCCCCTACTCCATAAGGAAAAAACGGACCACCCAATTTATAAACCACTACCATCACGCGGGTGGGCAAACGGAGAAGAATGGTGGGACGACCCCAGAGCCAAACGGCTGGCGACCTCACCAAGAAAACAAGTAGAATTTAATAAGACTAAATCAAACAACGTATCACCAATCACTTAACTTCTAATAATTTGCGATTTCTCGAGAATACCTGGCGCAGCACCCCCAAATCGCTCTCTTAAACCGTCCGCTGAGAGCCGCTTCAACGGACGCAGGAAGGAGCGCTGACCTCCCGTCTCACGGCGTCGCAGCTCACACCGACCAGACTGATGTGCGTTGACTCCTGTTGCTCTCGTGTTGACCGCGAAGTCAGTACCCCTCGCTATACGCCGCGGCCCACAGGACTAACGTGGCGACCTCAAATACGCCGACGCTCAAGACGGACAAGTCATCTTGTGTCACAGTGCGCGACCGACCAACCGATCGATCCAACCGCCAATAACCATTGCCTGAGCAAACTCGAGGAGACTGGCGGCCTAGCGCGCGGACTCAAATGCAGAAATTAATCCCCGACCGGACGACCACTCGCTGAGTTCTCTTACTGCCTAACGAATGCGGACCAGAGATAGACTAGCAAGCTGGGGACGAGAGACTGACCCAGACTCACTCACTGGCGAGCTCATAGCGCCCCTTAAATGCACCTGAACAGGCAACCTTTCCCCTTTCCCACCAGAGGGACACACCAAAGCTGCGATTGCCACAGTGGCGGCACCGCCATTAACGGAGTTCGACTGCTTCACACTACGCGCTGCGGCGCGCTCTTCAAAACAGCAGTTTTTACCACGGCTCACCGATCTTATTATTAGTTGGTAACATACATAAACTGGTAAGTAATGAGCCCCAACGAACTGGATGTAGTAAGGGCGTCATCACTTGGTGGAGAATATTCTTCTTTCACATTGCTGCCAACCTCATCGACCCAAAGCTGTGACATGTAATTGTCTCACGAAATGCCGTTGTGTTAGCTGTGTGAGCAGATGAATACTAGACTAATAACAATAATTCTGTCTGTATTTAAATGCATTACGCAGTATGAGACACGATCGAAAATATTTACTAAATGTTTTGAACGCGCATGCAGGAAAGAACGTTACCTCTGTTTGAAATTTACAACATAGCAGCTGATCTGTATGAGATGTGAGCAGCCACGGATTGTCGGCGCTGGAAGAGAAACACTGAAACATTCGCCCTCTCACAGCCAATGGCAGCGTTACTTACCCCGATAAATCTTGGACAACCTTATTTATCTCAAGGCCGAATTCACCAACGTTAACTGAAATTAAGCTTATGAATTTTTAACTGTTACTTAGAAGGATACTATACTGTTATGTAGCTCTTAACGTTAGTTGACGTTTTTGGTTTTGGCTGTTATTTGCTGTATGGATGTTATTATAAAACACGGTAGACCCCCGCGGGCCTCACGAATATTTGATACGGACGTGGCCCTCAGGCCGTAATTTGGCAACCACTGATTTAAATAGACAGAAATTTTCACACAAGATTAAGAGCAACGCGTAACATAGTGATTGCGTGTTGGTACTCTCAATTGACCTAGGCACGGGGCTACATGTGGATTTACTCCAGCAGTGTTACACATATCCACTCATGGAAATGGAAAAAAGAACACATTGACACCGGTGTGTCAGACCCACCATACTTGCTCCGGACACTGCGAGAGGGCTGTACAAGCAATGATCACACGCACGGCACAGCGGACACACCAGGAACCGCGGTGTTGGCCGTCGAATGGCGCTAGCTGCGCAGCATTTGTGCACCGCCGCCGTCAGTGTCAGCCAGTTTGCCGTGGCATACGGAGCTCCATCGCAGTCTTTAACACTGGTAGCATGCCGCGACAGCGTGGACGTGAACCGTATGTGCAGTTGACGGACTTTGAGCGAGGGCGTATAGTGGGCATGCGGGAGGCCGGGTGGACGTACCGCCGAATTGCTCAACACGTGGGGCGTGAGGTCTCCACAGTACATCGATGTTGTCGCCAGTGGTCGGCGGAAGGTGCACGTGCCCGTCGACCTGGGACCGGACCGCAGCGACGCACGGATGCACGCCAAGACCGTAGGATCCTACGCAGTGCTGTAGGGGACCGCACCGCCACTTCCCAGCAAATTAGGGACACTGTTGCTCCTGGGGTATCGGCGAGGACCATTCGCAACCGTCTCCATGAAGCTGGGCTACGGTCCCGCACACCGTTAGGCCGTCTTCCGCTCACGCCCCAACATCGTGCAGCCCGCCTCCAGTGGTGTCGCGACAGGCGTGAATGGAGGGACGAATGGAGACGTGTCGTCTTCAGCGATGAGAGTCGCTTCTGCCTTAGTGCCAATGATGGTCGTATGCGTGTTTGGCGCCGTGCAGGTGAGCGTCACAATCAGGACTGCATACGACCGAGGCACACAGGGCCAACACCCGGCATCATGGTGTGGGGAGCGATCTCCTACACTGGCCGTACACCACTGGTGATCGTCGAGGGGACACTGAATAGTGCACGGCACATCCAAACCGTCATCGAACCCATCGTTCTACCATACCTAGACCGGCAAGGGAACTTGCTGTTACAACAGGACAATGCACGTCCGCATGTATCCCGCGCCACCCAACGTGCTCTAGAAGGTGTAAGTCAACTACCCTGGCCAGCAAGATCTCCGGATCTGTCCCCCATTGAGCATGTTTGAGTCTGGATGAAGCGTCGTCTCACGCGGTCTGCACGTCCAGCACGAACGCTGGTCCAACTGAGGCGCCAGGTGGAAATGGCATGGCAAGCTGTTCCACAGGACTACATCCAGCATCTCTACGATCGTCTCCATGGGAGAACAGCAGCCTGCATTGCTGCGAAAGGTGGATATACACTGTACTAGTGCCGACATTGTGCATGCTCTGTTGCCTGTGTCTATGTGCCTGTGGTTCTGTGAGTGTGATCATGTGATGTATCTGACCCCAGGAATGTGTCAATAAAGTTTCCCCTTCCTGGGACAATGAATTCACGGTGTTCTTATTCCAATTTCCAGGAGTGTAAGTTAAGGTGAACTAAACGCACCAAAAGGCAACGGATACGTCATATGCTTCTAGTGAACAAGTGATCAAGCCTTATAATTTGGGTTAACGTTACCACTAAACAGAGCACTGGGAAAATGTTCAAGTTTAGTTTAAACCAATGCTTACAAAACAGTACAATCCAAACTGGCCTTATAAAGAATGGATAAAAACCTTTTTCAAACTTTAACTGAAATGACTTTAAACAACTTTTAATGGATGGATTAAAATAGCAAAATTATCTCCTGAGGTGCCTTTTAAAAACGAATTCAAAAAAATTTCTCCAAACCTTAAGCAGTTTTCCAAGAGGGAAATAAATTTTCAAACAAATGTTCACAGTTTGAAAAATAGTATGGTTACACTGAGCTGTCTTTAAAAAGTAATAAAAATATGTTACACTTTAAACAGATTCACAATACTAATAATACACTGAGTCACTCTCAAAGAGCAGGCACTTTAACTTCCAGTTACCCAACAAAAGAGCAGAAATTACTATGTTCAACAGTTTATTTAGAAGATGGAAGTTCTGTAGAACGAGGCATGCTTGAAGGAGCTCAATAAAGCCAAAGCCAGTAACAACTACTTCGACGTGGTGTAGGAAAACACAGTTCACCGTGGGGAGGTGCGCTCGAACGATAACAGTTAAAGTGGATAACCGAATAACAACTCCAAAATCAATAACGTTTAAATAAAGCGGCTCACCACCAGCGATAGAAAGCAGCAAAAAAAGCACATACGCACTCTAAACTGCAGGCAGTTCCATGAGACGGCATACACTATACAGACGAAAGCCAGTTCCACCAGACGAAACGCAGCTTCAGCAAGGCGTTCCGACAGCCACTCCAAACTCACCGCTTCTGCTCTGACTCACTCCTTGTTCGCGATGTGTCGCCGAGACGTCTGCTCCTAATCACGCGCAGCCGTTCCGCCTACAGGCCGTGCAGCCGCCTGTGTCGCTCGCAAACACTGGCTGTCCACCACCTCCCATTCCAGACTCACCCCACAACTTCAGGGTCGCTCCCACTTAAGAAAGAACCAAACCAAGGCGACCACTCACCATTGATAACCCCAAGGTAAACGCTGTGACCAACGACACAGGCGGTGCATACCCGGAACGCAGGTGTCACCTCTGTTTTACAACATAAGAGTCGAGAGAGGACGTTTAACGCATGATGTATGATTATTTATTCAGCTGCACAACATAATCACTGGCCCCGAAACAAGTTGATAGAATTATTAGCTCCCTGCAGTGATCACTCTCGTGATTCCGCTGACGCATTGAGCAACACATATGAGGGACAGATAGCTCTTCATACTTTTAAGTCAATAGTATACGGAAAGCTTATACCAACAGGATTTTAAACATTATTACCTCTTCCATTCTCTTCCGACCCCCACCCCCTAACCGTTGCAGTTAATCCCAATGTATTTGTTATACAATTAACAAGTCTGTATTTTTTAAAATGAGTTTAAATTTCTGCAGGCATCCCTGAGATACGCTACGTCACCCAGAGGGGTGGTAGGGGCTTCTTACTGACAGTAATTTTTTCCAGATAGCAAGTGCTACATTTGCCAAGTTTAATAGAAATTGCTTCAGGTGTTACAAAGATATGCTAATACGCCAATTTCCTTGCATCCTCCCACCTTTACGGCTAAAACATCATCAGGAGCGCCACCAATGAGTCTACACCCCTATAAGTACGAATTCCGTTCCAATATCGGTCGTTCTGGATGCTTTTTATACGTCTCAGCGTCTCACTCCCATTATCACCCAAAGGGGTTGTTGGGATATATTAGTCTTACTGGATTTTTAAAAAATTGCATGTACAGGTCGAATCACTAGCAAAGGTATAAGCTTTGACGGATGTAAGTATTAGTAATTCTGAACAAAAATAATGTTGTATGAAATACATACTGTTATAAATTGTTTCCGAGCAAACAAATGGAAAAAGGTATATGTTTGAGGGGTGATAGTATTAAAGATTCTGAACAAGAAAGAAATCGTATGAAGTTTGCACTGTTCTTAATAGTTTCCAAGGAACCTAATGAAAACATTGGGGAACTGAACAAATGCAGACGATAGTAGCTGAAACATACTGATCTAAGGTTCTGTTTAATTGTGCAGATTTCCTCACAAAATATGTTACAAAATCACCGTCAACTGAAGTTCATCTTACAGCTCTTTCAGGCGGCTACTGTGTTGTTTATCTGATCTCATTCGTACGGTCCTCTACTTCAGGACACGCACGTACAATAAGAGGGAGAAGCTCCTCCTCTGTGCCTACTGTACGATTGTAGACTACTCTCTTAAGCCAATGTACACAACTAAATGAAACATTACTTCACAGCGTTTCATTTGCTATCGCCTGCATTTGTGCTGTATGCCACTGTTTCTACTACGCTCCGTGTAAACTGTTAAGAACAGGACAGATGTTCGTATGAAATTTGTTTAAAATCACAAATAGTATAACTCATCAAAGCCTGTACCTTTCCTCCTGGTTCACCCTGTACAATGATTCATGTATGTGCACAGCTTGTTTGAAACTGCTCCAGACGTTTCTGAATTATTTTTTTATGACACCCCCTTACAACCCCACTCCCACCACTATGTGTGGCAAATGATTCCTCTCCCCACCTATAGTATTTTATACAAGTACCAGGCGTGGTACGATGGACATGCTTACATACATAAATACATACATACATGAATACATACTATGAATTTAATAAAGACATGTACATAATCCTATTACAACTGTCACAATGTCACGATTCTTACATTGCATCACTAACCAATCCAAGGAATTTCCACAACGAAAATTTATTTACCTATTACAAGATACCGTGCATGAATCATAGCTTCAACCACGGAATGGATGACACCAGCCCGAAGTCTAACATCCATATACTGTTCCAGTGACGTTTTTCAATATCTTCTGTATCTACCTATTAGTTTGCATAATCTCCACTAGACATTAGCTATTTTCAGTATTTCATTCACAGGGAAGTGCTCGCAATGGCGTCGAAAGACTGTTTTGTTTCACGTATTATGGAAGTAGGTACTTATACCAGTGAGGTTCGTGGATTGGTTTCGTGCTGGATACCTTTCCTTGTGGTAGAAATGTGTGTAATCTATAGATGTTTTGTTTCGAAAACTAACTTGCAAATCCTTATGGAAAGGTTTCGTGATTCTGAGTTTAGGTGTAACACACTTCTCCTCTTTTAATGTTGTCTTCAGTTCCAGAATCAAAACAAATTACTGTGTCTCCTCATTAAGACAATATCGAATAATGAAGGTCGTCACAAACAAATTTTTCGAGCCTACACAACTTGACAGCTAATTATCATTTCACTGGCTAAGTGATAAAAAAATGTAGCTATCACCATCTTACAATCTATTTATTTCTCTGACATTATTAAAAATTGTGAGTCCATATATACACATTCACAAAAAAAATCACAACACCTAGGAGTTGTGTGATGCAAACGAAAGCTGATAGACGTATTCCTACATCTCGAATAAATTATATGTTCAGATTTTGAGCCAGTCGCATAAGAGTAGCGTAGTAGAGCCATTATGATGATGCAAATCAGGTTTGCTTTAAGTACATACTGCAACGGTCGTGAGCTTAAGTTACCTTCGAGACTGGACGTGGTGAATTGATGTTAGTCAAGAATGCGTTTCAGGCGACGGAGACGCCACTATCTTTACCTCTCTCAGTTTGAACGGGGTCGCGTAATCGAGCCACAAGAAGTTGGTTCTTCCTTCTGCGATACTGCAGAAAGAATTGGCAGGAATGTAGCCACTCTATATGACTGGTGGTAGCGGTGGCTCCGAGAATGTACTATGGCAAGAAGACTGGGCTCTAGATGAACATATGGCATTACCGAGCGGAAAGATCATAGTGTTCGACCGCATGGCTGTGCCGTGTCGTACGGTATCTGCAACAGCAATCTGCACAGCAGTTGATACCTCAGGAAGACAATGAACTACTACAACTCGGCCACTTCAAGGACAAATCCGAGCCAGTCGCCCTGCAGTGTTCTCTTGACGTCATACCTCCACCATTTGCGGCTTCAGTTTAAGTGAGAGCTCACCGAAAGACGAGGTGGAGGTGTGTTGTGTTTTATGATGAAAGGTGGTCCCGCCCCGGGGCCAGCAATGGTCGTGTGTTGGTTAGAAGGACGCCAGTTGAGGACCTGTATGCCATCTGTCACCATGCTAGACACACTGGGCCTACACCTGGAGATATTGTCTGGGATGTGATTTCGTATGACAACATGAGCACCCTCGTGATTATGCATACCGACTGCAAAATGGTACCTCAGTCGAATGATCCGACTTGTTGTGCTGCCGTTCATGAGCAACCTTGCAGTGGATTTTTCCAACAGGATAACGGTCACCCACATACTGCTGTTGTAACCCAAAGTGTTCTACAGAGAGTCGACTTCTTGCCTTGGCCTACTCGGTCACCAGATCTGCGTCCAGTAGACTATTTATGGGACATCTTCAGACGACAAAGAACACGTCATATAGATTTAGCATTTTGGTTGCAAGGGGGGGAAGGAAGACAAGGTTATATTAATTTTATGGAATGGAGAAGAGCAGAGAAAGTGAAACACAGTTTTTACACAATAAAACACAACTATAGTAAACCTACGTTTATTAGTCACCATACATACCAATATTGTCACCTTATTATAGGTGTCTGCTTGCCTCAATGTAGCTACCTAACTGAGAGAGTAGTTTGTATGAATCTTGTACAACCTATTTCTTATGTAGGCAACATTCACAAACACTTGAGTACTTTATGTACTCACACATTTAGTAGTTTCTGACATCTGCTATTAATACAAGGGAAAAAATTACGATTGGAGGGCACTGTGGTATTGAAAGATTTCAAAATCCAGACCTGTCGTGAACATTTAGGTGCAAAGAAAAGTAGTGGAGAAAGTACAAAAACAGTTTCGTGGTTTCATGACAGATGGTTCTGAGTACACTCGCTACTTTTCAGTATCCATCACAGATTCTCGCTGTCCTCAAACTGATACTGATAGAACACGTACAGTAGGCATAAAACTCCATCCCACAAACTCACATCCAGCTCCTACTCAAGGCAATGGATGCCCTTTTGCATCCAACATCCTGGAGACAACATCGGTTATTAATGTGCCGGTATTTCACATTTGCAGGTGGCTTATTTAGTGCTTCCATTAACCTGTGAACCCGCAATGTTAATCACTTAAATTTGTTACCTAGACAAATGTATTCCAGAAATTTTATTACTCTACAATAATTACTTTTTAGTGTCGCGAATTTTTTTACAGCAGTATATGTACAGGGTGTCCCAAAGAAACAGCAACAGTAGTTTGCATTTTAGGCACGATTTCGGGAAGGCATACTGATAAGTTTTCTAGAAGCAACCTTTGTCTGGAAACGCACGATTTGGATGCTGGAGAGCGTTGAGTCTGATATGGATGTACGTTCCACATTACCTGATTAAATCCAACATGAGTGACACATCACTTTACATACGTTACAAATGGGCATCGAACTGTGAATCTCCTACGTCAATCCAGTGGTTGTCTTTGAAATATTTCAATTGCTCGTCAGACTCGAGCAATAAGGTCCTCCACTGATGTTACAGGTCTATCATACACCGTATAGAGTGTCAGATCTGGCGAATGTTCTGGCCATGAAATTGGTTCACCTCTACCAGTCGATTGGCTGGGATATGTTACGTTCAGGTGATTCTGCACATCGATATCAAAGTGTTCTGGAGCTACGTCGTGTTGCAGCCACATGTCCAGCCGAGCATTTAGTGGCACTACATCTAATACCGCAGGCAAACCATCTCTAATAAATGTGAGATAGACTGGTCCTGTTAGTCTGTTAGGCAGTAATGATACGATCGTCAAGTGTCTCGACCCAGATGTTAATACCGACTGTACGCTGTTGACTTCGAATCACATGCATACGATGATTTTAGTTCGCCCTAACGTTTATGTTCTACAAGTTTAAAATGCCATCTCTAGTAAACGTGCACCCATCTGTGAGGAACACTAGGCTTGGGAATTGTCACTGTAGTACGCACTGTAGTAAATAACACTTCAAAAACTGTACCTGTCACGAGTAGTCCTCCCATTATGCTTGGACCTTCTGCAGATGGTACAGGTGGAAGCAATGTTGAAGGAAAGTACACCATACGGTACTCTTAACCCTGTGCAGCGCCTGTACCACCTGAGCTGCTGAGCGCTGGCAGCTGTGTCCTCGGCGAACGTGTTCAGCACGTCCTCTTTCAGCTGTAGTGTTCAAGCTGAGTGTAAACGACCCGCATAACGTTTATACACCTACCAGAGGATAACCAGTGGACCGGGGACAGTATTCACAAGTATCAACTACAAAGTGTTACTACTTTTCTGTAGTATGGAATCTCCGCAGACAGAAAATACGTACCTCTAACTTTCCAGCCTCTGTGAGGGTTCTATATGACCGAATGTATCAGGTCACCCGTATTTAATGTGTAACTGACCACTGGATGCCACGAGGTGAGGAGCAGGCAGAATAAAAGAAGGTGAGGGTGATTGTGTAGTCAGTAGAGCAGCAGTAACAGCAGAATTGGTCGGTCAAAAGAGTTCGGCGATCTCTAAGGTGGGTTAGTCACTGGGTATTCCCTGATTAACAGATTCATCAGAGACTTATAAATCTTTGTGATGCTGCGAAAGTCGAATGTTGGCGATGTGACTGCAAAGTGGAAACGTCAATAAACAACCACTGCTAAACAAAAACCAGACCGACATCGTATACTGAGGGACAGGGACCGCCGATATTTGGGGAGGACGACTGTGAAAAGCAGCATGAAATTAGAGGAAGAAACGACTCTCGAGTTCCAAAATGCTAGCAGCGCAACACAAATTCCGTGCGCAGGGAGTTAAAAGGAGTGGGGTACAATGATTGGACTACTCCTCACAAGCCGCACAGCTCCATAGTCAGTGCTAGGCGACGCTTAAAATCTATGCCACTGGACAGCGGATCGTCGGAATTTAATATTTCCGAGTGATGAATTATGCTGTACACTGGGCGAATCCCATGGAAAGATTTTGGTTTGGCAAATGCGTGGTAAACATAACTTTGCGTCGTTTCTAGTGCCAAAGTAAAACAAGGAGGGTGTGGCATTAGAGTATAGGGGTGTACTTCGTGGTGAGGGTGTAGTCTCCTTATATGTGTAAGAAAACGCTAAATACTGAAGGATACACATACATGTTACAGCGTTGTGTACTACCTGCAGTAGACCAACAGTTCGTAAACTATGATTACTTCTATCAGCGTGAAAATGCAGCCTGTCATAAGGCAACATCTGTGAAGCAATGGTCTATGGACATCAACATCATTCACTGGTGGCTTGTCGAAATACCGAAAAACAAAGGAAACAATTCGTTGGGTACAACTAACTTACACTCCTGGAAATTGAAATAAGAACAGCGTGAATTCATTGTCCCAGGAAGGGGAAACTTTATTGACACATTCCTGGGGTCAGATACATCACAGGATCACACTGACAGAACCACAGGCACATAGACACAGGCAACAGAGCATGCACAATGTCGGCACTAGTACAGTGTATATCCACCTTTCGCAGCAATGCAGGCTGCTATTCTCCCATGGAGACGATCGTAGAGATGCTGGATGTAGTCCTGTGGAACGGCTTGCCGTGCCATTTCCACCTGGCGCCTCAGTTGGACCAGCGTTCGTGCTGGACGTGCAGACCGCGTGAGACGACGCTTCATCCAGTCTCAAACATGCTCAATGGGGGACAGATCCGGAGATCTTGCTGGCCAGGGTAGTTGACTTACACCTTCTAGAGCACGTTGGGTGGCACGGGATACATGCGGACGCGCATTGTCCTGCTGGAACAGCGAGTTCCCTTGCCGGTCTAGGAATGGTAGAACGATGGGTTCGATGACGATTTGGATGTACCGTGCACTATTCAGTGTCCCCTCGACGATCACCAGTGGTGTACGGCCAGTGTAGGAGATCGCTCCCCACACCATGATGCCGGGTGTTGGCCCTGTGTGCCTCGGTCGTATGCAGTCCTGATTGTGGCGCTCACCTGCACGGCGCCAATCACGCATACGACCTTCATTGGCACCAAGGCAGAAGCGACTCTCATCGCTGAAGACGACACTTCTCCATTCGTCCCTCCATTCACGCCTGTCGCGACACCACTGGAGGCGGGCTGCACGATGTTGGGGCGTGAGCAGAAGACGGCCTAACGGTGTGCGGGACCGTAGCCCAGCTTCATGGAGACGGTTGCGAATGGTCCTCACCGATACCCCAGGAGCAACAGTGTCCCCAATATGCTGGGAAGTGGCGGTGCGGTCCCCTACGGCACTGCGTAGGATCCTACGGTCTTGGCGTGCATCCGTGCGTCGCTGCGGTCCGGTCCCAGGTCGACGGGCACGTGCACCTTCCGCCGACCACTGGCGACAACATCGATGTACTGTGGAGACCTCACGCCCCACGCGTTGAGCAATTCGGCGGTACGTCCACCCGGCCTCCCGCATGCCCACTATACGCCCTCGCTCAAAGTCCGTCAACTGCACATACGGTTCACGTCCACGCTGTCGCGGCATGCTACCAGTGTTAAAGACTGCGATGGAGCTCCGTATGCTACGGCAAACTGGCTGACACTGACGGCGGCGGTGCACAAATGCTGCACAGCTAGCGCCATTCGACGGCCAACACCGCGGTTCCTGGTGTGTCCGCTGTGCCGTGCGTGTGATCATTGCTTGTGCAGCCCTCTCGCAGTGTCCGGAGCGAGTATGGTGGGTCTGACACACCGGTGTCAATGTGTTCTTTTTTCCATTTCCAGGAGTGTATATTTATTATTAGAACATGGCTTACGACGTATATCATTATCTCAAAACATAGATCTTTAAGTAGTCTTCTTACTGTAATTTCTTCTTACTTTTCCCGGAACACTCAACATGCTTTTGAAATACCCTGCCATTCTGACATAACTGAGTAATCTGTGTTAAAATTGAACGTATCAGTAACTGGATCACAATCTTCTATGGCATGATCTTCAGACTGTTTATTCTCACCCTGATCGAACATGTGATTCGGACTATTAGCCACCAAATTATCCACCCCCTTAATGTTGTGCATCTCAAATTTGAACTTAAAGAGTCCGGTTGAACACCTGTCAATAAGCCCAATTTTGCCATGACCAAGCTACTACTCAGCTGAGAGCTTGATCGTCTCTCACTAAGATGAATTTCTGATGTTCTACAGAGTAGCGAAACGTTTCCATTCCGCACAAAGTTGTTATTGCTTCCAATTCATTACTGGATTATTTGTTTTCTAAGTCATTCAATCTCGTTGAGACACAAGCACCCCTGTTCTCACCCCCTTCCTGTTTCTGAAGTAAAACTTTTCCTGCAGCAGTGCCGATGCGTCAGTTTCAAGGATAAATTCGACGTACAAATACAGTAGTGCTAACACAGGTACTGGTTTTAAAGCCTGATCCAGTGCCAATAATGAGGCCTGTTGTGACGGACCTCAAATAAATTTATAACATTTCCTACGTATTTCATTAAAATGTACTGTCTTCTTGGAAAACCCACTAATTTTTTATACATCCAACGGAGAAAGGTGAATGCGTATGAGCAGCATGCCTTCCCAAAACCACCGTTGTGGAATAGTGCCCCAAGTTCCGAACTGGTGGCGATTCGACACAATACGCCGTTCTACCTGGAAGGCCAGCCTTATCGATTACGGGCAAGTGGGGGACATCTGAGCACCTGCCCTGTAGTCCTGATTCCACACGATTATCATGACTTTGCTTCCTTAAAAAAGACCTTGAAGGGTCTACGGTTCCTGTCGGACGTTGATGTTCAGCAGTCAGTTACGGACTTCACGCAACACAGCAAGGTGTTTCAGCAAACGGACAGCTTCACCCTCTTCTGTCTCAATGGACACTGCTCTTTTACGTTATTCGCAAACCAATTCTGTACTAAGGGCCTTCAGACGGAAACATTTTGACTGTCCTTTACATGCTGTAATCCGGGAAGGGGGCCTGATAGCATCCCAAATTATATAATTACAACACACAATCAAATCAAAATTAATAGTTGTTGCTAGGATAAACAGCCTTCTGCTGTTTATTTGTTGTGTGTGAATGGGATCATTAATAATCATTCCTCTAAATTTCAAAATTATCTCATTTGTGGGTCATTTATGGGTAATCAGAGCCGTTTCTTCAAAATCAAATACTTACGTTATATCAAATAGCGATCTTAAAGTCTTATATTCCTGTTACCTTTTCGCCAAACGACAATAGATAAACTAAACAGATTAAGAGCTCGCTGTGGATAACGTTTTTATTTCATGTAGAAGTGTAAAACAGGCAGTGGGTTACGCACATTATAGGCTGTCTTAAAAGCTGTATAAAGAGGAATAGCAGAGGTGGATGACACAATTGTAGCAGAGTACTGGTTGTCTCCAACCTGGTGAACGCCAACGCTAGCATAGAAGAGTAACGGCCGCCTGGTGAGAAATTTGCCTCAGTGGCTCTGAACGTCTCATGAAAACTGAATTTAGCGCGCGGTGGGGACTTTGCCGGGGTAAGGAGCCACTCAGTGTGGCCACTTTGCAGAGAGATTGGAGGCTGCCGAGAACACGTGCGCGGTCCCACGCCTCTTACGCGGCAGCGCTGCCTGGTGCTCGAACACACAGCGCAACCGCTACCAGACTATCTCGCAGCAGCGTCTGCTCATATCACGGGGAGTACAGAGGAATTACTTACTGTGTAAGACGGAATAGTCCGTACATGAGGGAAAATGATTATTGGAACAATTTCATAGCAATTAATCTGAAACCAACTCCATGTAAGATTGCTGCAGCTTATCTGTATTTGTATACTAAATCAACCAAAAACATACAAAAAAACCAATACAATGATGTTTAACTTCAGATACACTCCAGAAATGGAAAAAAGAACACATTTACACCGGTGTGTCAGACCCACCACACTTGCTCCGGGCACTGCGAGAGGGCTGTACAAGCAATGATCACACGCACGGCACAGCGGACACACCAGGAACCGCGGTGTTGGCCGTCGAATGGCGCTAGCTGCGCAGCATTTGTGCACCTGCCACCGTCAGTGTCAGCCAGTTTGCCGTGGCATACGGAGCTCCATCGCAGTCTTTAACACTGGTAGCATGCCGCGACAGCGTGGACGTGAACCGTATGTGCAGTTGACGGACTTTGAGCGAGGGCGTATAGTGGGCATGCGGGAGGCCGGGTGGACGTACCGCCGAATTGCTCAACACGTGGGGCGTGAGGTCTCCACAGTACATCGATGTTGTCGCCAGTGGTCGGCGGAAGGTGCACGTGCCCGTCGACCTGGGACCGGACCGCAGCGACGCACGGATGCACGCCAAGACCGTAGGATCCTACGCAGTGCCGTAGGGGACCGCACCGCCACTTCCCAGCATATTGGGGACACTGTTGCTCCTGGGGTATCGGCGAGGACCATTCGCAACCGTCTCCATGATGCTGGGCTACGGTCCCGCACACCGTTAGGCCGTCTTCCGCTCACGCCCCAACATCGTGCAGCCCGCCTCCAGTGGTGTCGCGACAGGCGTGAATGGAGGGACGAATGGAGACGTGTCGTCTTCAGCGATGAGAGTCGCTTCTGCCTTGGTGCCAATGAAGGTCGTATGCGTGTTTGGCGCCGTGCAGGTGAGCGCCACAATAAGGACTGCATACGACCGAGGCACACAGGGCCAACACCCGGCATCATGGTGTGGGGAGCGATCTCCTACACTGGCCGTACACCACTGGTGATCGTCGAGGGGACACTGAATAGTGCACGGTACATCCAAATCGTCATCGAACCCATCGTTCTACCATTCCTAGACCGGCAAGGGAACTTGCTGTTCCAACAGGACAATGCACGTCCGCATGTATCCCGTGCCACCCAACGTGCTCTAGAAGGTGTAAGTCAACTACCCTGTCCAGCAAGATCTCCGGATCTGTCTCCCATTGAGCATGTTTGGGACTGGATGAAGCGTCGTCTCACGCGGTCTCACGTCCAGCACGAACGCTGGTCCAACTGAGGCGCCAGGTGGAAATGGCATGGCAAGCCGTTCCACAGGACTACATCCAGCATCTCTACGATCGTCTCCATGGGAGAATAGCAGCCTGCATTGCTGCGAAAGGTGGATATACACTGTACTAGTGCCGACATTGTGCATGCTCTGTTGCCTGTGTCTATGTGCCTGTGGTTCTGTCAGTGTGATCATGTGATGTATCTGACCCCAGGAATGTGTCAATAAAGTTTCCCCTTCCTGGGACAATGAATTCACGGTGTTCTTATTTCAATTTCCAGGGGTGTATCACAATATGCTACTGCGTACGATTACCTGTGCCATGGGATAATTCTCCACAGAGGTTGGCCGACTGTGCGTTTGAGAAGGGAACTTAATATTAAATATATAATATTCCAAATTATTGCAGCTTCAATTGTTTACGAGTTTCTGTTACGGAATTGGAACATTAAACTGGATTTAAGCAGTAATATGAAGTGTGTAATTATGTCTATTTTAACATTTAAATTGTTCTTAGAATGTCCATTTCTTGAATAAGCCATCATCACACACACAGACTTGGAGTATGATCTCCTGTACATGTATCATGATTCCATACACAGCACCTACACACCTCAAGTAGAATTCATTGCATTTGTCTACTTCTACGCAGTTGCCGGTAAAGATTTTAAAGTGCAAGTAAGTGGTGGTCGTAATGATGGCCATCGTCAACATCACAAATTCTGGAAAAATCCAATCCCTTCGACGACCTTACTGATTCCACCAAACTGCTCGATTTTTTCTTATTTTCTGACCAGTCGGTAAATGACACAGGTACAGATATCCCATTCTTGTCATTCAACACACTCGGCTGATTATTTCACTCCCAACTTTATTTCTATTTCAGCTTCTGTCAGCTTCTTTTTCACAGGAATGCACATATGTTCTTTTTCAGCGTATTTTTACTCCTGTAAGCCATTATACGTTTATACTAACGTGATCGGAATCAGAGTATTAAGGTGGTAAACTTAGAAATTAAATCCTTACAAGCACATAAGGAATTACGGGTTTTAGTAACATTCTGAGACATAAATAAATCACCAATGACAAGACACAGGCCTCTTTCATTTGCCTCACACTCACGCATCCCTCAAGTGGGTCAGAAGAGGCAGTAGTAATCGGAAGTCGTCAATGCACGTTTCAGAGACTGAATATGTATGATCGCTAACTGACCTCTATTAGGCAACTCTTCCATACCATAAAAGTATAGTTATAATATGTGGGGATCCCATTTGTCAATCAACACTACACTCTACGTTTTAACACCCTGGCACTTTATAGACCTCCAGTTTGCTCGTGTGGTTTTTATCAAAGAGAGTTGTACTGCTGGCCGTGAAAATTCCAACACCATCAAGACGGCATGCACTAAACTTCAAACTAGTGTTCCACATGTCTGAATGTGCAAATGTCATCTCAGTAGAGAAAAACAAAGTAGGCAAGCATGACATTGGGTTACTAGACGATTCTCATTTCAAGCAAATAATGAGGCATACCGAAACGATTATGTAATGCAGTATGAAATAACATCAATTAAGCGACACTCACTGCGTTGTGATCACGTACTGGATGCGTGTTCGAACTCGTGAAACAACTGGAAAACACGTTTCTTGTCTTCCTGTAGAGAAAAATGGCTCTGAGCACTATGAGACTTAACTTCTGAGGTCATCAGTCCCCTAGAACTTACAACTACATAAACCTAACTAACCTAAGGACAGCACACACATCCATGCCCGAGGCAGGATTCGAACCTGCGACCGTAGCGGTCGCGCGGTTCCAGACTGTAGCGCCTAGAACCGCTCGGCCACCCCGGCCGGCTCCTGTAGAGACCACGCCCTGATGTATCAGTAGGTGAGGGGGACAGTAAATACAGTCAGACATCTGCAAAAAGATAATACATTTATAAGTTTACTTAGAACATGTTACAACTGACCTCTATTGTTATTTGAATTTGTATCACAACAAGAAAATAATGAAATCTTTCTTTTATAGATTGCAGCAATCATCGCTCTTGACAGAAATGTTTATCTGAATAAAAAAATATCTCTGAGCTTAGCTCCGAATTATTGGCAGGGACTGTGTGTAATATTTTCCCTTTCACTCATATCTGGAACCAGTTACTTTCTTTCTTAACAGAAAATACACTAATTTCTGCTCAAGAAAAAGTTATTGACCACCTTCGTCTTTTGTATTTGCATTTCAAACACTTATCTAATGGAAAATTATCTTCAGGACGTAACCCAATACAGTACGGACTAGGAAATCAGTCTATGCGCAGGTTCTGTTGACAGATAGATACGAGTAATGGCTATTGAGAATGAAAATTAGTTAATGGCGTCACTCAAACCACAATACCATCCACTAGATTAATTGGAATGCCCACATTAAACCTTAGGTTTTCGGGAGTAGTAAAGAATAGAAAATGGCCTAAAAGAGGCTGAAAGAATCTTTTTAACCGTTATTATTTAAATTAGAAACAGACACTTACATCCATTAGATCATAGCATCAATCGCAATGGTAATCGTAGACACGAACAGAAGAGATTGGAGCAGAATGAACAAGACATTGTTGTAAACAGCTATATATAAACAGAATATGAAACAAGTTAAGAGCGCTAGTTCCTTACTATAAGCTTACTCTTGGACAAACAATACATTTCACATAAATCATAACACAGTAGAATGAAATTATTTCCTTTACTTATGTAGATTTACTTTCACAAAGGAGAATCTCTCTTAAATCAATAAGCGGTTCATAAAGTAGCGCCAGACAGCCCTCTAGAATGCTCAAAGTAAAAGTGTCTTTTTACATCCAATTATTCTTTATTGTTGTTCTTGCCCTTGGCACAAACCACTTTTTATCTCACTGTTTACTAGTATAATCGCAGTTCATTAAGTTTTCATTTACAGGACAATCGTATGTTGTTGTTGTTGTGGTCTTTAGTCCAGAGACTGGTTTGATGCAGCTGTCCATGCTACTCTATCCTGTGCAAGGTTTTTCATCTCCCTGCTTTGTCTCTTCATCTCTTGGTCTCCCTCTACGATTTTTACCCTCCACGCTGCTCTCCAATAGGTACTAAATTGGTGATCCCTTGATGCCTCGGAATATGCCCTACCAACCGATACCGTCTTCTATTCAAGTTGTGCCACAAATTTCTCTTCTGTTCAATTCTATTCAGTACCTCCTGATTAGTTATGTGATCTACCCATCTAATCTTCAGCATTCTTCTGTAGCACCACATTTCGAAAGCTTCTATTCTTACCTAAACTATTTATCGTCCACTTCCACTGCCTTACATGGCTACACTCCATACAAATACTTCCAGAAACGACTTCCTGACACTTAAATCTATACTATATGTTAACAAATTTCTCTTCTTCAGAAACGCTTTCCTTGCCATTGCCAGTATAAATTTTATCTCCTCTCTACTTCAACCATCATCAGTTATTTTTATCCCCAGATAACAAAAATCATTTACTACTTTAAGCGTCTCATTTCCTAATCTAATTCCCGCAGCATCACCCGATTTAATTCGACTACATTCCATTATCCTCGTTTTGCTTTTGTTGATGTTCGCCTTATATCCTACTTTCAAGACACTGTCCATTCCGTTCAGCTGCTCGCCCAGGTCCTTAGCTGTCTCTGACATAATTACAATGTCATCGGCGAACCTCAAAGTTTTATTTCTTCTCGATGGATTTTAATACCTACTCCGAATTTGTCTTTTGTTTCCCTCTACTGCTTGCTCAATATACAGATTGAATAACATCGGGGATAGGCTACAACCCTGTCTCACTCCCTTCCCAACCACTAATTCCCTTTCATGCCCCTTGACTCTTATAACTTCCATCTGCCTTTCCTTAATCTACTTTCTAAGGTAAGTCGTAGGGTCAGTATTGCCTCACGTGTTCCAACATTTCTACAGAATCCAAACCGATCTTCCCCGAGGTCGGCTTATACCAGTTTTTCCATTCGTCTGTAAATAATTCGAGTTAGTATTTTGCAGCCGTGGCTTATTAAACTGATAGTTCGGTAATTTTCACCTCTGTCAACACGTGCTTTCTTTGGGATTGGAATTATTATATTCTTCCTGAAGTCAGAGGGTATTTCGCCTGTCTCATACGTCTTGCTCACTAGAAGGTAGAGTTATGTTAGGACTGGCTCTCCCAAGGCTGTCAGTAGTTGTAATGGAATGTTGTCTACTCCCATGGCCTCGTTTCGACTTAGGTCCTTCAGTGCTCTGTCAAACTCTTCACGCAGTATCATATCTCCTGTTCCATCTTCATCTACTTTCTCTTCCATTTCTATGATATTGTCCTCAAGAACATCACCCTTTTATAGACCCTCTATACAATCGTTCCACCTTTCTGCTTTCTCTTCTTTGCTTAGAACTGGGTTTCCATCTGAGCTATTGATATCCATGCAAGTGGTTCTCTTTTTTCCAAAAGGTCTCTTTAATTTTCCTGTAGGCAGTATCTATCTTAGCCCTAGTGATATGCGCCTCTACATCCTTACATTTGTCCTCTAGCAATCCTTGCTTAGCCATTTTGAACTTCCTGTCGATCTCATTTTTGAGACGTTTGTATTCCTTGTTCCCTGCTTCATTTACTGCATTTATATATTATTCTTTCATAAGTTGAGTTCAATATCTCTTCTGTTACCCGAGGTTTTCCATTAGCCCTCGTCTTTTTACTTACTTGATCCTCTGCTACCTTCACTATTTCGTCTCTCAGAACTAGCCATTCTTCTACTGTATTTCTTTCCCCCATTTTTGTCAGTCGTTCCCTAATGCTCTCCCTGAAGCTCTCTACAACCTCTGGTTCTTTCAGTTTATCCAGGTCCCATCTTCTCAAATTCCCACCTGTGTGCAGTTTCTTCAGTTTTAATCTACAGTTCATAACCAATAGAATGTAATCAGAGTCCACATCCGCCCCTGGAAATGTCTTACAATTTAAAACCTGGTTCCTGAATCTCTGTCTTACCGATATATAATCTATCTGAGACCTTCCAGTATCTCCAGGCTTCTTCCATGTATACAACCTTCTTTTATGGTTCTTGAACCCGGTGTTAGCTATGATTAAGTTATGCTCTGTGCAAAATTCTACCAGGCGGCTTCCTCTTTCATTCCTTACTCCCATTCCATATTCACTTACTACGTTTCCTTTTCTTTCTTTTCCTACTATCGAGTTCCAGTCACCCATGACTGTTAAATTTTCGTCTCCCTTCGCTATCTGAATAATTTCTTTTATCTCATCACACATTTCATCAATCCCTTCGTCATATGCTGAGGTAGTTGGCATATAAACTTGTACTACTGTGGTAGGCGTGGGCTTCTTATCTATCATGGCCACAATACTGCGTTCACTGTGCGGTTTGTAGTAGCTTACCCGCATTCCTATTTTACTATTTGCCCTCGGGAAAAATGACGGCTGTAGTTTCCCCTTGCTTTCAGCAGTTCGCAGTACCAGCACAGCAAGGCCGTTTTGGTTAGTGCTACAAGGCCATTTCAGTCAATCATCCAGACTGTTGCCCCTGCAAGTATTGAAAAGGCAGCTGCCCCTCTTCAGGAACCACACGTTGGCCTGGCCTCTCCACAGATACCCCTCCGTTGTGATTGCACCTACGGTACGGCTATCTGTATCGATGAGGCACCGAAGCCTCCCTACCAACGGCAAGGTCCATCGTTCGTGGGGGGTTGGGTGGGTTGGACAATCGTATGAATATTTCGAACTATCGTTTCTGGAGTTCGCTCAACATTGAGGGTTAATCACTCAACACTGGTTATGTTTGCCTGTTCGTAACATAATTTCAACGAAAATCTTTGACACTGATTGTCATTTTCATTATTATTATTCGCATACTCTGATCAGCCAGAACATTATGACCACCTACCTAAAAGCCGATATATCTACCCTTACAAAGGATAACAACGGCAACGCATCATCACGTGGAAGCAATGAAGCCACTGTATGTCGCTGGAGGGAGGTGGCACCATATCCCGTAAATTCCGGGGAAGGTAGCAGATGAGCTCTGAGGCCATCTTCCGTCACATCTCAGATGTGTTTGATCGGTTTCAGATCTGCTGAGTTGGGGAGGGGGGTAGCACATCAATAGGATCTCACCACAACTCGTTCACACTCTTGGCCTTGTGACTTCGCACATTGTCTTGCTGAAAAATGTCGCTGCTGACAGGAAACATGATCGTCATGAAGGAGTGTACGTGGTCCGCAAACAGTCTACGATACTCCTTGACCGTCATAGTGCCTTGCACTAGCTCCGCTGGGCCCATGTATGCCCACGTGAATGTTCCACAGAGTACCATGGACACTCCACCAGCTTGTCCTGCAGTACAGGTGTCAAGGAGCTGTTCCCGCGGAAGACGACGGATTCGCGCGCAAAAAATTGTTCAAATGGCTCTGAGCGCTATGGGACCTAACATCTGTGGTCATCAGTCCCCTAGAACTTAGAACTACTTAAACCTAACTAACCTAAGGACATCACACACATCCATGCCCGAGGCAGGATTCGAACCTGCGACCGTAGCGGTCACGGGGTTCCAGACTGAAGCGCCTAGAACCGCACGGCCAAACAAGGCGGAATTTGCGCCCCCCCCCCCCCCCCACCGGCAATATGAAGAAGGTGTCGGGACGCAGCAGAGCACGCAACGTCGTGCCACTGATGCCAATGTTCAGCGCCGACAGTCACGTAACCATTTCAGTCGTAGCTGCCGACGTCGTGGTGATAACATTGGCATACGTATGGGTAGTCGGCTGCGGAGGCCCATCGTTAGGAGTGCTCCGTGTACTGTGTTCAGATACACCTCAACCTAGCATTAAAGTCTGATGTTAGTTCACCACCGTCCGCAGCTCGTGGTCGTGCGGTAGCGTTCTCGCTTCCCACGCCCGGCTTCCCGGGTTCGATTCCCTGCGGGGTCAGGGATTTTCTCTGCCTCGTGATAACTGGGTGTTGTGTGATGTCCTTAGGTTAGTTAGGCTTAAGTAGTTCTAAGTTCTAGGGGACTGATGACCATAGATGTTAAGTCCCATAGTCCTCAGAGCCATTTGAACAAAGTTCACCACAGTTCGACCCCTGTCCTGTTATACTGTCTGTTTAGCGCACGACGTCCTACATCTGTAATGAAGGTTGGCCTCCCAACCCCACGACGTCTGGGTACACTCACCACAGCACTCCACGAACACCCCACAAGTCGTGTAGTTCCCATAATACTCGTGCCGAGTCCCCGGTCCATCACAATATGCCTTCAGTCAGACTCAGATAGATCTAACACAGTTTACATATGGACAGCAAGCTCACTCATGCTACATGTACAGTGCGTGTGTCTGACTAGCAGTCATTCGTCGACAGGTGACGCTGCTATCGCCTGGACGAGTTTATATCGATAGTAAGTTGGTGCTCATGATATTGTGGCTCATCAGTGTATGTAGTCCGCGCTAAAACTATATTATTTACATTACATTTGTCTCCTTGACCTTCTATGCCATTTATAACTAACAAATATTTCTTTTCACTTCGTTCTACACACCATTGTGTGGGTATTCAATTACGAACTCTGCTAGGAAGGTAAAGTCAAAAAAGTATTATCTGTGCTCATGAATCTGTTTGCATTCAGCTCCCCCATTCAGGAAGGTCGATGGAAAAACATGAGCTGGAAGGGCACGGCAGAGCTGTGGGACTTTACCCTTCACATTTACTGACAATATTTGGTAGACAATTCTGTATTAGTATACATTCTTTTACGTGAAATTTTACATACATCTTGTTTCAAGAATTTTTTCAATAACATCCTAGTTAGAATGCGTTTGCGAAATATTTGTTGTCTGACGTACCAGATTTCCAGAAAAATTTAGCTATCAAATTGCAACTAATGTTCTATCGTCAAATAACTTTAGATTTTTCTGTATCATGAGCTGTATGTGGAATATTTTGTTTTGTTCAGAGCCCTACAAAGAGTATCGTTTATGCATTTTGTGTCTGCCGGCGTCCACCGAGTAACGAAACTGGATCTGCCAGGCGCCACCAGAAAGGCGTGACGTAGGTGCGACGTCGGATCTCCGGTGCTTATGTTGTACCTTGTAGTGGCTACCAGCATGCTGCAGCTGTCGGCTGGTTACACACAGCAGCCGATGATCAGAATAAGGGTTGACATCAGCTCATACCGTTTTATGCACATGCAATATTGCACAGCAGTATCAAAATTTTGATTACAATTATTGCGACTTATAAAAAAATATCTCGTCACTTACATACATATATTAAATGACAATTATCAATTCTGTCAATAACGTCTCGCCTATTTTCACGGAGAAAAAAAGCTTAGTTTTATGTTATGGTGTTAAGGGTAAAAATTGTAACTTTCAGTACAGTGTAAGAGGTAGTTCTTTAGTTTGTAACTTTGTTACCTTTTTATGCTTGATCTGCAAGTCTATCCACTTCACTATTGATCAGCAGTCACATGTACTTTTTTAAATGTCCCTGTAACTATCATGAATGAAATTATTTCGCTTATATAAGTCGGTCAACATACGCTGCATTCCTCAGCAACAGTTTGTACAACGTTGCTTTTATTATTGCACGGCCGCTTTCTCAGTAGTTGAGTTCCTTCTATGTTGCCAACTTGATTTCTCTTAACAAAATTCACTTCATGTGCTGCTTGCTAGGATCGTCCATAGTTCTTTGTTTTTCTAATGGACAGTTCACTCTCACATTCGTAAGTCAGCATCACGGTAAATTAAGTAACTGATTCGTATCTTGCACATGCACGCCCAGAAAAACAGGCAGTCGTAAAGAAGTAACGTATTTGTGATCACAAGAACATCCATTGACCGTCATTTAAAAAACTGAAACACTAAAACTAAATTCTTTACAGCTAATGCCATTGAGTTTATTTGGACGGAAAACAAGAGCACCGTAGATAATCATTGGCGCTTGCAGAATGTCTACGGAGACCTGGCAGTGAACAAAAACACAGGGAGTCGTTCAGCGAGGCGTGTGTTGCCACCAGCTAATGTTACTATCTTCACTGCTTCAACATTTAACCCATGTTCTGGAGGAAGGCTATCCACGCAAGCACTTCTGAAACTATTACGAGTTAAAAATGGTTCAAATGGCTCTGAGCACTATGGCACTTAACATCTATGGTCATCAGTCCCCTACAACTTAAAACTACTTAAACCTAACTAACCTAAGGACATCACACAACACCCAGTCATCACGAGGCAGAGAAAATCCCTGACCCAGGCGGGAATCGAACCCGGGAACCCGGGCGTGGGAAGCGAGAACGCTACTGCACGACCACGAGTTATTTTCTCGTGGTACAGAAATGATATACTCTGCCCCAAACGGCTAGCGTTTATATCAAGGTACAAATTGTGGATTACTGTGCCTTTACTTAATGTATTTAAGATACATTTACATGGCATAGCATTTAGTTAGCGTAGTATGACGTACCCGTATCTACGAGGAGTGTTCAGTGAGTAATGCAACACATTTTTCCCTTTGCCAATTTCGTTCGAAAAAGTGGAGAACGTGTTTGGGACATAATGGAATTTTCCCCCTTCAGCCCCTACAGTTTCAATAAGTCGTGGTAGGCGGCAGTAGGTGTACCTGCTGTTAGAGGCACCATGTCACGGATAGCGCATGTACCTGCCCTTCCAAGGCGCGTCTTTAATCGAGTTCCTTTTCTAGAAGAGAGCTGATAGGATACATGCCTTACCTCCTACAGGGTAATTGTCAACAGTAGCGATAGAAAGGGTTTCTAGCCACAAAGTCAAAATAATGTAAATACGGCGAATGATGAAAATAATGAACCTCATTAGCCTGGAATAAACACTACGAAAAAATTACTTAAAATTTCTGTGTTGTAACAGACTAGCAAGTACAGAACTAAGTAAAAACCCAAAGCAGGGGTTAAATCATTTCTATGAATAGAACAAATTTTGGTACAGTAGGGATCACCATTCCGTATTCATTTAATATGATAGGGAAGGTTAATACCCCATCGCCGCCAAGATAACACAGCAAATGGCATAACTTGTACGCTTCGCATAATAACTGATGAAGGGAAATCAATTACTGTTTGGATGGACACTGTAAAATCATACATAGCACTGTACGATTTATGACTTGGAAAATAATAAGCAGAGTATTAATTGGAGTGATTAGTGTATCTAGCCCCTCAACATGCACCCAGGATGATATCAGTTATGGTCACAGAACATTAGTCTATTAGGCCGTCGAGAAACTCTTGACGATTCTGAATGGCAGAAATGTTTTTCTCTGATTACACCACCATGTTGTTACAGAATTGCAACATAGCATCTCCGTTCACTGCGGACATATTATCGTTTCCCAACAAATGGTTGGCGAACCCCCAGGGGATTGGAAAAATATTTCAAGAGGTTCGTCAAGACTATTTCCACAATGCGTATTTCGAGGTTGGACCTGTTACGGTTCCCTTAGTTTCTGCGCCATGGTCCTTATTATTATTATTATTGCTGAATTTAATCAACGCTATAATGCCCCTTGATGCATATGCGTAACATCGGGAATCTATTACAGTATTCCACAATAAATTAATATCTACTGTAAATGTCTAAATTACAGTTATGTATCAACGTTGTGAATGTATTTAATTTCGCTTCATTGGAAATAATCTGCCACGCTTCTTTGCGTTCTAACAATACCAACAACATTACTGTCACCCCACTAAGGAACGGTCACATAGCGGTCAGGCATTTAATTTTCAGTAGTAGCCTACTTATTCTTTCCTTGTGGAAAATGCAGTATGTTGTCAGCTGTATATCGCAATCGTTTCCGTTCAAATTAAAATGGCTAAATGGTTACAAAGTAGAAGTTTGAAAGGTAAACAGGGTTCAACAAAGTAGCAAGTTAGTATTGTGTTAACAGTTCATTCAGCTTCTTGTTGTATGTGTCAATCCGAAAAAAGTTAACCTCGTGTAAAGAAAAGAAAGTACGATGATAATTAAATTAGGTTTGACTTTTTACATACAGATTACAAGGACTGTCCAGGACCACAGAGTGTGGCGACATTCTTGCTAACAGTAGCCTGAAACCCTTTCTACTTAATCGCTATATAGAAACTAAACAGCCCACCCACGGAAAAATCTGCGGATTGTTTTTACACGATAAGGTTATGAATGGAAAAATTATTTTACTACTTTTGCAAGTACTGACAATGAGAATGCACCTTATCGCGTGAACTACAGAACTGCTAAAACTACAAAATATCATTCAATAGCCGAAGATTTAGAGCGGCCATGTATAAATGATGCAGTATAGTGCCTGCTTCGATAATCTTTCACAAAAAAAGTCTGTATAGCACCATTGTCGGTCAATACGATCAATCGCCGGATTACAGACCTGTCAAATTATGTCGAAAATGAAGTTTTGGAAAGAGTTCGTACCAGTGCTTCTTTTGCGACTGAAATTGACGAATGGACTGATGTTGTTAATTTAGCCATCTTATTACCTTTAGTTTGTTATATTAACCGGGAATTAGCAGAAGAGGAGCTACTACCCTGCAGATCGATCGTTAAGAGAACGACGGGAGGAGATACATTAAAGTTAGCCTATGAATACTTTCGCGAAACTTCAATAGATTGGACTCCCTCTGTAGGCATTTGTTCAGGTGGTCCAAAATCTACGACACGATTTAAGCTGAGTTTGTTGCCAATGTGACATTGGTAGTGACGAACGTTTCTTGGGTACGCTGTTGCATTCATAGACAGGCTCTTGTGTCTAAACGCATGCCCAATGGACTGAAATTTGTGCTGGACGATGAAGTGAAATATTAATTTTGTTAAAGTTTGTCCTACAAATTCCCGCATCTTTGCAGTACTTTGTGAGGAAATGGGAAGCATTTATGAGTGTTTATTTTCTCACATTGAAGTTAACTGGCTAACTCGAGGTAGAACTACTTCCAGATTGTATGGCCTTAAAGATTAAGTTCACATTTTTAACATTAGCCACAACCGTCACAAAACAAAGTGCATGAGAAATGAAATCTGGCTTCAGACATAAGGTTATCTGGCAGACATTTTCTCAAAAATTGACGGTGCTTTGATATCCTTCTTGACCTCCTGATGGAAAATCATCTTTCTCTGGACCAAATTGTCAAGAACGTGGTCAAATGGCTTTCGAAAGGACTTGGAAAAGCCCTTAGAGAATATTTCTTTGCTACACCAATAAATAACAATTTAATTGCAATCGCTTCGAAGAGTCAGCTATTTTAGAATCCACATTAAGCGTAAATAAGAAAGAGCACGTGCTTCAAACTATACAGATTTTCAGTTACAGAAGGAACTACAAATCTTTGCAACTATTTGTTTTGTGGTTAGATATGAAGGGGTTACCAGCGATGGCGAATAAAACCATCAAGGCTTTATTTCTCATTTCACCCACATATTTGTGCGGAAAGTTTTCTTCATATGCCTATTTAAAAAATAAATACAGGAACAGACTTCGTGCTGAAAGTGATACAAAACTTTGTCTGACTTTTGTGGCTCCTGACTTCAAAGGTCTGTTCCTTCGGAAAGTACTGGCCTAATTCTTTACTCAGTAGATGTCACCGAGGAAATATATAGTATCCTAAATCTGTGTCTTATCGACGAAGACTTGAAAACAGATACGGAGCCTATAATGAATTATATAATGTTATTGGGAGAATATCTTTATATCTATATTACTGACTGATGAATATATGTGAATGCAGCTTGCCGCTAACTTGGTGTAACGTTTTGTCTGTACAGACGTGTATTTGTCGCCTTTATTACCCCTTCACTCTCACACATAAATCGGTACAATAAAGTTGGGGCCTCCTGTTTTATCTTTAGGCTGATCCGTGATAAGACAGGCAAACAATTATACTAATGGAGGACTCTGAGTATTTTCTCGAATTTCATTCGCTCTCTCTCTCTCTCTCTCTCTCTCTCTCTCTCTCTCTCTCTCTCTCTGTCCTTTATCTATGTACAGTTTTAAATATAATATTTCATTTACGTGAAATCAGCCCAATAGAATCTCTGGTGGAGCCCTTCGTCTTAATATTCAGCGGCTGGCTTGCTGGAAAAGATCTTTACATTTGTTATTATTGTTAAGCGCTGCATTCAGTTGGGAAAATCGATCGTTTGAACAATTCGTTCATTTTACGACAGATTTAGAATTTCAGATGTGGACGAAGCCTTTTGGGACGACTTTATAAAAACTCGGTGACTGCAGGCTCTCTTCGTCACAGCTGAAACTTCCCCACTAATTACAGGGCCAAGGCGATCGTCAATGATTCAGACAAAGAACTCATTCGTCATTCACTCTAGAATAAAAGGGTCACAAACCTTATTTCTGAGGAAAATTGTATATTCAATCCATCTCCATTACATGTTCCGTTTTCTGTTGATTCCAAGTCTTACTTAATTTGCGTTTACAGTGTTTCTCTCTCTTCAAATAACCCGCTAGTGGCACAAACGTTAATAGCTCGCTTTAGCGAGAAGAAAAGCAAATATGTCTCTTTTAGAAGCCCGTCAATCTTCCAACAGATATTTCCGAAGCTGTCCTTCTCACCCGTCCATAATAACCATGGAGAATACATATATGTATCTCTGTTATTCCAAAGAATAAACGTACTAGAAAAATACCTTGGCGTCGACGAGCTGTCGGCGCATATATTACTAGAAAATCCGATCAGATACTTTTCAAAAGTGAATAAATGTGGATGATTTGATTGACCATTATTAATTATTGCGTGGTAGAGGGTAATTTTCCGTGGGGAGATTACAATGCCCCTCGCAGCGAGCGAAGTTTGTGAGCTCAATTTTGATTTACCGAACACACTTCGCGAGCTATCTATTAGTGTGGATAACCCGGAAGTGATGATTGTCAGTCCTCCGACTGAAAAAGAATATTATGTTTAAGACAGACGAAGAAAAGAAATGTTGAAAACAGAAGAAATGAAGAGACAGGTACCGCGGCTGTATTGCTTTTACGTGCATCTAGGTGTTATGTTTGCTGTGCACAACCAAGGAAGATGATCTTTCATGAAACTGTTATCAGGGTCTACCCATTCGGGAACTTTCTTAAGCAGGGAAACCTTGGAAAACCTCTTAAGCCTAGACCCCCAGCCTACGGTACATAGAAGATAGGAAAGCCTGTAGAAGAAAAAAAAATAATTTTGAAATAGATCTCTAAAGAAAAGACAGGGATCAATTTATATCACGATTTGGAGAAGAGTGATTTGTGCCTCTAGCAAAAAAAAAAACATTTTACAATAAATAACGTGAATTTTCGTTTTACAATCTTGTTCCTAGGACAATATCTTGCGGTGCTAAAACTCCCCCGGGTCTTGCATGTCCCCGACGTCCACATTTGTAGTCGGTCTTCTACGCGGCCCACTTTGTAGTCGGTCTTCTACGCGGCCCACAATGGGAAGAGTAGAAGGGACAGGGATACTCGAATTCACATGTAACATTCATTCCAAAAGAATTAGCAATGACCAAAAGGGAAACTCTTCCTGTAAGAGAACTGGTTAGGTTGCACCGTCCAAGATTCTCCTTTTTGAAAGCAAAATCCGTATGGCTTCATGGATCCTTTTTGTTACGACGTACTTCAAGGAATTTAGCCATTAACTAATGATGTTGCCAAAAGCATCATCATATTTACTCTCGTTTGAATACTCTTTTTGACTTTGCATCCCCACTTGTGCTTATAAGTCCAAAAGTTCTGACACATTTTCTATCACTGATTTGTTCTTCGTAATTTAAGGGATTCATGCAACTTACAGTAGATTTTGGATTCAAATCATCGAATAATGGAAAGTGTAGTTCATTTTATACAAAGACATAATCCATCATTTCCTTGAAAAGTCATATAATTTATCTATACTCAAAAACTTTTTATTCTAAATACATATATTTCTCCGCTTGATTCCTGTAATGTAAAAGTTATTAGCATTGAGGAATGCGGATTCACTTCTTTCATTTATTCTCTGATTCATACGGCGTTCATACATGCACATATATGGAAATGGATTTTTCAAACAAAATTCCCAAACGAACACGAACCATTAAATAACTACTAATTCTATGAATATTACTTTCTTTAATTATTCATTAATAAATTAAAAACTCTTAACTTCTAATTATAACACCTTTTCTTTTTAAAGTTCAACATGAATCAGTTTACCCTCGCGTTTGATGCGAGTCTCTTACAAAGCATATCTGTGTCGTCTATATCGATTTTAACTCTCGCGCCGACGTCAACTGTTTTGCGCGGGAATTATCTTTGCGGCGTTAACTGTCACTCACGATTCACTGCCTCAACACATCCCTTCACACGTTTACACATCTAAGCGCGCACTTGAGATTATATATGAACATTCACTCGGAACCTCTTTTGATTATTCAGCGTCATTTGCGGGAAACATTTCATTCTTCTTGAAGGTCAGTTAGATCCTTTATAAATCTTGATGGCATTAGCAATGCTAAAGTTCCATGTTCACCCAAACCACAGGTGAAGCCTATCTCCACTATCTTCTTTACAACACTCGATAGTAATAGTTAGTCACTATTTCTATAATCTATGTCACTGATTAACTATTTCAATTTAAATTTTTCTAACACTACACACACAGGTTATTGTTATGTTTTTTACGAGCGTTCATCTCTGTCACTCGCAACACCATTCCTCCCTATCTTCTAATCTTCATTAAATTTTTTCAAGTCGTTATGGGAAAATAACCCTTTTATTTTGTTCGATCCCGGGTATGCTAACAGATAAGCCCCAGGATTCGGAATTTGTAGGATAATGTATGGGCCAGTATATAGTAACTCCCATTTCTTTATACTTTTCTTTATTGAGGATGATTTGGTATGTCTTTTGATTAGTACCTTTTCTCCGACATGTACCCCCTTGATTAATTTGTTATATAGTTGTTTTCTCTGATCAGCCTTTTTCGTCATATTTATGGTGGCTTGTCTTATTTTTTCTTCCCAAGGCATCTCAGTTTCCTGAGTTTTGGGCATATGGTCAGTCCAGAAGTTTTCCTCTTTTGCTTCGAACATCAATTCACGAGGTGTATATCCAGTTGAGGAGTGGGGCATGTTATTGTATACCTGCTCAAACTCTTCCACATAATTTGCCCACGCAGTCTGCTTATTATGGCAATACGTCCTCATAAATCGATTGAAGTCTCTAAAAATTCTCTCAACCAAATTGCCTTGTGGGTGGTAAAATGATGTTAGTATGTGTTTCACACCGACTTGAGACAAAGTCTGTTTCCATCGGAGTCCCGTGAATATTTTAGCATTGTCTGTTATGATCGCCTTAGGTGTACCAACATGTGGAAGATAATCCCTTATCAATCTTAATACAATTACTTTGGCTGTAGCCGCCTTTATCGGGTATAGCTTTACTTATTTCGTACACACATCGAGAAATGCCAACACATATTTAACACCACCTCTCGAAGTAGGTAACGGTCCACACAGATCGCACGAAATTAATTCTTTTGGTTCTTGGACTAATATAGAGCATAATGGGTACTTAGTCCCTTTTGAATCCGGCTCTGTTTTTTGACAGATTATGCATCTCTTTAAGACCTCATGCACTCTGCGCTTTATGTTGGGAAAATAACAGTACCCACTTATCTTGTCTGCACATTTTGTCGCACCGAAATGTCCCCAGGTTAAATGAGTGAACCATACAAGTTTCTCTATTTGCGCCTCAGGTATACAAACACACCAACGGACTTTGATTGGCCTTCCACAGCGGAAAAATAATACGCCAATTACCAGCTTGTAATAATTTGCCATCTGATCCGACGGTTGCTGTTGTAACCTTTGAATGACACTTCCCCATTGAGCATCTCCTTTCTGTAACTGGGCCATATGCGCACACAAATTGACGTAGTACGTCTTAAATGGATTTTCCTGCAGCAGCAATACAGGGAATTCTGAGTTATTATTTACTTCAATCTCTTTAGTCAAACCCTGCGGTGACCTTGATAGAGCGTCAGCAATAATGTTTTGCTGTCCTGAGACATGCACGATCTTAAACTGGTATTGTTGCAGAGCGAGAGTCCATCTAGTCAGTCTGGGGTGTAACGGTTTACACGTTTGTAAAAACGTTAATGATTGATGATCGCAATATACGATAGTCTTTGACCCATATAGATAATAATGAAATTTTTTAAATCCCCAGACGACCGCAAGAGCCTCTAATTCTGTCGTTGTGTAAGTTCGTTCACAGTTGGACAAAACACGACTAGCAAACGCAATAGGACAGAAGGTAAGTTGTCCATTTATCTTGCGTACTTGGAAAAGGCACGCTCCAAGACCCACATTCGACGAATCTGTTGACAAGTAAAATTCTTCTTGCATGTCCGGATGGTAAAAAAGCGGTGCATTTACTAGTTGCTTCTTTATCTCTTCGAATGCTTCTTGACACTCTAATGTCCAGAGCCAGGGCACATCCTTCTTCAGCAAACTATTTAGAGCTGCTGCGTTCATGGCCTGTTTTGTTATAAATCTTCTAAAAAATGAGGCAAGACCCATAAACCCTTTTAATTGCCTCCTATTTCTGGGTGTTGGAAACTTACTAAACGCAATTAGCTTCTCTTTGGTTGGTAAAATTCCCTTTGCGTCAATTATATGCCCCAGGAACTTGATTCTGTTTAGTGCAAAATGGGATTTCTGTAGGTTAGCAGTTATTCCCATGGTTTTGAACACGTCCAACACCCGGCTCAGTAAGGTAATATGCTCCTCCCAAGTCTTCGATGCTATAAGCAAATCATCAACAAACACTGTTATCCTGGTTCTTAGTTCTGGGCCTAGTGCATAATCTAGAGCTGCTATAAAGATTCCAGCACCAATGTTGAGTCCGAAAGGAACTACAGTAAATTGGTAACTTCTTCCGGAATAAATGAAAGCCGTATATTTCCTTGATACCTCATCCAGCTTGACTTGCCAATAAGAACTCCGCAAATCCATGCTCGTCAAATATTGGGCATCCTGGAACCGTTGTATAAGTTCGTCTATGTTTTCCGGATGTGTTCTCACTGGAATTATGATTTTATTTATTTCTCTGGCGTCGAGTACCAGTCTCACACTCCCATTTGCTTTTGGCACGACCAACAATGGGGAGCAGTATGGGCTTGTAGAGGGTTCGATCAAACCCCATTTCAACATGCGATCTATTTCTTTTTGAACTTGAGCCTTTAACCTCCAGGGAACAGGACTGAAAGTTCTACAATACGTTTCGTGGGGCTTAACGTAGAGATGGCATATGTATCCCTTAATAACTCCTGGCCATTCATCAAACACTTTTTCATACGCTAATAATAATTCTTTGAGCTGCTTCTTCTGATCTTCAATAATGCAGTCGGATTCATTTAACTTCTCATACACTAATTGACCGAAATCTCCTTTGACTTGGAACTCATTAATTACGTGCTGTTTAGAATTTTGTGCCGTCCTGATTACTTGCACACTGATACCACTATTATATTTTCTGGTAAGGCTTTCTTTTTTCAACAAGTCCAACTCAATTTCTTGT
Organism: Schistocerca americana; assembly: GCF_021461395.2. Taxonomy (NCBI): domain Eukaryota; kingdom Metazoa; phylum Arthropoda; class Insecta; order Orthoptera; family Acrididae; genus Schistocerca; species Schistocerca americana. Next base: position 381,567,178 of record NC_060123.1, on the reverse strand, counting down.
TTATTTACATTTAACCAAATTTTTCCTGTTTTAAAATCTATTCGGCATCCGTATTGACGTAGGCTGTCGACTCCGATAATGCAGTCTACCACCAAATTTTTCACAACAAGGAATGTGCTTAATATTGCTACATTTCCGACTTCTACACTAAGTAGTGACTGCACCTTTACATTAGCCGATCGAGCCCCAACGGCGCCTATTATTCTGCAATTTTGAACTGGAAAAATTGGTACTCGTCTTATATTTCTGATCTTGTTGAATAGAGCCTCCGAAATAACATTTGTGGTTGCAGCTGTGTCTAAAACCGCCACCATAGGTACAGTCTCCAAAATGACTTGCACTTCGGCTACTGCCACCTGTTCCTTATCCTCATCTTGGGGTTCTAAGTCCTCGGTCAATTCATCTGCCAGCAATCGTCCATCATTATACGTTAGCATGGGTACACATATCCTGTTGCCCCTCAACCAATTGTTGACCGCTCCTCCGGGGCACGAGTGGGTCCTTACAAGTTTGTTGGATTTTGATTCGCCTGGTGGTTGACATCGTCCGTCACTTCGGTAATTACCGGTTGATTCCACTTTCTATTACTGTTATTGTTCCAGGCTTGAGGTCTGAAATTCCTTTCGTTCCCCCACACGGGATTGCATCTTTTCCCATTCCTGTTGTTCCTTGGATAGCCCCTCGCAAGACTATTGCCGGTATTACTATTGAGATTTTGAGGGGTTTCTCCACTATTTAACGATCTCTGTGCATTCCCTTGCCTACCATTTGGCGGAGATTCTATCTCCCTGTATTGGAATCTGTTATTACGGGCTTTCTGGTTGTTCTCTTCGATAATATCTATATGGTCTAACGTCGTGAGGAACGACTCCAAGTCTTTATCGTTGCCGTAAATTAATTGATTCCGGATGCTAGATGGTAGTATTGCCTTAAGTATGTTTATTATGTCTGGCAAGGGCATAGGTCTGTCCCAGTATCTAGTTTTATTTATATATTTTTCAAAATACTTCCTAAGGCTTCCTTTTGAAAAGGAGAAAGGCTCTGGGTAGAGCACCTCCTGCCTTAGGCGTACCTGTACCCCTTCTGACCAGAACTTTGCTAAAAACGCCTTCTCAAAATCGTCATATGTCGAGCAAACAGAAGTAATGTCCGAGGCCCAGATCGCCCCCGAACCTTGTATATATCCTGTAACGAAACTGATCTTCTGCCACTCCGACCAATTTCTGGGTAGCACTCCTCTGAAACTTCGAATAAAAACAATTGGATGGACCCCCCTTTTGTCAGTGTTAAAAATCTGGAATTGCCGATGCTTTATCATCTTTTCTTCGGCATGGCAAAGGCTTTCGTAATCTCCGTTAGATAAGACTTCACGCGAACAACTAGCTCGTGGCAATTTAATGTTTGAGTTACTTACACGAGTCGGTATCGTATGCGAATGTGCAGTAAATGGCTCTATAGTCGCTGCCCACTTCTGCTGCTGGCCTGTATTCATTTGTTCTGAGCCTTGTTGTGAAACGCGCATCGACTCTTCTATCGTTTGTTTCCAATGCTCTAAATCAGCACCTAACTGCTGTCGCACTTCCTCAAGTCCTTTCGCAAACAAACTCTGGAATGCTGCTTTAACATTTTGCTCAACGTTTTCACACATTAGCCTTCTGTTTTCTAATGTGATTTCGGATAATTTACCCGTTAATACATTAATTTGGTGGTCTATAACGTCTTGACGTTCTGTCAGATGTTCGACACTTTCCTTTAGGTTAGTCTGCGTACGTGCCAATTCAGGAAGTTGCGCAACTGCACATGACATGGCATCTTGCTTTTGTACTAATTGCGGAACCATTTCCACCTGTTCCCGTACGGTATCTATCTTAATAGCCACATACTCCTTCATTTCTACACGTACGCGGTGAGTAGATTCCTCACATTGAGCTTTCACCAATTCTATTTGTGCAGTTAATTTTCGTTCCGTCTCTTCGGCCTGATCTTTGAGTTCCTTGGTCTTCGTCTCTATCCGCTGCTCTAATTCGGAAAAACTGTCTTGTAACTACTGCTTAATCTCAGCTTCCAGATTTACCTGCCCTTCCGTAACTGAGGCTAACTTCGCGTTAATGTCGATTTTCAAATTTTCCTGCCCTTCAGTAACTGAGGCTAATTTCGTATTCAAATCATTTTGCCCTTCAATAACTGAGGCTAATTTCGCGTTAATATCGGTTTTCATATTATTCATGCTCTCGGTTATCATCTGCATCTGTCTCATGATAGTTACCAATGGATCTAATCCATGTTGCGTACTTGCTGTTACATCTCCAGCCGTGTCTACCGGGCGTTCTATTGCGCTATCTGTAGCGATCGGTTCTACAGCACTTCTTACTACATCATTATTATCAGTGCTAACAGCTGAAGGCTGTTGCGTGCTGCTCTGCTCTGCTTGACTCATCTTACTGTACTTATACAGATAAATGCAACTGGGGCGGGTCAATCAAACTACATCTACCATGAACACAATTAATCAATGTTCACATATCGAATAATACTAAACATAAAAGCGTAAACTTACTAGCAAGCTTCAATAACAAAATTATACATCTGGCCTTTTCGCTGCGCCCAGCGTGTTGTCTTATGTTCTTATTTGTAGATCCACTTAATTTGACTGCGAGTATTTCCTCTCTTTTCCAAGCGTCAGTTAAGTTGTCTCGTCGTAGTTCACATGAAACAGAGAACAAAATTATTTTAACAACGTCCAAAAACGTGTCCTGTCACGGATTGGCCATTATAATGAATTATATAATGTTATTGGGAGAATATCTTTATATCTATATTACTGACTGATGAATATATATGAATGCAGCTTGCCGCTAACTTGGTGTAACGTTTTGTCTGTACAGACGTGTATTTGTCGCCTTTATTACCCCTTCACTCTCACACATAAATCGGTACAATAAAGTTGGGGCCTCCTGTTTTATCTTTAGGCTGATCCGTGATAAGACAGGCAAACAATTATACTAATGGAGGACTCTGAGTATTTTCTCGAATTTCATTCGCTCTCTCTCTCTCTCTCTCTCTCTCTCTCTCTCTCTCTCTCTCTCTCTGTCCTTTATCTATGTACAGTTTTAAATATAATATTTCATTTACGTGAAATCAGCCCAATAGAATCTCTGGTGGAGCCCTTCGTCTTAATATTCAGCGGCTGGCTTGCTGGAAAAGATCTTTACATTTGTTATTATTGTTAAGCGCTGCATTCAGTTGGGAAAATCGATCGTTTGAACAATTCGTTCATTTTACGACAGATTTAGAATTTCAGATGTGGACGAAGCCTTTTTGGACGATTTTATAAAAACTCGGTGACTGCAGGCTCTCTTCGTCACAGCTGAAACTTCCCCACTAATTACAGGGCCAAGGCGATCGTCAATGATTCAGACAAAGAACTCATTCGTCATTCACTCTAGAATAAAAGGGTCACAAACCTTATTTCTGAGGAAAATTGTATATTCAATCCATCTCCATTACATGTTCCGTTTTCTGTTGATTCCAAGTCTTGCTTAATTTGCGTTTACAGTCTTTCTCTCTCTTCAAATAACCCGCTAGTGGCACAAACGTTAATAGCTCGCTTTAGCGAGAAGAAAAGCAAATATATCTCTTTTAGAAGCCCGTCAATCTTCCAACAGATATTTCCGAAGCTGTCGTTACCCGTCCATAATAACCATGGAGAATACATATATGTATCTCTGTTATTCCAAAGAATAAACGTACTAGAAAAATACCTTGGCGTCGACGAGCTGTCGGCGCATATATTACTAGAAAATCCGATCAGATACTTTTCAAAAGTGAATAAATGTGGATGATTTGATTGACCATTATTAATTATTGCGTGGTAGAGGGTAATTTTCCGTGGGGAGATTACAAGCACTAGCTTAATTTTGTAGTTTTTAAATGTGTGTTAAGGAATGTTCGCGTGAGCTAGAGGATATTTCGGCACAGCAGTTGTACTTGGACCCACTTGATTACCAAACTAGTGGACCATCGATTCACCATCGCCTTTCGATTGTAATAAAAAGGAGAAAGTAAATTAAGAAAGTCTGTGTCGTCTATAAATTATACAGAAAAACTGATTTGGAACGGAAAGTTAAGAATTACGTTTTAGTACTGAGTGAAACAAAACACCGAAGTTGGCGTCTGATGAACTGGGAGGAGAAATTTTTGTCAGTGACAATTGCCGAATATATGTGTTACAGTTAATGTAAAATTACCGTTAATATTGTGCATGAGCTTCATGTAGACCAATTACGCGTCGAAAAGCTTTCCTGTGTATTTGTCAGATGCCCATCAACGATGCATGAAATTTGTGACATTCACTTCGCTGGTCAGCCCGTCCGGCGCCAAATAAATTAACAGCGCATAGCCACTTTGACAGGTAATATCGAACGCGGGCAATATATAATTATTTCGATGCAAATATTCCATATGGGGCTCTCCACAAACGAGAAAGTACCATTTGGTGGAGAAATATTAATTATTTCGGGAATTAAATGTAATGTTTCGAACTGTTGATCACACAAAGGGAGACTAGAAAACGTCATTTCCCCACGGATGTGATACAGAGAGAAAATGGATTTCTGGACCGCTTTCATTCACGTCTCTAGTAATGAATATTACTTTTCAAACAACGAAAGTCATTCTTCAGGGACCTGTTCATTTGCGAACGATGAGTTGAGAATATTTTACTGTTTTTGTCAAATTTGTAACCGTAAGTTTAAATATCCAGTAACAACGTAATACTCTTTTGCCGTATGACACAAGCAGTACTGATCTCATCTAATGACAGAAATATTTCTGAAGAACTGTATAGGTATTAGTGCAAATGTTTCTCTGACAAGAATGATTATGAAAATAACTTGCTGAGAAGCAAAAAGATGTTGCATTTTTTCGGTAAGGTAAGAAAAGGGTTCTAGCAAATGGTATTCACAGCGGCTTCCACATATATCCAGAGACCCTTCAAAACAAATAAACTGTAGATCGCGTGAAGATGACGATAATTTCCTCTCCCACAGAATGGAATGCCTTTCTACCTGATTTCCATCAGTGTCCCGAAAAGGAAGATTACTTACGTATTCTGAAATGAAATGAGTTTTCAACTCTAAATTTTCAGAGATAGATAACATTGTAAGAAGGACATAAACTTATCAATATCGAGTGGCGTTGAACGAATTGGAATCGAACATGATGTCTGTGAGAGAGGAAGGTTTCTGCGCACAAATCAGCACGGATTCATAAAGCATCGCTCGTGCAAAACTCAGCTTGCGCTTATCTCGCACGATATCCTGTACATCTCGGAAGAAGTGCAACGGAAGCTTCCATATTCATAGGTTTCTGGAAAGCATTTGACACAGTGCCACACGGAAGACTATTAACAAAGGTCGTCGAATACGGAATACGTTCTCAGAAATGTGTGTCATACGCCTTTTCTGTAACAGAACCCAACACGTTTCCCTGAAGGGAAAAAAATGAAATGAAATGATGGTATGGCATTTATGATTACGTGTTCCCAGCAGGGGAAGTTCGGCCACCGAGTTACAAGTCTTCTCAGTTAACGTCCGACTTGTGTGTCGATGATGATGAAATGATGGTGAGGACAACACAACACTCAATCCTTGAGTGGAAAAAATCGCGGACCTGGCCGGGAATCGAACTTGGGCTCACTGCATACCAGTCAGATGCATTGACCATTTCCTTTATTTTTTCCCTGACTACATAAAATCTGCCGTGACTAGTAGGGAAGGAGTACGAAGTGGCCATTGATCACAACCAAGATTTAGGTCGAGGTAACGACAACAATGATTTTATATTTTTATTTTATTTTGTTTGTTATTTTTGATTTATTTAACTTTTTAGCATTTTTCTAAAGTCTATATCAACGAGTCAAAAGTGTGTCAGCGTACGAAGCCGTTCCTAGGAGAGTTGAGAGCTGTATGGTGGCCCACGATATCACAGGCAGACAAACATAGGAATTAAAATTTGCAGTCAGGAATAAAAAATTGTAAAAAATAAAATATGCATTGAGCCATGCGGGCCCCCTCCAAATAATCAGGCCGCCAGCCTGGGCATGCGAGTATGACACATTGTTCCATAAAGACCTTACACATGTGAAAAATGAAGGAGGTGGCATACTGCCCAACTATGGAGGGGTGAGGGTGGGTGGGGGGGGGGGGCAAATCGTTGATCAGACGGGACAAATAATTGGCAAAGATAGGACGATATGCTAGGGGAAGAACTGGTGTACCATTAGCTTCAAGTACATGAGATGAAAAATCAAGTGTGGAGCGTGGGTGATCAAGGAAAGAGTAGGCGATCGCCTGACATCGGGCTACATGACAATGTGGTGTTTAGTTTGTGGAAAATGAGAGGTGTATGAGAAAGTAGGACATTGAGGTGAACCGTTGCTGGCAGGGGGCGGATGTAGTGGGCCAATAAACGATGTGTTAGGAACCAGATGTTGTGTTTTGCAATGCATGTAAGGCGTTGCTCATCGGTATTCTTGCATAGGCAACTTGTGCAATGTGGCGATGCAGCCAGGCCGATACTGTGTAGTCGCTGGTTATTGCGAAACTTACTATTCACAATGTGGTATTAAAATGCCCTGATGTCAGACGGAAGGAAAAGTGCATGGGCAGTCTTCCACATCGTTGCCATAGGATGTCCGACCATTGTGTCTCCAACGCATTTCAGGGAGGAGGTGTGCAACAACAACAACTTGTAAAAATACTTCGCCCATGATGGGGCTCTCAATGGCTCAGCATTCGTTTGTTGGGTACAGACTTGGGTAGTCTGGGGTTCGTGAGCTGGGGACTGAAATGAGCCGCCAGTCCCCTGTCACTGTAAGCTCTGGGCATTCTTCAGCGCAATAGTGCAACTATATGTGTCACAGTGAATGGGGATCTTGGCTTGAGCGCCCGGATGGCGAGGATGGTAAAAACCTATGTATAAAACCTTCAATCCCAAGTTGTGCTGGGCGCTGATGAGATGCATGGCTGTCGAGGTGGAACAGTCGTTAGTAGTCAACCTATGAGGACCCTGCCGTACCTCGGTTGTATAAAGCTTGCTTAGGCACACGGGGCTCCGTCTAGGTGGACTTTTGTTTAACTAGTTAGACGTGGGACCGAGATGAATCCTTCGAAGTTTCCTCTTCCACCTCCCAGCGGAGCTGGTGAGCCGCTGGTATGTACTAACAACCTGTAAAATCACAGGGCCCATATATATATATATATATATATATATATATATATATATATATATATATATATATATATGAATCAGCATAACTTCTTTTTCAAAATTACTTCTTTGTGTCCTTTGCTTCATGATCGCCCGCGCCGGGTATCCGCGCGGTCTAGGTGTCTTGTCACGGTCTGTGCGTCTTGTCACGGTCTGGGCGGCTCCTCCCGTCGGAGGTTCGAGTCTTCCCTCGGGCACGGGTGTGTGTGTTGTCCTTAGCGTAAGTTACTTTAAGTTAGATTAAGTAGTGCGTAAGTTTAGTGACCGATGAACTCAGCAATTTGGTCCCACAAGACCCTCCCATTAATTTCCAAAATTTTATTTGGACTGAACAATAGTGAAGAAACATTACGCCAAATTTCCTTTTGATGCATGTTTTATAAATAAATCTCTTTCATCTATGTATGAACATTTACAGGAATGCGACCCGTTTAGTGACGACAAAATGTATCTTCAGTTGCACATTTACATGATATTAAACGTGCAATTCACATCACGAAAAAACTGATACCTAACCCAATAATATAAGCTCTATGAAAGTGAAAATGAGATACTTACTCGTCTGTAAGATACACAAGCCGCGATGCGAGAGGGAGGGGGCTCAGTCTTATCAAAACAAAACACTGTTATCGCAACAAACACGGAGTCATAGTTCAAACCGACCAGATGAAAACTGACATTACCAGCAATGCAAAGAACAAAATAAGAGAAGAAGAAAGGTAAAAATCCCCAGATAGCAATACTGAAAGCCTAAGCTTACGAAAACTCATTTCATACGAGGAATCGGCGGGCACCAACCGCAAATCACCTAGCCGTGCAGGACCACACTGCTAGTCAATGTGATCATGTCTGTCACGGAGGCCACTGACACTACCATACACTTAGAGGGGAGAGTTACAAAAATCGTTAAAACCTAACAGAGCACACGCAAGAGCACATAACAACAAGCCTATCATCAATAAATAATCAGTCAGTGGAATAACCATGACATTATTTCCTTGAAAAGCAATCATCGTCTTGAAACTTCCTAGCAGTGGCGGACCGAGTTTTGCCTGCTGAATTGAATATGGTCACTAAATGTGCCGGACTGTGTGCCGGACCGAGACTCCAACTCGGGACCTTTGCCTATCCTGGGCAAGTGCTCTACCAATTGAGCTACCCAACGACGACTTCCCACGAGTCCTCACAGCTTCAAATCTGCCAGTGCCTCGTGTCCTACTTTCCAGACTTCACAGAAGGTCTTCTGCGAAGAGCACATGCCGGTGAAAGGCAAAGATCCTAAGTTCGAGTCTCGGTTCGGCACACGTTTTAATCTGCCAGGAAGTTTCATATAAGCGCACACTCCGCTGCAGAGTGAAAATCTCTTTCTGGAATGAACGTCTCAACTCAACCAGACCGTTAGGGTGTATTGCGGGTGTAGCTGTACACTCCACACAATATTAATATCTTCCGAATGTTTAACGTCTGTCCCTTTATTTCTCGGTGTAAGGCTTAAATTATTAGCTACACCTGCTATGGCATGGCCACAATCAAGTGTGACTACTTAAAGAAGACTTCGAATTACTCAGAATCTCGTGATCACGGAACCCAATATCAAACATCCACCAGTGGGCCTCTCAAACTTGGCAGGGCATCTGTCGCAACTGATGCAACATACACCAATAGCGTCGTACTTTTCGGAAACTACCGTCTCTCAACATGTCAGATTTACAACTGTCTAGTTTGAACTAAGACGTCCTGTCTGTTGCGTCAACAGTATTTGTTCAGAGCAAGTGGAGTCTCCTTCCTTTTCGTATCAAGGCTTAAATGTCGAACTGATGAGTGAGTTTTTCATATTGGTTGCCACAGAGCATAAGTTATTAGGATTGTTATCTGTTTTTATCATAATATTGGTTGTAAATTTCCTCTCTTGTAGATGCACACCTGAAGATGTGATTTGGCCTCACGAAACCGATCGCGTTCCTGTAAAAATAGATACACAGGTAAAAGCCCTTTACTTCTGATATATGTATCACTTCAGCTGCAGTTGCCATCAACAGAAAACTTTTTTGTCTTTTTAGAATGAGATTTTCACTCGGCATTGGAGTGTGCGCTGATATGAAACTTCCTGGCAGATTAAAACTATGTGCCGGACCGAGACTCGAACTCGGGACATTTACTTTTCGCGGGCATGTGCTCTACCAACTGAGATACCCAAGCACGACTCACGCCCCGTCCTCACAGCTTTACTTCTGCCAGTACCTTGACTCCTACCCTCCAAACTTTACAGAGGCTCGCCTGCGAATCTTGCAGAACTAGCGGTCCTGAAAGAAAGGATATTGCAGAGACATGGCTTAGCCACAGCGAGGGGATGTTTCCAGAATGAGATTTTCACTCTGTAGAGGAGTGTGCGCTGATATGAAACTTCCTGGCAGATTAACACTATGTGCTGGACCGAGACTCGAACTCGAGAACTTTGCCTTTCGCGGGCAAGCGCTCTACCAAGTGAGCTACCCAAGCACGACTCACGCCCCGTCGTCACAGCTTTATTTCTGCCAGTACCTCGTCTCCTACCTTCCAAACTTTACAGAAGCTCTCCTGCGAACATTTTTTTAATAAAAGTTAGTAACCTCGCACGACTCTGTGGGCCAGAAATTTTGAAATAAAAAAGGAAAAGAACGGAAAGGAAGACAATAAAATAATTTTCGTAATATTAATGCAACGTAGAAACATAAACCGTGAAATCTTCAAATAGGAAACTTGAAATTACAGCCATAAATGGATCATCATTTCCAATCCACGATCCTCGTAAAAAACGAGACACGTGTTGTTACTCAATCTGTTTCATGATAGCTGTGGGTCTTAGAGACTCCTGAATGTGGCTTCGGTATAAGGTCAACAACAAAACACAGGTAGAATAGAGTGAAGTGCTTCGTAGGTGCTCCGCCCGGACACATTTCGGGTACAAGCTAGAGGGGCGCGGCCGTTACCCTGTGCTGCCAGGACAGAAACTTGGCTGTACACGTACGCAACGTTGGCTGCACTGCGGCGGCACCCTGTAGTCAGGTGCACGCAGAGCTGCGGCGTCGAGTTACTCGCTAGCAGCGGCGTCAGGTGCGGGAGCGACGCTGTGTGTCGCTCTCTATGCGGGCGCAGCGCTTAGTCTGACACGCAAACTCAAGGACCCTACATCACCCCAGAGTCGCAGTGAGCACATGCGCTTTGCCGTGTCTCTGCTGGGACTGCTCCTGAGCAACAGTCTGGCGGCTGCTAGGGTGTCGCGTTGCAGTATCTCATAGTCAGACAGACGTAAGGACCGTCGCCAGCGTTTAGTTAGCAGATGAAGCTCAACACTCTGTGCTTGGAGGGTTGCACTCATTAGACGTAATAATCGCTTTGTAAGTGCGACAGGGGAGTAATACACCGCTGGTCCCGTTTACCTGCTGCTTCAAAGCATGATGTGCAACTTTCGGAACGCACGTAAAGCAATGATTGTGCTTTTCATGGATTCCATACGCCCTTGGTAGCACGACTGTTGAAAGAAGATACAGTAACCAGTCGCAACTTGTGTTAATTGTAGCACATCTAGATTTCACTAAGTGACCATATTCAATACAGCAGGAAAAACTAAAAAACTAACAATTTTCAGCTGTTATTTGGCGCAGGCCCTCCTGGACAATGCGAGTCAGGAGTTCAAATTGCATTCCTTCGTAAGATTCCGGAGATAGATGGGACTAGACGTCTACGCAGTGGTCACACAGCTCCTCTAAATTATCAGCCGGTGCATTGTGGACGCAGAGCTGGCGTCATGACACGTAAAGTTAACCTGCTGGAAGATACCATCACCGGTACGGATTGCTTCGAGCATGGAGGGAAGCGCTTTGCCTGCAATAATTTTCACATAGTATACAGTTGTCTTCGCGTCTTCTATTCCTGTCACAGATCCTATAACTCTCCAAGTGCTAATACTACGCCCAAGGGCCTGCGTCCACAGCGCGGTGGCTGTTCTGAGCAGCTGTTCACGTGGGTCACAGCTTATCCGGACACGGCCATTGCCTTGCTGACCAGAAATGTGATTAATTCGACCACGCGATAGTTTTCCATTGATGCACGACCCGAGTCTAATAAGCTCGCGTACACTGAAATCGTAATTAACTATGTCGTTGGATTAACATGAGAAGAATACAGTTGAGTTGCGGTAAGAGTCTACGAAGGAATTTTTTTTTTTTTTGAGGTGCATATGGGGACTGAAGATAATGAATTTCCAATACTGACAGATAAAATAAAATAATTGCATCGCTGCTTAGAGAATTTCTTTGTTAAATAAACAACAACAATTTGTTATCACTGTCATCTGTCAGTTCGTGCCAGTCTGGGTGGCCGTGCGGTTCTAGGCGCTACAGTCTGGATCCGCGCGACCGTGACGGTCGCAGGTTCGAATCCTGCCTCGGGCATGGATGTGTGTGACGTCCTTAGGTTATTTAGGTTCAAGTAGTTGTAAGTTCTAGGGGACTGATGACTTCAGAAGTTAAGTCCCATAAAAAAAAAGTCTGTTCGTACAAAGAGATTAAAGAGTTGTGGGCATATGAAATAGAACAATCACGTAAACCCAGTCGAAACTAAAGAAAGTGAGAGATCTCGATCCCATGGTAGGGTACTTGGAAGATGTAGTCAGTCTACAAACGAGATCGGCTCGGAAAAATGCTCAAGCTTGTAGAACGTTCCGCAAGGAGGACTAACAAAAGATACTGTATGCATACCGGGAAAAGCAGCACAAATGCTCACAGGTTTGTTTGACTCGCAGGGCACCGATGCGGAAATGAAAAAAAAAAAACAGCTAATAATCCCAGGGAACACTAATTGCAAAGTTGGAAGAAGCTGTATCAAATAAAGAATCTAGAGACGTACTTCAGCAGACCTACACACTGCTCCCTCAAGGACTAAAAACACAATATTAGGATCATTACGGAGCTCACACAGGTATTTAAGCTATTGTTCTTCATGTCCTTCGTTCGCAATTGCACAGGGGAAGATATCCTACTTTGCGGTTCAATGACAGGTACACCCTGCCACTGATTTCACAATGGTTTTCCGATTACGTACATACCATTAGAAATATTCTTTGAGTATATATTACACTTGCAATACACCACTGGTAACAAAAACTGCCAGAAAATTTGTACGAATGTGAGTCCACAGAATCCTAAATGAGGAGGCCTCATGGAGAAAATTGTAGGCAATTCAAACTGCATACAGAGATTTATTGTAAGAGTCCAAAGAAAATATAATTCACGGACGAAAGAAGCCGCCCATAAAAAGTCTTGAGCACTGCTGTTCAGTGTGGCAATTGTTGCACGCTTATCCAGTGGGATTAATAGAGGGACAAAAAAGGCCCAAATAAAAGCGGCACATTCCGTCCTGGGATCGTCTAGTACGTGCGGAAACGTTCACAGAGGTGCTTCACCCAGATTACCGACGTTAAGCGTTGTTGGGCGTGGCCGGTACTTGGATGGGTGACTACCCAGGCCGCCATGCGCTGTTGCCATTTTTCGGGGTGCATTCAGCCCCGTGATGACAATTGAGGAGCTACTCGAACGAACAGTAGCGGAGGCCACAGAAAACCATGATAATGACCGAGAGAGCGGTGTGCTAACCACACACCGTCCTAACCGCATCCTCAGATGAGGATGACTCGGCGGTCAGATGGTCCCGATGGGCCACTTGTGGCCTGTAGATGGAGTGCTTTTCTTATAAATAGCCAGTGGTATACGCTGTACGAGAACGGGGAGGTTGAGAGAGCGTGCTTTGTAAGAAAAAACAGTCTACATATAATCCGGTTCCACATACATCTCGTGAAATGACCATGAAGCAAAATACGAGAAATGTTGGCTAATATTGTAATTTATAACAGTTGGCCCAGCCGCTTAGCAGTCGAAAAGTTAATCGGAAAGGCTGAAACGCTGGGGGTGTCAAAGCAATTTACTGCCGGATGCAGTAACGAGACGTGAGATGTATGAACGTACGTGCGGTTCCAAATTTACTGCTCAGATATCGAAGTTAGAAATATTGCACGATTGGAAATTTACAGAAGTGCGAGTTGGTTACATGCTTTGGTTAGCTGGTAACTGAAGAAAACTTCACAAGCCAAGATCGCTAAACAGAGGAATATTATTGGATGACCGGATTCTAAAGATGTATGGTGTCATCATCAGGCCTCACGATTTTGAATGTTTGCAACATATGAAATGCAGAAGTACAATATCCGATGGTGAGAGTGTACCTGTGTCGAACCCATCATTAAACAGATTGCTTTACAGTGATCTTCACTTGTGAAATTTTCTTCAGTTACCATACACAGCCGATCGCCCAAACTGACAACGACCATTGAAGTGGTTACTCGTATGGTTTCTTGCCGTAAGTATTGCAATATTGTATGGACACCGCTAGTATTATGTGAGTATTTGAAAACGTACGATGTGGTATTCCTGCGCCATTCTGCAATTGTGGAGGCATATGTGCAAAATTTTTTCTAAATAAATAGGAAATGTAAGAGTCAAGACCAAGGCAGCAATCTCAGCGCCGTTGAAAACATGCTAAAGTTACACACATTAACTTGGATGTGGAAGGAAAAAGGGTTGACCGTAAGCATTTTCACTATTCTGTTCGCGCTATATTAATATATAAGTGCTCATTGACTGTACTGTTACATTAAAATGAACTAAGGAACTACGATTACATTCATAAAGTGCTTTATCTCTTTTCTAGGTGAATATGACAGTAACAATTATGAAATATGCGGAACAATGCTTGCGCCACTCATGACCAAGAATTTTTTTGATGTTTCGTTTCGATATCACAAGCTATATGAGTACGTCAGTTGGAGGAGTACGTATGCGTGGCTTTTATATTATTTCTAGGATTTGGCGTCTCCGTTACTGGTCTGTAGAGGTAATGTTTCAAAAAGCTTGCTGTCTGCTCCAGTACAAGCGTATTATATAACACATGTTTATGATTGCCCATTTTTCTAGCCCATAGCTAGAGACACAAAATTTTCACTGTTTTGAAACAGAAAACATTGGTTGCCAGTACCTGACAAACATGCATGAAGGTACAATAAACGGAGATTGATCTACGGTCTTATGTTATACGTTGATTTGATCGTCATGTTAGATACCCGTAAACTTTACCAGACTGCTGCTTACAATTGTTTATCCTTCTTAACTTCTCTCGTGTACACGCAATGGTTTGTTTAAACAGAAAATATTTAAGCTTTCGTAAATGACAGAACATCGGGAAGGTAATTTCAGACGTTCTCCTGGTCTTAAATGCGTATTAGATCTAGTAGTAAGACATATTTCGTCTCGTTAATGTAACATTGCCTTTGTTACACGTTTAGAATAACCAATACTAGAAGTATGTGACGTGTACAGAATACCTACATAAGCCTGCATTTTGCTTAATGCGGACTGATAAAAGTTAAGTTCGGTCTGTATACTAACATCAAAAAGTTCGACCATTTCTTGTTCCCAGACTATTTCGACTGGTGTAACAATACAGATGTCAGTTTATCTGATGAGAAACACTAGTAGCTATGCGAATTCCGCTAGATGGTATGTATCAGAGTGTTCGATTCCTTACTATGAATATTGCCGTTGTCACGGTTAATTTTTATCCGAGCGACTTGTTTTATCTCTGGCAGCTTAAAGCCACGAACTTGAAGCCGACGACCCCCATGTTAGTTGCCAAAACATTAGCTTCTGATGGAAGTATTTTGATCCAAAATGACAGCTTGCAACATTTAAGGGTGTACTAATCCTTCAGATTTATTACGGTCTAAAATGTAAATCTATTACATTAACTAGCAAGTGGACTCGTTAAAACAACATTTTGTTTTATGTGCATGAATTTTGGTGGTGTTATTTACTTTACTGTAAGAGTCTTATTTCTGTCATTTGACTTTAGATTTCCTATCAGTCCAAACCGACATGCTCTTTGCGTGAACGCTATGAGAAGGAAAGTCTCGAAACTGACTAAACATAGCAATATATTTTCTCCTTGAAGAAGTGTGTGACGTGACGGAGCTTCCATATACTGCCTACCTGGAAATAGTTATCGCAACCCCCCCCCCTCCCCACACCCACACACAGATTGAATGTTTAATGTGGTCCAGTAGATCGCTGGTGAAAAACTGTACACAGGTCGAGCATGAAAACAGGAAGAATATGTCCTGAACTGTGAAAAATGAAGCAAATACAAACAGTGAACGGTCCAAGTTCAAGATGTGCAACACCGAGCAAGTTGTAAATGCAGCGGAGTCGTGGTTCTGTGCTGACGGTGTAGGGCTAAAAAGCGGCAGATCAGTGTCCAAATCTCCTTCGTGCTCCCCTTTCTTTTCACAAAATTATGTACTGCCCGTCCGGTCACTGACGCGTTCTTACTCTCTCTGTAGTGCTGGCAGTTGTCATATTCTACTTTGGTTACAGAATATGAGTCATGTTGCAACAATATATTACCGTCGCAGCTAACTGTGATGAATAGTGAGAGCAGGCGATATGCCGCGCGGACCTTCCACAGAAATGAAAACAACAAATACACCGGTGTGAATAATGTTGCAACAAAAGAATTCAAGAGTCAAAACTTCCAAAGCGGAAAACAAGAGTCATAACATGTGGTACTTGTGTAGATAAAATGGGAGGTACGTACGTCCGGCGCCTCATCGTCTTGCAATCATGGGATCCCGTTGTCGAGGACCGGTGAAAACACGCAAGATCTCGGAATCAACTTTCAATACAGGTCCGTTCCTTACACCTCGCTGTTGGAGACAGGCGTTACACCACGATATGGATATAAATTTGAATACAGCGAACAGACACGTCAGTGACCTGATGGACTGCTCATAATTTTGCGACAAAAATGGGGCACCCGGGAGACTAGAACACAGACCTCACGCCCTGGACGCCAACACCCTACCACAGAACCACGATGCCGCGGCTCTTCCAGTTCATTCGATGTTATACATCATGAGTTTGGATCGTTCACTGTTTCTATTTTTCACAGTTCAGTACACCTTCCTCCTGTTTCCATGCTCGATCTATGTTCAGTTTTTGACGGGCTATCCACTGGCCCATCGCACCATTAAACCTGAAGGGGCTGCGATGGGGAGTGTCCCTTGTAAGTAGTTATCGAAGGAATGAAAGTTTCAACTGTATTTAGCTCCCACCACGAAAAGGTGCCTCGAAAAGCGAGAAGAATGTAGATCGAATGTTGCAGTAGTATGAACGAAGTTACTAGTACGCCTGTTGTCTGGAGAGAAGACGAACGTTTTTCGCTGAAAGGTTTGCAGATGGGATTTCTCCACCCTCTTGTCATGTGCATCAAATGCTAACTGCAAGGGAAGAACCTCAAAAACCTTTCTAGATAATTCACTTGCAACTGAAATCATTCACGATACGACGCTAAGGAACTGATTTTAAACTGCACTTGATTTTATGATATGTATCTGTAAAGAAACAGGGCCTAAACTGGAGTTCGTGGTGGAATGGAAACTAAAATAATAGCTCCAATTTGAAACCAAGTAAGAATGCTGTAACATCTGTATCTTGTCGGACTACTGTCGTATCTTTATCGGTGCAGATGACTCTTGGAAGAGTGATAAGAAACCATCTTGATAATTGGCTGTAATGCAACAAATTGTTATAGAAGTATCAACCTGATTTATGCCAGGATCGAAGAACAACGGACAACTAATCTTTCATTTTGTCGGATGCATTTTCTGATGTTCAAAACGAAAATATTCTTTTTCCTGGGTACTATATCACCATAATGCATGGGTTCAGCCAAATATTTTTATATATGCCGTATAGTTTTAATATTGCCTGTTTTTCAGTTAATTTCTTTGCTGTCTCATAAGTGTGATCAGCCAGGACATCGTGACCAATGATTTACTATGGATATAAACCGTCCCACGATAGCAGCGTCACCTGGCGAGGAATGAGTGCTAGTCAGACTTATGAATGGCGCTTGCAGTCTCAGTGAGCGTACTGTCCCTGTGTAGAATGGGAAAGGAGCTCCATCTATATGTGCCTGACCGAAGGCGGATTGAGATGGCCCGGAGACTCGGCACAAGCATTTCGTAAACTGAACGATTTGTTGCGTATTAGAGGACTGCTGTTGTGAGTGTCGTCAACATTTCGCGAAACGGAGATGACACAACCCACACGTCGTGGGACTGGGTGTCCACACCTTATTCCTGATGTCGGACGTTGTAGGCTGGGCCGAATGGTAAAACAGGGCAGGTGGCGAACTGTGAAGAAAATAACATCAATCTTTAACGCTGGGTAGAGCACAAGTACACACAGTCAACCGAACACTCCTAACGACGGGCCTCCGCAATTGACGATCCAGGACGTACTAATGTTAACACCACGACAACGACAACTACGACTGAAATGGACACGTGGCCGTCGTCACTGGACGTTGGTGCAGTAGCGCAGTGGCACAGCTTTGCGTGGTGTGATGAATCCCGACACCTTCTTCATTATGGCGATGAGACGGCGGGAATGCGTCGTCTTGGAGGGGAACAGCTCCTTGACAACTGAACTGCGAAAAGCAGACAAGCTACAGGCAGCTCCATTATTATCTGGGGTACATTCACGTGGGCATCCATTGGTCCATTTAGCTCGTGCAAGGCACTATGACATCCAAGGAGTAGCGTACACTGGCTGCAGGCCTCGTGCACCCATTCCTGACGATCATCTACATCTACATCTACATTCATACTCCGCAAGCCACCTGACGGTGTGTGGCGGAGGGTACCTTGTGTACCTCTATCGGTTCTCCCTTCTATTCCAGTCTCGTATTGTTCTCTCTGATTTTATCCTCATGATCTCTTCGCGAGATATTCGTAGGAGGGAGTAATATACTGCTTGACTCTCCAGTGAAGGTATGTTCTCGAAACTTCAACAAAAGACCGTACCGAGCTACTGAGCGTCTCTCCTGCAGTCTCTTCCACTGGAGTTTATCTATCATCTCCGTACCACTTTCGCGATTACTAAATGATCCTGTAACGAAGCGCGCTGCGCTCCGTTGGATCTTCTCTATATCTTCTATCAACCTTATCTGGTACGGATCCCACCCTGCCGAGCAGTGTTCAAGCAGCGGGCGAACAAGCGTACTGTAACCTACTTCCTTTGTTTTCGGATTGCATTTCCTTAGGATTCTTCCAATGAATCTCAGTCCGGCATCTGCTTTACCGACGATCAACTTTATATGATCATTCCATTTTAAATCACTCCTATTGCGTACTCCCAGATAATTTATGGAAGTAAGTGCTTCCAGTTGCTGACCTACTATATTGTAGCTAAATGATAAGGGATCTTTCTTTCTATGTATTCGCAGCACATTACACTTGTCTACATTGAGATTCAATTGCCATTCCCTGCACTATGCGTCAATTCGCTGCAGATCCTCCTGCATTTCTGTACAATTTTCCATTCTTGCAACCTCTCGATATACCACAGCATAATCTGCAAAAAGCCTCAGTGAACTTCCGATGTCATCCACAAGGTCATTTATGTATATTGTGAACAGCAACGGTCCTACGACACCCCCCTGCGGCACACCTGAAATCACACTTACTTCGGAAGACATCTCTCCAATGAAGAATTACGTGCTGCGTTCTGTCATCTAGGAACTCTTCAATCCAAACACACAATTGATCTGATAGTCCATATGTTCTTAGTTTGTTCATTAAACGACTGTGGGGAACTGTATCGAACGCCTTGCGGAAGTCAAGAAACACGGCAGATACCTGGGAACCCGTGTCTATGGCCCTCTGAGTGTCGAGGACGAATAGCGCGAGCTGTGTTTCACACGATCGTCTTTTTCGAAACCCATGCTGATTCCTACAGAGTAGATTTCTATGTGTTCCAAAATTCTGCAACTGATCGACGTTAGAGATATAGGTCTATAGTTCTGCACATCTGTTTGACGTCCCTTCTTGAAAACGGGGATGACCTGTGCCCTTTTCCAATCCTTTGGAACGCTACGCTCTTCTAGAGACCTACGTACACCGCTGCAAGAAAGGGGGCAAGTTCTGATTGCCGGGAATTATATATATATATATATATATATATATATATATATATGAAAAACAAATACTAAAAAAAAAAAGTTGCATAGGGCGAGATTCGATCCGGCGACCTTCGGATTACGAACCCGAGCGCTTACCGCTGCGCCACGACGCTGTATAGAATTATTAATTGCAGAGAGTATTTCACCGCAACGATTTCTTTTAACTCGATTTTCTCGACAACGGCTGAGAAGTGCATCTTGGTGCTTTGCCACATTACACCTCTGGCCATGAGCTTTTATTATGCGCAGTATGAATCGAATCTGAATTTCACAATTGGCGGCCTCTCCTTGTTAGTCAATGCAAATGTGGAATGTTGGTACATTAATCACCTGTGTAACGCCAGAGTGCTGAAAGTAAGCATGCAAACGCGCATGCATTTTGTTGTACTGATGCCGCATGTCAGTTTATGGAATGGAGTTCCACGCTTGTCGCACGTGGTCGGTTAATACAAGGACGGTTAATACCGTTTGCGGATGCCGCTGAAGTTATCACCCCGGTGATGTCCCATATATGAGCGATTGGAAACGGTCTGGTGAATGAGCAGGTCAAGGCAACATGTTGACTCCGTTTTCAGCATGTTTGGTTACAGTAGATGCATGTGGACGAGCGTTATCCTGCTGGAAAACACCCCTTGTAATGCTGTTCATGAATGGCAGCACAACAGGTCGAATCACCAGACTGACGGACAGTTCTGAAGTCAGGGTGCTGGGTATAACCACGAGAGTGCTCCTACTGTCACACGAAATCTCGCCCAGACCATAACTTCAGATATAGATCCAGTGTATCTAATGCACTGACAGTTTGGGTGCATGTCTTCTACAGGCCTCTTTCTAACCATCACACGGCTAACACTGACGCCGCGGCAGAACCATCTTTCATCAGAAAATGCAACAGCCCTCCACCCTGCCTCCTGTTGAGCTCTCGCTTAACACTGCTGAAGTCTCAAGTAGTGGTGGTTTGTGGTCAGCGGAATGCATGTTAAGGAGCGTCTGGCACGTAGCCTACCCGTCAAATAATCGATTTGTAACAGGTGATTGTGTCACTGTGGTGCCGACTGCTGCTAGAATTGCTGATGCAGATGCAGTATGATGCGACAGAGCCATACGCTTAACGTAATGGTCTTCCCGCTCGGTAGTGCCACGTGGCCGTCTCGAGCATGGTCTTCTTGCGACCGTACATTCTCGTCAAGACCGCTACCAGCAGTTATGTACAGTGGCTACATTCCTGCCAAGTCTTTGTGCAGTTTCGCAAAAGAAACATCCATCTTTTACTACACGACCTCGTTCAAACTAAGTGAGGCATCGATAATGACGTCTCCGTCGCCTCATAGTCGTTCTTGATTAACGTTAACTCACCACGCCCAATCTCAAAGGTAACTCATGACCGTTATGTTTCGTTTATGTCGCACAACACCTTCTTGATAGTGGTTGGTTGGTTGGTTGATTGATTTGGGGTCGGGGACCAAACAGCGAGGTCCTCGGTACCCTCGGATTTGGGAAGGAGAGGGAAGGAAGGGGAAGGAAATTGAGCGCACCGTTTCAAATGCCGGCTTTTTCCTGAAAGCCCGCATCTCGTGGTCGTGCGGTAGCGTTCTCGCTTCTCACGCCCGGGTTCCCGGGTTCAATTCCCGGAGGGGTCAGGGATTTTTTCTGCCTCGTGATTCCTGGGTGTTGTGTGCTGTCCTTGGGTTAGTTAGGTTTAAGTAGTTGTAAGTTCTAGGGGACTTATGACCACAGCAGTTGAGTCCCATAGTGCTCAGAGCCATTTGAACCATTTTTTGAACCTTTTTCCTGAAGCGATTTAGGTAAACCACGGGAAACCTAAATCAAGATGGCCGGACGCGGGTTTGAACCGTCGTCCTCCCCAATGCGAGTCACGCTACGATTACTTTTTGTCAGTTTACTATGCGTAGCCAGGACACCAAAACGTTGTTGATGAGGATAAGTACAATGCCATTGGGTTGGAATCTGAAACATAGTTTATAATGAATAAATGATGTATTGTTGTAATAAAAGGCCATTTTCTACTTTGAACAGCTCTTATAAAGAGCTATTAAAACCCGAACAGGAGCGGGATGGAAGTTAATAATACTTCATAAAATGTTTGCGTTCTCTAAGGGATCGTATCTGTTCGGAATACATCAGTACTGTTTCTCAAATTTTAATAACATGGAACAAAATAACGCACACGAAACTTTTTCTGACTTGGGGGGGGGGGGGGGGGGGAGAGGGGGTACTCATGAATATGTCTATCAAAATGATTCAAACTCCTGAAGCGATATAATGTAACAACGGTCAATACACTCGTAAACCTTTCCATTTACCAGCGTAGTTCGCGTGGATTACAACCCATAATGGCCATGCGCTCGTAGAATGAAACATGAAACCGCTGGTTTAAAACTTTGGTTGTAGCAAATTATCTAACTTACAAAATTGTGTTTTTATAACTTCCATGAGTTCCAAAAATGAAATCTGGTCTTCTTTCTGTATTCCCACGCTGAACGATATATTGGAATAAATATTATCCAGAACGTTTAGCAATAATGATAGTTCTTTTTCTTCATAAGGTCATATAAGTAATTTGGGTGAATATGTTGACACTGCAAACGACCTATGGTTTCTGCTTGTCACAGCAGGAATGTACAAAATCATTTGAAGATGCTGTCAAATGATCGTCGAATCTACAAACAGCGCTCTGATAACGCAGTGAACCGAACGCTGCGTGGATACGTGTAAACAGTTCGAGTTGCTGAGCTATTTTAAATTTGCTACTGCTTACTGAGTCTTAAACCCCTCTGATGACGTCTCCAAAATTGGAAGATGAAACAATGGGTAGAGAAATACGGCCTGGACCACAACGTAGCGCCCTTTACCAGATGACTGACTGCGTTGCCTCCTACGCCTTTAGTATTTGATATGACGTTGAAATATTGACCGTACGCTCTCACACACATGCTTCATGTAGACAACGTATCCTATTCTTATGGTATGGAATAGTAAGGGGTTCAAATCAGGAAAATTTATTTAAAATCACTCAAGTTGCCTCAGGAAATTTCATGCGAGGGACGGAGATGGAAGCACGAAGCGAGTCACATATGTAGCAAGTGGGTCAGGTCGACGACACTGTCTGTCGCGTAAGGAATGAACATTCAGCACAAAAGAGGACCGGAAACCAAAGGAGGCGAGGCAAGCATATTCGTTAACTCAGTTATCCAAGTGCGCGTTTTCTCGAAGAGACATTAAGTGTAAACAAGGTATTGCGAGTGACTTACAGTTGCAAGTGGGATTGGTGGCCGCCAGCGTGGAGGGATAATCGCTCTCTCGTTGGTGCAGAGTACGCGTCCGTGTATTGCGCTGCGTCAGCTGAGGTGGACCAAGCGAACCACACCGCTGCGTCAGGTGCCCGCTGACGCTGCCGCTGCCAGCTGTTTCGCCGACTCGACGAGCCGCGACCGGTGCGAAGCGAGACACACACGACGCGTACGGCGCGCGCTTCTGGCGACTCAGGGGAAAGCGTCGTAAGTGAGTCAGCGACGCATCTGGACGTGGAGAGGCCGCTGCACAGCAGGGTATTCGACATCAAATGGGCAAACAGATGTAGTCTCAGTAAAGTAATGGATGTGTAGTCAGGATGGCTACCCGGAAAGCAACGATAGCGACTGACACAGCTAGTTCAAATAAATGATAATGCCAAAGGGAAAACTGCAACAATTAGAGAAGCTATGCATATACAATGCGGTATGAAGACTTTATGACATTTATTGAAAACGAATTTTCGGGCGAAAGATGACGCTGTGTGGAAAGTGGAATCAAAGGAAAAAATATCGCAATGGACCATAGAGCAGGTGTTAATAATTGGCAGGGTGGAACAACTACAATAAGAATACGAAAGTTATAGAAAAAATTTACAAAAACCTGTAAAAATACAGGCAAGTAACGTGTTAACAACGCCACCTAGTACAGATGTAAGCAAAACACCTCCTGCAGCTAAAATCGCTGCAGCGCAAACAACGCAACAAAATACTTTTGTTCATAAATTTAAGAACAAATGAAGATGCAAAGATAGTGCAACAAAAACTAACGACCTTTATAAACCTCACCAAAGAGAAAATATGTATAAGGAACATCAAGCAAACCAATAACATAGTCATCCTGGAAACTGCTACACAAACTGACACGGGAAAGGTAACGAACGACAAAAAGATGCAAGAGGCACTGATTGTGAACAAAATAAGAAAATGAGACTTTTAATTTTACTGGTCGACATCCGAGAGGACACAAATGTAAAGACACTAAAAGATACCAATATACATGCAGGACCTTGAGGATGAACTAAGGATAGCTTCCAAAACGGCATTACAGTACAATACGGGACAGGACCAATAGGGAAAAAAGTGATCCATCAAGTTAGTGACGTGAGCCCCGAATTTGAATAGCTCTTATGAAGCGAAAAAGTGTATCTTGCGTTTCGTTCGCTTTCAGTTAAAGAATATCTACTAGTGAGACGGTGCGTTTAGCGACACGACCTTGGTCATTTGGCAAAACATCGTGGAAAAAAGTAGTAATTTGTGGAGGTGTTGGGGATGAACACCATATGACTGCAATAAAATCAGACAAGCAGCAGTGTGTGTGCCATATAAACATTAGGGCAAAAAGTGCACAGGGAACGGAGATGAATGTCATACATATCAAACCTTCTAACAAGGAAGATTTTAAGAACTGATTATGGCTAGCTGCTCATAGCAATAGAAAGTAATGAGGACTCTAATGACTCCATCAAAAGCCGTCTATGTAAGAAACGTAAGACATAATCGAGGTAGAGGATTTACCCCGGAACAGCGAAGAATTCCTGGCAAGACGTGAGCAGTAAGTACCATAGAAAAGAATATGCGACACACACGGAAGTAGGCATCATGCACCTACGAAAAAGCAGGAATGCAGTTTTTGCCGAAAATTCAGAACTACGTGGCACAGCAGAGAAGCAAGGTCAGTGGCGGATGTAGATGTGACGTATGATACAGTCGATCAGGATTTGGTGACAGAAATTTGGCAGTTGTACGCAGAATGCGACAGCACACATCCTGAGGAATACATTGTGCTGACTGCAGAAGAAAAAGAATATTTCCCAATGTAGGATTTCAGTCTGCAACAAAATCAGTACGAGACTCAAAGCCAGTTCGTATAGGAAACAAACTCCTTCTACAAAGAAGTAAACAATAAAACACAGACCAGGACAGATCCGTTTTGCAACTCACTAAACTATAGGAGCCGATGATGTTTACTACAGCTTTAAGACGTCTAATATGGCATAATCATCCAGACAGGCAGTATATTATTGTACCTGATTTCGTAGAGAGAATCCATCTGAGAGTGTATAATCTGCCAACAGAAGTGAAAAAACTGAAGAAGTTATTGAAGCAGGTTTCTGCCAGAAGAAATCAATCATTCTTCTTAAACACGTTGTACAAGCACTTTGTGACGACACATGGTCATATAGCATGGGATAACAAGAGAGTTGAACAACACTGTCAAATATGAACCTATCATCCCCAATGGAAATAAAGACAGGACAGCTTAATGTCATGAGAGATGTCAGCTTATTGCATGATGCTCGAAGAGTGCCAGAAGAGTTGCAATAGGATGTACTGTGTCTCTAAGTACCATATAGGGAGGCAGGGCAGTATGCCAATAACTGCCCACCTATTCATACAGGGGCAACGTCCTCTGGCAGCAATAACAGTATGTAACAACGCGATAACGGCGACAAAAATAGCACAGTACTGTTCAGCGCACGTACCCTGTGTGGAAATGTTAATCGGAGGGGACAGTTGCATCCTGGTTTCCATGTTGAGGAGAGCGACGAGTATCTGCTACGGCCAAAGGATATTAGCCAGCTAGGAGGAACTAAGCGTCTTGTGTACCTCACTGACGTAAATACGAAGTTAGTATAGTCGCATAGTCGCCTGACTGGTGATCGTGGAAGACAAGTAAAAGAAGGCATTATGGAACTAAACCTACAGGTATTGAATGCATGTCTAAATGCCACTACCTACGAAGGGAGAGACGGTGCAATGTCAAATAATGTCACTCTAGCAGATAGAGCAGCGGCGCGCCTTGTGAAAGGATGGAATGTTGCGAGTGGAATGCTATCGAGTGACAGCAGTATCAGACACTATACCATCACTGGAAGGGAAATCAAAGTCGCCACAGAAAACGTGCGCATATGGCTCAAATACATCAAGAACGCTAACTGGGAAAAACTAAGAGGGTTGTTTCAGTGTCCGGGAAGTCAATCGCTGACTCATAACGAAGGTGTTAACGCGCAAGAAATGACGGTGGCTATACATAAAAGAATGGAGGCGTCGATGCACGTCTGCAGATATCATTATGAAGGAGTACCTTGCATCGTGACTGAGGAGCTGCAGATACAGGAAGTAAGATTCGAAACAAGAAGAGCCACGGAGCTATACCAGAGCAGCATGATCCAGGAAGAAAGACTCTGAAGGCTGCATAAATAAAGATATGTTAAACAATTTTTAAGGAAGAGCTAGGGAAAACAAAAATGGAACGATGGAAGCAATCCACGGAGGCTAACTTAGAAACCGATCCCTGGGGTGTAACATATAAAATAGACAAATGTCATGCGGCTCTCCACTAACTTGCGGCCTACTGTTGAAGTGTTAAATTGTCACTAGCACCTCACAAAATAACGCACGTCCTGTTGGAAAGGAACCCAGTAAGATTCCCTAAAATAAAATCAAGTGGTGTAACACTGAGGAGAAGCGCAGTAACGAGATATCTAGGGGTATTTCTGGATGAGCTTCCTAACTTTGCACATCGTATAGAAGAAGTAGGCAGGAAAGGTACAAACGTGATGAATAAAATTATAACCACTGCAAATAGGCAATTTCGGCTTCCGTTGAAAACATTCAGAGTACACCACCAATTTATATAGGCATCAGTCCCGGGATATGGTGTGACCTTTTGTAAGTCATTTTCAGCCAGGTGTCCGAATGCTTTTGATCCCTTTAAGTGCTACAGGTTTCCAGGTCTTGCCACGATTTGTCCTCCCGTCGTACGCTCGAGTCCTGCCTCCGGCATGGGTGTGTGTCTTGTCAATAGTGTAAGTTGGTTTAAGCTAGCTTAAGTAGTGTGTAGGCTTAGGGACCGATTACCTAAGTAGTTTGGTCCCATAAGACCTTACCACAAATTTGCCGGCCGCGGTGGTCTAGCGGTTCTAGGCGCTCAGTCCGGAACCGCGGAACTGCTACGGTCGCAGGTTCGAATCCTGCCTCGGGCATGGATGTGTGTGATGTCCTTAGGTTAGTTAGGTTTAAGTAGTTCTAAGTTCTAGGGGACTGATGACCACAGATGTTAAGTCCCATAGTGCTCAGAGCCATTTGAACCATTTTTTTTTTTTACCACAAATTTCGAATTTTTTCCACGAGTTGATAATTAGGATCGATGCCATTCACAGTAATAGCATTCGATTCCATGATTACGCCACTGTAGCGAATCTACGTCCTAGATGCTCCAGCAGGGTCTATGAACTGGCCGAAGACGTACTCTAGATGACGGCCTACACCTGATGACCTTCGTCTGTTCGCCGTAAATCATCTACCGATAGAGAAACTGACTGTCTTTCGACAACGCGACATCGCATAGTGACGCAAATACCGGACTTCAATAATGTAACCAGCAACAATTCCTCTTAGGGTCAACGTTTCTGTTTAACACTCAGGGCCTTTGGATGCTGAAAGTTGCCAGGGATAGACAGGAGATCAACCGACCACGCCATTACCGACACCAGTACATTGCGGACGGGTCATATGGGGTCATGGTAGAGTTCGGAGTGGGACTGAGTACACTCCGCAGCCGGCGAGAGGACCGCTTCGCACTGGGCAGCCGCCGCCCCGGTCGCCGGCAGCCAACGCACCGGCGGGGTCGCCGATACCGCCTCCTGGGCAGCAAACGCTGAGTTCACTCCACGGACATTAGCAGGAATCCAACACACAGGTGAGTTAGCGACAGGTGACACTGATGCAGGACAATGGCAAATCGCAAACATTGTTAGTAAACAACTGAACCCTAATAATGTTTTACTTGCGTCATTGAAGCTTCGCAGGTTGTCAACAAATCATCATTCACTATTAGCCATTACTATAGCTACACCACGAAGATGACGTGCTACAGACGCGAAATTTAACCGACAGGAAGAAGATGCTGTGATATGCAAATGATTAGCTTTTCAGAGCATTCCCACAACTTTGGTGCCGGTGGCGATACCTACAACGTGCTGACATGAGGAAGGTTTCCAACCGATTTCTCACACACAAACAGCATTTGACTGGCGTTGCCTGGTGCAACGTTGTTGTGATGCCTCGTGTAAGGAGAAGAAATGCGTACCATCACGTTTCCGACGTTGATAAAGGTCGGATTGTGGCATATCGCGATTGCGGTTTATCGTATCGCGACATTGCTGCTCGCGTTGGTCGAGATCCAATGACTGTTAGCAGATATGGAATCGGTGGGTTCGGGAGGGTAATACGGAACGTCGTGCTGGATCCCAACAGCCTCGTATCACTAGCTGTCGAGATGGCACGCATCTTATCCTCATGGCTGTAAGAGATCGTGCAGCCACGTCTCGATCCCTGAGTCAACGGATGGGGACGTTTGCAAGACAACAACCATCTGCACGAACAGTTCGACGACGTTTGCAGCAGCATGGAGTATCAGCTCGGAGACCATGGCTGGTGTTACCCTTGCCGCTGCCGGCCGAGGTGGCCGAGCGGTTCTAGGCGTTTCAGTCCGGAACCGCTTGACCGCTGCGGTCGCAGGTTCGAATCCTGCCTCGGGCATGGGTGTGTGTGATGTCCTTAGGTTGGTTAGGTTTAAGTAGTTCTAAGTTCTAGGGGACTGATGACCTCAGATATTAAGTCCCATAGTGCTCAGACCCATTTGAACCCTTGACGCTGCATCACAGACAGGAGCGCCTGCGATGGTGTACTCAACGACGAACCTGGGTGCACGAATGGCAAAACGTCAACTTTTCCGATGAATCCAGGTTCTGTTTAGAGCATCATGATGGCCGAATCCGTGTCTGGCGACATCGCGGTGAACGCACATTGGAAGCGTGTATTTGTCATCGCCATACTGCCGTATCACACACCGTGATGGTATGGGGTGCCATTTGTTACATGTCTCGGTCACCTCTTGTTCGCATTGACGGCACTTAGGACAGTGAACGTTACATTTGAGATCTGTTACGACCCGTCGTTCTACTCTTCATTCGATCCCTGAGAAACCCTACATTTCAGCAGGATAATGCACGACCGCATGTTGCAGGTCCTGTACAGACCTTTCTGGATACAGAAAATGTTCGACTGCTGCCCTGGCCAGCACATTCTCCAGATCTCTCTCCAATTGGAAACGTCTGGTCAATGGTCGCCGAGCAACTGGCTCGTCACAATATGCCACTCACTACTCTTGATGAACTGTGGTATCGTGTTGAAGCTGCATGGGCAGCTGTACCTGTACACGCCATCCAAGCTCTGTTTGACTCAATGCCCAGGCGTATCAAGACCGTTATTACGGCCAGAGGTGGTTGTTGTGGGTACTGATTTCTCAGGATCTATGCACCCAAATTCCGTGAAAATGTGATCACATGTCAGTTATAGTGTAATATATTTGTCCAAAGAATACCTGTTTATTATCTGCATTCCTTCTTGGTGTAGCAAGTTTGATTGCCAGTAGTGTAACTTCTCACAAAGACGTCTCGGCTCAACTCTGTGTACTATGTGCGTTGCTCGTTCGCTCTCGTATCTTCCGGTTGCACTTTATACCCCTTGATCCCCCACCCATGACAAGTACGCTAGGTAGATACACTCATAACAAGAAATTCCATTGGTTCACGGCTACCCAAGATAATGAAAGACATGCAGTAAAAGAATATCAATCTAACCTTGACCTCTACCCAAGACTAAGGAACCCTACAGTTAGTGTAATTACAGAAGATGAAGCTGACTTATTTAACAAAGCTCTTAAATACCACCTAGCCCAAAATTTTCATGATCCGGCCACCACGCATTTCATAACTATTACGAAAGTTGCGCTGGCCATACTTGGTATCACATTCATGAAGCAAAATGAGCTCACATGGAATTTAACAAACATAACTGAGAAAGAATAACATAGCAAAACACACAAGTATGTCAGCTTCAAAGCATACAACTCTCAAAAGCAGAAATCTCAAATTAACCACTTGCAATGCTTTAGCTATAAAAGCTGATAAATAAAAGAGTATCGTCCTTATGTATCACACTTATACCACAGATAAAGTTATGTCTTTCTTTGATATGAACAGTATCGCCGAAATTATCTATAAGTCAAATAACAGATTTGCAACAATCACAAAAAAGACCGTCAGATCTTATACTGCAATTTTATGTTCACAAAAAACTTCTGTTGTTATGAACACCTAGACTACGTGCACAATCTAAGACACACAAGCCTTCCATTAATAAGTCCGTTCGTTAACTGCATTAATAGACCAGCTTACCTATTATACAATGAGCTCAATATATTGACAAAATTATTTAAATATACTAAAAAGTATATAATTAAAAAATTCACGCAGTCAGGCGAAACAGCTAAAAGACATTCAAATTCCATACAATACGAAGCTCATCTCTACCTACATCACCAAGCTATGTACAAATGTACAACTACAAGAAACAATAAAAATCATTAAACGCAATTTACTGCTGTTCAGAATAACATCAGTGGTTTGCTTATAAATCTTTTGGAAATTATCTCAAAATTAATTCGTATTTACTTATAAAATATGCATCCAGTTTGATGGAGTGGCTAAGAGTAATAGCATAGCAGGTACGATCGCCAACATTTTCCTCACCAACCTAGAACTAAAATTCTTCGCTTATAACAAGCCTAAGTTTAAAAAAGGAAAACGTCGTATGCTGCTACCGTATGTGATGGCAACCCTTTTGCTAATTAAAGGGTCTCATACAGATCGTCGAGAAATACACCGTGACTTAAAGAGTTTAAATCAAAAAATCAAATTACGGTGGGAATAGAGAAAAACAATGTTATTATTTGGACCTAGCGATCAACAGAAAGGATGGCTACCACAAATTCGACATTTTTAGAAAGCCTGCCTCCACGGACTGCATCATAAATTCAAACTCATGTTATCCAATGTCACAAAGAGTCTCATTTCTTCGCTCCATGCTTAACAGACGGTAAAATCTATCACTAGAAGATTGCACCATTGAAAAAGGGATTGCCGCGCTCCAATACATAACACACAGAAACAATTTCGATCCTAACTACATCACTAATTACGTATGAATACATGACACCCAATTCCAACATAATACCTAGCGAAATACGACTAATCGAAAATATCTCTAAGGAAAATGAAACACATACCATCTGGTATGGCTCCAACCTCAGAAAAATTTAACGTATTATTCAGACCTACAAATACACGGCTTGCTTCTCGGACCACTAAGCACCTCAAACTGAAATTACTGTCAGGTAACACAAAACCACCAATCTATGCTAGCCATGATATGCACAAACGCACTTCTATCAGCTGTTATAATTTATGCATCTGCCACACCGGAATAAAGACTCTGTCGTCTTAAAGAACACATTCGAAATAGCGATAACAATCAGTCCCAATTTTTTCTCGATCTAAAAGACCGTCAG
The DNA here is from genome assembly GCF_021461395.2 of Schistocerca americana. Lineage (NCBI taxonomy): Eukaryota > Metazoa > Arthropoda > Insecta > Orthoptera > Acrididae > Schistocerca > Schistocerca americana. Next base: position 381,536,068 of record NC_060123.1, on the reverse strand, counting down.
CACACGATAGATACAACGGAATACGCATGGCAGTTACTTCATAAAATTCGGAAGGGGTCTAACAGTGGATGTCCTCGAAGCACTTGAAATTTATGTACACATAAGAAGACGACCACAAGACGTATTGGATAAACAGACGCACCTTAAGGAAAAACACCATTTTAAAAATTTCATTGAAATACTAGAAAAAGAAACGGATAAATTCGAAGCACTGTGCACATAAAAAGATGACGCACAGCAATATGAAACCTTAAAACCGTTTCTCATATACTCTGGAGTCACAAAAATTATCGAAAACGTAAATTAAGAAAAGCAATAACGTCAAATAAAAAACGCCTAGCCATTAAGCACTTACAAATTAATAACTCATAAGATCGCCAGAAATACGAACTGCTAAGGACATACAACAACCACAGATATTCCCGCAAGCAAGTAATTGCTTATGCGTTTGAAACTTACGACATCGTAGCTGCAGAAGTGTTGAATTACTTTCGTAACATATTAATCACTATCTTTATTCAGCAAATATAGAACGACAGTAAAATATACTGCCAATGATGTCATATGTACGACTGTACATCTAGACAATGTGTATGTAAGCTACAATACCAGCTCAGTGTTATGCTATAACACATTCATCTAAAATAAATATAAAGTCACCCACGTTTTACCGCAAGTCACTCGATAATGGCAATTTAGCCGAAAGAAAGGGGTAGGAATAAAAATTAATATCACACAGCAGTGAGTCTGTAAACTCCTTATAAATACACTGAAGCGCCAAAGAAACAGGTATAAGCATGCATCCTCAAATACAGAGATACAGTATGTAGATAGTCAAAATATGGCGCTGTGGCCGGCAACGCCTATGTAAGACAAGTGTCTGGCGCATTTCTGCTACAATGGCAGATTATCAATATGTGACTCAAGCTTGAAAGTGGTTCTACAGTCGGCGCACGAGCGATGGGACACAGCATCTCTAAGGTAGCGATATAGTGGGGATTTTCACGTACGACGATTTCACGAGTGTACCATGAATGTCAGGAACCAGGTAAAATATTCGATCTCTGACATTGCTGCGGCCGGAAAAAGATCTTGCAAGAACGGGACCAACGACAACTTAAGAGAATCGTTCAATGTGACAGAAGTGCAACCCTTTCGCAGATTGCTGCAGATTTCAGCGTTGGGCCATTAACAAATGCCACTCAAGGAAACATCATCGACATGGGTTTTCGGAGCCGAAAACCCACTCGTGTACCGTTGATGACTGTACGACAGAAAGCTTTACGCCTCACCTGGGCCCATCAACACCACATTGGACTGTTGAGGACTGGAAACATGTTGCCAGGTCAAACGAGTCTCATTTAAAATTGTATCGAATGGGTGGACGTGTACAGGTATGGAGACAACCTCATTAATCCATGGACCCTACGTATCAGAAGGGAACTGTTCAAGATGGTGGAGGCTTTGTATGTGGGACGTGTGCAATTGGACTGATATGGGACCCCTGATACGTCTGGATACGACTCTAGCAAGTGAAACGTACATAAGAATCATGTCTTATCATCTTCATCCATTCAGGTTAACTATGCATTCCGACGGACTTGGGCAATTCTAGCAGGACAATGCGACAACGCACACGTCCATAATTGCTACAGAGTGGCTCTAGGAACACTCTTCTGAGTTTAAACACTTCCGGTGGCCACCAAACTCTTCAGACGCGGATATTATTGAGTATATTAGGGATGCTTTGCAACATGCTGTTCAGAAGAGATCTCCATCTCCTCGTACTCTTACGAATTTATGGACAGTCCTGCGGGATTCATGGTGTCAGTTCCCTCCAGCACTACTTGAGACATTAGTCGAGGTCATGCCACGTCGTGTTGCGGCAGTTCTGCGAGATCGCGGGAGTCCTAGATGACATTAATCAGGTGTACCAGTTTCTTTGCCTCTTCAGTGCTACGGATGCAGTTTATCATTGTGCTCCACTTCAGCGTCCAGTCTTTAAGGTATCTGAAACTGCCTTGCAATATCACGGGTATTTCGAGAAGATAATTGTGAATGAGTTCAAGAATCGTGTCCTCTGTTTGTGGAGTACGTCTGGTCCTTGGACGACCGCTGTCCATTACTTGTGGACGAAGATTAGCGTTTTCCCGATGGCGTTGCTCCAACGACGAAAAACATTCTTTTAGGGATGAGTGTACTGGGGTGAGTGTACTGGGATGAGAGTACTGCACAGCATATGCACGAGCAGCAGCAGCAGTTTAGTTATCTATGTACCTCGCACCAAAAGTATATCGACGTGTTCATCGTTTGTGTGTCCATTGGGAAGCTGCCCTACGTGTACTTCCAGGACCAGTTATGGTTGTGCACTGCGCGGTTAGTAGAAGCATGCATGTAGTTTGATAGTTACCACTATCATGTGAAAGGTTATTGTCATGTGTTTAAATGATGTTCTAATTGTAAACGACGAGAACTGGGGAATAGACGTAAAAAAATAACCATTGTTTCATAGTGGATAAAGGTTTGACGTCCTAGCAGTCTACTTACTGCCAGTGAGCAGTGACTGCAGGTGGAATAGTGTGGGGTGATACACCTTCCTCCCTGCACTCGATGCGCTGCAGGATCTGACATTGCGGCCAGCTCCCCGTTTTCAGACATGTGTTTTCAAAATGGACCCGCTGTGATTTTGCTAGATAAAGGTTTATCTTGAAGCTGGTTGAAGGATCGCATGCTGACATCCAAGCGCGGCTTTTTTTCTTCACCCTGTTTATTCGCTGCATTGCGATATCATAAATGTTGGTTAGTGCTGTAGACGAAGGCTGCTCCTAGATTGTTCGTAATGTAACTAATTTACGCTCTTCTTTCACTTATTAAATTTCCGAGCAGTACCTGCAGGCGAACGTCCGGGGTTCAAGTCACGGTCCAGCACACACTTTTAGTAGACCAGGAAATTTCGTAACAGCGCACAGTCGGCTACAGGGTAATATAGTCATCCTGGAAACATCCCACAGGCTGTGGCTGAGCCATGTCTCCGAAATATGCTTTCATCCAGGAGTGGTGGCGCTGCAAGTTTGGCAGAAGAAGTTCTGTGAAGTCCAGAAGGTAGAAGATGAAAAAATTGTTCAAATGTCTCTGAGCTCTATGGGACTTAACATCTGAGGTCATGAGTCCCCTAGAACGTACAACTACTTAAACCTAACTAACCTAAGGACATCGCACACATCCATGTCCGAGGCAGAACTCGAACCTGCGACCGTATCGGCCGCGCGGTTCCAGAATGAAGCGTCTAGAACCGCTCGGCCACAGCGGCCGGCGGTAGAAGATGAAGCACTGAAGGAAGTAAGGCTGCGAGGACGGGTGGTGAGTCGTGCCTGGGTACTTCAGTTGGTGGGGCACATGTCCGCAAAAGGCACATGTCCTGATTCCGCACGTGGTTGCAGTACACCAGGACGTTTCAATTCTTCAAGTCTTTTCATTTAGGGAGAGAGCTTTCAACCGGTGTGTCCTAACGCAGTCAGTCCTTAGATCAGCCTGAGTTTGACGATCTTCTTCTTCTTTAAGACGGTTAAGCCTTGTTTATGCAGCCATAGCTACCTTTCTCCAGCAGTTCTCTTCCTCTCCATCTACGAAGAACATCCGGACTCACTGTTCATAATTTTTGAATTGGATATTCTAGGTCGTCCCTTGGTTTCCTTCACTACGATCTTGAATTTTAAGATGTTTTACAAGAGAATATCATGTCTAATTAAGTGTCCAATTGTTTTAGTACATTGATCTGACCAATAACATTCAGTGCTTTTCCTTCTCCTGTAATTGTAGAACAACATCCTATGTTTTTCTGTCAGTCCAGCTACTTTTTGGAATTCTCACCCTGAACCACATTTCCACAGCTCCGAGGCGAGATTATTTATGCGTTGTTAACGTCAAGCTTTAACATTCGTATTTCAGGGCACCCCGTGCAAAAATCATTACAAACCTTTTGTCGTCGCTTATACGCTTCTTCAGCGGAAGATTTTCCTTTTTTGGGAAGACTTTCTGGGCCAGTGCTATTCATCTCTTGATTTTATTGTGACGTCTATTGTTTTTCCCCCAAAATGTTGTCGAGATAGTGAAATTCGTTTATTTCTTCGAGTTGTTCACTACCGATTCTTATGTCAGGCTTACCTCCATCTCCTTTCTTCTAAATATCGATAAAAAATTGCTTGACCATAGACACCTTAAAGGAAAGGCTCTCTTCCCATTCTCATGTGAGTATTAATGAGCGAAATTTACTCATGTTCAGGCAACTTTTCTTGCTGTGTGAGCTCTCTGAATTGCCATATGTTGTTCGCATGCTTTCCCGCCGTGTACATAAGCTTCTTCTTAAACTTTTACTAATTATGTATTTGTGTATTTATGTAACAGACGTTTTAATTTACATTTTTTGTCAGTTCTAGTCCCTTTCACTTACACCTTTCCATCAACTTGATAAAGTACTTTCAACATTAGTAAGCACTGGTGGTTCACTATGGTGCACGTTTCATGGAATTCGTTAACGTTATTCCCTGAACACGTGTGGAAGTGTATTTTCCCAGCGAACGTGAACAAGTTTACTGTCGAACAGGAGTAAAACTTATGTACAGGATGCTCAGAAACAGCCTGAAAAGGTTGTAAGGGTGTTACAGGGTAGGTTTTACTGGAAAATAATTGTTAAGGAAGCAGTTCGATACGTTGCCCTGATCTGAATTAATTAGCATTGAATTTAGCGAATCAGGACATTGCCGGCGCTAATTCAAATGACTGGCCACATACAGTTAGCGTTAGTTGTTGTCGTAGTGTAGGTGATAGCACACCCTGCTCAGCCTTAGGCTGGGGTTTGATACTTATTACCGTTTTATGTCCGGTTTTTATATCGCCCATTTGTTTGGTTTTAGGAAATAAATCGTAGAACTCGTTTGCCGACAGAGTTTTTGACGGGCTGCTTGAATTTGCCTGCGCATCGCCCCGACTGGCCAATTTCAATGCTAATTAGTCGGAAACGGTGCAACGTATCGAATTTTAGAGCATAGCACAATGTACCCTGCAACATTCTTACAAGCATTTCACACTACCTATATATCTCATATTTAACTTGGATGGTCAGTTAGCCTGAGTAGGGTTAATGACCAACCACAATTATCATAAATCCCCTTTCACCTCGAGAAGTGTATTACTGCAGCTTTGTATTATTATATCTACATTTCTGTGATCTTTGTGAGACTTACGTGAAATGTACGTTGGCGGCAGCTGGCTCTCTCAGCAGTCAGCCGCAGATGCCGGTACCCTCAATTTTTCAAACAGTGTACAGCCGAAACAACGTTGTTTCCGTTACAGGGATTCCCATTTGCGTAATACTCGTGTGTTGATCGAACCGACTGGTAACAAATCTAAAAGCGCGACTCCGAATTGTTTCTGTGGCTTCCTTTAATTAGACTTGCTGAGAATATCAAACGTTCGAGCAGTACAAATTGTATAGAGTGGAATTCGAGTTATAATGTTTTCCTGCTCTTCGTCGTTTTCACGATTCATATGTACAGTGTAAGTAGCCTGTATTGGTAACGCCACGTAGCGCTCTGTATGAAAATCACAGCCTGTGCTGTGTGCAGTCTGTGGCTGGTTTGCATTGTTGGAATTTGCTATTGTAGTGTTGGGCAGTTGGCTGTTAACAGCGCATAGCGTTGCGCAGTTGGAAGTGAGCCGCCAGCAGTGGTGGATGTGGGGAGAGAGGTGGCAGAATTTTAAGAGCGGACGATCTGAACGTGTGTTCGCCAGAAAGAGTAAATTTGTAAGATTGGATGTCATGAACTGCTATATATATTATGACTTTTGGACACTATTAAGGTAAATAGATTGTTTGTTCTTTATCAAAATCTCTCATTTGCTAACTATGCCGTTCAGTAGTTAGAATCTCTTATTTAGCTGTAAGTATTGGCGCTCGCAGTATTGCAGTAGTTCGAGTAACGAAGATTTGTATGAGGTAAGTGATTCATGAAAGGTATAGGTTATTGTTAGTCAGGGCCATTCTTTTGTAGAGATTAATAAAAGTCAGATTGCGTTGCGCTAAAAATATTGTGTGTCAGTTTAGTGTTGATCAGAATAAGTAAAGAGAGATATGTTTGAGTGCGTTCAATTTGCTCTGCTGTTTGAAAATCAAATAATTTATGGTGTTTATCAGGACAGTAATTCATTAATTTTTCTAAGGAGGTGTTTCATATGTCGACCCTTAGCCGAGGATACCTCACTGGAATCTTCTGATTTTTTCTTGTAGTTTGTGTAATTAGTGTAGCTATTGTTTATTGCTAGATCGTAATTATATAGAGAATTTCCTTTGTAGTTGTAGTTTTTCGTTTTTGTACAGTAAAACAGTTGCGGTATGCATGTAGCACCAAGTATTTCGCAGCTGCACTTGCAATTAACGAGATATTATTTTCAATGCTATTTTAATGTGTTTTCTTATATTGCTCTTCAAATTGTGCTTTTCTGTGTTACCATGTGAAATATTGTGACAATAACGGAGTGTGAAAAACGTAATATTAGGCTCCAAAGTAAACTGAGAAATGACAGTGAAGACGAAATCATTGTGTTTGCGCCACCGTCTAACGAATTAACTAATGTTGAAAGTAGTAATTTGGTAATTGCGCATAGGGAAATGAAGCGAGCTGCAAATAATGTTGTAGACAGTGAAACAATTAGTGAACAGGGAAGCATTATCGATCGATCGGTCGTTAACAGTTTACCTCAGGAATCCGAAATGACAGGACACAATCTTGTAAATACTGTAGATTCAGGTTTTGCGTCCTCACGGTTTTCTCAAATAAGTCAAGTCACATTTTCTGCTTTTCAAAATGCGAATATTGCCGGTTCAAATGCACTGCCGAAAATCACTGAGAGATAGGTTTCAGACACCAGTGCATTGTTATTACAATTAATACAATAAATGGGACAAAGGCTTCAAAAGTTAGACACAATGGAACAAAATCATCAAAAGTTAGACACAATGGAACAAAATCTTCAAAAGTTAGACACCACCCTTGAACAAACACCTGAATATTTAACTACTGAGTTACACAGCATCGAATCGAAATGTCAAAAAGTCTGTAATGACGTGAAAACACAAATTTGTGAGCATTTTCAACCTATTTTTCACGGCATGAAAATCCATTACAGAATCACGAAGCAGCCATAAAAGAACTGCAAACTATTGTTCATTTTCTTTTGGTTTTGAAATTATTGGAGGAAGTTACGACGATTTTGAGACTTGACTAAGGCGGTATGATGTTATTATTACGACGACGATGTGTATTATGCTGTTGAGGTATGTTTATGATCAATAAGCTGATGCTATATGAGGAATTTGGTTATGCTACATATTTATAATGATGAAATATTGAAGAAGTGTCGACGAATATGTATATGTGTAATAAGGTAAGGACTAATGAGTAGTGGTTAGGGACTCTGATTTGTGAAAAAGGATGCTGGAAACCAAGAATCGTAGTGTAAGAGTTATGAAACATGTTGTAATGGTACTTGAATTACGCAACCATTACGGCAGCTCACCTCCACCTCTCGATACCACCAATATTCTACTGTGTTTCTGTAAAGTAGTTAATATATTTCTGAGACAACATTCAGATTTGATGTCATTAATGTAGAGGTACTTTGATACATCGATATGTTTATGTTGCAATGATATTATTCTTTATGAATTCTTTCTTTTGTACATACTTGTAACTCTGATTTTTGAGTGTGTAAGCGGTTATTAGAGAGTCAAGTCTTGGTTGTCATATTGAAAAGACACAAATTGTAGTCAGTTTATAAAATGTCAACTTTAACAGTGAGAAAGATATTGTCAAGTATGTTTTATTTTGTAAAGTGAAGTGATATTGCGACAAAAGTAATAAAAAAGAAGTGTAACTTAAAGTCGGAGTGCTGATTACCTTTTTACATCACCATTATCTTAACTTGCAAAAGTTTAATCTTCAAGAATGGTTTGTGAAACACATCTATAAAACTTTTAAATACCGCAGAATAACACCTAGGCCTCTTTGCATCTGAGCTTGGAATCATCATCACCTAGATTTTCGACGATTGAGCCATGAGTTCACAACGAGACCAGCGTGGGAAACACGAAAAGATGAGTGCCTACTTTATCCATTATTTCATGAAACGACTTAATTATCTGTGCTCTAATGATATCTGCAACATAATATAACTTTGCTGTTGCCCAAAAATGCAATGTTTAGCAGCTTGAGCAACACTACAATTATAATAAATTTTTGACCTTTGTTGTGGTAGGGTTGTTATAGTGTGTACATGCTTGAATGTATCAGAACACTGCTATTCATGAGTATTCGTTTCTATACATTTCTACCGTAGAGACTGCTGTCGTAAATATTTTGGTAAGAAAGCTAAGTGACATTGACGTAATGCATTGTGGACGCCCAGCTGTGCCAGTCGCCTGGAGAAAAAGCAATTAGGTGGAGAGAAAAGAGGCCAATACCCTCGATATTGACATTCCTTTGTAGAAAGCATCACAAATACGACACTTTCTGATATTTACTGAAATGACTAATGAAACGAAGAGAAACATTTCACGGCTATTGTCTTGCTAGTTGACAGATTTTTTACTGCTTTATTAAATGCCATGTGGCTACTGAATGACGTTTCATGCCTTTCTTTATGTATATATTTGCTAATTTTGTGTAATATCTAGTTTCTAGTGGCACTTCAGCATTGGTTATAATAAAATTTAATAGATGTACTAATGTAAATATTTTCTGTCTAAAGACCCAGTAAAGAATAATTTTATGATCTACTTTCTTAAAAAAAAAAGGGAACACAAATAGATATTTTCCTTCACAGGAATTGGATAAATAATTTTTAACGATTTGGTAACTTGTCTGCTAGAGTAAGTTATCGTGATGCATCACTCTAGTGTTAAGATATGACATAGGTGTTAGACATGGCCATCTTAACTGTAATATTTTTTCTGTTTGAGCTGTGTCATGTTTAGGTATAATTATTGCATTTTCTGCTGCTGTTTGCCAGGCATAGTGCTACTCAATTTCACTTTGTATTACTCTGTTAAGCCAGTTTTACTGCTGATTTATTTTTCTTGTTGCTCAACATTGGCTCATATTAGTTGTAATGTTGCAATTGCTTTGCTAATTTAGATATACTGCTGCTTGCTTTGCAATCTGCATTTTTTTGTCATTGCTGTTTGTGTTAATTGTTTTGTGCTGCTGCACTGCCTTGTCCTTTAGTATATATATCTGAGCTCGGTAGATTTAAGTTAGCTTAAGAGGGGGTAGACTATATAAGAACCTAACTATGAAGAATAGGGAAACAATGCATTGGGAAGTTATATGAAAAATATTTGGGCAAAACTGAGTATTGTACGATGAGAAATATTTATTTTAAAAGAGGATATGAAAAAACAGTAGGGTTTAGGGACAACAGGGTCAGATAGGATTTTTATTTTGCAGGAACAAATGTTGAAATAAAAGGAAAAATCTATGGAATGAAGTTTTGGGTTGGACTGCAGTACCAAATGTTACACTGAAAACGAACCCTGTCCTTTCCGCTATGTGTTTGTGCACTCTTGTGTATTTGTCTTTTTCCTGTCTTTATGTATTTATCTGATAAGAGTAATGTTATGAATTTTTTCTAATATCGTTTTATTTACTTTGTAAAGATGTTTAGACATTATTTATTCTGTTTTGTTTAATGCTCATGTGTGAAATTAATGTTTAGAAAACTATTCTCACTGTTTTATATATTTACATATGTCATTATTACTGTAACACTGATGTATATGTCTATTTCTATTCTTTTGTAAAGCCTGTATTACTACAAACGTTATCTGTATTATTATGTTTTAATGATGTTTTCTGTACCTTTGTAATTGTATTCTCATGTTATAAAATTGTAATTGACACCATTTCATCAAATTAAGTAACTTATAAGCATACATTTCACAGCACATGTTTCTGTTGGTCACAGTTATGCAGAATATGTGAGATGTTGGGAGTGTTAGTGTTTGCACATGTGTTAATAATTCAGCAAGGGACTGGTTAACAGCATTGCTGGTTCTAAAGTCAACTCCAAAAACTTTGTGAGTGCACAAGTGGTGGTTTATAGACTTGCTATATTGTCCGCAAGACTCTTAGATGGTGATTGCACACCTGCACAGTCACAACAAATGGCTGCTGGCGGTCTCTACAAGGACTACAGTGGGTCTGCACCTCTGGTGGCCCACCAATACCATAGCCTCTACCAGGACTACAGTGGGTCTGCTCTGTGATGACCTACCTACCAATATTCTTCAAAACTTCGACTAACTCTGCGATGGGTTTGCTCTGTTGTGGCCCATTACCAGTCTGAATGCCAAGAGTCAGCACTGTCTTTCCGTTAGAAGGACAACACTACTTCTTCAATACTGCATGGAAATCCACTACTTCCATGTGCATATTCTTTTACTGCTCAGACATTCAGAAAGAAAACACTGCAATTTTACTGTGATGAATGATCAGGACTGTCTTTATGGACTGTGAGAAAATTTTAGCTTTTGACCAACATTGTATAAATAAGTGTGTGCATTTGATTTCTTTGTTATTGTCATTATGAAAATTTTTTTTCAAATTTGTATTGGCCACTGCCCAAAACAATTTGTAAAATATTCTTGTGGAGAGCATGGGTACTATGTAAGTCGGCTGTTTAGGTTTTTTTATGGTAACGTCACTTAGCTCTGTGTATGAAAATCACTGGCTGTGCTGTGTGCAGTCTGTGGCTGGTGTGCATTGTTGGAATTTGCTATTGTAGTGTTGGGCAGTTGGCTGTTGATAGTGCGTAGCGTTGCGCAGTTGGAGGTGAGCAGCCAGCAGTGGTGGATGTGGGGAGAGAGATGGCGGAGTTTTGAGAGCGGCTGATCTGGACGTGTGTCCATCAGAGACAGTAAATTTGTAAGACTGGATGTCATGAACTGATATACATTATGACTTTTGAACACTATTGATGTAAATACATTGTTTGTTGTCTATCAAAATCTCTCATTGTCAGTCGCCAGAAAATTACTCTCTTACTCCTCACGTTTCTCCTTTCCAGTGTACACCTTCTCTACCGTCATACGAAGTACTCGCGAAGAAATTAGAGTCGGCTGCCCATATGCCCATGAATGAACTCAACGCGAAAATGGTGGTGGTGGTTATTGTTTAACGTCCCGTCGACAACGAGGTCATTAGAGACGGAGCGCAAGCTCGTGTTAGGGAAGGATTGGGAAGGAAATCGGCCGTGCCCTTTGAAAGGAACCATCCCGGCATTTGCCCGAAACGATTTAGGGAAATCACGGAAAACCTAAATCAGGATGGCTGGAGACGGGATTGAACCGTCGTCCTCCTGAATGCGAGTCCAGCGTGCGAAACTGAAGAGACTACCGCATTGAAAGGTATTTTTCCTTACAAAACCGTGGCAGACTTTGGTGGAGCCGTTACGTTAGGGATGGGGATTCGTAGTTCTTACAAGAACTACACGGGAACTGCCATACCCCATTTCTCATAAACTCTGTGCCCTGGCAGAGGGACCAAAATTTGCGAATACGTGTCCCAACGTAATCATAGGCACTCACTCGTTTCTGAAAAAGAACAACGACCAGAGTTTTTTAAGGATTTTACCTGCCTTTTGTGTAACAGTAAATTCAACAGACGCTTTGGCCCAGTGGTTAGCGCCGCAACTTTACGTTTTCTTGTTTCTTGTTCGAAATACAATTATTGTTTCTATTCAGTTTTATGTTTTTCAGTTATTTACTCATGCCCGTAATAAGTTACTTTACGACTTTTTCTTATGAAGTTAGGGGATACAAGAGTGACATATTAATTCTAAAATTAAAACTGTGTTTGAAAATAAGTGTCGTATTGTCGTACAATTATTGTACAATTTATATTATTGTATAATTATATGATTCTATAATTTATATCATTTTTATGTTCCATTGCTGTCTCTTCGTTTTGGAATTAATTCGAGGATGATGTGATTCCCTCAATAGAACGAAATGCGTTGGGCAGGTTAGAACCGATTGAATACAAGACCATCCTTGCAGGCTGCCAAAATAGAGGCGTACATTTGATGGCCGACCGAAACCCACTTCTCGGGAATAAGCAACTTTACCAACATTACTGACAAGACGCACAACAGGATTTTCACTGAAAACAGTTCGAAATTTTTTTCATTTCTTTATAGTCTTATACATTCGCGCAGCAATCTTCTACGGGCATGGGTAAGTAAAATAAAATAATTAACGAAAATTATTAATGGGGTTTGGAACACGGGGCGCGAAAGTATGCAGACGTGGTGTTAACCGCTATGTCACTTCTGAGGCGGAACTACATACACGTTAAAAGGTATCTACAGTACCTCTAAACGTTTGGCTAGTTTTCTCAGAAACGATCGAGTGTCGTGGAGTTAAAGCTCTTCCCGTGTTCTCCTACTACTGAGAAAAATTTCTGAGAAATCGGGTTATGGCACTAGTCGTGTTAGTAGCGCTTTTGCCTGCAACTTACGAGTGATTCATTCCGCACAGTACAGATTAATCTTAGAGCCATGTAGTATCAGTAAACGCTAATTGCATTTCTCCTTTCCAACAGAATGGCTTGTCAGCTGGGCCTGATTGTTACGCCACGTGTGGAAGCTTTGCTTCTTAAAGTACCATCTTCAGTTTAATATTGAGCGCATAGGAATCGACTCAAAGGCACTGTACGCCACGAGTCAGGCAAATCAGTCGTGTGCATGTTTGGAGATTCTACTCGCCAGTAAATGCGTGGATGGAACAGTTGTATTGCAGTAATAAGACCAAACTGACAGCCATCTATTTATGTGCGTCACCCGATAAGGAGATGCGCGAGCTTTGTGACTGCAGGATAAATATACTGTAATAATCATATGCGACTGTCCGCGCAACAGGACATGGTTTACGCACCACGGGGAGGTAACAACATACACAGAAAAGTACGTAGTTCAGTTTTTACTTCCGTCTTCAACTTACGATGAAAAGAATACAGATTATATAAGTGTCGCGAATAATGGTTCAGTTCAGAGAAAAACCCTTAATCCTTGTGTCCACTTTGAGTTGACAACCCCAAAAACTGAAAACATTAGCTGTAATTTCTTTAGACCATTTAAATGTGTATTGTCTCGTGTATTTAAACCAGTGACCTACAAACGACAGAGAGGCTTCTTACCGCCGTAGCCCTCAGTGGTTCACAACACCACAACAGGCCACAGCAGTCCACATATCCGACCGCTGTCCCACATCGAACCCATGGTTATTCTGCGGTTCGACCCCCAGTGGACCCCCCGCTCCCGGGAACGTCTCATACTAGACGAGTGTAACCCCAAATGTTTGCGTGGTGGAGTAATTATAGTGTAAGCGTACGTGGATACAGTGTTAGCGCAGCAACCGCCGACATAGTGTAACTGCAGCGGAATCAGGGGAACCAACCCCTCATTCGCCGAGGCAGATGGGAAACCGCTTTGAAACCATCCACAGGCTGGACAGCACACCGGACCTCGACACTAAGCCGCCGGGTGGATTAGTGCCTGGGACCGGCACGCCTTCCTTTCAGGAAGCAGCGCGTTACACCGCACGCCTGCCGGCCGGGCATTTTTAGACCATAGTGACGATCAATTTTACTCAAATTCTTCACTTAGTATAGCTGCACGTAAGAAAAAGAAAGGGTAAGAGGTTTCAAAAACGGAGAGACTAAATATCGTCATCTTACAAGTTCTACGAACGTCTTTAAATCAATGGTTCGTAACAATTTCGTTAGCTATTTTATTACAGCCCTGCATGGTAGGACTTAGGCTTAAACATTATTTTCCCTTTATCCTTTTTGTAGATAATGTGATGATGTCCTACTAAGGCAAAAAACATAATTAAGGCAATACTTTTGCAGCCAAGATTAGTTCATTCATGAATGATCTTTATACGGTTGCTGTACTTGTCGGCCAGCTGGAGTGGAAGAGGTTTTATAAGAAACGTCGATTGTTATTGCATTATTATTATTTGAAGGAGTATGAGCAGAATTGAAAACAGTTATTCGTCATGAATGAGCTGCGCGTTGCAAAATACTAGGTATTAATCACTAGTCGACTCTGTGAAATCAGAATTCAGTTCCTAGTTGCAAGTTATGAAGCGAAATCGTATGTTTGTGTCTGACACCGGAGCAACAGCAAGCGCAGCTGAGCTCTGTGCCGTTTCGCTATGGAGAGGCCTGTACCGCGGCGCCATTTAGCACTGCCAGGTGCGTCGCTGGAGCCGGAGATTGGCGGCGGAACGGGATATTAACCAGCGGCCGACAGAAAGGCGCGCAGACGAGATGATCCGACGCCGGCGCTCTGTTCCACTGCAGAGAGTACAGAGGGAGCGGTCATCAACCTGCAAACTGTCACTGGTGGGACGTAATCCGCCTCTGGTTCCAGCCGAAATAAACCACGGACACCCAACGCCAGTGGCGAATCCATCGTTCTACTGTGCACCTGTTACCTCATATGGTCCCAAGCCGGTTTCGTGTTTTTACAGATGCTGTGTCGTGTCTCGCTGCCCGGTTTTAGTATTACACCACTGGAGTCGGATTCGATCGGACAACTGTTTAAATATCCGTGCATCCACGCCGATTTAAATTTCCCATGATTTCCCAAAATTAGTTGAGGCAAATGACACGATGCTTCTTTCGAAAGGGCAGGGCAGATTGCCCTCGCCATCCCTCCCTCTCTAATCCGAGCTTGCGCTTCATCTCCAGTGACCTTTTGTCGACAGGATGCTACACTCTAGCCTTCTTTCTTTGCCGGCTGCTGTGACCGAGCGGTTCTAGGAGCTTCAGTCTGGAACCGCGCAACCGCTACGGTCGCAGATTCGAATCCTGCCTCGGGCATGGATGTGTGTGATGTCCTTAGGTTAGTTAGGTTTAAGTAGTTCTAAGTTCTAGCGGACTGATGACCTCATGTGTTAGGTCTCATAGTGCTCAGAGCCATTTGAACCATCTGAAATTTGAAACTTCCTGGCAGATTAAAACTGTGTGCCCGACCGAGACTCGAACTCGGGACCTCAGTTGGTAGAGCTCTTTCCCGCGAAAGGCAAAGGTCCCGAGTTCGAGTCTCGGTCGGGCACACAGTTTTAATGTGCCAGGAAGTTTCATATCAGCGCACACTCCGCTGCAGAGTGAAAAATCTCATTCTGGAAACATCTGAAATTTCTTTCTTTCCTTCCTTAAGTATTAGATTATACCAGTAAACCCAGTTCTTTAAAGAATCAGTCTCCCATTTAGACGACATCTTCAAACATCTCACCAAGCTACAAAACAGTTAATGTGTTAAATCAGAGGTGGCCAAGATTTTGGCTTGCGAACCTTGCCCGTGTCAAAGCGCTCAGCCTCGCTTCACATTTCTCCCACCGCCCTGCCGCGGTGCCTCAGTGTCTGCAGGAGGAAGAAGCGAAACAGCGAATGAGCAGCATTTAAATGGGAGTCACGTCGTACTGCTTACTACTTGGTTTTATATTTCATTTTCCTCAACAAGACATATCCGAGACAAAACACGTTTCCAGTCTTAATTAATCAAATTTTGCGCGGTGAAGACATAATATAATTATTATCTGGTACAAACTGTCGGCAAGGAAAGACACAGACAGTTTCACAGAGTTTTGCACTGATGTTGCAAAGTAATTGTTACTTATTTAGTTTCAAGATCAAAAAACTGGTCTTTCACAGAAATAAAGCTCGAGATATTGTAGCACTTTTGCAAGCTCATAATGGAGACTCGGAAAATCTACCTGAGGAAAGTAATGTAGATTTCATTGACAGTTCTGACGTAAGAAGGTTTGTAATTGAAACTGGAATTGCCTTGCCCGTCAATCAGCTACATTTGCAGATGCACAATGCCGCTTTCAGCCGAAATGGCAATTGGTCATGAAAATAACTCGAAAACAGATGTAACGTTGACAGCGTCCTCAGAACTTTTATAAAACTACCGTTGCAATTCTTGCAAGGTCACAATGATTTCTTCAAATCTAGCGCTTTTCTTAATCGCACGAGCGTAGAGAACTGGACTGTCTTGTCAGAATGTGTCCCTTCTACCACTCAGTTTTCTTCTTAAATCCATTCCCATCAAATCAGAAAGAAGTTTCCATGCAGTGTCGTGCATCTGGATATTCTAATTTTCGTTCCTCCACTGATTTCTTCTTGAAAAATTCAACAATGTCCAGATGTAAATTGGAAAATCGTTCCAGGCATGCCGCTCGACTTAACCAATGTACTGTGCAGTAATGTATGAAGTCTCCACACTCTTCGTTCATTTCCACTGAAAACTCTTGCAACTGAAAGTGGAATAGTGGTTGCCTCTTCGGAAATTTTAATATTCGTACTATCAATTTTTTCAAGTGTCCCATGTCTGCAAATTTAGCACAAAGCGCTACTCTTTGTACAGAACAATGAACCCCGTTAATCGATCGTTGTTCTTTTTGCTCTTTCATTCTCATCTAAAAGTTTAAATTACTTTTGCATGGTACTACAATGTCATTTCATAGTAAATAAGCAATAGCAGTTTCTTATACGAACTGAGAATTCTAGTCTCTCTCATCTGTCATCCTCATTCATCTTAAAGGATTCTGACGATAGATCGCTAATCTGCCTCTTTTTTTGTGCAAACACTCACTGCACCTGTGAGCGTCTTTCATATCACGAATAAGGAGCGAAGGGTAAACAAGGCTGAAACCGCGATTCTACCTAACTCACGGAGTTGTGCTGAGCGCAAGATGCCGCACCGCAATGCTAAACAAAATGTCGCGCTGTTTCGAGTACTTCCGTTTAGGACCGTGCAAATCCGAGTGACCGTCCGGGCTTTGCCCCGGCCGTGGCCCGCATATGCTGGACGCGTGAAATTTGGCAGGCCGTGGTGTTCCCTGTTTTAAATGTTTGCCTGCAAGCATCTAAGAGACAGAAAATTCAGGATAGGTTTGAAGTTATACTATTAATTTGTTGGTTGACACTAAGTTCTCTAATTACCAGTCAATTGATGGGTATATCTGAGTAATTTGCGTTACATTTTAAGCAAAAGGTAGTTTTCTACGGATCTCTGAGTTTGCGACGTCGTATCTTCTCAACCACGCATCATACAGAGACTTAATTTCACACATACGTTCCGTCGTCGTCGTGTGACTAGGGCCTCTCGTCGGGTAGACCGTTCGCCGGGTGCAAGTCTTCCGATTTGACGCCACTTCGGCGACTTGCGCATCGAGGGGAGGAAATGATGATGAATGGGCCAACACAACACCCAGTCCCTGAGTGGAGAAAAATCTTCGACCTAGCTGGGAATCAAACGCGGGCCGTTACACATGACATTTCGTCGCGCTGACCACTCAGTTACCAGGGGCGGACCCGTACATCCAGTGATATCTGTAGATAGTGTATGAAAAGTGTGTTCCCAATAGAGTTAGTAGCAAACAAGTAATAAATTTAAACATCATGCCTGATGATGAAGTTTTACTGCTCATTATTTTAAGAAAAGGCTAGTTTTTGGAGTCTGAATGTTCATGTCGTCATATCTCCAGACCTATGTCTTGTACAATGATACAATTTGGCACGGACGTTCAGTGATATACCTGTGTACTGCCTGAAAAATGTTTTGTTAACAGAGGTAGCAGTGAAGAAGTAGTAAATTATGCCTAATGGTCAAGTTTGACTCCATGAAGAGCAAAAATTCGGTACTCGAAAAATCTGTTTTCCTTCTATCTTTTCGTTGAGGTCGTCGGCGAGAAACTATTTCATGAACATTTTAAATTATGTGTAAATTTTGTGGAAGCGATTCTATTCTCAAATACTTGAAATAATAAAATCCGGGTATTTGGAAGTTGTCAATTACGCTGCCTCAAGAGGAACAGTGCTTCTAATGTAGCACTTGTGTTATTGCGTTAAACTTTATCGTAAGATTATAACGCTTACTGAGCATATTACGACAACATTTTCCGCTTTTTGATTCAGTCAGTTATTAGTCGAAATCGAATAGTTGTTCCCCTACACAGCAGTTGGCTTACGAATAGCGTGTTGGCAGCATAGATCTTTTTAGACATTGGAACACACCATTCATAAATGTTGACGGCGTAGGGGTAACGTATCACGCATGAGTTGAAAAATGAAGATTTTTTTTTTTTGAAGTTTATTTCGAAGCACCAATGAACCATGGCGGCGCATTTGCACTCACGGGAATGTACGCATATGAGCTAAAACATTGTGACCACGTCCCACAACCAGGATGAATGCCTCCTAATGTTGCTGTGGGCACGTGATGCAGTAAGAAGAGAATGTAAGTGAAAGAGACACAATTGGGCAGCCATTATAGTGGAGATATTGGCCGATAATGCGGAAATCCACTAATATAAGTGGTTGTGACAAATGGCACATTATTATGGCCCAGCACCTGGGATCGAGGATCTCTGAAACTCCGAAGCTGGTCGCCTCTTGGCGTACTACCGTCGCGAGCAGTTACGGCAAGTGCTTGAAGGATATTGAAATAACGAGTAGGCCGTATGGCAGCACTGGTCGACCACGTCTCATCACAAAGCGTAGAGGTAGGAGGATCCTCCACTGTGTAATAGAGGACAGGCAGCGATCTGTGGCAGGTCTGACAACAGGGTACAATGCAATCTAGTGCAGGCACAAGTGTCTCGGAGCTCACCGTTCAAAGGCAATTGTTGAACATGGAGCTACATATCATACGACCCCTGCTTGTTCCTGTGTTGATTCAACGTCACCCTGAGTTATGATTGCAGCGGGCATAGCGTCACTGAGTTTTCACGTGGATCAATATAAACGTGTCGCCCGTTGAATGAATCGGATTTCTTCATTTACTGTTACACCAGGCGTCATCCACCAGAATGGGTCCGCGGAACGTGCACCGGCCACACGTACAGGCCGGTGACGGCAGAATTACACAATGGGTTACACTGAGTTTAGCGACCATGCGATCTGTGGAGGTAATCGAAAACATCGTGACAGCAATGAACTATCTGAACATTATCGCGGACCACCTGCATCGTTTCATGCTTGAAGTCTCCCCCTACGGCGATTACATCTTCCAGCAGGATATTTGTCAGTGTTGCAAGATCAGAATCGTGCTACAGTGGTTTGAGTGTTTTATAGTGAACTCAAATTGATGTCTTTGCCAGAAAATGTGCCTGATCTGTTATACACTTGAATGCGTAGCCAGCTGCGTGCCCGTAAACCACCATCCCGCAATTTGCGGGAATTGCTTGAACTGTGCCTAGACATCCGGACATCTGGTGCCACATGCGTCTGGAATCCTATCAAGGACTTGTAGAATCTATGCCAAGCAAAATCTCTGTTGTAATGTGTTTAAAAACTGGAACAAGACACTATTCAAAATGTGGTAATAGTGGTATGGCTGATCGGTGTATATTGATCACACTTTTATCACTCTACGAGCAGTACGTCAGCCTTCAGCAGTGGAATATTTGTTGAACCAAAGCTACCGGACACTGCCGATATACATGAAATGGGCAAGCCTTTGAGCAAGAGACACACATGCTGTACTTTGTTTTCTTCGTTGTGACTGATCAGTTAATGTGAAGTAAGCTTCCAGTTCTCCGAAACTCTATGCTGAGCGCACACTTACCCCACGTCTGTGGGACAGAGAAGACCTAATTCTGACACCCTTTTCTGCTAGCTGTTTCTAACGAAAACCATCATATTTCTTCCACGTGTTTCGAAACGATCTGAGTCTACATCGCATTTAGTAGAAATCGGTCGAGTGACTTTTTTTCTTATTGAAAATATGGAATTATTATTGCTATGAACTACAGGTGGAGTCACGAACGATGGCGGTCGACTTTAGGCTTGTTCTGCGCGCCTACGTCACACATACTCCGACAGCCAATGAGCGTTCAATAGTGTTCTGATCTCTCTGCTCGCTAATGCGAGGACTGAACGTGATTGTAGCGAGTTGTTTAATGAATTTCTAATTCATTTGTTGTGAGCTATGATCGTTGCTGGTGATAAATTCTACATATGCAAGCGAGAGATTTAATTTGCAGGGTGTAGGTTTCCTTCGAGCGGAAAGTGCGCGCATGCGCGTGCCACACCTGTCGCCTGGAATAGTCAACAATGTTATTGTCATTCGTTCCTCGACACGCGCGAACCGCAATCGTTCTTGGAGCCAACTATAGCCATGAGCAACTGTATGACATCCCGTGCGGATATGTTGCGGAGCTATTACATGCTTCAGTTATACAGAATGTTCTCCGATATCCCCTTTATTTGTGTCAATTATGTAATGATTAAAGCTGCTGTTCGCTATTACGGTCACAGAATTTACATTAACTGGTTTTCTCCGGACCAGTACTGGAATTCTAACATATTATTCGCATATTCTTCCTTTGCAGCCTCGTATCACTGAACCACTTCCCTGACGCCTACATTCTAACCTCGAGTACTTCAGTTATTCGACGTAAATATGGAGAGCAGGCATGTACACTTGACGAGATCTTCATCCTGTACGACAAGCAAATATTCGTCTCTTGCAACACTCATATAGGAACGGGAAGAGAGCAGAGGCTGCATCCTCAGTTGGTAAAAACCAGCCATGGTACAGGTGGGCCATGAGCCAGCCATGTTCCAATAGCATTGGAACGTAAACGTCACGCTCTGTCAGCACCTGGGGATATTCTTCTCAGTGAACCGCTAGGATATTTTACACAAAAATGGGATGAATAAAATGCAATCCTTTGGGCGAAATTTTAGAGAGCACCGACCACGGCATTTTGACAGACTGAAATGACTCTTTTACCTAAGCTCCATCATTAGCCTACAGCATTCCGGTCATTACAGTGACACAAATTCTGGCCGCCGCTGGTTAGTCATCTGACATCTTTAACTTACTCTTTCTGACGACAGCCACACCCATTTAAGAAGGCTCTTTGGGATTTTGTAGTCCTCTTGTACATCTCAACGTTACTCACGCCAGAAATATTTTCATTCTCTGGTCAGTTAGTAAAAATTCCGTGATTAAGTCCTTGTTCAAAACTTGTAGGCGAGTCGATACGCCTCCGCCAATACTCACACCTGAAACAGAACCCCCGCCTTTTAGGTATAGTGGTATTCACTATGACAAGGTACATGGGAACGAATGTCTCCACCAATACAGAACATTTTGTACCAATAAGCATTTCAACACTATCGATACCGCCACGATGCGTTAGCCGGCGACAGACTAGAACAAGGTTTTACATAATCATCATCAGAAGTTCCTGCCATCAGATGTCACAAGACCTCTCTGCAGAAAATGCCATTTACAGGGTACCCTCGCTTATAGATACAGTTGTTTTGGCCAAAACCTAATTTAGCGGTGGGCAGGGAAGAAATTGGCTCTAATTACCAGAAGGAGCCCAGCCACCATAAAGTTGCCATTTTCCAGCCTGTCTGGCACATGTTCCCAGAAAATAAACAACGGAAGAACGCTTGGTACGTGGCTCATTTTGCTCATTTCTCGATACTCATAAGCAATCCGGACATATAAGTCCTTCATTCTTACCTGCAACAGTAACACTTGGTCACTCGACAAGGGGAGGAAGAAAATATGTTCAGGTATTCGAAAAGTTTTTAATAATCTTGCTTTTTCTTGCTCTGATGAGGTATACAAGTTGGAATTCAGTTAGGCCCGACGACGTTCTTAGAGTGCTATCGGTTTCCCTTTTCAAACAAGAAGATACCCTACATTAACAATTAAGATTAAAAAACGGAAGGAAAAGGAGAGAACAAAGCGATCTAGGGTTAGCATCATTGACTGCTAATCCAAAACTTCAGGTTCCCATGTTATACCGCTGCCACCGCTTAAACTGTGATCGAAAATCGTCAGAAATAGTGGCCGAAGACTTCCTGTACATGAGGTCACCCTTACGCTGCCAACATTGAAGACGGCGAAGGATCGGATATATATTCAGGACACCCTCATGATGTTGGAGTGAAAAAGAGTCTGTAAATAGCAGAATAATTAGCAATGATCAGTTCAATAGAATGCAGAAGACATATAAGGTAGTCTGCAGGACATGAGGCCTATAATTAAAAAAGTGTCTTGATGATCTCTCCATTGGCTAAAGATTCAGGACTAGTGCTCCGTTTAATTCGGGTCTCCGCGAAAGTACTGCTATAGGGAAGTTATCATGAGAAAAAGATGAAATAGCTAACTAAATACTACAAGTCGGAGTGCAAAATCTCAGAAGTGTGACTTTGATAGCGAAGCCAGAAATTTTGAAAAGGTCGATGTTTAGGCCCAGCCTAGATATTGTGGACCTCAGTGAAGCGAAATGGAACGAGGATTAAGATATTTTCTCCGTCGAACATAAGGTAGTATCGTCAGTAGCAGAAAGTGGTATAACGGGATTAGGATTCCTTGTAGGTAGGATAGGATGGCTGTGAGTGAGTTACTGTGAACAGTTGGGTCACAAGGTCGTTCCGATCAAAATCGACAGCAAACCAACGCCCCTATCAATAGTTAAGGTAAACACGCCAACGACGCAAGCAGAAAATGAAGATGCAAATACAGTACAGGAAGGCAGTTATCGAATTATATGAAAAAGACGTAAATTAGTCACAAACTACTGCGTGCACACACTTTATTCAGCATTTAAACGTCGCTTCAGATATTCGGATTTGGGTTATGACATGTTAGATATGCCTGCCATCATTGGCGATGATGTGGAGCAGACGAATAGCGAAATTCTGCATGACCCGCTGGAGTGTCGAAACATCGATGCTGTCGATTACCTCCTGAATGGCTGTTTTCAGCTCATAAATGGTTTTCGGATTATTACTGTACACATTGTCTTTAATATAGTCCCACTAAGGTGTCGCATGTTTTGAGTTGAATATCACGGCCAATCTAGTCCCATGCTAGTGGCCTTGGGGTACCCCAGAGCCATAATTCGATCCCCAACGTGCACTTTCAGGACATCTAACACTCTTCTGCTTCGATGGGGTCGAGATCCGCCTTGGATGGACTAGCTTTTGTCAAAATCAGGGTCACTTTGGGTAATGTGGATGAAATCACCCTCCAAAGCCTTCACGTACTTTGAGCTATCACCGTGCGATCAAGGAATACCGCAACGATTATTCAGTGACGCATTTGTACACCACACAGTCACCCGTTGAGGGTGAAGGGACTACTCTATCGCGAAATGCGAATTCTTAGTCCCCCAAATGCGCCAATTTTTCTTATTGACGAACCCATCCTAACGAAAGTGGGTTGAAAATCAAGCTGTTTTCTGATGGTTCCCGAGGCAAACGTTTCAGAGAAACTGTCATTCATAATCGACACGAAAACACCTAAGGAGACGGCAAAAAAGGCGTTAATGAAACCACCCCTTCACTTGGGACATTCATTCTCACACATTTCATGGTCGAACACGACAGTTCTCAGTACAATGAGCAACAGGATGATTTTCTTGACAACGTGTGACAGTGCGAACAGTCCTTGGACAGTTCAACCCTTGTGTAACGATATCATGTGGCTGCAACCCCAGTGAACCTGATTGCAGCCCGTTGGAGTGTGGCGTGACTACAGATATGCCTTCGGTGGCGTCTGCACACCTTCGTGGCTCACTGTACCATCGCTACCTCGTCCTAGGTGAAACATGTAAGAATTTTTAAGATATCTCAGCGTTGCAAAAAAAAAAAATGGCTCTGAGCACTAGGGACTTAACAGCTGTGGTCATCAGTCCCCTAGAACTTAGAACTACTTAAACCTAACTAACCTAAGGACATCACACACATCCATGCCCGAGGCAGGATTCGAACCTGCGACCGTAGTAGTCGCGCGGTTCCGGATTGCACGGCTAGAACCGCGAGACCACCGCGGCCGGCCCAGCGTTACAAAGCCATCACTTGGAAGGTAAGCGCTCTGTAGGGACATGTAAGCCATAGGAACATGTACACAAAAGATTAAGAGACGAGCTGTCCGTGTTCTGTGAAACCTGCACCATACACAGTAATAACCAAAGTGAGCAGGACTATGTTATTACACCATGGCTAGGACCATGTTCTGAGCTAGGTGACCAGGTTGCAATAATGCAACAAATGCTGCCTGGAGCAGCATAACTGACTGTGAATTTCCCAGTCCAGCTGTACTACAATTACACAAGGGCTTCACCAGATAATGATACAACTGGGCTCCCCCACCTGCAGCCATGGACTTAAGATCAGATTGGGACAGTTGCCTTTGTCAGGAGGCAGCGGGTCAGATCCCATGCATGTCAGACTTCCCATTTCACACTGCGGAAGATGAGAGCTGTGTCTCAGTTGCATGAGAATGGGCGTTCAACAGCAGAAAATGGGCACAGGAAGAAGAATATCTGTGCAATGACGTCAGGGCTTTGGCTACTGATATACTTCTGGCCTGTTACCCAGTCTGACGTCAGCTTCGCAGGGTGCTGGCACATGAACTGTCCTGCTACTCAGAGGTCAGTTGTCCACCAATCATCTCCAGCCAGCCGCATTGGACATGATGTAACTGGACGTTGAGGGAGACGTCAGGTACACACAAGATAATTCCGCTATGTATATTTAAGATCAACATCCACTTATCTAATGCACCTATGCAAAGCAGTCTGGGAACCAGTGATATGGTGTCCAAGATTGGAATAATGAAGGTCACTTCTGTGACATACACATCCGGAAGTTCATCCATCTATTACGCACACACAAATCCTATTTACAAATAAACTACCTGGCCAAACAATCACACAATGGATAGTGTGAGCACAGGTATATCCTGACATCCTAATACCATACCCACAAATCAATTATTTGTCATCATTATGCAACAGCCAAAGATTTAGCTGCAGTACAGTACGTACCTCACTGTCTCACAATATGAAGACTGCTGAACACACAATGTGCAGATTTACGCCCACGCTGTTGAGATAGATGATCTTGTAATACTCCGATGTGAGAGCCTTGGAGGCCACATTAAGCACACCCATAGCCCGTCTCTGGGTGACAAAAACGTCTTTGAGATATAAATACATCTTATGTTTCAGCCCCATGATCTACTCAGTTTGTGACCCATTCGCCTCATCTTTCATCAGGCCCATTACTTTCATGTTTTGACGTACTAATTGATAAGTATTATCGGCTACATGTGCCGATGTGTTTAATTTTTCTGGAATGTACCTGACTACGTCATATGATTTGCAGCCTTTCAGACAGTAGCAGAAACGCTCTGTATACTTATAAATTAATTCGAGGTTCTCAATGTTTGACTTCACAAATTCATAGTAAAAGCGTAGAAGTGGAGTTGGGAGAAGTCCAAAATACACATATCGATACAGAAATCCTTCCTTCACTGAAATGAAACCGTAGTCATCTCCACAGTGATTAGTCCTTGATTGGAGATGGTGACGTTGATATAATTTGAGTTGGCGATGAAACCTCTTGCATCATAACGCCCATCCCAACACTAAACTAAGTGAGTTTCGTAATATTTTCCATGATTTTCCCGAACATTGAATTATTCAATAATTTATAAAAATCTTTTTTGAAACCACATGTCAAACTTGCCCTCATTTCATCGTTTAATGAAAGTACTGCTTCAAGTGGAGTCACTGGCCGACAGAGGTCCTGTGTATGGTTCTAACAAGTATCATCCCTAACCTGAGACACTGCTGGAGATTTCTGTAGGGCAGAATGAGTCTCTGCTTGTTCCCCAATGTCGTATCCCCAGAAAAGCCGACACGAATTACAGTAGGGACCTACAAAGTCAATTTTCAGACGATGTCATGGGAAGCTGGGCTTGGCCCAATCAAAATATTTCTGCAGCTGAGCAGCCTGATGTTCCTCACATATCGGACATTTTACAGTCTGTTGTTGTATTTCAGTGTCTATACCGACCCATGTGGATTGGTGGAATTCGAGCTACTTAGTCAATACATTGCCACATTGTCCCTGCTGACGCTGGAGGTCAAGAATTTTCTTCTGAAAAAAAATGTGGCATAACCACCCTGCATGTGATAGGCCAACACCGTGCTGGAAAGTAAAGGTGAGCTGAAGAGCGAAATAAAGGTCTACAACCTGATCACTAATCTGCATAACTGAATGTGGCGAACCAGTGTGCTACTCAATTTTGGGATTGGGCACCGCAGCCATCACCAGAGCCATCTATCGAGCGTTGATGAGAATTCATCAAGTGTTTTATTGTCTTGTACATCATGGTGGAGACATGTATCCCCTGTGGTATCGAATGCTGAGTCTTTAGCAACAGTTAGGTGAGAAGGAGTGATTGCATTTCAATACATAGCTGTAGCCCCGTCACATTCTTGTACTGCCAGTTTCAGTGGAGCAGAGACCATGACTGCAACTTTTGTGCTGTGCACAGAGTGACTGGTTTTGAAGGACTGAACAGGTAGATTAGAGACTTGTGATCTATCACTAAGCAGAATTTTCAGCCATACAGCTGATGGTGAAATTTGGTTACCGCATATATTATAGCAAGAGCTTCCTTCTCAGTCTGTAAGTAGTTGCACTGTGCTGTTTTTGGATGTGAAGACAATTAGTCTGACCATTGATCCAACTCTGTGTGAGAGAACAGCACCAAACCCATAAGACAAGATATCGACCACAAGCACGACTGGCTTCGTAGGATTAATATGTGCCAACAACGATCGCTCAGTAAAACATCTCTTAGTTTCCGAAATGTGAATTGACACACTTGAGTCCACTCAAACGGAACTTTCTTTCGCCAAAGATGATGCATTCAAGCTATAATCTGCAAATCTTTTGGAATGAGCTGCAAGTAGTTTACCCAACACAGCCTGGAGCACATTGGCAGTCCTAGAAGTTGGGAGGTCATATAATGTGGTTAAGTGCGACTGAGAATAATGCATATCCTAGTTGTTAATCACACATCCTAAATATTCAATCTCAGTCTGGAAGAAGGGGGACTAGCCCCTATTGCACTTTAATCCGGCATCTGAGAGCACTTGGAAAGACGTTCATCGGGAGTCAGAACTGAAACGACTATGTCATCTAAATAGTTCGAACAAGAAGCATCTGTAACAGTCAACTGCGAAAATGTTGAAAAGTTGTAGTTGCAGATGCACCACCAAAGGGCAATGTCAGAAACTCAAATAATCCTATATGGGTGTTGACTATAAAAACTTGTTCTGAGCGTTCGCAGGGAATCTGCAAATAACCACCAAGAAAATTACTTGTAGAAAATAAGCTGCCTGCACCAAGCTCGTCCATGAGCTCCTGAGGCCACAGCGAACGAAAAGAGTCACTCACAGCATGCGGATTAACTGTTGCCCTGAAAACTGTACACAAACGAAGTTACACTTGGATATTTATTTATAATTACTAGAAGTGATGTGCACTGATTGCCAAGGTAGGAGTTCCTTTGCCATCTTATCTCTGACAGAATGTGGATTAGGGCGTCCTTGGCAAAACAGCAGTTGCATATTGTCTTTCATGATAATGTGCAAACTCTGCAACTACCTATCACAGCAATATTATTTCCTCCAAAACCAGAAAGATATGCAAGTGATGTATGTAGCTTACTGTCACTTAACAGTTTATGACTGCTTCTGTTCAACAAAATCATTGAAGCACCAACGTCGAACTGCATGTGTGCTCTGCAACTGGAGATTTGCAGAGTGAAAAACAACTCGTTGGTCTGACGCTGAATGAAAGAACTGTTTGACTTCTTCGCCATTGTGCTGAATTTGCATCGATAATAAATGGAGTCACCACATGGCGTTGAAACAGCTGCATTAGCCTTCATGGGCTGAGCTTTTTGGGAATGTGCAAAGTGTGTGTTGGACTTTGGATTTGCAATCAGAGAGAGTGAACGTGACCAGACTTGCCACAGTGATAGCACTTCGTCACATCTGGTGCATGCCTGCCACTCGAGTGCTGAAAGCAACGAGGTAACATTTAACACCACTAGTCTAGCGCCTAACACTCTGGTTAAGTTTATGGTGTTGTCCTGGCTGAGACTTTACGGACCTCCGTACACAGACTATGGGTACAGCCCTGTTTATTACTACTGTGTACTGCAGAAACAGGAGTGGAATCAAAGTCACCTACTGCACTGTCATACGAATCGTGACCCTTTACTAATTCCAAAACCTGCTGCAAACTAGGGTCAGGATACTTAAGAATTTTGCTGTTTATGTGATGATCTGACAAATTTCGAATAATGGCATTCTTGAGTATAGCATCACTGTAATAACGTCAATACTCACACAAAAAATTTCAAAGATATATAAGCCCTCCTACTTTTTCTACTCGCTGATTATGAGTCTTATTAGGTTGCCTCTGGAAACGAGAGAACCGTTAATCCACAGGTGCCACATTTATCTGGTCATCAAAGTATTTGTTTAGTGCAGCCTCTGATTCTTCACAAAGAACACTTTCAGGACGGGTGGTGAACAAATGTTAGCATTGAAACCAATACTCTGACACACCAACCATTGCAAGAATATGAGGTTGCCTATCTGTGCATTCAATGTGTTACACCATGCCGTGTGCATCGATCTGTGGTCAGTAGTGGAACCATTGCCCACTTATTGAGTGAAACGCAGGGAATGACGGGATGGAAACAGGGGATATTGGTTGTGGTTGTGATATAGGAGGTACGGGTGGTGGCAGCATGTTAGCTTGCACAGCTAGCATCATTCTCATCAAATGTTGCATTTGCTGTAATGAAACTCAACAATCTATGTTACTGACAGTTGTTGCAGAGGGCTAGCCGAAAATTACAAAATAAGAAATAGTATGCAAACAAAAATATAGCACAGAAGATGTTCTCACTATCCACAAATAAACAATAGACCACACTCTGAAACACAAAAGCACAGTAAGATACATGCACTGAAAATTGACAGTTATGTAAAAAAAAAAAAAAAGATGCACCAGTTTTAATGGAACCATGTGGTTCTGTGGCGAGAAGCAGAAGAAAACTGGTGCACTCTCATTGCCATTTAATGCATGGCGAGACATAGCAACAAGAAGTTAAACACGTGTGGGAAATAGCTTCTTCACCAGCTGTTTGGTAAGATCAAGAATTGGATACTGAGGAATATGTGGGTGCTGGGACTGAGAGCAAAATAATATGAAGGACACTTTAGATGTGTTTAAGTCTGCTTTACTTAACTTCAGATCAGCAAGTCCAGTTGCATTCCAACAGTTCAAGTTCGTCATAGATAACAACACAGAGGTGAGACTAACTAGTAAGTTTCGAATGCACTGAGTGAATTCTGTTAGTCAGCTCGCTGGTATTGGCCTGGCACTTCCTAAGTCAGCCCAATGGTGGTGTTACCCACACAGGCAGCAGGTTACTGGCAACCTCTTGACGTTTTGCCTGTGTGGTATCTATAGTGCACATTACCTCATTGTGAATAGCACAGATCTTGTAATCCATCAAACTTACATTATCCTACTGTTCCAGAAGAAAGTGAGTTCATACGTAGGCACGTTGTGGAAGATGAAGAAGGGTATCTCCCATGGCAGCTTGTACGTAAAGTGTTATGCATTATAAACTGTACTGTGGAAACCTCCAATGGATGCTACATGGAGTTTACACTCTCCTGTGCAATACTATCCTACAAATTTGACAATCAATTGCCCTCCTGTAAATGGCATCGTTTTCCTGCAAGTCTGTCATAGGCACATCATCGTTGCAATAAATTCCATCAACTTTCCAAGCAAATTTTTTGAGCTTAGAGAGCAACCATCTAACAGGATTATCCATTATGTATGATTTGAATTTATTGCGATTGTGGTCACACTAGTGTATAACGTGATACACAGCCTCATATGGTGTGTTCAAAAATGGTTCAAATGGCTCTGAGCACTATGGGACTTAACTTCTGAGGTCATCAGTCCCCTAGACTTAGAACTACTTAAACCTAACTAACCTAAGGACATCACACACATCCATGCCCGAGGCAGGATTCAAACCTGTGACCGTGGCGGTTGCGCGGCTCCAGACTGTAGCGCCTAGAACCGCTTGGCCACTCTGGCCGGCCATATGGTGTGTACTGTTCTGTGATGGCAGTACGAGAGGTTGCAGGATTGCCATCAAGCTTGCCACAGGAGCTAACATGCACTCTGAGAGTACATACACAATGAAGAGACATTGTGCCAGGTGGCAAACGTTTAAATTCTTTTTATCCTTGGTAGGCATTTCGGTATATACCAGTTCTTGGCTAGCACGATCAAACACATACCCCTCTAGATACTCACTCTTGCTAAAAGTGTGTCTATAACAAAAATAACTTTCCCCTGATTTTTGAAAATTCCAAGGAAAGTGAGAAGTACATGCTTTTCATCCAGACATAGCGTTGCTTCACACCGTCAGATGACAACAACAAAACTACATGTTGAGGTGTAACAGGCTAAATTTGAAAAATACAGGGCTCTAAGTACATTATGGCCAAATGAATTGTTCTTGACATTGTGCTCATGATTATCTTCTTCCAGCTCACTGTCATAAACATGCAGGCTGTACACACAAATTGAAAAGTCAGGATTCTGCCTTTAAAATTATGGTAGGTCCTGGAATTTTAAAGAGAATGAGAAGCATTCGAAGCTGTAATTTCCACGGACGATATACATATTTTAAGTACTTTGAAACACCACAGTTGTAGGGTAATTCCTATAGCTAGACAGAAGTGACTATGTGAAGCCAAATTCATCCCTTTCGTCTAGATCATTAGCATTAATATCTTTTGTAGCAGAAATATCTTTCGATAGAGTGATGGAAGTTGACCCTCTCTTAACTGGATCATTAATGTTAGAGTGAACATCAAGGGGGAGTACGTGTTTGAGTGCCTTACCCGGCCCTCTTTCCTTCGCTTTCGAAAAATGGCCAAGTATGATATTCCTTGCAAAAGTTCCACATAACTCCACGATAGCACTGCCCCATGATATTACATCACTTTTCTCTCAAATGTGAATGACTATTTCTCCCCACCATCATGAGTGATCTATTTCAGGAGGTTCATTCGTTCCCAGTATACGAGGTGCATTCAAGGCCTCCGAATTTTTTTCTCCGGACTGGAAAGAGATAGAAACATGCGCATTGTTTTAAAATGAGGCCGCGTTCATTCTTAATACGTCCAAGAGACGGCAGCACTGTACGGCAGATGGAATTTTACCGCCAGCGGCGAGAATGAGAACTGTTTTAAATACTTAAAATGGTGACGTTTTCCTTACTTGAACAGCGTGCAATCATTCGTTTTCTGAATTTGCGTGGTGTGAAACCAATTGAAATTCATCGACAGTTGAAGGAGACATGTGGTGATGGAGTTATGGATGTGTAGAAAGTGTGTTCGTGGGTGCGACAGTTTAATGAAGGCAGAACATCGTGTGACAACAAACCGAAACTACCTCGGGCTCGCTCAAGCCGGTCTGACGACATGATCGAGAAAGCGCAGAGAATTGTTTTGGGGGATCGCCGAATGACTGTTGAACAGATCGCCTCCAGAGTTGGCATTTCTGTGGGTTCTGTGCACACAATCCTGCATGACGACCTGAAAATGCGAAAAGTGTCATCCAGGTGGGTGCCACGAATGCTGACGGACGACCACATGGCTGCCCGTGTGGCATGTTCCCAAGCAATGTTGACGCACAACGACAGCATGAATGGGACTTTCTTTTCGCCGGTTGTGACAATGGATGAGACGTGGATGCCATTTTTCAATCCAGAAACAAAGCGCCAGTCAGCTTAATGGAAGCACACAGATTCACCAGCACCAAAAAAATTTTGGGTAACTGCCAGTGCTGAAAAAATGATGGTGTCCATGTTCTGGGACAGCGAGGGCGTAATCCTTACCCATTGCGTTCCAAAGGGCCTTACGGTAACAGGTGCATCCTACGAAAATGTTTTCAAGAACAAATTCCTTCCTGCACTGCAACAAAAACGTCCGGGAAGGGCTGCGCGTGTGCTGTTTCACCAAGACAACTCACCCGCACATCGAGCTAACGTTACGCAACAGTTTCTTCGTGATAACAACCTTGAAGTGATTCCTCATAATCCCTATTCACCTGGCCTGGCTCCTAATGACTTTTGGCTTTTTCCAACAATGAAAGACACTCTCTGTGGCCGCACATTCACCAGTCATGCTGCTATTGCCTCAGCGATTTTCCAGTGGTCAAAACAGACTCCTAAAGAAGCCTTCGCCGCTCCCATGGAATCATGGCGTCAGCGTTGTGAAAAATGTGTACGTCTGCAGGGCTATTACGTCGAGAAGTAACGCCAGTTTCATCAATTTCGGGTGAGTAGTTAATTAGAAAAAAAATCGGAGGCCTTAGAACTTGAATGCACCTCGTAGAACTACTTTGCCCCATATGGCGGGCTTCTACTGGTTGTTGACGAATTTGCGGAGTATCATTTCCAAAACGCCTTGGCAGGCAATCGAGAAAAGTTGCTGGATCTCTGTCATCCACATTAGTGTTGTCAATATGAGCTTGCGAGATCGTATCCCCAAATAGGTCATCAACCATGGAATAGTCCCATGCAGCTGCAGGACGTGGTGATCATCTATAGGAAAGCGGTCAGCGATACTGCTGTTGCTAGGACCAGAGTGATGTTGAGGCAATGATCAATGTGTTAAAAGTCCATGACGATTGTGAGGTGGTCCGGGGCGCAGAAAGCATGGTTGCTTCCGCAAACGAGCTCATATATTCAGACTCTACCACGTTGGTGACGACAATCGTGGCTGTGGTAGTGTCTAGGACTATGGCGACATACACATCATTGTCAGGTCAGATGGCATAATGGTTGCAAGTGCAGTCCCGTGTCCACATATGGCCTCCTCCTCCTCAGCAAAAAAGCAAAAACATAGAAAAAGTGACACCCAGACCTGTAAAATAGCTATACTAACCCTCAAAGTTTACAGTGTCGGAATAGATCCATGAGCCTCTGATCAAATGTTTATTTGCCATGATATCTTGCAAATATCTTATCCAGCAGATCAGTCGCATTATTATCATCTAGTATTCCTAGAAACGAAGATCTATGACAATTACAAGATGGTCAAGAGCGCGGAGAGCATTGTTGCATTCGCAAATGAGCTGGTGTCATCAGCCTGTACCATGTTGATTATGGACTTTTATGTGGTGCTGCCTGCAGATACAGTGAATACGACATCGATGACTGAGCTGGGATGACACATATACCAATCTTTCGTCACGTCATGGAGATGCTTTTGCAGATGCCAGACTGGGTCTACTCAAGTCCATCACATCTGCAACCCAAGTAGAATGTGAAGAGATTAATCATCAGAATGTAGTTATAACATACACACATGAACATTAAATAAAATTGACTTACGATTAAATTTTCCTTAAGACATTTAAGTCCCATCATTATCTATGATAATGATGGAAGCTGAATAAATGAATTAAAATCTGTGCGATGGCTAGAACATGGGTCTCCTTGTCCACTAGGCAGGAATGCTGACCATTACACCACTGCCACAGTATGCCTAGCACTGCTGCATGGACTAAACGAGTCCTACTGGGTGAAAATAAGCTGAAGGTATGAAGTTTGTGTTGGTGAGGGAATTGGACATTAATAGTCCGTGCAGAAACTAGCCATATTGCTGTGGTGGTGTTATAGTCAGCATTTTTGTCTAATAAGCAAGTAAACCTGGGTTCAAATCCCGGCTACAGCACAAATTTTAAATTATCTGTTGTATATAACTATACGATCACCACAGTTAAATTGGGAATCCTTATTAGCCATTAACAAACTTGATCTCTGCTGATGCCGTCTGGGCTGTTGGTGTTGCTGATAGCAGTCCATCGACTGAAATGACTTTTTGCATCAAATGCCTCATATTTTTAGCCGAAAAGCTAATTCAGTTGCTTATTTCAGCCAATAAAATCGAGTAGGGTTGTCTCTAGTTACATGAATTTTTAAGCAGGATGGTACCAGCTTGTGGTTGTGTGTATGTGACAGCATCATACCCAGGTACCCTAGTGTTCTTAAAGAGAGTATTAAACTTCATTGCAAATATATATGCTGCTCTGTCATGAGAAAAACACTGGAAGGCTCCTGGTCTATTGACGAAAAGAGAGGAGTATATTTCTAACACTTTCAGGGTTGCAGTTTGCAGCGATAACTGGCTGTAAGTACTGAACATCCCTTAGACGCTGCTGGTCCACATGTGTACTGGCTACAGCGTGCTACAGTGATTGGCTCTGTTAAACTAACAAATGAAAACTGACAATCTGGGCTCTAGCCTTGAATACACTTATGCATATTCCGTAGTAAACGTCACAGATTGTGTTATTTTATATGACTACACCAACATTCCAGGCTGATACAATCGATTTTCATGCTAAATAATTAGAATTATGGTTCAAATGGCTCTGAGAACTATGGGACTTAACTTCTGAGGTCATCAGTCCTCTAAAACTTAGAACTACTTAAAGCTAACTAACCTAAGGACATCACACACATCCATGCCCGAAGCAGGATTCGAACCTGCGACCGTAGCGGTCACGCGGTATCAGACCGTAGCGCCTAGAACCGCTCTGTCACCCCGGCCGGCAATTAGAATTATAAACAGATAGATAAAAGTTCGCATTAGATCCCTGCCTGTCAAACACAGCTCAATCAAGGGCAGTAATAGAGTTGTAAATCATGGTGTGTTGTACACATTGCCTTAAATGTGTTACTGTGGCTTCTTAACACTGATTTTATCGACATCAGATCGATTTGATAACAAGAGTATATTTGTTTATAAAAATAATAGTTATTGCCGGTGAAATGTAAAATATTAAAGTTGTAGGAGGTTGACAGGCGCCCATGTGGTGATGGATAACGACAGGTGATGGACCTGACGAATGAGTAGTGGTGAGCCTAACCTTCCTCACAACGGTGCAAATCCTTTTCATGCTGTCCACATTACAGGCCATCTCCATACAATGAAGCAGACAAGTGTTCATGTGTTGAAAGGTGCAAATTTCCCATCACTGCAGCTGCTGGAGAGAAATGCCATAACAAATGACTAAAATTATAGTAAGTTACTTAAAAAACTATAGAAACGCGTAGCAGTGGTATTGTTGGTAATCAGGACTGTGTACATAATATGAGTGTTGTCTGTATTGTGAAGAGAGTCCTTTTAGCCTCTCTCAACGAAATTCCCGCTATTTCATCTGTACTTTCGTCGTCATATGATCCATGTGTATCGCTTTCTATTTGTGGACCAGGGGAGAAACTAATTATAGTGTAATACTTTCCGTTCCTCCCTCTTACATTTCAGAGTTGCCTCAGCTGTAATCTGACGCCATTCATTATCAGTGGGCAAAACTGGCTATGACCCGTTCAGTGCTAGTACCGCAATTGCATGGTCAGGTGTGGGATGGGTGGGTAGGAGTCAGGTGACGGGCAATACACCACACACAAGTGTACAGGTATGTCCGGTCTTCCGTTGGGTGTCCATAATTACAACGCGTCATGAAACTCGTCATAACGGTTGCTGTTTTAGTATGCCCAATGTAAAACTACTGTTCCTTTAAATGACTTTATCTGGCCCTTTCAACCATGTCCGTTTACATCGTATCCCTATAAACCTTTTTAAATTAACTAATCTATCCACCCTACTAAAAGACTTGATATTCCATTCTTTTATACACTCTTGGAAATTGAAATAAGAACACCGTGAATTCATTGTCCCAGGAAGGGGAAACTTTATTGACACATTCCTGGGGTCAGATACATCACATGATCACACTGACAGAACCACAGGCACATAGACACAGGCAACAGAGCATGCACAATGTCGGCACTAGTACAGTGTATATCCACCTTTCGCAGCAATGCAGGCTGCTATTCTCCCATGGAGACGATCGTAGAAATGCTGGATGTAGTCCTGTGGAACGTCTTGCCATGCCATTTCCACCTGGCGCCTCAGTTCGACCAGCGTTCGTGCTGGACGTGCAGACCGCGTGAGACGACGCTTCATCCAGTCCCAAACATGCTCAATGGGGGACCGATCCGGAGATCCTGCTGGCCAGGGTAGTTGACTTACACCTTCTAGAGCACGTTGGGTATCACGGGATACATGCGGACGTGCATTGTCCTGTTGGAACAGCAAGTTCCCTTGCCGGTCTAGGAATGGTAGAACGATGGGTTCGATGACGGTTTGGATGTACCGTGCACTATTCAGTGTCCCCTCGACGATCACCAGTGGTGTACGGCCAGTGTAGGAGATCGCTCCCCACACCATGATGCCAGGTGTTGGCCCTGTGTGCCTCGGTCGTATGCAGTCCAGATTGTGGCGCTCACCTGCACGGGGCCAAACACGCATACGACCATCATTGGCACCAAGGCAGAAGCGACTCTCATCGCTGAAGACGACACGTCTCCATTCGTCCCTCCATTCACGCCTGTCGCGACACCACTGGAGGCGGGCTGCACGATGTTGGGGCGTGAGCGGAAGACGGCCTAACGGAGTGCGGGACCGTAGCCCAGCTTCATGGAGACGGTTGCGAATGGTCCTCGCCGATACCCCAGGAACAATAGTGTCCCTAATTTGCTGGGAAGTGGCGGTGCGGTCCCCTACGGCACTGCGTAGGATCCTACGGTCTTGGCGTGCATCCGTGCGTCGCTGCGGTCAGGTCCCAGGTCGACGGGCACGTGCACCTTCCGCCGACCACTGGCGACAACATCGATGTACTGTGGAGACCTCACGCCCCACGTGTTGAGCAATTCGGCGGTACGTCCACCCGGCCTCCCGCATGCCCACTATACGCCCTCGCTCAAAGTCCGTCAACTGCACATACGGTTCACGTCCACGCTGTCGCGGCATGCTACCAGTGCTAAAGACTGCAATGGAGCTCCGTATGCCACGGCAAACTGGCTGACACTGACGGCGGCAGTGCACAAATGCTGCGCAGCTAGCGCCATTCGACGGCCAACACCGCGGTTCCTGGTGTGTCCGCTGTGCCGTGCGTGTGATCATTGCTTGTACAGCCCTCTCGCAGTGTCCGGAGCAAGTATGGTGGGTCTGACACACCGGTGTCAATGTGTTCTTTTTTCCATTTCCAGGAGTGTATATTAAATGCCATTTTTGTTTTTCTGATGGCAGCCTGCTGGGACGTCCCTGCGTGGAGATCCGATTATGGGACTATTTTACCTCCAGAATATATTACCCAAGTGGATGCCATCATCGTTTATCCATAGAGTAAAGTTTCATGCACTCAGGAAAAATTACGGCTGTACTTTCCCCTTGCTTTCAGCTGTTCGCAGCACCACCATAGAAAGGCTATATTGGCTGATATTATAAGGCCAGATTAGTCAATCATCCAGACTATTGCCCCTCTAACTACCTACAAGGCTGCAGCCTAGCTTCATGGACGGCATGATAATCTGACTTCTCCTCACTACCCTCCATTTTGGTTGCACCACTGATACGGCTATCTGAATCGCTAAGGTACTCAAGTCACCTCACGTTGAAAAGATGCATGGTTCACAGGGGACAATATTTTAAGTCAAAATAAAAGAGTACTTGGGCAGTAGCGATTTAACTGCAGTGGCGCAGATACGGAATCATCAACTTGTTAACTGACCGTTTTTTAAGTTTATGCAAACTAGGCTTTTGCTTTAGTGCAAAATACTGACAGTCTTAGGAAACAACTTCTCTTAGATATTTTTCACCTCATGTCACATAAATACTGTCCCAAATAATTTCAACTTTTTAACAAGTCATCATCAGATGATCTGATGGGAAAAAAGTGCACTACGCTCATCTGCTCTTAAATTAATAAATTGTGTACCATAAGTGTGCTATTTTCGAAATTTTTCACATCTGTTATAATTTCTTCTCAGCATGTACTTCCCATTCTCCTTTTTTACGATTCCGAGACTTTATCTTTAGAAACGGAATCCTTATATGATATCTTTGTTGTTCTATCTGTCTGTCTGTCTCTAGGTCAGTCCGAATGTTAAGAACGATTTTTATGTCACAAATTAAGGTTCATGGTCCCTTGGAGCTGCCAAAATTTTATACTCCTAAGTCACTTCAGGCAAAAGATATAGTCATTTATCTCACATACCGTAATATTCCAAACCCTCCCTTAAAATCTGAGGGTGCTTCCCGTTGACCTAGAATCATGAAGTTTCGCAAGAAGCAAGGTTTCACAGTACATGCAAAGAAAAAAATCTGAAACTTATTAAATATGTCCCATAAAAATATCTTCTGCCAACTAAACATGTACTGCCTTTATCAACTGTCAAAAGCGTTAGGTCTAGTAGACGAACATTACTGCATGCAAACACAAAATTTAAGTTGTACTCATGTTTTAGTAAGTAAATAAAATATATTTTAATACGCCTTCACTCTCTGTGTATATAAACTAACGTCACTTCATTTTATATGTCTAGGCTATTCTGAGAATCTACTGCAGAGATTTTGATACGGTCTAGGAATTTCCTGGACCACTATCTTCTCAGTATCGGTATCGATAACAGGCGAAAATTGTTGAGATCCGCGATTCCCAGGACGGATTGAAAATACATACAATTAAGTTTGTACGGAACCATCAGAACGAAAGTCCTACTCACACTTGTCCATTTTCTTCTCTTTTTAGATTACTTTTTCTTCTAGTAAGCGCTTGTTTAACAGTCACTTGATTTTACAATTGTTTCATACTGACTGTTCAGTGTATACTTGCGGCCGTAGTTATCGCATTTGTCACATGCGAATCAACGGCTTCTAGCGTTCGTCTAGCTCACCTACAACAGTAGTTACGTAAAATTTATCTATTTATCACTTTAAGAATGATATATCTCGTAGTTTGGCACTGTGGATTTTTCGATTTATAGGCGCTTGCTGAAGAGTAATGCCTCCGAATTATCTAAGTGAATACACTTAAAGCTTTTCAAATATAACTTTATGAATATTCTACACATTTATTCTTCACGTCTGCACATTTATTTCTTAACGTAGTCACCTTGGCG
The DNA here is from genome assembly GCF_021461395.2 of Schistocerca americana. Classification (NCBI taxonomy): domain Eukaryota; kingdom Metazoa; phylum Arthropoda; class Insecta; order Orthoptera; family Acrididae; genus Schistocerca; species Schistocerca americana. The sequence goes on along the minus strand of NC_060123.1, from coordinate 381,497,026 downwards.
ATGAACACATATCTCTCCCCCTGAGAGACCAGTTTGTTGTTATCATCACAGCAGGGTGTTGGATTTTGTTGGCAGAGGCCAAATCTCACCTCTGCTAGCACCGCTTCGTCACTGTAAACGGAAAATCATCGAAGCTGTTGTTTAAGTTCTGGATACAGTTGAAAATCGGATGGGACCATGTGGGGGCTGTATGGAGGAAGTTCGATGACAATGAATCCAAGGAGTCGGATTGCTGCAGCTGAAGCTACGCTAGTGTGTAATACGGCGTTATCATGTTGATGGAGAGAGAGCTACATCTGTGGAGAAGCTCCTCGAATTTGTGTTTTCAGTTTATCAAGCACGACGTGGCTACATTACGCACCATTATGATACACGAGTGGGTGAGTGAAGCGTAAAAATCAATGGAGCATTTTGCATAATATGTAATACCTCAATCTACATTCAGAACTGAATAAAAATTCGGAGGCATTACTTTTCAGTACGTCCTCGTATCTGCGATTTAAAAGGAATCAATTTTATACTGTTGTGTAGTTATCTGTAGCCTTTCCGTTCCAGCAGCCAGAGGGCGAATATTAATACATTGAGAGCGTCAGTCAAGGAGTGAACATTGATGAGTTACTAAATGACTTATTGAAGTTCGTGTAGTGGTGTATAGATCTTAGCTGAAATTTATAATTTGGTTCTCTTGTGTTTCCCTGTTTTCACTTTAAACAGAATATCTGCAGATGACGTATCAAGAAATCGGTACCATTTATGACACAGCTGCACAATTTTTAACAGTTGCTCTTTAATAGGAAAGATACGTATTCCTTGTGAACTTTTGCCTCTAAATGTCTTGAAATTACGGCAGTTTTAACGTTACCAAATGTACAAGTAGAAGTTTACTGTGTGGTCTGTATCAAGGAGCATTAAAGTTTCCACGTGTTAAATGTATAAAACTTGTTTCTTTTTTTTTTGTTTTTTTGTTTTGTTTTGTGCAGAACCCTTTAACTGCGTTCATATTCCGTTTCGAGGGACAATATGAAAATTCCTTTAGCTGCTAACCTCGCTGCGTCATCCTTCCCATTAGTGTTTTTCATGCAGATTTTGTGAGTTCATATGCTAATACGGCCCCAGGATGCAGAGGCCGTACAGGATTAGCTGGGAGCCGGCGACATGCACAACTGGACGCCGTGCTTTCATTTGACCGGGATTATAAACCACGTGCGACAGGTGAATCCTATTAAAGTTCCACCACAGCCTTTCTAAAGCCATAGCTTTTATACCACAGTGAGTATTGGGGTGCTACCGGTACGAGGTTTTCCCTTCTCTGCTCTGTTCTTTACACAGACATACACACAAATGTGCTGTACGCCCATATTCACGTATTAAAAGATAAATTAGCTCTTCATTAAAGTTGTGCTTTAGGACTGATTTATTTCATTCTGTCATTTAAAACACAGTTTCCCTTTAGATCAGAGCTGAAAATAGGAAATACGCTTTTAATTTTTCCTAACTCTTCATCAGTATGAGTTTTTTTTTCGCTGTTTGTGTGATGTACACGTTGGAATGAACTTTAGGTGCCGAAAGTTTTAATCTTCACCTATTTCTTATGTAACCAAATCGTTCTTTTTCTTCACTTTAAACAATTTAACTTGAGGACGTATCCTCGCTAACTGTACTGTACATACTCTAAAAACATCAGAGATTAGTTAATTCCTGTATTTTACCGTATCCTTGTATGTGAAAATAACTTCGGGCACACCCCAGAGGAGTATTATGGGAGCAGTACCTTGCACGTACTTGGTATTTCAAAGTCCTTGCATGAAACGTCTAGGTGTGATAGATCACGTAATAGGGAACAGCTTTCGTTTGAGAGAAAATGTTAGCCGACGCTTTCCGACGAAGCTGGGCGTCTTTTTAACTGAACTCCCCGTTCCTGGAATGAAGGGATTTCACCGAAGTACTGTCTACTAACTAGGTGTGCTGCATATGCGTACTAACTACCCTAGTAGATTGATAGAGCTGTTTTAAACTATTAAACTTTATAACGTATCAAGAAGGTGGCAGCAAATTCACGTGGAAGGTAGCCTATACTCAGTATTCTGTGGCTAGTGGTTAATGATCTGTATTCGGACCAAGATGGCATGTGTGCTGTGAGTCAGTACCCGACTAGAGCAACACGATTTTTGCGAGCAGAGCACGTCCATAGTGAAATTCATTCCGTATATGTTAGAACTGGTAGAAGCCGAACTCGTGGAAGATCAGTTTGGATTCCGTAGAAATGTTGGAACACGTGAGGCAATACTAACCCTACGACTTATCTTAGAAGAAAGATTAAGGAAAGGCAAACCTATGTTTCTAGCATTTGTAGACTTAGAAAAAGCTTTTGACATTGTTGACTGGAATACTCTCTTTCAAATTCTGAAGGTGGCAGGGGTAAAATACAGGGAGCGAAAGGCTATTTACAATTTGTACAGAAACCAGATGGCAGTTATAAGAGTCGAGGGGCATGAAAGGGAAGCAGTGGTTGGGAAGGTAGTGAGACAGGGTTGTAGCCTCTCCCCTCTGCTATTCAATCTGTATATTGAGCAAGCAGTAAAGGAAACGAAAGAAAAGTTCGGAGTAGTTATTAAAATCCATGGAGAATAAATAAAAACTATGAGGTTCGCCGGTGACATTGTAATTCTGTCAGACACAGCAAAGGATTTGAAAGATCAGTTGAACGGAATGGACAGTGTCTTGAAAGGAGGGTATAAGATGAACATCAACAAAAGCAAAACGAGGATAATGGAATGTAGTCGAATTAAGTCGGGTGATTTTGCGGGAATTAGATTAGGAAATGAGACACTTAAAGTAGTAAAGGAGTTTTGCTATTTGGGGAGCAAAATAACTGATGATGGTAGAAGTAGAGAGGATATAAAATGTAGACTGGCAATGGCAAGGAAAGCGTTTATGAAGAAGAGAAATTTGTTAACATGGAGTATAGATTTAAGTGTCAGGAAGTCGTTTCTGAAAGTATTTGTATGGAGTGTAGCCATATATGGAAGTGAAACATGGACGATAAATAGTTTGACAAGTAGAGAATAGAAGCTTTCGAAGTACTGTCCTACAGAAGAATTCTGAAGATTAGATGGGTAGAGGAGGTGTTGAATAGAATTGGGGAGAAGAGGAGTTCGTGGCATATCTTGACTAGAAGAGGGGATCGGTTGGTAGGACATGTTCTGAGGCGTCAAGGGATCACCAATTTAGTACTGGAGGGCAGCGTGGAGTGTAAAAATCGTAGAGGGAGACAAGAGATGAATACTTTAAGCAGATTCACAAGGATGTAGGCTGCAGTAGGTACTGGGAGATGAAGAGGTTTGCACAGGATAGAGTGGCATTGAGAGTTGCACCAAACCAGTCTCAGGACTGAAGAACACAACAACAACATGTTAGAACTGTACTTCATGAAAATCTGTGTTCAGGTCGATACATAAATACAGTAAACGTCAAGAGAGAGATACAAGAAAGGAGCGTCCTGGACGCCCTGGTTGACCAGTGATGGCACATTTTTTCCACGATCATGGGTATTTCGCTAATCCCAGATCACACCGGTCTGTGGTCTGTAGCTTTTTAAGGAATCAAATAAACTTGGTTCATCCAGAGGAGTCACTCGTGAGTTGCGAACGGTGCCACAAGAATTCTATGCTGCAGACTTTTAACACAATGTTGAACAATGGCGTAAGTGTTTTACACTAGAAGGGGAGGATATTGTAAAGGAGAATAAATTTGAGAGTGAGACACGTTGTTCTGATATATCTATTCCAGTTTGCGACTCCTCACCCTTGCACTGCACACGATGATCAGAAATAGTCCGGAAAGCTTATAAGGGTATTGCAGGGTAGATTGTGTCGAGAAATAACTGTTAAAAAATTGGATACATTGCAGCATTTTCGATTTATTTAGCACAGAAGTCGGCCCATCAAGTGCCCGTGCACACAAATTGAAGCAGATTGCAGATTTCCCTGAAGCATTCAAGCTTACGTAGTAAGTTCCCATATATGGGAGAGGCTCGATGAAGACATCTTAAGTAATAGAAACCCGTATATTATCCTCAATAGAGAGTTTCTTCATAGACAAGGTTATCGTCATGAGTGCCCAAGAGAAGCGTGATAGGTCCATTGTTATTCTCTGTTTACATAAATGATCTGGTGGACAGGGTAGGCAGCAATGTGCCGTTGTTTGTAAACTGGAAATTTGTGGTACGTCACGGGACCAAACTGATGAGGTCATCGGTCCCTAAGCTTACGCACTACTTAATCTAACTTAAACTGACTTAAGCTAAGGAAAATACACGCACAGCCATGCCCGAGGGAGAACTCGAACCTCCAACGGGGAGAGCGGCGCGGACCATGACAAGGCGGTTAGACCGTGTGACTACCCCGCGCGGCTCCCTTTGTTTGCTGACGATGCTGTGGTGTACTGGAAACTGTCAAAACTGAGTGAATGTAGAAGGTTACAAGATGACGCAGACAAAATTTCTATTTAAAGAGAAGAATGGCAGCTAGTTCTAGATGTAGAAAAATGTAGGTTAATGCAGGTTATTAAGAAAAACAAATCCGTAATTTTCAGGTGCAGCTTTATTAGTGTCCTGCTTGACATAATGCTAGGTGGATTAACTATTGATGTAGCGCCACCCTATATACTTTATTCATATTTCTTTGCTCCAATAGAATTCCTCAGATCTGTTTACATAATGAAATATTACCTAAAGTGTTACTTTAAAAAATTGTATTACTACTTACAAAGTGCATATGTAATTTCACATATTACCTATTATCAAGTTACGAATTGAATTAACTGTTCACTTTGGTTTGCGAGAAGTTGTATTTTTGCGTTTCTTGTTCACAGCAGTCTAGCAGAGAGAATCGCTGGAGGGACACAAGCATCTGACCTTCGTCATGGCCATAAGTGTGTAGGATTAAGTGAGCTTCAGGGACGGTGTGGCCTTTACCCTCACTGGTTTCCCCAAACCATGTTAATGCGACGCTGGACAATGTGACAGGTGGCTAGAAAGTGCTCGCGCAAGGGTTCAAAGTTTACGTGGAGGAATGTGCCTTTACTTAAAAAAGCGGTGGTTGGAAGTTTTAAAAAAAATGGTTCAAATGGCTCTGAGCACTATGGGACTTAACATCTATGGTCATCAGTCCCCTAGAACTTAGAACTACTTAAACCTAACTAACCTAAGGACAGCACACAACACCCAGCCATCACGAGGCAGAGAAAATCCCTGACCCCGCCGGGAATCGAACCCGGGAACCCGGGCGTGGGAAGCGAGAACGCTACCGCACGACCACGAGATGCGGGCTGGAAGTTTTCTTTGGGAACTACAGAGAACAGCGTCTCGACGGCTGCTCTAGAATGTGGCTAGCAAGACCGTTAGCTTCTGCCTATGCTTCCACCCACAAAATAAAAAAAAAAAGTGTCTCTCTTGCTAGCACTACGTCGGAAACTGGAAATTTCATTGGGGTGGTGACAGCAATCTTGGCAGTAGTTTAGACCCTTTAAACAACAAAGCAACCCACCAACCTTGGCAAAACTTGGCTAGAGATTAGACGGCACTCGGAATCATTGTCGTCATTGGCAGATGACTTGGAGCTTTTCCAAAACTTGAGAGAGAAATTAGGTCTTGCTTGTTGGGCACATTGTGCCTCCTGCCTCCACGTGCAACGGTCTAGGTGGCATCCTTGGGGGTGGCGCACATGAAGGCGGTGCCATTACGCTATTTGCTGCCACACACAGCGGGGTACTGGAAGTTTGATGAGATTCGGCCAGCAATGCTTTTCCATGGAGTAGTTCAGGTGATGCAGTATCCGTTATCTTTGCAGAGTTAGCTGTTTTGGTAACAGATGACTGCAGTTCTATGGTATGGTTTGCAGGACGCACTTTGCATCTGTGAATGGTGTTTGTTCTTCCGAATTCACTTTTCACTAACATATTCTGGTACGCTATTCACTTGACCGTTGGCTATATTCACTACGCGTTCATAAAATTGGTGCCAATATGTTTTCAAGCATTTCTATCTACTTTAAGGTTTTCCGACTTGAATGCTCTTTAAGGGAAATAAGTAGCGACTTTTACAAGCCTGCATTTTCATTTAACATTTAAATGTCTCCATTAACCGAAATGTGGTGGTTGACCTGTGTATTTCATGCATGACTATTAACTTTTAACTAATGTTGCATTCAGTCTTGATACAACATTATTCATTGTGTGACTGTTTCATTACCTTCTAAAAAAATTTTTTCGTGATTGCATAGGGAGCTTCTCTCCGTTTTCCGATCCAAGAGACTTTAATTTTGCATCTCAAGATGTATGCACACTACAACTGTAGCTATCCCACCTCACAACAGTCAAGCCGTTTAAATATCTGGGCATGATGTTGCAAAAGAATATGAAATGGAATCAGCAAGTAAGGTTTATAGTAAGGAATGCGAATGGTCGACTTTAGTACATTGGGAGTGTGTACGTAGAAGTAGATTGTCGCCAAATGTGTCCTTCATTTGGTTTGATTTCCATGCAGTACCGCATTTTAGCGCTTGAAAGTGCTTGAATCTGCGCGCACTGGCTAATGTCGAAGCTAATTGAATCGCAAACGGAGCGACTTACCGGATTTTTTTTCTTAAGAACTGCTTATCCCCACAACCTACTCTCCAAGCTTATCACAGTGCTTCTGAGCGCCCTGTATAAAGGTAAGTTGTTAAACCAGTGGCGGTTGGTGAAGAAAGAAGATGGTGGTGCACTTTGCCCACAAAGGAAAACATCAACAAAAGAGAGAAAATCAGTACACTGTTCATGTTTATGTAACGCCTGATTTAACAGACCACTCACTCGTGTCACTCCTGCATCTACTCATAATAAAACCAAAAGGTGTATGCAGAAAAAGTATTACTTTTTCAGAATAAAAGGAATTAAAATCAACTGCAGCTCTATGTACTCGAAAAGTGGTAGGCATGCCTTACTAACCTTTTTCAACAGAACTGATGCTAACGTCGCTCGATTTTATCTCTGAATTTGGATGTGGCGGTGATCACTTGTACAGGAACTCTAGTCTTCGTTCCTTCATATTTGCAAATCTTTCAATCACTCTTTGATTGAAGTCTGCAATTCCTAAAACGAGGTCTCGTTCAGTAGAGAGCATCGCGAGAGCTGATAGTCTTTCTTGATCCATAGTATTCCGCAAGAAGGTTTTGCTGCGTTTCAGCAAAGAACAACAACGTCCTGCTTCTGATGTAGTCATTGGAATTGTAATTATCGCTTTCAGGAGCTTCACAGATTCGCTCAGTGTATCACAAAGATTATTGCCTGTTATGTAATCCAGAAAGCTCAAAGCTCCACACATGCTTTTGAACTCCTCTCTTCCATAAATAACAGAGAATTCTGTTCGAAGTTTCTTTGCTTCCAAAAAAGTGTAGCATACAATAGAAGCTCGGAACGGAGTTTCTGGAAAACTGGAAGAGTAAGTAGCGAATTTCTCCGGTAGAAAGAGAGAGGCTGCAATTAGGTGCCCAGTGAACTTGAATCTTTCTTTTGCCTCCTAACTTATGACATCACATACTTCTTTTGCCTCCCGCAGTAGAATACACATCGCTGCGCCATCTTCAGTTCTCCGTCTTTTATGGTACTTGTATAAACCTGTTGAATTTTCTTTCACTCCTTCCCTAATGATCTCAATTTCACGCTCAAAAGCTGTCAGCTGATTTTGTGCGTAAGTTGGGTCAATATCCCTTTTTTGTAGCTGGTTATGCAAAATATGAAAAACTGAAAGCCAAAAAATGAACTTATCATCCCTCAAAATTGTTACTATGCCAAAGGCTTGCAGGATCGTGTTCTCATTACACTGGTTTTCCCCCTGGCTCATATTATTCATGCATGTGATAATATCTTCCCCGTATTCGAAAACGGTATTGACTCTCCTTGCCTGAAAATTCCGAGTAGGCACTGAATGTGGCAATCGTTTTCGTACTAATTCGCTGAGACCTGCTGTTCTTTCAGGAGATGCTGAAAAGAAGCTGCAAAGTCCCTGAAGTTTAGTGAAGAATATTCGCACATTTTTATTAATGGAAACGGCTTTAAGCATAATGAGATTCAAGTGGTGGGCATAAGAATGAATGTATGAAACATTGGGAAACTTTTCCTTAACGAGAGCCTGCACGCTACGTGACGTACCACTCATCACAGCTGCACCATCATATGTTTGCGCTATTACCTTATGTGGACAGTTCCCCAAATGATTATTTATCTGTTCGATGACAGACGTTGCCAAAGACTGGTCATCATGCTTTGCTGGTGCTATGAAGTCCCAAAATCTTTCAACTGGTCTTCCATTAGTGTAGTTCCTATATACTATAACCATCTGAAAAACACAGGCTACGTCACTGATTTCGTCAGCTATTATGGCCAAAAACTCAGCACCACTAATTTTCTTTCTAATTTCCTCTTGGCAGACTTGAAGCATGCACTGGAGGAGTTCATTCTGGATGGTTTTTGAGGTTCCTTTGAGAACTGTAGCCTTCTCTAAATGTGATTTTAATACAGAGTCTAATTCTGCACAAAAATTAATCAAGGAACGAAAAACACCAGGATTGGAAGATGATTCAGTCTCATCATGTCCTCTGAGGGCAAGTTCCAATGCGCCACAGAAACGAATACAGTTAATAATTAGATGCAATATGTAGCATTTATCGGTAACTTTTTGCTTGTGTAATGCCACGGACCTTATGTACCCACTGTTTGGTTGGGTAGCTATATTTACATTGTCCAGACTTGCCATATTCAAAACTTTATTTACATGGACAGAAGAAAGTTCGTGTTTTCTAATTTTGTTATGGAGGTGTTGATTGTCACAGACTCTGTATTAGACCATGAAAGGTCGGTTCCAAATAATAAACAAGGAAAACAAACAAGGAAAACAGAATAAAGCATTTTTCGTGTCACAACCATACAGCCATTCATGCTTGTTGTACAATTCACTGTTAAATTTCTTACTGAATTGGGACTTTTCGTTTTAACAGTTTGCGAAATTGTTAAAGCAGGAATCGGCCTACCCAGCCTCTTGATTTCTAATTTTCTTCAAACTTCCGTGAACTGAAGGGTTCAGAGAGCAATGAAATTACCTGATTCATTATATCACGTACTCACTTGTCACTTGAGCCTCAAAATTCACTGTACCACACGCTAAAATAACTAACACAATGCACAGGAAATAGTTCGCTCGCAGCTACACCTCAACTGGTAAGGTAGCGCCAGAATCCCGCTTTGTTCGAAGATCCGATAGTGCAGTTTCCCTTCGGTGGAGTTGGGGCCCTCATCCTGTGTCTGGCAGGGTGGCCCGGGTAAGGTGTTCACACACACAAGGCCCGCATACGGGTACAGTGTTGTCAAGCGTTGCCCTCGCACCCTGCACCCCCTCTGAGACACCTAAGTCCACGTTTCTGCCAGAGTGAAACCCCCTGTCACCGTCGGCACATTCCGTCCAACTCCGCTGCGTTCGGCGTTTTGAGCCCGGGCATTTCAAAAGAGATAAACGGAGCGCTACTTCTCCAATAGTATAGAACGAACAGAAGACAAAGGCAGTTGAACAAAATTACTCCTTGGGGGTATCACAAACCTGTAAACCTAAACAGGAGCTGCCCCTGTGTTAAACGTTGTTACCAAAAATCTCAAAAATTACTTGAGTGATTTATTTCAGAGTCTTACACTATATCCTAACAGACATTCTGTTGGACATAGGTTATGTATTTTCTTTATTTATGTAATGAATACACATATAATGTATACACATCTATGTAATATATGAAGAGGAAAGGTAGTTACCGAAGATCTCTAAGAGTTCTTCACCAATGTAACGCATATTTTAACACGATTCTCTAGGTACATTTGGACGGACATTGGCTATGTGTTTTTAATGTATATACATATGTGAAGTATATATCAGGGAAAGATTGCAAAAAAATGTGTCAAATAGTGCTTGACCGATTTACTTCAAATTTCTATATGATATTTTAACGAATATTTGGACGAACACAGCATGTATTTCCTTTTAATATATAGATATGAATGTAATATATAAGAACGGAAATGGTATTTCCAAAAGTCTCGAAAAGTTTCGACCGATTTTACAAGATACACTAATGAGCTATCGGACAGATATATCCAACATAAATTTTACTATATATGATAAATTAATTTAAATGTACTGTTTACAGAAGAAACACTCTTACCAAAAATACAATGATGTGCAAGTTTCCTGCTAAAGCCGAACGTGAGAAAGAAAATACTACGCTTTGAAAACGCGTGGTTTCGATTTCTTCCTCGCAGTCAGTTTCAAGTACGACAGGGAACAAGTAAACTATTAGTGAGCTGGAGGCATGTCACTGATACTCTGTCTCATGCCCCGTATATTTCTTTTTACCAATGACTCTAAAACAGTGTAAACATTTTGTTTCAAGCAGCTTCAATTCCCAGTTAAAGTTTCCTTTGAAGTAACAATTCTCAAAGTCAAAGGGTCAGAGAATAAGGTAAGAGAAGAGATTGGACGAGTAGTAGAGGAAATGGGAGATTGAGTGTGGAGGAGAAGATGGACAGAAAGAAGGAGGAGGAAGTGCTGAACGGAGAGAAAAGGGGGGGAGGGGAGGACCGGCAATTGTGAGGCATTGCCAGTTTTGCTAGTCAGTTTAGTCAGTTATGAAAGGCGTCGAGCACCGCCTGGAAACGTCAGTGAACATTATGGTCTACAACAAAAGTTGTTCACCATTACGTGATCCATTAAACCTGCACCTCTGAAGAAAACACTTTGAAACATCCTACCTGTAAATATGCTGGTAGACAATACAATGATCCTTGAAGCATCTTTATATGTTGCGACGTCGGATAACTGAAGCAAAATACATGAAAACCTTGAGATGGGACGGGAAGAGAATTAAGGTTTAATATCCCTTACATGAAGATCTCATAAGAGACAACGGCGCGCGTACTCTTGGACAAGGAGGGTCGTGGCTTCCTTCTAGCTCTCAGGAAAAACAAATAAGTATTTTATAGTCAGGTGTTTTCGTTTCAAGAAAATTACTGAAAAGTCGGTATTACGCAGGTTTTTAACATGGTCGGAAATTGTAATTTTCTATGGCTAATTACGACTTTCCATTCGTCTTCCAAAATGTTAAAAATACTCCCTGTTCTACAAACTGTCGCTTGGGCTTCCTCGGTCGGTAACGATATTGTTCTGAAAGTACGAGAGCATCAATGGGCTACTCACCCCAATCCAGTGACAAATGCGACAAGAGAAGCATTCTACAGCATGGGTATAATCGTTTTTAAAATTCCGAGACCGTGTGATCCAAGAAAATTTAACAATAATGTTTACTTTCAGAAACCTCTCATGCAAAAACGTAATGGTAAAATGAAATTTAAGGAGCTAACACATAGCTTTACCAACGATCGTTCAGTAATGCAGCTTTTGTGAATGGTACAAGGAAGGGATAACGTGAGAGCCTTACGCGCCGCAAGATGGCCTGTGGGGTGAGTGTTTTCTTACCTCAGGCCTCTATTACTCTGTGTTACTGCGTCTCTTTTTACGATGCGCTTTCTTCCGTGATTCAAAGCAGTATCATACGTTACTTAGGAAGTACTAAGGTTTATGTCTCATGTCTTGTCATAAGATAATGTAGTGATTCGGGTATTTCTATGTTAATTCTAGAACCACTCAGCCTTTTACCGTCTCGAACTCACGATATTCTAGATACGAGTGTGGGATGGTAAAATCCTACCTGCTGCGAGTCACATGTTTGTTGTGTGCAGGCTTAAAATCAGTCAGCTGAGGAAAGTAGACGCGGCGGTCGAACGGCACCGACATGTACCTGTCGGGCAATCCACAGAGGTTTTAGTGCATTCGGAAGGAAGATGTACCCGTGGTCTAGGGGTAGCGTCTTTGATTCATAATCAAAACTACTTCGGTCCCGGGCTCGATCCCCGCCACTGCCTAAATTTTGATAAATAATCAGCATTGGCGGCCGAAGACTTCCGGCATAAGAAGTCACTCTCATTCTGCCAACGGCCTTGTCAAACAGTGCGGAGGAGCGGATAGAGGTTCAGCGCACTCTCTTGTCCTAAGGGTGGGAAATTGCCCCTAAAGGCGGAAGAATCAGCAATGATCAACGACATGAGGATGCAGAAGGCAATGGAAACCACTGCATTAAAGACACGTTACGTGTATCCACAGGACATGTGGCCTGTAATTGAAGAAGTGTCATGATGATCTCTCCATTGGCCAAAGATTCCAGAATAGTCCTCAATTCGGATCTCTGGGAGGGGACTGCCAAGGGGGTGGGTAACATGAGAAAAAGATTGAATAATCAACGAAAGGATAACGTTCTACGAGTCGGGGCGTGGAATGTCAGAAGCTTGAACGTGGTAAGGAAACTAGAAAAACTGAAAAGGGAAATGCAAAGGCTCAATCTAGATATAGTAGGGGTCAGTGAAGTGAAGTGGATGGAAGACAAGGATTTCTGGTCAGATGAGTATCGGGTAATATCAACAGCAGCAGAAAATGGTATAACAGGTGTAGTATTCGTTATGAATAGGAAGGTAGGGCAGAGGGTGTGTTACTGTGAACAGTTCAGTGACTGGGTTGTTCTAATCAGAATCGACAGCAGACCAACACCGACAACGATAGTTCAGGTGTACATGCCGACGTCGCAAGCTGAAGATGAACAGATAGAGAAAGTGTATGAGGATACTGAAAGGGTAATGCAGTATGTAAAGGGGGACGAAAATCTAATAGTCATGGGCGACTGGAATGCAGTTGCAGGGGAAGGAGTAGAAGAAAAGGTTACAGGAGAATATGGGCTTGGGACAAGGAATGAAAGAGGAGAAAGACTAATTGAGTTCTGTAACAAGTTTCAGCTAGTAATAGCGAATACCCTGTTCAAGAGTCACAAGAGGAGGAGGTATACTTGGAAAAGGCCGGGAGATACGGGAAGATTTCAATTAGATTTCATCATGGTCAGACAGAGATTCCGAAATCAGATACTGGTCTGTAAGGCGTACCCAGGAGCAGATATAGACTCAGATCACAATATAGTAGTGATGAAGAGTAGGCTGAAGTTCAAGACATTAGTCAGGAAGAATCAACACGCAAAGAAGTGGGATACGGAAGTACTAAGGAATGACGAGATACGTTTGAAGTTCTCTATCGCTATAGATACAGCAATAAGGAATAGCGCAGTAGGCAATACAGTTGAAGAGGAATGGACATCTCTAAAAAGGGCCATCACAGAAGTTGGGAAGGAAAACATAGGTACAAAGAAGGTAGCTGCGAAGAAACCATTGGTAACAGAAGAAATACTTCAGTTGATTGATGAAAGGAGGAAGTACAAACATGTTCCGGGAAAATCAGGAATACAGAAATACAAGTCGCCGAGGAATGAAATAAATAGGAAGTGCAGGGAAGCTAAGAGGAAATGGCTGCAGGAAAAATGTGAAGACATCGAAAAAGATATGATTGTCGGAAGGAAAGACTCAGCATACAGGAAAGTCAAAACAACCATTGGTGACATTAAAAGCAACGGTGGTTACATTAAGAGTGCAACAGGAATTCCACTGTTAAATGCAGAGGAGAGAGCAGATAGGTGGAAAGAATACGTTGGAAGCCTCTATGAGGGTGAAGATTTGTCTGATGTGATAGAAGAAGAAACAGGAGTCGATTTAGAAGAGAGAGAGGATCTAGTATTAGAATCAGAATTTAAAAGAGCTTTGGAGGACTTACGGTCAAATAAGGCAGAAAGGATAGATAACATTCCATCAGAATTTCTAAAATCATTGGGGGAAGTGGCAACAAAACGACTATTCACGTTGGTGTGTAGAATATATGAGTCTGGCGACATACGATCTGACTTTCGGAAAAGCATCATCCACACAATTCCGAAGACGGCAAGAGCTGATAAGTGTAAGAATTATCGCACAATCAGCTTAACAGCTCATGCATCGTAGCTGCTTACAAGAATAATATACAGAAGAATGGAAAAGAAAATTGAGAATGCGCTAGGTGACGATCAGTTTGGCTTTACGAAAAGTAAAAGGACGAGAGAGGCAATTCTGACAGTACGGCTAATAATGGAAGCAAAGCTAAAGAAAAATCAAGACACTTTCATAGGATTTGTCGACCTGGAAAAAGCGTTCGACAATATAAAATGGTGCAAGCTGTTCGAGCTTCTGAAAAAAGTAGGGGTAAGCTATAGGGAGAGACGGGTCATATATAATATGTACAACAACAAAGGCGGAATAATAAGAGTGGACGATCAAGAACGAAGTGCTCGTATTAAGAGGGGTGTAAGACAAGGCTGTAGCCTTTCGCCCCTTCTCTTCAATCTGTACATCGAGGAAGCAATGATGGAAATCAAAGAAAGGTTCAGGAGTGGAATTAAAATACAAGGTGAAAGGATTTCAATGATACGATTCGCTGATGACATTGCTATCCTGAGTGAAAGTGAAGAAGAATTAAATGATCTGCTGAACGGAATGAACAGTCTAATGAGTACACAGTATGGTTTGAGAGTAAATCGGAGAAAGACGAAGGTAATGAGAAGTAGTAGAAATGAGAACAGCGAGAAACTGAACATCAGGATTGATGGTCACGAAGTCAATGAAGTTAAGGAATTCTGCTACCTAGGCAGTAAAACAACCAATGACCGACGGAGCAAAGAGGACATCAAAAGCAGACTCGCTATGGCAAAAAAGGCATTTCTGGCCAAGAGAAGTCTACTAATATCAAATACTGGCCTTAATTTGAGGAAGAAATTTCTGAGGATGTACGTCTGGAGTACAGCATTGTATGGTAGTGAAACATGGACTGTGGGAAAACCGGAACAGAAGAGAATCGAAGCATTTGAGATGTGGTGCTATAGACGAATGTTGAAAATTAGGTGGACTGATAAGGTAAGGAATAAGGAGGTTCCACGCAGAATCGGAGAATAAAGGAATATGTGGAAAACACTGATAAGGAGAAGGGACAGGATGATAGGACATCTGCTAAGACATGAGGGAATGACCTCCATGGTACTAGAGGGAGCTGCATAGGGCAAAAACTGTAGAGGAAGACAGAGATTGGAATACGTCAAGCAAATAATTGAGGACGTAGGTTGCAAGTGCTACTCTGCGATGAAGAGGTTAGCACAGGAAGGAATTCGTGGCGGGCCGCATCAAACTAGTCAGTAGACTGATGACCAAAAAAAAAAAAAAAAAAAAGGAAGAACCGTGGAGTTTTATGGCTGCTTTGTGCTTATGGTGTCATTGTCATTGACTATTGTTATGTGAAACAAGAACAGTTGAAAAAGTACTCTTAAAGAGTCTTGACTCAACCTTGGTAGAGGCAAGACGTATTTTTGATTTTTGGATTCATTTTAAGAGAGTCATGGTAGTCAAGCTAAGTTTCTTTAAACTGTAACTCATTTTGTTTCTAATGTTCGACGGTATGAGGTACTTACAGAAAGTTACAAATGTATGTTGAAAGTGTGAATTATGTTGTGCATTAAAGTCAAATACATCGTTAATTGACGAAAAGAAAAGTTTGTATGTCTACTCATTTTATAAGTAGAAAGAGGCTTAAACGTTCCTGTGCCTGGGTCTATTTGACGGAGAAGAGGTCAAGAGATTTTCCAGCAGCCGACTATCCTGTAAAGAAGAGGGACTGCAAAATTCGAAGTAAGCCACCTCGTAAAGAACTGGAATGTGGTTTGGGAAAATAAATCACACTTCAAGTCGTCAGAACCTTAGAATAGTAATTTAATAAAAGTTCCTCTAGTTGTGTGATCAAACGACGTAATTGCATGAAAGAGCATATCGTGGGTTTTCAACAGAAGTATTTATGTGAAAGTGACCCGTCTGTAGCCTGCACTTGAAAATGATAATTTATATGTGAACGTACCGAAAAACTAGGTAGGTGCGAGCAGGGCTCGCCCACTGCTCGTTCCGTAAAAATTTAATCATGTATATAGACAGTTAACCCACAATGGGAATTTCGAATCACGACGATTTTTGTGTGTTAGCGACATTGATACTGGCAAGACATAGATCCCGGGAATTCCCAAACTCTAGAAAGTTTTCAGTTTGTAGACGGATAGGTAATGACAAAAGGTATATTATTTTCATATGATATAATTACAGATTAAAAATGTTCTCTGTTTTGGCCGTACTTGTACTGTCAAACCTTGCTTCTTGTAAAATGACACGATTCTAGGTCAACGGCAAGTACCGTACAGTTTCTGCCGAGTGAGTTTGCGACTGACAGAACATGGGACATGTATGGTTGTGAAGATTGGCTGCGCTGATTTAGAATCTTAGTTTTACACTTCCAAGGGACCGTTGACCTTAATATGTGACATAAATTTGAACTTGATACACCTACACATTCCTGAGAAAAAGGGTTTTTAACCGTCGGACAGACTGACGGACAACAAAACGATATTAAAAGGGTTCCGTATATACCGAATGAGATACACGACCCTAAATATGAGCAGCATTTGCGTACTATTTAATCGCATAATTATGGAAAATTTTCGGTACCTTTTTGATTAGAAATGTATATTTTTGTAGCGATTTATCCTTCAAAATGGACCTCCAAATACACTAAAACTGGATTAATACAAAAAAGGACTAAAGTAACAGATGATAACAAATATGAGTGACGGTACTAGATCACACATCATTGAGCAGTATACGTAACTAGAGGTTTTGCAACGAACAGTTCGTCAAGGTGGTTTTGTAAGTAGTGTAGATACTAATACAAAGAAGAATGCTTGGCGAAATCATCACGTGAGCGAATCTGCAGAACGCTCCAGCCAGAAATAACAGGGGAAATATCTGGAGTGGTTAAAACCATAAGCGATTTTCGAATAGCGAATTTTCTTTTTGCCTTGTTTTGGGAACGCCACTTCAAAACAAAAAAACAATAAAAGAAAGAAAAGAAGAATGGTTCAAATGGCTCTGAGCACTATGGGACTTAACTTCTGAGGTCATCAGTCCCCAAGAACTTAGAACTACTTAAACCTAACTAACCTAAGGACAGCGCACACATCCATGCCCGAGGCAGGATTCGAACCTGCAACTGTAGCGGTCGCGCGGTTTCAGACTCTAGCGCCTAGAACCGCTTGGTCACACCGACCGGCAAACGCCACTTCATCTGGTACTTAATTAAATACTATTTACATTCAAACTTACTGAAATCCAGATTCCGATGGCGTTCTAGGTTTTTTCTCTTTTTGTTAAAACGGTCAGATCAGTTCTCATAAGTAAGAGTTCTGCACTCTGTACATAACACGTGACGCGAGAGTAGACATTCACCTTGCTGCGAGATCATGCATATTCCCCCGCACTGATGTTGAAATGGCGGAGAATTGGCAGATATGTTGTTAAAGACTTCGCATTGTGAGAAGTGGCACCACACTGCCAGCTGCGTGGCGTGGAAACGCGCATCCGCTGCCGTATTTCCAGGCTTGACCGCGTATAAAGCATCAGATTCATCTCGTTCGACAGGCGTGTTTCGTCCTTGTTGGCACGATAACAAGAGAACAGATCTGAAGAGATGAGAGATAAAGGGCAGAAGAGGAGACCACTACTCTACTGAAACAATAGTCGACTGCAGACTATTTTAAACATCTATAATTTCCAAAAAAAAGGGAGGCTTACAACTACGCCAAATAAAAGAGCACTGAAATCGGTCGGAAAGGTGCCCTGGTGCAAGAGAGAGACTACATGATACAGAGACAGTCGAGGAAAAGGTATTAAATGACGCATAACAGAAGGGAGAAACAGAACTACCGCTGGTTACGGAAATTCTTTCCACACAAACAAAATATCTCCTCGCGCACGCCCCAGTAGCCCCCCCCCCCCCCCCCCCACGTATATTTTCACCTCTGTCAGTTCTTGATAATAACTGTGATACACAGTATATAAAAATATTAACTTTGCCACGGCCGGCATCATTATCTTACGCCTTTGGCCACCATATCGAACCCTGCAACTAATATAGACCACGAAGTTAAGAGAACAATCGTCATTTTATTTAGGAAACTGCTGAATATTGTTCTTCCGTTTCCTTTTCCTTAGCCTACATCAGTGGCTTGATTTCATTTAATGGTCTGTAAGTACCAGATCTACACTAAGTGTTACGTCGGAAGACGACTATTTTTTTTCGCAGGCAAAACTTCATTTCAAGTGTTTTAAATATCTGTGTATGAACAATCACCGTCGTTAGCGAGAATGACCGTGGTTTAGGGAGGACTGCCGTAATATGAGGACTGTCGTGAGGCACTGTATGTGGCTACGATTCATACTGATTTAGGAAACTCGGAACACACAACGTAATGCCAGGGACATTCAGCGTGCATGTGTTGCCTCAGCGATAGTAACGTGGTGCCGTTTTCCAACAGGAGAGTGCCGGCCCGCACACTGCACGTGTCTGTATGAACTGTATGCGCCTTGATGCACCCTGGGGCCAGCAACATCCTCTCGGATCTGTCTCGTATATAATGTGTATGAGGGACCAGCTCGAGAGTCAACCCGGCCCAAATGCCAATATCCAGGATACCAAAACCAAGTGACAATATTTGTCTGTCATCTTGCCTTAGGGAAGCATACCACTGCCATATGACACTCTTCCCAATGAAAGCTTGCGTACAGGTCGGACGGGCTTTAACGTCGAACTAAAAAGTGGGATCATACTAACAAATTCTTAGTACATTTCACTCGATTTTGAAATTGTTTCAGTAACATTACATAGCATCTCAGTCCGTGAAGCTTTATTTGGTTTCCTCCTCCCACTCGGGGTGTTTCACATTTTTGTTTTGATTCTAATCAGTCTGTATAGCAGTCACGGTTTACCTATCATTCACACACTCCAAGTAGATCGGTACAACATGTTCTGTGTTCTTCTGAATCGGATGTCGACTGGTAACTACAACTCTTCCATTCCTACATGAAAGGTAAGTATTTAAAAAGCGTTAATATTAAACGACCTATTTTAAATTAGTCAGCTTCCAGCAAATCATTTGCACAAACATAGTTCACTTACTGCAACAGTGAGCTCAGTATTATTGTGCACTTATTGTGAAACTCAGCTTCATGTTAATCACGACTTACTTACCGGTATTTGTCGTCATTATGGAATGACCATTTTTAACACTATACCGACGACGAAGTTATAATAATACTAAAACATTATTTAGGAAGGTGTTGAACATTGATTTTCCGTCTCGTCTTCTCCTGCCTCAGTCAGCATCTTACTTTCATTTAATGATTTGAAAGTACCAGTTTTTGATTTAGTATTGAAATGCAAGAAGAGTGTCATCAGTCTCTCGCAGGAAAAATAGGAATGGTTCAAATGGCTGTAAGCTCTATGGGACATCTGAGGCCATCAGTCCCCTAAAAATTAGAACTACTTAAACCTAACCAACCTAAGGACATCACTCACATCCATGCTCGAGGCAGGATTCGAATCTGCGACAGTGTCAGCCTCGCGGTTCCGGGCTGAAGCGCCTAGAACCGCTCAGCCACCGCGGCCGGCGAAAAAATAGGAAGTCAAGAACTTTAAATAACTGTATTGACATCAATAATGCAAATTAATATATCGAACCTGCGATCAATAGCCTTCGTAAGGCTGTGTGTAATTACTGGTTGGATGTTTTTTTTAGACACTTTGGTTTGAATTACGCGTAGTATATTCGGCATTCGGTGGTGCATACGGCTGGAACAAGACGTTGTATAATCGAAATTCTGTAATACTAACGGAAAGGGCTACAGTATACCTCTCATTTGCTTCCACCAAAAAGAAAATCAACTTCATAGACTGAAGTGCCGAGTGACAATAAGCAAATAAGCACCAAGGTCGGCAATCGAACCCTGGCCTCCCACTTAGCAGGCGTTAGCCACCAAGCCATCGTAGCAGTGGCTCACGCAGCTACAGGTATTGCTCCCGCACCCCCCCCCCCCCCCCCCCCATCGATCCACCCTCACTGTCACCCCAATCGTCCTTAAATTTCAGCACGAACAGAACAGCCGAGGCTGCCCATGCTCTGTAAAAACACCTCAGCATCGAACGTAAATGGGTAAATGGGGATCCAGCCGCAAACCCCGGTGCTGGTACTTACTCGAATGAAATGACGCCGTATCAGAGACTTTACTGGTCTCATACAGATATGATTTTATGTATGTATACTGAAGCAACGAGTGAAAAACCAGAAGACCCTGGTTCGACTCCCAGTCTTGGTACAAACGTTCACTCGCCGCTAGTCAAATCATATATGTATGAGACCATCGATGTCTCTCACACTGTATCATTTCATTTGTATAAGAATATCAAAGTTCAAAGTTAATCTGAAACCCATGAGTAATATTCATTGCGCATAAATACTGTACTGAATGGTACTCTCTTTCTTTCGCTCTCTCTCTCTTTCTATCTCTCTCTCTCTCTCTCTCTCTCTCTCTCTCTCTCTCTCTCTCTCTCTCTCTCTCTGTCATACGGGAATTTAAGGAAATGAAATTCAATTCAAAACTTGTTTCAGCTTCAGAAAAACATGTGTGTAAACGTTCTGCACTAACTGTGTTACTGAAATTAATCACGATGTGCTTGTTGATATCCTTGATCATTTTGGAAAGAAGGAGTATTAGCAGTGCAATGTGCAAAAGCCAATGTTAATTTGAGAACTGTTTTCCAGACATGTGGTGTATCATTTGCCCGCCCAGCCTAACTCCACCACCTCTCCTCCCACGTCCGTATGAGCTTTCGCTGGTAATCATGATACACCCTGTGCACAAATTTTCAATTGAACTACCCTGGCGCCCCTTTTAGCTTGGAGCCCCAAGGCCACTGCTTGTGTAGCTTAGGCCTTAAACTAGCACGGAGCAGAACACATCACTGAGGGGCAGCGTAAGAGATACAGTGTAATGATGGCACACGCTAGTGGAGGAAGTAGTTACCATAGCGGCTGCACGGAAGTTTCAGTGGTTCGGCTGTGATGGCAATTACGAGTCTTCATCACAATTTCTGATAGCTGAATCGTCGCAAATAGCAAGTGCATGGGGGCTTAATTAAATGTAATGCAAACAATTTTAATTTTTTGACTTAGTAGCTGTCTGTTCGGTTACGCTGTCTCGTAACCGGTTGGCCCTGACTAGTATTAGTACGCAATCTGACTGCATAGAATAACAAGGAATGAAAGGAAATTTCCGTTACCACAATTAATTAATTAAGTCCCCAGCAACTATAAGAGCTACGAAACAAAAACTACGAACAACAAAGCACAAGTGTAACTGTTCTGTGTGTGGAGGTGTGATTCAACGTACACATCTGGCACGGTTCTTCCTCAATAAGACAAGATATTTTAAATACCATTTACACTGAATTAATTAAATAAAACTGAAATACTATAATTGCACATAGAAACCCGAATTACAGTCTAATACATGAACACAAGCCAGATGCTTTGTTGATTGGACCTGTGACCAAGAGGCATTGTTAGTTAGGAAATTTAAACAAAAAATGTTTTTTTACCTTCATATATATTGACTAAAAATACACTCTGATCACTACAACATCTCCATTCGAACAACATCTGCTGTCTAGCCCATCAAAACAACTTCACACGACATGGCCTCAAATAGTACAGCTATCAACATCCTCTCAGCAAAGCACTAACCACCACAACTTCTGAACAAACACTGGCAGTGGAGGCGGCAGAATAAAACTCTTTGGCGCAATCTCTGGCGCTGTGGGTCAGTGTAGCCACCTTTCATATGCCCCTCCTCCACGGGCTAGAATTTGATGGTATTTTTGCCAGCATTGGTGGTGAAAGTACCACCAAATTCGTCAAAAAAAAATACAGACAAAACTAAAAGATAATATTAATAAGTAAATATCACATAACTAAATAAATTTTGCCTTTGCACTGACCCTTCAATAACCTAATATATAAAATACAGTAAGGAATACAAATGCTTGCATACATGTGATTTTACATAATAGTTTACACAAGTATCATTCAATCAATGGCACCAGCAATGACGAATAGGTGTAGGTAAGAGTCTCATAACATTTCATAAACAGTAAATACACAAAAAAAAAACAGTTTATACAAATACTCACATAAAATCCTTTCAATTGTTCAATAAACAAGTAGCACTCCTCAGAGTAGTTCACAGTTCCAACAGTAGCACCCGGCAGTGGTCAACAGGTACAAATAGCAGTCTCATAACATTTCATCAGCAGTATTTAAACAGCTCCGACAGTGGCACCCAGCAATGCTGAGCAGGTGCAGACACCAATAAGTGACATTATGTCAGTAGAAGCAGTTCCATCAGTGGCACCCAGTAATGTTGAACAGGTGCAGACACCAACAAGTGACATTATGTCAGCAGAAGCAGTTTCATCAGTGGCACCCAGCAACGTTGAACAGGTACAGACAGCAACAAGTGACATCATTTCAGTAGAAGCAGTTCCATTAGTGACAACCAGTAATGTTGACAGGTGCAGACAGCAACAAGTGACATCATCAGTAGTAGCAGTTCCATCAGTGGCACCCAGCAGCGTTGAACAGGTACAGACAGCAACAAGTGACATCATTTCAGTAGAAGCAGTTCCATTAGTGACACCCAGTAATGTTGAACAGGTGCAGACAGCAACAAGTGACATCATTTCAGTAGAAGCAGTTCCATCAGTGGCACCCAGCAATGTTGAACAATTGCAGACACCAACAAGTGACATCATTTCAGTAGAAGTAGTTCCATCAGTGGCACCCAGCAATGTTGAACAGGTGCAGGTAACAGTCCATAATATTCACTATCACTAATTAGACAGTTCATCAGAGTTCATCAGCAGAAATTAAACATCTCCTAGTGGCACCCATCATGTTGAACAAATGCAGGTAACAGTCCATAATATTCACTATCACTGATTAGACAGTTCATCAGAGTTCATTAGCATAAATTAAACATTGTAAGTGGGACCCATCAATGCTGAACAGGTGCAAGCACGAACAACAGTTTGAATGCACACACAATTGCTTTTACAAAATTATCATCAATGCTCTTACACTAAACATAGAAATAATAATAAACACACAAATGATACCAGATAATTGTCTTATTAACTGTTACAAATACACAAATATCAGTAAACCCATAATATTTGTGGGTGTCAGTGCAAGCCACAACAAACAAGTAAGATAATTTTTAGGAGATAGGTCGGTACCAATTATTTGGGATTAGGAAAGGAAAACAAACAAAACACACTCACTCATCTTTCATCCACATTAAGTGCTACTGTGTAATTGAATAGTGTTAACTGTGTAAAGTCAATTCTGTCAAAGATTTGATGTATCAAGTAGTAGTGGCAGCAATGTATAGCAGTCAATAATAGTTAGTCAACGTCAACGTCAACGTCATAGTCATCATGTCAAGACCAATGTTTGCCAAGCCAAATCAAATGTACAGTTGCTGAACAACGGTCAGTGTGCCAAGATATGCAAATACTTCCTCCCTCCAAAAATAGTATGTACTGCTTATTGATTTAACAAAGTGTGTGTAGACAATCTTCCTTCCACTTGCGTGTTCTAGTCTGCCATCTTCATCCTCATTGTTCCATATAAACCAACAAAAAAATATGCTCCTCACTTACTTTACCTCTTATCCACCAAAACTCCAATAATCATCAGCATCACATAATCTTAGTACTTCAATAATACCTCTTACGTCGATATATATAAACCTTATCATCAATATCATTTACCTTACCTCTTGTCCACCAAAACTCCAATAATCATCAACTTCATCCAATCTCAATACCTCAATAATATCTCTTCAATACGTCAACACATATAGACCTCATCGCCAATATAATTTCACTTCCGTAACAACTCTTTCCTCTAGTCAGTCTCCTCGAACAAGTACAGATAAAATCCTAGTGCAAACCTCAATTCATCATCCCATACAATCCGAAGACACAATGTCCACACACAACCTCTGTGTAATCCATCTGACCCAAATCTTCTACTCATTATGAATTATAAAATACATTTTGGGTACCTTGTCTATCATTAAATAAAAGAAATGCGTACATGACCTCTAACAGCCTTTAGTTTGAATAACTTCCAGTAAGTAAGTACGAGTACAGAGTGTGAATGATAGTAATAATTCACAGTGTGTAGACCACTTTAAGAATCATGGCAAAACAGAAGCAAACATGTGTGGAGTATTTCTTGTGTCAAGTGTCACCTGCTATTTCAATTGCTCACGAAGAATGCAGTGTAATAACTGTCAATGGTCTAAACCTAGTGTTGGTATGTCATGTCGTTAGCTTCCTTCCTATTAGCATAAATTTATACAGCTTCCATAAAACCTCCAGCTCATGTGACTTCTATGAAGTTTCTTGTACCAATGTCGTTCGTAGAATTACAGCAGTTCATTTTCTTATCTTAAAAATACAAGGCACTGAGCGTAAGCAAAACATGCAATAGCGAGTAAATATACCAGTAGAGAACAGAATGTCAACAAGTGGATGCAGCACAATTCCTACCACGAGGCTCTGCCAAGCGAACAAACTATAATTAATACCATAGCGTGACCTAAACTCTATGTTCGTGCACAGTATATCAGCATTTCTATATACCAAATTAAGGAGTAGTTATGACAACAAACAGAAATGTGTAAATATGCAATCCATACGCAAGCAGCAATTGTGTATCTTACATAATAAACAGGTCATTAGCATCATATCAGCATAAGCAAATAAATGTTCATATGTAATCTTAATAAGTAAACATGAGGGCGCAAGCAGATAAATCACAAAGTATAAGTTACATACATAACCGTATCAGCACAACTAATCAGGTGAAAATTATAATTTAAATAAATAAGCACAGCAGGCACATAATAAAAAAATGTGACTTCAGTGAAAAAGCATAGCAGCCAAGCGATGCATAATATACAAAGTAACAACGCTGTTCATTAATAAAACATTTTCAATATCAGTTAACACGAAGTATGAATCACGTAATCGCGAGCAGCAAATTACGTCTAAAGTACATACCAAGTAAAAATATGTTACCAGAAAAATAAACTCAATTAAGAGTTACCTTTTTAGTTTATTACTTTCTTCTTCGAAATTACATTCTTCCTGAAAATTTCTCGATAGCAAGTCCTCTCAACATCGGACACACACAGAATTTACCTGAAGTTTTAAATATTTTATACAACCGTATCCTGAAAAATACTGAACGTTAATAACATAATTTATCAAGTCACTATAGCTTCATACTGAATTTAATCAGAGAAATTAGACCGTGTATTTGTTACGGCTGTCAGTGCATTCGTACTGAGCGCTCGATCAGCTGTAGATACGCGTGACGTACAAAGTAATTGTTTGCGGTCAGCGACTGCCTTGTGCGCCGCGCAGACTTGACTGTTGCTTTGAGTATGTGCCGCCGCCGGAACACGGCGCGCTATCCTTGCACTCTCTGCGTGTTTACATGTACCTGTTAGTCTCTCGAGAGTATGTCATTCCACAAAAATTTTAACGTCCGATGTATAATGTACTCCCTTAGAGCGCCGAGATTTAAGAGTTTCTACTTCGACAGTGTTATCATGGATAATTTTGCGAACTCTATATGGACCGTTATAAAGCAGAAGAAATTTGCGACACAGGCCTTTTCCTTTGTGAGACAAACGATGAGACTTAATTAACACCTTTTGACCAACTGACAAGGTTTTTAAACGACCAGGACGTTTAGCTGATTTCTCTCTTCCAGCAGCCGCAGATGCAATATTTTGCAGAGCCAGGTTCACAACTTCAGAATGCCGTAGTTCCCGTGTAGTTGGAAAAGGAACGATTTCAGAAATGCGATTTGTCGGTGCTTTATTTTTTAATATCAATATAGGCGGTAAAGAAGTTGAATCATAAGGGAGTTCATTCAGAATGTTTTGAAAAATATGAAGATACTGATCCCAAGTTCTGTGATTCTGATGACAATAAAGTCGACACAATTTATTGATTTCCTTCATCCATCTCTCTGAAGCATTAGATTGAGGGTGAAAAAGTGAAATGAAAATTGGTTTAATCTTACGTCGCCTTAGAGTACGAAGCCAAATTTTAGAGCGAAACTGTGATCCATTATCTGATATAACCTTATCAACATGACCCACTTCTTTAAGAAAATGTTTGATGAAAGCATTAGATACTGAACGAGCTGTTGCTTTGTGTATAAAGGTGTAAAACACACATATTTTGATGTCAATTCCACTGCTACCAAAATGTATGCAAAACCATTAGTAGAACGAACCACTGGACCGAACAAATCGACTGCAGCCATGTCCTTTAATTTCGCTGGAATGATCGGAAACAACGGTGCTCTGTGGGAAATAGTTGGCGGCTTAGCCTTTTGACTTAATTTGCATTTGGCTAGAACAGATCGAATACTTTTTTCCATATTACTGAAGTAGCAATTTTCTCGTAATTTATGAAAGCATTTTCTGGGACCAAAGTGTGCATAACTGAAATGTGTATACCAAATCAATTTATTAACCTACTCATCAGGAATACAAACTAACCAAACAGATTTGTCGTCCGAGTTTCGTTTGAAAAGAACTTTCCAGATAGTTCGCAAAAACGAGGTGTGGCCAAATTGTCCAATCTAGCAAAGCATCTAAGAAAATTAGAGGCACCAAGGAAACTACAAACATCACGTTTTGTAGTAGGAACAGCATAATTACGAATAGCGTCTAGTTTCTCTGGACCAGGAAAAATATCTTCTGTAGAAATAATATGACCAAGAAATTTCACCTGAGGGCGACCAAATTCAGATTTTTCCAATTTCACTGTAATGCCAACTCTTGCAAAAATACGTAATAATGAATTCAAAATTTTGTTATGCTCACTCCAAGAACGTTTAGCAATAAGAATATCGTCAACATATGAAGTAATATTGTCACGAATATAAACAGGTAAAATTTTGTTTAAGCTACTAATGATTGCTGCTGAAGATACAGTAAGTCCAAATGGTAATTTCCGAAATCACTTTTGAGTAAAATAGTCATATCCGGTTATTTTTTACCGACTCTCTACATAGATTGATAGTTGAAGAGTTGTTTTGATAGCTACAAAGAATAGTAAAAGAGTAGGCAGCAGTGCAGAAAACTAAAAAGGAAAGAGCACTACTACAGCTCGGGGCCCTGTGCATGCTACGGCACATATACACTTAGTGTAGTGAATCCCCTGAGGACTTTTACATCTTCCGGCTAAAGCAATGTGTCTTATAGATTGTGGCAGCTTAATTAAACAAATGTGAATTAATTCAGTCGGGCTATAAGGGTTGGTAAGGAACTGATTATTTCGAATCATGTCTTCAAAGTATTCTGCTAGCGTGCGGAACTCAGACTGTTTAAAATTACGCTGCATAAGACTGTGTTTGACCCTGTCTTGCGTGTTTTCGGACCAATATGCCGATAGAAATGCATGATAAAAATCATTTAAATCATTACAATCTCTAATAAGTGCGCGCATACGCGTCGCCGGTTCGTTTTCTAAATATCCACACATAAATTCCAGTTTGTGACTTAGTGGCCAATTTGGTGGAAGTGCGTAGATAAATTGATCTAATCATGAACATGGATGTATGTCATTCTTAGAATTGCGAAAGATCTTAAATTTCCGAACAGTTAAAAAGTGTTTGTAGTCAAAGTTTTCGCCTCATGGCGACAAAGACCTACCGCGTCTGTCCCATTCCCAATGTCGATTATTGCCAAGTTCGCGCGCCTGCCACTCTCTTGTTGCTTCTCGTAAATGAAATAAATTATTTTCTTCAAAGCCCTCTGCTATCGGTGATTCCAAATTTCTTCTACCGTCTTTTCCTAAGATTTCGCTTTCAATTTGTTTGACTTGCTTTCGTAACGCCTCAAATTCCCTTTTAACGCGTTCATTAAATTTTCCCTGATTTTCAACATGCTTATTTATGTTCTGGTACTCTTCTGTTTCTGCAAATTGCAATGGAGCTGTGTCATCTGAATCTCTGTCCCCATCCAAACTAAGACTTGTCAATCTATCTGAAATCTCCTCAACTCTTTCCGATAAGTCACCTATTTTTTCTTTCTGTTTATTTACATCTTCCGTAAGTGTCGCGACTCGGGTTTCAGTATTGACACATTTAATAGTTAACTGTTCATATTGTTGTGTTAGGTTATTGATTCTGTCATTTGGTACGGATTCCTCGATTCTCTCAAATATTTCTTCCTTATTGTGTGCACGTTGTAAATTTAACTCTGAAAATTTTTGTACTATCACGCGATCTCTTTCTTCCTGTTCTCTATCCTGTTCCTTTTGTCTAATTTCTACTGAAATTAATCTATTACTGTGAGCATTCAAAATCGGTTGTACTTCTTCTCTAGTTTCTTTCTTTAATTCATCTTTCGTATTTTTGAAACAGGTCCCTATTCGTGAGTCTAACCGTGTTTCCATTGTTTCCATCTCTGTTTTAATTGTTCCTATTTGTGAGTCTAACCGTGTTGCCACTGTTTTTAATTCAGATCCTAACTGTGATCCCAGTGAGTCTAACCGTGTTTCCATTGTTCCCATATCAGTTTCTAACCGTGTTGCCAAAGTTCCCATCTCTCTTTTTAATTCAGATCCTAACTGTGTTTCCATTGTTCCCATCCGTGATCCCAAATTTAATATAGCACCCATCAACTGCTCTATATTAACTGGTTCGAAATTATTTTCGCCCCTAACGTTTCCCGCAAAACCAGCTTCCTTCGTCATAGCTGTAAAGCCATCTGTGTTCGATACTATTCCAGAATCTTCTGTCGTTAATCTCGTATTCTGAAAATTCATTAATTGTGAAAAGTTTTGAACTGGTTCTGGACTATTTTCCCTGCTTGTTAAATTGTTTTCTACTTATTTATTCATCATGCTGTTCTTCAGTGTAGGCGAGTTCGCCATGTTAACAATTTCGTCATTCTCACTATCCATCATTTTTGC
The DNA here is from genome assembly GCF_021461395.2 of Schistocerca americana. Lineage (NCBI taxonomy): Eukaryota > Metazoa > Arthropoda > Insecta > Orthoptera > Acrididae > Schistocerca > Schistocerca americana. The sequence goes on along the minus strand of NC_060123.1, from coordinate 381,467,994 downwards.
CTTTCTCATCGATCGCGTGATCATTTACAAAACATACGAAACTCGTCACTATACGAAAATTACACACAATATGACACTTTATCACCAACAATACCATTCACGCGAAATGCTTCCCTTAAACACGATTAACGAACAATTGAAATCTTCATAAATGCACAAAATTTTCAAACGCATATACAAGACATCAAAAATTAAATTCTGCAAAAATGCCATTAGAAGAAAGACAAGACAACTACAAATGTTCATTACCAAATCTACACATGCAATATAGACTACAATTACTAAACTACAAATTACTTCAACAATACTACTGTCTGCTATTTTAGTATCAGAAGATTTCCAAAGGACGATCCGAAGCAGCGGTCGCCACGTGCATGGGGGCTTATTTATTTTTAATGCAAATATTTTTAGTAGCCGTGTGTCCAGCTACGAAGTCTCGTAACCGGTTGGCCCTGACTAGTATTAGTACGCAATCTGACTGCATAGAATAACAAGGAATGAAAGGAAATTTCCGTTACCACAATTAATTAATTAAGTCCCCAGCAACTATAAAAGCTACGAAACAAAAACTACGAACAACAAAGCACAAGTGTAACTGTTCTGTGTGTGGAGGTGTGATTCAACGTACACATCTGGCATGGTTCTTCCTCAATAAGACAAGATATTTTAAATACCATTTACACTGAATTAATTAAATAAAACTGAAATACTATAATTGCACATAGAAACCCGAATTACAGTCTAATACATGAACACAAGCCAGATGCTTTGTTGACTGAACCTGTGACCAATAGACATTGTTAGTTAGGAAATTAAAATAAATAAATAAATAAATAAATGGTTTTTTTTTACCTTCATATATATTGACTAAAAATACACTCTGATCATTACAACATCTGCTGTCTAGCCCATCAAAACAACTGCACACGACATGGCCTCAAATAGTACAGCTATCAACAGCCTCTTAGCAAAGCACTAACCACCACAACTTCTGAACAAACACTGGCAGTGGAGGCGGCAGAATAAAACTCTTTGGCGCAATCTCTGGCGCTGTGACTCAGTGTAGCCACCTTTCACAAGTAACTAGACCATGAACTGATTATCCGACTTCAAAATGGTTCAAATGGCTCTGAGCACTATGGGACTTAACTACTGATGTCATCAGTCCCCTAGAACTTAGAACTACTTAAACCTAACTAACCTAAGGATATCAAACACATCCATGCCCGAGGCAGGAATCGAACCTGCGACCGTAGCGGTCTCGCGGTTCCAGACTGTAGCGCCTAGAACCGCACGGCCACTCCGGCCGGCGATTTTCCGACTATCCGATAATATTAGTACGACCAACAAGTGCCTATAGCACTCCCAAGGAACCTCTTGAGTGCTACGTCGAAGTTCTATCCTTAGTAAGGCTCATTTGAAAGTGTTTTTTTTAACAGTTGTGATAGGAAAAATACTAGCTGCTAATGACTCACCATGTGGATCAGGAGGGCGACAGAAAATGAATGTCCATGAGGTGCAAGGATGAACCTTCTATGGGATGCATGCATAACACTTCACAAAATGGACATAGTCGACATACAAGAAATGTTCCAAACTAACCATTATCTTGCACCATGAACGCCGAATGAAAAATTTTGCACCATACTGATCAAAACTGTACGCATCATTAAGGTCGAAGGCGGGTTCCTTAGGAGTTACAAACTGCGCAGGACTTGCAGCTAGGTATCCACTCCCAAAGAAGGCATATAAAATCATATTGGAGTTACGGGGTGAAGAGAGCTGATGAAATGTAATGGCATGCAGCTGAACACGAAACAGTCTGTCTTGGAGATTACCGTGAAATTAGTTATTCTTTAAGACGTCGCTACAGACAATGCAATAATACGTTTAGCAGGCACTGAAAAAATAGTGTTTCGAGGATTCAGATGGAATGAATTGCAAAGCCACACACTTTTCAAAAGCGATAGTTTGTTCTAAAGGAGCATTGTTTCTATACGCTGACCAGGATTCAAGGAAAAGCAAATTATTTTGACAGCTATTGGCCACTTGCAGTGCCCATATCGTAGTTGTAGTTTTCTACACACAAGAAAGTATTGTAGGGGGCAGAGTACCTCAAACTTCTCGCAACAAAATAAATAACTTTCCAGCTAGTTTATCATTCAGATTAACAGTCGGCGCTATTGTATATGAAAGCGTAAGCCATTGATGTTAGTCGATCTGATACAAATCTCTTGCTTCTCTGATTTCCAGGATTCCATTTATATACATTTCCCCTTCAAAACCCTGTTGGCAGGAGACGAAAATAAATTCCTTACTGAACGATGGGACGTGTTTCTTTTGTCTCATTTACAAATTTTCCGGCTGATTCCGCAATTTGCTTTACATCGTCAAGTTGAGGGTTTTTTGAAATTTTGTTATCTTACGTCTTCCAATTCTATAGCAGTTTCCAGTTGCGCAACCATCCACTACTTCACTTAGAATGACCGTAATCTATGTTGCGTGGTATTTTATGTACCTAATGTAGTGGGTCACTAAACGCACATCCTGTAAATTGTATCGAGTATCCTTGAAACACAATTTTGTAACGAATGGAATTTGTCGTCCCTCGAATATCCGTAGATTTTATTATGCACTCCACGGTCATATTGGGAGGAGTACTCCGTCTTCAGGCCACGAGTAGCCTACCGGGACCTTCCGATCGCCGTGTCATACTCATATGAGGATGCGGATAGGAGGGGCGTGGGGTCGGCACACAGCTCTCGCGGTCGTTATGATAGTATTCTTGATCGAAGCCGCTACTATTCGGTCCAGTAGCTCCTCAATTGGCATCACGAGGCAGAGTGTACCCCGAAAAATGGTAACAGAGCATGGCGGCCTGGACGGTCACCCATCCAAGTGCCTACCACGCCCGACAGCGCTTAACTACGGTGATCTCACGGAAGCCGGTGTATCCACTGCGGCAAGGCCGTTACGTCATGGTGATATTGCTGCTGACTTATTCGAAATCAGTTCACAATTGGTTTTTACTATGCTGCAGATGATCCCTCATGTACGTAATCATGTTTAGTACCTGCTCCTTGGACAACGATGGTCCTTTACTACGTTTCACTGGAGACGACATTTGTCGTTCCCTGTTCGACAATGACGTTGAATACATTGTCCGACACCTGTTTCAATATCACTTTCCGTTGTTAAGCAAGTTACCGTCATCATTGTGCTCCTCATCCACGTTGTTCGCGCAGTCGAACGTATAAGACACCAAATATTCCACTGATCCATCTTACAGGAAGCTAATAATACATCTGCCGCTTCTTTCTCACTCTGCGAAATTCCTCAGTTTCCTCTCTGACTCGCTACGGTCGCAGGTTCGAATCCTGCCTCGGGCATGGATGTGTGTGATGTCCTTAGGTTAGTTAGGTTTAATTAGTTCTAAGTTCTAGGCGACTGATGACCTCAGACGTTAAGTCGCGTAGTGCTCAGAGCCATTTGAATCTCTCTGACGAAATGTCATCTTCAGCACTGTTGTAGGTATAATGCAAATGTTTCGCGTTGTTCTGCTCTGTATCAACGCCACCAGCAAGTACCACTGTTGTGACTAAGGAATTCGACTACGCTCCGCAGCCTCATGCTGTGCTCACCACTAGATACATCCAGTCCCGCCCCCTGTTGCTGATAGCTGTCAGTGTTGTGGTCTCGTGGTAACAATATGTGGAGAATCTAATGTATTAACATCTTTATACTTTTGCGACCTTGCACTCAAGTGGTTCCATGTCAGTCAACTGCGTCCACACGGAACTTAACTGACCATGCCAGCCAACGAACGCGTCTAGGCTGCAAAGGAAATAGGGTTAGAATGAGGCAGAGCTCTTACAGTGGAGGTTATGTAACACCTGCGGTTTCGCAGAAAACAGCGAACTACGCGAACTTTCTACTTCTCATAGGCAACCTAATATCTGACTTTCACAGTCTCGGCAGGCTACAACATTAAGTTAGGTTGGCTAGCACTGCAACCTACGAATGATCAGGCTCGCTTCTCTGACGCCCTTAGTGTATCTATGCGTGAAAGGCCTTTAAAAGTAGTCACAAATGTGTGCCTTGCAGCGGAAAACGCGGTATTGGCCGAAATTAATTAACTCCTGAATTTATAGCAACAACAACCCCGCCAGTTTAATGTCTCTCGTCCACCCTCGCTGCGCACACAAAATCACTAGGAGGAGGTAACAATACTTAATACTTTATATCAAAATACCTTTGATATCCTCAAAGGCTGGTTAAGTTGCAATCACCCTAATCTACATGTGGTGATAATAGTTTAACCATTTCTCAAGCGGGACAAGGCAGAAGGCAGCTAACGTTGACTTTGACGCGCACGGGACAACAGACCTCACGAGAAACAACATCGTTGGCAAACGGAACGAGCTGGATGACGTGAGTGGCGCTCTCAGTGCTGTCCGGAGGCCATTGTCAGGTTTATTTAGCTCGCAAACCACTCAGTTTCTTTACGAAAATGGAGGGGCCTAAAATAAGTGCGCTAACTCTATCAGCAATCGTCGAAGAAATTCCATAGATTGTGTACTCGTCGATGACGAACAGCGAATTGAAGAATACCACATAATGCATACAAGAATCCGAGATAATACTAGCAGCAGTTACTCGTCAAAAAAAAAAAAAAAAAAAAAAAAAAGGGCTCTGAGCACTATGGGACTTAACTTTTCTTAACTTTTGAGGTCATCAGTCCCCTAGAACTTAGAACTACTTAAACCTAACGAACCTAAGGACATCACAGACATTCATGCCCGAAGCAGGATTCGAACCTGCGACCGTAGCTGTCGCGCTGTTCCAGACTGTAGCGCCTAGAACAGCTCGGCCACTCCGGCCGGCGTTACTTCTCAATTCAATTTCATTTCCATCTCAGTTTCGCTTTCAAACTGAATGTAGATAAGGTATAGTTTCCGATGTCAGTCTGTGTGCATAATATTCATACGGACGATATTACATTGACTCCCAAAACTCTGGAATAATGTACCTCATCACATAGATTTCAAGATCGTGATTCGTTTTGTAATCTGATATAACTCGAAGAGGAGATTTTTTCGAGACTGCTTACCATAATTGAAAAAGATATTTACTGGCAAGCTACAAAAATTAGCTAGTCCATAAACCCAGATCCTTCCAGTACGTAACTTGTGTTTATCCTCTTCACATTTACTCGTAGACTGAAAGTCAGCCAGCCGCTGTGACTGAGCGGTTATAGGCCCTTCAGTCTGGCCGTAAGTCCTGACGTGACTTTCAGTTCAAATGGTTCAAATGGCTCTGAGCACCATGGGACTTAACACCTGAGATCGTTAGTCCACTAGACATAGAACTACTTATACCTAACTAACCTACGGACATCACACACATCCATGCCCACCGCAGGATTCAAACCTGCGACCCTAGGAGCAACACGGATCTGTACTAAAGCGCCTAGAATCGCCCGGCCACAGCGGCCGGCAAGTTTATATAGAGAGTGTATGTAACACTACTTTAACAGCTACTTACCTGATTGGTGAATAAAATTTCTAAAACGAAAACAAAAAATGGTACTTTTTTAAAAACAGGATTGTTGCATTTTGGAGGTAAAGTAATCACTCATTTACTACAATGGGCACATTGAAAAGCACACCACATAATATTAAACTATCAACCTTGCAGCAAACCATGCAGCAGCACTCTTTTCCAGTAAGTTAAACTAAGGTTTATGGCCCACAATAAAAATTTATGATTGAAGTTTTTATGTAAATTGACTCAGATTAGCCTATATTATCAGGGGCCTGAAATAAATATTAGTTGAAAATAGTAACTAAAGAGCGTAAGACTCATAACAGCGTACCCCCCCCCCCCCCCGCCCCCCCCTCCCAGGTATGTACCTACGAGAATAATGTCCCGTTATCAACCAGTCACTAGTCAGCTTCAGACTGCCAGCCTATAAACTGAGGATACAAATGGTAATTATAGACTCTATAAAAGCTGCTAAACGATTTTTATGTAATGATAAAATAGAATCGTTACAGCGCGGGAAGTGTAAAAGCTGCGCACAAAATTGCGGTTTGGGATCAGGTGGGAGGCTGGTGCTCGCTCCATATTTGTGCCAGGAGGTTGGAGTGGTAAGTTTTAGACATAGCCCGGACCAACGGCCATTTGTGTAGCCTTTCGAACGTGTGCTTGCTGTAGCTATGTTACGGTATGTTATACAAGGTTTTAACAAGAGACCGGAGCTGCCGCCCAGGAACATTGTGCAAATCGGTTACTTCCTTTTGCAAAACCTTTTAATTGGGCTGAAATTAATACTCCGTTAATGTCACCGTTTTATGTGTATCGTTTGCATTTTACGTACAAAAAACGTCACCCTCGAAACAACTCCGGACTGGAGAAAGAGTGATGGTTCAAATTTGGTCCATCGGTGTGTAGAACCCTGGTCCAAGATATTCCTATTGCAGGCTTCTAAGTGCGCCACTTCTATACTTCAAGTTTCACGAATCGCTTCAGACTTTGCTCCAAAGTAAAGAAATGGATAATTTCAAAAGCACTTTTTTTCCAATACTCTTTATCCGTTATCGAGTACAAAGGGTTAAAGTTGTGCTAAATGTAGCATGTAAAATTTGATCTTACGTGAATTGAGGGCGAGGAAACGACATGAAGTTAATGAAATGAATAAAAAATTCATTCTTACGCTGAAATTTAAAACTTTCTTTGAGAAATCTAGCTTAGTCTGAATTTTACTTGAAAAAAAAAGAGAAACAGTTTCTCAACTTTCTCGCTCGTCATTTCTATGTTTCCAATTCGTGCAAATCGGTTCAGATTTTGTGTGACGAGGTTATTATATGCTAGGGCAGTAATATTAAAGTGCAATGGGAGTTTGACTGTTAAATGCAGAGGAGATAGCAAATAGTTGGATAAAGAATGTAACCTCCCCTTCCTATTCGGGGCACTGGATTGCAACATAATTGACCGTGATCGTGTATGCCTCATGATATTTTACAGTGAGTAAGCCTATCATTACCAAAGGAAAGGCGGCCGGGGTGGCCGAGCGGTTCTAGCCGCTTCAGTCCGGACCCGCGCGACCGCTACGGCCAAAGGTTCGAATCCTGCCTTGGGCATGGATGTGTGTGATGTCCTTAGGTTAGTTATGTTTCAGTAGTTCTAAGTTCTAGGGGACTGATGACCTCAGATGATAAGTCCCATAGTGCTCAGAGCCATTTGAACCATTTTTGAACCAAAGGAAAATAATACCGGTTATTTGGAGGAAAGTGTATAACAGACCCTTCTGAACGGTCTGTCAGAATTTTGTTAATTATTCATTAAGCCTCTCATTAGTTAGTTACTAGCTGTGGGCAAGGAATTAGCATGACAACACTATGTCATTGTAGCTCAAAACATCATAGTGTACTATAACATATTTTTAAAAAACAAAATTACATGTTTCACAAAATTATTACGTTTGAAATTGTTCAAGTGTTACAAAAATTTCATGTGAGTGTTGTATAAGAAAACATAACTAACATAGTTAGTGTCACACAAACGTATAAGAAACAAGATAAGAAGTCACTAATTACAATTTTTAATGTACATACATTTACTTAAATATCAAAATCATTAACAGATTGTGTTTCTCATTATGAGAGTTCACGTGTTTCAAACAAGCGTCTAGACAGAACTTAATTTTTTACATCAAAGCGTTTCTTTGGTTGTGCTGAAAAGAAAATGGTCGAGTAATCTCAAGGAGTCCTTACATTAATATCGCAGTGGATAAGTCAACACTGTCCATATTCACATGCGCACACAGGCCTGAAACTTAAATTTTTTTCAATACATCGGTATTCACTTATACATACAAGATAAAAAAAGGAGTTTCTTAAACATTATTATTTACAAATGATACAAATATAAGTGTGACATATCTACTTATTGGTCATGGCTTGGGTTTTTCCTTCATTTCAGTTGCTTTCAAAACATTTACTCTTTAAGCTAAATTCCGCATTACATTTTTTGCAAATTTGTTGATGACCGTCTGGTTAAAAAAATAAATTTGGGACAAATGTTGAAAATTACTACAATAATTCAGTTTATACTGGAAATTCGTACTGTATTTGATCAGTTCTTGATTGATACAGTTTCAAATCAACAATGTTATGTATATCTAACAGCTTGCCAGAATTAGGTACACAGACAATCTTAAATGGTCCATTATAAATGACTTGAAATTTGGAAATCTCATTACGAACCACGCTGGATTTCTCGTTCGCTGTAACGAGAACGAGGTTGCTAATTGTAAATTTAACAAACTGCGCTTTTTCGCCATGACACTGTATTCGTGCCTTGGCTTTCTTCTTCATTACGTCTCGTAAAAGGTCCTTCTTCACCTCACCATCAGTACTAACTCGCGAAGGTAAACCAGTTATCTCTTTCATGAATCTCTTAGTCTCATGGTCTAATAGGATTTTCTTCAGAGTGATTCCTGTAGATTCGTGCATCAAAGGATTCACAGTCTTTTCAAAGTCATATGTATATTTCCTCCACTCCCTGTGATTATGGTGACAATATGTTCGGCAGAGTAACCCCAGCTCACATAATTAACATTCCACCGGATTTCTGGTAAGCAGTAGGCCGAGACGTATGTCACTGCAACTCTATTGTTCTCCATACCTTCATGCCATGATTTGGAAAAAGACTGCACCCCATTGTTGGGAAAGCCGCTTCTGGTTTGCCGATATGAGTAGTACGGTAGATGACACTTTGGCTATCAAATTTTTACGCATATTAATTAAACTGATCACTCAGTCACCCCTGCCACCGCCCACCACCGCCCATCCCCGCCCATAACCAACCCCCCCCCCCCCCTTGACCACGCCCACACCCAACCCGAAATGCCGTCACGAGTTTTTCTCAGCCTGGACGTGAGCCCCAGCCACTTCCCCACCCCTCCACCACACCTCTCCCTCCCCCAACCTACCCTAATGGCAGAAACTTTGAATTGTGGGGTGAATTTCGAATCTGGTTGGAATTTAGCATTTTGGAGGAAATTTGTTTGTCTCATGGCTGTGCTGACGTCCCCCTCCAACACCCACCCAAGCATTGGCGGAAATTAAAGTTGGCAGTGCCCATTTCAGGAATTGAACCCTCATCCCCCTGTATGGAAAGCCCAACTGCACCCCTCTAACACTATTAAAAAAGCCAGAGGCGCTTGGAATTGACAGGAAATTAATAATGGCAGTGCCCTTTCTGGATCTCGAACCCTGATTCTACTGGATGGAAAGCTCAAGTGCACCCCTGAACACATGAAACTGTCCAGATGCGGGAGATGAAGGTTATGTTAATGTGCTTTATTTATTTTGGTTGGGAAATTGACACAATGATCGAGCCTAATTACCTTATTAATCATAAAGATTGGGCCTAATTACAGAACCAAATGCATAGTGCTACACAAGGACAGGATAAAAGTGCATTACAGCTCAAAAACTGATGATGCGATACAACTGGTGCTATACTGCTGGGAAAAATTTCGCAATACCACTTGAAACAAGCGAGAGATTCACTCAAACTTTACCCTACACCTAAAAGCTAGGGGCGAAAAGGCAGGGATGTAAGGTACTATCTTTTCTTTTTGGCAGGAAATACGTTCATGTGATAAGATGCTGGTGTTGGACAGAGACGAATTTAAGAAGAGTATTACCTGTAAGCATATAGTATCTACTACTGTTTGACGTCAGAGTTTTCTACAGATGCCCGCTCAAAAAACGTCGCTGCATCAAACCAGTCTCAGGACTGAAGACCACAACAACAACACATGCTGTCACAACTGATGGAAAAAAAGCCTCACAGCTCTAATTACTCTTCGAAATTCTTGTGAAAAACCAGTGCTCACAATGAATGGATCATAATGCAGCACATGCACTGTGAAAAATTTTCATCCTAAATGACTGCAATGGGGGTGATAGTGAATGTGCATTCTCCTCGATGTACAATCACAAAGGCCCTCTTCCTCGCTACCTCCACCCCCCTCCCTCCATCCACCTACATGGTGGACACAGGCTTCTTGAAATGGCAAGATGATCCACAGAGAATTTCACACCCCTGCAACACCCCTCCCCCCGCCCCCACCCCCCCACCCAAGGCCACTGGCCGCACCAAGCATTCCGCTACCCTTGGAGGTCTCTTGCGATATATGTGGCATATGTGCGCCCCTTAGCACAAAGGGAAATTTGGCAGTATAACCCTGCCCATCCAGAGAATGGTCCAGATGGTCCACAGTACTCGGCTTTCCACAATCTGGCAGCCACCTTAAGGTGACGCTCCTACACAAATGCAATAATGTGTATAGTCAACTAAACAATAGGAGATAAAAAATGGTCGCCTCAACTGCAACTTCTTCGTCTAATGTATAGTGACACTACCACCCCCAAATGGTTAGGGAGCGCACCTGCGGCGACGGCCTGACACAGACTCGGCAGGGCCCCTATGCCTCCAATAGGCCTCTTGTTCAGCGATGGAAAACACTTAAACTTCAACTATTTTGCTGCGAAAATTACCTATCACCGCAGAATGTTTTCGTTATCTGGAAACCGTCATCGGAGTAAAGAAAGAGCAAGAATATAAACTCTAAAGAAATAAAATCTACATTAGGCTATTTCTTTCAGTTTTTGAACAAATTACATGACCTCAGATCGTCTCTTGCGTTCAGTGTCTGCAAATAACAGGTCATGCACGTGAAAAATATTTGAGAATACAAATTTTCATGTCATTGACTCACATGTCGGAAAAAAAACATATTCATTTTACATTTGACAACAAGAAGCTATAATTCAAGGGAACGTAGCTGTTTTGTACACTATGACAGGTCCACTTTTACTAATGCGATTCTATATCATACTAGTGTTTACGAAACAAATCGTGAAAGCCTGTCTCTCCCTGTCTAGGTGGGAGATTGAAATATCATTAAAAGATATCGCCGGAATGAAAAAAAAATTCTTGCCAAGAATAATTCCGTGTCGCCCTAGCCATCTCCTCCATCCACCAGGTGGCACATCATCGATATCTATTTGATAGGCAAGTTAATTAAATTGAGCATGAGAGTCTCTCTGTATGGTGAGTATTTTTTTTATCAGTCGTATTACACTCGCCAAGTATGCCAACTGGGAATCCATGGAAGGAACACGATGTTCTCTTTGAGGAACTCTGTTGAGAAATGATATCTGAATCTGACCACAGAGAGATTCTACAGTCCACAATATACATTTCGCGTAAGGTCCGCGCTATTAAAAACATTATCATTACGCCTATGTCTTGAGTCTACAGGCACACAAAGGTCGCTAACAGTGTTGCGCTTTCAGGCAGAAATTCTGCCTGAAATATTGTCCACAATTTGGAATCAAATCCATCCATTCATCCACACACGAATATGTGCTGGATTGTGTAGTGACGTCTTTTAATGATTACAGGCTCCGGTGAATCATATTCGTGCAACTCTCGTATCCCGGAACGAGTCACCTTTTTTCGAACCTATCTGCTAAGGATCCCATGCGCCAGGAACTCCAGCGCTGATTTTAGACAGTCCCTCTGCATGTTGTAACTGCTCCTAAGTCTCTGTCCTGCATTCCCTGCAGCTTAGTCCATGTGATCGTTCCAGCTTAGTTCTGACATGTACAGAAGTCGGATAGCGCTATATCTAAGACCTGACCTTCTGCATCCTGTAGGAAAACAGGACGAGCTGAGTTAATGTGACAGGACTGCGTTTTGACCACTTGGTGGAAATGGGACCATGGTGTCATAGCTCTAACAACAGTGTACTGTGTGTAAGGCCAGCGCCAGACGAAGCTTTCCCCTGCAACATGAGGTAGTGGAAGAGATAGTATAAGCAGTTACTGTGGTGTTTCTTGTTGGGAAAATTAGGAAGACTACACATCATTCGCGGCATGGAGGAAGGATGAAGATTTAGCTATTGCATTCCGACACATCTCCAAACTACATACAGGTACTGCAATCTGAAGGAGATCTGTGTCTCTCGGGGTGCATTCACGTCTATCATCCAATCATATGTGGCGGTCCTATTAAATATACAGATATTGTCTCACTGGAGCAGGTGATTCGTGACTGAAGTCGCTTCCACAGACTGGTGTAAAGTTTCATCACCTGTACTGTGGGATGACCATACCCAAAAGACTATCAATCACATGAGAGGGTTGCTGTATTGTTCCATCATAAGCAGTTTAATATATTTCTTTTGTTTTTTTGTTTTTTTTTTCGTTGTAACACACCCAATTAGTGTACACCACCATACACTTTGTTTCTTCCACCGTGTCAAATGCTGCTAAACCAATCTTAACATCTTTCGATCCTCTGGCTCCCACAGAAAACTGTACACACTTTGCATAAACTATACAGCTACAACAGCACAGGTATAGCGCTTCCAACAGCTATTTGAAGGTCATTATCTGTACAGTTAATCCCATCTTCCCATTGACAGGGTAGCAGATGTCTCGGTGCTCCATTTCGTAAAGCACTGTTCCTTCATTTTGCAGTCATGTACATGATTACTGTTCTGCTGTTGACCATCGCTGGAAGGTGCCGTTCACAAAACATGTGAGTGAACACAAATAAAACGAGGTACTGCTATCTTATTGGTGAAAAAAACTAAAAAATAAAAACATATGTAGGCCATCGCAGCATACGAATAATGGACGAGTCTGTGGCAATGAGGAACGCATCCGAACAACTGTATCAAGCTGATGACCACCACATTTAATCCTATGTACAACAGTGACGAGTAGCAAATATTCATCGTCCCACCAAGGCTCCCTCTATGTCAACGGAGTGGTGGCACTCAATCAGTGTGCGGCAATCAACAGTGCACCCAGTGGAAGGTAGCGATTGGAAAGATATCATTGATATGGGGCGACGTGCTGTAATACACACCACAGCTGATATCGAAAACGAATACCGTCTAAATGCTGGCATCGAGCATATGCGGCGATCCTATTAAATATACACGTGCTTATCCACTGGAGCAGGTGACCAGTCATTGATGTCACCTGCATCGACCGCTGTAAAGTTCCACCGCTTGTACTGTACAAGAATGTTCTCCCACATGTTATCAGTCACAGTCATCAGTGATTGTACATCGAGGCGAATGCATGTTCAACCACCACCCCGATTGCAGTTTTTTAGGATGACGATTTTGCCCAGTACATGTGCTGCATTATGATCCATTCATTACGAGTTCTGGTCTTTTCGCGACAATTTCGAAGTTTAATCAGAACTGTGAGGTATTTTTTTCCGTCAGTTGTGACAGCATGTATTGGCTTCGATTACCAGGACTGCAAGATGTTTTAGGAGCAGGCATCTGTAGGAAACTCTGACATCAAACAGTGAAAGATACTGTATGCTTACAGGTAATACACTTTTTAAATTCCTCTCTGTCCAACACCAGCATCTTGTCAGATGAAAGTATTTCCCACCATAAGGAATAAGGATAGTACCCTACATCCCTACCTTCCCCCCTCCCCCCCCCCCCCCCCCCCGCCCAGCAATGTAACACCAGTTGTATTGCATAATCAGTTTTTGAGCTGTAGTGCGCTTTTATGCCCTCCTTGTGTAGCACTATGCATATGATTGTGTAATTAGGCCCAATCTTTATGATTAATTACATAATTAGCCTCGAATTTTGTGTCAATTTCCCGACCAAAATCAATAAAGTACATTAACCGAACCTTCCTGTCCTGCATCTGGCAGATTATTCTGGTGGGTAGTGGGAGCAGGAAGGGTAGCACTTAGGCTTTTAATTTCCCACCCATTTCCGGCTGGTGTGGGACGTCAGCACAGCCTTGGGACAAAGATTTTCGCACGAAAATTCGAAATTTCTGCCAAAATTAGACATATCCACCAATAGGTTAGGTTGGGGGAGGGAGAGGGGTTGGGGAAGGATGGTGGGAGTATCTGGGGTACACGTGCATGCTGAGAAAAATATGTGACGACTTCTGGAGGCAGGGGCGGGCGTGGTTGGGGGCGGGGGTGGGTGGAGGCGGCTGGGGGTGGGGATGATTTATTGATCAATTTAATTGATCTGCATGCCAATTTGATATCAAAACTCCGCTCATAACCCCAACTGCCTACTACTGATATGCACAAAGTAATTGTTTACAAGTTTGTTACAAACCATTTTATGTGTTTCCTCTCTTATCAGATACAAGTAAATTAATTTTGAAAGGCCTCCAGTATTACTAACATGTAGGAGAAGTTACCTGAGGCCTTCGGCGATGGGCAACATAGGTCCATAAACACTAAATCTAGTACATCGCCAGGTCTTATGCTCTCTACAGGACCCCGATTTGTGGAGTTTGTTACTTTAACCTTCTGACACGTATTGCAAGTCTTCATCCTATTTGTTATTGTGTTTAACATGTTGTTCAAATTCACAACTTCATCAATTTTCTCTGTACATTTCTTTGGTCTGCAATGACCATAGACTAAGTGATGATAGTCCACTACTTCGGTGATGTACTTGGTGGGCAAATACATTCACCAAGGGTTGCTATCCTCATCTTTGCGTATATACAGGATATTTTTGAACATCCTGTAATACTGTTACAACTTCTTTCCGCCTTTTTTCTATTTGTCATCCTTAATCTTCACTGCTATCAAGCATTCGTCCTTGATTTGATAACGACGCCTATGTTTACAAATATTCTTTCGTCCTTCTACGTCTTGAAAGCAGGACAATTTCAGTACACCTTCGGATTCGATTTCCCGTAACAAATCCTCGTCCATATCAAGGTCATTCCAGAAAAATCCAAGCAGTTCTGATACCGATAGCGGTTTATCTGGTGGTTTTTTAATTTTCTATTCTTGGATATTCATATTGTCTATGTGCCTGTTCTGCGGCCGTTGAAGCCGTTTTGACTCATACACTGTAACATATTTATGAATTTCTTCGATTAACGAACCGTGATGTACCAACAGTTCTCTAACTATCAAGTCAGGTAAATTTTCTTTGGAAAGATGGCCATCATCTTACAAGTTTATTGGAGCAATGTGGTGTGTTTCTGCTTCTAATTCTTCTTCCGACCTTCCGCAACGCATACAACTCTCTTCTGACTCTGTGACATCAGCCTTAATATCATAGATGTCGTAATCCACGTGGCTTTCAATTAGTCGTAACTGGTCGTCATCGAAAAACTCATCTTGGTCCTCCTCAGGAATTTTGCCTGGGTTTAATATAAGACCAGCTCCGTTGGGGTTGGCTACTTCAATTACTATAACATTTAGAAAAGCCTGCCACTTCGGTATAGAGCTTTCTGTTTCTTCAAAATGCTAATTTCATGCCGGTTGAGAAGCATCAAATATTGCCCGCTCTCCACATTAGTACACCTCCCGTACAATCCTCCGTAGTTTTTCAGTTCGTCGTATATTCGACCGATTTGACGTAGCCACACCTCGCGTTTCGCGCTGCCTTGCGCGATAACAGAAATTTTATCCGATATCGGCTTAGTTAATTCCGCGGGCGGATCACAGTGTATTGAAGCCTGCGGTACCATTGTTGCTTTAGCAGCGGCCACCTCTTCCTTAATGACGTGTACTCTATTTTCATCACTATAACGGAAAGGGATCTCTCTTTGTCGACTGCCGTTCAGCTTCAATTATTGTTACCGCGGCTGCCTTACTTGCTCTGTCTTCTTGCACATTCTCCCATCGCTGATTTATCCAGTAGGATATTTATAGCGACGTTGCTTAGGCTTTCTTCTGAGCGCCAAGGTCTTCCTACGCCCGGTGGGCCCCAAACCGGTATGACTAATGATTTCACTGATTGAGTACGACTCGCCTGTTTCTATTCGGCTGTCGCAATTGCTGATTTTGTTCTTGCCTACTATTATTCTGCTGAGAAGCACGTGCCATATTCACCTGATACTGGCCTCTGCCATTTCCACTATTATTGCTCCTTCATGACCATTATTGTTATTTGTTGTAGTGGTGTGAGTTATTATTACCACGGTGGTGGTTACAATTATTGTCATGGTTATTTTTATTATGGTTGTTGTTGTTGGTTATTTGTTGCTACTACCACGTCTTTTAAAATTTTCGCTGTTATTCCGCCAATTATCTTCATCTTCGACCTTCTCTAAGAATCCAGTAATTGTTCTGTAACTGCTGCCTGTGTACCTCTTGGAATCATTTGGTAGCTTCTTCAACAACCCCCAGACACTTCCGATTCAGTCCATCGATCACGCTAATGTTCTAATTTGCGGATTCAATTTTCCCAAAATTCTTTCATCGAACAGGACGACTTTGCGTCGTAGGATTTTGGTAGTAGGAATTCGCACCATTCACTCTTCTGGTTCCGCTGTGACCAATATTCTTTCAAGAACACATTCTTAAATTCTTGAAAGGCCAAGTTCACAACGTCGAGGTTTAAGCCCCATCGCTTAGCCTTGCCCGCTAGCAGGTGGATTACAGCGTTAATTTTTCCCTTATCCGTCCACAAAAATGGCTCTGAGCACTATGGGACTCAACTGCTGAGGTCATTAGTCCCCTAGAACTTAGAACTAGTTAAACCTAACTAACCTAAGGACATCACAAACATCCATGCCCGAGGCAGGATTCGAACCTGCGACCGTAGCGGTCTTGCGGTTCCAGGCTGCAGCGCCTTTAACCGCACGGCCACTTCGGCCGGCTTATCCGTCCACAATACAGATGGTAGCACTTCTTAATTTTTAATGAAGTCTGTACTGTACAATCCACCCTGTTTTTCAACGAATCGAAACGCTCCTCCTCCACTAAGATTTCAGTATTATGTGCGTGACATGACACATAGTGCCGCTTTTCGTCTAGTTTGTTTTCTAGTTCGGCTACTTTTGTCACTTCTTGGCCTTGTACTCGTCGCTAACGTTTCCACCTCCCTCTTTTTCTTATCACACGCAGTCAACCTTTTCTTCACTGTAGTATCTGATGCTAAACCTTTGAAATTCGTCACCTTCCCCATATCGTCTTTTCACGCTAATTCTATCTTTTAAATACTCTACTTTCAATAGTGGGTTCAATAGTCTATTCTAGTTTCTGTAGGATTCTCTCTACTTCCATCTCAAAACGACTATTTATGCTTTCTATTTTTGATTATACCTCTCTTATGTCCTGCTTAAGATTACCGATTTCGGTATTCATTACAATTATTGCTTTCTTGATTTCTTCTACTTTCATGTTAACAACGCCTATTTTATTTTTGATACTCTTGATTGCTTTGTCCTAATAATTCATTTTATTTAACTGTGCATCAATTTTGCTTTTAATTTATTTGGACTCAGCATTAATTGATTCCAACTGAGCTTTTACTGATTTGAACTCAGCATTAATTTTACCATTTATTGATTCAGATTGAGATTTTATTGATTCAGAACGAGCATTAATTTTAGTGGAACATGCTCAACAAATCGCTTATATTTCCAGATATTACTGGTTTTGACTCTAATTCTCGTTCTTTCTTAATAATTTCCTTGTGTCCTCCGTCAATGGATTCGATTCCAGGCCGGGTCCGGGATTTTCTCCGCTCGAGGGCTGGATATTTTTTGCTGTCCGCACCATCTCATTATTATCTCGTCATCATTCGAGACGTGGCGTGACTGGAAATTCAAAGATTGAGAACTTGTACGGACGCTGACGACCACAATGTTTAGCGCCCCACAAACCGACCACATCATCTTCAAAGGATTCAGTTTTGATTTTTATTCAGACTTCCGAAACATCTGCAGATGCTAGGAATTCCATTTTTATTCCTTCCTCTGTTTCAGCGGTATCGACTGTGATGCTCACCGCCAGTTCCTCAACAGAGGGTTCCGCTGCCAGCGTTCCTCTTTGTTCTACCTATTGATCCCAGTTAACTACAATCTAATTATCAGTCTCTTTTATGTTCACCATGTTGGCTGCTCCACTGATGAATGCCAAAATAGTAATTTTGTGGCTAATTTCCATCATTTACTATTGCCATGCGTTAGCGACTTTGTTCGTAGCGAAGGATTTAATTCGCTACGGATCTGCACAATGCAAAATTCTGCCAAGAGCAATCCCAAGTTGATACTATCCTGTCACGATCGCCGCGTGTAACTTCTTGCTTCCTAATCGGCTTACTGGACTACGATATAATTGACCGTGATAGCGTATGTCTAATGAAATTTTACACTGAGTAACGCTATCGTTAAGGAAAGAAAATAATAGTGGTTAGTAGGAGGAAAGTGTACAACAGACGCTTGTGAAGGAAGAATCTGTTCTAAGCCTAATGTACATACTGATAATAATTTTGAAATGGGTGAAATGTAGTGCAATCACTCATGAACAACACAGGAGGAAAAGGGTACCACGTAATATTTAACAGAAAAAATACTATTTAGCAAATAAAGAAAGGATAATTAAACTGTCGCCAGCCCACTTGGGAAATGAATATTCAGAAGCCTAAAAGTAAGCAAATAATTACTGGCGCTGCAACAGAAGTTTGTCACGCTTTTCCACAACACAACAATTCACAAGAAAACACATAATCTAGAAAGCACCGAGTTTGCAGTTACTTAATCTGAACTACTACATTTTGAAGGTAAAGTTAAATCAAGTTGCTGGTTAAATAAATGGCTGATTGTAACTGAAACACTGTTTTGTAAAAAAAAAAAAAATGCTTTCACTAACCTCAGCGTAAAGTAATGCTAAATTTGGAGAAAGGCAAGCAATGTCCTTCTACTTATTCAAAGATAGAATTGAATTTACTTTAACCAAATGAGCAACTGATTTTATTTTAACACATGAACAATAAAGTACATATCAAGCCAGCAGAAGCCACTAGCTAAGCTAAATACAGAATAAATGAAATTGCGCTCTCTTTAGTTATTATTTTTGCGAGTGAAAATTTACGTCACTTTAAGTGAGTGAAGTTACTATTCAAAACTGCAAATACGTTAAGCGTACAAGAATGAACAGTTGCTCAGGTAGCAGAATTTAGATTGAAACTGGTCATTAGCAAACAAACTGTGGTGTCACCGCCAGACACCACACTTGCTAGGTGGTAGCCTTTAAATCGGCCGCGGTCCGCTAGTATACGTCGCACCCGCGTGTCGCCACTGTCAGTGATTGCAGACCGAGCGCCGCCACACGGCAGGTCTAGAGAGACATCCTAGCACTCGCCCCAGTTGTACAGCCGACTTTGCTAGCGATGCTACACTGACAATTACACTCTCATTTGCCGAGACGATAGTTAGCATAGCCTTCAGCTACGTCATTTGCTACGACCTAGCAAGGCGCCATTACCAGTTTATATTGAGATTGTTATTAATGTACCGTCAAGAGCGATGTTCTCCAATTATGGATTAAAGTTAAGTATTACATCAACTTCGTACTTTATTTGCAATTCTCAAGACATTGTCCTGTTCCAGACCTCACGCCAGTCTGCGTGAGCTTAAACGCGTGCCTTTCGGCTACCTCCGAGTGGCTTGGCTGTCTTGCCAAGTCACTACACAAACAAACCTGGCAGTCAATAGTCAGTTTTCATGTTTTACGACTTTCTGTGATTGCTTGGATAGGAAAGGGATTCTGCTTGGTAACAATGTTTGAGGACACTGACAACACAGGTGCCCTATTGCAGGCTATTATTCAGAAAAGTTAGTCAAAGCTTGGGAAAGAAGTGACACTGGGTAATGCCTGCACAATATTAGCTATATTCTGTCACTTAACAGTCTTACAATGTAGTAGCTGTGTGGAAGGCGAAGAATGTAGCCAACGACAATGCTGAGCTGCAGCTGTTGCTGCTGCTGGTTGAGACCACGAGTCGTCTCCGGAGTCACGGTTAATTATGGTACAGGCAGTAGGTAGAACTGCAGCCTCCTCTACCTGTTCACTCCTTTCGTGCTCTCAATAACCACTGGCTAACGAAGTAGATACGCCTACACTAACGTGATCGTAGCTGTACACCGTGTCTGCGTGACTGCCCAACAAACACTTTCGCACTCTTCTATCACTCAACCTGTTCTGCTTCCACTCTGCTCATTGCACACCAGACTCTCTATATGCAAAGATAAACAACGGCACATCTAATGTTATTTCATCGTCCCTGTCTATACATTTAAATAAAGTTTCTTTGGCCGCTATCCAGCAATTTACATTTACATTACAATTATTTACATTTACAAATAAATACACT
This sequence comes from Schistocerca americana, assembly GCF_021461395.2. NCBI lineage: Eukaryota > Metazoa > Arthropoda > Insecta > Orthoptera > Acrididae > Schistocerca > Schistocerca americana. The sequence goes on along the minus strand of NC_060123.1, from coordinate 381,447,788 downwards.
ATTACATACAATACATATTAAATATAGTTTCAGCAATAAAGCTTGCAGATTCAGAATTAGAAGTACAGCACAAATTTTCAATGGATATGAAACTGAAAAATTTTGGATGGTGCAAAAGATATTTTAACCACATTTTCGGTTTTACAAATACACTGAAGTCCTCTATGTCTGTAAGGACGTCTCATGAAGTGATAGAACACGAAACGGGAGTGTATAGAGGAGAGGTTGGGGATGCAAAATTGGAATCAGAATTTAAAAGAGCTTTGGAAAACGTAAGAACAAATAAGGAAGAAGGGATGGATAACATTCCCTCGGAATTTCTAAAATCGTTGGGGGAACTGGTAAGCAAAGGGTTATTCACTTTAGTGTGAAAAATGTATGAGACTGTCGATATACCATTAGACCGTTGGAAAAGCATTATCCACACATAGCTCGTGGATCCACGTTACTGACAAGAATAATAAACAGAAGAATGGACAAGAAAACTGAACATCCGTTAGATGCCGATCAGTTTGGCTTTAGGAAAGGTGTAGACACCACAAAGGCATTTCTTATTTTGCAGTTGGTAATGGAAACAAAACCTGTAAAATCACATAGACACGTTCACAGGACTGTCGACCGGGAGAAAGGGTTTGACGATGTAGAGATCCACATTTGCGTTACAAATGAAACGGGGCGACTGATAAGAGCAAGTGAGAAGAAGACCATGTCCAAATATCAGACAGTGTTCAGACATGCACAGCTATTTACTGTTGATAAGTAAACGTTGGTAGGAGATTTTGTTTTCCACTTTGCTGGACAATATGCATTAAATAGATTTAATAATTTAATCACCTAAATACTGTAGGAGAAATGGCACAAGTTAACGATGTTAGCTGTTAACCATTTTTGATCAGTTCGTTTCAGGAGACTGTTTGTTTTCATTTTCACATAATAACAGAATGACCTTTATTGTATTGCACCATGTTGTATCAGTTTTTATTTTCATGTAAACACAATTATTTTGTTAATTTTAAAAACTAATGCGGAACACCAGAGCAAGATGACAAACAGATAAAATCTGAATACATTTTTTTCGTAGAAAGTAAAAAAAAAAATGGTTCAAATGGCTCTGAGCACTATGGGACTTATCATCTGTGGTCATCAGTCCCCTAGAACTTAGAACTACTTAAACTTAACTAACCTAAGGACATCACACATATCCATGCCCGAGGCAGGATTCGAACCTGTGACCGTAGTGGTTACGCGGTTCCAGACTGAGGCGCCTAGAAACGCACGGTCACACCGGCCGGCAGAAAGTAAAAAACTGTAACTGTAAATCTGCTAAATATTTATAACTGAGTAGTTTTTAATGAAAGGATTATCTTATAGAAAATTAATGTAACACTTCATCAGAATTTTCTATTAACGAATTGTCTGACTTCAAACTCTAATCAGTCCTCATTTTATCATGGGTAACATTTGCCACACTCTTTCACTGTCTGTGTATGGAGGATCCACGAAGATTTAATACAAGCTGAACTCTGCGCTATACGTTTTTTGCAATAATTTATTTATTGTGTCAAAATTATTGTTCCGCCTTGTGGAAAGATTTGCACTAGCGTGCTCTGACTTTCCATGTTCCTTACACCTGGTCTTTCTTAACACAATAACTTCAATCGAATTTACTTCGTCATAGATTTTACTTCATGAGAATATTACTTTTGGAAAGTATTCGTTCTTCATTACGGGCTATCAGTTGTTCGTAACACTTTCAGCATACAATCTGTTAAGTTTTAAGTTGACGAGGTATTTATTGTTAGAACTGTTTTTTGCTGGGTCAAATTGTTGAATTCATGTCATCAGGAATTTCGTGACAGAGAATAAGGTAGGTAATATGCAAAGTGACGGAGCAATTGTATGAAGGTTGAAAAGCTTACAGTGAAACAATATTTAACGATAAAGAAATTCACATGTCAATATCGAGAAAAGAAAACATGTCTTAGAAACTGAGTTTTGTCAGAAGCGCCATATGCTTGAGCGAAAAAAGAGGAATTTCTATTAAAGAAGGTGAGTGGGCTATGCATGCTTACATGTACAATACAAAAAAATTTCTACTGCTCTAAATACTGTCGTGGTATTGTTATCGACTGCAAGTGTTGTTGTCAATGCATGTCCAAGGTATTTCTTTTGTTGAAAGAAGTCAGAATAGCTACTAAATTTCGAATGGTGTTCACAGACATAGACAACCATACAGGCTTCCTCTTTATTGCAAATCTGACACTACAAAGACAAGACACGAATCCAGAATGAGATTTTCACTCTGCTGCGGTTAAGTGCTCTACCATCTGAGCTACCCAAGTCTTACTTCTGCCAGTACCTCGTCTCCTACCTTCCACACTGTGGTTTGTCTGCCGCTGTAAAATCGCGATCTGAACGCTTGGACGAAAATTAAACGGCACGATGGGGGGCACAACGCCTCTGGCGTCACGTCTGTCGCAGATCTTGAGAAACTAACAGATGATGCCTTCAGTTTCGTCACTCCAAACGTGTGGAAAGGTACTGCAGAAAAGAACAAGAGGGAGAGCACAACTATAGGAGGCGCGATGGTGCAGTGGAAATCGCAGTTGACGACAATATAATACGTGCTAACGACTCTAGAGGCGACTCATCTAACACAGACACAGGGGAACATGACAACTTGTCCCACACTGACACAGCTGGCCGTGAACGTGATTAAAAATAACCGTCAAACTGTTTCATGCAGTATTAAATGCAGTGGATATTTAATTACATTCGTCTACTATCAAATATTGTGTTTGTGTGTAATTTCCAGTCATGTCTGATAACTGCTATGCACTTTGTAGCAATAGATGTATTAATTGGTTCCATTATTCACTATATCCATGCCTCAGATCTGCTTTCGCTGGAGCATAAAACACGGATGTAGGCTGGTAGGCCTGTGGTACGGAGGCGGTGTTTGCCTCCTGCACCTCCCTTCTGCCCTCTATCAGCAGTGGTCCTTCTTTGTTTATCCTTGTGGCCGACTGTCTTGACGTAGTGTCCAAGTAACAGTACGTCGCGCCAGAACAGGTAGAAGCTTGTGGGTCTCCAGCAAGGGATAGGCGAATCCTAAAGGAAGTACGAGGGTTATTCCAAAAGTAAGGTCCGATCGGTCGCGAAATGGAAACGACTATGAAAATCCGATAAAGCTTTGCACAGGTGTGTTGGGTAGTGTCTCTAGTATAACCCCAGTTAGCATCACGTCGCTCTTCTCATTTCTGAGCTCGCAGTGAGTGCGTAAAGATGTCTAGAAAATAGTGTCTGCCGCCAAGTACGAGGGCCTGGTGAGAAATGTCGCCTGAAGCTATGCAGCCAACATTACATAACTGTCGTGCTGTTTCGTCTTCACGACAATTCTCAGCCGCATTCTGCAGGGGCAATGAAGATGGTCCTGCATCGTTTTCAAATGGAAATGTTAGATTACCCACAATACAGTCCGCAATTGTCTCCCCCTGAGTTTCATCTCTGGTCACATGAACCGCTGTCTTTGAAGACAACATTTTGACACAGACAACGAGGTGTAGGCCAGCGTGGAGAATTGGCGGAAAGCACTGGCGGCTGCCTTCTATGATGAGGCTATTGAAAAGTTGGTACAACGCTATGACAAAAGTCTAAGTCAGAACGGCGACTACGTAGAGAAGTAGCTGAAAGGTGTAGCTAATTGTTACAAGTAAAACATTTCTGATGTTCACTGTGGTTTCAATTTGGCAATCAATCGGACCTTACTTTTGGAATAACCCTCGTATTATACATAAAGTCGCAGAAACCTTCGGAATGCATCATGTGTACAGAGCAGAGAATCTCGCCCCCAATCTCCAGTCTCACTCGCGTTTGGTTTCTGAGCGACTTCCGCAAAGGAAACAACAGGAAACACAAGGATTCTTTGGGCACTGCCAAACGGAAGGTACAACTGTCCACGTACTAAACGAAATAAGACATTGCTAGTACGCAATTAAGCTTTATTTGGCAGCCTTGGAACAGGTCCTTGTCTCAGACTTAGAAACGATATGACCTTTTCCAGATTTGGAGAATTAAAGTGCTGCGCAAGTTAACGCAGCGGTCGTATTCGGGTTTACAACGGATCGGATCCAACTTGTGACAATCCAAATTTACGTATTTTCTGATTTTCCTAAATCGTCTGGGACGAAATGAAAGCCTGAATATTCCTTTGAAAAGACACAGATGATTTCTTTCTACACTTTTCCCCCAGCCGAGGTCGTGCTCCGTCTCTGTTAGGACTTCCTTTGCCCACTGTTTGGTTCTTCAGTGAATACAAGAGCGGGGAACAGATGCCGTTTATGAACAGAGAATTCAAATATACGTTTAAATGGTTCAAATGCCTCTGAGCATTATGGGACTTAACATCTATGGTCATCAGTCCCCTAGAACCTAGAACTACTTAAACCTAACTAACCTAAGGACATCACACAACACCCAGCCATCACGAGGCAGAGAAAATCCCTAACCCCTCCGGGAATCGAACCTGGAAACCCGGGAGTGGGAAAATATACGTTTATTATACATCTAGTATCAAATAGTAAAAGTAGTACATAGTTTTGTTACTATGTTTGCAGCGTCAGTTGCTGATAATAGATCTCAATGTAGAAATATGTACAGATACAAAATATTTATGAATCTGCCACTCTTCAACACGTCTGTTCAGAAGATGTCGAGCCCTGACCATCATGAAAGTCTGTGATCGTTACTCAGCTGGCAAATATACAGAATTGGGCTCAGTGCATAAGTATTATACGTACTTAAGTACACCCACCGCTGGAGCTTCCGAAAGGGGACCCTTGCATCTCACTGGCAGCCGTGTAATCGTTCGTGGCAACGCCCTGGTGCCACAGTGGCGGCTGCAGGACACGCGGCGTCGTACCTGGCGGCGTGCGTATTTGAAAGTACGGCCGACCGGACAGCAGACGATACCGCAGTCTCTAATGATGTCGTCGCCGACAGGATGATAAACTGTAATCTTTCTTTCTCCTAAAGAAATAAATGCCAGGTGTTTCAGAAATAAGTATAGAATTTTTTAGGGATGATAGTTTGAATGTAGCAATTATTCTTAGCATACGAACATGGGGTCGCTGACGTATTTTACTACAGCAGGTGACCTCTAAAGATCATCGGTCCGCCTGGTTGTATGATAATTGACGATACGTGTCCGTAAGTTTGGATTCGTAGTGTCATTTGTTTTCATTGTTACCCACGCCCTAAGGAGGAAACTCTGTAGGAAGTACTATGGAGTTCCCTTTGTCCTAAATGGATGCTGTGTACCTAAAGTGAGCTGTTGCTTATGTACTTCACTTCCAACTCAACGTAATTTGTAATCAAGCACTTTACTAACGATAAGATAGAGTGCTATGAAACAGTGGTATGCACTTGCAAATGTAAGAAGATCGTTCATCCAGTGTTATCATGCGTAGGACACGAAACGTTTCACGTGAAATGAACTTGCAGACATGCACTTGGCGTTCAGTGCTCCAGGAACTATGGAAGGAGCATGGCGTTTGTATGCAGAATGTTGTCAGGTACCAAATCAGAGCCCATTTGCTGCTGTTGGTCGTCCTCTCCGTGAAAGGAGCACATTAGTCGGAGAATTCTGTGCTCGAGGTCGACCACGGAGTGTATGCAGTCATGGTTTCCAGGAACAATTACTACAAATGTTCGACAACACCCCTTCAGATAGCATATGCCCCCCTGGTCATGCTCTACATTCTAGTTCTAGCAGCGTTTGGTGAAATCTACGTGATGATAATCGTTATTCCTGCAAGTTGTGTAAGGTGTAGGACCTTCTACACAATGATTTTCCAATTCGCAGCGACTTTGTTGTATAGCTTTTACTGCAAAGAATGTTAATTCCCAACTTAGCAAATGTTCTTCTTTGAACCGATTAACAGACCTTCACCTGCGAAGGAATGTTCCATAGTCACAACTCCCATGTATGGTCTCGTGAAAGTCTTCGAGATACGGCTGTTCATCAACTTCAGGAACGATTTTTCGGTTAATGTCTGGGTTGGAATTATTCACACCCAAGTAGTGGAGCCTAACACTCTTCCACCCCTTCTAACTAGTCGTATTTGCATTGTCTTTCTCGAACACGCACTTCAAGGTCATCTCGAACACGTGCTGCTTCAAACCAGAAGACGAATGTTCTTTCAGCATGACGGAGTACCTTCATATTTCACAAATCGAGTGAGAAGATTCTTGCACAGATAATACGCTGGGCGCTGGATTGGACGTAATGTACCTGTCCACAGGCCTGCCAGGTCCCAAGATCTCACACTACTTGATTTTTATGTTTGGAACCATATGGATTTCTGGCGCATCAAACTCCTGTAACCACTATGGAAGAACTCGTAACCCGAATCGCTGTCGTTGCTAGAGGCGTCCGAGATCAAACAATGAAAAATTACCCAGTGTCCATCGTTCCTTGGTTCGACGGCTTGACTTATCCCATCTAGTCAATGGCGTACACGAATATTTACTGCAGTAATCACAAAGTAGAGATGATTTCTTCAAGGAAAGCAAATGAGGATTGGCGTTGCATAGCGCAATACCTGTCAGACAGAAACCTCATGATCCGTATACTCAGACTTATTGCCTACATCCGACCTATCACTAAGCTCTTTCTCCTCCAACTGTAGCGCTCGAGCCGAACGTGGACGACCCGCATCACGATTCGGCATCCACCGGAGGGCAGACAATAGACTGGACTGGGAATATTATTCGTAAGTACCAAGCAAAAGGTTCTACTAATTTACTTTTGGTGGTCACACCTTAGACGGATAATACTTACGTGCGACTTTCCGGTTTCTCTGAGGCGTCTCTCGATTGCGAACGTGGAATAATGTGGGGTGCGTCTGTTCGGAAATCGTGCTGCATACAGTATTGCAGCAGCTCTCCCGTTGCGAGCCGCTTTGCCGTTTACATGCCACAAGTCGGTCATTTCCCCAGTTGTGAACTGGGACAAGTCGCACTGCAGCCAACAACGTTACTGCACTGCCAGACCACACAAGGACCGTAGTAGGATGCGCACAAGGGCTTTGTGGAGGAATGTAGCTCATAGGCAGAAATGTTATTAGGTTCAGGTCGTCCTTCCGCAATACACGAATAGTTAAAGGGATGCATAACTTCCGTATTCAGACACAAAAACGAAACGGAAAAAACCGTCACAACCGTTCGTTCTCAGATTTCAACGCTCTCCAGGACCCAAGCCGTGCGTTTCCGGGTAGGAGTTCCCACTTGAAAACCGATCAGTTTGCCCTCCCGCATAACATACTAAGCATAGTCGTTGTTTTTTGGGACATCCTCTATATCACTCAAAACTAAAAATTTCTTGATTAATCGCTGTTTCAAAATATCTGTTGAATCTCTACTGTAAACAGAATGCTAATGATTTTTTTTTTCATTTATTTTCACTAGCTTCCGTTTATAATAAGCTACATACAATATATACCATCGTTTCAAGCGAAGATCAGGAATTTAAAAATGAAACACTAACGCATAACTTCTATAAGACATTCTCTATTTCGCATATGAAAATCGTTGTAGTAAAAGGAACCAATCATCAACTGTATGCTGGTGATCAAGACTGTTAATAAAAAAAGATCTTTCAAATAGATAATTCGATCTCTTAATATAATGAGGAGTGCTGTCGGCAGATGAAATTCTGAGGACGAGAAATGTGTGAGAACTTGGCTTCTTGATTCGAATGTCTCTTAAAAATATGACGGAAATGGTGACACTTTCTGGATATTACCTTGTTTCTGAAATCTGTATTTGCCCGAAGTGAGTAACTGTTAATACGAACACGTGTATCACGTCGTGTCCCCACTCGCCGTCTGAAGAGATGTTCATCATTGACTACATCCTCCTCGTGATTAGTGACTGTTATATTAAAAATGTGGGCTAGATATCAATATGAAGCAGTGGATTCCGTTGTTGAAGGTAGACAGGTAGAAGATTGAGATGTAACGTACCATCGGTAACTGGGCCATTACAGATGGCGGGCAAACTCGGCGTACGAATGGATGAAGAAAAAATACGGACAAGTCTTTTTCAGGTGAGTCGTCCTGTCAAAAAGGGATTTGTAGGAAACTTCGAAAGCTGAATTAGTATAGGTGGGTTGGGATTCGATCCAGATGCCTCTGAAGTACTTTTGGTGATTAAAACAGTGAAGTATTTCTGTTGTAGTTACCTCAAGTGGCTGATGCCCATACGCAACTAAGGAACATGGTAGAGTAATTTGTGGAGCATGAAAAAGTGGCCAAATTCATGCCGTACGTGAAAATACGTTGTAAATTTTACCGAACACATGGTATATAATCCTCGTCAGAATTGTCAGACCATTTGCTGTGTATTAACGTGGATTTAATAGGTGTGCATGAATAGCTGAGCCATTTGTCCTTGGTCGTGTAGAAACCATACCACGACGAACTATCGAAGTCGAAGCCCTTGATATTAATAATTCGTTGACCAGTGGCTCGAACGTTCGTAAATCCAAGAACTGACAGATTCTGTGGACAGTATTATCGTCTCGTTCACTGCAGCTATTAATCACTTATTTTCATATTACAACATGGAGAAATCACACTTTATGCATAAGGTAGCAATAAATGATGTTATTACGCGGCCCCTCCCGCCGCAGGTTCGAGTCCTCCCTCAGGCATGGGTGTGTGTGTTGTTCTTAGCATAAGTTAGTTTAAGTAGTATGTAAGTCTACGGACCGATGACCTAAGCAGTTGGGTCCCTTAGGAATTCACATACATTTGAACATGTTTTGAATGATTTTAATTAGTAAGTGAGGAAGGTGGACAAATAGTCACTCCTTCGATTGGACAGGATAATTGTTCCCTTTCAGGCAACTTTGTGATAAACCCGATAGTTACATTAAAGGTGAGTTGAGTGTTGTTCTTAATTTGGAATAAATGTTGCTTAGTAATCTCGGTTAGTGATGACAGTCTTTTTATAGAAGATGTAAGGAAGTAATAATTATGTAGTCATAACAGTAATATTCAGACGAAGATTAATAATGCACAATCCAGTACCTTCCAGAAGACTGAGAAAATAGTATAAGTACTGCAAACACAATAACTTTGTGGTTATCATTATTATTTTAGATCCGCTTGTCACCAATGAATAAAACAAATTTGTTTTCTTCAGTTATGATACACGGATCTAATGTAATAATCATCGATATTCTACTTCACGCAACTGATGACGAGAAGTCAATATATGGTTAACAACATCATGATATATTCTTCTCCAAAGCCGTTCTTTATCATACAATTTTCATGCATTAAGAAATAGTTTCCTTGGTACTAGAAGTAGCCGTAGAAATAAAAAACTGCAGGGTTTTCCAGGGAATCTTATACCATACTTGCTGAATGGACGTTCAGGTTATGATGGTGTAGGTAGATAGCGATCATGCCAGTCTCTCCAAAGTAGGCCACAAAGTTTCAATAATATTGAGACATTGGGATTGTGGTGACCAGATAGATGTGACATTTCATTCTTGTGCTCACAAAGCAAGTCCTGGACGATAATTGCTTTGCGAACAGGGGGCCTATCGTCTTTGAACACAGTATCACCATGGGGGAACCACCACTGTACTATGTCACAAACCTGATCAGCCAAAATGGTTACAAAATCCTTGGGAGTAACGCGCTTTTGGATCGTGCCTTTCAGGCCCACAGAATACCATGATATGACTGCCTACATCAGCACCGAATCCCCGCCACGTTTCACTCTTGGGGCGTAAACACTACTCTTCCTACCAAATGACACTGTTCCGTTGCTCCAAAGCCCAATTTTTAAGGCTTCGCGCACCACGTTTTGCTATTGCGGTCATATCCATCACTGATGAGGGCTTCTGAAATTCGAGTTCATAGTGTAATTTCCTGCTGATGGAGCCCCCTTCGTGTTTTCTTGTTGCTAAGACGGCTCTCCAATGCGAGATTCAGCTCTCTAGTGACTTGTATAAGTGTTGTCTTCTTATTTTTCTTCGCAGTCCTCTTCAGTGACCGTATGTCACATTCACCGCTTTCCCCATGTACGATTAAAATTTACCATAGGGTGCCTCTTGAAACATGAAATACTTCGGCAACCTTCCTTGCGGAAGCAACCACCTTAGTAGCAAACCACACCTCGGTAGGCGTGACGCCACCAGCAGTAGACCATATGTTCGTCCTGCGACGGGCTGAAGCCGGTCGGCAATAAATAATAAAAAAAAAAAATCGAGTTCATGACTGTTTTCTTAATGCTGAGAAAAATAATTTTCCACTTTCGATACCCGTAGCTCTGAATAATGTATTCAAAAACGTTTAGAACTCTATGCTGATTATGTCTGACGCTTGTAACATATTGAAAGCATCGCCCAAGTGCCGTACGTGGTCACATACAACAGCTCAACATCCGGCTTGGCTAGCAGCTTTATTTATGTTCAAGCATGTATTTCTTGCTGTGGTTCCATGTTTTTGCCCAAACAGGTACGAGGCAGGAGAAATACGCTCAGACTGCAAAGTCATTGGAATATCCTAATATCGGGTCCGACCTACTTTTGTAGCTGCTCTACGGGACATGAACTCAGCAAGTCGTTGGAAGTCCCCTGCAGAAATTTTGAGCCACGCTGTTTCTATACTCATCCATAACTGCGAAATTGTTGAAGGTGCAGAAGTTTGTGCACGAACTGACCCTCGATTACGTCCCATAAATGACCGATGGGATTCATGTCGGGTGATCTGGGTGGCCAAATCATTCGTTTCAACTGTGGAGAATGTGCTTCAACGAAATCGCGAACAACTCCGTCCCAGTGACGTGGCTCACTGTCATCCACAAAATTTCCATCGTTGTTTGGGGACATGCCTTCGTGGGGTCTGCGACATGCTCGAAACATACAGTCAGCTCTATCAACTGGAATACGAACTCACCTGATCAGGCCATGGTTTTCCAGACGTCTAGGATCCAACTGATATAGTCAGTAGCCCCGAAGAGGTGTCGAAGGCGATGTTGTGCTTTTAGCTAAGGCACTTTCGTCGGTCATCTGCTGATGTAGCCGATTAACCACAAATTTCGGTCGTTCAGTGATAGCCGACAGCCACTGCGTTTTCCCTGGTGAAAGATAACTCCTGAAATTTTGATATTCTCTGCAGATTCTTGACATTGTAGATCTCGGAATATTAACTTTCTTAACGATTTCGGAAAGGAATGTTCCTTGCGTCTAACTCCAACTATTATATCGCGTTCAAACATTGTGAAATCCCATCGTACGGCCAAAATCACGTTGGAACCTCTACACATAAACTACCTGAGTATAAATGACAGCTCCGTCAACCCACAACCCATTTACACCTGGTGTACGCGACACCACTGTCATCTGTATAAGGGCATATCACTATCCCTAGATTTTTGTCACCTTCGTGTAATTCCTATTCCAAGGAAGACATACGCCGACAGGTGTGAATATTAGTGAACCATTACTTATAATAAGACATTGTTGAAAAATACTCATATGAATTTTTGATAGAATAATCAAATATCAGTTTAGGTTTCGGAGAAATGTAGAAACACACGAGGCTTCGGTGACACTACAACTTAGCACACAAGTTACTTTAAATAAAGGAAAAAAATTCGTTTACAGGTTCTGTAGACTTAATGATAGTTTCTGATAGTGTTAACTTGGATAAAACCTCAGAATTATGAATGTAGCAGTGGTAAAATATTGGATGCTGGAAGTCATTTACAACTTGTACAGAAAGTGGATGGCAGTATTAAAAGAGGGATAACATGAAATAAAAGCAGTGGCTTAGAAGAGAGGGAGGCAGGTTTGATTCCTATCCCAAAAGTTATTCAATCAGTACATTGAGCAAGCTGTAAAGGATACAAAGGATTAATTTTCAAACGGAAATAAAGTTCAGTGAGATAACTTAGAGGTTTACCAATGGCACTGTAATTTTGTCAGATATGGCAAAGTACTTCGCGGAACAGTTTCATATAACGGAAAGTTCTTCTAAAAGAGGTCATAATGTAATAAGAACAAAGTAAAAAGGATGATAAAATGTCGAATTCAGATCAGGAAATGAAACACGAAAAGTAGTCAACGGATTTTGACCTTTGGGCAGCAAAACAAAAGATGTTCATTGTAAAGAGGAATTAAATGGAGACTAATAAAAATGGTTCAAATGGCTCTGAGCACTACGGGACATAACATCTGAGGTCATCAGTCCCCTAGAACTTAGAACTCCTTAAACCTAACTAACCTAAGGACATCACACACAGTCATGCCTGAGGCAGGATACGACGGTCGCGCGGTTCCAGACTGAAGCGCCTAGAACCACTCGGCCACTCCGGCCGGCTAAATGGAGACTGACAATAGCACAAAAAGCATTTGTGATACTAGTGGTCTGTCAACAACGAATATGAATTGAAGTATTAATCACAAATAGTTGATGTTACTGAGACACATTGAGTCTCACCTTTGTCTACGCAATGATGTAGGTTAAAGCAACGAGTGAAAATTTGCACTAGCACCATGATTTGAAGCCGGGTATTTTGCTTACTTGACGAATGCGTTGGCCATTCCGCCACACTCCCGCTACAGGCCTGATGTGTGTATGTAATAACCTCCTATGTTTCCCTCCCTATTAAAATTCCAATTCAAACCTCACCTCATAACTGTTTGTCTTCTAAACTTGCGCCATTGTTGCTGAGGCTTTCATTATTTGAATAGCACCTTAGCAATGAACGAATTGAGGTTACTCGTTGCTGTAACTCGGTTGCAGGTGTTATATACAGCTGATGTTCCTGACTGATATTGAGTCTCACCTTCATCTAAGATAATGATGCAGGCCAAAGCAATGAATTAAAACTTGTACAATCACCAGGATTCAAACCCATATGTCCGGCTTACTAAGCAGATGTGCTAGCCATGATGCCACACTGTCACTGCATCTATAGCGCACGCAAAATGACGTTGCCACTCGATGCGCAGTCTGCTGAGGAAACGTGGGGAGAATGACTGTGGTGGGGAAATTTCGAGGGCTGGAGGGGAAGTGCCGTTCTAACTGAAGCCTACACTCACATTTGTGTAAATATTAAATAGGGCCCTCCACACCCACACTTTCTGACCATCCAAAAAGATCTACTGTCACATGTGCTTTTTTTAGTATCTAAAAGGAAATCCGCGGAAAATGCAGTGATTTCTTTCCTTCTGGCCTGTTAACTATACGTAACTTTCAGAGAAGCGTTATGAGTAGCGAATTTTGAGTAAAACCTACCTATTTCTCTGCTTTCTGTGTCAACATTTTCTTCTTTTACCAAAACATAGAGGAGTTTACACTGTCTCACCTCACTATAATGTTGTGCAGATACAATTGTGAGAGAATTCTGAAAACAGTTGTTTAGTAAATGAAGAACTGAGGAAAAGTGAAGTCAGTGGCCTATGAAAAAGCACATCATCGGGCACAAAAAGTGTAATGCCTTCACCTATGTTGTTCCAAAATCAGTAGCATTTCTCGTTTCAGCAGCTATCAATGCCCGTTAAAAATTACATTCTTTCACTGAAAAGGTCTGCAGTTATTTGAATAACACAGTAGATAATGAAGTTTTAGGTAATAAAGATACAGTAAAGTACTCTTCTATTTGTATGCTATCATTTACCAAACTCTCATTTCGATATTTGAAACCAGTTATGAAATATGAGGTGTGTTGTGGGTATTTTACTCTGGCTTTATCGCTGGCGCAACTCGATCGCAAATGAATATGTTACATCAGACCATTTCTCTAGAAACTGGTGACCGATGCATACCTCTACCAAAGTCTAACGTAAAATTAAATATGTTAGCCAAATTTCATGTGCGACAACATATTATGTAATATGCACCAAACGCAAAACCATAGCGACCTCAATTTTTCATTGCACACTTTTCCGAATTTCAGTGTCTTACTTTCAAATATGTATCACAATAACTGTGACTATTAACGACATGATGGGCACATCATCATGAACCTGACGTATAATGCTGTAAGTAAGGCTGAAATGAATTTTTCCCATGCAGTAGTTTGAGAAAGATTGCAGGATGTGCGCCTCGATTCCGTCATCACTGATGGGCCGAAAGGAGGAAAACACTTACGGGCCTCCCCTTCCAAAAAGACGAATGAACTCGCCCAGCGCTTTGGACGAAAATTGCTCACTGCCCATCGGGCACCGTATCCTGCGCGAGCTACAACACGGTTGCAAGGAATGCCCAGTTCTAATATAAATTTTAATTCATTGCTTTGGCCCACATCATTACGGAAACTTCAATAAGTGCGCTCCCATAAGAATGTTGAATATAAGTGGGCAAATCGATAAAAGAATGAGGAGGTACTTAATCTGAATGGGGAAAAAAGATATCGTAACACAAGTGGAGTAAAATAGGGGATAGATTGAGAACACATCCAGCCGCATCAGGACTTCGTCAGTTTTGTAATGACAGGAAATGTAGGGAAGCAATAGTTATAGACACAGACCAACGCTTGAGTACAGCAAGCAGGTCCAAAGAGATGTAGGTTGCGGTTGTTACGTAGAGATCAGAAGAATTTCACGAGATACATTAGCGTGAAGAGCTGCATCGAAACAGGCTTCGCACAGCAGACGACAACAACCACATGATATTCACTTTATAGTAGGATATGGTGCGCCCGTGGATGTATGTGGTGACACGTGGCTTTGTAATTATCCTCTGGTTCAGCACAATCGCCGACAGTCGGAAATAAGGAATGCGGCGAGATCGCTTAGCGGTCTGGAAACACGGACAGCGTGTAAGCCGGCGCAGGTGTCCGCTGCGGACCGCGACTACACCGCCGCCCTGGTCCGCGCTATTGAGCGCCCGGCGGCTACGGTTATTATCACGGGGTTGTGCCTGCTCTGCTCTCACCGATTGTCCCCCGAGCAACAATGGCGCCGCTCACGTCACCGCCGAGCACCGCAACGCCGCGTCGCACGCTGCGGGCTTGGCTCGCCACAATGCCGGCGGCCCCCGACGTGTCTCATTAGGCAGTTCATTCCGGCCACCGCCCTTCCTGGTCACCTTTCCGCACCGCTGGAGACGCTGTCATCGCGATGGCTCGCTATATCCCTCCTCCCTCTGGTTTCGTTGGCCAACTCGGTTCCACAATATGTCCGCTACAGCCAGTCTCTGCACCTCCTGACTCTTTAACCTTTTAGTCTCGGTGTGCATCTACCTTTGTTCTTGCTGATGTTCTCAAGCTTCGTCCTCCGCATAACAAATTTCTGAACTTCACGTTGTTAAAGTCAGGAAACATACTGTCGCGTCCGATTGTGTACCTGGAGCCTCGACACGGGGTATCACTGCTGCTCTGTATAGCTCAAATAAAATGAAACAGCATCACACAAAATGATTACGTCTTACAACCAAGCAAACTCCCATAAAACTTATTCTTTTGAGATAGAGGTTCACAACCTTTCTGAGGCTATTACTGTCGGAAGCAGCCATCAGCGCCTAAGCCACATGTAAAATGAAAGATAAATCGTATTTAGTGTTTTAGGTGTTTTATTGAAACACCAACTCATGATTAAACGAGGCGCCGCGCGGGATTAGACAAGCGGTCTGTGGCGCTGCAGTCATGGACTGTACGGCTGGTCCCGGCCGAGGTTCGAGTCCTCCCTCGGGCATGGGTGTGTGTGTTTGTCCTTAGTATAATTTAGGTTAAGCAGTATGTAAGCTTAGGGACTGATGACCAAACTCACACATGATTTCACCCACATTTGAACATTTTTGAACTAAATGAGGCATTTGGTACCACTTATTTCTAATATCCTGTATTACTTTATAGAAGGATGAAGCAATCCTTAGTGCATCACAAGCGTTACCTACAACTCTTTTATGAGAAAAAAAGCGTACAGTCCAAAATAAGCTTAGACATTTGTTATGAAACATGTTTCCTAAGCACCACTGCTCTCCCTAGGACCCCTGCTTCACCCACACCTCGCACACCTACTTAATCAAATGCTCATACAGTTTATAAATCGCTTGATTCCTTAACTTCTTGCTTCTACAACCGGTATAAATTTGAAGACTTCAGGCTGCTAATGCTCTGCCTGTGCGCACTACCACTATAATAACAATAAAAGATAATACTAACGATAATGCTGTCTAAGCATACAACAGAATAGCAAGCTGCCCACACCCTCCCCGACATTTAAAGGAATGGAACTCCCATGTATAAAACCTCTATGTTTATGTCGTCATACCTTCTGAACTATGTGTCGTACAATGACATATGTAAATTTGTAGGTACATTCAGTAGTATATGTAGACAGTTTCTGAAAAATGTATTGCAAACAAAGTTAGTCAAGCTTGACACTGAAGTTTTACTACACGAAAAGCGAAAATATATTAAGCGGAAACCTCTTTTTCTTTCATTATTTTGTGATAGGTATACGGGAGAAAATCTTCTGAACAGGACTGGAGTTAACCTTAGCTTGTTGGAAGTTGCTAAGTGCTCTCATTCTCGAATAGTGGGTAAATAAGCTATGGTATGGATATTATAGGCGTCGTAAGTTACGCTGTCTCAAAACATACAGACACTGTCTGAGAGTAATACCTGTCTTAAACGTTTAACACACGACTAAACCCATTAAAGTCTAGATAATGAGAGCATTTTAATATTTTGATTTCGGTCAATAACTGTTTGAAATACTGAAAATCAAGTTTTTGTTGCCCCAGAGGCCTTTACGTAGGCAACCCGGAGCTTGGATTGTGATTCGGGCTAATAATTTACTAACAGACATTGTTGGGAAGTAAATAATGAACCAATTTCTGGTCTACTGCAGAAATTATTTACGACTAGGAAAGGCACTTTCGTAACTATGTATGAGTATTTGGTGTCTATTTCTCCATTTTTAATGCTATAAATGCTTGGTAGAAACTACAAAGTACGTGTCAGGTGGACAGACTATGTTGAGAAGATGTTCGCAGTGTATTCGTTTCGCAAAATGTAAACTTCACTACATTGCATGTCACGTTAATGATTGTATTTGATAAAAAAATTCGATTATTAGTATCTCAAATAGTGATAAAGATAAAGATATTTTAAAAATAATTAAGTTTCCGGACCAGAACTGAAATGAACCGAACCCTTTTTAACCCCCCTCCCTTCCCCAGAAACTTACATTTTATCTTGGGTACTATTATCCTCTTTAGCCCAAATACAGCCGAAGCAGTTATTAATACCCAAGACGAATACTCATAGCTCTGGTTGTCCCACCTACAAGGTTGTATGCACATAACTACATTACGCCGATTCAAATAACAACAAAACCATAGCGGACTCTGAAAATATCTTTCATGTGAAATGCAAATGGCTCTTCATTCGCACAAAGTAATGAATGCTGAAGACATGGGATCTTAAACTGTGTAACACATGTATATTTCTATTGTCTTTTGTCAAACCACAATTTATGAAAGATGATTATATTTTATTAATAGGATTAAGCAGGAATAATTAATATTTGTCATGTTTGGAATAATTGTGGTAGCAGGGAATATCTGCACCGAAGTATTGTTGATATAATTTTAAAAAGGGCGGGAGAATCGCGTACGGATACATTTTAAGAGAAGAGCTGGAAAGACCGAGCATTGATACATTTTGTAATGCTAGCAGGGATTGTCTGCACCAGAAAGCATTGATGACAGGAGAGAACGCACTTTAGCGTTCGTGGGCAGTCAGTAGTATGCGAGAAGTGAAGCGAGTCGGTAGCAGGTCTGAAGCGAGAGGTTGAGAGGAGCGGTGAGCTGCCAGCCACTAGCTATGATTTACAAGAGATTATAAACGGATGTACAGAGACATAAGCTAACTATTATAATAAGAGGAACTAATATTATTGAATAAATTTTTTGAGAAACTCAAGACTACTGTAGGTATGTTGGCGCATTGCCAGTTGTAAGATTATTGTAAAAAGTAAGTCCCATTTGAACGTTTGTAAAATCATTTCATTCAGAATATAATTAACTTTTGCCATCAATATAGCATGCAGGTTTCAACTGTTTCCAGACCTGTTTGAAGATCAGCAGAGAGCTTTTGACATCATTCTTCACGATGGGCTTCTGATCAAATCGCATGCCTATGTTTCTAGATTCATGATTTCCTGGCACAAAGCTCATAGTTAGCAGTAACTAATGTGAGGACCAAATATAGGACCTGGACAAATATATAGCAAAACCATAAGAAATGCTTAAATGTAGATGCTATACAAGCCTGCTGGTTGCGCTGATGCATCTAACCACGAAATGTTTGGTGTTCAAGACGCACGGTATGGAAAATTTGTATTGCATAAAGGGAGAATGAGAAAGCATCATCCGGTAAGTTATAGAACGAAAGAAAATGTGTGTTCAGTGATCCTGATGGACTGTCAGTCGAGAGACTGTGACGAAATATACGAGAACGACAGCTGCAAAAGTCACTGCGGCACCGACTGCCGCACTCGTGAACCCTGTCAGCACCAAAACAACACGAAGGTAGCTCCAAAGGCTAGGAACCGAAGAGAGATATGGAATTCGAAAACACATGCGTTTAACAGGAAAAAATGGTGTCAGTGCTATAAACCCTTGATTACGGATCAGTGAAAGAAAGTCATTTGCTCGCACGAATTTTGTTTTCAACTTTGGGTCAATTTTACATCAAAATACAGAAACATGGCTAATGTGTGTTGACCATTTTGATAGCCATATCGTGGTATTCCAAACGTTCAAATGTGCGTGAATTCCTAAGGGACTAAACTGCTGAGGTCATCGGTCCCTAGACTTACTCACTACTGAAACTACTTAATCTAACTAATGCTAAGAACAACACACACACTCATGCCAGAGGGAGGACTCGGGAGGGGCCCGTGGTATTCCATGCGCCCCATGGTTACTCTGCATGGCTGCATTACTGACAAATATTATTTAACCGTTTTTGCTGAACAAGTCCATCGCATAGTAGAATGCTTATTCCTCAAAGGCGATGCTGTGTTCCAAGTCGACAGAGCTGTTGTTCACACAACAACCAAAACTGGTTTTGTGACCACGAGGATGAACTGTCGCAACTCCCTTGGCAACCAAAATCACCAAATCTCGGGATATCTGAGTGTTTGTGGTCTACTTTAGAAAGAAGTCTGCGTTTGTCCTTTTGCTTCGTTTTAGGGCGCAAAAACTACTAGAGCTATACATGCCCATGTCAGAATCGTAGAATACGAAGACGAAAAATGAGTTAAAACGACTACACGTTACGCCCAATCGACGGAGACAGAGACAACTGAAAACAGGGAGTTTCACAACGGTCGATCAAAATACGCCATCGAGAAAACGGAGGTCCTGAACTAAACATTAAATAACCTTCATCATGTTGCTAAGACGGGTAAAAAGTAAAACGCTATCGACAGCACGCACGCCGTTCACTAAAACAGCCAATGAGGCAGAGGTGGTTAAAAAAAGGGCATTCCATCAGGAAATTGCGAATCTTCAAAGGTTGAGGGCAATGAGCATAAAGTGGTGGGGGATCACCACTTAACAAATGGCGATGGCTAAAAAGACCATGCCCAATACGCAACCTAGCTAAAATGATATCCTCACGACGAGAGGGTCGAAGGAAAGTCGTCCAAGACGCTAGAACATGTTTAACTCCCCGGAGCTTATTCCCACGAAGAGAATACCAGTGGTGAAGAAAATGTGATACCATCTACTGACAGACTGCACAATGAGATCATCGGAGGGAATGGAAGAACAAACGGGCCGAGGTAAGAGGACTGCAGCATTGGCAACAGCGTCAGCGGCCTCGTTTCGCGTCAGACCGACGTCACCAGCGACCCACATAAACCTCACAGTGGCTCCATCAAGAGCGAGCAAGTTAAAGCTTTCCTGGACCCGGTGCTCTGAGGGATGGACGGTGTACAACACACAGAGTCTCTGAAGGGCATTGAGAGAGTCGGTGCAGAGGACAAAATTGGAAAGCCTGTGTCTTCGAATGTACGTGGACTGTCCGCAGCTCGTGGTCTAGTGGCTGCAGTTGCTGCCTCTGCATCACTGGGTCCCAAGTTTGATTCCCGGCCGGGTTGGCGATTTTCTCTGCCCGGGGACTGGGTGCTTCTTGTCCTCATCGTATCATCATCATTATCATCATCATTCGTCACAGTGGCCAGATTGGACTGCATAAAAATTGGGACCTCTTACGGGCGCTGATGGCCGCGCAGTTGAACTCTCCATAAATAAAACATCATCATGATGATGTATGTAGCCTGATACAGGGTGAAAAGCTCCGCTGTAAATACTGAACAGTGTTGCAGAAGCCGGTACCGAAAAACGTCGGTGCCAGTGACGAAGGTACACCCGACACCACCGTCAATCCGAGAGCCATCAGTTCAAAAGTGGTTCAACTGGCTCTGAGCACTATGGGAGTTAATATCTGAGGTCATCAGTCCCCTAAAACTTACAAATACTTAAATATAACTAACCTAACGACATCACACACATCCATGCCAAAGGAAGGATTCAAACCTGCGGCCGTAGCCGTCGCGTGGTTCCGGACTGAAGCGCCTAGAACTGCTCGGCCAGAGAACAAATACTGTAGACAAAGACACTATCATGAATTTCCGTGAGAAGGGTGCGAGATCGCTGTCCACCTCATCCGTCATTAGCTAAGCTTTCAGCTATTTTGCAGGAAGAATGGCGCAGGATTTAGGTGAAAACTGTACAGGTACTGTATTTATTTATTCCGAGTCGACTGGGAGCTGGTATGAGTACCAACAGTCTTACTACATCGTATAACGCATGGTAAAGTCTTGTGTTTGTAGCATTTCAATAGCTTTTTCCACCCTCTGTAATAGGTCCATTGCTGTTCTTAAACTGTATGAACTATTTAGGTGACTGTCTAAGAAACCTTCTCAGTAGGTGATGCTGTCATTATCGTCTAGTGAAGGCATCAAAAGTTTAAAACGAACAGGAAATTTATTAAAAATTTGCGTATAAAAATATCTTCATGGTCCTAAAAGTGTCAGTTGACCCTAAACAATAAATAACTTGAGGCTACCGTCGTTATCAAAAAAATTCCTTTGCACTTTGGTTACGCAACAAGTAACACAAATTTGAAATAAGTTGATTCAACATCGGGCGATTACAGTGACAGACAAACAGATTGTAACCACCACATAGGAGACCCTGTAGGGAAGGTGAACCAAAGACTACGTTTTATTCGCAGAAGTCCTTCGGTGCCACTCACGCATCTTTGTTGAGCACGGAAGAGGTGTACCTTCAGAAATCTGAACACCAAATTACCCTTTCGGTTCCCCTATGGCTTGAGGGTTAGATAACCTCTTCGATACCTCTTGGGCGGGTTTTACCTATCTTTAGACGCTAGAGAAGACGCTAGGCTAAACCGGTCTCGAAGCTTTTGACTGGTACATTTGCAACGTGCAAAAAAGTTTCCATAACGGTGTTCCGAACTAAGGGGTCGGAGAGATCACTTGACGGTCTATTCTTGCTCACTTTAATGCACGATACCATGAACTCAGGCCACAGTACGGCGGAAAACTGGACGGCCGAAAAAGCATAATTACACTTTGCAGCTTTGGATTACGTTCAAATTTCGTCGAACGGTTTTGAACAAACCTAGTTGTTCCAACCTGTACATGCAGAAAAAATTGCGGTCATGCTGCACTTCAAAGGGGTGCTTTCATATTCAATGATAATACAGCCCCACAGTATCCTTAGGGAATGGTTGCAACGACCGTGTATGTCGGCAGTTCCAAATGTAGTCGGTAACATCTTTCTGTTGGTCATCGCACTGCCAACTGTAGTTTTCGACCGCGAAGTGTGTGGGAATCTACGTCCCAGGGAAACGGGTGGTTTCATCGAAGCCTTTTATGCCTCCTCCTGAGGCCCTGTCGTTTCGGTTCTGGGCGGCGATGTGTCTGAAATGTTTTCCTCGGTCACCCGTAAGATATCAGCCTCATTTCAACGCTGGGTATCTGGTTTCTGATCTCCATTGCTGTGACGTCAAAAGAAAGGGTGAAACATGGGTGAGAGAGACTGTGACGACCTTTTCTTCGTCTGACACGTCCACGGTGGTGTTGGTCAGAATTTTGGTGAAAGTTTGTGCCGATGTGACATAATTAATCCACTTTACAGCTCACATAAACTTCAGTTCAGAGCTGTGGCGTATTCTTGTCATGTGTCGACACCTTATTGTCTGAAGCGTCGGAGAGTCCGAGAAAGACATAACAGGGCGCCACGCGTTTGTATCGTCACAGAAGAACGTTGTACGCACCTATGAGGCAAATATCAAATTTATGCGTCAGAAAGAGGGCCATTTCGGGGTTTTTAAGAAGTGATTCTTTAATATTGTTGCACAGTGTAGTTTCGTCTACCACTGGCTGCTTACTTTCTCTGGATCGCTCTCCACTGTCAACTGAGAACCACACGTCCAGACTCAGGTACACCACTAAGGTTACAAGTATACAAATTTGTAATTTCTCGATAATTTGTGTTCAAACGTGTGCCATTTCAGTTTCTTCGCTAAGTTCTTGAAACTCTGCCATAGTTCAAACAAACCTGGGACCATTCGTGCTCTTCAGTGTAACCTGTTAGCCTATTTTGTACATGAGTCACACACTTAAGCATCGATCTATCGTTGGTTGCACGAGTGTTTTGCGAGAAATCTGGTTTTTACGATGATTTCGTTCCGTAGCATTCTACCAATGAACCAAAGCCTGTCACATGCTTCATTTAAGACTGAGCAAATGTGGTAGTTCCAGTTCATACCCCTACAAACTATTAAAGGTATTTGGTATGAGTAGCACAATGCCAGTTGTGATCCATTGGTGTCGTAGTAATAGAATATTACGGCTGTTTTCGCTTTTTGAAGTTCACAGTTTTACCTTTCCGACCATTTAATGTATGTTGCTAACGTTTGTCCCCTTTTGAAATATTGTTGATGTACAACAATAGCTTTTTAAGACAGTACTTTATTATAGATAACCGGATCGTTGGCACGACCTCAACAATCACTATTTTTATGGTCTGAAAGGTCATTAACATGCAACATCAACAGCAACTGTCCCAAAACACATCCTGGGTCGCAACTGGAGTCACTGCTATATCTGTCCATTACTCTCGATCCAAGACAACATAGTGCGTCCACTCTACAAAAATATTCTTAATGTATTCACAAATTTGGTTTTATATATAGTAAGACTTTCAATAATAATTTTAGGTATAGCAGTCAGTCGATTTTTTGACCATCCGTCCTGATTGGCGCGAAAAGATCGTTCTGTTCGATATGAGTTCAGCACATGTTCCAAAATTCTGCAACAAATCGATGTCAAGGATACTACCAAAGTTAAGGTCTTTTTCAGCCAGTTGTGATTATTAGTCGTCATTTACAGCTTTGCAAAACCTATCAGATGGGGGCAGTTCAAACTTGTGGCAAATAACGGTACCCCTTAGAGAAGTTACGGCAAAGGATGGGAAGGAGCTCGAGGTGAATTTTATGTATCCACTGGGCTCTTAATCAACATACTGAAGAGGCTGTTCTGGTAGCGATTGAAAGAAATGACTGCGACGAACTAGAGTCTGTGACACACTTTAGAAGAACTCATGCGGGTCGTCTAGGCTTCGAGGACAACTTAGAACATTTCATGGACTGGTATATTTGCACCTCTTCCCCCTCTAATGTATCATGGCCACTAATTCTAATTCGAGTCAAAGAATTAGAGACTTAGACGTTTCTGTGACAAGCCAGGCTGCGACTGAAATTGGTAGCAGTGAGATTTCTGGGAAAAATCCTAGTCTAAATCAAAAGGATGGGGTAGTGATGAAAGGAGTTGGCATATTTGTCTCAGAAGGCAAGAAAGGCAAATACAGCAACTTACAGGGTGGTCCATTGATAGTGACTGGGCCAAATGAATCACGAAATAAGCATCAAACCAAAAAACTACAAAGAACGAAACTAGTCTAGCTTGAAGGGGAAAACCAGAGGGCGCTATGGTTGGCACGCTAGATGGCGCTGCCATAGGTCAAACGGATATCAACTGTCTTTTCCTAAAAGGAACCTTCATTTTTATTACATATTCGTGTAGCACGTAAAGAAATATGAATGTTTTAGTTGGATTACTTTTTTCGCTTTGTGATAGATGGCGCTGTAATAGTCACAAACGTATAAGTGCGTGGTCTCACGCAACATTTCGTCAGTGCGGACAGTGTTTGCTTCGTGATAAATTACCCGTGTTAAAATGGATGTTAAAATGGATCGTTTACCAATTACGGAGAAGGACGATATCGTGTTGATGTATGGCTATTGTGATCAAAATACCCAACGGGCGTGTGCTATGTATACTGCTCGGTATCCTGGACGACATCATCCAAGTGTCCTGACCGTTCGACGGATAGCTACGTTATTTAGGGAAACAGGAAGTGTTCAGCCACATGCGAAATGTCAACCACGACCTGCAACAAATGATGATGTCCAAGTAGGTGTTTTAGCTACTGTCGCGGCTAATCCGCACATCAGTAGCAGACAAATTGCGTGAGAATCGGGAATCTCATAAACCTCGGTGTTGAAAATGCTACATCAACATCGATTGCACCCGTACCATATTTCTATGCACCAGTAATTGCATGGCGACGACTCTGAACTTCGTGTACAGTTCTGCCACTGGGCACAAGAGAAATTACGGGACGATGACAGATTTTTTGCACACGTTCCATTTAGCGATGAAGCGTCATTCACCAACAGCGGTAACGTAAACCGGCATAATATGCACTATTGGGCAACGGAAAATCCACCATGGCTGCGACAAGTGGAGCACCAGCGACATTGGCGGGTAAATGCATGGTGCGGCATTATGGGAGGAAGGATAATTGGCCCCATTTTATCGATGTCAATCTAAATGGTGCAATGTATGCTGATTTCCTACGTAATGTTCTGCCGATGTCATTACAAGATGTTTCACTGCATGACAGAATGGCGATGTACTTACAAATATGATGGATGTCCGGCACATAGCTCGCGTGCGGTTGGAGCGATATTGTATAGCATATTTCATGACAGTTGGATTGGTCGTCGAAGCACCATACCATGGCACGCACGTTTACCGGATCTGACGTCCCCGGATTACTTTCTGTGGGGAAAGTTGAAGGATATTTGCTATCGTGATCCACCCACAACGCCTGACAACAGGCGTCAGCGCATTGTCCATGCATGTGCGAACATTACGGAAGGCG
The DNA here is from genome assembly GCF_021461395.2 of Schistocerca americana. Lineage (NCBI taxonomy): Eukaryota > Metazoa > Arthropoda > Insecta > Orthoptera > Acrididae > Schistocerca > Schistocerca americana. Next base: position 381,422,487 of record NC_060123.1, on the reverse strand, counting down.
AACTACTCGCTGTTGAGAGGAATGTCTTTACACGTATTGTCAAATGCATTGAGGTTGACGGACATCAATTTGAGCATTTATTGCATTAATGTGGTTTTTATAGGTAATCACGCTGTAACAGCATGCGTTCTCAGAAATGATAAGTTCACGAAAGTACATGTATCACATTGGAACAACCGAAATAAAATGCTCAAACGTACCTACGTTCTCTATTTTAATTTTAAAAAAAACCTACCTGTTACCAACTGTTCGTCTAAAATTGTGAGCCATTTGTTTGTGACTATTAGAGCGCCATCTATTACAAAGCGAAAAAAGTGTTCCAACTAAAACATTCATATTTATTTACGTACTACATGAATATGTAATAAAAAGGGGGGCTCCTATTTTAAAAAACGCAGTTGATATCTGCTTGACCTATGGCAGCGCCATCTAGCGCGCCAACCATAGCGCCATCTGGTTTCCCCCTCAAGCAAGCCAAGTTTCGTTCTTTGTAGTTTTTTTCGTTTGACGCTTATTTCGTGAGATATTTGGCCTGGTCGCGATCAATGGACCTCCCTGTATATAGTGAAACTGCATGTGCTACTCTCTAGGCGAGACTCAATATCGAGGGCGGATATTAACCAATAATAGGATAGTTCTATCGACCACCACAGTCACCTCGAGATTTAACTGAAAACTTTACAAGAAACCCAAATTCATTAGTACTTATTTTCCCCAACCACACTGTCATAATGGGAGGTGCATTTAATCACACAATAATCAGCTGAGAAACTTACAGTGTTGTAAGTGGTGGGCGTGACGGAACGTCCAACGAAACAATGTTAAATGTTTTTCTCAGAGCTACCTAGAACTGATGATTTGGCAAGCCCACACATGATGGAAATATGTTGTAGCTAATATGAACAAACAGACCTGATCTCTTTCACTATGTCTATATGGAAAATGGTATCAGTGGCAATGAGAGAACTCTAGAAGGTGGAAGGTTGGAGACGAGATACTGGCGGAATTAAATCTGTATGTCCGGGGCGGGAGTCGTGCTTGGGTAGCTCAGTTGGTAGAGCACTTGCCCGTGAAAGGGAAAGGTCCCAAGTTCGAATCTCAGTCCGGCACACAGTTTTAATCCGCCAGGAAGTTTCAATGAGAGCTCTGTTGCAAAAGCTGTTACCACAGTACAAAGAGATCCAAACACGAGTAAACGTGTTTGAATGTTAAAGAAAAGAAGATAAAAAGCAATACTGTCGTATAAGAGTAAATAAATGAAAACGTTTAGCTCTGGAGAGGAGCTTGTAGTAGAAATGTTACAGATGTTTACAAGAACAGTTAACCATGTACTTGATAGATATGTACAAGTAGAACATTTCTCTTGAAGGGAAACTCCACGGCATACAATCAACCTAAAGAAACTTCTAAGGAAACGGAAACCACTATATAACAACGTAGAACAAAACATAGGGCTATTGACTGGATAAGCTGGACGAAAAGCGTTTGCCTGTCAAGAGGGAAATGCAACGATTACCATAGCAGTATATTATCGAAGGATTTCCCACGTAACTCAAAGTATTTATGGCCATATACACTACAGGCCATTAAAATTGCTACACCACGAATATAACGTGCTACAGACGCGAAATTTAACCGACAGGAAGAAGATGCTGTGATATGCAAATGATTAGCTTTTCAGAGCTTTCACGCAGAGTTGGCGCCGGTGGCGACACCTACAACGTGCTGACATGAGGAAAGTTTCCAACCGATTTCTCATACACAAACAGCAGTTGACCAGCGTTGCCTCGTGAAACGTCGTTGTGATGCCTCGTGTAAGGAGGGGAAGTGCGTACCATCACGTTTCCGACTTTGATAAATGTCGGATTGCAACCTATCGCGATTGCGGTTTATCGTATCGCGACATTGCTGCTCGCGTTGGTCGAGATCCAATTACTGTTAGCAGAATATGGAATCGGTGGTTTCAGGAGGGTGATACGGAACGCCGTGCTGGATCCCAACGGCCTCATATTACTAGCAGTCGAGATGACAGGCAACTTATCCCCAGGGCTGTAACGGATCGTGCTGCCACGTCTCGATCCCTGAGTCAACAGACGGGGACGTTTGCAAGACAACAACCTTCTGCACGAACAGTTCGACGACGTTTGCAGCAGCATGGACTATCAGCTCGGAGACCATGGCTGCTGTTACCCTTGACGCTGCGTCACAGCAGGAGCGCCTGCGATGGTGTTCTCAACGACGAACCTGTGTGCACGAACGGCAAAACGTCATCTTTTCGGATGAATCCAGGTTCTGTTTACAGCATCATGATGGTCGCATCCGTGTTTGGCGACATCGTGGTGAACGCACATTGGAAGCGTGTATTCGTCATCGATATACTGGCGTATCACCCAGCATGGTGGTATGGGGTGCCATTGGTTACACGTCTCGGTCACCTTTTGTTCGCATTTGCGGCACTTTGAACACTGGACGTTACATTTCAGATGTGTTACGACCCGTGGCTCTACGCTTCATTCGATCCTTGCGAAACCCTACATTTCAGCAGGATAATGCACTGCCGCATATTGCAGGTCCTGTACGGGCCTTTCTGGATACAGAAAATGTTCGACTGCTTCCCTGGCCTGCACAGTCTCTAGATCTCTCACCAACTGAAAGCGTCTGGTCAATGGTTGCCGAGCAACTGGCTCGTCACAATACGCTAGTCATTACTCTTGATGAACTGTGGTATCGTGTTGTAGCTGCATGGGCAGATGTACCTGTACGCGCCATCCAAGCTCTGTTTGACTCAATGCCCAGGGGTATCAAGGCTGTTATTACGGCCAGAGGTGGTTGTTCTGGGCACTGATTTCTCAGGATCTATGCACCCAAACTGAGTGAAAATGTAATCGCAGGTCAGTTCCAGTATAATATATTTGTCCAATGTAAACCCGTTTACCATTTGCATTTCTTCTTGGTCTAGCAATTTTAATGGCCAGTAGTGTATATATAGACTGATAGTGGTATCAGAGGTTGGTATCATGAAGTTTACAACTGCCCATTTTCTATGTGGGAGCTGGATTCTGCGTTGTCTGGAGCTCGTGACACATCCCCTGGTCACGACAGGATCCATTACAGTATGCTACGGCACCTCACAATGCGCAACAGAGAAATCCTCCTCGCACTTTTTAATGCCATTTGGGCGTCGGGTCACTTTCCTGACGCGTGGCGTGAGGCAGTATTAATCCCTTTCTTAAAACCTGGGAAAGACCGCACGAGCCCAAGTAGCTACCGTAGTATTGCCCTCACTAGTTGCATAGGGAAGACCTTGGAGCGGATGGTCAACCGCCGCCTTGTCTGGATGTTAGAATCCCGGCAACTCCTTAGTCGCTTTCAGTGTGGGTTCAGGAGGTTTCGTTCCACCTTCGATAACCTTGCCCTCCTGGAGGCGGCTATACAACAAGCTTTCCTCCGCCGTCATCACCTTATAGGTGTATTTTTCGACATCGAGAAGGCCTACGATACCACTTGGAGGCGTTTCATCCTGGAGCAGCTTCACGAATGGGGTTTTCGTGGTTGTCTTACTCTTTTTATTCAGTCTTTCCTCTCGCCACGATATTTTAGATACCGAATTGGTGACGTCCTGTCTGATCGCTTTGAGCAGGAGAATGGTGTCCCTCAGGGTAGCGTTTTAAGTGTGACTCTGTTTGCCATCGCTATTAATAACATTACGTCCATAGTGAAAAGTCCTGTCCAGTGTTCTTTGTTTGTGGATGATTTCTCTTTGTTCTGCTCTTCTTCAAGCCTTGCAACGACAACTCGTCAGTTGCAACTTACGATTAGGCGTTTGGATGACTGGGCGCAGAAGAGTGGTTTTAAGTTTTCCACCGAGAAGTCTGTATGTGTTCTTTTTAACCGCTCTCGTTTGATTTTAACCTTTCCTTAGTTGCGGTTGAGGGACACTATTCTTACTTTTAAAGATACGGTGAGATTTCTGGGGCTCATTTTTGACTCGAGGCTCACGTGGTTACCTCATCTTAAATACCTGAAACGGCGGTCGCTTCAGGCTTTAAGTATTTTAAAATGTCTTAGCCACAGTACATGGGGAGCTGACAGGACTTGTCTGCTCCAGTTTTACAGGGCGTTTGTGCGATCTCGGCTCGGTTATGGGTGCACGGTGTATGATGGGTCTGCGAGGCCTTCTTACTTAAAGTTGTTGGACGTTGTGCACCATGAAGGGCTTCGGTTGGCCACTGGGGCATTCCGAACTAGCCCCATACCAAGCCTCTGTGCAGAGGCTGGTGAACCGCCACTTCATATGCGGCGACGGCTACTTACGGTGCGCCAGGCGTATAAAACTTTGTCCACACCATACACACCTGCATACCATACCGTTGCTCAGCCTCCTCTGGCACGGTTATTTCATAACCGGCAACGTGCGACGCAGCCCTATGGGATTCGCGCACAGGATTGCCTCGCTGCGATGTCTATGGCTGGTGTTCGTGTTTTACGTCGCGGTTGGAGCAGATATCCACCTTGGCTCCTCCGGAGACCCAAACTTATTTTAGATTTGACTCGTTTTAAGAAGGATGGCACGCCAGATTTTACATTCCAGTCACTGTTTTTTAACATTTTAGATGTGCATCACGGCTTCACTGTCGTTTACACTGATGGCTCCAAACAGGAGAATTTCCTTGGCTGTTCTGTGGTGTTCCCTGATCATGTTACCCGGATTCGCCTCCCTGCTGAATATACCTTTTTCGCAGCGGAGCTCCACGCGATCCTGAAGACACTGGAGCTGATGCATCGTGTTCGGGGCGATCGATTTCTTCTCTGCTCCGATTCTCTTAGTGCCTTACAATCACTGCAGAACCTATACCCGACTGAGGAGATGGTCCAGCTGATACATGACCAACTGTACTTGCTCCAACGGCGGGGTAAAGAGGTATCCTTCTGCTGGGTGCCTGGTCATGTCGGCATATGGGGCAATGAACAGGCTGATCGGGCTGCCAAGGAGGCCTGCAGAGAGCAGGATGTGGTCCAGTGTCCTATCCCCTTGCAGTCAGTCATCGCTGCACTCCACAGGAAGTGCATGGAGTTGTGGGAGGACGAATGGCTGGCGGTGACGGCCAATAAACTGCGGTCGGTAAAGTCAACCACTCGGCCGTGGCGTTCCTCCTGCCGGCTGCTCAGGCGGGAAGAGGTGGCCCACACACGTCTTCGGATCGGGCACTGTCCTCTGACGCATAGCTATTTATTACGGCGGGAGGATCCTCCGTTTTGTGCTGCTTGTGGTGTGCACATCTCTGTCCGACACATTTTAACAGACTGCATTTTATACCGTGATGCAAGGGCAGAAGCACAAGTTTATGGGGATCTGCCTTGTGTTTTAGCTAACGATGAGACGTGTGTGTCTAGGGTTTTTAAGTTTTGTGATGTGTCTGGACTCTGCCCTAAGCTTTTAGGCTGGAGGATTTAGTGTATTGCAGAGTGGCTGACTCCTTCCAGCTTTTCCTTGCCGTCAGCCAGCCACTTCCATCTGCTACATTGTTTTAGCTCCCTCTCCCTTTTTCTTCCTGTGTTGTCCATGTTTTACTGCTGACGCCCTGCTTCATCCCACTCTTCGGTGTGGGTGAGCACATATTTTCCAATGATTGTTCCCCGTATTTTTGGTTCCGTTTTATGTAAATGTTCTGAGTTTTTTTCTTGACACCCGTCTCACTACGATACTGAACGGGCGCTGAAGACCTTGCTGTCGTGCGCCCATAAACCCCTCTACTACTACTACTATCAGAGGTTGCTACCTGATCCGAACGGTTCTAGGCGCTTCAGTCTGGAACCGCGTGACCGCTACGGTCGCAGGTTCGAATCCTGGCTCGGGCATGGATGTGTGTGCTGTCCTTAGGTTAGTTAGGTTTAAGTAGTTCTAAGTTCTAGGGGACTGATGACCTTAGATGTTAAGTCCCACAGTGCTCAGAGCCAGCTACCTGATACTCATAGACAGGAGAGATACTGAAATGCAGCTTAGCAAAAGCATAAACGCTGAACTTCATTTTAAAATTTTCTCAACAACGTAAAATCAGATATAATTTTCGAGTCCTGCAGCGATGAGTGACGGAGATATTAGTGTCTATGGTGTTGAGAAACATTTGAAATCTCAAAAATTGAAAAACTCCAGGGCTCTATAGAATCACAATCAAATTTTTCATCGAATTTTTTGGGTGAGATAGCCCCTTTCTAACAATAAGCTATCGTAGATGCCTCGAACAAATACCTATGCCCCACAACTAAGAGGAAAACGAACGTTACATGTTGTGCAAGGAAGGTAGAAGAAGTGATCCGCAAAGTCGACGTTCGATACCCTTGACACAGGGATGTGCAATCCGTCTAAAAAGAAGATCACTTGCAAACACTCGTGTGAACCAACTACATCTACATACATGCTCCAGAAGTCACCGTACGTGCGTGGCAGAGGATACCTTATACCACTACTAGTCTTCCTTTTCTTTTCCACTAGAAAAAGAGAGCGAGAGAAATACCACTGTCTATATGCCCCAGTACGAACCCTAATTTGTTTTATCTTCTTCATCCTTACGCGAAATGAACGTTTGTGGCTGTAGAATCGTTCTAGTGTCAGCTCCAGATGCCGATTCTCAAAGTTTCTCGTTAGTGTTCCTCGAAAAGAACGTTGTCTTCCCTCCAGGGAGTCCTAATTGAGTTCACGAAGCATCAACGTAATACTCGCATGTTGATCGAACCTGTTACTAGCAAACCTAGCATCCCGCCACTGAATTGCTCAGATATCTTCCCTTAATCCAACCTTGTGAGAGTATCAAACACTAGATCAGTGATCAAGAATGAGTCTGTTACACACTTTCTGAAAATTCTTGCAAAAACCCAAGTTGACCGTTAGCCTTCCCCGACACCGTCATTACGAGCTCGTTCCATTTCAGACAGCTTTGCAGCGCTAAGCTTGCACAATTTTTATTTTATGTGGAATGAAATTAAAGGATCGTGGGGCATTGTGGGCCGAGAGGTCCCATCAGGGGATGTTCGGCCGCCGGGTTGCAAGTCTTATTTCAGGTGACACCACGTTGGATGACTTGCGCGTCAGTGGTGATGAGACGATGATGAGGACAACACAACATCCAGTCCACAGAAGGAGAAAAATGTCCAACCCTGCCAGAAACAGAATCCAGGCCAGCTGCATAGCAGGCAAACACATTACCACTCAGTTGAGCAGGCAGACGATTTCATGGGAATCGTACCAGATAAGACAAGCAGAACATATTAAAAGTATACAGGGAAGGATATCACGAATTATCACAGGTTCCTCCGATCAGTGGGAAAGTAGGACGGAGATACTCACTGACTGACGTTTCACGACGAAAGCACACTATCCAGAGAAAGCCTACTTACAAAACTTAACAACTAGCTTTAAATGACGAATCTAGGAATGTACTACAACATCCTCCGTATCTCTCCTGTTGGGATCATGAGAATATCTTTGATTGGCTATAGTTCGCACAGACGTATTTAAACAGCCATTCTTCCGACGTTCAGTACGTAAATGGAATGGGATGAGGGCCTAGTTATTGATGCAATGTGGAGGACCGTATGCCATCCAAATCAAAATTGTTCGAAGCGTATGGATGTATGTAGAGAATGTAGATTTTGCTACAAGAGGGCCTCCAAACATTGTGGCTTTCGGAATACTGCTTGAAACAGCTTCATAAATTGGTCGTTTTTCAAGCAGTAGAGATGAGCGATCGATTTAGTTGCTGAGATTACTAGCATATACCTCTTCTGCGCGAGACAGTTAATGAACTCGTTGTCGGCAGGACAGCTTGATGTGTCAACCAAAGGGGAACACAATGGCGAGAGTGGTCATTTGCAAATGATACATGCTGATAGAAATTTTTTGGTCACCGAAATAAAGCACAACTTTAATCAGCGACGGCCGTAGTGTGTCGCCTATTGTGCGTGATATCATTGGACTGCTAAATTTGGCAGTAAGACCAATCAGCATATTATCACTTCGAAGTCCAGTGACATTTGTCAATTCAGTAATATACGAAATGCCAAGAAAATATGGGTGCACTGTCCTAAAAGTGAGAACACGAACGGCACTGGCACAAAGACGATAAAGCTAACAACACACGATGTGTAGTTACATACATACGCAGAAGGAACAATTTACCGTTGTGATATATTCCGTTAATATTATTTAAAGGGAAATACAAACTGCACAGGTACAGCTTAATTCATGAAATACATCTATAACGTGATAGATATTACTACAAAAATGTATCATTTCGATGTGCATGTTCCAAGACACTATGGTTATACACTCTAATTGTCGAACATTGTGTATACAAGGGCATGTGGCACGAAAATTTCATAGAAGAATGTATGTCTTGCTGTGTTCCAATTTTACAAGATCTATAACATGCATTCTTCTTCAACAGCCGGCCGTTGTGGCCGAGCGGTTCTAGGCGCTTCAGTCCGGGGCCGCGCGACTGCTACGGTAGCAGGCTCGAATCCTACCTCGGGCATGGATGTGTGTGATGTCCTTAGGTTAGTTAGATATAAGTAGTTCTAAGTTCTAGGGGACTGATGACCTCAGATGTTAAGTCCCATAGTGTTCAGCGCCATTTGATAATCATGCGTACTAGGGTGGTTCCTATTTTTATTCATGGAAACTAAAGGCGATATGTAAATCACAACAGCACTGCTTAATAGAGAAAGATTTCAGCTACAGACAGTAATTTTTCCACTTAGTCACCACCATTCGTTATGCACTTTTGCCAACGATGAACTAGAGAGCCTGTACGCTGCGATTTTAAAATTCGGTACTAGCTGAGGCTAACCACTTCCTTACAGCTTCCACAACATCATTTGGATTGCACCTCGTAGTGGTGACACCACGCCTCATCTCCAGTGACGATGCTGTTCAGAAAAGTTTCCCGTTTAGCTTCATACAGATCCAGCAGGTCCCAACAATTTTCTATTCCACGAATTTTTTGTTCTTCTGTAACCACTCGGGGTACCCATCTCGCTAATACCTCGCGATAACCAAGACGTTCCAACATTGTTTCCAAGGCATTACAGTCGACATTCAGCTTCGTACACGATTCTCTGGTCGTTATCCGCCGACCAGCATGGATGAATTGATCAAGGCGCTCTTCATTGCGGGGGATGACAGCTGTGCAGGGTCGCCCGGGCCGTGGCTTGTCGTGCGCACCCTTCTCACCGCCTTGAAAATGTCGTACGCATCGCCTCACATTGCCCACGCCTGTTGTATAGCCTTCATATACCTTTAGCAAGCATCGATGGATTTCAATCGGCGCAATTTCTTCCGCAGTGAGGAATTCAGTCACTTATCGCTGTTTTATTCTTGGAAAAGGCCGGGAGATACGGGAAGATTTCAATTAGATTACATCATGGTCAGACAGAGATTCCGAAATCAGATACTGGATTGTAAGGCGTACCCAGGAGCAGATACAGACTCAGATCACAATATAGTAGTGATGAAGAATAGGTTGAAGTTCAAGAATTAGTCAGGAAGATTCAATACGCAAAGAAGTGGGATACGGAAGTACTAAGGAATGACGAGATACGTTTGAAGTTCTCTAACGCTATAGATACAGCAATAACGAATAGCGCAGTAGGCAGTACAGTTGAAGAGTCTCTAAAAATGGCCATCACAGAAGTTGGGAAGGAAAACATAGGTACAAAGAAGGTAGCTGCGAAGAAACCATGGGTAACAGAAGAAATACTTCAGTTGATTGATGAAAGGAGGAAGTACAAACATGTTCCGGGAAAATCAGGAATACAGAAATACAAGTCGCTAAGGAATGAAATAAATAGGAAGTGCAGGGAAGCTAAGACGAAATGGCTGCAGGAAAAATGTGAGGACATCGAAAAAGATATGATTGTCGGAAGGACAGACTCAGCATACAAGAAAGTCAAAACAAACTTTGGTGACATTAAAAGCAACGGTGGTAACATTAAGAGTGCAACGGGAATTCCACTGTTAAGTGCAGAGGACAGAGCAGATAGGCGGAAAGAATACATTGAAAGCCTCTATGAGGGTGAGGATTTGTCTGATGTGATAGAGGAAGAAACAGGAGTCGATTTAGAAGAGATAGGGGATCCAGTATTAGAATCGGAATTTAAAATAGCTTTGGAGGACTTACGGTCAAATAAGGCAGAAGGGATAGATAACATTCCATCAGAATTTCTAAAATCATTCGGGGAAGTGGCAACAAAACGACTATTCACGTTGGTGTGTAGAATATATGAGTCTGGCGACATACCATCTGACTTTCGGAAAAGCATTATCCACACAATTCCGAAGACGGAAAGAGCTGACATGTGCCAGAATTATCGCACAATCAGCTTAACAGCGCATGCATCGAAGCTGCTTACAAGAATAATATACAGAAGAATGGAAAAGAAAATTGAGAATGCGCTAGGTGACGATCAGTTTGGCTTTAAGAAAAGTAAAGGGACGAGAGAGGCAATTCTGACGTTACGGCTGATAATGGAAGCAAGGCTAAAGAAAAATCAAGACACTTTCATAGGATTTGTCGACCTGGAAGAAACGTTCGACAATATAAAATGGTACAAGCTGTTCGAGATTCTGAAAAAAGTAGGGGTAAGCTTTAGGGAGAGACGGGTCGTATACAATATGTACAACAACCAAGAGCGAATAACAAGAGTGGACGATCAAGAACGAAGTGCTCGTATTAAGAAGGGTGTAAGACAAGGCTGTAGCCTTTCGCCCCTACTCTTCAATCTGTACATCGAGGAAGCAATGATGGAAATGAAAGAAAGGTTGAGGAGTGGAATATAAATACAAGGTGAAAGGATATCAATGATACGATTCGATGATGACATTGCTATCCTGAGTGAAAGTGAAGAAGCATTAAATGATCTGCTGAACGGAATGAACAGTCTAATGAATACACAGTGTGGTTTGAGAGTAAATCGGAGAAAGACGAATGTAATGAGAAGTAGTAGAAATGAGAACAGCAAGAAAATTAATATCAGGATTGATGGTCACGAAGTCAATGAAGTTAAGGAATTCTGCTACCTAGGCAGTAAAATAACCAATGATGGACGGAGCAAGGAGGACATCAAAAGCAGACTCGCTATGGCAAGAAAGGCATTTCTGGCCAAGAGAAGTCTACTAATATCAAATACCGGCCTTAATTTGAGGAAGAAATTTCTGAGGATGTACGTCTGGAGTACATCATTGTATGGTAGTGAAACATGGACTGTGGGAAAACCGGAACAGAAGAGAATCGAAGCATTTGAGATGTGGTGCTATAGACGAATGTTGAAAATTAGGTGGACTGATAAGGTAAGGAATGAGGAGGTTCTACGCAGAATCGGAGAGGAAAGGAATATGTGGAAAACACTGATAAGGAGAAGGGACAGGATGATAGGACATCTGCTAAGACATGAGGGAATGACTTCCATGGTACTAGAGGGAGCTGTAGAGGGTAAAAACTGTAGAAGAAGACAGAGATTGGAATACGTCAAGCAAATAATTGAGGACGTAGGTTGCAAGTGCTACTCTGAGAAGAAGAGGTTAGCACAGGAAAGGAATTCGTGGCGGGCCGCATCAAACCAGTCAGTAAACTGATGACCAAAAAAAATACGCGCGTCCATATAAGACTCTGCTTTGGAACACTCCTCTGCTGGCGCCAAAAACCGCAAACAACAGAACCACCTGCAAATAACAGGGGAAGGCTCAAGCATTAGTATTACACCAACGACATCTGACGAAGACATCCAAAGTCACCATAAAAAACAGGAGTGATTACTTTTGGAACGACCGTTATAATTCCTGATGTTTATGTTCTTGATGCAAGACGTTCAGCTAGCTTACCGCAACAATACTAGTGGGGAAAGTGGATCCATAGTTGTACTTCATATCCCAACTGCGTGGAGCTCCTGGCACATCTTCACATGACTGACAACTGAAGACTAGTTTAAAGCCAGATCGAAATGTTTCATGGTATGACCACTAGACAAGCAGTCTGATTATGTAGTGACATTAAAAGCGACGTATCTGCTCTGGGGCGATCGGTACCAGTGACGTCAGAAGGAAAGAGAGGAAAAAGTAAGACAAAATTCAAATTTGAAGAATGAAGAGAAGGAAACACATTCAACGGACAGTCAAAGGAAGAGGTCTTTAGCTCTGTGACAATAATAGAAGATTGTTATGGAAATTATTCTGAGATAAATACTTGAGACTCATCTACCTATTTTACCCATGTGAAACATCAATCTGAGTTAGGAATTCAACACATATTAACTAAATGTGTAGAAGAATAGGGACAAGGCGCTAGTAAATGTTGTGGGCGGGGCTATGACTGAGCACCCGCCATAAATTATGCACACCATGAAGTGCAAAATGGAATCGTGTGCGCTGTAGATGCTAAGTGGCTGTAACCGTCCTCAACGATTGCACGTCTGACCGCTTCTTCTTAAATCCTGTAGCACAAGCGTCGAGTGAAACATGACAGGAAAAGTACTTCTTTTTTACCACAAAAGTACCAGTTATTAGCTAACAATACTCTCCAAGGAAAAAAAAAAGAACGACGCACCAAGAATGGAATTGTACTACTGGGATGGGAATCAGTAGATGTGATGTACGTGTAAAGACAAACAATCGATTACAGTTTCAGAAAAACTGGATGATTTGTTGAACAGAATGCGCTTAACAAACTGAACAAGTGCAGATATGTGTTGGCCCGTCTCTGGCCCTATGCTAGTAGTTATTCGGCTTTTCATTGATTAACAGAGTTATTCGATGTCCTCCTGAGGGATATCGTACTACATTCTGTCCAACTGGGATATTAGATTTTCAACATACCGATATTATTGGAGGGCCCAGCTCATAATGCTCCAAACGTTCTCAGTTGGACAAGAGATCTGGAGACCTTATTGGCAAGCATGAAGACAACCAGCAGAAACTTTCATCATTTGAGGGCTGGCATTATCGTGCTAAAATGTAATCCCAGAATAACTCGTCATGAAGGGCAAAGAAAGGAGGCGTAGACTATGGTCGACAGTGTGCCGGGGATGTCGAGCAGAGGTTACTATAAAAAGAAACAGTACCCCCAGACCATCACCCGTGATTCTTGGGCCGTATGGTGAGCGACAGTCAAGCAGATATCCCAGCGCTGTCCAGGGCGTCTCCAAACAAGTCTTCGCTGGTCACCAGGCCTCATTTCGAACCGGGAATCATCACTGAAGACAGTTCTCTTCCAGCCAATCAGATTCCATGTCAAAGACGTGCCTGGAGGCAACCCTAAGAGCGGTGGGATAGCACACCAACTGTCGCACACAATACAGGCCGACAACCATGAGTCATGGTTTGCGGTGCTGATTCTTCTCATGGCGATATCCTTAAAACACAATGTTATGTCGACGACATTCTGTGCCCCATTTAGTCGCGCTTCATGATAAGCCGTCTTGGGTTATCATTTCAGCAAGACAATGCCTCCTCGCACACGGCGAGAGTTTCTGCTGCTTGTCTTCGTGTTTACCAAGCCCTACCTTGGACAGCAAAGTTACCGAATCCCGCTCAAACGGAGAACTTTGGAGCATTTTGGGCAGGGACGTCCAACCATTACGAGTTACTGACAATCTAATGAAGTCATTGTACAGAATCTGTCACGATATCCATCAGGATGATATCCAACAACCCAGTTAATCAATGGCAAGTCGAACAACTTCTTGCATAAGGGTCAGAGGTGGGCCAACGCGCATTTGGGTTGCTCAATTTTTCAAGTTCTTTCCCTTGAATAAATCAACCAGCGTTTCTTAAATTCTAATCCTTTGTTCCTCTGTACATGTACATCCCGTATACTGATTTTCGTTCCATTCGGACAATTCTTTTGTTGTCCGTCTTTTCTTCATTTTTTTTGTCTTCGAGTATATAGCCATCTTTGCTTTCAAATGTAGTTAATTTGGTATACAATACAAACTTTAGTCATTGGTTATATGCTGCGTAAAACAGGTCACTGTATCTACCTTTTTACACTGCTACATAACGCTTGACCCAGCTACGGTCTCTCATAGCAACAAAAAATCTTTTAAGTGACATTTCACGTCTTCCCAGAAAGTTAACGCATTTTATCACTCAGTTCAGCATTGACATTTAATTTGCCCTATGAAATTGTTACTAGTGCCGACTTTAAATATACTTAATTAACTTGGTGATCATGTGTATCCTAGTGAAATATATTTTTAATTTTTCAGTTATGGCATTTATCATGGACATCCTTCCGAAGTGTGGCAACGATAACTGTCTTCATTTCCAGTTATTTTCGCATACAACAAGCAATACCTCACTGAAAGATCACTTAGCTACTTACCTTGTGGTTTCATTTTCATCCCCACAGGAAATGGACAGTAGTCTGGCATAATCTCAACTCATGACAGTCCCTCATTACAACAAATTCTATGAAGATTTTCAGTCAACAGCTCTGAAGCAGTAATGGAACTTTATAATTTTAGAAGCAGTTTTAATGTTACTGAAATGCAGTTACCTGTTATCTATCACATATTTATAAAACAGACTGTATATGGATTCATCTGGTATCTCCTCCCATACCCCAAGATAAATTTCAACCAAATCTGGCACAGAAACATCAGGTCTCATGAGTATCAGCACTGTGGCGTTTATAATCTTCTAAGCGCAAGATGAGAAGAGATACAAGCAAAAACGTGTTCTTCCATGCCCTGGTATGTAGATTTCGCTACACGACGTTCATGTGTGTGTGTGGGGGGGGGGAGGGGGGGGGGGAGAATATTGGCCTGCCCAGTCAACCAAGTCTGCAGTGCAGCCTGGATGTCAGAGTTAGAGGGAAAGACTCAGTTTTCCAGATCCCAGCATGTAGACTGCCTTGCATTAACAAGATGTTGTGTTGGAGCAGTATCACAGAGCTTCATCGACCTGCTCTGCGTAGTGGCATCTATGTCAGGGACAAGAAAAAAAATTTTCAAGCTCATGATGTGCAGCCTTCCATGCGTGACAGGAATGTTGTGTGAGAAAAATTAGCCAGCTATATTGAACAGCAGTCATTGCATTGTTTTCAAGCTTCATTAATACTTAAATACAGTTCCTGAATATGAACCATGCTGAAGATTGTGCTGTTCTCTAAAGCAGTGTCTTGATGTTACTGACTACCCTATTAGCTATTCCACTTATACAGTGTGATTCACCTGTCTGTAGTGATGTCATTTTGTGCAATCCACAATTATTTATTTATATATACATATTGTTCTTCAGTAACTACACGTCACATATTCATACACTGTTGCTCATTACAAGCAAACTATTCTTCCTAGAGAGAAAAACGAACAGCACTTTTTGCAGGAAGTTTTATAAAGTCAAATTTTGTGCTGGAAGATGTTTTCGATGGAGACCATGATATCCGAACTATAGAAGAGAAATTTACTAAATAACCACACCGACTCTCAACCCTCAACAGTCAGGATTTCTAATAAGTTGTTCGTGGCGCTCACTCCAAACACGACACAAAAATTTCTTTCTACACGAACTGTTCCCGATATTCAGGATTTTTTGGTCTATACTGATTGCGCTGTTATGCTATCAGCATAGTCGGTTAATTCGTTAACATGATTAATTTTAACGTTCCCATGAGTTTAATGACAGAATACTGATTACGATGACAATTCGATCCAAACTTAGCCCTTAGAAGTACAGTAGTTTTGTATTCAGAAGGCCTGATGAATACAACGATGTAATTGTTTAATTTATGCTGTTAAAATTGACAAAAATGTTACGTAAAATTTATACAACCGTAAATTTTACATTCTGTAAGTGCTCGACAAAGCTCCCGGTGTATAAGGCCAGTCACCAGAAAAAAAGTCGAATGTGGGAAATAATTAGGGCAGCCGCGAATTTTTATACTGTGGTAGGAAGGAGTGCCAGGAAGCATATATAAGAAACTTTGACCGATGGGGGCTGAATGTGGGAGTGGAGGCGCGTTTGATGACTGGAAACTACGGCTTCACCCGGAAAAGTGCCCCAATACAAAATTTAACTATGCTAAATTTTCAACAAAAAGGTGCTGCTCATTTTTCCTGTTGGACTCACAGTTTGAGCGTTGCAAGGAAGAGAATATGAATATATCGGGTGTTGTCTTTGAAGATATAGGATTATGGGCTACATATAACGTCATCGGTATGGGCAGCTGAATAACCCTACAATGCGTTTCACGTCATTCACAATATCAGTTGTGGCATCTCAAAAGAGGAATATTTTTGAGGTATCAAACGAACTGTTTGCCATCGACTCGCGTGTTTGCGATATGTATTCCGCCTTGACTACTGGTAGCACTTATAAAATCACGAGTGGTTCCTTCCTCAGATTTCATGTGAATTTTTCGCAATGCGCTACGGTCCATGTCGTTTATTGCAAGAGATCTGCCTGGTCTTAGTTTAGCTGACTTGTTCTTTCGCGTTTCCACTTAACAGTCACATCACCAGTAGTACGCGTGAGCAACTATAGAAAGTTTGAAATATCCCTGATGTACACGTCACTCATGTGATATTCGAAGTCACTCACCTCCCCTGATCGGCCCATTCTGTTGTTACTGCTTCCCTACTGACAACACAATATTCCCAACCTCCTTTTACTCTCTCGTTATTTCGTGTTACATGGCACGTGCAGATGGTATATATGTGTTTCCGAACAGACAACATTCTGTTTTGTTTTCTATGATCAAGATTTTGCAGGGTAGAACGCCTATACCTCCTCCAGAGACGAACGTCTCCTTTCTCCAAGTGTAGGACCAAGGGCTCAGTCAAGTGCCGACAGTGCGAAATAATGGGGAGTGTCTCACAGATGCGATAAGCAAGTTTGGGTTGCGAATGTGACACAAATTTGTTGACAGCGATCTACGTAGCGATAAATAACCACCGTAATAACATAAGAGAAACCAAGGCTCACACAGGAAGATTTGGATGTTTGTTTTACCCAAGTAACACAAAATGCAACATCATGTCAGTGCCGTGTATTGAAGATAACTTCATTCAGTTTCTGCAAAAGTTCGAAAACGTGATACTTCCAGAAAAGATTTTCAACTATCCTCAGTGCAAAGAATTTGAAATGATCAATGTCACTGAATGCTAACCTTCGGCCAAAATCATTTCACGTTTACAGTAATCTCATGTCAGAAACGGTATGCATTGCGTATTGTTATTTACAGTGAAGTGTCAGTTTGTTCTTTGAAATCTGTGTGCTAATGTTACTGACCTCCTTATTAGCTACATCAGACCTGGCAAAGCGTGGCTCGCGAGCCATTCCCCTCCAGCGAGTGTTTTCCCCTTCAACTCAACTCGTATGGTGATCTTACGGCCGCGACACAGCTACACCAAACGACTGTCACTCGTGATGGATCGTAAGCTCAATAACACGAGCTACCTACTTGCGAACTCCAAAAGATATACACTGCTAAAACGTTGATTTGTATTTAGTTTTTGTGACAAACTCTTATTCTTACAAAAATTACATGTTTAAATATTTGGGTTAGATTTATTTAACTTGGTCTCGTCAAGTTCTGCAGTTCTACTTCAATTTGCGATGTAGCGAAACGATGTTGATGTTCCAACGACTCATTCGACACTCCATAATGTCGGACAGATTTCACGTAATTGATTGGAGAAAATGTGCTTTCAGAAATCGATGTTTTCCTCAAAAAATATTTAATTCTTGGAGCGAAATCTGTGAGTTTTGGATGCAGATCTTGTGGTGTACTTAAAAGTGGGTCTTTTTGTAATGTGTAATTGTACTGGTCCGTGACTCGCATTACCCAAGATTGATTGACAACGACAAGGGATCGTACTGTACCAACGTCTCTATGCCGTTATTGCAGAGTATCCTGTTGCGCAAAGTACTTAGGCCACCAGTCGACCACCACACCTTTAATTAGGTACAGTTCTTTATTTTTAAATAGATGTTAAGACTGCAGAACGCTATCTAATTGCAGAAGATTCCAGTTGGAGAGGAGCCTCTGGTGACGACAAGAATCTAGTCCGCGCCGTAATCACACTCGCAATGAACTAATCGATCACGAAATCAGCCTTAGTACAATCAATATTGCCGCCACCTCAACCGCTGGCAATGCAAACAGCCTGTCTGCCAAATAATGGGATCAACACCCTGCCTAGACACGACGCCGAAATCGTACCAAGCCACGATAGAACTACGAATTATCACTTAACAATATTCACACACCAATGATTACTGAAATTAAGCGGTAGTGAATAAATGGGCCTATTTAATGAACCACTCTAGTTGTCTACGATACTGATCTCGTCAGAGCAACAAATTACTTTAATTTCAGTACCTGATTATCTTGCGTGATGATAAATGCGATATCCAACTAGCAATTGTTTTGTTTCGCAATGAGCTTTTCACAACGCAGTATGTACTCTCTGACATAAACTCGGAGCAATTCTATTACTTGTACTAAAATGCCAATCTGTCTACCGTCTTGAAATGATTATTCTGTTTATGGATACTTCCATCACTACTGTTAGGAATTAAAACATTTTTAATTCTCCCTTAAATATTTTTCCAACTCGACGCAGCGACAATATGTAAGTGATGAGACTTCGCATCCGTCACAGAATAACGAATCTTTGTTAGTAGCAAAATCTTTGGCCTTTCCGTGAATAATTCAATTACTTCAATTAAACTTATTCATCATTTTCCCTTAATTGATATCTTTTCTTTAATATTGAGAAGATCTACTATCAGTAGATTATTTATAATTTCATTCTTTCAAGAACCTTTTACCAAGCACATTTAAAAACACCACATTATATCTGATATCGACTCCACTCTATCAGTATCTCTGAATTACACTCGTTTATACTTCCGAAAATTCTATAGATATATTCACACTAGATACCCATTAAATAGACACACTAGATACCCATTAAATAGACTGGTAGGTTTCCTTTAACCCCACTAAAATTGGATTTATTTTCCTTCTAGGTATCTCAATACACGCTGGTTATCACCAGCGAACGACTGCCAGCAAATATATTATCATTCCCCACAATACGGAAACAAGTAATAAAAAAAAATCAAACAAACATCCTAAATGACACCGCCCCTTTTCAACTGACCTTAAGTTACAATTTAAAAGCAAATCTTGACCTCTTCAGGCGTTGACCACACGCGACCCGCTAAGTTCCCTAACATCTAAATCGGCCACTCGTCACCTTGATGAGTCAAGTTTTGGTTTAGCTGCGTGTAGCTCGTTAAATGATTCCTTCAATTTACTATCGCTTGTCTACTAAGTGCACACCATCACCGTATAGTGAAACAGTTTGTCGTTCTATGAGCCAATTCACTGTCTGCTGCAAGCTAGTGGTCTTGAAAATACAACTACCATACATGTTCGAAGCTTTCCTTCCTCGATACACACATGCACAATACCCAAACCACCTCAGTGAAAACGACAAGCAACCCAATTACCTCTGGGCGCGTCGCCACCACTCAACATACAATGCAGACGGAATATCGGTCACACCAATTCCGCAAAACTCAGCATGTAACAAATCAATCTCTCAATTAAATCAGGCTCACTCGGGACTCATCCGAGCAAATTTTACGAACGAAATTGTTTCCACAACTATAATCAACAAAATTCCGTGCACTCTCCCAACACTTAGGTGTCAACTGAGTATCCTCACTACACCATGCAGTGAAATGCTATAAGAACAGACCTGATATACACCACTACCACCACTTGGTGGGTGAGAGGTCTATCCGGGAACTAACTAACCCTTTTCGTTGTACATTAGGAACCATTTAAAACGAAGAAACACGCAACGCCACGCCAACTTTTAACAATGAATGTAATAATCATCGATGTTGTCGATTCTTCGCAATAGCGGCCGGCTGCTGCGCGTTCTCAGGCGGCATCTCTGGACGCAGCGAGGGCGATATGGTATATCGCTGCAGTCGCGGATGCTCGCCACCTGCTATTCCGTAGACACTGTCATATCATATAGAACACAATCTGATTTTGGTTTTACCACATCACACACGTATATTATCGTGACCACCAGGTGTTATCATTGATTTATCACGCAGGACGCTCAGCACCAGTAAGGGCGAACGTACCCCTTGCGTTTTGACACAGCACATAATCTGCTTCTCGAAGATTTTTCTAACACTTATAACACTTATTTTTATTTCATAATTAAATAAAATTATGACTGATTCTGTCCGAACAGGCCTCTGAAGTTCTAAAGCTACCGACCGACCGTCGTGTCATACTCATCGATAGGTGTCATTAGATGCAAATATGGAAGGCATGTAGTCAGCACACCGCTCTCGCAGCTGTTGTCGATCTCATTGGAGCATTCGCCAATAAGGGAACTTAATCTCGAAAATTTTACTTCCGTGTATTCTGGCTATCGAGAATAGCTTGTGCACCATCGGTACAAATAGCGAAGTATTTTTTTTAAATTATCCATTTTGTTAACACACTCTTTTAACTGCATTAAAATATCCAAACGTCTTCTTAGGAGCATCAGGCCTAAAGCGAGTAGCTCTTCATTTACAGGAAAGTCATCCTTTATTACGGAAAAAAATTAGTAGTTGACTAAAGTCTTTTCGATCAGTACTCTCGTCTACAAACAAAAAGTAATACCTACAGTTTCAAATTAAACTGTTCCTTTTTTATGTTACGTCGCATATCATGATTTCGCAGTGTTACGTGGCAAAACAGCTATTATAAAACTCACGGTGGCATCATCGAAACAGAATGATTTTGGCATTTCCCTGTAGGTTACTCCTTGAGTAAGTCGCTGCTGAAGCGTTTCTGAGAGCTTTTGTCAATTGTAAACATACGACGTACGATGCACTTAACCTATTTTGGTTAAGATTTGATGGTGTAGGCAACTCTTGTACCTCTTTTCTTAAGTTGTCGAGAAAAGGGCATCGTTCCCCATCAGAGTAACGCCTGCTTATTGCTTCATGGAGCGAAAATAAATGTCAAGCAAGCTTGCTCTCTGTATTTTGACTTAACCATGTTTTGCATATCAAACACTGAGGTTTTTCACAAGAACTGTGCCAAAAAAGAATCTCCTACACCTTATGAAAACACGCTTTCAGTTGCCTTTGTTTTCGACATCCTTAAGAACCATTATAGAAAAATAGCCACAGAAATAACCAGAATCAAACCTAGAATCATAGCCACAGTATTAAACACAGTGATCAATAGCGCAATAATTAGGAAAGCAAATCTGAAGAAAACGGCTAGAGCAAGCCAACGTACGAAACAGCAATGTCTCTTCGAGAAATAACCAGAATCAAAAATAGAATGACAGCCACAGTAATACACACAATGAACAATAGCCCAACAATAAGGAAAGTAAATCTGAAGAAAACGCATGGAGTAAGCCAACTAACGAAACAGCAATGTCCCTTCGAAGTAGATGAGACGCTGCTCCACTCAGCTGCTGATACACCAAGAACCTCAGGCCACAGCCGATCTGTGACGACACTGCCCGAGTCGTGCTGGAAGGTGAAACGCTCACTGGAGGGAGTTACCTCATGAGCCATCCTTTGTCAGCACTGAATTATATCATTGATTTTACATTCCACATCTTTGAAAACAACACCTATGCCATCTTCGATACAACATATTACGTGCCATGCGTTATGTCTAATGGCAAATCGTCGATGTATCTATAAAGAAATTGGGCGGTTCCAGAACAAAACATTGTGGTACCCCACACTGTATAAGAAGTCCATCAAATTCAATGCGCTATATATCGACATTGGAGGACACCCTTGTGTTTCCTATTTCCCCGACAAGAAGTGAATCATTGATGAGATTTTTCCTAATGACTTAACGTCCCAACTTATACAGAACTTACAGAACTGTTGTATAGTCCACACAATTAAACAATTTTGTTAAAGCCACCTTGACGTATCGCTTAGCACGGCTGCTACCGTGCGCGCGCGCGCGCGCGCGCACACACACACATACACACACACACACACACACACACACACATAGAAATAAAATCAGCTCTTAGCCCTGATGGTGACACACACACACACACACACACACACGACACACACACACACACACAGGATCTCCTGTCCTGAAGCCGAACTGAGAGTCTAACAGCAATTTCCGTGTATTGAAACGTGTCACTATCCTCCAGTGCACTGAGTCTCATAAACTTGTTAAAACAGCAAAGAAACTGATAAGGAATTATCTATCTTGTCTCCTTCACTCTTTTTATCAAGTGATTTCTCGGACGAGTACTTCAGTCTGGTGAGATAAACATGCATTTTCCTGTAGTTGTGGGGTTGGAACAAAAATATCCTCATCAATTGTAATTCAATTACGTACACTGTGACTACACAAATGAAGAAACGAAGCACACGGTGTCGTTATCATCATAGCTCGGTGCTCGATATTTAAGGAGCATATCGCCGTCGATGCTTTAAGAACATTTCGCGACATCGACCTTCGGCACCAGCAGAGCCGAGGGCAGCGGCGGCGCGTGGCGGAGTATTTATGTTACAGCGCCGCCCTTCGTGCAGCTCACGTCTTGCTTCCCCTGCGCCCGTGTGCCGGCTCTGGAATGGCCGAGGCATTTGTGGTGAAGAAGCAGTCAGGTCTGGACTCGGCGCGCTTTCTTTGTGCGCGGACGCCTTTGTGTGTTCGCGGCTGTCCGCCCACGAGCTGCCAACGCGCCGCCTAAGTTGCTTGCTCGCACGTCATGAGCCACGTCGCTCTGGCAACGTGCAGAATGAGAAAACACCCTGTCTCCTTGAAACGTAGCATAGCGGGCTACATTCCATGCTACGGAACAAATGTTTCAACGACTCTTTGTAGCGTTCGGTAAGTTGCACTTTACGGAAATTACACCGCCTCAGACTACATTTAGTGTTCCGTCTTTTGTTCCGTGACCTTTACTTACTTGGGAATGGTGTATTAATAAGGGGTTGGGTCCCCATTTGCTCGTAATAGAGCTGCGATTCTTCTTGGAACACTGGCATGTAATGATTGTATAGTCTCCAGTGGAAACTTACGTTACTCTTTGATCAGAAACTCTTCTAAGTCTTGTAGTGACGAGAGAGGCAGAAATCTGCTCCAGAGTCTGCGCTCCAATGCCACGCACAATGGTTCTAAAATGTTCAAGTCCGGGGACTGTGATGGTCAGGGAAGACGCCGCAGTTCAATTGGATGCTTCTCATACCATGATTGTACAATCACGACGGGTGTGAATCGGTGCATTATCGTCCTGAAATATGGTATCATTGTTGGGGAACACAGAATACCATGATATGGCCGCCCACAGCATCACACTTCCACCTCCATGCATAACTGTTGGAATCAAGCAGTACGGATTTTAGGCTCCTTTTGGCGTTCTCCAAACGTAAATCCGCTCCAATGTTGGAAATAACGAAACCTTTTACAAGTCGGACAATATGACATGTTTCCACTGAACAGCCGTTCAGGATTTATGTTCTGGACACTATGTTTTATAATTCTTTGCGTTGGTTGTCGTCACTAATGGTTTCGCTATAGCAGCTCCTTCATGAATATTCGGTTTATGGAGTTCTCGGCGAACAGTGTCGATAAGTACGAGATCTCGAAGACGGCTATGTGCAGTCACTTTAGTCATCGCAGTTGTGTTGCTTTGACACAATTAGTGTTAGCGTATGACGATCTCAGTCATTTAGTTTTGATTTGCACCCACTATTATGTTTGCACGATGATGTCTTTCCATGTTTTGTGTAGGCTGTCATGACTGTTGAAACAGTTCGACTTGAAACATTCAATAAGTAGGCTGTCTTGGTTACTGATGCCCCAGCAAATCGGGCGCTCACAATCCGCTCTCTTTGGAACTCTGTTACGTCTTGTATTGCACGTCGACCCCGGCCTTTGAATGCAGATACGATGTGTGCACTACCCGCAGCCAACCTTCACTGGTGCCTAGCCCGTACTGAACACACTCAGTCCTGTACGACAAGTGCTTTACCTGCATCGTTGACCGTGGAACACAACCATCTCATTACTAGCACTGTGCACATAATGTTGCCTATGCCCTGTACATTTAATTGTTCAGCGACACAAACACGCTGGCGTTGGAGATAAGCTTAGACAGCACAAGCACAGCATAATACATACATTTTCAGGGTAACCACCTACATATACTGGGTGTTTCAGAAGGAATAGTAAACAATTTGGAAGGAAGTAATAGAGACTCAGTAAAGTGTCTCATACAATATGTGCTTATATTTAAATGATTAGAGAAGTACAGCTCTTAGTATGGAACCCAAACAAATACTGGCTGAGACTGTTAAGCAAAGGTCAATAATTAACAGTAGTAACTGATGCTGTTCGACCGTTTTATATCCTACACGCTAGTCAACAATTCATCTCTAGAGGTAATGCTCTCATTGTTAGGTTATCAAACTCATGTCTTGAATTTTTTTTTCTTTTTTGACATCACCCGCCTACTCAGTACTCGCCGCGATCTCAATATCGATATCGGATTGATGCCTATGGTCGCCGCATGTCTTTGACGAGTTGGCTCCCGCGCGCCTTGAGGCGACAGAATGATGAAGAACGGGGTTATTGGGAGTTAGCTCTGGACTGTGCGTGAGGAGCGATGTCGGTGTCGGAGGGCAAGGCCGTTATGTTTGTGAGCCCCGTGGAAGCAGTCGGTTAGGTACGGAACGCCGTGGCCTCGAAGATCCTAGTGTGGAGGGCCGGTGTTGTCCCGATGGCGGTCATCGTGTTGTCATTCAAGGGTTGAGAACTGATTTCTTGATTCTGCCCTTGGAATCCGATGAAGAATTACAGCAAGTCTGGTGTATGGGACGAACATAAGAATTCTAAAAAGGTGCACATTGGTGGTGCGTTTATCTGACTTATGAGTGGTGTAAGCCTTGCATCGGTACTGGAGTCTCCAGTTAGAGCGCTGTTTCGGAGGAAAGCGTTCACATCGGCAATGTCATTTATTTAGCTGCTTTAAAGTAAATGACTGTTTTGAATCGAAGGTGGATCCAGGCGACGGACCGAATCATTGCTTGTCTTACTAAGAAACTTAAGTCGGCCCTCAGCATGTTAAACTCTGTTATCTACAGCTGTAACGATTAATTCGACTCTCTAGTAGTGTCCACGAGTGAACTTTGGAGGTACTGTTAAGTGTTTTCAGTAATGGAAAGATTGACAATGGAGCTTTTCAGTAGGACGCTTATGAATATTATTAATTCCAGTTCACTTCTTACGGTATTTTACGGCTCTACTTGTTGTGGAGAAATCGCCGATAGTATTTTCATAATTTAGCTTGGGTAGTAATTCTGCGGTTTGGTGTGGCCTCCCAACGGTTTGAGGCCCCAAACAATTTCTTACTGCTTTCGCTAAGGTTGCCTTACAACACTTGTTGATTTGTCTCTTCTTTACCTCAACGTACTGCTGTTTGGTGCGGTTCGGTATAGTCGAAGTGTTCAGTAGTATCGCATAAATTCCTTCGCCCGTTTAAGATTTGCAAGTTGCATCCATACCGACGTATAATCCCAGTATGCAATTTGTGTAAGTTGGTTGCACCCTGTTAACGTTTCGTACATCGTGAAAAATCTTTTCCGTGCCGCACGTGATCCTGAAGCACAGCACGGTGCACAACAGCTCAAGACCATTGTAATGTTGATGCATTAAGTTGTTCTGAAAGCAGTGCTGATATTCAACAATAAAAGCGGGTTAAAAGCTGTGAGGTATCTGGGGATGCTACCCTTGAATTACTGAGCAACTGTTTCACCAGGTATCCAGTCCAGCTTGCCAAATTCCCAACCCGACTAGCATTAATTATAAAGTTTGGATAGTCACCTTACGACAACCGGTGATATATATATATATATATATATATATATATATATATATATATATATAGAGAGAGAGAGAGAGAGAGAGAGAGAGAGAGAGAGAGAATTTAAATAAAATGAAATAAATCAGTTTATATTTGGACATTTATTTTAACATTGATCATTGAAATTCCAGCATATTAAACTTGATTCATAACTAAACTGGTGCCTTATTTTGATTGTGAAAGTATGAGTTTGTAATCTTACGGAACACATCAAATTTGGAGCCAAGAGTGGGAGACTGCATTCATAAAATAACACACGAAGAACGTTGGAACATATGCTAGTGGAAATTAACCACAACCAACCGATTCAATTTTCACCCAAAGAAGTTACGTTCGTAGCGTAATCTGTCCGTCTTGTAATTACCACACACTGGTATACTAAATTCGTACTAACTCTCTGTGAAATCTTCCCGAAAAGAATAGCTGAGGGCTACTTTGATGATTATACTACATGCTTCACGTGATCAACTGGGTTTACACAAAGAGTGCAATTCCACAATAATTTTGATAATTAAAATAAATGACACCGAAACACAAATTACAAAAGAAAAACCTCGAACTGGTTACTATCGTCTTACTATTACCCTGATGGGTCAAAAAATTGCATAATCACGTGGTACTGGTCTCACAAAGTACACCCCACGTGGGTTAAACATAAAGAAAAGCTGCTATATTGAAAAATATTGTCAAGACGAAACGTTATAATCTCACGCAAATTCGCATTTAAGATTGATGATCTTAGTTAGAGTTACGGATCATCCACACGTGGTTCCACTTTACTCACAAAGTAGTGACAAAGCAACTACTGGAAGATATTCTGAACTTCACACTCGAATTACACGGCGTTGCAATTTAAGATAACATAAGATATTTTAAATCTAAACCTGAAATTAAGGTGATTAAATTTTCAGTTAGGAGGAACTAAAGAAATCCATTGTCCTATATACTTAGCAGAGACGCGCTTAGCCGCAGATCTTACCACTTCAGACGCTCGCCGTGGACAGACTGCCCGTGGGCCCCTACCAAGAGTGCTTCCAGATACAAAACGGAAGTGACCAGAGAGGCAGCTTCCTATACCATCATGACAAAGGACGGACAGTACCATACTAAGAATAGAAACTTCTTTGCTTTCATAAGGCGTAGCTAACTGTTCCGACGTTGGTCCTGCTGTTCTCTAGCAGACAGGCTTGTCTGCTACCATCAAGCATGCGACTAGAAATACATTTGCTCATTCATCCTCTCACACAGAAGGAAAGGGGGATGACAGTATCTTATCATATACAGTATATAAAAGAAAGCGGATGTAGGTTCCGTATGAGACTCTGTGACGTGAATTACATATAAACTGTGTTTTAAAGTGTAGTAGTGTGACAGATCGATCTTGATTATGTGTAAAAGTAACACGTTCCACTGCTCAGTCTCTTCCCAGATAGTCAGAAACACCACAGTAAATTTAGAAGTGGAATGTATGCCGTAAATGACAACAGTTTTAAGAAATTAACATGAAAGGAATCCAACAGAGACCTTTCACCATGTTTTGAGTAGCACTGTCTGGCACAACTGAGATGTTTACTGATGGCTTACCTTCTGACTGCTGTCGCTGCTCTGTGCTCTGACTGCATTTCACGGCTTGCTCAACATTCATTGGAATGGAGACGAAAAATTTGCTGTTACTCGTGTTCTGATCATCTCGAACTGTTGCTAGGTAACGGTGTCGTCCGCTGCAAAGACCTCTGTATTGTCAAGAACTGCATCGTGTCGCAAGGATAGGTGGTGAATAAAGGCCGCACAGTTAATGAAACTGTCCAGCGATAATCTTACGTACTAGGGTCGTTTCTATTACTATTCATGGAAACTACAGGTGATATATAAATCACAACAGCACAGCTTATAGAGCACGATTTCAGCTACAGATAGTAATTTTTCCGCTTAGTCACCACCATTCGTTATGCACTTTTACCAACGATGAACCAGAGCCTGTACACCGCGATTTTAAAATTCTGAACTAGCTGAGGCTAACCACTTGCTTACAGCTTCCACAACAGCATCTTTTGGATTCCATCTTGTAGTGGTGACACCACGTCTCATCTCCAGTGACGAAGCAGTTCAGAAAAGTGTCCCGTTCAGATCCAGCAGATCCCGACAATTTTCCATTCCACGAATTTTTTGTTCTTCTGTAACCATTCGCGGGACCCATCTCGCGATAACCAAGACTTTCCAACATTGTTTCCAAGGAATTACAGTCGACATTCTGCTGTGTAAACGAATCTCTGGTCACCATCAGTCGATCAGCACGGATGATTTGATCAAGACGCACAGCACGGTGCACAACAGCGCATGACCACGACGAAATCAAAACATATGTATTCCATATTATTTTTTAACGGATGTAACCACTGAGCTTAAGAGAAGATTTGTGTGTGCGATTTTTATTTATTTTGAGAGGAGAAGATTTAAATACTTGCTTAACTATAACGTCTATGCTTAATTATTTGTCATCACTCGTTAGGTGTAGTATGCTTCACATGTAGGGAGGTTTATGATGTAAAATGTTTAAAAGGAAGGAAGATATTTTGTGATACAGTGCGCATCGCAGAGGATACGGGGTTCGAGTGTACGTCGATAGGAATCAGATTTTATTGCATTGTAGTTGTTGCTTTAATTAAAATTTTGTGATCAATGTTTTATTGCCTTTAGAGAAAATTTTGGTATTTCCATGTGGCGTTAGAATCTTTTATTTAACCTTCCCTTATGCAATTTGTATTTTTTTCCTTTGCTTGAAAAGAGATTGTGAGCTTTAAGCGTTGTAAATTGATTCTGAAAGCTGTTCTTTGATCTGTTATTATTCACGAGACTGTTGGTTAAATAATGCTTAAGGAACTTTCATTAAGAAACTATATTAAGGATCTTACTGTTCGTGATAACGAATGTTCACTTACTATTTTAGAATCAAGTTAATAAAGTTGTAAAATTTTAGAGGTAAAAAAAAGCTTTTGCTAGAGAAACGGTGCCTGCCCGCACTCTCCTCAACTTCCACGTATTCAAGGGATTGGCCTTCAAACGTTGTCTGATGTTCCCCGGTATCTGGCGCAGCTGACGCCTGTTTGGCCATGTCACGCTCTATCTACTTATGTACCACAGTACTGCGTCAACCGTTTTTCAGCTTACAAGGCCATCATCAGACTTCGACTTGTCGCTAAAGAAGTTACAGTGTTTATAACTTTTGAACAAATGTTACATATCTACATTGACGCACAAATACTCCGTAAATGACGTCTTTGCCGTAATGGCGGTAATGCAATTTAAAAGGTAAAAATTTAAATAATAAGTAAATGTAAACGGAGAAAACAGGAAAAACATGAACACTACACTCTGTCCCTTCATTCACCTCCATTTTCCTGTATATATTGATTTCTTTTATTTAAGTGAGGTTGCCTACGTTTTCCACATATTCTATTACTACAATTGTTTGTTCTTTCTTTTAAATGGTTTGTGCATCACTTTCCATGTTTAATGCCTCGTGTAGTGGTCTCACCAAGTTCTAACTTTATTTTATTGGTTTGTTTATTTAATGTAATCAGTTACACAAGAAATTCTTTTGGAGTCTGCTGCTAATGTTTTTCCTGTTTGCTCCTTCTAAGATACATTCATTCATTAATTAAAACTTCCGGGCTGAATTGCAGTGGTCCATATATAAAACTTCTCCTTCCTGACGTTTCGTTGCCACCTGCGGGCAACATCTTCTGAGGTGAGTCGGCGACTGGCTGCTAGGGGCTGGTGGTCCCACTTCTATAGAGCGCTTAGATGGCGCCACCACTCGTTACGTGCTTTCGACGGCAGGAAGGAGAAGTTTTATATATGGACCACGGCAATTAAGCCCGGAAGTTTTAATTAATGAAGACGCCGGCCGTGAAAACTTACATGCTATGATCCTTTTAAGTTTGTCTGTTGTTCAAATTTTGACCACTAAAATTAAATTACCACCACAAGGAAAAAAATGTCATTGATGATATGTTTGTACCTTGATCTAGATGTGTAACATCTTTTTGAAAACTATTTGCACAACTGTAACTGCTTTGGAGACAAGTCAGTTAAGGTGTGACGACGACTTCCTAAGCTGAAAACCGGTTAACGGAATACATTAATAGTATAAACCATAAGCAATGCAGTGCTTTTCATTTATTTTGTTATTCTACTATATACCGTCGTAAGAATCAATTTCCACTAAGAAATCTATCAACACATCTGAAGCTTTCATAAAAAATTAAAGGACATTGTACGGTAGGTCCTGTCTTACATTGAAATCGTTGACGTGTGTTAATTATCTTACCTCAGACAGACCCGCTCACCAGACCGCGTCTTTCTAATCAGCTGTGGGCTACAAAGGATGTCAAGTAATATGTTCGTAAGTTCTTGTGAAGTCATACGTCTGACGTAGTGAACGGGATAGGTTAGTTGTGTACCTCCTAAATAATTTTATCTTTTCGTGACTTACTGCTGTTTCATTTAATATGTCTATCAGGCTCATATTTTTTTCTGTCAGATGCCGATGCCAGGAGGAGGAACTCTGCTTGACATTTGCCTTTATTTTATCTTTCACTTAGTAATCACGTGAGCAGTCTCTATGTAGCCACCTGAATGAGATGGGAACGTGGTGACGTAATATCAAGTTTAAGGCAGTTGTATTCCTTATTTGTGTGAGACAAGTATGGGAGTTCGCTAGTCGTCTTTCAACCTGGCTAGCGAATGTGTGTCTCAAAGTCAGAAGCGAACCTTCTCGCTGTTTTGAAACGATTACTGTGTAGAGCTTTGTAGAACATTCAGGAACGTTTCTCCGTTCAAAAAGAACCAAGGACCACCATCGCTTACGCTATCCCAGCTACACTAGTTAATTTAGTGACGGTAGCTTTTGTAAGAGACAGGTCATTACAACAGTTAGAATTTATTGCGTTAGCCAACATGCGCCCTGATCGTTATTTGATAAAGAGACAGTTGCTGTTATAACCATGTTCCACAATGGGAATAATTGTATGGTTAGTCGTGTGGAAAATGTGTTACAGAAAGGTCGATTAAGTATAGCTTGCCACCGCTGTCCGCGAGGTGCAAACTGGTACATGACGACCGTCAGCGAAGAGTCGAAGGCCGGCCTATAATGCGGCGGGCTGCAGATAAAAAAGAACTTAATTGTACTGCAAGTTTTATCTTCCCTTTGACATGATTGGATGTACGGCGACTGTTCAGCACCTAGCTAGATGTGATAGATATTGTCTCCGCATAGCTGAAATGACAGTACAATCCTTAGGGAGACTGGTGCTAAACATGTATCGAATTAAAATAAAAATCATTGTGCTCCAGGTACATTTTGTGAGTTGGATCTAAGATGGGTTTTTGTTGAAAGGAGTTTAGTGTAGCATAAGTGTTTTGGAAGTTCACGTTAAGCGGCTAAGGTGTATTCATAATCTAACCTCATTACCAGGGGGTGACTGTTTATTTATTCAGTGGTGGCGAGGTTACGTTTTGACTTACTGTAGCTTTCGCGTATGATCAGTTACGACATTCCTCCCTCGACCCTTCTGATTAGTCATATTGTAGAGAAATAATTCAAGCCTTCTTCGACTGTTAGAATCAGAATAATTATGAAGATTTCAGTAGGAGCTTTTTTCTTGTGTGGTTTTCCTGTGTCGATAACGGCAGCTTGAAGGTCAGACGGTTGACTATGCACCTGCTCCCCAAGTACATGAGGACCGGAGGATGGGAGAAACGTCACACCTTTTAGCAAACACACAATATTGATCACTTTCTATCCTCTGATGAAGAACTGATTCTGGAGATAGCGTCCAGAGGAAGTCAGTGAATTTTCGAGACAGACACTGAGCCCCGAGAGACCGATGAGTGCACACATTCCGATTGAACCTGGAGTTAAATGTCAAGTAGGGTTGAGATTTATGTGTTAGATCATGTTAAAACTGTTGGATCATCAGAAGTAGCTCGGTGGGTAAAACATTAACTCATTTTGTTTCGGAAACTATGTACAGTAAATTTGTGATTTTTCTTAACATGCTGTCGTACGTCACGTGGTCACAGGCCACTCCAACTTTAACAGCAACCAAGTGAGCTGGAGAAAACTCAGGCCTGCTGATCTGCGAGTACCAAGGCTTATTGTATTAAATGAAAAATTTGCAGTTCCTTAGAATTAACCGTAGTTTAGAATGATGGGTTTTCCGCTTTGTCAGTATCTGTCTGTCTGGATTCCCTGTGTGTGTGTGTGTGTGTGTGTGTGTGTGTGTGTGTGTGTGTGTGTGCATGTTCGTAAATAATTTTATAATACACCATTATCCAAATATATAAACAGGCTTTGTGACTGTGCATGTTCGTAAATCATTTTATAATACATCATTATCCAAAGT
Organism: Schistocerca americana; assembly: GCF_021461395.2. Classification (NCBI taxonomy): domain Eukaryota; kingdom Metazoa; phylum Arthropoda; class Insecta; order Orthoptera; family Acrididae; genus Schistocerca; species Schistocerca americana. The sequence goes on along the minus strand of NC_060123.1, from coordinate 381,390,139 downwards.
TTATAAACAGGCTTTCTGTGCTGCATTCCCATGTAAATTGGCGATATACGCTCCTCTCTTCTGTATAGGTAATTTGTCTGATCAGTCAGAAAGTGTAGGGCTTAAATGTCTGTACAAGCAGTGCACAGTTTATCCGCCAACGGGGCGAGCTAGAGCAAGTGAAACCTTTCCATCTATTTTAGCTTAAATAGAATCCTTTCCCAACCTACAGTCACGAAGAGATGACTTACGATTGCTTCACGTAATACAGAGGCGTACGTAAGTCAAATTAAGATATCTCCTTAGAGTATCACTATGTAAGCGCAGCTACTCTATTTGTGACCAAGTCTCTTCATTTCAAAACATCGTGAGCCCCTAATTCTTTCATCAAAGGTATAGTACATATTTATAATTATGCAACAACCTTCCAGAGTTTGCAAAAACAATTTTCCTTTCACGAACGGCAGTCTGCAATTCTTCTAGCAAGTCTAGTTTTAGTACTTCGCTTTATAGGTGCCGAATTTCTAAGACATCATCTATTCCCTGAAGGGGATGGCCATTTCCGTTCACAAGGTTAGCAACTATTGAATTGTACTTACTTGGTCTGAATGCATCTTTGTGTTCCTCATATCCGATCCGAAATTTTCTTGCTGCCTGTTTAATATACTTTGCATCATAGGAAGCACTGTATATTTTATGAGCACCCGAACTTCGGAATTAGTTTATCTTTTTAGCCACATGTTGGCTCAAGTTATACCTCACGAGGTTATTTGTCTGGAACGCTATTTTGATAACGTATTGTTTAAAAAATTTCGCGACCTTTCGCGAGACTGTTCGATAGTTCGGCTCAGTGAGTACTTTAATCTTTCTTCGTTTATTTTCTTTTTTTCTATTCGTATTACTTATTCATAGCAATTCATTATTAAAATTTATGAACACCGTAAATATGGTCGTAGACGTTTTAGTGCTTTAACCTCATGATCTGGGTTTGACCGCCTGATAAAGAGAGCGTTATTTCTCGAAGCGTATTGTGTACTCGTGTAGGACATAAAGAGGTTGAATGCTACCAGTTATTACTGTTAAAATCTAACAGCCACACCCTAACATCCTTGAAATGGATGATAACAGATTGGGAAATTATTAGGTTCAAGTTGATTTCTGTAAAGTTCACATCCAGCTGCAACGCATTTTCGGATTTTTTTGACAACACAGGTCATACTGCCTTTCTTTCGCAACACTATTCATAACTGCGAAAATCAATTCTTCCCGATTGCAGATATCAAGTTACAACCCCTTCAACGGTCAAACATCTAAGGAGATAAGTCCCGGGAGTTTAGTGGAAAATAAATGTAACAGCTGTGCCGATTCATCTGACCGAGGAGTATTAGGTTTCGATGCTGTGACACCGGACGAGTAAAATGTGCTGGAAGAACATACCCACACTTGTAGCCAAAGGAACCCATTCCGACAATACTGGAAGCTTAGGATTAGGTCAGTCTTGGTAAAAGGATCCCGCAAGATGATACTATAACACAACGGGTCCAGTTAACAGATCGTGTATCATTGCACGTATTTGTAGTGTTTACAGGTAGGCATGTGCGTTTTAGGGGACCACTGATACCGGTTACGAGTGTCTCTTACTCGTCACGAGTAAAAGTGATTTCATCAGCAAACAGTATTAATCGAATAACTGTACGATTTACAGTTAACGAACTACAAAATTCTAATCTGCAACCTAGATCTCTACATCTCCTACTCAAAGGTGTTGAATCCACTGTAAATGATAAGGATAGAGGACATGCATATGTATTATCCACCATATTAGTGTACATGGGACATCGATTCGTGTAGAATTTCTGCGTGTACTTGTTGAATTACTACGTTATGCCTACTAAATAATGTTTTCTACCTCATCAGCTCTCTGTTCACTGGCAGGTTCAGGTGAAATATGACTATCGCGCACTGTAGTAGTCTCATGGAGTTTAGTGAAAATGCGAGTAAAAGCACTCGAATCTGGTACTATATATTTAGGGAATAAATTACTATAACCTCTGCAAGCTGGAGCATAATTTCCATTGCAAGATCTGTTTATCAATACCACATCGTCATAATCAGTAACTGTGTATACGTGTCGCCTGCCACAGCGATACAACATATTTAACTAAGAAGCCACAATCATAATGACAGTTCAGAATATCAGCCGGCCGCGGTGGTCATGCGGTTCTAGGCGCTCAGTCCGGAACCGCGCGACTGCTACGGTCGCAGGTTCGAATACTGCCTCGGGCATGGATGTGTGTGATGTCCTTAGGTTAGTTAGGTTTAAGTAGTTCTAAGTTCTAGGGGACTGATGACCACAGATGTTAAGTCCCATAGTGCTCAGAGCCATTTGAACCATTTTTTTTTTCAGAATATCAGTTTTGCAACTTGAGCTTCAAAACAAAAATGACACTCCGTAAAACAACCCATAGCAACTGAAGTATCAACAAGCGAAATGACAATTTGTCTCCTTAACCAGCTTCACCTCTTTAACTAATAGAAGTCGGACGTATTTTATACGTGACGCTTTACTCGAATTGATCTGTAGTAACACTTCCCAAAATATTTACAACGCATCCTGAAACGGCATGTGTAAATACATAACACGCTCATCAGGCTACTGTCCCATGTGTAATGGAGACTACTGAAGTGTAGCGTATTTGCATGGCGTTTATAGCAATTAATACGATGGAACAGCTTACTGCAGGGATGACGCATTGCTCTCTCGTAACAGATGCACGAATTGATCGAATAGCTAGCTGCAAGTAGTTACGGCTGTGGTCGAAACGTGCCAGCGTCTTACTGAATAATGAAATACAGAAATCAAATCTTTATATGTTGGAAACAATACTTTATCTTTTGTAAATATTGTGTGTTCTATTAATTATTGATAATTTAATATGGCTAGTCATTAGTGTGAACGAAGGAGGGAATGCGAAGTAATACAGTAAATGAATATTGTTATCTCTATCAACTAAGTATATGTTAGCGTTAGAACTGTGGTTTTGTAGAGGGAGAGAATGATGCTCTCATGGTGAATTTGTAAAGTGAAGCTTGACTGTTTGTGGTACTGCGAAAACAAGAAATATTTTACGATAATTCAGTCATTTAAAGAGGGAGCTATTCAGAGATCTGTGAGTTTCTAAATTTATTCATTTAATAAGTTGCTCATGAAATCTATTATGATGTGACTGGTTCACAGTAAAAGAAGCAGAATTAGCGATTTAATATTAACATGGGATTGGCTATGATGGGCAATAGTCAAACAAAGGACAGTAAGTTCGCAGGTATTTTGTGGAACAAGAGAATGGTTTTCTAAAGTTTGAGCAGAGTTCGGAGCACAGCCTTCATCATTTTCGGATTCATATATTAGGAGCTCTGAACAAGCGCAATTTTTTTTTTTTTCATAATGTGTAAAGCTTGATCGCGAAGTGCCGCAAAGTGAACGGGTACGCGTGAGGGAGACGAACGCGAGGAATTCCAATTTTGTGTGTGTTGAATCAACAAAAGCTCGCTTGGCGTATTATGACAGTCAGGACCGAGAACTGGACTTTCGAAGTGGTTGCGTTGTGGAGTATTTGACCGAGCATTCTGTCACAGATGGGCCGTTTTGTATTCTTTCTGGTATGAAAAGGTTTCGTTAAATACGATAAGTTGGTCAGTTGTATGGAATGGATTGTAACAGAAAAAATCACCGCAAAATTAATGACGCTGCTATCTGAAGGACGAACAATTAACAGCGCCTTTACACTAGTTTTTACCAGCGAAACTTCCTGACCCTTTAAAACTGTCTGCCCGACCACGACTCGAACGTCGGACATTCACCTTCTGCAGGCAATTGCTATACCGACTGAACTATCTAAACACGGCCCACGCCCACCTCACAAACGTACTTCCAGGACGTCTTACCTCTGGAGCAATTCGGATATAGGAGTGGACACTCCACTACGCAGCAGATACTAAGAGGAGTGCCTTTAACAATCGTGAATTCAGCTGAGCCATACTACTCGATATCCTAAGGCTTTCGACAGGGTTTGGCACGTGGGGCTTGTTTGGAAGCTGCACACCCTAGGCCTCCCCAAAGCATACGTAAAACTCGCCGCGTCCTGTCTGCAATAGCGCACTTTCGCCGTCAGAGTTGATGAAGCAACCTCTGCCGTGAGATGGATCGAAGCAGAGGTTACGCAAGGGTCCGTCCTAGGAGCAATCCTCTACACCATTTACACATCAGACCTTCCAGCGGTACCTAGGATCGAGCATCACATACGCCCTGATGACACAATTTTATGCTCACGAAATCGATGGAGAGAGGTTCCGATTCCACGACTCCAAAGTGCTTGCAGTGCACTCGAAGAATAGGCATCAAAATGGAGAATCAATTTCTACCCTGCTAAGACTCAAACCATCATCATCACATGGAAACATGCGAGGCCTCAGCGCAGACTCAGGCTCAATGGGGCAGAACTCTAGTGGCAGGACTCAGTTACAAACCTGGGCGTTCTCACGGACAGAAGACTTTACGTGGCGCCTCCACATAGAAGATGTCCGAAAGAAAATTAACCAGCGTCTAGCAGCTTTGATTCTGAGCATTAATGAGGGATCCGACCTGTCAATCGCCAACAGGATTCCCATCTGCAGAATGTACACAAGACCCTTGTTCGACAGCGCATGTGAAGTATGGGGCGGAGCTGCGAAGCCATATCCAACGGCTGCAGTCTCTTCAGAATAAAATCTTGTGAAGGATTTTCCACGTGCACCCGCAATTCACGCGTGGATACCTGCACGATGCAGCAGAAGAACTCAAAGTGCTCCAGCGGCACCAGCGGAAGTCCAGAAGTTTCTACCCGAGGGCAAACCCGTCTACGAAAACCACATCAGAATTTTGGTGGCCCAAAGACCCAAATGATCGCGGTCGAAGACATATTGCACTGCTTGCAAGATGAGGCAGTGAAACGAAAAATTAATCGTTCTGCAAACGCACAAGACATAACACAACTATAAAGAAGTTACACAAATACAGACCATTCTCAGAAAATGAACGAAATGCTGAGAAGGAGACCCTTCCTAATCCAGGTCGTCAATGAAAACGGACGTAGCCAGAACCTCATCTCTTACCTTCCGCACTTTACAGAAGTTCTCGTACATACCTCGCGGGACTGACACTTCCAGAGGACAGGACGCTGCATTTACAGTCGTGCTCAAAAGTATTCGAACGACCTGAACTGCATTTCGCCTGATTCGATTACAACCCTCATAACGCAGCTGTCTAGCTGGTCCTCTAATAACTCCTCGGTAAAGTCGTTTGATTATTGAAAATAATTCCAACAAATCACCACTAGAAAACACTGCTCAGTGTCGCAATAACTCAAGATGTAAAGTAATACCACGATGCTACAAATGTAAGGGAACACCTTATCACAGATAAGACTGTCCTGAAGGCTTGTAAGCTAACACTTAAACAATAAATGACATACCTGAAATGTTTCCACTCTCATTATCACGCCAGACAGGTAATGCAAGTAGTACGTTTGTCGTATTCATGATTTCCTCTTCAAAGTAACATACCGTACTTATTATTTAACGCAAAATAACATAAAAAATTTAAGTTTTTCACGAGCTGCTTGTTGAGGATAGGAATGAACTTCAAATGACACGACGAACCGTCTCGTTCTGCATATGGATTCAAACCCAGGACATGCAGATTAAGCAAAGATTTCGTGACTGACGGAAACTAACAGTCATTCCCGATTAGGCACACAGTGAGTGATATACCTCGATTTTAGACAGTATCAGCTAGGAAATGTCAAATTTAAATTACATAACGTAAACATTTTTAACGGACGCGAATTCCTACGCAGCAACTATTGTCCCTGTTAACAAACTACGAGAAATGTTAAATATTGCTTCTTCACAAGTAACTCACCTGAAATGCCGTGAGGTAAAGTTTTGTGTTGGACAGGGATTCGAACCCAGAACCTAATCAGATTTTTATCGAAGCAAAATCAACTGTGACGTATGGGATTTTCTCGGCAGTAGCAAGATGTTTTAACTGAAATGACGAGACGAAACATTAATTTCTTCCTCCACAGGACTCCAACCCGGCACCCATCGCTATTACATTCTAGAGAAAACGATCGTTAAATATGGGTTTGTTACACCAGCAGCGACATGTGAACATGTTTGGACTAGAGATAATGTGACGAAGAGTTCAGTGCTGACTGGCAATCGAAACCCACACATATCGTTGTTGACTACACACAAAGACACGTCAGCTACCGAATTTTTCTCCACCAGCAGCTCGGCATAAGATTCTTGAACTTACAGTGATCTCACAAATAGTTCTGTGTCTCACTGAGAGTTAAAAACGTCAGATATCGTGAGTGTTGACAACGAATGAAAATACATTAAAAATCAAAATTATTATCCACCAACAGATAGGTGTTCTCATGCTAGAGCTTGATAATACATAATGAAAACTTTAGTGCCGGGCCAGAATTCGAACCCATTCACGCGCAATATGTGGAGAGCAGGAATCTGCAGTTTTGAACAAACAACAAATTGTACGAGCTGTATTGTCACGAAGGGATCAAATGCCACGTTAAGGGCGGTCTGAGTTGCATTCCCAGGTCAGAACCAATTTTATCGACATACAGAAGCTCAAATAAAAGATGGAATAAGTGTGCTGTGACCCTACAAAGCGTTTGTTTCGTCGCTAGAAATAAATAACTAGTATAAGAAAGGTTACTGGTGATAGAGTTTCTACATGTCGCCACTCCTGACTTTACTGTGGTTCAACCTAATGTCTGCTTGGTAGAGAAGGAATATCATGTTTAATGTGAATTTCAGACCACAATGCCATTATACCTTCCTCACTTGGCGTAGACAGAAGAGAATTAAATCTATCTCTCCATATCAAAAATCATCGGTGGAAGTTAAAATCGAACTCATACTATGAGCATATGAATCTATCAGCAATCCAACAGACCCCTAAACCCTCTTCTCCGTGACTCGTTTTTCTATTGTAACGCCGTTGCTCCACACTTGATGAGAAGTCTGACACACCGGCTCCCTATAGTGGTTTGCAGCATATTCAATATATTCATTTACTAGGATGACCGAATCGCCATGAAGGAGCTGCTTCTGCGACCCAGTGCTTACATTCGACTCTGTTACGTAATCAGTGAAATAAAATCACGTAACTGCCACCTACACAGAACTGCCAACAGTGTAGGATGCAGAAATTCAAATAGGAAGTGTTCCTTCGCACTTAAGCTACTCTATTGCGCTACCTGTTTGTTGAAAACGTCGTGCAGTGAAAAAGAAAAGCTGTAACTGTCTATCCCTCAGAAGTCTATATCCGGCCATATGCATTATCTCACAATACCATGGAAATGCGGAATGTCTGGAGGAAGTTGTTCGTGACATCTGGAGATGCTGTGCATATGGTTCAGCTAGTAGTGTAACGGTATATGTAGTGCACCGTAGACAAAACGCCGCTAGTTCAAGTACATTTCGCTGCTGCATTTTTCAAAACGCAATTCCCCTGTCTGTTGAAGTTATGAACCTAATGAAACTTTGAACATAATTCCCTTCACTTATCAACCCAAAATAGTCACATGTGGACTAGGTTGGTGAGGTATTGTGTTAATAGCGGGCCTCATGTATTGGGTTAGTGAACGTTGTCACGCCATCGAACTTAACGTATTTTCTGCTGATTTTCGACAGTTAACGTGCTGTTGTATTGTGATCTCGCCTGGCGTATTTTTCCCTGTGAATATACCTGGAAGAAGAACTAAACATTTTTCTCTAGTATCTGAAAAACATCAACATTAGAGCATCGTATGAAAAGAACAAAGACAATACGCACAATTTTATTATCTGCGTAGACAATGTTAAAAGAAGACAATATATGTGACTCTTCAGGCTTTCCCGGCGGATATGTTGTACATAGTCTTCAGGGGTGTGCCGCCGGATGACGTTGTGCAAATCCCACAATATTTCCTCGGAGAAACTGTCCGACATCATCACGTAGTTGAACCTCGCTGGTGGCTAGGTACAACTGATAAAATCCCCAAGTCGACGCCGCTGTATATAGAGCACGCTCGCGAAGTTTGCGCAGGCGCGGGAACCACGCATGCGCAAAAATTTGCAGATAGATGGCGCCAGACTCAAACGCCCTCTGCCGGGAAACGCAGAGCGGCCGTTCTGCGCGTGCACTGACCCTGTGTTTACTAACATGCTGCCAAAGTTATGACGGGTCTATTATATAAAGCTCTTTGCTTTCTCGTCACTGTTGATAAGGTTATCAGCTGTACGGATATGTATTGCTTCCTTAATGACGCAACCCCAGAAAGAGGATGCTGGGGATAAAACTTCCGTCTTTTCATAAATCATGTGATGTCCTGTGTTGAGACAGTGTTCTGCAATTGCCGACTTCTCCTTTGGCGTAGGCGTGTATGACGCTGATGTTCATCGCAACGTTCTAGTACTGTGTGACATGTCTGACATATATATGCCGCCCCACACTGACAAGGAATCTTGTACACACCATGTTTCCTCAGACCGAGATCACTTTTAACCGAACCTAACAGGTTCCTCAGTTTTGCAGATGGTCGGAAAACACACTTGATGTCATATTTTTCGAGGACTCTTCCGATTCTTGACGACATGGCACCAAAGCGCGGCAAGAAGGCCAAGGTGGTGGGTGTCTTCGTATCTTCGTTCTGCTCCATAGATTGAACTCGCTTGGGCCTGAATGCATTACGTATCTGTCTCTCAGAATAACAGTTTCGGCGGAAGACTGTCTTCAAATTTTGCATCTCACTCGGCGGGCTTTCGATATCTTGGTTTCTTCTCAGATCTTGTAGTGCAGTTCTTTCAGCTGTGGTAATGTTAAAGCTGGTCTTCTTAGGTGGCGCCCGAGTCAGGATGCGGCATGAATCACGCCTAATCTCTTCGGCAGCTTCCTTAGGAAGCTTCAAAACAGCCTGTTCTACTAATCACATCTCGGATAGGAATGGTCCCAGGTGTAGGAGCAAAATTCAGACCTTTCTCTAGCATCGAAACTGCAGCGTCGTCCAGCGTCTTTTCCGTGAGATTAATACTCTACCTACGTTTCTTCAACATTTAAATTCGCTCCATCCGAATAATAACTTTACTATGGAAGTGGAAAAAGATGGCACCTTACCTTTTAATGATGTTTTTGGTACGAAGGAAAGCAGATGGAACCTTGGGACACAGCGTATACCGCAAGCGAACGCATGCAGATCTATATTTGCACGCCACAAGCAGCCATCATCCAGCACAATGCGGTAGTGCATTACGTACGCTAGTTCATAGAGCGCGTGTGGTATCTGACTCGGAAAGCCTGCCGAGTGAGATGCAAAATTTGAAGACAGTCTTCCGGCAAAACTGTTATTCTGAGAGACAGATACGTAATGCATTCAGGCCCAAGCGAGTTCAATCTATGGAGCAGAACGAAGATACGAAGACACCCACCACCTTGGCCTTCTTGGCGCGCTTTGGTGCCATGTCGTCAAGAATCGGAAGAGTCCTCGAAAAATATGACATCAAGTGTGTTTTCCGACCATCTGCAAAACTGAGGAACTTGTTAGGTTCGGTTAAAGATGATCTCGCTCTGAGGAAACGTGGTGTGTACAAGATTCCTTGTCAGTGTGGGGCGGCATATATATGTCAGACATGTCGCACAGTACAAGAACGTTGCGATGAACATCAGCGTCATATACGCCTACGCCAACCGGAGAAGTCGGCAATTGCAGAACACTGTCTGAACACAGGACATCACATGATTTATGAAAAGACGGAAGTTTTATCCCCAGCATCCTCTTTCTGGGGTTGCATCATTAAGGAAGCAATACATATCCGTACAGCTGATAACCTTATCAACAGCGATGCGGGATTTCAGTTGAGTACAGCCTGGAACTCTGCATTGGATGCTGTTAAATCACCACGAGAAAGCAAAGAGCTTTCTATAATAGACCCGTCATAACTTTGGCAGCATGTTAGTAAACACAGGGTCAGTGCACGCGCAGAACGGCCGCTCTGCGTTTCCCGGCAGAGGGCGTTTGAGTCTGGCGCCATCTATCTGCAAATTTTTGCGCATGCGTGGTTCCCGCGCCTGCGCAATTGTCACGCGCGTGCTCTACATGCAGCGGCGTCGACATGCGGATTTTGTCAGTCGTACCTAGCCACCAGCGAGGTTCAACCACGTGATGATGTCGGACAGTTACTCCGAGGAGATGTTGTGGGATTTGCACAACGTCATCCGGCGGCACACCCGTAAAGGCTATTTACAAGACAATATATGCTCTGTTAATTTTCATTTGTCTGATAAGAGAAGACATTGCACATTTTCGAGTTGTACCGTTGACCTAGCAAGACGTTCTGTTCCTACTTTCCATGTTAAGAGGTCTGTAATAAGTGTAATAATTGTTAATTTATCTAAATCGTTTCCTGAATACAAAATGTTATTTGTTACTATGGAAACAATATTTTATTTGTGGAAGCAATGTTTCCTTTCCTGCAGTTAATAAAAGTTTTATTAGTTGCCCTTTTGTTGCCCGTCATTTCGGTCGGTAGAAATATTTTTTGGAATTATGGCTCTTTTAGCTCAGATAGTCTTGAGATAATGCATTTATATTATTCATTTATGAAAATATTAAAGTGTCCGCGTCATTATTTTCATTTTATGATGCCAATTTTGCCATATTGGGCCACAATTATCGGGTACGTTATTTTTCACGCAGGCGCCATTACAGAAAAATCTATAACTAAATATGCTTCAAGCAATTAAAATAAATCGATGTACTACTAATAAGCACACCTACATACGAATCCTAAAGTGACAACTCCTTAGACCAAAAGAGATCATGCTCATATTTCGTTTTTGTTTGGTGTGGGACCCCATAACGTGGGACCAGATAATTAAATTTCATCTGAATTTTGTAAGTATATAGTCATAAGTTATATTATACTAATGACTATCCATTTTCTTTTCACGTACTTCGACATTTAAATAAATTGGGAGGATGAAAAGTAAAGGAAACAAAATCAAATTATTTAATGAACTGGAGTTGGTCACTTATACTGAACTATATCACAGTATTAGTCAGAGAAGCTCTCATAGGTAAGGACATATATCTATACGTTCACTTTCAGGTCATTTACCAGTAAGCTTACGCTACATGCGCACAGCATATTTTTTGAACTGGCTATAGATAAACGCAGCGCGAGTTATCTGCGAAAATGCAGCTGCGAGACAGTCTTCAGCTCTTGCAGCGACTTTAAGTACACCCGAAAAACAATTTTGTGCAAATGTTTGTTTAGTTATAAGCTATTTCTTTGTATTTTGTGTATTTTATGTGTATTGTGTGTGATGTTTAATAATAGCTTAGCATAATAATTAGGTCAAAGCGAAAGGAAGTCCCTGACGCTGAGCAGAATGACTGCGTGCAGTAAACATATATGACGATGATTCAGATTATACCGACAATTGCAGAAACCCAGGCTACAGATAAAAGTATTCCGGATTCAGAACAGGACGTAGTAGACAAGGGAAATATGTTTCCTACGTCCAGCAGTGAAAATGTTGTCGATGTTTCTGTGCGGGGGGCAGCGTCAGCCGATCCTCTAACACAAAATATACCAGGAACAGACTGAATTACTATCGTATACAGAAACTGGACTGAAGAGGAGAAGAGCGTGAAGAGCGACAGGCTCCTCGGGAAAAACAACTCCAGATCTAATTTGAAAAGGAACGAGATGAGAAACAGGCTTTATTAGAAAAAGGACGTGAAGCCAAACAGGCGTTTTTAGAAAAAGAGCGTGTAGACAAAGAGCCTGCATTAGAAAAAGCAAGATGCTTAGTAGGAGTTTAATGAGACAGAAATGATCAAACAACTAAATGAAGCACTAAATGCTCGAGATAAGGAATTTGTATCCAGACCATAATTATGTAGTCTTAGATGCTCGCTACAACGCTGCCGTTCTGAATACTGAGGAGGATCTAGATAGTATACGGGAAGACATTACCACTTTGCAGACTAACTACAAAGACTGGCCGGATGAAGTGAAGAAACTGATGGCACATATGGAGGGAATGAAAGCATCTTCAGACACTTTAGAAGGTCAATTGAAAGAAAGTCAAGTGAAAAAAGTCACTTCAACTGTTGACGAAATGAGTATACGGATGAGGGAGACTATCCAGAGGGAGGTAAAGAAAGAGCTATAAAATGCCACAATAGAGGTTACTTTTGGCAAAGGTGAAACTTACCAATACTTACGCGAGGAACTAACTAACATTACAGAAATCATACAGTTTACCTTCCCCGGTGGCAAGGTAACCGACAAACGCAGGTCGAAGAACCTGGCAGACAAATACGTAATGAAAACAAAGCAAAGCGAAATGATGTACTCCACACTGGTCTCAGTATGGTAACACACCAATAGAATCGCCTATGTATGAATCCGTTTCTAGGGATGAAAGAGTGCCGCGTAAAACCTGCGGCTATGAGACAAATGAAAATATGTCTTGGACGGAACCAGACATACAAACTGTGAAAAAACGCAAGAAGAAAGTTTGATCAAACATCGTCCGTCCAAAATTTTCAGTGATGATAAAAAATAATATCCGCCCTGAGATATTCATAAGGAATTTCCGACTGCCAAGATCATGGACAGAAAGGTAGAAAATGCTGATTTTCATCTCACATAGAACTGGAGATGCATCACTACGGGCTATCCAAGTTCCAGAGACATGCAACACATTTCTGGCTTTAGAGAAATGCTTTTTAAGACGGTTCTGGTCTACATGTATGCAGGAACGTCTTAAGAAGCTTGCACACAGCCCAGAACTGTACAATCCAAAAGCACGATATCCTAGAAAATAGTTTAAGAAATATATTAACAAGACCACATGCTGGGTTGGATCGATCTCTCAAGAGACGTTCTCAAAATATTAGAAGCTCGTCTTCCCATATATATATATATATAACTAACCTTAGGACATCACACACATCCATGCCCCAGACAGGATTCGAACCTGCGACCATAGCGGTCACGCGGTTCCAGACTGAAGCGCCTAGAACCGCTCGGCCACACCGACCAGCAATTAGCGAGTGTTTCTGAAACTAACCTGGAGAATTTCCTGTCAGCAATCGATTCTTTGGCCCTCATAGAAGGAGGATGCCTAGAAGTCGAACCATAATGGTTACCGTAATGATGACAATTGAAAAAACGGCTGTTCCATGCAAAATAACACCGCAAAGAACGGTCAGAAAAATAAAGATGGTGAAAAATCTAGTGGCAGTGGTAATAACTACCAGGCTGCCAATAACAACGATGGGAACTACCAGAATGGTAGCAACGAATGCTATAGCAGAAAAAGACGAAATAATAATGGTTTTGATAACAACAAACGTAATCAAAATATGAAGAGTGCTAACTGGTCGTAGCAGAATCCCGGAACCAGTGCTTGGATGCAAAATACAGCGCCGCCACCATAGCAGTAACAAAATGTGCACTTTAATCAGGTTTTGTTGATACCGATGCGAGACAGCAGTCAACTGTAACACAAGCAGCGTCACCGAATAAGACTCAGTCACACAGTGCACGCTATGTGGATGTGACGGAAGCTGACAAAGTTCACATTCACAGGCGTCAAACTGTGGACGACTCCTGTAGGCCTTCGTCATTCAGTCGCGGCACAGAATGAAGGCACAACACGACACTTATGCATGTTTCCTGAAATTGACGGGTGCGACCTGAGGCAGGAATTGTCTCAGGAGACCCGTAGTTGTACGAAAGACCAAGTGGACGTGGTACAAGCCGCTGTTTACGGTTCCATCAACGGTGCTGATGTGCATTTAGTTATAGACACAGGAGCTTCTACTTCAGTTATTGACTACAGCTCGCGGGACTGCTACGGTCGCAGGTTAGTATCCTGCCTCGGGCATGGGTGTGTGTGATGTCCTTAGGTTAGTTAGGTTTAAGTAGTTCTAAGTTCTAGGGGACTTATGACCTGAGATGTTGAGTCCCATAGTGCTCAGGGCCATTTGAACCATTTGACTACAGCTTCTTCAAACGTATCAGTCAAGTCAAGCGTTTGCCTACATTCCCCGTGCGAATCTGCAACATTGTGGGAGTTAATAGTGCTAAAAACCAAGTGTTTAAACACCAGTTCCAGGTTGTCGTCACTGTCGGAAAAGGAGGCATTTGTAGCACTTTCCTATCAGTAAAAAAATAGTCAATTCCTGTGACCCTTAGATTGGACATTATGCATGAGAGGGACTCACATATCGACTTCTCACGTGTTCTTATTTACATAATAGACCATGGAGAACAGATTGTACTGGATTTTGTAACAACAATTGACATTCACGGTAAGTACTATAATGTTGTCAAAGAAAATGTGTACGACCGAATGTGTTGTTTTTGCACGACAACCGCCAAAGGATGGTTATTGTGACATAAATGTTGCCCATAGCGGAGAAGCACGTAGTGTGGCTAATTTGGCACAGACTGAAGTTGCAGAATCAGGTTAATTAAGTGCCGAGCGCGAGAGTAAGCTGGTAAGATTACTCCACTATTACAAGGAAATATTCTCGAAAAAAACAAACAGGGGTGATACGAGGGTACACGAACAAAATGCAAGTGTTCGAACATCAATTCTAGTGTTGCGCCCCGAATTCTGTGACGTGATCTCAGAAAGAGGCAGTGAAGGAGATAAGGAGTTACGAAAAATGCTAGGCTGGAGTGTGATCGAGACTTCTTTCTCACCCTATAGCAGCCTGTTGTTAGCTTCGGCTAAGGATGACGGTAGCATTCGCTTGGTGCTCGATGCACGTGACATCAATAAAATCATTGTGCCCGTCAGGTTAACAGACACACTGAAGGTAAAAGCAATTTAACTCTGAAAATTTTTGTACTATCACGCGATCTCTTTCTTCCTGTTCTCTATCCTGTTCCTTTTGTCTGATTTCTATTGAAATTAATCTATTATTGTGAGCATTCAAAATCGGTTGTACTTCTTCTATAATTTCATTCTTTAAGTCATCTTCATGTTTTTAAAACATGTTCCTGTTCGTGAGTCTAACCGTGTTTCCATTGTTCCCATACCAGTTTCTATCCGTGTTGCCAAATTTCCCATCTCTTATTATAATTGAGATCCTAACTGTGATCCCAGTGAGTCTAACCGTGTTTCCATTGTTCTAATCTCAGTTTTAATTGTTCCTATTTCTGATCCCACTGTTTTTAATTCAGGTCCCAAATTTAATATTGCACTCATCAACTGATCCATATTAACTGGTTGGAAACTCTTTTCATCCCTAACATTTCCCACAAAACCAACTTCTTTCGTCATAGCTGTAAAGCTGTCTGTGTTCGATACTATTCCAGAATCTTCTGTCGTTGATCTAGTATTCTGAAAATTTTTTGATTGTGAAAAATTTTGAACTAGTTCCGGACTATTTTCCCGACTTATTAAATTGTTTTCTGCTTCATTTTTCATCAAACTGTTCTCCTGTGTTGGCGAGTTCGCCATGTTAACATTTTCTTCATTCTCCCTATCCATCATTTTTGCGTCAGGACAACAGACACACTGAAGGTAAAAGCACTTTACCCTCATGCTGATATAATGCGATTTGTAGTTTATTAATCAACATGTCACTGGGATCCACGTAAATAGCAGTTCTTGGTTATTCTCTTGTAGCTAGTAAGTTCTTTATACTTATTATGTACATAGAAGCTGTAAGTTCAGGCACAAATGAACACTGTTAAAGTGTGGAAAAACTGTGTGGACTACACACATTCGAGTATTATCAGACTCTTTTAAGCACGTTGATTAAACGAATAGTGATCATACCTGTCATTCACTTCATCAATTTAATATCCAACACGTTTTTGTATCTAATTATGTCATTTTAACTTTTTGTGCCAGTATGTGATAATTTGAATGTCTTATGCAAGAAGTCCATCACTTGAACATTTGATTAAGTGATACTATGACTATGAATATGTGTACCGTGTAGGCTAGGCGCAAGTGCCTTGGACTTGCGGGGACCGATCGATGTTAACCGCTTTCTGGAGACAGAGTTCGGGACGACTTTTGTCCGTTTTTGCACTGAGTCGTGCTTGGAATCGGTTAAGAGCGCGTGTTTTTCATTTTTTGCTCGCGTGTGAGCTTAGTGTTAGGGAACAAACATTTACATATGGGTGCTCTTTTTATTACGTCAAAGGCAGAGGCCGAAGGCGCGAATCTGTATGAATGAAAACAGTGCATGGGGGCTTAATTAAATATAATGCAAATAATTTTAATTTTAGTAGCTGTCTGTCCGGTTACGCAGTCTCGTAACCGGTTGGCTCTGACTAGTATTAGTCCGCAATCTGACTGCATAGAATAACAACAAAGAATGAAAGGAAATTCCCGTTAACACAATTAATTAAGTCCCCCGCAACTATAAAAGCTACGAAACAAAAAAGCACAAGTGTAACTGTTCTGTGTGTGGAAATGTGATTAAACGTACAGATCTGGCACGGTTCTTCCTCAATACGACAAGATGCTTTAAACGCCATTTACAATAAAGTAATTTAAAAACCAGAAATACTATGATTGCACATAGAAACCAGAATTAGAGTCTAATACATGAACACAAGCCAGATGCTTCGTTGACTGAATCTGTGACCAAGAGGCATTGATATTTAGGAAATTTGAAATACAAAAAATTTTTTACCTTCACATATATTGACGAAAAATACACTGTGATCATTACAACATCCCCATTCGAACAGCATCTGTTGTCTAGCCCATCAGAAAAACTGCACACGACATGCTCACAACTAGTACTGCTATCGACATACTCTCAACAAGCACAGCCCACGGCAACCTGAGAACTATTACTGCCCACGGCAACTTCTGAACTACTACTGCCCAGTGGAGGCGGCAGAAAAATGCTCTTTGGCGCAATCTCTGGCGCTATGCCTCAGTGTAGCCACCTTTCAACAACATTCAACATTGTACAACATATGCGACGCTTGTAGCTCAGTGCGATCAAATGGTCTTACTTTCTGCAGGAGACATTTTCCTTTGATGCAAGTTAGAATTGTAATTGACAGTGATGTAAGAATTCATCAACCGTAAATTTTGACAAGATATATTCCAATCCTAAACTAGATGTGAGTAATGAAATTGGACAAAAACTGTGTAACGTGGGATAGTGCCCACATGAAAGTACGTAAAAGAAGGAGTGTGCTTACTTGCTTTATGCTAAACGTGAACTGTATGTGAACGAAGATTACACCGCACATATTTAAGTGGACGGATAAAACACTTCGTATTAATGTGATCAGTGATGAAAAGAGACGCTCTGTGAGAGTCTTTGAAACCTCTTTACGTGAATAAAGAGACATTCAATTATTAAATAACTTTAGAACTAAGTAGAATAACCACCTAAACTGATATGGGAATGGAGTTGCGTAGGAAAGCGTGTGCTATGTCAAACCTTATGGCACGAACTGTGTCAGTGCAGCGGCCAACAATCAACGTTTTGAAATCGTTGCGTCATAGCGGCGCGCAGTAAAATTTAACCGAACGTTGACGTAATGAAATGCAATCACATGCATCACTTATATACAGGATAAACAGTGAACTACGGTGTAGAGTGCATTATCGATTACAGCCCTACAGCCTGAATTAAACTGGACTACGTAATGACAGCACAGATATACAAACACACAATAAAATACTACGAGCGACCTAAGTGTGAATCGGAAAGAACACTATTTCCCTTTCATGCAGGCTAGCAAATTATTACCTGTGGGAACTTACTACGCTTGTTTCTTTTCTTCATGCAATTTGACGGTACAAGCTCCAGAGGAAGCTGCAGCTGGAATTCATAGCGCGTTGAGAGAGGCGCAAGTTCCTTTCTCGCAGCCGGATCACCACAGTAACCGCTGACGACACGTTCAGGATCGCCGTGCGGAGTGACCTCTCAACCATCGACACCGTGTGGTAATGCAAAGCAAGAAGGAAGGCTGTAAATTCGACGAAAAACGCACTAACTTGCTATACCAACCAGACATTTACTTCCAGTCAAACCTCGACTTTATACAGAATATTGTAAACGAACTGAATTTTTAACCCAAGTATACTATTTTTCCAATGAATGACAACTTGAAAACTTCCGGTTCTATCAGTTGCAACCATGACTTTAATAAAATGGCAAAGGTAATGTAAATCACAACACTGGGAGGAATTTTGGTCTAAATAGCAACTGATCTTGAAACGTCCCCTTAGAAAAATTAATGAATTACTGTGCTGATAAACCTCTTACATTATTTGATTTTCAAACAGCTGAGCAGAACTGAACGTTCTCAGACATTTCGCTCTTCACCTATTCTGATCAACACTAAACTGACACACAATATTTTTAGCGCAACGCAATCTGACTTTCAATAATCCCTACATAAGAATGACCCTGACTAACATTAACCTATACCTCTCACAAATCACTTACCTCACAAAAATCTTCGGTACTCGAACTACTGCAATACAGCGAGCGCCACTACTGCCAGCCAAATAAAAGATTCAAACTACTGAAGGCACTAACTACTGATAGGCATAGTTAGCAAATGAAAGATTTTTATAGAGAACAAACAATGTATTTACTTTAATAGTGTTCAAAAGTCATAACATACACGGTGAGTCACCTAACATTACCGCTGGATATATTTCGTAAACTACATACTGACGAATCGATTCCACAGACCGAACTTGAGGAGAGGGGCTAGTGTAATTGGTTAATACAAACCATAAAAAAATGCACGGAAGTATGATTTTTAACACAAACATACGTTTTTTTAAATGAAACCCCGGTTAGTTTTGTTAGCACATCTGAACATATAAACAAATACGTAATCAGTGCCGTTTGTTGCATTGTAAAATGTTAATTACATCCGGAGATATTGTAACCTAAAGTTGACGCTTGAGTACCACTCCTCCGCTGTTCGATCGTGCGTATCGGAGAGCACAGAATTACGTGGGGATACAAAGGGAACGGTGATGGACCTTAGGTACAGAAGAGACTGGAACAGCACATTACGTCCACATGCTAACACCTTTTTATTGGTCTTTTTCGCTGACGCACATGTACATTACCATGAGGGGTGAAGTACACGTACACACGTGGTTTTCGTTTTCAATTACGGAGTGGAATAGAGTGTGTCCCGACATGTCAGGCCTATAGATGTTCAATGTGGTGGCCATCATTTGCTGCACACAATTGCAATCTCTGGCGTAATGAATGTCGTACACGCCGCAGTACATCTGGTGTAATGTCGCCGCAGGCTGCCACAATACGTTGTTTCATATCCTCTGGGGTTGTAGGCACATCACGGTACACATTCTCCTTTAACGTACCCCACAGAAATAAGTCCAGAGGTGTAAGATCAGGAGAACGCGTTCGCCAATTTATGCGTCCTCCACGTCCTATGAAACGCCCGTCGAACATACTGTCAAGGGTCAGCCTAGTGTCAATTGCGGAATGTGCAGGTGCACCATCATGCTGATACCACATACGTCGACGCGTTTCCAGTGGGACATTTTCGAGCAACGTTGGCAGATCATTCTGTAGAAACGCGATGTATGTTGCAGCTGTTTGGGCCCCTGCAATGAAGTGAGGACCAATGAGGTGGTCACCAAAGATTCCGCACCATACATTTACAGTCCACGGTCGCTGTCGCTCTGCCTGTCTGAGCCAGCGAGGATTGTCCACGGACCAATAATGCATGTTCCGTAGATTCACTGCCCCGTGGTTTGTGAAACCCGCTTCATCGGTAAACAGGTAGAACTGCAACGCATTCTCTGTTAATGCCCATTCACAGAATTGCACTCGATGATTAAAGTCATCACCATGTAATTGCTGATGTAGCGACACATGAAACGGGTGAAAGCGGTGACGATGCAGTATGCGCATGACACTACTTTGACTCAATCCACCGGCTCTCGCAATGTCCCGTGTACTCATGTGTGGGTTCATGGCAACAGCAGCTAACACACCAACTGCACCCGTTTCTCCTGTGACGAGCCTGTTACGGACCCGTTTGCGTGCTACGACCATACCTGTTGCATACAGTTGGCGGTACATGTTTTGAAATGTGCGGCACGTTGGATGCTCTCTGCCCGGGTACTGTTCTGCATACACCCTGCAGGCTTCAGCTGCATTTCGTCGATACTCGCCATAGATGAGTATCAGCTCCGCCTTTTCAGAGTTCGAATACACCATGGACACAGTTCCTACAACACTACAATATCACAGACGTCTGGTAACACGGTATACTACAGTTGGTCTGCGTGCGGAGACGAATGCAGAATAGCAATAGCAACAAGTGCTACATGCGGGCACTGCGACAGCTAGACCAAACCACAACAGTGCACTACAGCCACACTCGTAAACACGGTTGTCATCGTAAACATGCCCCTGCAGATGCTGCTCGCCGACCGTGGCCCGTGTTTGTTACAACACGCAACTGAACGTCGGAGGTTTCAAGCGTCAACTTTAGGATGCAATATCTCCGGATGTAATTAACATCTTACAATGCAACGAACGGCACTGATTACGTATTTGTTTATTGTTCAGATGTGCTAACAAAACTAACGTGGTTCCATTTAAAAAAACGTAGGTTTGTGTTAAAAAACATACTTCCGTGCATTTTTGTATGGTTTGTATTAAACAATTACACTAGCCCCTCTCCTCACGTTCGGTCTGTGGAATCGGTTCGTCAGTATTTGATGTGGTTTACGAAATATATTCAGCGCTAACGTTAGGTGACTCACCCTGTATATAGCAGTTCATGACATCCAGTCTTACAAATTTACTGTCTCTGATGGACACACGTCCAGACCATCCGCCCTCAAAACTCCGCCATCTCCCTCCCCACATCCACCATTGCTGGCGGCTCACCTCCAACTGCGCATCGCTACGCGCTGTTAACAGCCGACTGCCGAACACTAAAATGGCGAATTTCAACAATGCAAACCAGCCACAGACTGCACACAGCACAGTCAGTGATTTTCATACAGAGCGCTACGTGGCGTTACCAACATAAAAACCTAAACAGCCTACTTACAACCTATTCTTTCTTAACATCACACGACAAATGATGACTAAAGAAGCGCCACACAAGCATTTTATATGACAACCCCTTTCAATAATAAGCCGTCTATGGATAAGAAAGTGATCGGCTAGGGATCAACGCACCACACTAAGTAATTGCTTTATCTGACTTCATAAATGTGAATCTGTAGTGTGGTCCAAAAACTACGCTACCATCAAGAGTGTGTACTCTACCATTCCGTAAAGAAAAATATGGTTCCAAGCAACAGAGTGCAGAGAAACATACATTGGAGCCCTACACTATAGCAGCTAATACTTTACTCTTTTGCAGGTGCGGACGGCACAGCACGACGTGCTCGCCGAGTGCAGTCACGAACAGCGGCAATATGTTATTATCGGCGCGCGCCCGGAAATATGCAAGTACACTCTGTCTCGTGATCGGATAATACGGAACGCAGATACTTCCCTATAAGCCTCCGAAACCCTGGTGGAAAAAAGTGGTTCAAATGGCTCTGAGCACTATGGGATTTGACTGCTGCAGTCATCAGTCCCCTAGAACTTAGAACTACTTAAACCTAACTAACCTAAAGACATCACACACATCCATGTCCGAAGCAGGATTCGAAACTGCGACCGTAGCGGTCGCGCGGTTCCAGACTGTAGCGCCTAGAACCGCTCGACCACTTCGGCCGGCAAACCCTGGTGGATTCCAGTGTGCAAGGTGGACCAGTTTCCTGGCCTGGCCAACCAATTTGATTCCGTGACACGACTATGCGTGACGGAATATGTCAAACGTTTAGATGGACGACTCAAAACAAGTACGTACACCCACGTATAAGTCGTTGTGTGTGTGATGATAGAAGCAGTACGTCTGACAGTTCAGATGGTGACTGGCACAAGCTCTAAGAGGCAGACTGCCAAATGACACCAGTCTCACCATCTCGGTAAAGACCTGCCATTCATTACTAGCGAAGCACCAGTACAAGAGTGAGTATCTCTTTCTCTACAGCTTTCCTCCACAACTCGGTAGCATAGCACATTTGCATGGTTAGACTACATCCAATTTAACATATGCCAATCACGAGCTGAAGCTCGGCATTCGTAGCGCCCCCCCCCCCCCCTCCGCCCTCCCCCTTGCTCTGCACACATTCATCTGACCAACCAGCCACTTTCAAAAATAAAGGGAGAATAGAAAAAAAAGATTCACCTTCGCGCCCCCTTTCCAACGCGTTCATGCTGTGTTTTTGATAAAAGCGTGACTTCGATGGAATCACAGCCATCCATAAAAAGACTGTTATCTCCTCTGTTGCGTCCATTTCGAGCTTTCTAATGAACGGTCATAAACTCGCTAAAAGCCTTGTGCCTTCTGAAATATGTTTTGTAGCGGAGTATGGACGACTAGGTGCCACTGTCCTGTTCACCGGAATTCGCAAAAACTCATAGCCATCTCATCCACTTCCTACCTAACAAGGTTCCAAACTCTACTTTATTGCTGGCCATCAGATCTTACAATGCGCTCGTCAAACTTGCAGTGACTCCTCAGCCCGAGTCATGCTATCCGGACGTAGGCACAGAGCGACTGGCGCCACCCAATGTTTCTGCACAATGATACCAAGGGACTTGGCTCTCGTCAAACGTTTTCACCCAGGTTCTGCTGAATGAAGCTCTCCTCGGCTCCTAGCCGCAATACGATTTTACTGCTGTAAAAAACGTCTTCGGTCCCGGGTTCGATCCCCGCCACTGCCTAAATTTTGATAAATAATCAGCATTGGTGGTCGAAGACTTCCGCCATAAGAAGTCAGCCTCATTCTGCCAACGGCCTTGTCAAAGAGGGCGGAGGAGTGGATAGAGGTTCAGGGCACTCTCTTGTCCTAAGGGTGGGAAATTGACCCTAAAGGCGGAAGAATCAGCAATGATCAACGACATGAGGATGCAGAAGGCAATGGAAACCACTCCATTAAAGACACGTAACGTGTATCCAGAGGACATGTGGCCTGTAATTGAAGAAGTGTCATGATGATCTCTCCATTGGCAAAAGATTCCAGAATAGTCCCCCATTCGGATCTCCGGGAGGGGACTACCAAGGGGGAGGTTACCATGAGAAAAAGATTGAATAATCAACGAAAGGATAACGTTCTACGAGTCGGGGCGTGGAATGTCAGAAGCTTGAACGTGGTAGGGAAACTAGAAAATCTGAAAAGGGAAATGCAAAGGCTCAATCTAGATATAATAGGGGTCAGTGAAGTGAAGTGGAAGGAAGACAAGGATTTCTGGTCAGATGAGTATCGGGTAATATCAACAGCAGCAGAAAATGGTATAACAGGTGTAGGATTCGTTATGAATAGGAAGGTAGGGCAAAGGGTGTGTTACTGTGAACAGTTCAGTGACCGGGTTGTTCTAATCAGAATCGACAGCAGACCAACACCGACAACGATAGTTCATGTATACATGCCGACGTCGCAAGCTGAAGATGAACAGATAGAGAAAGTGTATGAGGATATTGAAAGGGTAATCCAGTATGTAAAGGGGGACGAAAATCTAATAGTCATGGGCGACTGGAATGCAGTTCTAGGCGAAGGAGTAGAAGAAAAGGTTACAGGAGATTATGGGCTTGGGACAAGGAATGAAAGAGGAGAAAGACTAATTGAGTTCTGTAACAAGTTTCAGCTAGTAATAGCGAATACCCTGTTCAAGAATCACAAGAGGAGGAGGTATACTTGGAAAAGGCTGGGAGATACAGGAAGATTTCAATTAGATTACATCATGGTCAGACAGAGATTCCGAAAGCAGATACTGGACTGTAAGGCGTACCCAGGAGCAGATACAGACTCAAATCACAATATAGTAGTGATGAAGAGTAGGCTGAAGTTCAAGACATTAGTCAGGAAGAATCAATACGCAAAGAAGTGGGATACGGAAGTACTAAGGAATGACGAGTTACGTTTGAAATTCTCTAAAGCTATAGATACAGCAATAAGGAATAGCGCAGTAGGCAGTACAGTTGAAGAGGAATGGATATCTCTAAAAAGGGATATCACAGAAGTGGGGAAGGAGAACATAGGTACAAAGAAGGTAGCTGCGAAGAAACCATGGGTAACAGAAGAAATACTCCAGTTGATTGATGAAAGGAGGAAGTACAAACATGTTCCGGGAAAATCAGGAATACAGAAATACAAGTCGCTGAGGAATGAAATAAATAGGAAGTGCAGGGAAGCTAAGACGAAATGGCTGCAGGAAAAATGTGAAGACATCGAAAAAGATATGATTGTCGGAAGGACAGACTCAGCATACAGGAAAGTCAAAACAACCTTTGGTAACATTAAAATCAACGGTGGTAACACTAGGACTGCAACGGGATTTCCACTGTTAAATGCAGAGGAGAGAGCAGATGGGTGGAAAGAATACATTGAAAGCCTCTATGAGGGTGAAGATTTGTCTGATGTGATAGAAGAAGAAACAGGAGTCGATTTAGAAGAGAGAGGGATCTAGTATTAGAATCAGAATTTAAAAGAGCTTTGGAGGACTTACGGTCAAATAAGGCGGAGGAGATAGATAACATTCCTTCTGAATTTCTAAAATCATTGGGGGAAGTGGCAACAAAACGACTATTTACGTTGGTGTGTAGAATATATGAGTCTGGCGACATACCATCTGACTTTCGGAAAAGCATCATCCACACAATTCCGAAGACGGCAAGAGCTGACAAGTGCGAGAATTATCGAACCATCAGCTTAACAGCTCATGCATCGAAGCTGCTTACAAGAAAAATATACAGAAGAATGGAAAAGAAAATTGAGAATGCGCTAGGTGACGATCAGTTTAGCGTTAGGAAAAGTAAAGGGACGAGAGAGGCAATTCTGACGTTACGGCTGATAATGGAAGCAAGGCTAAAGAAAAATCAAGACACTTTCATAGGATTTGTCGGCCTGGAAAAAGCGTTCGACAACATAAAATGGTACAAGCTGTTCGAGATTCTGAAAAAAGTAGGGGTAAGCTATAGGGAGAGACGGGTCATATACAATATGTACAACAACGAAGAGGGAATAATAAGAGTGGACGATCAAGAACGAAGTGCTCGTATTAAGAAGGGTGTAAGACAAGGCTGTAGCCTTTCGCCCCTACTCTTCAATCTGTACATCGAGGAAGCAATGATGGAAATAAAAGAAAGGTTCAGGAGTGGAATTAAAATACAAGGTGAAAGGATATCAATGATACGATTCGCTGATGACATTGCTATCCTGAGTGAAAGTGAAGAAGAATTAAATGATCTGTTGAACGGAATGAACAGTCTAATGAGTACATAGTATGGTTTGAGAGTAAATCGGAGAAAGACGAAGGTAATGAGAAGTAGTAGAAATGGGAACAGCGAGAAACTTAACATCAGGATCGATGGTCACGAAGTCAATGAAGTTAAGGAATTCTGCTACCTAGGCAGTAAAATAACCAACGACGGACGGAGCAAGGAGGACATCAAAAGCAGACTCGCTATGGCAAAAAAGGCATTTCTGGCCCAGAGAAGTCTACTAATATTAAATACCGGCCTTAATTTGAGGAAGAAATTTCTGAGGATGTACGTCTGGAGCACAGCATTGTATGGTAGTGAAACATGGACTGTGGGAAAACCGGAACAGAAGAGAATCGAAGCATTTGAGATGTGGTGCCATAGACGAATGTTGAAAATTAGGTGGACTGATAAGGTAAGGAATGAGAAGGTTCTACGCAGAATCAGAGAGGAAAGGAATATGTGGAAGACACTGATAAGGAGAAGGGACAGGATGATAGGACATCAGCTAAGACGTGCGGGAATGACTGCCATGGTACTAGAGGGAGCTGTAGAGGGCAAAAACTGTAGAGGAAGACAGAGATTGGAACACGTCAAGCAAATAATTGAGGACGTAGGTTGCACGTGCTACTCTGAGATGAAGAGTTTACCAAAGGAAAGGAATTCGTGGCGGGCCGCATCAAACCAGTCAGTAGACTGATAAAAAAAAAAAAAAAAATTAACTCAGCACCCTCCTAATTCGAACACAGGTAAGGCCTACCGCAATGATTTCACCAGAGCACACAGGCAAGAGCGTTAATTACTGCCAACCACTTCGTCATATGAATGAAGTCAGATCGGACGAAATGTAGCTACCAAGTAATAAAGATCACTTTCCCTATGAACATAAATCAGCATGACACTGTATCAAAAGTGCGAGTGCCCTGCAATCTCTTACAACCTCCCCGTTCCTCTCAAATTTATTCTTGGGGAGTGTCATATTTTAAGATGGTTAGTGTGACACAGAACAGAATAAATTGCGACACTTCAGTTGGGTAATTATCGAAGAAATAAACATGAAGCAATCTTCATTCACTATAAACCCCAGCACACTTTTATATCCTGTCTTTGCCACATTCAACCAGGTGTCATACATACGCTCTCTGCAGCATACCTATAAAATTAAAGTGAGGAAAAAATGGATGGTCATACCATCGGGTCGTATTCTTGTATACACAGACTTTGATGAAAATTACTAAACGGTCACTGGATCATGCAGACATTTATCTACTCATTCGTCCTCAAAATTGGAGTCACAGAAGGTTATTTCCCTAACCATAATATAATATTGTTGTCTTGAGGATTCTCTGCCCCATAGAAAATTACTACCTCTGCTCAATTACACACATGCATTCATTTCTTGACAGAACGTCAATGCCAAACGTTCTCACACTCACCCAATTTAAAAGAATCATAGTGTTTTTGTGGCATGTGTCATTTGTTCAGCTTATTTCCTTAACATGTCAGTCGGTTCCCTTAGTATAAAGATGTAAGTCTCAACATATAAGTGACATAAAGCAAGTGAATCTTTACAAAAACTAAAAATAATACATGAGTTCATTAAGAAAAATGAAACTTAGTAAGAAAACAAAGAAAATACATGTAATCTAGTAAAAATGAAAACAGCAAAGCACATATAACACAATTTAATTGAAAACATCACATATTTCCTATAGATTCTATCTCAAAGATCCTTAAGGAATCCAAGTTTATAAATTTACAATTGCACATGAATAAACACAGCAGTACATAAGTCATGTAACAAGTTGGGTGTGGCAGCCATGTGGAATGAGTTTGCCTAGAAGGGTTAACCTTTCTACTTGGCATGGACAGTACAGGCAGCAGCCTCAGTATGGCAGGACCTCCTCCTTGTATGTGGGCAGCAATCACTGGCCTCTGAATTACTGACCATCCTGGACGGCGTGGTAGTCAACAATGCGTTGTCGTCATTGAAAACATACATGGGATTAGCCAGGAACCAAATGACCACAGCCGGCCAGTGTGGCCGAGCGGTTCTAGGCGCTACAGTCCGGAACCGCGCGACCGCTACGGTCGCAGTTTCGAATCCTGCCTCAGGCATGGATGTGTGTGATGTCCTTAGGTTAGTTAGGTTTAAGTAGTTCTAAGTTCTAGGTGACGACCTCAGAAGTTAAGTCCCATAGCGCTCAGAGCCATTTTGAACCAAATGACCACAGGTTTGAGGTGAATCATGACCTGCCGTCGCCGTCTGCATCGTCCTTTGTCCCCAGAGATGTAAGTTTCTCCATTCAGCGCTCTGCAGCTTCGCCCTTTTGGCCGGACAGCCCCACTCATTCAGCTGTAGATCCCACGGGACCTTGGAAGTTAGAAGCGGCGGCGACATTAATCGCTTGCCGCCAGGGCACCAGCCCTTTTTTGACAATTGGGTGTGCAGAGGCTCGTCCGCTCCTGCGTGCTGATGACGTCATGTCGGCGCCCGTCTGCCTAGCTGCTAAGGCCGCCCCGGTGACAGCGACCTCTCCAACTGTCTGATACATCGCCATCCACTCAGCTCCCATAGTCTGTACAATGCTTACATGTGGGCTTGCTTGCTGTGTTTTCTAAAAAATTTCCACACGATAAATACATAGAGAATTATAACGAAATTTTATAGGATTACTCCAAGAAAAATAAATAAATAACGTGGTATATAGAACTCTTTTGAGAAAAATAAAATCAGATTCTATTCTGCAATTATTCTTTGATTTTATTACAGCAATAATTTTAAATGATTAATTTTCTGTGTCTAAATCTTTATAATCTTAAGTAATGGTGATTTCATGGTGTTATAATGCATGATAGTGTAGTGCGTATTTCCCACTACCTTTCATTCAACTTAAAGTACTTAGCCAGCTTAGACTACATATTCTCTTCAGTCACTTTCACACTATCTGAGTCTACTACTTAATTATGCAACACAGCTACTATAAAGGAAATACGAACTACTGAAGATACTAGAGACTGCTACCCAATACTTAGTTGTTATGGTGACACTAACAATGGTGTATGGCCTGAATCTTGATGAGTGTCACTGTCACCAGTCTGTTCCCTATGCTATGTAGACAAGACAATTCTGCTTAGAAATTCGTTTTGCTGAAACCAACACAACAACTTCTCAGATTGGTGAAAAACATTTTCCACTCCAGCTCCTGCAACAAACATAAAAAAGCACGAGGTTTTATCGACATTTGACTGCAAAGCTATATTTCATCCGTCCCTCTCTTTCTCAGAAATTGATGGTGCACCTCGCTCACTCTGAAAAAACATACCAAAGTGACTTGCACATCCCACGGTTACACCACATAGTACTAATTATCGCACAAGTTGTACCATTCAGGCACTTTCGAACCACTCGTGAAAGCCCATACGAATATCATCACACAATAGTGTGGAAAACCACATGTGAAAACCAAAAGCAAATAACCACAGCGAACAATAATCGCATAAGACGCAATAGCTCATCTATGCAACCATAGATGATAAAAAATCTCATTTACGAGAAACATTGCACCAAAGGCGATAACCATAGACGAAAAACACCACACAAATACATCGCACCACTGGCGATGAAAATAATCTGCCCATAAGGAAGACACACTATACTGGGAAATGGTCACAAACTACGCCGAAAACACACATGAAAGTCAACACGCCTCTCGCCTGCACAGTACACGACCATCCTGAAAAGTACATCCATGAGTCTCACAAACTAATCTCGAAGACACCTCTCTCACATACTGTACTACGAACTGTATACCACATTGTACAAGGGCATTTACTGCAGTGCACACACAATAAAAAAAAGAAATTTGATTGTAGCTGAGCTCCAAGATGTTACGAGAAGAATTCCATCTCCAATACTCGTGCACTTGATTCGGACTTGAAGACGTAAAATTATATCGTTGTTGTGACACCTGGTACTGTCATTCTGTGCAAACTGCTAAACTACTTTGAGAAAATATTAACTCAAGTGTAATCGGAGTCAAATAAATGAGGAAGTTTCCGTCGTGAAATCAGCACATTTCTATTCTAAACAATTGTAATTAGTCAGCTCTGGGATGACCATCTATACATCTATAAGCTTGATATATGTGACGAAAAAATAAATGTACAGTTAAATTCTAACAATACTTAACTCTTGCGACTAGCAGTAATGGGAGAAGTTAGTATGCTTTTTATCAGTGAACCAAAAGAAATGTAAACAAATGATTTCTGTGTCTAACACTATTATAACGAAACAAAACTTATTCTACAATGCCTGTGTTCCGCTGTCGACGGCCATTCAACGACCTGTAGCTTGTTCAGAATAGGAAACGTCCAGCACATTTCTCCAAGATCGTCGTATGTAATACCACTGATGACGCTAGGTCTGAGTTTAGTTGCAGATGCGTTTTGTGCCTCTTCCGCATCTTCAACTAGCCATTGACGTTGGTTGTTATTTCCTCGTGTCCCTCGTGTTGGGTTTCCTCTGCATGACCTCCATTTCCGTTTCCTCCGTCGTTCATTCGCGCAAATCTGCAGTTGTCATTGAAACCGAATCCATGGTTTCGCCATCCGTCGTTTTGTGGTCCATAGCCTTTATTCCTCCTTCCATTCCACACTCTGTTGCGTAGTACATAATCCCTGCGGTTCCCTTTCCAGTCTCTTCGTTGTTCCACTTCATTTCTCCAGTAATATCCCGACCGTGAATGGTTTCCTCAAGGCCTTCCTTTTCGTACATTCCCATTCCTATTATTAAAGCTGTTACGTTGTGAACGCGACATAGAGCTTGCACGTATCTGACAGAGTTTCTTCTGTGTTCTCCGGTATTCTCTGCTCGGAATGTGTACTCTAATTTGTAAGACTGTTACTGAAAGTACTGAGCTCGGCACTACACCTGCCAGCTAATAGTTGTTGATATGCTGACGGAAGTTTCGTGTAACAGTGACGTATGATTTCACCAGTAGAGCATGGTATGTCAATCATTGCATCAAGGAACTTGATTACGCTTTTGTAGCCTGAACTTCCGTAATTACACCTCTTATAGCCCAGATATTAGTGAGATAATTTACTTATATTATGTATTTATGAAAATATTAAAGTATCACCGTCACTATATTAATTTTCTGATGAAAACGTTGCCTTACTGGGCCACAAATATCGCGTCCGTTATTATTCACGTAGGTGCCATTACAGAGAAAATGATGACTACATATGTTTCATGCAGTTAAAATTAACAAACAAGTATGCTACTAAATGAATTTATGAGAATATTAAAGTATCTCCGTCACTATTTTCATTTTCTGATGAAAATGTTGCCTTACTGGGCCACAAATATCGTGTCCGTTATTATTCACGTAGGTGCCATTACAGAGGAAATGATAACTACATATGTTTCATGCAGTTAAAATTAACAAACAAGTATGCTACTAATAAGCACACCTACATACGAATTCTAAAGTTTCAACACCTTAGACAAAAACAGATAATGTTCATATGTCGTTTTTCTTTGCTGCGCAATAACGTATCTGCACGATAACGTAGCTTTGAATAAAAGGAAATAATTACAATGAATCATTTAGCACACCGAAGTGTTGGGTGCAATAGGTATGTGTCAACAGTTTGCTGTTTAAAAGATTGTAAGAAGATTTGTGATAAAAGTAATTAACTATTACCCGTTTAAAAGACAGTTTCAAGCAACACGTTACAATTACACCACACACAGATCATTCCAGATCATTCATTCTCCGTCACACACACACACACACACCATAAATAAATAAATAAATAAATATATATATAAATAATTACACTGCAGTATGAACTTTACTCACGCATGTTACTGTATTGATATGCTCTGCTGGCGCAGCATGTCTACATTTTTGGCTCTTTAGATCATTATTTTTCAACGGATTTATCACTTTTTTCATTCGAAAACGTATGTGATGTCACTATTGGTACACGTGTGAACATTTTTTAACAAATAATCTTTAGAAATGAATTTTAGGCTACTTCGTTCAGCCTACATTATTATCCTACGGTATTATTTCCAATCATCCCACGCATTCTAGTTAATTATCTTCATTAGAATTTCACTTGATTTGGCCTATTTGTTCTACCTGCTATTTAAAGGTTAAATATTTGGACTGACAAGCAACAGTGCACGGTCACCCACCTCTGAGCTATAGTGAGCCATGTTAACATAGTTGTACATTTACGCACACCAGCAGCGGTTAAGTTTAAACAGTGTACAGATTCCAGATAATGGATCATGGATCTCGTTCCTGGCACCACAGACTTTCGTGACTGCTTGTCGTAGACTGCCGTGCAGTCGGTTAGTCTAAAAAAAAACCACTTCAGCCAATATTATAAGTGCTTTTCATATCATGTCGTTTGGGACCTTGTCCACAGATAATTAATCGAGCTGAATACAACTGAAATCGTATTCGAATGTAAGTTGTATTGTCTCTTACTAACCGCATTATCTCACATTCTTTCCCATAAAGCTAATCGCCATTCACTGCAACAATTGGATATGCCACCCAAGTGGATCCTTTATCCCATTACGGTCACTCAACAAGTCGTCGCATTTACTACAACGTTACCAGTAAACATTTGCAGATCATTGCACTGGATACGTGACAATAACACTCCTCATTTTTCCTTTATAGTCTTTGTAACTATCCCACCTGGCACCTTAAGTTCAAAATGGTTCAAATGGCTCTGAGCACTATGGGACTTAACATCGATGGTCATCAGTCCCCTAGATCTTAGAACTACTTAAACCTAACTAACCTAAGGACAGCACACAACACCCAGTCATCACGAGGCAGAGAAAATCCCTGACCCCGCCGAGAATCGAACCCGGGAACCCGGGCGTGGGAAGCGAGACCACGAGCTGCGGACGCACCTTCAAGTGATTCAAGGAAAGGAGAAATGGATGTTGAACCTCCAGAATGGGTTTGCAGTGCCCAAGTTCAGTCTGTTAACACACCAAAAGATGGAGAATTATACGTAACAGACCGCTTTGATCAGAAACAAATAACCGACGTTTAATTAAACAGAAAGCAGACCGAACGTCATAGGATTAGGTTCTACAACGGTCCTAGAATTATATGATAAATCACTACAGAGCTGGTACGAAATTATTTGAGAAACGTAAGGAACACGAAAATTTTCTTAAATTTACGCGAAACGGTATCTGTAGTTTGTAATTTATTTCTTTTATCGCAGCCGTTTCTCTAGACTGCGACCATTATCTGTAGTTCGAGATTTATTTCTTTACGACCGGTCTCTATTGATTATGACCATTGTTATGTCATGAACTACCGGCGACGTGTACAGAGTAACTGTCTTGCTGTTTGAAAATGACCCGATACGAAACAGGACACGACCCTGTCAGTCTAAACACTCTTCTGCCGTTACTTCGGAACACGAATGTCATGTTTAGCCTACTCTGTAGATTTTATCAGTCTGTTGGAAAATTACTATGTCTCCGTTAATTATTTTACTCTTTCATATTTATTTTTGTTGTAATAAATGAAAAGCACCAGTTTGCTTTTGTACTACAGTATTACTTTTATTGTGTTAAGCGGTTTTAGGCATACGATGCCATCTTCAGATATTTACTGAGTATTGTCACCAAAGGAGTTACAAATTTTTGATGTGTCAGTGAAAACTGAAGAGCTGATGGACAAAATAATAATTACTACCTACGCTTTATCAACTTAATTGGCTTATAAGTCAATTAGTAAATGAACATGAACCTATGTCTGCGGAGTTGTGTAGAAAATAAGTGGCTCATTATTTCCCGAAAAATCTATGATATGTTTACGAATAGCTCAAATTTGTTGGCACCTAAACGATGAAATCAGATTAAAAACACTTACGTGAACACCTAAGGATGGTGTTTTCAAGATATTTTACTGTATACTGGTCTGGTTAATAAATCGTTGGAGAGTTTCTAGGTAACCAAGTTGTCGCGAAGGATCAGAGAGACGGCGATTTGCTTCTCAGGAATTCTGTGTCCAAGGTTGTCTTCCTTGCAGGTTCCGTACACGCTCCAAGGGTGCTGATAACTTTGCACGCAAAGTGTGTAGTTACGCTGTCGGAGTAAGTGCAGGGACGCCTGTCTTGCGTTTAACGATCGACTTCGGCACCAAGTTGTTTGAATCGTTGTCGAATGCATCCTCACTGCAAGCTACGTTTATGCCCCACTTAGCTTAGCTAAGTCGGTTTCTCATTCGCCCACAAGTACTGTTGTCTAGTCAGAAGAGCATACCGTTAGTATCTGTTCCTCTTGTAATTTTACGAGTTCTGGAATGAGCTATTAGTTCTTACATTGATTTTTCACAATCAAGAGGAACATCCCTATCTCACAACTTCCGTTACGCCAGTCTTCTTTCTTAACGTCTCTCTCTTGTCAGTCCGTCGTCGGTGTAAACCGGTTACTGTAATTGTATTACTGCATAACCCATTGGTAAGGCATTCTGTTGATGTGAGTGGGTATACAAGCCAATTCTTATGTTTTAGTACATTATGCCGATTATTTTCACGTTTATAGCATGACAAAAGTCACAACTGCAATCTGAGGATAGGTATTTCTTAATGCATTGATGTAGATACTAGAGGATTAGGAAATTGTCGCACTATCGACCACTTCGACAGAGGTACAGTAATTGATACTAGCTCTTTAATTACTTTTCATTAAACAAACCTACAGAATTTTCCTCGGTTTCTTACGTAATAAGAGCATATAGAGGTCTGTACGCTTTCTATGTAGACGAGCATTCAAGGCATACTGACACAAAAAATGTAAGATTTATGGACACTAGAAATAATACTATAATTTGACTGCACGCCACGACCTTCACTGGCCTGTCGAAGCCCCGTCTTATCAAATATCAATACAGTGTAAGAACATCTCTATCACATCACTCCGTTTTATTTACCAGCATTCACAGTTTTCTAACGGTGTTTATCCTTTGGTATTCTTTCGTATGATCCAATTAGTTTCATCGACCTATTGTAACTATCTATTATACGTCCCGAATATATCTAGTAAAATGTGGTGAGAATGACATTGAAAAACGTAAAACTGGAATCGCAATGACGAAAAGCAACACCAGTAATAATTGTAAACATAATGTAACGCAGCCAAAGGCAGCTAAAGTAGTTGTACAATGCCTTTAGTTGACAACCACATTGAACAGAGAGTACCACCCAAAAATTAATGCTAAAGAGTGCTATTTGTTTTATTATTATTTTATTCAAATGGTGTATAGTGTAACGCAGCCAAAGGCAGCTAAAGTAGTTGTACAATGCCTTTAGTTGACAACCACATTGAACAGAGAGTACCACCCAAAATTAATGCTAAAGAGTGCTATTTGTTTTATTATTATTTTATTCAAATGGTGTATACTAAATGGAGGCTGCTGTTGCGTCTAAAATTCTTCAGATAATGAAACACAGATTTTGTAAATGTGTAAATGTACACAATGTAAGAGTAACGAAGTCCATCACATTACATTTTTGTTTAAATGGGATTTGTTATTCTGTGTTATGGATTCAGCGTCTTGAGTTTTTGCTGAAAGTACTGTCTGTGAAGAAAATTGCTGCATAAAAATATGTTCCCATATGATTTAAGGAATTTAAGGATGCAAACCAAAAAGGTCTAGGTGCATCCTTCTCACTGGCTGTGTACCACATTCTAACTGTAAAATTAGCTACATTGAGATATTTTCTCTGCTTATTACAAAAATTAGATTCTATAAAGAGACAGCTAATTATTAGACTATAAGTTAATTATACGAGAAGCACACATACGGTATATCAGTCCACAAAAACACTGCGTAAAACCTGTTGCACGGTTTGAATGGCCAATTCTTCTGTGAAGGTGAGGTGAGGTGTATCTTCATATGCTGAAAACATCGATTTTACCTACCATCCAAGATGAGTCCGGAAATGAAAGATTTTACGTGGAACAAGATGGAGCTTCGCCTCACTACCACAGAGATGTCAGAGCCTACGTGGATGAAAATCTACCTGGATAACTGGTAGGTGGAAGAGCAGCTATTCAGTACCCACCGCAGTCTCCTGACCTCACACCTCTTGATTTCTACCTATAGGGGACCTTTAAAACTGAAGTTTATCGGCAGAAGCCAGTTACACTGAACGAACTACGAGAAATCATAGAGGCGCCCTGTGCGGCTATCACCCGGAAACAGTGACAGCCTAGTTCAGTCAACAGTTCAGCGGCATCGACGTTGTTTGGTTGCTTACAGATGTCGCTTTGAATACATAAAGCAAATTTCCCCAGTGTGAGACTTATAACGGTGTGTCATTTTGTTCCGTTAACATTGATTATGAAAGAGTGTCTACGTTTTTCTGGACTCCTCTGTATATCACTGATTCAGCGTATCAGGGATCCGACAGTTTGCTAGCAGGTTTGTGGAGGTATGTGGCATTAGATGCCTGCTCACAGACCATGTAATTCGCGCTGACTTATCTACGTGGTGATGGCTCCCGCTAGCGATCCAGATGGACTACGTACTATTTACACCAGGCGTATTGGATCGCCCAGACATCAATACGAGTTCACTATGAGGCGCCTCAAACCACTGTAGCGTAGTTCTGGCTTCGAGATAAGTACAATTATACTGCTAAAGAATGACATCGTCGTCGGGGAAGACATCAAGGATGAAGGTATGAAGGTGATTCGAGCTATCAACGTGTCTTGGTCTACTATGTAGAACCCATGCATGCGCAGGAAAAGACTCCCAGAGCATAATACTGCTCCCACCAGACTGCATCCCTTGCCCGCTGCACGTTTCGAGCGGCCGTTCTCCTTGGCAACGGCTTTTGTTGAGACGACCAGTTTAGCAAAAATGTGACTTGTCCGAAGAGCCGACGCGTTTCGTCGATCGACGGTCGAATCCCGATGGTCCCGTGCCCACTATAATTGTAATTGACTACATCATTGGGTCAACATGTGAATACGTAGCGATGGTCTGTTGCGGAACTCTTTGTTCAACAATGTTCTATCAACGGTGTGCTTCGGAACACTTGTGCGTGAACCAGCATTGTGCTCTTTCGGCAGAGGTGTCACAGATCACCAGCTAGCCTTCTTTACAGACAGACAAGCCTCCGAATCTTACGTTCTTAGAGGAGTTGTGGACGTCCAACCATTTGGTTTAGAGGAGTTGTGTACGTCCAACCATTTGGTGGTAGCTTCACTGTCTTCCTACCTCTTTCCGAAGATGCTCACGGCAATAGCACGTGAACTTTCGACCAGCTTCGCCGTTTTCTAGATACTAGTTCACAGGTTCTGCCTAATAATAATCTGCCGCTTGTCAAAGTTGCTTGTCTCAATGGATTTTCCAATTTGCAGCCCGTATATTCGCTAGGGTGGTCCCCCGTCCATGTCTGCTCCACTCACATTCTTTCCCTATCGCGTCACGTGCCCGCAACGCCATCAGAGGGTGTCAGTCGTCACGGTGGGCAGCGGTCATAATAATTTGGTTTATCTGTGTATTTGATCTAGTGGAAAAGGATCGAACATTAGCATTTCCGCAGATAACGCTGTTGTACACAGAGAAGTCACTACGCAAGAAAATTGTTGCGATAAGTAGGAAGACATGCAGAGTTTCAAAGCTTGGCGTAGAAATTGGCAGTATAAACGTAAAATGTGTATCGTATTCTGCATAAATAGCCAGAAATACCCACCATATTCTAATTACACGATGGCAGAACACTGAAAGCAGTCACATCTGTAAAATATCTAGCAATAAAATCTACAGGAATATGCAAACTGAACGAACTAAGGCGCAAAGACTACATAAACAACTCACTGGTTAGCTGGAGCCAGACTCAGTTTTATTG
This sequence comes from Schistocerca americana, assembly GCF_021461395.2. Classification (NCBI taxonomy): domain Eukaryota; kingdom Metazoa; phylum Arthropoda; class Insecta; order Orthoptera; family Acrididae; genus Schistocerca; species Schistocerca americana. The sequence goes on along the minus strand of NC_060123.1, from coordinate 381,352,798 downwards.
GAAGAAACCCTGAAGAAGTGTGCTTTACCTGCAAAGGAGGTAGCTTACAAAATACTTATTCCACCAAAACAGGAATATGGCTCTTCAATCTGCCATCCAAATGAAATAGAATTGACAGGGAAGTAGAGAAAATTCAGAGAAGAACAGTGCGTTATTTTGTAAGTGCGTAAGTGTCACTTAGATACTCAGCCAACTCCAGTTGGAGGCGCTGTGAGAGGGGCGTTATACATCAAGTTCTGGTTAACTGCTTACATTCTGACAGCCAATATATTGCTTCCTCTAACTCATATTTCAAGATGAAACCATGAAAGAAAACTATTCGAAGTTAGACCAGGTAAGGCGCGACGGGGGTGGGGTTACAGTTGTTTCCAAGGTACTCTACGCAAAATCACGTTAAGGTGGCCTACGGACTTAGAAGTGGTAGTAGATGTAGAAAAAAATATGTCACTCTTTCGTGTTGCTATGTTAAAAAGTAATTATTGTAGCTGAGTTCCCCGTAGCATTAGTATGAAGCTTCTCGACTGCTGATAGTTGTGGCACGGTGGTCCATTGAAGTACCAGGCATTAATCCGTAGTTTCAGGGTTATAGACTGAAGAGCAAAAGAAACTGTTATAGGCATGCGTATTCAAATGGAGACATATGTCAACAGGCAGAAAACAGCGCTGCGGTCGACAATGTGTATATGAGACAAATATCTGGCGCAGTTGTCTGATCGGTTATTGCTGCCACAATGGCAGGTTATCAAGATTTAAGTGAGTTCGAACGTCGTCTTATAGTCGGAGCACGAGCTATGGGAGAAGGTATCTCAGAGGTAGCGATGATGTGGGGTTTTTCCCGTACGACCATTTCACGAATGTACCGTGAATATCAGGAATCCTGTAAAACATCAAATCTCCGACATCGATGCGGCCGGAAAAAGATCCTGCAAGAACGGACTAACGACGACTGAAGAGAATCTGTCAGCGTGATGGAAGGGTAACCCTTTCGCAAATAGCTACTGCTTTCAGTGCTGGGCCGTCAACAAGTGTCAGTGTACGAACCATGCAACGAAACGTCATCGATATGGGCTTTCGGAACCGAAGGCCCACTCGTGTACCTTTGATGACTGCATAACACAAAGATTTACCCCTCGCTGGGCCCGTCAACACCGACACATGTTGTGTGATCAGAGGAATCTCGTTTCAAATTGTATCGAGCGGATGGACGTGTACGGGTATGGGGACAACCTAATGAATCGATGGACCCAGCATGTCAGCAGAGGAATGTTGAAGCTGGTGGAAGCTCTGTAATGCTGTGGGCGTGTGCAGTTGGAGTGATATGGGGCCCCCTGAAACGTCTAAATACGACTCTGTCAGGTGACACGCACGTGAGCAACCTGTATGATCACCTGCATCCATTCATGTCCATTGTGCAGTCCGACGGACTTGGACAATTCCAGCAGGACAATGCGACACTGTGGTCAGTAATCTGCTACCGTAGACCATCGACGCCGAATTTCGCCGCAATGCGGTTGTTAAACGCATTGTTGCTTGTCTGTTATCACTGACAACTCCACACAAACACCGCTGCTCTTGGTCGTTAAGTGATGGCCGTACGTTGTCAGCGGTGAGGAGTAGTGGCTGAAGTTTCGTGTTCTCGGCGCACTATTCACACTGAGGATCTGGGCATATCGGACTCTCTAACAGATTCCGAAAAGTCTATTAATTCCCGTCGTAAGGGCATAACCACGTCGGAAACTGTGTCACACTAATTACCTGAGTATAAATAACAGCTCCGACACGCACTGCGCTTTTATACCTTGTGTTCACGACACTACCGCCATCTGTGTATGAGCATATCGCTATCCCGTGGCTTCTGTCCCTTCGGTGTAATCTTGCCTCTTGCGGGCGCTCAACCTAGGTTTAACGACAGATCAACAATTTTTTTGGAGTTTGGAAGAAGTTATGCACAAAATTTAATCTGTGTCGTAATGGAGGCACTATTTATCCTGAAAGAAACTAATTATGGAAATGAATGAGGCTGCTTGCTGTTCTCAGGCCACTTGAACTATATCGGGAGTGCAAGAGTGCATTACTCTGCATGGCATGAGTAATGACTATTGTTGCTGCTGCTACTGCTGCGTTGGGAACCAGCCTGGTCATTTCTCCATTTCCAGTCCTATAAGAAAACATTGTATCTGCACCCGATATAGTTGGGTCGCTGGCGTCTGGCGTGTGGCCGTTACGCTCTGGACAGGGCTGTCGGGTTTTCCCTATGGCTTGGCCTCGAGGCGTCTCCCTCAGCGTCAGATGAAAGGCTCCTCCTGTCCACAACTTATCGCAAAGTGTCTTCAGTCACATTTTCCCTGTCCATGAAAAAGCTTCGTTTATCCTTCCATTCTGCATCGGTTAGCATCGTCACGATTGGCTCAACTGATGATTACTGTCAGGGAATCAAAGCCATTTTACCAAGATCGTCTCTCCGTTACCTTTACCCTTCCTGTTATCAACTTTCCTTTTTAAAAAATTATGCAATAAACTGTAAAGTACCATCGCAGATGCAATAATAATTTTTTTGTTGATACCTTGTTTCGAGCACAAGCTCATTTTAATTTATCCACTATGCTATAATATACAATCCATTACAACAGTCATATGCTTGCATGAGTGTAAATAAAATGAACAAGCATATGGCTGTCGTAATTGATGGTATTGCACAGCTTAGTGGATGATTTGAAAATGAGCTTTAAACTAGTCATCGATAAAGAAAATTAGTATTGAATCTTCGATGGTTTTTTGAATTTATTGCATTATTTTGTAAACCATACAGTTGCTGACGTCTTGCCCTTCAAAACACTGGAAATTAATAAATTTTCTTCTAAGTTTTTATCGTTGGTATGCAGAGGGAGTATCTCACACTTCGAGCACTTCAAGCCTAGCATTCCTTCCCTGCGTCTCCATTCGCTAACGTGTACGCGCCAGTTCGTCGCTCTTTGCTTGTCGCTCAGTACAGTTTACTTGTACCTGCAGTCGACGGCTATAAAGCATGACTTAGGGAAGCTCACAAAATATATCACACTGTGCATGTGTTTAGTTGGTAAAACTGAGTCAGGTGACCTTCCTGGAATCCGTTTACGGCAGTGAAGGCCTCCACGGAGGCCATTTTCTTATCTATACTGAACTGAACCTATCTTTCTATCTTCTTCTGACTCTCTTTAACCTGCCTTGATCAATTGTCTGGCGAGTTCAGTGCAATGCTCGTGACTCATAAGTCACAACCACTGATCAAAGCACAGTCTATTCAATATTTAAAAATAAGTAATAGGATTCTGCTTTGCGGGGCACCATAGTCACAATGAGACAAACAATTTAGATATGGAGTGGCTACATTTGTTTCTTGAGGGTCGCCTAGCAAGAATGAGTTACAGGAAAATAGTTTGATATTCATATCAATTATGAGTTTTATAAGTAATTTATTTAGGGGTTATCTTATAAAATCGACATATACCACATTAAAACGACAGAGAATAAGTTTACAACAAAATTAACATGAATTCTCATAATGATAAATTACTGCAACAGATGAGAGACCATTGCAAAACTCAACAGTCAAACTCTCGAGAAGGTCAATTTAGTCATGAATGTCTCGCTAACATTGTGCAGATGTGAAAGACTGCTTAGGAAACTCTACAAGGTCTCCTAATCTATGTTGCTTGCAAATGAAAAGTAAACGAGACCAAGATCCGAGAATCAGATAACACAAGCTGCATACAAATCCTGCAAATTGTAGGGTCCTCAGCAAGTGAACAACATCAACGCTAAATATGATACCTACTCAAAAATTGACAAACATGTGCCGCAGTCGGCGTCAGTACCAGACGTCTCTCTTCCCCCTCACACGACCTCAAGTTCCAGCCCTTCCCCAATGACTGACTTCATCCTCCTTAACATGGAGGGAAGGATTCCCAGCCATTGCCACAATGACGAGCGAGAATTTCGCTTTTATTTTAATGAATATAGGGGAACGCTGCATAAATATCCTCTTCATGGGTTACAGGCCGCATCTTAATATGCAAAAAGTTGATTTCCACTGCTAGCTATACTCTGCTCACTGGTCGAACCCTTCACCACTAAGTACGGTGCTGGGCAAGACTCACTTGATTGCAGAACAAGAGGTGAAGAGAACCGCAACGAATTCTCACATGGTGGTCGAGCAGCCCCATGGCCGAGTGTTCTTAAATCTGTGTACAGGTAGGTGAATATGTCATGAAATGTTATACTCATGTAGCAGCTATCTCCAAAAGATGAAACGGCAGTTGCAGTCAAAACATGCAGCAAGAACTTAAGGCAAGCGCTTCCACAACTGCAGTGCCCTGGGACCGACATTCCTCCTCTAGACTCTCTATGACTGACATCCTGGATCAAGGCAGGGATGAACACTGCTCGCTCTTTCCTTAACAAGAGAATCTGAAGCCTTCATTCAGAGTTTCCTGTACTCTCCTTAAAAATGGCCAAGAAATGTGGAGAAAGATAATCAAATATGAGTCAGCGATAGGTGACTAACGCGTTGCGATAAAATACCACTATAAATGGGGGTAAGAAATCGAACACATCTCAATTACTATGAAATTAACTAATGAGGTTTACGAGTTCATTTTGCCAATACACTAAAAAAATATCAACGAACTGCCTCCGAAATTATGTAATTGGACTTCTGCCTCCCTCCGCGCATTAGAAGAGAGGCGTTCAAGAAATAACGCAATGCGTTTTTCGTTTGCCAGTTTCGGTTTAGGAAATATGGATTTTGTTGTGGGACATCCTGGAATCCCCCCGCATCAGCCCCTACTGTTTCATGGTGTTCCTATACGTAATGGTGCTATTCGTGTCTGTAGCGGAGGTCCCTTTCAAGCAGGGAGCAGTCATTCATTTTCTTTGCATGGAAAACAAGAGTACAGCAGATATTCATACGTGCTTCCAAAATGTCTACAGAGATCTGGTAGTGAACAAAATCTCAGATTAGTCATTCGGCGACGCGTGTATGATCATCGCAACGAGGTCCCGCAAACTCATCCGATCTCCCGTTTGCAGGACGGACGCGTACAACTGTGACTCCTGCAATTTTCGACTTCAGTGTGTTCGTTACCACAAAAATGCAATCTTCTCCTCGATGCCAACGTAAGGCCTCAGACAAGTCTGAGCTCAACCGAGAGATTTCTCTGTAATGTTCTTCCTCATCCACCCTACAACTCACATCTCGCACCTACTGACTTCCATCGGCTTGGCTCATTGAGGAAGACACTCCAAGGGAAGCAGTACTTTGATGATGGGGAGAGACATTGAGTCCAATGTTGCCCAGTAGAATGCTATAATGCGGGCATACAGGCCGTCCCAGTAAAGTGGCGTAGGGCCATCGCATTGAACGGAGATTGTATTGAAAAATAGTTTTTTGTAGGATAAATAGTGGGGAATAATATAGTGTGCTGGAATCCTGAATAAAACCAATCGGCTTTCAGAAAAATCATGCGTTGTGTTACTTATTTGGTGCACTTCGTACAGCCGAATATATTATACTGCTTTTACCTAGGAGAAAGGAAATTCTTGGTCACATTGTAAAGCCCCATGGACGTTACAGACGTTTTTACTCTTTAGCAGGGCCGACGTAAAGGTGAACTTTACTGGCTCTGGCAAAACTGTGTGCCAAACTGGTAGTCGATCCGGTGCCCATTTCGTTTGCAGGCAGCACGCGGTTCGTTTAGCTAGACACGGTTGTAAAGTATGGGATCTGATTGGGCCGGGGAAGTTTGAATTCAGTAGCACCGGCTGCACGCGCCGGCCAGCGTTTTTGCCTCATCGAGTCCGCGCGGGTCGGGCACCTCTGTGGCGGAACGGTACGTGTCCGGCGCGGTGCCCGCGGGACGGACGCATTCTGCCGCACGGCACAGTATTTGCCGTCCGCCACTGGCTGCCAGCGCCGGCAACGCAAATACCCGAGGCCACACACAGGGCGGCCACTCCTCTCTGAAATATTCAGCGCGCGGCGGCTCTGGGCGTGGCCGTACGTTCCGCTGCTGATTATTCCGCGCTGCTGATACCGGCGGAGTCCGGCCGGCGGCGCCAGCCGAACCTATCGGCTTCCCATATTTAAGCAGCGGCGGCCGCCCAAACTACTGCCGTCCGGCGAGCCACTGGACCTTCCTAATGAGACTGTCGCCGCTCATAACAAGAACTGGTGGTCCGCCAACAGTGCACGAGCGTCGGAACGTAATGATCCGCTTGTTCGTCCAGTAGTCACCCTTTGAGGTCGATTGCTGTGGGCTGTGTGTAGACGACGCCGCAACTACAGTGGCTAGACACATCCCGTTACCTTACATTGTGTAAATGGGCATTAATCAAGAGGCCACACGAAGTTCGTGACTGCTGTAATTTCCGGCTTTGTACTGAAATCATTGTCATCATCACTTATCCTTCACTCTGCGAAGAGGGTTACAGTCTGATTGAAGTTTCTCATAATGAGAAATGAAAAAAGCAATATGGTTGTACTAAACGAAATTTTTTATAATGATGACGGCGTGCATAAGTTCCCAGTCCTTTTTCATAAGTATAATAAGCAGACCTTAGTCATCAATAATACATTCTCCTTCACTATTTAGAACAGTCTGTCGACACTGGAGTAACTATTCGATTCCGCGTCTGTAGATATCTTGCGGTTTTGAGGCAAAGAACTTGGCGAGCCATGTTAGGACCACAGTTTCATATGGTAAGGAAATTTCTTGAATACAGTTCGACAGGAAGCGTAAAATGTGAAAATCAGAGGGCACAAAATCAGGTGAATGTGGCTGGTGCGTAATGACTTCCCAACCCAATTCCTGTACACAGAGAACGCGAAGGAACTCGCCCCCCTTCTGTCAGCGGTCTACCGTAGGTCTCTAGAAGAGCTTAGCGTTCAAAAAGATTGGAAAAAGGCACAGGTCATCCCCGTTTTCAGGAAGGGACGTCGAACCGATGTGCAGAACTATAGACCTATATCTCTAACGTCGATCAGTAGTAGAATTTTGGAACACGTATTATGTTCGAGTATAATGAAATTTCTGTAGACTAGAAACCTGCTCTGTAGAAATCAGCACGAGTTTCGAAAAAGACGATCGTGTGAAACCCAGCTTGCACTATTCGACTACGAGACTCAGAGTGCCACAGAAACGGGTTCCCAGGTAAATTTCGTGTTTCTTGACTTCCGCAAGGCGTCTGACACAGTTCCCCACAGTCGTTTAATGAACAAAGTAGGAGGATATGGACTATCAGACCAATTGTGTGACTAGATTGAAAAGTTCCTAGATAACACAACGCAGCATGCCATTCTCAACGGAGAGAAGTCTTCCTAAGTAGTGTGATTTCAGGTGTGCCGCAGGGGAGTGCCTTAGGTCCGTTGCTGTGGATAACATAGGATGTTCACTGACGCTTTTTGCGGATGATGCTGTAGTATATCGAGAAGTTGTAACAATGGAAAATTGTACTGAAATGCAGGAGGAACTGCAACGAATTGACGCATGGTGCAGGGAATGGGAATTGAATCTCAATGTAGACACGTGTAATGTGCAGCAAGTACATCATTTAGCTACAATATAGCAGGTCAGCAACTGGAAGCAGTTAATTCCATAAATTATCTGGGAGTAGGCATTAGGAGTGACCTAAAATGGAATGACCACACAAAATTAATCGTTGGTAAAGCAGATGCCAGACAGAGATTCATTGGAAGAATCCTAAGGAAATGCAGTCAAAAAAAAAAAAAAAAAAAAAAAAAGGACGTAGGTTACAGTACACTTGTTCGCCCACTGCTTGAATACTGCTCATCGCTGTGGGATCCGTACCATTTGGGCTCAAGCATGCCCTTCTTTTCCCTGTGGTAGAATAAGACACCATTTCTCGTCACAAGTGACGATTCATGATAAGAATCGTCGGTGTTGTTCACGACCCAACTGATGACGAGCAAGCAGAGGTGCACTGATGGCCACCAGCTGATTTTTGTGATTTTGGAGTAGAGCACGCTGTAAACATTGACCCAGTTTTTGAACCCTCCGCTTTGCATGCAACTGTCGGGCGATGGTGGAATGATCATTGTTCATCTCATTTTCTCGTTTTCGAGTAACCTGTCGTGGGTCATTGTTGATTAATGAGTTTAAATGATCTTCATCAATCCTGAAAGATCTTCCCGAACTTTAGGCAGCGCTGATGTCAAAACTATCCTCCATAAAACCAGAAGACCCTTTTCTCGCCGTTCCCTGTAGATTGGCTTTATCACGATAAGCAGCGCAAATGTTTTCGGCTGTCTCCCCTGCTGCTACAGCTCTATCGAACTCAAAAAGAATAATATATCTGAAATGTTCAGATTCCTCGACTTGGCATTCAATTTTCCGGCGCTAACAGCTCCACTCAGAATCTCCAAATAACAAAATGACAATATGCAAACTGAAATAGCAACCGTGAACTGCAAGTAAAAAATGAGAAACGATAAATAAGTCCATGGCAACCGGATTACCAACGTGCAAAACAAAATGGCTACGAACTTATTCACCAAAGGAAAATTTTTTATTGCCTGCTTTCAACAAATAGGGCTGTCATCTCCAGATTTTCAGAAACTTGTTTTGTTATACGTCATGTTCCATTGTGCGTTCATTACTAATGGCATTTTTAAAATTTTAGTGGAGAATAAATGCACCTGTCATACGGGTACATCAAAAATAAAATTACAAACATGTTTGTCACAGGGAAAAATCTTCACAGCTGAAAGTTGCCTTGTGGAACTTGGCGTGTGTCTGTATGTAGCACTTTTTTCGTGCTTGTCAGTTGTTAAAATCCACACTATATAGTAAAAGTTCACATTTACGCCAACGTTTGCATTTAAATGACCAGTGAAGCACATCTTGCAACCTTCTCACTCGAATTACATAGTGAAACTGAAGACTGCACTACATTTTCCGAGCAAGGAGGTCCCTAGATGTGCTTCAGTAGTCAAGTAAGTGTGAACATTACCATAAATGAGCACTTTTACTATATATTGTGAATTTTAACAGCTGAAAAGCACGAAAGGAGTGTTGAATACGTAGACATGCCAAGTTCCACAAGATGCCGTTTAGCTATGTACGTTTTTAATTGTGACAAACGTATCTGTAATTTTGTTTTTGACATACCTGCGTGGAATGTGTATATACTCTCCACTAAAATATTAACATCGCAAGAGTAATGAATGCACATTGGAACATGACGGCTTGATGATCTGAAGATAAGTCATACCTGTCAAAAGTGGTCAATAAAAATAGTTTTGGACGAGATTTGGCTATAAATGTTTCTTAAAAGTGTTACTGATGTGTTATGGAATATACTGTCAATCCGTATTTCTGCGTTACTGACCGTAGTGATATCTGTGCACCTTTATCTATAGTCGACTCTTTGGGTCTCTTTCTCTCAGGTAAACTAACTTCATCGTCTCTTTCGTTTGCGCGAAAAGGTAAATAAATGCTGTCTTGACTGTATGATCTATGTTTAAATAACACAAAATTACGTCCAGTGCTTTCAAAGCTAATATGATATGAAAACAAATAGCATCTTCTGTGATAGGGCCTGTGTGTGCAATGGACTCCAAGTTGTACACTTTAGGGAAAAATAATAATCGTACTACGAAGAAATTATTCGAATGGGACGAAAATAGGTAGATGTGATGTAGACTACACGTAGAGACAAAAAATGATTACAGTTTCTGAAAAATTGGATGATTTACGGAAGAGAAAGAACTTCACATATTGAGCAAGTCAGTGACGCGTCGGGTCCACCTCTGGCACTTATAGAAGCAGTTATTCGGCTTGTCATCGGTTGATAGACTGAAGTATTATTCAGAAGCGATACTAAAGCAAAGTCATCTTTACCATTAGCAAGATAACGGGATACGGAGATTCGCGACGATATTAAATCGTGTGAGATTTGTAATGGGACTTAGCCTTTGTGATAATGAATAAGCACGAACATTCAACGACATTGAAAAGAAAGATCGCCGACAGAAAAACAGTTATTAGTCTCGAGTAGGTAACATACAAACGCCAACACGAAGAACGTACAACTGCGCCGAGATGTCAGAAGTTGTCGTCAACGACAGGATTACTGACGCAAACGGAAGCAATTCCATGAGTGAGAAATCGGTGTGCGTGCTCAGGTTATGGACAATTCATTACAAGGAACAATAAAATTGGATTCAAACGTTAATTCTTCTGAATAGACGTTATGTGTATTAGTGAAAATTAGTTGACTATTAGAATATTCTGAAGTGAAAAGTGAATCCATGATTATTTAACAATGAACAATCATCGATATGTATCAAGAATGCGACGCATTATGAACATTGCTTAGGTATATGTTATCTTTGGAATTACGTCGTGTAGTTATTGAACACGCGACGTAACGACGTCCTGACGACGGAATAACAATTTGTCAACTTAACATGCCCGCAATTCCATAATGTGGCTACGACTTGGGTGATGGATTGAAGATTAAAGACTTTGTATTATTAATATTCAACATCCATTATCATCCGGGCATAAAAAAAGAGGAACTATAGTCAACCAGTTCGCGCTAGCCGAAATGTCTGTCGCGGATTCACAACAAAAGCAAACCACGCGGTGAGTTTGTGTTTTTTTAGTAGTTACAGGGTGGCTTTGTTTGACGGACGCCCTTCCACGTCACACCGACTGGGACAATCATCACCGCCGAGTCGTGTCAACTCTAAAGAGACGCAGACGCCACACACTGAAATTTAATAAAATTTACTTTATGTATGGCTTGTGGTAGAACTTTTGAACGATACAATGTAAACGCCAAACTACACAAAACCGTATAACTAAGAACCACAAGCACAAAAATATTCGCTATACTCTTTGTTACTGTATGCAAGTAAAAGTACTCAGAGCACAGTTATAAATCAATCTACCCTACGAAGCCATTGCATTCCCCAGCTGCTTCGGAACCACGTATTTACGCTCCGTACCGTGACAAACAAATGGCAGAGCTACCAGCCAAAATGTCTACGTCTCTGCGTCTCCGTAACGCGCTGGAAATTGGTTCATCAGGGGCTTCGTTTCCCCATCATGTCTTAGCTACTGCTCACGAGAGTTGAGGTGTCCATCTTATAATGGTGATCGAAATATTTGAGGACATCGTGTTCGTTTACCCTGCGTACATCAGACTGGCCTATCGAACCAGTCCTATTCCTAGCCCCTGAGCAGAGGGTGGTGAGATGCCTCCTACCATCGAGCGAGAACTTCTCGTGGTGCATGTATACAAAGTGCGATCCATCTCCGAGCATCCTGTTGTTTGTCTTGGAGCACAGCAAACCGAATACCCAAGCATTACCAATCTGTAGGCACGTAAGGCTTTTTCTCTACGCTTGAAGGACTATCTCGCGCAACGTTTTGAGGAAATTTAGCGATTCTTAAACAAGTATCAAGCAAATACCCTTTCTAGGTGATTGGCAGATCCATTCTTATCTTGGGCAAGACGGAGTACAACAAGATCAGCACACCGCCTATAGATTTAAAAAGGGTTTCTAAGGGCATCTGACGGGTTATCGGAAGAACATGGGTTCTTTTAACGATGGGTCAAAACAAGGGGACTGTGTTGCGTGTTCTGTAATTTTACCTCATCATATCATTAAAATGTGGATACCGAGCGACTTCTATGTGTACTACGCAGAGCTGTGGCCAATCAGGAAGGCACTGGTGTACAGGAGCCTTCTTGATGAAGGGAAGTTTCTTGTCTGCACGGAGTCTCTTTGTCTTCTACAGGCTATCGTGAGCTAATGTCCCAATGTGTTCGGGGTCATTTGCGGTTCCTCTTGGTCGAAATTTCTTGGCTCAAACTCTCTAGGGGTTAAACCGCACGTGTCGCATTACACGCCCTAAATTAAACACTTGTGACCCTTTGGTTAAATTGTCTGGCAGATGACAGGTTTGCGAAATTGTGTGAAACATACAAAGATGATATAAGATACAATAACAGTAATAATAATATCGGGAACTGAATTACATTAACGCCTGCCGGGGTGGCCGATCGGTTCTAGGCGCTACAGCCTGAGACCGCGTGACCGCTACGGTCGCAGGTTCCAATCCTGCCACGGCCATGGATGTGCGTAATGTCGTTAGGTTAGTTATGTTTAAGTAGTTCTAAGTTCTAGGGGACTGATGACCTCAGAAGTTAAGTCCTGTAGTGCTCAGAGCCGTTTTAACAACTAAATGAACGACCCATAAATGATGTAAGGCACACAGTTGCGAATGGGTTAAAATAATGTTTATTCAGAAAGCAAATAAATAGTGAAAGAGGTCGTATTTAGAGTTACTGTTTACAATCTCATCGTAAAATACAAGTTCAATACTTCACCTCATTATCTATGTGAAAGTTCACACCAGGCACGTGGCTGCTCGCTGCTCAGTGACTAAGTCCCGCTATACCACACAACGCGAAACTTTCTAAGTCGTTTAACTTCGTAGCTACCTAAAGACCGACTGCCCGCTTTCGCGTGTGCACCAGCACTGTCCCTCTGCCCGTCGCCGGCCGCGTCTCCCGTGTTCCGAACCTCTTCGCTAAACTGGCTAGCGCAGTTCCCTTCCCCGACGCCGTCCATCTGATTGGCTGCAGCTTATTCTGCATTATTTTACATTTTAACATATTTAAATAATCAAAGCTAGCGCACTTTCACGTTCTAAATAAGGCAACAATAATATCCATTACATAATAAATGTTAAAATCTTTTACATAAAACCAATACAATTTCCCTCTTAACTTAGAATGTCACAGCCAGTAGTCTTTATGATAAATAAATAAATAACAGAAGTAACTATTATTCACTAAACTTTACAGTAAATATTCTGTTACCTAATTATTCAATAAGGTGTCATGCTGTCATCGTTGAATGTGTTTTGTTTGGAGGAAATGATGAGCTGGAGCTTAACTGAAAATATTGATAATTTAAATTCCTATATCTTTAAAACAAATAAAATCGCGGAGTTGACATTTACAACATTTGTCATTTCAACGATTCGCTTTCATATGAAATGTCGATCTTTAAGATCGACCAAAGAGTTCAGATTAAAGCATTCATGTCTTCTTTACAAGACTTGTTAAATTTTTTAACAGTAAAAACTAAACTATTGTAGATATGATCAATATTCAAGTTTTATTGGAATCACCATGACAATTTAAGAAAGATGGCGGATTAAAATTACTGTGGCTTCATTCCCTGAATTATATGAGAATCAAATAGTTTTCATAAATGTTTCCGTTTGTGGTCGATCTTAGGCCCGCCACGCTTAACACTGCTACGCCTCCCTAGGCGCAAACCGCTCTTACACGGTTTCCCTACGACAAAGATTCTCGTATATCTCACTCGCACCTCATCAGCCTGGCCTCATTCAGCATAATAGACGCCTGTGCATTTCCCCATATCGTGGCGAATCTCTACTCTTTGTGGCACAAAGTTCTGGATTACAGGATTCGTTTCACAATTCCTGGATGGCTGTCTCTTTCGGCCATATACTCAAGTGAGAGCGGAATGCTCGTTAACTCACACTATTCAGCAGATGTTCACATCAGATAAGTTAGTTCAGCTGGTTAAGGATTTTATCAACCCCCGGTGCAGGCAGAAGAAAGAGGTGGCCTCCTGCTCAGTGCCTGCCACACGAAAATTAAGGGAATGAGAAAGCTGACGGAGCAACGAAAGTGGCCCGCCAGGAAAGTACCACAGTTCACCTTAACGTCCCCGTACAGGCTGCCGTATTGTGAGTGACAAAGGCAGTGTTGGCTGAGTGGGAGATACAATGACTGCAAGTGGCCAACAACAAGCTCCAGTAGGTCAAATTAACTATTCGAACATGGCGCACTTCCTTTAGAACTCTAAGAAGAGACCAAGTAGCCTTCACGCGCCTTCGTATCGCACAGTGGCACATACATACCTCCAGCGGCGTGAAGATCCACCGGAACCCAGTGTTTGTGGTGGCACTCTCAAAGAGGTACATGTTTTCGCGTCGTGTGTTTTGTACGCTCATATGAACGAAGCCTTTGGTCTACCGAATGACTTACCCCAAAATTTAAGCCATGACGAAATACTGGTATGGAACTGTTGACAATTTTTCCTGCGTCTGGACCCTGACGAATTTAATTGCTTGTTTTCTGGTGACTGACTCATCCTATTATTTCCATAGTCAACCACCCATATTAATGAAATCCACCGTATCATTAACACTAATAACATATGACAACGGTATGTCTGAATATGGTGCAAACTGTATGTGAAACTTTTAATGACTGTGGCTGTAGTGATACAGATTTTCCTTCTCGTTCCAACAAGGGTAACTACTCATACTCCAGTACCACTATCTTGAGAAAGGATGCTGATGATCACACTGTTCAGTGTCCGAAAAATTTAAATCTATCCATCCGTCCATCGTTTTCGTCCATCGCGGTTTATTTATCGTACGTATTTTTGAAAGCTTTGTATTGGGTGCAGTTTCCTGCCAAGAGGAAGACCATCTATGAGCGTTCCACTAGAAGAAGGAGTCTGAGCAAGGGAAAATGTAATTTGGCACCGCACAAACGAGGAAAATACCACTCGTTTCAACTGTCACAGACAAAACGTCTCCGAGCACCACCCTCGCGCGGTTATACTGGATTGAACTACACGTTGCTCATGCCTGAATAAAATTAAATATGGTACCTCACAATGGTATCTTATCACTTATCAGGCTTCCACTGGATATAATGATTTTTCCTTTGACACTATTTCGACGACAGTCTTCTTCGGAATACGAACTACGCGCTCGTATACTATTATTGAGCTTAGGGGTAAGTGACAAGCAAACTTACGAGGGATGTCAGAGTTCCACAGTGGCTCGAGAGCCATGGTTGAAAGCTGCTGCGAATGGAAAAAGGTTTCACTGCAAATTTAAATGCAGTCAAAGCCCACAGATCAACAAAAACTGAACTAAATAAAAATTAGCCTAAGGAGTGGTTTACATGCAGCGTTGAAGAGTTCTGAAGTTATATCTACCAACTTGACAAACAATTCTAAGAAGTTTTCAGCCGATGTTAAAACAGTAAACGAATCGATGCCATCTTTTCACGCACTCTGAGATCATAATGACATCAAAACATAGGATGACTTTTCCGAAAGTGAATCAGTAAGAAAGAACAAGCTGTGACAACGTCCTTAAATAGTCACACGACCGTCAAGTGGCGGAAGCTGAAATAAGTGACAGAGGGACTGAAAATCAAAGAAAATCGCTGAACAGATTAAAGGCCACTGGTGCCAGTGTGATTCCAATACGATTCTAATATCGTATGGCAAAAAATTTTCTGCTCTTCTAGCAAAAGTGTACTACGGGTCGTAGAACTGGCGGAGCATTCTTAATGACTGGAAAAAAAACGTTTTCTTTTCCATTTTGCCGGCTGCTGTGGCCGAGCGGTTCTAGGCGCTTCACCTGGAACCGCGCTGCTGCAGGTTCGAATTCTGCCTCGGGCATGGATGTGTGTGATGTCCTTAGGTTAGTTAGGTTTAAGTAGTTCTAAGTCTAGAAGACTGATGACCTCAGATGTCAAGTCCCATAGTGCTTAGAGCGATTTGAACCATTTGTATCCCATTTTCAAAAAGGGTCTTGGAGCAAATGCACATTAAAAAAGCCTACATCACTGCTGTCGGTCTGTTACAGGATTACGGAACGTGTTTAGTGCCTCTTATGACATGTTTGGACACTGAAAGTCTCCTCAGTAGGAATCACCATGGATACTAAAAACAACACCCTTGTGATACACAGCTTGGCCCAAGTTGATACCGTGACACTGGGCTTCCAGACGGTGTTCGATACAGCGGAGCACTTACGCCTAGTGAATAAAATATGTGCACACGGAATATCACACCCGCTCTGTGATTGGTTTGGAGACCTAACAGATACGACACAGAATGTCACTCTCAAGTGACACAGTAATGCAAGGAAGTGTTAGGGCCGTTACGTTTCAGAATATACATCAGTGACTGGTGGATAACGTCGGAAATTTCCTGAGACTTTTTGCAGTTGATGCTGTCGTATACAGAGAAGTATCAGGGCTTCAGATTATAGTGAAATGCATGAAAACCTGCAGAGGATCGATGTTTCAGCCAGGGACTCGAAGTCGAGCTTCAGCATAACAAATGTAAAGTACTACCCATAAACAGACAGACAGTTACACGCATAAAGAACCTAAGGTATAGCTATGGGGCAATATGAAGCTGAATGACTTCTAAAATGAGGCAGACTATTCAGCTAGCCTCTTTTAATTCTTCGGTCCCTTTTAATTACGTAAATGGAGGGAAGTTTAATTAGCTTAAAGGATACGTATTATCACAGTGATGGTATATGTCAATTCCACTTCCACTTTTACATTTTTTTCTCATCTAACTCGGTGCTAGGTACTTTCAATTGCTTTCTGGGCTTACATTAAATGTGATTAGTGCTGGGAACATGAAGCTGGTGTTGCGTGGGGAGACCTGGTGGAACGAGCCACGCGCAGGACCAGAAGTGTGCTGACCTTTGGAGGAACAACGAAGAAATGACGGATGTGGCACCTGCCTTACGCTCGAGTGATGGAAGTCACTTGGGCGCAGAGAGTGCAGTTGGACAAGCCATTGTCTGTTTGTATGACGGTTGCTGACTCTCCGCGATAAAAAGGCAATCTTTCCAAAGGACGGATAGCCGATAGATTGTGACTTCTGGAGATAAATACGTAAGGGCTCACCTAAAAATCGCAAAAACAGTTCTTGTGGAGGAATGTTGGAGGAGTCAGCTACTAGCGTAGTAGCAAGCGTATTTATGTTTTTGTGGGACCTGCTTAAGACCTAACTGAAGGCAGAATCAGTACTGATGGGTTCAATAATGGCTCGGAGCGCTATGGGACTTAACTTCTGAGGTCATCAGTCCCCTAGAACTTAAACCTAACTAACCTAAAGACATCACACACATCCATGCCCGAGGCAGGATTCGACTCTGCGACCGTAGAGGTCTCTCGGTTCCAGACTGTAGCGCCTAGAACCGCTTGGCCACTCCGGCCGGCGTACTGATGGGAGCGTTAGGTCTGACGTCATGTGAATATAACACTTGAGAGAAAGTCTTTTTAGGAAATAGGGGAAGAAAATGAGATCCTTTGGCTATTTGCATTATTGAACGTAATATTTCGCCTATGGAACAATTACACTTTTTGGCTGCACTGGCACCCGTTCCCAGTTCATATGCAGTGGTGATGTGAAGACAGCATCAAGCTACATTTTTAGAGACTTGTAAAAAGTATTCACTTCGGAAACGTGGATACGGAAGGAGTTGATCGAGATTTGAATGGGAGAGAATGCTTACGAGACGCAGAGGCTGATGCAGCCAAAATCATGGACAGGAGACAGATGGTACGCAGCAAGTGCATTCTGAAGTCATGGAGCTCCTGTGTCTCCATTCAACTCACAGCTCGGTGAAGATTATCATAAACAATACTTACAATTTCGGATATTATGGAAGCCGAATGTATGGTAATTCAACTGCGAGATCGTTAAAACTGACTCATTTATCAAGGCTGCTTCGGAAGAGTAGGATACTTGAGCGTTAGTTCCAGACAAACTGTCACTTTGATTATCATAGGCTACTGAGCCTTTTTCACAGAATTAGATCAGAGATTTGATCTAAATGCAACTCTTTCAGTAAGTTTCCCAGCGAAAGTTAGCAGTGCGTATAGGAGGGAACAATTTTTTAACGTTCTTGTCAGAGATGATCTTTAAGAATAGCAGAAGAATGTAACAATTCCTCAACAATTCTCTTTCATCACTACTCTTATTACGTTTTAACCGACAACAAAGTAACACGTTTCGCTAGTAAGTTCAATGGCCCATGGCGTCAGAGTAGATTTTTGAGTTTTCCCGCTTTAACAAGTGCTATCTAGCGTAGTCGACATGGAGTCAGATTTCTCTAACTCTTCCTTACATTTCGTTAATTACATCCTGTCTGCTGTTTATCCTTAAAACGGGTATATACATGTACGTTATCACAAACCCTTGTCTTACTTAAGTGATCTTCGATCTTCGACCACAGATTCGATTTGTGATTCACTTTTTTTCTTTATGTTTCTCAACGAGACGGACTGTTCTTGTAATCGAGTGCTGTGTCCTACAACACATATTTAACTATTGACTGGCTTTCTTCATACGACGGTGGCAAAATTTTCTTGTAAATTCCTTCCACTATACCTCCTCGGCTGATTTAGAATTCAGCCTGTTGTGCCTTGGCTGCTCACACGAGATTCAACTCAACCTCTTTTGAGTTTATATGCAACATCCGTATGTTACATACTTGTAAGTTGTGTTTGCTGTTGTTCCTACACCTCATTAATAAAGAATACGGTAACTCGTTTCACACAAGCACACTACCTGAAATCGATCAGCTAAATTTTCACCACAAGGATGGAATTTTACTAATAGTTTTTACTTACGCTTTACGGTAACGAACGAAGCAATACACAGCTCTCTCGTTGTCTATCTCCCGTAATTCTTTTCACCAAATTACACATACCTGTTACCCTACCGTGATTGTGGTAGCACTGAACGTAAGATATTGCTTCGTGAGTCATAAGCCACAGTATATTTCAAGAGACAAATTCTGTGTCCAC
This sequence comes from Schistocerca americana, assembly GCF_021461395.2. Taxonomy (NCBI): domain Eukaryota; kingdom Metazoa; phylum Arthropoda; class Insecta; order Orthoptera; family Acrididae; genus Schistocerca; species Schistocerca americana. Next base: position 381,334,108 of record NC_060123.1, on the reverse strand, counting down.
ATAACTAACTCACCTTAAAGAGGCTAGGAAATAGATCCCGTTTACCACGGAAAGAAGACTAACAAATGTGCAAATTATCTACATATACATATAAATAGTATAGCAATAATTAAGGGTACATAAACAAAAAGGTTAATAGAAATCAGTTATTTTCAATTAATTCCCTCATTTTGGATTTTTATGGTTTCTTTCCTTTGAGTCCGTTTAACGTGAACTTACTTCTGATGCCCTTGGTTATATTCATCTTCTTCCGCCATGAATATTTATCTGCTGACCGTGACTATAACAGCTCTTCATAGGGCTTCTTCTTCTGAATGCAGGCCGCTTGTGGACCTGACATTGAGATGATGCGCGGAAGAAAAGAAAACGTTCATGGTCTTGCACAAATAATAATTGTTATTCAAACAACACAATTGGCTGCCTCAAACATCTTACAGTGATACGTCTTCTCCACTCGAGAACTAAAAGAGTTTCTCTGTTAACAAAAAAATTGAATGGAATTATTTATCATTTGTTACCCGCCTTCCGGCGTAGCTTTATCGGCGCTTTCAGCGTCCGCGCTAATGATTATTATCATTGGTTTTAAATTTTTGTCGTAGATTGTTGGGGCTTTTCCTTATGTACCTATAGAATTGCCCCCACACTGTGCGATGACATGTTATGAAGGTGCACAGTGTTTTGTATACACTCCTACAGCTTAAATTTAAGTTTGTGCCGAAGAGGGTACAATGACATTTAATTGTCGGCGTATTTCTCTTTGTATGTTTGGGTTGGATATGTCAGCTTGTTTTAATTATACATTATCTTACAGGAAAACGCACTACCTACATATGTAATGATAATTTACCAAGTACTTACATGAGGGCGCTCCAAGAGCGGTTACCTCTGTCTTTGGCAACATTGCTAGTCTCTGTGCGCACGTGCGCTAAATATGTTTGTTGACTGCGCAACAACCGTTAAATGTTCCACATATTATTGGTTACGGTCGTTCGTCCTTCACTCGCACTTTTAGTGTCATTTTCACTCGGAGTGTCGCTCTATCCGTCGAATAATTTGCTGTGCGGTGGTCGTCTATTGTGAGTGCGGTGCATGTGCGTTTATTCTCGAAAAACCGATGTTGCGGCAGATAATTCACTTTTCATACGGCCCAGGAAAGATCTTCTCCGTCGTATCCACATTTTCAGCGGGGTGAACACTGCACATCAGCACCCGACGTCAAGGTAAGTAATGCTTGCACAATTTTAGTTTGCTGATTAGTATATCAGACGTTGCCTAGCATGACATTACCATAATTGTTTCGTTGTACTCTTGCGCACGCATTTGGGTTCCACTATATGTTTAGTCGTTCAGTTTGTCGTGAGAATTGTTTTTAGTCCTTGAGGTTTTTTCCTTTTAGATAGTTCTTCAAGTTCTTCATTTACATGTTGTTGTTGTGGTCTTCAGTCCTGAGACTGGTTTGATGCAGCTCTCCATGCTACTCTATCCTGTGCAAGCTTTTTCATCTCCCAATACCTACTGCAACCTACATCCCTCTGAATCTGCTTAGTGTATTCATCTCTTGGTCTCCCTCTACGATTTTTACCCTCCACGCTGCCCTCCAATACTAAACTGGTGATCCCTTGATGCCTCAGAACATGTCCTACCAACCGATCCCTTCTTCTGGTCAAGTTGTGCCACAAACTTCTCTTCTCCCCAATCCTATTCAATACTTCCTCATTAGTTATGTGACCTACCCATCTAATCTTCAGCATTCTTCTGTAGCACCACATTTCGAAAGCTTCTATTCTCTTCTTGTCCAAACTATTTATCGTCCATGTTTCACTTCCGTACATGGCTACACTCCATACAAATACTTTCAGAAATGACTTCCTGACACTTAAATCAATACTGGATGTTAACAAATTTCTCTTCTTCAGAAACGCTTTCCTTGCCATAGCCAGCCTACATTTTATATCCTCTCTACTTCGACCATCATCAGTTATTTTGCTCCCCAAATAGCAAAACTCCTTTACTACTTTAAGTGTCTCATTTCCTAATCTAATTCCCTCAGCATCACCCGACTTAATTAGACTACATTCCATTATCCTTGTTTTGCTTTTGTTGATGTTCATCTTATATCCTCCTTTCAAGACACTGTCCATTCCATTCAACTGCTCTTCCAAGTCCTTTGCTGTCTCTGACAGAATTACAATGTCATCGGCGAACCTCAAAGTTTTTATTTCTTCTCCATGAATTTTAATACCTACTCCGAATTTTTCTTTTGTTTCCTTTACTGCTTGCTCAATATACAGATTGAACAACATCGGGGAGAGGCTACAACCCTGTCTCACTCCCTTCCCAACCACTGCTTCCCTTTCATGCCCCTCGACTCTTATAACTGCCATCTGGTTTCTGTACAAATTGTAAATAGCCTTTCGCTCCCTGTATTTTACCCCTGCCACCTTTAGAATTTGAAAGAGAGTATTCCAGTCAACATTGTCAAAAGCTTTCTCTAAGTCTACAAATGCTAGAAACGTAGGTTTGCCTTTCCTTAATCTTTCTTCTAAGATAAGTCGTAAGGTCAGTATTGCCTCACGTGTTCCAGTGCTTCTACGGAACCCAAACTGATTCATTTACATATGGCTCGATATTCATTTAAAATTCACATAAATTTTTTGACATAACAATGCATATTACAATGGCTTACATCTAAGGCTGAAACTCCACCCATTATTTGCGTCAAACATAGAAAATTCTTAAATACTAAAACATTACAAAATTCCTTTTTCAATTACAATTGCTGGTTAGTATAGTTTTTTAGCTTAAAAAAATTTCTTTGTGCATAAATACAAATTTCCATTACATTCTGTTGCTACATACACATTTAATGTATTCACATTCTATTTTCCGGTCATGCATGCATCAGTTATAAGAGTTTAATATTTTCCTAGGGAGAAACATGGAAAAGCATTTACATCATGATTCTACATTACGCGTTGCTGGCCTAACTACACTTTGGCGCCACCTCCTGTTTTGGAGAATGAATACTACTCTACTGGTTTATGGATTACTATGGAAATGCTGAAAGCCCTTTCTTAAGTCACTTGTCAGGGAACTCCTGTTTCATGGAAACGAAACTCATTGACGCATCAGGTATATTATATGTATTACAGGTATATATTGTACAAGAGGAGACAATGCGTTTCGTTACCATGAAACAGGAGTTCCCTGACAAGTGATTTACGTGTAGCTTTGAGTTCGTAACGTAAACGTTTTTGTATCACTTCATGCTTATCTGTTACAATTATGGGAAAATGCCGTTGTTTATGTCCATATTTAACGCAGTAAAAGTTGATTAGTTTTATCTGAGGTCATATGCCTCCGTGTTTATGTACCTTTTGTAGTCAATATGTACAGGAAAAATGTTTCATGGTTGTACTGCGACGATGTATATTCCTATTCTTCTTTTGCTTGATGACCTAAATATACGACAGTCATACTAATAACTAAATCATTTCTTTGAGATGCGGCCCGTTTTTAACATTTGTTACCTATAACACGCGTCGTAAATCTCTTCCTCTGCGCCGTGTCGATGCACTGGTCGCTGCAATATAAAAAACTTAAGTTTTTGTTTTTGTTGTGGTCTTCAGTCCTAAGACTGGTTTGATGCAGCTCTCCATGCTACTCTATCCTGTGCTAGCTTCTTCAGCTCCCAGTATTTACTCCAACCTACATCCTTCTGAATCTGTTTATTGTATTAATCTATTGGTCTCCCCTCTACGATTTGTACCCTCCACGCAGCCCTCCAATACTAAATTTGTGATCCCTTGATGCCTCAGAACGTGTCCTACCAACCGATCCCTTCTTCTAGTCAAGTTGTGGCACAAACTACTCTTCTCCCCATTCCTATTCAATACCTTTTCATTAGATATATGATCTACCCATCTAATCTTCAGCATTCTTCTGTAGCACCACATTTCAAAAGCTTCTATTCTCTTCTTGTCCAAACTAGTTATCACCCATGTTTCACCTCCATACATGGCTACGCTCCATACAAATACTTTCAGAAACGACTTCCTGACACTTAAATCTATTCTCGATGTTAACAAATTTCTCTTCTTCACAAACGCTTTCCTTGCCATTGCCAGTCTACATTTGATATACTCTCTACTTCGACTATCATCAGTTATTTTCCTCCCCAAATAGCAAAACTCCTTTACTACTTTAAGTGCGTCGTTTCGTAATCTAACTCCCTCGGCATCACCAGACTTAATTCGACTACCTTCCATTATCCTAGTTTTGCTTTTGTTGATGTTCATCTTATATCCTCCGTTCAACACAATGTCCATTCCGTTCAACTGCTCTTCCAAGTCCTTTGCTGTCTCTGACAGAATTACAATGTCATCGGCGAACCTTAAAGTTGTTATTTCTTCTCCATGGATTTTAATACCTACTCCGAATTTTCCTTTTGTTTCCTTCACTGCTTGCTCAATATACAGATTGAATAACTTCGGGGAGAGGCTACAACAATGTCTCACTCCCTTCCCAACCACTGCTTCCCTTTCATATCCCTCGACTCTTATAACTGCCATCTGGTTTCTGTACAAATTGTAAATAGCCTTTCGTTCCTTGTATTTTACCCCTGCCACCTTCAGAATTTGAAACAGATTATTCCAGTCCACATAGTCAAAAGCTTTCTCTAAGTCTACAAATGCTAGAAATGTAGGATTGCCTTTCTTTAATCTAGCTTCTAAGATAAGTCGTAGGGGCAGTATTGCCTCACGTGTTCCAACATTTCTACGGAATCGAAACTGATCTTCCCCGACGTCGGCTTCTACCAGTTTTTCAATTCGTCTGTAAAGAATTCGCTTTAGTATTTTGCATCCGTGAGTTATTTAACTGATAGTTCAGTAATTTTCACATCTGGCAGCACCTGCTTTCTTTGGGATTGGAATTATTATATTCTTCTTGAAGTCTGAGGGTATTTCGCCTGTCTCATACATCTTGCCCACCAGATGGTAGAGTTTTGTCAGCACAGGCTATCGCAAGGCCGTCAGTAGTTCTAATGGAATGTTGTCTACTCCCGGGGCCTTGTTTTGACTCAGGTCTTACAGTGCTCTGTCAAACTTTTCACACAGTAACATATCTCCCATTTCATCTTCATCTACATCCTCTTCCATTTCCATAATATTGTCCTCAAGTACATCGCCCTTGTATAGACCCTCTATATACTCCTTCCTTCTTTCTGCTTTCCCTTCTTTGGTTAGAACTGTGATTCCATCTGGGCTCTAGATATTCATACAAGTGGCTCTTTTTTCTCCAACGGTCTCTTTAATTTTGCTGTAGGCAGTATCTATGTTACCCCTAGTGAGATAAGCTCTACATTCTTGCATTTTCCTGTAGCCATGCCTGCATAGCCACTTTACACTTCCTGTCGATCTCATTTTTGAGACGTTTGTATCGCTTTTTGCCTGCATCATGTACTGCATTTTTATATATCCTCATTTCATCAATTAAATTCAATACTTTATCTGTTACCCAAGAATTTCTACTAGCCCTCGTCTTTTTACCTACTTGGTCCTCCGCTGCCTTCACTACTTCATCTCTCAAAGCTACTCATTCTTCTTCTACTGTATTTCTTTCCCCCATTCATATCAATTGTTCCCTTATGCTCTCACTGAAACTCTGTACAACCTCTGGTACTTTCAGTTTATCCAGGTCCCATCTCCTTAAATTCCCACCTTTTTGCAGTTTCTTCAGTTTGAATCTACAGTTCATAACCAATAGATTGTGGTCAGTGTCCACATCTGTCCCTGGAAATGTCTTACAATTTAAAACCTGGTTCCTAAATCTCTGTCTCACCATTGTATTATATATCTGAAACCTGTCAGTATCTACAGGCTTCTTCCACGTATACAACCTTCTTTTATGATTCTGGAACCAATTGTTAGCTATGATTAAGTTATGCTCTGTGCAAAATTCTACCAGGCGGCTTCCTCTTTCTTAACCCCAATCCATATTTACCTACTACGTTTCGTTCTCTGCCTTTTCCTACTACTGATATCCAGTCACCCATGACTATTAAATTTTCGTCTCCCTTCACTATCCTTAATCATTTCTTTTATTTCATCATACATTTCTTCAATTCCTTCGTCATCTGCAGAGCTAGTTGGCATATAAACTTGTACTACGGTAGTAGGCGTGGGCTTCGTGTCTATTTTGGCCACAATAATGCGTTCCCTATGCTGTTTGTAGTAGCTTACCCGCACACCTACTTTTTTATTCATTATTAAACCGACTCCTGCATTACCCCTATTTAATTTTTTATTTACAGCCCTGTATTCGCCTGACCAAAAGTCTTGTTCCTGCTGCCACCGAACTTCCCTAATTCCTGCTATATCCAACTTTAACCTATCCATTTCCCTTTTTGAATTTGCTAACCTACCTGCCCGATTGAGGGATCTGACATTCTACGCTCCGATCCGTAGAACGCCAGTTTTCTTTCTCCTGATAACGACGTCCTCCTGAGTAGTCCCCGCCCGGAGATCCGAATGGGGGACTATTTTAACTCGGGAAATTTTACCCAAGAGGACGCCACCGTCATTTAACCATACAGTAAAGCTTCATACCCTCGGGAAAAATTACGGCTGTAATTTCCCCTTGCTTTCAGCCATTCGCAGTACCAGCACAGCAAGGCTGTTTTGCATAGTGTTGCAAGGCCAGATCAGTCAATCATTCAGACTGTTGCCCCTGCAACTACTGAAAAGGCAGCTGCCCCTCTTCAGGAACGAAACGTTTGTCTGGCCTCTCAACAGATACCCCGCCATTGTGGTTGCATCTACGGTACGGCTATCTGTATCGCTGAGGTACGCAAGCCTCCCCCCCCCCCCCCCCCCCCCCAACGACAAAGTCCATGGTTCTTTGGGGATGGAAAAAAACTTATAACTAACTTAAAAACTAATTGTGTTTTGTAGCCCATAAGCTTCTCATATACTCGGTCATCACATTCGCTAGCAGATGTTTTTTCATAATTCAACCTTATTTGTGTATATATTCACTTGCATTTTTATTCCTCTTATTCCTTTACCATGTTGAGAAAGTTGTTTCGACATTTCCTACAGTATGCCATCCTCTTGTTAGCTAACACGTCTTGTGTGTTTCGTCGTAATGATTTCTTTTACTATTACTTATAATATATCAGCACAATAAAGGATGAGAGCCAAAAGAGTTGCAGGATAAAGATTTATTAAAATTCTTGACCACGGTTTCGGTATATATAAATATACCTTCATCAGAAGTAAAAAATCCTATAACAACGCTGGTTAGTCACTCAAGCGTTTTTCTTACGTCTTTTAAAGTTATTATGTGACGTAGCTTTCATAGGCTATATTTGTTGGAAGTTATAGCCTGAATTTTATTTGTCGTCTGTGAAAACTTTTTGTTTGACATTTTGTCAAGAATGTTAATAAATCTCTATCCTGCAACTGTTTTGGCTGTCATCCTTTATCGTGAAGAATTTCAACAGCTGCTGTTTCAGCCATCTTGACTTATAATATATATATATTTTAGTGTAGACATAACTTTCCATATCGATATAACATTATATTCTTTCTTTCCCTGTTAGTATAATATGGTTGTTGCGTGTTAATATTTGTTTTGAAATTGAGTTTGACACTTGTATAGCTTCGTGTTCCTATCTGGTTGTGCTGCGAGTTAGCCTGTTGCGCTTGCGCAAGGTAAATCTCTCTTCCCTAGTACTGACGTAAACATGCATTGTTGAGCGCGCACAGCTGAGTCGTACGCTGCTCCACGCTGTATTTCACTTCGCGTGAAGCTGTGTTTTTTCACTTCCTCCCAAACAAATGTTTGTCTTTGCTTACAAAACAAAAAAATTACTTGAGTTTATACACGTTTCATTTAAAATAAACATAATAAAATTTCTTACTTATAAAACGATGACATTATATATATATATATATATATATATATATATATATATATATATATATATATATATATATATATTTTTTATGACAAGAAAACTGCTGTGACATTGTGTCACTACTCGTGAAGAGCTTTAAAGTATTTGTGAGGGTAGAGACCTTTGTCTCGCCCTGTTCTTTCATATACCAACCTATAAGTTCCTGGATATGGTATTTTTGCAATAATATAGGGCCTGAGCATAGTAATTGCCATTTTTTGTTCAACCTACTGGTCTTTGTGGATTTGGGATGTGTTCTCAAGAGGACTCGATGTCCTTCGAAAAAATGTGTAACTTGTTTTAACGTTTTGTAGTATATTCTGCTTCTGTATTCTGCCATTTTCTCTAGTGTAATTGCCGCTTGTCCGATTTTATCCTGTAAAGTTAACTCTATAATATGTAATTTAGGTATGGGTGATTCCCATTCGTCTGTTTGCTTTGTGTTAAATATAAGTTCATTAGGAGTGAAACCTGTGTAAGAGTGGGGGAGATTATCTACTATCTGCATAAATAGAGTCACGTACTCAATCCATCGCGAATGCTAATTATGGGAGTATGTCCTTACAAATCTATTGAATTCTCTAAACACCCTCTCCACTGGACTTGCTTCTGGGCGGAAGAAGCTTACCAAGATGTGATGAATGCCCTGTGTACTTATGAATTGTTTCCATTTTCTTCCTACGCAATAGGCTGCATTTTCTGTTAATATGACTTTGGGTTTCCCTACTCTTCGTAAATAATCCTCTTTGATTCTCCATGTGATGCTACTAGCTCTAGTAGTTTTGATAGCATAAAGTTTGAAGTATTTTGTGAAAATATCATAAAGGGGTATTACGTATTTGACACTGCCTTTTGCTCTGGGATATAGCCCTGCGATATCCAGAGAAACCATTTCCAGTGGATCTTTGGTTAGTATGGGATGTAGTTCTGTAAACTTTGACATATTGGATGGTTTTGTTCTTTGACAAATAGCACACTTTTATAATATTTGTGAAACACTTCGTCGTAAAGTAGGAGAGTGACGAAGTTTGGAAATCTTGTCAGTACATTTTGTTACTCGAGTAGTGTCCCCATACATCTTGTGTGTGTGTGTGTTTGATAAATTCGTCGATATATTCCCCTGGAAGGCATACACACCAATGGTTAGAACTGTCGCGCTTCTGGTGGAACTAAACGCCTTCGTATAACTGATACCATTTACTTACCTTTTGGTTTGCGTTGCAGTTAAGATTTTGTATTACCTTATTCCACCAGTTGTTATGCTGTTGTATTATTCCCATTTGTTTACAAAATTTATTGTAATCTGATTTTTGCGTACAATTTTGCATCAATAATGTTCGGATTTCTGAATGGTGTTCTGACGGTTCACTGATCTCGTTTAGTCCCTGTGGTAATCTGGATAATGCATGTGCAATAACATTCTGATTCCCCTTTATGTATATCATTTCAAAATTGAATTCCTGCAGGTAAAAACATGACCTCTCTAGTCTTCGGTGTAACAGTTTACATGTTAAGAGGAAAGATAATGATTGGTGTTCACAATAGACTTCAGTGTTTTTACCCCAAAGGAAATACTCAAATTTCTTAAACGCCCAAATTACTGCTAAACTTTCCAGTTCTGATACGGAATATGCCTTTCTGTTTCTGATAAAGGTCTGATAGCAAAGCTGATGGTTTGGTTACGTTTTTACCTTCTTTTTCTTGTATCTGGAACAAACATGCCCCCAGCCCTGCTGTTCGAATCCTGCCTCGGGCATATGTGTGTGTGATGTCCATAGGTTAGTTTGGTTTAAGTTGATCTAAGTTCTATGGGACTGATGACCTCAGATGCTAAGTCCCATAGTGCTCAGAGCCATTTGAACCCTCTGAACCCGTCCCTGCTACGAGGCGTCTGTGCTCAAACAAAAGTGTTTAGACATGTCTGGATGAATCAGAATGTTTACTGATATTAATGCATTTTTAATTTTGGTAAAGTCCTCCTGGCATCTTTCATCCCATAACGAAGGCTTATTCTTTCTCAATAGGTTAAGTAGGGCATCGCTATTCGTAAGCTACTGTGGTATAAATTTTCCGAAAAAGGAAATTAGTCCTAGAAGCGCTTTCAATTATTCTGTGTTCCTAGGGAGGATGTAGATGAAGATGAAATGGGAGACACAATACTGAGTGAAGAGTTTGACAGAGCACTGAAAGACCTGAGTCGAAACAAGGCCCCGGGAGTAGACAACATTCCATTGGAACTACTGACGGCCTTGGGAGAGCCAGGCCTAACAAAACTCTACCATCTGGTGAGCAAGATGTATGAGACAGGCGAAATACCCTCAGACTTCAAGAATAATATAATAATTCCAATCCCAAAGAAATCAGGTGTTGACAGATGTGAAAATTACCGAACTATCAGTTTAATAAGTCACTGCTCCAAAATACTAACGCGAATTCTTTACAGATGAATGGAAAAACAGGTAGAAGCCGACCTCGGAGAAGATCAGTTTGGATTCCGTAGAAATATTGGAACACGTGAGGCAATACTGACCCCAAGACTTATCTTAGAAAATAGATTAAGGGAAGGCAAACCTACGTTTCTAGCATTTGTAGACTTAGAGAAAGCATTTCACAATGTTGACTGGAATACTCCTTTCTAATTCTAAAGATGGCAGGTGTAAAATACAGGGAGCGAAATGCTATTTTCAAAATGTACAGAAACCAGATGGCAGTTATAAGAGTCGAGGGGCATGAAAGGGAAGCACCGGTTGGGAAGGGAGTGAGACAGGGTTGTAGCCTGTCCCCAACGTTATTCAATCTGTATATTGAGCAAGAAGTAAAGGAAACAAAAGAAAAATTCGGTGTAGGTATTAAAATCCATGGAGAAGAAATAAAAACTTTAAGGTTCGCCGATGACATTGTAATTCTGCCAGAGACAGCAAAGGACTTGGAAGAGCAGTTGAACGGAATGGACAGTGTCTTGAGAGGAGGATATAAGATGAACATCAACAAAAGGAAAACGAGGATACTGGATTATAGTCGAATTAAGTCGGGTGATGCTGAGGGAATTAGATTAGGAAATGAGACACTTAAAGTAGAAAAGGTGTTTTGCTATTTGGGGAGCAAAATAACTGATGATGGTCGAAGCAGAGAGGATATCAAATGTAGACTGGCAATGGCAAGGAAACCGTTTCTGAAAAAGATAAATTTGTTAACAGCGAGTATAGATTTAAGTGTCAGGAAGTCGTTTCTGAAAGTATTTGTGTGGAGTGTAGCCATGTATGGAAGTGAAACATGGACAACAAATAGTTTGGACAAGAAGAGAATAGAAGCTTTCGAAATGTGGTGCTACAGAAGAATGCTGAAGATTAGATGGGTAGATCACGTAAATAATGAGGAGGTACTGAGTAGAATTGGGGAGAAGAGGAGTTTGTGGCACAACTTGACAAGAAGAAGGGATCGGTTGGTAGGACATGTTCTGAGGCATCAAGGGATCACAAATTTAGCATTGGAGGGCAGCGTGAGGATAAAAATAGGGCTGAAAGCACCAACTACAACAGGGGGTGGGCAATTACGTATGGTATCTTGTTGCTTTGGGTCTGGTAATATACCCTGTTCTGATACGATAAGTCCTAAAAAATTTACTTGGTTTTTGGGAAAGTAAGATTTCTTTAGACTTGCTGTTACTCCGTACTTTGTACATCTCTGAAATACTTTTTCTATTATACTGACGTATTCTGCCCAAGTTAATGCGGCTATTAACATATCGTCCTCATAAATGGTAACTTTACTGAGCAACTCTGGTACTAAGAACCCGTCCGAGGTTGATATAAATACGCCTACGCTAATGTTTAAGCCAAAAGGTAGAACTTGAACTTCGTAACTCCTGCCATTGCAGACAAATGGTGTGTAATTTCTGCTCTCCTCATGCAACCATATTTGCCAGTAAGATTTCTTAAGGTCAAGGGTGCTGAAATAATTGGTGTTATGAAATTTTAGCAACTGTTCACCTAAATTATCTGTTTTTGTTCTTGCCGGTACTAGGATTTTGTTTATGCCTCTAGATTATAAAACTAGTCATACTGATCCATCAAGCTTGTTAACTGGTAATATTGGGCTCAAGTATGGAGAAAATGATGGCTGTATGATTCCCCATTAGCACATTATATTGATTTCCTGCTTACTGCTTCACGCTCTACCCATGGTATAGGATAAGACACAATACAAAATGTTTCATGAGGGTAGACATTAAGTTTATGTTCGTTATCTTTGATTACTCCTGGATTCTTATTAAAAACACTTGCTTATTTAAAATGTAAGTCAGAAAGCTCTTGTGTAGCATCTAGAATATTTGATTCCTTCAACTTTTTTTCTACTGATTCCTGATTAACTTCAGTGTCGGTCTCGTGTCCGTTATCACATTTGTTCACAAAATACACGGTGGGATATGAATACTGTACAGTGACATGGGGTTCTGGGTTCGGTGTGGTAATGAGGCTGATAGAAAATCTTTGGTCCTCCACAAAGGAATGGGACTCACCATTACCTATGTCTGTTTGAGTTTTGAACCATGGACCTTGCCGTTGTTGGGGAAGCTTGCGTGCCTCAACGATAGAGATAGACGTACCGTAGGTGCAACCAAAACGGAGCGGTATCTGTTGAGAGGCCAGACAAACGTGTGGTTCCTGAAGAGCGGCATCAGCCTTTTCAGTAGTTGCAGGAGCAACAGTCTGGATGATTGACTGATCTGGCCTTGCTACACTAACCAAAACGGCTTTGCTGTGCTGGTACTGCGAATGGCTGAAAGCAAGGGGAAACTACAGCCGTAATTTTTCCCGAGGGCATGCAGCTTTACTGTGGGGTTAAATGATGATGGCGTCCTCTTAGGTAAAATATTCCGGAGTTAAAATAATCCCCCATTCGGATCTCCGGGCGGGGACTACTCAAGAGGACGTCGTTATCAGGAGAAAGAAAGCTGGCGTTCTACGGATCGGAGCGAGGAATGTCAGATCCCTCAGTCGGGCAGGTGGGTTAGAAAATTTGAGAAGGGAAATGGACAGGTTAAAGATAGATATAGTGGGAATTAGTGAAGTTTGTTGGCAGGAGGAACAAGACTTTTGGTCAGGCGAATACAGGGTTATAAATACAAAATTAAATATGGGTAATACAGGAGTCGGTTTAACAATGAATAAAAAAAATAGGAGTGCGGGTAAGCTACTACAAACAGCATAGTGAACGTCTTATAGTTGCCAAGATAGACACGAAGCTCACGCCTACTACAGTACTACAAGTTTATAAGCCAACTAGCTCTGCAGATGACGAAGAAATTGAAGATATGTATCATGAGATAAATGAAATTATTCAGATAGTGAAGGGAGACGAAAATTTAATAGTCATAGGTGACTGGAATTCGAGAGTAGGAAAAGGGAGGGAAGGAAACATAGTAGGTGAATATGGATTGGGGGTAAGAAATGAAAGAGGAAGCTGTCTGGTAGAATTTTGCACAGAGCATAACTTAATCATAGCTAATACTTGGTTCAAGAATTATAAAAGAATGTTGCATACATGGAAGAATCCTGGAGATACTGAAAGGTATCACGTAGATTATATAATGATAAGACAGAGATTTAGGAACCAGGTTTTAAATTGTAAGACATTTCCAGGGACAGATGTGGACTCTGACCACAATCTATTGGTTATGAACTGTAGATTAAAACTGAGGAAATTGCAAAAAGGTGGGAATTTAATGAGATGGGACCTGGATAACCTGACTAAACCAGAGGTTGTACAGAGTTTCAGGGAGAGCATAAGGGAGCAATTGACAGGGATGGGGGAAAGAAATACAGTAGAAGAAGAATGGGTAGCTCTGAGGGATGAAGTAGTGAAGTCAGCAGAGGATCAAGTAGGTAAAAAGACGAGGGCTAGTAGAAACCCTTGGGTAACAGAAGAAATATTAAATTTAATTGAATAAATGAGGAAATATAAAAATGCAGTAAATGAAGCAGGCAAAAAGGAATACAAACGTCTCAAAAATGAGAATGCCAGGAAGTGAAAAATGGCTAAGCAGGCATGGATAGAGGTCAAATGTAAAGACGTAGAGGCTTATCTCACTAGGGATAAGATAGATACTGCCTACAGGAAAATTAAAGAGACCTTTGAAGAAAAGAGAGCCACTTGTATGAATATCAAGAGCCCAGATGGAAACCCAGTTCTAAGCAAAGAAGAGAAAGCAGAAAGAAGGAAGGAGTATATAGAGGGTCTATACAAGGGCGATGGACTTGAGGACAATATTATGGAAATGGAAGAGGATGTACATAAAGATGGAATGGGAGATACGATACTGCGTGAAGAGTTTGACAGAGCACTGTAAGACCTGAGTCAAAACAAGGCCCCGGGAGTAGGCAACATTCCATTAGAACTACTGACTGCCTTGGGAGAGCCAGTCCTGACAAAACTCTACCATCTGGTGAGCAAGACGTACGAGACAGGCGAAATACCCTCAGACTTCAAGAAGAATATAATAATTCCAATCCCAAAGAAAGCAGGTGTTGACGGATGTGAAAATTACCGAACTGTCAGTATATTAAGTCACAGCTGCAAAATATTAATGCGAATTCTTTACAGACGAATGGAAAAACTGGTAGAAGCCGACGTCCGGGAAGATCAGTTTCGATTCCGTAGAAATGTTGGAACACGTGAGGCAATACTGACCCTACGACTTCTCTTAGAAAATAGATTAAGGAAAGGTAAACCTACGTTTCTAGCATTTGTAGACTTAGAGAAAGCTTTTGACAATGCTGATTGGAATACTCTCTTCCAAAATCTGAAGGTGGCAGGGGTAAAATACAGGGAGCGAAAGGCTATTTACAATTTGTACAGAAACCAGATGGCAGTTATAAGGGTCGAGGGGCACGAAAGGGAGACAGTGGTTGGGAAGGGAGTGAGACAGGGTTGTAGCCTCTCCCCGAAGTTATTCAATCTGTATATTGAGCAAGCAGTAAAATCCATGGAGAAGAAATAAAAACTTTGAGGTTCGCCGATGACATTGTAATTCTGTCAGAGACAGCAAAGGACTTGGAAGAGCAGTTGAACGGAATGGACAGTGTCTTGAGAGGAGGATATAAGATGAACATCAACAAAATCAAAAGGAGGATAATGGAAAGTAGTCGAATTGAGTCGGGCGATGCTGAGGGTATTAGATTAGGAAATGAGGCACTTCAAGTAGGAAAGGAGTTTTACTATCTGGGGAGCAAAATAACTGATGATGGTCGAAGTAGAGAGGATATGAAATGTAGACTGGCAATGGCAAGGAAACCGTTTCTGAAGAAGAGAAATTTGTTAACAGCGAGTATAGATTTAAGTGTCAGGAAGTCGTTTCTGAAAGTATTTGTGTGGAGTGTAGCCATGTATGGAAGTGAAACATGGACATTAAATAGTTTGGACAAGAAGAGAATAGAAGCTTTCGAAATGTGGTGCTACAGAAGAATGTTG
The DNA here is from genome assembly GCF_021461395.2 of Schistocerca americana. NCBI lineage: Eukaryota > Metazoa > Arthropoda > Insecta > Orthoptera > Acrididae > Schistocerca > Schistocerca americana. The sequence goes on along the minus strand of NC_060123.1, from coordinate 381,318,678 downwards.
AGGATTAGGTGGGTAGATCACGTAACTAATGGGGAGGTACTGAATAGGATTGGGGAGAAGAGAAGTTTGTGGCTAAACTTGACTAGAAGAAAGGATCGGTTGGTAGTACATGTCCTGAGTCATCAAGGGATCACAAATTTAGCATTGGAGGGCAGCGTGGAGAGTAAGAATCGTAGAGGGAGACCAAGAGATGAATACACGAAGCAGATTCAGAAGGATGTAGGTTGCAGTAGGTACTAGGAGGTGAAGGAGCTTTGCACAGGATAGAGTAGCATGAAGAGCTGCATCAAACCAGTCTCCGGACTGAAGACCACAACAACAAGAAGTTCTATTTGTGTCCATATGTACCAAGCAGTTGACTATAAGTTGGTCTACTGTTAAAAAAGTGCACTGCACAGAGAGTTATTCATTGTTGGCGGTGATAATAGCTTGGTGTTTTACTAATTTGGTTTTGCCACCTGTAGCGGTTTGTACTTTGCATTTCTGCACTGGCAGAACAGGAAATTTATTCCGTCTTTTTAATTCAGTGAAAAATGCTTCAGACAATAAATTAGTCGTGGACCATATATCCAGTATTAACTGTGTGCCTATACCAAAAATTTTTCACTCTGATTACTGCTTGCACTTGTTCTTCCAGGGTATTTTTCGCCGATGTTTCCTTGTTCATCGAATCTTACGAAACATGTTTGCAAATCAGGTTTGCCCCCATCGCTTATAAGGTCTATGGTACGGGGCTCAACTACGACCGATTCGGGTTTTCCTGCGGTGTAGTCTGATCTACTTCGGTACACGGGACAACTTCTGTCAGTTGTACTGTGTGATTGTTTCCCCAGTGTGTATCATTGCCACTTCGCAACATGCTTTATCGTGTGTTCATATGGCTGTTGTGAAATGCTGCCGCATTGCAATTTTGCTTCGCAAAGGTTGGCTGCAGTACGGCGTGTTGTGTGTTGTTGCCACGCGACGGCCAGCGATGCGGCTGACTCCTTTCATTTACACGCGGTGCATAATATTGAGGGGAGGGATAGAAATAAGCTTGTGGATGGTAATCGTTCCTGTTATACGGAAAGTTTTGTTTAAATCTCTTGTTTCTACCATTTCCATTCCTGTATCCATTACCACGGTCAATGTATCCATGCGGTTGCGCGTACCAGCTTTGTTGTGCGTTCGTGTCTGGCTTTTGTGTTGACCATTCAAGTTACGTTGTTGTGGTGTTTGGCTGTGTGACGCCCTATTTGTTACTACTTTCTATTCACATATTAAGGTCGATTGAAACAAAAAATGGATAGAAAATATTCTGTGTCGTGCTCAGGTGTAGTAGTTAATTTTTCACGAATGTGTGATGGCAAACAACTTTTTAAAATTTTTAAAAAGTCCACATGAGAAATAGGATTCGTCCAATAAGTGTTTTGTTGAGATACTTCTCAAAATACCCTCGCAAGCTACCATATTTGCTATTAAAAGGGGCAGGGTTAAAAACCTCGCGCCTAAGCCACTCTTGTACGGCTTCTGACCAGCATTTGTCAAGAAATGCCCGTTCAAATTGTAAATATGTGGTACAACGCTCAGCTACCTCGGTCGCCCACAAAAGTACATCGCCTTGCATGTAGCGAACAACAAACCCGATCTTTAGTGCTTCCGTCCAGTTTCTAGGAAACACATGTCATAACGCACTAATAAACACAACAGGATTCATCTTCTTACCTTCAGTCGTAAATGTTGGAAATTGACGGTGTCTCAATAGACCTTCCTCACCAAATATAGTGGACAATCTGTTTTCATTTTGTGCTGTTTTTACATAGCTGTCATAATTCTTTACATTTCTCGCAGGTACTGGTTCTGGTGTCATGCCATGTAAACTTACACTTTGTGGTCTGTCAATACAATTGGCATTGTTTGTAGGGTTTCCAATGATCTGTGTGCATGCATTACTTTTGTTTGCTGTGGCTGGTACTTTGTTTATGTGTACAGCTTGTGTCTCTGCTTCGGTTTCACCTAAGTAGTTGCGTATCCTGTGCTCTGTAGCTCGCAAATTGGTGTTCACGATTTCGATAACGTCATTTTTCTTTTGTTGAATAACCCTTTCAATTACATCATTGATTAATTTACATTCCTCCACTACCTTTTCCGCTGCGGAACTGGTTTCGTCTAGAGTGCCCGCTTCAGCTTGTGAAATTATGTCAGATAAATTTTCATTAATTTTGTCTCTTTCCCTTTTGGCACAGACTGATTCGATTTCAAGTGATGCTACTTCTAAAGTGAGTTCATCTATTGATGCTGGTATATTTTCGTAATCCTTGTGAATTTTTTTTTACTACGGTAGATATGTTCTTTACTGTAGAAGTTAATTGTGTTTGTGTAGCTTCCAGGTTAGTGGGTGTGTCTTTCATCGCTTTTATTTGCTGCTCTACTGTATCATTCTGCTCGTTAAGAGTGTCTAATATCTGTTTTATACCCGTAATGTCATTGGTTACTTCGGAAAGTACATCTTGTTTTAGCTGCTTTTCCATGTCTTTAAATTTTACATTCATCTCCTCGCGGAAATTCTTTGTCAAATCACTGATATGCTGTGTGACTGTATCCTGAAAATCTCTTAAAACTTGTTTTTGTTCTTGTTTTATGTGGTTTATGTCTTGTGTGGCTGTCGTAAGGTTTTGCTACGAACTGTCAAATTTTGTATTTATGTCCGTACGCAAATTGGTGTTTGTATTTTATATTTCCGCACGCAAACTGGTGTCTGTATTTAGTCTGTCTACACGCAAATTGGTGTAATTGGTGTACATACTATCCAGGTTTTGAAGTATTACGTCTATTGCATCATTTTCGTTGCTATTTAATGTACTTTGGTTGTTGGCAACTGTACTCTGGGAATCAATATTTGGACTTCGGGTGATGGGTGAAGGTAAAGTGTCGTCAAAAATGATGTTATCAGCGCTTTCTATGTTTTCCTGCGCGAACAGAATGTTGCTCGCGAAGATACGTGATGTTGTTACATCTATTGTCATTAACGTATCACCAAAGTTAGAGCTCAGTGTAAGCTCACTAGCATTTGTCATTTTGGTCATGTTCATCTCTGAACTGTTTAATACGAATAATTGTGGAAGACATGGTGCTGGTACTTCAGATGTTCTATCCTGTAACTGTACGCCATCTTGGCTCATTGCGCTTTCGCCATTGTCATCAACAACGGAAACTGATTTTTCTGCCATTTTGCTTAATATTACAATTATAATTTTTAGAAAACATAAAATTGAAATATACTATTTTGTGATTTTAAACATACGATTTACGTGTTGTCAAGCGTTATTTATCACCTTTTGTGACGCACAAAATTTTATGACGCAGAAACTAAACTTTTCTCTCGCTATCCATTACATAAAATTTCTGAAAAATTCACTACAGTGTACTTAGCAAAGGAATTAAGGAAAGATACTTCTAATAATTACGCAGGAGACGCTACCAAACATTACTAAGCAAGCGGTTGCGTAGCGGTCCTACCTTTGCTACGATGAAACACACAGAGTCTTTCAAAAATCTTCCGTATAAATTCCGGCTTCACTTTTGATTCCCTTTTTAATTGGTTTTATCCACAAGAATTTTTGGTTCTGGTTATTTTGCTCCCTGTCGTGACGTTGCACATGAAAATTTGAAAATAATTAATACATGCAAAAAAATCTCATACAATGTCATAAATAATTTTAGATAATTTACACAACTGGTTTCATGGTTTTCTCAATGTCATGTCACCAGGTCGCCAGTTGTGCACCTCATTAATAAAGAATACGGTAACTCGTTTGACATAAGCACACTACCTGAAGTTGATCAGCTAAATTTTCAGTATAAAGATGTAATGTTACTAATACTTTTTACTTACGCTTTGCGGTAACGAACGAAGCAATACCCAGCTCTCTCGTTGTCTATCTCCCGTAATTCTTCTCACCAAAATAAACCTAACTCTTGCCCCACCGTAATTCGTGGTAGCACTGAACGTAAGATATTTCTTCGTGAGTTATAAGCCACAGCATATTTCGAGAGACCAATTCTGTGTCTACATAATTAAATCACCTTGGAGAGGCTAGGAAATAAATCCCGTTTATCATGAAACGAAGACGAACAGCTATGCAAATTTATGTAGACATACATACAACTATTATAGTAATAACGAAGGGTACATAAATAAAGAGGTTATTTTCAATTAATGCCCAAATTTTGGATTATTATAGTTTCTTTCCTTTGAGTCCGTTTTAAGTGAACTTACTTCTGATGTCCTTGGTTATATTCATCTTCTTCCGCCACGAATATTTATCTGCTGACCGTGTCTATAACAGTTCTTAATTGGGTCTCTTTTTCCGAATGCTGGCCGCATGTGGACCTGACATTGATATGATGCGCGGAAGAAAAGAAAACTTTCGTGGTCTTGCACACATAATAATTATTCAAACAATGAAGGCTTTCACGACGGAATGGTACTGTTGTTGATAATTCGTCCGGGTTATATGGCCGTGGTCCATGGAATTCTACTATTCCTAACGTTTCGTCCAATACTACGTTGGACATCTTCAGAGGTATGGCTGGTCCTATAGTACTCAGCAGCTATGGCTGGTCCTGCAGTACTCAGCAGGACCAGCCATACTTCTGAAGATGTCCAACATAGCATTGGACGAAACGTTAGGAATAGTAGAATTCCATGGACGACGGCCATATAACCCGGTAGAATTATCAACAAGAATAATAATTATTATTCAAACAACACAACTGGCTACCTCACACATCTTACAGTAGCTTGTTGGGGCTTTTCCTTATGTACCTAAACAACACAGCTTGCCTTTATCATGAGAAGAAGACTACACCATCCTCAGGCTGGGGAACGATACTGCTGCCACCAGCATAAACTGCACGACGGAATTACATGGTCACTAATTTGCGACTCCACCTCCGGCTCGGCAGCGCTTCAGCCAGCAGTCGATATGTGAAGAAAAAAAAGCCTTAACTCAAAAGTTCGTGTTAGGTGTAAGGTGGTTTAACGATATCACATTGCCACCAAATTTCACCAAAATTCTGCCCAATGGCACCGTTTACGTGCCATGCAACGTGCAGGTCGTCACACTCCCTCTTACCCACATTTTACTTCTTCTTTTTACGCCTCTGTGGAAGTCAGACCCGTGATGCCCAGCACTGAAATCACACCGCCGCTCAATATCGACATGAGAAGATCTCTGGGGCTGAAATAATGGGAGTCATTGGAACCGCCCCATTCTTTGGGGCGCTGACGCCCAACATGTTGCGGTCGAAAACGACAGTTCGCAGTTCTATAAACAACGGGACTGTGTTGGCAACGTGCCCCACCACTCCACACTGCCCACGGATCACTAAGGACTTCTTTAAGGACATCGTGGGCCAGCAACTCCATTAAACTTGATCACTCTTTTTTGGACTGTGGCGCCACCATAACTTTTGTTCTACTGTACAGCGGAAGCATTAGAGACTATTCAAAACTATTCGACATAATGGCAAAGAGTGCCTACGCTTCTTGTGCTCCGTTTCCACACAGTCCCTTGGCACGTCTGTGGCATGATCACGAGTTGGGGGAGGGGCGGGGGGGGGGATGGAAGGGATTGATCTTGACTCATAGATGACTCAACCGGTAACAGAAACTACTCAGTTCAGCAACATCCTCAGTGCCGCCCACTCACTGTTGTTGAGCCCTTTGAACATCTTTCTTCCAGGGCAACCTGTGACAGAGTCGTAGGACCTGCACGCAGACTAGCTGCTATTCCATCCCCTGCTAGTGGACATCCAGAATCGGAGGGGTGTCAGGGGTTGCCTGCTTGCAGGTACCTAGGACTCCGTCACATTTTGTCTTTGTTCAGGTACATTTTTAAACTGCCCAGCAATGTTGCGCGGTTGACCGTTTGCCGCTTTCTTCCCTGATATGTCAATGTCGCACCACCTCATGATGACGCCACACGAGGGTGTGAAATAGGAGAGCTGAAAAAGCATAAGCACCCTTTGTTGCTTCGGACCACATTCAGATTTCGTCGAGTGGTTTCAAACGATTCCTAGGGGTTCCACCCTGTACACAAGAGCAGAAATTTCAGTTGCGCTACAATCCAAAGGGGTTCGATGACGTTCAGTGGGGTTGAAGGCACACGATATCTTTAGAGAAAGCCTGCAGAGTCTGAGGGTGCTAGTAGTGTCAAAATCTGTCAACGGCGTCATCCTCGAGTGCAAAATGTGTGGGAGTCAACACCCGAAAGAAAGGTACGTTTTGATTGTACCCGTTATGCCACACCTTGAAGATCTATCGTGCCTGAGCGGCCGTTGGTCTGAATTGTTTTCTCGGCCAACTATAAGAAAACCGCGAGATATCAACGTTGGGTTTCTTGGTTCTAGCCTCCATCGCAGAGGCGTCGGAATACAGGTTAATTTTCATTAAGGGAGTGTGTGACCACCTTGCCAGCGTGTGACACGACCACGGTGGCAGTGGACAGAATTATGGTGAAACTTGGTGCCAATGTGACGCCATTAACCCACCTTACACCTCAAATAACCTTCTGACCTTTTTTCACGAAGTACCAACTTCTTGCTGCTTGAAGCGTTGCCGAGCAAGAGGGTAATGTCGGGGACGCCTCACTTTTGCGCCATTACAGAGGTGCCTACCTTTGAGCCAAATTTCAAACTTCTACATTGCGATGAGAAACTATTAGAAGGCTTCTAAAATGCGATCCTCTAATTACGTAGCACAGTGTACATATCGCGTAAGGATAAGAGAAATGAGTGCTCGTACGAGATCATACTCTCTTTGTGAGTCGAAGAGGATAGGAAATGACTATTGGTAGTACAAGGTACCCTCTACCATCGATTGTATGTTGTATTGTAGAGTGTGCACGTAGAAGTAGATGTATATGGCAGTAGCGAGGATCTGACAAACTAAAGAAAATGTTTAGTTTAGTGTATGATGGAATTATTTTCTACAATTGTTATGATTCCGTTAATGCAAGAGGTCATCTGTCAACTACTCATTTGCTCACAATCATTCGATTAGCAAAGTAAAATTCGCAGTGAAGTCGTTTGGCAGTTGAAGCGGTTGCTATCTCTGGAATGTGCCTTCAGTAGCCCGATGGCAAGAAGTCACAGGGCTCCAAACTGCCGGCAGCAACTGCCCCCACGGGAGACAGAAGCAACACGACCCGCTGTTTCCTCGCAGGCGAAAGAATCATTTGTCGCCAGGCGACGCCCTACCCTCTTCCAACCCCCCTTTCATCCGTCCGCAGCCACCGTCTGTGTGGTCACGTCGGCTGTCCGTTAATTGCCTCGGCTGCTGTCGCATCTGGGGCCTCCTCGTCGTCCAAATACTTTCACTGGCGATGTCACCGCCTCCCCAATGCGGATTTCCGTCTGTGTCTAATTTCTCTCAGCACCACCATTCCACTCCGTACGCCACCTCCTCGTTTCACATAATTTCCTCGCCTGCAGATGGAATTTATTCCTCCGCACACGCATGTGACTGTTTGTGAGGCAGTTGTGTTGATGTGCGTATGCATTTATGTTTGTGGATGGACCCACTCACGGTGTGTGTTTATCTTGGGAAGCAGCAACTGCAGACTGTCCTCCCCATTTTCTTTCCCTGCCTGTCGTCTACGCGCGCTAAAGGGGAGGCTCGCCAGTCATGATTTACTTTTACGATCCCGGCGGCAATCCCGTTGTGCGGAAAAAGACTGACCGTGAAATGGCCGCCGTAAACCAGCTCCGGACCAGAATATTTTTCTTCGTCTTCCTTCCCCCCAAATTTTCCCATCCCTGTGCCATTCCTTGGAGAGACACGCTCCATTTAAAGGGTAGTATTACGAAACATTTGTCGTTAAGCACAGCTGAGGAAGATATTTTCCGAGAGAGAGAGAACGATGATTTTGAGTTTCCGTTGTGTGAATTGGAATTGGGCTGTGTGGTAATTCGATTACGTCACAGTGAAACTATGGTAATGCAATCACTGAAAAAGGACATCAGTAGCATTACATTACGTTTTATACTACATAGGCCGTTTCCAAATAAGAGATTAATCAGGTTTATCAGCCAGAACGATTATATAAGATTTACGTAAGAGGCATCGGTTAGTTACATTCATGGCACTATTGCTTTTTAGTGAGATGTTATTATATTCATGACGTTCGATAGGTGTAAGTAGGTACTTTTGTCACTCATTTACTTTAGCGGTTCGTCGCTACCTTGGTGGCAACTGCATATTGAAAGACGAAAACTTGATGAACTTGTTGAACCTTCAATCTGCTACAGTACTCACTTTGTCTCCTGGATACCACACTATTCCAGCGGTAACCCAACCATTACCATGTTGATTTTCATCCATATTCTTCATTGTAAAATTAGAACACTTCCAAAAAAACCTACGGACCATGAAGAACAACTTTTGCTGCAACATTATTGGTCAACGTCACTGCTGTATTATCGATGGCGATACGGGAACATGAGGAAAATATATCATTGGTCAGCTAATACGTTGGCTTTCCATTCGAATAGACCTCTGAAGTCATACTCACGACCATATAATGCACTCGATAAGCTACAATGGTACAAGGGTCATGTCAGTTGGCGAAGAAGTCATTGAAATCAGGTGGGCTTGGATGGGTACGAATTTAATGAACGTTGGTTTCTCATGTATGGAACTCGTGAAAACCACCAGTCCTTTATATCAGCAAGCTCTGGAGATGATTTAGCTGCTAGAGCGACCTTGGCTTACCCACCATAAAGGCGAGGAACATAAAAGCCTATATAACAAATAATTTCCAAACTCTTTATTACCAACTTGCTCCAATGCAGCAGGCGGTTACTGATGAGAAATTGTCTATGGTGAGCATTTTATTGCAACCTCCGCCATGCCTCCTGTCCCACGTATCCACGTATTTATCCTGAAAAAACTCTTTGGTAATTAAGTTAAGAATGTCAGCTGCTAAAAGCTAAAGAGCGCTCGTGAAGATAGTCGTAAAGCACATGAGTGATTGGTATAAGCTGAACATAACGCGATATTTATAGTTTAGAGTTCTGGGTGCTTGTGGACGACCGGATTGAAAATGTTAAAACATGCATACGTCTCTACTATATAGACAGAAGAAAGGACAATTAATTTGTTGATCTGTGTATCAGAGTTCTTATTTCAAGTCATTTTTTGGGAGGCCCAGTGGCTTTGGTTCGGGTTGGTATTATTAGAATTTTCCTCTACGTGTGTCTCATCATGAGATGGCAATACTCTCACATTACTGACGCTCCAGATGAATGAAATTGGTTCGTCTGAAAGTGATACCGTTATAGCTCTGCCGCAAATAGTACCTCTGACGACGCGTATTTGGCAAATGTAATTTCAGCCTGCTGACAAGGTCTCCTTTTACACATCCTCAGCGCCTGCATTTCGCGGAACACCTGCGCAGCAAATTACTTGATATATGCCTGTCTTCTATTGTGATGGATTACTGCTATACCTAGCAGGTTTTTAATTGTTTATTTGGAACATTATGTTCGCAAAAGTAGTCACTGATGGAAGCAGCTTCAAAGCCCGTTCATATTTTCTGTATATCACAGAAAAATGTCCGTATTAAACAAAATTCTCAACTTTAATAAAAATGTCAGCTACGCCACATGCCTTGCGCCCTTAGGCTATTGTTGCGACTTTCCATGTTAGTTTTTGGTATCCGTTAACGAAGTTAGCCCCATTCTAACATTTAGGCAAATTTTCTTCCGGTGGGGATATTTCTGTAAGTACTTTTATGTTTGCCATGTAGCTCTAATCGTTTTATTTCTGCATAACTTTTGGGGTGTTATGTTTATGCAGTTAGTTTCTTTGGTGGTTGACCGTGTCCTGTAACACATACAATAACCTCCATCTCCTACTTTAAGAAAGCTCAATCATTTCATAATAAATGCTCTCAGTGCTTATTGCTAAGATCTCTTGTAAATTAATTTTAAAGGATGTTAAAGCAGGTTAGTTTGTCAACACGAGAAAGAATTGGTAGCCGGAGAAACAGTAGGGGTAACGACAGTGAAGAAATTTCTGCATATAAACTCGTTCAATTAACTCAAATATCAGCCCGCAATCGGCACAGATTGTATATAGGTCAAAAATTTCCAAAAAATCTGGATAGTAAAATTCTTCCCTCACGTAGAAATACGAGTAAACTGACTCCCAAAATCAATCTTCACCTCCATTTAAGAAATTCCGTAAGCCTTTCTATAGTTTCGAAGCAGGCAAAAACGCAATAACGTATCAATGAGGCAAAAAATTAAGATATAATATGATAACCAAGATGGGAGTTAAGCATCGCATGATTAAGTTCGAGCGTAATGAATAATCTCGTGGTATCTGGAGTCTCAAGTTGTTGTTTCGCACCCTTTTACATATTTTTTTTCGCATTAGCGTTGATAACACGTTCCATTACTTTATTATGAATGTAATAAAAATATTTTCTGCCATATTTGATGTTATTTGTATTCAATGTGACCTAAGAAAGAAGGATAAAATAAATATTTAAGAATTTCCGAATATGTGGTTAGGCAGGAACCCAAGAGGACAGCTCAAATTCCTTCCTTCTCACAAATATTTGGCTGCTTTTTCCGAGTATGTGCCGCATTTCGAGTGTGTGGTTAGGAAGGAAACTGTGAGGACGGTTTAAATTGCTGCGAGGCAAACGAGGAGCATTAACATTCATATTCTTCCGTGTCAGAAATGTTTCGCTGTTTATGTACACATGCGTGGCGTATTCCGAGAGTGTGGTTAGGCAGGAACCTTAGAGTACAGGTTTAATTGCTGCCTTTCCCCAAATTTTCTGCTCTTTATTTCATGATATGTAGCGATTTTCGAGTGTGTGTCTAGACTGAAACCTAATAGCACAGCATTAGACGTAGCGACTTAAATGACCTGAAATAAAGTTTGTACTTTTTCTTCTCACGAATATTTGTGTCATTATTTCCGAATATTTAGTGACTTCCAAGTCTGTGGTTTGGCAGAAACCTAAAGGACAGCTTACATTGCTGCGAGAGAATCGACCAATCGTGCGGTCGTCGACATTGCGCGTGAGTCCAGAATGACGTCACGTTTGCGGAAATTGTAGTGAAAAGAGCATTACCCCGAATGAAACGTTCCAGGACAGTACACGCGTGCTCATCCAAGGAGTGAGAGCCGTCGGCGCATTTACAGCAGGTGACCAGATAATCGGCACCATCCCTGTCTTCGGAGTTGTCATGAATACTACCGGCGATCGCCAGTTACATTGAAAACAAACTGAACGAACACTTCTATTGTTGCAAAATAAACATAATAAATGTGCTTGAAACGTGTAGTACATATGTTTGGCAGACAGCTGTGAAAAAAAAAGTGTCACAAATAAGCTTGTGGAAGCATGAAATACTACACCTAATTACCTTTGCAAACTGTCTTCTTATTGTAGGCTTTCACTCCCCCTAATATTATTCCTCTCTCATGATGACGCCAAGTCCAAGTTAATTCGTGATGTCATAGCAGCTGTGTCTTCTTCTGACATGATCTCTCTAGTACTTCATCGTTTTGTACTTTGCCCATCTGAATCTTAACTTTCTTCGATAGAACCACACTTTAAATGTTTCCTGATCCTTCTTCTTCAGATATCTGATGGTCCGCATTTCGCTTCGATACAGTGTTGTTCTCTATACGTACACTTTCAGCATCGCCTTAATCATTTACATTTAAACATCTGACAGAAGGAATCTTTCACTCAAGAAGGCTAACCTTGGTTATGCCTATCGATTTATGTTACCAGCTACTCTGAAATCTTCCATAGGAGAGTTTTTCAATACTTTAGTTATGAGATGTTCCAAGTTTTTAATTTCCTATTTATGACGTTTCATCATTTTCACTTTTGCTCTGTTTAAACACGTCATTTTTCATGTTACACATGTTTCCATTTTTTACATCTAGCCAGAAGGACTATTTGTACGCCGTCTTTAGCATTGGCACCTGTTTACCTTCCAACCTGAATCCGAAATTTTCCTTCACGCCCTTCACTGCCCCTTCTCCGTATAAGCTGAACGGTAATGGTGATAAAAGCACCTCTACCTTTCAGCTTTACTTATAAGACTTTAGGACACCTGTTAAGGCATCAGGGAAATAACTTTCGTGGTACTAGAGGGAGCTGCAGAGGGTAGAAACTGTAGAGGAAGTAAGTGTTACTATGGGGTGATAAGGGTAGCGCGGGAATGGAATTCGTGGGGTACCGTGACAAAACAGTTAGAAGATTGATGACTGGAAACACAAAAAAGTCTCCTCATCATTCAATGTTTATGAAAATGTCATCCCGTCGTATACAATTATCACTCCCTGCACTCCCTGAAATAAAAGTGATCCCCGCTATAGAATTTAACTGAAAGTATGTGTTAACATTCGATTTGTCTTTCAGTTTTTCTTTTTATTATTCTCCTCAACAGTTAACAAGCGTTACCCGAAGGATTCCTCAAACACGTATAGGCCGCTGCCATTGTTCATCACATACCAAATGGCAGCTTGTATTCGTTAAGATATATCTTGCTCATGTTGCACAGCAAGGTGTCTTTAGACAATGCGTACAGAGTTTAGAATGATCGTATGGCAACGATCGCAGGGAGTCCCCACCTGGAGAAGTTCGGCAGCGGATTTGCAAGTCCTTTCACTTGACGCCACATCGGACCCCGAGCACTCAGCTAAGAAGGCGAGCTACAGAGTTTGCAATGAACACTCTCATTGAACGCTCGAAGTATGAAGAAGATTTCGTAACTGATGAGTCACTATGCACAACTATATGCGCCCATGTCAGTGGTACGAGTATGTCGTAAAACACAAAAAATCATGCTTTCAGTTTGCCACCGGAACTTCATTCATCCAGTTGGTGAGGTCATTTTAGTAGGAATAAATGAAGCTTCCAAAACATCTGTCATTGTTTTTGGTTATTGAATAAAAAATTAACTTACTCTTCTGTATATCCATTAGCTAGTCTTAAGGTTTACTGCTTGCCTGTAACTTCAGAAATAGAATGCACGATTTCACCACAAATTATGCAACAATTTTTCGGAACTGTGCTTGCACGTGACGTTACTTGGTTGATGTCAACAGTTTGCTTGATATCAACCTCATCCTTTAAGAACAATCCAAATTATATAAAAGATGATTAGTATTTAACGTCCTATCAACTGTGAGATCATTAAGGATACAGCACAGGCTCAGATTAGGGAAGGATGGAAAGGTAAATCGGCCATATTCGTTCAAAGAATCCATCTCGGCATTTTCTTAATCGACTGGGGAAAATCACAGGAAATCTAAATGGTCCAAAGGGGTTTTGAATGGTCGTCCTCATGGGTGAGAGTACAATCAGTGTGTTAACCACATCGTCAAGTCGCACGGTAAGAATAATATATAGCACGATGTAAATCGTTACCCGAAGTTTACAAATTTTAAAACAGAGTGAAAGGATCACGTGGTCGACAAAAAGGTACTTTATATAACCACTGCAGTCATATTAATAAAAGATACTCGACATAGGCACAAGGCGGTAAAAGTTATTTGAAACTGTGTAGTGTGAAGGTGATTTGAAACTCTTACATACAGAATATTAGCTGTCTCACAACTTGTGACACCACGTTAATAATATTAGGAAATTAACTAATAAGTTAAAAAAAACACCTACTTCTCAGTTTTCTGTGTAAACCCAGACTCGAGAATGATACAGGGATTACATAACTTTGTATTGGAGTAATGATGGTTCAGATTAATTTTAAATCAACTGAAAGGAGATAGAGAGCTGGTGTTTAGTGGTAGGGTAGTGGGGCTACAATTTTATTAACAAATGTAGTAAAAAGTAAATGACTTTATTGCCACATCAGAAAGATCTAAAAAATCTCAGCAGTTACCACCAGAATATAATTCACTAGTGGCTTTTTCTTTGGGAAGCAAGTCAGCTGGTGGTAGAAGTTACATAACCTCTTAAATAATATTTACGAAAAACTTTTAAGATATCAATGTTAAGAAACATTTGAGCAAATCTTGACATTAAACCCAAACCTTAACACGGATGTTAAATAAGACCAACAATGCGGCGTTTAACAACGCTTCCTCATTTAAGCTTTAGAAACCTACATAAGTTATTAACAGGCATTTAACATCTGCAATCAACAACGGATCGCATTTAATTATGAAGAACAAAAGATACAAGTAATTAGGCCGATGGCAGATATACATAAAATACAATAAATTGGTCGTCCCGACAAGGTGCCCACGTAGAGCCCAACGACACTTAGCCCACTTGGCCAGTTGAGTTTTTAGGCTCTGGCTTTATTATGGTTAACAGAGAGAGTAACCACTTTAGGATTAACCATTTCTTTTACTCAAGACCCTCTTAGCGGAACTCACGGTATAAACCATATGGGTACTCAAGCTCTCCTTAACATATAAATAACTAGTTATCAAGTTCAGAAAAAAAATTACAACACCAAAAAGCACTGAAGAAAATTTGTAAAAAGCGAGTCGTGCGCTGAAATCATGTTATGTAGAGCTTGATTTAAAGAAGGCCAATTAGCGCAGCCAAACCTTGGAAAGTGGCTTCCAAAACGCCAGTAAAATGACTTTAATGCAATCACTTCAAACATTCATAAAAACTGCTTTACAGACGATGATGCTTAAACACGATGCAAGTGAGAGAATTGCCTTTTCACACACCAACTATAACGGTTGACATTGTAACAAAATACTCACCACAATTCCCAGGAAATAGGAACATAAAGCAACAACCGTCCAACCACTGGCTGCATTTAATTGAGCGTATGCACCAGTCGCCCTCAATCGTCTGGAACTGGCTAACAGGAAACCAGCCAGCCAGCACAGTGGACACCAGCTTCCTTGGAATAATGCAATTACAAGTACCAGTAAGTACCCAAGCAACATACAGAAATCACTCCTCCATCGGGCAGTCTCCACTGATCCGGTCGACACAGGACATCATGTAACCAGCTCTGACTAACATTCGAAATGGAGCAACGAGCCAAGGATTTTATCGGCCACGACTTCAAGGCGCTTACTACCATAGGTTTCTCCTTCCGTGCTGAATCCAGTTCCCGTTTACGTGTTTCCGGATGAGACATAGTTTTAGAACATTCTTCATGCCATATTGGCTTCCCAATGTCCTCATTTAGGGTATTTCAGGATAGGCGTTGCTTTCTCTTCAAGACAGTCTAATATGCCGCCCTCAAACGACTCCCACAAAGACTTATGAAAATACTGGAATACAGCAGGAACCAATTCCATGGGAAGTCACAACTTACCTATGTCATCATAATGAGTTCAGAAGAAAAGAATATCCTTCATAACAGATTATTACGGAAACTCTCCATCTTTACGCAATGGCTACTTTATTGGAGCTAGTTGATGACCCTTATCCTGTTGGTCACCCAGGTCTGAAAGTAACACCAGAATTTCCCCGCACACTGCCCCTATACAAACTCGTCCCTCTATAAAGTCGTTAGATTCCCCATACTTGTTTTCTTCAGTGAACGTCTGGCTTACGGAATCGGCTACTTGATTATCCGTTCCCTTAATGTGACGCATCTGGAAACGGAATGCCGAAATTATTACCTCCCACCTGATCACCTGGCTACATGCCTTGTCTTGCGGAGTCCGACCAACACGCATGACAACGCTTTATTGTTAGACTCCAAACAAACAATTTTATGCTCAAGATAAAAGTTGAAACACTCCGCTGCGAATAACACCGCCAGATCCTCTAATGCATACAGCAAATGCTTCTTTTCTGCAGGGAACTAGACCCCCGAGGCTTATCCAACTGATAGTCTTTCGCCTCCGTTTTTCTGGTAGAGAATCGCGGTAATTCCAGAACTGGAAATGTTAATTTGGAGAGTGAAGTATTTCTGAAAATCAGGTACTGCCAACACCGGCACATTAGCTTCCTTTTTGTCATCAGTCTTCTGACTGGTTTTATGTGGCCCGCCACAAATTCCCATCCTGTGCCGACGGCTTCATTTCAGAGTAACACTTGCAATGTAATCCTCAGTTATATCTCGATGCATTCTAATCTCGGTCTTCCTCTACAATTTTTGCACTCTACAGCTCTGTCTAGTACCATGAAAGTCATTCGCTGATGTGTTAACAGATTTCCTATCATCCTGCCCCTTCTGCTTGTCAGTGTTTTCCACATATTCCTTTCCTGTCTGATTCTGAGCAGAACCTCCTTATTCCTTACCTTATCAGTCCACCTAATTTTCAACAGACTTCTGTAGCACCACATCTCAAGTGCTTCGATTTTCTTCTGTTCCGGTTTCCCACAGTCCATATTTTGCTACCATACAATTTTGTACTCCAAACGTACATTCTCAGAAATTTCTTCTCCAAATTACGGCCCATATTTGATGTTAGTGGACTTCTCTTGGCCAGGAACGCCGTTTCTGCCATTGGTAGTCTGCTTCTGATGTCCTCCTTGCTCCGGCCGTCGTTGCTAATTTTACTGCCTAGGTAGCAGAATTCCTTAACTTCATCTACTTCGTGACCATCAATCCAGATGTTAAGTTTCTCGCTGTTCTCATTTCTACTACTTCTCATTACCTTCGTCTTTCTTCGATTTAGTCTCAATGCATACTCTGTACTCATTAGAAAGTTCATTCCGTTCAGAAGATCGTGAAACTCTTCACTTGCATTCAGGAAAGCAATGTCATCAGCGTATCGTATCACTGATGTCCTTTCGCCTTGAATTTTAATTCCACTCCTGAACCTTTCTTTTATTTCCATCACTGCTTCCTCGATGTACAGATTGAACAGTAGGGGCGAAACGCTACATCCTTGCCTTACACACTTTTTAATACGATCAGCCGCGTGGTTTGAGGCGCCATGTCATGGACTGCGCCCCCCCCCCCCCCCCCCCCCCCACGCCGGACGTTCAAGTCCTCCCTCGGGCCAGTAAGAATCGTCTCCAAAAATTCCCTGTGAGAAGCGTCAACTTTACTAAAGCAAGGCCTAAAAAGTCGAGACTCTGTGGTATTTTGTGAGATGAAATGGGCAGTGAAGAGACAAAAGCTTCTGCGTCACTGCGACGTTCTGTAGATGTCAAGAGGTGAAGTATTGTCAAGACGAACTCATGGTTGTTCTTAGGCTGGAGATTGTGATTGAGAACTTGCGAGTCCCTACTTAGACTAATTGACCGATGAAAACTGCTTGACACACAGCAATTGGAGAATGGTTTCTCAAGTGCTTCGATTATCCTCTGTTCCGTTTACCCATAGTCCATGTTTCTCTACCATACAATGCTGTGATCCAGACGTAAATAATCAGAAATTTCTTCCTCAAATTAAGGCCTATGTTTGATACTAGTAGACTTCTCTTGCCCAAGAATACCATTTTTGCCATTGCTAGTCTGCTTTTGATGTCCCCCTTACTCCATCCGTCATTGGTTATTTTGCTAGCTGGGTAGTATAATTCCTTAAATTCATCTACTTCGTCCCCATCAAAGCTAATGTTAAGTATCTCTCTAACCTTAGTTCTCCTAATTCCCATTACTTTCGTCTTTTCAGATTTGCTCTCCGTCCATATTCTCTACTCATTAGACTGGTAATCACATTCAGCAGATCATGTAATTCTACTTCACTTTCACTCGGCATAGCAATGTCATCAGAGAATTGCATCATTGATATCCTTTCACCTTGAATTTTAATCCCACTCGTGAAACTTTCTTTTATTTCAATCATCGCTTCTTCGATGTACAGGCTGAACAGTAGGAAGGAAAGATCCCTGTCATACACACTTTTTAATCCGAGCGTTTCGTTCTTGGTCTTTTCCTCTTATTATCCTCTCATGGCTCTTGAACATATTGTATACTACCCGTTTTTCTCTTTAGCTTACCCCTATTTTTCTCAGAATTTCGAACATCTTATAACATTTTACCTTGCGAATGCTTTTCCCAGGTCGACAAATCCTAGAACGTGTATTGATTTTCTTAGTCTTGCTTCCATTATCAATCGCAACGTCTGAATCTTCTTTCTGGTACCTTTACCTTTTCTAAAGTCAAACCGATGGTCATCTAGCACATTCTCTATTTTCTCAACACTAGCTAACACCTACTTGAGATCGTCAAGGATGCTTTCTGAGATTCAGCTCACGTAAACTCCCACTAGAGGCACTGCAGTCGCAGTCATGCTGTCGGCAAATTTACTCGTATTAGTTGTTTGCTGCCATAGCCCATAGCCCATAGCCCATTAACGCCAATTTTCTCCGCAATATACTAAGTATACATTCGTTGTACGTCCCACATTGACTTCCGCTGTTATTTCTTTTACCATCTTTGAAGTTAAGTGAAGGCCGTCGGCCACTGCGTTGTCCGTGGTGAGACGTAATGTCTGAAATTTGCTATTATCGGCCCACACTTTGCCACGAAACAAGCGCTGTCTTATTGTAAGAGGCACAGAGTAGAGTGACTTTGCTGGGACCTACACCAGCACACTGCTGCGACAACCACGTCCTCACAATGCACCTGTGCTTAACATACAAAGGATCTCACCATAACCTAATATTGAAATTAAAAATTAAAATAACAGTTCCAAACATGTCAGTGTATGCTTCACTACGTTAATGTTAACACTTGAGCTATGAGAACGATCAAATGAATGTATTAGGCGAAATATACCATATTTAGAACAGGATAATGGCGCTGAATAATAAGACCAGAAGGCGAAAAATTGTTAACGATATGCAAATGCATGACACAATTAGAAGTGACAAGTTTAAACTTGATCAGAGCAGCACTTTGATAAAAATTAGTGTTCTTTGAAAAAACTGAAGGAGGTAAATAGTAGACACAGAAACATGAAAATTCGTATGTAGCCTGAGTTTGATGTAAAAACGCCAAATGAGTGAAACCGATAAGCTATCTCTAATGGTTCTTAAGTTAATCTCTAAAAAGTAAGTTTGGAACAAAAACGTCTCGATTCGTGACAGATTAAGTATCATTTATATTTGTAATAGAAAGTTCTCACCGAAGCACTCAATTACATTCATGCAATAATACAACTATACAAAATTTGAAGATTGTTTTGTAAATAACTACGGTTGCAGTTCAGAGGTCATGTTCTAACGTCGGTTCTGACCTAAAAATTCAAGCAGGAGAGTTTGAAACGCATTCGTGCCAAACCTTTTGCAGTAACGAAAGCAAACATAGTTTCATTTATATAAAAAAATTAAGATTATAAATTGTTAAGCGACAGAGATATTAATTAACACGTGTCCGAGATAGGGGCTGCTGAGATACTATGCCTAGTGCGGCTGACAGCAAATGTTCCGTTTGGAGGTACACTGCACCCGTATATAAATATAGCAAGTGAGGCATTGAGCAGATGCAGTTTACACGCAGATACCAATCTGTTCACGTCAGTCAGACGCCTCCATGCGTAGTGGACGCATATGACATCAGAATTGGGCTGACTTGTAGGAGTTTTTGGTAGAACTAGAAAGTGAACTCGCGACGACTGTGCACCTGGATCACTGAGATAACACGGAAGTAACCGCTTCCGTGCCGCCCGTAATTTTGACAAAACTGTTTGGCGAGTGAAAAGATTATTTTCATCTTTTAAGGCAACAATTAAATTTTGATCATTAGGAGTAAGGACGATATACTGTTTTCCTAGGAGCTTCCCATAGAGGTCACTCTGAACTATTATTAGTGCTATTCCTGATAGGTGTTTTACGTAAAATTCTAAGACTTATGGTTTGTGTGTAAGAGCTTTTGCAGAATTTATCAATCAGTTAAAACTCAAAACATTTTATTTATAGTCATAGTTCATGATGCCACTGAGTAAATAGCAAGCAGGAACATTTTCTTTCAGTGAGCGCAAAGAGTAATTTCTACTTGCAGACTGGAAATTCACCAAGAGTATTGGGTACTGGCAGACTGGAAATTAAGCACTGTGTATTTTCCATCGCTTTTTAGCTGACTGCAAAAATAGGTTTCAGGCTCTTGTAAACGGTGAAGGTAGGTATAGCACAGACATTTTAAGAAACTTTCTATAAGTACATAAGGAAATGTGGACCACTTTGGGTATTTACCAACCACCCAGCATATGGATTTATTCGGCTGGGAATATGAACTTTGAAAGTGGTAGAAAACACGGAATTCGGTAGGCAATAACAACATACTGAAGAGAAATATGCCGAAACCAATGTGAGAACATTGTTAGGATTTTCTCTCGAATGTGGAAACTAAATGGTGAATGTTCGCTACAGTAGCCTTGAGCGTGACGGAAGAAGCTAAGAAGGCGCTATATCGCAACTACCACCGGCGCTGATGTTTTGGGAAGACAGTGCATTTTCACGGAGCTGCTTGGATCAGCAAGTAACTTGCAAGCGGATTTTCCCGGCGTATCAAATACTGATGATTTTTACGGGTTTGCAGCCGGGTTCCACCGTCCTGACGACAACACAATGTTTCGGCGGACCATCTGGACGCCATCTTCAGGTGAGATTGAGTGCACAATCACGCCGGAACTAAAGAGACCTCAGATTCGGCGGCTCCTTTATACCGCCGGTACTGGCCGTTGCGCGTGCGCGAGCAACGGAAGAGCTGCCCTCTGTGACGCGAAGAATTGCAGCGGCGCCATCGGTGAAAACTGCCAAAATCGAGGAATCGCATAATTAAAATGCAGCCGGTCGGAAACCAGACCGTTGTTGTTTTATCTGTGATAAAATAGGATTCCACGTCTTCCTTAAAGGAAAACATTTGTCTCTATTAATAATATCATCAGACGGACGTATGTCAATTGATTCTTTCAATAAACAATCCCAGTAACGGGAAGCCGAGGCAATAATTTGCGACTCTTTAAAGGACATATTGTCCCCTTCATTAAGACAGTGTTCGGCAATGGCTGATTTTTCCGGCTGGAGCAGACGTGTATGCCGATGATGTTCCACACATCGATCTTGAACTGTACGAATAGTCTGTCCAATGTCGGCCTTGCCGCAGCGACAGGGAATCTTGTATACCCCAGGCTTCCTCAGTCCCAAATCATCTTTCACCGATCCAAGAAGGGATCTAGTTTTGGCCAAATGCATAAGGACGCTTTTAATATCATATTTCCTGAGGATTCTTGAAATTTTCGAAGAAATGCTTCCCACGAAGGGTAAAAAAGCAACAGATTTGGAAGTGTCCACCGTTGGTTTTCGTGGGGGTCCAAATTGAAAAGCACGAGTAATTTGGTGATCAGAATACCCATTCTGCCTGAAGACAACTTTGAGGTGATCCAACTCCTGTTTCAGGTTATCGGAATCCGAAACAGCATAAGCCCTCTTGACCAGTGAGCGTAAAACTCCCAAGTGTTGATGTTGTGGATGACAACTTGTGGCATGGAGGTCGCGGTCCGTATGCGTAGGTTTTCGGTATACACTGTGGCCGAAAGTCCCATTTTCTTTCTTATGTACTAAGACATCCAAAAATGGTAATTTGCTATCAGTTTCAATTTCCATCGTAAATTTGATTCGTGGATAAAGGCAGTTAAAATGATCTAAAAATCGATGAAGAGATTCCATTCCATGTGGCCAAACGATGAAAATATCATCCACGTATGTTGGTTTAAGAGAAGATGTCTTAAGTGCCATATGCTCAAAATCTTCCATAAAGAGATTGGCGACAATAGGGGAAAGAGGATTCCCCGTAGCCACACCGTCAGTTTGTTAAAAAATTGCTTCATTAAATAAAAAATACGTCGATGTGAATACATGGCGGCACAGCTCACTAGTTTTGTCATCCAAGAGTTGACCAATTAGCAATAAAGACTACTCCAAAGGTACCTGAGTGAAAAGTGAAACATCATCAAAACTCACTGGAAGGTCAGATGTTCCAGGGCGTAGAGACGTCAGGTGTTGAATAAAATCGGACGAGTTGAATATATGGTGTTCACACTTCCCAACGTGTGGGCTCAGAACAGAAGCAAGATATTTTGCCAAATTATAAGTAGGGGCGCCCAGATTACTAATTATCGGGCGAAGAGGTGCCCCAGGTTAATGTAACTTGGGTAGACCATACAATCTGGGTGGTACTGCCGCCCCTGGATGAAGTTTTTTAATGATATCCACAGGCAATGAGCTCTTCTTAATAAGAGAGATGGTCTTCCGTTTTACCCGATCGGTAGGATCGCTCCGTAGCTTACGGTATGAAGAATCCTCCAACAAAGAAGCCATTTTTGTCAGATAATCTTCACGAGTAAGAAGAACAGTGACACTGCCTTTATCAGGAGAAAGAACTAAAATATCCTTATCTTCCCTCAGTGACCGAATGGCTTTCCTTTCACTAGAAGAAATGTTTTTATGTGTTGGTGGTGCTCGACAAAGGGGACGTGGAATTATATTTTATCACAGATAAAACGATAACGGTCTGGTTTCCGACTGGCTGCATATTAATTATGCGATTCCTCGCTTTTGGCAGTTTTCACCGCTGGCGCCGCTGCAATTCTTCGCCTCACAGAGGCACGCGCAACGGCCAGTACCCGCGGTATAAAAGAGCCGCCGAATCTGAGGTCTCTTCAGTTCCGGCGTGATTGTGCACTCAATCTCACCTAAAGATGGCGGCCAGATGGTCCGACGAAATATCGTGTTGTCGTCAGGACGATGGAACCCAGCTGCAAACCCTCGAAAATCATCAACCTGCAAGCTGTTTCGCGCGCTCACCGTTGCCGAGGTTCTTCCCGCAACTGCTGCCATAGACGATACCCGCCGCCATTCTTACCGCCATAGCTGCTGCTGTCTGCATTATGTCGCAAGCGTCGCGTCACGTTTTCTGGTACACCTTGCCAGCATAACCCATCTAAGCCTAGGAATTAAGTAAATAATATTTAAGGTATTTGTTAATTGATTTTAATATACTATTAAAACCGGGATCTAATGAGCAAGCTGATGTGAAAGTTGAGACGGAACCAGTCTAAGACGATGAACCCACAGATTTCGAAATTGAAATCAACGAGGATGAATCTGTCAAAGTAATAAATCCAAAATCTGAAGGTGTTTTGTCGAAAATAGAATCCGGAGATGAATTTCAATGCTGCTGAGAGGTTAGAACCAATTTATGTGATGAGGTAACTGAAGCTGAAATAAAAAAAGGACAAGTTGAATTAGAGTTATCAGATACTGGAACAATATTTCTGAAATTCAGCGATGTCAGGAAATGTTAGAAACTACTTTGAAACAAGTTGAAATGCCAAACGGCAAGGTAGAGGTGCCCAACGGGATGCAGTTACTGTTTTATAAGCTTGAATCGCGTACTAAAGAACCCAAAAATACGATGTAATCCGACAGTAAACAGTTAAACAATAACATTGTATCTAGCAGTGAAGTACTAACGGATAATAGTAATGAACTAAATGAAGAAATTACCTCGAAACTTAATAGGTTAAATTATAAAACTGCTTCTAACGACCATGATCTGCTAGTCAGAGTAGCGCAACAACTAATTTAGTTGCACAGTATTTTCATAACCGAAACTGATTAAGTTCCCAAAGATTTCAAAGATGCGGTTATTTATGGGAAGTTGTCAGAATGAATAGGCAATGAATCCAAACTTTGCTCTAATTGGTTTGAGGAAGTAACAAATGAAGTACATTATTGTCAGAAGAACATAAAGGATGTAAAATCTGACAGTGTGAAATTGTTGACAGAAAATTTTCTGACAGAATGGAGGCAGTAAAGCTACAAGTAGAAGAACTAAATACTGACATTACTAGAATAGAAAACAGAGTGTCCTCCGACAGTTCTTGTACTACTGTTGCACAGTATATTGCTTCAGCTGACTCCCCTTACAACGGGTGTCGTCAATTTTCGCTTTTTGATCCAGACAAACCAATTCACCCATTAGATATCTGGAATGATGCTGAGGATGTTACACAAAACGCATCGTCACAAGGCGAGAAAAATCCTTCCATAAGAAGTTCAGGAGATGCTTTCAAAACTATTTCTGAATTTAGAACTGTATTTCTTAATGATTACTGGTCAAACAACAAACAAAATGATGTTTTGAGAGGATTTAGAGCGGTAGAAACTTTACTCCAGGTCGTGAATCAGTTAAAGACTTTTCTAGAGTGTGATTAACGGCTGTCACATCTGACAGAACGGATGAAACCGGAAATGATGATCATGGGACTAGAAGTAAGCTGCCTTCGTATTGGTAGAAAAGAATCATTTCCGCACATAGATGTAATGTGGACAGGTGCATTGAGTATTTGGAGCGAGTGGAAAAAGTAACTGCTGGTGAGGACAGGTACCAATAACAATAGGTCCTCTATCAGTCGTCTAAATAACCGAAATAATGACAGTGGAAGGCAAATGTCAGAAGTATGGAAGTTCAGAATACATGATCTAATATCGTGATCAAGGCATTGCTAGAGGAAGAGGAGGTAAGCAGCA
Source organism: Schistocerca americana (assembly GCF_021461395.2). NCBI lineage: Eukaryota > Metazoa > Arthropoda > Insecta > Orthoptera > Acrididae > Schistocerca > Schistocerca americana. Next base: position 381,294,230 of record NC_060123.1, on the reverse strand, counting down.
CTACGCTTTCGCAATAATTATTGTGACGGAGACAGAAATATAAATAATGTACCGTTGAGACAAGACAGAGAGCAGAATTCAACCCATTTGACTCTGAATTGAATGAATACAGTAGGCCGCATGTGTGAAATTAAGTACCGCCTATGAGCAAACTGGCGTTCACTAGGTGGAGACTGTAACATAGCCAGTGACAAAAACACAGGCAACAGTCAGCTAGCATACGAAAACCGGTAACAGGTGTGATGTAATAGGAACAGACCGAAACAGTAATGTGATAAACCATTCTCATTATCTAACTGACATCATTTTGGAAACATTAGTAAAATGGGAAAAAAAGTAGAGTGAAAACGCTATAGTTAACACGGAGAACTAATTAATTGGCTTAATTCCGATGAGGGCGAAGATGAAGCGAACGTTTACATCTTCGGCAATAGTGGCAATCTGAAGGTTAAAGTTTCGGTGGAGGAAGTAGACAGTTTTGCAAGGTTTTGAGGAGGAGGAATTATTAGATGAAGGGGTAGCAGAAATACTGAGGTCAGACAATCTACTAGCTGTATTAACTTGCCATGAATTGTAAAAGCACATGACAGATTATAGACAGCAATCTAGCGCAGGGACCCAGTAGCTCAGAGGAAGAGACTAGCTCACCTGTCGTGCAGCAAACTAAAGTAGAGGAAGCCGTCAACTGCTTTCTTTAAAATTGGTAGACTTGTTGAAAAAATCTGCTGTGGATGGGGTAGAAGTTGATGACCTTTGATTCTAAGCATAAATGTACTCCCAACTGAACAGTATCACTTTAGTAGGAGACAGATTGAAGGAAGATCTATTCGAAGAGTTTCATGGGGAAACTGTTCTAACTACATTAACTCATCCTATTATAAAAAATAACATCTCAGAAGTAACAGTGCGTTGTCTTCTTTATAGAGTCAGCGAAGCAAGTGCTTTCTACCATGCATTCTTTGATTCCGTTCCTAATCAGGATGAGTTAACTGTCATGAAAGTAGGGGAAGTCGGGTCAAGATGGGGAAGCTAACTTTAAACCCTTAGAAAAGGGACAAAAATAAACAATTTCAAGTAGGTTTGATTTTCATTTATTTTCTTAACCATTGAATGACAATAGCATGCAAAGAAACCTGCAAACTTGTTACATTTAGTTAGAAATATCTCGATTTGAAACATAAGCTACCAATTCCCCGTCTTGCCCCATATGCGGGGTAAGATGGGGAACTAACATAAATTCATCTCTGAAGCTTAAATAACGACTGGAATAACGAAATCATGTGACAATAAGGTTTCGAAACATCGTTCTGCGAATTGCAGAATCAGGTATTACGTTTTATTTAGGCCTCTTACTTTCACATAGTACACAAGTCAGGACAGCCTCATAATCATCACTTTCTATCCCTGCACAAGTGTCGTGGGCCCAGCGTCCGCAGCTAATACACCGTATCCAGCCTCCCTCAAAGAAGTCATAGCAGTATAAACATTCTTGACACTCTTCCTCGTTGTCATTCGACCTCAGTTTATTATCCCTTGAGCATGAAGGGGTGGTTAAGACGTCAGTAACGTTCGTCACTTTTTCGTTGTCATTATGTCCCTTTGGTGGTATCCCCGGTTTATTAAACGTCTTTGAGAACAGTTTTCGCTTACATGCAGCACGTTTGGGACTCCTTTTCGTTTAATTTCTTCCGATAGTTCACTCCTATAAGGAGATTCGTTTAAAACTACGGGTTTTCCACGCCTGTTAGATGGTTTCCTTTCGGTTTTTTTATCCACCTTTGGAATAGCTAACACCATTTCAGGGCTAGTAACCTGAAAGTTGCATGATACAGAGGCTTGATCGTCAGTTGTTAATTGTTCAGGTGTTTTACGTCTTGACAACAGCTCTGGTATTTCCTCTTCCGTTTCTGTAACTTCAGATGTATGAGCTTGATGAATGTCTGTAGTTGAACAGGGAAGGTAATCACTTTCTTGAAACACATTTCTGTTTATAGGCCAAATGCCTGTTTTCCGAAACCCGTTCACTGCTGTGGACATTGTAGCTGAATGAATGAAGGCTTTGCCGAATAAACTTGCGATCTGATGCAGTGTAACAACTTTTCCAGGATGGGTGCGAAGCCACGATCTTACTTCATCTTCGTAAAATTTACTGACAGGTTTCATAAATGCCATGTCCAATGGCTGAAGACGGTGTGGGCAGTGTGATGGCAAACACAGCAAGACAACCCCATTTTCACGGGTCACATCTATCAGTTCTAAGTTCTTGGTGTGCGTTTTGTGGCCGTCCAATATGAGATGTATTGGTCTTTCCTTTGACGCTCCCGTAAATGCAATAAACTTCTTAAACCAAGACAAAAATGGTTCTTTCTTCATCCAACCAGTTAGTTGGACTTCTACCCAGGCACCAGGCGGCAGGCCAGTCTCAAACGCTTGTTGCATTCGTTTTTGAGGATAAATTAACATAGGTGGTACGTATCGACGCTGAAACACAGATTTCTGCAGTCACAGTCTGGCCTCTCTCTGCTGAAGTAACTGCTCCCACCCGTCTGCGCCCTTTCAAAGCAACCACCTTTGTGTGACCTTTTGGAATGACTGTTAAAACAGTCGCATCGCAATTGAAAATTCTGTCTCCCGTAAACTTGAATGGGCCTAATTGACTTTCAGACAGATCGAAAAACCGATCTACAGCAACTCGATTAAACCCCATTGCTCCTGCGATTGATGTGGCTTCTAGTTTTCGTATTGTTAAGGTAGGATTTCGCGCAAGAAACCCATTTAAACAATCTCTTCCAGCGGATTTGGCTTCAGTATTAAATGGATGTTTGATGATGTTTCGTTCAGCTAGCTGAAAAGCAAGTTCACAAAGTTCTTTATGTGTTAGGCCAAAATACTGTCCTCCCATCTGTGTTAAGCAGTCTTTAAGTTCTACCTCTTGTTCTGGGGTAAACACACTAGTGATTGGTCCTAACCTTTTCACAACTGTATAGCCAGGATTAGCACGTTTCTTTGCCATATGTCGTTCAATCGTTGGCTGTGGCACGTTGAACTGTCAAGCAGCCCTGAAAGAACTCATATGACCTTCTGTAACAGCATTTACAGCGCCTTCCATTGACTCCAATGACCAATCTTGCCTAGACGTTTGTCGCCGATACTTGCGAACCATCTGAAATAAAACACGTGGAACGCACTATTGATTCAGATCATTCCTGGTAATCTATCTTATATAGTAAATACCATATTTCCAATAGTCTGTCGTTAAAGCAAAGCAAGAATACTGACTTTGCACGTTTTGTGTATTCTTATTCACAATATAGCCTAAGGCATACTTTGTAATTAATTAGGAAACGTTGGAATAACGATACCATTCTAGTTACAATTGTATTGAACGTATAACGTACGTGTTCAAAAATCGCAGCAAGGTAAACACATGAGACGATAAAAACGCAGTGGATGAACAAATAGTAGGGGCAAGACGGGGAAGCTCCCCATCTTGCCCTATCCCGTCTTGCCCCCTACCATGCTGCCAAGTTATGTTACGCCTACATGAACACCATTTAATGAACATTGACTACTGGCACAGCAGTTTACTGTTGATAAGACGTACTATTCAGAGCTATATATACAGTCTGTACAGATGTTCACGAAGCACATATTTTAGGAACCCGAAAGGTGTAAAACATTGCAAATCAGTATAACAATTGGACGTACCTCGTAAAGCTCACAGAAACCGCCACGAAACTAAGGTTCGGCAATGTCAACACACTGAGCCCTGTGTATTGATGATGTTGACGTAGCTATCCACAGATGGCAGCACTCTAACTGTAGCTTATAGCCCTTCCCCGTCTTACTCCACCTCCCCGTCTTGCCCCGCCTTCCCCTAAGTGGTTTAAGAGTACGAGGTGCTACTTGAAAAGTTCCTAGAACAGTACAACACGGCGCTTTGATACCAACTGGTGTAGGTAACATAATAATAGATCATTCTTGTTTACTGTGTTCCATTTAAGCGTCGAGATGTTGATTGATATGGACGTTTTTAACTAAATATGAAGGAAAAATTGACCTTGATCAGATCCATTTAGTGTCAACCGTACCAGATTTTCGAGTTATTACGTCGCTTTTCATTAGAAATTTTGTGGGCTGTAGTAATGAAGACTGGGAACTGCCCGTCACAGTGAGAGGAATAAGGGATACTAGTATGAGGATACTGAATTCAGGAATGAGGTGAAAGATGCTAATGTGGAAGAGAAATATATTCTGGAAGAGACAGAGGCTGAGGTACAGACATAGATTTCTGATAAACAAAGGGCAGAATTATTGGAAGTATAAACACCACTCACAATGTGTTCTCAGATACGTCTGGTGTAAGTAAAGAAAAAACTAAGGTCAGCGGAAACAAAGAAATTTGTGCATATTTATCGGTCACCATTCAGAATAACAAAGCCACATGCAAACGCATATCGACTGGAATATACGAAAATTAAGAGGGAACTAGGTCTTCAAATCACTGTAGATGTGAGACGTATAAAAATGGACACCAATTAAATTCTGTAGGGAGTATGACACTCTTTGGCGGATACGCAATTTGGCGTGCTGGGCGGTACCAGCTGTGTGAAACTTTTTCGATCCATAGTAAGTAAGGAATATATGCTTTTATGGTGTACATATACTATATATATCACTATACCTGAATGAATACTTATAACAGAAAATGAGGAATAGTTTGCAATAGTAAGTTCTAAATGTTAAAATATCAACAGGTGACTTATTAGGTTTCAATGACAGAAAAATAATCAGTAAAAAAATCAAATATTAAATGAGATCCATGGAAAGGATTAATAACAACTAATAATGCAAACTTTCCGTTAAGAGAAGTGACTGAAGCTGAAAATTCCTAAAATCTGAAAGGATTTTCATGTTGAAATTAAGGATCTGTAACTAAGAGACAGCAATAATATGGTGCCAATAGAGGCAAGACAAAGCATTTTGATGATAATTAAAGGAAGGTTGTGAAAGTGGTGTGAGGATCACACCAAAATTATGTGTAAATAATAAGAGTATGTGCTGTCGACCTAATGACTGCTTTAGCATACCAATCCATACGATAATTGAGCCGTATGAAAACAGAGCTCAAAATGGTTACTTGATTTTCTAAGTAAAGCAACATATAAGGTAATGAAATAAATTGCAAACCAGCCAAAATGTGACAGTTAAAAGAAATCATATTTACACCATCATAGAATAATAAATATGGTTTATATAAAAAAAGAAAGAAATTTTAAACTTTGTGATTCAAGTTTAATAGTGAAGTATCTAGTAAAAGTGAGATAAAGTAACGTCACTATTTTATGAAGCGCCATACAGCCAATAACCATTTTGAGACATTTCTCGTAGTTTTCCAAATCAGAAATTTTTAAAAAGAAAAATTCTTTCTAATAACTTTTCAGTTCTTTACTTAAATTATAGCAGGAAAGAAGAGTTTAAAATGTGTTTTGTCTTTCCTTAGACATAAGTTGAGAACAGTAGCTTAGGCTATGCTATTTGTTTCCCAGAGATATCGAGACTAGCATGAAACGCAGCCGACAAGCATTATGAAGAAAGAAGCTAGGACATCAGTCACAGTGTCTCCTCCCCTTCCCCTTTTTGTAGTAGAATCGGGAAGGACACCAAGCATAGTGAGTTTCCACCCTCTGTCTTAAATGTTTTAGTGAAAGTGGATTGTAAGGACACACAACACAATGTGTATGGTTGTGATTAAATGAGTGAGTACTGAAGAGTGAAATGGTTTTGAGTGTTTCTCTTCCTGGCAATGACTAGAAATCCTAAATCAAAAAATTGATTTCCTAATAACCGAAAATTTTATGTCATGTTTCTACGTTATTTCATATACTTGATATATAAAAGTCCACCATATACACCCACAAAAATTATATATATATATATATATATATATATATATATATATATATATATATATATGTGTGTGTGTGTGTGTGTGTGTGTGTGTGTGTGTATATAATTTTGTGGGTGTAGTATTCAGAAAAATTTAGCTAAAATCAATTTCATTTAGAAAACGTCAATTACAGTAACATCACTTACTTATTACTTTTAATTTTCTTCTAAAAGATTTCTCACAAAAATAAATATGTGCTGATAAGACTAAAAAAATGCTTGACCACTGTGTGAGGCACAGAGTGTAGCGAGTTGGCCAGGGCTTGCTCCAGTTCACTTCTACGGGCACCACATCATCATAATGTGCCTGTTCTTAACATGCAAACGATAGCACCGTTATGTAATAGTGAAATAAAAAATTATGCTTCAGCATATTAACGTTAACACTGCAAGATCGCAGAATGATCAAATGAATATGTTGGCAAAATATACGATTTTAAGAACAAGTGGCACTGAATACTAAGTTTACAAAGCTAAAAATTGTTCAGAATAAACAAATGCATGACACAAGTTTTAATTTCATCGGAGCAGAATTTTGGTAGAAATCAGTGTTCTTACGAAAGATTGAAGGTGGTAAACATTAGATCCAGAAAGAAGAAAATTCCTACGAAGCCTCAGTCTGATGTAAAAACATTAAATAGGTGAGACCAATCAGCTACCTCTACTAGTTTTCAAGCTATGTACTAAAGATCAAATTTGGAGCAAAGCGCAGCACTGAACTACATTCACGCAATAATACAGCTGTATCAAGTCTGAAGATTGTATTGTAAATAAATCCTGTTACAAGGAATCTTACAGAAGCAGTTCCGAAGTTCTACTGTCAGTTCCGTTCTAAAAATTCTAGCTGGCCAGGTTGAAATGTAGTCATGCTAAAACATTTTCAGTTATTAAAGTAAACTTAACTCTAATTATACAAAAATTAAGAAGACTATAAATGGTTAAACAACGGACATATTAACTAATACGCGTCCGTGATAGGAGCCATTGAGATGCTGTTAACTGTGCCTAGGGCGGTTGACGGCAGATGTTTCGTTTGGCGGTTGCCTGCACCCATACATAAATACGGGCATAGAGGCAATGAGGGAGACACTTCTCACTAGATACCAATCTATTTGCGTCCGTCAAACACCTGATTGCGCGCTGCCGCAGATGACGTCACAGCTGGCCAGACTTAAATGTGCTTTCGGTATAGGAGGATGTGAGCTCACGACGACTGTACACCATCCTGGAGCACTGAGATATCACGGAGATGACCATTTATGTGCCGCCTGTAATTTTGACAAAACTGTATGGCAAGTGGCAAGATTATTTTCCATTTTTAGGGCAAGAAATTAACTTTGATGATTAGAAGTCAGGACGATATATTATTTTAGTAGGAGCTTCCCATAGAGGACACTCTGAACAGTTAACAATGCTATTCCTGGTAGGTGTATTACATAAAATTCTAAGACTTAAGTTTTGTGCATGTAAACTTCTACAGAATATATCAATCAGTTAAAACTCAAAACATTTTATTTATAGTCATAGTCCGTTACGCCGCTGAGTGTATAGCAAGCAGAACATATTCTTTCAGTGACCACAAAGGGTAATGTGTACTTGCAGATTGGGAATTATGCTCAGTATGTTCTCCCTCGCTATTAGGCTCACTCCAAAAATACAGAATCCTTCAGAAAAATGGGTACACTCTTTAAGGAACGAAAAGTATTACTTACGTGTTTATCTTACATTTAATAATTGATCACAGATGTTGTACAACATTCAGTTTAGCACACGTCTACTTTAAATGTTCAAAATGTTCACCGTCGATGGCTGTACACGTAACAGAACGACGAGCGGTCGCCCCAACTACGTCAGTCAATATTACACTGGAGATTGCTGCACATGTAGCTGTAATTTCCTGGCTACGTTCCTCCAGCATGCGTGGCTTACGTCGATAGACGTTATCTATCACAGTTCCCACAAGTTAGATCTGGCGACAGTGGAGGGAACTGAATGGGCCCTCTTCGTCCATTCCAACGGCCCTGAATATTGTCATCCAGGAAAAGCTCGTACGGCTGGGTGGTAGTGTGGTGGCGTCCCATCCAGTCGGCAGAAGGCCTCTTCATCAGCCCCACAAAGCGCACGTATACCTGACAAAATTGATGTGCGTAATATATCCAGGTACCCTTCTTCAGTTACATCACAATCAAAGAAATGGGGTCCTACTAGGCCCCTAGATGGTAGTGCACGTCACACATGAACCCCTGGTAGACTGACCGCTTTATCCACATAAACATGCAGATTTTCCGGTGCCCAGTACACGCTGTTATACCGATTCACGGTTCCATTAAGCTTAATTCGGGCCTCGTCACTCCACACTACGTTCCTCTCAAATTGTTCGTCATCACTTACCACTTGCTGATACCATTCGCAAAATTGCATTCGGCGATCAGGATCGTCATCATTAAGCACCTGCAGTAATCGTGAAATGTAAACGTTCCACTTGGCAGCTTTCAGAATTCTTCGTACACTTGTACTGCTAACCCCCACTTCACGTTCACATTGAGTAGCAGATTTCTGTGGAGAATTAACAAAAGTTTCCAGCACTGGAGGTGACGATGCTGGATTTGTACCGGTACGCTGTCTTCCTGATCTTCCTTGCCGGCCGCGGTGGTCTAGCGGTTCTGGCGCTGCAGTCCGGAACCGCGGGACTTCTACGGTCGCAGGTTCGAATTCTGCCTCGGGCATGGGTGTGTGTGATGTCCTTAGGTTAGTTAGGTTTAAGTAGTTCTAAGTTCTAGGGGACTTATGACCTAAGATGTTGAGTCCCATAGTGCTCAGAGCCATTTGAACCATTTTTGATCGTCCTTTGTGAATATCACTTATCTTTCCATGCAACTGAAACTTGTCAATGACGCGTTTAATTGTTAGGCGCGTTGGTAGTTCTGTTTCTAACTCCCGCCTCCACTGATGTTGAACTTCAACGGCATTATCAAATTAGGAAAACAACTTCACAATTCATTATCGTTGCTCGAATTTCAAGCGCGCTCCAGCTATTTTGTTTTCTCAATACCGAGATGCAAGTACTAACATATGTTGATCAAAAGACCATACTACAACACACTCGTAACTCAAATCGAACGACAATATCTATATCTAGATGCGGCCTGACAAAGAGTTTATACATTTTTCTGGCAGACTGTGTAGTTTTCAGACTCTTGTAAACGGAGAAGGTAGGTGTAATGCACGCACAGACAGTTTAACAAACTCTTCATTACAACTACTGAAGTAACGAACATCTTGAATAGTTACCCGTCGTCCCACATTTAGACACAGTGGATCTCAGAACATTGAATTCCCTAATGATTTCCTAAACTAAATACCCCATGCGTCTTTCTCCAACTACCAATTCACTTTCATAGTGTAATAATTCCTGTAGTGCAGACATAATCACGTCGAAAACAATTTCACATGAATCATCTGAGTAAAAATGTCAGGTTCGTCAATGCATTCCCCTTTTTTTACCTTGTTACGCGATACTGCTGCCATCTCTATATGTGCATATCGCTATCCCATGACTTCCCTCACATCAGTGTAACTTTTACGTATGCAGTGTGTGTTTTGCTTAAAATATGAACCCAAAAACCTCGACAGTGTAACTGTTTCGTAGCAATGCTCTGCCTTGTCTAGAAAAGATGGCTACTCACATACCATTAAAGGGTGCGGTGTGCTATGCTGGTGCAAAACATACCGAAATATCCGTGTCAGTAGACCACGCAATAACAACTGTCAAACAAGCTGACATTCTTTTCTTTAATTTTACACTCAGCGCACTATTGGAGAAATGCTTTGTTATCTGTAGTGTTTTTAAATTCCTGATAGTTACATATTACTACACACAGAACAACAAGAATAGAGAACCGCAACTCCCGTGTTAAAAGAGGGCAACACATACCGATAGCAGCGCCTCTAGTGGTATTGAGATGAACTAAAAGAGGATAAACATTGCGGGTTGCACTACTACTAGCTTATGTACGCTGTTTTTTTTTCTTCTTTTAAATGTCTTATCTCAGTTTTCTGGGCGTGCTATGTCATTATTTTGGGTAGCATCATAATAAGAAAATTTAAACACAGCTATAGCACACTGCAATACAGCAGTGACAACCTATTGTTCAGGAATATTTGTAATCCAGTTTGACTGCAACAATTTTATTTAGCTTTACTATTTAAGCTACAAGCTAGTTTCGACTTACTGTTCCAAGTGTTTCGTCTAGTTTTTATGACGCACAAAACATCCTGGAGCTCTTATATGTTGATAGAAATCAATATAAGTGGGTCAGTTTACAAGTCTATTCTAGACGTTTGCGTCTGACAGTCGCTTCTTCTATGATCTTTTCTTCAGCAGCAACTCTCAGGCGCAAACATCAAGGATAGATTTGCAAACTGACACACTTATATTGATTTCTATCAACATATAAGAGCTGCAGGACGTTTTGTGCGTTACAAAAACCACACGCAACACTTGAAACTGACGGTAAGTCGAAACAAGTTTGTAGTCTAAATAACTGTCACAACCTAAATAAAAATTGTTGCATATAAATTGGACCACAAATATTCCTGAATAATGTCATACTTTGACATCTTATAAGCTGTGGGGTCAATGGAAGAAGAAAACTATTATTAAGAGAATAATCGGCAGTTAAAGAGGTTGAATTAAGAAATCTTTGTCACAGTGTTAATGAAGAACTTTAAAATTTGTTAGAACTATGTTTCAGGACTGTAATTTCTGAGTAATTGCCCAGGAAACGTGCACTAATGACCATTAATTTCTTAAAAAATTTCCTACATCTTACAACTGTAAACGTGTCAACACAAAAAGAAGACATCAATATTAAGTACCAAAAATAGGAAAGGTGGATAAAACAGTGAGATGTAAACAAATCTTACTTTTTATTTGTTAAGCACGCAATAAAAATTTCACTATGAGCAACATTGTCACCTGATTCACTACTGATATTAACAATTTCACATGGAACACCTGCCACATATTTTGGAAACTCACTCCTGTTTAGCCTATGCCTAGCTTTATTCATAAAATCTTCCTCGAAAAAAATGATCTTCACAAACAAAATAAGTAGCACAATTCACATCAGATCACAGTTTACAAACACTTTTCCGCTTCAGAAGCAATGCTTGAAGTAGTTTTGGAAACCTGTTGAAATGCTTGTTCCCAACTTTCTCCGTTGAACCGACGTAATATACAGATGAACATCCAGGTAATTTAGAGGAGTATTTCTACGTCAATTTTTTGTGTTGAATATTCTGAAAAACATAAAATTCTTCATCAAATAAAACTACTACTGACAGATCAAAGGTATTTAAGTAAGCAAACAGAAATCACACAGCTTCATCCACAACAGAAGAGAATACATTTCATTTATAGGCTACGAGATTATTTACTGATAATTAAATGTCTTACCTTAGGATTAATTGCGGACATTTTTTCTGCAGGAAGTCTCTTCAGTTCCACAGTGAACTTTATGAAATTTGAAGTAATAAACCTGCTTATAATGAAGATGAATAGTATGTAAATATGAAACATATACAAAGACGACTGTAACCGTGGACTTCAGTACAGAGCAAGACGATATAATATCAATAACCGCCATTGGACAGTTCTCATTGGTCAATTGCAGCTTCGTTTGACGTATAGCACCTCCAGTGGTCTGGAAGGAACTACGTGGCTTGTTGCCTCTTCTCCCATATAGTTTTCACCCCCGTGTTACTACATACACGTCTGGAGGGACGCAGGAGCGTCTTTAAGTGTTTACAGAAACAGACCAAGCAATATGCACCTGTTTAAAACGTGTCGAACAAGCTATCTCTTTTTTTTTTTTAATTTTCCACCGTTTTACACTGCACTGCGTCCAATGAGACTCCGTCGAAACTGCATACGATAATTCACATATCAAACAAGTTGCTGACCCTTAGATGTTAAACCTAATTATACGTGTTTGATTAGGATGTTTAGGTGATCTTGGACATCATACTGGGTAATATGTTACAGTGACAATTGTGAGCCACCAGTTGCCCACAATGGTTCATCACCTTGATGTCTGGATAGCAGATTAATGTATCAATTTTATTACTGTCCGCATGTACAGTTTTCAATGTGACAATTTTCTGTAAGAGTACTAACCTGGGCCACACTCTGATACAATAAGGGTCGTTAATAAACATTCTTATCTAAGTCAAACCAACAGGATGAGAAACCAACCCTAATTGTGTAATACACTATAGCCTTAAGGAACCTAATCAAAAGCCTTTATCTGGTCCCAACTCACAGGTTAACTGACCACTGTAAATGGGCAGTAAATTATTTGATAATGCTCCTAAATAAGCATCCTTATCCGTCTTCCTGTCAATAGGATAACAGTCCGCTATTTATATTATTTGGCCTAGATAAATTGGTGTGTATGGAGGGCAGGAGGAGGCTGTCATAAATGGTCTTGGACCCTCATGATGCGCATGTAAATGGGGTAAAAACTGTGCCAGAGACCACTTAGCGCCCATAATAAAGCCTTCCACCGGCGACAAACTGCTACAGTTCTTATGGATGTCAGTTATTAAATATTGCACACGTGTAGTAGACTGTCTTCTGAACGGCACAGCTACTGTCGTACTTTCTTTAAGGTGGGAAACAGAGTTCAAGATTGAAATGACTGTTTACGCTCATTAACAGCAAACTTTGTAAGTGATTAGAGCTTGTAAGAGAATCAACAAGATTCACAGGTATGGATTTATAGTAAAATTTCTTACACGGGTATTTAATGAAGGTTACCGTACGGCTTGCAATAATTTTCTTAGATTGTATAGTGGGCACAGGCTACCTTTGCTCACCTGAACGCCAGGTTTACGTTGTCCCCTGACGTGACTGCGGAGTTCCTAGTTCTTAGAGTCGAAACTGTAACGTCCGTGGCGTTAACGTTCTTAGATAATTAACTTTAACTCGACACTAAAGCAACTGAGAAGCGATCGAAGTAGCTGATACCTCAAAATACGCCTTTTAAAGAAAACATGAATAATATCATACAAAAAAATGCTCAAAATGGAACACCATACTACGGATCAGCAAAATGTGCGAAACGTACAAAGACCTTGCTCTCTCTCACGCAAATTCCTTTCGTGGGCCAGATTAAAAACAATCGCGGGCCCGATCCAGCCTGTGAGCTTCCAGTTGTCCACCATGGTTCATCATCTTAATGTTTGGATAGAAAATCATTGTATTAATTTGATTACCCTTGAGTTCAAAAATGGCTCTGAGCACTATGGGACTTAACATCTTAGGTCATCAGTCCCCTACAACTCAGAACTACTTAAACCTAACTAACCTAAGTACATCACACACATCCATGCCCGAGGCATGATTCGAACCTGCGACCGTAGCAGTCACGCGGTTCCGGACTGAAGCGCCTAGAACCGCACGGCCACCGCGGCCGGCTACCCTTCAGTTGTATAGTTTTCGATCTGACAACTGTTAAACGTGTAAACTTGAAGTGAAATATAGATCGAGCAAACATCTACAGATACAGCTACGATACTTACTATCTATAAAATTTTAACAAATTAACGCAGGTGCTGAGAATTGCATTTCTCTCTGCTTCAAGGTCCACACAAAGAAGTATTCTCAGGGCTACGTTGCGCCTGGCATAAACGTAATACAGCATACTGCGGTGTACTGCTGGTAGCATAATTTGTAGAGTCGAGCGTGAGCGCACCGCCCGCCCGATGTATCTAGCGTGAAGGGAGCTGCAAAACTATTGTAGGCCTCCGTAGATTATCATAGGAAGTGTAGATTACGGTAGTTTTCCTAGTAGCTTACGTCAGTTAAAGTCACACACGTACTACCTGCACATTTGGTTTGCTGCATACCTTTCAGTTGTTACCTCACAACGATCACTTTCTTTACGTGTGGGATCAGTGTCTTACTACATTCCCCTAAATTCGGGATGGGTGAACCGTCTAAAAACTGAATGTGGATCTGTAAACTGCCGGGTCACGTACTTAAAATTTTTGTCCAACATAGTTATCCTCATGACCGTTACTTAAAAGGAAGCGGTATTTTCTTAAAAGGAAACAGTATTTATAGCAAAATCGAACTTTTCAATGTTTAATTCAGGTTTGATTCAAAAACTGTTGATACGTAACACGAAACAAAGTAATGTTGTAGGAAAAATAAAGAAAACTACACAGATCTAGCACATAGCGCTAGAAAACGCTATTTTCTCAAGGAATGATAAAACTGAGAAAAAAAGAAGGTGAAACATTAAATATCAAGGATCGCTTCAGTACTTCGTCGAACTTGTTTCTGTTATTTAGGAGCAATTGCAATGAAATTAATACCCTAGCTGCATACAAGCGTTGATATAAGTCAACGGGGAGTGTGGAAAATGTGTGCCCCGACTGGGACTCGAACTCGGGATACCCTGCTTACATGGCAAACGCTCTATCCATCTTCTTTTTATCTTTTTTTGGTCGATTTTGTTCGTTTTATTTTTCGGCGCGGATGTCCCAGGACACCCATTCAAGTTCAATGTTGCGCCGTTGACTCAGTTTTTTATTACAGAGCGCAGCTAACCCTCTGACCGAACACGCTGAGCTACCGTGCCGGCGTCCATCTGAGCCACCGAGGACACGGAGTATAGTGCGACTGCAGGGACTTATCTCTGGAACTCCTCCCGTGAGACCCACATTCACAACTTATTCTCCCGCTCTATTTATAGTGCCCCTGAAAATTATACTCATTACTCGCAGCTTTATGGCCGATTCCCGAGGTCGGGCACTGTTTGTGCATCCGCACATAAGAAGATGGTCAAATGGCCAGGGAGCCTTATATATATATATATATATATATATATATATATATATATATATATATATATATATATGCTACACCACGAAGATGACGCGAAATTTAACCGACAGGAAGAAGATGCTGTGATATGCAAATGATTAGCTTTTCAGAGCATTCACACAAGGTTGGCGCCGGTAGCGACACCTACAACGTGCTGATTGGTTGGTTGGTTGGTTTGGGGAAGGAGACCAGACAGCGTGGTCATCGGTCTCATCGGATTAGGGAAGGATGGGGAAGGAAGTCGGCCGTGCCCTTTCAGAGGAACCATCCCGGCATTTGCCTGGAGTGATTTAGGGAAATCACGGAAAACCTAAATCAGGATGGCCGGACGCGGGATTGAACCGTCGTCCTTCCGAATGCGAGTCCAGTGTCTAACCACTGCGCCACCTCGCTCGGTCAACGTGCTGACATGAGGAAAGTTTCCAACCGATTTCTCATACACTAACAGCAGTTGACCGGCTTGCCTGGTGAAGCGTTGTTGTGATGCCTCATGTAAGGAGGAGAAATGCGTACCATCACGTTTCCGACTTTGATAAAGGTCGGATTGTAGCCTATCCCGATTGTGATTTATCGTATCGCGACATTGCTGCTCGCGTTGGTCGAGATCCAATTACTGTAAGCAGAATGTGGAATCGGTGGATTCAGAAGGGTAACACGGAACGCCATGCTGGATCCCAACGGCCTCGTATCACTAGCAGTCGAGATGACAGGCATCTAATTCGCATGGCTGTAACGGATCGTGCAGCCACGTCTCGATCCCTGAGTCAACAGATGGGGACATTTACAAGGCAAAAACCATCTGCACGAACAGTTCGATGACGGTAGCAGCAGCATGGACTGTCAGCTCGGAGACTATGGATGCGATTACCCTTGACGTTGCATCACAGACAGGAGCGTTTGCGATGGTGTACTCAACGACGAACCTGGCAAAAAGTCATTTCTTCGGATGAATACGGGTTCTGTTTACAGCATCATGGTCGTAGCACCCATGTTTGGCGACACCGCGGTGAACGCACATTGGAAGCGTGTATTCGTCATCGTCATACTGGCGTATCACCCGGCGTGATGGTATGGGGTGCCATTGGTTACACGTCTCGGTCACCTCTTGTTCACATTGACGGTACTTTGAACAGTGAACACTGCATTTCAGATGTGTTACGACCCGTGGCTCTACCCTTCATTCTATCCTGCGAAACCGTACATTTCAGCAGGATAATGCACGACCGCATGTTGCGGGTCCTGTACGGGCCTTTCCGGATACAGAAAATGTTCGACTGCTGCCCTGGCCAACGCATTCTCCAGATCTGTCACCAATTGAAAACGTCTGGTCAACGGTGGCCGAGCAACTAGCTCGTCAAAATACACAAGTCGCTACTCTTCATGAACTGTGCTATCGTGTTGAAGATGCATAGGCAGCTGTACCTGCACACGCCATCCAAGCTCTGTTTGACTCAATGCCCAGGCGTATCAAAGCCGTTATTACGGGCAGAGGTGGTTGTTCTGGGTGCTGATTTCTCAGGATCTATGCAACCAAATTGCGTGAAAATCTAATCACATGTCAGTTCTAGAGTAATATATTTGTCCAATGAATACCCGTTTATCGTCTGCATTTCTTCTTGGTGTAGCAATTTTAGTGGCCAGTAGTGTGTATATATATTGATATACATATGTTCTTTCGGACGTATGTACATATGTATATCAATATATATACACTACTGGCCATATATATATATATATATATATATATATATATATATATATATATATATACAACATTCGCATTTATCAGTAGTGATGGGTAGCTCTTCATCATGAATAAGAGCGTTCTACTGACTAGAAAATAACGACTATGATTATAAATATTTTGTATTTGTGCATGTAAACTGTACTAGCATCAAAAGTAATTGCTTTAGTTACACACACACACACACACACACACACACACACACACAAACAAACAAACAAACAAAAATAAGTATCGTCGGCTTCTAGCATCTCCCTCACAAATTTATTTATATTTCTCTTCCTACAAATGTTACCAATACTACATGCAACGCTACCGTTTACTACGTCATGTATGTAGTAGGCCGAAAGTACAACTATAAGCGTGAGTCACCGGTATTACATGCCGGGGTGAACGTATTCAAGGACAGCTCTCGATATTTGAGGTGCTACAGTGCATACTGAAGAGCTCTTGAGGAGAATTCTCGCACTCTGGCAGGTACTCGGGTGCTGCTTGTTTACATTGTTTTTACGGGAGTGCGGGCCAGCGGCCCCCGCAGTGTAGAGGGTTGGCGCCGCCCCTGGGGCTGCGACCTAATTGACGGTTCCTGCTCGTGGCGCGGCGGCCGGCTCGCGCTTTTTAACGACGGCCGCCTGGGCTGCTCATTACGGCGCTGCTGCGCTGAATACTGCATGAATATAAATGAAGCCGTGAATAATGAATGGCCGGCCCGGGCGCCGCCTAGGTGCGCTTACCTTGCCTCGTGTCGTCTCGTCGCAGAAGCGCCAAGGTGCCTCGACACTTCCGCCGCAGCGTCAGCGCTCGCCTTACCTGCTCAGACCTGTGCTCCAAGACACCAGGAGACTGCGACAAGGCTGCCGATCACAGCGGCTCGTGCTAACATAGTCAGCTTTCAACTACGAAGTGCAAATGGCTGAAGGCGAAAACAATATCTCTCTTTAGAGCTATGAAGATGCACTGCCATTGACACGTTTACAAAATTGCTTTGGAAGCAAGCAGAGCCGCTGCACCCAGAGTACAGAAACTGTCCGCGATCAAGTTTCTTAATTTGGATACTGAATTTATACACGTGTATATTATTCACATTTCTTCCTACGACTGTTTCCTAATTTCGAAGATATTTTCACGACTAAATGGAAGAAAGCTTTTTCCGATACTTCACTACACTTCAGTTTATGTTTTCGTTCCTAATAGAAAATTAGCAAAATGAATACCCGTCCAATGCTGGTTTTTTCAGCTAGTTAAATAATAAAATATCTGAGAATGGAAGAACAATACAGAATTATCAGCGTGGAGGAAGTGATGGACAACTACAGTCTGTTACGTTATGGCGTTGAAGAAGCGAGGAAGAGGATTTGGAACAGGAGAACATAACAGGTATCAATGCAGTTCAAGGAGGACATAATCCTGTAGGATAAAAGAAACAAAAGAATAGAACAACTTAGCAATGACGCACAGTACCCACTCTATACCTTATACACATTGTATTGTTGTGGTCTTCCTTTTGAAGCCTGGTTTGATTCAGATCTCCACACTGTTCCATCTTGTGCTAGCCTCTTTATCTTCGAGTAATTATTGCAGCATAAAATCCAATTACACCTGCTTACTGTATCATCAATTCGCCTACCTCTAAATTTCTTACCGCCGTACTTCCCTCCATTACCAAATTGATAATTCCTTCATGCGTCTATCAACCAGCCCACACTTTTCGTCAAGTTGTACCATAAATTTCTTTCTTCCCCAGTTAGATTCAGTAACTCCTCGCAAGTTACTCGACAAGCCTTCTAATCTTCAGCATACTTTAGCAGCACCACATGTTAAAAGCTTCTCTTCTTGTATGAGCCGCTTGCCACCATAGTTTCACTTCCATACAGCATTACAGTTCGGACAAATATCATCAGAATGGACTTCATAAAACTTAAATTTTTATTTGCTGATAACAAATTCCTCTTTCTTAGAAATGCTTTATGTACTACAGCCGGTCTGTATTTCATGTCCTCCTTACTTCAAACATTTTCAGTTCTTTTGCTGCCCAGAATGTTAAACTAACCTACTACTCTTAGTGTCTCACTTCCTAATATCATTCCCTCTGCATCTTCAATTGACTTAATTCGGATACATTCCCTTATCTTTGTTTGCCTTTTGTTAATGTTTATTTTATAACCAAATTGCAAGACACTATCAGTCCCATTTAACTGCTTCCAAAGTTCTTTGCTGTCTCTCACACAATTACAGTGCCATCAGCAAACCTCAATTTATTTCTTTTTTTCGTGTTGGATCATAACACTGTTTCAAAATTACAACTCGACTTCCTCTACTGCTTGGTCAGTGGTCATCTCGAATGACATTACGTTGTTACGACAGAGTGTAGCAACATGGGTTGTGCAATGGGTGTGGCTGGGGTTTTGGGGGTTGAAATAGATTTTATACATGACACAATTTACTAATAACGCCTCCTACAGCCACAATCACCAAACAGATTAAGAAAATCGATTATAAATGTGGCATTAAAGAGAGCACAGTAGTTATAAATAATTTTACTAATTCCCATTTAATCGATTCCCAAATCAACAGCGCATAAAATTTCTGTGAGTGGAATGCTGATACCGGTATGTGAAACGACTCTAAGATTCAATCACTCTTCTACGAACATATGAAATTTCACAATCTGAAGCTACGTTCTGTCTCAAAATTATCGAACTCCTCAATGGGAGAGAAAACAAATATGGGAACACGGAAATCATAACCTAAGATACATAACATTATCGTCACAGTTAAGATATAAATGAAACTGAATAAATTACGTGCAGGCTCTAAGACTATAAGAAAACAAGTATACAAAACTGGCAGGACACAATAAGTCTTACAAGTACTGAAGACACTTGCACTCCACACACAGACATATGTACCAACTAATTTAACCAAATTATTTGAAGTCAGAAACAAATGGCAAGAAACCGAAACACCTGAACACCAAATAAGGTAATTTATGGATAACCTTAACTCTCAGAATTTGACAACGTAGTAAACTATCTTTTAGCAATGCCAATATCAGTGTGATGCAAACTTACCAGAATCACAAGTTGCAAGGACAGTGATCAATGTACACAATTTAACTCAGCGTTAGCGTTGGTGTGAGTTGGCAGCCAGCAGTTTGACACACAACTTGCTCCGGTTTAAACAAAATAGCGGCCGCTGATCGATTTCGATGGCCCTCACTTCAAGTTCCGGTTGTTCCGCTGTTCCTCGCAAGACTCCACGCCGTTCGGTGGTTTGGTGCCACCTGCTGAAAGGGGCGGGACTTAAGCTGCATCGCGAAACTACGACAAAGGGATAGCCAATAGTCGTGTTCTACTCGCTTCTGAATTACTGTCTCCTCTCGTGTCCTTACTGCAGTCACGTTTCTGTGCAAGTTGTAAATACCAGTTCACTCTCTGTATTTTATAGCTCCTGTCTTCATAAACTCAAAAAGTGTATACGTCAACATTGTCAAAAGTTTTCTCTAAATCGACTGTTGCTGTCTTTAACGGATCTAAGACGAGTAATAGGCTATTTCGAGTGTTTCTACATCTGTCCTGAACACAAATTTATTTTCTCAAACATCAGTTTCTACCTATTTTTACATTCTTCTGTAAATAGTTAGTGTTCCGTAACACTGCTTTTGCTTATCTTAATAGTCCTTCTATGCATTCTTTCAACATTTCATCTTACCTTTCTTTTCTTAGCAATGGCTTTTCATCTGCGCTCTTCATGTTCTCCAAAGGCCTCTTTAACTATTTTATGCTCAGCCTCTATTCTTCTGCTAGTTGTTCATGCTTCTGAGCTCTTGCTCTTCATGTCTAGTTATTTCTGCTTTGCATTTTGCACTTTCTGTAAATCTCATTTTTTGTAGGTGTTGATTCGCCATCGACAGTGTCAGTTGCTGCGTTTTCCTATTTTCTAATTTTGTAAATTAGAATCAGTAGCGTATGCGTTATTCAAGGGTTTATGCTACGAATTCTCTTTTTACCTACTGGACGCTCTGTAGCCTTCACTGTTTCATATCTGAAGGCTACTCATTCGTCTTCTACGGAGTTCCTTATCCCTGAATCGCTCTGTTCTTCAATAATTCTCGTTTTAAAACGGTCAACATCCTCTGGTTCTTTAACATTATCCAGGTTCCATCTCCTTTATTTCCTACGTTTCTTTAATTTCTTCAATTTTAATCTGCAGTTTGTAACCAGTAAATTGTGATCAGTGTCCTCATCTGGCCTCGGATATGGTTGGCAGTTTCACATCAGGCTTCGAAATCTCTGCCTTAAATCATGTATATTATTTAAAAACCTGCCTGTGTCTTCTGAACTCTTCTGCGTATACAACCTTAATTCATGATTTTTGAACCAAGTATTAGCATTGAATAAATTATGATTTGAGGAAAATTCTACTACGACACTTCCTCTTTCATTCCTTTCTTGCAATTCTCGTCCAACTACTTTTCGATTCCATCCTTTTTCTACCATCGAATTCCAGTCCACCATCACAATTAAATATGCATCTCTCCAAAACGAATATTTTATCTCATCATTATTTCAGTCTCTTCAAAATTTGCGAAGCTAGTTGGTATATAAACTATATTGTTGTAGTAGATATTGTTATAGATATTGGCTTCTTGTCTATCTTGGCAGGATCGTGTGTCCGGAGTGCTGCGCATAGAAGTTAGTGTGCACTCTTATTCAGTTTTAGATTTTGAATTTATAGCCCTGTAATTACCTCACCAGAAGTCCAGTTTACTCTGTAACCACGCTTTACCAATTCCCACTGTATCTACATACGTTGTATAACCTATCCATTTAAAGGTCGTAAAGTTTTATTCGTCAACCCGTAGAACGCAAACTTCTTTCTGTTGCTCACATGCACCCCAGTTTCCCCGCCCGAAAATCAGAATGGAAGACTACCTTAATCCTGGAATATTTTCCCCAGAAAGATGGCATCATCATTTAACCATACAACCGAGCTGCATGCTCTCGGGAAAAATAACGGCTGTGGTTTTCCTTCATTTCAACCGTTCGCAATATCAACGTGATAAGGCCAACCTGGATATTGATGCTAAGCCAGATCTCCAAGTCATCCAGACTGTGTGCCAGCAGTTACTAAGAAGGCTGATGACACTCTTAAGAAACCACAGGTTAGTCTGGTCCCTCCACAGAGACCCCTCCACTGCCGTGGCACCTACGAAATGGCCATGTGCATCCTTGAGACGGGCAAGCTACTCCACAACGGTAAAGTATGTGGTTCGAGGAATAAGCAGAAATAAACTGAAAATAATGGTAATTTTCGAAATGCTAAACAGTGAATGGAGAGAAGGGAAAGTCTCTTCATGTCTGGACAGCAGGACTCTGATGTATACGTAAATAAAGATTTCTTGAAGAAAACTGCTCTACAGATAAAAAAAACTTAATTTAAGAAATGCTTATGTATTGGTAATGTGCAGTATTTAGCAGAAGTGAGATTTGCCAAACGAGAACATGGATAAAAGAAATTTATAATAACAAGAAATGGATTATGTAAAAAGTGTGTAGGTGATGTGCTACATGAAAACGTATTAGTTGTACTGCCCACTGTAGGCCAATTATAAGTTCCGCAGGGATTCCATACCGGAAACTGGGGTTGTTTTACACAAGAACACTAACAGGTGGAATGTGTACATTACTACTAAACCATCGTTAAGCTTATTACTCGAAATTTTTTTTAAAAGGAAGTTATAGTTTATAGGTTACGCCTTCGTTAATAACATTATTAGATCACCAGTGGTATGTAACATACCAGATTAAGTATAAAATGGCGTCTTTTATATCTTTCTGCCATCATAGATTTTACGAATGTTTGGTATCTAGGCTTAATGTGTCTGTGCATCCTGCATTAGTTAAGTGGCTGCTGAAAGCAATAGAAAATGCCCAAAATTATTGGTAGTAATCGAAATTTTAAAACATTATTAGGAATATAGGCCACAGCATGTGACATATAGCAAAATGTTAATTTAAGACATAGAGGATGGTATCAAAATAACGGTAACCCTGACAGCTTTATCTAAATGATTAATTCAGTATTGATAACGGTAATAGCAACAGAATTAGAACGTTTAAAATTCCGTACGATAACTGCACGTTACATTAAGCAAAATTGGTCGTTAATAAAAAAAAAAAAAAAAAAAAAAAAAAAAAAAAAAAAATCACAGAGTTTGACGTTTAAGATTGTAAAGTATTTCCACGAGCGACAAAACTGATTAAATAAAGTCTACCAATTTAATACACTGCATCTGTCACTGTCAATTTATAAATTAAGTAGAAAAACAGCTACACGCACTTGTAAACGATTTCGATTAAAGGACACTGCAAATATAATTTAATAGGAGAAGCAAAAAGTCTTGGTGGTTCTGACACGGAATTTCTTAGACAAATCTGGATAAAACATAGATCCAAGTATCAAAGAACACAGTTCTACAAAATCAGACTATTATCAACACTGTACATTAATTAGTATGGGATACTCATCACATCGCGATGAATCCCAGGGGACAGAGCATGTTACCGAGGTTCCTTCATCACACGGATCTACTTCTTCCTGCCTACCGCCAACCGTCCTGTACATCAATCCATCTCCTTATTTCGGAACTTTGATCGTCGATTTGTGGAAATTTGTGAGATTTGACGGTGGATGTCGTCCTGTTCTTTACTCGCATCCGAGGAAACCACATACATAAGTTCAAAAATTCCCCATTTCTTGTGGGACAGCGGAGATATTTTCGAAGGCAGACCAACACTTAAAGAAACTTAGTTAGTACCTAACAATATTTTCTTCCATCACTGCGCTGCTTACATGTGGACTATATCTTAGAGTATATAATGGTGAGTTAGGTAATCCATCATTGGAGTTTCTGGTCTCCATATTGGGGCACTATGGCTGGGATCCAATCCTCAAGTGTGCGCTTGTTTCTCTTCTTCTTCCTTTTTCTTGTATGTCTTACATTTCTAGTGGAGGACAGTCTGAATCTATAGCACAGTATTAACGCTGAGTTTTATTTATCGCAAGAAATAAGTTATATTGAATGACGGCCTTACACAGACTAGTGTTGTATATAGCGAAACAAATAATATTCGAAGTAAGTGACCTAAGATAGCAAGCAGAGCACATGCAGACGAGGAATGTAGCCTACGCGTTGTGCAGTGCACCAAATCGTTGACATGAACGAACTCCTTACCTTTAACACGTTCACGCAAGTCTGTTCCAAATAACTAATTCTTTAAAGCACCGTTCTGTAACTAATGTCTATAAAGGCACATTCCACAGTTTGTGCGTACAATGTAGTAGATCATGCCATTACTCATTTAAACAACGTTTTTAGTTTATAATTGTTATACATTTAACCATTGAGTATAAAGTAGTACAAGATTTAATTGTTCACAGCTTCTTTGTGAATTTCACTATGCTTGTCTTTCTGTATCGATGTATAGTCGTAAAATGTCTCATGCCTTTGAAAACCAGTCTTTGTGCAGCTACAAGCTCTCCCCCATATCGTGTGGGCTCTGTTTAGTATTACGTTATCTGACATTAGCTTAGGAAGCCGTAAGCAAGTTCATCATGAACAATTAAAAAATATTATTGTGGAACATCAGTATTGTGTATTCATGATTTTAGATTACACAGTAATTTACTTGTAACAAATAATTGGTATGCTTAACAATATGTTGGTCAGGTGGCAAAGTGGTTAGCACACAGGACTCGCGTCTGCGAGGGCGATGGCCCGAATTCATGGGGGACCATACCGATTTAGGTCTTCCGTGATTTCCCTAAATCATTCCAGGCAAATGTGATGAGAGTTCCTTTGAAAGTGCTCAGTTGATATCCTTCCCCATGGTTGAATCATTCCAATCTTGTACTCCATTTCTGATAACCCCATTATCGATGGAAGAGTAATCTCTTTTTGCTATGTTAAATGTGCTCATTTTGTGGTTGACCTCAAGAAATATCAAATGATGTATCAAATTGATATGTAATTGTCTGTCTTTGTTGTAAACAATTTTATCTGTGAACGTTAATAACTTTGCTAATATGGGATGTGTGAATATGATGATAATTTTATTGTGAACGTCTCTTCATGACGAATGCAAAACTGCATTCAGATGTGTTGTAGCTCGTCTGGGAGCAATTTTGGTATTTTGGTGAATATTTGAGACTTTAAATATTGGCGCAGTTCGACATTGGCTGTGTTTGCTCGTCGTTCGCAAGCGGGCTGCGGTAACGGCCAAGGGAATTCCAAGGAGTGGGCCCACGGCCAGAGGCCCGCCCGAAACCTAGCCCGCCTCCTCGTATGGTTCACTCTCTCAGCATGATTTGCTGTGTCGTTGAAAATCGCAGGCAGCCTGGCACTGAACTCAGCGTCTGTTTCTATCATTAACCCATTAAGTCCCAAATTAATTTTTTTAAATTGAATTTTTTATTCCTTAATTATAATGTAGATAGTGTATGAACCACAATAAGTACAAAAACAGTCAAAGAATATTTATACATGCTGATATAATGGCCGTCCTCCAAATAGGACACTGGGATCTAACAGTACAGTATAGCATACTAGACTGTATTCTAGTCTAAACTATTTATTTCTTGTGAAATGGTGCAATACACTTCACACACAGTGTCACACGGCATTTAACACAATATGTTTAAGGTTTCCCGTTGCATTTAGCTCTTACACATCTTCTTTGCGTGCTTCTTTTGTCAATCATATGACCAATTCCATCAAACCTGATGTCTGGTATCTCTCTCAACTGACTTAATGGGTATCCCACTGGACGTCCAATATTCGGTGTTGCAGTGTCCAATTTCAGGTATGTAACTGTAACAGCACGTCTGAAATCCAGTAAATCCTGTGCATTTTTCCCATGTACTAGTCTGTAGCGGAGTCATGCATTTACGGGGCCCATTTCCAGCGAACATGTAATAGGACCCAGTACCATTTTTTCCCTCTAATTACCGTCGCATATTTTCCAACTAACCAGTCATGGTGGCCAACACCTTCCATGTACGCGTTATACGACTTCAAAACGGCAGGTTGTTGCACTTGTGCCTTCTTACTTGCTTGTCTACTGTACCGCGTAGCTGCTCCTAAAGGTTCAACTTGGTCAAAATTTGTATCAATTGTAACGTATCTGTTGTCGTGCCATCGAACAAATAAGACTTCACCATTCCTGTCGAACGGGTAGTCATAGTTTCCTCGAACTGTCTTTTTCAGTTCGTTGCTGCTCAGTAGTGGACAGTCACCGACTCGATTCTCTCTGACAGTCCCAATTGTACGAAAACCCAAATTTCTGAGATGAATCAGAAGATCTCTACTTGTGCAGAAATTGTCAAAGTACACACAATGATTCTCGGGTTTTTCAACGCAGCCCAACATGTTTAGGACTACTCATGATCCCAATAGTAGGTCATCCCTTGCAGTATCTTCTGGATCCTTTCCACAGAATAAATCAAATTTGAAACAGTAGCCACTTGCTCCACAATGAAATCACAACTTATAGCCAAATCTAATAGGCTTGCCTCGGATAAACTGTCCATCTGGAACTGTATTATTTACTAATGGGTACGATATTCATAGATATACTTACATAATAGACTGTAAATTTCAAAGTAACTTCATATCCTGCAATTTATATATAAAATATATAGTTCGTATTGGAATGTGCAGCAATACGAATAACTGAAATGATAACACCAAGTCCCAGTGTCCTATTTCGAGTACACCAAATTTTATAACAATGGAAAACAATGAATATAACTCCAATTGAGCTAACAATGCAAGTTACTTACCTCAGCAACTAAATCTGGTAAAATTACCACGTTCTAAAAAGAAAGTATATCAGCAGTAGCAGAGTTCGTATTGGAATGTGCAGCAATACAAATAACTGAAATGATAACACCAAGTCCCAGTGTCCTATTTCGAGTACACCAAATTTTATAACAATGGAAAACAATGAATATAACTCCAATTGAGCTAACAATGCAAGTAGATTAAAAGACACAGTGTTGACTGTAAATAATCGCAAAAAGATCTTTGCCACATATTTCAAATATTACTAAATTGACGATAAAGTAAATACCTGTAATAACGAAAAGTGTGCCTCAGTATTCAGTAATCAATTAATGGTAGGATTTATTGCTTTTAATTTTCTCTAAGGATACATTTGTTGTGAAAACCATCAACAAATGACAAAGAACAGTAATAGATGCAAATTAATAATTTATTGTATATTTATAAATAAATACGTGCTCTGTCCTCAGAATAGGACACTGGTACTTAATGGGTTAATTTATACAGAGCAGACGTACTTCTTGTATCTTCACAACCACATACTTGGCTTTGTAGCGTGATGCTACAACAGTGAAATCTGTAGCTATGTTTCAATTAAAGTCGTAGGCAATGGTGACGTTGTTCCATCACGGATACACACTGTAGTCTTTGTGCGTTTACCAGAAAGCCTATGTTTACGCTGTGCAGCAATTATTGGCAACACAGAGACTCTGACGTCACGATATGAGAACAGGGCTTCTATAGACTCATATAAAATGTGTTCTTTGATTTCCTGACTTTCTGATCATTTTAATAGTGATGCGGGTAGCTTTCACATTATTATTCACAACTTTTAATCGACGTTATTATTTCTTATACACTTTCGTATTAATGATATGTGATACTTTCTGTAGGTAGCGCCTCAGACAGCGGTACTACTTACTCGCTTCCACAACCGGCGGAGCCAAATATGCACAACAGAGAGTAGGTAAATAGCAGCTGACCTGACATATACGGTTTCCTTCGCCACGTCACGAGACAGAATGAGATCCAGTGATTACCAGAGAGGGGCAAACCTAACCCACAGGGACAACGTGTCAGTGTTGTATGCTGACTACATGTTTACACCATTGGCGCCGGTTGTCGTCCTGGTGAAAACCCACGCTGCCAGCTTCGAATATGTATGCTGTTTGACTGTGTCTGGGTTATTCAGAGCAGTGTGAAGGACTTGCACTTTACTCATGGACTCTCAGTATTTCACAGTGTTATTGCTTGCGTAGCTGCAGCCAGCCCTTAGTAGGTGAAGTGCTCCGAATCCACATCCTGCAACGAACTTCTAACTTATGTGGCCTGGACAAATACAGTGGACAAAAGCGCCATTCCTACGGTGGCAACGAGGCTATAATTTATCTACGATGATGTCTGATGGATCCTTAAGTTCCTGGAAGTCCTCGAATCACAGTACTCTGTCCTTACGTAAATACTGCCAGCCAGCAATCTGTGTTGTGCAACGAAGTATTATTCTATGTCGACCGTTTAATTAGCATTTCTCTGTACAGGTAAGAGGAAGGGTGTCCGTTGCAACAATACTATTATACATTTGAAGGAAATGTAAACATCTCTGCGGAAATCATCAGAATAGGCTGGATATCAAATGACGCTTCTTAAACAGACAAAACTGCTACTTTTAAATCGTAGGTAAATTGCGAAGAAGACACTCCGTAAAGAACAAAGACTTCCTGATAGAGTAATTCTGTGTACCGTACTGGACCTTGAATATCGCGGAGAATGTTCTTACAACTGAGCTATCCAACCGAGCGAGGTGGCGCAGTGGTTAGCACACTGGACTCGCATTCGGGAGGACGACGGTTCAATCCCGTCTCCAGCCATCCTGATTTAGGTTTTCCGTGATTTCCCTAACTCGTTTCAGGCCAATGCCGGGATGGTTCCTTTCAAAGGGCACGGCCGATTTCCTTCCCCATCCTTCCCTAACCCGAGCTCACGCTCCGTCTCTAATGACCTCGTTGTCGACGAGACGTTAAAAATAACACTAACTAACTGAGCTATCCAGGCATCAATGTCGATCCACCCAGAGACATTCTATTCTGTTAGTACTTCTCTTCCATTTATCCGAACGGTGGAGAAGATCTTCTGCACACACTGCTGGACTAGCACTTCTGGATGAAGCGTATCGAGGCTTACGACCTAAAGACGCCAAAAGCCATTGTTTCCTGGACCTTGCCGTTGGTGGGGAGGCTTGCGTGCCACAGCGATACAGATAGCCGTACCGTAGGTGCAACCACAACGGAGGGGTATCTGCTGAGAGGTCAGACAAACGTGTGGTTCCTGAAGAGCGGCAGCAGCCTTTTCAGTAGTTGCAAGGGCAACAGTGTGGATGATCGACTGATCTGGCCTTGTAACAATAACCAAAACGGCCTTGCTGTGCTGGTACTGCGAACGGCTGAAAGCAAGGGGAAACTACAGGCGTAATTTTTCCCTAGGGCATGCAGCTTTACTGTATGATTAAATGATGATGACGTCCTCTTGGGTAAAATATTCCGGAGGTAAAATAGTCCCCCATTCGGATCTCCGGGCGGGGACTACTCAACAGGATGTCGTTATCAGGAGAAAGAAAACTGGCGTTCTACGGATCGGAGCGTGGAATGTCAGATCCCTTAATCGGGCAGGTATGTTAGAAAATTTAAAAAGAGAAATGGATAGGTTAAAGTCAGATATAGTGGGAATTAGTGAAGTTCGGTGCAGGAGAAACAAAAATTCTGGTCAGGTGATTACAGGGTTATAAACACAAAATCAAATAGGGGTAAAGCAGGAGTAGGTTTAATAATGAAATGCAAAATAGGTATGCGGGTAAGCTACTACAAACAGCATAGTGAACGCATTATTGGGGCCAAGATAGATACGAAGCCCACACCTACTACAGTAGTACATGTTTATATGCCAACTAGCTCTGCAGATGACGAAGAAATCGAAGAAATGTATTATGAAATAAAAGAAATTATTCAGACAGTGAAGGGAGACGAAAATTTAATAGACATGGGTGACTGGAATTCGAGCGTAGGAAAAGGGAGAGAAGGAAACGTAGTAGGTGAATATGGATTGAGGCTAAGAAATGAAAGAGGAAGCGCCTGGTAGAATTTTGCACGGAGCACAACATAATCATAGCTATCCCTTGGTTTAAGAATCATGAAAGAAGGTTGTATACATGGAAGAACCCTGGAGATACTAAAAGGTATCAGATAGATTATATAATGGTAAGACAGAGATTTAGGAACCAGGTTTTAAATTGTAAGATATTTCCAGGTGCAGATGTGGACTCTGACCACAATCTATTGGTTATGAACTGTAGATTAAAACTGAAGAAACTGAAAAAAAGTGGGAATTTAAGGAGATGGGACCAGCATAAGCTGAAAGAATCACATGTTGTACAGAGTTTCAGGGAGAGCATAAGGGAACAATTGACAGGAATGGGGGAAAGAAATACAGTAGAAGAAGGATGGGTGGCTTTGAGGGATGAAGTAGTGAACAGAGGATCAAGTAGGTAAAACGACGAGGGGTGTTAGCAATCCTTGGGTAACAGAAGAAATATTGAATTTAAATGATGAAAGGAGAAAATATAAAAATGCAGCAAATGAAGCAGGCAAAAAGGAATACAAATGTCTCAAAAATGAGATTGACAGGAAGTGCAAAACGGCTAAGTAGGGATGGCTAGAGGACAAATTTAAGGATGTAGAGGCTTATCTCACTAGGGGTAAGATAGATACTGCCTACAGGAAAATTAAAGAGACCTTTGGAGATAAGAGATCGACTTGTATGAATATCAAGAGCTCAGATGGAAACCCAATTCTAAGCAAAAAATGGAAAGCAGAAAGGTGGAAGGAGTATATAGAGGGTCTATACAAGGGCGATGTACTTGAGGACAATATTATGGAAATGGAAGAGGAAGTAGATGAAGATGAAATGGGAGATAAGATACTGCGTGAAGAGTTTGACAGAGTACTGAAAGACCTGAGTCGAAACAAGGCCTCAGGAGTAGACAACATTCCATTGGAACTACTGACGGCCCTGGGAGAGCCTGTCCTAACAAAACTCTTCCGTCTGGTGAGCAAGATGTATGAAACAGGCGAAATACCCTCAGACTTCAAGAAGAATATAATTATTCCAATCCCAAAGAAAGCAGGTGTTGACAGATGTGAAAATAACCGAACTACCACTTTAATAAGTCACAGCTGCAAAATACTAACACCAATACTTTACAGACGAATGGAAAAACTAGTAGAAGCCAACCTCGGGGAAGATCAGTTTGGATTC
This sequence comes from Schistocerca americana, assembly GCF_021461395.2. Lineage (NCBI taxonomy): Eukaryota > Metazoa > Arthropoda > Insecta > Orthoptera > Acrididae > Schistocerca > Schistocerca americana. The sequence continues at coordinate 381,263,492 of NC_060123.1, read as the reverse complement.
CGTAGAAACACTGGAACACGTGAGGCAATACTGACCTTACGACTTATCTTATAAGAAAGATTAAGGAAAGGCAAACCTACGTTTCTAGCATTTGTAGACTTAGAGAAAGCTTTTGACAATGTTGACTGGAATACTTTCTTTAAAATTTTAAAGGTGGCAGGGGTAAAATACAGGGAGCGAAAGGCTGTTTACAATTTGTACAGCAACCAGATGGCAGTTATAAGTGTCGAGGGACATGAAAGGGAAGCAGTGGTTGGGAAGAAAGTAAGACAGGGTTGTTGCCTATCCCCGATGTTGTTCAATCTATATATTGAGCAAGAAGTAAAGGAAACAAAAGAAAAATTCGGAGTAGGTATTAAAATCCATGGAGAATAAATAAAAACTTTGTGGTTCGCCGATGACATTGTAAATCTGTCAGAGACAGCAAAGGACTTGGAAGAGCAGTTGAATGTAATGGACAGTGTCTTGAAAGGCGGCTATAAGATGAACATCAACAAAAGCAAAACGAGGATAATGGAATGTAGTCGAATTAAGTCGGGTGATGCTGAGGCAATTAAATTAGGAAATGAGACACTTAAAGTAGTAAAGGAGGTTTGCTATTTGGGGAGCAAAATAACTGATGATGGTCGAAGTAGAGAGGATATAAAATGTAGACTGGTAATGGCAAGGAAAGCGTTTCTGAAGAAGAGAAATTTGTTAACATCGAGCATAGATTTAAGTGTCAGGAAGTCATTTCAGAAAGTATTTGTGTGGAGTGTGGCCATGTGTGGAAGTGAAACATGGACGATAAATAGTTGTCGACAAGAAGAGAATTGAAGCTTTCGAAATGTGGTGCTACAGAAGAATGCTGAAGATTAGATGGGTAGATCACATAACTAATGAGGAAGTATTGAATAGGATTGGGGAGAAGAGAAGTTTGTGGCACAACTTGAGCAGAAGAAGGGATCGGTTGGTAGGACATGTTCTGAGGATTCAAGGGATCACCAATTTAGTATTGGAGGGCATCGTGGAGGGTAAAAATCGTAGAGGGAGACCAAGAGATGAATACACTAAGCGGATTCAGAAGGATGTAGGTTGCAGTAGGTACTGGGAGATGAAGAAGCTTGCACAGGATAGAGTAGTATGGAGAGCTGCATCAAACCAGTCTCAGGACTGAAGACCACAACAACAACAACAACAATGGAGTGTTCACTACTCTGAAACGTCTGACTCATTAAAATTGTGTGTGACTGGTACACGTACCTGTAACCTTAATTCGTCCTTTTGTCAATCAGAAAACCCGAAATTTGTGATGGCTTCATATCTAGCTCTCGTTACTTATAGCCTAAGTTTGAATGAAAGTGAACAGTAGCTTATTCTTCCAGGTATAAAGTGAAACTTATAGTAATTTGGCAATTGTGGAATCGCTGAATACATAGCGCTGCCTGTCTGTACTAACATATGTCCTTCATATGGACTTATTGATGAACATCCTCTGAAGAACATATTCTGGAATCGAACCATTAAATTCATACCGACTTACATCAAATTCGAATTAACCGTGAAGCTTTGCTAATTTTAATTTATGTTAGTCACAAAAAATTTTCATATAACATACTCTATTGCAATTCATGATTCATTATGTGTAACATTATATTGTTGAATTTCTCTCAGTAATCTAAAAGATTAATATTCCCAGTAGCAACTTGGGCTCACTGCCGTTAGTCACCTTGTAGCAAACTAACTATATTGAATAGCAGTAGATCAATTGACTTTAAACCTTGCTTATAGCTATAGCACTAACTAGTCGGGGTGATTTCAGTTCAAAGTACATCTTCGTATTGTGATTGTACTTGTAAGGACTTGAAATGAATGTGGATTTTCGTTCCATGTTGCTTAAGTCCGCTTCTTGTCTTACTTCGTTTGTAGTAGTACTTGCATTGAGAGCAAAGTCACCTAAACTCTCTCTCTCTCTCTCTCTCTCTCTCTCTCTCTCTCTATATATATATATATATATATATATATATATATATATATATATATATATATATATATTTTACAGTCATCACATTGGTGTAGAGAAGTATGACAGTGTGATGACTTATAGGTGGCCTGATTATATATTTTTTATTATTAACGTTTAACTTCTAAGCAAATACTACCTCTGTAACAATTCTAAATTTAACAACACAGGCGTTATATATCAACGTTGCAGATACAATGCAATGCGATTGTAGCAAATACATTACAGTTATGGAACTGGCTTCTTTAATATACACTATACTGAACTTCAAAACCTGAACTTCTACTTTGTAGAATACAAGAAACACGAGCTATATTTTTAGCTCTTCGTTTTAAGCAGGGTAATATAACAGATGAGAAAATAGTAATGTGCTCACGAACAGAAACATTATGTAGGAGATACGTCTCATCGGAATAAAATTGACCTATTTTGGTCGACGTTGCAAGAAGACCTAAATTTCTCCATTTAATGGAAAATGAAATACAATTACATCGACAGTATTTCCGAGGTCGTTTAGGGACATTTCCTGAGTATTGTAGTGTAAAGAACCTGTGATCTTCCATAGCTCGTTAGGGACTAACATTGTAGTTACGATTTGCTCATTTTGTTAACTCAGTATGCCTTGTACATGTGAAAATCTCTTGAACTCAGTGAGATGCCTTAACAAGAAGCACAGGAGAAACATTAGAATACTGAGCCAGATGCAAAAGTAGTGATACGTGATTGCCACTGCTGCGAGAACTACTGAACGTAGCGAAGTAGTACCGCTCTTCCAATGCCTTCTGTGAACCCGTACAAGTAGAGGATATCGGCCAACCTTTCAACGGAAATCCTATCCTTACTGCTCTTTATCACTGTTAATGTACGAGAAACACGCTTGGAAAAAGAACTCGGGAGAGGACCGAGCGCTACTGAACGCAAATATAAGGCCCCGTGTAACGTTGTCAATACTGGTGTCAGCAACAAGTAGCTTGAGCAAACGGAACAAGCATTTTTACAAACAAGACTCGCGGAATATACCGCCAACATTTTCACTGCTGTGCAGATAGTATCAGCCTAACGCAGATACAAATATATGTGGGGTCAGAAAACAGAAGGAAGTACAATTATTCTGCTGCTTGTCACGGGAGACCTCAAGTCTCTTGTGTCAAAACAATCAGAAAACATCCCGTGACAACCTGATAAGGTGTACCAAGTATAAGCGAAGTTGACACATCACAAATACTTGCTACTACGACACCTTCCTTACTGCAATTGCGACTATTTGCTAAGATATCTTCAGAACTCTCCACACAATTTGCTCTCACAAAATTCATCTCCCTTCTAACTTCTTTTTGAACCACTGAATCTTTCCATTTATCACCATTCACACACTCATTCATTGCACAGTCATAACTTACATCATTCCTCGTAACTTCATTCCCATTACTTTTACTTAACTCTCTCACAAATCTACACTTCCACCGTTAGCACCCGCTTTTACTAAAAGAGCTGCCTATATAACCTTCCTCATTTACATACTCCATATTACACATATGTTGCCTTTCTTCAAACTTGTCAACATTTCTACCATTACCATTGTCTCCAGTCCTTTTCATTGCCTGTTTAGATCGCCATCCCCGGACCTGAGATGTGCCGAACATCAGCTTCCTGACCGGTTGTTACGCAATTGCACTTCGCGCGAATTTCACCCATCAAATCTGCATTCTTAATTTTGACACTGTTCGGGGAAATTATCACTCCGTTCATTTTCTGGTTATTCTGCTCATTCCAGCTACTATCTCTCCGATTTCTCTCACGATTATTGTATTGGTGGTGAATATTTGGATTCGCATTTTGATAACTACCAGCAGGTTTTCTCTGAGGTTTGAACTTCAAAGACCTCTCAAATTTTTCTACAAATTCTAGAAATTCGTTCACGGAATCACATGGACTATGGACATGATTCCATTGCAGATCTTCGTGTAGTTGCCTTTTTAATGTAGTGATATCTTTTAAAACTCCCAACAGATTTTTCACACCCATAAGCTTGCCAAGTTCGCGCTTGCAAAAATTTATCATCATTCCATTACCGTACCTGTAACTCGCCCGGTTTAAGAATTTGTTTTGGATTTGCGTCTGTTTTGCCTCGTTCCAAAAGTTATTCAAAAAACACTTATTGGACTCTTTGTACGATTCGCACGAACTACATTTAACATTTGCCTTAGACTGTGGGTCTCCCTGCAAATGCCGTTTAACATATTTTATTTTCGACGCGTCTGACATGCCATGAACAAAAAGTCCCTACACGCAGCCAAGAAATTTACTGTGTGATATCTTCCATCATCTATGTAACATTTCACAGATCCGGTATTTTCCCAAGGGATATTTATAACCGAATTGGCCTGTTGGGAGACTAACGAGTTTAAATAACTTTTTTATATGTTGCATTTGTCTTTTTAATTCATTTTCACTAGTGTAATTGGACTCTACTATAACTTTAATTTTGCCCCTTTCTTTCTCTCCCTTACCTACATGATTGGCAATGTCACTAACTGCTAAATTTATATAGCTTTCATGAGCACCTTGGGCTTTTATACAGTCGCTTACCTTCCCCCTAAGTTCCTCCTGTATCCTATACTTTTTTCCTCAAGATCTTTTTCCACTGATTCGATTTTAGACTTTACTATTACAACTTTGTATGTAATTTTCCCCATATCCAATCGGACACATTTAAATTTACATTCAGTTGCTTTTTCTAAGCTACCCACAATTTTTTCAACTTCCTCTTTCCCAGCGGAACCTATTTCAGTTAGCATTGTACCCATATCTTTTCGAATTGTTCTGATATTGTTTTCCATTATATTCACATTATTTCCCAATCGCTGGATCATTTGCATTAGTTGATACATCATATCTTCCAAACATTCATTCCCCTTCCTGAATTCCCACTAGTTCCACTTTCACACTCTGATTTCGCACTAACCGGGTCACTTTCATTTTCACAATCACACATACCAGGTGACTGCTTCATATTTGCGAGTTTTATAAGTGGAGCATGAACTTCAGGGTCAAACACTATCTCATTATTTGCGCAGACACTTATCTGATCTGAGATGATTCCCTCTGCCACGGTGATGTCGGTTGTAGTGGAAGCCGACACTGAAGACTGCCCCGGAATACTCGAAGACACTGCCATCGTATTGCTGTTGATCTGCGTCCACCACTGGAGAAGATCGCCTTATGTAAATGTTGCTGCTTCCGCTTACAACTTATTCCAACTGCCTCCGATACCACTGTCCATTAAACGCGCCATTGGCTACTGTTCCCTGCGCTCAAATTTTTTGGACTCTGAACACGCACACAAATTGATTTAAACAGATAGATTAGGACCTCTATCGATATCATGTGTTAGTTGTGAAAATTATTGCGTAATTTCACTATTTCCAGAAACCTACTTGCAAATAAAAACCGATATCACAGTGTGTTTCATAACAGGTTCACTCTACAGAAATCTCTACTGGTTCTGCAAAGGTTTTTACACTTCGCATAGTACGCTGAATAACAGAGAGCAAAGGAATTACCACTTTGCAGGACTGTAATCCTGGATGATCCCCAATTGCGGCCTTTCAAAAATATAAATGAGGAATGAAATGATGTGGTGGCCTTCAATTACCTACCCTCCAACTCACATTTGAAATACCAAAAGTTTGGGCTGGTTTCGTTGTCTAGGTGCTGGGATACGCAGTTGCCGCATTACAAGCCATATACTGCTGAGTCTACAGTATACAATATGAATATACACATGAATCGAATGGTCGTAGGTTCCTATCACTCGGCAGTTGTGAATGAAATGTATACATTTATAAACGAAAGATTGCAATTAAGTAAAATCTGCAGGTACTATCTTAACGACTTTAGATGATGAATACGATAGTAGACGTACTTTTGAGAATGCAGTATATTTCTGCAAAACACTTATTGCTGTCGATGGCCCAGCAATTAAACAAAATATAAGTTGAATAATGGGGAAAAATAGATTCCTATTGCACGTAATTAGCTATGAACAACAACATAGCTCGTGAGAAATTCACTTCTAAATGCAAATTATGTCTTCACTGTAGAAGCCACGGAAATCTCCCAAGTGCACAAGTTGGCACTCCGAAGTATTTCTATCTGCCGCGACCACGCGCAAACCGCTCCACACTCTCCAAGACTCTGCCGCGACCGTGCATCCTGGACACTCCAACCAGTGTGACAGTCCCAGACTCTCCGTGTCCTGTCCCGTACTCTTCTCTCACTTCCACCCAGTCTCCTCATTCATGAGTGCTGTGATTGGCTAGAGTACTCCCGCCCTGTCTTGAAGCCAATGCACACTCAAAATCATAACGAAACACATTAGAAATATTGGATTTACATTTAAATAACTAGAAATTAATTAAATATTCGTATGGCTGGACCACAAACACGTACTATTGAAGTTAACAAGCCAATTTAGGTTTACACTAATAGCTTTCTAAAGAAAAGTCGATGGACGAAATCGGATGAAGCGTTTAGATTTTGGAAATTAGTTGCTGACAGTTACTTGTATAATTTACTGGCAGATACTAAACTGTAAGCAAATAAAGATATTGAAAATCTGATTACACCATCATAATCATAATGGAAATAATGGTAATGTACATGTTTCTTTTTGAGGTATCATGATTCATCTGGCTACTATTAATTTCAATACGAACTGTGAAATGTCTGTCACGATGGTTTCACAAAGTCCGGCATCAGTGGTACTCTCAGCATACAAGTCTCTTTCATCGACACAGCGTCACCATGGAATTCCCAGCTACGCGGCCACTGGACCCTGGCTAATGTTCAGCACCATGTGGCCACGGACTGCCGAGAGGCCCCAACGCGGCCACACCAACTCCGAACTTAGAATATTTCCAGGGCGCCACAACTCGCCCCTTACCTCACACCTGCTGAGTGGAATACGTTTCCGGAAGTGGACAACAAATACTATACGCAGTCATAATGTTTTGATTATCACTTCAGAAAATGAAATTACGCGATTAATATTTTGTTTATTTGTTTGTGGAAAAGTGGTTCCAGTCATTAAAATAACGATAACACAGTAGGCCTGTCATAGCACCCTTCTTGATGAGTTTAAAGAAAATGGTGCAGCCCTGCTACAAAGGTTGTATTGTGCATTAATTCGTTATATGTATTTGAAGAGGAACGCTTCAGCAGCATTGCCTTTTGAGTTGGTAGGAGTGTACACCAAAAATGACCGATCGTATTGCATCCTGGAAAGAACAGTGACACAACTCATAAATGCAATACTTGAGGAAAGAAAAATCTATTATGTTCTGTACAACGGTAATACGGGAATTTAGTTAAGTTCTCGGCAATTTTGAGGTGTTTTCAAGTAATTGTTAATCAGTTGTTTGAGTTGTGTCACTTCCTTGATTTTCTGGGATCGTTTTTGTTTTTGTGAAGAGCCCTTGTGCAATACTTTTGCCGCTTTTTTACCCCAAATAATATATATTTTTTTAAATTACTGTAATGTAATACGATATCCGAACCCCATCAGGCAAAGTTAGTACTTAAGTTACAAAAAAAATTAAAGAAAATTTGAAATTGTCTTATAAAATAATGCACAATGAAAAATTGTATTTTATTTTATTTTTGTTATAATTTCTTATAGTTTATTATATTATTATAGTTTATTGATTACATTTTATAATAAGTTTAATATATTTTATTAAATTTTTATTATTATTTGACAGGAAATTTCAGTTAGATACAATTTAAAGAACACAATTTTCGAAATCGTAGACTCATAAGTGGGCTTATATAACGTAAGAACAATTCGCGCAGAGAACAAATATTCAGTATGAATTTTCTTTGTAGCAGATATTTGCATTTTTTTATACATTACACTGCAAGATATTTCGTAATATTTACATTTTCTGTAATCGGCAAAACAGGGTCCTTACCTTCAGATACACATGCATGTCTGAAGGACGTTGTAATGTAAGGTACAGACACTGTATAAACGCAGACATTGTATTAATCAATCACATTAAGAACTCTCTTCAGTTTACATTACACACAAAACACGTCAACTCAGAATGTGCCCTTTTTCTTGAACGACCATGCACACTAAAGCGATAGTTTTTCTGCCGTGGAGAATCAATGAAGTAGCATAAAACAAAAATCACGCAACTGCCCTGATATGAGAAAATTTAGAGATAGAAATGTGATGCTTTCCTAGGATGTTGGGACACTTCACACGTGTTTATTCCGTAATTTAAAATAAAACTTGCCGATTCTTGATTGGGTCAATTTTCTCACCGGGATGCGATACTACACAGTGGTTCCAATCACGTATGGATCGGTTTTGAATGTCTTGCACGACAATATGCACAAGACATGTTCGTCACCCGCTGGTTTCTTTGACAACTCACACCTGCTCGACAAGTCCGTCGATTCGATGCAACAGCAGGAATGTTGGGGCTATTTCCGTCCAATCTAGATGACTCCTTCGGAGTCCTGATCACTATTCTCGGGTACTGGGCGAATCACTGAGGTCCGAGAGAAAGTGTCAATGCAAGTAGTCAAAATATATGGATTCAGCGCCGCCGATAAATGTGAATACCCAGCCATCATCGGCAAGATCATGCTGAGCGTTTTCCAGGCGTGGCACGGTCTGAAGCCAACAGAATGTCACCGTAAACTGTAAATCGTCTCTGTAGCGTACCATCGAAATCTGGTGAGGATGTTAGGCGACGACTCATGATAAGCTTCTTCTAGGGCTTATTTCTGTTTAAGAACAATGTCCAGATTCTCTTCACAGGACACAGTCACACACACTGCATCTTTTCGGCATAGAGATTTATCTCACCACGGTATTCTCCTAACACGTCACCCAGTGATTGCTTCGTCTTTCTGCTTATAAATAAACCACTGATGTCCAGAAGGGCGAAGGGGTGATTTTCGCGGTTTCTTTCGTCGCAACTTGATTTTGCGAAGAGATAATTAATACTTTATTGCTAGTCTTCGTAAGTCTCATCGAAATAACGAGCCTTTTCTTGTTGTAGGAGACATTCGACAAACACAGCTCTGCTTAACTTAATAACTCACTTCCACGTATGTAGTGCATGGCACTGTCTGAGCGGAAAGCAAAACAAAGTTTCAATTCAGCAACGCAAGTTGAGGTACGACGTCACGACACTATTTCAGCCGACGTCGTCTGGTCGATGGGACTCATAATTCCGTGACAAGGGCAGAAGCACAAAACATAACTTCAGCTCGCTGCCCCCTTTCGTCCTCGTTAGTTTTGACGGGCATCTTTACGCCTTCCGTAAATGTGAAGTATTCGGGTTGTTCCATCAAGTTTGGTTATGAGGGTCTGCTGTGAAAGCCGCAAACGTGGTTCGTCATCTCACAGAGAGATCTCGTAAAACGTAAAGTAGACAACCAACATACAACGTGTGCTATTGCTTCTCCAGTGAAATAAAAGTTTCTATATAAGTATGAAGAATTTACATCTCTACTTGCGTAGTAAAGGTCCCGCATTCTCAAAGAAGAATTTGAAGTAAATGATTGCTGTGTCTAAATAACTTACTGTGATTCTTAATCAACGATAAAATTACTCTTATAGGACATATTTGTATACAATATGTAAGATTTCAGCATTACAGTTCATATTTTAAAGCTTTTCTTTACTGTAAACTGTCTCAAACATTAGACGTCTAATATTATCAATGACGCACGATATACTGTGTACTGAACACATCAGTCTAAAACAGTAAGGTAATCAGCTGCATATAAATATTTAATTATTCCACAATCTAACAAATATGCACTTAACGTTTTCAACTACGTGCTCATATAGCATACGTTGTTGCCGCTTATTATATATTCAATTTGTTTTTCTTACACATATTGCACTGACACCTCAAAACAGTAACACACTGAGTCACGCCGAGAATGAAACAATATATAATTCAGCCATTTCGTCGAGTATGTTCTCATTCAAACAATTTTAGGGGAATGGGTCATTTTATATAGCGATGTTCGTCGTACATAGGTTGGTGTGATGTCGTATAACACAATATGTGAACAACATTCGATGAAAATTTGAGCATTTATAAACCTATATATGATTTCTCTGTTTCGCAAATAGTATTGGAATTAGCTTGCTTCCTATATAGCTCAAAAATTGTTTGAAATATGACAGGAAATATTAAGTATAACGTGTTTAACGTTGACGACTGAACTTAAGAAGTCATTACTATTTGCGTCTTGACACAAAATATTCAGGTATCCTGCGTCAGAATTTACTGGAGCAACATCAGCTGAAGCAGAGATGAAAGCAAGTCTGCAAGTGAGAAACAGACGCTTTTAAGTGATTGATCCAGTTGTAAAATGTGAAAGTATCACAACAACTAAAACTAAGACTACACAAATCACTAACAATGTCGGAAATACTATATGGGTGTCGAACCTGGAGCCCATGGAAAAAAAAAGTTTAACTGTTTGCTCACATTTGAGAGAAAGGTCCTCAGGAAAATATAGGGATCAGTCTGGGAAACCTAACCTCGATGGAATGATGTAACCCGAAAGAATACAATGGTCTAGATATGAGGATTTTTATTACAACTAAACGACTATTTAAATTCATATATTTATCAAAAGTTATAGATACCTATTTTTAAAGAGATGAAACTACTACGTAATAAAATGTAAGTTACAGATACCTATTTTTAAAGAGGTGAAATTACTACATAATAAAATATTTGTACTAATATAAATATTTTAAATCATATTTATGTGACTGTAGGAATGATAGACCCTAACTTGTAATGGACTGGGTCCTAGTAGCCAGCACATTAATGGGAAGGCCTAGAAAGATATGGATACCGCAACACGACATCCATTGAGTGACGTCAGGTGGCCTTTTCAGATGAATCATCTTTTACAGCCAATTGGACAGATGGCCGTTGACGTGTACGGTGTGAAACGTACGCCACAATTGAATTGATTTTATTCTACATACTAATGAGTCGACAGAAGTAAATTTATTTTGGGATGTGATTTCCGTTTTGGTTACGGGGAGACTGTTGTCGTGAAGCTTTTAAACGGCTGCGTAGTGTTTACACATATTGCGGAAAATGGCATCGAAGTCGACAATCGTTGACTTGCAAAAGCTTTGATATTCTTGGACCATTATTGTGAGTGTATCTGGTAAAATACACGTCTATGATTCATTAACCTATCACAGTGTCTTTGAAATAATGTGGTCGTCAACTTACACTGAACTTCCTCAGTAACCAGAAGGAATTTTTATGACCGTTGCTGTATCCGCTTATGGGCCAAACAGTTTCACAGTTTCGCACTGAAAGGGTGGTCCGAGAAGATACGTCATAAACAGAAAACTCAAGACAACATCGTTATCAGGAGAAAGAAAACTGGCGTTCTACGGATCGGAGTGTGGAATGTCAGATCCCCTAATATGTCAGATAGGTTAGTTAATTTAAAAATGGGAATTGGTAGTTTGAAGCTAGGTATAGCACTTATTAGTGATGTTCGGTGGTAGGAGAAACAAGACATCTGGTCAGGTGAATACAGAGCTATAAATACAAAGTCAAATAGAGGTAATGTAGGAGTTTTTAATAATGAATACAAAATAGGAACGCGGGTAAGCTACATCAAACAGCATAGTGAATGCATTATTATTGCAAAGATACACACGAATACCACGCCTACCACAGCAGGACAAGTTTATGTGCAGATGACGAAGAGATTGAAGAAATGTACGATGAGATAAATGAAATTATTCAGATAATGAAGGGAGACGAAAACTTAATAGTAATGCGGAACTGTAATTGGACAGTAGGAAGGGAAAGAAAAGGAAAAGTATTAGCTGAATATGGAATGGGTGTAAGGAATGAAGGAAGAAGTCACCAGGTAGAATTTTGCACAGATCATAACTTAATCATAGCTAACATTTGGTATAAGAGTCATGAAAGAAGGTTGTGTTCGTGGAAGGGGCCTGGACGCACTAGAAGGTTTCAAGTAGATTATATAATGGTAATACAGAGATTTAAGAACCAGGTTTTAAATTGTAAGACATTTCCAGGGGCAGACGTGGACTCTGACCTCAATCTATTGGTTATGAACTGTAGATTAATACCGAAGAACGTGCAAAAAGACGAGGGCTAGTAGAAATCCTTGCGTAACACGAGAAATATGGTATTTTATTGATGAAAGGAGAAAATATAAAAATACAGTAAATGAAGCAGTGTAAAGAAAAAAATACATACGTCTCAAATATGAGACCGACAGGAAGTGCTAAATGGCTAAGCAGCGATGACTACAGGACAAATATAAGGATGTAGAGGCTTATATCACTAGGGTTAATATAGATGCTGCTACAAGAACTTTGGGGAAAAGAGAACTGAATATCCAGGGCTCAGATGGAAGACCAGTTCTAAACACAGGAGGGAAGGCAGAAACGTGGAAGGAGTATATAGAAGGACTACAGAAGGGCGAGGTACTTGAGGGAAATATTATGGAAATGGAAGAGGACGTAGATGAAGATGATATGGGAGATATGATACTGCGTGAAGAGTTTGACAGAGCACTGAAAGACCTAAGTCGAAACAAGATCCCGGGAGTAAATAACGTTCCATTAGAACTACTGATAGCCTTGGGAGGGCCAGCCTTGACAAAACTCTACCATCTGGTGGACAAGATGGATGAGACAGGTGACGTACCCTCAGACTTCAAGAAGAATATAATAATTCCAATCCTAAAGAAAGCAAGTGTTATCAGGTGCGAATATTACCGAACTATCAGTTTAATAAGTCACGGCTGAGAGATACTAACACGAATTCTTTAGAGACGAATGGAAAAACTGGTAGAAGCTGACCTCGGGGAAGATCAGTTTGGATTCCATAGGAATGTTGGAACACGTGAGGCAATACTGACCGTATGACTTACCTGAGAAGATAGATTAAGGAAGGAAACCTACGTTTCCAGCATTTGTAGGATTAGAGAATGCTTTTGAAAATGTTGACTGGTATAATCTCTCAAATTCTGAAGGAAGCAAGCTTCAAATACAGGGACCGAAAGGCTATTTACAATTTACACAGCAACCAGACTGCAGTTATAAGAGTCGAGGGTAACGAAAGGGATGCACTGGTTGAGAAGGGAATGAGACAGGGTTGTAGCCTATCTCCGATGTTACTCAATCTGTATACTGAGCAAGCAGTAAAGGAATCTAAAGAAATATGTGGAGTAGGAATTAAAATCCGTGGAGAAGAAGTAAAAAGTTTGTGGTTTGCCGACGACATTGTAGTTCTGTCAGAGACAGCAATGGACCTGGACGAGCAATTAAACGGAATGGACAGTATCATGAAAGGAGGATATAAGATGAACATCTACGAAAGCAAAATCAGTATAATAGAATGTATTCGTATTAAATCAGGTGATGCTGTGGGAATTAGATTAGGAAATGGGACAGTTATAATAGTAGATGTGTTTTGCTATTTGGCGAGCAAAATAACTGATGATATTCGAAGTAGACAGCATATAAAATGTAGACTGGCAATGGCAAGGAAAGCGTTTCTGAAGAAGAGAAATTTATTAAAATCGAGTATAGAGGTAAGTGTCAGGAAGTCTTTTCTGAAAGTATTTGTATAGAGTGTAGCTATGTATGGAAGTGAAACACAATAATTAGCTTAGACAAGAAGAGATTAGAAGCTTTCGTAATGTAGTGATGCAGAAGAATGCTGAAAATTAGATGGGTAGTTCACGTAACTAATGAGGAGGTACTGAATGGAATATAGGCGAAGAGGAGTTTGTGGCACAACGTGATTAGAAGGCGGGACCTATTGGTAGGAAATGTTCTGTGCCATCAAGGGATCATCATTTTAGTACTGGAGTGAAACGGAGACGATAAAAATCATAGAAGGATACCAAGACATGAATACACTAAACAGATTCAGAAGGATGTACGCTGCAGTAGTTACTCGGAGATGAAGAAGCTTGCACGGAATGGAGTAGCTAGTAGAGCTGCATCAAATCAGTCTTTGGACTGAAGACCACAACAAATACAACAAACAGGAAATTTGAGACATCTTTCGAAATACATTTGGAGGCAGCGGGAAACTTCTGGCACAATATCCCCACATAGTATAAGTACTGTTTCCTATATCATAAAACAGAAAATAACTTTCTACACACGAATATAAACTAATGTGTCAATGTAAATCAACAGTAATCGTAGAAAGAGCACGCTCGTCCTGCTGAAAGAGTATTTCATATACAGATACGCAGAGGGAAATGAATTCTAAATAACCGAAAGGATACTAACAGGAAGGTAACGTTCCCATTCAGTCACAAATTACGAGTACCGCAAAAGAACAAAACAGAAATCCTTCCGCAAATTGCTGCAGACTTCGGTGTTGGACCATCAACAAGTGTCAGCATGCGAACCATTCAACGAAAGATCATCGATTTGGGTTTTCGGAACAGAAGGCCCACTCGCGCACCATTGAAGATTGCATGACACAAAGTTTTACGCCTCGCCTGGATTCGTCAACTCTGACACTGGTCTGTTGATGACTGGAAACATGTCGCCTGGTCGGACGAGTCTCGTTTCATATTGTATCTAGCGGATGGACGTGTATGGGTATGGACCCTGCATGTCAGCAGGAGACTATTCAAGTTTCTGGAGACCCTTTAATTGTGTGGGGCGTGTGCAGTTGGAGTGATATGGGACCCCTGATAGGTCTAGATACGATTCTGGCAGGTGACGTGTTCGTAAGGATCCTCGCTATTCACCTGCATCCATTCATGCCCACTGTGCTTTCTGACGGACTTGGGCAATTGCAGCAGGACAATACGACACTCCACACGCCCAGAATCGCTACAGAGTGACTCCAAGAACACTATTCTGATTTTAAACACTTCCGCTGACTACCAAACTCCCCCAGACATGAACATTATTGAGCTTATCTGGGATGGCTTGCAACGTGTTGTTCAGAAGACATCTCGAACCCTCGTACTCTTACGGATTTATGGACAGCCTTGCAAAATTCATGGTGTTAGTTGCCTCCAGCACTACTTCAGGCATTTGTCGAGTCCGTGCCACGTCGCATTGGGGCACTTTATGGTGCTCGCTGGGGCCCTACACGATATTAGACAGGTGTAGCAGTTTCCTCGGCTCTTCGGTGTATGTATGTGCGTGAGAAACAGTTCAGACAACTGAAGGCACTAACTCGATGAGTTTGTCCTTACATGGAGAACTCTCTCCTTCAGCATGAAAAATAATGCCAGACCGCAAAAGAATGCTGTGACATCAGGAACAATCGGACGCTTTATTTCATTGTCATCGATCAACCCATACAGTTCCGATAAGGGCTTACCCTACTTTCATCTGTTTATAAAACTTAAAGGACGCCTATGAGGGCTTCACCTCCACGTGATGAAGAGGTGCAAACAGATTTAGGGTTGTCACAAAGTCAAACATTCCACAGTGGCGATCTCAACAAACTGGTCTTGTAGGCAGAACGTGTTCGTCTCTAGGGTGACTTTGTTGAGAGATATTGTAAGTTCCCTACAATGTGTTTCTGTAATAAATTAGGCCCAAACGTACCTTCCACTCTATAAAAGGTCTACGTATTACTAAAATTATGTACCCACTAACTGTTATCCAACATAAAATCGTATGCTAATCTGTGACTAATCAGAACTTATTTTGAATCGAACGGTAACTGGTCTCAATACACCTTATCTTTATATTAAATGCAAAACTGAAGTAAAGTAATTATTTGGCCCTAATCAGATTTCCACTTACTTCATGTCTTGACAACACTGTAGCAGATTTCTTGAAAGCACGGTAGCAAACTGCAGGCAGTCAGCGGCTGAACTGAATTTTTATTCTTTAAATACAATTTCCAAACAATATTCAAACTGTTGTATATCATGTGGTGTAATTGCTAAAATTTATTGATAAACATTCTTCAAACATTGGAATGGAGAGAGTAACTATTCCAATGAAATAATATGAATGAAGTATGTATTCAAAAAGACAGAGTAAGACTTCGCGTGATCTTCACACATAATATTGTTTTGAACAATACTATGATTAACAAAGTGAATA
Source organism: Schistocerca americana (assembly GCF_021461395.2). NCBI lineage: Eukaryota > Metazoa > Arthropoda > Insecta > Orthoptera > Acrididae > Schistocerca > Schistocerca americana. The sequence goes on along the minus strand of NC_060123.1, from coordinate 381,247,341 downwards.
AGTATTTAAAAAGGGTACTGTATTAAAAGAGAATTTCTATAAAAGCCAAACAGCTTTATCAGCTGATATGCAAATGCATGACTGGGAAGTGGGGTGTTCTTCCTCTCAGCTTTGGGAAAGTGAACAAAGTTAACTAGCTAACAAAATTCATTGAGACAAACTACGAGTAGCTGGGCAGTGCTGCAGTCTTACCTCAATCTTGTATTCTTTTCGCCATTCAATACATACATCATATTCATCCTCGTTTTCGTTTACGGTAAATCATTCTTCATCTAACAGCACAACTGAATATGTCCACCACCTACCAATCTTCATCTAAGAATGAATGAAATTGTGATCAGCCAAACATTCTTCAACAACAACGTGCTCTCTCTTTGACGAGCACGTCTGTAATTTAGAAGAATCAAAATGACATGCCCACCTTACAATATGCAGACATGAATAATAAGGACGTATAATGATAATACAATTTTTTGAAGCCTTTAAAAGTTTTCACATAAAAAGTTTTGAGGCATTACTTTTCAGCACGCTCTTATAAATAGAAACATATAGGCACACACACAAACAAACAAACATTATCAGAGTTCCCTACAACCACGCCACCTAACCGTTATCCCCCTGATAACAACTCATTCCACTGCTACCTTCTACTCTCAGTTAACCTAACAGCAAGGTCAAGTGCAACAAGTTTCACAATCGTACTTCAGTGAACGCATGTCAATAATATTGAAGCTCAGAAACAACTACAGAACAGCCGTTGGACCTACGGAAAACACGGGATACATAAAACTAAGTGTTCAATCAGTATCTTGTAAATATTAAATTTATCTACAGATGCTGCTGTGAGAAACTGCGTACATCAGAAGAAGATTTATTTGTCCGGAAGACACCGTAGATAATTTGGTTAGAAGCAATAACGAAACTGCTGTAGCAAATCAAACTAATATATATACTTCAACAGAAGGTAAACAAGGCATTGCCGATACCATATATGAGTAATTAGTTCACATGTTTACAAGGTACTTTTACGATGTTAGTAACATTCTTATATTTTAGATTATTTTACTACACTTCCTACATAATTAGCTGTTTAAATTGAACTTCCTGCGCCATTTCCTAGAATATTAATAATTATTTTAGTGGAAACTAAAGAGTGCATCAAAATTACACGACATATTTCAGTAATGACAGTTAAACAAAGCCGAATAATGTGCTGGACATACTACCCTCAATATTCATTTCGCTAGATTTAAAGAATAAATTTCTAGTAGCAGTATGTATTTGAGAACTCTCTTTCACATTGTCCAATAACAGTACTGAGCCAATGCTGCCAAAATGTGTGATCATTCTTGTTAGTACAGATCAAACAAAAAATACGTTAAGTTGTGGAAAACGTACCCTGGAGCACGTAAGAAAATATTCAACTACTTGCCTATGAAGTAAACTTTGTTTGAAATTTCTAGTTGTTTGGGGACCAGATACTGGTGAAAGTCTATCTTAAAATTAATAGTTAAAGAGAGAATTCAGAATATTTTATACTTTGTATGGCAGGCGAAAGAGAGTGAGTCATTCAAATATAAAACTATAAGGTCTGTAGAATAAATCGGCGAGTGACATATTTTATTAGGGGACCATGCCCTTTTGGGAAGTGGTTCACGGTTATTTCTTGCCTTGAAACTATGCCTTGATTGGATAGTGGACCGCGTCGACAGCCGCTATTGTCTCTCACGGCGACCAACTCTCCCTCCCATACTTTCATGACCCTCTGACTCATCCGTGTAATGACACCCTGCAGAGTAATCTCACATTGTGGCATGTACTGTGCTTGCGGACCTGTTTGGCTGCTTGGACTGTTTGCTCGTTTCTCCAGATAACCACGTTCCCTTGTAACTAGCAGAAAGATAACTGGTTTCTCAGTTGTTGAAGAGATGGTAGTTTGAATTGCGTCAAAAGGTTAAATTTCTCTGCTGATAAGAAACTTTTTTCTCCTGTGGACGGGTCAACTTCTCCGGCGCATTCAGTTTCACATGGACCTATGAGATAAATAAGTGTTATTCGTCTGAAAAGCGAAAGAAAGCCACAGTCAGGAGAACACGACAGAAACGCCATGTTATTCCCATTACTTTGAGCCATATTTGTACATTGCTTTACAACGATTGTAGCTATCTCATATGTAAAATAGGTATTTGAAGGTAAAAGCTGGAGTGGTATCTTTCTTAATATTTGTCAATCCTAAAAAAAATTGCAGGCCTCTTTAGGAGCCAACGTTGACATCTGCTAGAACATTGATGCGGAACTTTAAAGTCATCTAAATCCATCTCTAAAAGACTGTCCTTCGAGCGAATACCATAGGACGTCGTATCTAGCAGCTCGCTGTCGCCTGTTAAAGTAGTTTCATCTGCTGGTTTGCAGTACTATGATACACATTGCCCATGGCGTCGGTATTGCCTTGTGTCCCTGTGGCGCCTTAAAGAGTCGTTGTCTGATGTTAAACGGCGGTTCAACAACCTCAGCAGAGAGACCTGACGTGAGGCACTAGTGACCGGCCTCATTCCTCCATGGAGCACCTCTACCAACACTTAAAATAAATTGGTCTTAAAGACCCACACACTTAACAATTGTGTTCACGACTATATACTGGAAGAGACAGTTTCGATCGGCACCCCATAACCAATGGCCAATACATTTTAAAATGATTAGAGCTTTGTGGGATCGTCATTTTAGGTCTCTAAGTCGTGGTAAACAAAGTTAAACAAACTGTGATGTCCTAAATCCATACTGCTTTCTTAATTCAAATAGTCACCCTCATCCCGCACGCAGGGAAGTTAAAATAGAATGTTAGCGGTTAAATGATGGACGCACACAGACTTTCAACTTGAGAAATTAAAAGCTCTTTCCTCTAACCACTACTCCAGTGTATTAATTTTCGGCTGGCTGTCAGAAAAGTTGAGGGAGGAATAAAAGACGTGTCCACAATTAAAGAACCATGGACAGGACATTTTAACGTCAACGCCGTACTAATGGTAGCTGTGGCATAGACTATCATACTTGCAACACTACCTAGAGGACCATCGTTCGTTGTTCAGAGTGGTCATAAAGAGCGTCATCAATACGATATTCTAGCCGGCCGGTGTGGCCGAACGGTTCTAGGTGCTACAGTCTGGAACCGAGCAACCGCTACGGTCACGGGTTCGAATCCGGCCTCGGGCATGGATGTGTGTGATGTCCTTAGGTTAGGTTTAAGTAGTTCTAAGTTCTAGGGGACTGACGACCTCAGTAGTTAAGTCCCATAGTGCTCAGAGCTATTTTTAAATACGACATTCTAAATAAATGTGGAGACATCAAAGACAGTACTAATACGGGGAGACGTCGTCGAAAGTACCGTTCATGGAACTTACTGAAGATGTTGTGCCTCAAAGTAGTAAAGTAGTAAATCTCTCAAAAAATACCTCTGTTTACTTATACCTGTACGAGGAACCTTTGTGTATTGCAGCTTTCAGGAGGGGCAGCTTATTAAAGTTGGAATGATAGTTCCTGAACCTGCACTGAACGTGACTGAGGAGCTGCTTGGATTCTCTTGGCTGAGACAAGGCGGCGGCTCACTGTCTGCTCCAAACACTGCGATATCTAGCCAGGCGTATTGTGGTACCTGTTTAAGAAATTGCGTTGGAATCACTTCTCTCTTCGAGTAAGGGTAGAGTCCTAACACTTACATTCTCTGAAAGTTATTTCGAGCAATTAGTTCATGAGCCCACTCGAATAGTAAAAGGATGTGAAAATAGACTCGGCCTCTTGACAAAGAATAATCCCGAGGTAATAAAGAGCATCGAAACGGATACAGGGATTGGTGAACACCGGGTTGTCGTAGTGCGACTGAATACCGTAACTCCCAGAACCACTAAGATAAAAGAAAAAAATATATTAAAAAAGCAGATTAAAATTCGTCTGACGCCTTCCTGAGAGACAATCTCCACCCCTTAGAACCTAACAGTACAAGTGCAGACAAAATGCGGCTTTATCGCTAAGAAATGTTCTGGACAGAAGTTGAGATATTTACACCAGTTACATTAACAGACGACGGATCAGATCCCCCTTGCCACACAAAACAGGTGAGCATCCTGTTGCACAAACAACGAAAAAGCAAGCCAAATCCAAGCGAATGTGAAATCCTTAAGATTGGTAATCTTTAACAGAAGATCGAAATTCAGCGTGGACTTCAATGCGAAACGCTTATAACAGTTTCCACAACGAAACGTTGTCACCTGGTAGAAAGTCCAAAGAGAATATTAGGAATTACAATTATGAACAACTTAAAGTGGAAAGAACGTATAGCAAATGTGGGAAAGGCGAACCAAAGACTGCGTTTTATTAGCAGACACTTAAAAGGTGCAAGAGATCTAATAAAGAGATTGTCTGTACTACGCTTGTCAGTCCTCTTTTGGAGAACTGATGTACACTGTGGGATTATTACCAGACAGGATTAACGGAACACATCGCAAAAGTTCTAAGATGGATATCGCGTTTTTTACTATCGAGAACTAGGAGAGAGCGTGTGACGGGCATCATGATAGCGGCAGGTCACAATCAATGCCTTCTCTTCACGAAAGCAATGGAAATATTCCAGAATGAGATTTTCACTCTGCAGCGGAGTGTGCGCTGATATGAAACTTCCTGGCAGATTAAAACTGTGTGCCCGACCGAGACTCGAACTCGGGACCTTTGCCTTTCGCTGGCAAGTGCTCCACCAACTGAGCTACCGAAGCACGACTCACGCCCGGTACTCACAGCTTTACTTCTGCCAGTACCTCGTCTCCTACCTTCCAAACTTTACAGAAGCTCTCCTGCGAACCTTACAGAACTAGCGCTCCTGAAAGAAAGGATATTGTGGAGACATGGCTTAGCCACAGCCTGGGGATGTTTCCAGAATGAGATTTTCACTCTGCAGCGGAGTGTGCGCTGATATGAAACTTCCTGGGAGATTAAAACTATGTGCCTGACCGAGACTCGAACTCGGGACCTTTGCCTTTCGCGGGCAAGTACTCTACCATCTGAGCTACCGAAGCACGACTCACGCCCGGTACTCACAGCTTTACTTCTGCCAGTACCTCGTCTCCTACCTTCCAAACTTTACAGAAGCGCTCCTGCGAAAGCTTTCCCGCGAAAGGCAAAGGTCCCGAGTTCGAGTCTCGGTCGGGCACACAGTTTTAATCTGCCAGGAAGTTTCAATGGAAATATTGTCGATGATACTGCCACTGAAACAGACTTATTAAACGCAGCCTTCAGAAATTCTTTCACCGAAGCACTCGAAGTAAATATTCCATAATGCGAGTCAAGAACGTCTGCCAACTTTGTTAACTTAGAAGTAAATATACTCGGAGTAGTGCAGCAACTTAAATCACTTAATAAAAGGAGGTCTTCCGATCCATATTGCATCCCAGTTAGGTTCCTTACAGAGTATGCTAATGCAATAGCTCCATGCTTAACAATCACATGCAATCGCTCACTCGACGAAAAGGTCTGTACCCAAAGAATGAGGAGTTACACAAGTGCCATAGATGTCCAAGAGATTCAACAGGAGTGGTCCACTAAATTAGAAGCACATATCAAAACACATCGACATTCAGCAGGATTTTGGAGCATACATTGTGTTCGAACATTATGAATTAACTCTAAGAGAAAGGTTAATTGACACACAGTCAACAAGGATTTAAAAAACGTCTGTCTTGTTAAAAACACGAATTGTTGAGTGCTATCGACAAGGGATTTCTAATTAATTCCGTATATCCAGATTTCCAAAAGGCTAATGACACAGTACCTCGCAAACGGGGTGTAATCAAATTACTTATCTTTACAAACGCTAAAGGAGACAATCTTAGCAGCCGCCTTAGGCTGTCTGCAGATGATACTGCCGTTTATCGCATAGTAAAGTTGTCAGAAGATCACAATCAACTGCAAAAAAATTTAGATGAGATATCTATATTGTTCTAAAATTGGCAATTGACGATAAATAATGAAAATTGTGAGGTCATCCACATGAGTGCTAAAGAGAATCCGTTAATCTTCGGTTGCACGATAAATAGATCAAATCTAAAAGCCGTAAATTCCGCTAAATACTAGGAATTACAAATACTAACAACTTAAACTGGAAAGAACGCATAGAAAATGTTATGGGGAAGGCAAACCAAAGACTGCGTTTTATTGGGAGACACTTAAAAGATGCAACAGATCTAATAAAGAGACTGCCTGTACTACGCTTGTCAATCCTCTTGTGGAGTATTGCTGCGCAGTGTGGGATTATTACCAGACAGGATTAACGGAACACATCGCAGAAGTTCGAAGAAGGATATTGCGTTTTTTACTATCGAGATATAGGAGAGAGAGTGTGACGAGCATCATACAGGATATGAGGTGGAAATCGATAAAAGAAAAGCGATTTTCGTTGCGGTGGGATCTTCTCACGGAATTTGAATCATCAACTTTCTCCTCCGAATGCGAAAATATTTTGTTGATTTCGACCCACATAGAGAAGAACGATCGTCATAGTAAAATAACAGAAATCAGAGCTCGCGTGGGTGGATATAGGCGTTCCTTTTTCCCCGCACGCTGACCGAGAATGGAATAATAGAGAATTAGTATGAAGGTGGTTCGATGAACCCTCTGCCGCCACTTATTGTAATTTTCAGAACAGCTGTGCAGGTATTAAAAAGGAAAGAAGGGAATCATTGTTTAATCCTGTGAAATACCGTAACATGCCGTATTGAAACATATTGTGATTGGCTGATGTGTCGCGAACTCCGTATAATACAAATCCAGATCCCATATGGAAGAAGGCGAAGTAGTATTTTTCAACTTTGGGAGAAGGAAGGCCCATCTATCTCTCTCAGCGTCCATTTTGTAGCCGGCCGCAGTGGCCGAGCGGTTCTAGGCGCTTCAGTCCGGAACCACGCGACTGCTACGGTCGCAGGTTCGAATCCTGCCTCGGGCTTGGATGTGTGTGATGTCCTTAGGTTAGTTAGGTTTAAGTAGTTCTAAGTTCTATGGGACTGATGACCTCAGATGTTAAGTCCCATAGCGCTCAGAGCCATTTGAGCCATCCATTTTGTAGAGTCGGGAAGCTAGATCCTGACAAGCAGTGCCTGTAACTCTTCCTAAATATTCCTCCATGATGAGGGTAATGGCTCGGGTTGTCTGGGAACTTCCGTTCGGTATTACAGCAGACACTGCTCGTCTCCTACCTCTCAGTCTTGACTGTCTCCTAACCAGCTGTACGTTTGGTGGAACGGTTTATGGTCTTCAGTATCTGTTGCCATATTCTCTTTTTGCTCTTGCGTTTAGTCGTCAGCATATGAAAGGTTCCGAGGTGTTCTGCAGGTGATGCCAGATCCGAATCGCCGGCCGAAGTGGCCGTGCGGTTAAAGGCGCTGCAGTCTGGAACCGTAAGACCGCTGCGGTCGCAGGTTCGAATCCTGCCTCGGGCGTGGATGTTTGTGATGTTCTTAGGTTAGTTAGGTTTAACTAGTTCTAAGTTCTAGGGGACTAATGACCTCAGCAGTTGAGTCCCATAGTGCTCAGAGCCATTTGAACCATTTGAACCAGATCCGAATCCTTCCTTGTCCTGACTGCGAAGTAGGTTGCGGCGCTTTACCAAGGGATAGATTATTTTTTCAGATGGCCTGAGGACGGTGGAATGTAAGCGTAGCGTAGTGGATTACTGTGGTGATATGATTCACTCATTTCTAGACGCTGTTTAAACATAGCAAGCTAGATGCACGGCACCCAGGTGGATCTAGATCTGGGAAAGGCAACTGATGTACATGTCATCGAACTCTTCACATTCAGCATTGTCTACTGAAGCTTGAGAGGCTACTGAGAGATCAATATTGTGATCGACCCTTTTGCGGTGCGTGGTCTGCCTCCTTTTCATTACATATGTGTCTGATGACATTAGGAAACTCTCAATGGCTCTACATCTTGGGAAGGCGGCTGGGGATCCATAAAGCACTTCCTGTGCGTGGATGTCTCCTCATTTATGGAAGTATTAGAGAAGCGGCGTAGTGAGTCCAGTGGGAGCCCCTTGTCTAGATCTTCATGTGAGGGCAGACAGAAGGAAAATGTTGTCAACCTACGACGCACTAGTGATGTCTTTTCCTGAGTGATGGTGTAGCGGATAGGCGAGGAGTGGTTGCCTTGTTGACGACATTTCCAATGCCTCTTCAGCTCTCACTCCATTAAGGTCACCTTCTCTATAGGGCATGTAGGCTCGTAGGTCAAAAGAGTCAGATGGTTTAAAATCCACAGTAGAGACATATAAACATTTATCTTCCTGAGATAAAGGTCTTTATTTCTCTATGTGTCCTGGACCCGCTGACGTTCCGGTATAGTACTGGAGTCATCTTGCGGCAAAGTTTCTCTCCGTCTTTCCACCTGTCGTTTCTCTGTCGTACAAATTGTGCTGCGGAGCTCGGGTTAATGTAGAGACTCGTGTATTCCCTCAATCACTACTGTAATCATCGCTGATTCACCAGAAACGACAAAGATTATCTGGTACAATGTTTCCAGGTCTGATTTTGGGCTTTTTTTGTTGGTTTTTGCAACTGTGATTCGGACTGTTTAAAACAAAAATTTTCCTGTTCCTTTTTTTGTCTTCCATGACAGTGTATTAACCGCCCCGACAGTGCGTTCTGCTGCCATTATTGTTTCAATTGTAAGTAAATTCGTTGGGGCAACCAGTGGTGCATGTTCGCGTGTACGTTTACCGCTACACATTGGTATACTCTGTTCAGCTCTCAATGTCTGGTTGCGAAATCTAGTCTTTGGTAAAGTTACTTCAATGCTGAGGTGGATGACCCCACGAATATATGAGTATGTTGCTATGTGTACTCAAATGCCTTCTTCGTCTCAGAATATGAGATTCTTCATGTAACCTTTATGTATTTGATTTTCTTCTCTTCTTGGAGTAATGATCTTCCTTTCCTCCAAAACTGGATTGCTTTGGGAGCAATTTACTAACACTGACGGGGCAACGTATTGAGTCTCTGATTATAGGAAAACTAACCCGCCTGTTTTGCATACATCGTGACTGTTGTAAACGACAGTGGTGTGACAGGGGTGTCAATACTTAAAGCAGGACGTAGGATTTTGGCCAAACCTTTAAGATGGATAAAGACTGCTGCAACGTACTCTGTCAACGTCGGTACGCGGGAAGTCGGTCGAAAGACAGCATCTTCTCGAGCGAATAGTTTTAGTATTTTCATAAGATTCTTTCCTTTGATGACAGCACACCTTTTCCAATGTTGTACCAGTTCTGTGGGATCAGTATCCATGATATCAATACAGGACAAAACTCCATTAAAGCATTTTAGTACAGTGTGTAGCTTACTGTTTATGGGATACTCTCCAAGAGATATATTATACCTCGTATACTAGTTAAACTTTCATGTCTCTACAAAGAGTGTAATTTTAGGCAGCCTCTTTATAGATTTAAGTAGCACTAAACATCAGTGTAGTGGTTTATTAACGTAGAAATGTGGCACTTCTTCAAATTTATCTACCACAAGTTTAATAAGAAGGAGAACGTTATTCACCCAGGATGTGGTCTTCACTGGTGGTGAGAGCCAACTCTATTTGATCAGTCAGGTGGGGTGGTAATACTGCCCAACAGACCACCTAAAAGGCTGAGAGTCTCAGCTGTCGATGTAGCTGTGATGTACGTCCCATGAACTATTGGGGAAATAAAAGCCCCCATATTCAGGCAGACGAGTCAGCCGACTTGTCCGCAGAGTGAGTCTGCCTCAACTCATTCGCCTGTGTGCGTACGTGTGTGTGTGTGTGTGTGTGTGTGTGTGTGTGTGTGTGTGTGTGTGTGTGTGTGTGTGTGTGTGTGTAATGGGTCCTTAGCTGGGTCCATTGCCTGAGTGCTTCGGTTATATCACTGGGCCTCTACCTGCTAGCCCCGACCCCTATCTGCCAGCCCAGAAGCCATCAGTGCAGGCAGGTAGGGTCCACCAAAATGTGAAAGAAAGGGCAACATTAGGCACCGAGAATGTTGGAATAAACAGCCTAGTTCATGTTCACGGTACCCTAAATAATTGGGCCCAAATAATGGACCGTAAAATACACCCAAAACATCACGCAACAACGTCCAACCTGGACTACACTGCTGGTTAAACGGCTCAATTGGTCGTCAGTGAATTCGACGCCTTGCACAAACTGAAAACAGCCAAGACAGCGGCTCGTTGGACCAGCACTACACACATTCTGTTACAGTGTTGTTTTCTCCATTAAAGAAGCGCAGGTTTATGTGCCGCTGTGGGCAATGCTATTTTACGAGCTTCGCAGCTCCATTACATGCAGTTCCGTTCATAATGTACGCTTAGTAAGTTGTTTACATGGAGCTGTATTCACTGTCTAGCATAATTCCTGTTACGTTTGCTTACATATAAATCCTATATGCCACTAGGAGTGGCCGCGTGGTTTGAGGCACCGTGCCATGGATTGCGCGGCCCCTCCGGCCGGAGGTTCGAGTCCTCCTTTGAGCATGTGTGTGTGTGTGTTTTGTTCTTACCATAAGCAGTGTGTAAGTCTAGGGATCGATGACGTCAGCTTTTTAGTCCCGTACGAATTCACATACATTTGAATATTTTTTAATGCTTACAATGACACTGGATTTGTCTTCACAACAAAATGAAAATAAATAACTCAAAAATATAAATACACACAGACTGTAGAAGCATGATTTTATAAGGATCGGGAAGGTGTTCCGCCGTTGCGTTGGTGGAGGACCCATCTCAAATTTTGCCTGAAGCGATTAGAAAAAGAACGGAAAATGTAAATCGCGATAGCCAGAGATTGATAATTCCATTGTCAAGGTCAGACGCTTAATAAGTGCACTGTCTCAATCCACTGTTACCTGTTGTACATTGTTCTTTGATTTACAAACCATTCACAGCAGGTAATTTACAAACATAGTTTTGCTCATAGGATCTGCACAGATCAAGGACATCCGATGGTGACTCCTGAACCATGAACATGGTACTATGCTCCTTGCACTTCCAGTCTATTTTGAAACTTTAGTCTAGGCCCATAAACGTGCCACTATGCCCCATTCCTGCCGTAATGTACTTCCCTCACTCCACCTGGAAAACTGAGTCAACGTCTCATATGATGAGTGAGATGTTGGCCTTAGGAGGATGAAAAGATAATACTGTCATGCATTATAGATTTGGGTACTTGATTATCGTGTAAAAACTTTGCAATATGACAAGGTATTGCATGTAGTATACAGGGTCAGCCACGTAACATTCCCACCTCATACATTTCCAAAATGATATAAAGTGTGAAAAATGCAGTTGGCCAGGGATGTACACATGTTAGGGGCTCACACACTGGGCAGGAAAGCAGAGTTCCTACAAGTACAGAAACATCACTTTCAATAAAAAGTAAGGTTTTTTTTTCTTTTTTTAAATGACATGCGTTTGCTTTTTTTCTGTCGAAATGAGATCAAGAGGTACCAATAGTGATGAGAGATTTTATTTCACTGCTATAAACCATCTAATTTCCGGAATAATTATACTTTAAATAACAGAATGGTAGCGCAGTTTCTGCGGTAACGCCGGTTGCCTGCAGTGTCCTGCAGGCGGCGTAGGAAGTGTTTCTTTGCACATTATGGCATGAATTGTGACGCAACTGTTATTCTTCAAAGTCTACGTATTTCAGCAGGTATGAGGTTTAGGAAAACAAATACAGTTTTAATTTTATTGGGGAAAATGCATCAGCCACTTAAAAAAAAATAAATGGAACTTTGTGTTGAAAGTGATGTTCGTTTGCATTTATGGACTGTTCATTCGTGCCCCGTATGTGAGCCCCTGACATAGATGCATCCCTGGTCAATTGTGCCAATCACATTTGCTTCGTTTCGGAAATATATGTGGTGGTAGAGTTAGGTGTAATACCCTGTATAAACCCTACGTAGAACGACGCAGCTGCCTTTTTAAGCACACGTTTTGTAATAATATTTTTCGTCCTCTCGCGCAATACACTAAACAGTTTCATTCATTGATAGAAAATGCTGCTTCGCCTTTACTGTTTGCTTTTCTTGATAAATGTTAGTTCATACTGTAACTAGTGCCAGGATGTTACAAAGATCTGTTAGTGTAATCGTTTGTAGTATTTTCCCTAATATTAACAAAAGATTAGTAGATGCACTTACTATGTGCAGTATGGGTAACTAGGTTTCTATGCAGTTCTTTGCAATAGTCCAACTACTACTTAAAATTATCATACTGACGGCCGTTTTCTCAGTTTAAAAATTGTGTCATTTTCTTATGCTTTCGATTGAATAGCGAAATCATTAATAGTTTGGTCGTGGGTACGTTCATACACTATACTTCCTTTCTCTCATTCTGTCACGTCCCCACGTCCATACAAATTGCTCTGAACACCATGGGACTTAACATCTGAGGTCATCAGTCCCCTAGAACCTAGAACTACTTAAACCTAACTAACCTAAGGACATCACACACATCCATGCCCAAGGCAGGATTCGAACCTGCGACCGTAGCACCACGTCCATACATTTTATAGCGCTAATGATACGCATTCCTCAGGCTCGTGCTCACCACTTCATTACAATGAGTTGCGCGAACAATGGAGGCACACTTGGAAAACTGGTGCTGGTTCTACGTCTACAGAGCTCCAAAGCAACCAATGAGCTGTGTGACCAATATTTCGCCCGGTGACGTCCCAGTCGTCATCAGAATTAACGCTTCAATAGAAATAGAGCCCTTAGCAGAGTGTCAAGGCTATGTGGTGTCAGTTCTCTGCAGAAGGAGCTAATGTAAACATTCGACAGGGGAGACACACTAGTCCCATGTGGCGAGTACTGCATTTCTTCCTGCCATTAGCGTAATAGAATACCGCTGCCTGTGAAGTGGCACTCAGGCGTGTTTGGCAGGGCAGAGGGCCATGTCCTCAGTGTGCGCAGGAAATAGCGCGGTGCCCCTACGTCAGTCCTGTTAGGCAGCCCGGTAAACAGCGCGCGGCGCAGCGCCCGCGGACCGCGCCGGCTTCCGGCAGCGCCGGATGCCAGCGGGCGTCGAGCACGCGCCGGATGCGTATTTTGTGCGGCCATATTGCAGCCTGCAGTCTGCTGCGCCCGGCGAACCGTGCCGCTACTGCGACACAGGGCCATCCGACATTACTGAACCGTATATAAACACAGTCTATGTCCCCAGAATTACTTTCGTCCAGTATTGTCCGTAATTCGTAACAAACTATGCATGGGGGCTTAATTAAATAAGATTGGAAATATTTTTAGTAGCTGTTAGTCCGATTACGCAAGTCTCGTAATCGGTTGGCCCTGACTAGTATTATTACGCTATCTGACTGCAACAAACAATGTAAGAAAATTTTCGTAAACACAGTTAATTAATTAAGTCCCCCAGCAACTATAAAACCTACAAACCAATAAGCACAAAAGTAACTGTTCTATATGTGGGAGTGTGACTCAACGTCCACATCTGGCACGGTTCTTCTCAAACAAGACAAGAATTCTTAAATATCAATTATACTGACGTGACAAAAGAAATTTAGAAAAACTATAATTACGCAAGAAAACCAGAATTCACTCTAATACAAGAACACAAGCCAGATGCTTTGTTGACTGAACCTGTAGTGACGCATTATTTCAGACACACAATTAATAAAAGAACATTGTAGTTTTTACCTTCATATATAACATCTGCTATCTCTCCCATCAAATAACTGCATAAAACATGGAACAACACTCTTTACTACAACATCTTACTCCGACTTCACGACAAGCAGTGCCCACTAGCACATCTCGGCACGAACTCTTAACACACACTGCCACGAGCTCTCGACAAGCACTAACTGCTACGGACTCCCGACAATCACTGACTTCAACGGGTTCTCTCCAAGCACTGTCCACTACGAGCTCTGCCCACACACTGTGGAGGCGGCTTAATAGTACTCTTTGGCGCACTCTCTGGCGCAGTGGCACAGTGTAGCCACCTTTCATATGCCCCTCCTCCACAGGCCAGAATTTGATGGTATTTTTGCCAGCATTGGTGGTGAAAATACCACCAAATTCGTCCAGAAAAATACAGACAAAAATAAAAGATAATATTAATACCTAAACATCACATAATTAGTTAAAAATTTTGGCTTTGCACTGACCTTACAATAACCTAATATATGAAATACAGTAAGCAATACAACTTCTTTTCATACTTGTGACTTTACGTAATAGTTTACACAATATACAAAAAATCAGTTTATACAAATGTTCACATAAAATGCTTTCAATGATTAGTTTATACAAAAAAGAACACCAACAGGTAACATCTTTTCAGTAAAAGCAGTCCATCAGTTGCACCCAGTGAAGTTTAGCAGGTACACCCAGCAACAAGTCACATTAGTTCAGTAGAAGCAATCCATCAGATGCACCCAGCAATGTTAAGCAGGTGCAGACGCCAACAAGTGACTTCATTTCAGTAAAAGCAGTTCACCAGTTGCACCCAGCAATGTTGAGAGCAGGTGCAGACACCAACAAGTGATACCATTTCAGTAAAAAAAGTCCATCTGTGGCACCCAGCAATGTTGAGTAGGTGCAGACAGCAAAAAGTAACATCATTTCAGTAGAAACAGTTCTAACAGTGGCACTCAGTAAAGTTCAAGAGGTACACACAGCAACAAGTCACATTAGTTCAGTAGAAGCAGTCCATCAGAGGCACCCAGCAATGTTGAGTAGGTGCAGACACCAACAAGTGACATCATTTCAGTAGAAGCAGTCCATCAGAGGCACCCAACAATGTTGAGTAGGTGCAGACAGCAACAAGTGACTTCATTTCAGTAAAAACAGTTCATCAGTTGCACCCAGCAATGTTGAGCAGGTGCAAACAGCAACAAGTGACTTCAGAGGCACCCAGCAATGTTGAGTAGGTGCAGACACCAACAAGTGACATCATTTCAGTAGAAGCAGTCCATCAGAGGCACCCAGCAATGTTGAGTAGGTGCAGACAGCAACAAGTGACTTCATTTCAGTAGAAACAGTTCATCAGTTGCACCCAGCAATGTTGAGTAGGTGCAGACAGCAACAAGTGACTTCATTTCAGTAAAAACAGTTCATCAGTTGCACCCAGCAATGTTGAGTAGGTGCAGACACCAACAAGTGACTTCATTTCAGTAAAAACAGTTCATCAGTTGCACCCAGCAATGTTGAGTAGGTGCAGACACCAACAAGTGACATTATTTCAGTAGAAGCAGTCCATTAGTGGCATCAGCAATGTTGATCAGGTGCACACAGCAACAGGGGACATCCTTTCAGTAGAAACAGTTCATCAGTTGCACCCAGCAATGTTGAGTGCAGGTGCAAACAGCAAAAAGTCACATCTCTCAGCAGAAGCAGTTCTATAAAATTCACTAGCACTGATCACACTGTTCATCAGAGTTTATGAGCAGAAATTAAACATGTCCTAGTGGCACCAATCATGTAGAAAAGGTACAAATAACAGTCCATAACTTTTTTTTACAATCACTGATCACACAGTTCATCAGCAGAAATTAAACACGACCAAATGTCACACATCATGTTGAAAAGTGCAGGTAACAGTTCAGAATATTTATCTTCACTAATCAGACAGTTCAGGCATGAACAATAGTTTGAATGCACATACAAATGCTTTTACAGTAACATACAAATCATAACAAACACACAAATGATGTCAGATAATTGTCCTATTAACTATTACAATACACAAATACCAGTAAACCTATAATATTCATGGGTGTCAGTGCAAGCCACTACTAACAAATAAAATAATATTTAGGAGATAGGTGGGTAGGATTAGGAAAGGAAAACACACAGAACACACTCACTCATCTTTCATCCACATTAAGTACTACTGTGTAACTGAATAGTGTTAATTGTGTAAATGAAATTCTGTCTAAATCTGATGTTCATCATGTGTATCAAGTAGTCGTGGCAGCAATGTATAACAGTCACTAATAGTTAAGTCAACGTCATAGTCATCATGTCAAGACCAATGTTTGCAAAGCCAGATCAAAATGTACTGTTGTTGAACAACTGTCAGTGAGCCACGATATGCAATTACTTCCTCTCTCCAAAAAAAAAAGTATATACTGCTTAGTTATTTAACAAAGTGTGTGTATAGACTATCTTCCTTCTATTTTAGTGTTCTAGTCTGCTATTTTCATCCTCTTTGTTCCATAAGACCAACCAAAAAAAATACGCTCCTCACTTACTTTACCTCTTGTCCACCAAAACTCCAATAATCATCAACTTCATCCTCCTTGTTCCATAAGACCAACAAAAAAAAATGCTCCTCACTTACTTTACCTCTTATACACCAAAACTCCAATAATCATCAGCTTCACATAATCTCAATACGTCACTAATACTTCTTCAATACGTCGATACATATAACTCTTATCATCAACATCATTTACCTTACCTCTCGTCCACAAAAACTCCAATAATCATCAACTTCATATAATCTCTATACCTCAATAATACGTCGATAAATATGAACCTCAGCACCAATATCATTTCACTTTCATAACAACTCTTTCCTCTAGTCAGTCTCCTCGAACAAGTACAGATAAAATCCTAATGCAACTTCAATTCAGCATCCCATACAATCCGAAGACACAGTGTCCACACACAACCTCTGTGTAATCCATCTGACCCAAATTTTCTACTCATTATAAATTATAAACAAAGAAATGCATACATGACCTCTAACAGACTTAGTTCGAATAACTCTCAGTAATTAAGTACGATTACGGAGTGTGAATGATCATAATATTTCACAGTGTGTACACCACTTCAAGAATCATAGCAGAAGCAAACATGTGGAGTATTTTTTGTGTCAAGTGTCACTTCCTATTTCAATTGCTCACGAAAAATGCAGTGTAATAATTGTTAATGGTCTAAACCTAGTTTCGGTCTGTCATGTCGTTAGCCTCCTTCCTATTAGCATAAATTTATACAGTTTCCATAAAGCCTCCAGCTCATGTGACTACTATGAGGTTTCTTGTACTAATGTCGTTCGTCGAATTATAGCAGTTCATTTTCTTATCTTAAAAATATAAGGCACTTAGCGTAAGCAAAACAAGCAATAGCGAGTAAATATACCAGTAGAGAACAGAATGTCAACCAGTGGATGCAGCACAATTCCTACAACGAGGCTCTGCCAAGCGAACAATCTATAATTAATACAGTAGTGTGACCTAAACTCTATGTTTATACACAGTATATCAGCATTTCTATACACCAAATTAAAGAGCAGTTATGGCAACAAAACAGAAATGTGTAAATATGTAATCCATACAAAAAGCAGCAAACATATATCTTACGTAATAAACAAGTCATTAGCATCATATCAGCATAAGCAAATAAATGTTCATATGTCATCTTACCAAGTAAACATGGAGGCGCAAGCAGATAAATCACAAAGTATAACTTACATACCTAAACACATCAGCACAATAAATCAGATGACAATTATAATTTAAATAAATAAGCACAGCAGGCACATTAATAGAAAAATATGACATCAGTGAAAAAGCATAGCAGCCAAGCGATGCATAATATACGCAAGTTACAACCCAGTTCATTAATAATCATTGTCAAATTCAGTTAACGTACGCAAGCGCGTCGCTTCACACGTAAATTCATAGAACATGAAATTAGCACAAAGTATGAATCACGTAATCGCGAGCAGCAAATTACGTCTAAAGTACGTACCTAAGTGAATTTATGTTACCTGAAAAATAAACTCAATTAATAGTTACCTTTTTTAGTTAATTAGTTTCTTCTTGGAAATTATATTCTTCCTGAAAATTTCTCGATAGCAGGTCGTCTTAACGTCGGACACGCACAGAATTTACCTGAAGGTCTTAAATACTTATACACCCGTATCCTGCAAAATACTAAATGTTAATAACAGAATTCATCAAGTCACTATAGCTTTATACTGAATTTAGTCGGAGAAATTAGACTGTGTATTTGTTTACGGCTGTCAGTGCATTCGCACTGAGCGCTCGATCAGCTGTAGGCGCGTGACGTAGGAAGCTATTGTTCGCGGTCAACGACTGCCTTGTGCGGCGCGCAGACTTGACTGTTGCTTTGAGTATGTGCCGCCGCCAAAACATAGCGCGGTATCCTTGTACTCTCTGCGTGTTTACATCTAGCTGTTAGTTTTTCACAAGTATGTCATTCCACAAAAATTTTTAAGTTTGATATATGATGTATTCCTTTAGAGCGTCGAGATTTAAGAGTTTCTACTTCAACAGTGTTATCATGTATAATTTTGCGAATTCTATATGGACCGTTATAAAGCAGAAAAAATTTGCGACACAAGCCTTTTCCTTTGTGAGACAAACGGTGGGACTTAATTAATACCTTTTGGCCAACTGACAAAGTTTTTAAATGACCAGGACGTTTCGCTGATTTCTCTCTTCTAGCAGCCGCAGATGCAATATTTTGTAGAGCCAGGTTGACAACTTCAGAATGTCGCAGTTTCCGGGAAGGCGGAAAAGGAACGATTTCAGAAATGCGATTTGTTGGTACTTTATTTTTTAATGTCAGTATAGGCGGTAAAGAAGTTGAGTCATTAGGAAGTTCATTCAGAATGTTTTGAAAAATATGAAGGTACTAATCCCAAGTTCTGTGATTCTGATGACAATAAAGACGGCACAATTTATTGATTTCCTTCATCCATCTCTCTGAAGCGTTAGATTGAGGATGAAAAAGTGAAATGAAAATTGGTTTAATTTTACGACGGTGTAGAGTACGAAGCCAAATTTTAGAGCGAAACTGTGATCCATTATCTGATATAACCTTATCAACGTGACCGACTTCTTTAAGAAAATGTTTGATGAAAGCGTTAGATACTGAACGAGCTGTTGCTTTGCGTAAAGGTGTAAAACACACATATTTTGACGTCAGTTCCACTGCTACGAAAATGTACGCAAAACCATTAGTAGAACGAACCACTGGACCAAACAAATCGACTGCAGCCATCTCCTTTAATTTCGCTGGAATGATGGGAAACAACGGTGCTCTGTGAGAAATCGTTGGAGGCTTAGCCATTTGACATAATTTACATTTGGCAAGAACAGATCGAATACGTTTTTCCATATTACTGAAGTAACAATTTTCTCGTAATTTATGAAAGCATTTTCGGGGACCAAAGTGTGCATAACTGAAATGCGTATACCAAATCAATTTATTGACCCACTCATCAGGAATACAAACTAACCAAATGGAGTTGTCGACCGATTTTCGTTTAAAAAGAACTTTCCAGATAGATCGCAAAAACGAGGTGTGGCCAAATCGTCCAAACTAACAAAGCGTCTAGGAAAATTAGAGACACCAAGGAAACTACGAACGTCACGTTTTGTAGTAGGAACAGCATAATTACGAATAGCGTCTAGTTTCTCTGGATCAGGGAGAATACCTTCTGTAGAAATAATGTGACCGAGAAATTTCACCTGAGAACGACCAAATTCAGATTTTTCCAAGTTCCCTGTCATGCCAACTCGTGCAAAAATACGTAACAATGAATCCAAAATTTTGCTGTGCTCACTCCAAGAACGTTTAGCAATAAGAATGTCAAGTCAACATATGAAATAAATTTGTCACGAATATAAACAGGTAAAATTTCGTTTAAACTAAGAATGAATGCTGCTGAAGGTACAGTATAAAGTCCAAACGGTAAATTCCAAAGTCACTTTTAGGTAAATTAGTCAAATCCGGTTATTGTTTACTTACTGTCTAGATAGATTGATAGTCGAAGAGTTGGTTTGACAGATGCAAAGAATAGTAAAAGAGTAGGCAGCGGTACAGAAAACTAAAAGAGAAATAGCACCACTACAGCTCGGGGCCCCATGCTCGCTACGGCACATATTCACTTAGGGTAGTGAATCCCCTGAGGACTTTAATAACTGCACATAATTTCTAGTTTGTGACTTAGTGGCACATCTGGCGGAAGTGCGTACGTAAATTGATCCAGCCATGTACATGGATGTATGTCATTCTTAGCATTGCGGAAGATCTTAAATTTCCGAACAGTCAAAAAGTGTTTATAGTCAAAGTTTTCGCCTCGTGGCGACAAAGACCTACCGCGTCTGTCCCAGTCCGAATGTCGATTATTGTTAAGTTCACGCGCCTGGCGCTCTCTTATTGCATCCCTTAAATGAAACAAACTATTTTCTTCAAACCCTTCTGTTAAACTAACGCTTGTCAATTTATCTGAGATCTCCTCAACTCTTTCCGATGAGTCACTTAATTGTTCTTTCTGTTTATTTACGTCTTCTGTAAGCGTCGCGACTCGGGTTTCAGTATTGACACATTTGGTAATTAACTGTTCATATTGTTGTGTTATGTTATTTAATCTGTCATTTGATACGGACTCCTCGATTCTCTCAAGTATTTCTTCCTTATCGTGCGCACATTGTAAATTTAATTCTGAAAAGTTTTGTGCTATCACGCGATCTCTTTCTTCCTGTTCCTCTTGTCTAATTTCTGTTGAAATTAAACTATTAATGTGAGCATTCAAAATTGGTTGCACTTCTTCTCTAATTTCTTTGTTTGATTCATCTTTCATGTTGAAACATGTCCCTATTCGTGAACTTAACCGTGTTGCCATTGCTTCCATCTCTGTTTTTAATTCAGATCCTAACCGAGTTTCCATTGTTCCCATATCAGTTTTTAATTCAGCCCGTAAAGTTCCCATCTCTGTTTTAATAGTTCCTATTTGTGTTTCCATATCTGTTTTTAATTCAGATCGTAACTGTGATCCCACATTTAATATAGCACTCATCAACTGCTCCATAGTAACTGTTTCAAAATTCTTTTCACCCCTCACATTTCCCACCAAACCAGCTTCCTTCTGCATGGCTGTAAAGCTATCTGTGTTCGATACTATTCCAGAATCTTCTGTCGTTAATCTCAGATTCTGTAAATTTTCTGATTGAGAAAAATTTTGAAATGGTTCCGGACTATTTTCCCGACTTATCACATTGTTTTCCACCTCATTATCCACCATACTGTTTTCCTCTGTTGGCGAGTTCGCCATGTCAACAATTTCGTTATTCTCACTATTCATCATTTTTGCCTTTTTCATTGATCGCGTAATCATTTACAAAATATACGAAAGATTCGTCACTGTACGAAAATTACACACAATGACTCTTTATCTCCAACAATACTATTCACATGAAATGTCTCCCTCAGACACGATCAATCGAACAATTGAAATAATTGCACTAATTTGTCAAACGCGTATACAAGGCAATAATTTAAATTCTGAGAAAAAAATATCATTAGAAGAATGCCAATTACCAAATCTACACATGCAATATAACCTACAATTACTAAACTACAAATTACTACAACAATACTACAGTCTACAATTTTCACAATCAGAAGAATCCAAGGGACGATCCGAAGCAGCGGTCGCCACGTGCATGGGGGCTTAATTAAATAAGATTGGAAATATTTTTAGTAGCTGTTAGTCCGATTACGCAAGTCTCGTAATCGGTTGGCCCTGACTAGTATTATTACGCTATCTGACTGCAACAAACAATGTAAGAAAATTTTCGTAAACACAGTTAATTAATTAAGTCCCCCAGCAACTACAAAATCTACAAACCAATAAGCACAGAAGTAACTGTTCTATATGTGGGAGTGTGACTCAACGTCCACATCTGGCACGGTTCTTCTCAAACAAGACAAGAATTCTTAAATATCAATTATACTGACGTGACAAAAGAAATTTAGAAAAACTATAATTACGCAAGAAAACCAGAATTCACTCTAATACAAGAACACAAGCCAGATGCTTTGTTGACTGAACCTGTAGTGACGCATTATTTCAGACACACAATTAATAAAAGAACATTGTAGTTTTTACCTTCATATATATTGACGAAATGCACACAATAACATCTGCTATCTCTCCCATCAAATAACTGCATAAAACATGGAACAACACTCTTTACTACAACATCTTACTCCGACTTCACGACAAGCAGTGCCCACTAGCACATCTCGGCACGAACTCTTAACACACACTGCCACGAGCTCTCGACAAGCACTAACTGCTACGGACTCCCGACAATCACTGACTTCAACGAGTTCTCTCCAAGCACTGTCCACTACGAGCTCTGCCCACACACTGTGGAGGCGGCTTAATAGTACTCTTTGGCGCACTCTCTGGCGCAGTGGCACAGTGTAGCCACCTTTCAACTACTTCCTGAATACTTCACCTCACTGTCCAGGATTGTGGATTAGGTAACTGATAAATGATGTTTTCTCTTGTGGTCTTCAGTCCCAACCTCCATGTTATTCTATCCTTTGCCAGTCCGTTCATTTTTGCATCACTACAACAATCTCCACGCTCTTGAATCTTCTTAGTGTAGTCATGTCTTGGTCTGCCTCCATCCTTTTAAACTACCCCACTGCCTGTGCCTACTAATACTTTGATATTCCATGATGTATTCTACAATGTGCTCCATAAATATCCTTTCTATCATGCGGTAGCTCCTTATTGCACTACTGGCCAATAAAATTGCTACATCACGAAGATGACGTGATACAGACGCGAAATTTAACCGACAGGAAGGAGATGCTGTGATATGCAAATGATTAGCATTACAGAGCATTCACACAAGGTCAGCGCCGATGGCGACACCTACAACGTGCTGATATGAGGAAAGTTTCCAACCGATTTCTCATACACAAACAGCAGTTGACCGGCGCTGTTTGGTGAAAAGTTGTTGTGATGCCTCGTGTAAGGAGGAGAAATGCGTACCATCACGTTTCCGACTTTGATAAAGGTCGGATTGTAGCCTATCGCGATTGCGGTTTATCGTATCGCGACATTGCTGCTCGCCTTGGTCGAGATCCAATGACTCTTACCAGAATATCTAAACGGTGGGTTCAGGAGGGTAATACAGAACGCCGTGCTGGATCCCAGCGGTCTCGTATCACTTGCAGTCGAGATGACAGGCATCTTATCTGCATGGCTGTAACGGATCGTGCAGCCACGTCTCTATCCCTGAGTCAACAGTTGGGGACGTTTACAAGGCAAAAACCATCAGCACGAACATTTCGACGACGTTTGCAACAGCATAGACTATCAGCTCGGAGACCGTGTCTGCGGTTACCCTTGACGCTGCATCACAGACAGGAGCCACTGCGATGGTGTACTCAACGACGAACCTGGATGCACGAATGGCAAAACGTCATTGTTTCGGATGAATCCAGGTTCTGTTTACAGCATCATGATGGTCGCATCCGTGGTGGAAGCGTGTATTCGTATCGCCATACTGGCGTATTGCCCGGCGTGATGGTATGGGGTGCCATTGGTTACACGCCTCGGTCACCTCTTGTTCGCATTGACGGCACTTTGAACAGTGGACGTTATTTTTCAGATATGTTACGACCCGTGGTTCTGGTCTTCTTCGATCCCTGTGAAACCCTACAGGATAATGCACGACCGCACGTTGTAAGTCCTGTAACGGGCCTTTCTGGAGACAGAAAATGTTCGACTGCTGCCCTGGCCAGCACATTCTCTAGATCTCTCACCAATTGGAAACGTCTGGTCAATAGTGGCCGAGCAACTGGCTCGTCCCAATACCCCAGTCACTACTCTTGATGAACTGTGGTATCGTGTTGAAGCTGCGTGGGCAGCTGTACCTGTTCACGGCATCCAATCTTTGTTTGACTAAATGCCCAGGCGTATCAAGGCCGTTACTACGGGCAGAGGTGGTTGTTCTGGGTACTGATTTCTCAGGATCTATGCACCCAAACTGCGAGAAAATGTAATCACATGTCAGTTCTAGTATAATAGATTTGTCCAAGGAATACTCGTTTATCATCTGCATATCTTCTTGGAGTAGCAATTTTAATGGCCAGTAGTGTACTTAATCGATTTACCTTTCTAATATGCGTCATTCTACTGCAGTGGCACTTTTGAAAATGTACTATTGTATTGTGGTCCTAACTTTCCGTCAACCACTTTTCAGTCCACACTATACTTCACGAAAATTCCTTCTTACAAGACTTCTTTACAATTTTATGTTCGATGGGAGGGGATTGTGTGCAGTGGACAAACAGACATCGGAAGAGCCCGCTCCGCTGGTCTACCCGCACACGTGCCGTCCATCACGTACGTACAAACAAAACCTACTCTCATTATTGAAGACAATTACTTATGTTCCTGCCCAAGAATCGAGCTTGTCTAGTGCTTTTAGCGTCTCTTTTCCTAATTTACTTTCTTTGGCAACATCATACATGTTATTACATTCTGTTGCAATTATTTTAGTTTCACTGATATACATCTCATAGCATCTTTTCGTGGCTACAGCCTTTCCGTTCACATTGATCTGCGAGAGCCTATGCTGTCTCTGACATAGTCACAATATCTTCAGCAAAGCCCAATTTTTTTACCTGGATCGTTAATCGCCTTTCATATTTATCCTCGGCTTCGCTACATCGTACTCAAATCGCAGTCTTAATAATACAGTGTATAGGCTGCAAGCACCTTTATAAAAATATCGATTGTCTCGTATATTAAAAAAAGGCCTTTCCCTTAAATGTTTCATTCACAATTGATGAGAACTGGGGAAACTGTAATAGAACTTCTTTCTTTCAATACAGTCATAGGAGGCAGGGAACGTAGGAAACAGTATCTCACTTGACAATATTTGTGACTTTTAAATTCTGTGTTAAGCCAGTGAAATCTGCTGTAAAATGTAAACCCAGAAAATAGAACTCTTTTCAATTGGCGGGAAACATCGTCTACTGTTCCAGACATAAAGAAAAATGTTTGTGTATGTGTGTGTTTGTGTTTATGAGAGTATTGTATGTTTTGTTAGTTCGTTAATCTGTTAGCGGATACTCTTTTATCAGATAAAGGGAGAACTACGAGCAGAATGTAGTACAGTATTATGGATCACCGCAAATGCTAACAAGAAGTTAAGATGCCCTTACACGGTCAATATTTATTGCGCAGTACTCAGTATTGCACAGTAATATTGACCATCTCTGAGCGGCATTGTTGAATTGCACAGTATATTGAACGAGGTTGCAGAGCTTTAAAAATATAAACATTTTAGAAGTATTAAGACCCACTCATATATCGCGCAGTAGGTGTATTGTACTATGTAAGAGTAGTATTACGCAATAAATATCATGTCATGCGGAGATCGAGACCAACTCAATTCGCTCCGAACAAATTTTAGCAAATAGCTATAAAAATTTAACGGTAAAGTGACCACGAAGTGTACTGAAGCATGAATATTAAAGCACCATGCGGTACTTTGAGAAAAGAAACTCCTGATTCTGTAGGAAACACCAGATACCTCCTTGTCCGTAATAGCAGAGTAAGCTGGAGGTCATGGAGACAGTAAGCAGACATATTTATTTTACTTGTACCAGTTTTCACAATTGACAATTAAGATCAGGTCAACTGACCAGTGACCACACGTGCCTGTTTTCTAGCCACAGTTGTCGCAGTATACCAAGTACATAAGGTCACGTAAAGTTTCAAGGCGTAATCAGTAAACAATTGCCTTGTTTCGTTTGCAGCAGTTCTTACAATAGAGAAATAAATAGAAAACGGTACGCATATAGCATAAATTACAGAGTTAACTTGTTTAATTGGTAGTAAGTTGTCGTTGTGGTTTACGAATGAGTCCCTGGACCGTTGAAATGGTTTCTGGAAGCTTTTCAGACTTATTTCGTCCGTTCTGAACATCAAGCAGACGGACATGACGAGTGCTGCATTCTCAGGTTATTACCTGGATCAGGACGGGTAGTGGTATGTTTGAAACATTGGAGGGCAAACTTAATGCAATAGTGCGTCCTCTTTCAGCGTACTGCCGTCAGGTTGGTGAAGTTCTCTGCAGCACTGTGTGACATTCCCTGCCTTCTTGTCGTCATCGCTGCGATGACTGAAACGTGACAACATATTTAAAGGCAGCAACGCCTCTCGGACGGTTTATACAATTAGGGTTATAATAATCAAAGTGCGAGATCTCCGCTATACATACAAAAGTCGTAAGATGCAGTGGGTAGCGTTGACAAATTTCTAGGTTTACGGCTAATAACAATTTATTATACACTGCGTTGTATTCATGTCTTACGGAAAAAGAAAAGTAAAGCGTATAGTCTTTCGGAAACATCCAGGTGACATACACTTGGAGACCCTTTATTTTTACACTATGATTTAACGACATTAAACTCTGCTCTGCCATGTTGTCCTTCCGGATCAGAGCTAGGAAGATAACATTATATTCTTTTATTTATGACATTCCAAACTAAGTGAAATAACTAAACAGTAACTGATCCTCATGAAACATAAGAAGGTAAGCTTTTTCCCATAAATCAGTTACTCATTGAACAAAATAGGTACACATATTTACATTTAGTTTCCGTGCTCTTAAATAAAAAATAGTACTTATATGTTATGGACGGTCTTTGGAAGACAGGATTTGTTTACCTACAGACACTAAGTACTTTTTACTGAATTTATTATCTCGAATCTTACCAGTGAAGCCCAGAAAATATATTTTCACTGAGTACGTTCCTGGAGGAATGCATCTGGAGCATGGCACTCCATGGAAATGAAACGTAGCTTACTGCATATCCCGGACAAAGAAACTGGAAGAACTTTAAATGCGTGGCTATAGCAGAAAGTTAAAACTTTTGCTGAGACATAACGCAGGAGATAAACATGCTCTAGGCAGAATAGGCCAGAAAATAAATCTACCGTAAGAAAGAAGCGATTACTTCGACATCGGTTATAGTTTCCACGAAAGTATAATTTCGCACAGTAGCAATAGATATGAATCATTTAGGGACAGATAGTAATTACAAAATTTGAAATGATTATCGGTGATGCACCTGTACTTGACTTGTTGCCAGGATAAAATTAGCTAAATGTAGAAAGACGTTTAATTATAATGCGCTTATGTGACCCCTGCATTACATATTTAGTTTAGAGAGCGGTAATTAACGTTTGCAAATACTGTGAAACAACATTTCTCAGTATTTGTGTTTACAATTTAGTACACACAACAAAATTTGTATTTACGTATTTTTATAGATGTGAGCTGTATAACCTACAATTCATATTACGTTATCCCTTCCAGTCGTACCATTCTAGCTCTTACGCAGTTACGTGGCTATTTAAAGAAACTTAAATAAAAGGGAGATAATTAACAGAATATGATTCTTACATTTTCTGTCACAGTGAAGCTATCACAGAAATGACGACTTTCAGTTGTCTGTCGCCTGATATCTGGCTAACTGATAATAGTAAAGATCTTTGAAATAGTTCTTTCGCTAAAATCATCATGCCATTTACCTTTTAAATTTTTCATGTTTTGTCCTGCTGTGAGCTTTGCTTTCACGGTATTTTTACCCCTTTATGAATGCCCTAGAGACTGGTTAGTGCACTGCGTAAATGATGAAGTAAACCTCTCCTTTAGCAATATCAATATTTCTATTGCCCTCATAAAGTTTCCAAAGATTGATTCTCTGACTTACAAAACAAACTGTTGTCATATTACTGCCAACGTTCTTTCTTCTTGCATTAAAGATATTTTTCTGGCCAACATCGGTAATCGTGCTTGGAACCATCGTTACTGGGAAGGACTTTGCAACCAATGGGTATATTTCTACGAACGACTGGAAACGCTTATTGCTCGTACCGTGTATTTTTCTGTTGCCTGCGACGAAAAGTTGCTTGTTGTTAGAATATCAGGTGCTTTTGGCTTGTAGGATTATGCTGTGCAGATTAATAATTTCATTATGAGTCAAATACCAATGATGGACTTGATCCAGCTTGGGGCTATCGTGCAGCAGTTATTCTGTACTTGATGATACTGAACTACTAGACACAGAACGTTTTTACGTATTCTGTGTTGAAATTTCTACACATTTCAGTTCATAACAACACGTCTCTGAGTGTTCATATATGCTCCTAGTACTTGCAGATTATAAATGTGAAGTTTAGGTACAGGAAAATGCCCATCCATTGCCATTTTTCGCTTCTATTTTTGGTTCGTCTCTTAGATCTGAATAGCAGCTGCCCACTTGTTTTCCAAGTATGGTGCAGATGACCACTGCCCATTTTCTCTTGTTAAAAATGAGCAATAATAATTTACATGTTACTGCAATGATGTTGTTGGAGGATGTAAGGGAACATCAAAAATATTATACTGTACTTCGCAAATTTCATTTCAAGTGGGTACATTATCGAAAATATAAACACGATTTAATTTCTGTACAAGTAAAATGAAGTCTGCTAATGTAATTTCTTCCTCGCCGTTGATTTCATTTCTAGAACGAAGCGCGGTACCTATCATCTGATAGTACTGGTTCAAATGGCTCTGAGCACTATGGGACTTAACATCTATGGTCATCAGTCCCCTAGAACTTAGAACTACTTAAACCTAACTAACCTAAGGACAGCACACAACACCCAGCCATCACGAGGCAGAGAAAATCCCTGACCCCGCTGGGAACCGAACCCGAGAACCCACGCGTGGTAAGCGAGAACGCTACCGCACGACCACGAGATGCGGGCTCTGATAGTACTGTAGAATACCATTCCACAGAGAGCCAAACACGAGACACGGAAAACATAACGTGCGAAAAAGCTAAATTTTTGTGATAACGTATTATGACAGTAACACGATAACATTGTTTAATGCATAATAAGCGCAGAGCAAAACATGGAGCTGTAAAGATTTAAATTGTAATGTTTTTATCATGTGTTTTAGGTTAACTGAACTATTTCACGGAAACTCCGTCGTAGGTAATATCGACCCTTCTCAGACGGTGCTTAACGAAGTGTCGTGAATGTTACATGCCAACTAATTTATTAAGGCTATAAACATAAATGTTGTCTTCAACAAATGAACTTGAATGTTTCGTCTCATTGCTCTGAAACCAGATAAACTATATAAATTTTAGAATGGTTAAACGCCTACTAACTCCTTGTGAATATCGTTTGAAATCTGAGTAGTACTGGTAAGTTACCATAAGGTCATCAGTTCGAAACACAGCTTGACAAAGATTGCCACGCTAGTTCACACACTGACAGTCTCTTCATCTTGGCATCAATTCCGTACCCTATTTATACCTAAATATGTCAACCAATCTGTTCTTTCAGTCAAGTTGTGTCATAAGTGTCTGTTCTGAGCAAATTGATTCGGTATTTCATTATTGCTTATCCACTCCAACCATATATTTTGCTGCATCGCTCTGAAGCACTACATTCTAAAAACTTCTACGTTCTGCTCGTCTAAACCGTTTATCGTCCACGGTTTACTTCCATGCTATGCTACGCTCCAGACAAATAATTTAGGAAAGCCATATCATCTTATTCACTACCTCTGTTTTATATCCTCTTTACTTCGGGAACCACCAGCTCTTTTCCTACCGTAATAGCAAAAACCTTCATCCAGTTTTGCTCAGTTCCTAATTTAACACCCCCAGTATATCCTGGTTTAGTTGTACTACAGCTCGTTACGTTTTCTTTATTTTTGTTGCTATTCGCCTATTAAATTGTTTTCAAGAGACTATCCACTCTGTTCATCTACTTCCAAATTCTTGGGCCTCTCTGACAGAGTTAAAACATCATCTCCCAACCTCAGGAATTTTGTCTTTTCTTCTTAACATAAAACCACTTCCTTTAAAATCTGTCATTGGTTCTTTAACTGCTTGATAGATTCGCAGGTTGATTAACACAAGGGATGAACCACGACACTATCCTACTCCATTCTCAACTGCTGTACTTCTTTCAAGTACATCAACTCTTAGAACTTAAGGCTATTTCCATACGAGGTGTAAATAACATTTTGCTTGCCTTGTAACTTCAAAATTTAAAAGAGTGTATTTAAGTCACTATTTTCCAAAGTTTTACGGTCTCGTAGAACTATAGATATTTTCTCGAATTATTTTAAGCTGTGAAACTAAAGACAGGCAAATTTTCCAAATCGTGTACGGATTCGCTTCTTTTAACTGCACATATCTCTAACATCGAAGGTTGATTATACATACAGTTTTTCTCGAAACTGCCTGTTGATCACAAATATCTACGTCTATTGTTTCCAGAGGTATTTATTCAGTGCCCGAAACAGGACCTACACATTGACGTAAATTTATATTAGTGAACATATGATGTTTCAACACAATATAAATACCAATACAGTGAAGTCAAAGAAATTATTGTGAATGAGTAGTGAGACAACTACAGCTCTCACTGGCTAACTTCTTTCTAATTCTGATAGCAGTAGCCTAGTACAGATTTCTTGGCATAAAAACAATGACACACTTCACTACAGAACAGGCACTGCTTGCTGTGACACACAGTCAACGTGCTTGTACAAACAGTGATTATAAAAATATTTCAGGTCATTTAGCCACAAACTGTAATTCAGGACAACGTGTTGCGTAACCCTCATCAGTGTGTGATTTCCTGTTGCCCGATGAGGAACTGTATGTTCCTAATAGCCGTCATCTTAATCTTCAATTAGTGTTTTTCGATATTACTTCATTTACCCACCTGCCTTATAAGGGAGTGTCGTAATGGACTTTGCAGAAACACATCTCAGGTTATATGTAGGAAGATGCATATTATTTACTGGAATCACCACGAAATTCGCACTGAAATGTGAAGCATGTATTAAAGAAAAAACCACGGCCTCATGGATTGTGCAACTCGTGATTATGAACACAGTTCATGTATTTCAAAACTTACTCATTGCTGTGCTCAATCGCTTTCTATAGCCTCATAAACAATTCTAAAATATTTTTGTGGACGAGAGAGGAAGAGCAACAGTCATTTTTGTATAATCTCTAACAGTCTCAGTTTTCACTACTTTATTAAAAAACATCTCCTCGTCTGTGCCTTAAAGGCCCAATGGATGTCGGCCGACTGCCGTGTCATCCTCTGCAGTGTAGCGTCATGTGGATGCTTTATGGAGGGGAATGTAGTCTGCAGACCACACGAGCTGGATATTTTGCGCAATTTCCAGATTTTGGAGCCACTACCTCTCAGTCAAGTAGCCTTCAGTAGCCATCACGAGGCTGAGTGCACCCCGTATCAGTTCTACAACCGAGGAAAAATCCCTGGTAGGAGCGGGCATCAAATTCACGTCCTCCGCATGCCAGCCACTACGCTCACCACTCAGCTACAGAAGCGGATCCTATTTCCTCGAGGAAGACGGTAATCGTGGTCGACTATTTCTTCCTTTCTGCATTGATAATGACAGTTCAGTTTAAATGTCATTCAACATATACCTGCAGAAAAACAGTTCGAGGTTCTCTACAAACACGAGGCCTGGAAATGAATAATGGAAGCTGTATTTTTCCTACACTCCTACTTTCCTCTTTTTAAACAACAGCAGTTAACTTCTTTGTGACATACGAAAATCGGTTTAACCTGAGTGAATGATAGTTACGGATACTGAAAGAAGGTGTTGAACTGATTTCAATAGTTTTCGTTGTTTCCGTTGCTCATCCTAAGAGTCCTCATTCCATTCGTTGGACAGCTGTCATCTCCATTTCGGCATAAGTGTTACATTCTGCGTCACCAAAGATCAGCCGGGTCTTCCGATATTAAACGACATTTCAACTATTCTTTTCCGACAGTATCCTTTAAATTACGCTTTTCAGCAATGTCTCGTATTTTAAAATGTGATCTTTCATTCTACCTGTTCGATTCAGTATGTCGTTTAGTAGACAGTTTCCTTGTTGACTCACTGCAAGCTCCCATACCTTAGTAGATCAGTTCATAAGATCTACAACAATGTCCTGTAACAGCACATTAGAAAAGCTTCTATTTGTTCCATTTCTGACGTGTGTGTTATGTGCCTTTGCGTCCATAACGTATTACGCTCAAAAGAGTACTTTTCACGAAACATTTACTAGTCTCTAGGTTTATTTTGTAACGTTAGCAGGTTTTTTTTCTTGTAGATCCCTTCATTACTATTCTATTCTATATGTGAGATATATAATCTCCTTATTTACAACATGTAGCACACAAAAATGGCTCTGAGCACTATGGGACTTAACTGCTGAGGTCATCAGTCCCCTAGAACTTAGAACTACTTAAACCTAACTAACCTAAGGACATCACACCCATTCATGCCCGAGGCAGGATTCGAACCTGCGACCGTAGAGGCCGCGCGGTTCCAGACTGTAGCGTCTAGAACCGCTCGGCCACTCCGGCCGACTGTAGCACACAGATATTAGCGGTAGTTCTAGGGTACTATCAAAAGAATGATGTACATACTGCTTATTCCTGTCGTAAATTTATCTCTGCGTCGTACAATATTTAAATTACTCTACTGTTACTCACGATTCTCATATAGAGGCAAATAGATTTAGCTTGTGCTTATTAGGTGCACATTCAGTTAACGAACTCATAAATATGTGTAGACTCTTTCATATGCACTATTACAAGGGAAAAGTCCAAAAAGGAAAGGCATTTTTTAAGACAAACGTTGACAGTAACACTGGTAGTAACGTAATTTTTGTATGTAACCTCTCTCAACCTGTGTGCACTTGGTTCGTCCCATGACAGACTTCCCAGTTCCGTGGTTTGTGACCTCGTATGCATAGCGTCACCTCAACAACCTCATCTTTCGACAAAACTTGGAACCTACAATTGGTGTTTCATCGAATAACAATTGCGGATAAAAATAATTTGAAGCTGTTACAGGACAGAGCGGTGGGTGCTCCAGCAGCCAAAAACTATAATTGCAGTATTCCCAGCTGTATGAGCACAGGCATTGTCCACAAAACTATTTACACTCTTTGAAAGTTTCCTTCTGTTCTTCATTTTAGCTTTGGGTTCCAAGTTTCGCAGTAGCTCACATTAAATATCGTCATTAATTTTTATCCATTTACGAGAGTAACGAGTGACGATTACATTTCTCAATACACTACCATAATCATTTTGATGTAGACCTCTGGCTTTTTAACTTTTCCCTGAAAGCGATGAAGGATGTTTCCGCAGCCTGTACTGTGGTTTCTATAAGTGGGTTCATACCTGAGCCACTATTTCTATACGACTGATAAAGTCTTCTGTTTCCTCCCTGAAAGCGCTTAATATGTTATTTCGAGGTTTCCAAGTAATCTCTTTTGTGTCTGGCTGTCGACTGACGTCATACGTATCGAGAACAAACTTTTCAATAATATTAGGGAATCATGTGCTTTTACAAACGCTGCACTGTGGTTAAAGTTCTGTTCCTGTGCAATACCGTCAATTCTCGCATGACGACCATCACAGATCATTGGCCCACCTCTCTCGATGTTCCTGACCATAGTGAATAGCCAGCCTGACCGTTCTTCGTTGTCGACTGGCGGACGTCCACTCTGGAAGCGATTTATCAAGTAGTGAATTCTTCGTTGACTGAGACAGCTATCATCAAACTGCACTTTCAGTTGCTGATAATATCAGCAGTTTCAGTACCTCTGGGGGTACAGAGTACGTATCACTCCATTCCATTCTTCCTTGGTTCGTAAATCAAGAAAGGCAATCAGAAGGCAGTCTATAGGATATTTAGTAATAGAGCAGTTCATTGAACAAACTCATGTAACTATAATTGTATTGAGGTACGTCGTTATCGAGTCAGATCTGTAATCTTATGGAGTAGATAAAAATTGCCTTTATTTACTGACCTGCCCACGTAGATAAAGGATGGGGCAAATAAAAGTGTCCTAGGGAACAGAGCTCCAGGGTATAAAGTAACACAGCAGAGAAAAGGAAATATAATACCAATCTGACTACAGGAGATTTTGAAAGTGACCACCATCATCTCTTGGCACTTGTGGGCCCTGGTCAGCAAGCTGCTGAAGGCGGATTGAAGGTGGAAGCGCTGCAGTCTCATCGAAAAAGTTATGCTGCAGTTCTTGAAGGCTATGAAGATGTTACGACACACTTTAAACTTAATGGCTCCCCACGAAAGAGTAATAGCACACTGAAGATTCAGGTGAGCTGGATGGCCAGTTAGGTCCACGACCAGACTGACCTCTGCAAACAATTCTGTCATACTTGAGGAGTGTGCAAATGTGCTCAAAATTTCGACCGGATCTATGGGCGGTTGCTCTATCCCGTTGGACGTAACTGTAGTTCTTTTCCTCCTCCGTTAATGCTGCCAAAAATGGTTTCAAAATGTATCCATTCGTCTGGGCAACTTGTATTTGCTCCACCCTTTACTTTTGACAAAAAGCGAAACATACGGAAGGTACAGTCAACGTAACTGCGTACCCGCAGACACCGTTGGCAGGCATGTAAATGATCAGAGTTGAAGTAACTTTTAACACAGCAGACACCAGCGCATTAGTGTTATTCGTGTTTAGTACCGTTACCAAGCCTTGTAGGGTATATAAGGGATGCTAACAGTGATAGATGATACGCGGTCAGTGTGAAAGAAACGAGATGTGCCTTTGTGGCCTTAGGATGACTGGCGTAGTACTGCATTCACTGCACAACCCCGAATGACCATCATCAGGGAGTATGGTGGTAACTTAGGAAGAAGTCCCACTTTTCCAATGTTTTGGTGAGACACAACGCTGTTACTCCTGTTATCACTGTGTGAGGAGCAACGGCTAAAACCTGAGGTCACGAGTGACTGAGGGAAATCTAACGGCGCAACGGTAAGTAATGGGCATTCTGTGTGCTCGTGGTTGCATCTCATGCGGCAGAATCGTTGTCCTCTTTCAACAGGATGATGCTGGTCCACACATGGAACGTGTCTCTACGAACTGTCTTCATATAGTTCAAGTACTCCCAATGATCCGTGGCTGAAAGAACGTTGTGGGATCAGCTCGGTTGTATATTCTGCTTCATTGCCTGTATCAAGGATGTCAGGGACCATTTACAAGTGTTGTAGGTCAGCTTGACTTAATAGAGAATCCAACGGCTTTATGAATCCCTTGTCAAGCGAATGCATGCATCCAGATCGGAGGAGATGCATTTTCATACGGATAAGTGGGCTCAAGCTACCAAGTTATTAATAAATTTTATGCAGTTCTATGACCATTGAAAGAACGTCACATACCCTTTCAGCTAGTCAAGATAGCTTTTAGTTTGCCTCTCACCTTCTAGTGGTTCACATTTCGTGTGGTAGTTTTTTTACTGTGCCGTAACTGATCATTTCTACTCGTTGTAGGCTGTTACAGCCTTTTCTTTCTATATGTGTCTTCCCACTATGGACGAACGCAGATGTCTCTACATATTTGAGTGTGCGTGTGCCTGTAGGTGTGCGTGTGTGAGAGGAAGAGAGAGTACGTGTGTGTGTGTGTGTGTGTGTGTGTGTGTGTGTGTGTGTGATTTGCAGGCGTATTCCTGAGCGAGCGTGTGAGATTGTCTGTGATTGTGTGCGTGCAGATGTGTGTGTTCGCTAGAACACGCCTGCTCTTTTAAATGGGGTTGGACTAGTGTACGGGATGTCAGAGAGTGAGTACTTGCAAATGTGAATTGCTGCCGGAGAGAGTAGGAGCCAGCGAGCGAAGCTTCCACCCTCGCCTGGGACACTTGTCGCGGGCAATTGCCGACACGCTCACAGCGCCGGCCAATTATCCGGCAGCACGTCGTGCAGCAACTGGGGTGCCAACTGTCATGTCGCTGTCGGAGAAGCAGCAGAAGCCGCCGTCCCTCACGGTATCGACAGCTCACTGTTTGCGTTTACGGAAGTGAGTTTCATTTTCCTAACTAGTACTAGTTGCCCTAAAGAAAAACATGGGGATACTGTACCTTCAACGACGGTATTGCAAAACTATTTTGTAACTTTTAAAACAACACAGATGCCATAAAAAAGAAGAAAATAGAAAGACAGCTCGAGCGTGCTATCTGTGACATATACAGTAATGCTGTCTCTTATGACAGTGAGTGTTCAATGTTTGAGAAATATATTGAAATTTTTACATTTAATCGAAGCTCATTGTGTGAAGAGTTCATGAGCGTTACAGTTAGAAAAATACATGATGAAATTAGCAAGTGGCTTTTGGTACTAGAATGTGCATAATTCAGTGGTGAGAATCAGTCTCTGAAATTCTGCTGTGGTGGCACACGAAGTGTGCGGTTTAATATTGTGCAATCAAGTGACCCACACGTTCTTGAAATGCCGATTCTGCTTGCAGTTTCTCTATGAGTGATACAACGATCGTCCAGAATCGATCTATCAATATTTTGCTTGTGAAACTCGGTGGTTGCTGTCACAGGACGTCCTACTCTTTGTTCGTCACACAGGTCAGATGTTCCCGCG
Organism: Schistocerca americana; assembly: GCF_021461395.2. Lineage (NCBI taxonomy): Eukaryota > Metazoa > Arthropoda > Insecta > Orthoptera > Acrididae > Schistocerca > Schistocerca americana. The sequence goes on along the minus strand of NC_060123.1, from coordinate 381,211,005 downwards.
TCAACATCTTTAAACTTACTCGCCCAACGACGCACAGTACTCACAGCAACACAATCACCATAAACTGCTTTCGTTCTCTAATGAATCTCCTTTGGGGGTGATAACCTATGCCGTCAAGAATTCAATTGCCTTAATCGCATTGACCGACCGTCGGCGCAGGGTTCCGTACTTTACACTGTAACAACAAACCGTTCAATGCTAAGGCTTCCCGCCAACTGGAGCTCTAGAGAAGAGGCTACGGAACAAGCCAGTACCGGCCACATACCAATGCTGCCAACTGTTGAAGAGTTACAAAGGTGGAGGCATTAATTTTCAGTCGTCCATCGTAACTCATTGCTAGACTGACGCTTTAATGGAAGTTATACGACACTACCCTCACTCCTGCATTTGTCTACGACTGTCGACGTTAGACACACATACGCACTCATTCACATTTACATGAGAAGAGATACAAATATGGAATTACAATGACGTACATGATGCGCAGATAAACTGTTTCTCTAGATTCTACTGTATAGTTGTATAGCAGTACAGTTATCTTACTTGTTAGTGAGTGGAAATAGGAGTGTACCAATCAAAGTGATTTAGAAACATTTTCTGAACAATTTGTACTCTGTATGCCAGTTTAAATGAAGTCTGCAAGAGGGACTTTCTACCAAAACGTTGGTACTATGTATATCGCCGCGTATATATCCGTGAAGCTCCGTTTTTGCTAAACATATATGTATTTACAAACTATCTAAGAACATGCCATATTATCCATCACAGAAGAAGATAAATAATTGTTCACTGTAGTACTTCATAGTCAAGAATTATGCCTTCACAGTTATCACTACAACGATATTTAACTGAGAGAAGATTTGATTCCGTATCGAAAACAAGTAAATTAAAAATGACTATTATTCTTTTGCATAACATGAATTAATTTTCAGAGTCGTTCGATTAATGTTCGCACAAATATTCTGCTATGAGACAAATGTTCCCTGCATTATAAAAACAATGTTCTGTAACAGGGATGAGTAACTGCAGTGCTTCCTTGGCTCATGTGCGGTGCAACTGCTATAACTGACAACTGGTTATCTACTGTAAAAGGGAAAGATGCTGAGGGCTGTCTTTCAATAATAAAATTAATTTTAAAAAGTACCACAACGAATTCACATGGTAGAATTCTCACTGTAGGACTTGTGACAACCTTACAGATGGCAACACTATATTTTATGCACATAACAATGGATGCCACAAACAGTCCAGAGCTGATAGAGAGCATCATGACTGATACAGGGATTAGTGATCACAAGGTCGTTGTAGCTAGGCTCAATACCGTTTCTTCCAAATCCACCAGAAACAAACGCAAAATAATTTTATTCAAAAAAGCGGATAAAGTGTCACTAGAAGCCTTCCTAAGACACAATCTCCATTCCTTCCGAACTGACTATGCAAATGTAGACGAGATGTGGCTCAAATTCAAAGATATAGTAGCAACAGCAATTGAGAGATTCATACCTCATAAATTGGTAAGAGATGGAACTGATCCCCCGTGGTACACAAAACAGGTCCGAACTCTGTTGCAGAGGCAACGGAAAAAGCATGCGAAGTTCAGAAGGACGCGAAATCCCGAAGATTGGCTAAAATTTACAGACGCGCGAAATTTGGCACGGACTTCAATGCGAGATGCCTTTAATAGGTTCCACAACGAAATATTATCTCGAAATTTGATAGAAAACCCGAAAAAATTCTGGTCGTATGTAAAGTACACAAGCGGCAAGACGCAGTCAGTACCTTCGCTGCGCAGTGCCGATGGTACCGTTACCGACGACTGTGCCACTAAAGCGGAGTTATTGAACGCAGTTTTCCGAAATTCCTTCGCCAGGGAAGATGAACGGAATATTCCAGAATTTGAAACACGAACAGCTGCTAGCATGACTTTCTTAGAAGTAGATACCTTAGGGGTTGCGAAGCAACTCAAATCGCTTGATATGGGCAAGTCTTCAGGTCCAGATTGTATACCGATTAGATTCCTTTCAGATTACATTGATACGATAGCTCCCTATTTAGCACTGATATACAACGGCTCGCTCATCGATAGATCTGTACCTACAGATTGGAAAATTGCGCAGGTCGCACCAGTGTTTAAGAAGGGTAGTAGGAGTAATCCATCTAACTACAGACCTATATCATTGACGTCGGTTTGCCGTAGGGTTTTGGAGCATATACTGTATTCAAACATTATGAATCACCTCAAAGGGAACGGTCTATTGATACGTAATCACCATGGTTTCAGAAAACATCGTTCTTGTGCAACGCAGCTACCTTTTTATTCGCACGAAGTAATGGCCGCTATCGACATGGGATCTCAAGTTGATTCCGTATTTCTAGATTTCCGGAAAGTTGAAATGGGTCAAATGGCTCTGAGCACTATGGGACTTAACTTCTGAGGTCATCAGTCCCCTAGAACTTAGAACTACTTAAACCTAACTAACCTAAGGACATCACACACATCCATGCCCGAGCCAGGATTCGAACCTGCGACCGTAGCAGTCACGTGGTTTTTCCGGAAAGCTTTTGACACCGTTCCTCACAAACGACTTCTAATCAAGCTGCGGGCCTATGGGGTATCGTCTCAGTTGTGCGACTGGATTCGTGATTACCTGTCAGGAAGGTCGCAGTTCGTAGTAATAGACGGCAAATCATCGAGTAAAACTGAAGTGATATCAGGTGTTCCCCAGGGAAGCTTCCTGGGACCTCTGCTGTTCCTGATCTATATAAATGACCTGGGTGACAATCTGAGCAGTTCTCTTGGGTTGTTCGCAGATGATGCTGTAATTTACCGTCTAGTAAGGTCATCTGAAGACCAGTATCAGTTGCAAAGCGATTTAGATCTGTATGGTGTGGCAGGTGGCAGTTGACGCTAAATAACAAAAAGTGTGAGGTGATCCACATGAGTTCCAAAAGAAATCCGTTGGATTTCGATTACTCGATAAATAGTACAATTCTCAAGGCTGTCAATTCAACTAAGTACCTGGGTGTTAAAATTACGAACAACTTCAGTTGGAAAGACCACACAGATAATATTGTGGGGAAGGCGAGCCAAAGGTTGCGTTTCATTGGCAGGACACTTAGAAGATGCAACAAGTCCACTAAAGAGACAGCTTACACTACACTCGTTCGTCCTCTGTTAGAATATTGCTGCGCGGTGTGGGATCCTTACCAGGTGGGATTGACGGAGGAAATCGAAAGGGTGCAAAAAAGGGCAGCTCGTTTTGTATTATCACGTAGTAGGGGAGAGAGTGTGGCAGATATGATACGCGAATTGGGATGGAAGTCATTACAGCAAAGACCTTTTTCGTCGCGGCGAGATCTATTTACGAAATTTCAGTCACCAACTTTCTCTTCCGAATGCGAAAATATTTTGTTCATTCCAACCTACATAGGTAGGAATGATCATCAAAATAATATAAGAGAAATCATAGCTCGAACAGAAAGGTTTAGGTGTTCGTTTTTCCCGCGCGCTGTTCGGGAATGCAGTGCTAGAGAGATAGTATGATTGTGATTCGACGAACCCTCTGCCAAGCACTTAAATGTGAATTGCAGAGTAGTCATGTAGATGTAGATGTAGATGTAACAGTATATCTGAATTCGGTGGTATCACATTATTAATGATTCGCTTTTAAGCAGGCCTTGATTATGAAACGCAATGCATTGAAAGTATGTAACCAGTTCACAGTTCAAATCCTTTAAATAAGAAAGACCACTAAACAATCACACCAATGTTTGTATTAATAATGTAGTTCACAGTCCCTCCTCAAACAAAGTATACCTGATAGCTGTGTAATACAATGTCGCGTCGAGTTTACCATTCTCTTACTATCTTTTATGAAGATGACTGGCTTTTTCTCGTACTTTGATGTCTTGATTCTTTTGTTCTCCTGCATAGATCTCTTTGTGAATTGGAGTTCTTGGAAATCTCGGTTCTTGTTTTCTTAGAGTTTGATATTTCACCGAAGAAAAGACACCAGACGGACAGGATTCCTCACTTGTAGCTCCTCCTCTTCGCTGAAATATCACTATCATATTTATTCTCAAAATTTAATGTCTTACAGCAAAAATGCTGCTGCAATAATTCCTTCGGGGCTTTCGGATCCTGCCCGCCTCTGCATGCTTCAGCTGCGTCCTCAGTCTCCGTGCTGCATTTCTCTTCTCCTCTTAAAACGTTCTGGCTTCCACCACAACGAAATTCCTTCCTTTTCCTCTTTTGACTACTTAAATGGCATTTCCTATCCGGCTGTCATAACACTACCGACTCCCAGAATGCTCTAACTCCTTTCACTTGTCGGCTCCTCATTAACAAAAACACAGCACAGAATAATACTTTACCAGACCAAAGCCTTTCTACGTATAAATTTCTAAGCTCAAAGTACATACAAAATAGCAATATGTTAACAGAATAAAATATTTAGCTACGTTTACATTTCAATACGAAATAACGTAAAGAATTAAGGGTGTACAAAATTCATAAAACCATCCTTACATGTTTGTCGAAACAGTAAATTGTTCTACGTTGTCTGTGTCGAAAAAAATGTGTGCTCGATGTTAGTTGCAGAATGTTATAATAGATTTTGAATTTCATGAAACATAAAAATTAATCGTTAAGTATTTTAATTATATTAGCAACATTTAACAAGCATTCATAAAACATGATTAAATTGTGTTTAGCTTTCGATTGTTTTCAATGTTTGGGCAGTGTATGTTTATTTTCGCGTGTTTGGCATTATGGGATATCTATTTTTGAAAGTTCACCACAGATTAGCTTATGCTACGTGACATGTTACTTTACGCAGTACATTCTGCTATATTTTTGTAATCAACAATGTGGGACATTGATTTTCTGGTTAACTAGTGTCTCACAGTGAAGTACATAATAAATATTACAGGTAAAAACAGAGTCAATAACTTTTTAATGAGATAATTAATGAAGTGGTTTAATTAAGAAATAAAATTTAAGTTCCATTTTCGCAATTTCTTTACTGATGAAAAAGTATATTTAAACTAATGACTCTAATTTTACCTTGCTTACGACTCGTAATTTTTGTGTGAATTAACAGGTGCTAATTACGGTCCATAGTGTTTTATGTACTCATCATGTTATGTGACAGACTCAGTTTGCCTAAACTAATCACTAGTAAACCCATAAGTGTCGAAATTTCATAAAATAGTGGTTTGGACAACATTTACACATTTTTCGACTTAACTGGGATGGACTACTCAACGATGATCTGTAAATTATGATAAAATATCTCTGCGCTCCTAAAACGTTGTACATGTAAGAATCATGCTTATTTGACTGACACTGCAGGTTCACACTAAACGCCTATTATGTGCACGATGTGCAGCATGTAGTGCTATTTTATTTATATCTGTTGATAACTGTTGTGTGGTCGAGAATGGTAATTTTGTGAAAGTATTCTGTAAATGCATCTGTAAAATAAAAACATATTTTTGCATAAAACGTATTAGTGGAATACCTGCCCTTTTCATTAAGAAGCGTTAACTATATACTCAGCATGCAATTATCCGACTCAGAATTAACTGCAGTTTGGTCTTCTTTCGAGCAGATGGTTGATTCTCATTTCTTGTTTGCTGAGTTTGCAACTTCTGCCTTCGATGTTCACTCTTACTATGGAATACATCTGTTGTCATTTCTGCAGTATTATGTGTATTCTGTGCACTGCTCCCCCCATTTAAGTAGCTTTACATTTTTGATGTTAATGTTTTAATGGTTTTACAGTGGAATATATAGTGATTTGGATTTTCAACATGTAAACATACGCTTCAAACGTTCACATTACGTTAACCACCGTCAGACATAACTAAAGGTTGTATGTCACACGAACCCAAGTTAATGATTCTTTATAAAAGAGACCATGGTTGTCAAATAAATTATATCGACCTGGGAAACGATAGCTCCTGTGACTTTTCAACTGAAAGTAATCGAAGGTGATGTATCGGTTGGTACACTTCCGTCAGAAACTTGATTACTATTTATAAACAGAAAATAGTGATGAGAAGACTACAGTACACTGTACAGCATTGTTAGCCGTTCTAGTGTTAAACCACCAAAGAATTTGTAACAAAGTGTCAGCATTTGAAGCCCTGCGAAAAACGAGTGTAGCTGAAATAATACTCGATACAGGAAATTGGTTAACGCATGAAACTGACTGCAGTGAGATGTTGTGGGGAAATTTAAATTCATATAGGCTGATGGTAGAGTAATGGTAAATAGATGCGAAGTTTTTGATGCAGAAGACAAGAGAGTCAAACCCAATGAGACAGTAACTGAAACTGAATAGACCACCAGCTTCACCTCCAGATGTAACTGAAAACGTCAGGGAAAACCTAAGCTCGCTGGTACACAGGTTCCGCGGGTATAAGGTCATAATTGCAGGATACTGTAATCATTGAACGACAAATTGGGAAAATTACAGTTTTATAGGTGGACGTCTAAGAAATGAGATTGACAGGAAGTGCAAAATGGCTAAGCAGGAATGGATAGAGGGAAAATATAAGGATGAAGCAGCATATATCATTGGGGGTAAGATGGATACTGCCCACAGGAAAATTAAAGAGGCATTTGGTGGAAAGAGAACCACCTGTACGAAAATCAAGAGCTCAAATGGAAAACCAGTCCTAAGCAAAGAAGGGAAAGCAGAAAGGTTGAAGAAGTATACAGAGGCTTCACTGTGGGGAGACGTACTTTTGGTATATATTATGGAAAGGGATGAAGACATAAAAGATGAGGAGGGAGATATGATACTGCGAGAAGAATTTGACAAAGCACTGAAACAATTAACTCGAAACAAGGCTTGGGAGTAGATAACGTTCCGTTAGAGCTACTGATAACCTTGGGAGACCCAGCCATAACAAAAACTTTCCATCTGGTGAGAAAGATTTACGAGACAGGCGAAATACCCTCATACTTTAAAAAGAATATACTAATCCCATTTATAAAGAAAGCAGGTTCTGCCAGGTGTGAAAATTACCCAACTATTAGTTTAGTAAGTCACGGCTGCAAAATGATAACACGAATCTTTTACAGAAGAGTGGAATACTGGTAGAAGCCGACTTCGGGGAACATCAGTTTTGGTTCAGGTGAAATGTAGGAACGCGCGAGGCAATACTGACCTTACGCATTTTCATAGAAGATACGTTGCGGAAAGGTAAACCTACGTTTGTAGGATTAGAGTAAGCTTTTGACAATGTTGACTGGAATACTATCTTTCAAATTTTAAATGTGCCAGGGATAAAATATAGCAAGCGAAAGATTACTTACAATTTGTACAGAAACCAGATGAGATCTATAAGTGTCGAGGGGCACGATGGGTAAGCACTGTTCGAGAAGGGAGTGAGACAGGACTGGAGCCTATCCTCGATGTTATTCAATCTGTGTACTGAGAAAAATGTAAAGGAAAGAAGACAAAAATTAGATCAAGGAAAAGAAATAAAAACTTTGAGGTTGGCCGATGACATTGTAATTCTGTCAGAAACAGTGAAGGACTTGGAGAAGCTGTTCAGTGGAATGGACAGTAGCTTCAAAGTAAATATACGATTAACATCAATGAAAGCAAAACGTGGATAATGGAATGTAGTTGAACTAAACAGGTGATGCTGAAGGAACTAGATTCGGAAACGAAACACTTAAAGTAGTAAATGAGTTTTGCTATTTAGGAAGCAATATAACTGACAAAGGTCGAAGTAGGGACGATATAAAATGTACACTGGCCGTGGCAAGAAAAGCGTTTACGAAGAACAGAAATTGGTAACATCGAGAACAGATTTAAACGTGAGGAAGTTCTTTCGGAAAGTATTTGTCGGGAGTGCTTCCGTAAATTATTTGTCTGGAATGTACTCATATATGGAAGTGAAACATTGATGATAAACAATTTAGATAAGAAGAGAACAGAAGCTTTTGAAATGTGGTGCTACAGGAGAATGCTGAAAATTAGGTGGGTATAACACGTAACTAATGAGGAGGTACTGAATAGAGTTGGGGAGAAGAGAAATTTATGGTACAACCTAACTACAAGAAGGGATCGGTTGGTAGGACACATTCTGAGGCATCAATATATCACCACCCTAGTGCTGGAGGGAGACCAAGAGGTGAATACAATAAGGGGATTCGGAGGGGTGTACGTTGCAGCAGTTACTCGGAGATGAAGAGGCTTGCACAGGACACAGTGGTGTGAAGAGTTGCATCAAACCGTTCATTGGACTGAAGACCGCAACAGCAACAGGTGGTGGGCATGACAAGACTTCCCGCGAATCATTACTAAGTACCTTCTCTGAGAGTTACCTAGAACAGATTTTTCGGAAGCCTACACATGATAATGAAGATATATTGGTCGAATAGGAGCATAGAGAAATCACCACATTCAGGAAATACACCACATTCAGGAAATACACGTGGAAGCAGATATCAGTAACAATGAGAAATCTGTTGCTACAACGATAACCACGTACAATGGGCAACTATAAAAAGAAAAATGTCTTTTATGTTCAAAAAAATAAATAGTGAAGCAATACTGTCGTATCTCAATAGGTATCACGAGACATTCAGTCCCCTAGACTTAGAACTACTTAAACCTAACTAACCTAAGAACATCACACACATCCATGCCCGAAGCAGGATTCGAACATGCGACTGTAGCATTAGCGAGATATTAACCGAATTGACGTTAGTTTTAGGACCATCTGCCCTTCCTATCTTCGCAGTTGTGTGGGTGATATTTTTCCGAAAGTCTGATGCTATATCGCCAGTCCTATACACTTTACTCACCATCTGGAATAGCTGTTGGTTATCGTCTTCCAAAATGGATTTAGAAATTCAGATGGAAAGTTATCTGTACCTTCTGCTTAATTTGATCTCATGTCTTGCAAAGCTCTTTTAATTTCTGGCTCTAATACAGGATCCCCTACATTTTCCTTATCGACTCCAGACTGTCCGGCTTTCAGGTCATCAGAGCCCTTCGGTGTATTATTTTCACCTACCCGCTCTTCCTCTAACAGCAGAATTCCCATTGACTCTTGATGTTACAACCCTGGCTTTCAATTCCTTCGGTAATTGTTTTGACCTTTTTGTATGCTGTGATAGTTCTTCCGTCAATCATTTCTTTTTCGATATCTTCAAATTCTTCATGCAGTCCTTTCACATTGGCAGCGCTGCACTTGCTATAAAATTCATTCCTGTGTGATACATATTGCTGTATGCTTCAGATTCGCTGTACATTTTTGTGCTTACTTCTTTCGTCGATCAAGTGAAGTATTTCCTCTGTTACCTTATATTTCCTCGTAGTTACGTGCCTTCTATCTATCTGTGACAGTCCAACATCTGTAATTTCCGTTTTCTTCCCTCTGCCTACTGTGATATTCCCTACCGCAGTATCCACACTGCATGCCGAGTAAACCCGATAAGTGTGGGATAAAATACTGGTTTTGTGAAATGTTGGTAAGCGCTACATTCTGAATGGATTCCTTTACCGTGGCAAACATGAAACTCGTTAGCCAACCAAGGATCTTGGTCACCATGTCGTTATGAGGCTGGCACAGCCATTCCTCAAATGTAGTCGTAACATAGTGACCGACAGATTCTTCAGCTCTGTGATGCTGGCAGATGAGCTGAAACAAAGAGGAACAAGTGCAGTTGGCACTCTTCTGAGATCATTCAAAGAGGTCCCTAGTGCGGCGGAAAGTGGAGACTACGCGTTGTACGCAAGACACTTGTATAAGTCAGACAACAGTTTTCTCACAGTTTACCAAGCGAAAAAGATAAAAAAAAATGTTCTTATTGTGAGTAACATGCGTGCTGCATGTCAGATGAATGAAAATACTGAGAAGAAACTTCCAATAACTACGAACTTTTATAATGAAATTAAAGATGGATTCGATACAGTGGACCAAATGGAAGACACGAGTGTCCGAGCTGGCACCCACAGATGGCCTATGAATGTCTTTTATAGTATGCCTTGATCAATGCTCACACACTTTCCAAGTTACTTCCCTGTATTAAGATTGCACGCCGAGACATTCTCCTCATACTAGCAGATGAGATTGCTACACCTACAAACTGCAGAAAGGTCCCAGTCTCTCATTGCAGGCACTCAATATCGGCGTTGGCCAAAATGGAAATAGAAGGCGTTGTCAGTTTGAGGTTCTTTGCAAACAACAAAAGGGGAATAAAGCATTAAACGTGTACTACTATGCGTGTAAAAGCGGCCAAGCAAAAACTCTTTCGAATGTCTGAACTGCGAGCACAGGCCAGGTAAGACAATTTTGTGATCTCCTTGTTCCTATATATTTACTATTTATAATTATAGACTGAAGTTGTTTAGTCTTATGTTTTAATTCCTTGATTGCAATAAGTAAGGAAACATACAGAGCATCTTAGTCATCTGCTGCATTTTAGAATCTTTCAAATACACTCCTGGAAATGGAAAAAAGAACACATTGACACCGGTGTGTCAGACCCACCATACTTGCTCCGGACACTGCGAGAGGGCTGTACAAGCAATGATCACACGCACGGCACAGCGGACACACCAGGAACCGCGGTGTTGGCCGTCGAATGGCGCTAGCTGCGCAGCATTTGTGCACCGCCGCCGTCAGTGTCAGCCAGTTTGCCGTGGCATACGGAGCTCCATCGCAGTCTTTAACACTGGTAGCATGCCGCGACAGCGTGGACGTGAACCGTATGTGCAGTTGACGGACTTTGAGCGAGGGCGTATAGTGGGCATGCGGGAGGCCGGGTGGACGTACCGCCGAATTGCTCAACACGTGGGGCGTGAGGTCTCCACAGTACATCGATGTTGTCGCCAGTGGTCGGCGGAAGGTGCACGTGCCCGTCGACCTGGGACCGGACCGCAGCGACGCACGGATGCACGCCAAGACCGTAGGATCCTACGCAGTGCCGTAGGGGACCGCACCGCCACTTCCCAGCAAATTAGGGACACTGTTGCTCCTGGGGTATCGCCGAGGACCATTCGCAACCGTCTCCATGAAGCTGGGCTACGGTCCCGCACACCGTTAGGCCGTCTTCCGCTCACGCCCCAACATCGTGCAGCCCGCCTCCAGTGGTGTCGCGACAGGCGTGAATGGAGGGACGAATGGAGACGTGTCGTCTTCAGCGATGAGAGTCGCTTCTGCCTTGGTGCCAATGATGGTCGTATGCGTGTTTGGCGCCGTGCAGGTGAGCGCCACAATCAGGACTGCATACGACCGAGGCACACAGGGCCAACACCCGGCATCATGGTGTGGGGAGCGATCTCCTACACTGGCCGTACACCACTGGTGATCGTCGAGGGGACACTGAATAGTGCACGGTACATCCAAACCGTCATCGAACCCATCGTTCTACCATTCCTAGACCGGCAAGGGAACTTGCTGTTCCAACAGGACAATGCACGTCCGCATGTATCCCGTGCCACCCAACGTGCTCTAGAAGGTGTAAGTCAACTACCCTGGCCAGCAAGATCTCCGGATCTGTCCCCCATTGAGCGTGTTTGGGACTGGATGAAGCGTCGTCTCACGCGGTCTGCACGTCCAGAACGAACGCTGGTCCAACTGAGGCGCCAGGTGGAAATGGCATGGCAAGCCGTTCCACAGGACTACATCCAGCATCTCTACGATCGTCTCCATGGGAGAATAGCAGCCTGCATTGCTGCGAATGGTGGATATACACTGTACTAGTGCCGACATTGTGCATGCTCTGTTGCCTGTGTCTATGTGCCTGTGGTTCTGTCAGTGTGATCATGTGATGTATCTGACCCCAGGAATGTGTCAATAAAGTTTCCCCCTCCTGGGACAATGAATTCACGGTGTTCTTATTTCAATTTCCAGGAGTGTATGTTCGATACTTACCTTTTTTTCTGTAAAAGTAAAAATATTATTAGTGCTCACTTAAACAGTATGTTTCGACTCTGTTTCAGTCTTTATATAAACAAAAATATTGCAACATTGTTTCACTTATTTGCTTTAACGATGACTCATGAAAGACTGGAATGTCTTCTTTTAAAATTTAAAATAAAAGCCATTTATTTCTGAAAATTTGTGTTTGACAGTGTTCTATTGGCTTTAGAGACTAAATTGTGCATTGTCTGCACTTTAGAGTCTTCCTGAACTTAATATCAGCATGGCGACACTCAAAACACCACAAAACTATGAATAAAAACGGCGATTTCCTGCCGTGTAACACGAATGACTCACATGGTACTACTACAGGCACGATGAAGTCAGGTATTTCTAGTGTTAAGACATCTGGAAATAACTTCAGTTCTACTAGAGGGGGCTGTAGAGAGTGACAACTGTAGAAGAAGACGGAGACTGGGATACGTTCAGCAAATAATTGAGGACGTAGCTTGCAAGTGCTACTCTGAGATGAAAGGCTTGGCACAGGAGAGGTAGTCGTGGAGGGCGGCCTCAAACCAGTTAGAAGACTGATGACAATAAAGAAAAGAAAATTCTGGCAGAACAACATTTCTTCATAGCAGTTATTCAGACAGCAAACTTTCTTTCTGAATTAGTAAATTAGTTTCTGATCACAAAAGATAATCTTAGCTCGAGGTCATCAGGAGAGCAACTCCTTCACCATTCTGATACTACGTTTAATGGTAGCGGGGCTTGACAGGCCACAATAATGAAGTATGATAAATTTATGAATAAATTACTGAACATTTCAGAATGAAATACAGTCATCAGTTGCAAATATATTTTCATTTCACTTTGATAGTTACGACAAATAAATTCTCATCTTCGAAAGTCTAGTATTCGGGTAGCAGATATCAGTATCTTCTTCAAAGGAGAATAACGCCAAGATACGTCCAGAAATGTTCTAATTTATGTGATTCTGGTACACTCAGATTAACAGACTGATTTCTTGGACTGCCATCATTTACGAAGCATCAACTCGGCCCTCCATTAAGTCATGGATTAGAAATTTACCAACACTTAAGCAAAGGTCTAGCGGGTTTTTGGAGATTCTTGGTTTACAATAATTCATGTTTTGACTTGAATGTGGTTAATGAGGTTCTAAATTTGAAGTACAGTAATTGCAGGTCGTTCTGAAGTAAAGCTGATACGGTTGCTGAAGTACGTTAAACTTGGTTTGAACATAGAATTTTACTACAATTATGTTTCTGAAGCTATGTCATACACCCACAACTTGCTTTTTCTGGCTGCATCATTAAAATATGATATTTTAAAGTTGGTGCAGCTGTTTATTAACTCGGCCGATAAGGTAACTGATTATAGGAGATATTTGACTGTGGCGTTCACAAATTTTCAAGCTCTGATGTTACCTAGGCTGATTTCGCTGTACTGTCGGCTCTTGAAAAAACAGTACCACCCTCACCCTGCTGCCAAAGCAATTCCGCGGCTATAAATTTTGCCCGCCAACAACCTGCGTCATTCTGGGGATCACTTAAGTTGATTCACTCACAGACGTCAGAATGTCATGCTAATAATTTTCTAAACTGTTTGGTACAAAACTAAATTCAGAGCCAAAACTACATACATTACTTTTTGTATTTGTGTATTTATGTAAGTTATTCCAATCTGCAAAAGTCGATCGGTTACAGAATTTGAGCAATTCAGGCAATGAAGTCAGTAGTTAATTAGACTTCAATCACCATATACGTATTGCACAGGAATGGAGGATCAATGTCTTTACGCATGAGTTATGATTTTGCCCCAACTGACAGCAGACAGTGTTTACTTAACGCCATGAAAGAATCCACTGCGATCCATCAAAAATATTTACGACATGAGTGTCTGCGTCCGTGAGTGTCAGTACTTATATGATCAGACAGATGCCCATATGTGTCCAAGCTGAAGAAAGGTAGAAAAAGAGATTAGGTTTTAGCATTCCATCGACGATATCTTCAGAGACGGAGCACAAAGACGGTCGGAGTGGGATTTGAACTGGTGTCATTCCGAAGACAAAACCATTGTCTCACTAGATTATCCACGTCGGGTGACTCAGCGTGTCTGCTGTCATGACATAATTCGTATTAATGTGTATTACGTCTTTCAAGTAACCAGCCGCCCAGAGACAAGCAAATATCCTATTGTGCTTCAATATAGAACGCACGAATCAGTTTAGGAGTTGGTGTAGACAGACACTTTGAGTGCCATCGGGACTGGTGTCACTGCTCTATATTTCGCCTATCCAGATGCTAGCTGAGTTCAGAAGACTAAGGAACTCAGTTTTTATGGAGATTATAAACGCAGTCGTTAAACGAATTTCGTTGCTGCATGTGTGACGTAACCTCTAAATATAATCGCTCTGCCGAGCGAATAATTTAGACATTTTCATAATTTTTTTAACCTATAGCATACATTTATCTGTTCTTTCATGCAGATTTACAACTTTTTCTTCCAAATCTTTAATGAGCTGCGCGGTTCACTGTTTCTAGTCTAACTTCACATCCTGTTAATCTTGTATCTGAACACTTTGAATGCCTTAGTTCTTTCCATTTCACACTTCTTCAGAGCACAGTGTTTTAGCTGGATGGTGACTGGTGACCATCGGAATTGTAATAAAATTTCGCATATGATCCCACTGGAAATGACTTTTATGTGAAATAGATCTTTGTGAACTAGGTTTGCTTAGCATTGCAACCTCCCATTCAGATATTTCATTACAGGTGTAACAAGTTATTTGTCCTAAGTAAATGAGGGCAGAACATTAATTGCTGCTTTCTTATAGTAGCTATATTGCTTAATTTTTTACTGTACAATCCCTAGAGGAATCTCAATCTCTACCTAAATCATCAATTTAAGATACGTATAATTTCGATGCGATGCATCAGTTTGTCTGTTACTTTTTGCTGCTTCGCTCTTTCGTTATTCTAAATGAGTACATTCCTTCATGTTGAGTAATACATTCCACAAAACCCATGTATATGCTATATACAAATACCCTAACATAATTTCTTATCCGTCCTTAGGAATTCTGTCATTATCGTGATTTCTCACACTGCATACACTTTATTCCGCTCTCACTATGGTACTCAGCCAGAAGATGAGGTTGATGTGGATTTCCAAGCTAATCTATTCTGTAAAGATGTCTTAATCTCTCTGAACTACGACAATCTTGCATGCACTTGGAACCTCTAACAAGAAAAGTGCCTCAGTGTGTGACCTATCAATTTGTCCCCACGTCCAATTAGATTCTGCCATATATCTCTATTCTCCTCATTTCACTGATGTACCTATCCATAAAATGTTCGAAGTATTACTGTAACCTTCAGCATTGTTCTCTACAGTCTCTTATAATGGTTTCTATATTTTTCTTGTCTGAAAGGTTTTGTAATTCAGGTTTGATTTCTATATAAGACAAACGTTTTCGAGAAAAACTTTTGACGCTTATATATGTCTCCGATTTTAACCAATCCCCTTTCCCACAAAAGTTTTTCTAGCTGTTGCTACTTTCCTCTTTCGATACATTTTTGTGCTAAGATAATGTTAGACGAGAAAATTTTTTTATTCAGTTGTTCCTGCCCAGAAATTGTGCGAATGTGTACACTCGAAATCAGATTCCATAAGCCCATAAAAAGAATGCAGTAATGCGACCCAACGTTAACAGATATAGCAATAGAATATCGACGTCATTGTGTTAGTTTCTCCACCTCCTCTGTGATAAGAATGAAGTGTCCTCAGAAACTTTTAAAATGAGGGACTCGCCGAAGTATTCTGCTCTTCATTGAAATTCGAAAGGTCAACACTTGCGCAGTAGTTGCTATGGTTCCCAGATATAACGAGTATGAATAAATTGAAAATGCAATACCAACAACGCTCGTTGATCTAATGAAACATCTGGTCACATGCAAAACGTCTGTCATAATCAGCAATACGATTTCAGTAAATAAAATGTCGAACATTTGTATTTTAATTACTTTTGTGGGATGAAAACTCATTGAAATTCTTTCCACGGCTCAGTTAAAGCTGTTGCATTCGCTGCAGTGAGAGGAACTGAAACGATGTTGTAGCTAAAACTCTGAAATGTCTCTATTGACCTGACTTCAGACTTGTGATATTTCTTAGCACCTTTAATTGTCGGTGCATCTGTACTTTGAAATGGGGAGAAGGCCAGGCAGCAGAATGTTACATTCGACAGCCAAAGCAGCTTTTCAATGTTCAGGTCACCTTAATTTTTTTAGTTCATTTTTTATGCTTCACACCGCTATGTGTCTGCCAAGCATTTATGTACTTCAATAACTGCCTTTATTATGTATCCCTGCCCATATTTGCGTTAATTTTTCTATTTCCTCTGTCGTCTGCTAGAAAGAGTGTGTGTGTGTGAAAGTAAGTGTCCTTGTGCGTGACTTCAAAATGCTTTGGTTCACCAGTATTTTGGGTGGTAAGGCAGTTTAGCCAGGTTTTGTGTAGAATTTAAGTAGAGTTAGGCTGGCTGCGAGTGGACATTGATTTAAGTCAGTGAAGAAAGTTGAAAATCTGAGCCACACTGGGATTCGAACCAGGTGCGCTAACCGTTGTGCAATTCAATCACAGTGCTCATAGCAGCGGCACAGTCTACCCTAGCATGCCTCTCGTCTGACCCACATTCTCAACTTATCCACACATTACTGATTTAGTGATCACTGCGTATTATTGACATTGCTCGTGACATTTCACAGATTCCCCTAATAGTTCGAACCTGATGTGCATCCGTACTAAAAAGACCACTACCCCTCTGCGCCTTAATTAAATCCAATATAACAAACACCATTTTCATCCACCAGTCACTGTGAATTAAGAAACAGAGGAATTACAGACATTGGCAGCCAGTGGGCATTGATTTGAATCAGTGAGGTAAGTTTAAAACTTGTGCCAGACCAGGATTAGAACCCGAGTCTACTCGGCAGCTGCACTGACCGTTGTGCCATCCGAACACAGTGGTCATCACAGCTGAATGGACTACTGTAATGCTCCTACCGTCGTATCCAAATGCTCAACTTATGAACACATTACTAATTTCCATCCCTTGCTCATTACCGCGCGGGTTAGCCGATCGGTCTGAGGCATATTGTCACGGATCGCATGGCTCCCCAAGCCGGAGGTTCGAGTCCCCCCTCCGACATGGGTGTGTGTGTCGTCCTTAGCGTAAGTTAGTTTAGGGTAGGTTTAGCGTAAATTAGTTTAAGTTAGAATCGAAGCATCTGAGATGTGGTGCTACAGACGAATGTTGAAAATTAGGTGAACTGATAAAGGTATGGAATTAGGAGGTTCTGCGCAGAATCGGAGAGGAAGGGAATATGTGGAAAATACTGATAAGGAGAAGGGTCAGGATGATAGGACATTTGTTAAGTCGTGAGGGAATGACTTCCAAGACACTAGAGGGAGCTGTAGAGGCCAAAAACTGTAGAGGAAGACGAAGACAGGAATACATCCAGCAAATAACTGAGGACGTAGGTTGCAAGTGCTACTCTGAGATGAAGAGGTGGGCACAGGAGAGGAATTCGTGGCGGGCCGCATCAAACCAGTCAGATGATTAAAAAAGAAAAAAGTTGTGTGTAAGCTTAGGGACCGATGACCTCAGCAGTTTGGTCCCATAAGACCTTACAATAAATTTCAAAAAAATAGTCCTTGCTCATTATTCTCATTACCTGCGGCATTTTGCCGATTCCTGTAATAGTTCGAGCGTTATGTGCATCCACACTGAAGTTCATTAGCCGTCCTCGCCTTAATTATATATCTGTGGTGTCTGTTCTTTCGGACATGCCTGAAAGAACAGACATCACAAATACATCAAATCTAGCATGATTGGGTGTTAAAGCAGGTTTATACAGTCATTCTGTGAAAGCAAGATGTTTGTCATGTGTTAAAATTCATCGTACACGTCTGGCAGTTACTGGAACTGTAAATCAAGAATAAATTGAGAAGAACAACGGTGTGTGGTCTTTGCTTTCCGTAAAAGTAACTGTTTTGATGCGTCAGATAATTTTCATCTTTGCCTACATGTTCCAATCTGTTCGTATCATGCGCCAAATCTAACGAAATTATCAGCGACTGCACTGAACTCCATTGTTCAGCTTCTTAACAATTTAACAATTAGAGAGTCGCTTTTCTTTTTACGCGCCAATTTTCGTACATAAATGCATTGTCACAAACGCGGTTTGTGTACACAGCATGCGTTGTCACTAATGATGGTTGATTCCTGTATGGAGTAAAGGCACATAGCACAAACTAACATTGCACAGAGGCGACTGCATTTACACCGATTTCCACCACCTACCACCCACATCTTTGATGGCTTGTTGTATACTGTACTAATCACATCAAATGCTACACTGGATCCCATACTACTGCATATAGGCTGCCCACAACTATTACAACCCGAGAATGTTAATTTTGCTACAAATACCCACGTCTTTATACTGATTTCCACTACTGTAGGACCACAGATTCCACAATGGGCACTAGCGCGTTCCTGCAACGCGCATGCAGCTAGGCTTTACAAGGCCGCGCCGAGGAGCAGATTGAATCACTGTAAAAATCAGCAACAAACTGATGTTAATTTAATGCTATCTCTTTAACGCCTTAGGGGTAACACAGGACCTCACCACCGACTCTCCACTTGATCTTCCTGCACCTTCGTAGGGCGTCACATCCAGTGCAGCCCTACAGTACATTAAATTATGAATAAGAACAGTCATGTAAGTTAGTCACCTACCAGTCGGCACACGATCATGAATATTCTGACCGTAAATCAGCATTCAACCGGACGATTAATCAGTTTAGTACAAAGTTTAAATAAAGAACTAAGAGGCAAGTTTCTTTCCGTCCTCATATAAAATATGGAGGGCAAAATAAATGTTTATTGTGCAGTTTGAAACCAAATACAGAACATAACCAGCTAAAATAACGATTGAAATGCACCAAAAGTATCCATGTGGTATTGTTCATGTTTGTCGTCCTCTAAATTTCTTTCCCTCTTCTGATTTTGCCCTTTTCCATAACTTGAGGACTGCTGTTTAGTACGTCAGTTTTTCCTCAGTGTGAACTGCTTATAATATTTTGTCTTACTAAATGTAAATGAAACCATATTATATAACAACTAGCCGGCCGCGGTGGTCTAGCGGTTCTAGGCGCTCAGTCCGGAGCCACGCGACTGCTACGGTCGCAGGTTCGAATCCTGCCTCGGGCATGGATGTGTGTGATGTCCTTAGGTTGGTTAGGTTTAAGTAGTTCTAAGTTCTAGGGGACTGATGACCATAGATGTTAAGTCCCATAGTGCTCAGAGCCATTTTTTTGAATATAACAACTTGGTTGTTGTTGTTGTGGTCTTCAGTCCTGAGACTGGTTTGATGCAGCTCTCCATGCTACTCTATCCTGTGCAAGCTTTTTCATCTCCCAGTACCTACTGCAACCTACATCCTTCTGAATCTGCTTAGTGTATTCATCTCTTGGTCTCCCTCTACGATTTTACCCTCCACGCTGCCCTCCAATACTAAATTGGTGATCCCTTAATGCCTCAGAACATGTCCTACCCTTCTTCTGGTCAAGTTGTGCCACAAACTTCTCTTCTCCCCAATCCTATTCAATACTTATTATTAGTTATGTGATCTACCCATCTAATCTTCAGCATTCTTCTGTAGCACCACATTTCTAACGCTTCTATTCTCTTCTTGTCCAAACTATTTATCGTCCATGTTTCACTTCCATACATGGCTACACTCCATACGAATACTTTCAGAAATGACTTCCTGACACTTAAATCAATACTGGATGTTAACAAATTTCTCTTCTTCAGAAACGCTTTCCTTGCCATTGCCAGCCTACATTTTATATCCTCTCTACTTCGACCATCATCAGTTATTTTGCTCCCCAAATAGCAAAACTCCTTTACTACCTTAAGTGCCTCATTTCCTAATCTAATTCCCTCAGCATCACCCGACTTAATTAGACTACATTCCATTATCCTTGTTTTGCTTTTATTGACGTTCATCTTATATCCTCCTTTCAAGACACTGTCCATTCCATTCAACTGCTCTTCCAAGTCCTTTGCTGTCTCTGACAGAATTACAATGTCATCGGCGAACCTCAAAGTTTTTATTTCTTCTCCATGAATTTTAATACCTACTCCGAATTTTTCTTTTGTTTCCTTTACTGCTTGCTCAATATACAGATTGAACAACATCGGGGAGAGGCTACAACCCTGTCTTACTCCCTTCCCAACCACTGCTTCCCTTTCATGCCCCTCGACTCTTATAACTGCCATCTGGTTTCTGTACAAATTGTAAATAGCCTTTCGCTCCCTGTATTTTACCCCTGCCACCTTTAGAATTTGAAAGAGAGTATTCCAGTCAACATTGTCAAAAGCTCTCTCTAAGTCTACAAATGCTAGAAACGTAGGTTTGCCTTTCCTTAATCTTTCTTCTAAGATAAGTCGTAAGGTCAACTTGGCAACTAGTTGTAATTAAGTCGACTTTTGCTGAAAGTTGTGTGCATATAGGAATCTGCATCTACATTATACTCCGCAGGCCACCTAATGGTGTGTGGCGGAGGGTACCTTCGGCACCACTATCTGATCCCTCCAACCTTGTTCCACTCGCTAATAGTGCATGGGAAGAATAATTGTCGGTAAGCCTCTGTATTGGCTCTAATTTATCGAATTTTTTCCAGCTGTTTGTCATCGGTAGTGTAGCTCTGCAGTAGTGGTTTTCTTTTCGGATGTACGTGCAACATCTTACATTTATTTACGTTCAGGATCAACTGCCAGAGCCGGCACCATTCATCAATATACGAGATGTATGTGGGGGGAAGTAATATGTTGTCTGACTCCTGAAAAGTGCTGTCTCGTAATTTCAATAGTAAATCTCTCCGTGATACACAACGGCTCTCTTGTAACGTCTGCCAGTGGAGTTTGTCTAGCATCTCCGTAACGCTCTCTCGCAGGCTAAACGATCTCGTGACGAAACGCTCCACTCTTCGTTGGATCTTCTCTAACTCCTCTATCAGTCCTACCTGATAAGGATCCCAGATAGATAAACAATACTTAAGAATCGGGTGAACAAGCGCCTTATAAGCCACTTCTTTCTTGGATGAGTTACAATTCCTTAAGATTCTTCCTATGAATCTGAGTCTGGTGTCTGCTTTTCCCACTATCTGTTTTATATGGTCATTCCATTTAAGGTCGCTCTGGATAGTTACGCCTAGATATTTTACGGCAGTCGCTGTCTCCAGCTGTTTGTCATCAATAGTGTAGCTGTACAGTAGTGGATTTCTTTTCCTACGTATGCGCAGTATGTTACATTTATTTACGTTCAGTATCAACTGCCAGAGGCTGCACCATTGATAAATTCTCTGCAGGTCCTTCGGCAAATTCTTACTATCTTCTGGTGTTGCTACTTCGGTACAGATAGTTGCATCATCTGCGAATAGCCTCAAAGAGCATACGACACTTTCTCCTAGATCATTTATATACGCGTATATTGTAAACAGCAACGGTCCTATCACACTTCCCTGTGGTACTCCGGATATTACCTTTACATCTGTCTATTTAGTTAGTTCTGGAAGTAAGTCTTGAATCCAATCGCAGGTCTGCTCCGATACTCCGTAAGCCCGTATTTTTTCATTAAACGGCAATGCGGGACGGAGTCCAATGCCTCACTGAAATCAAGGAACATGACATCAACTTTAGCGCTATTGTCCACTACGCTGTGGATCTCCTAGAGGAACAGAGCAAGCTGTTGCAGAATCTCTGTTTACGGTAACCATGTTCACTTTTATAGAGAAGTTCATCTTCCAAAAACGTCGTAATTCTTGAGCATAAAACATGTTCCATGATTCTACAACAGATTGACGTCAATGATAAAGGTCTAGAATTGTGTAGATCTGTCTTACGGCCTTTCTTACGAACGGGAATGACCTGCTCTTTTTTCCAGTCGTTAGATGCCTTTCGTTGCTCAAGCGATCTACGATAAATTACTGCTAGAATGGGACCAAGTTCTTTTGCAAAATATTTATAGAGTCTTATAGGTATCTCATCTGGTCCAGACACTTTTCCACTACTAAGCGATTGTAGATGCTTGTCAGTTCCGCAATCGATTATCTCAGTGTCTGCCATTTCGACGTTCGTACGACGATTGAAAGGAGGGACAGTGTTACGATCTTCGGCGGTGAAACATCTTCGAAAGACCGAGTTCAGTATTTCGGCCTTCTCTCTGTTATCTTCCGTTATCTATGAAACTGTAACGTACCAATTCATTCAACAGCTATACTCTTATATGAATTCTGTTGGTTTATACAATTAAGTTTCTCTCACTTGTGAAAGAGGCTTCAAAAGTCATGCCATATACAAAAGAAACCAAGAATATTCGCAGACAATCGTTTGTGGAGTGTTAACACAGCAGTGAATGTCCTTACATGAGAACTGACTCCGTTATGAAGAAGTCGTGACGTCGAAATATGCGATGGCATAGTTCAGTCGGTGCTCAGAGACTATTATTTATTCTTCTACTTACAAAATAAGTTGCAAAAGGTACGAAGGAAACCACAGAAACAAGAAAGTTATCATACTATCCGCTTAGGTAATGGGCATAAACGTTTAGCACCCTCTGCAAACAAATAACGCTGATAAAATTGTAAAAATTATTCCGACAGGCATTTCGCGATTACAGTAGTGCCCTACTCCTCTGATGGACTATATAAGTTCAAGCAGAACATCAGGGGCACTACGTAGTCAGTTGTTTTACTTCTGTAGATGGTGGTCGTGCGAGCCGTGGGTATTTTAGTAATTTATTTCTTAATGAGGCAGCTTGAGTATTGTGAATTTATTATCGTACCTGAAAAGTTTGTGGAAGCTAGCTGCCGGCCGAAGTGGCCGTGCGGTTAAAGGCGCTGCAGTCTGGAACCGCAGGACCGCTACGGTCGCAGGTTCGAATCCTGCCTCGGGCATGGATGTTTGTGATGTCCTTAGGTTAGTTAGGTTTAACTAGTTCTAAGTTCTAGGGGACTAATGACCTCAGCAGTTGAGTCCCATAGTGCTCAGAGCCATTTGAACCATTTTTTTTGGAAGCTAGCTGCGACCCCACTGAAGATCTAGTGAATAATTGTTTATATAACATAAATGTATGAAAGGAGAATACGGGGGAACACTTGTATGTGGCACCAGAATAAGATAATAATATTACTAAATTAAAATGGAACGAGAATACCGTAAAAGATGAATGTCATTAATAGGTTCGATCATGTGGAGCGCTGACCGGGCGCGACCGCAGCGTCAAACGCACTGTTCTGCTTTGTTGGAGTAAGAGAGGCTAGTCGCTCAGTTGTAGGTAGCTGTCTGTGAGGGAAAGACGATGGAGTATGCAGTTTTTGTGGTGTGCTGTGTAAAATCACCAAGAGTTAGATAATTGCCAGAATGTCAATACTGTTGAACATGGAAAGCAGAAGTCTTCGTGCAAATAAGGTAAAGATGTTCAATAATTATGATACCTGTTTGTGCCAGCGCGTTAGTATAGATGAGTTGGCTGATAATTTGCAATTGCTGAGTAACCACAGAATGTGCCTAAACGGTTTTGATGAAAAGGCCAGTTATATATTTCATTTTTGCAATGCTTTTAAGATTTGTCAACGGAGCTATATGTAATTTGATGATTTGCATTTATGTTAGATTAATGAAGTTAGATAATAGTTGTTGTTTAAGTCTCATTGTTTTTTAATCAATTGTGAGTAATGTAACTTCAATTGTCAGGTTTTTTGAGACGACAAACTTAACTTGTAATAGAATTTAGCAAAAAAAAAAAGAAAAAAAACAACCGAGTGTTAGTAATTCACCATAATCAGTACCGGATCGCAGCCCAGGCCATATAAGAGGTTTGGAACTTTAAGAGTGGCAACTATTTATTTACAGCTCGTACAAAATAGATATGGGTTTCAAAGTTTCACTGACCTTCAGATTAATCACCAGCATGTGTATAACTCGTTTCCAGCGATGCGGAAGTCGTAGGATATTCTCAGCAGTGCCAGTTGTGTTCGAGCGGCACGGTCTCTTGCCCAACGAATTTGTAGCAGTTCTGCAGTTAATGCCGTGAAGTGTTTCCTTCAGTTTAAAAATCGAGCTGACCTCACGAGGGCTTAAGTCAGGGGATTTCAGTAGGTGGTATAGCACTTAGGAGCCCCAACAGTCAAACAAGTCAGTAACAGCTTGCACTATACGTGCTTGACCATTGTCCTGCAAAATGATGGTCAGGTCCTGCAGAAAGTGTCATCACTCCTTTCCCTACGCTGTTCATTTTTTGAACACAACCTACCAACAGCTTAGAGACAGAAGTGATGACACCTTCTGCAGCACCTGACCATCATTTTTCAGGACAATTCTCATGCACGTGTAGTGCAAGCTGTTACTGACTTGTTTGACTGATGGGGCTGCCAAGTGCTATACGACCTACAGAACTCCCATGACTTAAGCCCTCGTGAGTTCACCTCTATTTCTAAACTGAAGGAAACATTTCACGGCATTCGCTTCAGAACTGCTACAAATTCGTCAGGCAATAGTCCGCGCTGCTCGATTTGTCAAGACAAAAAAACTGGCGCTGAGGACTATGGGACATAACTGCTGAGGTCATCAGCCCCTAGAACTTAGAACTACTTAAACCTAACTAACGTAAGGACATCACACACATCCATGTCGGAGGCAGGACTGGTACCTGCGGCCGTAGCGGTCACGCGGTTCCAGATTGAAGCGCCTAGAACTGCTCGTCCACTCCGGCCGGCTGAACTGTCAAGACAACTGGCGCTGCTAAGAGTATCCTACGACTTCCACATCGCTGGGAACAGATTATACACAATGCTGGTGACTACTTTGAAGGATAGTAAAACTTTGAAACACGTATCTATTTTGTACGAGTTGTAAATAAATAATTGCCGCAATTAAAGTTCCAACCCTTTTTTCTTAAAGAAGTTCAAGTTTATAAAATGTTCTGTTTGTCAGCCAAAAGAATTTCATGTGCATTTCACGTATTATAGCCTGCATTGCACACTGCTGAGCTCTCAGCTAGGATTCATAATTTTTATGGGAGACCGGAATATATCGCGTTTCACCGTTGTTACTTTTGAAGTAAGAAAATTTAATTTATTTGTTACGTGCACAGGTACCAAAGTTATCTGTTTTGAACAGCGCCAGATGATTCAGTGTCTAAGGGGCTGAATGTATTTTTGCAGTGACTGTATTTCTGTATTGGTATTGGGAATTGCACTGCCCAGTCGAATCGTGTAAAGTTTTTCTAACAATAACTCACAGTAAGCACACCTCTTGCAGTTACAACCTGCAACACGACAGTTCGAGTTCCGTATCCATTCCACAGATCAGACTTCATTCAACGTAATTGTAAAGTTTATTATTTAATTAATATTAAAACAGCGTTACACCGTTTTTTATTTTACATTTTTGTTAAAGAACGTTACAAGTATTTACATAACACGTTTTTTGGGCCTGGAAATGTAATAGATGCCTGTAAAGAACATCAGAATCACCTTTTCAGATACATAACACAAATATTTCTCTTGATGATTGAGGAAAAACATGACATCAGTTGCAGACTAATAATTACAGGTATTAATCTCTTAAACTGTTGGGGTGGTTACTGCCTCCAAGTACATGCGACAACAAAAAGCCTGTAATGCTTATGGTATCCTGGACAGCAGATCAGATGTTGAGGTGTCTGTACTGACAGTCGTAGTCGGCTTAGTAATGAATTTACGACTGAACAGAAAACATAAAGTCATAACATTCGTGAGATATTTTTGGGAAGACTGTTCGACGCAGAGAATAAAAGACCAACACATTGACGTGTGTACATATTAAGATACCAAATATAACAACATCCGCACTTATACCAGCTACAGCATGTGTATGTGGAATTTATATTGAAGCTCACTGGAAAAAATACTAATGACTCCTTTAAACGGACACGCTGGTCGGTTTGGTGTGCTGCAGACTCGATGTAAATGCTACGAGGCAGTCATGTAACCCACCATTAGTGACTTAAGCAATAGTAGTGAAGTGTTGGGCATGCACATGTCTGTTGCATGGAATCAGCGCAGTAGGATGTGTCAACGTGGAAGCGTTGCAGGACAATATAAGGATAGTTCTGTGCATGTGCGTATCAACGACTGCATTTTGAATGAAGTGGTCCAGTTTGGTTGAACTACAAAAAAGAAAAGTCCACTCACAGCCTTATAAGATTTCCTAATGTCAGTCGTCGCAAAAACTTATTTTCCGACACAGACCAGAGAGTATGGAATGTCAATCGGTTTCAAGTTCGACAGGAGTCACTATTGTCAGTGAATGTAGGCCGTTGCCACTCCCATTAGCCACACGTAAGGCTACACGTTTTCAGTGGGGCAAATAAGAGAAACAGGATAGTAGCTGACGAGTAAGGTCTCACAATTCACAATTGCCGACTTTTTCAAAAACAATTCAGCATCAAGTGTACAGAAGGTCCGATGAAGCTCTTCACAAGCAGTGTGCCAAGGAAAAAGTAAATTCGGAAAGAAGTCTGTGACTTATTTGGGGGTGTTTTTCGCACCTAAATGTTTTGTCTTTGAATGAAGTCGGTGACAAATTGTTGTCTTCTCATTCACATCTTCACGATTTTATTATAGACGCTCCCATCTTACCAGATGATAATACCTGCAGTTACAGGTATGTGTTCTTACGGATCTCCTTTAAAGGATACCTATGCATTTCATCGTGTTTCGAGTGGTCGGTTAAATCACCGACCTGAATCCAATAAAATACACAGTGTCTAAAACACTTTGGATCAAATTCAAACGCGATAGCACGTCCACAACCGATTATGTTGGGACAGGGAACCAATGGCCGTATGCGTATGTTTATTGTGTTATGGGCATGCACGACGTACACCGAATGACAACAAAGTAGCTCTCAGTAATTGTTCATAGTGCCGATCTCCAGTCTCAGTGCATACATGGCAACGTCGCAGGAAGTTCCGCTGCACTATCCCAACGGGCCCTGGTGTATGTTGTACCAGGAGACACTCAGCTTCAACGGTAGCAATCAGATTCAAAATGGTTCAAATGGCTCTGGGCACTATGGGACTTAACATCTGAGTTAATCAGTCCCCTAGACTTAGAGCTACTTAAACCTGACTAACCTAAGGACATCATACACATCCATACCCGAGGTAGGATTCGAACCTGCGACCGTAGCAGCAGCGTGGCTCCGAACTGAAGTTCCTAGAACCGCTCGGCCACAGCGGCCTGCTAGCAAACAGGTCTTCATCTGTTTCTACAGGAGTTTCATACAGCATCGTGTTGACGTAGCCCCAGAGGAAGAAATGCAGAGTTGTGAGACCAAGCGAAAGTGCAAGCCGTGGGACAGGACCTCACTCACCAGCCCAACGATGAGGACAAATGTTGTTAAGGGGCTTGCGGAAATTAACATCCTGAGAGGCTGGTACACCATCTCGCTGAAGTCAGATCCTTTGGCGGAAAACAAGCTGCACAGTCTCCAAGAATTCTGCTACACGTCTCGCAGGAACGCCATATAACATAGACCAGTCTAATGGCAAGACTGCAAATAAGGTCACATTCGGTGATCTTGGACAATGCCCGCCCATACATTGGCAGAGAATCGTTGCCGGTGGTCACCAAGGTGTGTTGCGTGGGGATTGTTCTCACTCCAGAAATAGCTGTTGCGGTGTTTCGAAACACGATCATGCGTCCGTGAACAATACAAACTGTACGAAGTGGAGCACTGCGGTGGACAATCCACTGACGGAAGAGGTGAGTCTCAAAATCGTTTGGTTAGTGAGCTTCGACGCGTTCTTTATGACAGGGGTATAATACCTGATCCACCAGTACTCCCACACTGAATCCTTCGAAATGTGCCTTTCATGGGCAAACTGACTGATGAGTATTGCTGGGCGGTCAGCTACACTATCCAGCACCATCTCCTCGAAGTGTAGTATTCGGACATGTCTTTGGCGGGAACCTTTACCGCCTCTCTATGGCGTGAACGACGCTGTAAGTTGGTATACACGGAGATAAACTTCTTCCTATTAGGATGAAGCTTGTTGGGAAAGAGTTCTTTGAACATTCATGCTGCTTTCCTGCAGCACCGTACATTAGATGCTTATCTGCCAGCCGTCTGACGAATAACCCAAATTGTTCACTAAGTGTCATGCACTGTACTCATTAACACATCTCACCATGGATACACCGGAAACTGTGTGATGCAGCAGACACCTGAAAGCAGGGATAATGGCAAAGTTTGATGCGCCAGGACGATGCGGTACGTGCATTCAGATTAGCGGCCGTCTCTTTCACCGATTACTATCACCACTCCGTAACACAGTAAATATGTATTTCTTACTATTGGCTCTTTATCTCGATATAATAGATTTTGGACCCAGAATCACCTGTTTCAATTTGATCCAAAAGGTTTGTTACGCGCCATTCGACATCCCGGTACATTCATGGCTCTACGACATCTTATAACTGACTGGCTTCAGCTAGATATGATGTACATCACCCATGGACTCAATTCTTCACCGAATTACGGCTAGTATAAAGGGTAAAGTTGCCGTTACATGTTGTTTGCATGATATCTCCACCGGTTTCATGGTTTTTTTTTGTTTTTTTTCGTTTTTGTCAGTGTGGTCCCAAATTTAGTTAAGCCGAAAAAAAAAATTAATGTCAGAATTCATTGTAAATGGTAGAACGAAAGAAAATTAGGGTTAACGTACCGTCGACATCGATGTCATTAGAGACGGAGCAGAAGCTCAGATCGTTACATACGTGGGGAAGGAAATCGGCTGCATCTCTTCAAAGGAGTCATCCTCGCACATGCCTGGAGCAGTTTAAGGAAATCAGGGAAAACCTAAACACCGCTGGCCGAATGCGGAATGGAACCATAGTGCTCCAGAATGCGATTTCAGTCAGAGCTTGTGGCAGGTATTAACCTAAAACAGAACAAGGATTGGGCTAATTACTGTTTTCACGATAATAGCTGTTAAAAAATATAGAGTCACTTAATATCACATCATGTAGCGAGGATGAATCACATTTTTGTCGCTGGAGTGCAGTGGAGGACCTCGAACCAAATACAATTATCGTGTTATTATCGATGGGTCGATAGGGAGATTGGACCATCGAAAGAGACGGGAAGAAGTGGAGAGCTGTTTGTTTGAACTTTAACGGACACATGTTACGAAACGCCACAGTGCTTTGCTATGTTTTGTTTAATAATTTAGTTTCATGTGTGCTTATAGTTTTGAAGGAAATTAACTGGAACTAAATTTAAATTTGTAAATTAAATGTTGTCATGAAATTCATACGCGTTAAATACTAACAACAATAAGTAAATGAAAGTCATTGTTAATACCGAAATCGTGCATAATTTCTTTTTCCATGATAACAGTTGTTAAAAATACAGAGTTACTTAACATCATAATTGTAAATTTCAGATATAACCAAATGAATTTCTTTACATTATTGGTAACACGGAGAAACTACAGATTTAAAAATTGTTGATCAGCGGTTTATCTACACTATATTTTCATCACTATCCCAAACGAACTAGCAGTTCAATAAAGTAGAAATATACGGGGATGTAAAGTTTTTTGTGGTTGCTGGTGATATGCGTTAAATATTGTTTGTACAAGGTGATTCCGCTTTCCCTACCAAGGTCGTTTTATGCAAGCCGCTATGTTACCCCTGCTTTCAAAAACGAATTGCGAGATTTTCATGTTCTCCCTCTCGCCATGTGCAAGCAATTATTCCTACAGAAAAAATGAACAGGACCTTTCTTGTAGCAAATTTAATGTAGTTACCTTCCGTATCGGGATACGTTGTCGCTAAAGTTCTTGGTTTTCGAGTTATTCAAGGCGAACGTACAAAAATGACCTTCAGAAACGGCCCCACTCCCATAATCACCCCCACTGGTCAGGAGTTTTAGCCTGTCGGACGCAGCACTCCCGCCTACCACTGTACAAAAACGTACGGCTGCGCGAATTATTTTCCATCTTTTGGTTTTCATTCACTGTTCTTATTTCATCATGGTTTAATCGAGTACTTGAAAATTGAAGAATTTCCTTTCTGCCTAGCAATTTTGTGAATTTTAGCAGCATAAAATAAACAATTACATCTTTTTATATTTCAGGCATATTGTGCTGTTAAGTAAAGGTTGAACAGAATTGAAAAATGTTCAGATGTAAGTCAGTTCCTAAGGGACAAAACTGCTGAGGTCATGGGTCCCTAGACTTACACACTACTTAAACTAACTGGCGCTAAGGGCAACACACACACACCCATGCCAGAGGGAGGACTCGAACCTCAGGCGGCACGGAACGATTTGTCACAGTAACTGATTTTATCGTAACGCTTACAAAAGCCTTTTCTTACTTTTCTGTAAACTTGCGCACACGTTTCGATGAATAATTTTAAGGAAATAGCTGACTGTACCGGTGGCATATCAGCCTGATATATAGAAACCAAAATACGTCAATTTTGGGATTAGTTTATGAAGTCAGATATTTTTGCACAGTGGTAGGAGGGAGTCTCTGTGGTGTCACCGCCAGACACCACACTTGCTAGGTGGTAGCCTTTAAATCGGCCGCGGTCCGTTAGTGTACATCGGACACGCGTGTCGCCACTATCAGTGATTGCAGACCGAGCGCCGCCACACAGCAGGTCTAGAGAGACTTCCTAGCACTCGCCCGAGTTGTACAGCCGACTTTGCTAGCGATGGTTCACTGACAAATTACGCTCTCATTTGCCGAGACGATAGTTGGCATAGCTTTCAGCTACGTCATTTGCTACGACCTAGCAAGGCGCCATTATAAATTGCTATTTATCTTGCGATGCATGTACCGTCAGACTGATGTTCACCAATTATGGATTAAAGTTAAGTATTCCAGAAGCCACGTACTGTTTTTGCTACTATAAAGACCTTGTCCTGTTCCAGACCTCACGCCATCCTGCGTGAGCTTAAACGCGTGCCCTTCGGCCACCCGCACCTAGTGGATTGGCTGTCTTGTCAGTCCACAAAAGTTGACGACGAGGATTTTGCATTCGTATTGATATTGCCCTGATTTACTTGTGTCATGGCTTCGCCACAATCTCCAGATGTACTGTCCGAATTTTATCGCTTGCAGAATCAGCAGACGCACGCCTTATTGGATGCCCTTGGACAGCTCGTCCAGGGTCAACGTGCGATGCAAAACAATGCGGCAGCCGCCGCTCCATCGCTACCGCAGCCACAACACGCTGTTGCACCACCTTTTCGTCCGTTTGATGCTGCACTGGAAAGCTGGACGGAGTGGTCACGCCAATTTGGATTCCATCTCGCCGCCTACAGAATTCAAGGTAACGAGCGGCAGCCTTTCTTATTATCTTGCGTCGGAATGTCCACGTACCGTGTGATAGTCAAAATGTTTCCCCGACGCGACGTAGCAACTCTGTCCTACGACGAAATTTTGTCTGCATTACACGCATATTTCAAAGAATCAGTCAATGTAGTTGCGAAAAGGTATACTTTCTTTCGTACAGAACGTACGGCAGGTCAGACTAATAGGGAGTGGGTTGCAACCTTGCAAGGCCTTACTAGGGATTGTGCTTTTGAGTGCGAATGTGGACTTCCTTATTCAGGTACTATGGTACGTGATGCAATTGCTCAGAACGTTTCTGATGTTCGTATACGGGAATAGATTTTGAAACTAGTCAGTCCCTCCCTTCAACAAGCGATGGACATATTGGATCGGCAGGACACACTTGTCTTTGCTCAGGAATCATTTGCAACTTGGCCCCCATGTGTCAGGTAAACCGGCCCGCCAGGCGAGCTGCACGGAACAGTAAACAGTCCTCGCGCCCAACCGCGCCAAAGCCACCTGGCTCTCAGCTACCTGTACCGCGCCAGCAAGCAAATGCAGTGAAATCATGCCCGCAGTGTGCTGCTAGACATTCGAGTGAGAATTACCCATCACGCCAGGCTATTTGCTTTTTCTGTAATAAAAAAGGCCATGTTCAGAGTGTTTGCCAGAAAAAGCTCAGAACGGACACTCACAACCATTCCAGGCCCTTTGCTTCGCACCGGAATCGGAATCGAACCCCGAATACTCAGGCTGATGAACCTTCGCCCATGGAAATTCATGTAGTTCATTCCACTCCGCCCAGTGCCACTCTCTCTAACAGTGACTGTGTTCGTCCCACAAATAGTGTGCGTCGACATCGCCGGAAATCCCGTCAAGTCGCAAATGATTCTGTCCCAGTGTCAGTTCACGTTGCACGAGACAGTCGCTCTTGTCGTCAGCAGGACAATAAACTTTTTGTCGACTTGGACATTAACGGCAAAGTGATACCATTCCAGCTCGATACTGGAGCTGCAGTTTCAATAATCAATCACGACATGTACAAACAGCTGGGCACACCTCCGTTGCGTGCCGCAAATGTTAAGTAATTATTCAGGACAAGCGATCCCTGTGTTCGGACAGTGCAGCCTTCTTGCAACATACAAGGGACAAACAAAACTTGTGTCATTTTATGTCCTTCGTTCTTCTTCTGCAGTGAACTTGTTTGGTTTCGATTTATTTCAGTTGTTTAACTTGTCTATAGTAAATCAGGTCCTATCAGTGAACCAGACTGTGCCTTCAGACAGTGTTTCTCATCTATGTGAAGAATTTGCAGACATTTTTGCACCGGGCCTCGGTTGCGCTAAGAACTATAAAGCACATTTGGAACTGAAAGTAAACGCGCAACCAAAATTTTTCAGAGCGTGCAATGTTCCCCACGCATTGCGTGATGAGGTCGCCAAAACATTACACGATTTGGAATCACAAGGTGTAATTGAGCGTGTGCAGGCTTATCTCTGGGCATCACTCTTAGTAATTTTGCAAAAGCCTTCAGGAAAATTTAGATTTTGCGTGGACTTCAAGGCAACAGTGAATCCCCAACTAGTGACTGCAACTTTTCTCTTACCCCGCCCGGAAGATCTTTTTGACAAACTGTGCCCGGGTAAATATTTTTCGAAGTTGGACCTAGCAGATGCGTACTTGCAAATACCAGTTGACGAAGCATCCCAGCGCGTCTTGGTGGTTAACACGCATCTTGGTTTGTATCGATTCAAAAGACTACCATTCGGGTGCGCATCCGCCCCTGCATTGTTTCAGCAATATCTACAAACTGTTTGTGCGTCGGTCCCTACTGCAGCAAACCATCTGGACGATATTGTGATCTCCGGAAAGACGGAAGAAGAACATTTAGCCAATCTCCGAACATTATTTCAGGTCTTGCTACAAAATGGACTTCGCTTGCGGAAGGACAAATGTGTGTTTTTTGCTCGGGACTTACCCTACCTGGGCCATGTACTCAATGCCCAAGGCATACATCCCAGTCCAGAGCACCTCCGTGCCATACAAGAATTGCCTTCGCCGCAGAATTTGAAGCAGCTACAGAGTGTGCTGGGAAAAATGAATTACTATCATAAATATGTGCGCCACGCCTCTTCCATTTCAGCTCCGCTTCATCGCTTACGCCGTAAAGGTGTTCCGTTCGTCTGGACGACGGAATGCGAACGCGCCTTTCGGCAATTGAAATCGGCGTTGCGTTCCCTTACTTGCCTTACGCCATTCGATCCCCAGAAACCCCTTTTGTTGATGGTGGATGCCTCAGATTTCGGGATCGGTGCTGTGCTTGCGCACAAAGATGGATCACATGATCACCCTATTGCCTTTGCGTCCAAATTGCTCTCGTCCGTGCAAAGAAATTATTCACAGATCGAGAAAGAAGCATTGGCTCTCGTATTTGGTGTTACTAAGTTTCATGATTTCTTGTATGGTCGTCACTTTACCATCATCACAGGCCACAAAACTTTGACATCGCTTTTTCATCCGAACAAGCCTGTACCTCCACGTACAGCGCAGAAATTCATTCGCTGGTCAATTTTCCTCTCGCAGTACCGCTACGATATCTTGTATCGGTCCACTGTTAAGCACGGAAACGCCGATGCGTTGTCCCGTTTGCCCGTTGCTGAGGATAGACCATTCGATTCCTCCGAACTTGCTTGCATGTTCATTGATTCGGAAACCGATGACGTGGTCGAATCGTTTCCGATTGATTTTCGTCGTGTAGCTACAGCCACAGCTGCTGACCCGGTCCTTGCTACCATTTTGCATTTTTGTTGCTACGCAATGGCTCTTGTCAAAGTCACGGATCGAGGATCCGTTGGTTCGCATATTTTTTGCTCACAAGGAGGGACTTTTTGATCGACGTAGTGTTTTGCTGTTGCGTTCTGATAATGATCAGTCCAGGGTCGTGGTCCGACGTTCGTTACAGTCCTCTGTCTTACGGCTTCTCCACCAAGGACATTGGGGTATAGTGCGAACGAAACAACTTGCTCGTCAGCACTGTACTTGGTTCGGAATCGATGCTGCGATTACGAATATGTGCTCTTCTTGCATGGCGTGTGCCGAACAACAATCCGCACCACCGCGGAAATTCTTTGCATGGCCGAAAGCCACTACCCCTTGGCAACGCTTACACATCGATTTTGCTGGTCCATTCTGGAATGCTCGATGGTTGGTTGTGGTAGATTCATTCAGTAATTTTCCTTTTGTTGTCCGGATGTCTTCCACGACGTCATCTGCCACCATCCAAGCGTTATCCGCTATCTTTTGCATTGAAGGTCTTCCACAGACTACTGTTTCCGACAATGGCCCACAATTCATGACCGCAGAATTTCAGTCATTCTGCAAGGCCAATGGTAATCAACATCTGACGTCCGCGCCGTTTTCGCCGCAGTCAAACAAACGGTGCCGCTGAACGATTGGTCAGGACTTTCGAGTCCCAGATGTTGAAGTTGAAAGAGTCGCGTTCTCGGGAGGACGCGTTATTGCTCTTTTTGTCCTCGTATCGCTCTCAGCCCCGCGATGGTCGCTCGCCGGCTGAGTTGCTTCACGGTCGCCCTCATCGCACATTGATGTCTTTGCTACATCCGCCGCATCAGGTTCCTGTGCCGCGGCCGACACCTGCTTTTGCCCCAGGCGACGTTGTCTACTACCGCAACTATCGAGGTTCTTGGCGTTGGCTCGCAGGGTGCATTCTTCGCTGCCTCGGCCGCGCTATGTATCTGGTTTTGGTGGCCTCTGGTGAGGTGCGTCGGCATCTCAATCAGCTGCTCCTCTGTCGTCGCACGGGATCTGCCGCTCCCCGTCTGCTTTCAGCGACGGTGCCGTCCGGTCAGCTCCCTGGGGACCCATCTACTGGCTCGCCTCAGCCCCAGGTGTTACCGACGCTGCCTTCCATTTTGCCCCATGGCGACGCGCCGCCGCCGCCGCCGCCGCCGCCGCCGCCGCCTGTTCTCCTGCCGGCGACGCCCGCAGTGGAAGCGTCGCTGCACCCGCCGGGCGCCTCCATGGGTCACGCGTCGCCGATCGCTTCCCGTGACCAGTTGTCCTCCGCCATGGAATTTTTGCCCGCTCCGGACCATATGTCGTCTTCGCCCGTCGGGTGCCCGGCTCGATGGAGGTCGACCCTTCGGCCCCTCCTGTCTCTCTACGGGCGCATACACTGCAGGTTGGCGTGCACCCTGAAGCAGGTTTTCAGGCGTTTCCTAGTTCCCCTCGGACCGAATGGCAGGGTGCGGGTGGCACAGCCTCGCCTGTTGTTAGGCTCCCCACCTCGTCGCATACGCCAACATGGGGTCCTCTCCACGGCGGGCGGAAGCCTTATACCACAACCGTCCGCCGATTTGCGGGGGAGGAATGTGTTGTCACCGCCAGACACCACACTTGCTAGGTGGTAGCCTTTAAATCGGCCGCGGTCCGTTAGTATACGTCGGACCCGCGTGTCGCCACTGTCAGTGATTGCAGACCGAGCGCCGCCACATGGCAGGTCTAGAGAGACTTCCTAGCACTCGCCCGAGCTGTACAGCCGACTTTGCTAGCGATGGTTCACTGACAAATTACGCTCTCATTTGCCGAGACGATAGTTAGCATAGCTTTCAGCTACGTCATTTGCTACGACCTAGCAAGGCGCCATTATCAATTGCTATTTATCTTGTGATGCATGTACCGTCAGACCGATGTTCACCAATTATGGATTAAAGTTAAGTATTCCAGAAGCTACGTACTATTTTTGCTACTATAAAGACCTTGTCCTGTTCCAGACCTCACGCCATCCTGCGTGAGCTTAAACGCGTGCCCTTCGGCCTCCCGTCCTAGTGGATTGGCTGTCTTGCCAGTCCACGAAAGTCTCACCAACAACGTACTAGAAATCCTGACTTGTGGGGCTGTCTGTGGAGGTAGAAATGCATTTGATGGTCACTTTTCTAAGTTTTTCTTGAATAACAAGAAAATGTGCCCTTTAGTGGAATCGTTGTCCCAGTACAAATACTTCAACATTGCCAACTATTTATTTATTCCTCGTATAAAATAGATACTTCTTTCAAAGTTTTACTGTGCTCCAAAGTAGTCACCAGCATTGTGCATAACTTGTTGCCAGAGATGTGGGGGTCGTAGGATACTCTTAGCAGTGAGAGTTTTGTTGACAATGCGAGTGGCACCGTTCACTGGCCGACGAATTTGTAGCAGTACTGAAGCGAATGCCGTGAAGTGTTTTCTGCAGTTTAGAAATCGAGTTGAACTTAGGGGGGCTTAAGTCAGAGGATTGCAGTAGGATGTATGGTACTTAGCAGCCCCATCAGTCAAACAAATCAGTAACAGCCTGCACTGTACGTGCTTGAGCACTGTCCTGCAAAATGATGGTAAGGTTCTGCAGAAAGTGGCATCACTGCAGTGTCTAAGCCGGTCTTAGGTTGTGTTCTATAAGTGAACAGCATAGAGAGAGAAGCGATGACACTTTCCTCAGGAACTGACCATCATTTTGCAGGACAATAGTCAAGTAAGTACAGTGCAAGCTGTTACTAATTTGTTTGACTGATGGGGCTGCTAAGTGCTATACCACCTACTGCACTCCCCTGACTTAAGCCCTCGAAAGTTGAACTCCATTACTAAACTGAAGGAAACACTTCACGGCATTCGCTTCGGAACTGCTACAAATTCGTCGGGCAACCGCTTGAACTGTCAACACAACTGGCACTGCTTAGAGTATCCTACGACTACCACATCGCTGGCAACTGTTTATACACAATGCTGGTGACTACTTTGAAGGTCAGTAAAGGTTTGAAACACGTATCTATTTTGTATGAGCTGTAAATAAATAGTTTCCACTATTAAAGTTTCTACCCTCCGATTAACTACGTTAAATTTCCTACAAAAAGGTCGTGTTAATTTTTCTATAGGAGTGACAGTTTGCGCATGGTGAGCGAGGGCAAGTGAAAATCTCGTTGTCGCAGTACAAATACTGCAACAGTGCCAACTATTTATTTATACCTCGTACAAAATAGATACTTCTTTCAAAGTGGGTTTTGAAGGCCGGATATAACATGCCTCATTGCGTAAACAACATCGGTACGGGTACCTGAATGGCCCTGTGTTTACGTGAGTAATTTACAGGGAGTTTTAGGAACAATTTTGAACAAATGAAGATTATTATGCAGTATTTTCATTGCAAATTGATCGTGGGGCTTTGTTTTCCACTGGTGGAAGCTAGCTTACAGGTTGGCGTACCGCATAGATTCCTTAACAAAGTGCTGTGCGTGTTTAAAATTAGGTGAGGGCAGTTGCATTAGCAAGAAAATATATTCATTGCCCCTGTTAGCTCGTTATTCGTTTACGGGATGACCGTCACAACCAGCCAGAGGTGGCGTCCTTCGACTGAGAAGAGCAGATGCCAGTGTCAGTGCGAGGCCAGGACTGAACGGAATCCCAGTAGGGCGCGGTGTGTGTGCTGCGCTGCGTGGCCTACACCCAGGGGACCGGCGTCCCGCGAGTCGCCTCCAACGAGCCTATGAATATTTTATCATACGGTAAGGAGATGCGGGCCGCGTCTCAGGACGAACACTGGCTTACTTATTCGCCCGTCAGAGGTACAAAAACACGCCGTGTTGGGGATAATGGACCCGGGAGCGGGAACCAACTTCCAGGAACTAAGACTTGAGTTCTCAAATCTCTTCTCCTTCACAGCAGGTGCAGCAATGGGCACAAGTATAATACATATCATCAGATCCGATCAGTAACATCTTGGGGACACAACACTTTCCAATTATAGAAATGCACACGAATAAAAGTAAGCATTTTTTTCCGTAGACTCGGTATCATTTCATGCCACAAAAACAGTGGCTTCCCCGTTCTACAACTGGATATAACAGATGTATTTGAGGGAAGTCATTTTCCAACAGAGATCTGCCACCACGCCCCTAATAAGAGTTTCGCAGAACGGTAGGAGGTACAGGAACAACCTGATATCCAGCACTGTACAATATATTTCTCAATAAATATGTAAAATTTAAATTTCATAGAGTCGCCTTTCTAAATGATTATGGAGACACAACTGTTTGTTCAAATCATGTTTCGTGGCAATTACATGTCAAGTGAAGTTGTGAGCGAAATTCTTAAATAACCAAGTGGAAACAGTGTGCTCAATAGCAGTAGGAAGAGATATCCACAAGAGATACGCAACAGAACGGAAAATATGACGTACTGACAAAAACGACAAAAAAGGGACTCAAAAACCCATCTGTAATAACGCAGTTTCTGTAGCAATGTAATTTTATGAAATAAAATTTGACCCACAGAAGATGACACGTAGGTGGCGAAAGATGGCTGGGTGAATAAAAAGAAATATTGTTTGCATGCGGCGGATTAAAAAAAAAAAAAGAAATCATAAATTTCATATTATATTACGGTCGAATGTCGAAACAATTAGCTACCTCAAACATATACTAATTTAGCTGTTTGAGTGTAAGTACGCATGTCGTGGTCAGTGTCTTAAAATCAGGTGTGATGCTTATCAACGAAAGTAACAGAACAGCTAAATCGCCAAAGATATAAGCATCATATACGAAAGAACAAAAATTCGAATTTCGTGAGTTATATTACTGCATAAATTTACTTAATTTGATGGTTTTACCAAAAGTCTTGTAAGCAAAACGTGATTATAATGAAGCTTTAACACTGTGGCATAACTGAGAGTTGACAATTTCTTTATTATGCGCATGAAGAGCAATTAGCCACCTGCACTACAATGAAGACCACCATATATTAAGTTACTGGAGTATGGCGATCACATAGATGTTATAATACTTGTACGGAACGAACTTCTGTTTCGTTAAAGTCTTGCCTACCGTCGATTTGACAATAAAATGCTTGTAATACTCCTACAGCCAGTAACATCACTTCATGTGGACGCAATGTTGCTTTTTACTACATAAGATATCTTAAAACTCTACTGTATCTCATAAGCTGAACACTGAAACTAAATTCGAGTACTAAATAGTGTAATGTTCTTCTTAAATTAAAAAAAGGACATTTAAAACCCTTTATGGGAGGATGATCTACTCCAAACACAAGAGAACAAACTAAAGTAAACTAACAATTATTTAAATTTTGTATAAAAGTTGCCTAAAAACCGCTTATTCGCCATCTCTGTTAGTTTCAAATCTTTTCCTTCTTATAGATGCCAATACGCATCATTTTCCCCATGTGGATGTGAGGAATTGATTGTACTTTATAGAACACAAATTTACTGTCCTGTAAGTGGGTGTGGTGTGTAACATATACAGACAGCCTGACAAAAAAGTGGGACATCACAATGACAAGAGGAACCGAAATAAAACTTCATGTGCTGAGAGGGTACGTTATGTGATTTCAGTGATTAGAAAATCGAGTCAGATCCTCAAAGAACTTAGCAATATGAGCATCACGACTTGTCAGTGTGACTTTGCAACAACTCTCGCGTGGATACAGGCAGCGATTTGGTTGGAAAGGCTGTCATAAAGCCATCGTTTACTCTTCTGAGGCAAACTGCCCCACAGTTGCTGTAACTGGTCCTTGCCATTTTGGACACTAGCAAGGGAACCGAGTTGCAGTTCAAGTTGGTTCCACAAATTTTAGTTTCTCAGTACATTCTTCCGTAGATCAGATTCTTGATAAATGTTATAATGTGGAACGTATCAACAAAACAAACATAGTTCACTTAAATATAACTTTGAAAAGCATAAAACGTATTATTTAGATGCTTGCTATTCATGGTTTTTCTTTTATGACTAATTATATCTGATCAACAGTTTCTGTATTCTGTAGAAGCAGTTATTAAGGAAATTCTTTTACACTTTTGTAATCTCTCAGACTTTTAGTTTTCCATGGCTCGATAGTCAAAAACTTCTATAGCTGGATATTTCGCTCTCTCCTGTGCCAAAGTTAGACTGAGTAAAAAGTAATGCACATCGTTTTTGCTACTAGTGTTGGACTTCCGAATTTCACTGTTACTCTCACAGTTAAATAGACTGTTGATAACAAATCTCGAAAGTGAATATATATTGTGAGACTTAGATTAATATTCACTCGTGAGCACTACACGTATTTCTAATTACTTTCTAATGTGCAATGAATACTTTTTGCCAAAAAGAGGAGTTACTACACATTACTGAATGAATGTATGCAAAATATGTTAGCTTACTGGACAAAGCTCGTATAGTCTCACGGCCGAAGTAGCCAAACCTAAACGTTTTAGCAGGTCGTCTATGTGGATTCTCCATTTTAAGAATTCATCAACATGCGCACCTAAGAACTTACACTTTTATATCGTGTATAATACTTACTGTCTATGTGTTAGGTTAATACGAGGTGGGCTATTCCAGGCAGTGCAAAACTTAATGAACTGCGCCTTTTTTTTTTTTTTTTTTTTTTTTTAGATTTAAAGGTAGCATATTTGTGCAAGTGCATTCAATACATTTAACAAAAATGTCTCTTCTTATTTTATCTGTCGACCCTTTCTTCTTTGGCTTTACAACAATGCTTACAATATGGTGGTAGGATTAAATCTGCCTCCATGTTCAAATAAAATGGTACATCATTAACATTCCTACCCACACGAATGACGTGGCGAATTTGTTATTATTACTATAACAACTTATGGAACTTTCCCTTTCACTTCCTTAACTTCCTTAAACAAGAACTAATCCGGGCATCTGCTGAACAACGTACACCACAAAAGCATAAATTCTCGAGCAAGTATTTGACTTTATCAAATACCTCCGATAAGTAGCAGAAGATCCTAATTAATGATATTTTGTCACTTAAGAATTATATGATGTGCTCAAAAAATGTGTAAATAGATGAATAAGTAGAATGGCTCTTTTTAAATCCAAACTGTGATTGCCTAAGTATCCCATTACTACACAGGTGGGGGACACAGTTGAGTATGTTATCTTCTTAAAACGGGTTAAGGAGTGACACTGGGTTATAGTTATTGAATCTGTGGAGTCATCTTTCTTTTCAGTTGACAATGACACATGTCAGTCTTTCTTGGAAAACACACTGAGTTAATGATGTTATGTAAAGACCAAGGACATTTCATATTATAGGGCCAGAAATTTTTAATAAACTTATATTTTTTGGAGTCATGATCTTACTTATTTCAGATGGTGGTGTGAGATTAATTTTTATTTCACAGGATGTCTTCTGTATTGCTTCTTCAGTTTACTGTTTTATCTTCTCAGCTATTTGCGCCAATTTTATCATATATTCTTAAAAGTAGCTATTAAAAATATGTGCTAAACATGGAATGTCTTTTACAATACTCACATTCAGTTTAAGAGAAATAATATACTTCCTATGGCTTCATTTCCTGTCTCTCTCTTAACAACATTCTACATTGATTTTGTTTTGTAGTCTGATCTGTCAATACCAGATAAGATGTGCTTACTCAATAATTGTTTTACAG
Source organism: Schistocerca americana (assembly GCF_021461395.2). Lineage (NCBI taxonomy): Eukaryota > Metazoa > Arthropoda > Insecta > Orthoptera > Acrididae > Schistocerca > Schistocerca americana. The sequence continues at coordinate 381,169,152 of NC_060123.1, read as the reverse complement.
CTTTTCTTAAAATTTACAATGCTGTTTATTGTAAGAAAACATTTCCACATCTTACTTGTTCTTAATACTTTGTACAAGTCTTTTGCTCGTTGTGAAGAGTCTGTGATACCTGTAGCGATCCAAGGTTTCTTTAATGAGTTGCTGTTAATAGATTTAATTACCTTTCTAGAAAAAACTACAAACTAATTAAGAAATATGTTGAACTTCGTGTTAGTATTAACCTCATTGTTAACTTCATCCCAGTCAAAATTTTTTAAGCTTCCTTTAAAACTTTCAGTAGTTTGGTCATTAATGAGCCTCACTGTTTTCTTAGGGACTCCCGGAATTGACATGAAGCTAAATTATGCAGTGTGACTGCTGTGCATTGCGATAAAAGAATCCATTTGCTACCAGATAGGTCTCTTTAACGTCAGCTTGTTCAATGAATAATTTATCTATAAGGATTCTAGTACCATTAACAACTCAGATAGGCAGATTTATGACATACCCTTCATAAGTGGCTGTAAGCAGTTGTACGTCACTTTTCATGTCACATTCATTATTCATTAATGGAATTTACATTAAAATCACAACAAAGTGAAAATCTCTTCCTTCTATCTGACAGAGAGCACAATTATTCTCCAAAATTTTTCATGAAAATTTCCTAATTAGCCGTGGAGAGTTGTACGTGTAACGGCAAGAAATATTACATTCACAAACATATCCTTCTTTATTTTGATCAATACAGAATTTACTATTTCTACATTAATGTATTTATATCCCTTTCTTATAAATGCGACAATTCACCCGACAGAACAGACACCAGACGTAATAATATACGCGTCTTGATGCTAACAATGACGTAAGTGCGCGTGCATACTATGTGCGAACTCTTGCTGGAGTCAGGTAAATATGCTAGCGACAAAGGTAACGGGGGATGGCCGCTACATACAGTAAACGACAGGTTGAAAATTTATTCTATCCCGACAGACGAAGCAGTCACTACTCTCTTAATGTTGGAAAACCAAGTTCGGTCCCAACCAAGCACAACAGTTCACTTTTTGGCCATTTAATTTAATTCAATGTTCAATTGCGTCTGAGTTACCTGTTCCTCTTAAACAATTTCTTAGCACTGTTCCGCTAAACCTTACATTCCTCTACGACTGTATAGGCTCTTCCAGCTCTAAAATTTGGTAGCAAGCGTAGTTTATGGCGTTACTGAATTTCGAATTTGCTAACCAAATTTCTCTCAGCTCACCAATTTCTCGCCACGTAATCTCTGCACCCCTTCCTTTAAATGTCATGATTCAAATTCCACATTTTCTAGCTCTCCCAGAAGGGTACAAATCTTCGTCTCCTGTTCCTAGATACACAGGTCTTTTTGGTATAACCTGTTAGTCCACGGGAGCGCCCCAGTGAGAGCCCGTCTCTCTACCCACTGCAATCGCTTCACTGAATCGTCGACATACAGTTTTTGCAAGGACACTCCCTGTTTTACTGATCGGCGGCAACTTCCGTACTGATCGCACATGATGATGGATTTTAACGCTAGATACGATTAAAAAATGAAAAAGAAATTTATGTTATCCAGTTCTTAAGATTCTCGCATGTAAAATTAGGCCTAGATTTAGGAGTCCAAGCACAATGAGAGGAATACACATTTTACAATGTGTTTATCTTAGTTCACTCGACACTAACATTTACTCTAGCGTAATTACACAAGTAAAGTATTTGTAACAATAGGAAGGTTTGATGGTAGCTTCTAACCTCTTATTTATGAATTTATTTACGACAGCAAAATTCACAACAATCACATGGGTCCCATTGTTCTATGGGTGACAGAGCTAGTATCTTTCTGGCCACATTTGTACTTCACCATCACACATACAATTCATATGGACACGCATCATGTGTGGATGAGCATCGTTCTGTTGAAAAATGGCACGACCATAATATCACATGAGACATTACGTGTCAGGACACATGATTTCCGCGACATAACATTGTGCTATCAAACATTCCCTCAGCCACTACCAGTTGTCGGCTGAAGGGATACCCGATGGCTCCCCACATCGTAATACGAGGAGTAACACAACTGTGCCACTCCAAAATATTGGAAGAATGGAACTTCCTCCCACGTCACCACCATATTCGAAACCATGGCCATCTCGGGTAGATCAGAACCATGATTCATTGCTGAAACAATGTGATGCTATCCACCAGCACCATAAGATAAACTTCATGTAAAAAGCATATTTTTTTCATCGTGCATAGACCCGTAAATCTAGCCCTAATTGTACACTATACGATCTTTCGAACAGGACTACACATATCTGCGGTCAGCACACTACTCCAAACGCAGTGCTTTGTGTCGTGGTGTTAATAGAAGCCTACACATGGGACAGTAATTCCTTGTCCGGGTGCCACTACTCTGCAACCAATGGTGAGGGATGATACAGAATGTTACAGGGAGTCATTAGATGTTCTCTGATGGCAGGGGCACATATGTATCCGTTAGGATGTGCTTTGTTCACAATCCTCCCTTGCGGGCAGACATAGTTGACTGATGATTATCGCTTACAGTTCAATATCGGGTCACTGTCACATTCGAATGCCCTACATATCGCGATATTGCACGGTTGACCTAGCCCAAAAAATTGAGACCCGCAAAGAGGCCCCATTCAGATTACTGCTGATTACACTGTCTCTCATGATTACACGGCCTGTAAGTGTCGTTCACAGTGATCACTCTCAATCTGACGGTATTCATGGTTTTGATACATCCGACCAGGTTTGGTAACAACTTTAAATACGATCTGCGCAATTGAATCTTCTTCTTAGACCGAACTGCAATTCTGATTATTTACATTCCCGCCGTCAGTGTGAACGTGTACGAAATTACATTGAGCCGCGAGGGATTAGCCAAGCGGTCTAAAGCGCTGCCGTCATGGACTGTGCGGCTGGTCCCGGCGGAGGTTCGAGTCCTCCCTCGGGCGTGGGTGTGTGTGTTTGTCCTTAGGATAATTTAGGTTAAGTAGTGTGTAAGCTTAGGGACTGATGACCTTAGCAGTTAAGTCCCATAAGATTTCACACACATTTGAACATTTTTGAAATTACATTGACTTCCTCACACTTTTGTCGTGATGTATATATAACTTCTCGTTTTTTCTTGATGCTGTTTTTGGTACTGTTTTTACCATCAGATAGCTTGAAATGCACAATGGGGTGATGATGACTAATTTACAAATTTTGTGTTACAAAACAAAGCAGCAGGCTGTACAAATAAATGTCTTCCTTCAAGAAATTCACAGTGGCTGTCAGCTCGTAGATGTAAAATAACAGTAAGGATTTAAATCGTTTTTTAAAATTTTCATGCTATAAGTTGGCATCGAAAGTTGTATTTGACTGCAGTAATTTGGAGCAACGTTGCTTATCAAACTTTTCTGTGAGCAGTCATACAAACAGTGGTGTAGAAGTCGACACAATTTCATTTGTGGACATCGATAATACCATCACTTATCTTCAATTAAATGATCCATAAATAGGTATTTCAAAAATTGCTCCTTATCTGTGCTTGGACGTTCATAAAGCAACGGAGAAAGCGTAAGTCATGGATTTTAAAATGATACTTCCTGAAACGTTCTTAAACTTATTGTCAGATTTAGATGCATTCTTAACTTATCAACCGACACATTAGACCGAAGCAACATTTTACTTACGTTTGCGAAAGCCAACAGAGTCGCTTTTGCTTTTCGTCTTGACTACTTTCATCGCTACATGTCCTGTCTTACCTAAACAGCCACGCACCTAGATAAAGTGCAATCAGTGGTACACTGTCTTGCGCAGCCCTTTGGCCTCGTAGAAAGTCGGACGTGTGGCACGTCTCACGGAGGGTACTTTGGCCAGTCATATGCTTGCAGAAGAATTCGTATTGAACTCTGGCGTGGTGTAACCCCCGTTGCTCTTGTGCCTGTCTTCGTCGTTGTCGTCTAGATATTCGTCGTTTGCGTTGTTAACTTCATGTTGCTGCAAATGTGTAGTGAAATAGCTATATGACTTGGCGTACGCTGCAAACGTGTGGGAAATTGATAAAAGCCTTGCAAATATAATTTGCTGTAGAAATAACTTACTTTAGTGATGTCGTGGTTTATGCTTTGTAAATTTTGTACTTGTTTAGCCTTCTGAATGGAAGCAGAACATATTAGTTTCTGAGATAGCAGCAGGATTTGCCAATGTAATTGGCTTTAGAACTAACTTCCTTTCCTGATACCGCGGTTTGTGTGCTGTAAATCTTGTACTTGTTTGGCTTTCTGAATGAAATTAGAACAAAGTTCCACAATCATACCACATACTGAATCCCCCCCCCCGTTATTCGGAAAGATCAGTTAGACTCTTTGACATCATTATTTAGTGCATCCTGCAAAGTGAAATATTTCTTTTGCTCTCAGCATATATCAGACATGATGAATGCAGCAGCGCAGTTAGTACTCGCTACAGATCAGCTCTCACGGTATGCTCATATACAACATCGTTTTGTATTCAGAGATTAGTGATTGTACTTAAGCAATGTTCCGAGCTGCAACAGACTGTACTAACAGCACAAACGTGTGTATGAGATGGAAGATATCCTATTATAAGGTCTCATTACATTAAGAGTTATCAGTCTCTGTACTTCCCACTTCACCATTTTTTTTTATAACTAGGCAAGCATTATCATGTGCGTTATGTCGACATTTCGTAGTTGCGTAATGCAAGTAGTGCGTATTAGATACATCTGCAAGTTATTACCCCTCAGCAGAGATCGTTTCACAATAATCCAATTTCTCGCTATGTTTTTCGTAATTTCGGTAGGCAGTTTCCACAATGACAAGACAGGCAGTGTGGCTCTGGCTTGTTTTTCATGAGAGAATCTGTTACGTGCAACTCGTTGGTGATAATAGATAACAAACAACAATGTTCTACTTTAGGGCAATATCCCCTTCCATGTTACCCATAACTGCTGACACAGGCCAGCATGCTCTGTGACTGTGTCTAAACTAGACAAACCGGAAGTAGTTGTTCACTGATGTGTAATTCAAGAATAGGGGAGAATAAGACGATTGATACATCCTGCTAACATATTTAGCGACGACAAAGGAGCGTTTCACGCACCATATCGTAAACAGGAAAACGTTTTGTAGGAAGACCATCAAAGAAGATTTATTCAGATCTGTAAAAAGAAGACAACTATGCGGAACAACACGAGAGAGGTCTGACTCACCGTTAGATTAAAATATTAAATAATAGTGTATGAGTTGTACTCCACTCTTCGCTTGTGGTTACAAGCAAAAATTAAACAAAATAAGACGACTGCTACCAATTTAACACGATTATTCTTTTCTACATGCATTTTCCTTTGAAAGGATGAAATATTGCGATTGTTGTAGTTTTACTTCTGCATGGGTAAAATTCGTCTGTTATACTTTATTGATCCTCGAATAGTTTATGAAATCAAGGGCATTAAATTTCTGTGGTTGCTAACACTCACTCTGCTCACCCTGATTCAATACTATCTGTTGACAGTAATCGGGGGACGTTCTGAATATTTCTTTAATTAATTAATTAGATAAACTATGAATTGAAAAACTTTGTGCAATGGGTAATGCAATGGGAGAGTGCAAGAATATAAAGAAGGTTGGTTGATGAAAGTATGTGCACCACTGTCTCACACGATCAGTAACCACATGGGTGTATGATTTAAAGAATGACTGATTGAATTTTATTTTGAGAGTAAAACTAATCAGCTCTGCATTGCCAGGTGAGCTGAGGTGACTGAAACTACTAGGGTGAACAATGACGTTGATTCTCATTAAAGGAACAAATAATTTGTGGCACGCAGCCCATATCTCAGCGGACAGTATAGCGCACTTAATGTTGGCTGAGGACGCTCGATATCTAAACTTACGTGGTCTCGTACGTTATGAAGTACGGGATTGATGGGAAAACTATGTTGCTACTGGGATGAAGATAGTTCTCAGAGGTAGCTACCATTCTCATGCCATCCACACACTGGCTAATGGCTACTGTTTATAATAACAATCCGCACAACGGAGCTACTGGGGGGCTGAATAGGTCTGGCAGGAATAATCAAAGCATAACTTCAAGATATTATTAAACTCTGCACGTGGAGGTTGAGCAAACAAAAACACATATGATTAAATACGTATAAATCATCAGCACATCCTAGCAAGCCTTTCACACGATCACATGTTTAATCTGCTTGAAATTATAGAAGACCGATCTAACTGCAGTGACCGTGCAGCCAACGTCACATGGGCGGGTGAAAGTCAATGCCAGGAGTGCGTGGTGACCACGCGAAATCGATCTTGGATTAATAACAAAGTCTCATGCGCAACATAGGCAGAAATCGGTTCTGAAATTACAGGAGAACGTCGTCTGCGCATTGACTTTGCAGCCATCAGTATGTGGGTGATTAGAAGTCAACGGAAAAGTACACACCATGTGGGATCGTTCTTGGATTATTAGCAGAACCTTACACGCATCACTCAAAAACTGTCCTTAACTAACTTGGGAAGCATATGGTTATTTCTCCGTGCTGTTATGCTCACGTGGGAGCGTGGAGACGATGACCAACAAAGGAAAAAAATAAATAAATAAAATCAAAGATTCCACATGCACAAGTACTTAAATATTTCACACTAGTGCTAACCATTGAATTTCCTTAGAAAATAATTATAGAAGGCGTTTAGAACATAGCTCTGTGTAAGTTGCTGCTGAAAAAGAACAGAATAGTTATTTCAGTTATGAAGTACTTGATACTGAGAGTTTTATCAAGCAGCCTGACGGAGATACGTGCAGAATCCGTGCTTTACCTACGCCACCTAGAAGCCGAATGTGCCCTACGAGGTAGCCGCTCGGTCTGGGCGCCTTGTCACGGTCCGCGCGGCTCCCTCCGCCGGAGGTTCGAGTCCTCCCTCTGGCATTGGTGTGTGTGTTGTCCTTAGCTTAAGTTAGTTTAAGTTAGACTAAATAGAGTGTAAGCTTAGTGACCGATGTCCTCAGCAATTTGGAAACATAAGATCTTACCATAAATTTCCAATTTCCAAGCCGAATGCCGAAAAATGCTGGAGCGTCGGCTAACGGTCACAGTGTTCGTCCCTGAAGGGGAGGGGGATATTCCTAGAAACCCCGAAGCTTCCTCCACCACAGGCACGTCTTTGACTATTCACTCCAAACTGTAATAAAAAATGTATCTTTGCAGTACAGCTGCTCTACTCGCTATACCACAGTCAAAGCACGCACTCATTCCATAACTGAGAACAACACAGGAGGAATAAGAAAAGGATGTGGAAAATGAAACAAATAACACAGTCGTATTCATCCCTTCGCCAGACGCTCTCGGTGCTCGAACAATAACGTGAAGATGGTTATTGTGTCATTAACGATAAAGAACGTACGGTGGCTTGAAGCAAAGTAACGGGGCGCAGCAACCAGTTCCATCTCAATGCTATTAATGCACAGTAAATTCGAAAAGGCGTAAAATGATTTCGTTGCGTACTGCATCAGCAGTATGCAAACTCTGTTAACAGAAAGCGATATGGCTTCCCTTCCAAGATAAAAAGTAAACCTAAAGGTCTAGGTATATTCCATATCCTGTAGTAAATTACTTAAAGTGCAACGTACTAGTGTGTCTAGGGAGCATGTCAGAGGACTTCAGATCTTGAAAATGTAGTGAAATGATAATCAGTTCATCGTGACGCTGCGATATGAGGCTGTCAGATGGGATAATTTCATGTTGTACAATCGAATCACTCCTTAAAAAAATTGACTTACAAATATTTACATGGCAAAAAAATCCGATGGCGTAGAAAAGTGTCGCGACTGATAGTTGGCTTTTGTGAACGTCTCCATTGCTCACATTGTAACTTCAATCCCTTCCCTCTGAATATATCGCTAGTGGCAGAACTTCCTCGGTAACTCTATTTCTGTTGCCTGACAGTATTTCCGTCTGAAAGATTCCCTATATTTCGATAGAAGTTTCGAGGGTTTGCTGCTCCTGTGTGATAGCTACATAGCACTGTTCGACGATAATTTGAAAGATTGTCTTCTTTTCATGTTTACGGTTTGATATTCCATTACGATTTTCTAACCTTTTCACAGTTCTTTGTCGCCTTACGCTTGTTGTGATGCTATTTTGCAATGATTTGAAGTTTTTCTGACAGAGTTTGTAATTCCTGTCTATCAGTATAGAAAAAAAAAGAAAATATTTATTTGAGCAAAGAGAATTCACAAAGTGAAAGGTACACGTAAATCAACATGAATTAAGAAAGCTGTTTCTAGATACCAACAGTGTGAGGTCGAAACACGCCTCAAACTGGGAGTATATCAATCCAAACCAACTATTAACGTTAAAGCAAAGCATTACTTATTTTGCGAATCGAACGTGCAAGTGCATTTTCCACCCGTCCCTGTGGGCAGTAATTTATTGTGAATTCATATCTTCAACAATCCAGTGACCGTCGCTATCGCAATAAAATTCTAAGAAATCGAAGTGGAGTTTCTAATTATGTTTGCTAATTATTGCGAATACTTACTTACTTATCCAGCATTACTGAAAGTTCGTACCAGACAAGAGAATAAGTAGTGACTACCTTAAAGATTATGTAACATAGAAGAATAACCAGTTACGTATTTCGCTTATTGAAAACAGTATCACTATGTTTCATAAATAAGTAAGTAATTACAATAAGGTCCGAGTAGATTTCAACGGCGTGTACGAATGATAGAGGGGAACGCGTAATACGATAGTTCTTACACCACAAAATAACATCGTACTCCTACCTTTCTTCACGAACATCAGATCGAAATCAAGTCTTTTTCAAACACAGGCTGATAATATAGCTCGCAAGTTTCAATTAACTACAAAGAGTTAACATAAAACTATAATTTACATTCCATGATTATTCGATGCACGCGGCAAAGTTTATAATTACGGCCCACAGCGTGTCAAGTAATATTTTGATAACATCACAAGAGATATTACGTTCGCCCCCAACATGTAAATACTGGGGCAATGGACTTACACACATACTGAGCAGTTCAGTAGTTTGAAATACTAATTGTCTTTGCATAGTACAAGAGCCAATTTCTTTTATTACTTTCCGTTGATGGATCTCTTCACAGCTGTAAAGATAGGTCGGGATCATACATCATGCTGAACAGTTTCGTACATACTGATCATTATTAAGCCAATGTAAGTTAATGCGGATGAGTAGGAAATCGTCCTGTGACGTTAGAATACAACATAAGTAGGGTGGATCTTGACACAGTCGCTTGGCTAAATGTTGTCGAGCGCTATGAAATGGAATGAGCAAGTCAGGATAGCAATAGGGAAGCGAATGATTGGTTTCGTTTTATTGAATATTTTGGAAAAGTTTAGCACATCCACAAAAAAACGGAATATAGATCGCCAGTGCGATCCATTCTTGAGTACGGTTCGGGTGGTAGGAATCCACACTAGGTAGAATAAACAGTAGACATCTAAGCTGTTGAGAAGCGGAATTCTAGACTTGTTACCGGTAGGTTCCATAAGCATGCAAGTATTACTGAGATGCTTCGTGAGCTCAAATCGTAATCTCTGGAAGGATGACGATGCTCTTTGCGCAGTGCACTGATGCGCAGATATAGAGAATCGCCAACGTACGTTTCGCGTAAGAGCCATGAAGATATGGTGCGAGAAATTAGGACTCGTAACCTAGACAGTCGTTTTCCGGTCGCTGCACTTGCGAGTGGAACAGGAGAGCGAAAGACTAGCAATGGTACAGAGTACCCTCCACCATGCATCGTACTGTAGTTTGTAAATGTAGACGTAGTATTTGATTTTTTAGATTCAAGTTATTGCAAGAGTTCAGCCGTATTTATCACGGGATAAAATGTTGCCTTTCAGGAAGTAACTTATCATTTTTCTCAACAGAGCGGTTACAGAGATCAATGTCATGTTACAGAGATCAGTATCATGACTGATTATATGCTACTCATGAAATCGAATATTTGCTTCTAATGCCAGAACGCTATTATTTAAATGTCTTCATTCAATTCTGGCGCTGTTCCATGGGAAACTGGCAAAAAAAAAAAAAAAAAAAAAAAACCACAGTTAAGGCTTTCACCTTAACGACATATTTCCTAGCAGTAGACATTTATAGAATTTAAGTTTTACTGGATTGTTTGCATCAGAATTGGAATTTAAGCGAACAATAAGATTAAATGACTGTTCGGTGCATTCCTTACAAAAACCTCGATGAATTTTCGTTGATTACTTAAGTAAAATATTGCTATCAGTAACATTCAAACCAGAGATCAGGTTCAAATACGACTTGGTGGGAGAACATGAGATTCACAGAATATAACTATCAGTGGCATCTTTGAAATCAGTAGGTCAGTTTTATTCTTATGTGCTAGTTTTCACTAGTCTTTCAAATGCAGTAATTTTACAGCCATTAGACAGACTTTTTGCTGTCTGTGTAGTTAAGGTAGGTAGTGCTCTTCTTGCCTACCGACAGAACGCTAAGCAGATGACCCGCAGCCTGTTAGCAACGATATAGTCCGTTAGCTATCAGATATTTTTCATATTACCGTTGTCAATTCCAATTCGACGACAACTGCGTGCCATTCGGGAGAGTTGTTACTGTTCTATGATTGGCGTTATGATGGCTGCCCATGACTAGTTTCACTAATAGAATCCCTTTAGATAGCAGCCAACATTGCGATTGAGTAACTGTCCATAAAGCCTAATATCTGTAAGATGCCATCTTTACTTCATCCTTGTCACTCACAAGTCACAACTAATGTCACTGTCCGTATTGCCACAAACTTCCCTCACGTGCCCTAAGACTATATAATCTTTACGACTTACGTAAATTGTCTTTAGACAAGATATGTTTCCCAATGACCATCATCTCATACATAACCGAACTAGATCTTTATCAGATTAGAAATACTATTTTTGGCTTCTGCATTCATTTTAATGATTTCCACCCATGTCTTATAGTTTACTTCTATTCTGAAAGGAATATTTTTCAGTACATGTGAACGATTGGTACCATTTCAGGAAAGTCAGTACTTGTGACAGGATAGAAAAGTCCACCCAAACGGAGAGGAAAGAAAAAAGTGTACTAAACGAGCGCAAAAACAAAACTGTCATCCACCAACGAATGTAGAACTGAGTAACTCACAATTAGTGTGATTCAACATTTCTTAATCTATTGATCTGCTGTAAATTAGCTGCTTAATAAAATACACTCCAGCAAATACGATATGGTTAAACTGTTCATATCTCTTAGTACTTTTTCACACACATCCATGGTCAATGTATTTACTAACTGAATTTAATGTTACTTTTACTTCATATCAAAGCAAGCAGCTAACATATATGTAATCTACTTAAAACTTATCAGCATGCTTGCACAGCTAGCTTCAATTTATTTAATAACAAAGACTGTCATTTCTACACAGACCTTAATAATATGAGAAAAGACTGTCTTATCAATGGTGAAACCTAACACACACATTGTTCACATTCAAACACCTAGTTACAGGCACTGGATCTTTGAACAACAGAAAGTTTCTAAATCTGACAATTAACATCTTAACAATCGTATGCACTTTAGTAATATAAAATTCTACCTCTCATGAGTATATTTGTTTATTAAATATATTGCCTGGAGTTCTTGTGCACATACATTCCTTTGATAGGGTGCATTCTACAATATGACAGAAGTTATATGCCCTAATGAGACACGTCAATAATGACACAAGGGCCGAAATGTAGCATTTTCCACTTCTTGCTGTGTTTAGCTAACCTACAAGACTATTTATGTCTTCATACAAGTAGTTTCTCCCCCACCTCGAACTCATAATCTCTTAAAATTGAGGTCAAACTATAATTATCTCTTCTCTGTGTTTTGTGTAAGTGTAAACAAGACTTGTCTAATCCTTTCTGCTAAAGAGGACACCTCTCTTCCCATTTTTGGTAATGGCTTAACACATTCATTGATCTCTTACCTATCAAACGTTAGCTTACTAGAGGTGTACTGTGTGGAGGTATGGGTAAGTTAAAAACTTCATCGGATAATTGTAAATAATCCATCCATGCGGTTTGCTTGCTTGAGAGGTAAACTCACATGAATTTATTAGATTCCTTAAATATCTGTGTTGTGGAGTTTTCTTTGGGATGATTGCGAGATGTGAGTATCTATTTGATACCTCATATCTAAACAATTGCTTACATTTTCTGCTATTGCAATTTTGTGCATTATCAGACAAAATTATCTTCAGTTCGTCGACTTCTATAAATAGACTGGCTGCTGTGGTGCCAGTTGTCCAATTCAAGCAGATAGTTTAAAAAGATTTGGAAGAAACATTGCAGTGATTTATCAGGTGCCTGCATGTTCGTTGGGAAGGTGTGCACAGACGTCTGTTGCAGTGACCTGTACATCTTTCTCAACAGCAAAAGGCTGTAATTTCCCTTTCGAGCCTCGTCTTGTAGGTTTCACCTTCTTATATATCAAACATTTATGTATCATTGTAACAGGTGTAGCTCTTTCCTTCGTAAATTTGGAAAATAGCAATACTCAGTAGTATTTTGGCGCTTGTAGCCACACCAAAATGCCTCTAAACTCTGCAGATATGGCACATTAGGTTTTCCAGGCTTCCTTTATGAATGAAAAATGAAAGGAGTTCCTTAGGGGTTGGGGCAGTGACATGTACATAAAAAACAGTATTACATTTGGGTCCACAGACGTATCACGGCACTGCACTGCACAGAAATTTGAAGTTGTGCAGGAGCAGTTGAATTTAGTGAAACTAAACTTCTAATTGTTGTTGTTTATAGGTCCCCTAACTCTGACTTCAGAGCATTTCTGCTCAAGCTACTGAGGGTACTTGATTTACTTTGTAGGAAGCACCAGAAATTAGTTATATGTGGTGACTTCAATATAAATTTTTTATATGATGACGCAGAAAAATGGATGTTGGTAGATCTCCTAAATTCATAAGATCTGGTGCAGATTGTGTTTTTTCCAACTAGGGTACAGGTGAAGAGTAGCACAGCCATAGATAATATTTTTATTCATTCCTCATTATTAGATGGGAGTTGTGTTAGTATCAGGATAAATTGCCTTTCAGACCATGATGGACAATTTTAACACTAAATGGGTTTGGTACTCAAACAAATGTCATATGTAATTAAAAACTATTTAGGAAAGTTAATCCAACAGCAGTATATAATTTTTTAAACCTCGTCAAGGAACAAGAGTGGCAGGATGTTTATAGTGCTGATAACATAAGTGGTAAATATAATGTTTACTTAACACATTTCTCATGCTCTTTGAGAGTTGCTTTCCATTAGACGGCTCTAAACGGGGTACTAGCAGTAATAGGCAGCTCAGGTGGCTGACCACTGGGATAAGGATATCATGTAGAACAAAATGGGAATTATATCAAAATGTTAGAAGCAGTCAGAATCAAGCTACAATAGCCCATTACAAACAGTACTCTACGGTGCTTAAAAATGTTATTAGGAAGGCAAAGAGTATGTAGTAGGCAAATAGAATACCTAATTCACAGGATAAAATTAAAGCCATATGGTAAGTTTTGAAGGAAGTGTCTAGTCTGCAGCACAAGGTCGACAATATAAAGACAGTTCGTAGTAAAAATATTTCTGTTACTGATAAACCAGATATATGTATAGTATTTAACAATCAGTTTCTAAACATTGTTGGTGAATTAAATAAAAATTTTGTTCTACAGGGAGTCATGTAACATTCTTGGCAAATGCCTTTCTGAGATTCATGTCTGAAATATCCCTCTGTGATACCGACAAGGGGGGGGGGGGGTTGACTCAATAATTAAATCACTGAAGCCATAAGACTCTCATGATTATGATGGAGTGCCTAGAAGAATATTAAAGTACTCTGCTGCCCAAGTGAGCCCTGTATTTATCGATATTTGTAATTTTTCTTTTAAGAATGATCAGTTTCCTGAACGATTAAAGAAGTAGTAAAGCCGCTTTATAAAAATGGAGATAGGTATAATGTAGACAATTTCAAACCTATTTCTATACCATCAGTGTCTGCTAGAGTTATTGAAACGGCTGTGTATGTATGGATAACTGATCATTTTATATCACACGATATGCTGTCAAATATACATTTCGGGTGTAGTAGTCATTTAACAACTGAAAATGTTATATTTTCTTTTCTCTACGTGGTACTGGATGGGTCAAATAAAAGGTTCCGAAAGCTAGGCATACTTTTTGTTTAACTAAGGTGTTTTATTGCGTAGATCACAAAATATTGCTCCTGAAGTTGGACCATTATGGAATACGGGGAGTAGCTCACAATAGGTTCAACTCTTACTTAAGCAACAGACACCAAAAGGTCATTATTCACAGTGTTGAGAATGGCTGATGTGGGGTCTGAGTGGGGTACAGTCGAGTGCGGGGCGTGTCCCACGTGTCAGTGTTGGGGCTCCTTTATTTATTTATTTACACATCAAGTTCCGGAGGACCAAATTGAGGAGCAAATCTCCAAGGTCATGGAACGTGTCAGTAGATGAACTTACAACATAAAAGTAATAACAGATAAAAATAAATGTTCATGAACCTGAAAGAAAATAAGTCCATAAGTTTAAGTAAACGCTATCAGCAATACAATGAGTATCAGCTTAATTTTTCAAGGAACTCCTCGATGGAATAGAAGGAGTGACCCAGCTTACTGAAAATGGATGCAGCAGTATACCGCACAACTTTTTGCACAAGAGTTAAGGCACTCCGATCCAAATGGAGGTTTGATTTCTGCCGAGTATTATCCGAAAGAAAGCTGCTTATTGTTGGAAATAAACTAATATTGGTAACAAGAAACGACAATAAGGACTATACATATTGAGAGGCCAATGTCAAAATACCCAGACTCGTGAACAGAGGTCGACAAGAGGTTCATGAACTCACACCACTTATTGCCCAAACCGTCCGTTTCTGAGCCAAAAATATCCTTCTAGAATGGGAAGAGTTACCCCAAAACATAATACCATACTACATAAGTGAATGAAAGTAAACAAAGTGGACTAATTTACGAGTTGAAGTATCACTCACTTTCGATACCGTTAGAATAGTGAAAATGTCAGTATTAAGTCTTTGAATAAGATCCTGAACGTGGGCTTTCCACGACAGCTTACTGTCTATCTGAACACCTAGGATTTTGAACTGTTCGGTTTCACTAATCATATGCCCGTTCTGTGAGATTAAAACGTCAGGTTTTGTTGAATTGTGCGTTAGAAACTGTAAAAACTGAGTTTTACTGTGATTTAACGTTAGTTTATTTTCTACAAGCCACGAACTGAGGTCATGTACTGCACTACTTGAAACCAAGTCAATGTTGCACACAACATTATTTACTACCAAGCTAGTGTCATCAGCAAACAGAAATATTTTAGAGTTACCCATAATACTAGAGGGCATATCATTTATATAAATAAGGAACAGGAGCGACCCCAACACTGATCCCTGGGGCACCTCCCACTTGACAGTACCCCACTCAGATCCCACATCACAGCTGTTATCAACATTGTGAATAATGACCTTCTGCTGCCTTTTGCTAAATTAAGAGGTGAACCAATTGTGAGCTACTCCCCTTATTCCGTAATGGTCCAACTTCTGGAGAAATACTGAGATCAACACAGTCAAATGCCTTCGTTAAATCAAAAAATACGCCAAGCGTTCGAAACTTTTTGTTTAGCCCATCCAGTACCTCACAGAGAAAAGAGAATATAGCATTTTCAGTTGTCAAACGACTTCTAAAGCCGAACTGTACATTTGATAGCAAATCGTGTGATATAAAATGATCAATTAACCTTACATACACCGCCTTTTAGATAACATTTGCAAACTCTGATGGCATAGAAATAGGTCTAAAATTATCTACATTATCCCTCTTTCCCTTTTTATAAAGTGGCTTTACTACTGAGTACTTTAATCGCTCAGGAAACTGAACATTCCTAAAGGAAAAATTACAAATATGGCTAAATACAGGGCTAACATGTGCATCATAGTACTTTAATATTCTACTAGACACTCCATCATAACTATGAGAGTCGTTAGTCACCAGTGATTTAATTATTGACTCAATCTCCCTCTTGTCTCTATCACAGAGGAGTATTTCAGACATCAATCTTGGAAAGGTATTTGCTAAGAAATTTATATGATTTCCTGCAGAAACTAAATTTTTATTTAATTCACCAGCAATGCTCAGAAATTGGTTGTTAAATACTGTACATATATCTGATTTATCAGTAACAGAAATATTATTACTGTGAACTGACTTTATATCATCAACCTTGTGCTGTTGGCCAGACACATCCTTCGCAACTGACCATATGGCTTTAATTTTATCCTGTGAATTAGCTATTTTTTTTCATACCACATACTTTTTGCCTTGCTGATAACATTTTTAAGCACCTTAAAGTACTGTTTGTAATGGGTTACGGTAGCTTGATTGTGACTACTTCTGACATTTTGATATAATTCCCACTTTGTTCTACATGATATCCTTATCCCATTAGTCAGCCAACTGGGCTGTCCATTACTGCTAGTACCCCATCTAGAATGTTCTAATGGAAAGCAACTCTTAAAGAGCATGACAAATGTGTTATGGAAAGCATTGTATTTATCATCTATATTATCAGCACTATAAACATATTGCCGCTCTTGTTCCTTGACAAGTTTTGAAAAACTCTCTATTGCTGGTGGATTAACTTTCCTACGTAGTTTGTAATTAAATACGACATTGGTTTGACTTCAAAAATGTTTTAGTGTTAAAATTTGTGCATCATGGTCTAAAAGGCCATTCACCCTTTTACTAAAAGAATGCCCATCTAGTAAAGAAGAATGAATAAAAGTGTTGTCTATGACTGTGCTACTGTTCCCCTGCACTCTAGTTGTAAAAAACACAGTTTGCATCAGATCATATGAAGTTAAGAGATCTACCAACATCCTTTTTCTTGCACAATCATGTACAAAATTAATATTGAAGTCACTTTATTTATATAAATGACATACCCACTAGTATTATGTGTAATTCTGAAATATTTCTGTTTCCTTGGTAGTAAAGGAAGTCGTGTGCAAACACTGGCTCGGTTTCAAATAGTGCAGTACATGACCTAAGTTCATGGCTTGAAGAAAATAAACTAATGCTAAATGACAGTAAGAGTCAATTTTTACGGTTTCTAACATACAATTCAACAAAACCCCACATTTTAGTTTCACATGATTGGCATATGATCAGTGAAACCGAACAGTTCAGATTTCTGGGTGTTCAGATAGATAGTAAAGCGTCGTGAAAAGATCACTTTCAGTATGGCATTCAAATATTGAGTGCTGTCATTTTTACTGTTCTAACGGTATATGAAGTAAGTGATCGTTCGACGCGATAAATACTCTAGTTGCTAATTTTCATTCCCTCATGTTGTACAGTATTGTATTTTTGGGTAACTCTTCCCATTCTAAGAGGGATATTTTTGGCTCAGAAATGGGCAGTTCGGGCAATAAGTTGTGTAAGTTCACGAACCTGTTGTTTAACCCTTTTCACGAGTATGGGTATTTTCACATTGGCCTCTCAATATATATACATTCCTTACTGTCATTTCTTGTTAACAGTATCAGCCTATTATCAAGAATAACCAGCTTTCTCTCAGTTAATACTCGGCAGAAATCAAACCTGCACTTGGATCGAACTTCCTTAACTCTCGTGTACAAAGGTGTGCAGTATACTGCTGCATCCATTTTCAATAAGCTACCAATCGAATTCTAAAATCTTGGCAGTAACCCACGCTGTTTCAAATCGAAACTGAAGAGTTTCCTCATGGGTCACTCCTTCTATTCTGTCGAGGAGTTCCTTGTTGCATTGTTGTTTGAGTTTTCTTAAACTTATGGATTGTCCTTTTTCGGGTTCATAAACATTTTATTTTTATGTGTTATTACTACTATGTTGTAGATTAAAACTGAAGAAACTGCTAAAAGGTGGAAATTTAAGGAGATGGGACCTGGATAAACCGACTAAACCAGAGGTTGTACAGACTTTCAAGGAGAGCAAAGTTAACATTTGACCAGAATGGGGGCAAGAAATACAGTAGAACAAGAATGGGTAGCAAAGAAGGGAAAGCAGAAAGGTGGAAGGAGTATATATAGGGTCTATACAAGGGCGATGTACTTGAGGACAATATTATGGAAATGGAAGAGCATGTAGATCAAGATGAAATGGGAGATATGATACTGCGTGAAGAGTTTGACAGAGCACTGAAAGACGTGAGTCGAAACAAGGCCCCCGGAATAGATAACATTCCATTAGAACTACTGACAGCCTTGGGAGAGCCAGTCCTGACAAAACTCTACCATCTGCTGAGCAAGATGAATGAGACAGGCGAAATAGCCTCCGACTTCAAGAAGAAGATAATAACTCCAATCCATAAGAAAGCAGCGGCTGACAATGTGAAAATTACTGAACTACCAGTTTAATAAGTCACGAATGGAAAATACTAACACAAATTCTTTACAGACGAATGGAAAAACTGGTAGAAGCCGACCTCAGGGAAGATCAGTTTGGATTCCATAGAAATATTGGAACATGTGAGGCAATACTGACACTACGACCTACCCTAGAAGCTAGATTAAGGAAAGACAAACCTACGTTTCTAGCATCTGTAGACTTAGAGAAAGCTTTTGACAATGTTGACTGGAATACTCTCATTCAAATTCTAAATGTGGCAGGAGTAAAATACAGGGAGCGAAAGGCTATTTACAATTTGTAAAGAAACTAGATGCCTGTTATAAGAGTCGAGCGGCATGAAAGGGAAGCAGTGGTTGGGAAGGGAGTCAGACAGGGTTATAGCCTCTCCCCAATGTTGTTCAATCTGTATGTTGAGCAAGCAGTAAAGGAAACGATAGAAAAATTCGGGGTAGGTATGAAAATTCATGGAGAAGAAATAAAAGCTTTAAGGTTCGCCGATGACATTGTAACTCTGTCAGAGACAACAAAGGACTTGCAAGAGCAGTTGAACTGAATGGACAGTGTCTTGAACGGAGGATATAAGATGAACATCAACAAAAGCAAAACGAGGATCATAGAATGTAGTCGACTTAAGTCAGGTGATGATGAGGGAATTAGGTTAGGAAATGAGACACTTAAAGTAGTAAAGGAGTTTTGCTATTTGGGGAGAAAAATAACTGATGATGGTCGAAGTAGAGAGGGTATAAAAAAGTAGACTGGCAATGTCAAGGAAAGCGTTTCTGAAGAAGAGAAATTTGTTAACCTCAAGTATAGATTTAATTGTTAGGAAGTCATTTCTGAAAGTATTTGTATGGAGTGTAACCATGTATCGAAGTGAAACATGGACGATAAGTAGTTTGGATAAGAAGAGAACAGAAGCTTTCGAAATGTGGTGCTATAAAAGAATGCTGAAGATTAAATGGGTACATCATGTAAGTAATGAGGAGGTGTTGAATAGGACTGGGGAGAAGAGAAGTTTGTGGCACAGCTTGGCTAGAAGAAGGGATCGGTTGGTAGGACATGTTCTGAGGCATCAAGGGATCACCAATTTAGTATTGTAGGGCAGCGTGGAGGGTAAAAATCGTAGAGGGAGACCAAGAATTGAATACACTAAACAGATTCAGAAGGATGTAGATTGCAGTAGGTACTGGGAGATGAAGAAGCTTGAACAGGATAGAGTAGCATGGAGAGCTGCATCAAACTAGTCTCAGGTCTGAAGACCACAACAACAACAACTTTTATGTTGTAATTTCATGTACTGACACGATCCTTGAACTTGGAAATGTGTTCCTCAATTTAGTCCTACGGAGCTTCACGTGTAAACATATAAAAAACCCACATGTTATTCCATTTATCACATAGATGAATCAACCATGCACCATGTAACCATGCACCAGCAACCATGCAACCATTATGCAACATGTAATGATTATTTAGCGACACCATCGGATTTATCACTAACTAATTTCACCATCTAGGATCATTATGTTATAGACGCGCCAAGGTTTTACACAAATCGAGATAATATTGTTGGGAATGCCATCCATCATCTATAAAAGGTTGAATTCAATGTTTTGACTATCAAATTTCTGAATCTCAGATAACCCCTCTCACAGATGTGATAGCGCATCAGCCCCTGTATTATTTTCACATTTTACATAGATCATGTTCTATGCACATTCCTGGATAGCCAGCGACCATCGAATGAAACTCACAAGCAATAATTTGTAATCTAGCAGAAAACTTAGAGCCTTAAAATCACAGTGCATCTCTGTGTGGCTTCCAGCTAAGTAATAATGTAACTTATCAAACAACCAAACAATAGCAAGGGCCTCTAAATCTGCGTAGTGTAAGCTCGTTCGCAGTTGGTCAATATACGGCAGGTGAAGGCATTTTTACAGACATATGTTCTCCATCACTGTTTCTAATCTCAAAACCACGAGCCCCAGCTTCAAGAAGCGAACCATGCGTAGCCAAGCAATAGTCATGCGAGATGTTAGGTTGGTACAATATCTGTGAAATGACTGAAGTGTCCTAGTTTCCTTCGAACTTCTACTGGATACCAGCAGAGCAAGTCCATGGTATTTGCTTTCTCAGCAAGGTCATCAGCGCTTTTGAATTTAAGATCTGATCTGTCTTGAAACAACGAGATTAAATTGTGGCAAGGTCTACGAACATTTTCTGTTGTTTTTCGTTCACATTACAGAGAGGCTCTTTAAAGCTTTTGTTTTGCTTTCGTTAGGTAAGATTCCGTCGGATGTAACTGTGTGTCTCAAGAATTAACTTCTCTCACTTCCAAACTCCTGTAAATGAATAGTCGCACTATACTGCTGAAATTTGTCTGACACTTGTTTTACTATTTTAACATGCACCTTACAGGTTCGTGTGGCAATTAATAAGTCATCCACATAAGGGTAACTTTATCTAATAAGTCTGGACCTAGCGCCTGTCTGGGTGGCCGAGCGGTTCTAGGCGCTTCAGTCCGGAATCGCTAGACTGCTACGGTCGCAGGTTCGAATCCTGCATCGGGCTTGGATGTGTGTGATGTCCTTAGGTTAATTGGGTTTAAGTTGTTCTAAGTTCTAGGGGACTGATGACCTGAGATGTTAAGTCCTATAGTGCTCAGAGCAATTTGAACCATTTCTGGACCTAGCACGTTATCTAGTGCTTCCTGTAGATAAAAACACCATCACTCACATTCATTCCAAAAGACATAAATCTAAATAGGTAGCTATGACCAGTAAAAATAAAATCCGTAGATTTTCTTGAACATTCGTATGACGGAACCTGCCAATATGATAGAGATCTTTCGATGCAGAATACTTAATTCTGCATAATTGCTCATCTAGGTCCTAGGACGAGTTCTCATTGGAATGATAAACTTATTGATTGATCTTCTATCACCAACCGAATATTTCCCCCAGCTTTTGTTACAGGGCCGGCCAGAGTGACCGCGCGATTTTAGGCGCTACAGTCTGGAGCCTAGCGACCGCAACTGTCGCAGGTTCGAATCCTGCCTCGGGTATGGATATGTGTGATGTCCTCAGGTTAGTTAGGTTTAATTAGCTCTAAGTTCTAGGCGACTGATGACCTCAGAAGTTAAGTCACATAGTGCTCAGAGCCATTTGAACCATTTTTGTTACAGGGAATGATGGGTTGCAGTTCGGGTTCAGTAACTTGCCACTCTAATATCTTCTTAATTTCTTTCAAAATTGCAGCACGCTTAGGTCATGAAATGGGGTAGGTGCAAAAAAGAAAAAAAAAATGTGGTTCATGGGGCATGACATTTAGATGAAAAAAATATTGTTTGATCAGTCCCAGTTTTGCTTCAAAAACTTTTATATATTCGAGGTAAATATTAATTAATTAGATTTCTTTTTTGAAAAGGTATTTTGACTCATATGTTTTAATCTTAATCTGTTGCTAGGGGCTGAACTTGTTATTGATGCCAGAATTATGTAGGTATACATGCTCCCTCTTTATCCGTATGAATCTAATTTAAATTCCTGACGATATTTGTCAAGGTCTAAATCTGCCATAAAATGTCAATCACCAGATTTTGCCTATCAAAACTATACAGTTTCTCATGGCAGGTTTATTGTAGCATTGTTCTCACAGAGAAGACCTGTTTCTATGCCATCAGTG
The DNA here is from genome assembly GCF_021461395.2 of Schistocerca americana. Taxonomy (NCBI): domain Eukaryota; kingdom Metazoa; phylum Arthropoda; class Insecta; order Orthoptera; family Acrididae; genus Schistocerca; species Schistocerca americana. The sequence continues at coordinate 381,146,932 of NC_060123.1, read as the reverse complement.
TTTGCAAAAGTCATCGAAAAGGCTGTGTATGTAAGGTTAATTGATCATTTTATATCACACGATTTGCTATCAAATGTACAGTTCGGCTTTAGAAGTCGTTTGACAACTGAAAATGCTATATTCTCTTTTCTCTGTGAGGTACTGGATGGGGTAAACCAAACGTTTCGAACGCTTGTCCTAGAGAAGATTGATAGAGGATTTTCTAAAACCAGTCCACAAGGGATCCAGCTACAGGATGTGAACATTACAAGACTTGTCTATGCAGATGATGTAGCACTAATAAGTAGTTCCAAAAGAGAATTAATCAGAATTACGCAAAATTACTACAAAATTGCTGAGAAAACACGATTACACGTTAATGAAGAAAAGACAGATACCTGCCCAAAGGTAAGAAAAACCAGAAAAGATGCACCTCTGACTGTAGATGGATTCAAATTCAAGACTGTTGACCACTTCAAGTGCGTAGGAAGTATTTTTTGTAATAGCAACAGAACAGATATAGAAATAGATGCCCATTTATCAACAGCAAACAAGACACTTTTTAGTTTCATCAAAATTCTAAGAAGAAGTTCACTTAGTAGTAACTTCAGAATCCGCATATATCAATCGACCATTATACCTGTGATGTTATACGGATGTGAAACATTAATATTTGGAAAGAAAGATGAAGAAAAACTGTTAATATTCGAAAGAAAAGTACCAAGGAAAATTTTTGGACCTGTATACGATGAAAATAACATGGAATCGGGGATAAGAAGAAATGAAAAATTAAGAGGGCTGTAAAAACACCGTAACATCGTCGAAGTGCTCAAGAGGAGAAAGTTGAATTGAGCAAGCCATATAGCAAGAATGGCAGAATAGACTACCTAGAATGGCCTTCAATAGAACAATAGATAGAACGAGAGGAAGAGGGAGACCCAGAATCAGATGGCGAGATTACATTCGGGGGGACACAACTAGGATGAACAGCAGCAGCAATTCGACAAACAGCGCATTGGACGGGCAGAAGTGTAAGAGGCTCATAGAGCAGGTGTATGGTCGATAAGGCACTTGTCACATGTAAAGTAAAGTTAAGTAATGCACTGACAGTTTGGCTTTCAGTATTAGAACAACATCGCGCCGTGAGATTTGATTGTCCCAGTAATTTGTTTTTCTGGTTCTTTTAGAAATATTTACGAAGATTTCGCCGTTTGGCTTGAAAAGGTTCTGGATTGAAACCTCGTGCCACAACATTCTTTGAAAAGCATCTTATCAATGCACATTCCGATTCGTCATAACTATTACAATACTCAGCAACACCTATTATGATTCTTCTCGCTTGGTGTAACAAGTCACAAAAGCAGCCTTCTGTACATCAGTCCATAAACTGGGACTCTAAAAGCAGTGTGGTGCACAGCTTTATTCTCAGGTGCAAAAGCATGATAGCGGTCGTGCCTACTTCAGTTTTTTCCATCATTGTATTTGCAAAATATTGTGAGATACTTCCCTTTCCATCATTGTATTTGCAAAATATCGTGTGATGCTTGCCGGGACTCGAATCCAGATTTCCCGCTTATCGCAATTGGCTGCGTTACCATTTGGCTACCCGAGCACGATTCGCGGTCGGACACAAACTTTCATACGTCGTCAACCGTGTGTCTACAACTTGCACTCGTACATCCAGTATGTATATTCCCCTACAGGTTAGACTTTTTACTCGAAAGTCACGTGCCCGGTGTAGATTGATAAATACGATATTTCAGTGCCTGTGTTATTTTGCCGGCCGGGGTGGCCGACCGGTTATAGGCGCTACAGTCTGTAACTCCGTGACCGCTACGGTCGCAGGTTCGAATCCTGCCTCGGGCATGGATGTGTGTGATGTCCTTGGGTTAGTTAGATTTTTATTAGTTCTAAGTTCCAGGGGACTGATGACCTCAGAAGTTAAATCCCATAGTGCTCAGAGCCATTTGAACCATTTTGAACCTGTGTTATTTTGATTATGATGCTAAGTTACTTTGGATATGCATGCATGTAAACTGTTGAATAGTTTCGAACAAATAATTTTGATCTATTCTAAGACTACTAACATCTATCGGATGTTTCTGCATTGATTCTATCAAACTAGCATACACTTGCGTTAGTGCAGTTACTTCCTCCCCGCAGAAAGCTGATATATTCGGGGTGTGATACCCTGTTGCTGTTTTTTTAGCCAAATGAAATGCTGTAGCATCCTGCTTTCGACTTAACTCAGAAGCAGTAGCTTATCTGCCTTTGTACTAAATCCGAAGAAACTGCGCCTTGTGCTTTAACTAAATCGGAAGCAACAGCCTGTCGTCTTTTAACTAACAGAGAGGCCATAACATCTTGTTTTCTAAATAACTCATCTTGTTTTTTAAACATCACATCATTCTTTTTCTCCATTAATTCAAAGTTTTGCAATAACAGAGAAAACGAATCTAGCGTCAGAGTAGACGGCGCTAAATTAATTTTTATTTCAGGAGTTACTTCGATTGGTTGTTCCGAACTGCACTGAAGCTCCAAAGGAACTGGTATAGTCTCGTTTCAAATTGTATCGAGCGGTTGGACATATATAGGTATGGAAACAACCTCATGAATCCATTTACCCTGCCTGTCAGCAGGGGACTTTTCAAGGTGGTGGAGGCTCTGTAATGGCATGGGACGTGTGCAGTTGGAGTGATATGGGACCCCTGATACGTCTAGATACGACTGTGACAGGTGACAAGTACCTAAGCATCCTGTCTGATCACCTGCATCCATTCACGTTCATTGTACATTCCGAGGAACACGGGAAATTTCAGCGGGACAATGCGACACACGACACGTCCAGAATTGTTATAGAGTGGCTCTGGGAGCAGTGTTCTAAGTTTCAACACATCCTGTGGCCACCAAGATCCCAAGACATTAACATTATTTAGCATATCTGGGATGCCTTGCAACCTGCTGTTCAGAAGAGACCTCCACCCTCTGTTACTCTTATTGATTTATGGACAGCCCTGCAGGATTCATGGTGTCAGTTCCTCTAGCATTACTTCAGACATTAGTCGAGTCCATGCCACGCCGTGTTACGGCACTTCTGCGTGCTCGCGGCGGCTCTACACGACGCAGGTGTACCAGTTTCTTTGGCTCTTCAGTGTATTTTCGCCATTTGTGAGTAGATCTTCACCATCACCGAAAATCCTCACAAAACCGACAAAGCAGAGTTCCTCTACTATCGATTTGTATTACACTGCTTAGTATTAACGTTAGTATCAAGCAGTAATATTGCTGGTAGCACAATCGAGATGTGTTTGTAAAAAACAGTCGCGAAGCACTTCTGTAAGGTATGGTATGATAAACATAAAATACTGAAATAAATCCTACAGCACCTCTAAAAACTGAATCATACTGCAACTGAGAGATATCCTGTATATCCTGTTGCTTGATACATGTATTCGCTTGGAGAACATACAAATATACCTTCGTGAAATAGCTGCTCCACAGATGCCGACCTCCTTGGTTCACTAAGGATTTCCTTTTATTATGGATATATCCTCCAATACAGGTTTTAGTGCATTCAGCGACATGAAACAAAAAGTGAATTTCTGCTAAAGTACAAGAATAAAAGACATAAACAGGTTTTGAACGTCCTCGACCAGGTGCCATATTAAAGTAGCCCACTAGTGACTGCGAACGGAACGTGAAAGTTTAGTATTCCGCCCATTCCATCTCGTGTCGACAGTTATTTGCTATGAATCTCTATGTTCAGCAATCCAATGAGCGGGCTGCCAAAATTCATACATATCGAAGTGCGGGTTCTAATTATGTCGCTAATTAATGCAGACCTAATTCATTACTGAATGCTTACACCAGAAAGGGGAATATGTAATCAATAAGTACTTTAATAATTATCTAAGCATATTGAAATACTTAGTTAAGTATTTCAGTGATTCCCAACTGAGTATTACTGTGTTCCATAATTAATTAAGTAATTAATTACGATCCAATGAAATTTTTATGGTCAACATGAATGAAATCAAGAAAAGCATAGTACGATATTTAGCACAGGATAAGGATATATCACATCTTTCCTGATGAACATAAGAACAAGAGTAAGTCTTTTTCAAAAACAGTGTGACAATGTATCTCGCAAGACTGGATCTATAACAAAAAGGTGACATAAAACCATACCTATACATTATTCAATGTATATGATAGAGATTGTTACTGTAGCACATAGAACTACGAGAGGAGGCGCAGTGGCTAGGACACTGAACTCGCATTCGGGAGGACGATGGTTCAAACCCATGTCCAGCCATCCAGATTTAGATTTCCGTGATTTCCTTAAATCTCTCCAGTCAAACGCCAGGATGGTTCCACTGATATGGCACGGCCGATTCCCTTTCCCATCCTTGACACATGACGAGCTTCATTTCCGTCTCTAATGACGTCGATGTCTAGAGACTTGATTCTAGTCTTCCTTCCTTCGTTTACAGGGCATAGCGAGTCAAGGTAGTAAAACATAACATTACAACCGATTACAACATCCGGGGCAGGCCGCTGTGGCCGAGCGGTTCTAGGCCCTCCAGTCCGGAACCGCGCTGCTGCTCCGTTAGCAGATTCGAATCCTGCCTCGGGCATGGGTGTGTGTAATGTCCTTAGGTTAGTTAGGTTTAAGTAGTTATAAGTCTAGGGGACTGATGACCTCAGATGTTACGTCCCATAGTGCTAATAGACATTTGATTTGAACCAAACTTCCATTACAGAATACCACTCGCAGCCTAAGTCCTAAATTATTCGCTGGTTGTATTCCAGTCTCTGTATTCCTCTACAGTGTTGACCCTCTATGGCTTCTGCCAGTACCGTGGAAGTAATATTACGTGATGTCAAATAACAGACGTCCTGTCATTCTTTCCTTTCTTCTTGTCAATGTATTCCATATATTACTGTCCTCTCTTATGCAACTACCTCCTCATTACTTACCCTATCAGTCCACCTAATTTTTAGCATTCGTCTGTAGCACAACGTCTCAAATGCTTAGATTCGCTTCTGTTTCGGTATTCACATACAGTGCTATGCTCCAAACATACATTCACTGAAATTTCTTATTAAAATTAATACCTACGACTGAAACTCGGCCAGGAATGCCCTTTTTGGCAGAGCTGGTCTTCTTTTTATGTCCTCCATGCCCCGTCCATCATGTGTTATTTTGCTCCGTGGGTAGCAAACCTCCTTAACTTGATCTACTTTGTGATCACTAGTTATGAAGTTAACTCTTGCTCTGTTCTCATTTCTACTACTTCTCATTTTGTTCCTCTTTCTTCGATTTACGATTTACTCACAGTCGGTATTCTACACTCGTTTGACTGTTCATCCCATTCAAAAGATCCTTCCTTTTTGCCTCACCTTCACTGAGGACACCAATGTTACCAGCGAATCTTAAGACTGAGATCCATTCAGCCTGAATTTTAATCCCATTCTTGAACCGTTCTTTTATTTCCGTCATTACTTCTTTGCTGTATGCATCGAACAGCAGAGGCAAAACACTACATTCCTGTCTTAAGTGATATTCAATCCATTCACCTCGTTCTTGGTCTTCCACTCTTATTGTTCCCTCTTGGTTCTCGTACGTACTGTATTTACCCAACTTTTCCTACAGCTTACCCCTATCTTTCTGAGAATTTAGAACATCTGGCACCATTTTACACTGTCTAACGTTTTATTCAGATCGACAAACACTATGGACGTGTCTTGCTGTTTCTTCAGTCTTGCTCCCATCATCAACGGCACCATCTGCCTCCCTAGTGCCTTACCTTACCTACAGACAAATTGATCGTCATCTAACATATCATCAATTTTGTTTTCCATTCTTCTGTATTTTATTCTTATCAGCTACTTGGATGCATGAGCTGTTGAGCTGATTGTGCGATAAATCTTGTACTTGACGTCTCTCGCAATCTTCGGAATTGTGTGGGTGATGTATTTTCCTAAAATGTTAACACATCATCAGATACGTCCTCCCCCTCAAAGAGGCCTTCAGTTCCTCTTTCCATCTATCCACTCGCTCCTCTGCATTTAACAGTGAATTCCCATTGCGCTTTTAATGTCACAGCCCTTACCGTTCATTTCACTGAAGGCTGTTTTGACCTTTGTATGTACTGTGTCAGTCTTCCCGACAACCATTTATTTTTCGATTTCTTCACGTGTTTCATGAAGCTTTTTTTCCTGATCTTCCCTGTAATCCCCCTTTTCCTTTCATTCGTAAGTGGCTTGTATTTCAGTACACTTGAATTCCTAAGTTTCACTCTCCAATATCTGTGATTCTTGTTTTTAAAGATGTCCATTCCTATTCAACTAAACTGCCTACTGAGCTATTCATTGTCGCAATATCCATAGCGTCAGGAATCTTCTAGTGTATCTCTTCATTCTTTATTGCTTACATATCCGACATCTTTACGCACTGATTCTTTATGAATACTCTTTTATGGTTTAGAAGGCTCTGTGCACTATGTGACTTAACTTCTAAGGTCATCAGTCCCCTAGAACTTAGAACTACTTAAATCTAACTAACCTAAGGACATCACATACATCCACGCTGGGGGCAGGACTCGAACCTGCGACTGTAGCGGTCGCGGGGTTCCAGACTGTAGCGCCTAGAACCGCTCGGCCACCCTGGCCTGCAATAGTCTTTTAGACTTCAGTCTACTTTTCATTATTACCAAATTGTGATCTGGGTCTTTATCTGCCTCGGGGTACAATTACAATCTAATATGTGATTTCGGGATCTCTGCCTGACAACGACGTAATATAATTAAAATTTCCCAGGCTTTTCCAGGTATACCTCCTCCTCCTGTGATTCTTTAATTCTTGAACAGAGAATTCGCTATTACCATTTGACTTGTATTAAAGAACTCAATTAGTCTTTCTCCTTTATCATTCGTACCACCAACCCCCTAACTCTTTCTTCTAATCTCTGTCCTATAGCCGCATTCCAATCCTCATTATAACTATTATTTCCTCTCCCTTTGAAAAATTAATTAAATTAATTACTCGTTCAATATACTAATAAATTGCTCTCTCTGTTCTTCTTCTTCTTGTGACTTCAACATGTATACTCGAACTATTTTTGTTGGCATAGGTTTGCTGCCGAATGTTATGGGAATAGCCGTATTACTGATCTGTCCTGCCTTTCTATTCATAACTAATCCTACTACCCTTATTCCATTTTCTCCAATTGTTGATATTACCCCATTCTCACCTAACCATAAATCCATGTCTTCTTTCCATTTCACTACACTGTCACCCACTGTATGTAGATTGCGTCTCTGCATTTTCGTTTTCAGATTTTCTAGCCTCCCTACCACCTTCATACTACTGACATCCCACGCCTGACTAGTAGAATTTTATCCTTTCGTCGGTTATTCAATTTTTTTTCCGATGGTAATCTCCCCCTAGGCAGTCCTGTCACAGAGATCCGAATGTGTGACTTTTCCAGAATCTTTCGCCAATGGAGACAGTTTTCCAATAGCAGACCACATTTCCTGTGTGTACAAAGTATGTGTCTTCAGTGTAGTAATTTCCATTTCCTTCTGCATCCTCAATCCGTTGATCAATGCTGATCCTTCCGCTTTGTAGCAGAAATATCCCACCCAAAGGGCAAGAGAGTGCCCTGAACGTCTGTCTACTGCTCCGCCCTCTCTATAACGAGGCCTTTGGCCAAATAAGTGTGACTTCTTATGGCGGAAGTCGTCGGCTGCCATTGCTGATGATTTTTGTTCAGAATATAACCAGTGCTATAACTGTTTCAATTAAAATGGAACTATTAATAACGGCACTTACAAGAACGGGTTTCGCTTAAAGGTACTTGTGTGAACTTACTTGTTTATTGTTTTCTGTGAAATCTATCAAAAAGTATCGAAAGATAAAAATTACTGCCATTCCACGAACCTCCCCTCAGTTTCGCACCGAACATCATTATTTGCATACGAGGAAGGTGAAGTTATATTTAATTAATTTAACATAATCAGTAATATTGGTAAACATTTCTGGAATACAGTGATCAATTAATTGTTATATTTAGATTAAAGTTCACTCTTGATCACGTTATGTCTGTTTTAATGAGTAACCGGTTTCGGTTTTTTCTATAAAACCATCATCAGACCCAAGGGAGCCAATGGGTCTGATGATGGTTTTATAGAAAAAACCGAAACCGATTACTCATTAAAACAGACATAACGTGATCAAGACTGAACTTTAATCTAAATATAATAATTAGTAATAGCTCCTTAACATCAAACTCATTGTTGTGCCCTTCTGTTATTGTAAAATTTAAGGAAACCTACTAAATAATAACACGTCCTTTCTCAAATACTGGATTTTAGTAATTGCAACACCCTTTTGTAAACTAACATTTATAAACACTGAACAGAAATCAAATAAAGTGTGCCATTACGCCTATATTCGGCCACTAATCTCCGGCCTCGCTACCGAGCAACCGTCCCTAACCTCTTGCACACCAAACTTCCACTCATGGCCTCTAAGTTTAGGCATACATAGCCTCCAGTGATCAGAATTCAAGCTGCTTCGCTGGTAAAGGATGCCATCTTGTTTCAAATAATATTGACATATCTTGTCACTACACTCGGCATTTGGATCATCACATTTGTCTTTAACCATCCTCAATATTTCGTCTGCGTCGTGTTGCTATTTGATGATCTGCAGAATCTTGCGTATATGGCGCTCGCCTTCGGCACCTTGCATAAAATAAATCCTTATATCATTCTGGCGTGGATGCGCATCATTAACTGAATCATGTACTCCTGATAGCCTTGACGGCTCTTCCGGCACGACGTTCTGCTTTCCTGGTATATACTGAATCTCAAAACTGAATTGCTGAAGCAATAACGACCACTGGGTTAGCCTGTCGTGCATCGGTTTGCTGCTCATCAAGAATGAGAATGCCTTTTGACTTGTCACTACGGTCGTATGTCTTTCAAATAAATAAATACAAGACTTTTGGAAATTCCAAACGAAGGCGAGTACTTCTCTCTCCGTGACAGTATATTTTCGCTCCAAGCTCGTAAGTACGCAACTCGCAAATGCAACAGTATGATGTTCAATAACTCCATTAACTTCAATCAATTGATATAATTCTGCGCCAAGGGCATAATTACCTGAATCGGTGCCACGATAAAACTTTTTACTTAAATCAGGGTGGTGAAAAACAGGTGCTTCACACATTTGGTTTTCTGTTAAGTGAAACGGTTCTTGATGTTCATGAGTCCATTTGCATACAGTGTCCTTTTTCAGCAATTCCGTTACGGCGGGAGAAGATAAGCAGCATCCAGGAAGAAAACGACGATAAAAATTACAGAAGCCAAAAAACAACTCAAGTTGCTTACGGCACTTAGGCGACGGAAAATTTATTACTGTGTTCATTTTTGTTGGATCGGTTCAATCCCTCGTCCCAAAACAATATGCCCAAGGAATTTAATTTGCAACTTGGTGAATTCCAATTTTTTCAGTGTAACAGTCACTCCAGCTCTCCTAAACGCTCCAATAATTTCCAAATGTTCTTCCCATGAAGCTGTGCTAAACAAAATATCGTCTACATGAAATGTTACATATTTCAACAAACATTCGCCTAAAACTTTACCCAGTGCTCTCATAAAAGCCGCTGAAGTAATCGAGACACCAGAAGCCATTCTCTGAAATTGGTAGCTTCTCCCATTACAAAGAGCTGCTCTATAGTTTCCACTATTCTCTTGTAACAGTAACTGCCAGTAACTAGTAGCCAAATCAAGAATTCTTAGATATTTGACTCCTTTCAATCTTTGTAACAAAAAGTTCACATTTTCTGGCTGATGAGACTGTGGTAAAATTATGCGATTCATTGCACCGTCAAAAACAATGCGAACTGTGCCATTCTTCTTGGCTACAGCACGTATTGGGTTTGAATATTCGCTATCTGAGCGCTTATTTAGTTTATTATTCAATATCCTCTGTGTTTCCTTGTTAACAGTTTCCCTTTTCGCCAATGGTACCACGTATGACTTACCACGGAATGGTTCATGAGCCTTTACTTTTAATTAAGGCCTCGCGGGGTAGCCGCGCGGTCTCAGGAGCCTTGTCACGGTCCGTCCGGCTCCCTTCATCGGAGGTTTCAGTCCTTCCTCTGGCATGGATGTGTGTGTTGTCCTTGGTTTAAGTAGATTAAGTAGTGTGTAAGCTTAGGGACCGATGACCTTAGCAGTTTGGTCCAATAAGATCTTACAACAAAAAATTTAAAAAAAATTGTTTGAAAATATGTCGACGTAGCTCTCAGTAGTTCCCTCAGTTCTTATCGTTCTGCTTCAGGCAAGTCCACTAACGCTCGAATCTTGGTTTGAATACAATTTAGAGTACCCTACTCCAGCCTCTCTCGCAGCTTAGCGTAGTTTTCTGAATTGTTTAAAGTTACAGTTTCATCTTCAGCTCTATAACCCATCATCCTTAACTTCAAGACGGCAGCGTCCTTATCATCAACCCCAATTAAAATCCCTTGAATACAATTCTTCTTTCTTCATTATCTTACAATAGTCCGCAAAGAAATATCTTCAAAATTAATATTGCATCTCATCTCTGACAACCAATCAACTTCGAAAACTAGTCCATCATTGAGAGAACCAACGATTAACACACTCTGCTCATATTCGTTCCCTTGAATACGAAATCTTAGTAATGCTTGTCCTTTAATTGGTTTTCCTCGGTTTCCAATTGCACTGACAATACGTACGCCGTTAACAGTAAATGTGGGAGTGGCTGCAAGATTGTTTAATTGCTCAAATACATTTTCAGAAATAGCACTTGCCTCACTAGCAGAATCAATTAATACATCTATAACAATACCTCATACTTCTACAAATGGCTTCAGAATCTCTTTATTAGTTTCTTCACCTTCAAGGCACAAATCTTCTTTGACGTCAATTGCTTGTTCACACTTTATGGCATTTATCATAATATCCGACCCCTGTCCCTCTGACAGAGTTTCGGAGCCGATCGTCTCCGAAACTTTGCTCAGTGTAACAGTTTAAGAATCTCGCTGATTACGATCACGTCTTGTTGAGCGTTCTGGCGATCGATACTGTCCTCTGTCTCTGTTATTGTGTGGCCGGTTCGGATGATGTGACCTGAATCCGTTTTGTACATTGTATGCGTTCCTTTTGAGTCTATCATCTTCTCGGCGATCAAATACTTTCGGTCGTCCGTAACCAGGAATTTCTTCGCACGATGGGCCGTTATGACGTTTTGGGTAATAATTAGTGTTTCGCTCATGTTGTTCCCGTTGGCATTGATCCCTTCCATTCGGTCAATTAGCAAACACGCTTGCTCCATTACTATCTGCGGTGTGAGTGCTAAATTCTCACGCACCAAAAATGGTAATTTCTGGGGTAATAAAAGGATCATGTCTTTTCTCTAAGCGTATCGTCCAAGTACACTCTGTCGTTCCAGTACCTTTGCATAAATTCACGCATTGTACCGTGATGTCTTGCATAATTCAACGGTGTGAGAATTTTTGATTTTACATCCAATTGCTTTTCTTTCGACCAAAATTTGTTCACTAATGTTGTTTCAAAATTCTTCATACTTTGTGTAATTGTCGGATACACTGATACCCCAAATTTGTGCCTCCCCTTCATGTGGCTGGCACAAGTATCTATTTTAGCACGCTCCGCATAATGCCTCGGAAACAAATGTTTGAATTGTTTAATAAACGCAACAGCGAGGATGCCTTGTTTCGGTTCATAGTCATGAAATTTTCGACCGCTCAGTCCATTCTCAACAGTTACTTGCTTCAAACCAACAACATTGCTATGTGGTTCACGTAATACTACATTAATTTCATCACGCAAATTTTCTTTATTAATTTCTTTTGACAGTGTGTCATTGCTTGTTACCTTTGTCGTATCTCATCTACCTCATCACTTAGATCATCACATCGAGTTTGTACGACACTAACAGTCGTAACTATCGACTGTTTGTAGGCTTTACAAGAACTTTTAATTTTGACGATTTTGTCATTTTGAGCGTTAAATTTCTCATTAACTTTGCTAACTAAATCTTCCATTTGCCAACACCGTCCATTAACTTATATTTTAAGATCTGTAATTTCGCTACTAGTGGCCTCATGTTTGTCTTGACATTCTTTTCGGAGTTCATCACGCTATTATTCAAATGAGCTGGTGAGTTTCTTTCACAAATTACTAATCGCATTAGTTAGTGTATGATACTCTTATTGATTGCCCGATGGAACTTTTTTGTTTCCTAAAAATAATTTTGTTGTTTCCTCTCTCGCCTTTTTATTTTCCTCGTGAGTGTTTTTCATTGCTTGTAACAATTGAGACATACAGTCCATACTGACAATAGCTCCTTCTGTTTGCTGGACAACCACTGATGTTGAATTTGTTTTGTTTTAGGTAAATAAAAACTAACCACACCACTGTCCTCTGTCGAATTAACAGTAGTATTTTCCATCACATTAATTTGTTCTCCGTCAACCACGGTATTAAAGTGTCCTCGCTCGTCTTTAGTAACATTACAGTTTTGTTCTGAAGTAGCCATATTAACAATGTTCACAACAGTAACTGTTCTTTACAACATATGCCTCCTCTTCATTGAAAAGCTAACCAGCTACTTAAAAGTCAGTAACACTGTTGATTATTCTTGTTCATTCCTACACAACGTTGAATTCAATTAATTTCGAAGCGCTGCTGTGCTGAAATGCTGCGGACTCACAGTTTGTTGTGTTGTCTTCTCTATCGTCTCCGAAGATTTTTGTGGAGTCGAATTTCAGCGCACCCGTCGCCGTTCGTAGCCTCGCCCCAGTTTCATCCAAAATTTTAATATTCACATACGCTGAAGATGAAGTAATATTTAATTAATTTAGCATAATCAGCAACAGCTTCTTTATATCAAACTCAATGTCATGCACTTCTGTTAATGTGAAATCTAAGGAAAACTACTAAATGATAACATGTCCTTTCTCAAATACTTAATTTTATAAATTGAAACACCCCTTTGTAAACCAACACTTATAAACACTCAACAGAAGTCAAATACTGTGTTCCGTTTCCCCTATATTCTGCCACTAATCTCCAGCCTCGCTACCGAGAAACCGTCTCTAGCCTCCCGCACACCCGACTTCCACACACGGTCTCTAACACTCGATTCTCACTCACCCACAAGCACATTGTTGACTGCACTGCAGTCTTTGCTTTAATTTATGATCAATGCATAGGTTGTGTGATCGATACTATATAAAGGTACAGCTATGTAAGGGTACTGTACCTTACAAAGTTTAATTGTAACAGTGAAACGCTGCAGTCTGTCGCCCTGGTTAAGACACTGCTGTCTTGTTCTGAAGGACCGCAGATTAATTGTCCCACAGCCAGTACTGATTTGCGTTCCTCGTAATTAGTCTAACAAGACCGCGTTTGATTCCATTCGTCAACCTCATCAGTCAGAGCTAATCCTTCTCGTCTACTGATGTCTAGATCGACAAGGCAATGAAATCTAACCCCCTTGCAACGTAATTTGCCAATTGGAAATGAAGTGAAGGTGATACTAATGATGATATTTTCGACTTTATTGGTGAAAAAATACACTCTACAAAATCTGGAAACGCAGGTAGAACAGAGCTCGAGCATAGAAAGTCAATACCTTATGCATCTCTGTCTTTCGGTTAGGTGTGAGACTGCAGCAGACATATATGTGAACGTAGATTTGCAGACCATCGTGGCAATTAATAAGCAGCGTACGCAATATCTAGTACGCTTATAAGCATTCGTGGTATCTTCTAAACTTCGCTCTTGGGAAATACTGATACTTTTTCCGTTTGATTACTAACTGCTGATTATGATTTTGCGGAACATCGGTAGCTGTCAAATTGCTGTTCTTAAAATCTTAGAGAATATAGGTGAGATGTCGACGTAATTATATTTGAAGCATGTAAAGGAAAGTTATTTGAATTCATATACGTAATTTATAAATATTATTGCAGGTGTTTATTTTCTTTGTTTTACGTCGAGATCAATGGCAACGGAATACACCGGCGGTAGAGTCTTCCCTAGTGCGGCCAGAAATTCTGTACTGTCCACTTCCACAACTGAAGCGACTGCAAGCAATAATAAGAAGTTTATTACTTTTGAATACATTATGGCAGTGACAGTGATCAATGTGTTACAAATATTTACTATCATAAACAGTCTTGATTACAATTTATTTATTACGGTGACAGGTTTCGACCACTACTGTGGTCATCTTCAGACCAATGAGTAAGAAGCTCCTTCTGCTGAAGAATCACTACTTAGCAGTTTCCACTGACTCGTTTACAGAATCACGTTGTAGACACACGAAGCAGCAGCGCTCAGCGTACAGAATTAATTTGAGTTCTGTATGTATTCATTTGTACATTGCACACATTTCTTTGTACGAATGTTTCCTATTTTCAAATGTATTTTCACGGATACATGGAAACGAATCATTTTCGATACTGCACTACAAACTAAACTTATGTTTTGATGTCTCTTGTACTAGAAAATTGGCAACATACATTTACGGTCAATGATGGGTTTGTCAGCTAGTACCTTCATAAGTAACTGACTACGTGCCACTTTGAATTTCTGCTTCGTTACCCTATTACATGACGAAGGATGCAGCCACAGCAATCGACTTGCTCACACAAGGTAACGCGTATTGTGCAAGGTTTAGAGACAGCAAGATGAGGCAGACCATGGTTATCGACAGCTGATCTGGTGCACCGGCCAGTCTTGGTGGGGGCTTTATGCCGTTCTCATTGTTCACTGCAGCATTTTCTACGCTATTCTACGCTCTCCGCCTCAGAGCATATGGTACACAAACACTTAAGGTACTTTCACAATAGGGAAAAGTTTCTGTGATTTACACTCACGTGCCACAGACGATATACCTCGCTTAGGTTGGGCGACAATTTGGCAACAGGAAGGGCATTAGAACACGAAGTTAAATCAAATATATTATTGTCGAATTCTAAAATAAGCTGACCACCTACGAAGGAAACGCATCTCGGAAAGAGAGAAGTGGACTGCAGAGTCTTCATAATATTTTTTATAGTCGACGACATCCAGTGGGTTGAGCAGGCTGGGTCCCTTGCCCGAGGAAATGAAGAACACTTGAGGCGGCATTTTCAGTTTCCTTTGTTCTTCTCCGAAAGTGTTCATTTCTGCTGTTCTCTTAAGGCCAGTACTCATAGGTTGAAGTACAAGGAAGCTATTAAGAGCGGCGGAAATAATATCATCTGGAACGTGCACTCAGATACAAATGGACCAGGAAACAAAGGAGCCGCCCTTCTTAAAATCTCTACGGCCGCGTCGGAAAGAGGATGGAAGGCTGCAGGAGGCAGACCACACACAGTGGGAGCTCAAAGGACCGGACACATTAACATGATGCATTTGATGTGCCCTGAGCGACGGGTCACCTGCGAGTGCTTGGTTATCGACCGACTGTCGCTTGGTACCATAGAATACATAAACTGAGGAGCCAAAAGTCGTGCGATACCACCTACTATAGTGTTGAACATTATTTTGCGAGGCGTAGCGCAGCAACTCGACGTGCCATGGACTCGACGAGTCGCTGAGAGTCCCCTCCAGAGATACTGAGCCCTGGCGCCTCTATAGCCGTCCACGTATGCGAGAGTGCTGCCGATGCAGGATTTTGTGCACGATCTGACCTCTCGATTCTGTTCCATAAATGTTCGATGGGATTCACGTAGGGTGATCTGAAAGGGTAAATAAGTCGCTCGAAATTCCCAGAACGTTCATCAAACCAATCATAAACAATCGTGGCTCGGTGACATGGAGTATTGTCATCCATAAGAGTTACATCGTGGTTCTATTACAAATGGTCTCCGAGTAGCCGAACTTAACCATTTTCAGTCAATGATCGATTCAGTTGGACCAGAGGACACAGTTCTTCCTATGTAAACACAGCTCATACCATTATGGACCCACCACCAATATCTTGCTGACAACTTGAGCCTACGGCTTCGTGGGGTCTGTGTCGCAATCGAACCGTATCATCATCTCTTACGAACTGAAATCTCGATTCATAGAACCAGACCACGGTTTTCGAGTCGCCTAGGGTCCAACCGAAATGGTCATGAGGCAAGGAGAGGCGCTGCAGGTGATGTCGTGCTGCTAGGAGAGGCATTCGCGTCGGTCTTCTGCTGCCTTAGCCCATTAACGACAAATTTCGCCTCGCTGTCCTAACAGATACATTCTTCGTACGTCTCACGTTCCTTTCTGTGGTTATTTCACGCAGTGTTCCTTGTCTGTGAGCACTGACAGCTCTACGTAAATGACGCTGCTCTCGGTCGTCAAGTGAGGGCCGTCGACAACGGCGTGGTGAGGCTTAATGCCTGAAATTAGGTAATCTCGGCACACTCTTAACACTTTGGAACTCGGAATATTGAATTACTAGACGGTTTCGGAAATGTAAAGGCACACGCATTTAGCTGCCACTGGCATTCCGCGTTCAAAGTTATTTATTTCCCGTCGTGCGACCATAATCACGTCGTACATTTTTCACATGAATGACCTGAGTACAAATGACAGTTCCGGCAGTGCACTGCTCTTCTATACCTCGTGTAAGGGACACCACGACCATCTGTATAAGTGTGTATTGCTATCCCATGACTTTTGGTGCGACAGGGTAATCCGTAACGAGGATGTCACAGCGAACTGTTGCAGATGAGTGAAACGAGAATTTCACTTAGATGTGAAGTAAGTGGTGCTGCAGTTTAGGAAGAAACGCAGCCTCGGATCTAGGGGGAAGCCGCCCCCCGTTCATTACAAATATTTCACAACAAACAACATCGAACCCCCACGCCGCATTTACACACTTGTGCAAAACTAATATGCAAATCTGTGTTCACTGTCGTAGCGCTAAGTGAAACTGACAGTTTTATGTGCACCACATAGATGTTATATTATGTAAATTGTGATTCTGTCAAAATTGTGAGAGTTTATTACTACCATAATTCTTGAACCCATAGCATACACATCTCAAATTGTTTGTTGAATCTTGTTCAAAAATCACGGATTTCTCTGTATTTCAGTTTACTACAAGGAATGTTAAGGTGATTAGGTTAGCCCTGATATAGTGAAACTGTTGTTATTGTATTAAAATAAGATCTAGGTATGTTTGATACGTCATAGTTTGGCAACGACGAGTTACGTCTTGGGGAAGGCGATAGAACTCTGAACTCGCCGCAGAATAAACGGTACGACACTTTGAAGGAATCCCCGTTAAGTGTAAGAATTATTTCAGTGATATCAAACGGTCCTGTACATATACATATAGACGATCAAACCAGGGCTCTACATGGACGCAGGAACCATGTTCTCTGTAGAAACCCTACCGCCAGAACGACTATGACGGAGGAAGCAGATGTCGATAATATGGTATTATTTACAAAGAGTTTTCTCCCGCACTACACTTTGATGAACAATTAGTATTTTTCCTTTTATCTATGACCACCTAATCTCACCTGCCACTGGCAACACTCTGCTCAACAAATTACTTGGTAAACCTAAAATAATATAAAAGTGGGCTGAATTATTTGTGTTATAATTACATACACCGTCACATAAAAATCAGGTGATTGTGTTCTTTTAGAAGATCTTAACAAAGCATTCTCACTCACCACTGTTAGAACTTCAGTGTTTCAAGTTCAGTGGAATATCAAAGGTGGATGGAAGTTTTGTCTGAAATTTCGTTTGCCACGTATCTTGTCATTCTGAGTGCTTGCAATCGTTATCAAATATCGTTGAAAGATTCATATATTTCTGCATCCGAAGTAGTTGCTTCAAACAGTTCATACTCAACAGTAAAGAGCAACGACAAATGGTTCAAATCGCTCTGAGCACTATGGGACTTAACATCTGAGGTCATCAGTCCCCTAGAACTTAGAACTACTTAAAGCTAACTAACCTAAGGACATCACACACATCCATGCCCGAGGCAGGATTCGAACCTGCGACCGTAGCGGTCGCGCGGTTCCAGACTGTAGCGCATAGAACCGCTTGGCCACCACGGCCGGCAGCAACGACAAGTTCGATGTTAAGCAGACGCGATCGGATATACTTTTATGTAAGATAAACACTTGGGCGTAAGGCCGGTACCACGATGAAGCAAAATATAAGAACAAAAATTGCCGATTTTAAAGAAAAAACATGGACTTCATGTCCGAACTTTTTTTTATTTTACTTTAAAAGCGTGTAATCGAGGGACTAAACGTAGACAGCTGGTTGATTCAGGTGACAAAACTAATGGGATACCTTCTAATATCGTGTGCACCTTCTTTTTGCCCGGCGTTAGTGCTGCAGCTCGATGTAGCGTAGATTCAACAAGTCGTTGGAAGCCACCTGCAGAAATATTCAGCCATGTTGCCTGCAAGCGACCCATAATCGTGAAGGTGTAGCCGGTTCACAATTTTGTTCACGTATTGACCTCGCGATTATGTCCCATAAAAGTTCAATTAGATTAGTATCGGGTGATCTTTGTTGCTAAATCGATCGAGACGTGCCCAATGTTCATCAAACCAAACGCGAATAATTGTGGCCCCATGACATGAAGTACTGTCACCCATAAAAATTCCATCGTGATTTGGCTGCAAATGGTCTGCCAGCATCAGAACATAACAATTTCCAGTCATCGATCGGTTCAGATGAACCAGATGACCCAGTGCTTTACATTTAAACACAGGACACACTCTTATGAGCCATTACTAGTGCCTGTTGATAACTCGGATCCATGGCTTCGTGAGGTTTGCGCCACAATCGAACCGTATCATCAGCACTTACTAACTGAAATCTAGAGGTAGGTCACGGTTTTTCAGTCGCCTTGGATACAATAGAAATGGTCATGAGGCAGAAGTGGCTCTGCAAGTGATGTCGTGCTTTTACAAAGGTACTTGGCTCGGTCGTCTGCTACCATAGTCCATTAACGACAAAGTTTGCCTCACCGTCTTAACGGATACGTTCGCAGTACGTCCCAAAACGATTTATGCGTTCATTTCACGTTGTGTTGTCTGTCTGTTAGCATTGACAACTCTATGTGTTAACGATGAAGAGATGTAATGCATGAAAGTAGGTTTTCTCGGCACGCTCTTAACCGTGTGGATCTAGGTATACTGAATTCCCCAATGATTTCCGAAATGGAATGTCCCATGCGTCTAGCTCCAACTATCATTCGCGTTCAACGTGTGTTAATTCTCGTCGTGCGGCCATAATCACGAATGAAACATGCATCACCTGAGTGCTAACGACAGCTCTGCCAATGCACTGCCTTTTATACCATGTGTACGTGTTATGCACGATCACAACAAATTAAGAAGATTGTATGTAGTGTGAGTCTGTAACATTTCGTGGTCTTCATAGAAGTTTCGCATCCACCACGGTTGGCTCAATTTTTTTCTTTTTGAGTCGTTAGTTTGCTGACGGGTCTTATGTAGCAGGACACGAATTCCTCTCCTGTGCCAACCTCTTCATTCCAGAGTAGCACTTGCAACCTGCGTCCTCAATTATATGCTGGACGTATGCCAATCTGTCTTCCTCCACAGTTTTTGCTCGCTGCGGGTCCCTCTGGTAACTTGGAAGTCATTCCCTGATGTCTTAACAGATGTCCTATCATCCTGTCCCTTCTGCTTGTCAGTGTTTCCCACATATTCCTTTCCTCTCGATTCTGAGCAGAACATCCTCATTCCTCGCCTTATCAGTCCTCCTAATTTTCTACAGCGCATCTCAAATGCTTCGACACTCTTCTGTTCCGGTTTTCCCACAGTCCATGTTTCACTACCATACAATGCTCTGCTTCAAACGTCCATTCCCGAAAACTTTTTCCTCAAATTCTAGCCAGTGTTTGATACGAGTGGACTTCTCTTGGCCAGGATTGCAATTTTTGCCGTTTCTGCTCTGCTTTTGATGTCTTCCTTCCTCCGTCCGTCATTGGTAATTTCTCTGTGTAGGTAGTACAATTCCGTAACTTTACCTAATTCGTGACCATGAATTCTAATATTAAGTTTCTCGCTGTTCTCATTTCTGTTACTTCTCATTACTTTCGTCTTTCTTCGACTTACTTTCAAACTATATCCTCAACTCATTAGACTGTTCATTCCATTCAACAGATCATGTAATTTTCCTCCATTTTCACTCGGGACATGAATGTCGTCAGTGAATCCTATCACTGATTTCCTCTCACCTTGAATTTTAATTCCGCTCCTGAACTTTTCTTTTATTTCCATCATTGCTTCTTCGATGTACAAATTGAACAGTAGGCGTGATAGCTTACATCCCTGACTTATACCGTTGTTAATCTGAGCACTTCGTTGTTGGTCGTCCACTCCTATTATATCCTCTTGGCTCTTGTACATTTTGTATATTCCCCGTCTGTCTCCATAGTTTACCCCTATTTTTCTCAGGATTTCGAACCTCTTGCACCATTTTACATTGTCGAACGCTTTTTCCAGGTCGACAAATCCTATGAACTTGTCTTGATTTTTCATTAGTCTGGCTTCCATTATAAACCGCAACGTCAGAATTGCCTGCCTTATGCCTTTACCTTTCGTAAAGCTAAACGGATCATCATCTAACACATCCTCAGTTTGTAAATATTAGATTTTAGCTATCAGTCATCCTTTTTAAAATTTAATGGCAGATCTAGATTTCAGCTAGAATCTATCCAATATCAATGCACTATCATTTTTGATCAATGCATGTAATGCCTGTTGGTCGGGCTTCATCCACAGTTCATTGAATGATTATTATTACTTATTGCTTATTATTGAATACTTCTGAATAGAAGGTAACCTGAAATCCTCTATTTTCTTTTCCATTCTTATCTATATTATTCTTGTAAGCAACATGGATACATGAGATGTCAAGCTGATTTTGGGGTTTCTCGCACTTGTCGGCTCTTGCAGTCTTCGCAAACGTGTGGATGATATTTTTCCGAAAGTCAGATTGTCTATCGCCAGACTCATACATTCTACCCATCAACTTGAATAGTCGTTTCGTTGCCACTTCCCCCAATGATTTTCGATATTCTCATGGAATGTTATCCATTCCTTCTGCCTTATTTGATTTTAGATCCTCCAAAGCTCTCTTGAATCCTAATATTGGACCATTTACCTCTGCGCAGCCGTTACTTTTTTCTGCCAGCAGCGAAGAGGAGCCTTACTGTTTCGCACTACCTTTCTTGTTCCAACTACCACCGTGTAAATAAATTAGAATCTTATTAACTATGAATGTACTCAACTCTTTTAAAATTTATCTGGTCTATTTATTTCAAAGCCAAGTCATATATTTGTATGCTAATGCTATGTAATCACCAACTTCTCTGTTACAGCTATTTCGTGAAAGGAGAAATAATTACAAGTTACATTCTTTACTTCCCTTATCTTCCTTTCGTTTTCACGGGTAGCGTCAGCTCACAGCACCTACTATCTTGAGATGAGGCATCGAAAGCTGACAATTTTCGCAGTTTATAGGTGCACTCTGTGTATTTGGCGCACGTGCCTGGTTGTAGTAGTGGTGACAGACTAACCATACAGGAGATTAATGGATACAAATCAATGGGGTCGGTCAATAGCCTAGTATCTGTTATGCCTCTTGGGAAGAACAGGTCAGACACAGAGATTTCTATGAGCCATAGACACGCTTTGTGCCCTGAATGCCTCTCCTTCCTGTACTGGGTGGGAGTCTTGAAGGCGGCAGGTGGCAGCCCGGCAAACGTTGTGCGGCTTCACAGAAGCCGGCAGCCCGGTTGCAGGCAGCAGGCGGGTCCGCCCCCGCGTATCTTTACCCCGGCGGCTGCCGGCACCGGCCACAGGAAGCAATTAACCAGCTGCCACGTTTCAATCAGGGCCGTACGCTAGCCAGGCCGAGGGCGGCGGCGGCGGTGGCGGTCGATGGTCGTGCTGCGGCAGCCCGCGCACCGCGCGCCGCTCACCGACCCACGACCACGCGCCGTTTACACGGCTTCGCCGCCACCTGCGATCAGCACCTGTCGCCACACAGAAGTTTCTCACCAAAACAGCCATGTGTTTATTCTGTTGTGATTGCTGTTATTTAACTGGTAGCCGCAGTACAATACATAATGCAAATGCACATCGGTAAAAGGGAACGAGGCAACATTGCCACTAAATATGGCCGGAAACCTTCTGGAAAGTTGTTGCATGGAGGATTGTACTGGTCCAGCAATCTATTTATAAAAGAGAATTCCGTGACCTGATATGACTCGAAACTAACGTTCTAAAGGCTACGGACGTCATCTTCATGGTCACCAAGACTGTACCAAGCAACGGCAGTCGGAAAACAGTAAAAACACAGCATCTTTGAATAGTAATAGGAACCTCCTGGGTTCGATCCAAGTCGCTTGTTAAATTTCGAATACGAATAATCAGCAATGGCGATAGTAGAGTTACGACGTAAGGTTTCGTCCTCGTCTCGGCGACGGTATTCTCAAAGAAGACAAAGGGGCAGGCAGACGTTCTTGGGTTGGGGAACAATCCTAAAAGGCGGAAGAACCAGCAACGGTCAACGTCATGAGGACGCACGAATGGAATATGGCCTGTAATTTAAATACTGATATGATGACATCTCCATTAGCAACAGATTTCAGATTATTCCCGTATTTAGATCTCCAGGATGGAACTGACAAGATGGAGGTCAGCATGAGAAAAATACTGAATATCCCACGAAAGAGTAATATTCAACGAGCCGAGCGTGGAATGGGAGAATTTTGTTTGTAATAATGAAGACTAAAAATATGAAAAGCATTCTGTAAAGGTCGACTCTAGGGTTATTGGTCAGCGCTGAAGTGAAATGGAAAGACTATAAGGATTTATGTAGTCGAACACAGGGTAATACTCAGAGCAACAGAAACTGAAACATGAGGAGTAGGATGCGTTACGAATAGAAAGGTACGGCAGAGAGTGTGTTGTTTTGAACCATAACAAGAAAAGTTTAATTTCATTTCAATGGACAGGAAACCAAGGGCAGCATGAATACATATAGGTACATCAACGTTTCAACCAGAAGATGAAGAGTTAGAAAGAGTAGATGGGGGAGTTGAATAGGTAACTCAAGGTTTAAAAGGAGATGAAAATTTTACAATCAGGATTTGTTTTTTTTTTTTTTCGAAAATAAAATCAGTCGCAAACTACACTTTTCAAGAATGTTATTGCACTTAAACAGTTTCGACTGATTAATTCGACTGATTAATCTGTCATCCTCAGGAGTCTGTAAAATTGAGGAAGATATAAATCATAAGACTGTGGCCATAAATGCACTTGGAGTTGAAGAAGTGCTACACAAAATTTAATGTTGGCTTGTAGAAAGGATAAGTAGATGTCAAATTACCATCCAACAACTGAGTACGAAAAACATTAACTGAAAAAACATTAAAATATTTGCCTTAATTGTCTCGTGTGCAATAATTAAGAGTGGAAGAAATATATAACTATATTATACTACAGTAACATAGCTAATAGCTAAATGTACGCAGTTTATGCGTTGACTGCAAACACAACTTAGAGTTGTTGATCTGTACCCGCTAAGTCAGCTGCACGTAGGCTTCGGTGCCGACGAGAGGCGAACGCCGGCGTAAAAGCGTGCCATGGGCCGCAACATCTGATAACCAGTAGTCTTCACATGCGGAACGCGTGGCTATGGTTCATATAAGGGTTAATTCATACCTAATTTACAGATACTTACATGCTGCGGAAGCGATATAACATTGCCTTAATATTAGCTCTTTCTTTGTTATTAGCTTGGTAGAAAGCCCTGGTACGAGAAGTAATGCACTGAAGTATTGTACGTCGAGAGTTTGTAATAAAATACATTAATACAATGAAAGCCATCAGTGCACATTAAACTGAAGCAGTCAAAATATAATCGGAGGGAACAATGCATAAATGTGGACAAAGGTCAATTTCTATGTGTTATGGAAAATATGCCACATAGTTTCGTACTGTCTATTGCAATACAGTTCTACACAAATTTGGTTAATTTACGTCATTTTATAAGTGGTCTATATAATGAAATATTGCATATTTTTAATGCAAGCTGATCATTCCGAATTAAGGTTTGAATATTTATACATTTATAGCTCTTCTAAGAGGATCATTTTGTAACTGTTATCAACTATATGCAAAATGGATATCTTATGAAAGTTTACGGGAAGAGTGTGTGTTTGGACTTTCAGATGTTCTGTGAAAGATGATTTGTATACATCTGCATCGTCTATGATGAACAAGCGCTCATGGCGTCAAATATGAAATTAAAAGTATCAGTAGTGTTGCGTTCAGGCTGACTGGTCGCAAAGGTAAAAGTGAAACAACAGGCAAAGATTGTCTGTAGTGCTGATATTACGCGTTTCAGAATTTATCTACCATCAGATATCCAGGAGCGATTACTGCAGATAGATATGGCGTTTCAGTTTGTATGTGAAACAATCATTCGCAGACATTAACTAGTTTCTGAATGTTTGCTTCATATACAACTTGAAATGCTGTATCTACGTGCAATAATCGTTCCTCGATATCTGATGATGGATACATTCCGAAATGCGTCATATGAGTAGTAAAGTCATTGTGACGCACTCGGTCTGAATGGAGAACTATTGATTATTATAATAATGGTCTCCTACCTCCCGCATGAATTTATGTCTCTATTACTCAAATTAAAACATTCTCGAAAGTATTGGATTCCCTGGGACCGATCGACATATTTCCAGTACAAACGTGAATAACAGAAAAAAATGGTCCAGATTCTCGATTCCCTTAATGGATGCACTGTCTACGTACGTCATTAAGTTTGCACACAACCCTAAGTGCGCGAGTTCTACTCACACGTACCCAATTTTTAATGTTTTCATGACTGCAATGTTCTATGCTATATAAATAAATCTGGATTCAACATGTACTTCAGAAGCCTTCAAAACTTACGATGTCACACATCTTTAGGTCTTGGCTAATCAAGTATTTAAAGGATAAGAAATTTTTTACAAAAACTTGCTTCATAGTTGTTTATCACATGTCAATTTTCTTCTTCACAGAAACTTAATGTAATGACATGTAAAAAATTAACATAATGTATGTGAGATTTACACACACATATTGATATATTGATACTTT
This sequence comes from Schistocerca americana, assembly GCF_021461395.2. Classification (NCBI taxonomy): domain Eukaryota; kingdom Metazoa; phylum Arthropoda; class Insecta; order Orthoptera; family Acrididae; genus Schistocerca; species Schistocerca americana. Next base: position 381,121,746 of record NC_060123.1, on the reverse strand, counting down.
ACGTTAACTGTACACAGTTATGTACATACGCTATGTACATAGTCAAGATATTGTGTCTGCTGTTAGGAACGTATTTAAAAGCATATAAAATTATAATTAAGGCGTATAAAGAAAATTATATATAATATCTTTGAGATACATATCAATAGCTCCCTGTAAGCTATCGATGACATTAATGTCTGAAGGAAAGCGGTTAATTTTCGTTATTTCATGAGAGATGCTATTCAGCAAAGATAGTGTCTATATTTCGATGCAAAATAACCCTCGAAACAACTTTGGAATCTAGGTAGTAACGTTTATACGTTTTAAACTCTTCTAAAAGATTCGTTTTGTAGCCCTTGTCAACTATATACAAAATTTCCGTGTTAAGCATGGATGGAAGAGGAAGAGTGTTCTAGATTTTGAGATGGTGTCCAAATGTTGACTCTAATGAATTTTCACCAACTTTTTTCGGCATGTGCTCACTTAAACGTGGCTCTTAAATGCTCTCCCTATATGTTCTACATAAAAAGTAGGAAATGAACAACACCGAATTAAATACGCCTCGGATTTGAGATATTCGCCAGTGTGAGGCTTCTTATTCGGAAGCATCAAGTAATAGTCGGTTTGTTCATGAATAGAAGTTTGAAAGGAAAAATTGTAGTGGGAAAACAAGATTTGACTACAAAAAGTAGATTGAAATGCATGTAGGTTGGAGTAGTTATGCAGAAATACTTGCACAAGATAGACTTCCTTGGATAGTTACGTCAGTCATCGGAATGAAGAGCACTACGGAACATTGGAAAGGAAACAAAACCGACGTGTGTCTCAACGTCTTCTCGATGACTGAAGCAGTATGGATAGACCAGAATCCAGGCAACGACTAAATTAGTGTAGTAAACCGAGTTTGATCCTCCGAGAGAAAGATGCCATTGGATTCGAGAAAATGCTTATAGGGAGATTATAGAAACCATAAAACCGTAACGGCAGTCTCCCCGTATCCATGTATAATGTCTTGAGCACAGCAGCACTTCGCTCTGTGGGACAAGAAAGTACTGCATACAGTTCAATGGCGCCTCCCACATTTGTGGTAAGAAATAGTGAATGACTCCGCAAAGAACAGAGAGATATTCAAATTGTAAGTCATTGGGATCCCAGGGTTTGTGTTGCAACAAGGTGCTGAATGTTTCAAACAGTAACTAACAGACGAAAGTAAGTTGTCCATGGTTTCAGTTTTAGAGCTCCACAACAGCCTAGGATCATTCACAAAGCAAGAACAAACCATTCAATAGCACATTTTGAACAGGCTCGAAAACTAGTTCTGCCAATCCTGTGATTTGCTATCACCGTCCTACAATTTCTGTCAGGTAGTAAGTTAGTTATTCACATGTTCCATAGATCACCTGAACCATTATATCATGGGGATAATGTCAGTCAGTTTACAGGTGCCAATGGTACGTGACTAGCCGTGACAATAATGAACGCATTTTAGTCGTACTCATCCCACTACAGTTACAAACAAATTAGCAGATATTTTTGGGGTGATCTTATGTTGTAAATTGCGAAATTACAATCCAATATCGCTTCGTGTGAAACAATTTGCATCAAGTTCAATTTCAGCAGTAACTGTAACCCTCAGATTCCCAGATCTACAATTTACGGATATAATAACGTTAACGTAGTAATCCGCATGATCGAACTACAATAATTTTACACAAGGAACCATATTACCTGAAGAATAAAAATTGCATACCTCCCGGAATTGTAATTACACATCAGTATCGGAAAAATACTGAGAACATTCTCAAAATATAATACCACAGCTCCACACTGGTTTGTCAAAAACATAATTCTTGACAAATAAAATGTCCACAGTTTCAAGCTTGGTCGCCAGGAGGCGCTACTACACTAAGGCAAAGATGTGTACATGATTATTTCGAAGATTGTACAAAACCATTATTTATATAGTTAGTTGTATGGAAAGATGCGACCAGTAGTCAACTACGTTTTTACTGGCTGACAATTACATAATGTAATAATCTCTTTTGTGCCAGGTATAAGCATATCATTGTGCATGTAATACCTACGTATAGTAGTCATAGGGATATGTACTCTACTCGACACTATGCCGTTTCCCATCGTCCCTCCTATGTGACAATCCACAATTCCAACTCCTGTACTTGCTACCCCTCTGCCGGTGTATCCCAAGGCTCTGTCCTTTCCCCTCTCCTCTATCTCCTGTACACTGCTGATGTGCACAAACCTCCTCCATCTGTTCATCTCCTGCAATATGTTGATGACACCACTTTCCTCGCCCTTTATCCTACCCTTCAACGGTCCCAACGTACCCTCCAAACCCTCCTTCACCAATTCACCACTAGGTGCAACCAGTGGTTCCTCCGTACCAACCTCTTCAAGACCCAGGCGATCATCATAGACTGCAGCATCCGCTCTTTCCATCTCCATGACTTCTACCTGACCATTTATGGCCGTCCTATCCACCTCTCTCCTACCCTCAAATATCTTTGCCTCACCCTCGACCGCCACCTCACCTGGACTCCCCACCTATTTACCATCCAACACAAAGCTCACAAAAGACTCCGCCTCCTGAAACTCTTGTCCAGCCGGACATGAGGTCTGCATCCTTCCAGCATCCTTCACACCGACAAATCCTTGATCTGCCCCATCCTTTGTTATGCCAGCATTGCTTGGATTTCCGTCCCTCCCAGGTTCTATAAAGCCACCCCAATCCTCGAACACCTTGCACTCTGCCTTGCCTTGCGCATCAGCCTTCCATCTTCCAGGCGCATCCTCTATGACCTCATCCCCTTCCCCCACCCAACTTCTCCTTTTCCTGGAACACATCTGCACCCTATATATTGTCCGCTGCCTTGATCCCCCTCACCCCCCTATTTGTCTCCTTTCCTCTCCACCCCCAGCCCATTGCTGAGTCTTTACCATTGTTTACCACCCTCACTGCATCTCCACACCCTCCACCTCCTTTCCCAATGGAACTTCCAGAATCTACCCCTCCCAGATGATGAGCTTCACCCTGATGTCTACCCTTCCTGCCAACTATAACCTCACCTCCCTCCTGCCTTCCTCTCCAGGGCTCCTCCCTCTCCTCCTCCTCCTGAGTGGCTTTTCGCTCCTACACCCCCTCCCTCTCCTGTGCTCCCCTTCAGTGTCTCTGTACTCCCTCCTGCCTTGTCTTCATCTCCTGCTCCACCTGTCTCCTGCCTCTTCGTGCACACCCTGACGCCCCTACTCTTTTATCCCGCCCCCTCCTCTGCTGCACCATGCTCTCCCCTACTTTTCAGTCCTCTCAGGCCTCTCCCTCGGCAGTTTCCTCCTGGCAGTTTTATTCTTCGTCGTGTGTGCTTCATCTCTCCAAGTGAGTTTAAATTGTCTTGTTCTGGAGTGTTTTTAGTACTGTGGCCATCTTTTAACCTGTGTGTGTGACTTTGGTGTTTTTATTGTGCTCTACAACTCGCTGACTGGCTGGCTGTGTTTGTTTTCTTTCACTTGATGTCGACCTTTCTAATTGTCCCCCACATGAACGTCTCCATGTCAGTGTATTTTTACCTCCATTATTTCCCCTACTGTGTTTTTATATCTCCCATTTTATCGCCTTTCTATGTATCATTTTCTTCTTGTGTTAGCTGTCATGTCACTCAGCTGAAGAGCAGCGAATTATGCCGCTGACAGCCATCCCCTGCCCATATGGGGCAGGGGAATGAATTCACAATAAATAAACAAAAACCCTATGCTGTTATGCTCCACAGAGTCCTTTTGCTTTCCACTCCTCTGCCTTCCCCACTCCTTCCCTCATCTCCTCTGCCCCCCCTCCTTTTCTGTGTCCTCTCCGTGCATCAGCTTCCCCCTTTCTCTTTTCCTCTCCCCCCCCCCCCACTTTTCTTCCCCCTCATTGTCCCAGTCCTGCCCCCCCCCACCCCCATCTGCCGTCGTGTCTCCTTGTATCGTGCAGATTTAAGCGAGCGTTCAGCGTTGTGCGTCCCCATTCAGTGTTGCGAACAGACACCATACTGTCTTTAGGTGTGTTTATTAACTTTTGCGAACAGAAACCAGACTGTCGCCATATTATTAACTGTGCTTGTCTAATTACGATGTGTTTTAATCATGATCACCAAGATTTCGTTTTTTTTTCACTTTGCACCTTTTCGCTATGTTCAAGTAATAACTTGTCATCGTTTTGTCACCTGTTATTATTGTCTTAGATTAGATTAGGTTAGATTAGTACTTGTTCCATAGATCATGAATACGACACTGGAACGTGTCAGGTTAATAAAAGGTGTCTATACAAGATATTACATTAGACAAAATATTACATGACACTCAATATTTTTAATTTTTAAATTTTTTTGGGGGGGGATTGGGAAATTACCCACTTACTATATCCAAAAATTCATGTAATTAGTAGAAGGGGTTGCCATTAAAAATTCTTTTAATTTCCTTTTAAGTGCTATATGGCTATCTGACAGACTTTTGATGCTATTAGGTAAGTGACCAAAGACTTTTGTGGCAGCATAATTAACCCCATTGTGAGCCAAAGTTAGATTTGACCTTGAGTAGTGAAGATCATCGTTTCTCCTAGTGTTGTAGCCATGTACACTGCTATTAGTTTTGAATTGGTTCAGATTGTGAATAACAAATTTCGTAAGTGAATATATATATACATACATACATACATACATACGTGAATATATATATATATATATATATATATATATATATATATATATATATATATATATATATATATATATATATATATATTGTGAGGCTACAGTGAAGATTTCTAGCTCTTTAAATAAGTGTTCAAAAAATGGTTCAAATGGCTCTGAGCACTATGGGACTTAACATCTATGGTCATCAGTCCCCTAGAACTTGGAACTACTTAAACCTAACTAACCTAAGGACATCACACAACACCCAGTCATCATAAATAAGTGTCTGCAGGATGATCTTGGATGAACTCCAGCAATTATTCTGATTACAATGTTTTGTGCAATGAACACTCTTTTACTCAATGATGAGTTACCCCAGAATATGATGCCATACGAAAGCAGAGAATGAAAATATGCGTGGTAAGCTAATTTACTGAGATGTATATCGCCAAAATTTGCAATGACCCTAATAGCATAAGTAGCTGAACTCAAACGTTTCAGCAGATCCTCAGTGTGTTTCTTCCAGTTCAACCCCTCATCAATGCATACACCTAGAAATTTTGAATATTCTACCTTAGCTACCGATTTCTGATCGAAGTCTATATTTATTAATGGGGTCATTCCATTTACTGTGTGGAACTGTATATACTGTGTTTTGTCAAAGTTTAATGAGAGCGTATTTCCAGAGAACCACTTAATGATTTTCTGAGAAACATCGTTTACAATTTCACCAGTTAATTCTTGTCCGTCGGGTGTGATAGCTATACTTGTATCATTGGCAAAAAGTACCAGCTTTGCGTCTTCGTGAATATAGAATGGCAAGTCATAAAAATATGTTAAGAACAGCAGAGGACCCAAGACCGAACCTTGCAGCACCACATTCTTGATTGTTCCCCAGTTTGAGAAATCACCAGTTCTATTAACTGTTCGTTATGGTTTAAACATCTGTAGGCTGCAGAGCAGCATATTAACCTGCTGCCAGCCCGAAACCCCTCTGGGGTTGGGGCGGGGGGGGGGGGGGGGGGGGGGAAGGAAGTTCAATAAAGAAAGATAATGCTGTGTTGTTCTTGATTCGTGGTTTGCGCTTTGTCACTGTTTACTGTCCAGTTGGAATTAAGTTTCTGTTTATAGTTTTGTTATGTAGCATGGTTTAAAAAAATTTTGTTTTCATCATTTTCATTTTTATTTTAAAAGGTTTGTTGCAAGTAGACAACACGACTGACACTACAGCATACATTATTTTATCAATATTTTAATGGTGCGATTTTATGTAATTTAGGATTTATCGAAATATGACCTTTCGAATGTATGCATTTTCTTTAGAATGCAATTATGACTCAAATTCTGCGCTTATCCTGGGTATCAATTTTGGTCAGGATATTCAGGGTTCGTAGCGCGGAGGACGCCCACGGAATGTGCCGCCGCCGCCACGTGTATGTCACGTGGGCCTGACCACTGACATGATACCACCGGTAAATGGCGAGGCATTGTGCTTGTCCCTCAGTTCCACAGTATTCTGTAAAGTGTTTTTTAAACAGTAGAGAGGTTGAAATTGCCTGTTTTTACGTTCTCGATTTAGATCGATGCAAGGACGGTTTTGCTCACAATTACGATGACTTTCTATAATCTCTTGTTTCTGGCTAGCCGTTTTCTTCGTGAACTCGGTCTTCAGTGGTCAGAGGAACCGTGGTTCTTTTGCATCAGTCCTTGGATCACCACCTATGCTAGTCATCATAAACTGTGTTCTACCTATATAGAAAAAAATAGATATTTTTTTGCAAAGAGGCACGCAACTGGCGCCAAAATGGCACGCTTATTCCGATATGAGTACAATATGTTTCAGAAATGATGAAAGCAATCTCCTCTACTTTCTCTCTCTTTCCCCCCTTTCCCCCCTCCCCACTCCAAAGAAATGCTGTTATCTCACTGTGTACACAATTTAAACGCAGCTCTAAATAAATATCATTTAAAATATGGTAAGACAGCTATATGTGTACATATATTTAATCCAACTACTGAAAGGAATTTAGATACTCACATCATTATGGCCAGCGACTTCCTCCTCTAAAAATTATGTTACATGTAATCTAAATGTAAAATGCACTTTGACGTAAATGTGGTTTAGCAGTAAATGTAGCTTAATAAAGAGATTAAGTCTGCGGTTGATCTGGGAGCTAAACCAACAGTCATTGGTATTTCTCGTATAACTCGATCGTGATACTTTTTAGTGAAGATCAGTTTGCGAGCTGGAGGAATATAGAGACACGTAAGGCAATACTAACAATACAACTTCTCATTGATGTTGTGCTAGAGAAAACTAAACAAGTATATGTGGGACTTTGTACATTCTGAGAAAATTTTTTGATCATGTTGACTATAATATTTTCTTAGAAATTTCAGAGGTAGGAGGGATAAACCACCGAGAGCGAAAGGCTATGTATAATATGAACAGAAAGAGAGCGCAGTTATAACAGTCGAAAAGCGTGACACGGAAGCAGTGACTGAGAAGGGAAGCGACAAGATCGTAGCCCATCCCAAATGGTGTTCAGCTTGTACGTTGAGCAAATAGAGGAGAATTTTGGTGCGGGAATTTTCCGCAACCAAACGCAGTAGTTCGAAATTTGGCTCAGTGATGCCTACAGCCTCTCTCCGCAATGGTGAAAAAGAATGGGAACATCCACAGTGCCAGTCACACACCTTTTTAGAGCACTTTAAAAATGTACCTGTACAGAGACAACCCTTGACGGGTATCTAGTCACCAGTGAACAAACAGCCCTTCGATACCCCTCAGATTCCACGCAGCCAAAAGCAGGTGTACAGCAACAGTGTAGTGTCACTTAGCTGTAGTTGCCATTCAAAGGGGCCCGGGTTCAGATGCTGGCTGGGTTGGAGATTTTCTCCGCTCAGGGACTGGGTCTTGTGTTGTCTTTATCATTACCATATCATCCCCATCGACATGAAAGTCGCCAAAGTGGTGTCAACTCAAAAGACTTGCACCAGGCGACAGGTCTACCCCACGCGAGGCCCTAACCACATGAATATTTTTCTTTTTTTAGCTGTAGCGTGTCGAAGGGTTGCCTGCCCACAGGCGCCTGGGAGTGGGTCAAGGGTTATCTCTGTACAGATACAGTTTTAAAGTACCCACAAAAGGTGTGCAGGTCGAAGTGAGGACATTGCCTTACTGTGGGGTCTGATAGGGATTCTGTGGCCATTTTATTCATCTAGGTTCTAGGTCACACACACCCATGATCACCTCACAGGAAAGCAGGAAGGAGGGCCAAAAATCCATAAACAACCTTTGCTACTTCCTTGGATCACATTCAGATTTCGTCGAATGGCTTGTAACTGCCACTAGTTTTTCCACCGTGTGTATCAGTGCAAAAACTGAAAGTTCACTAGACTCCAAAGAAAACACATCGTTAAATAGGGTTGCAGTTCCTTGATTTCATTAGCGAAGGGGTGAATCATCTGTGGAGCGCCAGTAGAATCACAGGGTGTCAAGAACATCGTTTTGTTGCACATCACAATGCAGACTGCCGTTTTCTGCCGTGGATAGTGTGTAAATGAACGCCAAAAGTGATAGAGTGGTTACACTCACATCCCTTATGTCATCCCCTAACGCCTCTTCTCTTCAGTTCTGAGAGGCTGCGTGTCTGAAATATTTCCCTAGACCACCCGTAAGAAAATCGCGTTAGATAGCGCTTATGACACACCACCACAGAGGTGGCAAAAAGAAGGGTGGCATGTTTGTAAGAGGGGTATGATACGCCCACAGTGACACTGAGCGGAATTATGGTGGAATTTGACGCCAATGTGACATCATTAACTGACGTTACACCTCACATGGACTTCTGAGCTGTGCCCTTTTCCTCGCATGCGTCGACTCTTTGTTGTATCAAGTGTCGCCGAGCCGAGGATGAAGTCACAGGGCGTCATGCTTTTGCGCCGTTACAGAGGAACGTTGTAAGCATCTTTCAGCAAAATTTTAATTGTCCGCGTGCAGTATGAGAGAAAGCCGGGATTTCCAAGAGGTGACGGCTTAATTTTTTACTCAGTGTGTAGAGATGAGATAAACAATGGCGGGGTGAATCAGATACGGGATGTTTATGGCATTACTCGACTAAAAGGGGTTGTTAAGACACGCCTTAAGGCATGAAAGTATAGTTAATTAGGTAATGGAGGGTTGTGTGTGGCGGTAAAAATAGTAGAGCGAGGCTAATGGATATGTACACAAAGCAAGTTCACCTGGATGAAAGTTGCGGTAGTTATTAGGAGATAAAGAGGCTTGCACGGGACAGAGTGACGTAGAGGGTTGCTTAACCCTAGCCTGAGAACTCAAGTCCACAGTACAACTCAGGTCGTCATCTTACATGCTAATGCAGGATGCCTTCCACTACAAAAAAAGAAGTCAGCCAGTTCCCAGCCACTTGTCTTGTTCAAATATTCCTTCTTCTAGTAAAAGAAAATTAATGATTACTTGTCTTGACACTGCGTACTATGCCTGAAAACTGGATGAGGATAAATGCATTGAAGTCTTGTCGAATCTATCATAAAATAGATTCGTAGAGAAGCCTCATGCACACATCACCATGTAGGAATCCTTGTTCATACATCATTATTCATGAGCGAGTGATTTCACTTCATGGAGTTAGTAATTAATAATTGCCTATATCGGAATTCATATTCGGTGCCAAATTAATATTTATATAACATTGTACACCATTCCGGGGAACTACCACAAAACACAGATGCTACAGAGGAACTTACCATAATTGGCAGTATGCAAGTACCGTTGTAAGGATACATTATGGGTCCAGATATTACTCGATGACAGCACGTCAGAAAAACACTTGATCAAACTTTGAAAACTCTTAAAAGCATCTAGACAATTTTAAGTGTCGCAGTTTTTGCCTGAACGTCCAACTGCTAAATTTATCTAACTGTTCTCGAGTAGCGTAGATAATAGTCGCATGTAACACGTTAAATTCGTGTATGAAAAATATAAATAAATATCATATTCAGCCACATGTGCCCTTCCTTCAAACAGCTGCTACTGCGGACAGTCGATTCACAATATTATCAGTTTAAGAATATTACAATTCCATCCTGATATGTCAGTTACAGTACTCATTCACGTCTACATCGATGTTGAAAAAATTGTTTGTGAAGAAACGAAGTTCGAATCAGGCACCAATGAAATAAAGGAAAGTAATGTTCACGGAAACGTCAAACACAAGGTGGGAAACCACATCTTCTAATTGAACCAACGTCACAAGACTTCCTTTCTGTCAGAAAGTCACTTAATTAGCACCAGTATCAACTACATAAACCACACAATACGGTCGATACATATTTAAGACGTTCACCTACAGTAAAATACTATATTTACTCCTATCACACTTCATACGAGAACAGAAGAATGGAACTTTTTAGGCATGTCTTGACTTCCACGTATTCTTTTTAATGGAGAATACTACGAACAAACGGAGGGAGTCGCCATGAGTAGCCCACTCTCACCGGTGGTAGCGAATTTGTACATGGAGAACTTCGAGGAGGAAGCCCTGACGTCATCCGTATGGAAACCTATTTGCTTTTTCCGTTACGTGGACGACACGTTCGTCATCTGGCCACATGGTATGGATAAACTCCTTGACTTCCTTACACATCTAAACTCTATACACCCCAACATCAAATTCACTATGAAGACTGAAACGGAGGGTAAATTACCTTTCCTTGACGTCTTGGTCAAGAGAAGGGCTGACGGCACCCTAGGTCATGGGGTGTATCGGAAGACTACGCACACTGATCTGTATTTGCACGCAGACAGCTGCCACCACCCTTCACAGAGGAATGGGGTACTTAAAACTCTAGTACATAGGGCGCGCACTATCTCTGACGCAGAGAGTCTACCCTAGGAATTGGAACATCTGACAACTGTATTTCGAAAAAATGGGTACTCAGAGTGGCAGATTCAACGTGCTCTCCACCCAACCACTGCAGCACAACCTGTTGAGATGGATGAAGTCACGAGGGAGGAGGTAGGCACTGCATTTAATCCATACACAGGCGCACTCTCAGGGAAAATCGCCCGCATTCTGAAGAAACACCGGGTCGGAACTGTGTTTTGTCCTCCAAATAAAACTCGTGCACTGGTGGGGAGCGCCAAAGATGACCTCGGTTTGAGGAAGGTCGGCGTGTACCAGGTTCCGTGTCAATGTGGCAAGTCGTATATTGGTCAGACGATGCGCACCGTCGAGGATCGATGCCGTGAACACCAGAGGCACACTCGACTGATGTATCCGAGCAAGTCGGCGGTCGCTGAACATTGTTTGTCGGAAAATCACGCCATGGAGTATGACCGCACGAGGATTCTGGTACAGACGTCGAGATACTGGGACAGCGTTGTTAGAGAGGCCATCGAAATTCGCACCAATGACGACCTCATAAACCGTGACTGTGGCTATAATCTTAGCACGGCTTGGGAACCTGCGATCGGGTTAATCAAGAGTAAATCGAGCAAACGTATAGTTGTGACGACCACGGCGGACAGAGCCATCACACCGACGTCATCTCAGACGCCGTCGCAATCTGTTCCACCGCGCGGCCGTGACGCGGGGCGTGGACGGCGGAGGGAGCGCGCCGCGGGCGGAGGGTATTTAAATGGGCCGCCGCCGCGACCGAACCCAGTTCCCTCTGAGCAGCCATAGCGTACGGATCTCCGTGCTGGCACGTTCACAGGAGCTCAGTCCGTCAGTTCACCTGATGATGGCGACATGTATGATCGCCGAAATATTGTGCCCGTTGGACACTATAGACCGGCAGCATACCCGTGGATATTTTGATTATCAAATACGCCGGGAGAAACTCAAGAATCAAATTAGTTGCAAGGTTTGCAAGAAATCGTAAGTGAGAGCAACAAATAAACAAGCAACATTTTATGCAATAAGTGCTGTAACTTCCCTGTAGCTATAATGGTACACACGTAGCTTACACATAGAAAGAGTGAGTGACAGCAATAAATAAACAAGCAACATTTTACGCAATAAGTTCTGTAACTTCCCTGTTGCTATAATGGTACACACGTAGAAAGACATAGAAAGACGACTGCCATATGTACACATTGTTCGTGAATTTCACTCAGTCTATTCACGAATATTCCGATAAACAATATGTTATTGTGCACACGTCACATCTGCACAAGTTTCAGTTTTCTGGCAGCACTTCCTTTCATTAAAATAAAAGAAAGTCTGTATGTTAAAGTACACTACTGAGATTTAGTCATCTCTTTTCACGTCTTGATCAACGCAATCAGAAAAATATGTACAGTGGCACTGCATCTTTCGATCTAATTCTTTGAGCTACACATAGGTTGGTATTGTTGTAAAACACACAAATACGAGCAGCACAGAAACATACTTCCACTGCGTTGTTAAACACAGGTACTCACTGTTATGTCTCGAACATATTGGGAAGGAACTACCAATTATGGACAGAAAAACGCACTTAAATGAGGGATAGGTTGGCTTACCGAAGTCTGCAAGAAGTAAATGGAACAGAAGCGTCCACCATCTAAAAAGGTTAATCTTGGAACTACATAACACAGAAGGGTGTGTAGCGATTGGCCGGCCATAACCATAGGTATACCATACTCAGTCTATACGAGCGCTTGAGGTCCTGACCAGGTGTTAAAAGCTGTAACCTAATCAAGTTTAGAAGCAACAGACTGGGAAATGCATGACTTCTTTCGTCGCCAGTTACCTTGTGTTGCAAAATAAAAAGCTCACCATAGATGATGAGTCCGAGCATCGAGCCCTGCGTATCCCGCCAGCCGCTGGTCAGCCTCTGCCATGCTCTCGCGTGATCCTCTGAAAAGTCCTGCCTCCACCACGCCTCCAGTCAGAGCGTCCACTTCGCCATGTCTTCAAGCGCTGAGCATATGCTTCTGCTTCTCCATCGAGTGTGTCCACAAATTTCTGTCATATCTTTCTACCCTAAACGAAGCACATGAAAAGAATACGCTCCAAACTCCCATTTGTCAAATATATTTCTACGTCGACCAAAGGGTTATTTCCCGCCTTGGAATAGAAAGAAATTCACACCACGTTGAGAGGCATCCTGACGTCACAGCTCCTCCCCAGCAGCGGGAGAAGAAGTGACTTTTAACAATAAACAACCGCTTAGCCTACCACAAGAAAGCAGAGATGAATATTTCCTGACCAACCTGCCATCCTCTATGTTCCTAGGAAAGCCAATATTTCAAAAACATATTCCTTGAGCAGGGATATCAGCTTCTTAAAAAACTTGCTCTGCGCTTGCCAGATTCGAGGCACGGTTCATTATACTCGCTCTTTTTAGGCAGACTCCGGCACCTACACAGCACAGCCGCGGTTAGTTCGACCCGGACCGCACGTGCGCTACTGGCGCCAAGCCATGCAGTACAAGGATCCACAAACGCCTGCATGGTGGATAGCGTTGGTGAACCACTCCTGCTACAAGCAGACTTTTGCGAGTGGCCTGTGCTTCCATCTTCCATGAGGCGCCCATCCAAGACTCCATCAGATTCATGCGGCACAGAAAATACAGGTCTACAAAGACAGAGGGAAAAAAGATACGTCTGTACACTCACCGATATCCCCCATATAATCAGTAAAAGTTTTCCATCAGTCAAATGAAACATGACATGGATTTCGATAATACGTATCAAAATTAATGATGTCTGAGACGTGTCAGTCCATTACTTGAATGACGTGTTTCAAAGTGGCAGTGTCACGAAAACGTTGAAACCTAAATTGACCGATATTTGAATACAAGTGTCTACTATCCTTCGTAAGCATACTTCCAGAGCATAGAGAACAGGTATTAGGCGGGAAGTCTCGGAATATTTTCCAGCCTCACTGTGTTACTCTAGAATGAGTGGTGAAGACAAGATTACGCTGATCGCAGGAAGTAAAGTGGTATTTAAGCAGGCATTCTTCCCGCGTCCCATACGTAATTGAAACTGGTAGAAACTTTAACATGTGGCATAGTTGTAAGTACAATCTTCCATGTACTTCAAAGTAGTTTACGTGGTGTATATGTTGATGTAGACACACACTTAAATACCGCGTGGTTGCAATTAAATCGCAGCTACTCACAGGGGTCCAGTATGGGCTGTAATTATCGTATGACAACGAAACTTGGTAGATATTCTAATGCTTTAATGCGGAAACAATTTACAGTGAAAAGAAAACTAGTTGCAGTTTTGGCCACGACGTGCAAATCTGGCGTTGTGAATGCAAGAAAGACGTATCTATGAAAATGTTTCCAAATCTACTGGCTTAACAACGGGACGTGGGTAGAAAAGGTCAAACAAGAGGACGAGGCATAATTTTCATTGTATACTTAACTAACGCTGACATACTTTGTTCAAATTGAGCACCGGAGACGTCGTCTGGTGGCCAAAATTGGAGGTAACTTTTTTCCAGCGTAAATCGGTTCCACGTAAACGCGTTAGAGTATCTGCCAGTTTTCGCTGCCACACGATTATTACAGACCACACCAGGAGTCCGTGAGTCGCTGCCTTTTAATTATGACCACACGATGCGTCAGAGGTCGACTAAAGATCTACAGAGCGGTTGCTAACGGGAACAGTACGCCCTACCACTTCCTTTTTTTCGGGTTTTATGTGTTTCGGAGAAGGGTTGATGATTTTCACCACATAAAATACCCTTGGCTCGGAGCACACAAACATGCAGAACTAGCACCACCGTATGGTATCCATCTGTTTCGAGCAGCTTGTAAACGTTGTGTTAAGGGAAGTTGCAAAGTCGTCACCGATCAGCTGTGCTACGCTGAAAACAAAGGAACGGAACTTTAAAATCGATATCGCCCTTTTGGTATCGTTCATCTTCCACATTGACTTTTAGAGTCGCCGCGTTTCGACCTCGTGGACATTGGGCGCGCTGAACACTTTTGACTGTCACGCCTCTGACAAAAAGACGACAAATACTCGGCCGTGATTCACCGACATTCGCTACGAAGTTCTGAGCTAAGTCTCTGGTAACGAAGCTATGTGAATGCCTGGCACTGTGTTGCTGTTCACACTGAAATAATTGGGGTTGCGGATTGTGGCTAATGACTACTTTGACATTTTTTAATTTCTCCTTTTGATTTCATTAGATTTCTGAATCTTTTTCTTGGTTTTAATACTAATCCGTCATGTATGTTAAGTGCTCTGCAGTAGCATCCCTACTGCGACCAGTAACTTTCGCTCATTCGTCGCTATCTACGTTAGCTATTTGCTATGCATCCCCGTTGCTCCACTCTGCGACAACGTTCTAGTCCTCCTATCGTAGCCATGCATACTAAAGAGGCAGGCAGGAGGGAATAACCATAGGCTCCCCTCCAACTATCACATAACTGTACAAACTTGCTTACCTTCAATTTAGCTCTACTCCACCTAGCAATTAAGGCTTTATACGTCACGCTTTTGCGAGTAACTAACTGTGAGCAGCATGAATTACTGAGACGCATAGTTCTAAGAGCCTTCAGTTTGATTTTAAATATTCTGGAGTTTAAAATATACAGCGAATGGAGGCATAGTTTCTTACAATTAACCAATTAACATAAAAGTAGTGAAAATATTACCAGACTACATTCAAATTATTCTGCCGCAACAAGCTACACAGATAGGTTAAAACAACAATCCCCTTATAAGACATTAAGTCATGTAAAAGCTCAAGCGCAACGGCAAGCTTGCACGCTCTCTCTCTCTCTCTCGTGCGCTGTCTCTCTCTCTCTCTCTCTCACGCACACACACACACACACACACACACACACACACACACACACACACACACACACACACACACACACAGAAACAGGTTACAAATACAGTATAGCTGTTGCATTATCTCAGAGGCGTTTATACACATACACTACTGGCCATTAAAATTGCTACACCAAGAAGAAATGCCGATGATAAACGGGTATTAATTGGACAAATATATTATACTAGAACTGACATGTGATTACATTTTCACGCAATTTGGGTGCATAGATCCGGAGAAATCAGTACCCAGAACAACCACCTCTGGCCGTAATAACGGCTCGGATGGCGTGTACAGGTACAGCTGCCCATGCAGCTTCAACATCATACCACAGTTCATCAAGAGTAGTGACTGGTGTATTGTGACTATCCAGTTGCTCGGCCACCATTGTCCAGACGTTTTCAATTCGTGAAAGATCTGGAGAATGTGCTGGCAAGGGCAGCAGTCGAACAATTTCTGTATCCAGAAAGGCCCGTACAGGACTTGCAATATGCCATCGTGCATTATCCTGCTGAAATGTAGCGTTTCGCAGGGATCGATTGAAGGGTAGATCCACGGGTCGTAACACATCTGAAATGTAACGTCCACTGTTCAAAGTGCCATAAATGCGAACAAGAGGTGACCGAGACATGTAACCAATGGCACCCCATGCCATCATGCCCCCGCCGGGTGATACGCCAGTATGGCGATGATGAATACAAGCTTCCAATGTGCGTTAAACGCGATGTCGCCAAACACGGATGCGACCACCAAGATGCTGAATTGATCCGAAAAAATGACGTTTTGCCATTCGTGCACCCAGCTTCGTCGTAGAGTACACCATCGCAGACGCTCGTGTCTGTGATGCAGCATAAGGGTAACCGCAGCCATGGTCTCCGAGCTGATAGTCCATGCTGTTGCAAACGTCGTCGAACTGTTCGAGCCGATCGTTGTTGTCTTGCAAACGTCCCCATCTGTTGACTCAGGGATCGAGACGTGGCTGCACATCCGTTACAGCCACGCGAATAAGATGCCTATCTTCTCGACTGCTAGTAATACGAGGCCATTGGGATCCAGCACGGCATTCCATATTACCCTCCTGAACCCAGCGATTCCATATTCTGCTAACAGTCATTGTATGTCGACCAACGCGAGCAGCAATGTCGCGATACGATAAACCGCAATCGCGATAGGCTACAATCCGACCTTTATCAAAGTCGGAAACGTGATGATACGCATTTCTCCTCCTTACACGAGGCATCACAACAAAGTTTCACCAGACAACGCCGGTCAACTGCTGTTTGTGTATGAGAAATCGGTTTTAAACTTTCCTTATGTCAGCACGTTGTAGGTGTCGCCACCGGCGCCAACCTTGTGTGAATGCTCTGAAAAGCTAATCATTTGCATATCACAGTATCTTCTTCCTGTCGGTTAAATTTCGCGTCTGTAGCACGCCATCTTCATGGTGTAGCAAGTTTAATGGCCAGTAGCGTACAAAGTAGCAGCGACAGAGAATATAGCGCTGTTTGGCCATGTAAGGTAGACGTTAACCAAGGCGACATGCGATCAGTTTACATACTTAGACGTTTCGATAAAGCATCAACCCTTTGCCCGAAAGTCTATGGATCATGCCCTTCCGGACGTCGGATAGATCGCTTCTTTTCAACATTACGACACGGACTGTACATTTTCCACGTCCACCTAGCACCCATTATATATCCTCCACAGCCAATGCTGCCGCCTACCATCTGTGAGTGGTCATTGGATGCAGACGTCGAACGTAGGCCATGGGCATGTAAATTCGGCTGGACCTTTCCGTGTCTATTCTGAGCGGCGGTGTGTCTGAAAAGTTTTCCTCGGGCAGTCATAAGAAAACCGCATGATTTCGATATTGAGTGTTACATCTCTGGCCTTCATCGCAGAGGCGTCTTGTTTTGACTGTGGATAAGAAGGGGCCCACAGCGGCGTTGAGAAGAAATGTGGTGAAAATTGGTACCAATGGGACATCATTAAATCGTTTTACACGTCACATCAACTTCTGAACACTGGCCCTTTCCTCGCATGTATCACCTCTTGCTATTTGAAGTGTCGTCCAGGTCAAGGCTAACGCTGGACAGCACCACCGTTACAGAGAAAGGCTATATGCATCTTTGAATCCCATTTCAAACTCATGCGTCACAATGGGCGACAATAACAGGATTTCGAAATATTTATCCATTAATTATGTTGCTTAGTGTATATATGCGGGGAGTAACGAATATAAGTGGAGACATTTCTAGTGGTCACTGAGGACGAGGCATTGAACGACATTACATCAGTATTCGCATCACTGTCAGACCGATATCTATAAGCATTACAAGTCGTACGCTTTTAGGTTGGCAGGTAACTCCAATCACATGTAGCAATAGCAAGCTAGTAATGCTCATGTTTACGCAAAATGCTCAGTCTATACTAGCAGCCATAGCCCATTTATCGGGGCAGTACGATACTGCTGAAGACATTAGATCATAAAGTTTGTGACATGTTCGTAGGAAGACTATTCGATGCAGAGAAAGAAATACCAACACACATATAATGGCAACTCATGTAAAAATATCTGCGCTCATACCAGTTACTTCTCAAATGTTGAAGCAGTAACAGCTGTAAGTGCAAGTATTTCTATTGGTGACTGAGGACGATGTTATGAAGAACATTACATAAGTGTTTGTGTCATCTGCAGAATAATAATTAAAGTATGCTGGTTAGTATCTCCAAGTACACGTGGCCAGAGCAAACGAATAATGCTTAATTTTCCCTGGGCAGCAGGTAGGTGCAATGTGTGGACTCAAAAGGGTCAATCTATACCTTCAGGCATATTTCACTTCATGGCATAGTTACGACCGTTTAGAATATATCTAGTAGTTAACTATGCGACATGTGTGTGGGAAGAATCATGGGCGCAGAATAAAAACCAACATTTTGATTTATGTGCGTATTGAGGTATCACATATAAAAACATCTGCACTTATAATTGTTAATATAGAGTGTCTACCTTAGGACTCGTCAGACGTATTTACTTCGGTGTTTCAACAGATATTTGAACATACCTTTTAGAGCTGCGCAGCAGAATTAATCCAACCAACCGCTGCTCATCATGTCTTTCATGAAATGGCAAAAGCTGGCGGAAAGCTACGGTTTGCTTGTGATTGCGAAGAAAACGAATTTTAAAGTGGAGTATTACGTGGCCAGAGGGTTGAGCGGTCCAGAATTCCCCTATTGCGACATTTGTTTGATCCAAGTGTATTAAAAGCGGCAGTAAAACCCAAAGAACATCGAGTACTGCAGGAGCGATTGAACAACGCTGCTGCATGGAGGTAGCAGTCAGCCTGGGCGTGGGCGGAGCTGTTGCTGCTGGAGTACTGGTTAGTCTTCGTATTATAACACTGTCCCTGCTGAAATATATAAATAAAATTAATCTCGTACTAGAGTGATTTGGGTCGCATACTGGAATGGCCAAGTAAAATTTGGCTTCAAAAACCATTTTTCCCGGTATGGCAAACAGACGGTTTCCATCTGCACTGGGCGCACGAAGGGATGTAAGGCCAGCCGTGACGGGGGACAGAATGTTACTGAACGATCTTTCTGTAGTAGTGTAGCAGTGACAGGGTGAAACTGGCCGTTGGGGTCAAATGGTCTCCACTGAAGCTGTGTTTTGTAACACTGTGCGGTGTAGTGGGGAGGGGCTTTATTAAGATTTAATTAGGCGGTCCCGAAGTAATAATTATCAACAAATCGTAATATTATATGCAGCTGAGAGCCCAGGACTAGAAACCTTGAAGATATCAAAAGATTCAAGACTAGGATTAAAATATGTAGTGCATCAAGATTCTCGGATGACATCGCTGTCTTCAGTGAAAGTGAAGACGAACTGCATGACCTGTTGAATGGAATGAACACATGTTATGGACTGAGAACAAACACAACAAAGACAAAAGTAACGAGGAGCAGTGGAAACGAGTTTAGCCTTCCAAGCAAAGTAACACATGACGGACAAAGCAACGAGGACGTAATAAGCAGGTTAACGCGGGTAAAGAAGGAATTCCTTGGTAAGTGAAGGATTTCCTGACCAAGAGGAGAACATTGGTGTTAAGACGTGGAAGAAATTTCTTAGAGTGTACTTTTGGAACATAGCATAGTGTGGCAGGGAATCACGGTCTGTGGTGGAACTGGAAAAGTGGAGATCGAAGCGTTTCCAATGTGTTACTAGAGGGTATTGAAACTAAGTGGACTGATAAGAAATTATGTTCTCCCCAGAATTGGCGACGAGAGTAACATGTGAAACCACTGATATCAAGGAAAACCTCCATGCTGCCTGAGGCAATCATAGAGGATACAAGGTAAGAAGAGAGACACTGAATTAGATCGAGTATATAAAGCAAGGCTTTGGGTACAAGTACTACATATTCATCTTCACCATCTCGCAACGCCCGTAAATATCTGTCTGTTTCTACATGTGATCGTTTTTCTTTTCAACGACAAAAAAGGGAGAGGAATTAAGTGCAAGACGAGATCCTGTTTACATTAAGCTTAAAGAAGGAGCAAAACTGCTGCTGTGGAAGTGACTATACTTTGTGCTGACAGGTACGACTGAATTTAGTTAAGATTCGCTAATTGAGACTGATTCAGACGCCCTGTCACCAACAGTGGCGCTGAAGTACACTATACTTCAAACACGCGGAAGCCTAGCTCCTTTTAAGGGGGGTAGGTCGTCAAACGGGCCGACTTGGAGCAGGAGAGGCATCACATGACATTTTAATTTCCAGTGTCTATACTTTTACAAATAAATTCATAAAAATTTGTCAGCATCACCAGGAAGGATTCAGGAATCACACTCATTGCATTGGAAGATCGAAAACATAACAAAATAATTTTTTTTACGTGTGAAATTTCATCATTCTTTCACTTACAGGTGTATGAAACTCTAGAATTTATTTAATTTATGAAAAAACGAATGAGCTGCTATATTTTAAACTTCATGTTTAGAAAAAACACAAATTTTCTAGTTAATTACCTCATTTTTTACCACAGTTTTTAATATATTTGTAAAATTCTACAGTATGGTTTGTATGTTGCACAAAATTCATAGAAGAATCTCTCTCACTTGTGAAGAAAAGTGTACCTATAGCAACAAATGCTGCCATTAGTAATCGAGAAAAATGATGCAATTTTACATGTAAAAAAAATTTATTTTGTTATGTTTTCGAACTTCCACTGCTGTGACTGTAAATTCCGAATCCTTCCTGGTCATGCTGACAAAGTTTTATGAATTTATTTGTAAAAGTATAGACAGTGGAAATTAAAATGTCCTGTGATGCCTCTCCTGCTCCAAGTCGGACCGTTTGACGTCCTACCACCCCCTCCCTCTCCCCTTAAACATAGCAAGAAATAAAACTCGTTACGCAAAACATACCCATAAAAGTACTAGCTGCGAGGTTTTTAACAGAGAAGCGTAAGAAAAACTAAACTTAGCATTATGTACATTGGTACGCCGTCGTTGATTCAAGAGTAGCGGTTGAAATTGTAGGAAGCACGGTATCAGAGGCGCTACCTGTGTCAATGGAGTGAAAAGTTAAAACGCATGCACAAAGGGTTCTCTTTTTTCTCTTGCGAAATCTTCAGCGGAAGCAGGAGATTGGAGCTATTTTTAACTGTGAGAGACTTTATTTCCATTATCACAGACACAGATTTAAAAAAAAAATTCCAGTCTTGGCGTTACAGTAAAGGTTTTCACGACGTTTTTCTTGCTTGCAAGGCAAACGCCACAACTAGTATCACCTACCAACACCCGGTAATAGAATCAAAAGTTATTCGCTGCACTTTCAGTAGAGGATAAGAAGTACTAAAAATAATAAGGGAGCTACAGAACAACGGAGCAACATCTGGGTGCAGGCGAACACCAACAAAGTTGTGCATAGATTATGTGTACGGTTCTAGTCCTAAACCATTCAACGGGTGGCGACGAGGCTGGAGGCGACTGTCCGCTGCAGCAAGATGGCGTGCAGATCGCTAAGGAGCCACGAACATTGCTATCGGTGTCAATAAACGGGCGGCCACAGCAACGTCAAGAGTCTTTCGGGGCAGCAGCATACATCCAGAACATGGAGCGAGGGGCTTTGGAAGACGTTTGGCAATTGGCGGCTGACAGAGCACAGGTGCCGAGTCCGGGATATCTGTGCCTTGAGTGCACGCACGTGACTGCGGCTAGTGCTTTGGATGCTGTACACAGATGTCTGACATGCCTTAAAGTAGCGGCTCCCAACTCATGGCCCTTGGTCCACTTCTCAGCCGCAGGCAGCGTTTCACTGGGCTGTGAACGCTGGTTAAGAGTCGAAGATAAGACAAACATTATCGTCAGGTTCTGGGGTTTCACTTGTGAGTCATCGTGGGCATCGAGTACAGATTGAAATAAGAGCTGTAACGCCCTGCCCGCATCTTATACTATTCGCAGAGGGATGGTCCCTTCCATCATGTCAAAACCTACCCTCCCCCCCCCCTTTCCTTTTACACACAGAATAACTGTTGTTTTACTTTTACACAGCAATAATACATCGAAAGAAGTTTTTATGATGAACTGCCACTTTGTTTTAATGTTAAAAAGTATGTTTATCGCGTGTCACCACACGGCTTGAATTGTACACCCCTACAAACTGAGCTACAGGGCTGGCGAGTGGACTGTGCTGGCTGCCCATGGCGTAAACACGTAACATGCCATAATCCAATGGTAATTTGCAGAGTTGGTAGTTTCTCAAGCTGTTCACAAGAATTACTCACTTGAATTTGTTCACTTAATATCCAGAAGTAATAAGAAACTAAGAAGGACAATTGATGTTTTGCATCCTATTTAAGGCTAAGGTTATTAGAGGCGGAGCTTTGATCGCAGTTCTTGCCACTGCAGAGGAAGGAGGCGGCCATGGCCGTTTTGAGGAACCATTATGCCGTTTGCATGGAGTCGCGTACGTGACCGCAGAAAACCGATGTGTGAATAGCCGACCCGTAAGTCAATGTGAGTTGACTTCGCTAAGTTTCCGTGGAGATAATTCTGAATCAGTAGTCACAGAGTTTTCTTCATACTTAGCTGCTAATATATGTGCATGTTTGAAGAAGTGATACTGAGATACTGGAATATCGATGTGTACAGCAATTTTTATAGCTAAGTTGCTGCAAAATTAAGACAGAAGGAGAGAAAAGAGGAAATTGTTACAAAAAACTGCCTGTAGCATTCCCAAGTAAAGTCTCAAAATACGTGGAAAAGGCTTATGTACCGTTACAAGCGCTATCCAACGCTTCTGTGTATCGTTCTCTATCCTCGACAGTTTTTTACAAAACTGCAGCAGAGGAATCATTAACACTGATGTATTCTCTACGCAGACGCCGATTTAATAAGGTTTATGAATTGTAGAGACATAACAGATACGGTGTGGATGACTGCAATGACTGAGGTTTAGTGATTTTCTCTGTTAATTTTATAAAAAATCACTGATAATGGAGGCAAAGTCTCAAAGAACAGTCGCACACGTGTCCTTCAATTAGAATTTAACTCTATAGTTTCCACGCGTATCAAAATGCAACTAACAAAGACACGGAGTTTTGTGACAATATAAGTAAATCCGTTAAAGAACGGATGTTTTACTGTGAAACCAAAGAGAATGAGAGACACGATACGGCGACGGCGAGATCGTGGTTTGCACTGTCACGGTCACCACACGGCAGAGTGTGAACACTGCCAACTAAATACCTACGATAATACTTCCAACCACGTCGGTGAAACCACGGGCATGACACGACGTTGTTGAGTCATTTCAAAGCGTAAGCCCACCTTTAGTCAGTGATGTTGCGTTGCGTAGTAGGGCTGTGAATGTTGTTAGTTGCCGCTACTTCACGTCGATATGGACGCTTCCTTTCGGACGGCGTCAAATGATGGAGAAACTTCCACATCACATCAGATCAGATTCTGTAAGCAGTGACACTGTTAGTAAGAATGTCGAGTCCAAGCAGTAGTAAAATAGCACAAAAGACTGAAACATATTTTCGGAAGCACAACCCTTATTTATTAAAACTCAGGTTTCTCTGTTCTAATACAGAAGAAGAACCTGTTCCTCACTTAGTGATTTGTTTCGATACGCTATCCAACAAATGATGAAACTGTCAAAACTTGAAAGGCATCTATCAGTTAAACATCTTGAAAGTGTAGGGAAGTCTCTAGATTTCTTACAAATCAAGAAAACAATTCTGTGACTAAATTCGACGTGGAAAAGTCTTCGGAGCAGAAAATAAAAAATACCAGAGTTTCTTGTGAGCTATCTTTGTTAATTTCAGAGAAAGGTTAAGCTAAAACCACGGTGAAGTACATATTATACCCGCAGCAAAAGTAATAAATAATACATTGTCTAATGGAAAAGTACGGAAAATGTAAATGCAATTCTGTTATCAAATACTATTGTGAAGAGAAGAACTGGCAAAAGTAGGAAAATTTGAAGAACCTGTATTTACTGCGTTGAAACAAAGCGACTATTTTACACTGCACCTTGATGAGAATGCAGATGTTGCTGCCCAGGCTAATTTACTACTCTTTGGTTGTTTTGTGTCGAATGGTAGTTTTGAAGAAGAAATGATGTTTGCCAGTCTTTGACGACAAAAACAATTGCCAAACAGATTTTCACAACTGTTGAAAAAATTACTAAGGGAGATGAAGTAGATTCGTCAAAGTGTGTAGGTTTGACATCTGACTGTGTGTGTGTGTGTGTGTGTGTGTGTGTGTGTGTGTGTGTGTGTGTGTGGGTGGGTGGGTGGGTGGGAGGGGTGGGGGGCGGGGAATGTCATGGGCTTTTCTTTGTCATCAGTGTTCCGAATGGTTTGATGCGGCCCGCCACGAAGTCCTCTCCTGTGCCAACCTCCTCATCTCAGAGTAGCACTTGCGATCAACGTCCTCAATTATTTGCTGGATGTATTCCGATCTCCGTCTACCTCTAGAGCTTTGGTCCTCTAAAGCTCCCTCTAGTACCATGGAAGTCATTGCCTCATGACTTGACAGATGTCCTATCATCCTGTCCCTTCTGCTTGACTGTGTTCTCCACATATTCCTTTCCTCTCCGATTCTGCAGAGAACCTCCTCGTTCCTTACCTTATTAGTCCACCCAATTTTCAACATTCGTTTTTGGCACCACATCTAAAAGGCTTCGACCTTCTCCTGTTCCGGTTTTCCCACACTCAATGTTTCACTACCGTACAATGCTGTACTCCAGACGTACATTCTCAGAAATTTCTTCCTGTGATTACGGTCCATATTTGACATTAGTGGACTTCTCTTGACCAGGAATGCCCTTTTTGCCATTGCTAGTCTGCTTTTGATGTCCCCTTTGCTCCGTCCGTCATTGCTTATTTTTCTGCCTAGGTAGCAGAATTCCTTCACTTCATCTTCTTCGTGACCATCAGTCCTGATGTTAAGTTTCTCGCTGTTTTCATTTCTGCTACTTGTCATTACCTTCGTCTTTCTTCGATCTACTCTCAGTTCATACTCTGTGCATCACTGACATCCTTTCACCTTGAATTTTAATTCCACTCCTGAACCTTTCTTTTATTTCCATCATTGCTTCCTCGATGTACGTATTGAACAGGAGGGGTGAACCGCTACATCCTTGTCTTATACCATTTTTAATACCAGCAAACGCGCAGAGTGGCCGCGCGGCTTGAGGCGCCATGTCACGGAGTGCACGGCCCCTCCCACCGGAGGTTAGAGTCTGCCCTCCGTCATGGATGTGGGTGTTGTTCTTAGCATAGGTTAGTATAAGTAGTGTGTAAGTTTAGGGACAGATGACCTCAGCAGTTTGGTCCCTTAGGAATTTACACACATTTGAACATTTAATACGAGCACTTCGTTCTTGGACGTCCACTCTTATGATTCCCTCTTGGCTGTTGTACTTATTGTATATGGCCTGTCTCTCCCTACAGTTTACCCTTACATCTTGCACCATTTTACGTTGTGTAAAGCTTTTTCCAAATCGACAAATCCTATGAACCTGTCTTTTATTAGCCTTGTTTCTATTATTAACTACAACGTCAGAATTGCCTCTCTCGTGGCTTTACGTTTCCTCAAGCCAAACAGATCGTCATGTAGCACATCCTCAATTTTCTTTTCCATTCTTCTGTATAATATTCTTGTAAGCAACTTGGATGCATGTGCTGCTAAGCTGATTGTGCGGTAATTCTCGCACTTGTCCGCTCTTGTGCTGTCTTAATCGCCAAAGTCATGTTAGTTGCTCCACTGATTCAGTGAACCTCTTGCAGCGTATATAAGAACGTCTTTTCACTTGAAAGTTTAGACGAGTAAGCTAGTAAGAATCGTCTCCAATCCCTTCTTCTGCTTCACTGCGGCGTTCTGTGGCTGTTAAGAGGTGAAGTATTGTCAAGACTTTTCGAAGTATGTGACGAGCTCATGGTTGTTCTTAGGATGGAGATTGTGATGGAGAACATGTGAGTACCTGCTTAGACTAAGTGATTGGTCTCGGTATTAGCCGAGCGGTCTCGGGTGCTGAAGTCATGGATTGTGCGGCTGATCCCGTCGGAGGTTCGAGTCCTCCATCGGGCATGGGTGTGTGTGTTTGTCCTTAGGATAATTTAGGTTACGTAGTGTGTTATCTTAGGGACTGATGACCTTAGCAATTATGTCCCACAAGATTTCACACACATTTGAACATTTTGCCGGCCGGTGTGGCCGAGCGGTTCTAGGCGCTTCAGTCTGGAACCACGCGACCGCTACTGTCGCAGGTTCGAATCCTGCCTCGGGCATGGATGTGTGTGATGTCCTTAGGTTAGTTAGGCTTAAGTAGTTCTAAGTTCTCGGGGACTGATGACCTCAGATGTTAAGTCCCATAGTGTTCAGAGCCATTTGAACCAAAACTGCTTGACACAGAAAATTGGAGGGTATTTTCGGTGCTCTCTTTCGATGCCCTAGACGTTTTAACTCTTCAGGGGAAGGACGTTCGTAGAGTAGAAACAATGATAATGAAATATCAACAAGGGATCAGAAAGAAGGACAGGACTCCTTCAAAGCATGGGTGTAATCCATGCCTCAAAACTTCAGAACTATCCAGTAGAGTAGCGATCACAAGTGCAAAACAAACAACAATAAATTATTCCTCTTAAAGAGCAACGACACGAAAGGACCCCAAGTTCAACACAACTAAATACTTTACATTTATGCCACTAAATGTTCAACATGATGTACTTGTACACGAACATAGTGACGTGTTTGACTCCTTACCGCTCTTGGAACATTGCAGGCTCCACTCATCTCATTCCCCACAGTTGCACAGCTGTTTTCAATTGGCTGCTGTAGTTGTGCTACATTCTCAATTTCTCATTCTAAGTTTCTCCTTGAGACGGCCGGAAACCTAGAAGTCCAGGGGTTAAAATACGGAGATGTGGCGGGCCAAGCAAGTGGCCCAGCACGACCTGTCCACTTGTCGGGAGTAGCGACTTTGAGATAAAAGAAATGTTCAAATGTGTGTGAAATCTTATGGGACTTAACTTCTATGGTCATCAGTCCCTAAGCTTACACACTACTTAACCTAAATTATCCTAAGGACAAACACACATACCCATGCCCGAGGGAGGACTCGAACCTCCACCAGTACCAGCCGCACAGTCCATGACTGCAGCGCCTTTGACCGCTCGGCTAATCCCGCGCGGCAACTTTGAGATACTCTCTTCCGTAAAATGTATAGGGACACCATCGACAAAGCAACATCAGTCGATACGCAGTCAACACGACACGCCAGAAGCCTATACTGGTCCACAACATAATGCCTACCACAAATGACATTATGCTTGATAACGCGAAATAAGCAGTTTCAGACAAAACTTTATAATATGCCTTACTCAGAATAAGAGTAAAATGTAAAGCAACTTTTGAATCACTATGTATGTTACTGCAAATTACGTTGGTGAAGGTAAAGGACAAGTTTTTGATTTGTGGACCGCTATAGTTGAATTACGGCTTTGACGCAGTGGTAACACCGATGTTAAACGCTGGCGGGCTGAGCTAGCACTTGGATGCCGAGCGTTGTTGGCAAGCGGGATACACTCAGTGCTTGGGAGACAAACTGAGGAGCTACATAATTCATAAGTAGTGGCTCCAGTTTACTAAACTGATATGCGGCTAGGGGAGCGGTGTGCTGACCACATTCCCCTCCATATTCGCGTCCAGTGACGCCTGTGGGCTGACAATGACACGGCGGCTGTTCGGTACCATTGGACCTTCCAAGGCCTGTTCGGGCGGAGTTTAGTTTAGTTTATTGTTGAATTCCTGAAGAAAAAAAGAACAAAGAAATAAAATTACGAGGATCATCCAGAAAGCAAAGAATGATCATGTATAACATCCAGCGTCGATTCCGCACTATAGCAATCGCAAGCCTGTCGGTTAGCTATTTCCCTCATTTTAGTGTGACAGAGTTTGCAACCAAGCGGTCACCCCTCTCATTCTGTAAGCCTTAGACGAAGTGGACCATTTTACAGTCCCGAGAAATGCGAATTGGATAAGGTCATTCGTTTTATGAGTTCGCGAAACGTTCCAGCCATCGAAAGTCAATGACAAAAAAGGAATGATTATGATGATAGCACAATGAACATGTCCTCAGTGAAGTGGAATGTTGTGGACAAAGAGCGACTTCGAGATTTTAAGTGGGAAATTACTGGCGCCAGTTAGCTGGATCACGGGGTCTCGAGTTCGATTCCGGGCAGGGTCGGGGATTTTCTCTGCCCGGGTGCTTTTGTTGCCCTCATTATTTCAAATAAACTAAACTAAACTCCGTCCCAACAGGCCTTCGAAGGCCCAAGCGTACCGACAGACCGCTGTGTCCATCCTTAGCCCACAGGCATCACTGAATGCGGATATGGAGGGTAATTTTGTCAACACTGTTCTACCGGCCGTAAGTCAGTTTACGAGACCGGAGCCGCTAATTTTCAATCAAGCAGCTACTCTGTTTGCCTCACAAGGGTTGAGTGCACCCCTCTTGCCAACAGTGCTCGGCAGACCGGATGGTCACCCATCCAAGTGCTAGCCCAGCCCGACAGCGCTTACCTTCGGTGATCTGACAGGAACCGGTGTTACCATAGCGGCAAGCATCATTCAGAGAATGGTGCTATTGGACAGTGTAAGGATTTGGAATTTGTACAGGCGCTGATAACGAATCTGTTGAGCCCCCCACAAACCAAGATCGTCATCATCCTGAACTGGCAACAAATGAATTTCACCTATTGCCGAAACTAAAGGAATCTTTGGATGAGAAAGAGTTCGCAACGATGAAGTTCTCCAACAAGCAGTGTCGTCCTGGCTGAAATATTTGACGGTAGAGGAGCACAACATGGGAATTGAAAAAATTTTGTGGTTTTTATTTAGTTATGCAAAATGTTCTCTACTCTCCGGACGACCCTCATAATTTCATGGCGAAAACGGAAGTACTTAGAAAGAAAACCGCATTGCGGAAGGGACAGCCTCTGACAAGGAACACCATCCATTTTCCTTAGCTCATTGGCGTTAAGGGAAATACGAATTCTTAACAATCCGTCGTGGCGGTCAAACAATTACAGGAATAACATTCTAAATGTGTGAAACACTGTCCCTCTTATCTCTATTTTTCTTCTTTTTTCTAAATCATTTCAGTTGGTTTGGTGCATGTATAATGTAATTTCTTTGTAAAACGCATTGTTTTACGTTGAAACTGTCCAGGAATTCTCTGTCTGAAAGAGTTTCCACGTCTCCATAATGAGGGTACCAGCGTGATATCAATGCTTCGATCAATATATGTGCGTGAAACTTTTTCTTTGATTATAAAACTAGGTACTCATAATTATGTGGCATACTGAGTAATGAAAGTCTGCGAAACTTTCTGTGTCTGCCCATATGCCGATAGGTTGTTGGAAAGTTTATCGTGCCTTTGGCGCGCCAATAATAATTAGATAATACTATAAATTCGTTTTGTTTCTGCCCCATGAGTGATCCACACATGTGCACGACCGTTGCACACGACCCGAGTTCCTAACCGTGGCTGCCTTAAAGCGTGTGATAACAATTCTTAATGCTAGTTAGGCATTCCTTTCAGGTCCCATTGTTGTTCCGTTCGAAACTCTGAAAGCCGTATTCTTGGGACTGCAGAGCACACTGCTATACATTCGCAGGCTATTACACAGGCGCAGTCGCTAGCTCAGAGGTATGTTACTTACACTGTTTAACATTTTTGCAACTTTGTTTTGCGAGAATCTGCGGCAAATAAATTATTTCACTTCTAAACCATTTTCTGTTAATTTGCACTATCTCACATTATTTGTTGTTTGGTTGATTCACTTCCTTCAATGGGCTTCGTATTTGATATTATTCCATAACATTAGCTGACACACTTGCGTGCAATGAAAGGGATTTCAATTCTTGTAAGAATTATTAGTTCCAGGTAGTGTGGTATGAGTACCACGTTTTGCTCTTGCGCCACTGACCTAATTTGCTCAGTCCAGTTTCAATTGGGAAGGTAATATCACGCGTCTTAGATCGTGACTTTAGTGTTCCAGTGATTTCAGTGTCTCAGATTTTTGTTCGTTCTATAATTGAGAGTTTCCAGAATGTGGCTCAGAAACTCTGTTATAGATAATAAATCTTCGAAGGTACGTTTGAGGAAGGATTTAATTCTGTTGTTAGTTGAACTATAGATGTAGGCAGCTCAGTCACAGAAGGTCTGGGACTTTATTAAATCAGAAACAGTTATGGTTTTCTTATTGGTTAATCTTCGACTTGGCTGACTTAACACTGAAGCATGACTGTCAAATATCACATTGCGAGTCCACTAAAGCTCTATTACAATCACGCGTTTATAATGCGTGTGAGTTTATTACTTTTTGTTTGGCATCGAAAATATTCCATTTCTCTTGAGAAAAGTGTGAGTCAGGGGGGGCTCGGTAGTCCTGTGAAGTTGACAGAAGACTTTTCACAATCTGTCAAAAGGATAGAAAGAGCACCCCTTGGTGGCAGCTGGTTTTAACAGAAATGGTCCTCTTTCCCAAAATGCATATTGTAGAAGTTCGTGGAATGAATCCAATTGCAAACAACAAAGTGCCGTGAGAGTCCACATCTTTGCCCTGAGGGGAATGACGGTGCAATTTGCCTTTCAGTCTCCACATCAAAGAGGCGGCACCTATTGAGGCTTCCCTGGCATCAGATAATTCATTGCTTCCCTCCAAAACTACGGCTGCCCAAAACGAAGATACACTCTCCCCCCTCCCTCCAAATCAGCACAACCAGACGTGTTGCAGATGGTGCTGACTTATGGAGAGAGACTATCTGAAACCAGTACCAAACTAGTAACTTGTAATTATCTTTTTTTTTTTTTTTTTTTTTGCAAGATTTGAACTGAAAGTTTTTACTGCTTTTCCCTGTTTTTAGATAGAAAAGGGATAACATTCGTTTTTGAGATTGGCAGTGAATTGCGGATGTGCAGGAGAGAGCTTAGATTGGATAGGATTTGCTGCCGGATCTCGTCTGATGCTAAATGGTGCCCCCTCATTGTTCGTGAAGAACGTTAGTTTTTCTCAGATAGTAGCGTAATTTATCTTCTGAGAAGCTTCTATTTAAGTCATTTGGTTATTTATCTTAAACGCTCAGTTATCTGTATTAAATATTTTCCCCACTTATCTTGTTTTTGCGAGCTAGATGTGGAAGTCTCATGTTTGATTCTTGCAATCTTCGAATTAAATACAAATTCCATGAGGTTTAATCATTTTATTTCGGTTTGTTATAATTTTCAAAACAATGTTCACTTTTAATTCATTGTCTATTTTTCACTTGATTAGATTAAAAAAAAAATTGTGTTCACCTGATACACGTTTCGAGATCCTAATGTCCCACAACCTCACTACGTTTAAACCAAAAATAACTTCATTTGTAGGATGTTCGCTTCATTGTGATGACTGTTCATTGTGGGAGGTGGCCAAGCACCAGTTTTATGATTTAAGAGATGCAGAGATGTTAACGAGCGTCAAATGCTGAGATGTCATTATAGCAGGAGTGGTTGATGCAAAGCTATTGAGCCTAATTTCGACCTCTTAGAGGTCTGTTAATCGTCACTGTGTCTGTCCCGTGTGGGAACATTTTGCAACCTTTGTATTTAACGTCTGCCGGACTGAGTAAACTAGTGACTGACGGTATACATCTTCTTTACAACACGCACGTAATTTTCATGGCTAAGCTGCCAGGATATTTTCTTTTGGTATTCTCTGTGTCCTACAGATAGAAAGCCACAGTGAAGTTATAGCCCCAACTTGCTTTTGCTTTACGCATGCACGTTAACTGGTGCCGCTGCATAGGTACAGCTAGTGTGCTTTATCTGAAGTGTACTTTTTGTGTTTTTCTTTGTTTTGTTCTGTGTAACTTATAGTGAGAAAGAAAATTTTCGGCAATGTGTCAATATTAATGTGTGTGATAAGCTTCATTTTGCTTCAGATAAATTTATGGAAGTGTTACTTCCCGGGGTGTAAGATCCAACTATTTCGTTGTTAAAGTGTAGATAGTGACTGTAGAGCTCGTTCAAGGCAGGGGCCGGCCGCTGTGCCCGAGCGGTTCTAGGCGCTTCAGTCCAGAACCGCGCTGCTGCTGCAGTCGCAGGTTCGAATCCTGCCTCGGGGATGGATGTGTGTAATGTCCTTAGGTTATATAGGTTTAATTAGTTCTAAGTCTAGGGGACTCATGACCTCAGCTGTTAAGTCCCATAGTGCTTAGAGCTATTTGAACCATATTCAACGTGTGGCAGAAGGACCAAGTGTCAGGAAGATTCAATGGAGTTCCGAGAAATTGTGCCGGAGTTTTCCGATGCGGAAGCATCAATATCAGTCAGATCACCTGATACGCAGGTAACAACATTACTCAAGGACAAAAGCGAGACTAGCACAGCTCCCGAAATTGAAACTATCGTGGTGCTGAGCAGTTTAAGCCCTCGAACAATGGCCGACATTCCATTCTCGGTTTGGGAGATGTTAGAACGAACAGAAGCAGAGAGAAAGAACCGATTATCGGGAAAATCAAGCAGACGCAGAGAAATAGCCGAAGCGGAAAGAAACAGAGAGGAACAGAGGACAGAACAAGCAGAATCAGACAGGAGAACGGATGCAGGGGAAGAAAAAGCAAAAGCATGTATTAAAAAAAGCAAAGGATGAGGTATTACACAAAAAGCCCGATTCCAGTTTCAATTCCATAAAAGGAACTGGGACTAGATAACAAAGATAGTAGAGGAAAATGTGCTCTGGTTGGAGTGGGCGAAATAAAGTGGAGGAAGTATAACACGAAGCTTCCGCAAAGATTGCAGATTTGGGAGAAGCGGATTACATTCGATGTCACTGAAACAATTCACGTCACGGAAACGGAAGGATCTGTCACTATTAGACAAACTGTAGACAAATTAAAACAGAAAAGTGCTAGACCGCGAGTCATAGAGCCGATAACTTCGGATGCAGATAGGATTTTGTGTGCTCTCGCCACCAGAGCATTTGTTAACGTTCCCACTCAAGAAAGGCATTTTTCCAGGCAAGTAAGGTGCCTGGCGGCAGAAACAACTGTTTCGTAAGTGTGTCCATCACTGGGGAACATTTCAACAAAAAGCAGTTCAATTCAATGCGACAATTAACTGCAGGAAGAGATCTGCACATAGAGATGTGTACTAGTCAGTTCCAGGATAGCCTACCATACTCTTAGCTGATTCAGCTGAAGTTAAGAGTTTATGAGCAGCCACACGAGCAGCGAAATAATTGCGCGATATCTGCCACTTATAAGAGACTGCAGAATGTTTGAGAATCTGAGACGAATGGCAAACCGATGTCGCTATATCAGGGGAGGGGGGCGGTGGGGGCGGGGGGGGGGGGAAATTGAGGTTTATGCAACATGTCTCATCTTGCTTTATGATTCTGATTTGGCTCTATTAAAATTAAGCAATGATGAACTGTGTGAACTTGGTACACTTTGCTGTGAATGGAAAGGATTCGAATGGAGTGGGTTTGGAGAGTTTGGCAGTCCCATGGAGTCAGGAGAGGGCTTTACACTGTGTCTGACAAATAGGGAATGAGTGCGTCGTCTGTGGCACCTAGTTATCACAGATGTTGTCCTGTTTCCTGATATGCTTATTGCAGACAATTCGTATACCAATAGCATAATTTTCATCCCCCACTTGGAAGTAAAACTACATGAAATGAGAGTTTCAAGATGCAATACGATTTAAGTTCTATCGATTTATACCATTAAACTTCTTTAACACATGGACTGATATGAGGCAGCCAGCAGCTGTAGCAGAGCACATGTGACGCCATGTGCCCGCCAGTGGCAGCAAGCTCCATATTTGGATGTTCGCAAAGTTGCAAAAAACAATATTGAAAAGCCGGCCGGAGTGGCCGTGCGGTTCTAGGCGCTACGGTCTGGAGCCGAGCGCCCGCTACGGTCCAGGTTCGAATCCTGCCTCGGGCATGGATGTGTGTGATGTCCTTAGGTTAGTTAGGTTTAATTAGTCCTAAGTTCTAGGCGACTGATGACCTCAGAAGTGAAGTCGCATAGTGTTCAGAGCCATTCGAACCATTTGAACAATATTGAAAACGTTTAAGAAGTAGCTGAGTTCCTTTACGATGACTTCAACTCAGTCAGGGAATACAAATTAATATACAGTACTTCAGTATATACTGTGCAAAACGGAGAGGAAAGTGTGGCCACAGACTGCTACACGATGTTTGGGTTGAGGCCCAGCAGTCTCCACTGGCAGCCTCGCGGCTGTCAACGTGTTAAAATAAGGTTTTTCAGTATACACTTGCCGCCACGGTATATCCATCAGATTATGCAGGAAAAGAGAGCATCAGATCGTAGAAGTTTTAGTTAGTGGCAAAGACGTCGCCGTGTTATGTTTTTTATCATAAATCTGACGTCACATTTGCAAACGACGGGGGAATACCAAATATCTTTGGCAGGATAACTTTATGTTTGGCGAAATTACGTCGTAACTGTTTAGTAAAGGTATGATGGCTTACCATTGCGATATTTAATGTAAAATAAATGCATGTAACCATTTTATCTGATGTGGACGCAGAAAGTCTTCAAATATAATTTACAACATTTAATGGAAACATTACGGCCACTGGTCACTGCGAGATTGAGTATCACCTAGCGGCACTGCGTGTAGATGATGCGGAACAGAAAATGTGCAAGTGGAACACTAACGAAAAGGAAATCGCTCTAGTGATGATGTGGACTGCATATGGGGAAATTCACTTACGTAAGCGTATTTGAATGTCTTATGACCCAGTGCCCTCAGACGAACACCTTCAACACTGATAATCCGATTGTCTTTTCGAGTGCTGCTTTCTTGAGATTGTGTGGAAGGTGGTCGAAGAACGGTGAAATCACGAGCGGACGACAGACTGCAATGCAGGTCTAGCCACACGTCTTGCGGAGCCCTCGGTTTATCGTTCATCATTGCATATGGAGCTCTGTAGCAGACAATACCTACGTGTTCCCAAGTTGACCCACCGTCATCGTCAGTTACGATGAGACTGGACCGTTGATCAACAGAAATGATCAGAACGAGTCACGCTTTTTATTACACCATGTCGATGGTGGTATCCAGATACACCATTATCCAGACGATCGACTGCTTGAATCACGCAACGTACGAAGAACACTGGCAGATGGGGAAAATTTTTCTGGGATTCTACGAAACCTGTGGTAGTAAAAAATGGTTCTAATAGCTCTGAGCACTATGGGACTTAACATCTGAAGTTATCAGTCCCCTAGAACTTAGAACTACTTAAACCTAACTAACCTAAGGACAGCACACACATCCATGCCCGAGGCAGGATTCAAACCTGCGACCGTAGCGGTCGCGCGGTTCCTGACTGAAGCATCTAGGACCGCTCGGCCACAACGACCGGCCCTGTGGTAGTACCCAAGGTACTATGATAGCTGCGGACTGAGTGAACGTATCTGTATGGTTTGAGAAGGATGGTAGTAACGCCACGCAGTTCTCTTGGGTGCCAAACTCTCCTGACGTAAGGGCGATATAACTCGTCTGGGACCCTGTACAGTGTCAGATCCGCGCTCGCAAACATCTGGACATTAATTTTTCGAAATGCGTTACGTGCGCCGTCTATTTCCGGACACTTACTAAGGAACTGTTAAACTCATCTCACGTAGATACGCTGCTAGGTCACGTCTCAGACGTGGAATAACACGCAATGAAGCAGGTGGTCATAATGATTTGGTACATCCTAGTGTATTCCTGACGTCCTTAACCCTTTTAAAAACCAGGAAATGAGAGATCCAATGACTCAAAATTGCGCTGCTATGAAGGCAGATTGGCGGCAGATGAATCATACCCCAATGTTTCCCCTTGTTTTAGTGTTGATAACTGAAGAAAGCCATGAACCGTGTGCCTCGGTCAGGTCACAAAACGCTTCTGTCCCTCTCGTCGCTGAGGAAAAGGCGTGATGTTGACTTTATTGCTTCTCTGTAGTCCAAATTTTAATAAAATTTTTCAAAACCGAGTAAAACGAACTACACGGATATATTGTTGTAAACACGACACGGAAAAGCACTAATTAATGTAACGTAGATAACAAATCAATCTTCTGTGGCAAAATTCAGTACCACACCATATTTTTATCGCCTGTTATTACGAGGGAAATAATCATCATTTTACTGGAAAAGAGTACAACATGGTCCTGGCCTTGGTACAGTTATAAATCTGGCACGTTGGACAACGATACATCCAAATAGGTATTCAGACTAACAGCTGCAATATCTACGCGCGGAAAGGAATTTAGACCGGTATTGAGTAATTTTGTAAGTCTGCTATACGAGAAAATCGAAAGCTTGGGAATGATTGATTCGATATTGGATCAAGCACAAAGTGGTGTGGAGCCCATGCTGCAAGGTGATTCACAAAAGCGAGACCGAATGAGCTGTGAATGTAGAACGAATAAATGCCCAGGAAGAGAACGTTTCGTTCCAGTGAAGAGAAAATGGGTACAAGAAAGGCTGTTGCTTTGATTTACTCCACTACTTTCGTAAGCCGGCCGCGGTGGTCTAGCGGTTCAGGCGCTCAGTCCGGAACCGCGCAACTACTACGGTCGCAGGTTCGAATCCTGCCTCGGGCATGGATGTGTGTGATGTCCTCAGGTTAGTTAGGTTTAAGTAGTTCTAAGTTCTAGGGGACTGATGACCACAGATGCTAAGTCCCATAGTGCTCAGAGCCATTTGAACCATCCACTACTTTCATTGATGATATTTCGTCTTTCCGGCTATTAAGAAGTGTGTAAACCATCATTGGTCAAAAACGAAAAACGTTACACCTGACAGAACGTTCACAGCAGGCTATTCAGCAATATAGTCTACTAACAAACAAGACAACGTCGTCAGCAAAACAAAGGCGGTTCAGATAAATTCCTTCTTCAGTTTAAGGACCCAATAATTTGCTCTGGGACTACTGGCAACAGTTACATCATACTAAAGATCCATTCGACTTGTTTTGTCAGTTTGGAATTTGTCCTTATATTGAAGTAAATCATAGTGTTGATGTTTATACTTTTCTCATACTTGGGTAAACCAAACAGCAATTACCATCACCTTTTTTGTTGTTTAGTCACAATCATATAATTAATGTTTTTCTGAAATAAACCACAGCAAATGCTATGGTATGTAATGTTGATCATCCACCTTTAAAACCAGTTTGTTGCATTCTCTGACTGAAATCTAGTTTTTCTTCACGTTGCCATCGGCGACAATTTGTAGAGAGGACGCTGTATGCTTCATAGCTTTTAGCAATAAAGCTCCGATTCTCTAAGAAACGAACTCCAAAGTACAAAATAATTTCAAACTTCTGATTACAATTGAGATAAAGTGTTGACTGCCGGCCTTTGTGCCAAGCGGTTCTAGGCGCTTCAGTCTGGAAACGCGCGACTGCTACGGTCGCAGGTTCGATTCCTACCTCGGGCATGGATGTGTGTGATATCCCTAGGTTAGTTAGGTTTAAGTAGTTCTAAGTTCTAGCGGACTGATGACGTCAGATGTTAAGTCCCATAGTGTTCAGAGCCATTTGAAAGTGTTGACTACTTGACAAACATGTAAGCGATAAAACGTTTAGAAAAGGTTTGGTATTATAAATAAAGTGAGTTCATAGTCGCTAAGCAGTCTCGTTATCAAACCTTGGATGAGCTGTGCACTGTTCTAAGCGAAAACTAGATGACGTTATATCTCTTGAACTATGTGTCGTACAATGATATAATTTTGCACGTACATTCAGTGGTATATGTGGATACAGTGTGCAAAAGTTTTTGAGAATAAAGTAGCCAATAAATTAAGAAGTAATGCCTGATGCGCATTTGTGCTGCACGAACAGCGAAAATCTAGTAAGTGATAAACATTTTCCTTTTATGATATTTCTAGGGGCTGTGAACAACAAAAATTTTCTTAAAGGTTTGAAATGAGGTGTACGGTTGGTCCCGAGTCACTAAGTACTCTCACTCTCAATACTGATTGAATATGTTTTGCGCATTTGCACGCGGCCAGTTACGCAGCCTCAAGATATAAACGCAGTTTCTGACTATAACAATGTTGTACTGTGTGTCCATAAAACAATATTATATTCGTTAATGAGTAGATTATGACAGCATTTTAAATTTCAAAATTTGCTCAATACCTGCAAGAAATACTGAAAGCCGTTAGAAAGGCAACCAACAAGTGGAGCTGTGTATCGTGAATCATGTACCCGGTTTGCCGTTTACTGATCTATGTGAGTCTTGTCAGGTTTCCTAGGTATGTATTTGAATAAATAGTGTCTTATTCCAGTTTTGGAGAATTGTAGTTCTCCTCAAATAGTCAACAGATAACTTTTTCTGCCTGTGTTGTGCTACTTTTGCTCCAGCTTTAATCATATATTGACTTCTGGCATTATTTTGCTGAAACTCAATATTTTAAATACCTACTATCTGTATTTCTGATCCATTCCACGAACTATTCGAAGACGTAAGGCAGTCTTTGACTTTTCGTACGTTTTTGTCTCTGTCCTTCGTCCATATGACTATTGTCATCTTAACTAATGAAATGTGGTCTCTACCAAATATGTTTCCGTTGTGTCTTCTTCGTCCTCTTATTCTTTTCAATTGCTTCTGTTATTGAATATAAATTATTCGTTCTCCCTATTGATCGTCTGCTGTCAGCTTCATTTGATGCAGTCTACTGAGTAAATTAACTGTTGCACCAGACAATAAATTTTTGTCCAGACAATTTTGTCTTTCTAAATCTCTCGTTTTCGGTATTAATTCCTGACTTAGAGTATACCGGCGTCAAAGGCTAAGATGATAAACGCAGTGGAATATTGGGTAAAGAGCAGTATCTGCAGTCTTACAGACTATGTTACTTTTATTTACAGCATACAGGCACGAAGAAACAGACACACAGAAGCATACAGACATATAGGGAGAATTGCAGTGGGCCTTTAAATTATTTTAAAGGAATCTACGATTAAAACAAAAAATTGCACCATGCTTATGAAAACTGTAGCCTGATAAATTTGTCTGATAGAAATTTACATCAATAGAAACATATTATTTTATTTATCTCATATGTGCAATGAGGAGACTGAGATAGCACGTTCTGTTTTTCATCAAAATTTTGTCCCAATTCTACTTGTATACGTAAGGAACAAAAGTCTGATTGACTATAAAAACCTTCACACGCTATCCTAACATCAAATACCACACTTAAATACAAGAACCTACTAATTTAGTACCTGTTTGTCGTAAAAATACTGTAATTTTAAATTTCTACGAATTGTAGAAATTGTGATTTGGTATCTACTGTTATAATAATCATATATGCAAAACTGTGTCTCATCATTTGTCTGTCATACAGTACACAATAATTACCATAATGCAAATATCCATCAAGCTGTCACAATGTCATTGTCATAATATTGAAGTACTCAGGGCGTCTCTTAGAATTATTTTTGCTTTGCTTTTGTCTCTTACAGCATTTAACAGCTTATCTATTTGTTATATCGATTCTTGCTGCACGCTACTATCGTCTCAAAGAACTTTAGTCACAACGAAAATGATTAATGCTGAATGTATGGTAAATATAAATTAGGTCAGGAGTCTCCCTGATGAAGCCTCCGTTCGAAACCGGTTACTTTATTGGCTTAAAATGTTTCTTAATGAGTCTGTTTTTAAGATTCATTAATATAAAGTGTGTCATAAATGTTAAAGTATGTTAAAAACGTAATTCACTGCATAGGGATATGGCGTATCCGAGAGCTTGAATGCTACCGATGTAATAATATTCTGAATAAGATTTCACTTCGTAACGTTATTTGTTTATGGCAAACTGTCTGAAAGCGCGAGCTTCTCTCACGTACGCTTGATTTGCATTTCGTTTGTTCTTTTTACACTAAATAAAACATGAGTGCTTGAAAATGACAAACCTTTTTTATAAGGATACGTACGGTTCAAAAAGTAGTCCCAACCTAGCAAAAAATGTTTCGATTTTTAAGCGGCAGCCGGATACGCGATATAATTTCGTCAGAATGAGAGTGTTTCGCCATCTGTGAAAGAAAGGCCAACTGTACGGTGCAGGCTTTGCCTACTAAAGGTTTGTTCAGTTTCAGTGTTAAAAACACAAGTTTAAATTATAAACACTTGTTTTTAAAACGACATTTTTGAAGACGGCGTGAGATATAAATAGCGAAATATACAATCAATTAATTGTCTCTTTTTGTAACTTGTGAGTTGGCGTTTTATCTACTGTAGTACGCAGGTTTTTTACAATATATCTTAATTTTGATTTTCGATGCACGTTCTTATAACGACTTTTTTGTTGAAACCATTTTGCTGGACACAATTTTTTAAACATTTCTACGTATTACGTTAGATAGTATCGTCTCTTTGAAAGCAGATTTTGCAATTTTGTTCTATGTGGAAAATTGTGGCTTCCAGGCCTCTCACCCTCTCACCATTCCTCCTGGCATTCCGCGATGTCGTCTAATGTCCTCTGGATGCAACTTTATATAGATGTACTTTGCAGAATTTTCTCACGTGGAGAAAACAGAAAGAGCGATGTGTCTTACTTGCCGAAAACGTTCAAAAGCCAAAGTCGTACAAATATTTCTTTTTTTACAACAACGTTCCA
This sequence comes from Schistocerca americana, assembly GCF_021461395.2. Classification (NCBI taxonomy): domain Eukaryota; kingdom Metazoa; phylum Arthropoda; class Insecta; order Orthoptera; family Acrididae; genus Schistocerca; species Schistocerca americana. Next base: position 381,081,061 of record NC_060123.1, on the reverse strand, counting down.
GCAGACATTACCGTCATCTAGAAGTCTCCAAAAATTTTTGTTATAAAAGGGTTCATTTTGAGGCTGAACCTCACGCCACCCTCTCATGTTAGTGGATAAAACGTAGCACTTTAACAAAGTTCGGACATAAATAAAACATTTAAAATCTAAAAATGCCTTGTGGACATGTCCATGTGCATGTCCATATATGTAGCGTCAATAGATGAATGTTACCTCATAAAAATCACAGTGCACAGTAAAATGCACACTAGGACATCTGTTTACCTTAGCTGGACACGTTCTAGTCACCTAGTTGGCGTAAGAGATACAAAGATGTATCGTAAAAGTCTAAAGTCAGTTTGGTAATTTATTTGAAAAAGGAAATCATGAACATCGATTCCAAAATCGTGCGTCACCCTGGTCTATGCCCTTGAAGCGGAAATGGATGCCGCTAAATCGGATTTCTTTAAACGAAATATGGTATAAACAGTCTCTCAGGCCCGCATTTAAATAGGTATCGTTTTCGCGGATTCGACGGAGTAACTCCATCGGGGAGAGCTGTCGTCGAGCCAAGATGGGCTGTCAGCGACAGGAGAGTCGGCTAATAGATCCCTTTGCCCCGCCGAGCCCGCAGACCAACTTTATAAAGCAAGCCGGGCTGGGTCGGGGCGCAGTCAAATCGTCCCGCGCCACCCCTGACAGCCCATCGCTCCCGGCGGGAAACAAGTGCGACGCTCCCACGTAATGTCCCACCGCACCCACCACCCCGACATTCAGGCCGCCAGTGCACAGTCTTCTTCTACAGCCCCCTCTCCCCACTCGGTGACGTTACTTCCCCCCTCCCCGTAGTGGCCCCAGGCCTCTTTCACGACCTTCTCCAACGAACGCGTGTACGTGCTTTGAATTCAAGCAGTTTCTTTCACTCTGCTTGAGCAGTTATGTCGTCCAAGTTTTCCTTGGGACTGGTGGCAAAACGGTACGTGAAAATACTTTTGCAGCGTGCCTCTCATTACTAAGTTAACACCGGTGATTTCTCGCCAGGGAGGGAACGTGTTGCATGGTGACCAAGGCCAGAGAACTATAGATGTAACGCTTCAGTCATTACCGATGCGTGGGTAGCTGAATATTAATACAAACAATTCTGCGAACCTCAAAACAGCAATCGCGGGTACGAAAGAAGATAAAAATGAAAAATACTGTTTGGTGAAGACGTGGTGAGGAGATGGAAAGAATGAGCTATTGTATGATGGAGCGCCTTTATCAGAAGCTGCAGTTAAGTGCACAAGATAAATTGTATTCAAATGTGACAAACATTTTGCAAGAAGAATCTGAAGAAAAGCTGTTAAAAACCTACAGGATAAAAAAGCATGGGGCAGTCGTGACATTCCTCAAGAAATAAACACAAATACTGGCGACAACATGAAAACGATGCTGCTGAAATTGTATATACGTAGACTGAAGCAACGAATGAAATATATCATCGGTGTTTGGGACTTGAAAAGCGTGGAACTATACAATTTCATTTGAATAAGACACCTATGGCAGACAGTTACCTAAAAGAAATGAATACCATAATACAGACAGGCACAGACAATGGATACAAAGAAAACTTAGTAGCAGAGCTAGACAATGAAATCAAGAAACATAAAAGAACACACACCCAGCTGCCGCCAGCACAAGGACAGAGTCCCACACAAACAAATACATAAAATACAAGAACAGGAACAACACAAAGTGAGAAAGAAACAGAAAACAAAAGGCGGTAGACTCTGACATACAACCACAAACACGCACATAGAACATCCAATATTTTCAAAAAACAAGAAATTAAAATAGACCACCAAATTACCAATTAAGTTCAAAAATACGTCCCAGAAATAACAGGAACAACAGATCTCTATCAGAAATCAGGATTAAACCAGCTAAAATGCATTACATATGATGGAAAATAGGTAGGTCATACCAGGACATTTGACACCGGGTACAAATAACATGTAAGAGTATGGAAGTAAAGGACAAATCATTTAACTTTTGCACAACACTTAGACCAACACCAACACAAAATTACCGCCATTGACACAAACATGGTGCCATAAGGATAAAGAATAACAAAAAAACACCTCACTTTACAAAAAAAACTACTATGTTCAAAAAACCATAACCGAAAGAAACAACTCATAAGTGATCAGACCAACCCGGCAAACTACACACTCTTTAATCTGACTGACCACTTAATATAACGTTAAACAGACTTCCAGGCTCTGCCATCCAGTCACCTCTGAGGCCCCCCTCCCCCTCCCCTCAAAAAAAGCTGCTTCAAAGGTAGGTAACGCTCACAACCTGCACTAAAACAAACGAACAGACATGAACACTGTAGTACTACGCACAGTGAGAAGTACACACAACTTCAGTTCAGTTTACAAAAATGAACTTTGAATAACCAAAATGAGCGAGAGAAATACTAGGGATGGTAAAAACTGCATATGTGAAACGAAGTCTTTCGACGTCAACCATTGCTAACAAAGAGGAAAGAAGCAGTGGTTTGAAGAAGATGAAAATAAACACCGTAAGTAACTTCCACACTCCTACTTTAAAAACTAAACGCTGTTTTTAATCTAAAGCAACCGAAAATTTGCAGAATAACCACGGAGGATGCTTTGTAAATATAAGCGAAACGCGTGTGGTGTGATTTTCGTTAGTTAAACTGCAGTGAGCTCTCTTCTCCTTGGGGTGGGAAATTGCCTCTAAATGTGGAAGAGCCAGCAGTGATCAACGGCATGAGGATGCAAAAGGCCAAGGAAACCACAGCGTTAAGGACACATAACGCGTATCGACAGGACATTTGGCCTGTAATTGGAAAAGTGGCATGATGGTCTCTCCTTTGGCAAAAGATTCCGTCACAGAACTGCGGGGGGGTAGTGCCAAGGTTGAGGTGACAATGAGAAAATGATCAAATAACCAACGAAAGGATAAGGTTCTACGAGTCGCGGCGTGAAACTTCAGACGCTTGAACGTGGTAGAAATGCTAGAATATCTGAAAAGGAAATGCAAAGGCTAATCTAGAAATAGTGTAGTCAGTGTAGCGAAAAAAAATCGGCAGGGTTTTCTGGTCAGATGATTACAGGGTAATATTAACAGCAGCAGAAAATGGTATAACTGGAGTGGGATTCGTTATTCACACCTTAGACTATCTTTGGTCTGGCGCTTATAGTGTCCAGCTGGGCTGTGTGCGGGCAGTGTGTGGTCGGTTGGCGTGGAGCAGCGAGGAAATCTCTGCGGCGCGCGGTTAGGTCGGGCCCGCTGGCAGCCTCTATGCTGTGTTGGAGTGTGTGGTGCTGTTCCCATTGCTACGAGGTCCGTGGCTCACTGATCCTGCACACGAAAGTTGATTTTTTACTTAATCTATCAGCAAGTCACTACTGTTCACATTGTGTCGCTTGGAGTTCGTTGTCGGCTGTGGGGATATTCCCGCGAGCAACAACGTGTGTTTTCAATTTGGAAAATTTTAGCGACCCTCTAGTGGAGCTGAACTGTACTTGGTTATTTGGATTTAAGTGCACCAGCGGAATCTTCTGCCTTGTGGCCGTTAACGTTCCAGTTACCTGCCCTGGCCATTGATGTAAATTCAGGCAGTGTATTTTCCTTATCGTGCTGTCGTTGTCCTACGAGGTGTGTAGTTTGACAGCTCAATGTATAATTGGTTGTGAGCGCCAATACCTTCTACGTTGTTCCATTCAACTATCTGTTGTGTGCTGGTCGGGTGAAGTGGAGGTTATGTTGGTGGGTCCGTTGACTGTCTGTCGGTTGCCTTTTCGTCGGATCGAGAGTGATTGGGCCGACTGCCTGTCTCACCTAAGCGAGCATTAGTGTATGAATTCCAGGCCGACCCTCGGAACTTCTGAGCGCCCTTGGCTGTACTGCCTTTTCTTGTTTGTTCTTGTTGTTTGTACTTGTATGGCTTCTAGCCGATTTTTAGATTAAGCTTGTTTTTCCCTTAAGGCGTCAGATGGTTTGGGCGTTCTGCCTAATTTAAGAACTGTTTTACGTAAAGCCTTTGGCATTTTAAAAATTAATGTTATTGAAGCTTAAGTGTTGGGCCTTCAGCCGATTTTGAATTTAAGTTGTCTGCTCTTAAAGTGTCGGATTCTTTGGGCTTTCAGTCTAACTAAGGAACTGTTTTAAGGTAAGGCTTTGCATTTTTAATTTCTGATTTTGGTTGAGCTTTAACTTATTGGATTTCAACCATTTTTGAATTAAAGTGGTCTTGTCCTTAAGGCATGAGATTCTACGGCGCATTCAACCGCTAATTAAGTTCCAAAACTAAAGCTGTGTTTTTTTATATTTTTCTTGGCTGTTGTAATGTTTGATCAACTAAAAGGTTGTATGTTCGAGTGTAGCTGACAGAGCTTATTTTGGCTCCTTTCCACAACTTAAACTACCTGTCCTGTCCTGCGGGTTTAGCAGGGCGTGTCAAGTGCAATGAGAATTCCACTGTTAAATGCTGAGGAGAGAGCTGATGAGTCGAAGGAAAACATTGAAGCCTTCTATGAAAGGGAAAGTATTTCTGATATGATAGAAGAAGAAGCAGCTGTCGAATTTAGAAGAGCCAGGGCACCCAATATTAGAATCAGAACTTAAGTTAGCTGTGGAGGACTTAAGATCAAATAAGGCAGAATTTCTAAAATCATTGAACGAAGTGGCAACAAAACAATTATTCAAGTTGATGTGCAGATTGTATGAATCTGGCGGCACACAATCTGAGTTTCGAAAAAATGTCATTCACACAATTCCGAACTTCTCAAGCACTGACAAGTGGGAGAATTATTGCACAGTCAGCATAACAGCTCATGCATCCAAGTTGCTGAGAAGAATAATATACAGAAGAATGGAAAATATAGTTGAGGATGTGTTAGGTGACAATCAGTTTGGCTTTAGGGAAGATAAAGGAATCAGAGATGCAATTCTGGCGTTGGACTTGATAATTGAAGCTAGACTAAAGAAAAATCCAGATACGTTCATAGGCCTTGTCAACATGGAAAAAGCTTTCGGCAATATAAAATGGTCCAAGATGTTAGAAAATTTTAGAAAAAAAGGAGTGAGCTATACGGAGAGAAGGGTAATATACAATATGTACAAAGGGCAAGAGGGAATAAGATGATTAAAGGACCAAGAACGAAACGCCCAGATTAAGAACGGTGTAAGACAGGAAAGTAGTCTTTCACCCTTACTGTTCAGTCTGCATATCGAAGAAGCAACAATGGAAATAAAAGAAATGTTCTGGCGTGTAATTAAAATTCAAGGTGAAAGGATATCAATGATATGATTCGCTAATGACATTGCTATTCTGAGAGAAAGAGAAAAAGTATTATATGATCTGCTAAACGGAATGAACAATATAATGAGTATAGAATATGGATAGAAAGTAAATCGAAGAAAGACGAATGTAAGGAGTAGTAGGAGAAACGAGAACAGCGAGAAACTTAACATCAGGATTGATGGACACGAAGTAGATAATGTTAAGGAATTCTCCTACCTAGGCAGCAAAATATCTAATGACAGACGTAGCAAGGAGTACATCGAAAGCTCTGATAGAAATGGCATTCATGGCCAAGAGAAGTCTACTAGTATCAAACATAGGCCTTAATTTGAGAAAGAAATTCTGAGAATGTAGGTTTGGAGTACAGAATTGTATGGTGGTGAAACATGGACTGTGGGAAAGGAGAGAATTGAAGCATTTGAGATATAGTGCTACAGACGAATATGGTCTGATAAGGAACGAGGAGGTTCTGCGCAGAATGGGGGAGGAAGGGAATATGTGGAAAACACTATCAATGAGAAGGGACATATTGATAGGACACCTGTTAAGACGTCGGGGAATAGCTTCCCTGGTACTTGAGAGACCTGTAGCGCAAAAAACTGTAGAGGAAGGCAGAGATTAGAATACATCTAGCAAATAACTGAGGCCTTAGGTTGCAAATGCTACTTGAGATAAAGAGGTTGTCACAGGAGAGTAATTCGTGGCGGTCCACATCAAACCAGGCAGAAGATTGATGACTCAAAAAAGAAGAAGAAGATAAAAATCTCAAGACAGCATGCCAATAGTAACTGACCAATGCCTGGGTTTCAGGCAGGATCCTCCTTTCTGTTAGGAGCTTAGGTGCTGTTCCAAAACAGTCGGAGATCCTCTACAATGATGTACAAGTTATAGGTAATACGAAGTGGGCAGAAGCGTTAATGGAAATTTGGACTGAGGAGGCAGGCGTGCTAGCTTTGTCCTTACATTAGTGCAAACTCACTATGACAGAGTGGCGTAGTGGTTAGAGCATCTGCCTAGTGTCTGGGATACTCGGTTTTGAATCCTAGCCTTGGTAAAATCTTTAATTCGTCGCTCCAGTCTGCATATATACATCGTAGATGTTTGAGAGTTGAAAAAGGCTTTGGAACCATATAGTTTCATTTCACTAATCAAACTCATTATATCCATTCATAATACAGGACAAATATTATTCAGTTTCCAGATAAACATCATGGATCCCATACTGAAGATGGTGGCAATCACACAATGCGAAAAGTACCGAACTTTAAGCCTAATATTACAAGCACAGAAAATTGTTCTATGGATCGTAACGAGGAAATTGAAAAGATGGTGGAGGATATGCCATGAGATGATCAGTGTGGATTCACGAGGAATGTTAGGGATAGGAGAGTCGATTCTGACACTGGAGTTTCCTATCGAAAAGCAATCACAAAAAGCAAAAGTTTTAAGTTGCCTCTGTAGAGATGGAAAAGGTACTTGATATTGTCATGGGACGTTCATAGTGCTGAAGTAAGCATATGTAGAATACAAAGACGTCTGCGAGATACTCTACATTTATGAGAATAAAGTGGCTGTTGCAAAAGTTCTTTGCAAGAGAAAAGAAGCTAAAATTACAAAAAAAGTTAGACGAGGATGTGCTCTGTCTCCTACTACATTCAATGCTTATATCGAACAAACTATAGACCAATTTCGAGATGATATTCCTGTGGTCACGGAGAGAGATGAAGGTCTAGAGAAGGTTCTCAGCACAATGGAAAGAATTTTCTACATCCAGTATGTTGTAAGGCTAAAGAAGACAAAGACTAAAGTGGCAGTTAGCAGCACTGAGAAGGAAGAAAATATGAAGATATTCAGTAGCCATAGATAAATTAATCTATTTGGGAAGCAGGGTCCTAAACCATGGTAAAATCTGGAAGGAACAGAATGCAGCAGGCCAAAAGTGCTTTTACTTCTAGAGAGAATTTTCCAGAAATATTGTTATTCTGGAAATAAGGAAACCTATCATCAAATCATTTGTTTGGAGAGTGGTTCTATCTGGGTGTGAAACTTGGAGAATAGGAGACCAAGAGAACATTAGTTAGACGCCCTGAAGATTCGGTGCAGCAAAATGATACTGATCAGCTGAAGATTTGGTGCAGCAAAAAGATGCTGATCAGCTGAAGAGGCAGTGTTACCAATGAAGAGGTGCTGCGAAGATTTCAGGAAAACAGGTCTCTCTGGATGCACATTCATACAAGAAGAGACAAACTCAATAACGCGTTTTAAGAAACAATAGTATCATAAAACAATAGTAGAAAGAGATAACGAGGCAAGAATCTCGGTGAAGATCAGAGACAGTACGTGCATCATATTATAAGTTATGTAGTGTGAGCTACGTATGCGGAAAGAAGAGACAGGTAGAAGAAAGTGAATGGCGTACTATAGGAAACCAATCTCAGGTTATCACACCAAGGAAGAAGTAGTAGAGTGATAAGAGAAGGACTGAAGCATTCTGTATTTGTGCCTTCGTTTACATGTGTAATCTGCAAATCTCTGTGAAATGCATGGCAGAGGACACTTCCCATTACATCAGATATTAGAGTTTCTTCCCACTCCACTGCATTCGCATATGGAGAGCGGAGATACTGATTGCTTAAATCCTTCTCTGCACGCTATAGTTGCTCTAACCTTGTCTTTGCAGTGTCCACTGGAGCGACACTTCAGTGTTGTACTATTCTCAGATGTATGCTGTACCACTCTCAAATACGTCAATACTAACTCTTGCAACTCTGTAAGTAAACTTCCACGTCGAATTTTGCGTCTGGCTTGAAGTTTCCACCAATTTTCCAGCGTCTCCGTAGCGTTCGTTCATAAATTAGTCAAACTAGAGACCATTCATGATGTCCTTCTTTCTATTTTATTCAAATTAAGATGAGCGTTCAATAAGTAATGCAGCCAATTTTTCTCTGATAGTAGGTTAGTTTTATTCAGGATTCCTACCCATTATTTTATTCCCCACTTTTTTGGCTAACATTACCTCCGTTGAATGCAACGGCCTTTCGCCACCTTAATGGTAGGGCCTGTACGACTGCATGGTACCAGTCTATTGGACGAAATCGGAACCACTGCACTGTTGCATCAATAAAATTTTCATCATACACGTACTGCTTTCGGGAGAGTGCATCTTTCACTGGACCAAGTAGCTGGAAGTCGGAATGTGCGGGATCCGGGCTGTAGGGTGGATGGGCAGAGGGATCAATGAAGTTCTGCGAGGTCCACTGATTTGCACTCGCGTGAGGCCCTGCGTTGTCATGGAGGAAGAGACGATCGTTTGTAATTTTGTTGAAATGAAGACGGTGAAGTCGTTTCTTCTATTTCCTGATAGTAGTACAGCTGTGTGCGGCTGGGTGGCACGCGCCATATCGGTTAGGTTTCCGCGATCTTGTAGCGATGATGACACAAAGCCTCAGCCCTTGATTCACAGTGCCTTTGTTCACTACCACGTCTCCGTAGAGATCCTGCAAGCCTGTGAACATCTGAGGTGCTGTGATTTTCAGCCAAAACAAGCTCAACGACAGATCTCTGCTTGGAAAGCACTTCCGTTACAGATGCCATTTTGAAGACTACGTAAAGCGCCACCACCTAACGAAACTACAAGAAGCTATAGCGGCTGAAGCGGAAATATTCCACGATGTCTCACAACAAATTCCGCAATTTTTTCAACCGAAATCGACCGAGAAAAAAAAATGTAGCATTAGTTACTGGTCGCTCCACGTAGCTTTCGTTGCCCGTTTACTGACCGACTGACACTAGGAGTGCATAGATGCGCAGTACCCGGCGATAATTTGAGGAAAACGTAGTTTGTATACAGAGCGGCAATGACCCTTCTTCTAAAAAGAAACATTATTTAATTCTGAGAGTCATGGGCTCAACGAAATCATCGGCTTTGAACAATTAGACTCTGCTGCATGCAAGTAATAGAAGCAACGTAAGTTCTGGCCGTAATTTTACAGCATGGAGAAAAGCTCCTTGGACATGCACTGTTAGTCTCTTAGAGTGTGACAAACAGTATTGACATTTTTAATGCATTTTTAGAACGGTATCAGTGTTTTTCAGCTATAATTCAAATGGGGTTTGGAACACCAGACATCACAGCATGGAAGCTGAAAGCTGATAACATCTTGCAGGAAGGTAATTTTATTCTGGCTAACAAAATCGCTACATGTTATATAAATACATGCATTAGGACGACAAAAATCCAGGAATTCTATGATATTCTGAAGGAAATAACGCATGAAAAATTCTTAGTTAATAAAAAGATAAACTTTTTTTTCCACAAGGGACATACCAAGTCTCCAAAGGAACTGTGTACTCCTCTTACTTACGGCGTTTAGTGTCCCTGAGAAGTTTTTGTTCTTCATACTGTTGTATACCGTCCCAAAGAAAAGAAATTAAATTGATTGTGAAAGTGTCTATATGGTCATGTTTTACGTTTGCACTCAGTATTCGTATAGACAAGTTTTTCTTAATACAAAGTGCAACACTAGACAATGTCGACTCAACTGTCAGGTTTACATGCAGCTGCGCTATGCTAAAGGATCACTTCCTTTGTGTGTGCGTATGTGTGTGTGTGTGTGTGTGTGTGTGTGTGTGTGTGTGAGCGTGTGTGTGTGTGGGAGCGTGTGTGTGCGTGTGCGTGTGCGTGTATGTGTGTGTCCTTTCTAACTAACGTCAGATGCTTTTACTCTGATACTTTGGCAGATATGTGCAATTTTGATTTTGCAGTGTGTAGGTGGAGCCAGCCCAAAACAAGGACAGCTCATCACGTCCTTTATTCGACACACAGTGTCAGCGGTTGGTTGGCTGGCTGATTTGGGAGAAGGGACGAAACAGCGAGGTCATCGATCCAATCGGATTAGTGAAGGATGGCGAAGGAAGTCGGGCGTGCCCTTTCAAAGGAACCATCCCGTCATATGCCTGATGTGATTTAGGGAAATCACTGGAGACCTAAATCAAGATGACCGGACGCAGATTTGAATCGTCGTCCTCCCGGATGCGAGTCCAGTGTGCTAACCACTGCACCACTTCACTCGGTCGTGCCAACGTAAAGCGTCGGTTTTTTTTTCTATTGCAGTGAAAATGAATGTTAATGAAGCCCGACATTGCCAGGGAGAAGACAATGGTCTTAAACAATTTATAAAATAAAACTTGCCATTTTCCTTTTTTATTACCTGCAACTTAGAAGACTGTGGTTCACAAACTGGCTCTTTCACGATGAAGCTTTTAACTACATACTGTCATACTCTTGTTGGCACAAAATACGAATGTCATAGCATGACTGTATCTAATGATGATGTTTTACAGTGCCGATTAAACTCTTTCTTACGATTTGAACGATCTGAAGATGGTCGTAGAAAGCAACGGAAATTAGTCATCATTCTTTAATTTTATAACGAACGCTGCAGTCTAGGAATTAAAGGATTTTTTACGTTAATTTCTTCTCGTTTTATAAAAATTATTTTTATTGTGAGGTTTCTTCTGTCCATTTAGTGGAACGGTGCCAACTTAGTCTAGTGCGATATTCGTCTTATTGGTGTGTTAACAGGGACAGTAAAACACGAATAAATACTCGAACTCGAACAGTGACTGAGCAGCGTTTCTGCATGTTGATATCAGTTAGCACAACTAGGGCAGTGCTGTCTCTGCTGAAGTATTCGCTCTACTTTCACTGTTAACACGTACCGATAAAACAAATATCTCACTGGGTTAATTTGAAACCCCTCTATTGAATAGGCGCATGTAATTCCGCTTCAGAAATCGAAACCTTGCGCCGACACTGAGCGTCGCATAGGGGGGCAGTGTTTGAGCTGAATGTAAGTACACATTGCAAGAATGAATCTCTTAATATCTGCTGAAACACCAGAGGAAATGTGCCTGTTTGGAGGGATACTCTGTATATTGATGTCACTTATTCGACTGTTAATCGCGAAAGCATCACTGTGTAACGTATAGTTTTTCTGGCTACGTCCGTTGCCTAGTGCTGGTCACTATGTGAACGCCGGCTCCGCTTTTCCTGTTTCAGGAGGATGGGGACAGTTCTCCAACCTGCATATAAGGGGGCCATTCACCCCTTAATCCAGCTAAATGTGTGGTGATCTTACTTACTGTTGAAAATACTTACGTTCCTTAGCGAATTTATATTCTGACCACTGTAAGTCGAATCACGATTTTGCCGCCTTCTCAATCCAAAGCACTGTGTTTCGATATCATTCTGGATATTTGCCTTATGTCCGCTCATTGTGGCTATGCTTGATCACAACATTTCTGCTGAGTCGAAAGTGGAAACGGTCCGTGCACTGAATCTCGACATGCACTGAATCTCGAAGTAGAACTATCAGATGAGAATATTAAAAGGATTCAAGTAGCAGTCGATCTAATTCTAGAAGTTATCAATAATGGGACTGAATATTTGATTCTAATAAAGCAAGACCATCTTTTACGAGATGGGCTTTGAATGACAAAGTCTTATAGCAGACTGTTCGCAGTTGCACAAAAATAAATGTCTCGTCAGTGGTAGTTATTAAACTGAAAGCTGTAAGTGATCCAACTGAGAGAACTTGAGAGAACTGTGAAGCTCTTATAGAACTACAACAAATAATTTGCAACGAAAGATCGACAGAAGTTTGTCCCTAACGTTGCACCTGAGTATCATTCGGGCACGAGAAGAGTATTTTTAGCAACGAATCATAACTTTTAAAAGGTAATATTTTTCTTGTTATATGTGCCCTTCAAATGTTCTGCATAGTAACTTTACAATTTGTTTTATTAAAATTAATACAGCAACAATAACAAAACTAAAATAATGCAATTATTTGTTAATCAGGTAATCCAAGAAAAAATACATGAGATTTATCTATTTCTTTTGTGGAGTTTTCAAACTTAAGGGCCTTGGTGCATGTGACCCCCCTTCCCTGTGGAGCTTCTATGATAAGTAAATTAATATTTTATACAGTGGAACATAATCCTAGCTCGCAACGGTAGGGAAGCTTAGCATAATGAAATAAATGGCAACTGAGAAATAAGAGCAGCCCTTATGTAGATGAGAAAGTGGGAGGGATCGTGCGCAAATGATGTAAACTACTGCGTTACGGGTGCTTTTAGAGGAAACCATGATGGAAGCTTAAGTATGCGACGATGTTGCCGAGACTGGCTGAACATCGGCCGATTTGTATCGGTGACTAATCAGTGGCAAAGGCTTTATTTTCTATAATGTCTCCTCCCATTTCTCGAAAGTTTCTCATACGCTTTTTTTCGTACTGTTTACAGCCTTAATTCTTTATAAGAAACTGGTATTAAAGTATCCCAAACTCCGTCTTCAATACCTCCGTTAGCCATAAAACATAACACTTCGTTTCCACTAATTTCACAATTTGCCATTATCCATCAACCTAAAGCACTAATGGAACATGTGGAATACGTTTAGCGGCCGTATGATGTACACTACGTAATGAGTATGTCTTCCGCTATGTAAACGCTTCAGAATGGCAAGCGCTGCTCTGGAACCATATAGTGAGGTAATCAGTGCTTAATCTTATAGATGAATGGCTGATGACCTATTGATATATTGAGATTCAGTTGCAAACTTCGCCACGAATGTCGAGAGGCGCCTGTTCAGTTAATTAGTCAGTAAGAAAGCTTCCACTGGCTAGATTTTGAAAGTTCACTGAGAACTCGGCTTACATCGACTGCGCTCGTTTTGATAGGAATACACACTGACCTATTAAGGTAATATGTGAAATGAGGATTTCTTCATCTCCACCAGATCGTTTTTTGGCGTGGATATCATAGAAAAGAATAGAGGAACAAATGTTTTTATCATAATTCGAATTCAAACATAAAAAGGTATAATCCTGTTTGGTCCTCATTACAGCGTGGAGCAACCTTTTACAAACTCCTTCTAGAGCTGACTAGGCTAATTCTTGGACTCTTCTTCGAACTTTCTCGTGTATGTCCTCAACACAGTTCGTTCGCATATTGGATTTCGTTTGGGTCTCAACATTCATGCATCTTTCTTCGCCGCAGTACGACTCGCCGGTTATAGAACTTCGCGCTTGTGGAAGTGTAGTTCCACCATCATACTGAATGCCTATTGTATTAACAATGTTAGTGTCTTTTTGTAAAGACATTACATTTCCCTGTCATATGTACATTATAAATGAAACGTATCCTGACCTAGAAGACTGAATTTGAGCACGGCAGTGGCTTAACGGGCTTGGTCATATAAAAGATGGTTCACACTTTCTTTCAGTCCAACAGACCACCATTCTTCTCACTCAAAGGAACAAATACATGCGAACGTTTGTCATAAAAGTTTATCGAAGCCAAACGGTAACATTGCGCTGACTAGCAGAAAACTTTGTGGGACCAAAGAGGGTGGAGTTTGTAATTTAATATTTACACGAACCTGCTTCAGTCACATTATGCAGAATATGAAATCCGCAAGACCGAAATATAACATGATAGCTTCGGGAAATATGAAAGCTTTCTCTCTAAATAGTGGGGACCCCTTACTGACTGCCACAGAATGCTATTACTCGCTACGATATATTAGAAGATACTAATAACCTATACATTTTATAGATTCAACTCAAACGAATGGAAATAAATATGCGCTCTAGCTGAAGGCGTTACCAACTGTATTTGTAGAAACTTAAGTTTGGGCTTAACTGAAACAGCGAAATATACTGCTTTGTAAGATGTCAACACGCATAAAAGTAGGCACTGAAGGAGAAGTACTAAGGACTAACCTAAACTGTGCCAAACGTCAGCACCATTGACCCGTTTATTCAAGGAAAATTCTTTTGTCTGTCACTTCTAAAAACCACTAAAAACCGTCTGAACAGTCGGAACGGAAAAAAAGACTATTCTCGATTCCCTCTATGTAGGAACTATGGCTGCCTGTCGATTACGTGTAACAACATTTACCATTTAGGTTCTACATAGAGATGAATTAGCTTATAAGAGTTTTCGTTGAATCCAGATGCAAGCAAAACTAGCAACACTCATCAAAAACGTTCAGTCCCTGTGCGCTCGGCCATGTATCTCACGATGCTTTAGCGTCGTAAAACAAATAAGTGGGACGCAGGCGAGGGTGCCCTAATTCATGTCTGACGACATACGGCCACACAATCCCATTTAGAAAAATTTATCGCTTTTAAAATCTACCCATTAATAAATTTATCATGGCGACGTGAAAACCAACGGTGATAGTTTCTATAGTAGTTTGCGATTCATTTTGCTAAGAATTACGGCGTGATCAAATCCGCTATTCTGTATCACAGAGTTATAGGATAGAAACATTAGCTACAAAAGATATGAAATATTTGCGACAGGTCTCACCTTTAATGTTTCTGTTTGCTGCATAGAAGCTCGTATCTCACGTCAGACAATCACTGTAACTCATTCACACATACAATAGCGTATATTGAATTTTGTGTCTTGTATCTGCAGTTAAATAGTAAATTCTCTAGTAAGCTTAACAGCAACGTTTTTTTGTACGCCAGAGCAGATAGTTTCCACTGTCTTACTCAGAAAAAAATTCTTACACCAAATAATTACATATCTTGAAAATCTGCCCCCACGGAGGATACAAAAAGCGACGTTATAAGCGCTTACGAAAGGAACATTAGTCATCTTACTGACGAACTCACATTAAAAAAACCTTGCTTTTTACTTAAGTGCTCGTAGATGCGCAATACGTCTCACGCTACTATTGCAATAAAATGTTTCAAACGTTTCCCTTTCACTAAGAAAATGTGAACATCATACCTGCTTTCAACACCCGCTCCTTGAGTAATGAGAACATCCCCAACAGGTCGAGGCCGAAGAACATAATGGTACTTAAAGGTAGCTAACTTTTCATCGTTCCAATAAAATGCATTAATAATGATAAAGTGGAGCATGTAGTAAATTAAACTGTTGAAACTACCGTTATGAGTGCTGGGCTGTGGCTATCAGCTCAGAGCCTGTCATTCGTGCGAATCATTCTTTGGCACGTAATCCGCTTTATTATCGATCGGACTGGAAGAACACGGACGCATGCGCGCGACAGCACACACACACACGCACACACACACACACACACACACACACACACACATATATATATATATATATATATATATATATATATATATATATATATATGTGTGTGTGTGTGTGTGTGTGTGTGTGTGTGTGTGTGTGCAAAAAAACATTTTCAGTGTCGTCTACATACACAAAATGAGGCGCTATGCACTATGAGTAAATTAAGGCCTTGATGTGAACTCTTAACACACAAGGTTGCAAAACATTAGAGCTACAGTACTGAATTGCAGATTGCTAAACATTAAAACTACAATACACAATTGTAGACAGAGGCGCATGATGGCAAAGTCTGCAGTTTATCAGTGTAGTGTTTGTACTTTGAACCTTGTCATGACAGTCCGTTATTTTGTAGCCCCACTGTCATTTTTTTAACATTTCCTTTAATTCAACCTTTGTTTATCATATTACTATGTATTTCTTCCGTACGTATCGAACCTACTTGTAGGACAGGTGTTAAAAAGGTTTCTTCCTCAAGTAATTTTAATTCTTTGTAACACAACGTTGGCACATCAAATGTAAAATTACCTGTTTGCAAAAATGGTTTCATCATCAGAAGACGCCACCATCCAAGCACAGTCGACGCATAGAACAGCTATCTACCACAGTCACTTCTAAACAGTTTTAACACTCAGTAACAAAATGTATTGATGGAACAATGGCTTGTACGTTCGAAGAGAGCAGAGCAAAGTGCCTCGTCTTCCAATCGCAGACACTGTGATTTCCATCCAATGTCTTGCTTGGAGTTTATGTCACTGTAAAGAACCTCCTTGAAAATAAAACATCTGCTTATATTATTATTCGTTGAGAAGTGATTCACAGCCAGAAACTCTGTCCTTTATTTTGCTTGTTTACGTGACAGCTAAATTTTATATTAAAGAAGGCGAACATTTTACGGTTCATCTATCTAATATTATTCCTCTAGATTTCAGAAGAAAACCTGCAAGGTCCAAATTCTTGAGACTACAGATCACATGGGACATTCCTACGTAGTCACTTCAGAAAGCAAGTAGCACACGCTAACACCCAACGAGGGTAGCGCTTGTGAGAAGAGAGTACAGGTTCCGGGCTCCCTGCAGGTATAATTCTGCTTCTGTACGGATAACAGGAACACCACAGTTTGGGAGTGAAATGGCGTGTACCGCAAAGTTGAAGTGCTCAGGACAGCACGATTTTTTTGGGAGTAAACACCACAGATTCACAGCGAAATCCTGATGATAAATGGACAAGGACCGTACGAATTTTGTGGGCAATAATCACAAAGATCCACTGCGAAATTCTGGCGATATATGGAGCAAATTCAGTGTCGTGTCCAGCCGAAGTGAAATTATGACAACGGTTTCATCAAAGTTGCAGATATTTGGGTGATGCTGATCGGGAAGTTAAGAACTTGAACAGTGTGATTTCCATTTTTTCTGCAACCTGCAAAAACATCAGGCGTGAAAGATATTTTCCGACTGTGGAAGTTTACCCAACGGTTCTCGAATGTCTCTGAGAACAATGGGCCTATCTCTGTAGTCGAGGAACTGAACGAACTTAGAATGACCATCGTTTTCGGAAACGTAGTGATTATATTTAAAAGTAGTATCGTTTATCTGCGTCATTTTTAAGAATAGTTCAGCATTTAACAATAGTTACTTGGTCTGCCATAGGAATGTATAACTTACTTCTAGATCTCCCGCCGTAGGTAGCGGTATCAGAGTTCGCAGGTTATAAGCTTGTTGTCTTGTAAGCCGCTTGGTTCGATCATCGGACCACTTACGTTTTAAATGTCACCGAGAAGTGGAAAGAACACTCAATGAATATTCACCCTGTTGTAACTGCGACCAGGACGGTCGCGGGGTAGCACAGACGGAAGGCACGGCGGGACCGCGGAGAGGTCGGCGAACAATAACACATCGGAAAAGGACGGACACGACCAACGTAGGACAGAACGAATACGCCAAGACCGAACAACAGAGTCACAAGGAAGCAAACTCGTACACGAACCAGGAAGAATGCAGTCTAGAGCAAGCGAGGTGTAAACCGACGTAAGCAGGATTAGACTGACTGGATGAGTTTTTTTTTATTCCTCTATTGTATTTCGATTCACCCCGAAGGGGGCGGGCTGGCAGCAGCTTATTACGCTGCTCTACCTACAGACTTTTTAAAACGTAAGAAGAAGATAAGAAACAATAAAAGCAGGCGATAAAACGGTCACTTGTATTGTAAAACGGCGGAACTGGATGAGCGAGTGGCCGGCGCTTGAGTACGCTCTCGGGGGCGCCGCTATTGGCCGCTGGGACCACGTGTTCCACAGTGGCGCCCACACGCTAAAAGCGGGTCAGGAGGCGCGCGCCGCCACAGCTTACGGTGCAGCGACCTCTATGGGTCTTCGACGGCCATGACGTCTGGCGCGGATTCAAATTTCGCGGCGCGTGGTACCAGACACCCAACAATTCCCATTCAATTTAAATGTTCAAATGTGTGTGAAATCTTATGGGACTTAACTGCTAAGGTCATCAGTCCGTAAGCCTGCACACTACTTAACCTAAATTATCCTAAGGACAAACACACACACCCATGCCCGAGGGGGGACTGGAACCTCCGCCGGGACCAGCCGCACAGTTCATGACTGCAGCGCCCTAGACCGCTCGGCTAATCCCGCGCGGCCTCATTTAATTAAAAATCCAATGTTAAAATCTGCAGGGCTTGGCACTGCCCCTCGCGAATGGTCGAGCCTTATCTGGCCGCACCTTGAAGGTGAAAAGGTTGTTGTGAGCGTGCTGTGTGTGACTAAGGTGCGGAGGGATGGGCGGTAGAGCATGTTATACAGAAATATCGTCGCCATATTTCAAAGGAGACCCGTAAGACTTTTATGAAGTACTACCGAAGGCTGCAATACGCTTGTCAGCCTGTTAACCTGTAATATCATTGTTTATGTACATGTGTACTTTCTTTAATGTCATACGATATTAATAATATGGATGTTATACTTCCTGGCACTAGTTCTCAAACAGTAAACAGTAGTGCAAGAGAAATTGTGATGTGTAAAACGTAAGAAACGCATAAGTTCTGCAAAGTAAACGAAGGATTACACTACAGATATCAGTGTCTAATGAAGAAAGACACCAAAGACCTTCTGACAGACGGCATTTCCTAATGTAGGCGATAAACCAATCAGAAATCACCACCACTGATGATGTTTTACCCCAATAAAGCGAAACGTGTCTGACGGGAAAAACACGTATTTTCTTGTAGTTATAACGACGGAATGAAAATAGCCTCAGGAACTATATCCTACTTCGGTAAGAAGCAGGCCCAAACCTTCAAGTTCGTAGCTCTTCTTGAAGCACGTTTCCACTATTATTTGCTCTTCCTGGGATTAATAGGAATGACGAAGTGCCAATGTCTACGGAAGAACATAAATCCGATCAAAATAATCAGAAGAAACTATATATAAAGTTTATAACAGCAATGCATATCATTTCCCAAAGATACTTTTAAAATTCATCAGATTATTGCCACAGTCGTCTGAATTAGAGGTTCTGGGCTTCAGTTATTGATTCTCTGATCATACTTTATTTCTGCGAGATAAACTAAGAAGAGCAATGATAGATTTGTTTCGCTCCTTATCTAGTGCATACAATGTTAATATCGTTTGCATTTAAAAATTGCTTCTACTTCATTATATCTCCAGTTTAAATATAATGTGACACAACTTCGTTATTCATTTTTTATGTATGATACTGGAAATGATATGGAAATACTTGAGAGGTACTGAGCAAGAATCATAAAAATTTCATAGACACTGTAAATAATGTTAATTGTGTAATTGGATATCCGGTAATTTTAGTATCTTCGGTGACTGATTCTTAAATAATACTTGTAACGTTGAGTCTGCGGAGAAGTAACAAGATGGCTTGCTGCCGGTACCTTTAATTTGTTTATCCCTCGCAGCAGCACAAGTCACACCACACTCGAGTGGACACCACCACCTTGCTTGTAAAGTATTAACTCAAACCGAAGCACATGATGATTAGCAGCGACAGAGTTGATGGTAGCTAAAAAGAAATAATTTGAAAATCACGATAACGTCTTACCTTTTTAATTCAGTCTTGAATTTAGCACAATAAAAATCGGTGTTTTGAGTGGGATTTTTTACGCCTCCTGATCATATTCGCGTTAGCCACATACGTTATACAAGTGACTATCAGAAACAATCCAGCCTAACTCCAAAAACAGACACCAGAATAACAACGTATGAGCTACAAGAGTGGTGATGTTCTTCACTAGACATAAGATGCATGAAACTGTGTATTGACTCTGGCTGTCTAATTACATTAGTCGAAATGCAAACATTTTAGTTTAGTCTTCGCCACGACTGTCACGATTATTAATTGAAACTACAAGTAACTCTAACCAGTTCAAGTTTATTATTACGAGGGTGAGTCAAATGAAAACCTTAAATATTTTTTTAAACATTATTTATTGTGCAGAAGTGGTACAAAGCTATATCACGTTTCAACATAAACTCCCCCACGCTCAATGCAAGTCCACCAGCACTTTAAAAGTGCATAAATTCCTTTAGAGAAAAATTCTTTTGGCAGTCCGCGCAACCACTCATGCACCACGTGATGTACCTCTTCATCAGAACGGAACTTCTTTCCTCCCATTGCGTCTTTGAGTGGTCCTAACACATCGAAATCACTTGGGGCAAGGTCTGGTGAGTATGGTGGATGAAGAAGACAGTCAAAATGCAGGTCTGTGATTGTTGCAACTGTTGCACGGGCAGTGTGGGGCCTTGCATTGTCATGTTGCAAAAGGACAGCAATCCACGTCACTTTGATTTGATTGCAGGCCGCAGATGATTTTTTAGGAGATCTGTGTATGAATCAGTGGTGACAGTGATCCCTCTAAGCATGTATTGCTCCAAAATGACGCCTTTTTCGTCCCAAAAGAGAGTCAACATAACCTTCCCTGCTGATGGTTCTGTTCGAAACTTTTTTCGTTTTGGTGATTAGGAATGGCAACATACCTTGCTCGCTCTCTTCGTTTCCGGTTGGTGGAAGTGAACCCAGGTTTCGTCCTCAGTAACTATTCTCTCAAGGAAACCATCACCTTCTCGTTCAAAGCGCCGAAGAAGTTCTTCACAAGCATCAACACGTCGTTATCTAATTTCAGGAGTCAGCTGCCGTGGCGCCCATCTTGCAGACACTTTGTGAAACTGGAGCACATCACGCACAATATGGTGTGCTGACCCATGACGAATCTGTAAACATGGTGCACTGTCATTCAGTGTCACTCGGCGGTTTTTCTTCACTATGGCTTCAACTGCTGCAATGTTCTGTGTAGTCTAAACTCGTTGTGCCTGACCTGGACCAATAGGTTTCACACCTCCACTACGCAAAAACCGAGTAACGGAACGCTGTTCCTCCCTGGTGCAAGTCGCATGTGGGGCGGCCATCTTTATACTGATAGTGCGATGGTATGTGTGCATCTGCACTATGCTGCCGCCTACAGGCGGTGAGACTCCGTGTGGGCTCGGATCAGTCTCTATGCTGCACGCTGTTTGTAGCACGCTTACCAACTTACAGGATAACGCCGCCAAATTTTGATTTGTTATTAGAAAATTGAAGGTTTTCATTTGTCTCTTCCTCGTATTTCCATTCGGGTGCAGAGATCGGCATCTGCATCAGCTGTTGGATTTCAACCAATTAATAACGTATGTATGTGTTGTGTGTATTATCTCCTTGGAAATCCTGTCGCACTGTCTGATACCAGAAGGTAATAAAAGACTATTTTAGTACAAGGCTTTAAGTTTTATATTGGTTTACGACTGTAAAGATGAACGGCAATGTAAATATCTGAAAACAAAATAAAAGTGCGCTAGTCCACCCTAAATAACAATGATTACTATATTTCAACACTATCACATTTGTTTTTAATACCAACGGACATTTTTAATAATGCATAGAACGTGCTCACAAAAATTGTCGTTTCCCTTTTATTTTACCAAGTAATTATCAGTTATTTGCATGTTTCCAGGACAGGGTCTAAATAGGGAGTTGTGTAGCCTGGTTCACACACCTAACAGATCCACCTACACACCTACGGGTTGTACCTGCCTGCCAACTTCAGAGCTTATCTACCTGTTTACCAGTGTTGCTTCCACCTCTTCCTGTTCCGCTTGCGCATGACTGGTAAGAAGAATGACTACCGATGAGACTCCGTGTGGGCTCGGATCAGTCTAATTTCTCTTCATGGTGTTTTCGCGAGATCCATAGTCGTTCAAAGTGAAAACACACGATCAATATGTTACTTCAGTCGTCTCGTATATATATCACGTAATCAACTGCATTATACACTAAGGTGACAAAAGTCGTCGGATTTCCTTTTGCCCACAACAGTGCAGCAACTCGACGTGGGATGGTCAAAACAAGTCGTTGGAAGTCCCCTGCAGCCATAATTGCGAAAGCGCTGTCGGTACAGGATTTAGTGCAGGAACTGACCTCTTGATTACGTCTCATTAATGTTCAATGGGACTCAAGTCGGGCGATATGGTGTCCAAATCATTCGCTCAAACTGTCCGGAATGTTTTTAAAACCAATCGCGAACACCTGTGGCCCGGTAACATGGTTCGTTGTCACTATTAAGAATTCTATTGTTTCGAAATATGAAGTCCATGAATGGCTGCAGAATGTCTCCAAGTAACCGAATGTAACCATTTCCGTCAATGAGCCGCTCGGTTGTTCTAAAGGACCCAGTCTATTCCTCGTAAACACAGCCCACATCATTATGGAGCCGCCACCAGCTTGCACAGAGCCTTATTCACAGCTTAGGTCCACAGTTTCGTGGGATCTTCGCCACACTCGAACCCTCCCTCACCACCAGCTCTTACCAACTGAAATCGGGACTCATTTGATAAGGCCAATGATCCAGCTCTTTAGGGTCCAACTTACATGCACACCAGCCCAGGAGAGGCGCTGCCGGTGATGTCGTGCTGTTAGCAAAGGCACTCGCGTCGGTCGTCTGCTGCCATAGTTCATCAACGTCAAATGTCGCCGCACTGTCCTGACGAGTACGTTCGTCGTATGTCCTACTTTTCTGCGATTATTTCTCACAGTGTTGCTTGTGTGTTAGCACTGACAACTCTATGTGAACACCGCTGCTGTCATCATTTAAGCCCGTCGGCCACTGCGTTGTCCATGGTGAGAGGTAATGGTTGAAATATGGTATTTTCAACGTAATCTTGACGCTGTCGATCTCGGAATATTGGAATCCCTAACGATTTTCGAGACGGAACGTCCCATGCGTCTAGTTCGAATTAACATTTCGCGTTCAAACTGTGTTAATTCTCGTCCTGCGGCAATAATCACGTCTTAAACATTTTCACATGAATCACCTGATTACCAATGACAGCTCAGTCAATGCACTACCATTTTGTACCTTATGTACGTGATACTATCGGCACATGTATACATGCATATCGCTGTCCCATGATTCTGTCACCTCAGTGCAATACTACTGCTAACTGCTAGACAAGCCACTAACATTAGCTGTACTGAGCAATTTTCCACACGAACATCATCCAAATGGGCCTAGGATCGACTCATAGTCGTTTGTGTGTATGGTACCAGTTGTATAGAAATGTAGAACAACTAAATATGTCACCCCTTCACCTCGAGTCACCAGGAGCTGTTTGTCTGGTTTATCAGAAATCTGTTCCTAATTTAGTGTTAGCAATGCGCAGATGACGTCAGTCCCAACAAATCACGTCCGTCATTCGATGTATAGCGTCAATCGCTAGTTGATTTCTTTTTGAAAATATAAAGCATTTTACAGTTAAATGTTACGTAATCATTCGATACAGAATCACCAAATTAGTCTCTTGAAAAATGTGACTTGAGGATCTCTATTAACAAGGAGAGAAAATCATGAATAAAGTGTACTGCAGCAACGACTTAGTGGCCCTTCCGCATGACAGTAGCTTTTCTGGCTTCCCCGGTTGTCATCTGCAAAATTATACGAGTTAATAGATTGATATGTAACTTGAACCAGTGGACCAAATTACACATTTAAATGTGGTCCGAATTACAGCAAAGAGAACAGCGCAAAGAATGTATAAATAGCAGCACGCCGCCACAAAATATAAAACCTCCGCCCGAACAAGCAATGAATGCCCAACGGTACTGACCAGCCGCCGTGTCATCCTCAGCCCACAAGCGTTACTGGATGCGGATATGGAGGGGATGTGGTCAGCTCACAGCTCTCGCTGCCGCATGTCAGTTTACGAGACCGGAGCCGCTACTTCTCAGTCAAGTAGCTCCGTAGTTTGCCTCACAAGGGCTGAGTACACCCCGATTGCCAAAAGCGGTCGGCAGACCGGATTGTCAGCCATCCAACTGCTAGCCCAAACCGAGAGCGCTTAACGCTTAACTTCGGTAATCGGACTGGAACCGGTGTCACCACTGTGGCAAAGCCGTTGGGATGACAAAATATTTAGTGTTTGTGTGTGTATGTGTGTGTGTGTGTGTGTGTGTGTGTGTGTGTGTGTGTAGATGTAGGTGTAGGTGTAGGTTTAGGTAGGCTGGTCAGAAACAACGGTAATGCAGAGACATTCAGGGGTTTGTCAGTTTCAGGTTGTTCAACTGCTCGTTATCAGTTAATATTTGCCCTTTTACGAAGTGATAAATTGAAGATAGGTGAGCAAAAGCTACGTTTGTTCAATTTGAGGAAACCAAACGAAAAACACACTTGGCGACACTGCCTCTGTTTGGCTGCTTGAATTGGCGCGCAAGGCGACCTCATTGGCTAACTTCACTGCTAAGTATCTCGGAATTACAATTGAAAGAAAACAGCCCTCGGTCACTATTTTTTTAATTATTTAGCCGGGTTTCAACACTGCTAGGAGTGCCTTCCTCAGAATTTAAATTCTGAAGAAGATACTCCTAGCAGTGGTGAAACCCGGTTAAACAGTTAAAAATAGCTGTTTTCTTTCACTTGTAACTATTCACGGTCTCTCAACGTGCAGCCATGTACAAAATTTTGCGTTTCTCGGGAATGGTGGAATGTGTCGGGTTTTCTGTTCTTATTTCTCATCGCAACTTCACCTGCAACACCTTAAAAGAATTTTCAGACTATTTCTGATCACCCTGTGCATAGGGTGTTACAGAACGAATTGCCAGTATTCAGTATTATGATAGGAACGATCATTCGAGTAAAAACACTCCATTAAACATGTCCTCTAAAATGCGTACCTTAAGGACTGTGAGAACTTGTTTTCCCTCGCTACTGCGAAAGACTTCACTTGTACTGGATATTTCTCATACCTCTTAACTTATGCATTTTGGAACCCATGTTCACTGGTCTATTTTCACTTGTTTTGTTCAATACTATCGTCTCCATAAATATGGAAAGCAAATAGCTTGTACCAGAAAAGATTTGTTTCACGGTATAAAAGATGATAGCTCATAAGTTATATAATTCGGAGCCCATGTTTACCGGACACTTTTGCTTCGATGTTCGTTTCTATCACGTCCATGATTATTGACCATTGCTCCTGGGACATCCTGTAGGCGTGTGCAAGCACGCATGTGTATACGAGAGAGACGGACAGAAATTGACAGAGAAAGTGAGAGAGCACAGTTTGCGGTAAGTGATATGCAGGGTAAACGAATTGAGGACGCTTCTTCCCAGAGCTGCTGTGGATCTTGAAAATGCCTTTGATTATAAACTGGTCACTGTTGGCAAACATATTATTAAATGAGTCCCTTGCAAGTGTAATTTTCTTATATGACATCTTTCCGCACCACATTGTCCAAAAGTGTATGTGTGGTAACACGGTAGGAAAACCAATCTGTGAATACTGGACGTCTTTCCATTTACGTTACTGTCCGTCTTTGCAATCACAGACCACTAGGAAACTTTGAGCCTTGATTGCCAAAGGTGGAACGATTGTGTTTCGGTAGCAAGACTGACACCCTTTCGGTTCATAAAGTCGCTGATCAGAGATGGTGTTTGCTTCCTCTGCCGTAAACCATGGTACTTCGGGGTCCAGACAATGGTCGGAATTTCGCCATTTGAGCCGAGTACAGTGTTGCTGACTGCCGAATGCGAGCGGTAATGAGGGAAGCTCCGTGTGCTGTCAGTCGGAGTAAGGATTTGGATAGCTGTGTGTGTAATTTCTGACACGTCTGACAGGTTACCTTATAGCTATCCCTGCAACTAAATCTATTTAGTTGTTGCCTAAAGAGGCAGTGCTTTGATCAAGTAAAGATATTAGTAATCTTATGCTTTGCTGATTCTGCACTTTCTTAGCTGCAGTGATTGTACTGGTTTGGTTACATGGGATCTGATGTAACTTGTGTGTACTGGACAGGTTAATTGTAGCAGATTGCCCAGCATATTAATGGGGGCAACCGTTCAGAGCGAACTATTATCTTTTTAATGATGTAGTATCCAGAGGGGTCCAAAAAATGTATCCACTGTTTAAAAGTCATTGGTAAAGTAATTGACGAAGTTGTCACATTTTTGGTGAAAGTATAGCTTAAAGTCCATATTAAAGATATCACTGTAGGTGTTCGAAATGGTCACCATTAACATCCACACACAAACGATGCCGCCGAACTGCAACACGAACTACTGACTGCAACGCGTTCAGTTGGATATTTGCACATGAATGTACGATGGATTCTCGAAGTTCATCCAGTGTGCATGGCTTTTGTCGATAAACGACGTCCTTTAGTGATTCCCACAGGTAAAAGTCCAGAGGAGCTAGGTCTGGGGAACGTGGTGGATACTGCACAGCACCTCTACGACCTATCCACTTCCACCGGCACAGTTACCTTCAGAAGCTTCAGACATCCATTTTACCTGACATCCGAGACTTGTATGGAGACGGAAGAGTTTTCTTTCAACAAGATGGTGCCCCAGCCCACTACCAAAACCGTGTTAGGGCGTATCTCGACGAAAATCTACCAGGAAGATGGATAGGCCGCAGAGGTGCTGTGGAGTATCCACCACGTTCCCCAGACCTAACTCCTTTGGACTTTTACCTGTGGGAAACACTAAAGGACGTCGTTTAATGACAAAAGCCACGCACATTGGATGAACTTCGAGAATCCATCGTACATTCATGTGCAAATATCCAACTGAACACGTTGCAGTCAGTAGTTGCGCTGCAGTTAGGCGGCATGGTTTTTGTGTGGATGTTAATGGTGACCATTTCAAACACCTACAGTGATATCTTTAAGATGGACTTTAAGGTACACTTTCACCAAAAATGAGACTCCTCCGTCAATTAGTTTGCAAGTTATGGATTTTTAAACTGTGGATACATTTTTTGGGACCCCCCCCTGTATTTGTGTCTCTTGTGGCTAATACAGAATTCTTTCAGAATATTTTGGTGGTTAATTACCATGTAACCTATAAAATATTATGTGGGTTGATTGTTTAACTGTCTACATGTGTAATGGAAGCTGGTGGTTGTTATAGGAGGCAAGTGAAGCGAGATTACATCGGATCTAAACCCTCAACCAGTGAATAGTAATTGAAGGGTGCATGATTAATCTAAGGTTTTGATTTCCATGTAAAGTCTTTCTACAGTCTTATATTAAAGGTTGCTTTTACTATCATTAAGTTGTTTATCTAAAGATGATCTGATTTGTAAATATGGACTTCAAACAGATGTCGTAACTGTTGTGGTCTTCAGTCCGAAGACTGATTTGATGCAGCTCTCTACGCTACACAATGCTGTGCAAGTCTCTTGATCTTCTTGTGTGTTCATCTCACTGTCTCCCTCAACGCTTTTTAAGCCCCCACTTCTCTCCAGTACTAAACAGGTGATCCTTTGATATCTCAGAATGTGTCCTACCAACCGATCCCTTCTTCTAGTCAAGTTGTGCCGCAAACTCCTCTTCTCACAAATCCTATTCAGTACCTCCTCATTTGTTGCGTGATTTACCCATCTAATCTTCAGCATTCTTCTGTAACATCACATTACAAAAGCTTCTATTCTCTTCTTGTATAGCCGGCCGAAGTGGCCGTGCGGTTAAAGGCGCTGCAGTCTGGAACCGCAAGACCGCTACGGTCGCAGGTTCGAATCCTGCCTCGGGCATGGATGTTTGTGATGTTCTTAGGTTAGTTAGGTTTAACTAGTTCTACGTTCTAGGGGACTAATGACCTCAGCAGTTGAGTCCCATAGTGCTCAGAGCCATTTGAACCATCTTCTTGTATAATCTGTTTATCGTCCATGTATCACTTCCATTTACATTTCAAGAAGACACCTACTGTCACTCAAATGTATATTCAATCCTAAAAGGCTAGCCTTCTTCAGAAATGTTTTTCTTGCCATTGCCAGCCTATTTCCCGGCGGGGTCAGGGATTCTCGCTGCCTCGTGATGGCTGGGTGTTGTGTGATGTGCTTAGGTTAGTTAGGATTAAGTAGTTCTAAGTTCTAGGGGACTGATGACCATAGATGTTAAGTCCCATAGTGCTCAGAGCCATTTGAACCAGTCTGCATTTTATATCCTCCCTATTTCGGCTATCACCAGTTATTTTGCTGCCCAAACAGTAAACTCATCTACTACTTCAAGTTTCTAGTTTCGTAATCTAATACCCTCAGCGTCAGCTGATTTAATTTCACCAAGTTCAATTATCCTCATTTTACTCTTGTTGATGTTCGCCTTATATCCTCCTTTCAAGGAATTTTCCATTCCGTTCAAATGATCTGCCAAGTTCTCTGCTGTCACTGCCAGAATTACGATGTTATCGGCAAACCTCAACGTTTTTATTTCTTCTCCCTGGGCTTTAGTTTTTAATTCAAATTTTTCTTTTGTTTCCTTTACTGCTTGCTGAATATACAGGTGAAATAACATTGGGGATAAGCTACAACGCTGTCTCACTACCTGTTCAACCACTGCTTCCCTTTCATGCTCCTCGACTCTTATAACTGCCGTCTGGTTCCTCTACAAGCTATACGTAGCCTATCGCTCCCTGTACTGTAGCACTGCTTCCTTCGGAATTTCAAAATTGTCAAAAGCTTTCTCTGAGTCTACTTATGCTATAAACGTAGGTTTGCCTTTGCCTAATCTGTCTTCCACAAGAATTCCTAAGTTCAATATTACTTCGCGTTTTCCTACATTTCTGTGGAACCCAAACTGATCTTCCCCGAAGTCGGCTTCTCCCAGTTATTCCAGTCTCCTGTAAGGAATTCATGTCAGTATTTTAAAACCATGAATTATTAAACTCATAGTTCGATAATATTCACACGAGTCAGCACCTGCTTTCTTTGGAATTGGAATTATTATTTTCTTCTTGAAGTCTGAGGGTATTTGCCTGTCTCATACATCTTGCTCACCAGATGGAATAGTTTTGCCATGGCTGGCTCTCCCAAGGCTATCAGTAGTTCTAATGGAATGTTGTCTACTCCTGGGGCCTTGTTTCGATTTAGGTGTTTTAGTGCTTTGTCTAATTCTTCTCGCAGTATCAAATCCTCCATCTAGTCTTCATCTACGCCCTCTTCCATTTTTGTGATACAGTTCCAAAGTACGTCTCCCTTGTAAAGACTCTCTATGTACTCTTTCCACCTTTTAGCTTTTCTTTCTTTGTTGATTACTGGTTCTCCATCTGAGATCTTGATGCTCACACAAGTGGTTTTATTTTTGGCAAAGAACTTTTAAATTTTCCTAATGGTGATATCTATCTTTCTCTAGATATATATACTTCTAAACCCTTACATTTATCCTCTACAGATTCTGGCTCAGCCATTTCGCACTTCCTGTCTATCTCAATTTTTTTAATGTTTGTATTCCCTTTCGCCTACTTCATTCAGTGCATTTTTATGTTTACTCTTTTCTACGCTTAAATTCAATATCTCTTGTGTTAGTCAAGGATTTCTTTAGGCCTCGTCTTCTTAACTACTTGATCTTCTGCTACCTTCACTATCTGATCTCTCAAAGCTACCAATTCTTCTTCTACTGTATTCCTTTCCCCTGTTCTTGTCAACCATTGCCTAATGGTCCTGAAATTCTCAACCACCGCTGGTTGGTTGAACCTATCCATCTCCGTAATTTCGTATTTTACTGCAATTTGACCAGTTTTAGTCAGAGTTCATAAACTATAAACTGTGGTCAGGGTCCACATCTGCCCCTGAAATGTATTGCAATTTAAAATCTGTTTCCTAAATCTCTGTATGCGCATTGTAGAATCAATCTGAAACCTTCCGGTGTCTCCAGGTCTCTTCCACGTATACAAATTTCTTTCATAATTCTTAAATCAATTCTTATCAATGATTAAATTATGCTTTCTGTAAAATTCTACTAGGCGGCTTCCTTTTTCATTCTTTTTCCTTCCAGTCCATATTCACCTACTGTTTTTCCTTCTCTTCCTTTAGCTACTATCGAATTCCAGCCCACCATGACTATTAACTTTTCCTCAACTACTAGAATAATTTCTTTTATCTCATCATATATTCCTTCAGTCCCTGCATGACCTGTTGGGTTGGTTGGAATGTAAACTTATAGTATCATGGAAGTTCTGGGCTTCGTGTCTATCTTGACTTCAATAATGCGTTCACTATGCTGTTCACGGTAGTTAACCAGTTTTTCGATGTTCTTATTCGTTATTAAGCCTATTAATGCGTTATCCTATTTCATTTTGTATTTACAACCCTGTATTCACCTGACGAGAAGTCTTGTTCCTCCTGCCATCGAACTTCACTAATTCTTTCCCATCCATTTCTAACCTATCTACCCAGTTACAGGATCTAACATTCCACTCTCCGATTCTTAGAGCGCCACTTTCGTTTCTCCTGATAACGACATCCTTCTGAGCAGTCCCCACCCAGAGATCCGAATGGGGATCTATTTTACCTCCGGAATATTTTACCCAAGGTATTATTCAGCCTTACAGTAGAACTGCACGTCATCGAGAAAAATTATGTCAGTAGTTTTCCCTTGATTTCAGCCTGTCGCAGTGTCAGCAGAGTAAGGCCTGTTTGGTTAGTGTTACAAGGCCAGATCAGTCATTCGTGAAGACTGTTGCCCCTGCAACTACTGAAAAGCCTGCTGCCCCCCTTCAGGAGCCACAATTTTGTCTGGCTTCCCAACAGACAGCACTCCATTGAGGTTGCATCTACAGTACGGTTATCCGTATCGCCGAGGCACACAAGGCTCCTCTCCAGTGGCAAGATCCATTGTTAATTAGGGTTGTTAGTCTTTCCAAATTCTTCAGAAATTATTTCAGTTGTGCCTCGTTTGGTAGTGGTTGATGTGTGCTACCTCGTTTGTTTCCCAGGAATTCTGGGTGTAACTGTAAGAGTGTAAGTTCTTAATAGTGTAAGATGAAGTGACTATTGCAACTGCAAACGCTTTGGCTGTCGTTTA
This sequence comes from Schistocerca americana, assembly GCF_021461395.2. Taxonomy (NCBI): domain Eukaryota; kingdom Metazoa; phylum Arthropoda; class Insecta; order Orthoptera; family Acrididae; genus Schistocerca; species Schistocerca americana. The sequence continues at coordinate 381,050,278 of NC_060123.1, read as the reverse complement.
CTTTGTCTCTTCCAAACGTCGAAAAAATGCGACCTCAAATTGGTCTAGATTGAACGATCGGAGGGGCTTAGTGGAAATAAAAATAAATTATGATCTAACACGCAGGGGTGTCCAGCATTTTAACTTACATGGCCCGCATTGCTAAGCCACGAGTATTTTTGTTCCGCACATAATATACTTAACATCAACAATAAGCAATAAACGCTGAAAAAGAGAACAGGAAAGAGAACTAGGATGGACCAATGACCGAATTGCATCGTGTGATACACGGTGACTTCTTGGGGCGCAGTGATACTTGCTTTTGGCTGCATGCAGCGGGCGGGCCGCGGGTTGTACACCCCTGGGTTACAGTGACTTGTAGTTTCAATTAGCAGAAATGGATTACGATAGCGCTTTGCGCTGTAGAGCACATGCTACGGGAAAGTGAAGATCGGAGGGTGCCACACAGAAAACATCAACAAAGTAAAACTCCCTCTGTGTGGTGTATTTGTCGCGGGTATCGTTTCAGTCCGCCGTCTTTGTCCCAGCCTACTCTGCAATCTCAGTGGAATACGGCAGCCGCTGGTCGGCCTCGCCTCACCGTTATAGAGTCTCTGAGACGAGGGACCGGCTTGGGCCGCGCAGTTCCTCATCTTGCGGGAGCCGGCAGCGGCGCGGAGTCCGCCGTATTGGATTTATAATCTGCCTCCCCTCATCCAGTTTTTATGTGACGTCCCTTAGCCTGTCGGTACCGAAATTGATTCTGCTTTAAGGCCGGGCGGAGCGATCCCCAGTAAGAGATATAGGGCTCTATAAATAGTCTGTCCTAGCGACTACCTTCCGGACTTGGCAACTTGATCCAGTATTTGTGGCCCACCGTATTTCAGGCTAACACTTGAGGGTGAACATTCACCCCTTACTTTGTGTCAGGATGGAATACTTATTTTGGATTTCATGACGTAGAACGCATACAGTGCATTTGCTCTGACACACGTCAGAAACCTGTATTTAGCTCCTGTTGTTGCTGCTACATTGACTTGTGTTTTAAAAGGAACCATCCAAGTAAACACTCAAAACATGTAGTAACGGGTTGAACTGCAGCAGGGTTGATTTGGGTTTAATGGGGTCAGTACAAGAAAATTGCACAATACACTAAAAAAAAAAAAGAAGCACTGGAAATAATTAGCAGAACTGGATGGATATCGGTAGATCAGATATACAGATACAGCAAGCAAATGGTTACAATTACAGAAAAAGTGTATAATTTATTCAAGAGAAAGAGCTTTTTAAAATGAGCAGGTTAATAAAGCGTTTGTCCACCTCTGGCAGTTATTCGGCTTGGCAAGAATGAAAGAGCTTTAGGATTTCCTCCTTAGGAATATCATGCCAAATTCTTTCCAAATGGGACGTTGGATCGTTAAAATTCAGAACTAGTTTGAGGGCCTTGCCCATAATGCTCCAAACATTCTCCATTGGGGAGAGATACTGTGTCCTTGGTGGCGAAGAGAGGGTTTTTCAGGCACGAAGACAAACAGTACAAGCTCTAACTGTCTGCGGGCGGGCATTTTGTAGGTCAAATGTAAGCCCAGAGCGGCTTGCCATGAAGGGTAACTAAACGGGGCGTAGAATATCGTCCAGGTACCTCTGTGGTACAGCGGTTGACAATCGGTGGGGATTTGCTGTGAAAGGAAATGGCCAACTCTTGGTTTTCATGCTGTATGGTATGTGACGGTTACGTTGGTATCCCACCACTGCTCAGGGCGTCTTCATGTACGTCTTCACTGGTCGTCGGGGCTCAGTCTGAAGCAAGACTCAGCTCTTCACAAGATTATATTCCAGCCAGTGAGAATCCTGACGATTTTCAGTAGCTGCAGAAATGGCAGGCAAAGTCTAAATGCTCAAGTAAGTGCTGGTATGCCTCGTCGTTGTTAGAGGGCTTTGTGTGACTGCCTTCGGACAGAGGATAATACGTAACTGGTCACCAGGAAACCGGTTTATTGAACTGTCACATTGAGGGTATATAGGACAGATAGCTATGATAGTGACGCACGTGTGAAACGAGTGTCTAGAAGAGGATACTAAACATCACGATGTGACTACAGTGCAAGATGACAGCCATGTAGCCCATATAGCCGTAACCGAGAGAAAATCTTCTTCCACGATATTGACTTAACTTTCGAACACTACAACGTAGGCGCGACTTTGTCCGTAGTTTGATGCCGTCTGCTGAGGACTGAACTGATTGTACACATACCAAGGCAGCACTCAGACAGTTTACAAAATTAACTGTGTCGGAAACGTTTCCAGCCTGTGACGAATTGGAATGATCATTCCCATTTCCGCATCACGACAACAACTGCACTGTGTCCTGCGTCCCTTTCCTCCTGACAAGCTTTATATACCCTCCACTGCTTGTGATGCCACATGTCATCCGTGAGCGCTTATTGCACACTGTCGTCGAACGTAGGCAGTGGTAACGTTAATGTGACTCGTACTTTATCAGGACTTTGGCTGTGCCGCTACGGTCGCAGGTTCGAATCCTGCCTCGGGCATGGATGTGTGTGATGTCCTTAGGTTAGTTAGGTTTAATTAGTTCTAAGTTCTAGTGGACTGATGTTCTTAGAAGTTAAGTCCCATAGTGCTTAGAGTCATTTCAACCATTTTTGAGATTTTCCCGGAGTACATAATGTTTACATAACTTACGGGATACCAGTCAGGTAACTTCGTCGATGACTTATTATTAACTGGTTAATTAGCATATTATTAACTGGTAAATTAATATATGATGGAGCCCCAGTAGAATAGCTATGGTGGTAGCGCGATAAGGTGGCCGACAAACCCACTACTGATCATTAACAGTCGGCGCCAGCTGGAACAGTTGATATCGACTGTCCTTTGTTGTGGCATTCTACTGAAGTATTATTGTTTGTGTGAACGGATGAGTAATTGATTAAAAATAATGACTGAAGTTACATTTAAATACAGTTTGCAGTATAAGATACGATCACAAATGTTCACCTAATGTTTTGAACATTAGTCTCCCTTTTCAAATAGCTTACAGGAATCAGTAACTCAGCGTCGATGCTGGACCAGAAAAAGTGTCGAGAGAAACACTAACAGGCTTATGAAGGAATATGGTTTTTCGCAAGATACTATTAAGTCTCAATACTTATTGCCGGACTCGCATTCGGGAGGACGACGGTTCAATCCCGTCTCCAGCCATCCTGATTTATGTTTTCCGTGATTTCCCTAAATCGTTTCAGGCAAATGCCGGGATGGTTCCTTTGAAAGGGCACGGCCGATTTCCTTCCCAATCCTTCCCTAACCCGAGCTTGCGCTCCGTCTCTAATGACCTCGTTGTCGACGGGACGTTAAACGCTAACCACCACCACCACTTATTGCCCTGTTTCCCTTAGGATGCATGGCCTTCCGTAGGTCCACAAAGAATTGGCTTGTCTTTGTCCGATAATGAAATACATTGATTCTCCTACATATCATGTAGTAAAACACATTCCTAATTTGTTGAGCCACTTGGTTGGTCGGTGTGAGTGCCACATTAAGAATTCTGTGGATTTCTTGCGTCAATTAGAGGGAATGAGTTTGAATGACTCTGATATTACGATTTTCTAGCAAGTTTTGATGTGGTCTCTCTCCACGCTTATCTTCCTCTGATTCCTTACGGTTGATTGAGGTTAGGTTTGATGTTGAATTAACGAATTTATTTCGACATGTTTTTACTTCCACATATTTTTTATTCAATCGACAGACATATGGAATTGTGACTGGAAGCCCGTGGTCACCTATTATGGCAATTTTGTTTTTGGAAGAATTCGAGAAACGTGCCTTGGAGTCGGCGACTTCGAAAACTGTGTTTTTCAGATAAGTAGACGTATTTAATGACGCACGTGGTCTAGGTGTAGAGTCTTCGAAAGGTGGTCAAAACATCCTCGGGCCTGCGTTTGAAACCGACCACCACTCAAACTTTGAATTTAAGTAAGCAGTAATGACGGCCGAAGAGTCTGTCATAAGGAGTCACTTTCATGCAGTCAATTGACTTTTCACATATGGCGAAGGAGTGGACAGAGCTTCAGGGCAGTCTTTTGCCCTTGGGTTGGGAAACTGCCCCTAAAGACGGAGGAATCACCAATGACCAACGGCATGAGAATGAAGAAGGCAATCGAAACCTCTACATTAGACACATATTGTTTATCCAAATGACAAGTAGCCTGTTATCGAGAAAGCGTCATGATGATCCCTTCAGTGACAAAAGATTCCGAGATAGTCCCTCATTCGGATCTGTAGTAGAAGACTGCCATGGTGGAAGTGATTATGAGAAAAAAAAGAGTAACTAATGAAAGTATATCATTCTACGATTCGGAGCATTGAATCTCGTAAGTTTGAATGTGATAGGGAATCTAGAAAATTTGGAAACGGAGAGGATAAATCTTAATCTAGATATAATGGGGATCAGTGAAAGGATAGGGAAGGAAGAAAAGGATTTCTTGTCGATGAGAATAGGGTAATATCAACGGCAGCAGAAAATAGTATGGCGGGAGTAGTAAGGTGGAGCAGAGAGTGAGTTAATGTGAACTGTTCACTGATAATGTTGTCCTCAACAGAATCGACAGCAAATCAACACCATTCTGACGTCGCAAGCCACGGTTGAGGAGGTAGAGGAAGTATAAGATGATTTTGGAAGGGTAATTCACTACTTAAAAGGAGATGAAAATCTAATGCTCATGAGGTTGTCTTACTAAACGGCTCAAGTCATGGGTCCTTAGGCTTACACACTACGTAGTCTAACTTAAACTAACTTACGCTATGGACAACTTACAGCCATAAGGACAACACACACACACATACACACACACATACACACACACCCAAGCCCGAAAGAGGACCCGAACCTCCGACGAGGAGAGGGGCTGGGGGGGGGGGGGGGAAGGGGGGGGGGGAGGACCCGCGCTAAGCGTGGCAGTAGACCACCTAGACCACGCTGCTACCACGCGCGGCCTGCTCGTAAAGGACTGGACTGGAATGCGGTTGTAGGAGAAGAAGTAGAAGTAATTTTAACGGAAGAATATGAGCTTGGAAGTAGGAATAAGAGAGAACAAAGACTAATTGAGTTCTGCAATAAATTTCAGCTAGTAAAAGCGAATACTCTGTTCGCGAATCACGGGAGGAAGAGATGTACTTAGAAAATTCCTGGAAAGATTTCAGTTGGAGTATATCATGGTCAGCATGGTCAGTCAGAGATCAGAAACCAGATATTGGATTGTAAGGCCTACGCAGGAACAGATACAGACTCAGATCTCAATTTAGTAGTGATGAAGAGGAGTCCGAAATTTAAGAGAATAGTCAGGAAGAATCAATGCTCAAAGTTGTGGGATATGGAATTACTATGGAATGAAAATATACGATTAAGGTACTCTGAGTCTATGGATATTGTGATGTGAAATACTACAGTATAAGGATTGATGATGTAGGCGTAGATGAAGTTAAGGAATTCCGTTACGTAGTCAGCAAAATAACCCATGGCGATCGGAGCAAGGAGAACATGAAAAGCAGACTAGCACGGGTAAAAAAGGACTTCCTGACCAAGAGAGGCTACTAGTATCAAACATAGCTCTTAATTTGAGGAAGAAATTTCTGAGAGTATCCTTCGGAGCACAGCATTGTATGGTAGTGTAACATGGACTGTGGAAAACTGGAACAGAAGAGGATCCAAGTACTTGAGATGTGGTGCTACAGACGGATGTTGAAAATTAGGTGGACTCATGAGGTAAGGAATGAAGACGTTTTCTGGAGAGTTGGCGAGGAAAGAAATATATGGAAAACACTGACAAGAAGAAGGGGCAAGATCATAGGAAATCTAAGACGCCACAGAATAGCTCCCGTGGACTGGAGGGAGCTGTAGACGGTAAAAACTTTAAAGGGAAGCACAAACTAAAACACATTTAGCAAATAATAGTGGATGTAGGTTGCAAGAGCTACTCTGAGATGAATAGACGGGCAGAGGAGAGGAGAAAAAAAGGACTGCACTTTTGTTGCTTCGCAGCAGTGAAAATCTGTACGACGTTTGAGAACATTTGAATGCAATACACCCGAATATTCGTTTCATGACAGAGATGGAAGGTTAATGATACGTTGGGACGTACTGTTTACACAAAGCCAGTGTATCTACAGGCTGACAGTTGTCAACATCCGGCTCAGCATGAAGGGGTACTTGATAACGTGGCACACAGAACCACGTCATTTCAAACTCTGACAATTTGTCAGCGTAGTGAATCCATTTTTAAGGCACTTTTCGTCAGAATGGATAAAGGGAAAGACAGCTCGAAAAAGATTTGCGCCACGACAAGCCGTGCACCGAGTGAGTGACGATAGTACCGAATTGTTATCAGGGTCTACGACATTTCTGCCTTACGCGGTGAGCATTTGCTACAAGACTGGTTGTCTTTTGCGGAAATATGTGAAATGGGTTTTCTGGCTTCCATCCAAGAGATGTGGCCTTATACGTTCCGTGAATGATGATCTTTGTTTGCGAGAGGCAAGTGCCTATCGTATTCCTTGAAGGTATTACTTGGAGCTGTGGCGTGTCATATACACTGAGGTGCCGAAAGGCACAGGATATCGATATACATCTATACAGAGGGCGGTAGTTTTGCGACCACAAGGCATAAAAGTCCATTAGATTGGCGGAGCTGTCATTTGTATCCAGATGATTCAAGTGAAAAGATTTCAGACATGTCTATGGCCTCACAACGGGAATTGAAAGATTCCGAACGCAGAATGTTAGGAGGACGTGTATGCAGTCCATTTCGCAAATCGTTAGGGAATTCAATAATTCGAAATCCACAGTGTCAATGTTGTGCAGAAAACACCAAATTTCGGGCATTAGCTCTCATCACAGACAACACAGTGGCCGACGACCTACACTTAACGACCAAGAGAGTTGGCGTATAGTTGTCAGCGTTAAGAGACAAGCAACAATGGGTAAAATAACCGCAGAAATCAGCTAATGGGCTATGACAGCAGAGGACCGACGCTAGTGCCTTTGCTAACATCACGACGTCGCCTGCAGCGTCTCTTCTGGACTCGTGAGCATATCTGTAGAACCCTAGACAACTTAGAAAACCATGGCCTCATCAGTTGAGTACGGATTTCAGTCGGTAAGAGCTGATGGTAGGTTTCGTGTGCGGCGCAGATTCCACGAAGCAATGGACTCAAGCTGTCATCCCGGCTCTGTGCGGGCTATGTTTACATGGAATGGACTGGTTTCTCTCGTACAACTGAACCGATCATTGACTGGAGATGGTTACGTTTGTTTACTTGTATCCCATTTGCAGCCATTCATGAACTTAAAAATCCCAAAAAAAGATGGAATTTTTTTGGATGGTGATGCGCCACGTCACGGAGCCACAGTTGCACAGTTGCTCGTTACTGATTTGAAGAACATTGTGGACAGTTTGAGCGAATGATTTGGCCACTCAGATCGTCCGACATAAATCCCGTCGAACATTTATGGGACATAATTGAGAGATCAGTTCGTACACAATATCCTGGACCGGCGACACATTCGCAACTATGGACGTCTACATGAGGCAGCATGGCTCAATATTTCTGCGGGGTGCTTCCAAGCCACAACGAATTACTGCCCTACGCCATTCGAAAGGACGTCCGACACGATATTATTAGGCATCACATGACTTTCGCCATCTGTGTACATGTTGGTCAGGCTACCGGGAATATGGAGGACACTGTACTATGCATAAGCGTCACACACTCTTACAACAGCCAAAACAGCCAAGAAAATCGGCTAGAGCAAAAGATTGTCTTTGCACGAGTTATCGTATGGAATATAACAACACGAAGAGTCTGTCCTACACATCCAGCTACTGGGATAGTGCTATTAAGGAAGCGGTTGAAATTATATTAGTAAGTGACAATGTAAACAGAAATGAGTGTTTTTCCTTACATTCTTTGCGGAATTCTGCGTGCCCCTTGTCAAGAGACAAAGGGACCGAGTTAACACTACCTCACCGGTTGTTCAGTATTTTTCACTATCGATAACATCTGGCATTGGTAAAATTTGGTTGCATTATGGCGGCAGTATTTACGGTGTTTGTTTGTTTGTGCGGATGTGTGTGTGTTAGTGTGTGTGTGTGTGTGTGTGTGTGTGTGTGTGTGTGTGTCTGCTAACTTTTCGGCATTGCTCCGCAAGCCAATGTTTTAAATTCCTTTGCAAAGCCCTTATTGGCTGCAGTTTTTCCAGGGACATGAGAAGATGGTCACCTGTCGAAATATCAGCAGTTCTTGACGATGTCACCTAGCTGTATTCCGGCAAGTAGTTTGAACAAGATATCAGAACAAGAATAATGTAAAGAACAAATAAATAAATAAATAAATAAATAACCACTACTTTTTCGGGTTTCACCTCTTGAGAAAGTATCATTCTACGCTCCAAATCTTAGAATTTTAACAGTGATTTTTATTCTTGTTCTCATGCCTACATCCCAACCGGTGACCCAAATGGGGGTATTAAGTAGTAAAAATTCACAAATGAAGAGTTCTTGTTACAAATTTATACGCGTTTAGTGGGGATGCTCACCGTGTGTCTTTAATACAATGGTTTCTGCTGCTTTCAGTATCCTTAAACTGTTAATTTATGTTAATTCTTTCACCATTAGGGAAAATTCTCCAGTAAAAGAGCATGAGCTTGTACTGAACCTCTATCCGTTCCTCCGCCACGCTTTGAAAACACCGTTGGCGAAATGTGGATGACTCCTTATACTGGTAGTATCGACCACAATTAATGATGATTTCTTTTATAAATCTAAGCGTTTGCTGCCATCCAGCCAGGGATCGAAACCAATTTATTAGTTTAAAGTGCTATTATTATACTGAAACGTTAAAGTTAGGTTCGTCGGCCCGGAACATTCCTATTTACGCACTGTGGGCAATATTTTGTGACTAATACTCTCTGATTAAGTTTCACAATGATGCCTAACCATTCCGACAGCTTCTTTTGGAAATCCGCCCTTATACCTGGGTAAAGAAGTATGCTGATTCTACGACATATGTTCAGTGGGATACAGAATACAGTCTCTTATTAGAATCACAATCAGATAGCAGAATTTTTTTTTATAACGCAGTGAAGCATAAACGATTAAAAAAGACAACATACTGGAATTAGTTTGAAATAACTGGTTGTAGAGGCTATAGAAACACGAAAAACACCTTAGGAAAGCGTCCAAGGGTGGTGCCAATGAAACTTTCTGAAACACTAGAAATGTTTTGAGCCGAAACAAAATAAATAAATAAATAAAGAATCACTAGTTTCTCTGGTTTCGCCTCTTGAGAAAGAATCATTCCACGCTCCAAATGTTAGAATTTTAACAGGTGGAACGTAGTGGTCATATCAGATCGGTATTGAAGTCTTTCCCTGCCGTTAGTGATTAATAAGTTTTAGTTTAACGGACCCAACTGAAGGAATCCTTGCTCATTGGTAAGATTTCACAACAGACTCTGGTAAACAGCCATACGTATACTATGAGCCCTCACCTAGTTACATGCCACTACCTCACACATTGAGAAAATAATCGACTCTACACATTGCGAAATATAAGCAGCTAGCTACACGTAGCCACACAATACTTGCGTATATATAGGGGAGAAAAAGTTAGTGCACCTGAAAAGACGACGTACATTCGATCCGATGACGATATATGCCACATGGGAGATAGTAGTGATACTGATAACGTCGTCCACCAACATATAACGTAGTGGCATAGGTACCAGAGTGCCACTTGTGTCAACTTTTAATAGGGAATGCTCACAAGATAGACGTGCTGCGTCAGTTGTCCAACGATGCTTGTATCGGTGGTCAACTGACCTTTCTCATACCCGTAGACGAGGTTCTGGGCGTCCATGCAGTACAGATATCATCGAGGATCGTGTAGCTACCACAGCACAGATAAGAGGACTTGTGACCCCATACGTGTCAACACGAACTGTTGTGAACCCGTTATTGGCTGTGGGACTTCTGGCAAGCGAATCTATCTGGTCTTCCATTTACGTAACAACAACGACGTGCACGGCTCGACTGGTTCTGTCAGAGGATCACTTGGAAGATTAAATGGCGCGCCGTGGTCTTCAGCAACATAAGCAGATTCTGCCTGCACGCAAGTGATGGTCGTTTGCGCGTACGACGTAGACCTGGTAAGCGCTGTCTCGTAGAGTGCGTTCGTCCAAGACATACCGGCCCCACATCAGAGCTTATGGTCTGGGATGTGATAAGCTACAGCCCTCGTTCACCATTGGTGTTTCTGGAGGGGACGCTAGCTAGCACTCCACACGTGCAGGATATTATTGGAAATGTTCTTTTTCCGTTTTTGTAACAAGAGGGTGATGTGTTGCTCCAATGTCGGCTCACGCATTGTCCATACACTGCCTTTGAAACTGAACATGCTCTGAAAGATGTGAAGCAACTTCGTTGGCCCCGCACGATCTCCCCATTTGAATTCAGTCGAGCACGTGTTGGATATGACTAGGCGAGAAGTCACTCGTGCGACTCGTCAACCAACATCTCTTACAGAACTGCGAGTACAGGTCAAGCAGGAGTAGAATAACGCATTTCAGAACGGTATTCGCTATATGTGCAATGGACTGCGTGCCAGAATCAGCGGGTGCTTTGCCATTGGTGGGTGCTATTTCACGTACTAATATTGATGTTTCAGCTTGGATAGATTTATGGTACCTCAGAACCGCTCGTGCTATGGAAACCCTTAAAAGTGGGTACTAATATTTTCCACCAGTGTATTTATCTGTCACGATATCACGCCAACAGTTAATTGAACTTCCCAGTTCCGATCGAAGTATTCTGGAGATTTTCCTTGGTTGTATGGTATATACCGTGACTGCAAATTCCTTCCGAAATATTCTCAACATTTCACTCAGCCAGAATATCAATTCACTAGGATAGAGATTGAGCCCTTGAATGTGATGCTATTTTAATCATCCGTCTCTGATCGTTTCGGATGACTGACTTCCCAGATATACTGCCTTTATTGTTATTGCAGTTTGGTTTTTACAACATGGTGAAATTAATTTTTCAGTTTTATAGGGATTAATATTTCGTTTGCCTAGAACCTATTTTACAATCTGGAATGGAACACACAGAGGAATTAACGTATATTATCGACAAGAAACAATCCTCGTATGCAGAAGATTTAAAACAGGAAAGGAACGAAACTGTGAGCAATGACCGCACGTGACAGAGTCGATTTCCACCATGAGGAACAGCTGCTGACATCCAAAAGCAAAAATGAAACGCATTTAGGACATAAGCATTTACGAGTGCCAAATGTACACAATAGAAAAGCTGGAAACATGACTACTGGAACGTTTTGTGGTGTTGTACTATGGGACACGTTTGATGAGCAGATGAAATAACCGAGTAAGAAGCGAAGACGTTACTGCAATGACTCAACGATATTTGCCTAATAAACAACGTGACGAACCTAATAATCGTTGGTCACGTTTTACAATTGCTTTTGGTGTGAAATGGAATTGGAACACGGGTTTAAGGAAAGAATCATTGTGCCGAGTCTGCAAATGAGTTTATTAGGCAAAGGTCGGTAATGAAGGACATAACAGCTACACTGAAACGATCACGGTAGCTAGAAAGCGAGATAATGGAGAACTGGTTTAAACAAAATTTAGGATCGATAGTAAAATCAAACGCAAATCCTTGAATTACGGCATTAACATGAAACAATACACTCAAAACGAATTACTAATCATATCAGTGCTTGGCAGACGTATTGTCGTTGTTTTAGTCTTCAGTCCGGAAACTGGTTTGACGCAGCTCTCTATGCTACCCCGTCCTGTGCAAACTTCTTCATCTCCAAGTAACTACTGCACCCTACATCCTTCTGAATCTGCTTAGTGTATTCGTCTCTTGCTCCTCCTGTACGATATTTACCCTACATGCTGCCATACAATAGTAACTTGGTGATCCCTTGATTCCTCAGAACATGTCCTACCAACCGATCCCTTCTTATAGTCACGTTGTGCCGCAAACTCCTGTTCTCCTCAATTCTATTCAGTAACTCCTCATTAGTTACGTGATCTACCGATCTAATCTTCTGCATTCTTCTGTAGCACCACCTTCCAAAATCTTGTGTTCTCTTCTTGTCCAAACTATTTATCGTCCATATTTCACATCCATACATGGCTACACTCCATACCAATACCTTTAGGAAAGATTTCCTGATACGTAAATCTATACTCGATTTTAATAAATTTCTCTTCTTCCGAAACTCTTTCCTTGCCGTTGCCAATCTACATTTCATATCCTCTCTATCTCGACCATCATTAGTTATTCTGCTCCCTAAATAGCAAAACTCATCTACTACTGTGTCTCATTTCCTAGTCTAATTCCCTCAGCATCACCTGATTTAATTACACTACATTCCATTATTCTCGTTTTGCATTTGTTGATCTTCATTTTATACCTTCCTTCGAAGACACTGCCCATTCCGTTCAACTGCTCGTCCAGGTCTTTTGCTATCTCTGACAGAATTACAATATCACCGGAAAACCTCAACGTTTTTGTCTTTATGGATTTTAATTCCTATTACGAATTTTTCTTTTGTTTCCCATACTGCTTGCTCAATATATAGATTTAATAACCTCTAGGTAGGCTGCAACCCTGTGTCACTCCATTCCCAACTAATGCTTCCCTTTCTTGCCCCTTGACTCTTGTTACTGCCAACTGGTTTGTGTAAAAAATTTAAATAGCCTTTCGTTGCGTGTATTTGACCCCTGCCTCCTTCACCTTGTCTAGAGACATACACAACTGTTTATCGTATGAGCTGCTCATAACCATAGAACAATTCCACTGTAGAATACCGCTGTTTCCTCTCATAAATACTATGAATAACGATATTTACACATAAGTGAATAACTGTACCTTTGAATCACGATTATTTTAGAACCTTAAAAACAACCTTTTCCGTGCGGTAGCTTTTATTTCTAAATTCTCGTTGTATTATCTCACAGTCGCTTCCTTGTTACAAATCCATCAATCGCCCGTTCTATTTTAATTTTAAAATTACAGTATCACAACAAATGTCACAATTGCCCCAGTCTGAAATGCACAAAACAATGGCTAACACGTAAATATTCTCGCAGAAACGTAATAGCACAATAACCTCGTACGTAAATATTTATCTACTCTCATTTATGACGTAATATCGTTAGTGGATGTCAGTGTCTGCTTGCGGAGGTTAGAATTAATGTCGTCATCAAAGTTTTGCGTAGGTAAAGGGAAGCGTGCCAGTTGAGGTGTCCGAACTCCAGTAGCTACACTGAGACGTTTTGTAACCTAGAATATTGAAGGCCTTCTGCCATTTAACGTGGTAATGGCTATCGATTTTAGATTAGCGTCGGACGGGAATTATAAAGTAGTTAAAGCAGAGCTACGTTTGTTCCCGTTTCCAGTTTATTACAGATTATCAAATTGACTGAATTTATGTAGCAGAATTTTAAGAGACTTTTACCACTGATTATTTTGAAATAATGGCGTTAAAAGTTTGTTGGCCGTTACGCTGAAAATGAATAATACTGCAATTTTGATAATTTAGAGAAGCTGAAGTTATTCAAATCAGTATTACTTTGCCTTTTGGGTTCAAAAGCATTCCAACTTCCGTCTTGATATGTTACAATAATCTTTCTGTCGACACCAACATGTTGCGCAGTTTTTCCAGTCACAGTTACGTAGTATTTTTTTTCTGCCGTGATGCTTCAGTTTTTTCTGTTATACGTTCTTTAGCAGAAACTGAAACGTACGATCAAGATGTGAAGATTGGGTCCGGATTTTTTTCTGAATAGGCCGTATTTGAATTCGTATTTATCACTTATGTTTCATCCGCTGAATACTGAAATCCTATCTTTATCACGTAACATAACCATACACTCTAATTTTCAAGAGCTCGTTTATATTATTAAGGAAGAGCATTGCTCAATAAGTAAAAAGGCATTGATTCAGTATTTTGGCAGTCTTTACGTGATTCTGCCGTCTTCGCGCGCTATATTACCTCTGAAGGATAATGTATTATGCCCGCAGAAAATTTGCACTGAAGATCAGGTTTCCACCTGAAAATGCCAGACCAAAAGCACTTGAAATCGAACAGTTTATAAGAGAAAAAGCGAAGATTAATAGCAACGATCTTATTGGCATCCACATGTCTACAGTGAAAAGTGTGGTATACGTGAAACTGATTAACGAATAAGTATGTGACAAAACTTGATGTGCAACTGGAAGTGATATTAGGTTCCGTTACTCTGATGGACGCATCGGTAACGCAACCGTGGAACATGCGGGATTTGGACTGCGGACGATCCGTGTATTTGAACTCTCTTTCGAGAGTCCTTCATAGGTATCCGCTTTCCGTGCATATGGAAACCTGTTTAGTCATACAACTGAAAAGTGGGTTCATTTCACTACATAGAAGGTTCTCAATGGAGTACGACAGACCAGCATAGAGCTAAGCAAACATGTGCCGTTCTACTACAATATTGGTGGTTGCCGTGCAATTTTAATTTATGATTGCCAGCTGGGACGTGCTCAGCGTGTGGCCAAGATAGACACCTCCGTACAGTTGTCTGCAACGCCGAATTGCACAGTTGCCGCTTGGGGACCAACAGGCCACGACCGCTCCGACGACGTTCCTCCTGACGTTTGTCGATGTTCTCCATAACGACCACCGACCGCGATCCCCACTGGCTCCTACTACTGACACATCGTCGCCTCCGATAATGACTCAGGCTGTTGCAGACGGGCCAACGCCCTTGTGCATTGGCGAGCAATCTCAAGTGCTGGGGATGGCTCTTGACTCCATGGTAATGCCTATCGATGCTTTTGTGTCTGACCATCCGGAGCCCCAGGCGTCTTCGGACACTGAAGATCACGTGCGCAAGCAACGTTCCCCGAAGAGGCGTCGCAAACGGCGGATCACTCAGTCTGACATCTGCAGGACGCAGTCTCAACACGATGAGGATCACACTTCTCAAAATGTTTACCGGATGGACGATTCCGTGGTGGAAGCAGCAGCCTACCCTCCGTCAGATGTACAACCATCTTCGCATGCACGAGGCGGTGTATGTATGGGCGTTGGACACCAGCTGAGCTAGCACCAACCACTCTTCCACCGCCGACGTGACGACGCCTTCTGACTCGACAGGTACTCCATTGAACACACACCATCCACGCATCCTTGGGTGGTCTGACGATGTCGACGACGAAACATTCATCGTTGTGACAGCAGCGAATGCTGCTGCTCCAACCCATGACTGCTAGTCAAAAGGGTTACTGGAAGGGGATGTGCAACCTGCTGTAACAACTTTCCTGTTTATTGCTGCTCTTCATGGCTCCAAGAGCGTCGCAAGAGTCCCAATTTCGCAACAAGGTCACAGATTTGGCTTCATCAATGTCAACATCATTGGCACCCCTGTCAAACTACAATTACTCCGCGAAATGTTGAGGGCGTCAGACCTCGATGTTGCCCTCCTGCAGGAATTTCGCCTAGCAATGTTTCCTACTATCTATGGCTATGTTTCTTACCTCATGCCATGTGCTGAAAATGGCAGTGGGACGGATATCCTTTTAAAGGAAAGTATTGGCTTCAACGACGTTGTTTACTTACCATCGGCTAGGGGTCTTGCTGTGACTTTCCATGGTATCCGAATCATCAATGTTTGCGATCCGTCGGGAACGGCCAAGCGACGGGAGCGGTCGCGATTATATTCGGAAGAGGTCGCTCTTTTGCTTGTGGGCCTCTAAGATCATATTATTTTTTGCGTCGACTTCAATTGTGTGTTATGCCGGAAGAACCAACATCACTATTTCACCACATGGACGGAACTCAGGCTGCTCGTTCATGAACTGAACCTCACCGATACTGGCGGCCACGCGCATAGTGACGTAGATATGTCATCAGCCTTTCAGCAAATCGCCTTGACCGTGTCTACGTTTCTCAACGAATCCTAACTGCCACACTTGGCCCACAACCTTCTCCTACCATATCACTTACATTTGCACTGTTTCACTCCAGAGACAGAAGGTGTGGCGCGGTAGAGGCTTGTGGAATCTGAATGACGCGCGTTTGAAGGACCTGGAATGCAGGCAGGTAGTACAGACGACGTGGAACGACTGTGTGAGACACCTTACAGCGCATTCTTAAACACTCTGGTTACGCCGTTCGATGATGACTTAAGGTCGCAAGAAAATGCTGTGGCAAAGACATACCATAGAATTCTGTTTCACAGTTGTCTGCCATGCCCTACCTGCTCAACGACATTTTGAAATCCAATGGATTAGAGCAAAGATAATTTCGCTTATGCTTCGTCGTCTTAAAGGTACAAGGGTAAGCGGAAGATGCCACTATTGTGTACTAGGAGAACCCTCGTCGATGCATCATATTATCCGAGAGAAGCAGCGGTGTCGGAGACAGCTAACCAGCGCCCTCGACATGCCAGATGGTCGCCGATTGACGTTCCAGAATGATATCGCAGACTCCTTTGTGGATCAGTACAAAAAGTTCTATGCAGTAGAGGACCACAACATCGCTGTGATGACTGATGTCCTTGTTCGTTGACCAGAATTCTTGACGGGGTTGATGCAGACACTCTCACAGCTACGTTTACTACTGATGACGTCGCTAGTGCTCTTCATAAAGGCGCGGCGAACGAAGTCCAACGTCCCGGCGGATTTCTACTGGAGTTATATCACAGCCTCCACGACATCATGGCTTCGCGATGGACTGCGATGTATGAAGAACAGATGAACAATGACCTCCCACTGGCCGCTGTCGTCGAGCGGTTCTAGGCTCTTCAGTCCGGAACCGCGCGACTCCTACGGTCGCAAGTTCCAATCCTGCCTCGGGCGTGGATGTGCGTGATGTCCTTAGGTTAGTTAGGTTCTACGTTCTAGGGGACTGTTAAGTCCCATAGTGCTCAGAGCCATTTGAACCAACCTGACCTTCCCCTCCCCCCGGAATGCGTAGAAGTGTTGCTTACCCCGGTCTCCAAGCCGTCGGGAGGTTGGGGAGTTGGACATTATCGGCGGTTGACCATGTTAAATTGTTACATCAAGAATTTCACCCGGATTCTTGCCACTCGCCTTCAGCGCATCATCCACGAAGTCGTCTACATGGATCAAACGTGCTTTGGTAGTGACAGTAACATTCAGACGGCGCTCAGCGATTACCGTGTCATCGTAGCCCTGGCTACGACCTGCCGCAACAGCGTTGCATTTTGAGACAGAGGTCTTCGACCACCCCTTTGATAGCGAGAGTCTTGACTTTCTAGAAAATCTTCTCCGACCGATGGCCTTCCCCGCACACATTTAAACACATCGTCTTGTGACTCCTCCCAGGTGCCACGTCGCAAGTGCTGGTCAATGACCTTCTGGCAGACCCTATTACTATTAAGCTGTCTGCCGGCCACGGTGGTCGTGCGGTTCTAGGCGCTTCAGTCCGGAGCCGCGAGACAGCTACGGTGGCAGGGTCGAATCCTGCCTCGGGTATGGATGTGTGTGATATCCTTAGGTTAGTTAGGTTTAAGTAGTTCTACGTTCTAGGGGACTGATGACCTCAGATGTTAAGTCCCATAGTGCTCAGAGCCAATTTTATTAAGCGGTCTGTCCGCCAGAGGTGTCCACTGTCGATGCTCCTTTCGGCCTTCGCCCTTGAGCCACTGATACACGGTTTGAGGAACCAGTCGACAATGATAACAATGAGGGGACGTGGTTTCATCTGCCGTGCATATCGGAGGATGAAGTGCGATAGGGACTGGAATGGCTCAAGCAGTACGGGACTGCTGCGGAGAGCCGTGTGAACCTCACGAAATCTAGTGCTATGTTCGTTGGTATAAGTTTTCAGCAGGGTGTGTGGTCCATTGCCATTTGTAAACAAGCTGAAATGATTAGGGATCACCTTTACGCGTGATATTCAGCTCACGATCTCATTTAATTGTTAACGCCTACTTCAAGCTATTCGCACGATCGTTCATGCAACTTCCTGATGTCACTGAACATGTTTCAACGGGTGGATTTGTTACCACTCATCTGGCCTCGCGACTATCCCATTCAGCACAGATCTTAGAAATTCCAAAGACAAAGGCACACAGACTGCAGGCGGCGTTCGGCTATTTTGTACGTGTGGGTGCTATCGTCAAAGTCCGCTACGGAAGCTGATACATTCTACAGATGGCGGCCTCGGCTTATCAACGTCGAAGCGAGAGCAGCTGCCCTATATGTAAGTACGATAGTTGAATCGTGGACCCGCCGCCGAACCGGATTATTGGGAAGCTTGGTTAATGTACTGGCCCCTCCTTCTCGAGTGGCATCCATTGCAGTAGCACATTTTCCTTCCTCCCTCTCATATGTCAGAACCTTTTTCATCGAATACAGTTATGTCCACGCCGACTTGCCTAGTATCAGGAACCCTACGCCACGTGATATTTACCGCCTAATGATGAGCCAGCATATTCTAAATGTTGTGGAAAGCCGATATCCTACGATCGCATGGGCCATGTTTTGTCGTTCTGTGCACAAAGTCCTCCTGCACACGAGCACTCGTGCGACCTGGTAACTGGTTGTTAATGGAAAATACACAACACCAGACTACATGCCACAAACATGACAGATTCGCTGCTATGCCCTCGTAGTGACACACTTGATACGGACGAACATCCAGTGATGTGTGGATCTTCTGTAGAGGTATAGCAGCTGAATCAGAAATTGCTTGCCTTTCTTCTACGTACAGCTCCCCACGCCAGTACACCGAAGACACCTGTGTTCCCAGATGAGACTTGTTTCCCCAAGTACGAGGACCAACCTGATGAACTTGATAAAAGACCTCTCGTTCTCCTATTTTCTCCATGAAGGTGATAAGAATGTTCTTCCTTTTTAGTCATTCCTGCAAGATCGATTTACTTTGCTCATGCATCATCTGCGATATCGTCTACATGGTATAAACAATTAAAAATCAACGAAAAAGAAACCAAGAAAACGGATGTGATACATGCTCTGAAAAAAAACTGATGTTGAAACGGAATACTTATTTACGTTTTCAGGAAATATTTTTTATTTTATTAAAAACACCGTCTTTTACCTTCGAACAACAGATATTTTTAATTGCTTGCATTACCTACGACACTTTACGCATGTAGTAGGCATTGCATATTTGTTCTCCAAAAGGAAGACGTTACTTTTTATTAAAAGAAGAGAGCATTCAATTATATAGTAAATATTAAAAAACCTAAGAGCGACACATCTTTTGAATTGACGACGTTGATTCTGCATTAAATCCCGGTGAGCTGAAATCAGTAATCCCGTCCCTTTCCTTTCCTTTACTTTTCTTTCTCCCTCCTCCACCTTCAGTAAACAAAGTATTAAGATTTCATTTCGTTCCATTCATGTAAGGAGTACGCTAATACTGAACACTTACATGTTTACGCGTGCTGTACTTAGACTGATATTGTGTTCACGACCCCTACGACAGGTATACGTGCAGGGCTGCAGTATAATCGTAGATTCCTGACTTATAGATAGATCTAAAAATCTTCTACAGAATAATTTGCGTCTGTTTGATAACTGAAATTTCGTCTTTCAGGGTTAATTTATTGCATAAAAGGAAAACCATAAAGAAAATTCTTATCTGTGGCAACATGTTTCGTTATTCTTCACTCTTCGTAATATGCTGCATGACAGTAAAGTAGAAAATATTAGATATGCTCATCTCGTACTGGTACGAGATGGTACCAGCATGATTTTTCCGTATGGTTGACGTTTTAAATTCTAGAAGTCACAGTTAAAGGCTGCTGAATCAGCGACATTTATATAATTGATATGTGGAATACTTACATTTAATTAGTCCAGCCCATTATTCTCCTGCTGTGTGTTTTTGCGAATCATAGCTGGCAGAAAGAATCCTTGTTTTTTGATTTTATTTATCTGCACTTTACATCAGAAACCTGTGCCGCCTGGAGTGGCCGCGTGGTCTTGGGCACCATGTCACCGATTGCGAGGCCCCTCGTGTCGGAGGTTCGAGTCCTCCATCGGGCATGGATGCGTGTGTGTTGTTCTTAGGATAAGTTAGTTTAAGTAATGTGTAAGTCTTGGGACCGATGACCTCCCAGTTTGGTCCCTTAGGAATTCACACACATTTGAACATTTGAAACCTGTGTTATCCTGTCTCCATTAGCCCCACCACGGACTAGTTTTACAATGATTGAATGAGTGATTAACTGGACATGTATTTGTAACTGGAGGATCAGGGTAGCTTTGGCTTATTCGTTCTTTGTAGAGGTAGGATAACTAACCATTGAATTATGTCTTCAAACCTGCCTCTTAGCTTGAGGTGTCCAGGGACAAAATGCGTAACGCTCTTCTTAAACGTGTGGCTTTTGACTGATCAAGTAAAGGCAGATGCTCAAAGCTGTGGAGATTTCCATAGGGAATAAGGCGTCGACCGTTTTGGCAGTTTGACAGCTCCCACTCGACTGGATAAGCGCTGGCGCTTCGTGAGCATTTTGCTGATTGGCCGTCTGAACTCTGACAAGATGCGCTGGTCACACAGCGGCTGATGTACATTTTTAAGAAGTTAAAAGAGGGAATTCTGTCTGCGTGTGCATGGTGAATATGACGTGGACCAACTAGTTAACCAATGCGTATTACATAAGTAAGTGTACAATGTGCACCCCGCTTAAACTCAGAAACGAGAAACAGTATGGCCAAGGGAATTGTATGGTGTGGTAGCCCACTATCCCCATCCATAAAGAATGTTCCCGTTTTCACCTGAAGAGCGTGTTTTGTAGATGTAAGGGGTGCGAAGTTTCACCCTCTAGAAATTTCTAGAACATTCCAGAATATTCGAGACTATTCGAGGACATTCCAGCACATTCGAGAGTATTTGAGAGCGTTCCACAACATTCCAGAAGGTTTCGTTTCCACAATGATCTGAGATGTTCTCGAATGTTCGGTAACAGTATGGACCATTCGGCAAGATTTCAGAATGTTCAGGAACTTCCCGCAACATGCCAGATCAGTGTGGAACATTCCAGAACACTCGAGAGTGTTGTGGAATGTTCTGGAACACTGTCGACCATTCGAAGCATTTTTGGTATTTCTGGAATTCCGCACTGGTGGAGCTACCCACCCATTGGTACCAAGGCTCGTTGTTCGTTCGAACGTCAGTGTCTTATCAGTGGCCAAGGGAGGAACCAGAAACATAGTGCAGTGATTGAATAAAAACCAACAGTAAAGAGTGAGTAGTCAAAGTAATAGTAGTGACTAAATAATTACCCAAAACAAAGGGCGAAAACTGTGTAAAGTGTAGTTAGTGTATTTATTTTAAAAAGTTGATTTCATTTATATGTTAGACACTGCCCAAACGTAAAAGAGGCGGAGATATTGCCAGTTCTGAAGCAAAACGGCGAAAACAAAAAGAACAGTGAAAAAACGAAAGAAGCGGAGAGTGCGAAGCACGTTTAAGTTCTCAGCGAACAAGAGCAAGCACCGTGAGAAGCAGAGAAACCGGAGACCAACGAAATTAAAGGACAGAACAATCAAGGACTGCGACACAGTCTTATAATAAAAGACTGAGTACTCAAGTCAGCTAGCGAAATATCACCCTACGAGAAGCGCAGGCAAGAACAAGTAAACAGTACAACCAAACAAACGAAGCATTCCACGACTACCCAACAAAAGAATATATGTAACAGAAAGACGTCCTAATCGAAAGAATGGATAACATCTGATAATTTTACATCGCGAAAAAATTCAGTAGAGAAACACCAGGATTCTGTTGCATGAATGGAAAAATTCAAATTCCACTACTGGAAGCAATTGTGCAGAAGTTTTTACATTACGTGGCCCGGGAAGCTCCAGAATCAAAACACTTTCTTCAAAATACAAAAGCGTATGACGCCTGCTTCTAAATGATTTCTGTCGGTGTCACTTCGATAAACACTAACAGAGATGAAATTGATTATATTTTTCCGTCCAAGGACACATCTATGGTAACATGGGATAATTACTACCACTATCCAACGAAGACTATAAATTTCTTAAAATATATTTCACCTGAAATGGAAAACAAAGTGGTCGACCAGGCACAAACATCTGTGGACCGAGACAAGTAGTCCGAGATGTATAGAGGAACTTATACGAACACATTCAACTGATTCAGATCAAATAGCACTGGACACAATGATTTCTGATGACTATAAAGTTGTAATTAGAGCCGGCAAAAGGCTACATGGAGAAGACGAACGTCGATTCACTGCACTTCAGGTAGACAAAGTCGCCATCGTAATTGTGGACAATGGAAACACAAGCTGTGACATAACTGTACAACGAACAAGAGAAGGACTACAACGTATTGCAGGGACACACCATTTACACGATACCCTCCAGTATCCATTAATATTTCTCCACGGAGAGGATGGATATCATTTTAAAGCGTGACAAATCCCACCAGAAACAGGCGTCGAGGCAAGCAAGAAAGTCATCTCCAAACAGTTCTATGCTTACCGATTAATGATCGGAGACAACGAAACGTATAGTCACTTTCTCAGCAATCGCTGTTTATTGCAACAGTTCCTGATAGATATGTACGCAAAAAACGAAGCGGAATGGAAGCTTTACATCAGACTGAAACAGAAGAAACTATGATGGAAGAATACATCTACCTTCGAGACGCAGTTTTAAATGACGGAAATATTGACAAAATTAGAACAATTGCAATCTTGCCTTCTTCACAACAGGAAATCCAAGACACACGTACGAATACACTTAAGATGACATGACCTACGTAAGAAAATATGGACGACATGATCTCTTCATAACATCCCCATGCAACTCTTCGTGGCCAGAAATCAAAGAACATTTAAGATACGGACAACCACCCATGCATCGACACAGTATAACAGCCCGAGTTTTCCCACGAAAACAAATGAGATTTACCGAATTCATCACGAAATACCGTATGCTTAGAACCGCTAGATGCTGGATGTACACAATAAAATGGCAAAAAAGACGACTGTCTCACTCACACACTCTCACATGGCTACTCGCAGAATTTATCCCGCAGATATTTATAAAATTATCGTAGCTGAATTTGGCAAACCACAAGAACATCCGGGCTACGACATAGTAGTCGAAAACATGATTTACGGATCATGAGGGCCATTAAACCACAAACTGCACTTATGAGTGATGAAAAATGTACAAAACAAAAGAAAACAAAAAAAAAAAAAAAACGAAACCACACTTAGACGATATATAAACTGGAGTTGATTGCTATCCTAACTACAGAAGACGACTAGCTAAAACCGGTGCCTTCACAGCGAAAATATGAATACGAGGCAGCGACGAACTGGAAATAGGTAATCAGTGTGTAGTACCTTATAACACAATAGTTTACAAGATCTCCCAGGCACACACAAACGGAGAATACTGCAATTCAGCGAAATCCATCAAATATGTCTAAATATGTCTTGAAGTATGTGAACCAAGGCTATGACCTGACAGTATTTCAAATAGCCGGAAACAGCGAACAACAAAACAGAAGCGACGAAATCCCCATATACAAAATTCGAAGATAAATCAACACTAACGAAGCAGCGCGGCCGATTTTCGGTTTTCCCATACACGAACGCGAACCAAGTGTGCAACATTTAGCGGTACGTTTGGATAATGGACAGAGAGTTTACTCCACACAAGACCCCGCCAAAAAAATTTCAAGCGAAGCAGCTCAGAAAAACAGCATTAATAGCATTTTACCAATTGTACCAAACGGATCCATTCTTGAAAACTTTGCTGTATGTTGATGTCCGTACCTATTATACGTAGAGGATAAGAAAACATTTCAACGATGAAAAGAAGGAATTCCAGTAGATGATCATCCAAGAATCACGAAAACTGGCGCACTAGGTCGAGTATACACCGTACATCCGAATAACGCCAAATGTGTCTATCTCCGGATGTTGCTACGCGAAATAAGGGGACCAACGAGTTTCACCGATCTCAAGACTGTTGACGGTGACGCAGGCCAGGCGTGCAGAGAAGCTTGCCAACGCTTAGGACTACTGGAAAGCGACCACCACTGAGACTTTACGCTACAAGAAGTCTTACTTACAGCCGCAGCTGAACAACTGAGAGACTTATTCACTATAATTCTAACGACATGTAACGCATAGAATCCAAAATAACTTTTGAATTCTTTCAAAGAGAGTAGATTGATGACATACTGTACCAAATCCTACAAGCTCATCCTACACTGACCATCGAATTCAATGACGACATCTTCAGTGAAACCCTCTTTCGCCTAGAAAATATATGTTTAGCAATAAACAACGAGACCTTAGTACAACTTGGGATGCAAGCACTTCGAAAAGATGCTATCGATGTGTTAAACTTCGAAATTACAAAGGAAATATGTACAACATCAACTACTTCAATACATTGCTAACAACAAACCACTCCTCAATGACAATCAAAAGGAAATTTACAACGTTATCATGGACCGGATTGGCAACAACAATGGTAGAATTATTTATTTGGAAGCACCAGGCAGGACGGGGAAAACTTTTCCAATACATCTACAGCCGTACTTATGGAAAGAGGACGAACTGCCCATTCCGCCCTACAACTACCGTTTAACATAGCCGAAGAATAGTTCCGGATATGTAAAATCTCAAGAGCATCTGTATGGCGTGAAATTCTAAAACAAGCTAAAATTATCTCTTGGGACGAACGCACAAAGGCACATAAGAAAATCACTTGAAGCCGTGGACAGATTATTACAAAACATGCGGAGAAATTCTGAAGTGATCGGAGGAGCTCTACTCATATTCTCAGGAGGTTCACGACAAACACTTCCAGTTATACAGAAGTCAGCACCAGCAGACGACATCAGTGCATGCTTTAAAATATGTGAGTTGAACTATCGAGCCGGCCGGTGTGGCCGAGCTGTTCTAGGCGCTTCAGTCTGGAACCACGCGACCGCAACGGTAGCAGGTTAGAATCCTGCCTCGGGCATGGATGTGTGTGTTGTCCTTAGGTTAGTTAGGTTTAAGTAGTTCTAAGTTCTAGGGGACTGATGACCTCAGATGTTAAGTCCCATAGTTCTCAGAGCCATTTGAACTATCGAAAAACAAAGGAACAGCACATTTTGCTCAGCAACTTTTACAAACACGGAAAGACACACGTCCTACTGACCAGACGATGGGTCTAATTTAACTCAACAGCCTTTACAGCAACGTAGCCATTGATGAAAACAAACTCATCGACCCAATTTAGCCAAACATTGTTCACGGCTATATCAATTCGGACTGGCTATATGAAAGGGCAATTTTGGCTACTAAAAATAATATTGTCGGCGATATCAGACTTAATATTCGAAAGAAGATTCCCTTCGACACGATGGTAAAAGTTGAAGGAAGTGGAAGTCCCCTACAGAATTTCTAACTCTTTCGAAGTACCAGGAATGCCGTTACACTTCCTTCGACTTAAAATTCGATCTCTGAATATACTACGCAGAAATTTCATGTCACCAAACTTATCATCAAACAGCTGTCGAATAACATCATCGAAGCCGAACTTATTACTAGAACGTACAAAGGACACACGCTATTTATCCCAAGAATGCCACTGATCTCTACAGAGCTGCCATTCCAATTTAAAAGACTACAATTTGCATTGAAATTAGCCTACAGTTTACAGTTAAAAAAGCGCTAGGACAAATCTTAAGATATTGCGGCATCAAACTCAGAAAGTTAAGAAAGGCGAGCATACAGGCTAATAAGTGTTTACTTTATGGAACGTAATTCGATTTTCGTTTTTCCTCATTCGTTTACTCCGCCATCCTCTCGCATCCCCTGTGAGATCACAAATAATGGCGCTCCTTGCTTAACAATTGGTTAAGGAAAATTTGATATAATCTATTCCTTGGACCATAGTCTTGAAATCTTGATATAAATTTCCGTTGCCCACCTGATATAATTTATTGAGCCACTTCCTTTTAGCGATTTCATATGCTGTATCACTAAGTGGAATCAGAACTGCCTTTGGCAGTTTCTAACAGCTCAAAACGAAAAAAAAAAAAAACAAGAAAACAAAATAGAGAGAGAGAGAGAGAGAACAGTAATACTAATGATGACATTATCACTATAGATGATACAGGAGCTACGATTTTTTTTTGAGTCACCAGTCTTCTGACCAGTTCCCTGCGGTGTTCCACAAATTTGTCACCTCTGCCAACCTTTTCATCTCTGAGTATCAACGGCACCCTACGTCCTCAGTTATATGATGGATGTACCTTGATGTATCTTCCTCTACGTGTTTTATCCTATAATACTCCATCTAGTACCATGAAAGTTATTCCCTGATGCCCTTAACAGATGCCCTAGTCCTTTTTATTGTCAGTGTTTTCGATATATTTCTTTCCGCGCCGATTTTTCGGAGAGCCCCCTCATTCGTTACCGTAAGCGTCTACCTAATTTTCACCATTCTTCTGTAGCACGACGTCTCAACCGCTCCGATTTTCATCAGTTCTGGTTTTCTCACAGTTCATGTGTCACTACCATACAATGCTGTGCTCCAGAGGTACATTCCAAAAAATTTCTTCCTCAGGTTAAGACCTATGTCTCCTACTAGTAGACGTCTCTTGGTCAGAAATGCCTTTATCGACAGTGATATTCTGCTTATTGTATCCTCCCTGTCCCATCCGTCAGGCAGCAGGATTCCTCAACTTTGTCTACTTTGTGATGCCCAATTTTGAAGTTAAGTTTATCGCTGTTCTCATTTCTGTTGCATCTCATTACTTTCGTCTTTCTTCGCTTTATCCTCAATCTATATTCTCTACTCATTATACTGTGCATTCCATTCAACACACTCTGCAATTCTTCTTCACTTTCACTGAGGATAGCAATGTCATCAACGAATATTATCATTGATATCTTTTCATCCTGAATTTTATTCCCACTCTTAAGGATTTCTTTTATTTCCCTCACTGCTTCTTCGATGTACAGTTTGAACAGCTGGGGTGAAAGACTACATCACCGTCTTAAACCCTTTTTAACCAGAGCAGTTCGTTCTTGGTCTTTCATCTTATTGTTCTCCTTTGGTTCTTGTACGTATTGTATATTTCCCGCCTTTTCCTAGAACTTATCCCTATTTGTCTCAGAATTTTTAACATCTTGCACCATTTTACATGGTTCCTCCAGGTCGACAAATTCTATGAACGTTTCTTCATTATTTTTAAGGCTTGCTTCTATTTATAAAGCGCAACCTCAGAACTGCCCCTCTTGTGCCTTTATCTTTCTTAAAGCCAAACTGATAGTAATCTGACTCGTCTTCAATTTTCTTTTTAATTCTTCTGTATATTTGTGAGCAACTTGGATGCATGAACTATTAAGCTGATTGTACGATAATTCTCACACTTATCGGCTCTTGCCATATTCGGAAATGTTTGACGTTATTTTTCCGAAAGTCTGATGTTATATTGCCAGTCTCATTCGTTCTACACAGTAACGTAAATAGTGGTTTTGTTGCCTCTTGCCCCTAATGATTTTAGGAATTCCGATGGAATGATTTTTTTTTCCTTCTGCCTTATTTGATCATAAGTCCTCCAAAATGTCTTAAATTCCGATGTCAGTACTGGATTCCCTGTCTCCTCCCTGTCGATTCCTGTTTCTTCTCCTATCACGACATCAGACAAGTCTTCCCCCTCGCAGAGACCTGAAGGTCTCTGCATTTGACAGTGGAATTCCTCTTAAACTCTTAATGTGATCACCTTTGCTTTTGATTTCACCCAAGCTTCTTTTGACTTTCCTATGTGCTGAAACCATCCTTCCAAAAATCATTTCATTTTTGATTTCTTCCCGTCTTCCATGCAGCCATTTTCCTAAGTGACTTGTATTTCCGGAATTCCCTGAATATTTTTGTACTTCCTTGCATTTCGATAGACTGAAGCATTTCATGTTACCCATAGCTTCTTCGCAGTTGCCTTCCTTGTATCTTCGGTTTTCTTTCCAACTCCGTGATCGCCCTCTTTAAAGACGTACTGCCTACTGTGCTCTTCATTATCGCGATGCCTCAGAGAACATCAAGCGTACCTCTTCAATACTTAATAATTCAGTATCCGATTTCTTTACCTATTCTGTCTACTCTTTTAAACTTCAGCCTGCTCTTTATCATTACAAAATTGTAATCTCTGACTATATCTGCTCCTGGGTATGCCTAAAAATCCGATATGTGATGTCAGAATCTCTGCCTCACATGATGTAACTGAAATCTTCCCGCGTCTCTCGGTTGTTTCCAAGTATATCTGTTCCTCTTGTGTTTAGCTGAAATTTATTGCAGAACTCAATTCACGTTTCTCGTCTCTCGTTTCCGTAACGAAGCCCATATTCTCCCGTAGCCTCTCATCTATTCCCTTCCGTACCACCGCACTCCAATCCCCCAAGACTATTAGATTTTCATCTCCTTTTAGGTCCTGAATTATCTTTTCAATATCTTCATATACTTTTTCTATCAGCTTGCGACGTCGGCATAAGGTTGGTTGTTGGCATGGCGGGTACCAGGTTGAGATTCATTGGGAGAGTCCTTAGAAAATGTAGTCCATCAACAAAGGAGGTGGCTTACAAAACACTCGTTCGTCCTATACCTGAGTATTGCTCATCAGTGTGGGATCCGTACCAGGTCGGGTTGACGGAGGAAATAGAGAAGATCCAAGGTTATTTGGTAAGCGTGATAGTGTTATGGAGATGTTTAGCAAACTCCAGTGGCAGACTCTGCAAGAGAGGGTCTCTGCATCGCGGTGTAGCTTGCTGTCAAAGTTTTGATGTTGCGTTTCTGGATGAGTTATCGAATATATTGCTTCCCCCTACTTATACCTCCAGAGGAGATCACGAATGTAAAATTAGAGAGATCCGAGCGCGCACGGAGGCTTTCCGGCAGTCGTTCTTGCCGCGAACCATACGCGACTGGAACCAGAAAGGGAGGTAATGACAATGGCACATAAAGTGCCCTCCGCGACATACCGTTGAGTGGCTTGCGGAGTATAAATGTAGATGTAGATGTAGATGTAGATATATACCTGAACTGTTGTTGTCGGTGTTGGTCTGCTTCTATTTTGATGAGAACAACCTAATTACTGAACTGTTCACAGTGACACAATTTCTGCTCTACCTTCGTATTCATACCATTTTCTGCTGCTGTTGATATTAATCTATACTCGTTTGACATAAATCCTTGTTTTCCTTTCCTTTAGCTTCACTGAACCCCCTATATCTAAAATGAGGCTTAGCATTACGTTTTTCAGGTTTTCTAACTTCCCTACCATGTTCAGTCTTCCGACATTCCACGCCCCAACTCATAGAACGTTTTCCCACTGTTCGTTATTCAGTCTTTTGCTCATGTCACCTCCCTTCCATGTCCCTTCCCATAGATCGGAACGGGGGATTAGTTCGGAATCTTTTGCCAATGGAAAGACCAATATGACACTTTTTCCAATTACAGGCCTCATGCCCTGTGGATAATGTGCCTTCCATGCAGCGGTTCCCATTGAGTTCTGCAAGCTCATGCCATTGATCATTGCCGATTTTTCTGCCTTTAGGGGCAGCATACTTACACAAGGGCAAAAAAGTGTGATGAAGTTCTATTGGCTCCTCCTTCCTTTTTTTAGAAGGCCAGTGCCTCAATGAGTTGAATCTTATGCTGAAAGTCTTCGGGTAACATTGCTGGTGATTTTTATTGAAAATCGAAGTGGTGGAGGGGTTTTACCCCGGGACTGAGGACGTTTTGATTGCAGATCAATCCCACACGACTTTTGCTAGCTATAGGAATGGACTGACACAAACATCTTCAGACAGGGTGGAAACAAGGTGGGCAGGCCTGGTCGCGATGCCACGCATCCCCTCCCCCTCCCCACCACCTCCACCCGCCTGTCTCTGTACCGGTCCCGCACATGGACGTGGTACCAGAATGCTTATTTTCAATTCACTACTTTATTTTCTTATATGTTCCTGAATTTCTTCTTTATTTTTGTTGTTATTTGTTTTCTAAAAAGAAAAGCCGATAGACAAAAGTTCCGCAATCTATATTCCAAAAGAAACAATTTTTTTTCCCTAGAAAGAACACAATGTCAGAGTACTCCAGAGAAAAGAAATGCTACCCAATTCCTTGACGACTAAGGACAAAGTGCAACATATTTGCAAATAAAACTCAGTAACATAGAATCCTTTGCTATTTTCAATGAGCATTCACCGTATATTGGCGAAAACCAAGAGGGTCGGGAACGTTGTTACACCCGACTACAAAGTGGCCGTAGTGTCCGAGGAGCCATGCGATCGAATCAGTCTTGGTCCGAGGGAAAACAGAAAAGTCTGGACACACCAGAAGATCAACCAAGGAAGCAGCTTTAGCCGATCGGGTAATGAAAGCCAGTTGTCGGCAAATCCAGTGTAAGTGTTCTCGTCCACAAGAGACAAACCTGTGTTGTAATGTATCAGGTTAATGACATGAGTCGCAAAGACCAGTCGGTCTAAGACGAATGCAATAGAGGTGTTCGTAGGTCGGGATCGGATTGTCGATAACACTAAGTTTCGCACTTTATGAAGAAGAGTAAGTGAACGGCGTTCGTGTTCACGAACTGCCCCCTTGAATTCGATTTTTCACCTCCCGCCAACTGAGTGCAGCCATTTTCATCAGAGAGCTTTCCACGGTAATTCCTAACGACTTGTGACAGGAAAGAATGACAACCTGTTGAAAATCCTGAAGTGATAGTAGGGTACTTTTCCGTTCATTAATGCGGGTCCTAGAGAGAGAACAAAATGAATCCAATATATCCTTGTGCAAGGATACATCATTGACATGACAGTACTATAACATCATCCGCGTACGCTCTTACCAAGAAGGTTACTCCTAATACCTTCCATCCACTTTACCGATCAGCAATATGGCGAAGCAGAGCTTCTAAGCACAAGAAGAAAAGCGACATGGAGACGGGGCTCCCCTGATGTAAGCTCCGTCGGATGGTGATCTGGGGAGCAAGTTGTCAATTCACTACGACAGATGCGTGAATACCAGTACAAAAACTGGGTAATACCTGACACGCAGTATGCTTGAGACCGGTCATCTTGAGCACCTGCAACAAGAAACCGATACTGACCCGGTCAAATGCCTCACTAATATCAATAAAAAGCAAGTATCCGGCGACGGAAGTGGCTACAGCCACCGAGACGTCGTCGCAGCATTCAGCTACAGATGTCAGCATCGAGCGCCCAGGAACACAGCTTTTTGTGGACAGCAAGAATTTTCTCTAGCATTATTGCCAAATGGCTATTAACAGCCAGGAGGACCGTTTTTTAATCGAAATCAAGCAGTGTGATCTCGCAAAATTAATCAGTGTCAGGACCTTCGGTTGTCTTTGGAATAAGAACGATTTTTCCAACTTTGAAGGGGTCAGGAATCAAACCCCCTGGATCACTTCATTTACCAGTACCATAAGGATATCACGTACAAGAGGGCAAAAATTTACATAAAATTCCTTAGGAGTACCGTCAAGTCCCAGCGGTTTTTGCTATGGTGAATCAAGAATAAGGCGATATATATCATAGCAAGTAAAGCCACTTAGAAAATCATAATTTAATGCTGCAGTAGCCACGCAGTCGACAAGAGGAGTAAACCGATCAGGGAAAATCGTATCAGTAGCAGGGTCAACAAGTCATCATCGAGGTTGGCTAAGTAATTATCGACCGCTGTGGAAATGCCACGTTGGGTTTTCAGTATTATGTGACCATCTTTGTGAGTAAGGGACGCGTCAGCAACCAAATAAGCTGATATAAGAAGGTCAGCTCATCCTGTAGGAAGGAGCGAGTTTTTGATCACACCCTGAGTCTTTCCAGTTGCTGCCTGCTCAAATGAAGAAGTTTCGCCTTAATATGGCAGATATCCACAATCCGTAAGTGAGCTTGTCTGGAAATAGAATGATAAAATTCCTGTGTCCTACGGAGATACCTCGCCCTCTCAGCGTCGTAACGCATTAACGCTTTTCGGAGCATGGGTTTGTCATACCCTGACCACCATTCAATAAGTGAAGGATAACCATCCTGCGAACGCTAGCTATGGGCCCAAACCTTCGAACGATGATCTTGAGGGATGGATCCTTTAGCCGGCCGTGATAGCCGTGCGGTTCTAGGCGCTGCAGTCCGGAACCGCGGGACTTCTACGGTCGCAGGTTCGAATCCTGCCTCGGGCATGGATGTATGTGATGTCCTTAGGTTAGTTAGGTTTAAGTAGTTCTAAGGTCTAGGGGACTGATGACCTAAGATGTTAAGTCCCATAGTGCTCAGAGCCATTTTTGATGGATCCTTTAAGAGGGATGTGTTCAACATCTATGGGAAGCGATACAGTTTTACAGGTTGCGGCACATGATTTAAAGTTACGGCTAGAGGACAGTGATCAGGGAAATAAAATGGTATCTATCACCAACAGCTGTCCACATAAAGGGCAAGAATGATGAAAGCGATCGAGTGATGGTGTACCTACGAGAGAGGCATACTGACATCCATGCAGCTCGTATTTTACAAGGACGCACCAAATCGTGTAGATCATTACTGAAATTAAAATCGAGGGTCTCATCATCAGGACGCAAAACACAATAAAGTCTCCGCCTAACAGAAGTTTTTGCGGAGATTTACAAAATAAATAAACTATATCCGCTTTGTAAAAACGCGCACGATCTGTGGAACTCCCAGATCCTGAAAGAGCATAAGTAAGAATCAAAGTAAGGACACAAAAAGAGCAGTCTAATCCTCGTTCATTATGAAGGACTTCGAAATCAGTCAGTGGTATTCCCTCTCTGTCAAATAACGCAGTACCAGTAGATAGTTCTGGAATCACATTATAGGAAGTAGAAAATCCTGTAGTAGAATAATTTTGAAATATCACTTGTGGCAAAAATATCACGTCT
The DNA here is from genome assembly GCF_021461395.2 of Schistocerca americana. Lineage (NCBI taxonomy): Eukaryota > Metazoa > Arthropoda > Insecta > Orthoptera > Acrididae > Schistocerca > Schistocerca americana. The sequence continues at coordinate 381,017,255 of NC_060123.1, read as the reverse complement.
GCAACTGAATTGTAAATAAATTGTCGCATCGCTGCAAGTCTAAGCTCGAAACTACTAATGTTCACCTTCAAGGAAAGGGAGATATAGGCCTGTATCTACCAACACTATGAAGTTGATTACTTGCAGATGACCGTTAACAGTTCATCGCCGAGTCATCGGAGGAATCTAATGCAAAGAGGTGGATCACTCCCTTTCGCCCTCTTTCTGTTATTTTCTTCCGTTTTTCACAATGCGGCGCGCTCAGTTTGAAATGAAAACATTGCTTGTCGGAGCTGTTCGGGAAGGCGATTTCCGCGTGGTGTAACATGGAGAAGGCGGGGGGAGGGGGGGGGCAAATTCAGTATCAGGTACAGGTGGGCGGAACAGCTCCTGAGAATCAACGAAATCGGAAACTTTACCGTTGCCACATGTGCCGCTGGCACACTTGTGTCGGTCGGGGTTCGATCAGCAGCGGCTTGTGACACCGTTTCCCCATCCGGGAGGCCAGAAGAAGCATGGAAACACGTTACAGACTCAGAGATGTTTGGAAAGTCCGTAGATATAGAACGAAGCTCCGGAACATGTCTGTCCTCATGAGATTCCGAAGAGACGGTCTCGGTCTCGGGTCTAAGATGTGAGGGAGCGCTGGATGCTTTTGAATCTCCACCGGAATCCTTTCAGTAGAGCAAAGGCGCGAAAAGGAATCGTCTCACTCCGCACTATCATGCGTCCGTCTAACATTGTTTTGAAGTGAAGGTAATGGTGGCGCGGAAGCTGCAGTGCGAAGTCCCTACGCGAGGCTTACAGCGGAAATGCACTAAGACCATCACGCAGTGACTCGCCTTGTCCTTCAGAAACGTGGTTAGGCACTATGGCAGTCACTTGTGGGACCAGATTATCTAAAGTTAGACTTTTACTTTGTTCATAATCGGATTTTAAGACCGCGACAGGACATGGGCAATTTGTACGGAGTTTTCCAGTCTTAATACATAAAAAACAGCCCCTTCTTGTCCTGTGGACGCGGAGGTATAATATATGAATGTTACGGTGTTAAACCTTCCGCCCGAAGTTGGTCGCAGTTTCCTCAAGACCGCCATGCTTCCGTCGTTTACAAGTTTACAGCAAAGTTTAATGCGTGGATATGGCGATCAAACGGAATATTCCCTCACGTTTCCAGTGTTCTATCCGTATAATTCGTATATCCCAAAACGGAAGCAAGGCCGTCTTCAGAAAACTGCCATAAACTTCGGGCGACGGGTTAGACACCGTAACATTCATATATTCTACCTCCGCCTTCGCCAGAATAACCATGCTATTAGAACCATCGCGAAGAGTGAAACGAAGTTGCTGCCATTGCCGCAAAAGGAGCCTGTCAACCATAAGCGGGTCTATGAGCATGACATAAAACACATACGTTTCAGAATCGAAGTAAGCCGTTTGAAACTAGAATAAGAAACTTCCTGGCAGATTAAGACTGTGTGCCGGGCCGAGACTCGAACTCGGGTCCTTTGCCTTTTGCGGGCAAGTGCTCTACCATCTGAGCTACCCAAGCACGACTCACACCCCAACCTTAGTTTTAATCTGCCGGGAAGTTTCATATCAGCGTATACTCCGCTGCAGAGTGAAAATCTCATTCTGGAAACGTCCCCCAAGGCTGTGGCTAAGCCATGTCTCAGCAATATCCTTTCTTTCAGGAGTGCTAGTTCTGCCAGTTTCGCAGGAAAGCTTCTGTAAAGTTTGGCTGAAGTAAAGCTGTGAGGACCGGGCGTGAGTCGTGCTTGTGTAGCTCAGATGGTAGAGAACTTGCCCGCGAAAAGTAAAGGCCCCGAGTTCGAGTCTCAGTCCGGCACACAGTTTTAATCTGCCAGGAAGTTTCGTTTGAAACTGTTCTGAACTGACCTTGAATATCTAGAAGCCAATCATGAATTTCTAACGAACTCTGCTGCACATGACGCGTGGACTTGTCAAAATTAAAGCTGACTGTACCTTTGCGTGGAAAGTTCCTGGGAGCCTTGGACAACATCAAGGGGTCAGACAACGCCGCATCATAATGGAATCACAAACACGAGACACCGAGAGACAAGCACGATGTCACGCTCACGACTCACACGACACGACACTGAAGCCAATGAAGAAAGCTCTCGCAGCGCAACGATAGAAGCGAGAATAGGCGGAACCGACTTGCCCTCGTGCGAAACGGGAATATACCACGGGTGCTACGATAATGCATTGACAGAAAAGATATCATAGTAGCAAGAAGAAGTTGTGCGACCTAAACCAAATGTGGTAGGCCTCTTTTCTACATCTCAGAGATGATGCCTATTCACATTTAGAGCCAGTCGCATCAGAGTGGCGCCAGTAGCCCCTCTATGAAGATGTAAATTAGGCATACTTTCAATCCACGCTGTAAAGGTTGTGAGCGTTAGTTACGTTTGAGACTGTACGTCGTGAGTTGATATTAGTCAAGAATGCCTTTAAGGCGACAAAGACGTCATTATCAACGTCTCAGGAATATAGGCACTGCACATGACTATTGGGAGCAATGGTTAAGAGACTGTACGGTCGAAAGATGACCCGGCTCTGGACTACCACGTGACACTACCGAGAGGAATGATTACCATACATGACGTACGGCTCTGGCGCATCGTATAGCAACTTCAACAGCAATGTCAGCAGCAGTTCCGACCACAGTGTAACAACGAACTCTTACAAATCGGTTACTTCAAGGAGAGCTCAAATCAAACGTTGTGTAGCGTGCATTTCACTGACACCAAACCACCGCCATTTGCGACATCAGTAGTTTCAAGCGAGAGCTCAATTGAGGGTAGGGTGGAGGTCTGTGGAGTTTGCTTGTGAGAGATGATTCTTCTTCGGTGGTAGTGATGACTGTGTTCAAATGGCTCTGAGCGCTATGGTACTTAACATCTGAGGTCATCAGTCCCCTAGAACTTAGAACTACTTAAACCTAACTAACCTAAGGACATCACACAAATCCATGCCCGAAGCAGGATTCGAACCTGCGACCGTAGCGGCCGCGCGGTTCTAGACTGAAGCGCCTAGAACCACTCGGCCACAGCGGCCGGTGATGACCGTGTGTTGGTTAGAAGGAGAACAGGTCAAGACCTACAACCAACCTCAGCGGGCGTACGTCTGGGTTTATGGTCTGCAGTAAGATTTCATACGACAGCAGGAGCCATCTCGTGGTAGCCCCACGCACCTGCACTGCAAATTTGTACCTCAGTCTGGTGATTCGGCCTATTGAGCTGCCATTCATGAACACCTTCCCAGACAGTGTTTAACAACAGGATAATGCTCGCCCACATACCACTTTTCTAACCTAAAATGTTCAATAAAGCGTCAAGATATTTGCTTGGACTGCTCAGTCACCAGATCTGTCTCCAATCGAGGACGTTCGAGACATAATCGGACGGTAACTACAGCGACACCAAAAAAAAGCATTAAAGCCCCTGTACTGATTGACCAAGTGCCACTGATTTTGGATAATCATCTCCATGGCACTTTAGCACTTACCAAAGAAAACCGTGAGGAACGAGCAGGTCTTCTTTGGCCTTTCTCTATTTACTCTGTCAACTCTAAATACTACAGTTTCCAGACAGATGAGGAAAATTCGGGTGTCTGTGGAACTAGTATTTCGCAAGGTGCCTCATTCGTTGATTCATTGCACTTTCGCAGAGTACTTATAATGAAATTTAGTATGGCACCTGGCTTTACTACAGTTACAGCACTGAGGTGACAAAAAAGTTACGTGGTAGCGATAGGTACGTGTACAGATGGCAGAAATGAATGCGTACACAAGGTACAAGACAGTGCATTGACTGAGCGGTCATTTATACTCAGGTGATTCATGTGAAAAGGTTTCCCTCACGATTATTGCCGCACGACGGGAGCTGACAGACTTTGAACGCGGAATAGTAACTGGAAATAGACGAATGCGACATTCCATTTAGGATATCGTTAGGGAATTCAGGGTTCCGAGATCCACGGTGTGAAGAGATTGCTGAGAATGACAAGTTTCAGGCATTATCTCTAACCATGGACAACGCAGTGACGGAGGGCTTTCTCTCTACAACCGAGAGCAGTGGCGCTTCTGTCAGTCCTAAGAGCCAAGCAACATTCCGTGAAATACTTGCAGAACTCAATGTAAGACGTAAGACGAACGTTCCGTTAGGATGGTACGGCGAAATGTGGCATTAATGGGCTTGATACTGACGGGAGTGCCTTTGTAACAGCACTACATCGTCTGCAGCGACTTTCCTGGCTTGTTGCTGTATCGGTTGCACGCTAAACGACTGGAAAACTGTGGGCTGATCAAACAAGTCCCGATTTCAGTTGGTAACAGCTGATGGTATGATTCGATTGTGACGCAGACACTGCATGGGGGCTTAATCAAATATAATGCAAATAATTTTAATTTTAGTCGCTGTCTGTCCGGTTACGCAGTCTCTAGTATTAGTACGCAATCTGACTGCATAGAATAACAACAAAGAATGAAAGGAAACTTCCGTTAACACAATTAATTAATTAAGTCCCCAGCAACTATAAAAGCTACCAAACATAAACTACGAAACAACAAAGCACAAGTGTAACTGTTTTGTGTGTGGAAGTGTGATTCAACGTACACATGTGGCACGGTTCTTCATCAATAAGACAAGGTATTTTAAGCACCATTTACACTGAAGTAATTTAAAAAAACCAGAAATACTATAATTGCCCATAGAAACCAGAATTACACTCTAACACATGAACACAAGCCAGATGCTTTGTTGACTGAACCTGTGACCAAGAGACATTGCTAGTTATGAAATTAGAAATTTTAAAAAATGTTTTTTTTTACCTTCATATATATTGACGAAAAATACACTCTGATCATTACAACATCCCCATTCGAACAGCATCGGCTGTCTAGCCCATCAGAACAACTGCACACGACATGCTAACAACTAGTACTGCTATCGACATCCTCTCAACTAGCACTGACTACGGCCACATCAGAACCACTACTTCCCACAACAACTTCTGAACAAGCACTGCCAGTGGAGGCGGCGGAATAAAACTCTTTGGCGCAATCTCTGGCGCTGTGACTCAGTGTAGCCACCTTTGATATGCCCCTCCCCCACGGGCTAGAATTTGATGGTATTTTTGCCAGCATTGGTGGTGAAAATACCACCAAATTCGTCCAAAAAAATACAGACAAAAATAAAAGAGAATATTAATAAGTAAATACCACATAACTAAAAAATGTTAACTTTGTACTGACCCTTCAATAACCTAATATATAAAATACAGTAAGGAATACAAATGCTTGCATACATGTGATTTTACATAATAGTTTACACAAGTATCATTCAATCAATGGCACCAGCAATGACAATAGTTGTAGGTAAGAGTCTCATAACATTTCATAAACAGTAAATACACAAAAAATCAGTTTATACAAATATTCACATAAAATCTTTTCAATAGTTCAATAAACAAGTAGCACTCCTCAGAGTAGTTGACAGTTCCAACAGTAGCATCCAGCAATGGTCAACAGGTGCAAATAGCAGTCTCATAACATTTCATCAGCAGTATTTAAACAGCTCCAACAGTGGCACCCAGCAATGTCCAGCAGGCGCAGACACCAAAACGTGACATCATTTCAGTAGAAGCAGTTCTATCAGTGGCACCCAGTCTTGTTGTCAGGTGCAGACAGCAACAAGTGACATCATTTCAGTAGAAGGAGTTCCAACAGTGGCACCCAGCAATATTGAACAGGTGCAGACACCAACAAGTGACATCATTTCAGTAGAAGCAGTTCCAACAGTGGCACCCAGTACTGTTGAACAGGTGCAGACACCAACAAGTGACATCATTTCAGTAGAAGCAGTTCCATCAGCGGCACCCAGCAATGTTGAGCAGGTGTAGACAGCAACAAGTGACATCATTTCAGTAGAAGCAGTTCCAACAGTGGCACCCAGTACTGTTGAACAGGTGCAGACACCAACAAGTGACATCATTTCAGTAGAAGCAGTTCCATCAATGGCACCCAGCAATGTTGAGTAGATGCAGACTCCAACAAGTGACATCGTCTCAGTAGAAGCAGTTCCAACAGTGGCACCCACCAATGTTGAACACGTGCAGACACCAACAAGTGACATCATTTCAGTAGAAGCAGTTCCAACAGTGGCACCCAGCAATGTTGAGCAGGTGCAGACACCAACAAGTGATATTATTTCAGTAGAATCAGTTCCATCCGTGGCACCCAGTAATGTTGAACAGGTGCAGACAGCAACAAGTGATATTATCTCAGTAGAAGCAGTTCCATCAGTGGCACCCATCATGTTGATCAAGTGCAGGTAACAGTCCATAATATTCACTATCACTAATCAGACAGTTCATCAGAGTTTATCAGCAGAAATTAAACATCTCCTGGTGGCACCCATCATGTTGAACAAGTGCAGGTAACAGTCCATAATATTCACTATCACTAATTAGACAGTTCTTCAGAGTTCATTAGCATAAATTAAACATTTCTAAGTGGCACCCAGCAATGTTGAACAGGTGCAAGCACGAACAACAGTTTGAAGGCACACACAATTGCTTTTACAAGATTATTATTAATGCTCTTACACTAAACATACAAATAATAATAAACACACAAATGATATCAGATAATTGTCATATTAAATCTTACAAATACACAAATATCAGTAAACCTATAATATTTATGAGTGTCAGTGCAAACCGCAACAAAGAAGTAAAATAATATTTGGGAGATATGTCGGTACCAATTATTTGGGATTAGGAAAGGAAAACACTCAAACCACACTCACTCATCTTCCATCCACATTAAGTACTACTGTGTAATTGAATAGTGTTAACTGTGTAAATGCAATTCTGTCAAATATTTGAAGTTCGACATGTGTATCAAGTAGTAGTGGCAGCAATGTATAACAGTCAATAATAGTTAGTCAACGTCATGGTCATCATGTCAAGACCAATGTTTGCCAAGCCAAATCAAATGTACGGTTGCTGAACAACTGTCAGCGTGCCAAGATATGCAAATACTTCCACTCTCCAAAAAAAGTATATACTGGTTATTGATTTAAAAAAAGTGTGTGTGTAGACAATCTTCCTTCTACTTGAGTGTTCTAGTCTGCCATCTTCATCCTCCTTGTTCCATATAAACCAACAAAAAAAAATATGCTCCTCACTTACTTTACCTCTTCTCCACCAAAACTCCAATAATCATCAGCATCACATAATCTCAATACTTCAATAATACCTATTACGTAGATACATATAAACCTTACCATCAATATCATTTGCCTTACCTCTTGTCCACCAAAACTCCAATAGTCATCAACTTCACACAATCTCAATACCTCAATAATACCTCTTCAATACATCGATACATATAAACCTTATCACCAATATCATTTCACTTCCATAACAACTCTTTCCTTTAGTTAGTCTCCTCGAACAAGTACAGATAAAATCCTAGTGCAAACTTCAATTCATCATCTCATACAATCCGAAGACACAATGTCCACACACAACCTCTGTGTAATCCATCTGACCCATATCTTCATTATGAATTATAAAATACATTTTGGTTTCCTTGTCCATCATTAAATAAAAGAAATGCATGCATGACCTCTAACAGCCTTTAGTTTGAATAACTTTCAGTAAGTAAGTATGAGTACGGAGTGTGAATGATCATAATATTTCACAGTGTGTACACCACTTCAAGAATTATGGCAAAACAGAAGGAAACATGTGGAGTATTTCTTGTGTCAAGTGTCACCTGCTATTTCAATTGCTCACGAAGAATGCAGTATAATAGCTGTCAATGGTCTAAACCTAGTGTTGGTATGTCATGTCGTTAGCTTCCTTTCTATTAGCATAAATTTATACAGCTTTCATAAAACCTCCAGGTCATGTGACTTCAATGAAGTTTCCTGTACTAATGTCGTTCGTAGCATTATAGTAGTACATTTTCTTATCTTAAAATATAGGGCACTGAGCGTAAGCAAAACATGCAATAACGAGTAAATATACCAGTAGAGAACAAAATGTCAACAAGTGGATGCAGCACAATCCCTATAACGAGGCTCTGCCAAGCGAACAATCTATAATTAATACCATAGTGTAACCTAGACTCTATGTTCATGCACAGTATATCAGCATTTCTATATACCAAATTAAAAAGTAGTTATGACAACAAAACAGAATGTGTAAATATGCAATCCATACGCAAAGCAGCTAATATGTATCTTACATAATAAACAGGTCATTAGCATCATATCAGCATAAGCAAATAAATGTACATATGTAATCTTAATAAGTAAACATGAAGGCGCAAGCAAATAAATCACGAAAGTATAACTTACATACATACCCATATCAACACAATTAATCAGGTGACAATTACAATTTAAATAAATAAGCACAGCAGGCACATAATAAAAAAAATATGACATCAGTGAAAAAGCATAGTAGCCAAGCGATGCATAATATACACAAGTAACAACCCTGTTCATTAATAAAACATTGTCAAAATCAGCAAATGTACCCAAGCACGTCGCTTCACAAGTAAATTCATAGAACATGAAAGTTAGCACAAAGTATACATCACGTAATCGCGAGCAGCAAATTACGTCTAAAGTACGTACCTAAGTGGAAATATGTTACCTGAAAAATAAACTCAATTAATAGTTACCTTTTTAGTTTCTTAGTTTCTTCTTCGAAATTACATTCTACCTGAAATTTTCTCGATAGCAAGTCCTCTTAACGTCGGACACACACAGAATTTACCTGAAGTTCTTAAATATTTTATACAACCGTATCCTGAAAAATACTGAACGTTAATAACATAATTTATCAAGTCACTATAGCTTTATACTGAATTTAATCAGAGAAATTAGACTGTGTATTTGTTTACGGCTATCAGTGCATTCGCACTGAGCGCTCTATCAGCTGTAGGTACGCGTGACGTAGGAAGTAATTGTTTGCGGTCAACGACTGCCTTGTGCGGCGCGCAGACTTGACTGTTGCTTTGAGTATGTGCCGCCGCCGGAACACGGCGCGGTATCCTTGTATTCTCTGCATGTTTACGTATAACTGTCAGTTTCTCAAAGTAAGTCATTCCACAAAAAATTTTAACGTTCGATATATGATGTGTTCCCTCAGAGCGCCGAGATTTAAGAGTTTCTACTTCGACAGTGTTATCATGAATAATTTTGCGAACCCTATATGGACCGTTATAAAGCAGAAAAAATTTGCGACACAAGCCTTTTCCTTTGTGAGACAAACGATGAGACTTAATTAACACCTTTTGACTAACTGACAAGGTTGTTAAACGACCAGGACGTTTTGCTGATTTCTCTCTTCTAGCAGCCACAGATGTAGCATTTTGTAGAGCAAGATTGACAACTTCAAAATGCCGCAGTTTCCGTGAAGGCGGAAAAGGAACGATTTCAGAAATGCGATTTGTCGGTGCCTTATTTTTTAATATCAATATAGGCGGTAAAGAAGTTGAATCATTAGGAAGTTCATTCAGAATGTTTTGCAAAATGTGAAGATACTGATCCCATGTTCTGTGATTCCGATGACAATAAAGTCGACACAATTTATTGATTTCCTTCATCCATCTCTCTGAAGCGTTAGATTGAGGGTGAAAAAGTGAAATGAAAATTGGTTTAATCTCAAGACGCCGTAGAGTACGAAGCCAAATTTTAGAGCGAAACTGTGATCCATTATCTGATATAACCTTATCAACATGACCCACTTCTTTAAGAAAATATTTGATGAAAGCATTAGATACTGAACGAGCTGTTGCTTTACGTAAAGGTGTAAAACACACATTTTGATGTCAATTCCACTGCTAACAAAATGTACGCAAAACCATTAGTAGAATGGACCACTGGACCGAACAAATCGACTGCAGCCATCTCCTTTAATTTCGCTGGAATGATAGGAAACAACGGTGCTCTGTGAGAAATAGTTGGCGGCTTAGCCTTTTGACATAATTTGCATTTGGCAAGAACAGATCGAATACGTTTTTCCATATTACTGAAGTAGCAATTTTCTCGTAATTTATGAAAGCATTTTCTGGGACCAAAGTGTGCATAACTGAAACGTGTATACCAAATCAATTTATTAACCCACCATCAGGAATACAAACTAACGAAACATAGTTGTCGACCGACTTTCATTAAAAAAGAATATCATTGTGAACTAAATAATATTGTCTAGTCGCTACGCTTTCCTTTCTCCTCCACTTCTCCTTAATGTCCTTCCAGATTGGATCCTTGTTTTGCTCCATAGCGATGTCCTGGAGCGAAGACGAAATAAAATTTTCAGACGCAACACCTTGAATATACATCAAACAATAACTGTTTTCTTTGCAGTCCTCCTCAGCACTTTGTTTGAAACCCATAGGTGCACGTGATAAAGCATCAGCAACAATATTTGAAGAACCCTGTATGTAAACAATACTAAAATCAAATTCCTGTCGATACAGTGCCCACAGTGACAATCTTCCATGTGTTAATTTTGTTGACATAAGAAATTCCAAAGCTCGATGATCGGTGTAAACCTTAGTATGTCTGCCATACAAAATATGCGAAATTTTGTGAAAGCCCATACAACAGCCAAGGCTCCAAATTCCGTAATCGAATAATTCTTTTCTGATTTAGAGAGAACGCGACTTCCAAATCCAATAGTTTTCTGTACTACAACGCCGTTTTCTTCTATCTCTTGAAATAAGTGTGCACCTAGGCCTTTGTATGATGAGTCCGTCGCCAAACAAAAATCTTTAGATAAATCCGGATGTGAAAGAAGTGGAGCAGCAACTAAACATCACGAAGTTGTTCAAATTCTAATTGAGCGTCCTCATCCCAACACCAATTAGAATTCTTTCCAGATAGTTCACATAAACGAGGTGTGACCAAATCGTCCAATCTAACAAAGCGTCTAAGAAAATTAGAGACACCAAGGAAACTACGAACATCACGTTTTGTAGTAGGAACAGCATAATTACGAATAGCGTCTAGTTTCTCTGGATCAGGAAGAATACCTTCTGTAGAAATAACACGACATGCTCACAACTAGTACTGCTATCGACATCCTCTCAACAAGCACTGACTACGGCAACATCAGAACCACTACTTCCCACAACAACTTCTGAACAAGCACTGCCAGTGGAGGCGGCGGAATAAAACTCTTTGGCTCAATCTCTGGCGCTGTGACTCAGTGTAGCCACCTTTCAACACCATGAAGCCGTCGGCCAAAGTTGTCGACAAGGCACTGTACAAGTTGGTGGTGGCTTTGTAATGGTGTGGGTTGTGTTTACGTAGAATGGACTAGGTCCCCTGGTCCAACTGAACCTATCATTTGCTGGAAATGGATATATTTCACTACCTGGAGACAATTTTCATATTCCCAAACAAAGGTCTCATGTCAACGGACCATATGTTTTCTGGATTGGTTTGAAGAACATTCTGGACCATTCGAGCGAATGATTTGGACACCCAAATCGCCAGAAACGAATCGCATTCAATATTTATTTGACACAATCGAGAGATCTGTTCGTGCACAACATCCTGCACCGACAACACTTTCGCATTTATCGACGACTATAGGGGAGGCATGGCTCAATATTTCTGCAGGGGATTTCCATACCATATCGAGCTGCTGAACTACGCCAGGCAAGAGGAGGTGCGACACGATATTAGGACGTATCTCATGATTGATGACACGTTAGTGAATATTAGGAATTAATGAAGAAATGTAACTGCTTTCAGTGACTGTTGTGCAATCCTGTAACAACCGTTAATAGTTCTTTTTGCTTATTCCCTCGCAATACGTCACATATGTTAATGGTGAAAGAAAAATGACAATCACTCCACCAAACATGGATCCCCTGCAATTCCTCTTGCAATTTCGCTACGTTTTTGTGGTTTTGCGACTTCTCTGTACACTATACCGTTATCCACGACCATTCTCATGGGCATTCCTACATGATTGTTTATACAGGATGTTTCGGGAGGTGCAGCACCTACTGTAAGAGGTAGTAGTATAGACTTTTTCGCACGAAATGGGTTACGTAAATGTGGGCATTTTTAATTGGTTGCAGAGGTATAGCTGGTTATAGAGGTGAGTTTTCGTTTCGCAGTTTCGTGCTATGGTTGCTATGCATTTATCTATCTCTTTCTTTTTTTAATGTAATGTTGTGAAGCTGTGCTTGAGTACACATAATTAAAGTTTTAGACTGTTATTGTGACTGTCATTTGTTGGTTAAATTTACTGTATCGGTTAAACATGCCACAAGTGCTGGATGTGCAACTAGGGTATTTGTGTAAGCGTTTTGTAACGGGAACGCTGCTGCTGTTTGCAGAGAATGTGGTGAACCAGTTCATAACCGTATAGTACCCAGAATTAACAGTGTTTTTTCGTGTTGTCAGTAAATTGCTTGAGATTAGTACAGTGGTCAGCAGCATCATCTTATCTGGACGAGAAAGGTATTGCCTGTCAATGAATTAGAGGACATTGCTTAGTTGATAGATTGTGATTCTTCAGAAAGCACGTGCAGAATTTCTACAACTATTGATGTTCCACGTAAAATAATGTAAATGACTTTAGATATTCACGCCCTCTGTAGACATCATTTACTGCGGATTCAACACATTCCAAAAGGAAATGAAACAGAAGATTGGAATCTAGGCACTGACTAATTTCAAATAGCCTAGTGTTCCTATTAATTTCAAATAGCCTAGTATTCCTATTAATATAATTTACTAATGCGGCCCCCCTCGCCAGTGACGGTATCAATAACAACCGTAACTCACATCGTTGGCCCGACAAAAGCCAGTAAATCTTTATAGAGAGATATTTTCAAGGACTCCTCTACGCACTTGTTACGTACGGTAAAATAGACAACAATTTAATTGAAGTTGTTGTGAAACTGCATTTTCTAGCAAGGCCACTTTGACTGTTCATGACAACGAGCTGCACAATGTGATCAAAAGTATCCAGACACCCCCACCAAAACATTCGTTTTTCATATTAGGGGCATTTTGCTGCCTACTGCCAGGTACTCCGTATCAGAGACCTCAGCAGTCATTAGACACCGTGAGAGTGCACATGGGGTGCTCCACGGAACTCACGGACTTCCAACGTGGTCAGGTGATTGGGTGTCACTTAGTCATACGTCAATGCTCGAGATATCCACACTCAGAAACATCACTAGGTCCACCGTTTCCGATGTGATAGTGATGCGGAAACGTGGAGGAACACATACAAGACAAAAGCTTACAGGCGGACCTCGTCTGCTGACTGACAGAGACCTCCGACAGTTGAAGAGGGTCGTTATGTGTAATAGGCAGACATTCATCCAGACCATCACACAGAAAAATTATCCTCAATCAGGACCCACTAGTAATACTACGAAAGTTAAGCGGGAGGTGAGAAAACTCTGATTTCATGGTCAAGTGGGTGCTCATAAGCCACACATCAAGCCGGTATATGCCAAACAACGCCTCGCTTGGCGTAAGGAGCGTAAGCATTGGACCATTGAATAGTGGAAAACGTTGTGTGGAGTGACGAATCACGGTACAAAATGCGGTGACACGATGGCAGGGTGTGGGTATGGCGAATGCCCGGTGAACGCTCTCTGTCAGCGTGTGTAGTGCCAACAGTAAAATTCGGAGGCGGTGGTGTTAGGATGTGGTCGTGTTCTTCATGGAGGGGGCTTGCGCCTCTTGTTGTTTTGCGTGACACTATTGCAGCACAGGCCTACATCGACGTTTTAAGCACCTTTTTGTTTCCCACTGTTGAAGATCAATTCGGGGATGGCGATTGCATCTTTCAACACGATTGAGCACCTGCTCATAATGCATGACCCTTAGCGGAGTGGTTACACGACAATAACATCCCTATAATGGACTGGCCTGCATAGAGTCCTGACCTGAATCTTATAGAACACCTTTGGGAGATTTTGGAACGGCGACTTCATGCCAGGCCTCACCGACCAACATCGATACCTCTCCTCAGTGCAGCACTCCGTGAAGAATGTGCTGCCATTCCCTAAGAAACCTTCCAGCACCTGATTGATCGTATGCCTGCGAGAGTGGAAGATGTCATCACGGCTAAGGGCGGGCCAATACCATATCAAATTCCAGCATTACCGATGGAGGGCGCCACGAATTTGTAAGTCATTTTCAGCCAGTTGTCTGGATGCTTTTGATCACATACTGTACCTGCTTTATTGGAAGAGTCTGCTTTGGCTAAACGAATGGTTGCTTTCTTCCAGCTTGACGTGGCTCTTGCACATTAGAGTAGTTAGGCAACACATCACCTATACCTATCATTCCCTGAAAGATCGCTCATATTTCTTGGTCACCAAGATTCTTCTACGTAACTCTTCAGATTTTTTCGTGCCTGTGTACGGCACGAAAGCAAGTACAAAAAAAAACTGATTGTTCGGATAAAGTAAAATACTGCCCTATATAGAAATTCTAAAAGAACATCAGGAGACCCACACGGGTGCTGTCAAGGGGATACGAAAGTAATTAGATCTTTATAAAATCACTTCTGAACCTAATCATTAATCTTTGCTAAACGACGTTCAGTTTGTCTGGATTACATTCCAATAATCATATCTCTGCAATAAATAAAAACTGGACGTATTTTATAAGGAATGATTTAATGCCATTAGTCTATTCTGTCACCTCCTAAAATATTATTCGTTCTAAAACATAATGTGCAATATCTTACCAAAACCATTCGGACAGCTGCATGTGGACATTAGTATGCAATGTGCCCAACATTCCACTTTTTGATGGGATTCTGTCCGCTGGGGACACGACCAGTCAGCCCATTCTTTCTGAATGCCGGAACTAGGGAAGGTACCGATGTTATACACAGAGGTCCGAAGGAAAGTAAACTTTCTGATTCGGTTCATGTCTGGGCAGGCTAGTCGACTTGAGGAATTTTGCTGTCGGGAAACCATTTCCTCATAGATGTTACTTCGTGGCAGAGTGCATTGTTACTGTGATGCAATCATCGACTGTGTAATATTCCTCTATAAATCAAACGATGTTGTGAAATGTGTTCTTGTCCTTCCGTATTCACAGTTTCCGGAATATCAGTAAGGGAATTACATCCTAATCACGAAACATAACCCGGTACCGTAACACTGCCTCCTCTATGCGTCCGAGTTGGTACTACTTGTGATGGCAGGTAACGGCCTCGCGGTATTCTCCAGAGCCAAAGTCTACAGCCGGACTGCCACGGGATACAGAGTGCCTCATCAGTCCAAATCACTAGTTCACAATCATCCACTGTCGAGTGGCGTCATTCCTGACGCCCCCTCAAGCGTCGATAGGCAATTTCTGCTGAAATGTGTGACTCTTGAGGAGCTGCTCGTCCTGTGGACGCCATTCTTTTCAACTCCTACTCACAGTCATTGTGTTATCTCGACCGTTGGTAGCCGTGTGTAGCTTGCGAGTGCTTCCTTCTGTAATATCTCTTTATTTTCGATGAATTATTCTGATACAGTTCTACATTTGAATAACGTTTACTAATTTTCTAACTTCATACTCGCAGAATCCATGCGCAAAGTAGTTTCATACAATAGCTATGCCATGAGCGCATAATTATTCTATGTGGTACTCTCTCTGGTGGTTGTTAGAATAAAGCTTCCGAGATTGTCTTCGTGCCGATTAGCCTGAGCATTGTTTGAAGAATTTTAATCTGAATGCAGAGATTTATGACAAAAGATAACTGATACGAAATTTTACGATTAAAAGGGAAATATATATAGATTGCTCCTTCATACAAACGGTGTGTATTTGACATTTGAGAATTAATGATATTCATCGATATATTGCGTAGTTGTTAATCAGAAGGGAACTTCCGAAAGACTGGATACGAACCTGCATTTAATAATCCAAGAGCTCCATTACTTCTTCGGAAGGTTAAACTTCATCAAAGTCAAATATCCGCTTGATCTGAGGTTTCCCGACTGATTATACAACGCTCTAAAACTTACGAGGCATTTTATTTGTACAGATTAGCAGACTGCTGCAAAGCACGAGCCTGCAGAGAAGAAGAATCATCGCCTGATTTCATTCTAACAAGTAAAATTTCTGAATCATTTTTAATGATTGAATTATGATTGTGTTTCCTATTATGAATGATTGATTGCTCGAACGAATTGAGAACTACATAACTACATAATTACATAGATAGGAGGAAAAATTACACTTCTACTAATTTCATGAGATTTTACGCACCCAGTACACGCCGTCTGCCTGGCGATGCTTTTACTATGATCGTCCCTTTGAGTATCTGCTTCACAGTCACCAACGGTAGACTTGGCCAGCTTTGTAAGTGTTGAAATGTCCCTGATCGGTTTGTTAGTCAGGTCCCTATTCCACGTTGGAAATCGCTGAGTTCTTCCGTCCTAGCTAATCCCTGTTACTGTGTTTCTGCTGACAATACAATACTCTCCGTCTCGATTTATGATGGTGGGTCCGCCTTTCGTCAAACCGAGTTTTCTATTGGGCACGACATAGGGATCTATAGGTAACTTTGATTACATAGTACATGTGTAGTGAATAGTCACTGGCCAATGGTCACTGAAATGACAGTCCTTACCTAGGTGGTGCAGGCTACAACACTTGCCTATCTCGCTTGGTCGATTTGTTGTGGTCTCTCTTGTAGAATCGGCATGGGATGATCGGACACAAGAATAAAATAAAATGATCTTGATGAGTACCCAGCCTGAGAACTTGTCTTCTTCCTCTTCTGTTTTCTCTTCCTACGCAAACTTGAGAGAAACAGCTCGGAAGATTTGCCCTCTTCCTGACGTCTTGCTTTGCGGAAGAAATACTCCGTTACCTTGAGGATCTCCTGCGCGACGCCAACAAAGCTATGCCACAGCGCGGGGATATGACGACCCCGGCATTGATTAGACTGATAATTTCAAGGGAGAGGAATTTGAACGACTCTTGCTGCTCTGGAGTGAGAGGATATGGATGAGGGGGAAAAGGTGATCTAACAATGAATACTGAAATCCTATTATAAACGTTTGTGCTGCACCATAAACTGCATTTATATACACTCACAAAGAAGTCCCAATATCAAGAAGGAGTGGCGCGAGAAAAACGAGAGTTGTGTTTCTACATCTGAAAGATGATGGCTATTTGGATTTCGTGCCACTCGCATTAGAGTGACGCGAGTAGCGCCAATACGAGGATGAAAATCAGGTTTGCTTCAAATACACGCTGTAAAGGTTGTGAGCGTTAGTTATCTTTGAGACTGGACGTGGTGAGCTGATGTCAGTCAGAAACGCCTTTAAGGCGTCAAAGACGCTACTATCAGCACCTCTGATTTTGATCGACGTCGTGTAATAGATCTACGAGAAGCTGCATGTTCCTTTTGCAATATTGCAGAAAGAAACACTTGGCAGCAATGAAGACAATGTACATGACTGCCGGCAGCGTTGCTCACAAGAATGGTAGCTATAAGACCGGTCTCCGGACGGCAACGTGGCATCACTTAGAGGGAAGACCATCGTGTTCGACATATGGCTCTAGCGCACCGTACTGCATCTTCAGCAGAAATTTGAGCGTCAGTGAGCACCACAATGACGCAACTAACTGTTACAAACTGGTTGTTTCTGTGGTGTCACCGCCAGACACCAGACTTGCTAGGTGGTAGCCTTGAAATCGGCCGCGGCCCGTTAGTATACGTCGGACCCGCGTGTCGCCACTGTCAGTGATTGCAGACCGAGCGCCGCCATACGGCAGGTCTAGAGAGACTTCCTAGCACTCGCCCCCCAGTTGTACAGCCGACTTTGCTAGCGATGGTTCACTGACAAATTACGCTCTCATTTGCCGAGACGATAGTTAGCATAGCCTTCAGCTACGTCATTTGCTACGACCTAGCAAGGCGCCATTATCATTTGCTATTTATCTTGTGATGCATGTACCGCCAGACAGATTAAAGTTAAGTATTGCAACAGATACGTACTATTTTTGCTAGTCTCATATCCCTGACCTGTTCCAGACCTCACGTCATCCTGCGTGAGCTTAAACGAGTGCCTTTCGGCTACCCATCACTGTGGATTGGCTGTCTTGCCAGTCCACAACAGTTTCAAGGACAGCCCCGAGTCAGACGCCCTGTAGCGTGTATTCCACCGAATCCAAACCACCACCATTTGCGACTTCAGCAGTGTTAAGCGAGAGCTCACAGGAAGGTAGTGTGGAGTTCTGTTGTGTTTCCTGACGGCAGCTGGTTCTGGCTCGATGCCAGTGATAGTCATGAGTTGAATGCTGGGCTCCATAAGGTCCCCTTTGTGTGTAGCGACCGCGTAATATAAAATTATAAAGAATGTAGCAACCAGTCGCGGAAACATAATTTATTTATCTTGTTGCAAATCGATTTCGACTGATATCGGTCACCATCGGTGCATTTTTCTAACCGATACATGCCATAAGTATAAGTAATGTCCTTGGCATATATCATGAGTTGGTTACAAGGAGGCAACTTGACGGTCTGAAGCCAACCTGCCTACTTGCTAGACACACTGGAACTACTTGTGGAGTTTTGGTCTGGGGTGCGATTTCACGTGACAGCAGGAGCACTCTCGTGGTTATCCCACGCTCCCTGACTGAAATCTGTACGTTAATCTGCTGATTAAACCTTTAGTGCTGTCATTCCTGCACAGATTTTCAGGAGGTGTTTTCTAGCAGGATAACGCTCTCCCACATACCGCTGTTGTGACGCAACATGCTCTACATGTGGCCTCGGCATTCTCGATCACCAGATCTGTCTCCAGTCTAGCACATATGGGACATCATTGGAAGACAACTACAGCACCTTCCACAAACAGCATTAAACTTCCGTGTATTGAGCGATCCAGTGCAACAGGCATGGTACTCCATTCCACAAACTTACGTCCGACACCTGTACAACGTTTGCGTATTTGCATTAAACATTCTGGCGGCTACACAGGTTATTAATGGACCAGCATTTCACATTTGCAGTGGATTATGCCGCGCTTACGTTAACCTGTGAACTTTCAATGTTAATCACTTAAACATGTTACGCAGGCCCTTATGTTCGTGAAATTCCATTACCCTACATTAATTATTCCTTTGTGTCGCGATTTTTTCCCTCTGTGTACGGTGTTAAGAATGCCATGCTGCCGTTTGTTAGATAAAAAAGACACACATCTGATTCGGATTAAGTAGGGATGCAAGATACAACATTAAAGTGCCATTAGTCTTCTTAGGAATAAAGAGCAGTATTGCAGCACGTGGCTCCAAGTGGACAGCAAATCGATTTTCAGTGTGGTAGCCGATACGGCAGTCAGACCTGAGTCTCACCCTGTGACAAGGGTAACGAGTGAGGGCGTGAAGGACTTTGCGCTCTGCTCTCCGCGCTGACCACCACTGTGCGACCCGTGTACAGCGGGGCGGCCGGCAGCCTCCTGCGTAAGCGATGGCCGTCCGGCAGGGCAGCGGTCCGGTCGCAGCAATGCATTTAATTAGAAACGCGAGCCATGCCTCAGTGCTCGTGCCGGGCCGGGCTGGAATTACAATTAACGCCGGCCGGGCGCGCGTCCGCCTCTCGTTCGGGCGTCGCGGCGAGTTGGCTCGGCTGGCTGGAGTGCCGCAGTAGTTAGTCCGCAGAGCGGAGGCGTCCGTGCTCCGGAGGTCAAAGAGCTTCTAGGCCCGAACCGTGTCGCGTCGTGGGCCGAGTGTCAAGTCGTTCCGGAGCCGGGCACTCCTGAAAGTATTAGCGGTCGCAATGCTAATTCATCTGCGGAACCCCGTTTCTGTTGGCCCTCTCACCACAGCTGCAACTGTGAAGCCACAGTCGCCCCATCTGCTTTACAGCGTAACTGTACTTTGAGACTATCAAAGAGATATCCTTACGTCGCTGATGCTGGATAGATATGAAATGATCGTACGGCATTGCCCACAGGGAGGACCCATCCGGGAAAGTTCGGCCGCCAAGTGCGAGTCTTATTACAGTCGACGTCACACTGGGCGACTCGCGTGCCGGTGATGAGAATGAGATGATGATGACAACATAACACCCAATCCACGAGCGGAGGAAATCTCCAACCAGGCAGGGAATCGAACCCGGGCCCGCTGCATGTGAGGCAAGCGCGTTACCATCCAGTTAAACAGGCGGACATTTAACTAACGCCATGATTTTCAAAAGCTGTTTGTCGGATATGGTTAAGAAAAGGACATGTTCATTTCAAGTTCTTTGTTCAGAATCGTCAATACTCTTACCGTTCAGAGCATCTGCCTTTCCTCCTCACTCACCTTTATACATGCGTGATGGCCTGTACCATGAAAACGTAACAGCAGAAATGATGGAACCATTAGAAATTCTTGAAATGAATTGTGCACATGATTCGCTAGTTCAGCATCAACAACGCGTTCAATGATTAGCCTTTTGGGCATTTCTGCCTCAGAATTGTTCATATCATATCTTTAAGAGGTATCCAGTTGGCTCGCCAGCTGTACCAGTACTAGGTAGGTCTTCATCCTTCAAAAGAGTTATTGTTTTAACGATAAAATCTCACATACTGCTGTTTCTTCATTACCTGTTTTGTAAATCATCTTTCAGTTCACTCAACCGTCATGAGCGAACGTCTAACAGTATTACGCAACTGAATTTCGAAGACTAAAATGAGTAATAACAGCAGTCAGAAACTCTATGTTGACATAAAAAATAGTTAGGTGTCGACTATACTGCTCCTCTTGATTTAATTACGTTTATGAGCTACTAATGTAAAAAAAAAGTATTTTATATAGTTTCAAAAGGGGACGTGTTTTTCTTCTTGAGATGAGTCTATTAATTTTTTGAAATTGTAACATAGTATCTGCACACTAACGCCCTGGGACGCTTACTTTCTATATCACCTGTATATGAGTACAGTGCTGCTACACCGTCCTTAGGCAGTAAGCACAGTTCAGGTGTTCATGCTTTGACGTGTAACACAAGTCAAAATTTATTAAACTCTTGATGTGACAATACCTGCCCACTGACAAGATAAAAAGCTATGTGCTCACTGGTTTCCATACTTTGGTTCACTGGCATAGTTATGTTCCTATTGACGTTACTTGATGATGAACTAAGAAGAGGAAAAGTCAACGAAATTAATGCTACTTGAGCAGTGCGTGGCTCGTGTTCCCGCCATCATTCATTTTACACCCTGTTTTAACGAACTTCCACCTCACTACGTTAATTTAAATTACCACTGTGACTGTGTTGCTGCTTTTCCTGACCGTGAACGGCGTTAGCAGAGCGTATCGATATATCCCCTCTCGTAGTATCTTTGCTTGACTGCTATTACTTCCCGGTCGTTGTCCGTCGTGCGAGAGTTCGGATAGCGAGTTCGGGCTGCCAGTCAGTTGGAACGCGTCTGGAGCGCAGTCCGGACCGGTCAGTCCAGGAGTTGCAATGCGCCACTAATGTAGTCGGGTTGGAGCAGCGAGGTCTGCGTCGACTTGGCTCGACCGACCATTGAAGCCACGCATCACTTGAGCCGGGCCAAGGTCTTGGTGGATAGTCGGTCGGACGTTAATGCTCGATTATTATAAGGAACTGCGTCTGTTTATGAGAATAAAAGTTCAATTAAAACGATTATTTGTCTCAATGAAACGATAATTAAATCAAGACCCTAAGCTGTTGACAGGCATTGAAATACATCAACGTGGACAGTTGAAAATGTATACCAAGACCGGGACACGAACCCGGGATCTCCTGCTTACATGGCAGACGCTCTATCCATCTGAGCCACCGAGGGCATAGATGATAGTGCGAATGCAGGGATTTATCCATTGCACGCTCCCCGTAAGACCCACATTCCCAAATTAATGTCCACATGCTACATTCGTTGTGCTCCTGCCCATTACACTCATTACTCGCGGCAGACAATCTTACCGATTCCCGTAAGAGTTCGGGCAATGCTTGTGCATCCAGCTCAGAAGAAGAAGGTCAATGGCCGGTTAGAATTAACTATCTGAAGATGGTATCGGTTCTTTCGGACATGTCCGAAGATACCATCTTCATATACTATTTGCCTCAGTAATTTTATTTCATCCCACGACGCGTTTCGAGAGTTTAGACACAGATTTTCAGGTGGAACAATGATATTGTGTTACAATTCTGCTACCAGATGCAGCCAGTTGTTTATTGTTGTTTCATCTTGCTATAATCTTTTTCCGTATTACACTAAAAAGCGGCGATATACATTTTTATAGCAAAATGAAACAGCGGCAATCAACTACCTGCTTCCAGCTGGAAAAAATGTAACAAAATATCTTCCATTTCAAAATCAATCACCATAAGCATTAAGACATGTATCCACCGGGAAGGCGAGACGGTGAATTTCAGTTTTGTAGAATGCAGTAGGCTCTGATCAATCCACATCCGCATTCAGTGTTACACTTCCTCGACCGACTGGAACCGACGTCCATGCATCTATTTTTTCAGGTCGTCGAAGGTGTAAAATTATACGACTAACGATCCAGGCTGTACAGACGATGCAGCAGTGTTTCCCAACAAAATCGCCGAAACAAAGTTACCTTGGTCCATCAGCGGTGTGTCGGCGTGCGTTATCGTGCGACAGGATGCGTTCTCTGCTCGTCGTATGGGACGAAGACTACGCTTCAGCGATTTGGTATGGATGCACAGCAACATAATTCGTACCGCCCGGATCATTCATTGTGTTTTTCACATTTGAAGAAAGACGAGGAATTGCACAAGTGGGAGAGCGGTTGTGGATAGGTCAGCGGCCGATTGCATTCTACGGAACAGGAATTGATCGTTACGTCTCCCAGTGGGACAACTGCTTGTGGTGACTACGTTTGAATGTAGCCTTCCATGGTCACGTTTCGGCAGGTGCTCAGTTTTCATTTGCCTACCCTTCATGCTTATGACTAATGAAAAAATTCATCTGATTCGATAACAAATCTGTTACGTTTTAAACTCCAAAACTAAGTTCCAAAACAATTGTTTCCTCATGAAGTAGAGGTGCTTCTTTTTACATCCATGTATCTGGAGGCGACACACTCGTAATTCTCGTTCTCACGACTCCCTCAATCAAGATATGCTTTACGGAGGACGAAGTATTCCATGTTGCCCAGCACGCATCTTTAACTTCACACCATAACAACACAACCAACTGCAAACATAGCCAAAAGTCGAACAATAAGTATCGATTTAATACACACTTTCACCTAGTACATTGCAAGGTTTCATTCTTTAGTGTACATTCTCAATAATTATCACGTACTTTTGAGTACTTGACTCCCACAATTTTGTCAAATTACGGAAAAAAATCCTATGTGCTCTGAGTCACGCGAATTCAAAGAAGAACTGGGCTCGTTTAGATCGTTTCAGAAACATTATGAAGGATGTCATGCACCTTTTGCTTCGGAGCACCACTTGACAGATGCTCCATATTGGCTGACTATTTTATAATTCCTGAAGTTCATTTGTGAAGTATAGATAGTTGCTTTCCATTAGAACGTTCTAAACGGGGTACTAGCAGTAATAGGCAGCGCTGGTGTCTGACTAATCGGGTAATGATATCGTGTAGAACAAAGAGGGAATTATCAAAATGTTAGAAGTAGTCACAATCAAGCTACAGTAGCCCACTAAAAGCAGTATTGTAAGATGCTTAGAAATGTTATTAGGAAGACAAAGTGTATGTGATATGCAAACAGAACAGCTATTTCACAGCTTAAAATTAAAACCATATGGTCAGTTGGGAAAGAAGTGTCTGGTCAGCAGCATAAGGTCGACGATACGAAGTCAGTTCATACTAAAAATATTACTGTTACTCATGAATCAGGAATATGTACAGTATTTAACAATCATTTTCTAAGCATTTCTGGTGAATTAAATAAAAATTTAATTTTTACAGGGAATCATATTTCTTGGCAAATGCCTTTCCGAGATTGGTGTACAAAATACTCCTCTGTGATACAGACAAGGGGGAGATTGGGCCAATAATAAAATCACTGAAAACTAAGGACTCTCACGGCTATGATGGAGTGCCTATCAGAATATTAAAGTACTGTGCCGTGCATGTTAGCCCTGTATTTAGACACATTTGTAATCTATGCCATTATTGTTTGCTGAAGTTATTGGAAATGCTGTGTATGTAAGAATAATTGATCATTTTATATCACACGATTTGCTTTCAAACCTACAGTTCAACTTTAGAAGTCGTTTAACAACTGAAAATGCTGTTTCTGTTTTCTCTGTGAGGTACTGGATGGGTTAAACAAAAGGTTTCGAACGCTAGGCAAATTTTTTGATTTTATTAAGTGATTTGATTGTATTGGTCACAAAATATTGCTCCAGAAGTTCGACCATTACGGAATATGGGCAGTAGCTCACAATTGGTTCAACTGTTACTATAGCAACAGAGAGCAAAGTGTCATTATTTACAGTTTTGAGAATGGCTGTGATATGGGATCTGAGTGGGGTATGGACAAATGGGGGGAGGAGGGGGTGCTCCAGGGATCAGTGTTAGGGCCACTCCTGTTCCTTATTTATATAAATGATATGCCCTCTAGTATTAAGGGTACCTCTCAATATTTCTTTTTGCTGATGGCACTAGCATGGTAGTAAAGGATGTTGTGTGCAACGTCGGCTAGGTCTCAAATAGAGCAGTTCTTAACATAACTTCATGGCATGTAGAAAATAAACTAACGCTAAGTGACAGTAAGACTCAGTTTTTACAGTTTGTAACACGCAATTCAGCAAAACCTGACGTTTTATTTCACAGAATTTGAATATCATTAGTGAAACTGATCGGTTCAAATATCCAGGTGTTTAGATAGATAGTAAACTGTCGCGGAAAGCCCGCGTTCATGATCTTGTTCCAAGACTTAATGCTGCCATTTGTACTATTCGTACGGTAACTGAAGTAAGTGATCGACGCGAAAATTAGCTTAGTTTGCTTATTTTCATTCGCTTATGTCACATGGTATCATATGTTGGGGTAGCTCTTCCCATTTCTGAAAGAATACTTTGGGCTCAGATACCGGTGGTTCGTGCAATAATTAGTGTAAATTCACGAAACTTTTGTCGACCCGTTCACGACTCTGGGTATTTTGTCACTGGCCTCTCTATATATACATTCTTTACTGTCATTTCTTGTTAACAATACTAGCTTATTCCGAAAAATAAGCAGCTTTCACTCAGCTAATACTCGGCAGAAATCAAACCTGCATTTGGATCGAACTTCCTTAATTTTTATGCAGAAAGTTGTGCAGTATACTGGTGCATCCATTTTCAATAAGCTACCACAACAATTCAAAAATGTTAGCAGTAATCCACGTGCATTCAAATCTTAACTCAAGAGTTTCCTCATGGGTCACTCCTTATATTCTGTCAAGGAGTTCCTTGAAAAAATAAGCTGATTCTTGTTGTATTGTTGATTGCGTTTTCTTAAAGTTATGGATTGAAATTTTTCGGGTTCATAAACATTTTATTTTTATGTGTTGTTAATTTTATTTTGTAATTTTATGTACTGACACATTCCATGGCGTACGGAACTTGACGTGTAAATAAATAAATATATATTAAGCACCTTGTTCCCTTTTTGTAATGTCTAGGGAACCATTCTGAATCGCAGTGACTTTAGCTTTACTATTGACTTTCACTGTCAGTATCATTTCTGCCCGTGTCATTATGTATTTCTTACAGTCGCATTCTTAACCATATTTCTGCATTTCTTTAGATGTATGGTCCAGATTCTTGGCAGTGTCACAGTATGCGAATGTTGCATTCGTCCTTAAACTTTGTACATCAATTAGTGGAGTCGTGAAAGTGGCACAAATATTTTTTGTTACTATGTCTGAACTCGCAAGTAGTCAAAGCAGTTAAGAAAAATAAGTTAGTGCTTCGAGGGAAAACTGAAATATTTTAAGAACACCCGCTGCTTGTTATTTAAATGAAGTGTGAAAAAATATCAAACCACAACAAAAATGGGATCTCCTCTGCTTTCTCTCGATCCGTATGCTCTTTAATAATGATAGGCCCTATAATAGCATATCGATAACCAAACACATAATATTTCTTCCAATGTGATCAAAACTTGAAAATAAATAAAATTTTGAAAAGGAAGCGGTCAGATATTTTGTGAAATTATTTGCCTGAAAATAACAAGTAAATCGAATTTGAGAAATATTTGACAAATTTGAATGTTACTCGAAATCGTGTACAGAGAATGTGGTTCCAATTGAGAATTTGAACTCAGTGTTTACCTTCGAACCGTATAACTTCAAAGAGTACTAGAGGATGTTTTTCTGATGGAATTTCGCTCAGTGGTCTCCTTAAGTCACCAGTGTATGAGTATTTGAGCCGCTGGAGATCACTTTGAGCGTAGTTCAAATGCGCTTCAAATGTTTCCCTAAACCGCTTTGCTTCTCCCATTTAGACAAATCATTTCATAAAAATTGACTTTTTTTTCTTTTATTTCAAAAACATATTTTTGAATTGTTTGTGTTTCTATACAATGTGTCAGATTATTTGTCTGGTTATGAAACGTAAAAGATCGGTACTGTCACAGCGTTGCAAATATTACATTGTGTGATACAGTGGAACAGTATAAAGCCAGGTACCGATACCTATGCCCGAACCGCCCCTGACAAATGTAATTATGCTGATATAAATTATCATGTTCCTCAAGCAAATTGAATAACCATTATTGTTGCAATATTTCTGAAGGAACGAAATATTTCAATTGCTTTACCGCTTTCCAGAATTAAATGAAACACATCTGTCTTCTTAATCCACTGTTTATTCACTTCGATAGCCTTCACTGTAACTGCTATTCAACTACACCGAACGAATCACCCGCGCACATGTCTGAAGCGAAGTCGGTTATGGTCATAAAGCGCACCTTTCACTTCGATCCCGCTATATCACAGCGAACGGTACACGTTTTTGTTTAGCTTGACGTATCGAAGCAAACTCTTTCGCGAGGCCACATTACTTTCCTTTGACAGTGACGTATGCGACTGATTTTCACGGTGGCAGCGTTTATCCGGGTCTATTCGCCACTGTGACAGAGAGCGGAGCCGATAAACACGATTTATCGGCAGCACTTTATCGAGCGCCAAATTCTTTTCATATCTGCTCTAGAACGCGGCACTCAGTTACTTGCACATGTTCCAGGTTAAACGAATGTAATAATACGTCTTCTCCGAAGTTTCAAACACACAACCGTAACAAAGAGATAAGGAGAAATTGTTTGCACACGTCTTTCAGAATAGGAGTCAAGACACTAATCTATTATTTTCCGTTTTTGGGCATGGGGTCGATGCGTGTGACAATGCTTAACTTTGAGCCAACTTATTTCTAAGCTCTTGGTTTATAGAAGGAGTTCAAATGGTTCAAATGGCTCTAAGCACGATCGGATTTAACATCTGATGTCATCAGTCCCCTAGACTTAGAACCACTTAAACCTAACTAACTTAAGGACATCACACACATCCATGACCAAGGCAGGATTCGAACCTGCGACCGTAGCAGCAGCGCGGTTCCGGACCGAAGTGCCTAGAACCGCCAGGCCACAGCGGCCGGCAGACGGAGTTATGCCCGTGTCTAGACCGTGATGACGCGCGGAACAAGAGCGAAAAGAATTTTAAAGATTATGACTCGAACAGCTACTCGGTGCAGAGCTTTTATGATGTTTTCCGTTGCTTTAATATCTGTCACCATGAGGTACTGCTTGCATAGCTTCTTATCAATTGTTTAATTACAAAAAATATACGGTATTAGTTACAGAGGTGTATGAAGTTTCATATTCATGTGCGAATTCATTGACTGTTTTCGAGTTTCCCTCCAGTCATAGAATTGCTATAGACTGAACATAATGCTAGTGACACTGCTTTCGTGAATTCAAGGATGGTCATGACCTTTTCGCGGGATATTGCTTCCAGGATCCGAGAAGTTGCGTGGTTGTGGTACCACACATGCCATGCGTTGGGGGAAACAGGCTTGAAATACAAGTAGAGTCACACATATTTAGGACATCTATCGGTTTATTACATCTATTGTAAGGAGTGCCTAGCAGCAGATATTGACTAAGATTAGAATAGGAAATTCAGATGAAGAGGAATCGATATCTCTAAAATGGGTAATCAGAATAGCTGGACAGACGAACTTAGATAGCTCAAAACGAAGCGAAGGAACCTAAGCAAACGGAAGAAATACTTCAGTCAGTATAAAAAAGAAGAAAATACGAAACTGATAAGGAAAAAAAAAAGAATGCACAACGTTAGTCAGTGAAGAGTGCAATTAATGGAAAGTACAGTGAAGCCACGGCGAAATTGCTGCAGGAAAAATATGAAGAAATGGAAAACAGTCTCAGGCCGGCTTGCGCAGCACGTAGAAAAATGAATACGACCTTTGGCAAAATTAAAAGCAAAATCGTCAACAGTAACAGTGCTACAGGACTCCCACTACTAAACGCGCGGGAAAGAGCGGCTACGGGGAATGACTACATTGGAGACCTCTACTAGGGGGAGAAAGTGTCTGATGACGTGACATAAAAATAAATGGGAATAGATACGCAAGACACAGAGGGAGGAAAATTATAGTCATAGTTTAACATTTGGAAGACTTGCAATCAAATGAGGAGGAAGATAAAAATAACATATTTTCGGTGAATCTTAAATCACTGGGGCAAACAGAACGAGACGTCTACTCTATTGGTTTGAAAATCTATGAGTTAGAAGGCGTAAAATCAGACCTTGGGAAAAATGTCATCCACGCCATTCCGAAGATAGCAAGGGTAGATCAAGTCGAGAACTACAGCACAATCTGTTTAACAGGTCATGGATCTAAGTTGCTGAGAAGAATAATGTACCGAAAAATGGGAAAGAAGACCGATGGTCTGTTAGATGACGATCAGTTTGGCTGTAGGAAAGGTAAGGATATCTGCGACGTTGCGTTTGACAATAGAATCAAGACCTAAAGAATTCATAACACGTTCGTAGGATTTGTCGACATACAAGGAGTGTTCGACAATGTAAAATGGTGGAAAGTATCCGAAATTCTTAGGAAAACTGATGTAAGCTATAGGGATGGTGGGTAAAATACAGTACGTAAAAGAGAAGAAAGGGAGACCAAAGAGGAAGTGTAAACATTGAACAGGGCTTAAGACAGGGATACAGTCCCTTTCACTATAATCTCTACACCGACGAAGCAATGATGCGTAAAAGGAGAGTTTCACAATTGTGAGAGAATTTCGTGGTGAAAGGATATAAACCACAAGATTCACTGATGAAGCTGGTCTTCTGAGCAAGGAAGCGAGGAAGAATTGTTGGACTTGTTGAATGAAATGAATAAGGCTAATGAGATTTTCCGCATAAGGTGTCACCCACAATCTTCCGACGAGTTTGTCAAAAAGAGCGGAGGAGTGGACATGTGTATAAGGCACTGTCGTGGCCTTGTGGTGGGAAACTGCCCCTACAAGGCGAAAGGATCTGCAGTGATCAACGGCGTGCAGAAAGCAATGAAAACGAATACATTAAAGACACGTAGTGTGTGTCAACAGGACTTCTGGCCTGTGTTTTGAGTCATCAGTCTTCTAACTGATTTGACGCGGCCCGCCACGAATTCCTCTCCCGTGCCAACTTCTTCATCTCGGATTGTCATTTGCTACATAAGTCAATTATTTGCTGGATATATTCCAATCTGTCTTCTTCTACAGTTTTTCCCCTTACAGGATCCTCTAGTATCATGGAAGTTCCAGAATGAGATTTTCACTGTGCAGCGGAGTGTGCGCTGATGGGAAACTTCCTGGCAAACTGAAACAGTGTACCGGTCCGGGACTCGAACTCGGCACCTTAGCCTTTCGCAGGCAAGTGCTCTACCAACTAAGCTACCCAAACACGACTCACGCCCCGTCCTCAAAGCCTTACTTCAGCCAGGTACTGGCAGCGTGAGGCGTGCTTGGGTAGCTCAGATGGTAGAGCACTTGCCCGCGAAAGGCAAAGGTCCCGAGTTCGAGACTCGGTCCGGCACACACTTTTAATTTGCCAGGAAGTTTCACGTCATGGAAGTTATCACTGATGTCTTAACTGATATCCTACTACCCTCTCCGTACTTCTGGTCAGTGATTCCCATACAACCCTTCCCTCACCGATCCTACAAAGAACCTCCTCATTTGTTATCTTATCATTTCACCTAAATTTCAAAATTCGTCTGTAGCGCCACATCTCAAATGCTTCGATCCTCTTCCTGTTTTTCCACAGTCTATGTTTCACTACCATAAGAAATTTCGTAATAAAATTGATGTCTATGTCTGATAGTGGTAGACTTCTCTTGGCCAGGGATGCTTTTTTTGCCAGTGCTAGTCTGTTTCTCGTGTCCTCCTTGCTCCGGCCGTCAAAGGTAATTTTGCCGACTACGTAGCAGAATCCCTTAACTTCATCATCTTCGACATGTTAAGTTTATCACATTTTCAGTTTCGACTACTTCTCAGTACGTTCGCCTTCCTTCGGTTTAGAATCAGTCTTGTAATGTGCTCATTAGACTGTCCATTTTATTCAGCGAATCTTTAATCCTTCTTCGCTTTCACTGAGTACAGCAATGTCATCAGCGAAACTTATCAATCAAGTCCTTTCAACTTCAATTTTAATTCCACTCTTGAACCTTTCTTTTGTTTCCATCATTGCTTCTTCGATGTGTAGATTGAGCTGTAGGAGCGGACGACTACAAACTTTTCTCGCGCCCTTTTCAACCCCAACACTATGTTCAAGTCCTTCACTCTTACTCTTCCCACATGGCTCTGTTACACTTTGTATATTATCCATCTTTCCATATAGCTATCCCTATTTCCCTCAGAATGTTGAGCTTCTTGCAACATTGTCGAACGCTTTTCCAGATCGACAAATAGTATTAACGTATCTTGGTTATTCCTCAGTCTTGCTTCCATTATCCAGCACATCGTCATAACTGCCTGTCTAATGCCTTTACCTTTGCTAAGAAAAACTGCTCGTCATCTAACACGTCTTCAGTTTTGTTTACCATTGTCCTATACATTATTATTGTCAACAACAGCATGAGCTGTGAAGCTGATTGTGCGATACTTCTCGCGCATTTCAACTCTTGCATACTTCGGAATTGTGTGGACGATATTTTTCAGAAAGTCTTCTGGTTAATCTCCGGACTCAACATTCTACACACCAACGTGAATAGTCATTCTGTTGCCATTTCCCACTATGATTTTAGAAATTCTGATAGAATGTTATCTATCCCTTATGCCTTACTTCTCAATATGAACCATGGACCTTGGCGGTGGTGGGGAGGCTTGCGTACCTCAGCCATAAACGTAGCCGTATCGTAGGTGCAACCACAACGTACGGATATCTGTTGAGAGGGCAGACTAACGTGTGGTTCCTGAAGAGGGGCAGCAGGCTTCTCAGTAGTTGCGGGGATAACAGTCTGGATGGTTGACTGATCTGGCCTTGCAACATCAACCAAATCGGCCTTGCTGTGCTGGTACTGCGAACTGCTGAGAGCGAGGGGAAATTATAGCCGTTATTTTTCCCGACGCCATGCAGCTTTACTGTATGATTAAATGATGATGGCGTCCTCTTGGGTAAAATATTCTGGTGGTAAAACAATCCCCTTTCGGATCTCCGGTCGGGGACTACTAAAGAGGACGTTGTTATCAGGAGAAATAATACTTGCGTCTACGGATCGAAGCGTGGACTGTCAGGTCTCTTAATCGGGCAGATAGGTTAGAAAATTTAAAAAGAGAAATGGATAGGATAATGTTAGATGTAGTGGGAACTAGTGAAGTTGGGCGGCAGGAGAAACAATACTTCTGGTCAGATGAATACAGAGTTATAAGTATAAAATCAAATAAGGGTAATGCAGGAGTAGGTTTAATAATGAATAAAAATTAAGAGCACGGGTAAGCTACTACGAACAGCATAGCCAACGCATTATTGTAGTCAAGATATACACGAAGCCCACACCTACCACAGTAGTACAAGTTTATATGCTAACTTGCTCTGCAGACGACGAAAAGATTGAAGAAATGAATGATGAGATGAAAGAAATTATTCAAATAGTAAAGGGAGACAAAAATTTGATAGCCATGAGGGACTGAAATTCGATAGTAGGAAAAACGAATCAAAGGAAAAGTAGTAGGTGAATATGGAATTGGGATAAGAAATGAAAGAGGAAACGCCTGATACAATTATGCACAGAAAATAACTTAATCATAGCTAACACTTGGTTTAAGAATCACTAAAAAGAAGGATGTATACGTGGAAGAGGCCTGGAGACACTGGAAGGTTTCAGATAGATTATATATTGGTAAGACAGTGACACAGGAACCGGGTTTCAAACTGTAAGACATTTCTAGGGGCAGATGTGGCTCCTGATCACGATCTATTCGTGATGAACTGTAGATCAAAACTGAAGAAACTGCAAAAGGTGGGAATTTTAGGAGATGGGACCTGGATAAACTGAAAGAACCAGAAGTTTTTGAGAGTTTCAGAGAGTGCATTAGGATACGATTTACAAAAACAGGAGGAATAAATGTTGTAGAAGAAGAAGGAGTAGCTTTGAGAGACGGTTCAAATGGCTCTAAGCACTATGAGACTTGTTAAATAGCGTTGAGAGATGAAATAACAAAGGCAGCAAGAGGATCAAATAGGTAAAAAGACGAGGGCTAGTAGAAATCCTAGGGTCACAGAAAAGATATTGAATTTAATTGATGAAAGGAGAAAATATAAAAATGCAGTAAATGAAGCCAGCAAAAGAGAATACAAACGTCTCAAAAATGAGATCGACAAGAAGTGCAAAATGGCTACGCAGGGATGGCTAGAAAACAAATGAAAGGATGTAGAGGCATAAATCAATAGATACTGCCTTAAAGAGGCCTTAGGAGAAAAGAGGACCACTTGTATTGATATCAAGAGGTCAGATAGGAAAGTAGTTGTCGGCAAAGAAGGGAAAGCAGAAAGATGGAAGGAGTATATAGAGGGTCTATACAACAGCGATGTGCTTGAGGGAAATATTATAGAAATGGAAGAGAACGTAGGTGAAGATGAAATGAGATGAATGATACTGAGCCAAGAATTTGAGAGAGCACTGGAGGACGTAAGTTGAAACAAGGCCCCAGGAATAGACAACTTTCCATTAGAACTACTGATATCCTTGGGAGAGCCAGCCCTGACAAAACTCTACCATCTGGTGAACAAGATGTATGAGACGAGCAAAATATCCTCAGACCTCAATAAGAAAGTAATAATCCCAATCCCAAAAACAGTAGGTGTTGACAGGTGTGAAAATTACCGAACTATCAGTTTAGTAAGTCACGGCTTCAAAATACTAACACGAATTCTTTACAGACGAATGGAAAAACTGGTAGAAGCCGACGTTGGGGAATATCGGTTTGGATTCCGTAGAAATGTTGAAACACGTGAGAGAATACTAACCTTACGATTTAGCTTAGAAGATAGACTAAGGAAAGGCGAACGCATATTTCTAGCATTTGTATGCTTAGAGAAAGCTTTTGACAGTGTTGACTGGATTACTCTCTTACAAATTCTGAAGGTGGCAGGGATCAAATAGCGGGAGCGAAAGGCTATTTACAATTTGTAAAGAAACCAGATGGCAGTTATAAGAGTCGAGGGGCATGAAAAGCATGCAGTGGTTGGGAAGGGAATGAGACAGTGTTTTAGCCGATCTTCGACGTTATTCAATCTGTACATTGAACAAGCAGTTAAGGAAACAAAGAAAAATTTAGAATAGGAATTAAAATCCATAGAAAAGAAATAAAAACCTTGAGGTCTGCCGATGACATTGTAATTTTGTCAGAGATAGCAAAGGACCTGGAAGAGCAGTTGAACGGAATGGACAGTGTCTTGAAAGGAGGCTATAAGATGAACATCGACAACAACAAAACGAGGATAATGTTACGTATTCTAAACCAGTTGACGCTGAGGGAATTAGATAAGATAAATGAGACACTTAATGTAGTGGATGAGATTTGGTATTTGGGGAGCAAAATAACAGATGATGGTCGAAGTAGGGAGGATATAAATTGCAGACTGGCAAGGCAAGAAAAGCGTTTCTGAAGAAGAGAAATTTCTTAGCATCGAGTATAGATTTAAGTGTCAGGAAGCCTTTTCTCAAAGTATTTGTATGAAGTGTAGCCATGTTCGGATGTGAAACGTGGACGATAATTAGTTTAGACTGGAAGCGAATGTTTTTCCAAATGTGGCGCTACAGAAGAATACTGAAGATTAGATGAGTAGATCACGTAAGTAATGAGGAGGTACTGAATAGAATTGGGGAGAAGAGGATTTTGTCTAGAAGAAGGGATCGATTGGTAGGACACATTCTGAGGCATCAAGGAATCAGCAATTTAGTACTGGAAGGTAGCGTGGAGGGTAAAAATCATGGAGTGAGACCATGAGATGAATACACTAAGCAGATTCGGAAGGATGTAGGGTGCAGTAGTTACTTGGAAATGAAGAAGCTTGCACAGGACAGAGTAGCATGGGGAGCTGCATCAGACCAGTCTTCAGACTGAAGACCACCACCACCACAACAACAACAACAACAACGCCTTATTTGATCTTAAATTGTCCATAGCTGTGTTAATTGTGCTTCTGGTACTGAATCTCCTCTCTCTTCAAAATCTAATCCTGATTCTCCATCCATCACATCTTCCTCATCATAGAGGCCTTCAATGTACACTTTACATCTTTCCGCACTCTCCTCTGCAGTTAACAGTGAAATTCCCGTTGCGCTCTTAGTGTTACCATATTTGCTTTCAATTTCAGCGAAAACAATTTGGACATTTCTACATGCTGAGACTGTCCTTTTAACAACGTTTTCTTTTTCGATTTCTTCAGATTTTTCATGCAGTCATTTCGTCTTAGCTTCTCTGCAGTTCGTATTTATTTAATTCCCCAACGACTTCTATTTCTGTATTCCCGAATTTTCCAGAACATTTTTGTACCTCCTGTAGTGTAATGTAGGCTGTAAAAAAACTGTCACGATAATCTCTCCATTGGTGTGAGATTCCGGAGCAGTCCCCCATTTGGATCTCCACAAGAGAACTGTGAAAGCAGAGGTGACCATGAGAAAAAGATTGAATAAAGAACGAAAAGATAACGTTCTATGAGTGGGGATGAGGAATGTCAGAAGTTTGAACGTCTTAGAGAAACCAGAAAATCTGGAAATGGAAATGAAACGGCTCGATCTAGATGTAGTGGGGGTCAGTGAAGTAATAT
This sequence comes from Schistocerca americana, assembly GCF_021461395.2. Taxonomy (NCBI): domain Eukaryota; kingdom Metazoa; phylum Arthropoda; class Insecta; order Orthoptera; family Acrididae; genus Schistocerca; species Schistocerca americana. The sequence goes on along the minus strand of NC_060123.1, from coordinate 380,981,955 downwards.
GGAAAGAAGACAAGGATTTCTGCTCAGATGAGTATAGATTAATATCAACTGCAACAGAGAACTGAGTAACGGGAGCCGGATTCGTTATGAATAGGAAGGTAGGCAAGAGAGTAAACTACCGTGAACATTTCAGAGGTAAGGCTGTTCACAGTAATTTACTCTCTAAAATCAACAGGAAACCAACACCGACATCAATAGTTCAGGTATACATTCCGACATCTCAGGCAGAAGATCTGGAGGTAAGTTGTTCAGGGATGCTGAACAGGTAATTCAGTATGTAAGGGAGATGAAAATCTAATAGTTACTTGCATTGGAACACGGTTGTAGGAGAAGAAATAGATGAAAATGTTACATGGGAATACGGGTAAGGCAATGAGAATGAGACAGAAGGATGGCTAATTGAGCTCCTCAAAAAATTCCAGCTGGAAATAGCTAACACTCTGTTCAAGAAACACAAGAAGAGGGTGTAAAATTGTAAAAGCCTAGGGGATACGGGAAATTCCAGTTGGATTGGGTCATGGTCGGACAGAGATTCGGAAGTCGGAATCTGGATTGTAAGGTGTATGCAGGAGCACATATAGCTTCAGAACAAAATTTAGTAATGATGAAGAGTAGGCTGACGTTTAAGAGAGAATTCTGGAAGAATCAGTGTGCCAAGAAGAAATGAAGAGATTCGCTTGAAGTTCTCTGAGACTGTAGATACTGTGATAAAGAGTACCTCATTAAGAAGTTCCATAGAAGACGACTAGAGAGATTAATTAGTGAAGTTGCAAAGGAAAACATAGGTTCAAGGAAGGTAGCTGCCGAGTAACCATGGGTAACAGAAGAAATATTTCAGTTGATCGAAGACAGGAGAAGTACAAAAATGTTCAGCGAAATTCAACAACGCAGAAATACAAGTCACTTAGGAGTGAAATAAAGAGAAATTGCAGAGAAACTGAGGCGAAATGTCTGTATTATGTATGTTATGAAATCGAAAATGAAATTATTGCGGGGATGTCTGACTCAGCGTATAGAAAAATCAAAACAACGTTCGGCGAAATTGATGTAAGGAAAATCCACTATAAATGCAGAGGAGAGAACGAATAGATGGAAAGTGTACACTAAAGGCCTCTACGAAGAGCAGGACTTCCTTCATGACTGTTGAAGGAGGAACAGGAGTTGACAGGGAAGAGATAGGGAATCCAGTGTTAGTCAGTAATTAAACTTGCTTTGGGCGACTTAAGACGAAACAAGGGGGAATTGGGGGGATGCACCCGTGGTCTAGGGGCATTTCAGATCGCTCAGCCGTGCGGCGCGGATATCTGCTACGCTCCGCCTGTTGTGGAGTCGAGCTCGTGTTGCGGTTTTGTGTGTCCAGTCCCTCTTACGAGAGAGCTATGGTACACTCTTACCGCCGTAAAACGATCAACATCGCATTCCAAGCAGAATATGCAAGATCAAGACATTAAGAAATTGAGATCTTTGTACTTAGGCACTTCTGCGTCACTGGGATCATTGTATATGTAAAAATGCGCACTGAAGAACTGTGTACCGAAATTGTGAGCCGCCGCCACGCTCGAAACCTCAAGTTGAAACACCCCGACGTATACACAAGTGTTGTAATATTTGACCTCGCGGGTATCGGCTTGCGTGTGATCAGGGTTTTCGAACTCCCTTTCGAAGTCCACCAGGAGGTCGTCATGTCGTCTTTTAAGCCGTATTATAATGTACCTAGTCACCTGGCTGAAAAATGGAAAACCTGTGAGACCCACACTGCACTCAACGGAGTCCGTCTAGTGAAAATTTAACTGGTGAAGCCTGTGCCGTCTTACTTGGTTGTACGAGGATGCTATCATTATGAATGACGGAGAGTTCTGTACCTGCGCTGGTTGCGGCCAGGAAGGGTATGTCCGCCAAACAGTCTCCGGCGCCAGATTGCACAAACACCACTCAACGAGGCCACCTCCACTGCGCCATCCACAGTTCTTCCTGTCACCTATGCCGCGGTCACAGCACCAACTGCCGATCTTCCGCACGACCAACACGACTCGTCGCAGGTGATGACTACCGTCGTGGATACTAATCCGACTCTATTCACGTTACTGAAACCAGAGGCACTGTCAGGAGGAGACACTCGGCTGCCTACTACAGCTGCCCACGACACGGAGGCGGATGTGAAGCCTCGCGTTGCAACGACTTATGCCTATCTTACATTCGGCACTGAGGCGATAGACAACCACTCCAACTCCGACACAGAACAACATGTATGTAAACAAAAACCCCCACCGAAAACCGGAAGCGGCACCGTGAGCACTTGCATGATTATCTTCAAAGAATAGAGCCACAAGATGATGACAACACGTCCGATGACGCAAAGCCCTCTGACACACAGATGTCGGACGACAACGTTCCGCCACCTCACCCCACTATAGCTTCACGTCGTTGTGACTGGGCGGCGCAGAACCCTCCCGCAAGCATCCTGGATGACGTCGCTCCTGCGGTGCCAACTCCAGCTACGTGCACAGTGAACAACCCATCGTGGGACATCAAATGTGTACTGAAGATCTGCTGGGCTGATGTCATCGAGGATGAAGCTGTGATACTGCCTGGTGCTGCGGAAGGGCATATCCCGATGGAGGTGTCGGGAAAGCTGCGACTCAATAACTGAAAATGCTATAAATGTTGCAGATGGTCCGCCCCTAACGGCCGCCGCCGAAGCGAACACCACCTCCGCGAAGGAAACTCAGCAGTCCTGGCTAGCGACACTCCAACATCAAAAACATTCGCGTGCGCTATTAACTGAAGTTATAAAATACCCTGAATGCGGCGGATATAGACATTGTCCTCCTCCAGGAGCTCTATGTTGAGGATATCGTCGGCCCTTTCGGATACACTGCTCACATCTCACATGCGCCTGCCACTGGCATGATAGTCTAATTGCCGAAGACGTCGCTTTCCTCCCTGATGTTAGATGCATGGTGCCCATTCTGCATGCCGTAAGAATCGTTAATATAGACGCGCCCTCCGGACAGGGACGACGCCATGAACGGCCCGCTTTCGTCACAGACGCGATCGCCAGGATGGTCTAATCTTCGGTGACGATTTCAACTCCACCCAGGAGCCGAAAGACCAACTGCTTCATTACGATCCATGTGCGGCGCTCTCCACCATCATAGCAAATATTCACATGACGGACATTGTGATAGGGCGGGTTTCACACCATTCCTCCAGTCGAATAGATGGTGTCTATCTCTGGCACACAATTGTTCTGGACACGCAGGTCACTGGGATATGGCCCACTGCATTTTCCGACCCTGGCGCCTCCAGATGATATGGCACGGGCGAGGCCCCTGGAAATTTAACGTAACATACCTAAATTTGCCTGAATGCCGACAGCAATGTGGAACTCATGCGAGCGTTGGCGAGAAGCTTACCAGACCGCTTTCTCATGGTGGCTGCTATGCGCCAAGCCAGCTCTTAGGAAGGCGTTGATTAGTCACGGCAGGAAGATCGCCACCTGGAGGCGTCACTCACTAGATTTTTGCCACCGCATTCTGCGTGATCGTTCCGCAGTGCCTCACTCAACTGCCTGTCAGCAAGCAATGAACTGCGCAAAAGCGTGGATCACAGCACTCATTAGGCAGCACCTTGAAGGTATGATTGTTCCTGCACCCTCCATGGATAGAATATACCATGAAGGACCGTCAATGTATCACATCATCACGTAACGCAGGCGTCGACGACGGGTGCTGATTCATGTTGTAACTTTAGCCGACAATAGCTGTGTCACAACACAACGTGTGATTCTAAATGCTCTCCACGTTGACCACCACCATCCCCTAGACGCTACTGAGGAAATCACATGCCGAGCATATGGCAGACTACCGCCGGATAACCAGATGGCTTTATTAGAGGATGTGACTGAGGAGGAGGTCACTGCAGCTATACTGGCCAGCGCGCCTCAGAAGCCGGCAGGACCTGACGGCCTCCCATTAGAGTCTTACAGGACCATCGCCCATTACTGACGCCTGCCTGGACGGAAATATGCCATCATCTGATGGCCCCTGAAGTACAGCTACCAGATACCTGGTGTCTTCCTCGAAGGATTGCTCGTTCCTGTCCGTAAACCAAACCAAACGGTATGACCACTGTCAGTGACTAACGCCCCCTATCGCTCCCGTATTGCGACATGAAGATCTTGGCTTTTGGCAGCACGTCTCAAGAGGGTCACCCGATACGTGATGTCATTCGACCAGGCCTCTTTAGGAGGCGATCAAAACATCCGGACTGTATTATGTCGATACCGTCACATGACTGAGCTTGAGCGGTCGCGGCTCGTCACACAGTTCCTGGCTTCCTTTTATTTCAGTCAGGCCATCGACAGGTTTGATCACTGCTGTCTGGCAGCGGTGATGTGGAGTATAGCATTCCGAGGCAGCTTTGTGGAGTCATATGCGTCTACTGCGGGCGCGTCATCTAGGATCCTGTACAATGGTCGTCTTACGCCGCCCATAATGGTACAACGATCGGTGCGGCAAGGAAGCCCTCTTTCAGCGATCCTGTTCGCTCTCACCACGGAATCGTTATTCTGAGGCCTCCACCAACGCCTCACCTGGACTACTCTTGACGGATACACTTTTTGTTATACAGCCTACGCGGACGGCCTGTCCTCCACCTCAGCAACGGCAACGATGCTCAGGCAGCAAAGCAGTGTGTGGAATCCTACGGTGCTCCTTCAGGCAGCGTCCTTAATGTTGTTAAATCTCACGTTTTGACTATAGGCCGTGGGCTGTTCAGTGAGTACATCGCTCCGCTGTGGAACTGCGACGTGGTACGATGTCTGGATATTGCTTTTACCATCAACTTGCGGCGATCAGTAGCCCTTAACAGTAGACGCTTATTACACCGAATTCGAGAGGAGCTTCGTGTGACCATCGATTCCGAACCCTGGACATACTGCAAAGGACTCGTTTTGCCAATGTTTATGACGCGACGCGAATCTTGAACGTAGCTGAGACATTCCCCATCCCACCGTCAATGGTCAGACTCATGTTGGCTGCCTTGCTTTACCTTCTGAGTCAAGGCCTGTTATTTAAAGTCAGCTACGAGAGACGAAATGGGAGATAAGATACTGCGTGAAGAGTTTGACAGAGCACTGAAAGAGCTGAGTCGGAACAAGGCCCCGGGAGTAGACAACATTCCATTAGAACTACTGATGGCCTCGGGAGAGCCAGTCATGACAAAACTCTACCATCTGGTGAGCACAATGTATGAGACAGGCGAAATACCCTCAGACTTCAAGAAGAATATAATAATTCCAATCCCAAAGAAAGCAGGTGTTCACAGATGTGAAAATTACCGAACTATCAGTTTAATAAGTCACAGCTGCAAAATACTAACGCGAATTCTTTACAGACGAATGGAAAAACTGGTAGAAGCCGACCTCGGGGAAGATCAGTTTGGATTCCGTAGAAATGTTGGAACACGTGAGGCAATACTGACCTTACGACTTACCTTAGAAGAAACATTAAGAAAAGGCAAACCTACGTTTCTAGCATTTGTAGACTTAGAGAAAGCTTTTGACAATGTTAACTGGAATACTCTCTTTCAAATTCTGATGGTGGAAGGGGTAAAATACAGGGAGCGAAAGGCTATTTACAACTCGTACAGAAACCAGATGGCAGTTATAAGAGTCGAGGGGCATGAAAGGGAAGCAGTGGTTGGGAAAGGAGTGAGACAGGGTTGTAGCCTTTCCCCGATGTTATTCAATCTGTATATTGAGCAAGCAGTAAAGGAAACAAAAGAAAAATTCGGAGTAGGTATTAAAATTCATGAAGAAGAAGTAAAAACTTTGAGGTTCGCCGATGACATTGTAATTCTGTCAGAGACAGCAAAGGACTTGGAAGAGCAGTTGAACGGAATGGACAGTGTCTTGAAAGGAGGATATAAGATGAACATCAACAAAAGCAAAACGAGGATAATGGAATGTAGTCAAATTAAGTCGGGTGATGCTGAGGGAATTAGATTAGGAAATGAGACACTTAGAGTAGTAAAGGAGTTTTGCTATTTAGGGAGTAAATTAACCGATGATGGTCGAAGCAGAGAGGATATAAAATGTAGACTGGCAATGGCAATGAAAGCGTTTCCCAAGAAGAGAAACTTGTTAACATCGAGTATAGATTTAAGTGTCAGGAAGTCATTTCTGAAAGTATTTGTATGGAGTGTAGCCATGTATGGAAGTGAAACATGGACGATAACTAGTTTGGACAAGAAGAGAATAGAAGCTTTCGAAATGTGGTGCTACAGAAGAATGCTGAAGATAAGGTGGGTAGATCACGTAACTAATGAGGAGGTATTGAGTAGGATTGGGGAGAAGAGGAGTTTGTGGCACAACTTGACTAGAAGAAGGGATCGGTTGGTAGGACATGTTTTGAGGCATCAAGGGATCACAAATTTAGCATTGGAGGGCACCGTGGAGGGTAAAAATCGTAGAGGGAGACCAAGAGATGAATACACTAAGCAGACAGAAGGATGTAGGATGCAGTAGGTACTGGGAGATGAAGAAGCTTGCACAGGATAGAGTAGCATGGAGAGCTGCATCAAACCAGTCTCAGGACTGAAAACAACAACAACAACAACAACGAGTCCCTCACACCCCTGAAGTACAAAGGATGCCTCAATCTCTCCCACGTCCACCATCGAGCAACAGCCCTCTTTGTAAGCATCCATGTCAAATGTGGCGACGCACTCCGACATCCCTCGCCAAGCTACTGATTTGGGCCCTTACCCCGAGGTCGTGTATTGCCAAGTGGCGCTGACAGACGTCCCAGGGCCCTTTTTCTACTTGAGCTGTTTCTTTCTTGAATATAGCTACATCAGGACCGTGCTTGTCTATCCATGTCTACTGACGGCCATGGTAGCGTATAATCGCGGCTTCCTCCGAACATGATTGAAGAGAAACATAAATTCGTCCAATGGAGTGCCGTGTAGCGGGCAGTGCACGCCCATACTCTTGCATCGGACGTCCACTCCACCTGGAATGTGACGATTAATGGGGAGCAGGTCTGCCAGTCGCGTCTGCACCAGATCCACCTGGCGCCGTCACCATGATGTACCACGTGTGGCGTGCAAGACGACGTTTGCCACCGACCTGTGTGCAACGAGTCGAGTAATGTTTGGATTTTTTTTCAGCCAGATCCTGGAGTTTATAATTATCTTCTTGCAGATGGACTACTTTTAGCATACAAAGATCTACTCAGTGACGTGGATTATCGGGCACGTAGTCCACTAATCGTTTTGTTGTGGTGACATATTAGTCATCGATTTCCGGCAATACCTTAACGACCGATAATGTGCAGTAGTGAATCACGCAAAATACCAACAATATTTCTTGAACTTCCTCCGGAGAGCTTTCCACAACCCCCTCGCAGCTGGATCACCCATGCAAAGAGCAGCTGACATATGGCTCTTATTCCATTTTACAGATACGATACCCTCAACGGTCATTCATAAACACTTTCGAGAAGGCGGGCATCGATAATCTAGTGATGTGTCGCCACCAGGCGAGATTTTCTTTTGCGCTGATGTCAAAGGAGATCGCCAGTCTTGCGAGGACGTGTTTGTGTGACAGATATGGAATCATTTATGATAAACTAAAAAATACAAAATTATAAAATAAAAAAGTTAAAAAATAATTGCAAAAAATTAAAGAAAGTACCTTCCATGTATCCTCTATCCCTGTTCCCCGCCCCCCCCTCTTTTTTTTTGGTAGAGGTTATTGGGGTCTTTCGCGATAAGGAGCCAACGTCTGAAGTAGTGGAACTTTCCTTTTGGGGATTCTACTTAAATGTTTAGGGCAAAAGTGGTGATGGTATGAGTTTTCCTATCCTTTTTTTGTAGTTTTACGTAATTCAGGAATGCGAGGGATAAAAAATGCATATGCAGATGCAGGCTGCAGAAGGCAATGGAAACCGCTGCAGTAAGGACGCATGGTCATGTGGCCTATAACTGAAAAGGTGTTATGATGATCTCTCCATTGGCAATCGATTCTGGAATAGTTCCCCATTCGGATCACCGGGAGGGGATTGCCAAGGTAGTGATGACCGTGGGGAAAAGCTTGAATAACGGACGAAAGCATAACGTTCAAAGAGTCGGGGCATCGAATGTCAATAGCTTGAACGTTATAGGGAAGTTAGAAAATCTGAAAAGGGAAATGCAAAGGCACAGTCTAGATATAGTAAAGTGAAATGGATAGAAGACAAGGATTTCTGGTCAGATGAGTATGTGATAATAACTACATCAGCAGAAAATGGTAAAACTGGATTCGTTATGAATAGGAAGGTAGGTCAGAGATTCGCTATCGATTCGCTGATGACGTTGCTATCCTGAGAGAAAGTGAAAAATCATTACAGGATATCCTGAATGGAAAGGACAGTGTAATAAGTACAGAATATGGATTGAAAGTAAATCGAAGAATGAAATAAGTAATGACAAGTAGCAGAAATGAGGACAGTGAGAAACTTAACACCAGTACTGATGGCCACGAAGTAGATGAAGTTAAGGAATTCTACTACCTAGGGATTAAAATAACCAATGACGGGTGGAGCAAGGAGGACACCAAAAGGAGACTAGCACTGGCAAAAAGGGCAGTCCTGCCAAGGGATGTCTATTAGTGTCAAACACAGGTCTTGATTTGAGAAAGAAATTTTTAAGAATGTACGTTTGGAGCACAGCATTGTATGGTAGTGAAGCATGGACTGTGGGAAAAGCAGAACAGAAGAGACACGAAGCATTTGAGTTATGGTGCTACAAATGAATGTTGAAAATTAGATGGTCTGATAAGGTAAGGAGTGAGGAGGTTCTGCACACAATCGGAGAGGGGAGGAAGATGTGGAAAACACCGAGGAGTATGGACAGGATGGTAGGATATCTGTTAAGGGATCGGGGTATGGTTGGTTGGTTGTTTTGGGGAAGGAGACCAGACATCGAGGTCATCGGTCTCATCGGATTAGGGAAGGATGGGGAAGGAAGTCGGCCGTGCCCTTTGAAAGGAACCATCCCGGCATTTCCCTGAAGCGATTTAGGGAAATCACGATCAGGGTATGCTTTCCATGGTACTACAGGGAACTGCATACGACAAAAACTGTAGAGGAAGACAGAGATTAAAATGCATCTAGCAAGTAACTGAAGACGTAGGTTGCAAATGCTGCTCTGAAATGAAGAGGTTGGCGCAAGGGAAGGATTCTTAGCGGGCCGCATCAAACCAGTCAGAAGACTGATGACTCAAAAAATAAAAATAAAGAAGATGTGAGGGAATAGATGCGTAATATTCAATAGGAATTTACAATCCTTGGGGGAAAGCGGCAGTAATCTCACTGGGGAGAAGTGGTAATAAAACGACATTTTACGTTGGTGTGTAGAATGTAGGAGATTGGCGATATACCATTAGACCTTCGGAAAAGCAAGTGAGAAAATTATCCCACAATCAGCTTAACATCACTGTCTTGATGACAAGAATTGTATACACAGGAATGAAAAACAATTAAGAATCTGTTAAATGATGAGCAGATAAGCTTCAGGAGAGGTAAAGACACCAGACAGGCAGCACCGATGTAGCAATTGATAATGGACTGTAGAAAAATTAAGATACGTTCATAGTATTTGTGGACCAGGAAAAGCGTTCGACATTGTCAAATGGAGCAAGATTTTGTAAAACCTGAAGAACATAGGAATAGATGGGTAACATACAGTATGTACAAGAACCAAGAGGGAACTGTTAGAGTGGAAGACCTAGACAGAAGTGCTCTGGTTAAAAACTGTGTAAGACAGGTATGTAGTGTTTGGCTCTGTTTTCAGTTGATGCATTGAAGAAGCCACGGAGGAAATAAAAGAAAGGGTCAAGAGCGGGATTAAAATTCAAGGTGAAAGGACATCAATGATACGATTCACTGATGATATTGCTCTCTTTAGTGAATTTGAAGAAGAATTAGAGAATATGCTGTAGGGAAGAAACAGTCTTTGTATTGTGTATTGAACCAGGGACCTGGAAGCGACAGAGAGGGTTCGTCCCGCCGTAGCCCTCAGTGATTTACACCCCGCAAGAGGCCACATCAGTGCACCCACGTTACCGCCGCCACACACCAAACCCAGTGTTATTGTGCGGTACGGAACCCAGTGGACCTTCCACACGTCTCACCACTACCCCCGGGAATGGCTCATACAGGACTAGTGTAACACCAAATGTTTGAGTGGTAAAGTAAATATGGTGTACAAGTACGTGGAGACACTGTTTGCGCAGCTATCGCCGACATAGTGTAACTAAGGCGGAATAGGGGGAACCGCTTAAAAACCATCCACAGGCTGGCTGGCACACCGGACATCGACACTAATCCAACGGGCAGATTGTTGCCTGGGACCGGCACGCCTTCTCGCTCGGGAAGCAGCGTGTTAGACCGAGCAGCTAGCCGGGCGGGCTAGTGAACAGTCTAATGAGTACCGTATAAGGACTGAGAGAAAGTTGAAGAAAGACGAAAGTAGGGACAGGTAAAAGAAATGAAGACGGTGAAACTTTAATATCAAAATTAATGGTCGCGAAGAAACCGAAGTGATTCCGTGACCTAGGCAGCAAGAAAAAAAATGATGGACGGAGCAAGAAGGATATTAAAAAGAGCCGTGCACAGGCAAAAATGACACTCCTGGTCAAAATAAGTCTGCTAGTATAAACATAGGCCTGAATGTGAGAAATAAATATGTAAGAATGTACTTTTGTGTCATAGCACTGAATGGTAGTGAAACATGGACTGCGGAAAAAGTGGAATAGAATGAAATTATTTGGGATGTGATGCAACAGAAGAGTTCTGGAAATGAGTCAGATAAGACATGAGGAGGCAGTCTGCCGGAATGTTGAGGTCAGACGTTGAAAATAATGACAACAAAAGGCGTGTTAGGACATCAAGACGTAACTTCGTCGGAACAAGAGGAAGCTGTAGAGCGTAATAGCTACAGAGTAAATAGAATGGAACATATCCAGCAAGTAACTGAGGGCGTTGGGACAGTTAATCCGAGGTGAAGAAGTTGATACAGGAGAAGAAATCATTGCAGTTCTGAAGACCGATAAAACAGAAATAAAGGATGCCTGCTGGCCTCTGTGGCCCAGCTGTTCTAGGCACTTCAATCCGGGACCACGCTGCTGCTACGGTCGCAGATTCGAATCCTGCCCCGGGCATGGATGTGTGTGATGTCCTTAGTCTACTTAGGTTTAAGTATTTCTAAGTCAAGTGGACTGATGACCGTCCCATAGTGCTTAGAGCCAAGTGAACCATTTGAAAAGGATGCCTTTGTGTATTATTGCTAATGCCGGGGTGGTTTCAGTGACGGCAGGCGAGGTCAGTTTCCTTCTGCATACTTACCCTTTCCAAGATTTTTATTATTCATAAAGACTTCGTCACCGACAAGACGAGCACCGGAACCTTTGTGCCCTCATACCATTTGCTACGCGACGTGAAATTTAATGTTTTTTTCCACTATTTCTTGTAGTTACTTAGCAAGAAATAATCAGTTCCTTCTTATAGTCATCACTAAGATTTCGGCTTCGGATCGATATAAAATTGGAAATTTGTGGTAAGGACTATGGGACCAAGCTGCGGAGGTCATCGGTCCCTTGGCTTACGCACTACTTAATGTAACTTAAACTAACTTACGCTAAGGACATCACACTCAACCAAGCCTGAGGGAGGACTCAGACCTCCAACGGGGGGAGCAGTGTGAATTGTGACAAGACGGCTAAGACCGCACGGTTACCCCGCACTTAGGATGGGTCAGATCAGAATGCAATAATATCGCTTGAGTTACGGCATGTACCTAGAACAGTAATCGCTTCTGAAATACTTAACAGATCTATTTCATGGTACTGGTGTTTCCGACGGAGTCCTTCGACTGAAAAAGGTATCTCAAAATCGTTGTTGTTTTGTAGAATCAGAGACTACCATTCCTCATTGTAGGGTAGAATTGTTAATCTGATGTAGGGTATGTTTGTATTCAATAGTTGGCGACAGAATAATGTTGTACTCCTCCGTAACAATCTTTCTCGAAGCTGACTCACATAAAGCTGCTATTGATGCTCACTTTTACTGCCGAGACGGGCCATACGTCAAGGAGTGACTTTTTACGACCGACAGTTTATGTCCTGGATCAAACGCTGATAAATACATATAATAAAATATTTTCTTGGCATGGGTTTAGTGGGCTTGAATAACGATTAAGTAGAGATATCAGTACTGTTAGAGTAATGTGCGCCATTTGAGGCTCACAGTTATTTGAATTTTTTCGTTATCATTTACACGCCAATTATATTAAGGGTTTCAGAATATAGCTCAATAAACATTCGCATAACCTTCCAACCCATTAAATTCTCTCAAATTCGATCCTTCACATTGGTCGAATCGGAAGGGTTGAATTCACTATCCAAAAACCAAGAAAATTCGTGTGTCTGTTAATGTTAAGTAGTATACAGGCACTCTTAACTGCGTAAAATCTACTGGAAATGCGTTACTTTCTATGAGACATGCTTGACTGATTGATGCAGACAGGTGTTCAGCAGTAGCTATCACAAAGGTGAGATATTCGTGAAGAGTCCCGGTTTTCCTGCGGTTCCTGAAGACGGATGGCAGTCTTTTCAGTGGTTGAAGTGGCTACAGTTTGTATGATTGACTGATATGGCCTTGTAGCATTAGTCAGTACGGATTTGCTGTGCTGGTGCTGCGAACATCTGAGGGCAATGGAAAACTATAGCCATAATTTTCTCCTACGACTTGTAGTCCTATGTGGGGTGTAGGAATATACAACCACCCCAAGGGCATCTGACAGAATATTTCTTGCCACACCCAATGTTATATGACCCCAGAGAACGCTGTTGCACGATAAAAGTAACATAGTAACATATGTTCTCGCATGAATCTGCCTGGTCTTCAACCCTCGCATATGCGATCCAATATTGCATGCATGAATTATTAAACACAGTTCTAATAACCCAACTACAGTAAAATTTCGTACAAACTTTTGTAAAGTCGAGATTTAATAATAGCATGAATTTCAGCTTTTTATGTAAACTAACTTATAGTTCAAACGAAATTACCCGAATCATAGAATTTACGACTTTTCTTGATAAATAGCTACCTGACTCCTAACTATGTTTTGTTTAACTTTTCGTAGTGAGAAGACTCCTGAAGGGCTATCCTTGACCAATAACTTCCTAACAAGTTATTATATTTTCTGTGGAAGTAAGTGAAGAATATTTTGTAAACATCTGATCTTTAATTAACGGAATTGTTATTACAAAATTAAAAATTGACGGAATAAGTTCGTTTTCAGCCTGCAATTATTATACTCGTGTTAAAGACGGAAGTAACGTTCGCATGATTTTCGATGCCAAGTAACGTAGCTCTATGAAAGACGGTAACCAAAAGAATTACGTAATGAAGGAAAGAGAAGGGGCAATAATTGCAATGACGTCAGCTGAAATATGATGGTCCCCTGGACATCACAAAAGTCGGGACTTGTTTCGTAAATGGGTGTGTCAGCACTGCATTGTTTCGAAATTGCTCCCATGTTGGCCAAAATGTGGGTAAAGAATTCTTGCGGCAGGGCGTACCATTACTTCATCAGAGTATCTGAGGCTATTTGATGGACACTGGTGCATGAGCAAGTGGTGCAACACGTCTCCCCACCTGAGAAAGGTGTACAGTTTCACAATAACATTCAAGGTTAACATTCGGTGCTCAGGACACACATGCAATACTGGAAATTTGTGGTTAGGTCCTATGGGACCAAACTGCTGTGGTCATCGGTCCCTAAGCTTACGGACTACTTAATCTAATATACGCTAAGGACAACACACACATCCATGCCCGAGGCAGGATTCGAACCTGCGAACGTATCCTGGGTACATTACGTACCCTCATGTGGTGAGGGTGGGAAAAACCTAGTGGATCCATGAACCTTGTCCGACATGATCGTTTTGCTACATCACGCGGTATTGTATTACGAGCTGTTGAGTAACGACTTGAAGGTAGGAATGGACAATCCTAAACAGTAAACAATAATTATACAATCTTAATTAAAGTAGGTTTTCTTCTTTAAAACAGTTAACTTGCAAAAGGGTGTTGGCTCGTGAGTTGAAACACTGTACACGGAATGTAGTATCCCACTTACTGACACTGTCAATGAAATATAGAGTCCTGAATAGAACAGGTGGACTGTAATGAGTCTACTGAAGTTTGTTGAAAACTTGGTAGGCTTCGTAGAAACCCACCTCGCTGGCGAACACAGACTGGCCCCTCAGCTCTCTAGATGGAAGTAAAGACTCACCGGCTACGGCGGCACACTGAACTTCCTTGAAGGCGTGACTGGAGGCCGCGTCATGGTTGGTCGCTCCGGCAGGCAGCGACTTCCCTCCTACTGGTGACGATTGTGATGCCAACTGTCACACGTGCACTCAAGGGCACTTCGTTATCCTGACGACTCCAGAGCAGGCATAATATTGCAAGGGCGTCGTGACCTCCACATGTTTTAGCACGGTACACTCACCAGTCTATGTTATTGTGACGCTCTACTCCTTCCCGTGTGCGTATTTCCAGTGGTGCATTCAGCCCTGACTTCATATCTTTGGGTGACAACGCGAGACAGCATCGAATAGCGCAGGTGGAGGCGCTCTGGGAACGAGAAGATATTCGGCGAGTGGACTGGCCTGCCAGTTAACTCTAGTTAAGCACTTCCACGTGCACCAACAGCCAACCAGAAGTTGTCAACCGCGCTGGGGAAGGAATGAAACGCCCTCCTACCAGATCTCTTTACCAACCTGGTGGCCAGTGTGGGAGTACGTTGCAGAGCATGCATTACTGTGCGTCGTGATCACATACAATATTAAGGACCATGTCTTCTCCCCCTTTTGTAATGTCCAGTGGACCATCACGTATCAGGAATGATAATACGGAATTCTTGTGAAAAGATTTGGGATCGGGTCACCATAATGGAAGGACTGGTGTCCCCACGCAACTGCTTCAGCGTTCATCAACTTTAAAACGTAACTAACCTATATTAAAGTCAAACAAGAAACAATCAATAATAAAACTGACTAACCAGACTCTTAGAAGAACAGGTGCCACTAATTACGAGTCACCAGGCATTAAATATACACCAAAAGTACACAAAATTAAAAAAAAAAAATAACTAGAGTTAGCAACATAAGCTGAGCAGTTTTTTTAACTAAATGACGGTTAATCAGCTGTCATTAATTATGAACATACTGTCATTCAGTAGACAGCAAACTACAGAATTTTAAAAACAATTGACAGTCACTGAATAATCAACTACAGTTACCCTAAATTCAGTGATCGTTTCTTAACCCAATGACTTTTAAACAGGTGCTATTAATTATGAGTGGTGATTGCATAAACCCCGCCCGGCGGGGTAGGGTGGGGGAGGGGAGGGGGCGCGAAAGGTAAAAGCGAGAGGTAAGAATATACACGGCAGTTACATAATTTGGTTAGGATGGTCGCCGTCCTTCCACTCCTGCTAGTGACCAGAGCGCCTTCACTAACGACGAACCGGCCAAATAGCTTCCTAGTCCAAGGTGTGTTCCCCACAAATATCATACCCACTGACGGACACTGCTTCGCTGCTTCGTAGGGTAAGAGATAACCGACAGTGAAAACCAGGCTGCGCGCCTTCACAGGAGCCGATTCGTTCTCTCGTGTACAGTACCCCAGCCGACTCGCACCGACCACCACACACTCACTGCCCAAAACTCTCCAGCTTCGTGGCTTTTGTCCCCACCGATGGCCCAACTGGCGTACCTCTAAGGTTACCCAGTCCAAGATCTTCAACGAGAGACGAAATCGACAGAAGGCCGATCTGGCACGGCTCAGCGGTGAGGACAACGTAATTAATGTCTTTGAATGAAAGTGTCATTTCTGTTCGGCTCACTGCATATTTCTTTCAGCAGCTTTCTGTACTCTACTGTAGAAGTTCTTTCTGTTAATGGTC
Source organism: Schistocerca americana (assembly GCF_021461395.2). Classification (NCBI taxonomy): domain Eukaryota; kingdom Metazoa; phylum Arthropoda; class Insecta; order Orthoptera; family Acrididae; genus Schistocerca; species Schistocerca americana. The sequence goes on along the minus strand of NC_060123.1, from coordinate 380,965,932 downwards.
CACTTTTTATCGAGCTCAGGTTATTTGGCAATGAAGTTACTTTCCTCCACAAATTTTTCACGTAATTGCATTTCTATTGGATGATATTTTAATCATATGTTTTGCCGTCTGAGTGAATGACACAATGAAAGTGGGTTGTAAGTGAAGTTGAATTACTGAAATTGTGAATAGTTAAGTGTGAGCGTGGGTAGCATATAGTGCACTCTTGATGTGAAACGATGGGAGGAAAATATCGCGTGTGAGTCGGGGGACGTCCATGACCAGGTCCTATGACGAGAGATCACGTAGCCTGCAGCTATAGATTTTCTCTAGAAGTCTGAGTACCAGTGAGTTTCTGAGTAGTAGATCATTTGTGGATGATGTTAACGAAAATCCCCCTTACTGTATATATTTTTTTTAGTGAAAACTGGGACTTTGTTTCGGAGGGTGTCAATTCAATGTGATGTGCTGATCAGTCATAGCTGTGAACTTTTAGAGCTCAGAAGTGGTGAACTGTGTACTATTAGGGCAAGCAGTCAAAACTATCAAACAACGTCTGTCGTTGACAAGCAGTATATTAACTGATGTCAAGTGCATTTACTTTGCCACCAGATCTGAGTTAAATCCGTAACCTGGTTTCTAGAGGGACAGTGTTACGTAAGCGTGAAAGGGTAGGTAATAACTGTGTTTACTAGCGTTCTTTCGTTGCTGGAAGTATGTGATAGAACACACCTTGGCAGCATGTGTTTGTATCTAAAGTGACAACACAAAACAAATGTCTTAATGTAATAACTTTTCATCGTTTAGTAGTTAAAACCAGACCTGATAACATGAACTCACTTCAAAACTCTAATGTCGTTAACTTTATCCATGCAACTAGTTGGCATGGAAAGTGTAGCTAATTGTTGCAGGTTTTCTTAACTGAGAAACGTTAAATGCCACTCCATGGTAGGCCGTGTTTTTGAAGAATTCAGGTGAGCACTTTCGATTGTAATGGGAAGACAGTACAATTAAATCACATCGCCGCATACTGAATGGTTGAACGATGATGCCATTCTTCTAGGTAAAGCAGCCGTCCATGCTGATAACTGTTCAGATACTACTCTGGCGCATATCATCGTCAGGAAAACCAGAACTGGTATTCTAGGGGCTGGAGCGTGGAATGTTAGCTCCATCAACGGAGTAGGTTGATTAAAAAAATTAAAAAGAGATATGGATAAGTTTAAATTATGTGTAGTAGGAATTAGTGAAGTGCGGTGTCAGGAAGGGTTTTTGATCAGGTGAGTGCAAGTTTCTAAAGACAAAATGAAATGATGTTATAGCAGAAAGAGGTCAGGCAATGAATAAGAAAATGGAATTGCGATTGAGGCGCTGTGAACAACATAGTGAATGCATTATCGCGGCCGAGGTAGACACGATGACAAAATCTGTCATACAGTACAAGTTTATATGTCTACTAACTACAAATGTGATGAATAGGTCGAAGGAAAATATCACGAGGTAAAGGAAATTATTCAGACACTTAAGGCAGACGAAAACTTCATTGTGATGGGCACCTAGAATCAGATAGTCGGAAAAGCAAGACAGGGAAAACTTGTACGAAAGCATGAACTTCCTCTTGAATTTCAATAATGAAATTCAAGAGGAAGTTCCCTGGTAGAATTTTGTGCACAGTACTATTTAAACTTCTATAACAATTTGTTTTTAACACCATGTAATAAATTTGTCTACCTGAAAGAGACTTTGGAATACTAGGAAGTTCCTGACTAATAATATTATGTTAAGGCACAGAACGGAGGACCTCATTTTAAACTGTAGGTCTGTAAGACCTACCCAGTGGTGTTTGTTGGCTCTGACCAAGATTTATCCTCACAGCTTCAACTTTCGCAGTATTTTCTCCTACTAGTCAAACGCTACAAAGTATTTCTACTAGACTTGATAGGTAACTTGTAATGGAGGAAAGGGAATTACGGAGAAATGGATTAATTAAGGTAGTTTAGTTATGATATCTTCACGTGTTATCAGCGGAGTGGCGTCGTCTTCTACTCGCAACGTTTCAATGGATTGCATATCCACCATCTTCAGGTGAAGATTCACTTAGCCTGAAGATGTAGGATACTGAATCCATTGAAACGTTGCGACTAGAAGACGACGCTACACGGCTGATAACCCGAGAAGATTTCATGGCTGAAATACGCCGAGAAAGCCTGCAATCGCTGGTAGCTTAGTATTATCTGTTACGTAGTTTGTCCCGAATGGTTTCAAAAACATATTTATTTAACGTAATAAAACTACAGCTGCAAAACCTGAGCAAAGAGATAGGCGGACTTGTCTCCATTGGGTCTGAATTCATGTGCTTAATTTAATAAGAGCATACACATTATTGATCCTCATTTCATTCTACATGATGGCTGAAAAAGAAGAGGACTTGTTTAAATTCTGCTCCTCAGATGTGATGTGATGAAAATGCTTATGTAGCCTTCCATCGTCTAGAATTTGGTAGTGCCAATAGGAAACAAATTGCTGAGGGCAGGAAGTTCCTTTATATTTACATTAAGTATTCAAAATAAGACTAATCAGTGAGAAGTTGCTAAATGCAAACGGCCTTGTTTTGATAGTGGTGAATCTGTTGCGTTAACATAGTCACCATCAAGTTGAACTAGCCATGTAATCAGTCGTACACGACATTAGGAGGCAAAAATACTTCAAATTTAATGAGTACAGTTTATCTAAGCAACAAATTACAAGTGACGTGTTGATAAAAAATGTTGTTGTGGCTATAAGACAATGATATGCAGTGACGAAGATATGTCATTTCTGAAAACAAATACTGGCACCCAGGGGACGGGATTGCTATAATCGCGTTAAAAGATTAAGCTTGAAATTGTTTTAAGCTTCCTGACACGCAGAAATGAGATTACAAGAATGCTAAGCGCGTATATTACGACGTGCTGTTGTCAGACCGTATTACCTTGTATGGGGCGTTGCCAGCGCTTGATTCGTGGTGTTGGTACGTGTGTTGTCCAGTCAAACAACGACGAAGCTTGCATTCCCCGAAACCCCTTCTGCCGTAGCCAGCTTTCACAAGAAATTTTGCCTTCGAGAATGGATTGTGCAAACATACCAACGCTACATACTCGACTGATGACGGAAGATCAATAAACTGAAAATTGTGCTTCACATATCTGAATCGCACTTTGCGCAGGCATTTTCCACTCAGAAAGAAATCAACATCTATCCAACACCCCCACACATTTTGAAAAATAAAACACAGTGTACGTGAACAGTGTGCTTTGTCAGAGCAGATTAATTGCGGGAATCATTAGGTACCGTCCATAGAGAATATGAAGTTTCGCATGGGCCATTAGGGTTTGTTCCAAAATCGCTTTAGAACTGCTTACTTTCTCGGCTTCTAACCAAGCTTGGAATTTTTGAAAGCTCCCTGTTATATAAGGCTCATTCAGTAAGTAAAATTAAGTTTTTGTGTGAGAATTTGTTCCAAGTCACTTTTGTGCTAGGATGCGCTATTGGAGAGGAAGTTTTGTTTCATTTCTCTTGCGCATTCTGGCTTTCGTGGTGGTCAAAGATGCCAAGTTGGCTGTGTTTTGTAGGAAAAATGCTTTCGAGTTGAGTGCAGCCTGCGACCACTGGTCAAGATGGATATCTTAGGCTCAAGTTTGAGATTTACAGTGGAAACGGGTGAACAAAGGGCCGCCGACGGTGCTGTGAAAACACTCGTGCTGACACTAGTCCCTGGCACTCTTCCTGTAACAGATCTCGCCTACGGCGTCGGAGTCCTATGGCGGCTATGTTTCTGGCGGGAGAGAGCGAGAATTAAGAGTAAATTAATTTTTCCCGTCACATACCTTCTCTCAGTTTAATTACTACATTCACAAAATTAATAATTTAGTCTCCTGAGTAGGGCATCTTCATAGATCTCGCGGCCTCCAGCTAACTCGATGTGGCACTATCTTACTCGCTCAACTGATAAACGCTTTGCCTTACAGTGATTTATGTGTCCCCACACATGCAATGTTTCGTCAAGTGGAATGGTAAGATGTTGGTTGTTCCTCTGAGTTTGCTAACTGTTGTGATAGTCGCTTCTGGGCCACGTATTTTGTAACTTTAGAAAGTTCTAAGGCGAAATATGTGGTTTCGCAACACCCTGGAGAGGAAGATCTCATTAAAAGACGTTTGCGGTTTCCTGAGGAATCATGATTGCACCCAACCGTGCACCTCCTCGTCCCAAGAAAGTTAAAGGCCTCTAATGTCTTTCTTCAGTGCTCCAAAATCGTGGAAATCGTATCGGAAGGTATCGGGATATATGGAGGATATGTAAGTTCTTCCCAGCGGAGCGCCTCCAGCGTACACAAAACATTCTTGCCAACACGTGGGCAGGCCAGCATGTTGTGGAGGTTGTTTCGACTATGCTGCATTAGTTTCTCTGGGAAACCCTTACACATCCTCCATACAGTTACAGTTTCAATATAAACCTCCCTCTCCCCCCCCCCCCCCCCTCTCCCTCGACGCAATGCTTTGGAGCCAAACACAAGGGGTTTCGTCCGTTCATTGACCGTCTTGTCTCACAGTGGGGTAAATGGACGAGTATTATAAGTTATGGCGATTGCTTTTGAAATAACACACACTTTATTTACTTTTTCTCCACCTGTCTCGTGTTCATGTGTTTGTCCCTTATATTATTAGGAAGTGATTAATTAAAATGGTTCAAATGGCTCGGAGCACTATGGGACTTAACAGCTTTGGTCATCAGTCCCCTAGAACTTAGAACTACTTACACCTAACTAACCTAAGGACATCACACACATCCATGCCCGAGGCAGGATTCGAATCTGCGACCGTAGCAGTCGCGCAGTTCCGGACTGAGCGCCTAGAACCGCTAGACCACCGCGGCCGGCGAAGTGATTAATTAAGTCAGAATCCGTGCGACCGGTTTCTCATACGGTACCAGAAATTATTGTTATCCTTCTGGGTGTTTTTATTTAGTTATTTGTGAGAAATCGCGGCCTTTGTGGCGAGTGTTTGAAGAATGCGACAATGTGTGAAGGGTCACCCACTGGTGTACAAAACCCAAGGACAAAAGTAACTTCCGCATGATGTGTCACTGCTAGATGAAGTTTGGACCATACATAGAAAGAATTGCTGCAGTATAATACAAACGGTAACAGACGCACGCAATGAGACGATCAGATATTACATTTTTATTGAAAGACAATAATTGCATTGTAGTCACCACGAGCTTAAGATGATCACTTGGACATTATAAAAGGCTGGACATGGTTTGTTAATCGAGTGTGTGACCACACGTACATCAATGCTTGCATTGTAACGTTGTCTCATGATGTTTAAAATCTTGCTAAGGTGTTCTTCGGCGTTCCATTCCTCCACCACCAGGTGGGCGATCAACTGCTGGATGGTCACGTACTTCGTCAAATAATCGCTCATTGCAAGAGGACCTCGACATGCGCCGTTCGATACCGGCGGCCCATATGTTGTCAATGATATTTCGACTACGTTACAGGAGGTCCGATGAGAATCCAGTACACATCCTCCATACACTCGCGATCTCTCCCCATGCGGTTTCCATATTACAGTGCCCTCAAGAAAGACATCCGTAGCCTTGGATTTGCTTTGGACAAAGATGTGCACGACGGGGTAGAAACATTTTCCCGAAGATAACTGCCTAGATTTTTGCATGAAGGCAACTGCAAACATTTTTCCATAAAGACATTGACCGCCTTGTCTTACAGTGGGATAAATGTTAACATTTATGGCAATTCTCCTTTAAATAATAAAACAGTTTACTTATATTTTTCCATCCGTCCGGTTTTGATTTTACTAACCCTCGTACATGAGGATCAATACCTATTGTAAACCAAGTTCTGTTTATCATCGTAACTTGGCTGCTGAAATAAGACGTTTTTGAAATCTTTACGAGGTGTGGGACACAATCTGCCCAAAATATGTCTTAAATATAGCTTGTTTTACAGCAGCGAACAACTCAAGATCTGGCCAATGAATACATGAGCCAGTACTTTCTAAGAGTTATTGTTGTTAATTCTGCCTACATTTTCAAAGTATAGGTTCAAAGCCAAATGACTTGCATTTTTGTTCTGTTAATATTTGTCTCTTTCGAATAGGTTTTCCGTTTGTAGGGCGATCTTCAAGAAACAACTGACTGAGGTTCACAAAAGAGGTTCACAAAAAGAAATCAAACACGGAATCTTAGGTCGTGACTTTAGATAAGAAATTTCACATCGTGCCATGTTCCAAATACACTAAATTACATTGTTTTTCAGATTGAAAAACAGTCTGCATTGCGAAGTTCTTTAGATCAATACCGCGTTTCACCCTTTGGGATATCATAAGAGAGTGTAGAAGTAGTTGGATATAAAACCCATTCGTCGTAGAGTATGAAAGATGAGTTTTAAATCCAGTTACTTTTACACAATTTGATGACGCCCCAAAAGAGTGAAACGCGTTATTGGTGTAAATAACTTTGTAACCCATACTTAATTCCAAACAGTTGCTGTTCCGACAGGCCAAAATGGAGTGGAATAAATTCTAAATCACAGTTTACCAAGATTGATCGCATCAATCAAAGTACATAGCGAAAACACAAAATAGAAAAATATATCAGTTGTATGAACGTAACGCTAAAAATAATAGCTACAAATATCGAATTTTAGTCCAACGTTCTCAATAAAGAAACCGAAGAATCAGACCTGAACACGCCAGTAGAGAACATAGATAGGCCGAAAACGAATTGATATAGTTCACTTCTTTCAGGTAAAGTTTCTGACAGAAGAAACAACAATTTATAGGCAAAGAATTGTTTTTTCCTATGTTCCACAGAGATTAGACCATATTCCTTCAATTCAGAAGAAACGTAGCGTACGTAAAACATCTGCAAAGAGCGTTAGTCTTGCTGTATTGAACAGACTGGAGATCGGTCTGTACTAGGCTCAGAGAACACCGTAGAAGCTGGAGATTAAAGAAGGCAGATTCAGCCTTTGCAGAACATTGCTTAAGCCAAAAACGCTAATACGTAATAGACGTAGAAGTCTTACACAAGTCTTCAAATCTCAATCAGTTAAAAGTATTGACAATTAAAATACAGGTGCACATATTTCCAAATTTTGTATTGAACGAGAAAATTCAGTTATTCATCAGTTTTGGACAATGTTACCTCTACTTCCTTCATTAATAAATAGAAATGGCACAAATTCCCATTCCTGTGCACGTTGCTCTATTCTGGTGTATGCTTATTCGCAATTACTCTAGATGCTATCCTTATAATGGTTGTAGAATACGAATGTAGCCGTGTCAGAATTGTCAACAGAGATAACTTTTATAGTTCGTGCTCGTTTCACGCACATACTAAATTCTCCGCGTGGCCTATCGTCTGTTGGAAAAAGAGACCGTGGTATGTCAAGTCGAGTCTTGCTATCCCACTGGGCTAACTCCGGACCAATGCAGAGTGTGCGCAACAGATAACTAATGTCGTTTAAAGCGACGTGATCGACACTGAGTGTCTGTTGCAGTGATAAATAAGATACTGTGTCATCTCTGCCATCGTAAGTTCGAGGATTCTTCTTTAAATGCCTTTATACTTTAGATCCGGAAGCTTGCTCCAGCTGTGTTTGCGTTAAGGGCGTCAGATATCAAAATCAGTTACCAGGCGTCCTCCGCCTGAAAATATTGCGCCCCCCTTTTAAAAATCGCTGCAGTATGCAGGAGTGGTGGAAGCACGAGATTAATTTCATTACAGCGTTCTAAGTCTGAGTAATGCCGGTGGTATTTATTTGATCGATGCCTCTACTTCGTGACGAATTTTTTTACTGGATCGCGTTTGTTTGCAACTGAAATGGTTCCTCACCCGATTTTCTTTCTTATATTATCTATGCCTTATCTTTGATAAGGCCTTCATCAAAAGTGTTCCTCTGATTCAAGGAAGATATAGATTAAATCAGTTGCTTGTCTAATAAGTAAATGTTAAGATCCAGTAAAGGCGTTACCTTTTGGGATAAGGGGGAAACATTAAGATTGAACTGAATTTCCTCCTCTGATCAGAGTGAGTGTTGTTCTATGGATTAGCTGATGGTAGTGTTTTAGTGCTGGTTATCCATATTTCATCTGTCCCTTTTGTTGAGAAATTAAAAAGTATAACTCTATTTCCTTATCTTAAGGAAATTTTGAAGGTTGCTCTCGTTGACGGAGTGCGTTAATGTACGTGGCATTATAAAAAATGTCTCATGCGAATTTTGTTCAAAATATTCCTTACGAATAAATTCACAGAATAAGAAACAACCATTGTGTGTGAACCAGCCCAGTCCATCACTCCACCCTTTTGAAGCAGTTTCTTTATTATTTTCTTTAAATGACAAATCTTTTAAGTTTACCGACTGGTCAAAAAATCGATAGGTTAAGCAGTTGGTGTGCTCTTTTGAATTAATTATGTACTGGAAAATAGGCTAATAATACAAAAACTAATCCTGGAACACTAATAAATACTGTGAAGCCAGGCAAAAAATTCTAGTATTTCAGTTAATTAAATATACAATGTTCATCAAGAACGCACAGTTGAGTAAATTGTAAATTAATACTGAGTTTTGACAGGAGAAACAATGTAAGGTGCAATAAAAATAATATTGTGGTAACAATTTGTCGAGGAAAACTTAATTATTTAGACTTAGGTCAGGCAGTGTCTAGCTGACTGATTCATACATTTGAAGCTATTTACTGGCGATGTGCTCCGCTGTAACTAATTATTTAGCTCCAAATGGATGTTTTGTTCTAAGTACTTCTAATAAGATGAATTTTGTTTCCCTTGCTGGCTAAATATAGTATTTAGTTCACTTTGTACTTATCACCTACCGTCGTCACCTTTTTAGCGAAAGTAGACTCTGACTTTTGTAATCTCAAGCTACGTTCATTTTCAGTCCTCCATCTGCGATACCCCTACCTGCTTCACCAAGCTGCAGTTTCTTAGAATTAATCAAACGATTTTATAAACCCTACTATTAGTTAAAAAATCTGTTTCATCCTTGATGTTGAATACGTTATGAACAGTGATGCGTTTTACATAAAATGAAGATCTATAATTGCGAGATTTGAGGTTAAAGGCTTTCCTAAATATGGTGTATTACGCTAGCTCATTTTAGTTTTAATGAAGGGGCGAGATAATAGTAAATCAAGAACGTTCTTACTTAATTCTAGTGTAGAATATTGTCAGTTATGTCAGGGATATATCAATCACTAGACGCAATAAATCTAATTGTGTGTAACTCTACTCGGATATCCTGTTTTGACACTAGGTACATTTCACTAAGGCCACATACGTAACTATACCGTCTACTTTCACTGCGATAATCCATCAAGAAATTTGGCGAGATGTTTCCGAAAACTGGAATGAGGCATAATGGCATGTTTTTCAAAACAGTTTGCTGCGTGTACATGTAGATGTAAATTCAACGTCTTTTTTTCTTGAATTTCCTTCAGGTATTACAAATTAATTGCCAGACTATTGGTTTATGTCTAAAATGATCATCTTCAGATGCGTAAAGGAAAGGAAACAACTGCTGGACAATATAACCATTGTAAAAAACAAATTACAAGGCCTTTTTTCTTCAACCTCCGATCTGTGGTGAAATGGAAACCACAGTGAAAATCAAACATGTTTTATCAGCAACATTTAGCTACTCGTCTCAACAACCTCTCTACACAGTCGCGGCTCCGACTTAGGAACTTGTCGCCACGTAGTACCAACTTTCCAAGACCCTCGTCATGGAAGGCTAACGCCTGTGGTATCCGCCAATTCCATGCGTTCGTCTGCAGCTCGTTGTCTTTGCCAAACTGCTGCTCTCTTAGCCAGTGGCTCATGAGAACGAAGAGACAGAAACAACAGGAAGCCAAGACCGCGCTGTATAATGGGTGATCACATCCCACAGAACCACGCTGCAGGAGCGTCCCTGTTGAACCTGTGCTATGCGGCCAAGAAATGTCATCAAGAACGAAGCGCACAAGATTTACATTTTGTGGGCTGTATGTAAACAGGTGAAACCACTGACCTAAACGTCACACTTGGCGGACGAAAATAGTTTCTAGGCATTTTGATATGCTCACTGTATGCTCTGAACTGTAAAGTGCAACATGACGCGATAGACGTACATCCTATGGACGCTGCACAACACATCTACGTACAGCTTCGCGAATTTTCACTGTGGTTTGCGACCGATTGGAGTCTAAAAATAAAGTTTCTTCTATAAAATTTTGAAGATGTGTTAGTTTCATATATATAGAAACGTGAGCCTAAAATGTAATGAAACTCAAATGATTGATAAAGCAATAAATTTATTTTACCGTAACATTGTTAAAAAAAGTGGGGTCGTTATAAAACGCACAAAAACTGAGCTTGGCACCATTGTTGTTCACAGAAAACATGGATGCAATGTGCAGTGAATACTATGTTTGTGACGTACACTCGGTAGGCCCCTTTATTGTACACAGTCATTCAAAATAATGTTTTGGAAGCCAAATATTTTATAAGTTGTTACAGTAATATAACGAAACTCATCGAAAGAGAATATATAAAATTCATGTCTTTAATTGTTAAATAGGCATGCGTCGATATACGAAGCCGAAAGGCTACAGTGGTAACTTCAGATAACAGTAATAACATCCCAATGTGTCAAGTTTGAGGAGCTAACGAAAGTACGTTATGATGATAAAAGAAATAATAAAAGAGGACAAACGAACGAGACCTAAGACTTTTATAAGTATTCAGCGACCTCTGCTGGTGTAGTTGTCGGAATGTAACTTAGTCAAGTACTGACGGGAGGACCACAGCCGCCAGAAGGCCCCCCCAGTACCTGCCGACTAATTTCATTTTGTGGCAGTTAATAAGATCACTTAGCCAATGAAATAAGTAGTAAAACAGAAAACAGACAAGAGGGTTTCAAAAGCAGAAGACTAACGTGCAGCATAACAAATTCATGTGTGGATATAATTCCCTGTATTTAACTACCAGTGGAGATATACGTCACTGAGGTGTTAAATGGTTGATTTAATCCTCTCCGACCGCACCAAGATTCCACGCCTCCTCACACAATCTGAACATCTTCCCAGGTTCTACAGTATGTTCAGTCTATGTTTTAACAATCTCAGTGTTTTCCAAAACCTAGTACACTGCCGCGCCATTATCAATATATCTCAGTATTCCGACACCTACACACACTTCTTACGCTACCGTACGAAACTGCAATCGATTCCCTCCCCCTCGAAGATGATAAAATCCGCCACGATATTTACCCATCTAACCAACTATAATTCCACTCCACCTATCTCACTCTACATCAAGGCTCTACATTCCGTCTCCCCTGCCCATCTGTCCCTACCTTTCTCCTTCTTATACTAGGCCGTTTCCACACACCAAACTACTGTTCATTTCCCTCTCTTACTTTTCGTTGATACCACCGTGGTGCCACTACATCTATACTCAGACTTCTAACCCTACAGAACGACCAAGTTCCACTTTTCTTTTTTTTTTTTTTTTTTTTTTTTTTTTTTTTTTTTTTTTTTTTTTTTTTTTTTTTTTGTTGACAACGCATGAACCTGTGCTCAGTGCGTGCCGCCTTTAGAATCTGAAGATAGTCATTGTATGACCGGAACCGGTTATGATTGTGGCATAATAATGTGCTTACGTCTATAAAGAGATAAAAAATTTTTACGACGCTCCACTTCACAGAATCATTTTTTGCATAATAGTGCAGGTCCTTCAGCCTTTTATTGAAAGCGCAGTGCTGATTTTTAATGAAAGTTACTGTTCTTTCCAAAACGTTAAAAAGTCATTTTTTTTTTCATTGTGCCTTCGCTCTTTGGTCTCTCTGATTTTAAATTAAAAATAAAGGAGTGTAATTTTATTTCCATAGCATGAAACCCATATTCCAATAGATTTAAAAATTACTGGCAAATTTGTATAGTTTAGTCATATTTTCATATAAATGTACTTTTTGAAGCTCTCGGCTGACCATTGTGATAAAGCTGGAGACAACCGCTGCTCCATAGGCTACAATTGTGGAGCGAAGGGAGAAAATAGTAGTAAAGAGAAAATGGTTAACGTAGGAAATTGACATACAAAATAATGTTGGTATTGGTAGCAAAATTGCTCTGTCGATTGAGCACTCTTGCAAGCTCTTGTTCCTTAGTCTCGAAAGTTTGTAGGTCATTTGAACCATTTTGAACTCAAGAGACTGTCAATCTCCGTGCCTGATGAGTGTTTGTGACCAGTATCCAGCGCTTCCGATACCGCTGTAGAAGAGCAGGAAAACGGGTTAAGCAGGAGACTACGGAAGTTTACGGGAGCAGTAAGCGGCGAGCCGAAGACGCCGGCGCGCTTCCCGGTTATAAAGAAGCGACGCGTCCCATTGTGAGCCCGCTGGCGTTCCTCGCAGTGAATAACAAGTCCCGCGTGAAGTGGCACCAGAGGCAGCGGCCGGCCCGCGACCATATGTGGCCTTCCGCAGAACGGGCGCGGATGGGCAAAGAGGGAAAAGGGTGCGCAGAAACACAGCGGGGGGACGGCAGGGGGAGAGGAGCGGCCCTCCGGACGGCCGCAATCCTGGAATATTTACGACCTCCGGGAACACAATATTCCCCGCGAGAGCCGCATGCGTCATGCATGGTACACGCCCACCTCCGGCCGGCCCGGCCCAGCCACGCTCATGTATATAAAATATATTGAAATTTGCAGCGCCGGCGGACGCCGGCCTGTTCGGGCATTCCCACGAGGGGCCGTCGGTTTCGGCGAGACGGGCACCGTTTCAGGTGACACAGCGATCGTCAGAGTTCCTCGGAGAAAAGAGGTCCGCTAAAACTCCTCTCTCACCGCTCACTCGCTCTCTATTCATATTGACAAACCTGGGACGTCAGTTATTTCCCGATAAGTTATGTTGTTATACCACCCTCCTGTTTAGCAAGAACACACAAATAGAGGAATGTGAAAGACTGGGACGATGAATGTCAAATTTTGCAATTGTGGAATTTGGTGTTGCAGGAAAAATATAAATCAATACAACAACTAATTGTGGAAACGTTATTTGCCTCAGACAAGCCTTCCATAACTGCCAATAACGATTCAGTAAAAAATTAAGGACAACCTTAGAAATTGTGAATATACAATAATGATTTGATAGAGTTAGGTAGAGAAGATTCGGTCATAGTGGCCATGCTAAGGTGTTGTTGTTGTTGTGCTCTTCAGTCCTGAGACTGGTTTGATGCAGCTCTCCATGCTAATCTATTCTGTGCAAGCTCCTTCATCTCCCAGTACCTACTGCAACCTACATCCTTCTGAATCTGCTTAGTGTATTCATGTCTTGGTCTCCCTCTACGATTTTTACCCTCCATGCTGCCCTACAATACTAAATTGGTGATCACTTGATGCCTCAACACATGTCCTACCAACCGATCCCTTCTTCTAGTCAAGTTGTGCCTCAAACTTCTCTTCTCCCCAATCCTATTCAATACCTCCTCATTAGTTACGTGATCTACCCACCTTACCTTCAACATACTTCTTAGCACCAAATTTCGAAAGCTTCAATTCTCTTCTTGCCCAAACTATTATTGTCCATGTTTCACTCCAATACATGGCTACACTCCATACAAACACTTTCAGAAACGACTTCCTGACACTTAAATCTATACTTGGTGTTAACAAATTTCTCTTCCTCAGAAACGCTTTCATTGCCAATGCCAGTCTACATTTTATATCCTCTCTACTTCGACCATCATCAGTTATTTTGCTCCCCAAATAGCAAAACTCCTTTACTACTTTAAGTGTCTCATTTCCTAATCTAATTCCCTCAGCATCACCCGACTTAATTCGATTACCTTCCATTATCCTCGTTTTGCTTTTGATGATGTTCATCTTACATCCTCCTTTCAAGATACTGTTCATTCCGTTCAACTGCTCTTTCAAGTCCTTTGCTGTCTCTGACACATTTACAATGTCATCTGTGAACGTCAAAGTTTTTATTTCTTCTCCCTGGATTTTAATACCTACTCCGAATTTTTCTTTTGTTTCCTTCACTGCTTGCTCAATACACAGATTGAATAACATCGGGGAGAGGCTACAACCCTGTCTCACTCCCTTCCCAACCACTGCTTCCCTTTCATGCACCTCGACTTTTATAACTGCCATCTGGTTTCTGTACAAATTGTAAATAGCCTTTCGCTCCCTGTATTTTACCGCTGCCACCCTTAGAATTTGAAAGAGAGTATTCCAGTCGACATTGTCAAAAGCTTTCTCTAAATCTACAAAAATGCTAGAAACGTAGGTTTGCCTTTCCTTAATCTTTCTTCTAAGATAAGTCGTACGGTCAGTATTGCCTCACGTGTTCCTACATTTCTACGGAATTCAAACTGATCTTCCCCGAGGTCGGCTTCTACCAGTTTTTCCATTCGTCTGTGAAGAATTCGCGTTAGTATTTTGCAGCTGTGACTTATTAAACTGATAGTTCGGTAATTTTCACATCTGTCAACACCTGCCTTCTTTGGGATTGGAATTATTATATTCTTCTTGAAGTCTGAGGGTATTTCGCCTGTCTCGTACATCATGCTCACCAGATGGTAGAGTTTCTTCAGGACCGGCTCTCCCAAGGCCGTCAGTAGTTCTAATGGAATGTTGTCTACTCCCGGGGCCTTGTTTCGACTCAGGTCTTTCAGTGCTCTATCAAATTCTTCACGCAGTATCGTATCTCCCATTTCATCTTCATCTACATCCTCTTCCATTTCCATAATATTGTCCTCAAGTACATCGCCCTTGTATAGACCCTCTATATACTCCTTCCACCTTTCTGCTTTCCCCTCTTTGCTTAGAACTGGGTTTCCATCTGAGCTTTTGATATTCATATAAGTGCCTTTCTTTTCTCCAAAGGTCTCTTTAATTTTCCTGTAGGCTGTATCTATCTTACTCCTAGTGAGATTAGCCTCTACATCCTTACATTTGTTCTCTAGCCATGCCTGCTTAGCAATTTTGCACTTCCAGTCGATCTCATTTTTAGACGTTTGTATTCCTTTTTGCCTGCTTCATTTACTACATTTTTGTATTTTCTCCTTTCATCAATTAAATTCAGTATTTCTTCTGTTACCCAAGGATTTCTACTAGCCCTTGTCTTTTTACCTACTTGATCCTCTGCTGCCTTCACTACTTCATCCCTCAGAGCTACCCATTCGTCTTCTACTGTATTTATTTCCCCCATTCCTGTCAATTGTTTCCTTATGCTCTCCCTGAAATTCTGTACAACCTCTGGTTCTTTCAGTTTATCCAGGTCCCATCTCTTTAAATTCCCACCTTTTTGCAATTTCTTCAGTTTTAATCAACAGTTCATAACCAATAGATTGTGGTCAGAGTCCACATCTGCCCCTGGAAATGTCCTACAATTTAAAACCTGGTTCCTAAATCTCTGTCTTACCATTTTATAATCTATCTGATACCTTTTAGTATCTCCAGGATTCTTCCATTTATGCAGCCTTCTTTTATGATTCTTGAACCAAGTGTTAGCTATGATTAAGTTATGCTCTGTGCAAAATTCTACCAGACGGCTTCCTCTTTCATTTCTCTCCCCCAATCCATATTCACCCACTATGTTTCCTTCTCTCCCTTTTCCTACTGTCGAATTCCAGTCACCCATGACTATTTAAATTTCGTCTCCCTTCACTACCTGAATAATTTCTTTTATCTCATCATACATTTCTTCAACTTCTTCGTCATCTGCAGAGCTAGTTGGCAAATAAACTTGTACTACTGTAATAGGCATCGGCTTTGTATCTGTCTTGGCCACTATAATACGTTCACTATGCTGTTTTTAGTAGCTTACCCGCACTCCTATTTTTTTATTCATTATTAAACCTACTCCTGCATTACCCCTATTTGATTTTGTATTTATAACCCTGTATTCACCTGACCAGAAGTCTTGTTCCTCCTGTCACCGAACTTCACTAATTCCCACTATATCTAACTTTAACCAATCCATTTCCCTTTTTGAATTTTCTAACCTATCTGCCCGATTAAGGTATCACACATTCCACGCTCCGATCCGGAGAATGCCAGTTTTCTTTCTCCTGATAACGACGTCCTCTTGAGTGGTCCCCACCCGGAGATCCGAATGCGGGACTATTTTACCTCCGGAATATTTTACCCAAGAAGACGACATCATCATTTAACCATATAGTAAAGCTGCATGCCCTCGGGAAAAATTACGGTTGCAGTGTCCCTTTGCTTTCAGCCGTTCGCAGTACCACAACAGCAAGGCCGTTTTGCTTAGTGTTACAAGGCCAGATAAGTCAATCATCCAGACAGTTGCTCCTGTAACTACTGAAACGGCTGCTGCTCCTCTTCAGGAACCACACGTTTGTCTGGTCTCTCAACAGATACGCCTCCGTTGTGGTTGCACCTACGGTACGCCAATCTGTACCGTTGAGGCACGCAAGCCTCTCCACCAACGGCTAGGTCCATGGTTCATGGGGGGAGGCATGCTAAGGTACCTATCTTTTATGCTGAGAGTCAATGGACGGAAATGCACAGAAAAAAGTGATTATTATCTGCAACTACTGCAGTACAAAATCGAATAGTTTAATTACCCTCGTACCAAAACGAGTACCTTTAACAATTCAGTTTTCACAAAGTGGCGTCGGCCGGGGTGTCCGAGTGGTTCTAGTGCTACAGTCATGCCTCCGGCATGGATGTGTGTGATGTCCTTAGGTGAGTTAGGTTTAAGTAGTTCTAAGTTCTACGGGACTGATGACCTCAGAAGTTAAGTCCCATAGTGCTCAGAGCTATCTGAACCACAAAGTGGCCGCTATATACTAAACTCAAAACATGACAAATGACTGTTTTGAAAATGAAGTAGATATATTTTACTGTAAAACACAATTAGAAATAAATTATTTATACTTTTCACAAATAAAAGTCGAACTGTGTTCCTCCTTTAGAGAGTTCGTGGGCCCATACGAAGCACAGTTGGCTTTTTGCTTTGAACTGGAAAATTTTTCTTCGCGGTACATGTATTCTCTATCTTCGTCGTTGTTCTAGAAAAGAGCTATAATCGGGTTTCCATTCGTGCTTTTCCCACTCTTCCTTTTACTGCCTATTCTCTTGAAGTGCTTTCTGTTTTCCCTTCTTTTAAAATTCTTCTTCTTCTCTTTCTTTATTTGCCTCTTCTAAGTCCCTGTTATAAGAACTTGCTGTATGTACCACCACGGTATCCTTCTTTCGGCCGCAGCTTTCACGCCTTCCCTGTACAAAAAATGGCCTGAAGCCTCAGCCGTGATTGCCACCGTGCCGCTCAAACAACATAACACAAAGGTTGTACACCTTCCAATAGCCTGAACGAAATGTCAATAACTAATGAAGGCTTATGGAGTCAATATGTGACACCACAATTTCATTAAAAAATATAAATCACGTTCTCACCCAACAGTATATAAACAGATTGACCACTTACCTTACAACAGAACAACTAAAACCCATAAAAATATTATAACTCTGAGGAGAGCACTAATGGCGCCGTCTTGCACTTTCCTCTCCCCCTCTCGCCTTAGGGAAAGAAAAAAATGTAGTATAGTCATCCGCTTGCATTTAGAAAAATGTTTTAAGACCCGGTTTTCGTAGGTTTCTAAGAGCTCTGAGATGGAACGTTTTTATGACTCCTTCCCAGTTGCCATTCGTCTTCCAACATTTTAAAAATACTCCGTGCCCACACGTCTAGCCCCCGCCACTCTCAAAAGCTGTCGTATGGCCGACCTTGAGCGGCACAGTAAGCAGGTGAGATATTGCTGTGTGAATGAGTGCTCCAGGTAGAATACGTCGAAGCATTTCCTGCGCCATGGGAGCCCCAAGACCGACATTTGCCACTTTCTCCCACATGACCGGCTCGCCCTTAGGCAGACAAAATCAAAACTTCTGAGAGTAAAGATGATTCAGGAAATAATTTCCTTGGTGATGATACCTTTTCATCTTCCTACTTGCAGGCCTTTATCCCGTGTCTTCACGGGGTCAACATGGTGATATTCCAAATTGGCAACGTTAGTGGTAGAAGGATGCTAGATACACTTCCTTTTGACACAACTCCCCCCCACTTCCACCGTCACCCTGGGATCCAATTTGTATACAGCAAATGTCTGCACCTGCTGTTGTCCCATGTCAAAGTGTGCGGACGTTTTCGCATTGTTTGTGTATCGTGTAACTGGGAGGGACGTGAGTACTAGTCCAGAATACAACTAATCAGATGCTGGTAACCCTCTAAAGACCACATGAAGGCGGCAGGCACACCAGCCCTCGTACTTAATCCGACGAGTGGATTGGAGCCGGGTCGGTGCGACTCCCCGAATCACGGTAGCGGCCTGCTAACGCGCATTATCCGGGCGGGTCTCCTTATTCATAATTCTAGAACCCACTTTCCAGAGGAATTTATTTAAATTCCGCTGTCACCTCTGAAAGGAAATAAGATTAAATAAGAATTCAGGAGAAATATTTATTTATTTAGTACACTACGGCCAGGTGTTTATAATTTAAACCCATGCTGCTCTTATTCTTACTAACATTACTACAAGCAACACGCAATCTTCTTCGTTTTACACACCGGTAACTAATAATACAAAATGCCTTATTACCACTAAGGCCATACTACTTCTCATTACTACAGACGTTTCTACTTTTAATAAAGACCACTGACACTAAGGTGCATAACTAAATCTACTGTTACTACTCATTGAAACCCACTTCCTTTCTACCTGTCAGTAATAAATTTAAAACTAACTGAAATTCATTACGAATGGTAATAATACCAGTTCCCGACTGCCATATTCCATAAGGCACTCAATAGATTCCAGTCCGCGGCTACAACTACGCGATTCTTTGGGTCCTTAGGAAGTCTTTCTGTTCCTGTAGTTGTCTCTTGACTCTCTCGTTGCGGGAGACGACTCCCGTGGTACGAAGTAGAATCAGTTTTACTTATGAGAAGCGTTATCGGATGTCACTTCCACTGGGCTTTGTAGTTATTCGAATTTCTTGAGGGAGATGATTGTGCTTTGATGCTTCTACCATCATACGCAAGTATCTGATGGGTTATGTTGACAATGATGGTAAGAGAAACGAAATATTATCTTTCTAAGTGATAATTCGTCAATGAAGAAGAGTGTAACAATAACAAATGAGGCGTTAATGAACAAAAGCATTTATAGTGAGATAATTTTCTGTCGCTTACATACTCAAAATCTGCTCTCCCTGGGTCCATTTCTCAGGTGTTATTCGTTATTTTTGCCGCTGTTATCCTGATGAAATTTTGGAATTTGGAAGGTAAGTGAAACTATTTTAATATTTGTGAAATGTATAGCGTCAAAGTTAAGGTCATGGGTATGAAAATCATAAAATGTAGAACGGAACACGTAAGAAGAAATGAATAGTTGTGACGTAAATCATAATATGTGATATTACTTCATTATTAACAATGTCTTTAAAAGTGAAGTGTGCCATATGTAACGTGCACAAACTGTTCATTTTCAAGTGTTTTATTTCATGCAGGCGGCGGCTGTGGCAGTGCGATTCTAGGTGCTTCAGTCCGGAACCGCGCTGCTGCTAAGGTCGCAGGTTCGAATCCTGCCTCGGACATGGATGTGTGTGATGTCCTTAGGTTAATTAGGTTTAAGTGGTTCTAAGTATAGTGTACTGATGACCACAGATGCTAAGTCCCATAGCGCTCAGAGCCATTTGAACCATTTTTTTTATTTTATGGAACAATTCCATGAGCAAGTTTATTTGCACTGTCGTGTGGACTGTATTACGAACTCCACTCAGAGACATCATAGTCACCTTAAGCCCATAACAACTCCATCCATCTTTGACATACTCCACAGAGAAGTATTGGGGCTCCCTGAACCGCCTCTGGAATGACTATACTCTGGAATACTATTTGCTTTATGCTTATATATCTACTTTACTACGTGAGATATAACAAATGACTCTGTTAGAGGGAATCCTTCGAAGTGTGCAGGCGTTTTCAGACGTACTAGTGGTGACTCTGTGTTGAAAATGGCTCAAAGATCACGTATTGATGACGTTATGAGGGGTAGAATACTAGGGCGACTGGAGGCTGGTCAAACACAGCAGGTCGTAGCACGGGCATTCTGTGTGCCACAAAGTGTGATCTCAAGATTAAGGCAATGATTCTCGCAGACAGGAAACGTGTCCAGGCGCTACAGTACGGGACGACCACAGTGTACAACACCACAAGATGATCGATATCTCACCATCAGTGCACGCAGACGGCTACGGAGTACTGCAGGTAGCTTTGCTCTGGACCTTGCCTCAGCCACTGGGACAATTGTCTCCAGACACGCAGTCTACAAACGACTGAACAGACGTGGTTTATTCGCCTGGAGTCCTGCAAGGTGCATTCCACTGACCCCTGGTCACAGGAAAGACCGTAAACTCTGGTGTCAAGAACACAGTACGTGGTCATTGGAACAGAGTCTCAGGTTATGTTCACGGACGAGTCCAGGTATAGTCTGAATAGTAAATCTCGCCAGGTTTTCATCTGTAGTGAACCAGGAACCAGATATCAACCCCTTAATGTCATTGAAAAGGTCCTGTATGGAGGTCGTGGTTTGATGGTGTGGGGTGGGGTTATGATTGGTGCACGTACACCCCTGTATGTCTTTGACAGAGGAACTGTAACAGGTCAGGTGTATCGGGACGTCATTTTGCACCAGTATTTCCACCTTTTAAGGGGTGCAGTGGGTCCCGCCTACCTCCTGATGGATGATAACGCACGGCCCCACCGAGCTCCCATCGTGGAGGAGTACCTTGAAACAGAAGATGTCAGGCGAATAGAGTGGCCTGCCTGTTCTGCAGACCTAAGCTTCATCGAGCACGTCTGGGATGCTCTCGGTCGACTATCACTGCTTATCTTCAAACCACTACGACACTTCAGGAGCTCCGACAGGCACTGGTGCAAGAATGGGAAGCTATACCCCAGCACCTGCTCGACCACTTGATCCAGAATATGCCAACCCATTGTGCGGCCTGTGTGCGTGTGCACGGTTATCATATCCCATAGTGATGTCGGGGTACAAGCGCAGGAAAAAGTGGCGTTTTGTGGCACGTGTGTTTCGGGACGGTTTTCTCAACTTATCACCGACACCGTGGACGTAGATCTATGTCGTTTGTGTTCCCTATGTGCCTATGCTATTAGCGCCAGTTTTGTGCAGTGCCACGTTGTGTGGCACCACATTCTGCAATTATCCTTAATTTATGAGCATGAGTGTATAAATACCGAAGCGGCGAGTGAAAATTTTTACCAAGATCAGGAATCGTTCCCGGGTTGGCAGTGAGAATTTGGGTTGAGGAGGGAAGCATACCAGGGTAATCCGTGCGTTGTGTGAACAGCTGTGCGAAGACGGATTTGTGGCTAACGAGCCTGCCTAGTGAGCAGGACACCCGCGTTACATTCCCAGCCCTGATAAAAAAAAAAAAAAAAAGAATGCACTCGCCGCTTGTCTGTTTATACGGTACCTTTAGGGTCCAAATTACTCAAATGATAGACGATATTGTGTTTAGTTCTTTGACCTAAGGATCTGGTAGTTAAGAGCGAATATTTAACTTCTTATTGACATAAGCCCCTGATACCTTATAGTCACCTTAAACCCATAATAGATGTTCAGAGAAACGACTATCTATGGATATAGACGCAATATAACAAAATTGTTTGAAACAACATCCGTCTTGTAAACCAACGGTAAGGATAATTGTAGCACAAATGCTCGAGAAAATTAATTTTGAAACTGACGGGGCGTCATTTCTAAACCACGTGGCTTCACAGACAAAGGGAGGAACAATCTCCTGCAGCTGTGACAGCGCAAATCCAATGAACACCAGGTAACCTATAATACTCAAGTGGGATGGCAGCTAAGTCTCCACAAGTGAAACTTGATTCAAGACAAGTTCGAAGAAACTTCCTGGCAGATTAAAACTGTGTTCCGGACCGAGACTCGAACTCAGGACCTTTGCCTTTCGCGGGCAAGTGCTCTACCAACTAAGCTACCCAAGCACGACTCACGCCCCGTCCTCACAGCTTTACTTCTATCAGTACCTCGTCTCCTACCTTCCAAACCTTACAGAAGCTCTCCTGCGCAGGAGACCAGCGTTAGATTCCTGCGCAGGAGAGCTTCTGTAACGTTTGGAAGGTAGGAGACGAGGTACTGGCAGAAGTAATGCTGTGAGGACGGGGCGTGAGTCGTGCTTGGGTAGCTTAGTTGGTAGAGCACTTGCCCGCGACAGGCAAAGGTCCCGAGTTCGAGTCTCGGTCGGGCACACAATTTTAATCTGCCAGGAAGTTTCAAATCAGCGCACACTCCGCTTCAGAGTGAAATCTCATTCTGGAAGTTCGAAGAAAATCATCTCTAGTGAACTAAGCTGGGCATGGCATGAGGATTTTCGCAGTTCCAGACGTGGATATTGCAGAAGCTGAAAAATCATTCAATTGAAAGAGAGCTCGCCAGTGACAGTAGGAAGTTCGAGACCACCGTACGTTGATGTATATTCCATTGGCGGCCTGAAATCGGACGATAACATAATTTGGCCTCCATTATTGCACACGTTTTTCGTTCATCCACTATTACTCATTATGGCCTATAATGTGAATTTCGTGTTAAAGTTAACGGATTCTTGCTAGGAGACACTTCTCCCAAACAACATATTCAAATTTTACTTAATTAACAGTTCTTTGTCGAGAAAATTGGTTAGTTCTAGGCGACGCTTGCTATGAAACTATTATCCAACCTGTAAATTCTGCGGCAACATACATTACATATATGTCTGCCAGTTCCAGTGAAGAATATTGCCCCATTTTTAACAATCAGTTACGAACTGTAGATTGTCGTAAACTCCACCATGGATACGCCACAGACAGTTTCGTGATGGTTTTGCAAGTTACTGCATAAATCTATCGTCTGCTGTAAGACAATTCGTGCATCACAAAACTTGTTAACTGAAGGTCTCACACTTCCTGAAAATTTGATTTCTGTTCATTGGCTCCTTCTCTCAAAATAAACCCTTATCTTTCTTCCTTCGCAAAGTAGACATTTTAACTTCCTACTGCTTGTCAAATTTTGACCTGAAATGTTATGGCCACTGATGTGTCCAGTGAATGTTGTGCAGGAAAAATACCGATGTATGAAATGAATATGGAGTTTGTTGTAATATATGTGAACAGTCTTCTACGACAGGGGTTAGTTTCGAATACAATAACCGAAAGCAAGTCACTACTTGATACTGAAAGAACAACAATTATATCTGAAACCATAAAAAAAGACACAGTGAACTGCCATTTCCAAAATCCAATATCGATTCAATAAGCATGCTACACTCATAGTCTGGAAGAGATATGCGAAAGTTAACATGGTCGTTTCGTAAAGTCCCTATTCGATATTCCAAAGATAAAGTACACTATATGCGTTCCTTCAATGCTGAGGTAACGAATGGTGTACCTTAACATGTAGCTCCTAAGGGCTGAGGTCAATGTGGATGGTGGCGTCGTAATATAAGGGACTCCAGAGTGTGATCCCGATTGAGAGAATGCTTTCGTAATCGGTGTATGGTCCCGCAAATTCCTTCGAAGTGAACTGTTGGAGCATGACCTGGTATCTGGTTTAATTACTGTCCAGGTGATGGTATACTATAGGTACTATTTTCTGTCATGTTTCCTGCGGATCAATGACTTTTGGTGGCACATGGGTTTGCCACCTGGTGGTCAGGTGGAGAATAGCCATCCCTTGTCTCTCTTCCGAAGAGTTTTCCCTTCCAAGGCCCATGTCCACATTACTCATTTGCGTTGTTGGTTGTTGGATGAGTAGGAGCAAGTCCTGGACACAGCATTCCTCCTCACCACTGAAGGGGTGTACAGGCGGCAGCACATCTTGACTTCGCAGCATCGTGCTGGCCACAGGCTAGAGCTGAGACAGACCGGCAGTTTCTAAAGATGAACATTGTGGTGGACTCTGCATTGTAAGAATAGATGCTAGTAACCTATCAGAAGTAGGAAGTGATCGCTGGGGGACCCGTATTGGTTAATGTGATTAATGTGATTATGACACACTGCGCCATCTTGAAGCCGTAGTCTGGCCCAGAAAATCGGAAATGACAACAAGAAACCATTGATGGATGGCTTTTTTTGAGGACAACATGTCACATGGTATCTTGGAGAGAGGAATGTTGGAATCTTGATCAGTGAGAGAATGATTGGGCGCTGGTGGCATGGATGGCAAATTATTGTGACCAATATGGAGAGCCATGGATTGGTTTTCGTGGGGTCCAGTCTTCCTTGGGAGATTAACGACAAGAAACCAACAATAGCGTTAGGACCTCGTCCAAAGGGTGATGAGGATATCATCGCTATGCATTTTTTTTTCTTTTTGCAGAAAGTGAAGAATTTTCTGGAGACAAATTGGGGGCTCTTATCCACGACAGTACTTTCAGGGATTCCTTAAATGGAAAAATGTGCATTTCTGGGTTTCAATGGCCTGCGCTGCATGCATGAGACATAGGGGAAGCAACTAGCAATTTAGAAGGTGATTAATCAAGTGTACTCTACGAAGGGTCCCTCTAAATCCTAGTGTAGCCAGGTTGAAGATCCAGAAGCGTGTGTCCAAGAGAAAAAAGCTATCTCGAGGGGCAGCCTGCTTGTTCCGGCAGGTGATGCAGCAGTTAACCATGTGGGTGATCACTGGGTCCATGCCAGACCTGTAGACATGTTTGTGGGCCAGGTACTTGGTAAATACAACACCATACATGTCTGATGTGCAATAGAGAAAAGACGAGCTACTGGTGGGCCACCAGGCTGACGACCCTGGTTGGCCATTGACCCCTTGGATTAGAAACACACCACTGAGGGTGGACAGCTCCATCTTTCCATAGTAGTAGACTAGACCTCCAGGAGCTGTCACAGCTGTATACAGTCTGGTGTTCGAACACAATGCCGCAGGCAGATTATCTTGGCGAGCACTGGGTCCTCGGCAGTGTAGCATGTGACAAACTCGTCATCCAACAGAGAGTTGGCCACATTATCTGAGTGGCAACGTCCTCGTCGAGCTAGACTTTTGGATCCGCAATGAAGACTGCATCCTGATCACGGTGTCGACAGTAGAGGAGACCAGCATTAGCATGAAGGCTGTTGAACAGTATTGAATGTCATAATTACAACTTTAAAGAAACAATGTGCACGAATGAAGGCAGGCTGCCGTTTTGGACAGAATATTTGTCGATTTGTGTTTCAGTGAAAAGCAAGTAATGGCAAATGAAGTCATGAAACTTTTTTCGGTCAAATGTGATTGCTAGGGCATCTTTAGTTATCTTATTTACTCTATGGAGTGGAGAGCACCTTAGAAGCAAATCAATTGCTCGCTCAACTCTGTCAGTCACAATTGAAGGTACTCTCTGGATGCGTAGTCCAATGCAACAGCTGCCAAGATCAAGGACTCGGTGGGGTCATACGTCGAGAGGAATGTGAGGTGGAGGAGGGACTTTTTCAAGTCCTGGAAAACTTTATTATCTACCAGAGACTATTGTCAGCAACCATTTTCGTGTAACATGTGGTGTAAGGGCTCTGCAATGGCTGCTGAATATGGAACAAATTTAGGGCAGTAACAGAGCTCCTATATAGCTGTTTTCAACTGGCTGGTGTTTCTGGGGACCAAAGGTAGTTTCACCACCTCAGTATACTTTGGGGTAGGGAAAATACCTAACGCACTAAAGAGCATTATTGAAATACACCCTCCAGTGAGCAGCACTTGTCTTAATTGCATTTTAGGTTGTCCTGTCGGAGGAATGTGAACAAAGCATGCAAATTGATAGAATATTCCTGTGAGTCATTACCTCTGACGAGTACGTATGAATAGTTCATCACACCTGATACACTACAGGTGAGGTTCTCGACGTAGGGCTAAAAATTGGCTGTAGCACTCGCAATGTCATATGGAAGTCCCTTCTACTGAAACAAACCAAAAGGAGTATTGGTGGCAAGAGATGTAGGATATCACTGGCCAATAGAAGATGGAGATATGTACCACAGAGGTTAATGGAAGATGGACATCATAGAGGTCAACCTTGGCCTCTGTTGTGGGAAGAGAATAAGACCAATGAAATATTTTACATTTCTGGTTGTCTTGCTCACAAATGTGCTATGCGCCTTGCAGTGTCTCTCTTATGATGATAGAGGTGGCCCATTGGTGTCGGGGACGGTAATAAGACAGCTGTAGCTCCAACCAGAGTTTGTGAAGGAAACATTTCTGGATTTGAAGACGATTGCTGTCATTGTTTGGAGCAGATTCACGTATACCTTCAGAACTTTGACACTGGAGTAAAGTTAAATCAAAACTGAGCTAAACCTGAAAAGGAAGTTTTTCAGGTACGGTCTGGCACCCAGTGACTTGAGTGTGGGTACAGAGTCATAGATATCCAAGCCCAGAACATTGAACAAATCGAGGCACATGTGACTGAAGCCTCCAAGAGCATAGATGGCCAAAATCCAGGCTGTGACCCTTATGAAACAATACTGAACTTTAGCTGAAAATTGGTAATTTATTTTAATGATGACTTGCTGTAACTATGCTACAAAGCGACAATATGTTGAAGGAGAAGTGACCTCTATGCGGTAATAATATTGCCAATCAATGATGGTCCCAGCAGTGCCCATGCCTATTAGAATGTTGTTGATGGCTACTGCGTGCGACAGTGGTGAAGTACAGATTAAGTGTAGGAAACGTCTAGATAGAGGTCTCCCCTGTATTCCACACCCACATCCAAGTGCTTCATAGGTGTACAGCTGACATTCGTTTTGAGCTTTGCTTGGCACCTTTCTACCATATGTCCGAATTTTCCAAAAGAGAAGCACTTAGAGCGCCTGTAATGGCACTGTTGTGTCTGGTGACTGATAGAACAGTGGGTGCAGGATGGGAACAGTTGAGGGCGGATTCTGGCGGCTGACTTTTTCGGGTATTGTGTGAATCCCAATTGGGTGGGGGACCTCACTGGGGCTGAGGGTAGCACGCTGGTTAGGTGGTGACCACTTGCGATGGATCCTGCAGGGGTCTTGCCATCTCATCAACTGTTCTAAAGCTCTGGTAGAGGAGACATTTCTAAGGAAAGATGCTTCAGTATCAGGAGATCTGTGCACAATCCATAAAATGGGGCGTGGACGAGATTCATGTCCAGGACACAGCTGCTGCATATGACTGTGTACACTGAGGATGACTACATTGGGCAAGGCAGTAGCGGAATAGACCCTGCAGGCTATGCAGTAGTGGTAAGACACATCCTCCAGGGAATAAAAATACACTAAAAAATTCGACATCTAGATACCTGTTGGAATAGTATTATTTTCCACTTCCAGGTTGTTACAGAAGATAGAAAAATCCTGAACCCACGTACGCAAGAAAAGAAAAAAATACGCGCAGCTATGTAGCACCTGTGATGCCATGGGCTCGGAAGTGCTGTTCCATGCATGTGATACATTTCCCCCATTGCTCGAGCTTGTTGTCAAGCTACTCGAACGTCAGGGGCTCTATCCGGAAGCCTGTCACCACGTAGTCGATCCTGGAGAGTCAGGTGACGTAGAAAACGGAGGTGACGCGGGGATGGCCGCTAGCTATTTGATCAGGTGTTTGCGAAGGCACTGCGTATGTTGGAGCAGCAACACCTGGGCGAAGAGATCCACCTGTTCCGTCATGCTGGAAGCTACGTGACAGGAAGTGTATTTACAAGTGATAGAACACACGCCACTGTCTACCTGGGTCAGAGCACAACTGTGAGCTGATGACTCGAAAGAAAAGTACCTTTTCGCGAACTGATATGCCCCCCCCCCCCCCCCCCCAACGGCGACATAGGAGAAAATCCAGATATGAAATGGGTATGAAGTTTATTGCAACACACATAAACAATCTTCTCCGACAGGAGTTAATCTAGATCATAGGAACTGAAGACAAGTCACTTCCTGAATACTGAAATTACAACAATAACATCTGAACGCTGAAGGCATCAAAATGTTACAGTAAATCGAAGGTTGCAAAATCCATTGTCTATGCTGTGCCGCTAGAGGGCGTGGCAGGACCGGGTTTAACTTTGAGTGGTCTGTTACTCTCTAAATGTTTATTCAGGAAATTGTCAAAATAAGTTTTGCAGTTATTGAGCAAATTTATGTGGCATAGTTTAAACTTGCATTGTAATGTCTTTAACCGTTTAACACTGAGGAGAGAACAATCAGATTTCACATATAAAAAAAGTAATACACCGCTGCTATCCCAAAATAGCCTTAAAACGTTAAAGCAACAAATACAGTGAGTAATTCTACAAGTTATTGGATTACGAAAATAGCCCAACAGCAGTCAGCAAAAATATACTTACTAAAAACCCTTTGAAAGGCAGCTAAGGTAAAATTATGCAAGGAATGTAGCGATGAACACAACAATATTTAGCAATCACGGTAATTACTCTTACACGAAACTTTTCCAGATAGGCTTAAATATGCTGTTATCAAACCATTACACAAAAAATAGAGACAAATCATCAGTGGAAAACATCCCTCCCATTTCATTATTGGCAATATTTTCAAAAGTGTTTGAAAGGGTTATGTACAACCGACTTTATAAACTTAGTACAGAAAAATATTCTCATTCGTAATCAGTTTGGATTTTGGAATGGATTGTCAACTGATTGAGCTATATTCGCTTTTACAGATGATGTATTAGAATCAATAAATCAAAAGTTATTACCACTTGCAATATTCTGTGATCTGGCTAAAGCTTTTGATTGTGTTAAGCAAGATATCCGTACGCAAAAGTTAAAATATTATGGGATAACAGGAGTAGCAGCCTCGTGGTTCTCATCCTTCCTTTTTAATAGAAATCTGTGTGTGTCTGTATCAGACTTACCACATAACAATAGTCATTCAAAATATGAAACCAACAGACAAGGGGTGCCCAAGGGCTCTATTTTAGGTCCCTTGCTGTTCCTATTATATATCAATAATCTTCCATATGCATTGTCACAAAATGCAAATTTTGTCTTATTTGCAGATGATGCAAGCAGTGGTATAAGGACCAGTACCTGTGATCTCACTGAGCAATCAGCTACTGTTGTATTTGTAAGTGTGAATGGGTGGTTCACAGCAAATGGATTGTCACTGAATATTGAAAAGTCCTAGTACAAACAGTTTAGTATCTCACAAAGGATGTATTGCCCTATAAGAACAATGTATTGAAACAATGAAATTAAAGCTGTAGACAGTGTCAAATTTTAGGGCTACAAATTGATCACAACATACATTGGAAAACTCACACTCTAGACTTAATAAAACACCTTAGTTCAGCTACATTTGCAGTACGCATGATAGCAGATATAGGTGATTTAAAAATAAAGAAGGTAGTTTATTCGGCCTACTTCCATTCACGAATGAGTTATGGAATCATCTTTTGGAGAAACTCCTCTCACAAAGAGAACATTTTCAAAATTCAGAAACGAGTCATTAGAATTATATCTGGTGTCAGTCCTAGATCATCATGCACAGACCTCTTTAAGAAACTTGGTATTCTAACTACTACTTCTCAGTACATATACTCATTGATTTCCCATTTTCATTTCCAACATATCCCTTTTGCGCAAAATAGTGCAAAACATGATTATAATTTCAGAACCAAAAACAATCTGTGTCAGGACTATAAAAGCTTAACATTAGTACAAACAGGAGTCAAATACATGGGTACTAATATATTCAATAACTTACCAGAACATATCAAAGGTCTTGTAAGTGATAAAGATGAGTTTCAGAGTGAATTAAAGAACTTCCTGTTGGCCAACTCCTCCTACTCCATCGATGAATGTCTCCACAAGAATTATAGCTCATAACTCTGTCTGCATTATAATTGTGCAATATCCATGTATCTGAGTAAAAAAAAAAAATTAAAAAAATTAAACTTTAACTCTTCGTTGACTCTTTCCACATCCCAGAGACTTCTCTCCAAGAGATCCATGGAAAACGATAAATATAATGTGATGTAAAAGTAAATCACACTCTCACACGGGATATCTCGTTTTCTTTAATGTTGCTTTGCGGGAAGAGGCCTTACGGATATCAGATAGCTCTAAAACAAACTGTGCCCGACATGCTGCAGCACATCCGTTCCGCCAGCATACTCTTATTATTGCCAGCCGGCTAAACAAGGTTACCCAGGCGCACAGTTAAACCCATACTGCCCTCTTGTCGGGCGATGTCCCCAGCGCCCTTTTGATGTTTCTCG
Source organism: Schistocerca americana (assembly GCF_021461395.2). Taxonomy (NCBI): domain Eukaryota; kingdom Metazoa; phylum Arthropoda; class Insecta; order Orthoptera; family Acrididae; genus Schistocerca; species Schistocerca americana. The sequence continues at coordinate 380,935,593 of NC_060123.1, read as the reverse complement.
TTCGTGTGACTCCACCGTTCTCCGAATACTCTCGCTATCTGTCGTCACCAGACGCTTTGGAGTTACGCCATTGTTGTGGCGTGCCCACCACCAGCACCACCAAGACGTCGCTCAGCGGTGGTCGCAATGCGGCCGACATGGCTTTTGAATAGCTTCGGCTCAGTGACGCCTCATGACGGCACACGTACACTAATCGTACCACCAGCAAAAACCGGAAGAGAAATCCAAAAGCGAGAGGACGAACATAATTTTCCGTCACGAAGGAACGGACAAAAGTTTAAGTCCGGCGTATCGCTAATGAAACACAAAGGGAAACATGGAAATATTAAAAAGTCCAATTCCCGGTCACAGCTTTGGAGCTCATATCTCTTCAGTGCACAGTCCGCAAATGGAGTACGTTAATAGATGGCAGCTCCTGGAGGCGGAGATCGATGTGGACGGCATCGTCGTCGTAATAGTGGCACTTCAGTCACGTGGCCTGTGGAGATGGAAAGGTCCAAAGGACCAATGACCTCTGGCAGCAGTAAGGAATTGCGGCCATCCCTTGCCTGTTGTTTGAAGAGCTGTCTCCTGTGAGGTTGGCACTCCCATAACCCATCTCTGTTGTTGGTTGCTAGTTGAGTAGGCGCAAGACCTCAACGCAACAGACAGGAGGTGCACTATTCATTTCAAGTGAGAGTAATACTGAAGAAATGGCGTGACAGCAGTACTGAAATGCTCAAATCAGATAAAGAGTTTAACAGATCCATGTAAATGAAGATAAGGAAAAATTGGAGAATTAGATGATAAACGAAAGAGTAGTGAATGTCCAAGTAAATACAGATTGACACAGTGAAGATCTTACCAAGAAATGCATTTTAAAATGTACTAGCGCTAGTGTGTTGTTGGACAGGAGGATGAAAACTGAGATCTACTCAAGAAAAGCTACAAAATTTTTACCAGGAACCTTAGCAAAATTGAAAACTTGTGGTAAGGTCTTATGTGACCAAACTGCTCAGGCCCCTAAGCCTACACACTACTTAATCTAACCATAATCTAATTTACTCTATGGACAACACGCACTCCCATGCCCGAGGGAGGACTCGAACCTAAGACGGGAGGAGCCGCGCGGACCGTGACAAGGCACCCAGACCGCGTGGCTACACCGCGCGGCCCAGGAGCCTTAACCTCCTCTTGAATGTTCCGTAGCTGTAGATCAGATGCAAATTACCAAGCTGTTTATTACACAGAGGTATGGATCCACAGTAGAAGGGTATGAATAATTATTTACTGATGGTTAGGATCAGCCAAAGAGGCGTTAAGAAACGACGGTAGATATTAATTAAGTAATGAGAGATGCTGGAGATTCCAGAACAGATGATTCGCAAAGAGAGTTTGTGTATAATTTGTTACATCTCGTATCATCGATCTCGAATAAGGGTATGAAGTGACTTCATTCGAGCATTCATAGCTAGTTAGACTCTTCATTAATCAAAATAGTAGTACGTTCGCATACTCATGTGGACTAATAAGATTAGAAATGAATCGACAGTGAATGACATATGTGTGAACACTGACTAGGAGAAGGGACAGGGTCATACGACTTCAGGTAATAACAGAGGGAACTCCAGAGGATTGTAAGGAAAGATTATGAGGTTACGATTTGATAATGATGGTGTGTACAAGGAGCAGAAGAAGAGAGATCAGCGTTAAAATGAACACTGAATTAAGACCCCATGTAGTATGTAATAAATAGTGCATACTATCTAAGAAGCAAAATAGAAGAAGCAAAGAGGACTTAAGAAGCAGAGTTGCGTAGGAAGAGACAGAATTTTTCTCCGAAAGACGTCATATACAGGTTTCAAAGACTAAATTTCTACGAACGGACGTCTTGAATACAGCATTGTTTGGTTTTTAATAATGAACTGAGGGGAAAAACGTGAAAGAAGAAAATCGAAATGTTTGAGATGCGATGTGAGATATTCATGTCGATAATTAAGACTTTTCACAAGAAGCAGGGTAACAGGATGTGTGTTAAGACATAAAGGAATATATTCTATGGTACTGTTGTAGTGCAGAAGGTTAAAATTATAGGGAAGGTTATCCAAAGTTCAACGTACTTAACACAAATTTTCAGTAATTGAGAGTTCGATCCAAGGGAAGTCTGGCCAAGGCTGCTTAACTGCGCCACGGCGTAGACGGAGCGCGTTACGTCGCCGTCGATAGCCCGATCGTACGCAAGTGCACTTGGAATTGGAACTGCTGCCAAAGATCTTCACTTCACAGTTGCAGAGTAATGCATGGTCATATGGAGCCACCACTCCCTCTCGACGCAGGATATCTTTAATATCTGTCGGGCTTAATCAAGGACTCACAGATTTCTGTAAAAATTTAGTGTCGTATCGATGTCTTATAGTGACATATGTATACACGTGACGTACGAAATCATTGCTTTTATTTTTTGTTACATTGTCTGTCTTTCATACTTTGGCTCATTGTGCCGTGTCTTAAATTTCATATTTTACAATATTTGTATTATTAATTCAATACCTTTTTGATTTTGACTCTATTCTACGAGGAGAAAAGACGCTCATTACATAGGGGCACAGTTATCACACATAATTAGAGCATACCACTGATCTCTACTTTCGATACATGACTGATTTGGACGACTGCGCACCATACGTAAGGGGCTGTCTAAAGTTTAAGTTTGTACTCTATAACTTGCGTTTGCTATCACAGATAGTACATCGTACCGAAACGGGTAACCAGTAGGCAAAATTTAAAGAAAAGAAATTGCGACTGTAGACTGAAGCAAGTAACTTTTATGACAAAGTTGTTTTCAGTAAGAGACCAGAATAAGAATATATATTAGAAAAAGGTACTATAGTTTCAGTAACGTAAGTATTTATTTACAAAGAGATGAAAAAATTAACATCCGGAACTCAAAGTAAAGATATGAATTTTTAAAATTTTTTTTGAACACATGAAACAAAAATCACATACATATTTAGAAGAATATATAAGAAAAGTTCAGTTTGATTAATATTTCATTGCTGAAGGAAATGTGTCGTGAACGCTCGCATTTTCTCCGAAAATTTTCTTAAAGACGAAGGTTGGTTGGTTGTTTTGGGGAAGGAGACCAGACAGCGAGGTCATCGGTCTCATCGGATTAGGAAAGGACGGGGAAGGAAGTCGGCCGTGCCCTTTTAAAGGAACCATCCCGGCAATTGCCTGGAGCGTTAAAGACGAAGGTATCTTTCTTTAAGGATAGTGAGCCATCTCTAACTTGCACCAAACCTTTCAAAGCCCAGTATAACAACGAATGACTTAGCCTGTTTTAAGCATATATCCTCCAGGTGGCACGTTTTGTCCCCTATATTGGCTAAGACATTTCAATAAATATTTACATTTATTGGGTTCACAAAAAATACTTCGTTGGTTATTGTTATTGATTGCTGGTTTGGACTAAAGTTGTTAGCCATCTTCAGATCAGAGGATAAAAAGATTGTTTCCCGTGTACAATCAGCAGGCGGTAGGACTCATCGTCATAAATATTGTGCAAGCTTGGATAGGCTAATCTTTTTACGCAGCTCCACATATCATTAACGCAATGAGCTACGCAACTTGCACAGAATTTATGGCAATGTGTCCTACCTGTTAGTGAAGAAAAAGAAATAGTTCTGTCATCTGAAGATGGCTAACAATTTATGACGCAATTGGTGATAAATAAAAAATAAAAAATTCCAATCTTGACTAATAAAGGATCATTGTTATGAATCCAGTTACCGTAAACATTTTCGCGTATCTCCAATTTGACCATGTCAAAAAGCCATCAATAACACTTCCTCGCCGTGTCTGTTATCTTTCTCACATACTCCGTTTTCAGCAGTTTGACCTCTCCACTTCAGGACTGTCGACAGTGAAGATGACTGGATTCCAAAACTTCCATTTCTTCCTATTTTATGTTTCATGGTCGTATCAACAGACAGCTTCTCCGTGGAAGTCAATCGACTATACTTCTTTGAAGTTTTACCGCTGTTATGTTCTACAGAGTGATCTTATTAATGTTTAAAAAGTGACGTAGTCGCCGCTGCGGCAAGTAATATAAGACAGAATCGGCCGCAGATGTCGGGAAATACCCCAAAACTGTGTGAAATGTCTTGAACGCGTGACATCACCAGATGGTGCACGTCGCCGCACGTGGATCGCATGGGCCCGTCGATCCTACAATCACTGGTAGTGGGCAGTGCTACACATTTCTGTACAGCGGCGCGAATTCCGTTCACCTTTTGTATTTGGGATCTGCTGCAAACACGGAAATGTCCAAATTACTATCCTAGCTGAAACCAAGCAAAATCTGTTCATATTTTGTGTTTCTTTCCTTTTAAACCCTTCTTTTGTTTACACACACTATTTGGAAAGAAGACGATTGTCAATCACTGGCGAAGATGAAGCACGGAAGCTTAAACTCTTGTAGTAGTGACGTTATACGGTAGGTTTTCGCTGTACTGTACTTCGCAACAAACCATCGGAGACTGCAATACCGGTAAATAAGATAATTAATCTAACATAACGTAAACAAGCAACTTTTTACTGAAATAAAAAGAAGCTGCCTGCCGGACGCAAATTCGAATCCTCAGCCCCACCCGCTAAAGTCGCGCACGTGGGCCCAGAGCCATACCGATGTGAATAGTTGAAATAGGTTGGGGTGATCAGGTGCGACAGACCGATAGGCTCAACAACTAGGCATACGGTGAGGTATGTCATCTTGTGGCGTCACATGTTCAACACTAGTCATCCATTTTAGGAGTATTTCCCGACATTTGCGAGCCCACGTGCCTCATATTAAATAGATTCTCTCAGCGTCATCTACATCGCTTCAGAGTTTTTTAAACGTTGATACGAATCACCCTGTAAAGCGTATAGTGGATTTTTGATAAAACAAAGTACTGCCGATAAGCTGAAAGACGAACTAGTTTGAATAACCGAATGTCAGAAAGCCAGTGAATTAGAAGTGTGGATTTTTTCTCCGGGCGGGTTCTCATGACAACCTCTTCCATTTATCGACTTTATAAAAGAAAATCCTGAGCAGAACTAAGAGAGGACCTGAGGGCTCTAATCAGATCACGTTTGGAGCGCATTTGTATCCGGAAGAGAATTTCTTTGAAGATTGTTCGACAGAGACTGCAAAAGGTGAAAATCTTAGGGGGCATGATCATGTAAAGAAGGTGGGTGCGTAATGACTTCCCAAACCAACTCCTGTACAGGGTTTTTCATCAGTCTAACAGAATGCGGGCGGGTGTTATAACGAAGTAGCATCATTTCACGCATTCTTACTGGTCGCGGTTTTGGGACTGCGTCTGCAAGACGTCTCAGTTGTTGATAGTAAATGTCACTATTGATGAAAGAGCGACGGTGTGATGTACAACGAATTGCTTACTCAAAGTGTAACTCAGACGTCTTGCAGACGTAGTCCAAGAGCAACGACCAAGAAGAATGCCTAAAGTGATGCTACTTCACTATAAACTTCACTATAACAATGGCGCATTCAGCGAGACTGACAAAATGCACTATACGGCATTTGGGTTGAGAAGTCATTCCGCACCCACCTTATTCACCTGATCATGCGCCCTCAGATTCAAATCTTCTTTGATCTATATTGGAAAACTTTCAAAGAACTTTCCTTCCGGGCGAAAATGCGCTCCGAACATGGCTTGACAAGTTCTGCGTTTCAAAACCACGAGATTTCTACAGTCGCGAAATCGAAAATTACCTTAACAGTTGGCAGACTGTTGTAAGTAATGAAAAATAAAATATTAGTGATGACCTACGTCTGCGTTACATAAATGTTATATGCCGCTAACTTAAGCACTATCAAAATGGTTCAAATGGCTCTGAGCACTATTTGACTTAACTTCTGAGGTCATTAGTCCCCTTGAACTTAGAACTACTTAAGCCTAACTAACCTAAGTACATCACACAATCCATGCCCGAGGCAGGATCCGAACCTCGACCGTAGCGGTCGCTCGGTTCCAGACTGTAGCGCCTAGAACCTCTCGGCCACCCCGACCGGCTAAGCACTATCCTAATATTTCACAATTAATATGATTCTGAGTATAACAGATATTTTTTGTCGTTCTTCAGTCTTCTCACTGATTTTATGTTGACTTCCTTCCCATAACTTTGTCTCGAAATGCCACTAGCACCCAACGTCTTCAATTACAGCTGACTCTCGCTAAGAGGAACCTCTATAAACGGAATTTCTCGATAAGTAGAACTTACTGTCAGCTCACCTAAAAATGATTTGCGTTGATCATAGTACGGGGAGTTGCTGCTTTGCTTGTTCTCAACCATTCTTTTCCTTTTCTTATGTTAGCATGAAGTGTTGTTCACGAGTCAGCTGACGATGAGCAACCAGAAACGCACACATGGTCACCCGGTGATTTTTATGATTTTAGCTTAGCGCGTGTGGTACCGGAACCCCGATATTTGAAACTTCCCCATCGTATGTAAATGTCGCACGTTGGTGGGACGATCACAGTTCAATGCACTGACGAATTTCGACCACACGGACGTGGATCATTGTGGATTAAAGCGTTTCAACAATTTTCATCAAATTCTCGAGAATCACTAACGTCAAAACTATCCATCTTAAAACGAGGAAAGCACTTTCTTGTAGTGCCCTATCCAATAGCCATACACGAGGCAAATGATTCTGGCTGCGTCCGCTGCAGTCACCATTCTATTGATCTGAAACAGAAAAATAGTCCGATATCTCCACTTCGCGTTCCACTTTCTAGCGTCCACAGCTCCATTCACTATCTGTAAACACCAAAATGCAGAATGTAAAACTCTTATAGCAACAGTGAATTGCAAATACAATATGACAGTCGATAAATAAAACCGTAGCAACCGAAATACATGAAAAACAAGATAGCTAAGAACTTATGCACTAACCTAATAATTCCTTAAAATCTTTTTATTGTTGTGGTATTCAGTCCACAGACTGGTTTGATGCAGCTCTCCATTCTACTCTATCCTTTCCAAGCCTCTTCAACTACAAGTAACTACTTCATCCCACACCCTTCTGACTCTGCTTACTGTATTCATCTCTTGGCCTCCTTGTATGACTTTTACCCCCCACGCTTCCCTCAAGTACTAAATTGATGATCCCTTGATGCCTCAGAATGTGTCCTACCAATCGATTCCTTCTTCTAGTCAGGTTGTGCCACAAATTACTTATCTTCCCAATTCTATACTCTACCTCGTCATTAGTTACGTGATCTACCCATCTAGTCCTGAGCATTCCTCTGTAGCACCACATTACAAAAGTTTCTATTCTCTTCGTGTGTAAACTGTTAATCGTCCTTGTTTCACTTTCATACGTGGCTACACTCCATACAAACACTTTCAAAAATGACTTTCTGACACTTAAATCTATAACTCGAGGGTAACAAATTTCCATTCTTCAGAAACTCTTTCCCTGCCATTGCCCGTCTACATTTTATATCCCCTCTACTTCGAAATTCGTCAGTTATTTTGCTTCCCTAATAGCAAAACTCCTTTACAACTTTAAGTGCCTCATTTCCTAATCTAATTCCCTTAGCATCACCTGACTTCATTCGACTACAGTCCATTATTCTCGTTTCGCTTTTGTTGGTGTTCATCTTATATTTTCTTTTGAAGATACTGTCCTGTCCATTCAGTTGCTCTTCCAAGTCCTTTACTGTCTCTGACAGAATTACAGTGTCATCAGCAAACCTCAAATTTGTTATTTCTTCTAACTGGACTTTAATTCCCACTCCAAATTTTTCTTTTGATTCCTTTACTGCTTGCTCAATACACAGATTGAATAACATGGTGGATAGGCTACAACCTTGTCTCACTCCCTTCTCAACTACTGCTTCCCTTTAGTGCCCCTCGACTCTTATAACTGTCATCTGGTTTCTGTACAAATGGTAAATAGCCTTCAGCTCCCTGTATTTTACATTTGCCACTTTTATGGTTTGAAACAGTATGTTTATAGTCAATATTGTCAAAAGCTTTCTCTAAGTCTACAAATGCTATAAACGGATGTTTCCCTGTCATGTCCAAGATCTTATGTTGTACAAAGTCTGATACCAATGGCAGTATGAAGTGAATCAGGCAACTAGGGTTGCTCGGAGCTTTGTCGGAGTGTTGACAATAGCCCATACGTGGGATGGCGCGGCTGGTGCGTGCTTTTGAGCGGCGACCGAGTACTGCTACCGCTGCACCTCTGCAGGTGGCATCGGCGCCCTCTCTGCGGAGCGATCCTGCCGGGCCGCACGTTGGTGCGCGGCGGGATGTCGCCGTATAGCCCCGCCCTGGCGCGAGCGGCAAGCGAAGAGGCCGACGCCAGAGCCTCTGCGGCGCCGCTCAGGATTACGCGCAGAGACAGCCATTGTTCGGATGCGGCGCCCAGTAATCCCGGCTGGGGCTGTTGGGGTTTCCGCGGGGCGGGGATTGTGTCGCACCCACTAACCTCAGCCGCCGGGGACTCGGCGCAGCGCGGCGCGGCGCGGCGCTCCGCCGAAAGCAGATGCGCACCCTGCCGCCGCGTTCCCACAAGCGTATGCAATTCCGAACGCCGCAAATACACTCCGTGGCTACAACGGAGGCGCGTGGGAGTGGGCAATCTGTGTCACAATGTATCAGGGCAAAGGTGCGTCGACCCTCTCGACGTTAGTAACTCTCAGGCAGTGCAAAGAGAATTTGCTGCTGTATTGACTTACCATATAATTCTTCTTCGAAGTACCGCCTTTCACAGCTTACACATCTTCTCCACCCATGCAAGAGGTGTGTGAGAGTAGGGTGTTATTGTCCTTTCTTGAACAATTCAAGGCCACTTTCTAATCACACCGATTGCCCTATCTTCGATATTGTCATAAAAATAACATGGTCACTCAACTATGTTAAATCCTGAGATCTTTGGATTCCCGGATGTGTTGGTTCGATTCCCAGCATTTTTGGTTATCAAATTATGTATTTATGCTGTTGCTGCCCCTGGATAATGAGGAGTATGTCGTAGTTTCATCAGGTAATTACTTATGATTTCATCATATACTTACGTATGATATTATGAGATAATTACCCTCCTGTTTTGGTCCTAGTCCCTGGATCCTGAGACGTATGTAGCAATTTCATCAGGTAATTACGCTGTCCTCTGGATCTGAACCCAGGACTCTGTGCTCTGTATAGGCTTCAACAAGCCTTAGATGTCAGAATTTCATCAGACGAATACGCCTCAGATGTGTGTACTAATGCCTTTCGGTTTTATCTGTTACGCAGTTGTTAACCACGGAGTGTTCAGGTTCAGGGGTCAGCGTAATTTTTTCATGAATATTGTATACGTCTTAGAATCCCCAGAGCGCACTGTTACTTGATTGGTACAAGGATTCAGACACCTGAGGACAGCACAGTTGCGTCATCGTGTGACGTCATGTCGCGGTGGCGGGGACGCGTTCGCCTAGAGACGGGGAAGGGTGGGAGCGGTTTGCAACATGTGACCTTTTTATTCTTATTATAATATCGACGGGCCTGGCAGAGGTTTCATCGAACTCGCTCACAATAATTCTCTATTATTACACAAATAGTCCTGTCGGAGGAACATCCGCAACTGAGCATTATACCAGAGGTTGAAAATACCGCTACAGTTGTAAGGTTCTTTTATTTAACCCACGACTGGTTTCTTGCTCTTATACGCCTATTTTCAGGTATCGCAACTTGGTGCTGTGACGCCTGTAGTGGTATTTTCAACCTCTGGCTCTATTAATTCAATCTCCTACAGAGCGTGGAAAAAATTACCACCTATGTTTCCGTGTGAGCTCTGATTTCCCGTATTTTATGATGATGATCGATTCTTCTTAAGCAGGTTGGCGTTTCGCATTCAGAGGAGGAAGCTTGTGATTGAAATTTTGTGAGAAGATTCCACCTGAATGAAAAACGCTTTTGTTTTAATGATGTCCACCTCAAATCCTGTATCGTTTCAATGACACTCCCCTGTTCCGCCATAATACTAAACGTGCTGCCCTTCCTTGAACTTGCTCGACGTACTCCGTCTATACTATCTGGTAACTAATCTAAAAGAGGACAGACAAGTGTAATGTAGGCAATCTCTTTAGTACCTATTTTATATATTCTAAGAGTCCTGTCAATAAAACCCAGCCTTTGGTTAACCTTCCCCATAACATTTTCTGTGTGTTCCTTCCGATTTAAGTTGTTCGTAACTGTTATTCCTGGTTAGGTTAGGTTAGGTTAGGTGAGGTTAGGTTAGGTTAGGTTAGGGTTATTTAGTTGAATTACGAGCTTTGCATTTGAATGATGTATCGTGTAACCGAAGTTAAATGGATTCCTTTTAGTATTCATTTAGATGACCCCACAATTTCGTTATTTAGGGTCAGTTGTCGTTTCTTCCACCATACTGATAACTTTCATAAATCGGTTTGGGATTTTTTTATCTCCTGATGACTTAAATAATCAATAAACGGCAGCGCCATATGTAAACAACCAGCGATGGCTGCTCAGATTGTCTCCAAAATCGTTTACATACATAAGGCCTCTAACGCCAGAAATCGCTGTTGTTGTACTCGATGTCTTTCCGTCAATTACTACGAACGGTGCCCTCACTGACAGGAAATCACTAATCCAGTCATATAATTTAGACGATTGCCAAGAGAAAGAATAATAACACCCTACTTGTGCGAAAAGTAATGAAACTGATATTTGGATCTGCCAAAGTTTTCACTTTTTCAAACAAAAGTATTGTGCCCTTCAAACTAGTGTCCTTCAACAACTATACAGTGGCAGAGACGTTGGTCCCAGTCTGGTAGCAGCGCTGAAAGGCTTCAATTAGTAGGGCCTTCAAAATGTCGGTTACATTCTTTTGAATGTTCTCCATAGGCCCAAAACGATGTCCTTTTAGCAATTTATCAATATCTGGAAAAGAATAAAGTCACAAGTACACAGATCAACTTAACATGGGGGCTGTGGGACAACAGGAATGTGTTTCGAGGTCGAGAAGTTCGTGATGGAAATGAGCGTGTGACATGGGACGTTGTCATGATGCAGTATCCACTTGTGTGCAATATCCGGTCGCAATAGATTCACACTTTGCTGAGCCTTTCATCTTTATAAAAGAGCTTTGCTGATAGTTTGTGCTGGAGGAACAAATTCTTTATGCAGAATACCTCTACCGTCAGGAAGCCAAATCAGCATTATTTTCATTTTTGATTTGTTCATTCGAGCTTTTCGGACGAGGTGACGTGTCAGTGTGCCACTCCTAACTTTGCCGCTTTTTCTAATGTTTGCACTCCTAAATCCAGGGTTCGTCACCTGTAATCACACGAATGCAATTCTTGCTGTCATTGGCAATCCTCTCTTGAAGATCAACGCACATGTTTCTTCGATTGTACTTGTGCTCAATTGTGTTGCTTTTGGCACCATTTTTGCACGAAACCTTTCGGATATGCCTAACTTAGATCAAAATGTGATGTAAGGCCAAATTATTTAAGTTTAACACGACACCCACTGTCTTATCGTTAAATGTCGTTGTGATCTCACAAGAATACGTGCACGTTCGTTTTCGTAGGTTTTTGAAGAAGAAGGTCTCTCTGAGCGAGATTCATCTTCAATGTGTTCTCGGTATTCCAAAAATGATTTGCGACTGCGAACAAATTGTACTCTTGATAAGGAATGTACCCATAGATCTATTTCAACTGTTCCAATGTCATACAAAAAATCATGGCTTGACGCTACCCTGAGTTTTGCTATACCATTTTCGTAACGAAAACAAAAACACAACTTCACTGATGGCACTCTCAAAAATCACGTGAAGGCCTACGGACCTTAAACTCGGACTGAGCACGTCGTTGGGGTGAACACACCTGTCTACGAAGATATGGCAGATCGCTCGCAGTGTTGTCAGACTAATTAAGTTTCCCTCACACCTAGTATGTGTTGCTGAAATGCCTACTAAAATTCGTTTATTGGTTTGGTGCTTAGCAACAGCTGCGGTTTTGGGTAAAGCTTCTTGTAGCATTGGCAGCTGGTCTTATTTGTCTTCCCTAGAGAAATCATTACGAACACCATTTAATACTGTTCATTCCGTCCCTGGACTTGATAACCGCCTGGATTAGGTTCAGAAGTTATTCCATAATGTTGTGCATGTACATCATCTGCAGGTCAAGACCATCTCTCAGCATATGATCGCACAGTTCCAGCGAATTGCGAGGATGCTGATGTCGTCCTTTTACCCATTGTTCCGATGTGTTACACAGATTTTGCATGGGTATCAGGTCAGGTGATTTTGCAGGGAAGTCGATGTGTAATAGGGTGAGGTAGTGTACAGAAAAGCAGTCACCTATTCTTCCTGCCCAACGAACTTTGCTGTATTCGTTTTTAAGTGCGCTTGTGAGCAAAGGATTCCAGCGAGGCGACCGACTACAACTGTTCATTGCATGCAGTCCCCGTCGCTATATTCTCTCGCTAACAGGGTCGGATGTACCTTCACTCACTGCCTGCAGCAATTCCTGTCGGCTTTAGAAGCTCAGGGAGACAATTACTCAACTATATGAAAAAAATGGAAATTAGTTACAAACTACGAGGTGCACACACTTTATTCAACATGTAAACGTCACTCAGGTATTCGGGTTTAGATTATGACATGTTTGATATGTCCGCCATCATTGGCGATGATGTCACGCAGACGAATAGCGAAATTCTGTGTGGCCCACTGAAGTGTCGGAACATCGATGCTGTCAATGATCTCCTGAATGGCTGTTTTCAGCTCAGCAATGGTCTTGAGGTTATTGTTATACACCTTGTCCTTAACATAGCTCCACAAAAAAGGAGTTACATGTGTAAAGATCAGGAGAATATGGTGACTAAGCGAGGCCCCTGCCAGAGCCAGAATGCGGTCTCCGAAGTGCTGCTCCAGGACATCAAACAGTCTCCCACTTCGATGGGATCGAGCTCTGTCTTGCGGGAACCACATCTTGTCGACATCAGAGTCACTTTGGATAATAAGGAAGGAACCACCTTCCAAAAGTTTCACGTACCGTTCGGTAGTCACCGTGCCATCAAGAAATATCGCACCGATTATTCCGTGACTAGGCATTGCACACCACACAGTCACCCGTTGAGAATGAAGAGATTTCTCGATCGCGAAATGCGGATTCTCAGTCCCCACCCCCTCCAAACTGCTTATTCACGAACCCATCCAAATGAAACCATACCAAACCACACTAATTCCCATCATGCCCCGCCGCCAACTGTGCAGTCTGAACGTCGTAATGTAAAGGGTTAAGAAGTAATTACGATTTATTTCACATACTTCAATAATTGTCACCCAGTACATTTATTGACACAATGTGAAATGCACGTTCGATCCCTATCATTTTAGGTCTTTTTCCGACAACAATACTGACCTCGTCTTTCGTGGCCATGTGTGTTACACTGCTACCTACAGAGAACTTTAAACAGTACACTGCGAAGCACCAACAAATCCAGTAACTTCACACACCATATTGCTACGGGCACGGCCAAACGCGATTCCATCTTTCCCCACTGTGTCACGTCCTTACATTTATCCACGCTTGCGTACAACAATTCGAACGTAGAAGCCTCACTGGCCGCTACTCCATTACCCTCACGTGGAGGCAGTGCGAGCAAGGCTGAGGACGTGACTAGACTGCTGCGGCAACGGTTAGGGCTTAACGATTCATCTGCGCATGCTCATTGGAATTATTAATTTTTTGTCCGACGAGCCTACAAGATGACTGAAAAGTTGGCGCACAAAGTGTTGAAGCAGGTAGAGAAATCAAAATACAACTTTGGATTAGGAACAGATGGTCTTGGAAGCAATCCTGAACCAGCGTATGCTACGGAATATCAAAAATAGTAAGATCAATAAAAGCACTCGCGCCTTATGTTCAGCAAACATAATCTACTGTTTACTCAGTAATATTGTATATTACAGAAGATGTTCAAAATGACAATCACTACATTCAATACAGGCGAAGCATATTCCTAGATAAAATCTGGAGTACTCTACCCAGTACACTAGATATCGCACGAACCTCGTCAGACGCTGCAACTATCCTGGATAGGAGGGTTTCTTCGTTAGGTGCTAGTGTCACGTTCACCAGGCTTTTGAAATCTCCCTTTAAAAAAGTCAACGTGAAAAAAGTCAAGTAGCGACTGACCGGGAGAGCGTGATGGCCACGCAATGTGACTTCCCCTTCCGATTCAACACAGGGAATATGAAGTTTCGAGTACCAGCGTGGAAAAGGTTGCGTGTGCTCCATCTAGTTGCATTCTGCCATTCGTATACAGACACGAGACATTATCTTTGCGGAAATTAAGGCACATGTCCAATGATCTTCCTTGTTGTTACTATTTCAAAGAATTCATTGGCTCAGGGTTACTTGTAACACCATAAGATCCCATTCCAAAGTTATTGTATTAGGAGCACTCAAGAGGGTTCTGTTCGAATGCCAAACTAACCACTTTCCTCCATGTCGGTGGTTATAATCCTGCATGGGACTCAAGCTGGGTTGCATCTACGCTACAGCAACGGCCTCCAACGGGAAATTTTTGATCGCACCTTATATTTTAAATGCTCTACAAGCTCTTTCAATCTGTGCTCAATTACTTGCATGAACCTTTCGACCCGAAAGATTCAAGCAAATTCACTGAGGTGACAAAAGTCATTGGATGCCTCCAAATTTCGCGACGGACCTCACTTTGCACGGTATAGTGTAGCAACTCACTATGGCATAGACTCAAAATCACCGTTGGAGGTCCTCTGCAGAAATAATGAGCCATGCTGCGTCAATAGCTGACCACAATTGCAAAAGCGTTGCCGATGATGGAAGTTGAGCACGAAGTGACCTCTCGATTATGTCCAGTAAGTGTTCGATGTCAGCCGATCTGGGTGGTTAAATCATTGGCTCAAATTGTCCAGAATGTTCATCAAACCAATCGCGAACATTTGTGGCCCGGTGACATGGTGAATTTTCATCCAAAAACGTATGTACCCGTGATCTAGGGCTGCCGGCACGATAGCTCAGCGTGTTCTGTCAGAGGATTAGCCGCCCTCTGTAATAAAACAAAACTGAGTTAAAGGAACGATAATGAACTTCAACAAGCTTCAGGGGACGTCCGCCAGACAGAACTAACAGTCACGAACAAAACGAGATAAACAAAGGAAAGAAGTGTAGGGCTAGCATTCTTGATTAATATTCAGAGCGTCATAGGACTTGGGTTCGAAACCCACCACCGTTTAATTTTTGGTTAATAACCGGCGTTGGCCAACGGATTTGTCAAAGATGGCGAAGGAGCACGCTGAGCTTCTGGCGACTCTCTTGTCCTTGAGGTGGGAAAGTGCCCCTAAATGTAAGAATCAGCAATGCTGAACGGCATCAGGATGCAGAAAGCAATGGAAAACGTGTATCCACAGGACATGACGCCTGTAATTCAAAAAGTGCCACGATGATCTCTCCATTGGCAAAAGATTGCAGAATAGTCCCCCATTCCGAACTTCACGACGTGACTGCCAAGGGAGAGATGACAACGAGGGAAGGATTGAATAATCGTTCTGCGAGTCGGGGCGTGGAATGTCAGAAGCTCGAACGTGATAGGGAAGCTAGAAAATTCGAAATGGGAAATGCAAAGGCTCAATCTATATACTAGGTGACAGTGAAGCGAAATGGAAGGAAGTCAAGGACTTCTCGTCAGAGCAGTGTAGGGTAATATCAACAGCAGCAGAAAATGGTATAACGGGAGTAGGATTCGTTATGAATGGGAAGGTAGGGTAGAGAATGAGTTACTGTAAACAATTCAGTGATAGGGTTCTTCTGATCAGAAACGAATCCAAACAAACACCGCCCCGACGGTACAGGTATACATGCTGACGTCACAGGCTCAAAATGAAGAGACAGAGAAAGTATTTGAAGATACTGAAAGGATACGTACGTAAAGGGAAACGAAACTCTAATGGTCATGCGGGACTGGAATGCAGTTGTAGGGGAAGGAATAGAACAAAAGGTTGCAGGAGATTATGGACTGGGGACAAGGAATGAGAAAGGAGAAAGAGTAATTCAGTTCTGTAATAAATTTCTGTTACTAATAGGGAATACTCTGTTCAAAAATCAAAAGAGGAGGAGGCCGGATGGTACGGGAAGATTTTAGTTAGATTATATCACGGACAGGCAGATATTCCGTAATCAGGTACTGAACTACACGGCTTACCCAGGAGCAGATATAGACTCAGATCACAATTTAGTAGTGATGAAGAGAAGATGGAAGATTAAGAGACTAGTCAGGAAAAGTCAGTAGACATGAAAAGAAGTGGGATATGGCAGCACTAAGGAATGACGAGACACGCTTGAAGTTCTCTAAGGCTGCAGCTACAGCAATGAGGAAGAGCTTAATAGGTATTACAGTTGAAGAGGAATGGACATCCCTAAGTACGGCAAAGAAAAGCAAATGTAAAAAGAAGGTAACTGCGAAGAAACAATTAGTAACAGAGGAAATACTTCAGTTGCTTGATCAAAGAAGAAAGTCCAAAAATGCTCAGGGAAATTCAGGAATAAAGAAACACAAGTCACTGAGGATCGAAATAAATAAGAAGAGCAGGAAAGCTGAGACTAAATGGCTTTATGAAAAATCTGAAGAAATCGAAAAACAAATGATTCTCAGAAAGACTGGCTCAACATATAGGAAAGTCAAAACGATCTTCGGTGAAATTAGAAGCATGGACGTTAACATTCAGAGTGAAACGGTAATTCCACTATTAAATGCAGAGGGTCGAGCGGATAAGTGGAAAGAGTACATTAAAGACCTCTATGAGGGGGAAGATCGGTCTGATGTGATAGAAGAAGAAACAGTAGTCGATTTAGAAGAGATAGGGGCTCCAGTATAAGAATCAGAATTTAAGAGAGCTTCGGAGGACTTAAGATCAAATCAGGCAGAACGGATGGATAAAATTCTATCAGAATTTCTAAAATCATTGGCGGACTGGCAACAAGAATGTGTGAGTGTGGACACATACCACCTGACTTTCAAAAAAATATGGTCGACACAATTCTGAATGCAAGAGCTGAAAAGTGTGATAATTATTCCACAATCAGCTTAACATCTCATGGAAAAGAAAATCGAAGGTGTGTTTGATGACGATCAGTTTGGCTTGAAGAAATGTAAAGGTACCAGACAGGCAATTCTAACGTTGCGGTTGATAACGGAAGCAAAACTAAGGAAAAATCAAGACACGCTCATAGGATTTGTCTACTAGGAAAAAGCTTTCAAAAATGTAAAATGGTGCTAGATGGGTGAAATTCTGAGAAAAATAGCGGTAAGCTATAGGGAGAGATAGGTAATACGCAGTATGTGGAGGAGCCACGAGGAAATACTAAGAGTGGACGACCAAGAACTAAGTGCTCAAATTAAAGAGGGTGTAAGACAAGGATGCAGTCTTTCGCCTCTACTGTTCAGTTTGTAGATCGAGGAAGCAATGATGGAAATAAAAAAAGGTTCAGGAATGGTATTAAAATTCAAGGTGAAAGGGTAGCAATGATACGAATGGCTGATGACATTGCTGTGCTGAGTGAAGAACTGCATGATTTGTTGAGTGGGATGAACAGTCTCATGAGTACAGAGTATGGAAAGAAGACGAAGTATCGAGGGAAGACGAAAGTAATGAGAAGTAGCAGAAATGAGAACAGCGAAAAACTTAACATCAGCATTGATGGTCACGAATTAGGTGAATTTAAGGAATTCTACGACGTAGGCGAGAAAAAAACCAATGACGGACGGAGCAAGGACATCAAAAGCAGACTAGCACTGGCTGAAAGGGCATTCATAGCCAAGAGAAGTCTACTAGGATCTAACATAGGCCTTAATTTGAGGATGAAATTTTTGAGAAGGTACGTTTGTAGAACAGCATTGTCTGGTAGTGAAACATGAACATTGGGACAGCCGGACTAGAAGGGAATCGAAGCTACAGTCGAAAGTTGAAAATTTGATTGACTGATGAGGAGGTTCGGCGCAGGATCGGAGATGAAAGGAGGATGTGGGAAACACTGTCAAGGAGAAGGAACTTGATGATAGGACATCCGTCAAGAAATTAGGAAATGATTTCCATGGTACTAGAGGGAGATGCAGTTGCCAAAAACTGTAGAGGAAGACAGAGATTGGAATACATCCAGCAAATACGAGAGGACGTCGTTTGCAAGTGCTACTGTGATATGGAGAGTTTGGCACAGGAGAGTAATTCCTGACTCGTCACTTCAAACCAGGCAGAAGTAATGACTGCAAATGGTCTGAAAGTAGCCGAACTCAACAATTTTTAGAGTATGACCGGTTCAGTTGGATCAGAAGATCTAGTCCATTCCATGTAAACATATCCGACACCTATATGGAGCCACCGCCTGCTTGCAGAAAGCCTTGTTGGCAACTTAGATCCGTGGCTTCGTGAGCTGTATTATACTCGAACCCTACCGTCAGTTCTTACCAACAGCAATCGGTACTCATCTGACTAGGCCACAGTTTTAGGGAGGTGCAGCAGGCAATGTCGTACTGTTAGTAAAGGCACCAGCATTAATCGTCTCCTTCCACTGGGCTTTAGCTCCAAATTTCGTTGCACTGTCCTAACGGATATGTTCGTCGTACGTCTCACATTGTTTACTTCTCGTACTGTTGCTTGTCTGTCAGCACTGACAACTCTATGCAAACGCCGCTGCTCCCGATCTTAAGTGAAGGTCGTCGGCCACTGCGTTCTGAGTGGAGAGATGTAATGCCTGAAGTGTGGTATTCTCGGCACACTCTTGACGCTGTAGGTGTCGGAAAATTGAATTTCTTAACGATTTCCGAAACCGAATATTCCATGTGTCTAGCTCCAACTATCATTCCTTGTTCAGAGTCTGTTAATACACACCGTGTGGCCATAATTACGACTGAAAACCTTTCCGCATGATTCATTCGACTACAAGTGACAACTCTGTCAATGCACTGCCTCTTTATACGTAGTGTACTCGATAGTACCGCCGTCTGTATATGTACGAGTACATATCGTTACATCATGACTTCTGTCACTTCATAGTAGTTAGACTTGTGTAAACCGCCGTCACTACCTGTTTGTCTAATAAGGAGCGGGATGGGTTCTCCCAACTGAAGTAGAGAACAATGCCCGAGTGTTGCTGTCAGATGCGCCATATGATGAGAATGTATACATGATACCTGTTCAGAGATTTGCAGACAAGTGTGTATCTACATCTACATCCATACTCCGCAAACCACCTGACGGTGTGTGGTGTAGTGAACACAGCAGCAATTCCTGGGTTAACCGATCTTGACTCACAACGAGAGTGCACCTACTCGTCATAACAGATTTCATTCAAACTTGTGGTATATGCTACGACTCGGGAAAGAAAGAAAGTGACAGAAGTGGGCGCTCCAAGTGATGACGCTCACTTTTGGCGTGAGTCTCATGTGGAATAAGCCAGTCATGTATCATAAGGATTTCAGAGTCGGGTCATGGGGTCGACACCCGATGCAGAGATTTTTTTTAATTTTCCGCTGTTTTTATAGTATAAATCAACCGAAATAATACTCAGTTTACTGTATTTGTTAATACGTTAGTTACATGCATGAAAAACCTGGGCAAAGCAAAATTTGACACCGCGATTAAATTTCCAGGTGACTGCAAGTTGTACACGAGAACTTCGCGTATGAAATTAGACTGTTTTATTATTTTACAGCTGATAATTTCCACGTGCTGGGGTGATACTCATCGTAAAAGCAGGGGTACCTGTCTTTCAAGTGCATCTGACGAAACTCCTCGACTGTCAAAATGAAACTAACGGAATGCAAAGTCCTGTATGCTTTAATTACAGTTGGAAAGTTGTTTGAAAGTCCTCGTGGACGGTGCAAACGCATTACTCTGTTGGACGATATTTCACTACTCCAAATTTTCTTTTACCTTCCCTTTTCATGACCTTTATGACGACATTAATAACTAATATGTATTCAACATTATTTTGGCTTATTTGCAACGTAAGTGAAGTAAAACTTGGAACAAAAGTCAAAAAAATGTTTTCTCTGTAGTCACTCGACTTTCGAATTACCGTTGATACTCTTTACTCTTCGCTAATCACCGGTAACATAAATAGGTAGTGTCTCCCCCGATCCACGCCATATCTGTTTCCTTTCCACAAGTGTTGTCCAGAAAGTAAATTCCGATCGGTCGCGAAATGGAAACCACTGGGAAAATCCGGTAAAGCATTGCGCAGACGTGATGGACAGTGTTTCTGGTATGCCCGTGGATCGTGTCGCGTTGCTCTTTTCAGTTTTGAGAAAATAGTGAGCACGTAAAGATGCGTAGAGAAAAGCGTCTCCAGCCAAGTATGAGAGCCTGGTTGGAGATTCCGCCTGTGTCATGCAGCCCACGTAACACAACTGTCCAGAAGTTCGTTCTTCATGCCAATTCTCGGCCGCACACTGCAGGGTCAATGAAGACGCTCCTGCATCATTTCCGATGAGAAATGTTTGATCACCCACAATACAGTCCGTTATTGGTTCCCCCTGAGTCTCATCTCTGCTCACAAGAACCTCTGGCTATGATGACAAAATTTTTCCACAGACAACGAGCTGCAGACCAGTGCAAATAACTGGCTGAAAGCACAGGCGGCTGCTTTCTACGAGGAGGATATTGGAAAGTTGATACAACACTACGATAACATTCGAAGTTGGAGCGGCGACTATGTAAAGACGTAGGTGGTAGGTTTACCTAACTGTTGCAAATAAAACGTTTCTGGTTTTCATTGTGGTTTACATTTCGCGACCGATCGGAACTTACGTTCTGGACTACTCTCCTATATTTTGTAATGTAATTTTCGTCTGGAGTTGCCTCATCTGTCACTTTCATTTCTGCCCAAGCCCTGCTTATACCATTTATTTGGATGAAATCTATAATGACGATTAGGGACCGTCTCCTTATCAGAGAGGTAACAGAGTATCAGAAATATGCGTTCCTGATTTCAACAGTGTCTCAGGTGGATCTCCAGTGTTGCAGAGGTAATGCTTTTTCATAAAAACTGTTTGACAAACGACAGGCACGTCACTCCCTCAAAGATCGACGGTCTGTTGTGAGATTGTCCCCTTTTCTGAACGTTACTCGTTGTGAACTCCTTTTTGTCAGGACTGTACGAAGACAGTCTTCAGCAGGTAACGACACACTTTACAATTAATTATACTGAAGCGTTCAAAAACAAACTTTCCGCATATACGCCTAGTAAAATATTGAAGATGGTGCGGCTAAAATTGCTGTATTACTTGCTGGATTGACATTTCCGAATAGTACCACAAACAATAACATATCGCTCCTCTCGAAAATTCTACTCGAAACAAAATAAACACTTTCTAAATCCCTATCACAATGAGGAAGCAATGCAGCAACAGATGCGGTGAATAGACCACACATACCCGATATCGTAAAAGTAGAGCTCTACAATCACAGTTAAACTCACTGACTCATTTATTTATATCAGTAGCTACATTCTAGACTTCCATACACATGCACATTCGTACATATTCGTCACTAACAGAGAGACAATGATGTTCATTAAAAACGCAAGAATATGCTAGGTGCAATGCAGTAAAAAACAGTTCGTAGATTTTCAATAAACAGTTTGTAATCCTTTTTCTTAGTCGTCTGTCTTTTGAATCGTTTTATGCAGCCCTCCACGAATTCCTCTCTTGTGCTAACCTCTACATATCAGAGTAGCAATTGCTCTTACGTCCTCAATTATTTGGTGGATGTATTTCATTTCTGTTTCACCCTGCAGTTCTTGTACTCTCCAGCTGCTTCTGGTGCCATCGAGGTTATTCCCTGATGTCTTAACACGTGTTTTGTGGTCCTTTCCCTTGTTCTTGTCAGTGTTTTCCATATGCCCTTCTATTCATCTGTTATGCGCAGAATTTACTCACTCCTTGTCTTATCAGTCTACCAAATTTTCAACATTCATCTGTAGCACACTTCGATTGTCATTTGTTATGACATAGCCGCCGCCCATCATTCGCTACCATACAATGCTGTTCTCCAAAAGTACATTATACAAAATTTCTTCCTCAAGTTAAAGCCTGTGTTTGATACCAGTACACTTCTCTTGGCGAGGAATGACTTCTTGGCTCATGCTAGCCAGTATTTATGTCGTCCTTGCTTCGCCCATCACGTGTTATTTTGTTTCCAAGGTAGCAGAATTCCTTAACTTCATCTACTTCCTGATCATTAGTTTCGACGTTAAGTTTCTACCTATTCTCGTTTGTGCTGTTTCTCATTTCTTTAATCTCTATCCATATTCTGTACTCAGTATTCTGTTCATTCCATTCAACAGGTCATGCAATATTTTTCACTTTCACTGAGGATAGCAATGACTCCAGCGAATGTTACGATATCCTTTCACCTTGAATTTTAATCCCACCCTTCAGCCTCCTTTCATTTCCGTCGTTGAGTCTTTAGGGGGAGAAGGGCTGCATCCTTGTCTTACATCATTTGCACTTAGTTCTTGGTCGTTCAGTCTTAGTGTTTCTTTTTAGTTCTTGTATATACTGTATATGACCTCTCAATTTTCTTTTTCAATCTTCTGTATATTATTATTGCCAGCAACTTGAATCCATGAGACGTTAAGCTGATTGTGCAGTAGTTTTCTTACTTACAGACCTCTTCATTAGCAGTGCTGATAAAGGTTCTGTAACAATCAAAATTAATAATTTTCAGTCTTCACTAATGAATGATTTTATCAATCAGCACAGAGAAGCATGGATTGTGAATCTGAAATAAAACAGGAGGTTGTCTATATGACACAGTTAATAATCTTTTATTTTTTCAGAGCCTATATAGGCACAGTTAAGGTAAGTGGTCAGGTTTATACATTTCTGAAAATGGTACTAGATCTGTTAGCGGATGAATCTACATGTTACTACATATGATGGCACATCTGCAGTCGACCGTCGCTCGCCTTTCTTCATGAGCGAAAATATGTGCATGTCTTGAGCGTGAATCGCAATGAAGTTAGTGATAATCTTTTTCAGCAACAATGTCTACCTGACAAATCTAATTAAGCCAGACAGTTCGACAGAGCATGTGTCAGTGCAGAGGTGGACCCATGGGCATTCAACGCAAAGTTCAAGCTTCCGCCGCCAGTTGACGGCACAATCGTTGGACTGCACACCGTGATGGTAAATAAAAATTGAAAAAATTCAAGAAGGGAGATGGTGAAAAATTACAAGTAACTGTGAGATAATAGAAATTTCAATATACACCAAACGGCAAAATTTCAATAAAAATTCAAAAAGAAATACTAGAAAGTCCAAGATGTCAGAACTGGTCTAGTTGTAGTTTTTTAAACCCTCCTCTCTCTCCTCTACAGCTAATCACCACATAGTATTTTAGCAGTCATTAAAATGAAACAGTAAATCTGAGAATAGGGATTTAATGCGATTATTCAAGCGGAGATTTCAGAAGAAATCGAAGATGGTGGAACAAGCGCAGTCTTGATTTGTAACACCTACTCTCTCCTCCAACCGTAGCCTAGTATTTTACCCACCATTAAAATGGAACAGCCAATCACAATATAGCTTAGTGTCACCTCCTTACCTGTGCTCAAACGTATTCGAATTTCGGCACTGTGCTCAAACTATCCGAAAAACCTAACTGTCTCTTAAAAAATTACATTTACAGTATACCCACATCTAAATTACATCAGCAAAACCAGCACACACACAAAAAATACGTAACCTACAACCATATTTCATAAATGGTGCAACAACAAAAATATAGCCGACTGTACTTTAATTCCTAACTACAAAAAACTGTTTATGGACTGTGACGCAGTCACAACTGTAAATTTATTTGAGAACTGTGTAACATTTTCTGTGGAGTGTGGGAAAGGGTATAGAACACCTTCTCCGCAAATAGCTAAAAAAACACTATTTGTTTGTGCAATTTAATTAACAAATTAGAAACACACAAAACCAAGTCAACTTCTGCTTTATGCTGCTTTTGACTGTCCTCACCAACATATGAGTGAACTTCTAAATGGTTGTATTTCGATTAACGCACAGTGGAGTAAGATAAAAGACAGCAATACACCAATTGCTATGATGTTTTTCAAGTGCAGCAGTGTTAATTCTTTACTTCAAATTCATGCAAAAATACATCAACAACGCAATATTATAACAGCAATGCTTACGTCAAGTATCACAACTTGATTTTTTCACACACACACACACACAGACACACAGACACACACACACACACACACACACACACACACACACACACACACACATATATATATATATATATATATATATATATATATATATATATATATATTCCTCAAATTGGTGTCTAAAACATGGACGTGAACAGTGACGCTTGTGTCTTAATGCCATTTTGCTGCTTGCTGCTAACCACACGTAGCTAAAAGATAACACTCGAATCAAGCAGACAAACTTCTGGAATATAAGAACGAGTGTAAAATACGCTGTTCTTAGATCGTTGATAACCAATATTTACTTATGCTTCGTAATGAATTAGTGATACATAGTTGACAGCGATCATTTTGTTAGTTGACTTAAACTCGGCTTTTCCTCTTTTCAGTTACCTCTGCAGTTTTGGCTCGTAGAACCTGTTTTTGCGATCAATACCACATGTTGCTGTTCCGTGGTTGTCAAACCACAACTGTAGTTCTAGACTGTAATAACGTTGTCGATATACAGAGCATGTTACTGTTCTAACTATAGTCACTACATCGGCAATGTTCTCTAAATTATGTAATCCAACTTCTGTTGTTATGACGCTATGTGCAATGAATTCCACAATGTACTCAGTCTGACAAACACACAACACAAATGTCTTTATTTTGAATCCCTAGGATGTAATGAATTGTTCAAAAAATAAATGACCTGTGAACAAAAAACAGACTTTCGTCAATGAAAAGCGTCTGATGTCGACTAAGTGTGCTGCAAAACAGTGTACAAAATTCATCAGCAAAATGCCCTAGCTTAAACAAACTGTTCACCACCAGCATCACCACAGTTGTCACTAAGGCAGTGGTTCACAAACTTTTTGAGCTTCGGGCGCATTTAAAATGCCGCAAATAATTGTGGACACACTACATACACATTTTTAGGAATATTTTACAGCAATCAAAACAGTAAAAATATTATGTAATAAAATAACTATTAAGTCGTTTCATTTTAAATTTCGCGTCCAGACTACAGGAAATGCAACCGATATTAATAAAAACATACATTATCAGAATATGAACAAATAATTTTTCTATAAAAATGTGTGAGATTCATGAAGCACAATTGTCACTCAAATACGTTAGTCGGACGCCGTGTTGCCTCCTACCCTGTCAAGACGAAATGCAAGACAAACTATTAAATGAAACGTATTGAAATGAAATAATTCAAATAAACCAACGATTAATTCAAATTATAGAGTGAAGTAATAATGCAATACAGATAAAATGTACCTTACGTCTGCCCTTTTTAGTGTTTATGAGAAACAAGAGCCTTCAGTGTTTGTGAATATATTTGAAAGACCTCCACCCATTTCCCCATCAATACACTGAAGAGTTTCTCTATTTCTACACTTAATTGTGGTGAGGACAGAAAATTATAGTTCACAGAAACATGACGTCGAATATTTAAGTAAAATGTTTAAATCCTTTTTAGATATCGACGCATATTTTTCTGTATTAGAAATTCAAAACGCTTTAAGAGATAGTTCCTTATGCTTGTTCATCAGTCCACGATTAGTAGATAGAGCTTACAGTTCTTCTTCTTCCGTTAATGTTAAGCCTAAATCACCTGAAGTTCCCATGAATGGGTTTCAAATCCAATTGTACGGCTCAATGTTGAGGTATAATCTCCGTTTCTCTTCTAGACTTATTAAATGATCTACTACTATTGGAAGTATTTCAGTTATGCACGTGCTCCTTACCAGCGGGACCATTTCCAAGCTACGTTGAACAACTTTTCTTTTCCATATTTGTAATTTTCTGTGAAACGCTTTAATTTTGTCGGTGGATATGAGGATATTTTCTTCTTTCCCTCTCATGCTAGTGTTGAACGTATTGAACTGCTGAAATATGTCGGTCAAATACTGGAATCTAGCAATCCAAAATTCAGTCCAATGGAGGTTGAAAAAATGTAAATGTTTCATTTCTTCGAAAAAAACGAGAAGTTCTTGTCGTAGCTCATGCACACGGGTAAGTACTTTCTCCCTCGGCAACCACCTAACTTCTCTGTGTAAAAGCAACTGTCTGCGTTCTGACTCCTTACCGATACAAAGTTTTCGAATAAATGCGTTTTGATGGGTCTTGTTTTAATAAAATTTGCTATGTGAACAACTTGGTCTAAGATTTCTCTCAATATTTCTCCCACTGATTTTGCTATTAAGCCCTCCCTATGAAGATAGCAGTGGGTTACGATAACATATTTATTTTGTTCCTTTACAAAAGAAATTAGGCCCTTAACACAGCCTACGATTGAAGGGGCGTCATCTGTACAACTGCCTATGCAAGACTTCCATGTTAACAGCCACTTATTAAGACAATGAGTTAAAATGTTGGAAACGTCCTTACCTTTGGTACATACATTTAATTCTTTTAACTCTTGATTAATGAAACGGACAGATTCTATGAGTTGCAATTGGTCACTTGATTCATCAACTTGCAATGCAATGTTTGAGTGCTTGAGCTTAATACTGAATACATTTTTTCTCAATGTCAGCAGACACTCCTATAATACATCCGTGAACTGTGTCATTCGACAAGCGAATCTTGCTGATTTTCATAGCTGCTTCATTTCCTAGTGTCGTCATGACCATCTCTTTGCAAGCCTGCAAAATAAGTGACTCCTATAGTATGAGCCTTCATACTCTTTGCTGTTAGTTCAGAGACTTGGTAGGAAGCGTTGAGAGCTTTGTCAGAAAAAGAAATTACACTTTTAAAAGAATTTTCTGCCCTTGTTTGCTGTTCAGAAAATCTTTTTAAATAGCATACAGGTTTATCTTGCAAATGTGAATGCATTGTTCTAAAATGTTTTCTTACTTTATTGGGAAGAAGAGACTCATTTTCCATCTTGTACCCACATACGAAGCATAGTTTGAAACGGTAATCTTCACTCCAAGTGAACCCATACCTTAAGTAGCTTCCATTGCATTTACGAGTAGGCCGCTGTTTTACTTTTTTAGAAAGCTGTACATTTTATTCCATTGTGTTTTGCATATCAGATTCACATCTAGCGCTTTGAAAATTAGGAGTACGCTGTACACGAAACACGAGCCCCACGTACTCTAATAACAGCTCACTGGCATATCACCTGGAAGCTCTGCGATAACGTCAAGCACACGACAATGGAAACGCGTTTTCCTTCTGGGTCAGGATTCTTATACCTCCATGGGTTAACCTTGCTGCCGACGATAGTTTTTAAGTTGTGATAACCTTGCTGGAAGCTTCTGTCATGAATCTTCTGGATCACGAAACTGCAGTGGAAACGACGCTCAGAAGTAGGAAGGTTTCATAAACAATGACGATCATGTTCACATGTGCTATTCATCTGTAGCAAAGAAGATGAAATGAAATTGTTTTGGTCACGGACAGCGCAAGGTGAAACAATAAGCAGCGCTCATAGATAATTTCCTCTCCCAGCTTCTCTTTTCATTAAAATTTTATTTACAACTGAAAGTTATGCATTTTCAACAAAATACTATTAAAAAGTGACTGGATTCGGATCTTATTTATAGCTTTTTGATACACTGTCCCTGTACAGTCGTGGACAAAACGAGCGAGACCCCTCGCGTTTTCGTTATGCTGTTCCGCACAACTTTAAAGTTTGCTACACAGCATAACAGGCAAGGCGACGAAGTGCTACCAACATACTATGCAAGTTCGCTCAGCTGATGTGCTGAGATAGTCGCGCTTTGAAGAAGCCACAGCATCGTCTGCCACCACTTAGTTGGAAACGAAATACCACAGGTATAAGTCAATGTGTTGTATTCGCATATCTGTGACTATGACTTGGATCTAAAGTGTGGTTATGGATAGCACGTTGCTCAGATGGCGAATCGAACATCATGAATAAAGACAAGGGGAAATGAATTAGGTGTCATTCCTCTTCCGTAACATCACATATATTTTAGTTATTCTTTCTTAAATGAACTGTGCAGAAAATCATTCACCAGAATGGAATAACTTTTTGTAACACCAGACGATATTAACAGCTTGCCTGCGCGAGTTAGCCGTGCGCTCAACGGCGTCATATCGCGAACCGCGCTGCTCATTGCGCCGTCAATTCGAATCCTTATGTGTGTTAGGTTAGGTAGGTTGAAGTAGTTCTAGATCCAGGGGACTGATGACCTAAGCAGTTTGGTGCCATAGTTCTTAGAGCCATTTTTTGACTTCTCGCGCAAATTTTCTTTACATAAACGGCCGTATCTATAGATTGCCTTGACATAGCTCACTTTTTTACGCCACCAAGGGCCGTATAACCGCAGGAAGTGCGATACATTTCCGCTTATTATATCCGCACGTACTCGAGGCAAACGGGTTTTAAGGGTTGGGTTGACAGTAGACGGTCAAGAAAGTGAGACTAATAGGGTTCCATTTTTGCCGATTTACGTGACGAAATCCTAACAACGAAAATAGTTACTGAAGATGAGGGCCGCATAATAATTTCCCCTACTCTTTATTCGAAATATTCCGGTTGCAATCGATACATCAGCATATTAATCGTAACTACGCTTTCGATCCAAATCACGTTTACAGGAATGCAAATAAAATCCATTTGCCTATACACATGGTAATTCAGATTCCACTATTAATGCCATCGCCTTTTAGATGTGCGAGCATTCCCATTGCTTGTTACCTTAAGGAACACTTCGGCTAATGCACGTTTTCTGGCTGTGGCACGTCTAAAGGAGAATTCCTGGGATGGTGCAGAATTATCGTACCAAATATACTCGCTAATAACAGTTTTTTGTTATTTCGATAAACATCCCGAGTGACTGTCACATAAGCGGTGACATAAAGGTAGACAATTCATGTTTTTGAGGTCAGAAAGCTCTATGCAACAGAAACTGCAGATCATTCTTCCATTTTCATTGCGAAATTGCCGGCTTATTCATGTCTGGTGTAATAATAGAGGGCTGTTTGCCTGGGTTGTCTGCTAGCGTAGTGAAAGGTGTTTGCTACTGCAAGGGAGGTCTGGTTTGTTTTCGGTTCTAATCTCGATGGAGGCAGGTAGACTATCAGTAAAGCAATTTTAAGAAATTCTCGCGCCCCGAATAGGTTGTATTGCTACCTTTATTCTGTACCGGTAACCTGTGGATGTAGATATGAAACTCTTGTAGAATTCCATACTTGTTACTATCTACTTTTACCGCTTCTGACAATAACTGAATTGACTTAAATGTGGCACTGAATGATATTTAACTGAATTTCGTTATGAATCATCACGCATTGCTAAATTTGCACAATTTCATTCTAGGTCAGCAACGGTAATCCAGTAAGACTGGTCTGAACATTGACACAGACCATTTCGCGGCCGAATGCGCATAATATTTTGCTAATTCCTAACGATAAGGGGTAGTTTCTCTTGCTAAAACAGTTATGTTATCTCGATAAGCTGAAATTCATTTTTATTAGCCAGTTCATACTAATTAGCGTCTCTTCTTTCATTTATATTTTATATTTAGGTGTTGTGGTTAACACACTAATCGGCATTAGTATAGTTTTACACATGATTGAAAACAGTCTGACAAATTTCGGATAGTTTTTCAATTTCACGCCTGTGCATCGTATGTTGGTAGCACTTCGTCGCCTTGCCTGTTATGCTGTGTAGCAGTCTTTAAAGCCGTGCGGATCAGCATAACGAAGAGGCGAAGGGTCTCGCTCGTTTTGTCCACGACTGTACCTAAATAGTTCATAATGGTGAATAACAATAATATGCAATTCATTTCCTACGTGCTGTTGCAACGGCTCTCAGAGTTAGGTGTTATTGGTTCGGAAACATTGGGAACGACACGAAACCTTCCGAACTTTATGGAAAAGTTGTGATTACATGCACAGCGCACAAGGCTCAATTTCTGCATGGCTACCATCATAAAAGAAAAACGTCCATAGCCATATCAACAGCAGAGCAAAAGCACAATATGGTCAGACAATATCCGTAAGAGATTCCGTCGGAAAAATCCGTCAGTCGTCATATAGTTTTTCACTGTTTTATCCTGATTCTGAACGTTTGGATATGACTAGAGATCGATTAAGGATTGACGGTATTGTGGATTGATTCAATGTTGATTTACAAACTTTAAGAGCAACACAAATGTCGTACCGTTTGGTTACGGAAAGAAGGCACGAAACGAGGTGCGCGAAAATAATTTTCACGGCGGCTACAGGGCGAAGGGTGGTTAGAGGGGGGATGGTTAGGAATATTTCACGACCAGTACTAGCCATCCACGCATGCGTGTGGGCCTGGTACCCACCAGCGACTAAGACAGATATATTTAACAAACAGAAGTAAAATGGGTTCGCTAAAAGCGCATTATTTCTATCAAACATTGTGAAGGCTGTTGTAATGCAGTTCTAATGGAAGGAGTAGAAGGAAATGGCATTTGAGGCATTTATCAATTATGAAGGACCATGAAGCATTATGTTGTAAGAAATTTTCAGTCCTTGGTTGCAGTCTTGGATGCTAGGTTTTTACGACGTGTCAAATAAGTTACTGTGTTAGCCACACCAACCTTTACCACTGGTTAAGTGTTACATTTATAAATACATTTACAATCATTATTAAATGAATTAATCATTAACACCACTGCATCTTGTTATGACTGTAGCAATGCGACAATTATCTGACCATTCTGTTTCTCCAGACCGTAGTATTCTGCCGTCCGAATAATTATTTATGTCACCCTATCGCGAATTACACTTTCCTTAGAATTCCTTACACTTCTTACAAGGGAACCTCCCCATCGCACCCCCCTCAGATTTAGTTATAAGTTGGTACAGTGGATAGGCCTTGAAAAACTGAACACAGATCAATCGAGTAAACAGGAAGAAGTTGCGTGGAACTATGAAAAAATAAGCAAAATATACAAAATGAGTAGTCCATGCCAAGATAGTTGGCAACATCAAGGATGATCTGAACTCAGGAGCGCCGTGGTCCCCTGGTCAGCATGTGCAGCTGCGAAACGAGAGGTCCTTGGTGCAAGTCTCCCCTCAAGTGAAACATTTTTCTTTATTTTCGCAAAGTTATGATCTATCCATTCGTTCACTGACGTCTCTGTTCACTGTAATAAGTTTAGTGTCTGTGTTTTGCGACCGCACCCCACAACCGTGCGATTAGTAGACGAAAGGACATGCCTCTCCAATGGGAACCGAAAACATTTGATCGCAAGGTCATAGGTCAACCGATTCCTCCACAGGAAAACACGTCTGATATATTCTATACGACACTGGTGAGGGCATGTGCGTCACATGACACGAATATGTTGTCGACCCAACTAACTTGTACACTTGGCGAATGGGTAAAAAGATTCTTCTACATTGCCCGATTTAGGTTTTCTTGTGGATGTGAGAATTACTCCCAAAAAAGTGATGTAAACATAAGAGTTTGTCACATAAACTGCAACAAATGAATCCAACAGTTTCACAGTCGCACAATTTTCAATGTGCCCTGTCAAAACACGTTTTTAACGTTTTCAAATTTTTCCGTGTGTAGACCGTCAAATCCTGCATATGTCCAAGCAAATCTGAACATGTCCTGGAATTTTGGAGAGCGAATTTGATTATGTGTGAGTGCCTGAACTTTGATAATTATCTGAAAATAAAATTTTAGGCTCGAAGGAAGACTTGAACCAAGTACATCTTTTTTTTAGACGCTACCCCCTTTTTTTTATTTTTCATTTTTTTTAAGGAGGTGGGGGAGGGCGGGCAAGGCAGAGCGATCAGGGGTCGGAACCCGAGGCCTGGTCGCAGTGTCCCCCTCGTCCGTCAAGGAATCAGGGATGGGAAGGGGAAATCTTTTGTGGGAATTATTATTTATTTATTTGTATTTACTGTTTTAATACAATCTTAATGTGGTTTTACTTTATACCACAACAAAAATAAATGTATCTAGCACCGCATCGTGCTCTGAGAAAAAGAAAACAATATCTCGGCACGTTCCTACACCGAGGTAATGTATATGGGGAAAACGAAAAAAAGTGGTTCATACAGGATGCAGAAGGGTGTGTCGTTACTCTCCTTACGCTTCATCATCCAGGTACGTCTTAACGTATATCATGTTGTTCCACCGAGAATCGAACTTAGTCATGTCAGCTCACTCAGTGGGTATCTTCTCCTATCTGTTGATGATCCAGCTGCGTGGAGGGTCGCGTAGGGCACTCCCTAAGTAATTAGAAAAATACTGTCTGTATTTTGGGTTCCGTACGATCTTGCAATGACGTTCTTGTAGGTAGTTCCAAAAGTCTAATACATCTTTAGGTCCATCGTGAAATAAGTAGTGTACCGCATGCGCACGGATCCACGTGACAGCGTTGGTCTTGGGGCGCGGGAAATACTGTTGATCCGGAAATAATAGAAACCGAGGTGTAATGTGTTCCGGAGTCACTCGTAGAAAATACGACAAAATTTGTCGCACCAAGCGCCATACGTCTTCTGCCGCGCCACATGTGAGACGGTGTTCGTCCGTGTCTGGTATCCCGCAGTCTACGCAGAGAGGCGATTCCACCATGTTTATCTTGTGGAGGCGTGATCGGGTGATCTGTTTACCATTGACTGTGATGTACCATGTGGATCGGACGGCTGTGTCCAGTGGAATCGCGTGAATCGTCTTCCACACCACCTTCCAATTAACCTGAGGGCTTTTGGTCTCCACGATGTTTGGTGGGCGCCTCTGCTGTAGGACATGATATATATCCCGCGCCGACGCCTGTTTCGTCGGTGGTACTGCGATACGGACATAGCTGTGTTCAATGTAAAAGTTCCCGAAGTAGTAGAAGGGTGGGGGGTATGTCTTGCGTCGTCAGTGGGGGCATAATGGAGGGCGGAGCTAAGGACTCCAACAGGAAACCTGTCAAACTTTCCGGGTGGTGGCGCCACAGCTTGATGTGTGAGCTGACACACAGGGCCACAGGTCTGTCGTGGACATGGACTAGACCAAGACCTCCCCTTTCTGGGGGAAGGGTCAGTGACTCATAACTGACTTTGAAGAGCATGCCTGTACTGACGTAGGCTCCGAATGCCGCTAATAGACGTCGAGCCATCAGTAACGGTATTGGGAGAACACGCGCTATGTGTGGAAGGGGCGATGCGAGGTAAACATTGACGAAATGTGTCCTTTGGAGAATGTCGAGGGTCCGCAGACGAAGGTTGAAGATCTGGACCCGTATTTGTTGTAATAAGCGGCGGTAGTTAACAGCCGCGGTGCGCCGTATGTCGTCGTGAAACTCCATTCCGAGACATTTGATAGTGCCACGAAGCTGTAGGGGTTCGACACACGCTGGGGTCAACCCATCTCCTATGGCCATGGCGACCGATTTGGCGACGTTGAGACAACTGCCGGAAGCCACACCGTACGTGGTAATCCATTCTAGTGCTCTGTTGACATCGTCGCGATTGCGGATCGCGATAACCAGGTCGTCTGCATATGCTGTACAGCGAAATGTGACGTCACGTAGGGTAAGACCGGTGAGACGTTGACGGAGACCACAGAGGAGCGGTTCCAGTGCCAGAGCATATAGTATCGTCGACAAGGGGCAGCCTTGACGCACGGAGCGCAAAATCGGGAGGGACTGCGAGAGACGCACGTTAACGAGCACTTTGGAAGTCGCCCCTCGGAGTAGGCGCATCACGACGTCTGTGAATTGCTGTGGGTACTGCATGTGCTGGAGAACGGACGTTAGGTATGCGTGATCCACTCGATCAGAAGCTTGGCTAAAATCTAGTGATGCCAGCGCTCCCGGGATGCGGCGTGCTCTGGCTAGGGCTATTAAGTCACGGTATCGACACAGTGCTGTGTGGATGTTGTTGATACCTCCTAGGGAAGTCTGATTTGGCGAGATGACGTAAGGTAGGGTCGGTCGTAGACGGTTTGCTAATAGTCTGGTGAATATCTTCATGTCGCAGTTGACGAGTGTTAGCGGGCGGTAATCTTGTATTGGAGCCCCACCTTTAGGCTTGTGAACAGGTATAATTATTCCTTCTGCGAAGGTCGCAGGGAGCGGCACCGCGGGGGACATAAGCTCCCGACAGATGTCTGTTAACTTGGGAGCCAGTAAATACTGGAAAGTTCTATAAAGCTCCACAGGGAGCCCGTCGGGGCCAGGAGACTTATTCGCCGCTCCTTTACCGATGGCGTCAATAACTTCGTCTTCCGTAATGTCGTTCAATAATTCACTTTGTAAATCCTGTGGGACAATGCCGTAAACCAGTTGTGAGACTGCTGTCACCGTCGTCGGGTCGGAACATTGAGCAGAATAAAGTCGCGCGTAATGGTCGAAGAAGGCTGCAGCAATATCGCGTTGTGTGGTGTGATGATGGCCGTCCTCAGTGGCGACGGCATGTATCATGGCCCGTCTTCGCAGTGTACGTTCTCGGATGACGTGGTACATGGTGGGTCGTTCCGTTGTGAGTCTGTCTTGTGTCCGCGCTCGGACGATCGTCCCTTCGAGGTGTCGGCGCATCTGGGCTACGATCTGTGCTTTCGCACGCTGAACTGTCAGCTGTCGTTCCGGTGTGGGTGGCAAGGAGGCGCATTCGCGAAGGACGGTGAAATGAAAATCAAGGGTCTGCCGCCTCCAAGCAGCAGTCTCACGACCATACGTAATAAAGGTTCGCCGTAGGGCCGGCTTGGCGCAGGTTAACCACCAACTAATCGACGTAGGATACGTTGGGAGGCGGCGGATTGGGAGGCGGCGGACGCACAAACTCCACGTGTCTTCGATGGCGCGTCGACAATCCGGAGAAGCGAGATGAGCAAGGTTTAATTTCCATGGATGTCGGCTGCGCCACACCCGTTGGCGACGAAGGGTGACGGCACATATATAGGCCTCGTGATCATAAAAGGCTACTGGCCATACCTCCGCGTCACTCACCGTTGCCGCGAGAGAACGGGAGACGTAAATCCTATCGATGCGACTAGACGAGTGACTCGTGAAATGGGTGTATCCCGGTCTATTTCCTCGGACTTGTTCCCATGTATCTACTAGCTGGAGATCGCCGATGAGTGTCCCAAGTTCGGGGCACGGTGAATGGCGTGGCAGCTGATCTTTAGGTGCTTGGGTGCAATTGAAATCGCCCCCTAATATCAAGTCATCGTGCCTGCCCTGAAAAGGCGGTGCTATTCCTTCTGCGAAGAAGAGCGATCGGTCACGACGGCGATTCGTTCCGGAAGGGGCGTACACATTGATAAACCGGACGCCTTGCACCGTTACGGCCATTCCTCTAGCGTCGGGGAGATATCGGACTTCGTCCACCTCGAGGCTCTCTCTGAGGAGAATGGCAACTCCACTGTTAGTTGGCGAGGCGTGGGACACATGAGCCGTACAACCATACGTACCCGGGAAATCGGCGACGAAGACTTCTTGGAGAAAGACAATGTCAACGTCTGCTGCATTGAGCATGTCTTGGAGCAGCGACAACTTCATACGTGTCCGAATGGTGTTAATGTTGATGGTCGTCAAGCGATAGGTTCGTAGATCGTCTCCTGCGGTGGGGGCTGCCGTCAGTGTCGCCGTAAAAGGTGGGGCCCGTGATCGGCTGGCCGCGTCCGTGCCATCATCTGTTGCTACTCGGGAGGGGCCGAGGTGTGGGAGGAGAGACCCCTCTCCTCATCCACCACAGCGGCCGTAGAATCGTCTTCAATGTCATCCGCCCAAGGTCAGTAAGTTAACGGTGGCTGCGGTAGAACACTTGTGGGCTGAGTGACTAGGGGTGAATCCGCAGTTGTTTCCGGTTGTGTACCAACTGCGGGAGCTGTGCTGGCCATCCGTTTGTCCGAGAGAGCGGAATCGGGTTTGTCAAAATCAGACAAAGTGACAGGTGAGGGCGATCTCGTGTCATCCATTTTCCTCGTCGTTTCGTCGGCCGTTCGGTCGTCAACTGGAGAAGACGTCCGCTGGAGGCAATCGTCTGAGGGTGTGCGACGTCGCTTTTTATGTTTTCTCGGTGACCTTTGTTTGCGGACGTGGGTTTCTGTGTCCGAAAGAATTTGTGGTGCCCGTATAGCATCCCCCTCAGGGAGAAAGGCAGAGGTCGGTACAACCCTAGCGTCGAGTTCCATTCTCTCGTCCGAATCTTCATGTGGAGTCGATGGGCGGCGTTCTTCAACCCCTGCAGACACCGTAATGATGTTGGTCAATCCAGGACCGGCGACAGGTGCGCATTCTAACGCTTCGTGTCTGCCGGGGGGGTTGTCGTCTGTCATGACGGTCGATCGTGTCACCTCTGCGTAATTGAAGGGGAGGGCCGTGAGCGTAGGAGGTGGTGTCGTGTCATGCAATGGAAGTTGTGTAACCCGACGTTGAATACACGCCGAGCGCACATGACCCTCCTGGCGGCAACCCGAACAAGTACGAGGTTGGCCGTCGTACATTATTATTGCTCGACAGCCACCTATGACTAAGTAGGACGGCACATGTTTCTTTAATTCAATTTTCACTTGTCGGACGCCGTTGAGGACTTGGTACGTCTTGAAGGTGTTCCATTTTTCGGCCACGTGGCTAATTACCATCCCACAAGGGCGGAAAGCTGAGGTAACGACGTCCGGTGGTACTTCGAAAGGGAGTTCGAAGACTCTTAGTGTGCGTAATCCTAGTCCAGCATGGTCAACAGTAACCTCTCCAATGTAACCATCGGAGTGTTTGAACTTGAGGGTGTTCGCGCATCTGTTCACAACTGCGTGACATAACTCGTCGTCGACCATCTTGACGTAAACGACGCTACTTGTGACTGATAGGTGGATACCGATGATGTGCTGTGTTGGTATTTGAACTTCGTCACGGATGAATCGTTCGACTTCAAAGGCCCGTGGTCGTGCGTAGTCGGGCTGGAAGCTCATCTTGATGGTAGCTTTTCTGTACGAATGAGCCATGGCGACTCAGTGTTAACGGACGCGAGTATTAGCTGCGGCGAGGAAGTAAACAAACTACGCGCGCTCGCGACTCTGCGGACGGGACCGCGACTCTGCGGACGGGACGTAAACAAGACGTCCTCGCCGCTCACCGGCCGAAAGCAGACTCAAACCTCTCGTTCCGCAGCTGCACGCGCTAACCACGGGACCATGGCGCTCCTGGTCTCATGTCATCCATGATATTGCCTGTCTTCGCATGGACTACTCAGTTTGTATATTTTGCTTATTTTTTTCATAGTTCCACACAACTTCTTCCTGTTTTCTCGATTGATCTGTGTTCAGTTTTTCAAGGCCTATCCATTGTGCCAACTTATAACTAAATCTGAGGGGGGTGTGGTGGGGAGGTTCCCTTGTTAGTGGTGTAAGGATGACCCCTATGGGCCAGAAATTGTTTAATAATTACTCATTATTTTGAAATACCTTTGCCCAGTTTCCAAACAGCCTCTACTGTGTGATAGCTAAGGTTGGCAGCAATGCATGACAGTAAACAGTCGCATGAAACGTTCCAAATACTGTAGACACTACAAGTAGAATAAGCCATCTTATTTCCTTAACCAAACTCAACTATTCGACAAAACTTAAGGACTCGTTCCGTATTGTACCTGTCGTGAAATGGATAAGATTGAGTAGTTATATGTTCTTTTATATTTGGTCACATGTTTTCCTAAAATACTATAGGGCGCACTCGTAAATGTTGTGGGGCGCACCAGTGCACCCTGGCACACACTTTGAGAACCAGTGCTCTAAGGTGTTGCATTTTCCAAAGTAAAATGAAACGTTAGTGAAATAATTTCGCTGAAAAGTGGCGCGTTGCAAATATACCTATGAAAAAATGTGATGAGTCGTTAGATGATAAATAGCAACAAAACAATAGAGTTCTTCAAATGCGGTATCATTGCACGTTGAGAATCTAGAATTCATAGATTCACGAGAATTTCTCTGGGAGAAATATCATAAATTGACGGAATGCTTGTGTGTTTAATCAATTGATATTGTACCGTTAAGCTGACTCATCAAACGAATTATTTAATGGTTGGAAATCGGCTTGTTTCCAGTCAAAAGCGTCCCCTTTTCCAAAGTGTGTGGCTATCACTTTTGATTCTTCAGAGTCTATATTCAGACTGCACCTCTGGAAGAAACGTCGAACTAGTGTGCTGTACCAGCTGATATATGTGTCTGACAACTATTAATTCAAAATTCCGTTGAAGATTCATCACTGCTGCGAACATGAAGACGTCACACTCATCTTTACTCATAGTAAGTATTTATCAAAACTCTTGCACATTGCGTGCGATTGCTATTACAAATTCTTGGAAAGTAGAACTTTTCAGCAAAATAAAACTGTATTATGTCATGTACAAGACTCACTTTACAAGCATAATGGATCTTCAAATTAAATATTCTCAATGAAAATTGTATATATAACTTATTGATGTATAAACGAATTGCATATCGGCATTACTGATAAAGTCACATGGGTTAACCAGATGTCAGTGATGAATGTTCAATTCCCCTATCTCTCTTTTCAAGCTCTATGGACATTTAAATATTACAATTTCTCAGTTGTCTGTATTACTTTTTGAGATAGAAACAGCTTGCATAGTGACACCGCTGATATACATTAGGGGGTTGGTAGACCAGCTTCATTCAGTCATGGTACCTGACATTAAATTCATCAAAATACATAAAAATTGACTGCAAAATATTCACGAGTATTACTGCGGATCTAACCCATAGCTTAAAGTGCTCGGAGAATTACCATGTAAACAAGACTGTTCCGATTTCATATATTCATCTGGTATGATATTCAGTGAAATATTATACCGTAGTGATTGCGTGGTATTGTTTTAATCTTGTTTAGCAGTACAGAATTTTGTCGTTTTCTGCTATGGGACAGTACATGTCTCTTCACCCCTTTATACACCGAAGCACCAAAGGAAATTATATAGGCATGCGTATTCAAATACGGAGGTATGTAAACTGGCAAAATACGGCACTGTTGTAGGCAACACCAGAAGAGGAACGGTGGAGGGGTCACGGCCAGTATATATAGGGCGCCGAGAGTAACAGCACAGCATTCGTCAGGAACCACCTGTAGATGGCAGCGTGTACGTCTGCCGAAATATTTTGGAGAAATTACGACGCTACTCGGTCGGATACCCGAGAACTGTTCAAATTGGAAATACGCCGGGAAAACTTCAGATCGCGAATCTTTAGCTCGATGGTGAAATACGAACGTCGATTGAAACGAGCAGTTTGACAAGGTCTGAACTGCAGTATTTCAAAACAATGCACAACATTCCGCGAACTATGTTAAATGTCGTAGTTGCTGCGGCATAGGTACGCTATCTCCTCACAAGAGGCATGAAATCGAGTGTAACACATGCTGAGGCGGAGAAATAAAACCGTTAGCATATCAGAAAGCTTTGTTGAAAGTAAGAAACAAGATGAGCAAGTAGGGATTTTCTCCGGCAGATTGCGAACAGCTTATGATACCGGTGAAATTGGCAGATCATTTAATCTCGGAAAGTCTGGAATTAAATATGAGGACTGTTCACTAGGTGAGGGAATCTCTACCCTTCTTGTGAAAAGCGTGTCTCGGATAAGGTAAGGAAAAAGAGAACATAGTAGTGGTGCACAGAAAGTCATCCAGTTGCGTTTTTTAAGTAGCAGCATGGTATAAAAATTATGTACGTTTCAGTGTCCAAGTGTAGTCAGTGTCTGACGAAACCACTCGGACTGTTGTTACTTGACTATAAGCACATGCCACACGATGTTGTGTGGAGGTTGTCAGCAGCTGAAGCCTCAACTACTTACGGTTATATTTATGTGATTGTCCTCTCTTTCTTACGCACAGATTGTCTCCACAGGGATCATGTGACTTGTCAGAAAACGGAGCTGCACGTCAGCCGGCCCCCTGAAACGGGTTAGTGGACGGGGGGACGCCAACATCTCTGCGGGGGAAGCCTTCAGCCAGGCGCCGCTGATATTTGAACAGTTGATCCAATTTGCACAGGCCCTGTGCTGCGGCATTCATTACTGCCCCCAGCGTGCGCCCTAATTATGCTGGCGGTTCTTTTGCCAGGCGGGGCCCTCACACAGAGGCCAGTTATCGCCTGACGGCTGACTCACTGCTTAGGGACCCCTGTGGCGTTTAGTAGAGTAGTAGAGAGAAATGAGATCCCTCTCTCGCCTCCACCTGTCAGTACTGAAACGTACTTTCGGCACCTAATCTGACATCAGAATGGTGTTACGTATAAAGATGATCTGACACAATAACGAAAAATATTACTTTTCAGTCGACGGTTCACCGTTACAGTAACGTATGTGACGTGTAAAAATTAGCGCATGATCCGTGACTGTCTGATTATACCCTAGGCGATCGACCACTGGGAGAACGATAACATGTGTATGTATGTGTGAACATTTCATTTTGCAACGACGTCATTAATCTAGTTGCAGAAGAAGCGTATGTTCGGGAGGTATGAACAAAAAGAATACTGATGATACGCTGCTGCAGTCGTCATCTTCAGTCCAAAGAGTGGGTTCCTCCACTTCTCCACTCCACTGAGTTCTGAGACGGCCTAAATCATATTCATCTATAAATAGAAAGCTTCTCCAGTTCAACCACACATTTACACAACGCAGAGCCGAACATGATTCTGACTAAAAGAAGATATGTTGTGGAATAAAAGAAAACAAAATTAATAATGTTCGCTCACCATGCAATCCTTTAGCCCGGCGTAGAAATATGGAAAGCAAACAGTCGAAAAGCAATCTGCTGGACGGGGTCGAGCCGCGTAAATCATTACAAAAAATAATCTCACTAAAGTACGCTGACAATGGGGCAGACGCCTTTCACCCTGTTGTCTGGCAGAGCCATGTTGTGTCAGCTACTCGGATGGCTATTAAATCGGTTTTATTGCTCGTAACATTGTACAAAATAATTAAATGGAAATAAGGCAGTAACAGAGGCCATAAACGTACGATGTGTGTTCCCGCATATTTTATATATTTTCAGTTTCTTTAATTAAATTAAAATAGTTTTGAGTGAGTCTGAGAAGGAGGTATTAGTGGTAATATAATTTCCACAATTTCTAATGGAACTACTGTAAAACAAACACGAAACGTAGTTACATGAAGGCTATGTCTTGTGTAGTTCCACCACTACTGTGACGCCACCGCAATACGCACATGCAGTACCCGCAATTTCAGTTAATTCTAATTCTGATTAATTGATTTAAGAACCGTAGGATATAATTACAACTGATCAGAATCTGCGCTTTTGAAATAAACAGGGTGAAAGGTATTTAAACCGACAAACTCTGGGAGGTTGTAGGGGACATCAAAACAAATGTTTTTCCCTAATGTCATTTTTTCCTATGAGGAGTATTTAAACCGGTAGATGAAGATTTCTCTGGCTGCAGATTAATTAAACCAACAAACACGTTTCCTTTTTTTATGACAAAGTGACAGTGCATTAACACAACCCACTTTCAATTACAGTAGATTTTCAAAAATACCTCCATTGACACGTAAACAAAGGTTATACCGTCGGATCATGTTCTGTCTGACACGGGCAAAAATCCCAGGAGCATCCTAAATTGTTCTTGTTGCTGCTAGTATCCGGGCAACCAGATCCTTTTCTGATTCAAAATGAGTTGCGTAAACAAGGTTGCGCATCTCTCCCCACACAAAAGATTCCAGAGGGGACATATCTGGGAATCGAGCAGGCCTTGGTACATGACCACCTCTGTCAATCCACGTTTTTGGGAACCGTCGGTCCAGGAATCGACGCACACGACGACTAAAATGTGCTGGCGCCCTGTCATGTTGGAACCACATGCGTTGTCTTGTAGGGAGCCAGACGTGTTTCAGCAATTCGGGCAATGCTCTAGCGAGAAAATTGTAATAGTGCCTGCCATTTAATGGCCTAGGTAGCAGATGCGGCCCAATTAAACAGTCCCCAACAACACCGACCCACAAATTAACGAAGAACCGCACTTGATGAGCGCTAGTAGTAGTGGCATGTGGGTTATCCTCACTCCAAACATGCGAATTGTGCATGTTGAAGACTCCATCACGCCCGAACGTTGCTTAATCGGTAAACAACACAGAGGATAGAAATGTAGGATGCATTTCACTCTGTTCCAGGTACCACTACGAAACCGGGCTCGGGGTGGATAATCAATTGGTTCCAGGTTGTGGGCACGGTGTAAGTGAAATGGACGTAACAATTTCCCCCGAAGGACTGTTCTTACATTCGTCTGATTCGTCCCCATGTTAGGGCAATTGCACGAGTGCTGACTAAAGGATCCCGCTCCACATGTTGCAAGACAGCTTCCTCAAATTGCAGCGTTATTACCGTGCGACGGCGTCCCTGTCCAGGTAATCTGCTAAATGGCCCGGTCTCACGCAGACGTTGGTACACAACAGCAAAGGTTGTATGATGCGGGATACGGCGATTAGGATATTGTTGTCGATAAACCCGCTGTGCAGTTCGTCCGTTGTGGTGCGCTACATAGTACGCACCAACCATATGAGTGTACTCACTCCAGGTGTATAGCTCCATTAACAAACACAGACAATGCACTACTACACTGGGGACAGCAGTTGCCTACAACTGAAGAGCTCAATACTCCCTCTAACAACTGAAGAGCATAATACGGCCTACACCGGTTTAAATAATCCTCATAGAAAAAAAAAATAGGGAAAAATATTTTTTTATGTCCCCTACAACCTCCCAGAGTTTGTCTATTTCAATACATTTCACCCTGTATACATGACTCAGTGGCGAGGTATATAAGAAAATTATAGATGATTGCGTAGTAACAAACTTATCCCTTTGCCGATCGTTGCATGCCAGGAAACTAGTTTCGATATCGAGACGTGCTCGTTGAACATTAGACGAGCAAGGATCCACAACAATTTACTTAAGTTATTTACATTTCGAAATAAGATAATTTCTTAACTTTGCTCCTAACATTTGGAAAATATAATAGTATTGAAACTAAGACAGTCGAAAATCTTCAAGTTTCAACACTCGTTAAAAAAAGATTAATTTTCAGTTGATTTCTTGTCGATTAACCAATATGGATTTGTTGGGAGCCAGCCACGAAAAACACTCATTTACTGGCTCACCATTCCTGCTACCAGCAACAAATGTGATACGATTCACATGCCAGCAGGTGGATGCCTCAAACCACAGGTAATTGAGTAGCTCAATACAAAAAGGGAAAGGCGCTACATTAAGAAATAAAAATATCAGGTAGACTTATTTTCCCAAACTTCGGCAGGTCGGCCGGTGTGGCCGAGCGGTTCTAGGCGCGTCAGTCTGGCGCTGCGTGACCGCTACGGTCGCAGGTTCGAATCCTGCCTCGGGCATGGATGTGTGTGATGTCCTTAGGTTAGTTAGGTTTAAGTTGGTTGGTTGGTTTAGGGATGAAAGGGACCAAACTGCAGAGGTCATCGGTCCCTAGGTTTAAGTAGTTCTAAGTTCTAGGGGACTAATGACCTCAGATGTTAAGTCCCATAGTGCTCAGAGCCATTTGAACGATTTGAAACTTCGGCAGAATTGGCTGAAA
Source organism: Schistocerca americana (assembly GCF_021461395.2). Taxonomy (NCBI): domain Eukaryota; kingdom Metazoa; phylum Arthropoda; class Insecta; order Orthoptera; family Acrididae; genus Schistocerca; species Schistocerca americana. The sequence goes on along the minus strand of NC_060123.1, from coordinate 380,891,803 downwards.
GATAATGCATTCTCCTTTCTAAATTTTCCTATACCTCGAGCCTACTGACGTGTGTTCACCATTTCGGTGGCAAATGAAACACTGGTAACAGCGAACACACACTTCAATTCTGTGCCGTAGAGATAATGAAGTTGCCAAAATTTTCAGAGTTTTTTTCTATTATATCTCTTGCATCAAGTATTTGACAACAGAACTTCTGAAATGTTTGGTCTAATTCGTTTCAAATGAAATTTTAGAATTTACGCTAAAGCAATTTACTAAGCACTAGCCTTAAAAAAATTAGTTACTGATTAAAGTTTTATACTTCACGGTTTATTATAATCAAAGTTTCAGTGGTATATATCTCGTTGAACTTGGAGGTGACAACAAGCTGTATTTGGGCAGGCTGAGTGAGGGGAGCAGTAACAACTCCCCCCCCCCCACCCCGCCCCCCCGCCGCCCCGCCCACTTGCCCACCCACCCGGTCAAGAACCTAACTCTTTCTCCGAACCAGATATTAAAGCTCTGATCATTAGCAGATGTGAATATCAGTGAGAAAACAACACCAGTTGAAATGTGTTGAAATACATTTGGATGCTGATAGATTTAGAACTTAGTAGCATAAAGAAAACCCCTCTACTAATAACGCCCACAAGATAGGTCTCCTCCATAAACATCAAATCATCCATTAGTCAGTGTGATGCAACGTCTAGACGTAACGCGGTGCACAGTGGTTAGTACAAGAGCTTAAGGAGCACGGCGGCATAACGCGCAAGATGCCGGACACGTGGATGTAGGTGGCGCCTCACCGCGGGTCCGTAGCCACAGGCTGGCGTGGGGCAGGAAACGGGCGAGCTAACGGACCGCCGGCCAGTTCCGCGGCGAGTAATAAGTTTTAATGCCGGCCACACAATGCGCGCGTCCGCCCCGCGGGAGAAGCGCAATCTGGCCCGCCGTTAGGTGCATTATTCAGGGCGCCGTCTGTAGCGGGGGCGGAATTACTTACACGCCGGCCCCTGCCTCGTACAGACCTCCGCGTGCAGCTCTTCATCACGCACTCTGTTACACAGCGTCGCTTCTAACTTGGGGCGCTGTACGCTTCATACGTGCAGTCTGCTCGGTTTTCCAAAATTCGTGCAGTGCATACAGCTCGTAGAGCACCACTAGAAGGCATTAAAATTTGTGACTCCAACGGTAATGCTAACGTTCCTCCTGGTGTCTACACAGTTTATTTTTATTAATTTTTTATTTCTGTAAACATGATTTGTATTTCGTTGTAATAATGGGCCATCGTATTACGGCCACTGCCCACTGCGATACTGAATATCACCAATGATGTAGTGGACACGTAATGTGGCAAGAGAAGAAGAGGGTTATTCAGCTACCCCTACCTGTGAGCTCTGCAACACCTTCAAAAACCACGTGCGTATTTTTATATTCTGTTGCTCGCTATATAGGCAAACTGTTAATCCCAGATTCCGTCGCGCGTGGTCTTGCGGTAGCGTTCTCGCTTCCCTCCCACGGGGTCCCGGGTTCGATTCCCGGCGGGGTCAGGGATTTTCTCTGCTTCGAGATGAATGGGTGTTGTATGTCTTTAACCATCATTTCATCCTTATTCACTCGCAAGTCGCCGTAGTGGCGTTAAAGAACTTGTGGAGCGGCTGCCGAACCGCCCGAGAGAGGTCTCCCGACCACCAATGCCATACACTCATTATTATTATTATTCATTAGTCCCACAGAAATAATGAACATGAGCTCCTTGTAGAAAATTTAACTACGTTAAATTTTGTACTTGGAGGCCATAGTTTTCGACTTCTTCATAACAGTTCAAATACTACAGCCTCTAGCGAAAATCTATTCCAGACAAAATACAGCTACATTAAATTTCCTACAAAAACGTGAGTGAGAGAGTATGAAAATCTTGAAAGTAGTATTTTAAGGTGTTGCGGGGTGCAGTAAACCCAAGTGTAGGGGCAGCTTAATCATCCTCAATAAATGGAGGAAAGATGAATGGGGAATCATTCTAGCCGCGATACGGGCCGCACATGAGGAAATTCACTGATATATATGCGACACTGGCAAAGAGTTGATCGGTAAGGCTGCGCGCCTGTAGAGAGGCGACTCGGAAGCGGTGAAGCTACTCGGCTGTTCAGTTGCTACTTTCTTGAGCATGTATGAAATGTGGTTGAAGAATTGTAAAACCACAAGTGGATGACATGTGTAAGATATCGAAGCCCCATATGATGTTGAGGGTAGTTGGCTTGCCCGCTCTGGCCGGCGATCTGTAGCAGATCTGACGATAAAGTACATTACTGGTGACGCAACAACTCTTTCTGTCCAGCGTGTACTGCAAAATGTGTGACTTCGAAGTAAACGAGCCCTTCCTCTTCCCATGTTGGGACAAAGACATTGTCAATTAGGATTGAGTGCGCACGTTGTCTTCGATGTTGGAATCTTGGACAATTGGAATCGCGACTCCTGGTCGAATGAATAACGTTTTTAGTTGGGCTATGAGGTGCAGTCAAATCAGAACCAAACACTTTCCTCAACGGGAGAGTGGAATGGCTCCGCTCAGTAGTAATCACAACACACGTTAAGACGTTTATCCAACTGGAGGAAGAGATGGTTAATACCCGTTTCGTACAAGGCGGCCGACCGCTGACGAATACATAGCCGCACCCACTCTTGCACTTCTTCTTTCTACTGGAACCGAAGTCCATACATGTCCTTATTTAGGTTTCTAAAGATGTGAAAATCACACGTAGGAAGATCGTTGATGGACAGTAGATGCTTCAATGTTCCCGATACAATCACTGAAGCGTAGCCTTCGTCCTGTTGGCAATGTGGGAGCGGATCTTATCGTGCAACAGGTTGATTCCGTCCGACTCCACACCTGAGTGTTTTGACTTCATGGCGCGTTACAATTTCTGCAAAGTGTCTCCACAGAGCTGGCTATTGAGTTTGGTCCGACGCTTGAGGAGCTCGACAAACAGAGGGTTCCTGCAGCCGAAGTAGTAGGTCGAGATATCGCCCACCCTGACATCGCCAGTCGGACGATGGCAATGTTTCAGATATTTGGTTGGGAATAACAGCAAAATCCCCCGTCAATTTCGGATCTTTCACCGTGTGATTCTCACATCTTTGGCCACCTGAAGACAGACGTTCGTGAACTTCGGTTTCAGCTGCTTTTGAATGGAACATTCCTTTGTGAAAAGTCCGGTTTTTTATGACTAAACCCTCTAGATCGACGACAGTGTTTGGTACGCCATCATGCATGCTAGCTGCTACTCGATACATGCCTGGCACCATGGGTACATGCCGATGGTAGTTGCATTACTTTGTAGGGGACATTCAAATTGACATCTGCGGGCAACGTAAATGTTTTTGCGGATGATGTCTTCCCTGACGTCCATGTCACAGGGGCACAAGGGTGCTACAGTGGTTTGGAGACCGTGAGAGTGAACTCACATTGATACATTGACCACGACATTCTCCTGGTCGTAACCTGATGGAAAACATCATCGACCCTATTAGGCACCAACTGCACGTCGACAAATCATCGCCCCGTATTTTACAGGAATTCTATGACCCGTACATAAACATCTAGGGCCACATAGCTTCGGGGCCTATAAATGACATATCAAATCGATGCTTCGCAGCATAAATTTGACTCTGCGTTCCACAGGTGCACGATTTTTTGTTCGAGGACACCACTAATGAATTGTATTAACCACAGATGTTGGTTATAGCTGTTGCTACACCTCAAAATACGGAGCCCTCCACGTACGTAACTACACACCTTATCACAAAACACACAAAATTTTTAAGACAATCGACGGGAATAATATGTTCAAATTTCACGTGAAGTTTTGGACATAGATTTTCGAAGGATATTTATCTGACGCACGTGTCTCTTTGGGGCACAAATGAAAAAAAAAAAAAAAATACAGAATTCGGCTTACGTATGTAAAAATATTTCACTATACATTCGAAAAGCACAGATTTTGCATTGGTTTCGTGACACTTTTTACACCGGGAAGCCAACGATGAGCACTATATCGTCAGCATATGTCACAAAAACAACGTAAAATTACAAGCTTCTAAGACTTGTAGAGCAGGCACCCATGTCCGTTTTACGACTGTTTCAGTTCAGTTGTGTAATTTGTCCACGCCTCCTGAGCGAAAGAGATAAGTCTGAGAACTGCTTGTCCTGGAATGCAATAGGCTAGACAGGATAGCGTGTACTACGTCAGACGGTCACCTGATATCTATTAAAGTCTACCTTCGAGACTGCCGCAAAGACAGAGGAAGATCTACTGATACGAGTTCTGGCCGCTGACCCGCTTGGTAGAAACTGAAGAGACACCGGATGGGATGCAGACTGTGTAACTAGAACATGCTTCGTGTGTTGACCTAATAGATAGTGTCGGAAGTTCCATGCGGCTTTTCGCGGATGATGCTGTAGTATACAGAGAAGTTGCAGCATTAGAAAATTGCAGCGGATAGGCACTTGGTGTAGGTAGTGGCAACTGACCCTTCACATAGACAAATGTAATGTATTGAGAATACATAGAAAGAAGGATACGTTATTGTATGATTGTATGATAGTGGAACAAACACTGGTAGCAGTTACTTCTGCAAAATATCTGGGAGTATGCGTGCGGAACGATTTGAAGTGGAATGATCATGTAAAATTAATTGCTGGTAAGGCGGTTGCCAGGTTGAGATTCATTGGGAGAGTCCTTAGAAAATGAAGTCCATCAACAAAGGAGGTGGCTTACAAAACTCTCGTTCGGCCTATACTTGAGTATTGCTCATCAGTGTGGGATCCGTACCAGGTCGGGTTAACAGAGGAGACAGAGAAGATCCAAAGAACAACTGCGCGTTTCGTCACAGGGTTATTTGGTAAGCATGATAGAATTACGGAGATGTTTAGCAAACTCAAGAGGCAGACTCTGCAAGAGAGGCGCTCTGCACCGCAGTGTAGCTTGCTGTCCAAGATTCGAGAGGGTATGTTTCTGGATGAGGTATCGAATATATTGCTTCCCCTACTTATACCTCCCGAGGAGATCAAGAATGTAAAATTAGAGAGATTCGAGCGTGCACGGAGGCTTTCCGGCAGTCGTTCTTCCCGCGAACCATACGCGACTGGAACAGGCCCTCCACCACACACCGTTGGGTGGTTTACGGAGTATAAATGTAGATGTAGATGTACAATGTCTGTGACAACGTTGGTGGTCGCTACATCGAGCCGCTGATGTAATGTATCAGTACTGTTTTTTGCGTACAGTATTCTGGGTTCTTTTTGGATTTGTAGCAAAGTAAACATGTAACGTTTAAGTGTTAATACAAACAAATGTACGTAAGTGATAAATGGATGTATCTTTATGTTACCTTTCGAATTGTTACTTAGAAATTGTATTGTGTCACGCCTAATTCAATTCCTCAAGCAGAAATGGATGAATTAAACATCTGAAGTGAAACGGTCGTAGAAGGGAAATGCCACGTTTCCGGGTATAGGTTATTGTTCAAAATATCATGTACTCAGGTAGTCCTAGAAGTCTGTGACTGGAATTTCCAGTTTATAGATTCAACCTACCTTACAGTAACATGTTCTCGACTGTTCGTGGTGATACTCCTCGCGTAGCCTTTGTCCGGAGTTTAGCAGTTGTCATTTATCTATTCGTGTGAGCCAGTCGAAAATCCTACGGTATTCTCGTCGAAGGAGCCATTTTACCTACTCTTCTGGCCACTATTGAGTTAATCTCGTCATCAGTCGCTCTACAGTCATTTTGCCGCAGTCAGCTGCGTGTGCGATCTGTTAGTATGATGCTCCCATGTCCCAGAGGTCAGTGATGATGAAAAGATAAATGTTCACGTCCTCTGCGAATGCTGTGCTGCGATTTTCAAGTAAAAATTTCCAATGACGTAGCTATAGCCCAATAGACAAAGTGTAATCACCAAAGTTCTCATCTCTAAGAATGTCTTTATTTTGCGCTGGAAATATAGAAAAGTTCTCGCATCGGAGGACATTTTAATCAACGTAACCTGCAGCATCCAAATACTGGAGTATCAGTTCCTAACGTTCGATCAAGGTACAACACCATTTCCCTCAGTGTATGTATGATTCCTGTTTGAGCAACGTTCTTTGTTTGTATTATTAATCTAAAGACTACCATCATCACCATCTAAAGCTTCTTGTCTCCTCTGCTTTCGTCTATTGCTATTTCATCAGTCATCGTAATCAGTTTTCAGCAATATTAGCAGGTTCTTGGTCACCCATCGCTTCCTTCCTACTACGGCTGATTCTGCAGTCATCCACCACATCGTCGAAAATTTGAAATCTCTTCCTCAGTCACCTCCCTCTAAGCCCTCTAAATCGGTTATTAGAAGCCCCTCCTTCTTCGTTAATATGTCAATCGAGTTTCGTTTCATTCGTTTTGTAAAGTCCAGTAATTGTCTTTCCCGTCCAGTCTTCTTTCACCAGTACCATTCGCTAATTCCTACAGTATTTATCGTGTCAGCTTTCGAGCCATTCGTAAAACTTAACTGCGACACACTGAATAAATTGTGGCCACAGAAATAGGAGTTGTTGTACATTTAGTATTCAAACAATTTTAAACATTGATACTTCTACCTTTAATTATCTACATCATTTTTAAACATAAATTATTTAGCGTCCTCATCAAAGAGTGGTTAATGGATGGGTAAATTATTACTGAAAAAATTAATTTCTAAAGTTGTGCCTATCCCGACACTCACGTAAACGTAAATTGCAATTGTCGGCCGTGGATTATACGTAGCAATGGTCCTGAATACAGTCCAGTCATTCAGTCATTACGTCGAATGACTCTTGAATTGGTCGACTTAGTGTAGTGAAACTCAACACTTTTAGTATTCAAGTATTAAGGTTTATTATATTGTGTTTTATTTAACGCTGAAGTAAAGGGACACGTGCAAGATAGATTAAAATTTGCCACAGGCTAAATAACTTATTCGAAGGACAGAAGAAGAAAATTCACTTTGCTAAACAGTACCTAAAAAGATACATAACAGCAATTGTCAAAAATTTTAATAGGCAACTGAAGTAATGAATTTTAAAGGTAAGTTGCAGTACATTCCAAAATAGTGATAGACTATGTGTTATTAACTAAGGACGTAAAAAAAATGTTGAAAATTATGTGTGGCACAACACCCTGAACACTAAGTGACAAAGTAGGAGGGTACAAATTTTAATCTCTAGAAAATAATGTGTAACCACTTAAGACCATGGAAGTAAGTCGGATATTGACTAGAAATGGCAAATCTAAGCAACAGTCAGCTTTCATTATTTTTTAAAGCAAGTAATAGGATGTGCCATGAGCGATAAGATACGCAGACGTATTAGAAGAGATTATATACTTTTTTTTTTTTTTTTTTTTTAATCAGTCTTCTGACTGGTTTGATGCGGCCCGCCACGAATGCCTTTCATGTGCTAACCTCTTCATCTCAGAGTAGCACTTGCAACCTACGTCCTCAATTATTTGCTTGACGTATTCCAATCTCTGTCTTCCTCTACAGTTTTTGCCCTCTACAGCTCCTTCTAGTACCATGGAAGTCATTCCCTCATGTCTTAGCAGATGTCCTATCATCCTGTCCCTTCTCCTTATCAGTGTTTTCCACATATTCCTTTCCTCTCTATACACTATATTAAAGAAAAAATGGGGCAAGGCTCTGTAAAAATATCAGTAGCCTGGGGAAAAATGAAATGATAAAAAGTAATAGATTACAGATTGACATGGGAGATACGAGTAAAATGAAGTAAAGCGGATCACTCTGGGTGAAACGGACCAAAGACACATTAATGTACTGAATCACTTCCAGCTGGGACACGCGAGAGAGAAACACAAAAACTGAGACGTAATTACTAAGCTGTGACCTATATAATTGTTGTTTGTGTCATCAGCGTCAAGGGAAATGAATGTTGCGGCAACCATCTTGCAGTTACTCTCAGGGGTACATATAAAGCCTTGCGATTTCAACGAAAACAGGCTGCTGTAGCACACAGTGGTGAGAAAGTACATCTTTTTTTCAGATGAATAGGATCAAAGCAATATAGTATATGCAGTAACTGTAAAACTCACGTTTTTAGCGTACACTTACTTTTCGTTAATGTATCTAACGTGACTCTTTTTTATAACAATTTTTTCTTAATTTTTTCATAATGCGGGGCCACAGTAATCATGTATTTCTTTAAAGTAAGTACCGCGATTAGACTGTTGTTTATTTACAAAAGATAATGGCTCTTTGAAGCCGAAATCATGATTGTGTAAGTGCAAATGTAACACTGTAAATAAACAACAGTCTAATGGCGGTACTGTCTTTAAAGAAAATCTTTTTTATAATCTTAGGGGTAAAGTGGATCACGCCACGAAAACACATAAAGAAGCTAGGAGCGACGGAAAAAAGAAATTATAGTGAAGCTTAGTTGCGAGAAGCAGTGAGAAATGTAAAGAACAATGAATGACTTTGTAAAAAGCTTCTGAAATTCATTTTCACAAAGGAGACCGTGTCCTCATTCCCCTCAATACTGACCAAAAAATGGAGGTCATGGGATAAAGTTTATGGACTCGTGTAAAGACACGTGACGCTTTTCCAATGCTATGCCCCCAGAGAAGCATCAGAGACTGAGAAGAAGGAGGAGTCGTATTACCTGCTACGAGAGACTGTAAGGAAAGTGAGCGAGAAAGATATCCTCATTGTTATGGGAGACATAAATGCCAAGGTGGGAGATAACAATGAGGGTTTGGAACAGATAATTGGGGTACATGGCTTGAGTGAAATGAATGATAATGGGGAAATATTTAGTGACTTCTGCGGAAGCCATGACCTTGTATTTGGAGGGACCTTGTTTCCTCATCGGAGATGTCGTAAGATAACATGGGTATCCCCAAATCATATTACAGAAAATCAAATTGACCACATCGCAGTATCCAGGAAGTTCAGGAGGAGCCTGGAAGATGTCCTAAATAAATGAGTAGCAGATGCAAGTATCGACCACCATCTTATTACTGGCAGTTTCCGATTGAAGATTGTGGCTTACAGAAAGAAATTCGAGCCAAGGAATAGAAGATTCAATGTAGGTAAACTGAAAGATCCACATACAGCTTAGGGGTTACAGTTGGAAATCCGGAATAGATTCCAGGCGCTGGAACTGTAGATGGCTGAGGATAAGGACATGGAGGAAATGTGGACAGAAGTTAAGAATACTTGACTTTAAAAATCACCTGCGGAGAGATTGGATCTCCGAACGTACCTGGAGGAAAATCACCCATAGAAAGGAGGCCAGAGGAAGAGTAAATCAGAGCAGGACCAAGCAACAAAATGTACAGGTACAAGATGATTATAGAGGAGCACATAAGGAAGTAAAAAGGAGTGTAAGAAGAGACCACAGAAGATGGATAGATGAACAGGCCGACAGAGCAGATCAGGCAGCGCGGAGGGGGAATGTGGAAGAACTATATGATATCACTAAGACGCTCTCAAAGGAAAGCTTCCAGAGGAACCGAACAGTAAGGAATAATAAAGGGGAGATACTAACTACACATGAAGAACAATCACGTAGATGGAAGGAACAATTTAAAGAAGTTCTAAATAGAGACCTCGGTGGATAGGTAAAAGATCAAGAACAAATGGAATACAACGTTCCTAGTCCCAACATTGCTGTAAATGCACCCATGGGAGCAGAAATTCGGATAGCACTGAAGCAGATCAAGAATGGGAAGGCACCAGGACCAGATAATATAACATCTGAGATGCTGAAAACAGACTTGGATACCACTGTCAAGTTATTGTACACTCTCGTAGAGAAGACATAGAGAGAGGAGAAACTGCCAAAAGATTGGAAACGAGGTATTATCGTGAAAAAAACCCAAAAAAGGAGATGTTACTAACTGCAACAACTGGCGGGGCAGTACCTATTGTCAGTATCGGGTAAGGTACTTCCGAGGATCATTTTAAACCGCGTTAAGGATTCTATGGAAGCACAACTGAGGAGAGAGCAGGCGGGTTTTAGAAAACATCGAAGCCGTGTGGACCTTATCAATACTCTCAGAACTATTCTCGAACAAAGTGCGGAGTGGCAACACACCCTCTATCTTACCTTAATTGACTTTGAAAAGGCTTTCGGTTCTGTCAATCGAAGAGTCATGTGGGATACTCTTGCAAAATATGGCATTCCAACAAATATTATTAACATCATCAAGGAAATATATGAAGACTATGAATGCCACGTACTACGTAATGGAGAACTAGCAGAGCCTTTTCAAGTTAATTCGGGATTACGACAAGGGTGTATTCTTCCACCAACACTATTTCTTTTGGTGTTGGACCATGTGATGAAGAAAGTGATAGGGGGGGGACGGAAGAGAGGTGTACAATGGGGGATACGGGATAGGCTCGAAGATTTATATTTCGTAGACGACATTTGCTTAATGGCACAACGATATCAAGACATCGAAAGAAACTGGAGCTGGTCAGGTTACAGAGAGAGGCGGAAGTTGCAGGCCTCAGGATAAATGTTCGCAAAACCAAAGAAATGCGAGTAAATTCGATTATCACGAATAGGCTGGCCTTACATGGAGAGGACGTAGAATTGGTCCAATCTTTCCTCTATCTCGGAAGTACAGTTACGAATACAGGAGGCGCTGTGGAGGACGTCCGTAGTCGCATACGCTAAGCAAATGGTGCATTTCTACATTTGTACACTGTCTGGAGAAATAGGAACATCTCAAAGAAGATCAAACTCCGGATTTTCAATAGCAATGTGAAGGCTGTTCTGTTGTATGGATGCCAAACTTGGAAGGTGACTAACCACATCAAAAACCAACTCCTAGTTTTTATCAACCGCTGTCTCCGGCGTATTTAGAATGTGAGATGGCCAGATATAATGAAAAGTGATCTTGGGGGGAGGCAAATCAGCAGCCAATCAATATAAAAATCAAAGAAAGAAAATGGAAATCGATTGGGCATACACTGAGGAAACCAGATGGAGCTATTGAAGGGATGGCTTTGGATTGGAACTCTCAAGGAGTTAGAAAACTTGGTCGTCCCAAAAAGAAGTGGAAAAGGTCGCTCGAGATAGAAGCTGCAGAGGATGGGAAAACCTGGAGTTAAGTGTGGGAAAACCTGGAGTTAAGTGAAGAGACTTGCTAGAAATCGTACCAAGTGGAAGAATTTCTTCACGGCCCTATCTACCGGACGGAACCACAGGAACTAAGCAAGCAATCATGTAAAGACACTACTTCGATCTGCCTTTTAAGAAATATTGATGGCAATGCGCAGACACATTTTGTGTATCCTGATATTGCTGACATTCAAGTAGTTTCCATATGAAACATTAATCGTGAAGTAAAAGAGAAAGATTTGAAGAGGGGAAGATACGATGTTGCAGACGTTAATGTGAACTAAGTGGAGTAGATAAAATTACCATATGTGATTTAATACTATTATTTTGTTAGTTTTCTCTTCAAGTTCTTAAAAATCTAGGCCATTTAACTGTATTTGAAATTGTAATTTTAATGTTAACTACATTTGTTATTCGAATAAGTACCATTACTTTTTCTTTAAATATGAAACGCTATAGGTGATCCACTTTACCTCAAGTATGGGATATAGCGGTTCAGAGTTTCAACATTTGTATGCTGGTACCGTGTCCTGTAAAATAATGTTAGCTGCGTCTGAAAGCTGATAAATGCAAAATACCAGATAATCTTTTGCACACTCTCAGAATCGTTGAAATCCTCATTTTCTAAAAAAATTTCGAATTGTAATCTTCTTTACCCCAGTTTACGGGTAAACGATGGCGAGGCACGCAAAACGTAATACCCACTTTATTGCGTGAACGGTGCCAGATATCGAAACAAGGTTTCCGTCAAATGATAGTACGCTAAGGGGCACGTACTTTGGTATATGATAAATAACCTTAGTTCTCTTATCGATCGAGATGTTGAAGCAAATGTGATTTTTTTAAATAGAACGATATACTTTTTAGCGGCATTCTAAAGGTCTTGATAGGACGAGTACAGTGACATAATGCTCGTTAATTGTCTCGAAAAAAATCCGAGAAATATTCTAAAATACAAACCTTAGTGGGCCGTACTTGGCTATTGCTGTGTAAAAACGCAAAATGCAAGCCTATCGATTATTTATTTGTTTGCATTGCCGAACTAACAGGAACTGTTTCGTCTGTAGGCATTTCGTCTACAAAGCTCGTTGTACACAGATATATACGCCAATGAGCAGGCATTAGGAGTGCTGCTTTTATACTGCTGATGATGGCGCGAGACGTATTTCCAAGGAATGTGGTATCTGGCAGAGAATTTCCGTTCTCATTTTGCATCGATATAAATTCCAACCTTATCATTTGTCACTACAAGGCACTCGAAGCACGTGATTTCGAAAGCGGTACAGGAGTTTGCTGGTTTGCTGTGGTTCACTTGGGAGACAACACTAAGTTTTCCAACGTGTCTTCTTTACCGATAAAACAACGTTAACGAACCAAGGTAATGTAAATTTACACACACGTTGGTTTCGTATCGTACAACTACGACGACCGTGAAGCTGCTACATCATAGGAAATTCCATTGTGGGACTTTCCTTCGTCTCAGGGATACGATATGGAAATATATATGCACACTTCTCTAAGAAAATTCTATCTTTTCTTCTATAAGAGGTACCACTGGATAAGCGACAGTGTATACCAGGGCTTCACAACATACGTGCTAGCGGAGCAAGCTGTGAGCAGCAAGGCGCGAGCACGGAGCAGCGCGAGCACGCTACCCCCACTACCAGACCAGAGCGGAGAGGGGGGAGAGTCACGTGGGGCACACAACAGCTGCCGCCAGTCAGCGTAAATGCGCGGCCACCTGCAGGGATATCACTCACGAATTATTACTGCGACAAATGAAACAAATAAAGGAGAATGTACACATGCCACATAATTTTATTAGCTTAGTGTATGCCTCTACATTCTTATTAATTTGTGAACTGTTACACAATAAAAGGTGTCACTGAAGTGTAGGATTCTCGGTTATCTTGTACTTTTTGCCCTTTACAATTGCGTCTACGTTCGGAGTAATTGTTCTTTTGCATTGTAGGTGCAGCGTGCAGTTTAAATTTCGATCAGACAATGCGTTTCTCAGGCGCGTCTTGTTACATTTCATTGCAGAGAACAGTTGTTCACAAACATACTTGGAACCGAACATTGATATAATTGTAGCCGCCAGTTTGTGCAAACGAGGAAATCTATCCCGAGGGAAGTGTCTGTAGAATTCCAAAATGTTTTTCTTGTTCTGAAATTTGTCTCTGTATTCTCTGTCACACAGCAGGTCAATAATTTCTAGTTGCAGCTCAGGACGAATCTCTCCAATATTCGCCGAATATGGAGAGGAGAACAGTTCAAAATCACTGTCTAGTGCTGTCAGATCTTGAAAGCGTTGATCAAATGCTTCCTTAAGGGCAACTAAACTATGTGAATAACGTTCACAGTTTTTGTGAACATCTTGCATGGATAATAATTTAGGAAAATGAGCTAGATTTCCTGTTTCCAGCTGACTCATCCAAAGTGTCAATTTCATTTTAAAAGCTTGTATTCGATCCATGGAATGAGTAATTAGCAGATCTTTACCTTGTAGTGAAATGTTCAAACCATTCAGATGGCTAGTTAAATCTGCTAAGAACGCGAGATCACATTTCCATGAAGGCTCTTTCAATTCAGGAACACACATGTTATTTATTTCCATGAACATATTTATCTTATCTAATAGGCAAAAAAATCGATTTAATAATTCGCCACGACTAAGCCAGCGGACCTCACTGTATTAAGGCAGGCTACCATACTGGCTTTCTACATCCTCAAGAAAGCTTTTAAATTGCCTGTGTTGTAGCCCATGCTTCCTTATATAATTGGTTGTACGAACAACAACACTCATCACATTTATTAGAGCGATACTCTTTGCACATAATTTTTCCTGGTGGATCACACAGTGAACGCCCCTTATTTCATTCGGCACGGTCAGTTTTTGCATTTTCTCCTTCTACAGCGCAACGAAACCTAATTTTTTCCCTGTCATCGCTGGTGCACCGTCTGTAGACACTGAAACTAAAGAATTCCACGACAGTCCTATATTTTCAACACTACTTAAAATGTCACCCCCGGTTGTAGTGTTCTTCATGGCTACTACATCGAGGAGCTCCTCCCTCACCTGAAGATCTCTATTAACCTCTCTAATAAATATGGCAAGCTGTGCTGTTCCAGTGATATAAACACTTTCGTCCAGAGCTAGAGAATACGCCATAAAATCTTTACAGATATTTGCAAGCTGGCTCTGGACGTCGTCTGCCATGTCCTGTATGCGACACATAATGGTCATGTTAGATAATGGCACAATCCGAAACTGTTCAACTTGAGATGAACACAAATGTTCCTCTGCAACTACCAAACATTCTTTTATTAAATTGCCATCAGTGAAGGGGCGCAGAGCTTTTGCTAAAAGCAAAGCAATTTTGTAACTCACTCTGAGAGCTGCCTCGGTTCATTTTTCTTCGTCGTCCAGATCTTCTTCGGATAGCTTCCTTTTAAGTTTAATAACTTCCTGTGCACGATCTGGTCCATCACGTTTTCCACTTCCGAGGTCTTTCGCGTGGTACGACATATAATGTCGCTGCAAATTAAATTTCCTAAAAGAATTCAGCGTTTTGTGACATACTAAACATTTTGCAACACCATCTTTTTCTGTAAACCAATACAATTCATCCCAATGGGGGTTCAACTGCGAAAACATGGTTGGGGTTACACAACGGCGGCTTGACATGATTCTTAACCAGCGAAGTGACTGTTATCTTACATGATCGTAGTACTTTAAACGTTACACCGTCGGCGCGAATTCAATAGGCACGCTGCGGCCCTATTCAAGCGTGCGCGCGCATTTCACCTCCCTTCCCTCCCTCCCTACTCCACGACCATGCACCTGCTCGCGAGGACGTGCATGAGCAGACGCGCGTACTCGCGCTCAAAACCGGCCAGTTGTTAAGCCCTGGTGTATACGGTTTAAACACGACGGCTGCCAGCTCACTCTTCCCGAATTTCGAACGCAAGTAGTGAATGAAAACTTTCCCCAGCTCAAATAGGACGGGATGCTGCAGTACAATCTCTGGCCGGATCTGTCGATTCGACTCTTCTTGAGTTACTTCTATGGGGAGCACCGAAAAGTGCGGTCTGTCATGTGGGCCGTCGACTCGCCACAGCATGCAACGGTGTATCGTCAAATGTGCTTTCATCTGTTCATCTATCTCTCGAACGGGGACTCCGAATGTGCCTTACAGTCGACGGTAAACAATATGGACCATTACTAAAGTAAAGTATAAAACTACGTTTCGTACACAAATATATTTTTTGTTGTGTGACATCAGCTCAGATATCATTATTAATTTTTTCAAATCTAAGAAAGCTAATACAGTAGTTTCCTTTTCCCCTTAATTAGGGCTGTTTAACATAATGAACTATGAAGGAATGATGTTTCTGTTTCGGCTTCGACAAGCAGCAATATCTCTTCAATACCTCCATCGATACATGAGTTAAGACGCTTTATAATATGATAGAGTACATGCTGCTTACTGTATTATCATTTGCCGAAAGCCTCGTTTCGATGCCTGGAATCGTTAACGAAGTAAAATAGGTGTCGTGTCTTATGTGGGTACCCTGTACACAGGATATTGTAGTGCCTGAGTTGTTCAGAAGTACGATGCAACGCTCCTTCGGACATGCATGCATGTCCGAATGAATATTCCGTCGTACGTCTGAACTACTCAGGCGCTGCAATACCGTGTTTATTCGTTGCCATTTGGATAGTGACTTTCAATTAAAATGTCTCCCCTGTACTGGAATGAAAGTACCAGCGTAGATTGATGACGTTTGGATGTTTGAGTGAGGCGGTGGGTCGTGGTTGGGTAAGCTTGTTCGGCCAGAGGGGTTAGCTGCCCTCTGTAATTAAAAAACTGGGCTAACCCATAAACGCCGAACTTAAACGAATTTCTTACGACGCCCGCCCCGGGCAGATGAAACGAACGAAAACGAAGAACATGAGATTTTTTTTTTAAATAAAGGAAGGTAAGGCGACCGCTCTTGATAAGGGAAAATACGGGTTCGAGTCCCTGCCCGTAAAACATTTAACTCTCGTCATTGCGTTTAAACAGTTGGTGGCTGTCCATATTCGCAATTGAGCATACATTTCATGTACGCCATTTATATGTCGACAGAGATACAGATGATTTCGCTGGATGTCGGTTCAAGCTTCATGACTACACCAAGAAGTGGAGATGGAGACAAAATGAGGTAGTTTTGTTTTTCTACTCCGCACGACATGGAGCTGCAACACAAAGAAAGATAGAAGATAGCGAAATATTGTTCTAGTCCGTGTACAGCACAGTAAAGAAGAATACATGATTACATATTTAGATTATTTAGAGATATAAGGGCGCAAAATTTAGTACACAGAGATGCCAACTTTGGTAGCAAGAAAGACCCTAACCCGTCTTAGCATCAGTTCGAACTGGGCTCGTATGGAAGATATGCGTACGTCATTTAGAGCTGCTTCATAGTTCGAAATGGCTGTCGAGAGGTGATGTAGCTGCCACTTTTGAGCAATACATAAGTCCATGTAAAATGACTCAGGGAGGCCCGAATAAATTGCTGTATGGAACTCTGTCTGCGTCGAAACACTACTACAAAGGAATTAAAACATGGGAATTTCAGTTGTGTCGCCTGTGACTGAAAACGAGCAGCAAGGCGGAGTATGAGTTGTACTTTACTTCACTGTTTGTATGAAATAAATTACAGTCACGGTGCAGAGTAATTTATTATCTAGAAGAAGAATTTCTCTGATAACATATTTTGGACAAGATCGTAGTTATTTGCCTTTTCTCCTTTAAACCGGTAAAATATCAGAGAAACTTTTTGCTATGTAACAGTGAGTAGTGGGTAGCCAGACGCTGGAATACGTGAGAGAAATAACTTGTTTAATTACGATAGCCTTTCAGGGGAGTAGGGCATCAGGTCTTCTGTGAGAGAGGCTTGTAACGTTTGGAGATAAAAGCGAAGCAGTGAGCCGTATCGGAGGCCAGGCCGCAGTTATTTACGCGTCGGAACGACGTCTTCGGAGGTATACAGGGCAGGCACTACCTGGGCCGATAAAGCACGCCTGGAGCCTGGGAAGGCGTTCTCCGATATCGGCGCCTCGCTGCAGTAAAGCCCGGCCCGGGCGCTATCACTGGGCTTCTGGAAACACTGTGCGCGCGCCACGCCAGGGGAGTGAGTAGACCGGCGCGCCAGGAGTCCACTGGGACAGCCGCAGCAGACTTGTGAAACGCCGCGCTGGCGAAGGAGGCGGAAATGCTGGCTTGTCGTAAAGAAGAACGTAGCGTAAATTACAGAATTAAATACTCCTACACTGAAGCCCACCAAGCAAACCTATTACCACCGTTACAGAAAAAGAATTTAAGAAGACAGGTGTGTGACCTTTTAACTTTTTTCAAGTCATCTTCTTTATCGCCTTTAATAATACCGCTGTATGCTGTAGTAATGATCTCATTGATAAGTCCGCAAATTCTTTTTGTTCCTTCTGCACATATCTGATGATTAGCTCGTAGATCGAAACTAATCTTTTTTTGACAAGTGGGTCACCAGTCCAACTCAAGTTGTCACTAACGAGCGATGTGACCCGTTCATCCAACTGTGAATTGTCTGAACTGTACATTCCCGTTTCTAATCCATTCCCGTTTGTATTTTTGTTTAATTTTTTCTTTAAAATTTCATTTTTTGCCCTTTTTAAAAATGTCGAAAAAAAAGTAGGTCCACCCGCGCTCTATATTCCTCTCCGTTATGACTTTGATGTTGTAGCTAATTGATAATGCTTATGGCGTAGGTCACCAAGAGTGAAACGATAAAATTTCATGTGTGAGTAAGACGACAGCATCTTTTCCAACTCTGCCTCTAAAACATGGTTGCTTTCACTTTTCCACGTACGGTAATTAATTTTGAAACAAATCTTCGGACTTTCTAAAGATTGTAATATCGATTGGGGTTGGGGGCTAAATAATTTAACATCCTTCAGTGCCCCTATAGTTATATCTCTCAGTGGATGAGTCTCTTCGGTCACGTCTGTTTCTTTCCATTTTTTTCTCTTTTCTTTCGGGAAGCGCTATTTTGGCTTGGTTCTCGGAAGAATGAACCCAGCATTGCTTAGTCATTCTGACAAAATGGTTCAAAATCTGGCTCTAGCTCGAATAGAGACCACACATTATAGGTCGGATTTAGAGCATCACTACTATGTGATTATTAGGTTAATTACAAAACAACTAAAAATCGTTGCTATTAAAAGTAAAGTTGTTTTAAAAGCTAAGGTTATACTTCACACAATATACTAGAGAACAGACTATTCATAAACACAGAACATTATGAAAAAAATGAAGAATGCGTACCTACAAAAGTTTTCAGATGGTCGGAAATGAATTTATGTTGACTTCAATCGTGTATGACAACGAACTGCCCTGGGAGATTTCAGATGAATTGACGTGGTCTGAAGCGCTCTTTTACAATTTTTACACTAGACTGCAGTAATTGTCAGTACCAAATACCTATCTCAGCCAAATTCAGACCGTAGCCGAAATCTGGACCACTATCTCTACCGTATCACGCCGGCTAAAACAGCTAGAACGAAATGTGTAAGCCTTGATGAAGTTGTATTATCGTGCAGGAACTCGTTTTTTTTCGTTTTAAGATGAACAACGATGCAACCATTCATGGACAGCCGACGTAAGTATGCGGCAACAGTTCACCATTGTATGAAAATGTTATGCACGCGCCTCTATTCTTGTCAAATATGTTAGAATGAAGGAGAACGAATTGGCAGATCCGCTGCTGTGAAATAACAAAAGTTACAAGAAAGGTTTAGGCTGAAATGCCCGACGACAGCAGTAGCGTAATGGAGACGATAGTGGAAATAGTGAAAATCATTAAATGATCAGTTTTCAACATGGCGCACGATCTTTAACATATCAAAGCTAGGCGCTAATTGGGTTTTGCGACTTGTCACACTACTTCAGAAAGCCTACCGAACGGTGGCAGTAAAGGAAATATATCTACATCAGGTAATCCAAAATTCTTCTGTAGCCTCTCAGCCACTATGAACGAGTTCTGAATGAATCACTATGGCCCAGAGAAAAAGGAGTGAAGCAAGCAGTGGAAACCTGTGAATATACCATTGCCGGAAAAGGGCAAGAAGGTTCAGAGTGTTCCTGGAGGCTGGCATGGTGTGGCGCTTACGGTTTGTGTACCAAGAATCGCAGAAATATATTGTTGAAACCTCCTAAGAAGGTGATGGCAGGCCGTCAGCTCGAACCGTCCCAAAAACCTGTCCAAGAGGGTAGCTTGCTCCACCATAGGGTGGTGGTGGTGGTGGTGGTTAGTGTTTAACGTCCCGTCGACAACGAGGTCATTAGAGACGGAGCTCATGCTCGGGTTAGGGAAGGATTGGGAAGGAAATCGGCCGTGCCCTTTCAAAGGAACCATCCCGGCATTTGCCTGAAGCGATTTAGGGAAATCACGGAAAACCTAAATCAGGATGGCTGGAGACGGGATTGAACCGTCGTCCTCCCGAATGCGAGTCCAGTGTGCTAACCACTGCGCCACCTCGCTCGGTCCCACCATAGGGACCCGGCTCCTTCTGTATGGGACGTAGTCAGACAAGCTGCTTCTTTGGCCTATCAAATGTTTCTTCAGCCTTGTATTCTCAATACTTGGCAGCAAGAGACATCTTTCTCCGTCCTTGGAGAAGCAAATCGTTACCTTGGCAGGCATTTTAAGAATGGGTACGGAGTGACAAACTAACAGCGAAAATGCACACTTGTAGAATCACGGCCCCTGCCGAGTCATACATCGTTGCGAAAAATGTGTCACACGGCTTCACCATAGCCCAAACAAACTGGATGCCTATGTCAAGAAGTGAAGGTGATGAAAAAATTACGGGATGAAGTAGTCTCGTTTCGTTACACGGAAAGACATTAAAAGTGCATCATGAACTGTAGTAAGTAATGAGATGTAGAGAAGAATAAACGACAGGATTGATGATTGCTGCAACACTTTTCGAAACGATATTTAAAATTTTTGGCGGTCCATCGTTAGGACTTCGTTACACTATCCAAAATAACTGTGCTGCCGAATAAACTGGTTAGGATTTCGTGCTTACGTCTGAGAAAGAGAGGTACGAAAATGAAAATCAAATACGATCCGGCGCTGTTAAAACAAGACATCTGTTAGACAATACTGGGGTAACAATGACCACTAAAATGGCTCCTACAGAAATAAAACGAACGCAACACTTTTTTCTCTCATGCTCTCTCCACCTACTAGGCGTGAACACTAATTTCTATAGGGATATCACAATTTTCAACAGATAACAACTGTGAAAGTCTTTCGCCGTCAGCTGAATGATGATTTATTAACGAGCTACGTATCATGCGATACTACAGTATTTGTTGATTCAGAGACCACCGAGGCACAATGTCTAGGCACGGCAAAATTTCATGAGGACTAGATACGTTAACGAACTTGCAGCTTGGTGTTAGTGATAAGTAGGCCCACAATTTGTCTTGTACTTGAAATAAATGGTTGCCATAAGTTACTTGGAGAAGTATCTGTCAAATGTTCATATGTGTGTGAAATCTTATGGGACTTAACTGCTAAGGTCACCAGTCCCTAAGCTTACACACTATTTAACCCAATTATCCTAAGGACAAACACACACACCCATGCCCGAGGGAGGACTCGAACCTACGTCGGGACCAGCCTCACAGTCCAAAGTATCTGGCTTTTTATTCTTTGATGGTGATTAGTTTCGGACATGTATGTACATTTTCAAACGCTCCGTGCTGTCAGCGCGGCAAATACAGGCGACAGACCATCTACAAAAAAAGTGCCCTTGCAGTAATCAAACTGGTTATTGGTCGACTTAACAGCAAAAATACACCACATAAGACGGACATTAGTACTCTCCCGGGAGAGGAAACTGACTCTAAAGACGAAGAAATAGTAGTGATCAACGGTATGAGGATGCAGAATGCATCGGATACTACTGCGTTAAAGACCCATAACGTGATCCCACAAGACATTTGGTCTTTAATTGAAACAGTGTCATGATGACTTGCACACAGGCAAAATATTCCGGGATAGTCACCCATTCGAAATCCGGGAGGGGATTGCGAATGGGGTGGTATCCATGAGAAGAAGACTGATGGACCAATGAAAGGGAACGTTCTACGAGTCGAGGCAACGAATGTTAGAAGTCTGAACGTATCAGGCAAAGCTAGAAAATGGGATTAGTGAAGCGAAATGGAAAGAAGACAAGGATCTCTAGTCAGACGAGTATAGGGTAATATCAACAACAATAGAAAATGTCTTAACGGGAGTAGAATTCATTATGAATTGGAAGATAGGACAGAAGTGAGTTACTATGAAGAGTCCAGCGAGCCAACAACGGAAACAATGCTTAATGTTCCAATGGTTGAAATGGATCTGAGCACTATGAGACTAACATCTGAGGTCACCAGTCCCCTAGACTTAGAACTACTTAAAGCTAACTAACCTAAGGATATCACTCACATTTATGCCCGAGGCAGCATTCGAACCTGCGACCGTAGCGCCTAGAACCGCTCGGCCGCACCATCCGGCCAATGCTTAAAGTATTGACGCCGACGTCGCAAGCAGAAGGCGAAGCGGCAGAGAAAGCGTATGAGGATATAGAGCGTGTAATTCAGTACGTGAATGGAGATGAAAATCTAATACTCATGACGGATTGGAATTTGGTTGCAGTGGAATGAATAGAAGAACGTTTGCGGGAGAACATCGGCTTGATAGCAGGAATGAGAGAGCAGAAAGACCAGTTGAGTTCTGCAATGACTTTCAGATGGTAGTAGGGAGTCTTTTGCACACGAAGAGGAGATGGACTTTGAAATGGCCGGGAGATAACGGAAAGATTTGAGTTAGATTACATCATATTCAAGCAGGGATTTAGAATTCAGATACTGGATTTAAGGGCGTACCAAGGCTCACATAAAGACCCAGATCACAGTTTGGTAATGATGAGGGGTATTCTTAAGTTTAAGTAACTAGTCAGGAAGTATTAGTGTGCAAAAAAGTGGAATACGGAAGGACGGAGGAATGAAAAGATGCACTATGAGGCTGTAAGTACTCCGTTAATGAACAGTTCGGTGAGCAGTTCAGCTGAAGAGCAATGAACATCACAGAAGTTGGAGAGAAACACGTGGGTGGAAGAAAAGAAACTGCGGAGAACTCATGAATACAAAATACAAGTCCGTTTGAACACCTGTATCCATGGCCGGGGTCGCACCAGCACGGTAGCCCTGCGTGTTCGGTCAGAGCATTAGTTCTCCTTCGTAATAAAACACTGAGTGAACGGATCAACGATGAACTTGTGCAGGTGTCATGGGATGTGCCGGCCGGGGTGGCCGAGCGGTTCTAGGCACTACAGTCTGGAACCGCGCAACCGCTACGGTCGCAGGTTTTAATCCTGCCTGGGGCATGGATGTGTCTGACGTCCTTAAGTTAGTTAGGTTTAAGTAGTTCTAAGTTCTAGGGGACTGATGACCTCAGAAATTAAGTCCCATAGTGCTGAGAGCCATTTGAACGTTTTGTCATGGGATGTCCACCCCGAACATATGAAACGAAAAAAATTAGATAAGAAAGTCGCTAACGCATGATGATGAGGTGGTCCTTGCCCCAGGTCTAAAGCGGTTCAAATGCTGGTGGTACATCTATTTGGCCGGCAAGGGGAGGACCGGTCGTGGCGTAAAATTCGTGATCACCAGACGTTGCGCTAATGCCCTGGTTTCAATTACACACACACACACACACACACACACACACACACACACAAGATATACATACAGTATCACATGTAGTGTGTAATGAAGCCTGTTGTAAATAAACAACCAGACAAAGTCCCTGCGGGATGAAATAACTAAGAAGTGCAGGGGAGATAAGGCGAAATTCCGGCTGGAGTGGCCGTGCGGTTCTAGGCACTGCAGTCTGGAACCGAGCGACCGCTACTGTCGCAGGTTCGAATCCTGCCTCGGGCATGGATGTGTGTGATGTTCTCAGGCTAGTTACGTTTAATTAGTTCTAAGTTCTAGGCGACTAAAGACCTCAGAAGTTTAGTCCCATAGTGCTCAGAGCCATTTGAACCATTTTTAAGGCGAAATGGCTACATGAAAAACATGAAGAAGTCATGAAAGAAATGATGGGTGGAAGGACCGACTTTGCATATAGGAAAATCTAATCAACCTTCAATGAAATTATAAGCAAGAACGATAACATTAAGCTTGCAATGAAAATTCCATTGTTAAACGGAGAGGGGAGAGCCAATAAGTGGAAAGAGTACATTTAGGGCCGATATGAGGGTCGGAATCACCTGGTGACTTGATAGAGGAAGAAAGAAGAGTTGATAGAGTAGAGATAGGGTATCCAGTAATAGAATAAGAATTTAGAAGACCTTTTGAAGACTTTAAATCAAATAACGTAGAAGGGATAGGTAACATTCCATAGGAATTTCTAAAATCGTTGGGGGAGATGGCAACAAAATATTTTCACGTTGGTATGTGGAATGTATGAGACTGCCGTTATACAATTAGACTTTCGGAAATATATCATCACACATTTCAGAATAATTCAAAGGCCCGCAACTTGCGAGAATTATCACAATGTCAGCTTAACAGCTGATGCATCCAAGTTGCTGACATGACTGATGTACAGAAGAATACAAAGGAAAACTGAGGAGCTGTTGGATGACGATGAATCTGGTTTTAGAAAAGGTGTAGGCACCAGAGGCAGTTATGACGTTGCGGTAAATATTGGAGGCGAGACAGAAAAAATATCAGGACGCATTCCTAGGATTTGACGATCAGGAGAAAGCGTTCCACAATACAAAATGGTGCTAGATGTTCGAAATTCTGCGAAATATAGCGGCAAACTGCAGGGGAAGACCTGTCATATACACTATGTACAAGGAACAAGAGGGAACAATAAAAGTTGATCTGCAAGAGCGAAGTGCACGAATTAAGAACGATGTAGCTAGCAGCCTTGCCACAATGGTAATACTGGTCCCCGTCAGATCATCGATGTTCTACCGGACTTGGCTAGCATTTGGATGGGTGGCCGTCCGGGCTGACGAGCGCTGTTAGCAATCGGCTGCACTCGGAGCTTGTAAGAACAATTGAGGAGCTATTTGATTGAGAAGTAGTGGCTACGGTCACGAAAGCTGATAACGGCCGGGAGAACAGTACGTTGACCTCATGCCCCTCCACCCATCAGGTGAGGATCACACGGCAGTCGGTCGCTACTATTGGGCCCTCCGGAGCCTGTTCGCACGGATAGAGAAAGAGAGACAGAGAGAGAGAGAGAGAGAGAGAGAGAGAGAGATTGGGAGAGCGAGAGAGACAGAGAATGATGTATGTTTTCGTCCCTGCAGTTAAATCTGTTCTTCGAAGAATCAATTATAGATATAAAAGAAAGGTTCAAGAGATGGATTAAAATTCAAGGTGAAAGGACGTCTATGATTAGATTCGCTGATGACATTGCTATCCTCAGTGAAATTGAAGAGCAATTACTGGACGTGTTGAACGGGGTCAACAGTCTAATGAGTACAGAATAAGGATTTTTCGGTCTATGAATTTCCACGGCTTCTTTAACAACACTACCTCGGTAGAACGAGAGAATTTTGGTGTAGTCCAGACGTATGTCTAAACTTTCCTTGCATATGCCTTGCATGGGAAGTGGCAGAGATGAGAACAGCGAGAAAATTAACATCATAATTGGTGATCGCGAAGCAGATGTAGTAAAGGAATTCTGTTACCTTCACAGTAAAATAACCTATGATGGAAGGAGCAAGGGCCGATCGGGGTGGCCGAGCGGTTCTAGGCGCTACAGTCTGGAACCGTGCGACCGCTACAGTCGCAGGTTCGAATCCTGCCTCGAACATGGATGTGTGTGGTGTCCTTAGATTAGCAAGGTTTGAGTAGTTCTATGTTCTAGGAGACTGATGACTTAAGATGTTAAGTCCCATCGTGCGCAGAGCCATTTGAACCATTTGAAGACGTCTACGCCACCTGTTGAACGAAGAGCCAAGTGCTTCGTCACACGCGCGTGGGATGTCAATCGTACTGACAAGGAGATGGTTAGACCTGTTAATCACGGATTTCGCTGAGTCTTGATTAATGCCGATCAAAACGGCTTCCCGTACAAATCGACGTACAACAGATATCTTGTGGAACAAGGAGCGAAAGTCGATGTGAACATGACTAGTCATTCCTTCACAGCACAGTATACTATTAACTTCCTGGGAAAGATATTTCCTTACGTTTTCTTATGTATGCAAGAATCATACGAGAAATTTGATCGGATTGTTCAAAAAGAGTTGACACCCAGGCTCATATATTAATAAATGTAATTGCATCCTGCTCGAAATCAGGGAAGTTTACAAAAGTACTCCAGGAAGAGTTTTAAAAACTTCTCATTATGCCGTACGTGAGACAAGAGAAATTTCTTTAAATTATTGATTCCTGGTAGAGCAGATCGATCCTTCGACACTTCACCATCAGATCTTTGTGGACGAAAGACAAGCATGCAACGACACGGTAAAAATTCGCACACTTGGTCGAAACGTTTGTAACGGGAAAAATGCAGAATATTACCTTAAAACCTCAAAATCGATTTTCTCTGAATCTGAGGGCCGTCTCATGAAAAAGCGCTAGCCAGGTATCCAGAAAGATCCCTCTACTACATACCTAAAACTCTTCGAAATCCATGACTAAGAGGTCCGTCGGTCCCCTTGTGAGCGCTGCCATCGGTAGCCACATTGCCGTCTCTCGGGGGCCGCATGACGATAAACCCGTCCCCGCTGGGTTCCAAACATCCCCGGATAGTTCCCCTGTCGCTGAAATTTTAACATGGTCAGCGCTAGACTTCTGCTATGCTAAATTGGTATCCTGTGTCTCTTCACTAGATTTTTCGATCTATGAATTTCCACGGCTTCTTTAACAACACCGTCTCGGTAGAACGAGAGAATTTTGGTGTTTTTTAGTACCTGTCGTGTACTGTACTCACGCAATGTTTAGGACCAGCAGATTTCTCTGTGTAGTCCAGACGTATGTCCAAACTTTCCTTGCATATGCCTTATAAGACGCGAAAAGATTGTCCAATATATGACGTCCCGTAGCTGCAAGGCATCTCATAGGCACCAGGCCTTCCAAAGAATCTAAGCTGTCTTTCACTAAGCCTAGAAGATGTCTCAGTTTCGTTGGCGGAAGGAAGAAGTATTTCTTCAGCAGTCTTCCTATTTTCGATAATACACTGCCGACAAATATATCATTCCTCTGTGTTCTTCACTCTCTTACTGCTCCTTACTTTGTTTAACTAGCACTGGATCTAAAGCACAGAAAATGTCCAGTTCGGGATATACGTTCTGCAAGCAAACGGGACGGAGGTGGTGTAACTCGTCCGATATGCTGTCTAAATCTTATCTGCCTCTTGCTCTGCAGACCAACATTCTAAGTCGTTCTGATTGCTGCTGGCCTGTAAGTACAAGTCTGTGTGTGCAGGTTTTCGGAACGCCCCGTGACACATTGTGACGTCTCCTTTCCTCCGCCGCAACACGTACGCGAGTGGTAATTCACCAAGGAACATTCACCACCTCATATTATTTAGTTCCAGTGGATGGACTCCATCGTCAACCTGATTGCTCGGGTTATTTGAGAAGTGGGTATCTTGGGTGGTTCGCGTGGTGACTTGTTAACCACGATTTGTCATGTAGATTAGGAAATGAATTAATTAACATCCAATAGTTTTGGGCACGAGGTGAACAAGAAACTTTCTTAATTATAGTAAGCATATTAGATGGGCTTAATTAACTTTGTAAATTGCGATCAGAGAAGCTCAGGTTGTCAGTAATATAACCCGGAAGGCCTTCGGTGGGTAATTTTTGCTAATATACTCAGTACTTTTCTTGACTTCAATCAAGTCACGTGCGACATGGGAAGCACTGTTTGCTAATCAGAAAAGGAGGGTCGCTGAGTGAAAGAACAATGTACACAGGATCTCTTCATCTGAGTATCGTTAGAGTAGCCAACGGGATGAGAGAGTGTAAGGTGTTATAGGTGTAAAAGACCAGGACAATTTTTTCTGGAGTAGGAGGCGGAAAAGATAATTGGGGACAACGTTTTCGAAAAAGACTTTGGGGAAGGCGAGCAGGGTGGGTACGCAAGGAGTGTCATCAGTTAGGTGGAATTAGTCCTCCATGCACTTTAATTGAGAACCAGTAAAACGAGGTGTCCCACGTGGTTCCAACTTATGGCTCTAACTTTATCTTGTGTATATCAACGACACTTCATCAGAAACATTACAAGATGTCACTTTTTGCATCATAGAAACGTTGCAATCAATAGCAAGGTTGGTTAATAACATTTTCATGGACATTAATTAATGGTCCCTAGCCAGTTCCCTCTGACAAAACCTCGAAGAAACATACTACATGCAGTTCAGAACTTGTAAAATGTTTCCTGCCAGTATGTGCCTTAAATACGGCTACAAGCAGACTGAAGAAGTTGACTGTTAAGTTCTTGGGTTAACATCTTCATAATAGATGTAATTGGAAAAAGCGTAGCACAGAATTGCTAAAGCACCTAAACAACTCTATTTGCCTTGCGAAGGTTGTCAGGCACAGGAGATCTAAAAGAAAAATAGCTACTGTATTCTACTTACTCACATTCCACATGTAACACTATTGTCGACATTACGTATAATGGTCTTATCTAACTTCTTTGTCTGTTTTACTTAATGTGCCTTCTGTACGACCATGCTCTTTGATACAACATCGATGTAAGAGATTTGAGCATTATTTATGATAATTTAATCCATTGTAATAAATCTATGGGTGTAATTTCAAATGTAATGTGCTGTGAAAGAATGTAAGAATTAAAAACTTAATTGTAATACTGGTTCACGTGTAGGGCAGGCAGGTTTGTAATTAGGTAAAGCTTGGAGGGAGTTCCGTCCGCAACGGAACTGGCTAGGCGGGAATAGATAGGGTGGATCTGGCGGTCGTACTGCAAAGATCCTGTGCGGTATACGTCAGTTGGGGTCTAGCAACAAAGGGGTGCTCATCTTGTGAACTGAAAGAGGCGAGAAGAATTGCAAAATTATGTAATATAGCCATGGATGCAGAAGTAATTTGGCGTATTATTCATGGCACATTTTGGTTAGCTCTATACTGTGAAAATTCTACGCTAAGAAGAGAATTTTCAGAGCTTATTACACAGGAAGCGCCGTGGATACTTTCGCTGCCTTCTTTGAATAGCACAAAAAATCGACCTGACACCACCTTCATCTCAAATTATTATCAGTTGAGTAATTTATAACTGCATGAACTAATTATATGGTTTTGTTTAAAATAACAGATTTTTGACATGAAAACTTCGTGTTGGGCTAGCATATTTTAACTTTAGTCATTTCCCTAGATAGGGTCCTACCCCAAGTGCTACAATGAATCCGAGTACCCTGCTTTACTGAACTGAAAGGCAATTATCTTCCTTAACAGAAGTCAATAAACTTTTTGGGGTTGTAAAGTACATAATATTTAGAGAGCATAAGTTTTGAAATACTCCACGTAGTTTTCGTAAATGCTTAGTCAAAATTTCATCAAAGTATAATTACTAAGAGAACATTTAAAGTATTCAGTTCACGGATTTTTCTTAAAGAAATAATAGTGTTTACAATTTCTTGTGTTATGTAGTCAACAGCATTTCTCATATTATGTTGCAATAAAGTGTTTAGTTTTAAAGTATACTAGATCCAGGTGTCATATGTTCCGCTAGAAGTAAATAATATGTGGAGGTGAATGAGATCGCAAATAATAATCAGTACAAAAGAGACGATTACTTTATAACTATTTCAATAGCAGTACTTTAATGAACCTGACAAAAAAATCTCTTGTCCAAGTCAGTAGGACTCCACCATTAGTAATCACTTACTTATAATTATCATTATCTTCCTACTCTAATGTACACATACAAAGTGTTATTGAGAGCCAGTTGCTGTCTAAGAGCATTAATACTCCTCCTGTGCAGTTCAATTCATATCACTGGTACATAAATTGCTATATTGTGCTGCTGTCTCTTATCCTATCAGAAAAACAAAAGTTCACTATTGACTAAAGTCACCCCCAATAGTTAACTTATTTAAGAACTGTCTCTACTGGGTACAACTTTGACTGGTAAGGCTGGCGAGCGTTTCCTTTTACGTAATTACTGTTTACTTGACTACTAATAGAAGTTTGATTCCATTTCCTTTTATCTTGCTACTGCTTACTTTTAATGGAAATCCTTAGGGAACAAAATTAGTCCAATATCTTCAGAGTATCAAAGTAATATCCTTTCGCAGGAATACTATTATCGGCATATTACAATTTTAATAGTAGCTGGTAGAGTTATACGTAGTGGCACACGAGACTAGGTTCTGGGGTAGCTCATTAAGCCACGCTGTCTTTCTTACACCAAAAAAGTGCAATACGAATTATTTGTGATGTGAACCCAAGAACAACCTGCAGATGGCTGCTTAAGGAACTGTGGATACTAATTACAGCTGCCCACTATATTTACTCCTAGATGGAATTTCGCATTAAAAGTCTCTGTTTATTTTCAGACCGACAGCTCACCTCATGAAATTAATACTAGAAATAAGAAAAACTTTCACAAAAATTTAAAGTCACTTATTTTGGTTCAAAAATGTGTCCATTATTGAGCGATAAACATTTTAAACAACACATCAGCAGCCATAAAAAGTTCAACTAACCATAAGGTTCACTTTGAGAAGAGTCTAAAGGATTTATTGACGGTCAACGCCTTCTGCTCCACTGATGAATTTGTAAGCAGAACAAATTGATACGTGTATGTCCTTAACAATGTCACATAATGTGAATATTTTGTACAATGTGACTTCTGTAAAAATTTTGTACAGTAATGCAATCAACGGAAGTAAGTGCTGAAATTTTTGTTATTGAATTTTCTTATTTGATGATGCGTGGTTACAATAGCCTAAGATTTATCATGTGCACTTAAGTGTACGGAACATTTAACATTTGGCTACCAGTTTTATGCGCTTTTAAATGTAAATATGTCTAAGGGTTTCTTAAGGGCAATTTTACTTGGGATCTGTGGAAGGTACATGAACATATCAGTTCTTGTTTTGTAAATATTTATTGTCTATTCTTGTTTTCTTACATATACCACATCCCAGAGAATCTCCTCACTATAGATCAATTGGAATGAAAAGTACATCTAATCCAATCTAATATAATGTGTGACAGCCTTACCCATGAACCAGTCTGTGGACTGCTGGATTCTAGAAATAATATTTCCTTCCTTAATTAGGCTTGGAACCTCAGTAACGGTAATATTTCTAAATATCCTGCTTTGAATGCATTGGTTAAATGGCCAAGACATTTTTCTTGAGACACAATTTAATGTAAAGATTCAGAGCTTCTCATAGCCTATTAAAATATATGTTGCTGAACAATGGCCTACTGACTTACTGTCAGGGTGTGCTCACATAGGTAAAACGAATTATGTCTTTCACTACCCCAAAAATAAATTTGCCTTTAAATTTAATCCAGGTAAGGAATATTAGCTATGTGCCACAGTCGCCTTCCTTCAATTAATAGTGTTGATACGACTGATTTCCAGTTTAATGTCAGACATTTGGGGCCAGATGTAGTTGTGAATTTGGATATGTTCTGACCAAACATATTTGTGTAACCAATAAATTCGAACATCAGGTCTTAGTCACCAACCAGGCTCCAGTGCATCACTTCCCTTCCGTCCATCACTATCCAAAATACCGGAGTTGAGGATGATTATTGATAAATTCCTTTTGGAGGGGCTTATCAGGCCTTCTAACTCTCCATATACATCGATATTTTTTCTAATTCGCAACGGAAATGGAAAAGGCTGTAGGCCTATCATTGGACTAAGAAGCACGTATCCAGAAGCAATTTAGGAGTCAGTGCCCTTGCCTGCTCTTCGTATGTGCTTCACTTGATTTGTTGGAGCACACTATTTCATGGTTTTAGATCTGAATCAACGTACCACCAGATGCCTCTAGCTGAAGAATCTAGGCCTTCGACTGTTTTCTGCTGGGATAGCAAGTTCTTTGAATTCAACAGGGTTTCCTCCTGGAAGTTAACTGGTTCAGCATTCCTATCATGTCTGATAGATTGGACCTAAGACAGAAAGAAGTTTCATTGTGTATACAATTACCTTGATGATGCAGTGGTTTACAACCTGGGCTTCGGTGAGCACCTTCAACATCATAGGCAAGTTTTTTCCGGTTTTGGGTAGGTGGGATTAAGAGTCAAACAAACTACAGTTAATTTATCCTATCCAGAATGAGATTTTCACTCTGTAGCGGAGTGTGCGCTGATATGAAGCTTCCTGGCAGATTAAAACTGTGTGTCCGACCGAGACTCAGGAGACGAGATACTGGCAGAAGCAAAGCTGTGAGTACCGGGCGTGAGTCGTGCTTCGGTAGCTCAGATGGTAGAGCACTTGCCTGCGAAAGGCATAGGTCCCGAGTTCGAGTCTCGGTCGGGCACACAGTTTTAATCTGCCAGGAAAATTCAATTTATCCTATGCTGGGATTTCTTTGAGGGGGCATCTAGTTTCAGCCTGTGAGTTTAAAACTGATAAATAGCACACCAAGGCCATTTTCAGTACCTTCACCCTGCTCCCCTCCTCAGGGTAAGAACGTAGTTCTGCAATTTATTGGAAAGGTTAATTTTTTAGGAAGTTCATTCAGATCTTCGTCCAACATGCCGCCCACTTAAACCAGGTTAGTTGTAAGCGAGAATTATTTCAGTGATTGGATACTCTGCAGTTTTTGATGTGTTGGAGCAGGCACTTAGGAGTGTCGCAATGCTAGCCATTCTGGATTCAGTATTAGCTTTTACTCCATGCTGGTGCCTTTAATTTGTTAGTTGCTGGCGAGGTGTTACAAAAATTTATGAGAACCGTTGGACGTTCTCTTATGCTTAGATGGCTGTCTCTGCGCCAGAGGGTTGAATAATCCATGTAAGTGTTGGAAGCAGCAGCAGTTTTCTTTGACCTAGAGCAATTTAATTTCTGTTTGGAGCTTAGACATGACATGATACCGATGGAATCGTAACGTGGGAATTAGCTGTGATTAATTTCTGCAAGAGAATGACCTTTGCCACAGAACCACCCTTAAGAAACACTACCGAAATGAGTATGCAGTGGACTATCTGAAAACTTACTAATATTGTCCGGCTCTAGCAACGAACACTAAGTTGACAATAATTAACATGAAATATCCCACAAAAGAAGCAAATTATTAAATGGACATGGTACATTCTCTATTTAAATAAGAGAGGCTATTCATGAAAACAACTGATGTATTACAAATGAAAGGTTTGGGAATATGATGCTCAAAGTAAACAACAGAGAAAAACAGATACAACAATAAACGTGTAAATCACAGTTATATCAATAGTAAAGGTCAGTTGTCAAAATTGCACGAAGGAAAGGGATTCTCAATGCGACGTCTCTCTCATTGTGTGTCAACTGTAATGTTACCTGACAGACTCTTTTTTTATGTGACAGGGATTGTGAACCAGTAATCTGAATGGCTATGCAGCGTGCATTATTTGAACAACTGCAGCTGAAAGTCGAAATAACACGTCATTGAGGGTGAAATGCAAGATGGAAAAATCCCCACGTGCTGGAGCTGCAAATAAGCTCACCATAGAGAGCTGCCTATTGTGAGTGAACACTCTGTTCGCCGCTGTGAAGAATTTGGAAGTCCGCGACCACATGCCCACACTGAAGCTCGAATATCAGAGCGCCGCAAGCGTACGAATCTCTCCTCTTCAGCGCGTAATGTACACCTTCCCTCGAACGAACTCCCCAGTCTCTTACAAAAACGTACTGCATGTGGAGCAACCTACCAACAGCACAAGGCAAGATTCCTCCATGTCAGTCACGTAACAAAATTCGGTGCATAGTCGTCGTCTATGGGACTGGTAAAAAACACTCCCCCATTAGAAAGACTTGCCGCCAAAATTACTGACGCCACAGGGGGTCTCGGACGTCTCCAAGTGACTCCTAATCATAACACTTAATTTTAGGGTGCGACTGATTGTCGAACATACAACAGCGTGGGATTATCTAAGATTCAGAGACGAGATGTTCCAGAGTAATAGCAGATACTCTCCTCTCAGGAAAAAATTCCTCACCTCTCTGGCCTGCAGAAACCTGCAGATTCCGAAAAAGTTACTCTCCCGACTGGAAACAATTTCGAGGGCGCCGTTCTGTCATGTGAATGGACATGAAAGTCGTAAAAAATACTCCAAATGGCATTGGGAATAATGCGTTGAAATGCGTTAGCAGCAGGCCATTGCTGGTCGCTTGGCATCTTCTCTTGGGCTCGCCCACATCCTTGAGTAATCTCTCGTGATGAGAATGTAACTGCCAGCCTCCACGCGCTCTCCGCCATTCTACCTATGACTGGCAGCTTCCGCCTTCCCAGATTTGCCTCATTAAGGCTGCCCTCCGACAGTACTTCGAGCAGCGCGTCTCTCACTACATAATAGCAGCACAGACAAATCACAAAATCTTAGTTAACAGGAGGAACGACCCGTCACCTATACTTATCCGGTGCGACTAGATGCCGAGGCACGCAGTACACAACCGCTGCCATCCCATATCATTAAACGTCATAACAGTAATAAAGGAGAAACGGAGACAAGACCACAGGACCTGCCTTCTTTCAACTTTTCTTATTTGAAACGGAGAATGAGAGGCTCTGTAAAATTGACATGGATTCATACTTGGCAGTTCGAATTTCAGCTTTTGGGTCTACCATGCAACATACAAGCGATTCTGAAAACCTTCTGGCTAATTCAATGTTCCAAAAGTTTTGTGGGTATCAGGAGACCGCTGAGATTGTGCAGCCAGATTATAATCATGAGTGTCATGCAAATTCCATCACTTCTCGGGAGTACCAGAAGGAGCAACAAGAAGTGCTTAAGAGTATTAGGGACCAGGTGCTTCGTAGAATAGTAATAAGTGCTTAAGAGTATTAGGGACCAGCTGCTGAGTGGGAAGCAAGCAGATGAATATCATCTTTTCTATGATCTCTTATATTAATGTGCTTCCAACTTAAGCATGTTAAAGGTTTGTTTTCCAAAAGGGTTAATCCAAATATTTAAACATTTTCATTATTCTTGTGTGGGGGTCATTTAGATACAAGACTGTTATGATGATCAAAGGGCTCGTTTCTTGGCTATACCTTAATCCACATAATAGAAAGTTATTCAAAACTGTCAAGAATGTTAGTATGCCAAGTCCAATCACAGTCCTTGCCGTGGTTTGTCGCACTCTCATCGAGATAAGGGACCGGTGGAGAAATTGCGTGTGCATTATTTAGTGCCGCTTCCAAATACGAAAAGCGGCAATAAGTAAATTTTCGCTGTCACGGATGCTTTCACCTGGTTCTTTTGCTGCATTTCCAAAGCGGTGGTGGTGGTGGGGTGTGGGGGGCGGGGGGGGAGGGAAGGTTACTACGGGGTAGAAATGCTGTTCTGGTTGAGTCATATCGCATAGCACCATAATCATCGTGCAAGGGGCTTACGTTATTGAAAAGTGTGAGCGAGTGGTTCTCTGCCGAAGCTGGGTAGAGCTGCGCACCTGTAGGTGGCCAATCTGTAGCCAAATGTGCCAGGATGTTGCCATACGTGAACCCAGAACATTAGTGAATCTTCAGCCGACGGTAGACGGCAGGTGACAATTGGACAGTTGGTGGCCAGGCCTAGGTAGGTGGGCCTAGTAAGAGTACCCACGCGATAAACACCCAACTCAGGTTGGAAAGCAGTGGTGGCCATTGCTGGGCTGGATCAAGATGGCAGCTTTGTCTGGACCACGGAGGCGGCGGTAGATACTGCTGGCCCTGTCTCAGGCTGTGAGATGGCGGTCGCTTCTTCATGGCCCAGAGACGGCAAACGTGGCTGTCATAATTACGGCGGTGACTCGCAGGCTACATGTGCGCATGAAGCCGGCCGCTGTGGCCGAGCAGTTCTAGGCGCTTCAGTCCTGAGCCACGCGGCTGCTACGGTCGCAGGTTCGAATCCTGCCTCGGGCATGGATGTGTGTGATGTCCGTAGGTTAGTTAGGTTTCAAATAGTTCTAAGTCTAGGGGTCTGATGACCTCAGATGTTGTCCCAGAGTGCTT
Source organism: Schistocerca americana (assembly GCF_021461395.2). NCBI lineage: Eukaryota > Metazoa > Arthropoda > Insecta > Orthoptera > Acrididae > Schistocerca > Schistocerca americana. The sequence continues at coordinate 380,856,423 of NC_060123.1, read as the reverse complement.
AGAGCCGTTTGAACCATTTTGTGCGTATGACAATGGGTTGAAAATTGCTACCCAGAACTGAATCTCAGGAGAACCATGTTTCCGCGTGGTTGGAAACTGCGAGAACAGAGTCTGCTGACAGGAGTCTGGCTGTTCTTAATGTGACTGTTGGTGAAACTGAAACAGGTGCCTGAAGTGTGTTCTATCCCCAGGTTTTTTGTGAGCCATCGGGCTTGTTTTTACCAAATTCTTTTGCGATAGTTTTGCTCCGCCTTCGATTAGTTTGTCTAAATTTTCCCGTCAGAGGGTTTCTTCTGCAGTGACCGCGAGGCTGGTTGGACTCGTGCACGTTGCGATGGGGTTCTCTTCGAGAGTAGCGCCGCTGTGTATGAAGTGGCCCTCCGCGAGGTGTCGCGAATGAGTCAGACTGCAAGGACAGGCACGGGGGCAGACGGCTGTTGTGTGTGTGTGTGTGTGTGTGTGTGTGTGTGTGTGTGTGTGTGTGCGCGCGTGTATGCCTGTGTGTGTGTTTTGAAGGGCTCTATTAGCATCCTGAAGAGCATATCAGGAAAGTGGACTTCTGCGGAGCGATCTCTTGTGAAGTCTGCAATGAATTGGTGCCATTATGTAGCTTGGGAGTCTTGTTAATTATTCTTCCCTTGATTCTTCATACCCTGTGGACAAAGTGTTGATTACAGCTGGTCTAGAAAGCCAAGTTATGTGCCGGTGGTTTCCTTCTACCGAGTTCTCCAGAAATCGGTGAGAATTTTCGTATTACATCTACTGTTACAGCTGCCTGGCTACATCTGGAAGACTCGATACGTTTGTTCTCGTGTCTTTGTTTGAACAAAGCTATGACCTCAAGTTAGTCATGTTTTGTTAACATTCTAATAAATTGCTGTTACACGTAACAAGTGCGCAAGCGCCATCGCTTACGTTTTAGTTACGTTGATTGCTTATGACAAATCTATGTTTCAAATATTTGTACCCTAAAGTTCTTCTTTGTTAACTCACTGTAAGCGCCACCTTGATTAACTCATTTTAAGGACCACCTTGGTAACTGATATTTCTTTAAACACCTAGGACGCAGCCATTTGACACTGAGGCTTGTACCTGTGCTTTCTTATTTTGAGCCAGGCTCTTAAGCTAGGTAACCTGAGTTTTAATTCGTCATATTGTAAGCTAGTCAGTAATTTTATTTGTCGTGCTGTAAGCTAGTGAATGGCAATTGTTACTTGGTTTTAGTTATAGAAAATAGTAATTTTGTTCTAAGCAGTCACTAGTGCTTTCTTGGAACTATCACTGTTTCTAATAAGATGCATCAGCTCCGACAGGTAGATACTGTTTGAAAAGGCTGAGTGCCTGAGATTTACGTTATCTGGTATTTGTGTACTTAATCTTTAAATTTTAAAGTGTTCACTAGCTCAAGTTATGTAATTATTTTAGCTTAACCCTGTGTACTTTGCTATAAAGCCTTTAAAATGGTTTAATAATTTATCTGGTAACTGTAAGATCGTTCTTCTGGAATTAAATTATTTCAGAATTCACGAAAACACTCCTAAATTTTGTAATTCAGGCTTTAACTTAAACAGTTGTTACCTAAGCCGTATATGAAATTGATGTGAGTTTTGAATTATTCTTTTCATTAACTATAGTTTTGGTTTCAGCTTCCTTCCGTATGGATCACCATTATACTGTTAATGTTTTATTTCTTGTAGAACTGTGTCATCACAAATTGTGATATGAAGTACATAGCATGTGTACTCATTCTGTGAAAGTTATAACAACATTATTGGGTTATAGTACTGAAGTTATAATTTGTGTGTAAAAATTATTTGAAGGAATATGTGTAACGTAAGTTCAGCCCAGCATCTTATCACAACTACGCGTTGCTATCACTACAATTTGCAAGCAAGTGCTGCTGCAAGGAAATATCGGCATCTGCTGAATTGCAGTATCGGCAGGGGTGCTATCTGATTGCCCGACTATCGCTGGGACCGTCATGGTACTGAGCTGTTCCGCATGCTGCTGATGCTTTAGGACTCTACGGTATCCTAAACCATAGTTCGCTGAAAGCGTTGATCGGAAGCTTAAATCAGCGCTGATCGTTTATCATCGCAAACCTCAGAATAACTGGGATAAATCCTTCAAGTGGCTTAATTTTGCTTTCAGTTCCGCTGTGTATGAGACGTGTAAGACCACCCCTGCACAATAAATGGTCTCCTATCTATTAATTCTCCAACACCTCTTTGATCCATCAATTGTTCACTACCCGAGAAAACAGACCGTGACACCATTAATAGAAACAGGAGTAAGGCGATGGGGGAAAATTACACACACACACACACACACACACACACACACACACATATATATATATATATATATATATATATATATATATAGCTTACAGGTGGTACGTCCGGTAGATATAAGGACGTAGGCGGCTTAATTGGTTAAGCATTGAGGATCATCTGCTGTAAAGAACTTCTGGGCCTGAGTGAGGAAAGAGACAAAATTCTGCCAATCTACTGTCGTATTTGGTTGGACTGTGCAGATTTGGCTACTGATAAATCTGCATTCCCGGGGCAACTGCCGAAGATGGTTATCACGTGTGCGTGAGGTTTTTTTCTGTTCTGAAGAAGGCTTTGGGTGAAAGCTAAATGTGTAAGTCTTTTCTTTCTGCCTGTCGGCAGCTCAACGAGTAATCTTTACGGTGAGTAGCAATCTCTCGCTTTCCTAATATGTTGTCACTTCAACCGGGAGCTCCCATTGTTTGATACTTCCTGTAAATCGTTTGTTAGACGCTATTTAAAATAGTTTGTCATATCAATGTCACTGTACTTTGACCTAATACTTTGTCTTATATTGCAGTATATCACCACTAACCGATTATAATCATCGTGTTTATATGTTAATACTTACTCCAACTTTCTTTTACATTTCTGTCCACCCTTAGTGTGGAAAACTGATTACCGTGATTTGAATGAAACAGGACACAACAGCTTGTCACAGTAATAGAATAAAATTAATTAAGTCCAATGACAGGATTTAACTCCATTAATGGTTGATAAAATGATTCTTTCTCTATACTCTGGCTTGCGAAATGTTTTGAGTTCTCTAAACCAGTCTTGCGTGGATGATTGAGTCTGGAAGATACTTGGTTATCGTGTGGTGGTGAGGATTACAAAGTTGTACGATATGTGATGGCAGTAGATGTAAGGCGCAGAGTAAGTGACTTGGGACGGGGTACAGCCAGTCTCTGGTCCCCAGATATCCGTCACACTTCATTTAGTTAATTTCATTTTTAAACCTATGATTTTTCAAATGTTATGTAAGGTCTGAAATATTCTCAGAGGAAAAACTGCACTTGGACCTGGTTATACCGTTTTTCGTCGCTTTCAGATGCCATTCTTCATGATACGAGTTTAGAATCTTGCTTGACGCTCGGAAGCAAATTAATAAAAGACATAGTACGTTTATGTATTAGTTTCAAGCCAAATGTTCACACACAACACAACACAAAGACTTCAATTTACAGCGAAATTGAACAAATGTAGAGTCAGACCAAACTTTGAAATTCGTCTCACAGAAAACGTCTTTCATATTAATCATCTTTACGTGAGTGCTTAGTCGGTGGCAAAGTATAATCAATTCATAAGCACTGTTTTCGACTCCTAGGAATGTCAAAATAATTGGCAGGGTAGTGAAAGCACGTCCGTATGTGGTATTTTGGTACGGTACCTTACGGACCAATCGAGTTTCTGGTCACTTCACAGTTAAGTTAGCTTGCCCACGGCGCCGGAGTGACTAAGTACATTTTGATTTCCGAAAACTACAGGGGTAGTGATGTCACGTGGATGCTGCCTGCATTTTGTGCCGTCTTGATGGTTCAAAGCCGACTTTGACAACTATTTTACTTCTACGGCCATATTTCCACTCTTACATACAGGAATTAATGGTAGGAACATTGCTTAGTAGTGTTATTCTGTGTAATGTTCCAATTGCTTGGTCTTTCAGTTTTTATATATGCGCTCTGTTTGTGCCGTAGGTTAAATTTGTCGTCATGAGGAGAGACTTTACTCCATGTTCATGGATGAATAATGAGCTTTCATTAACTCATACGTCTATACAGAACATGGCTTACATTACGATTGCATTTATTTGATATCACTACAGCAACTTGAGATGACAACTAGCTCAGTTTTGTTCTATTTTTAATGATTTGTGTTCCACATGGTCCGATTGGGGACGTACGTAATTTTCGTAGACCAATTTTAGTGTTTATTTCTTGAATAAGTCTCAAAACTGATCTCTAAATCTTATTAATTATTTTCTCATCTCAAAGTTACTTATAATTTATCATGTTTCCGTGGTAAGCTCCAATCTGCTTACTTATTCTTCGTCTAAAGTCCTAGTCCTAGTTGATGCTCAGAAAGAAACGTTATTCAAATAAATTACAATCGACAGATACTAATTTCGGTGAAAATTACAGCTAACGTAAGATAGGTCTGAGCCGCTGAACACTTCGAGACATGTGTTGTTGCTGAATATGTTGAAAGCTATTATAGTGATTAATGCTACGTGCAGGTAGGAGTTTGGCAATACAACCCGGAGTCTACACCTGTATTGCACGCACGTTCCACAAGAGAGTACGCAATATACACCCAAGTTGTGTTAAGGGTTTTGGGTACACAGATTGTAATCGTGTGTCCTTGAACACTGTTCAGGTTCCATTATTTTTATCGTTCGGCTTTGAAAGTTGTTTCTACTTCCGATATGTCATAAGTAGAAGTTAGATCGCGTTAACATTCACTAATGGGTCAAAATTAAATATATTGAGGAGAATGTTTTCAGGGCATTCACACCGTGGGCACACCAGTTATTCACCAAACAGGAATAGGAGTCTATAGCACGACCTGCTGATGTGCCACATTAAACCTCGATGCTGCCTCTCTTTCCACTTCAAGGAGCTAATGACCAATTTATTTCATTTACTGGTAATTTGAGAAAGCAGACAATGACGGATTCGGAAGAGATAAGTACTATTGGAGAATCACAACCGCATCATCATCGTGAACAGTTTCCAACCCCAATCTTGGTCTGTTTGGGACGTAAGCTTTCCCTTCATTTTTCTGTATTCAGTCTCGTCCTGTCTTTTCTTTTTTCCAACACATTCCTCCACACCTTCCAGCCATCGACCCTACGACCTTCCTCTGGGCCATTTCCGCCGCATCTCTGTTGCGTGTATCTTCTTGGCATTTATCTTGTTTCCCATTCTCCTTAAATGCCCATACCATCTTTGTGGTACCGAGCGAGGTGGCGCAGTGGTTAGACACTGGACTCGCATTCGGGAGGACGACGGTTCAATCCCGCGTCCGGCCATCCTGATTTAGGTTTTCCGTGATTTCCCTAAATCGTTCCAGGCAAATGCCGCGATGGTTCCTTTGAAAGGGCACGGCCAACTTCCTTCCCCATCCTTGCCTAACCCGTTGAGACCGATGACCTCGCTGTCTGGTCTCCTTCCCCAAAAACAACAACAACAACAACATCTTTGTGTTGATGTTTCTTTTCTGTTCTACAACGATTCCTATTTCAATGTTTCCCTTATCGTTCCTTCCTCATCCTATCTCTCCTAGTTACTCTTGTTCTATTTCTGAGGAACTTCATTTCACATGTCTGTGATCTTCTTACATCTCTTTTCTTTATTACTCGTATTTCAGATGCACAGGTCGATACTGGAATTTTATTGCTTCTATTTATTACTTATTTGCTGTTTGTGGAACATCTTTATTCCAAACTAGACTCCTCACACTTCGCAGGATGCTTCTGCATGTGTGCCGCGTTCACAGATCTTTTTCTCAGTTCTTCCATTTTCCTCTATCACACATTCCAAGTAATTGACATCTTCTTCAATTGCTCACCTCCAGTCCTCATTCCGCTAGTTGGTCTATATTTCTTTCTGGTTGTAACCTGGCTTTCACAGTTGATTACATCAAATTTCATTCCATTCTGCCTCACAGTTTCTTTACAAACAAAGAGCTATTCCTGAACCTACTCCTCCCTGGTTCCCAAGATCATGAAGTCTTCCGTTAATACCATCACTCTCATCCTATCTTCTCCAGTCCTTTTTTGTGTCACAGTAAACATTATCTCATGCAAGATCACAATTGGGGTTAGGCGTCAAAGCACTACCCTGTTTCACATCAGGTATTCCCTGTAATGTGTACACTTCTCTGCAAATACGAAGTCAACAGAGTGAAGCCATGCCTTTTAGTCCTCAATTTGTTCACGACCCTTTTTCGGATTCTGCTCTCCCGGATCTTTTCACATACTTATACATTGTCACAGTGTGGTACGTGAGACTCCAGTAAAGTTTCTACAATCCTACCTACTCCCTTTCCTACCTGGAGTCTTCTTCTCATTCCAGACCACATTCATCACATAATTCAGCCACTGTTTCTCAACCTCCCTCGCTGCCTTCAACATTTCGACGCTTACTTCGTCCATACCAGGAACCTCTCCGCCTTTCACGTCGTCAAGTGCTATTTCCAGTTCCTTCCACGTCAGATCCCTTAACCCCCTTCCCTCCTTCTCCCCACCTCCCCCTCCGCTCCTGAAGTCTACGAGTATCCTCATCTCCAAGTCATTTAGGATTTAGCAAATGCTCAAAGTACTCCTTGCACACCATCCACAGTGTCCCTTGTTGTTAACCTCTTTCCCGTTTCTATCAATCATTTTGCATCGTCTCTCAGCACTCTCCGCTTACTTTTGTCCTCTTCATATAGTACTTTTGTTCTTCCTCTGCTATCTTCATCCATCATCTTTACCGGTTCTTCCACCCATTTTCTTCTCTCCTCAGCGGCTGTCATATTTGTCTCTTTCTTCTTCTTGTTATACTCCTTTCTTGTTAATTCGGTCCTTTCTAGGAACCGTAGTTAAAGGGCCTTGTTCTTTCGTCTCACTACCTACTTTTTCATCCCACCATCATGGTGTCAACGTCCGCGGCTCGTGCTCTTGCAGTAGCGTTTTCGCTCCCCGCGCACGGGGTCCCGGGTTCTATTCCCGGCGGAGTCAGGGATTTTTCTCTGCGTCGAGATGACTGGGTGTTGTGTGTCTTTCATCCTCATTCACTTGGAAGTCGCCGTAGTGGCGTTAAAGAACTTGCGGAGCGGCGGCCGAACCGCCCCGTGAGGGGTCTCCTGGCCACCAATGCCATACGCTCATCATTATTATTACTGTGGTGTCATCTTTCACCGTTTCCTGCCACTTGTCCTGTTGCATACAGTTTCCCACATTAGCACTTTTAAATTTTCGCTAAACCTCTCCTTCTGTTTTTGATTCATCCATTGGTAACCTTTCCCTTATAATCTCCTGGCATTCTTCCCAGACTTCCCTTTCCTTCAGTTTACATACTGTTAATTCGCTTTTCCTGGCTCTTTGTCTTCTTCCAATCTTTCATAACTCTCATATTAATCACCAGTAGCCGGTGGTCAGTGTCCAGTGCCTCAGATGGTAGTTCCACTACATCCGTTACAGTTTTCTTTGTTTCCTAATCGTAGAGCATATAGACCACAGAAGATTTTTGGGCTAGATTCCTTTTGTACCACGTTACGTGTAGCTTTCTTTACACCGAAACCGGGATTTACCTACCACTAAATAATTTCTCTTGCAAAATTCCGGCAGTTTTTTTTTCACTTTTGCATTTCTACTTCCCCGTCTTTCTGCTCCCAGTACATTTTCATGTCCTTCTCTCTCACTCCATAAATGTGCTTTCAAGTCTCCCATGACTATTACCCTTTCTCTATTCAACTACGTTTGTAGTTTTTCCTCGAAGTCCTCCTTGTCCTGAGGTGTGCAGCCCACTTGAGAAGTATACATCTGAACCATCTCCGTACTTCTCTTTGTCATTATTTTGATCTTCATTACACTGTCCTTTATCCTTCGTACCTTTTCACTACAACTTCCATTCCCTTTGTCTTCACATCCACTCCCATACAATCTATAGCCTTTCCTCAATTCCCTACTGTCTTCTCCTCTCCATCTTGTCTCTCTCATGACTAAAATATCTAGCTTTCTCCTTTCCATCATATCTACTGTCTCCCTTTCCTATCAGTGCTCCCATGTTCAAAGTTTCAATTCGTAGTCCATTTGCTTTGCCAGGTCGTTGTCCTTATGTTCATCCTTTCCGAAGCTACTTCCCTTGTTGAAAGCTGGTTTTTGATTCACTGTTGGCCAGCTAGGCCTATCACAGCTTCACCTGAGCCCTTTAGCCACCACATTTGGGAGTTCATAGAGGGCCTTCAAGCTACTCTATCGGTCCGAGAGAACTCGGAGTCTCCACTGTACTTCATCCCTTTAGGCTATCTCCGACTTTACAGCGTGGCCGGTCTCCCATGACTTGGACAAGGGGATGGTGTTCTGAGAGCTATATGGTTTATATCATCAAAAATATTGCTATTTTCACAACCTTTAATTATACTCAGTCTTATCCACATCCCTCATGCCTACTTGTGGTTCTGGAATGGATCACTTTACACTGAAACTTTACGGCCGGTAGACCACAGTGCGGACATCAAGCGGAAAACACAGTAGCAAGCACGTCTGCCCAGCCCGCCACGCATACACAGTACGTACTGAACTCCAGACTGTTACGTCAACACCAAGCGTTTGCGGCGAGCAAAACAATCACTGCAGCAGGAATCTTTGTCAGTGTGCAAACTCTGGACCCTGCCAAACCACAGACAGCCACAGCAACACGATGCACAGTCTGCGGAGAAACAAATCTATAAGTTCAAGGCTAACGTCGCAAAATATAACAAATGTTTCACAAGGCTTGCAACTTGTGTTCTTAGCGAGTGAGTTACCAACAAGCTTTGTTCACATTGATAAAGGATTCACTGACTGTACAGTTTCATATACATGTGAAATCAACTAAGCTGTTCAGCATTTGTGTAGAATGAAAAGTACTGATGTGTTCACGTGGAGTATTTGCAATATAAAGGGTGCCATTAAGTCCTCATTGTGGCAACCATGTTTCTTAAAATCCCACCAAAACTAAATTATTTCTTGCGATAAAAAATCGGCTTCGGTATTTTACTATCCTAATCCATCAGGGTTTTAACTATACGTTTTCTAGTTAGATAATCACTGCATTCCTTATGGGGTGTCGACGTATTTGTTTTTGCTGTCCTACACACTTAATGGACGAGGGTTTAATTCTTTTGCTTGACTACCGATACACCCAGAAAATTTAGTGAATGCATGGTAAGTCGAACTGTTTAGCTGATAATACCGTGATATATGAGGGAGGTTACTTACTCCTCTTTCCCATGAGTCGAATCTAGATAGGTATAATTCAATTTGCAGTGTCACTTCGTAGTTCTTTTATTTTGTGTCTGAAATGCCACTTGCCTAAACATCTCCATGACATGTTAACTACAGTTGAACTGAGAGGACTGCACATAGCAACCCAGTCAATTGTCTCATAAAATTCTTTATTATACTGTAATATTTGCTGAAATCAAATGAACCTACATGGTTCTAGAGACCTTTCCAAGTCTCAAATATCTATGATGTTATACGCCAACTGAAGCGACGAACGAAAATTAGCATCAATGCTAGGATTCAGACCCAGGCCGCTTGCTCACTCGCCAGATGCACCAACCAGTACGCCACCCTGGCTCAGTGCCTTGGAAAAGCTGCATGGACTACTCTAGCACGCCTCTCTCCTCAGTTCAAATTTCCATTCATTTCTCAACCCCCTTTGTGTTCCTCCTAAGGTCGAAAAACATTGCAGTGACTCTCAATCTACATTGGACTAATACCACTGCATCGAAAGAAATTTGGGATCCTGCCCGAAACGGAGGCGTGGATACTTAATCAAATGAAATTATATAGTACCTGACACATCTTCTGATCTCAGACATTTGTGATGTATGTATGCAGACTTCAACGGATAATACAACTTTCGGATTTCTGTACTGTCTTATTTGCCGTAATACAGTGTTTATACCAGCTAGCAAACTGTGCTATTTTTGAAACAGCTTCGTTCACAGATATCGGTGTAAATCATAAGCAATATCGAATTAACCACATTGTCACTTAGGGCCACATTCCTGACTATTAGCTTCTCAGTCATGTCTTGTGGTTTTAGTATAACTGTCAATTTTACCAACGTAGATGTGAAGTAACGAGCCTAGGAACAGGCCAACTTTAATACTGACAAAAACAGTAGGTCACAAAAGAACCTCAGGTTTGTGAACTTAAATCTCGTTAATTAAAATATCAACGTTTAAGCTATTCGTTGTTACGTAGTTTCTGAACTGGACTTCTGTACGTGGGTTGTTGCTTACATAACGGAAGAAAGTCTTTGGCTGGTAAGTGAAGGTATTTCTACTAGGTACGCTTTGGAGGCATAGCGTACAGTCCAATCAAAGGCCCGCACAAGCCGAGTCACATGTGAGCGTGCCCTACACAACAATAGAAGCTCTTTCCCGTGCTTTATTTTTGATTATTCTGTTCTGTCTCTGTGTCTGTCTTGTTACAGACGACTGGTGTTACCTTCTCCTTATGGACGCTGAGTATTTGAAACGTAGTCACTTTCTGATGGTGCCAAATTCAAATCCCTATGGCAAGTGTTCATTTGAAAAATGTTGACTGACGCAGTTGGCTACATAAGCAGACGTTGATTGAGACACGATGCTTCTCCAGACCCTGCCGCAGTTGTCCACATAACAATGGTCGCTGACACGATGCCCTTATCCAGCTGGGTGGGCGCATCTGGGGGACTGGGAATCCTCTTTCCAACCTCAACGGGTGATTGTGTGGTGTGCAAAGTCCACTTACGGAACAATCGGTGCGACATTCCCTGATGGCACGGTGACTGCCGAACGTTACGTGAACGTTTTGAAGATGATTTCATCCCCATTATCCAAAGTGACCCTGATTTCGACAAGATGTGATTCACGCAAGACGAAACTCAACCCCATCGAAGTAGGAGAATGTTTGAGGAGGAGCACTCTGGGGACCGCATTCTTGGTCTGGGATATCCAGAGGCCACTGTTATTGGTCTCGACTGCCCGCCATATTCTCCGGTTCTGAACATATGCAACTCCTTTTCGTGGGGCTATACTAAAGAGAAGCTGAAAATAACCATTCAGGAGGTCATGAACAGCATCGATGTTCCGACTCTTCAGCGTGTCACGCAGAATTTCGCTATTCGTTTGCGCCACACCATCGCCAATGATGGCAGGCATATCGAACACGGCATAACCTAAATCCGGATATCTGTATTAACGTTTAAATGTTGAATAAAGTGTGTGCATGGCGTAGTTTGTTACTAATTCACGTCTATAGTATAGTTCAATAACTGTAGCCCTGTAGAAACGGAGAGTGTTTGCTTGGCAGTAGAGAAACAGTACCAGCAGAATACCTCGGTGAGGAGAGCCCAGTGACTTTGAACGTAGACCAGCGATTGAGTATCTCCCGAGTAACACCACCAGGAAATTGCAACCCTTCTACAGCAGCCCAAGTTGATTGTTGGTGATGTTACTGTGGCGGAAAACGAGAAGGAACTATCACATTTAAGGCAGTACGAGACAGAACACATGTACTGACGTACTGACGGACAAAGGCCATCGTGGATTGTGGAGGGCGGTTAAAAAACCGCATGAAATTAGCAGAAAGAATCACTCGTCTGTTTTTAAGTGCTACCAGCACGGCTGTGCATAGGCAATTAAAAAGAATGGGATCCTCGTAAGACACGCTTCCCTGTAGCCAATGCTATAAGAGGCCAGATTTAGTGAAGAGAGGGACGCCACTGGAGAATGGTTGACTGGGAATGACTCGTACTAAGTGATCAATCGGGCTATGTTTTGCGGTAACCCGATGTAATGGTCTGGGTTTGGCGTTTGCCTGGGAAACGTTGCATGCATTCAGTGCTTCCAAATCTAGTGCCAACAGTTCAGAACGGAGAAGGTGGTATTACGATACAGTTGCGCTTTTGTTTGTTAAGCAGTGGAGTGAATATTGCTCTTTAGATGACGCTAAATAAGGAAATATATTAAAGCATTTGACAGCATTGTACACCGTATAGTAGATGCGTAGTTCAGAGACGATGATCGTATCAACATTATTATGTGCCCTGTCATCAAGAATTTCTGGCCTGAACCCAATGAAACACCCTCTGGATGAGTTAGAGAGTCCACTCCAGACCCCGTCGTCCACATCAGTAACTTCTCTGTTTTCGGCTCTTGGCGAAGAATGAGCGACCATCCTCCACAATTCATTTAAAGTGTCCTCAGCAGAGTTCAAAAAACTACAAAGGCGAAGGAGGCACATCATATTAATGGCTACTAAATGCTGTCCGGATACTTTTGAGCAGTCACTGTACGTGAAAGGATCAGGCGTGCTGCCGGATAGTCCCTCCAGGTGTCATGTCACCTCTCTGTCGTAGCACTGAAGAGACGCCCAAGAATTCGGTAACCCCACTGGGTGACGAACAGTTTCGACGGCCGCTCCTCACACGCATCTTCTAATCTAATTGCCTGCACATAGAGTATCGCCTCTGTTGTGTTACTGGATCCGTGATTTCCTGTCGGAAAGGTCACAGTTCGTAGTAACTGAAGGAAAGCCATCGAGTAAACTATGAGTCATAACTCGCGTCGGCCGGCCTGAGTGGCCGTGCGGTTCTAGGCGCTACAGTCTGGAACCGAGCGACTGCTGCGGTCGCAGGTTCGAATCCTGCCTCGGGCATGGATGTGTGTGATGTCCTTCGGTTAGTTATGTTTAATTAGTTCTAAGTTCTAGGCGACTGATGACCTCAGAAGTTACGTCGAGTAGTGCTCAGAGCCATGTCTCGCGTCCCCCAAGGAAGTGTTACAGGCACTCTACTGTTCCTGATCTACGTAAGCGATTTAGGAAACAATCTGGGTAGCACTCTTACAATATTTTCAAGTAATACAGCCATTTAATGTCCCATAACATTATCAGATAACCAAAACCAATTGCAAAATGATTTAGTCAAGATATCTGTATGAGGCGAAGAGTGCCAGTTGACTCTAAATAATGAAAAATGTGGTGTCATTAAGATGAGTACTAAAGGAAATCCGTTATATATCGGTTACACGATAAATCTCACAAATCTAAAGGCTGTAGATTTAACTACATGCTTGTGTATTATAACTGCGATTAACGTGAAATGGAACGATCACGTGGATCACGTTGTGATTAGAGCAAACCAAAGACTGTGGTTTATTGGCAGAACACATAGAAAGCGCAACAGGTCTACTAAAGAGACTGTTTTGATCACGCTTGTCCGCCCTCTGATAAAATATTGTTCTGCGCTGTGGGATCCACATCAGAAGGGACTGACGGAGGACATAAAGAAGATTCAAAGGAGGGCTGCTCTTTTTGTACTATCGTGAAACAGGGGAGAGAGTGTCATGGCCATGCTATTTGTGTTGCGCAGGGGAGGAGTTGGGGGAGGGGCGGGGGCGTGTTCCTGTGTGGCAGGATCTTCTCGTGAAATTTCACTCACTTTCTCAGTCGGTTGCAAAAATATTCTGATTCTGCTGCAGCAAAAACCCACATAGGGAGAAATGATCATCATGATAAACTTAGAGAAATCAGAGTTCCACAAAAACGTTTAAGTCTCGTTTTTCCCACGACCTAATTGAAGGTGCTCTCATGTACCCTCTGCCAGGCACTTAATTGTGAACTGCAGAGTAGTAATGTGGATTTAGATCTGGTCATAAAGACGTGTTTTGGCCAGAGTAGAAGCGTAATGATAAAGCAGCAGCTAACAGCAACCGGCGGCGGTTGTGCGATTATCAGGTGGCGAATGCAACAGTTAGTTCGCAGTGTTACACGAATTTCGAGTGGCAACCGTATCGCAAGAATTATCCATCATTGTTGTTATAAAAAATAAGTACTTTAAACAAGACAAATACGTTTGATATTAAAATTTTCCTGCTAGCGCAAAACATAAAAAAACACGCGGAAATTCACTTGGCTGTTATTGTTTAGTGTCGACAGAACATGAAGTACGCAATGATCTCTACTTAAAGATTTCCACTCAATTAGACTGAGAGTAGACAGTTTCAGACTCGATGGGTATTTCTTAGAAGGAAACATAAGAAATAGTTCAAATGGCTCTAAGCACTATAGGACTTAAAATCTGAGGGCTTCAGTCCCCGAGACTTAGAACTACTTAAACCTAAGGACATCACACACATCCATGCCCGAGGCAGGATTCGAACCTGCAACCGAACCGCCGCGTGGTTCCGGACGGAAGCGCCTAGAAGAAACATAACAACCACCACGTTAAAAGTTCCTTCCTTTAGTGAAGAGGGAAAGCTCACTCCAGTACATTTAGATAGTTTTGGTGCATATATTTAATTGGTAACATGTTCTGAGGCATTAAGGGTTGACCAATTTAGTACTGGAGGGCAGCGTGGAGGGTAAAAATCGTATAGGGAGACCAAGAGATGAATACACTAAGCAGATTCAGAAGGATGTAGGTTGCAGTAGGTACTGGGAGATGAAGAAGCTTGCACAGGATAGAGTAGCATGGAGAGCTGCATCAAACCAGTCTCAGGACTGAAGACCACAACAGCAACAACATATTTAATGCATTTTGTATTGCGACTTGAGTGAACGATCTCTCTTTCCACTGTCACACGTCACAAGTACGTTCGCGAGCGGTGCACCCCGTGTAATATTTCTCCGCTTCTGGTGAAAACTCCCGCGGGCGGAACTTCGGGACGCGCTGAGAAATGGAACAGAATCAGATACGGGACGGAGCCCGTAATTTAGCCGACTCTGCGTGCAAAACTTTATTTATTACGCTGAGATAACACTCCATTAAGAGTATTTGTGAGTGCTTCTCGGGTCTTAGCGTTCGGCGAATGTCGACGCACTGACTGTACGCCAAGCCGCAGGTACTGCCGTTGCCAGCCTGTTCCATCTCCGCTGCGCTACCCCTCTGGCTCTACCGCGGTGCGGTCCGCGTGGATATCGATTCAGACTGGTGCACCGAAGGATACGTACCGGCGCTTAATCACCCACTTGATAATGACGGCAATTTCCCGAAACGCCGTCATAATGGCGGGCTATAAATAGAGCGCCAATGCTAATGCTAATGACAGGAGCATGCCGTCCCGACACCTGGGCCTAGCTGGACGCTCGCTTGATGCCTGCTCAGATAAAGATCGCTATGGAGGGGGCGGTCGTGGGAGGGGGTCGGGGAAGTGGCTCTTGTACTGTCGAACCAGCGTGTGCGCCCGCGATCGTGAGCGTTTGCTGACAATAGCCCGCCCACATCGCACCCCATTAATTAGAAGCCGAGCCGTTAAACGTGGCGATCTCCTTGCACAACCTGTGGTGCCTGCCTTCTAGTAGATTGGCCTACATGGTGCTTAACACAGTCAAGGCGATGCAAGTGAACCCATTTCAGCATATGTAAGGTTTTACCAGTAGCCACACAGCAACAGCAATCTGCCTTGTAATATTGTCGTTGCAACTGAGCCCACAGGCGAAACAAATGTTTTAATGACAAATTGCGGGACCGGCTGTCGTAACTCGGATTAGAATATTCTTTTCTTTTTTGTCCTTTAAAGTGCCCGGTTCTGGCAGTTTAGTTGTTTTCAATAGTGCGGTATACCTTGTGAAATGGACGTATTTGGATAACAGTTAAATCTTGCTTTGATCATAAATCGTAAATTGTAGTCAGATGGTTGGACTTTACAATAAACCACACTGCACCAAGTGCTTCTTGAACAGACGAGTGTAACCACTGCCAGATAGGGGACAGTGTGGTGTTCCCAGTCCTTCCTGGTGGCATGCCTAAGTAAAGTCCTCTCGGTTCACAAGTAGCGTCATTTCTAATAAAATTCTAAGGCATTCGGCTGCTATATCCGCCATTTTAGTCAGGAGTGAAAACAAAATCGACTGAGTACGGTTTTTTGCTCCTGAAAACGATGGCTGAAACAGCCGTCGAAAACTCGAGTGTTTTATTCCAGACGACGCTTCTTCTAAACCGAGAAGAGTTTATTCAGGGAAGAGTTCTGTATGTAGATACCAGAGTAACCAGGAACAGATGATGTTATTTTCTCGGTACTTCGGTCAGGTGACTGACGTTAGAATCACATAAAGGCACGGCCGCTAGAGACAGCCATAAGCGGTTTCCTCGATTATCTAAAGTTGTTGTTGTTGCAAGACATGAACTTCTGTTCTGTGCAGCGCTTGTAAATATCTCTAGTACTACACATTTAAGTGCTGTATAGTAAACTAAAGCTATTTATAATATATTACTAATTCTTAAGTTACAGCAATTCATGGCAACTGAAGTTCTATATCTTTGTAATACTACTTATTGTAACTTGTGGACGGTGAAGCCATACACCGTCGTTGGTGCACCATATTGTCCCTTGAAACAGAAGAAGGTCTTTTACCTTGTAACATTGTATATTTTCATATTAACAGAGTTTCGTTAATGTCTTGTCAGTTTTATCTCTCATGAAAATGAACATTCGTGGTAGTTTCCAGTAGCTTGAATTCCTAGATGCATTTCACTTGTAACTGGTTTATTATAGTTTGATTTAACGTACTGATTATTGCTACTTATTGTAGTAATAATCTAACAGACTGAATACGTATTGCAAAGACTGTCCCGATTGTAACGTTTTTGAATTTTACCAGAATATTGGTTCCTATATACATGACCATATTGTACCCGACTATTATTTTACATTTGTAACAAGTTAAAATTTCCTGGAATAATTTTCGTAATTTCAGAAGAAGACTGTAGCACATAAAAGTGAATATTACCGTTTAAAAATGGCTTAAGGAAATATATTAAACTTCACTTACAGAGCTGGCTGCCTAGAGGAGAAACTCTAAAAAGTGCCCCATGTTTTAACACACTCCCCTGTTACGGTAACGTAATGCACCACATGTAAGCGTAATGGGAAAGTTACTTGTTTAGAGAATACAAGTACGCTAACCAGTTAAACATGTATTGACACCTATTATTCGACATTAACGTAGAGGATGTTCATTCTGTGCCTTTATTATGGCTTGAACTCCGCTGGGGACACTTTCAATGAAGTGTCTGAACGTCCACGGCTGAACGGCAGCCGAGCCTTCCTCAAAAGTCAAAACCAGAGACGGTAGTGATGTTGGACTGAATGTTGGAATGTGTGTGAATTCCTATGGGACCAAGCTGCTGAGGTCATCGGTTCCTAGACTTACACACAACTTAAACTAACTTAAGCTAAATTATGCTAAGAACGACACACACACACACACACACACACATGCCCGAGGGAAGACTCGAACCTCTGGCGGGAGAGGCCACCCAATCCGCGACATGCAGCCTCAAACCACGCTGCCACTCCGCACAGCGATTTTGGACTGTGGGATCTGGAGCAATGTTGACATTCTAACTCTTCTCAAAGGTGCTCCTTTGGTTTGAGAGTGGAACTTTAAGCGAGTCAGTCTAATTCCAAACTGTTGTTGCCCACCAACAAGTTTCTGCTTAGTCAAAGGGTGTATTGTCTTGCTGATACAATCATCGTTTCCGAACTGTTCCTCCACTATATACAGTACGTAATGCTGTGAAAGTGTGCAAGTGTCTCGGCATTTAGCGTTTGCATAGCACAATGAGGAGACCACGGACTTCCCACGGGAAATACCGCCATCTTGTATCACCACCCCCTCTGTACTTCACTCCTGGCATGAAACGTTATAACAGGTAGCGTTCTACAGGCATTCGCCAAACCCATCCCCTTGCATGGAATACCAGATTCATTACTCCAAAGCATTCGTTTTTATTTATCAAGTGCCCAGTGGCGTTGCTCTATACATCACTTCCTGTGTTACTCAGCGTTTACTACAAATATGTGTAGTTGAAGACGAGCTCCTCCACCACTGTACCACATTCTTCTTAACTCGCTATGCACAGTCATTGTGCTAGCTGGACTACTCACAGAACTCTGTAGCTCACGAGTGTTTCCTTTCGCTGATATCATACGAAATTATACATCTATCCTCCTCAGATCCCAACGCCTGCTGTCCGTCAGTATATGAGGTCTGCCTCATCTTGTCCCGTCGTGATTCCACTTTACAGTTGCAGTTGTCAACATGGGCAACTTTAGAAAGGTTGATATACTTCTGATGGATTTGCTACTCAGGAGAAATCCAATGAGCGACCATCTATCTTGTTACTGCTTCTCTACTGACTAACGATATTCCACGCTTCCTTTTATACTGCCAGGTCCGCCTTTTGTGGTGCCCTTAGCCAATCTGTCAATCCATAGGAGCGTCCACATACTTCTGATCACATGGCGTACTTGTAAATGGTGTATTACGTCACATCAACTCAAGAAACATTTCGTGTCTTATTTACCTCAAATACCGACCACCAAACGAGCCTTTAACGAAGTGTGACAAACTTATACACTAATGGCCATTAAAATTGCTACACCACGAAGATTACGTGCTACAGACGCGAAATTTAACCGACAGGAAGAAGATGCTGTGATATGCAAATGATTAGCTTTTCAGAGAATTCACACAAGGCTGGCGCCGGTGGTGACACGTACAACGTACTGGCATGAGGAAAGTTTCCAAACGATTTCTCATACACAGACAGCAGTTGATCGGCGTTGCGTAGTGAAACGTTGTTGTCATGCCTCGTGTAAGGAGGAGAAATGCGTACCATCACGTTTCCGACTTTGATAAAGGTCGGATTCTAGCCTATCTCAATTGCGGTTTATCGTATCGCGACATTCTTGCTCACGTTGGCCGAGATCCAATGACTCATAGCAGAATATGGAATCGGTAGGTTCAGGAGGGTAATACGGAAGGCCGTGGTGGATCCCAAAGGCCTCGTATCACTAGCAGTCGAGATAACCGGCATCTTATCCGCATGGCTGTAACGGATCGTGCAGCCACGTCTCGATCCCTGAGTCAACAGATGGGGACGTTTGCAAGACAACAACCATCTGCACGAACAGTTCGACGACGTTTGCAGCAACATGGACTGTCAGTTAGGAGACCATGGCTGTGGTTACCCTTGACACTGCATCACAGACAGGAGCGCCTGCGATGGTGTACTCAACGACGAACCTGGGTGCACGAATGGAAAAACGTCATTTTTTCGGATGAATCCAGGTTCTGTTTACAGCATCATGATGGTCACATACGTGTTTGGCGACATCGCGGTGAACGCACATTGCAAGCGTGTATTCGTCATCCCCATATTGGCGTATCACCCGGCGTGATGCTATGGGGTGCCATTGGTTACACGTCTCCATCACCTCTTGTCCGCATTGACTGCACTTTGAACAGTGGACGTTATATTTCAGATGTGTTACGACCCGTGGCTCTTTCCTTCATTCGATCCCTGAGAAACCCTACATTTCAGCAGGATAATGTACGAATGCATGTTGCACGTCCTGTATGGGCCTTTCTGGATACAGAAACTGTTCGACCGCTGCCCTGGTCAGCACATTCCCCGGATCTCTCATCAATTGAAAACGTTCGGTCAATGGTGGCCGAGCAACTGGCTCGTCACAATACTCTTGATGAACTGTGGTATCGTGTTGAAGCTGCATGGGCTGCTGTACCTGTACACGCCATCCAATCTCTGGTTGACTCAATGCCCAAGCGTATCAAGGCCGTTATTACGGCGAGAAGTGGTTGTTCTGGGTACTGTTTTCTTAGGATCTATGCACCCAAATTTCGTGAAAATGTAACACATGTCAATTCTAGTATAATATATTTGTCCAATGAATACCCATTTATCATCTGCAGTTCTTCTTGGTGCAGCAATTTTAATGGCCAGTAGTGTATTTTGATTCTAGATGAGATACGTCCGCCCGCATCTCGTGGTCGTGCGGTAGCGTCCTCGCTTCCCACGCCCGGGTTCCCGGGTTCGATTCCCGGCGGGGTCAGAGATTTTCTCTGCCTCGTGATGGCTGGGTGTTGTGTGCTGTCCTTAGGTTAGTTAGGTTTAAGTAGTTCTAAGTTTTAGGGGACTGATGACCATAGATGTTAAGTCCCATAGTGCTCAGAGCCATTTGAACCATTTGAGATACGTCCACGGATTCCGTTTAAACTTGTGGTGTATAGCTTGCAAAAAATAACTACAAAAACTGTTAAAAGTTTTTTTTATTACATTGCAACTAGTTTGGACGTGACAGTCATCTTCTGCAGCGACTGAAACAGTTATTTTAAATTTTTTGGGCTTTTCACATGTCTGCTGGAAAACGGCGATACAGGCGAAAATGTGTACTAAACACAAAGTCTAAAACTATATTTTAGCCTAAACTGTGACAGACAGTGCGGCAGGTGATTGTCTTTCTATAATACTTAGGTTGTGTTAACTAAATCACCTGTGCGTGGTATCTACATCCACAATCATTTGAACCTGGCTTTCATACTCAAGCCTTCGTGTGTCACTGAAATCATGTTATCCTGTGCAACACCTTCCAAAGTTCATCACTTCCGTGCCATACTGGAGTCAACAAGGTTGATATGAGTCAAATGACGACGGTAATTCTTTGATGGCTTCGATTGGCTAAGATTATTAAAAGCATCATAAAAGATTAAGAAATTTTGTGCAAGTAAACACTGATGAGCCCCAATATCCTGATCACCTCTGCAACGCATTATAACAGCGATGCTGCGTAGTACGCATTCAGTAGGCAATTGGCAGATATATGGAGAAATGTGGAACCAGATGTCACACGCACATATCACGAAATTCCCATAAATCATGGACCTGTTGTCTGAGAGCGGAGTTCTGGCGCCAGAGAACATCCAAAATGTGTTCCACGGGGTTCAGATCAAGTGAATTTGATATCCAAGACCATAGCTCCAGTTTTCTCGAACCACTGTAGCATGGTGAGCCGTGTCGGCTGCTATCGATATTGCCCACTGTCAGACTATTTGACCGTTACGAAGCAACGGCTTCGCACGTGGCCCCACAGATGGGTTGCGCGTCGAGCAGCGAGCCTTTTACAGAGAGCTGGGCTTGCCAACTGGAGTATTGGTCTGGCGGTCTAAAGTGACTGTCAACTAGAGCGCCCATTCCACTGGTGGCCGACAAGTAGAGCGGCCGCCTTCAGAGGAGGGCGTGGCTGAGTCCGTGAGGCTGGAGTCGGCAGCTGCGTCAGAGTTCGCACGGGAAGCAAAGCAGCCAACCATCTAGTGGGCGAAGAAAACGCTGGGTCGCGAGAGATGGCCAGAAGAAGTCTTGTGTACCAGTGGCCACATGCGACGGCCCTTGTTGAAACGAAATAACTATACTCGGTGAGCATGTTTCAGAGCTTTGCCTGTCGCTGTCTCTCTGTCGTGTGCCGGCTCACAGTCTGGTGAAAGCCTTTTCGTTCAAGCCATTTAGGCGACATGCTTGTTAGTGATGGTGAGGACAACGTAACACCCGGTTCTCGAGTGGAGAATATCCCCAACCCTACTTCTTGAGTTTGGCATCCAGCAACGCTGGTCCCGCACCTACCGAGGCGGACGCCTTTCGCCGTCGACCTGTGCCTCCACGCTGAATTTAAAACACAATACAATCTGTTCAGCGCTGTTTTTCAAACCTTGTGTCTATTAAGTGCGTTCTTCTTTCACTTGGTGGTCGATACTTGTCGACAGCATGAGAGCAGTGGCCTAGTCTTCGTGACAAATGGATTCCGCCTGTTATTTTCTACTGTCATTGCAGGTCGGAATTAAATTTTCAGTTTTATATTTTAATTTGGTTGTTTATTACTTTATGTCCCGGTGTGGCTCGGGAGACTAGTTTTGTATGGTACAGCTCTCCTGACGTTTCTCAGTGAGTGCATCTCGTTTCTAGTTTTTGTAAGCTTGTGTCTTGTAAATTGTCTTATTGGATCCTTTGTCTTGCTTAATTTTATTTGAATAGTCTCCCCTCATTTCATTGTCTTTCAAGTTTCAAGCTAGTTGTATTTACTTGTTCCAAACTTATCAGTAGACCCTAAACCCTATTTAACTGTTTAAGAGTTTACAGGCCCTGTTATAAGCTAGAGCTGTTAGTGTTTTTATTCATTACTTTTTTCTGTGTGGTGTTTAAATTATTTAAAAAACGCTCGTCAAATACAAGCACTGTTTCTATTCATTCTGTTCTTTATTTGTCCGGTTTAAGTTATTCAAGCACTTGTTGTTGCTGTTTGGCTATTGAGAAGTTAACAGCTACTATCGCATCATTGTTGTTTTAACTGGGTAGTTTTACTCGTGGGGTTTAAAGTACTTATTAGTACCGTGAATGATTATTACAAAAAATTTCTGGCTAGAGGCAAAATAATCTGTAAGTATGGTGAACTTAAAGAGGCGTCCGCTTTGTGAATTGATTACTGTACGTCGGTTAAGTGTATTTCTGGTTCATGTTCTAAAAGCACCATCTCCGCGCTACCTGGCCAGATCCTGTAGTAATGAAAGTCCTGTACTGTGAACTGGGGCTTGGTTTGAGTGATGCCAGCATTCACATCACTGTCAAATATAATATAATGGACATTTACTGGCATATAGTTGTATTGTAGTACCCGGTGCTGGAAAAGGTACGTAAAACTTTCTTTTATTGTCCTGCTCATACCACTTCCTAAGCACCTTGCTCCATGCTCATTTCAGACGGCACTGGACTTGGGGCACTCACTGTTATTCTGTTGGACGAATCGGGGAAGATATTAAGTGTGAAATACTATATGTAGTCCGTAGTAATGTTAACGTAGTGCACAGCTCCCATTGAGACTTAAACAGCTACCACAGATACCATGAAAGACCAGGTAAATATCCCCCACAGAGTAATACTGTCCCCATCGGCCTGCGCCATGTCGTGGTCCAGTGTTTCGAGCAGATATTCGCCTGCATGACAGCCTGTCCGGACTTGACCATGGATCTGGTTTAACAATAAAGGTGATTCACACAACGGGTGACATGTATTCGTTGATTAAAGGTCCAAACTCAATAACCCCGTGTACAGTGCAGTCGTCATTGTCATTGCGCTTGGATAAACTTAGGAATACTCTGGTTTCGCCTATTTCGGAGCCACCTGCTTAGTGACGCCTAACTGGTGTTTCGGCATCCGCTGCACCGGCATTGTACCCTGTTAGAGCTGCCACAGAGCATCACCTATCTTGCTTCATAGTTTTGGTAAACCTTCTAAATGTACATTTTTGGTAAGACATTTGACCTTATTACATCCACTCTCCATAAATGCTGATCGCAGTAGCTCGCGAACAACCGCAGGTAGGTTGTTCACAGCCGAGATTTCGAGCCTAGCCGCTGTACCGTGACCACCTGCGATATGTCACAGTTGTTCATATCAGGGGATTTCCTAGTTAGCGACTCTATTGTTGCTCCCACCACTACGCCATCAGGTAGCATTACGCTTCACTTTTCTTTTATCTCATTTGTCCTCTAGGTGTGGCAGTTCGCTACACAGGCGAACAGAAATAAGACTTGCCGTCGGTGTTATTCACGGCACAAACGCCAAGACTGCCCCTACCGACAAGTTCAGTGTTACATTTGTAGCAAGAAAGGGCATATGCAATCCGTATGTTTGCAACGGAACGAACATAAGAATTCGGCCCACTCACAAAAACCTAGTCATAAGGCCCATGACATTAATGCAGTATGCTCAAAGTCTGCAAATTAGCATTCGCAAATTTAGCCAACGTGCTGTTTCTTCAGTGATACGCCAGTCAAAAAAACTTTTTGTTCATTTACTTAATTGTGGGAAATGTGGGAAATTTCAGTTGGGCATGGGTGCCTCTGTCACATTGCTAAATCGTTACACGTATGAACGGTTAGGCTCCCCACGCCTGTCTAAAACTAGCACACAACTGACGGCTTATAATGGACAAGACATTCCCGTTCTCGGAAAGTGTATTCTGCCTGCCACGTACTGCTGGCATACGCGAACAGCGACTTTTACACTGCCACAATCACGCCCGTATGAGAACATCTTTGGCCTTGATTATTTTGATTTGTTTTTCTTTACCATTCAGAACAGTATGCTGCCAATGTCTGCCTTCAATGCAAAAGACAGTGTACCTAGCTTTCTACTCGTAAAAGAATTCCTGGAAATCTTTTCTGTAGATTTAGGAAAAGTTTAGTTTTTTATTGCACATATTAAGCTGAAAGACAATGCTCAGCAGAAATTTTGCCGGGCCAGAAGTGTTCCCATTACATTATGAGACAAAGTCACTGCTGAACTTAAAGAATTGCAAGATATCGAAGTTATTACGTCCACGTCAGCTACTCAATGGGATATCCACTGGTTTTGCTCCCCAAACCTTCAGGTGGCATTCGCCTCTGTGTGACTTTACAGTCAACCCACAAACTATGATTGAAACTTACCCATTGCCACTCCAAAGGATCTCATGGACATCATTTTCGGGACACGTATCTTCAAATACCGCTCGATGAAGTATCTCAAAGTGTGCGTAGTCAATACTCATATGGGCTTGTTTAAATATTTACGTTTGCCTTTTGACAGTGCTTTCACATTCGGCATTTTCCATCGGTATTTGGAACAGCTGATTGCGCAAGTACCAAACTATTCAAACCATTTGGACGATATTGTAGTAGCAGGTCATACGCATGAACATATAGCGAATTTCCGTGCTTTGTTTAATGTGTTATCTGATGCTGGACTAAAGTGTAGACCAGACAAGTATTATTATTTAAACCTGAGTTGCTGTATCATGGTCATGTCACACACAGTCAAGGTGCACATCCTCTTCATTTGCATTTATTAGCCATAAGTGATTTGCCAGTTCCTCCCAGTAACACAGAATTGCAGTCAGTATTAGGGAAAATGAACTATTATAGTCAGTTCATACCGAATGCTGCACAAATCGCAGCTCCATTGCATCGCTTGCGTCGAAGGGACGTTCCCTCTCTTTTGACAGATGAGTGCCGAGTAGCTTTTCAGAAACTTTAAGATGCATTGATCAGTGATCGATGCTTAGTTCACTTTGATTCTGAAAAACCAGTTGGATTGCAAGTTGATGCGCTGCCTAGGACCCCCGCACCACGACGGGACCGGCCTCCACAAGAAAAGAATATAAGCGCCGCTCCTACCAGCCTAAACCGCTCAGTATTGGCTCAGTATTCGGAGAGTATTCGCACAGGACTAGATGCGGCCTAGCAGAGAACGCTACAATAGCAGTTATTAGTGATCCACCAGCTGTCACACTTGCATAAACACTGTATATAGCAAAGGACTCAGATTCATGTGCCATATCTCCGAACGCTTGCGACACCATTGTTAATTCAAAGTTAAATGTTGTCAATCTGCTTTACAGAAATAAAACTACTAATTTTATTTGCTTGAACTGTTCTATAGCATGACGAGAATGCGGCATCCCTTAGGCGCCCTACATGCGACAAGTGGGCGGGACCCCACAAATCCCATCTGATGCGGATCCCACACCGCACAGTTATACTCCAGAAGATGGCGGACGACCGAGGTGTAAGCAGTCTGTTTAGTAGACCTATCGCACTTGCTATGCCAATAGATATCAGCCTGTGATTTGATTTACCCGTAACACTATCTACTTGATCGTACCATTTAAACTTATTCGTAATTATAATCCCTAAGTATTTAATTGAATTCACAGCCGGCCGCTGTGGCCGAGCGGTTCTAGGTGCTTCAGTCCGCAACCATGCTGCTGCTACGGTCGCAGGTTCGAATCCTCCCTCGGGCATGGATGTGTGTGAGGTTCTTAGGTTAGTTAGATTTAAGTAGTTCTAAGTCTATGGGACTGATGACCTCAGATGGTAAATCCCATAGTGCTTAGAGCCATTTGAACCATTTTTGAATTGAATTCACAGCCTTTAAGTTTGTATGATTTATCGTGTAACCAGAACTTAACAGATATCTTTTAATAGTCATGCGGGTTTCCGTTGTTTCGAATCTGTCATCACTTATCACACCATGCAGACATCTTGTTTAAATCATTTTGCCGTTGGTTTTGATCATTTGCTGACTTTATCAGGCGGTAAATGAATCATCTGCAAAAAATTTGTTCATATTGTCTCCTATATCGTTTCTAGGATCAGCAACAGCACAAGGATTATAACACATCCTTGGGGAATGCCAGATATTACTTCCGTTCTACTCGATGACTTTTCGTCAATTGCGATGAAATGTGATGTTCTTGACAGGATATTACGAATGCTGTCACACAACGGAGGCGATACCCCATTGGCACGCAATATGTTGGAGGTACGACTTGCAAAGCCTTCTGCAACTCTAAAACTATGGAATCAATTTGACGTGCCCTGTCGATAGCATTCATTACTTCCTGAGAATAAACAGATAGTTGTGTTTTGCAAGAACTACATTTTCTGAATCCGTTCTGACTGTTTCTCAGTGAATCGTTTTCTTAGAGGTAATCCATAATTTTCGAATACAGTATGTGTTCCAAAATCCTACTACAAAACGAAGTTAGTGATATGGGTCTGTAATTCAGTAGATTACTTTTGTTTCATTCCTTGCGAACTGGTCCACTTTTGCAGCTTTCCAGTCTTTAGGTGCAGATCTTTCGAAGAGAGAGCTGTTGTATACGATTGATAATTGTGGAACTGTTGTCTCAGCATGCTATGAAAGGAACCTTCATGCTATACAATCTGGACAGGAGGCCTTGATTTTATTAAACTATTTAATCTATTTCGCTATTTATATGATATACAATTCAATGTTACTCATGTTGGTGGTTGCTCTAGATTAGAATTCTTGAATATTTACTTCGTCTTTTTGGGTGGAGGAATTTCGGAAAACTTTATGTAGAAACTCTGCTTCATTGGCACTGTCATCAGCGACATCCATGCAATGAAGGTATGGACTGCGTCTTGCCGCTGCTGTAGCTTACATGTGACCTAGTCTCTTTGAGTATTCTGCCAGAACTCGAGACAGTGTTTCCTTATTGGAACTATTCAAATCACATGGCATTGAAGTTCGTGCTAAATTTTGAGCTTCTGTAAAACTTCTCCGATCTTGGGAATTTTATGAACTTTAAAATTTAGCATAATTTTATTGTTGTTACTGCAATAGTGTTCTGACCCTTTTATGTACTGTTGGGGATCAATATCATATCTTTTTAATAATTGCCGTCGATACTATTTCATTGAATTCAGACCAAATTTAATCTACGCTTTTATATTCAGATCTGAAGAAGTCGAAACTATCGCTTAAAAAGGCGTGAAGCGAGTTTCTGTCTACTTTTGAAACGGATGTATTTTAGATTTTTTTGGTGTGTTTCGATGTTAAGACATTCAGTCCACCTACAACTACCTTTTGGGAACTAATCTCTGTATCCTTCATGATGCTTCCTTAGTCCTCAGGATTATTTATTGCTAAGAGGTGAAACAGTTTTTCGCAACCATGTACACTTTGACTCGGCTCCGGAAATAATTTTCTGAGAAAGCATTCAGTCCAATTTGGGACAACGTTTTATGCCAACCTACGGCCGGCTCCGGAAATAATTTTCTGAGAAAGCATTCAGTCCAATTTGGGACAACGTTTTATGCCAACCTACGGCTGTAAACATGTATTTCTGCCAACATGTCGAGGCCACATTGAAACCATCGACAACCATAATTGTATGAGGTCGGTAATTGTATCAAATAAGACAAAAATTTTCTTTGAACTGATCATCAAGTGTATCATCTGAGTTGGGGGGAGGGGTGGAGGGGCGCTAAAACGAACATATTACAACTTATTCCGCTTGTCTATTATAGCATATATCCATACTAGCTCACAGGATTCAACTACTTCAATTTCAAAAATGGTTCAAATGCCTCTGAACACTATGGGACTTAACATCAGAGGTCATCAGTCCCCTAGAACTTAGAACTACTTAAACCTAACTAACCTAAGGACATCACACACATCCAAGCCCAAGGCAGGATTCGAACCTGCGACCGTAGCGGTCGCGCGGTTCCACACTGAAGCGCCTAGAACCTCTCGGCCAGACCGGCTGGCACTTCAATTTCACTACAACCTCTGACAGCTATAAACACTCCACCACCAACTGTATTTAATATAGCCTTTCTGAACATAGGCAGGTTCTCTGAAAATTTGGGCTGAACTTATTACGGGTCTTAGCCAGCTTTCTGTATCTATAACGGCTTGAGCTTCATAGCTTTCTATTAGCGCTTGGAACTCTGGTTTTCCACAACACCAATATAGCAATCTACAGCTACAATATCGATTGTTGCTAGGTCTACCTTCCGGAGCTTGCCTTGCACTCTTTTAGACTGACGCCCTTCAGGTAGTTTCCCGAGACCCTCTAACCTAAATAACCCACCCAGTCTCCCTCACACAGCCCCCACTACCCGTGTACCATTGTTTGTGTAGTGGACGCCTGATCTTCGAGCGGAATCCGAAAACACACCACCCGATGGAGAAAGTCGAGGAATGTGCAGTCTACACGGTCGCCGACTGAGCCTCTGATTCAGACCCTCCACGTGACTCTGTCCCAAAGGACCGCAATCTGTTCTGTCGAAAATGCCGCAATGGTGATCTCTGTCTCATTCTAGCAAGCAGGGCTTGATATCCGAGATAATCCCTTCTGAACCAAAACAATAAACATGTTTGATACCAACATGAGCCAACACTCGCAGTTTGCTGCACCCGGTGCTCCTCGTGGCATCCGGAAGCTCCCTTCCCACATCTGCAGTGTGCACACGAAGTGCACACTGGTGTTATTGCAGTTCTCAGCTGCTGTATCCCTAAGGGACCCATTACGCGCCTAACGTTGGAGCTCCGAACCACCAGTAAACCCGCCCTCTGTGAATGTCCAGAAGTTATGGGCAGAGAGACTTGGCCTGGAACATAGAGAGCGACTGCATCTGGCTCAGGGACTTGTTCCTCAGAAGAACCTAGATGGCCCTCCGATCGGCCTTCGGAAAGTCTTTCGCTCCGCCACCTGTCTCACCCTCTAACAACCTCCCGCTCGATCGCAGATGAGGGGTCAACCTCGGTGCACGTATTAGCCAGGGTGACCACAGTAGTGGACCGATGAGAGGACACATGGAATGTGCTGGACATCCCTCTGACTCCCACGTCCGTTCCCACAGTAGTGCCCTTTGGCAGCAGCTGCAGGCTGGGTGACCGCAGCCAACACCGCATGGAACTGTGAGCTAATCGTTACCATCTCAGTTCGCATCTGAATACAGCAATCACTGTCCATACTGAAGATGGTGAAAATATACTTTTTACAGCTAGTAAACGTGGAATTGTGCCTGATAAACAAACGAATTTAAACTAAAAAGCACGGAGGAAATTTAAAAGAAGTAGATGCTTATGAGAAGCTGTTTCGATCTCACAGAACGAAAAGGTGTTATCTATTGCGCTGCAGTCACGGAAGCTAGTGCTATGTGAGTAACAAGAGGCTTAAGAATAACTGAAACACTATTAGACTTCCTATATTACCGTCAGACGTCTTTCCCGTATAAACCTCAGACTCTGCAGATAGAAATTTCTATAATCCATTGTATCATCCACATTTTATTCCAAATGTTTTGGATTTTAGACGAATACAGCTTAAATGACAGACGTCCCCAAAATGAAGTGAGTTACTCATCAGTCGTGAGATATTCAGCAGACGATGTCCGCTTACATTACTTTCTTTCCTACAAGCGTCAGATATTCACGAACAGCAGACTGTGGGTAAATTTCTTCATCTCATAATGACGGACGGAGTATCTCCATAAAGAGTGACACCACTGATGTCACACTTGAATGAAATAATAGTCCTATATTCTGCGTTTTCGTAATTGTCAATGTCTTGTAGTTATACGTACAATGTAAAGCGTCGCAATGGGAAGTATCATGAAAACAACTCCGTTTTACGATAGACCACTTTTGGCGTATGGCTGAGTCAAGTTTTCACGTCTAAATAAGTAGTTTGCCACGCTACTTCCAGGTAGGATAATAGTATTACGTTTTCAGCAGGGCTCTTTTAATTTCTAAATTTCTCACCATCTACCATCTTCAGTATTTATTTCCTGATATGTGCCCGCTCTAATTTTTAAAATTCCCACCATCTTTGACAGATACGTGAAGACCACTAGCAGTTATCTGAAAGTCAAAGTGAGCTAGACTCGGCATGGATATACTTCTGATATCAATGATATCAATCACTGACGACAGTATTCATCTCACAGTAAGGCAGAATCAGTTACAGGATCTACTAAATACAATTAACAGTGCAATGTGCACAGAATATGAACTGCAAGTAAACCAAAGGAAGACAAATCTAATAGGGACTGGGAGAAATGAAATTAGCAATAAGATTAACAGCAACACTGACGACTACAAAGGCGAGGAAGTGAAGAATGTCTGGTACCTCGGAAGCAAAGTCAAAGAGTTCATAACTCTCTGTAAAAGGTTCACTAATGTCAAACAGACCTCAATCTGAGAATGAAATTTCTGATAATGTACATTTGGAACACAACATTGTACGGAAGTGACTCACGGACTGAGTGAAAACCGGAGATGAAGAGTACCGGAGCTCTTGTGACTGATGTAATACAAGGATGTTTAAAATTTGGTGTACTGAAACGGAAAATGGAGGTTCTTCGGAAAACCGGTAAGAAACGGAATATCTGGAAAACATTCACAACAACTGATGTGATAATAGGTGTGTTACGAGAGCACGGAACAACTTTTGTGGTGCTAGAATGGAGATAGAGAGGCTAAAAACGGTGGGGGAACTCATAGATTGGAGTGTACCCAATAAAAATTCGGGAGCGTTGGGCGCTAGTAGATGAGGAGGAGAGAACTTCGTTGTGGGATGCGTCACTCTATTGAGAACACTGATGACCTCTCCCCCCACCACCCCCCCACCCCACCCCCTCATCCAGCTTATGTGTTGCACGAAAATTATGAACAGATCCAAGTTTACTTCCACTCTGTAATACTAAGGCTATACATGCAGATATAATTTTCCTTTCTGTTCAATATACGTTTACTATGTTGATTTGTCAATCCTGTGTGGTGCCATATGTAGGCCGTGTACGAATTACTTTAATTTTTGTAGATTATTAAATACAGATTCTGGTTGATGTTTATGCACGTGGAACCATTCGTTACCATATCATTGTAATTAAAGGTATCATACTGAAGTACCTTGTGACACTGCATGAAACTGCAGCACTTTTGGAAGAAATGTGTGTTGCTTCGCGTGCCTGCTGAATGAGAAAGATGGCTAGCTATGAGTGAGCGGAAATGCGATGGGGTGCTGAGCAACTACAGATTGACAAGGTTTGTAGGATTACGTGTGATTAGCAGATGCCCGCACCATTACGCGAGCCGATGCAACGCCATTATGCAGGTGAGTGTTTATTCATTGTTTAAGCTGGTGACAGTTTCAACATCTTTCCACATGTCAAGAGGTATATGCTGAAGAACTGCTACAGCTCAGATAGGCACCAATCAGTTTTGTAGACTGACCAATCAGTAACTTCATGCACACTACATTTGGGAATATACTGATGTATATGAACTTTAGCTGTGTTTTGATCGGCATGGAATATTTTATCCTCTGTCCTGAATTATAACCAGAGTCATGAGCTACTGTATTTTTCAGTGTTTAAACATTTGCATTATTAGAAATCCATTCAAATAACTGCTGGCGCAAAATCGTACAACACAATCATGTTGTATTGCACCTGGCCATATGCACTGTGAAGTTACGACACTTTTTTGCCACTACGTTATACGTACGTGTTCCCATTACTTATAATCAGTGTACAGTGATTCCAAGCGTATAAGGACAATATGATAATGGTAATAAGAATACAAAGGGAATGTGTTTTTACTCTTTTGGTCTTATTGCTACGTTTGATTTGGTGTGAAAGTGCTGCAGTATGAGTAAATCGGCGTTGTGAACTTGCGTTGCGAGTATTTGCGCTCACTTAAATTACATTTTTATGAATCGTTTTCTCAAAGTTTGTCTTTATTTTGAAATGTCCTGTGTGCAATATTTTTGAAAGGGTAGTTTTATACGGTTTTTGCGTCTTGTGCGATTACTTGGTGATGAAAGTAAACCCCGTGATCAGTCAAGATTGTAGTTTGATTTCATTCAGAAATTAACATTTTAGGTGTGAAATACAATCAAATATATGTTGCTGCATAGCAGTGATGGGAAATTACAGTGCACTAGTGGTGGCAGTTGTTCACGACACTTAATGTTGAATCACTTTGGCGTTACATTAACGTGGTACTACTTTTTTTCACGAATTGCATGCTATGGCGAATTTCAATAAAAATTTCAAAACTAAATCATATAAAATTGCAATGTCGATAGTAATATGTAACAAAAGTGCAGCATCATTATACGTAAAAGACTCAATGCTTCTTAAGGTCACATAGTTCATTCAGATGTATGTATGTCTTACATCTCAACGGCAGGATGTGAAAGCTGGACACCAGTGACAATAGTGCAGCAATCAAGTTCAGAATGGTCTTAAAAAAAACTTACTACTGGTAATGAAAGTGAAACGATAAACGGATATACACTCCTGGAAATGGAAAAAAGAACACATTGACACCGGTGTGTCAGACCCACCATACTTGCTCCGGACACTGCGAGAGGGCTGTACAAGCAATGATCACACGCACGGCACAGCGGACACACCAGGAACCGCGGTGTTGGCCGTCGAATGGCGCTAGCTGCGCAGCATTTGTGCACCGCCGCCGTCAGTGTCAGCCAGTTTGCCGTGGCATACGGAGCTCCATCGCAGTCTTTAACACTGGTAGCATGCCGCGACAGCGTGGACGTGAGCCGTATGTGCAGTTGACGGACTTTGAGCGAGGGCGTATAGTGGGCATGCGGGAGGCCGGGTGGACGTACCGCCGAATTGCTCAACACGTGGGGCGTGAGGTCTCCACAGTACATCGATGTTGTCGCCAGTGGTCGGCGGAAGGTGCACGTGCCCGTCGACCTGGGACCGGACCGCAGCGACGCACGGATACACGCCAAGACCGTAGGATCCTACGCAGTGCCGTAGGGGACCGCACCGCCACTTCCCAGCAAATTAGGGACACTGTTGCTCCTGGGGTATCAGCGAGAACCATTCGCAACCGTCTCCATGAAGCTGGGCTACGGTCCCGCACACCGTTAGGCCGTCTTCCGCTCACGCCCCAACATCGTGCAGCCCGCCTCCAGTGGTGTCGCGACAGGCGTGAATGGAGGGACGAATGGAGACGCGTCGTCTTCAGCGATGATAGTCGCTTCTGCCTTGGTGCCAATGATGATCGTATGCATGTTTGGCGCCGTGCAGGTGAGCGCCACAATCAGGACTTCATACGACCGAGGCATACAGGGCCAACACCCGGCATCATGGTGTGGGGAGCGATCTCCTACACTGGCCGTACACCACTGGTGATCGTCGAGGGGACACTGAATAGTGCACGGTACATCCAAACCGTCATCGAACCCATCGTTCTACCATTCCTAGACCGGCAAGGGAACTTGCTGTTCCAACAGGACAATGCACGTCCGCATGTATCCCGTGCCACCAAACGTGCTCTAGAAGGTGTAAGTCAACTACCCTGGCCAGCAAGATCTCCGGATCTGTCCCCCATTGAGCATGTTTGGGACTAGATGAAGCGTCGTCTCACGCGGTCTGCACGTCCAGCACGAACGCTGGTCCAACTGAGGCGCCAGGTGGAAATGGCATGGCAAGCCGTTCCACAGGACTACATCCAGCAGCTCTACGATCGTCTCCATGGGAGAATAGCAGCCTGCATTGCTGCGAAAGGTGGATATACACTGTGCTAGTGCCGACATTGTGCATGCTCTGTTGCCTGTGTCTATGTGCCTGCGGTTCTGTCAGTGTGATCATGTGATGTATCTGACCCCAGGAATGTGTCAATAAAGTTTCCCCTTCCTGGGACAATGAATTCACGGTGTTCTTATTTCAATTTCCAGGAGTGTATTATTACTTTACTAGAACTTTCCTTTTGTTTCAGAGAATACGGAATTAATTTAACGAATTTCTAAGTTGTGTTCGGTTTTTAAGTGTTTTCGGGAATTTGACACAGTGAAATTAACAGTTATGCGAAAGTTTTAGAATATGTAAGAATTCAGATGACACAGCGTCGTAATTCTGAAGAGAAAAAAAATCATTTCCATCAATACCTTTCGTCTGTTACTAGTCGAGCGTCGAGTTTCAGACTGTTTGTCAGTCAGCTGATTCACTGGACAACATTCTCTGGATTAATTCACGGTTTGTGCGCATGCTAATTTCCGATACTCAGCTTGCGCATTTGTCCCGTACGTGCGTGACACAGTCGATGAAACAGCGTCTAGTTAAGCTTGCAGATGACATAATAGCCTTATGTGTGTGCCACCCATTTCGATTCTGCGCGTACCACGTGCTAGGCTCAGCGATATGCATTTCCTTTTATCCAAATAAACACTCGAGCATAGGGTTCACATAAATCAATGAAATGAGTAGACTTAACTGCGCTTTATTCTCGAGCCAATCCATAAAATTACATTTCGACAGTAAGTTAAAATTACTACATATTGGGGCGTAGTTCGTATCTGCGAATTCATTGTCTCCACAACAAAAACATCGTCAACCTTCTAAAGAAGCAGAGCTTATAATGTGTGGGGCATGCTGCGTGTAGACTCAGGGTAAAAGAAATGCCTTGAAACAACGTGAAATATAGAAGAAATGTATTGTTTCTGTTAGTGTATTATTAATTCCCATTAACCAACTGTTTTGTTATGTAAAAAGGTATTACTAAAGAGTACAACAAAGAGAAGTGAGGTGAAATAAGAACGAAATGTATTGCTAACTTAGACAGAATACTCTAAACTGCATAATTGCATAAAATATTCCGTAATGAGACTTCTCACTATTTTATCGATTCGGAATTCAGTAAAAGTGTCTAATTTATTATTCAGAATATAGTTATAGGAACAAAAACTAACTAACATTGTGAAGTCCAATACATCATGATCAAAATAGTCATCCAGTTTTAAAATTTATATGCAACAAAAGTTTGTCATTAAAGTGAGAAATGGTAAAGAATATTGACCAATTAAAGTATGCATGTAAAATTCTATGTGATCTGGAAGGTTATCACTTTTAATCAACAGATTTGTTTTAGTTTTGATTTTTGTTCAGTTTTTCTGAGAGAAAATCCACTTCTATTAAATAACCGCTTTCCAAACTATGGTGGTTGAGACTCAGTCGTAAGCAATGTATACCAATATTTTGAATTCCCACTGCATAATTTTCTTAACTTTGAAATGATATCATAGTTACAGTGATACGTGACTCCCGCGTTAGCGATATTTTCATAGGTCCACATATTGCAAAACTAAATATTAACAAAGCTATCAACAAGAAGTTTCGCGAAACACGGACGTGTTTTCTCACCGCTGCGAGCCCATGAAGTCATCTTATCATACGAAGTGTGCGTATTTCTGTGAAAACAACTTACATATCCTGTAATTTGGGCTTTAACGACCAGTTATTCTTGTTTGTAGTATTTCTTGATATCGTTCACTAAAACAGTGATGTACTCCTCTTGAGAGACAAATAATACAGGCTTCACAGCAGTTTTTGTCGTTTACAGAGTTGTAGAACATTCTGTTCTCCTGATATTTCTCACCTTACAACTCAATTTTCTTTCCTCTATCATCAGTCTTCTATAGTCTCTGCTACTGCTTCCCGTTTGTTGCGTATTATTCATTATTTCATCATTCTTCTTTTTCTTCACGCTTATTTCTTCAGTGGTAACCGTATGATATTTCTATCTTCTGCTTCTATTTGGTCATCCGTTACTTGGTTAGTATTAGGGACTGCTAAAAGAGGACCTTTTCTTTTTTAAGTAAATTATCACAATCCTCTGCAGTTCCGAGGTTCCACTCACTGACTGGTTCCTACGATAAAATAACATTGTCAGTCTGCATCATTACCTTCCTGTAATTCATCAGTTCACTCCGAAACCATTTAATAAATGCATTGTGATGTGTACAACTGAACTGCTGGAATTTTCGAACGTTGGTGTAAAATGTAGGTTTGGTGTTGCAGAAGAATGACAAACTTTCATAATTATACTCATCAACGACGCCTTGTACATCTTTCGACCGGTCTCCCTGAGAACAAATTAAGCCGTGCCATAAGACCGAAGACAGTTATCTGTCTGCATATTTTCTGCAGAACATAACACATTCCTTCTACCTTCTGTTACTGCGTCTCTGCTGAAAATTGCTCATTTGCCTACTGACGCAATTGTTGCTGTCACTGCGAATGAGTTCTTCTGACTCTCTTCGTTATTCAGGATTTATTCATTATACCCTAAAGAAACAGCTTTTCGTTTCTGCCATTCTTATGCAAATATTCTGCATTCTGCAAACGGAAAACAGTCTTGCTGATTGTCTAGAAAAATCAGATGATCTTAACGGACAGGAAAATATTGTGAACCAAGCACAGAAAGCTACGATGTTAAAGTGTATATAGGATCGCGCGTTCCCTTGTAACACGTAATTTCTTCATTGAATACTTGTCCATGGGAAGTATAAAACTTACGAACATCCTCAACGGTAATAACTATGATTCTGAAATCATGATAGTTTTCTACATAGCAAGTGACAGCGGTCTCATCTGCTTTATAAACTGTCTTGTATAAAATCTGAAGATCAAATAGTGCTATAGACAAAGGTTCACTTTCAAAAGAGCGAAACTGATAAAAATGGCGGTCAGTATTACATTACAATAGACAAATCCACTGAGGATGCCCTCAATTTAGTACTATTGAAGGAATCATAAATCCAGTAAGTCGTCCATGTTATAACAGATAGACAACAGCGAGCGTCTTACGGATTGTAGGCAAGAGAGATAGCACTTATGTGCTACTGAAAAATGAACTTACTGTTGCGTTCCAAATATCAAGGAGAGGATTCCACTTCAACGTGCCGCTGAACCTGCCCACTGCTTGCCAGTGTCTGTCCATGAAATTTGTGGACAACTAAAGAAAACCAGCGTCACCATAATCTACTTGAATGTCAAACGTCGGTGGAAACAGAAGGTCAGTGGCTACTGGGCACGTTTGGCTGCGATAAATAATGTAGTTGGGCAAAATCTTGTTTGAGGAATGGATTTGGCTTAATTATGTAAATGTAGCACAAAATAGAGACCATATACCAGCCAATGTGCCCCTATTGCCTTAGAAAACATCTTGCCACGAGGGAAAGAAGCGGTTACAAAACAGGGTAAGAAATAAATAAATGTGTATGCATTACATAAACACATAGCCCTATCAAAACAAATAATTTGTCTTGAGATCGAAAGCACAGACATTGGATACAGAGTTCATAATAATTCACAAAGTTGTAGCCCAATTGACGGTGTGCTGCCTGAATCTAGTACGAAATGGAAACTGGATGCAAGGGATCGCCACCATTGAAACGAGTTATGACTCATAAAGAAATAATTTTGTACAGGCTGTTAGTAGTCACACTGGACACATGTTCATGTACTTGCAACTGTTCTATTCTTTCATTGCTTTTTAATTTGGTTTAAATTCTTCTCCCCATCCGTTTTGTATAATTTATTATGAGACTTACGCGCTGCCTACTGCGCTACCGAGGCACGGGTGTATAATTTATTCTTTTCTTTTACACTCCTGGAAATGGAAAAAAGAACACATTGACACCGGTGTGTCAGACCCACCATACTTGCTCCGGACACTGCGAGAGGGCTGTACAAGCAATGATCACACGCACGGCACAGCGGACACACCAGGTACCGCGGTGTTGGTCGTCGAATGGCGCTAGCTGCGCAGCATTTGTGCACCGCCGCCGTCAGTGTCAGCCAGTTTGCCGTGGCATACGGAGCTCCATCGCAGTCTTTAACACTGGTAGCATGCCGCGACAGCGTGGACGTGAACCGTATGTGCAGTTGACGGACTTTGAGCGAGGGCGTATAGTGGGCATGCGGGAGGCCGGGTGGACGTACCGCCGAATTGCTCAACACGTGGGGCGTGAGGTCTCCACAGTACATCGATGTTGTCGCCAGTGGTCGGCGGAAGGTGCACGTGCCCGTCGACCTGGGACCGGACCGCAGCGACGCACGGATGCACGCCAAGACCGTAGGATCCTACGCAGTGCCGTAGGGGACCGCACCGCCACTTCCCAGCAAATTAGGGACACTGTTGCTCCTGGGGTATCGGCGAGGACCATTCGCAACCGTCTCCATGAAGCTGGGCTACGGTCCCGCACACCGTTAGGCCGTCTTCCGCTCACGCCCCAACATCGTGCAGCCCGCCTCCAGTGGTGTCGCGACAGGCGTGAATGGAGGGACGAATGGAGACGTGTCGTCTTCAGCGATGAGAGTCGCTTCTGCCTTGGTGCCAATGATGGTCGTATGCGTGTTTGGCGCCGTGCAGGTGAGCGCCACAATCAGGACTGCATACGACCGAGGCACACAGGGCCAACACCCGGCATCATGGTGTGGGGAGCGATCTCCTACACTGGCCGTACACCACTTTTGATCGTCGAGGGGACACTGAATACTGCACGGTACATCCAAACCGTCATCGAACCCATCATTCAACCATTCCTAGACCGGCAAGGGAACTCGCTGTTCCAACAGGACAATGCACGTCCGCATGTATCCCGTGCCACCCAACGTGCTCTAGAAGGTGTAAGTCAACTAGCCTGGCCAGCAAGATCTCCGGATCTGTCCCCCATTGAGCATGTTTGGGACTGGATGAAGCGTCGTCTCACGCGGTCTGCACGTCCAGCACGAACGCTGGTCCAACTGAGGCGCCAGGTGGAAATGGCATGGCAAGCCGTTCCACAGGACTACATCCAGCATCTCTACGATCGTCTCCATGGGAGAATAGCAGCCTGCATTGCTGCGAAAGGTGGATATACACTGTACTAGTGCCGACATTGTGCATGCTCTGTTGCCTGTGTCTATGTGCCTGTGGTTCTGTCAGTGTGATCATGTGATGTATCTGACCCCAGGAATGTGTCAATAAAGTTTCCCCATCCTGGGACAATGAATTCACGGTGTTCTTATTTCAATTTCCAGGAGTGTATATTGGGAAGTACGGATATGTTAATCGCCTACTATTAATTTAAATTTTAAAACTCTGTGCTTTAGTCACTTCACTAATACTGATTACCTGTTGTGTATTGGCAGTTATCGTCAGATATAATGGTCAGAGCAGTAACACGTAGACGTGTATTAAATGTGCAGACGTTAATTACACGCTTACGTGTCACTGCTGTAAAAGTTAGATCTGAAGACGGGTGCAAAGAACAAAGCGATAATCAACTGTCACATGTCATCTTTCGAATGTTCAAACCTCCTCATTCCTCGAATTGTTAATTTAGAAGAGTAATTTGAAACTTATCTTGAAACATACCTTTTTAGTTTACCATGAAGTTTCTAAACGGACCTTTGCTGCAGGAATCGAGAACATAATAGCAAAGTGGTACTCCAAGAAATTTAATATAAATAATACACTGAGGTGACGAACGTCGTGGGATACCTCCTAATACCGTGTCGCAGAACCTTTCTCCAGCCGTAGTGCAACTCGACATAGCATGGACTCAACAAGTAGTTTGAGGTCTCCTGCAAAAATCTGGAGCTATGCTCCTTCTATAGCCGTCCATAATTGCGAAAATGTTACCGGTACGGGATTTTCCGCACCAGCTAACCTCTCGATTATGTCCAACTAACGTTAGATGTGATTCACGCTGGGCGATCTGGGTGGTCAAATCATTCTTCCGAATCTCCATCATGTTATTCAAACCCGTGACATGGCACGTTGTCATTCATAAATATTCCATCGTTGTTTGGGATCATGAAGCCCATGAATGTCTGCAAATGCTGTCCAAGTAGCCGACAATAACCTTCCTGTCAATGATCGGTTCAATGGATCAGGGAACCAAGTCTATTCCAAGTAAACACAGCCCACACCGTTACGGGCTCATCGCCAGCTTACACAGTGCCTTCTTAACAACTTGGGTCCATGGCTTCGTGGGTCCGTTCCACTCCCTAACGCAACCATCCGGTCTTACTAATTGAAATGTCGACTCATCTGACTGTTCCACGGTTTTCCAGTCGTCTAGGTTCAAATTGATACGCTCACGAGCCCAAAAGAGACACTGCAGACGATGTCGTATTGTTAACAAAGGCACTCACGTTAATCGTCCGCTTCCAAAGTCCATTAACGCCAGATTTGGCAACACAGATACGTTTGTCGCACATCCAACATTAATTTGTGAGGTTATTTCAATGAGTTCTGCATGTCTGTTAGCACTGTCAACTCTACGCAAATGCCACTGCTCTCGGTCGTTACGTGAAGGTTGTCGGCCAGTGTGGTGAGAGGTAATGCCTGAACTGTGGTATTCTCGGCACTACCTTGACATTGTGGTTCAGATGGCTCTGAGCACTATGGGACTTAACAGCTGAAGTCATCAGTTCCCTACAACTTAGAACTACTTAAACCTAACTAACCTAAGGACATCACACACTTCCATGCCCGAGGCAGGATTCGAACCTGCGACCGTAGCTGTCGCGTGGTTTCAGACTGAAGCGCCTAGAACCGCTCGGCCACAACGGCCGGCTTTTTAGATTACATTAGATTACATTAGTTATTCGTTCCATAGATCCGTGCTGACGAGATCCTCGTGGATGTGTAACATGTCAATTTATTTATTTAGTTTTTTTTTTTTTTTTTAAAGCTGCAATAACATTGTGGACCTCGAAATATTCAGTTCCTTAAGGATTTCGGAACTGGAATATCGCATGTGTCTAGCTCAAACTACCATTCCACGCTAAAAGTCAGAAATACTCGTATTTTTATATGAAGACAGCTCCGCAAATGTATTGCCGTTTCATGTCTTGTGTACGCGATAACAATGCCATCTGTAAATGT
This sequence comes from Schistocerca americana, assembly GCF_021461395.2. Classification (NCBI taxonomy): domain Eukaryota; kingdom Metazoa; phylum Arthropoda; class Insecta; order Orthoptera; family Acrididae; genus Schistocerca; species Schistocerca americana. The sequence continues at coordinate 380,815,493 of NC_060123.1, read as the reverse complement.
GGAAATCGTTACCCCATGACTTTTGTCACCTCAGTGTACACATCTCCAATTTAAATATAGTTTTAAGTCATGCAGCCATTTTAATAATGAAGATCTTGGACTGTGAATGCAGATAAGTGAATAGAGCAGGAATGGGAATCATCAGCGCTACAGACACTAAAAGTTCCACTGTATCTCTCTTCTACGCTCCTTCTTGTTTCTGCCACCACATCTTCTGTATCACATAGTCCCTTTATGAGCGGAAGCAAGCAGCATCTCGTTCACAGTTGTTCCTCTGTTTGTATCTCCTTGGCATATTTAGCACCTTTATCGAGTTCGTCGCTGAGTTTCCTACGCAATTTATCTCGTCTCTTTCCGCATATCCTGAGTACGATCCACTTCCCCGATATTCCTGCTATTGACCTGAATTTCCTGTTCATAGAAATTTTATAATTTCAGCATTTATCTGTCTTTGACCTTCTTCTACATATACAGTAACACTGTGTATTTCATGTTATTTATGCCTCTTTTACTAATTGCACTAGATTTTTACACACCGAAAAGCACTGTCCCATCGACACAGGAATATTTTGGCCACATTACATAACAAGCGTCCCTGTCATACATTGTTCTTCTCTATTTTGGCCTGCCACTCGTTGCCGCTGTTCACCACTTATTCACCCGGCAACGTCGTCAGCTGGCGGTGTGTCAATTATACCGTTGTTCGCTAGTTATGAGGTCCTGATTGGAGAAAGGGTTTCTCAAAATCCTCAGTCTGCGTGCAAATTACATATTGTGTTTTTATAAAACTTGCACTGTCTCTACAGTTGTATTACTTTGTATTTTTGAGCATGGCAAAATGGAAATTCTCAATGTGTATAGACATAGATTTAGCACTCAAGTGGGTATTCATGTTGCCAACCTGTTACCTGTTTACCTCTTATGAACTTGCACATTCCAGAAAGCGTAAACCGTGCCGTCTATTGTCACTTTCCTGTTAGGAGCAGCGTGTCGTTCTAGTCTTTGTCACGTGCGGCCTTCCAGTACGTTCTCCTGCTTTCTATATCAAAGTCCAATGACTTTTCGGATAACAAAACATGTTGTATTAATGTTAAACTCTCAATAATTAATCAAATAAGGAACAGGGTAGATGTGTGTCACTCTTCGACCCTAAGATTTAAAAGACAATAAATTCTGGAACAAGAATACAAGTGGTAAATTATATCGCATATCTATAATACTATAACAGTACCACGGACATAAGCAACAACGTTCACTTGAAATAAATCAACAGGAAGAAAGATTTGATGATAGCTTAGACATAAGGACCTCTGAAGGAAGGAAAAAAGATAGAAGCTTCAGACCCTTAGTGAACAAAAGCTGAACTGTTCATTCTGTAGCAGACATACGATTCTGGCACTCATTACCCCATTCTTTGCATATGACGCCGCTGGATGACAGAGCTGGAGAAGCAAGTAGTCTGAACACGGCTTATTCGTCCGGTTAAAGTACGCACGAGGACTTCAGCTGGGACTCCTGCTTCAGGTGGCTTCTCAGCGTTCGTCATGAGATTGAATGAAGCTCTTTCCTTCCCCCAAAGAAATGTCCTGGTCGTATCGGGAATAGAACTTGGCTCTCTCCTGTAACATAGACACACATAAATTACGTAGCCACGGGGCCTAATTCAAATTTTGCTGTTATTTAGCATGTCCGGCAAGCACAACATTTTGAACTACGCCGTTTCCAAAATTCGCAATAAGTCTTCAATGCATTTAAATGATGTATTCAATGCAAATTACACACGCACACACACACACACACATACACACACACACACACACACACACACACACACATACATACACAAACACATACACACACACACACACACACACACACACACACACACACACACACACGCGCACGCACACGCACGCACTCACACCGTCACAGGCACTTCCACATACACAGACAACTCTACATATAATCAAGGAACATGGAACATGATGAAATGCGCAAGCTAATTATGTCACAGTGCTGCTCTTTGATGACAATACCTGTAATAAATTGAAGAGAAACGCAGGTGATGGGATAAAAGCTGTAACCTTCACTTACTCCTATATCCTCCTCAGTCGTCATCTAGCGTACGTGCTACATCCGGCTTTTAATTTTTGATAAACCAAGTAGCTGGTTACACTACCTGTGCTTAATTGTAGCTTGTACCAAACACCTTACGCTTTCCGTACATCACTTGTTTTCGTTTCCGTCAGCTCTCAGTATGTTTCAGAATAAATAACAATCGTTTTTATTGCTATGTTAGTATTCCTTCGAGAAGTGAGGGTAGTTTCTGGCTTTTTGTAGTAATTTTGAATTACAATGTGTTTAGAATATGCTCTAATATTCAATGCATACGCGAGTGTTTATTTCCTTACAACATGGCGACGAAACTTTCGTTTTCATTGTGGTTCTAGATCTGCATCCGGCAAAGGCTCATATTTTCACATTCACAAGACCGTATGCAGAAAGAAAACAGAGTGAAGAAGAGAAGGAATATAATGACAGAGACCATCTCCGATGAGGCCCCAAAACACCGAAGCAAGTACCATCACCAACAGCAGAAATTGTCAATGCCATACCGTGAATAAAACTCAGATACTCGTTTCATATATGTGTTGCCTGAATATAATGGTTTTACATTTTGGCAGTGCAATAAATACAAAATACATGCAAGTTTCAAAGAGAAAAGTAGCTGTTCCTCGCAACTCCATAATGTAATAGCAGAATGGACGATATAGGTGGAGACTTGAAAAGGTAAATTATGTACGTCGTCCAGTGCCAGCATCGTTGTGTAACAAGAGTGGCGCGTTGCCAGAAGAGAGTACGAGTTCTGATTTCAGTGTAGTTACAGTTCTGATGCTGTACAGATAACTTGTGCATTACAGTATGGTGAATGAAATTAGCTCTACAACTGAAAACATTTTCCAAATTTGAAGTACGCGTTGTAGTACGGTTCTTGTAGGGAACACGTATAAACTGCAAGTGTATTCATAGCGAAATTCTGATGGTATACGGACCAAATGCAATGTCGCGTGCAGCTGCAGTCAAATGGTGCCCACAAGTTGACAAAGGCCGCACAGACGTGGCTGATGCTACTCTTGAAGGAATGCAGGCCATCGACATCGCTATCGACCAGGATCGACAATGTCCAGGCAGTCGAGGAACTCACTCGCAGCAATTGCAGAATTTTTTCCAGCGATGAAGACGTTCACATAGCGGTTCTCGAGCGGCTCTGTGACGGAGAATCAGATTTCTAATGTCGAGGAATTTAACAATTGGTAGAATGCACCGAAAGTTGTTTACATAAACTTGGTGGATAATAGTGTCACGTATCTTTGTCGCTGTGAAATGTGGTGCAGCATCCAATAAAGTTACCTACCCTACCGCAGTAGTGTGTAACTTACACGTAATTACTGAAATTTCTTCATATGAAAAATTTTGTGACTGTATTTTCCGTTAAGAATGTCAAATAAAATTTTGTAGTAGTTACATAAATATACTTATGTATTTCAGTCGTCAGTTTATAAATAAAATTAATCGAAGCAATCCTTGAAAATGTCACTACTACAATAAAAAAAAACATTAGTCCTGATGTAGCGTATATGCCACATGCACCAATAGTTTGGTGAATTACAATACTTTTTTGAATTCAGTATTTTAATCTTTTGTCCCATATAAAGACATTGACAATATAAACTTTTTATTCACATAATTTAAGCCCAAGGTAAAAGGATATAATACCGCAATACCAGCGCTATCATATTACAATCTATATAAGACCCACTCGTTAATGACATACTCAGGAAAGAACTTGAGATTAAATACAAGTATGCTTCTCTACCAGTCTTTTGAACTGGATGTTCACACTATAACGGTTGGTAAGAAAGTCTGAACAGCTTGTAAGAGAGTTGCGGGATACGTTGTGCTGAGAAATAACTGTCAAGAGTAAATCTGACACGTGACTCCGTTTCCGAATTAATTAGCGGTGAAATTAGTCAGTTGGGCCGTTGCGCGCGCAAATTCATGTGACCCGCCAGAGGCGTGTCACCAGACGTGTTGTTAATCTTGTTTCTTACAACCGAACAAGGGAGAGACACAAAAATTAGAATTGGAGCGACAGTAAAAAGTGGAAATGAGACGGTAGCAAGGATAGTACCAGAGCCAAATCGGAGCAGTCTCATGTGTTATCACCTAGGCTATGAGAACAACTCACACTAATTGTATCTCGCGGGCCGCTTTACTTTGCGTGTGCAGCAGCCTGTTTGGCAAACTTCAGTGATAATTAACTCGGAAACGTCGCAACACATTGAATTTTCTTCTTGAGAATCATTTCTTAGCAAAGTCCACCCAGAAACACAGTTACAACCATTTCACACTGTTAGTGAACACCCTGTATACAACGTATTTTATTATAATTGTAAGTACTTTATTACAGTCAGTAATTTATCTTCCGGGAATGATATTGTGCACCTGACGAAACAGCTGTTAGTGGCGAATTCTATCTGTCAAACATTTTTACCATAATATTGTAGTTGTGTGTATGAATATGTGCAGTTAAAATTAAGACGATAGTTGAGGGCTGTTTGTTCATGTTGACGATTTTAACATGTACACTGCAGTTATTTGGTCCCCAATGATGTTTCATATTTTTTCAGATCTACATCTATGTCGACATCTACACACCTCACCCTACGGTGGTTGGCGGAGGGTACCCTGTACCACTACTAGCCATTTACTTTCCTGTTCCACTCGCAAATAGTGCGCGAGAGAAACCACCCCCTGTATGCCTCCGTATGATCCATAATTATGTTTTCGTTTTTATTTTTGCCCTTCTCCCTCCCTATACATTCTAAAATTAAAAAAGTTATTACCTCTTAAGTGAAAGAAGTTTATTATTTTGTGACTTACTCCACGTCCAACAGTTCTATTTCACATATGATTTGTAGAAGGGAGATTATCATATGTGTTTTTTTTATGTAAATACACGGGGTTTCCAGTAAGCAATGAATCTCTCTACTTCCTGAAAGCAGATTGGTTGTATTCAGTATTCTAATACATAATGTTATTACCAAGTCTCTTGACTGTAAAAACCTATTTGTCAACATATTCTCCGTTCAATGCGACAGTCTTACTCCACCTTAGCGGGAGGGTCTGTAGGTCCACCTAGTACCACTATACGTGTCAAAGTCGGAGCCAACGTCTTCCTGCGTCAATAACGATCCCATTATTCATGTATTGCTTCCCGTGGAGTGCATTCTTCATTGGGCTAAACCGATGGAAATCGGGAGATGGGAGATCCGGGCTATAGGGTGGATGCGGAAGAACAGCTCAAAGACGTTTTGTAAGCTCCTATCATGTTCGCAGAATTGTGCGAGGCCTTGTGTTGTCTGGGAGACGGAGAAGTTCTTTTTTTTATGTTTGTGGTAAAGAACACACTGAAGTCGTTTCTTCAGTTTGCTGAGGGTGTGTGCTGCCGGTCGGCACGCGCCAAGTGTGACAGGTTTGCGTTACTTTGCTATGGTGATACGGACCCTTGGCCCATCGACTCACCGTGCTTTTGTTCACTAGTAGGTCTTTGTAGTAGCTCTGTTTTTCCACCAAAAGAAACTTAATGACAGCTCCCTACTTAGAACACACCTCGTGGCCATTTTGAAGACTGTGTATAGCATCCCCGGCTATCGAAACTTCATGAATCTGTAGGGCTGAAGCGGGAATATTTCACGATGTCTCGCAACATAATCCATATTTCGTAAACCGAAATCTGCCACGGAAAAGTATCTAGTATTACTTACTTAACACCCCTCGTATATGTTATCGTTTCACGACATGTTCTTCACCTTTCGGATCTCCTGAGTATACAGGGTGTTACAAAAAGGTACGTTAAACTTTCAGGAAACATTCCTCACACACAAAGAAAGAATATATGTTATGTGGACATGAGTCCGGAAACGCTTACTTTCCATGTTAGAGCTCATTTTATTACTGCTCTTCAAATCACATTAATCATGGAATGGAAACACACAGCAACAGAACGTACCAGCGTGACGTCAAACACTTTGTTACAGGAAATGTTCAAAATGTCCTCCGTTAGCGAGGATACATGCATCTACCCTCCGTCGCATGGAATACCTGATACGCTGATGCAGCCCTGGAGAATGGCGTATTGTATCACAGCCGTCCACAATACGAGCACGAAGAGTCTCTACATTTGGTACCGGGGCTGCGTGGACAAGAGCTTTCAAATGCCCCCATAAATGAAAGTCAAGAGGGTTGAGGTCAGGAGAGCGTGGAGGACATGGAAATGGTCCGCCTCTACCAATCCATCGGTCACCGAATCTGTTGTTGAGAAGCGTACGAACACTTCGACTGAAATGTGCAGGAGCTCCATCTTGCATGAACCACATGTTGTGCAGTACCTGTAAAGGCACATATTCTAGCAGCACAGGTAGAGTATCCCGTATGAAATCATGATAACATGCTCCATTGAGCGTAGGTGGAAGAACGAAACTAAAATGAGCTCTAACGTGGCAATTAAGCGTTTCCGGACACGTGTCCACATAACATCTTTTCTTTATTTGTGTGTGAGGAATGTTTCCTGAAAGTTTGGCAGTACCTTTTTGTAACACCTTGTAGATCTACTGATTAAAAGCTATCTCTGATATCTCATCTTCCTGCCTTTCAAGAAGCGTTTCGTAATATTTTGAACTAGCAAAGTAATTGCTGACACATCATCCAGAGGTTTTCAATTGTAAAACAAAATTTCTGTTCAACTTGTAAGTCATTTTGTACTGCATGGCCGGCCGGTGTGGCCGTGCGGTTAAAGGCGCTTCAGTCTGGAACCGCGTGACCGCTACGGTCGCAGGTCCGAATCCTGCCTCGGGCATGGATGTGTGTGATGTCCTTAGGTTAGTTAGGTTTAATTAGTTCTAAGTTCTAGGCGAATGATGACCTCAGAAGTTTAGTCGCATAGTGCTCAGAGCCATTTGAACCATTTTTTGTACTGCATGTAATCAGGATGACTGTTATCTTCATGATGACTAACGCTGTAGCTGTTACGGAAGTTATTGTAGGTTCAGTTACGAGTAGAAGCAAACTTTTGGCACTATTTCTATAACTATTTGTCGTGTTCTAACAGACTGTAATGGTTTGACATACCTACGCGTAGTTTATTCTAGCCTGATCCCGGCAACAAGAAGGCCCGTTTATCACCGGGCATTTGCATCGAAAGTTATCCCGCATATTACCTTGCGCCGTGTAAGCGCCGCCGGCAGGAACGCATCAGCGCCGCGTCGGCGGTGGCGCCTCCCTCCCCTGTGGCCACCGCAATAAGCAGCTCATCACGCCCTTTTATTGCATTATTGCGCACATCCCCTAAACGCAGGCAGAGCTGGCCTGGCCTGGCCGGTGGCCCGCTGGTAATAAAGCACGGCCCTCCCGTGGGGAGCCGCGCCGCGAGCCAAACTACGGCCCGACTGGGAAAACATTGTTTGGGCCCAAGTTAGTGGGGGTATGAGGGTTGGGGGGGGGGGGCGGCGAGGGCGTGTGATGACGATCGCATGTCAATGAGGGAGGGGGGCAGGAGGAGGGGCGGATTCCCGTCTCCCTTGGGTAGCTCCTCCCCATGTAATATCCGGCCTCGACGTCGATGATAACGTTCGTCAGCACGTCGCTAGCCACCGAGATCGCTAGTGCAGTGTCCGCAAGAGTATAGTTTACCTGATGGCGACCGTGATTGTAACATAAAGCCGTAGGATGTAACTCATCGTTATGTGGTGTAAAAAGTGTCAGTTCCCCCATTAGTAAAAAAAGTAAAATAGTAAAGCTGTCATCACTCCGACGGTTGGTTTGAGCACCACTGCGCCATATTATACATACTGTTGTTGGAGGTAGTATACCGTTGCCTTCCTCCGACCTGTGAAGTGACTTACCCAGCCAGTTATAGGGGAGGCCAGCAATTTACCGTGGTCCTCGAACTGCGGTGACACTCGAATTTTTACTTTTCATTAGAATAATTACAGATATATAGCGCACCAACAGGTGCTGTCAGTCACTATTACGTCCCTCCCTCTCCCTCCCACCCTCCCTCACACCCTCTCTCTGTCTCACTATGTCTCTACTCACCTTAATATTTTCGATGAATTAATTATAATTATGTGTTATCATTAAGATAAGAATACTTTCATATTTTCCAATTTTGCAAAAGAAATTTATCCATGGGTAATAGACATATTCCGCCTGTTCACGTTAGATGCCTTCCGTGGTCCATAATACATAAACAGTTATTTAAATTTACATAGTTTGACGCTAGATTTGTAGTGATTCTTTGGCAGTCTATTTGGATCTAGCTGTTTCTATGTACGATTAATTTTTTTTCTCTTTAGTTAAATCATTTTTGTTGCGTAAGTAAAAAACGTAAATATATAACAGTAAATAGAAATATCTAGGTCTAAACAAAATAATAAAGAATTAATATAGACATCACATCAAACTATGTATAACTACGTAATTTTATATTTATTAGAGACCACTAAAGATGCCTAACTCAATAGGCGATACGCGTCTGATACTCAAGCATAAATTTGAGTTGCAAAGGAGAGAAGTTTTCTTACCTTTACGATAAAACATAACTGATGTTACTATAAGCAGCTGAGGGAAATGGCTGCAAAAAATTAACAATACAATGAATTAATGTAGTTGTTCACATGTTTGATTAATATTTTACAATTGCACGATTGACTTCCCTAACTAACAAAACTCAATAGATCCACACACTTAAAACCATCAGTTTGTACCCCACATCCACCTGGTATTACATATACGTGTTTATATTATTAAAAGTACATCTATCTCCATAGCTTTAATTCGGTATCAGTGAAATGAAATGAGCGTATGGCGTTGCTGGCCGGGAGGCCCATCCGGGAAAGTTCTGCGGCCGAGTGGAAGTCTTATTTCAGTTGACGCCACACTGGGCGACTTGCGCACCGGTGATGAAGATGAAATGATGATAACACTACACCCAGTCCACGAGCGGAGAAAATCTCCGAAATGACCGGGAATTGAACCAGGTCCCGCAGCATGGGAGGCGAGCACGTTAACACCCAGCTAAGCAGGCAGATTCGGTATCAGTGTATTACCTGAGCACTGACTTTGTTATAACATGTAACATAGATAAGTTGAACAATCCCACAGCTACACAACTTAGAAAAATTTACAGCCCTTCTCGCACTTGTTTCAACAGCTAACTCTGAAACCGAGCCGAGCCGAAATTGTTATTTACGTACAATTCCGTCACTATTGGTACATCGTACGTATTAGCATGTATAAATGATCTTTGACAGTTTATATGCGAGGTGTTCCGACAGAGAAGGAAGCCTATGGCCGCTGAAGGTATTGTGCTATTTTAGTTTCTTTATTTTCACGTCTAAATTTACGTTTAGGTTCTAGCCAAAAGTCCCCCACGGATCCATGTTCTCAAATAGTTTGTTTCTCTATTAGACAGTGCGACAGGTTACCCCTAAGATGTCACAAAACACGCAAATGTCGCATTAAAACAAGTAAAAATCCACCTCATGATAGATTTACATGTTTGGAATTGGATGTAAATGAACAGAGACTGATAAAGGTAAAACTTACTGTTTCATTCGCATTTTTCAAAATAACAAACGTTCACAGAGATGACAGAAATGATAAATTGCAGATTTAAATGCCAGGCGAGACTGCGAATGAAACCTGTTACGCTCAGATTAGTATCACTGAGCCACCGAGATGCAATCCGTCGCTTTTCTTCTTGTTAAGAAAAGAGACTGAATACGATAGTCTTCAGTGGAACTACACCGAGTGGCCAAAAATCTTTGGATGCCACCAGATGTGGTGTTCATAGCGAGTCGTTCCCCTTGGAGCCCTCAGACTGCAGTAAGACTTCGAGGTAGAGGCTTAAGGAGGCGTCTGACTCGCAAATGATTGATGTCCGTTCATCGGATACCTGTGGTTAATGGTTCACGCATGCTGCACTGAAATATTTTCTATAGGATAGTAAAGCTCGTCCATAGACGCTGTTGATCTCCGAAAGCCAAGTAACACAAGACAGCACAGCAGGCATGTCTGTACAGAGTGCTTAGATATCGTGTCTACACTCGACCAACACGCCACATGTAGCTGCAATATTCGGAAGTCATAAACGCCACATCTTCAAATAGGAAAACCTTACCCTTGACATTCGGTCGTTCAGTGTTGGATCTGTCTTACGTTCCTTTTAAGATATATATACTTATAGAGGTAGATACTGCAGAATCTGTTACCATAGCAGCGCATGGTCTACACAACTTCGTCTAGAGTGCCATAAAAGATATATCTTCTGAAAGATCTGAACAGTCTGACACCGAGTGGTTAAGGCGTTCTGAAAGACGTAGAGGGTGTCCAAAGAGGGACGTCCGACCTCCTGTGGAAATCTCAGAGAGCGAATATGAGGAAATGGACAGGATCTGCGGATAGGTGGCGCCGGTGGGAATATTAATCGGCTGTGAGGCTTGGCGAGACAGGCCGCGAAGTGGCGATAATGCTGTGTCCCGGCTGGCGCAGTGGATACCGCGTCTACTTAAGAAGTCGGAGATCCCGACTTCGAATTCCGGTCCGGTACACATTTTCACTCGTCTCCGCTGACTCCGCATAGCGTCCCAATGCAGTGATAGCAGTGATCCCCTCCCTTTCCTTTCTTCCCCTCTCCACTTCAATTTTCATATGTTGTTGTTGTTGTTGTTGTGGTCTTCAGTCCTGAGACTGGTTTGATGCAGCTCTCCATGCTACTCTATCCTGTGCAAGCTTCTTCATCTCCCAGTACCTACTGCAACCTACACCCTTCTGAATCTGCTTAGTGTATTCATCTCTCGGTCTCCCTCTACGATTTTTACCCTCCACGCTGCCCTCCAATGCTAAATTTGTGATCCCTTGATGCCTCAAAACATGTCCTACCAACCGATCCCTTCTTCTAGTCAAGTTGTGCCACAAACTTCTCTTCTCCCCAATCCTATTCAATACCTCCTCATTAGTTACGTGATCTACCCAACTTATCTTCAGCATTCTTCTGTAGCACCACATTTCGAAAGCTTCTATTCTCTTCTTGTCCAAACTGGTTATCGTCCATGTTTCACTTCCATACATGGCTACACTCCATACAAATACTTTCAGAAACGACTTCCTGACACTTAAATCTATCCTCGATGTTAACAAATTTCTCTTCTTCAGAAACGATTTCCTTGCCATTGCCAGTCTACATTTTATATCCTCTCTCCTTCGACCATCATCAGTTATTTTACTCCCTAAATAGCAAAACTCCTTTACTACTTTAAGTGTCTCATTTCCTAATCTAATCCCCTCAGCATCACCCGATTTAATTTGACTACATTCCATTATCCTCGTTTTGCTTTTGTTGATGTTCATCTTATATCCTCCTCTCAAGACACTGTCCATTCCGTTCAACTGCTCTTCCAAGTCGTTTGCTGTCTCTGACAGAATTACAATGTCATCGGCGAACCTCAAAGTTTTTACTTCTTCTCCATGAATTTTAATACCTACTCCGAATTTTTCTTTTGTTTCCTTTACTGCTTGCTTAATATACAGATTGAATAACACCGGGGAGAGGCTACAATCCTGTCTCACTTCTTTCTCAACCACTGCTTCCCTTTCATGCCCCTCGACTCTTATAACTGCCATCTGGTTTCTGTACAAATTGTAAATAGCCTTTCGCTCCCTGCATTTTACCCCTGCCACCTTCAGAATTTGAAAGAGAGTATTCCAGTTAACGTTGTCAAAAGCTTTCTCTAAGTCTACAAGTGCTAGAAACGTAGGTTTGCCTTTTCTTAATCTTTCTTCTAAGATAAGTCGTAAGGTTAGTATTGCCTCACGTGTTCCAACATTTCTACGAAATCCAAACTGAAATTTTCATATAGCGCACGTTAATGTTTTAACCTCCCAGTCACTTTAGCAATTTGTTTCAGCCCAATATATCTCGTTGGTTGGAACGTCTTTGCTCGGGTTAGATTAAGTGCACGAAAGGTGCATAAGTGTGACGAACTGGTTGGTTGCATCACGGGCGGTGCTACTACCCTCATTATCGAACTTGAAGAGGCACTCAGACAAGCAACACAGCCGGCCGGAGTGGCCGAGCGGTTCTAGACGCTTCAGTCTGGAACGGCGCGACTGCTACGGGCACATGTTCGAATCCTGCCTCGGGCATGGGCGTGTGTGATGTCCTTAGGTTAGTTAGGTTTAAGTAGTTCTAAGTTCTAGGGGACTGATGATCTCAGAAGTTAAGTCCCATAGTGCTCAGAGCCAAGCAACACATGTTCTCCCGAAAGTGCGCAAATCACTGACATTGCTGTGAGATACTCTAACATTTATTGTCAACCGTACAACAGTTGTAATGTGTCGTGTATGACAATGCTTGGAGGAGAATTTATTAAAAACATATATTTTTTAATTGATACCTTGTAAAAAAATATTACGCTCTTTCCTAACTGTAGTAAATGTGTAAATCCGACAATGCATTGCATGATACAGAAAATAAATAACAATGTACATTAAATGTGTACTATCTCGGAAACTACTCGAAATAGGGCATGTGTCAATGTAAAGTTTCTTGCTTCAAATGATTGGTTGTGTCATAAACCTGAATATTAATTATTGCTCATGGGACACCATTTGTAGATTAAGGGAAAGGTCCTACAATTCTGAATATGCAGTTCGTGACCAATTTATTGCGTGCAGTACTTCGTTAATAAGGCTCGGAACAAGTGACAAGAAATTAACATTACCATCAACAACACTGTCCAATCATGTGACCTCGTCTCAAAATCCTGATTAACATTTGCAGCGCGGACCACTGCAAGACGTGCAGCAACAGACGATGAGGTTCTTGAAGGTATCGGCAAGAATGAGGAGCTATGCCGACTACAGTGCCGTAGCCAGCAGCACTACGTTCCTCGGTTTAGGATGCACGGTGCGAACATCCGGATCGAGGTTGTGCCACAGATACTCTATTTGGCTTAAATTCGGGGAGGTTGGTGGCCAAGAGAGTAATATAAACTCATCCTGGGGCTCTTCAAACCACACTTGTACACTGCGAAATGCTTGACTCGTTGCATTGTCCTGCTGGCAGATGCCATCGTGCTGAGGAAAAACAAACTGCATGTAGAGTGGGACATTGTCCTCAAGGATTCATGCATACTTGTGTTAATCGATTGTGCCCTCCAAAATGACGAGATCATCCAGGGAATACTACGAAAACATTCCCCAGACCATAACGTTTCCATGTTGTTTGCTTTTAGACGTTTCAGGCCATACACACTAAAGGTCGTGACCTATGGAGCATAAAAAATAAAAGTCACTCATCACCACTCAGTGGACGTGCACTTGCGATATTGACGCTAAATTCCAGCCTTCGTCACTGGTGAACAGCAGTCAGCATGGGTGTATGAACCAGACGACTGCTGCGAAGGCCCCGATGGCAACGTTGGCAGTACGGTCGTTGAGGAGACGCTACTGGTACAGCCTTCGTTAATCTGGGTGGTCAATTCTACAACAGTTGCAGGTCTGCTCGCCGGAACAAGTCATCACAGACGTCGTCTGTGGCCTGTGGTGAACCAAAGCTACCTCGACTCCAGTTTTCGATAAATCTGTTTTGCCCTGCACGTTCTGCTTTAACCATGGTGGCACAATAACAATTAACAAACTTAGCCGTTTCGGAAATCCTTCCGCCTTTGTCCGAAAGCCAATGGTCACGCTCATTTGCTTGTCAGGTAAATCGCTCCATCTCTGCATTCCGACAACGACTGCTCCGTTTTGTGGGTTTCCCTCCTACCCCCCACCCCCTTCCGACATGCTTTATATATCCCACACTGCGGACTACCACCTGCCGTCTGTGAGTGATGGTTAAACATTGACGTCCAACATAGGCAATGATCACTATATTCTGCCTGGACTGTGAATATTTAGCCTACATTAATGGCTGTTCCATTATATTCTGAAGCAGTGTAGACCTAAACTTTCTGTCAGCGTATTAGAGTGTGTTATTTGAACTGTGTTTTATGCACCACCATTGGCGTGATACTGAATAATAAATAGCTATGAATTTGCTAATATTATATGAAATATAATTACATATTTGATTCATAGTTGCGTCAATCTGCAATCACATTGCCGCCGCCCTTCTTTCATATATCTTGGTAATCTGGAGAGCGTGTATCGCACAAAAATGCATTTTCAGGCTGTTTCATAAACTCGACCGCCGTGGTCTCCTTAGAAAATAAGAACCTCGGTGCTACCCGTCGCAGTGTAGAGTAATCTACCGCAGGCACTCGCGCATCTTGCATCAAGTTTTACTCACCTATCATACAGCTAGTACCCTGTAAGCGATTTAGGTAACACTATGGTCTGGTGGCGCTTTCAGTCAGGGGGATGGTTGTTCAAACTCACGTTCGCCAACCGCGTCTAGCTTTTTAATTGCTTCCCTAAATTCATAAATGGTCTCGTTTTAGAATGGTACGATGGAGCTGCTTCCTTACCCTTCCATAACCCCAGCACTCTCTGGAGTGACCACATCGTTGACAGGACGTGGCACTTACTTCCACTCCTACATGATCATAATTTCAATCTTATATACAGGCGGACAGACTGTTTTCGACTAGAGTCATGTTGAAAACGCTACTGCGTTGTACGAAATCGTGATCGTAGAAGAAACTTCCCATGAGCTACAAAATCATTAGAGACCGAACACAAAATAAGATTGGGTTAGTTGGTAAACGAAATCGAACGTACTTCTTCAGTAGAACCATTGCACCATTCGCCTTCAGCGTTTCAAGGAAATCGCGGAAAACATAAATCTGCATTGACAGGCGGAAATTTTGAGCACTATTTTCCCGATTACGGTTCCAGAAGCTTGCCGGTAATCCGAGAGAGGTGTTCTTGAGAAATAATGTTACTGATGGCGTCTACCTTTTGCAAACAATAGTGAAGTGACGTAGTCAGTAATGCAGACCTGAGCAAAGTCAGATCCGTTGTCGTTGAGGACCTCTGTAATGGACCAACATTTTGGATCAGAGGTCACGAGAGACGGAGGTCAGGCATACGGAAGTCCCACTGAAAGAGCGTACTTTCAGGACACTGAAGGAATAGGGAATGTACTCGCTGTTTTCTCCAGATAATACGGTACGCAGTCATAAAAAGAAGAGCGCCGACTTCCCTACAGATAATATACTTATATGGATATGCTGTCTGTCCTTTCGGACATGTCCGAAAGAACAGACACCATTGATGACCTGCAGCGATATAGAAAGAAATTAAAATTATATTAATACCTTCAGCTACTAACGGGTGTTGATATATTTCAACGGGAACAGGTGAAAATGTGTGCTCCAACCGGGACTCGAACCCGGGACAGGTCCGAAAGAACAGAAACCATATCCATATAAGTATACAGTTCTGGCAACACCAGCCATGACCTCCTACTTCTGTGACGATGCACACATATTCCCCGAACTCTTACGGGACTTGGTAAGAATCTCTTCCACGAGTAATGAGTGTGCTGTGGTGGACGTACACGTTAAGAATGTGGGTCTTGCAGGAGGCGTGCGCCATATAGTCCCTGCAGCTGCGCTATCCTCTGTGCCCTCGGTGGCTCAGATGGAGCTGACACGGTAGCTCAGCGTGTTCGGTCAGAGAGGCAGTTGGCCTCTGTAATAAAAAAACTGAGTGGAAGGATCAACAAACGAACTTGAACGGATGTCATGTGACGTCCGCAACGACCAAACACAATGATCAACAACGAAAAAAAATGGGTAGAGCGTCAGCCATGTAAGCAGGAGATCCTGGGTTCGAGTCCCGGTCGGGGCACACATTTTCACCTGTCCCCGTTGATATACATCAACTTCCGTTAGCAGCTGAAGGCATTAAAATAATTCCAATTCCCTACAGATTAGATGCTAGTGAGGTTAGGCTAGACTCTATAGACTGTGCAAGAAGCAAGACCTATTTTATGCTTCCGCCTTAACGTCACTCAAACGCACAGTTCCCACACTGAAATCCATCCGCCAAACATGGAGATTTGCCGACACACAGCCCCACGCTTCCAGTATCGTCACAGTATTTACAGTATCTCAAGACATCATGAGAACGATGTCCAGATTCGCCAACGGAGGTAGCAAAACTAGACATTTTACTAGTGACAGTACGCATAGTTCACCCTATTCAGGACCACACGAGAGTTAGAGAAATCTGTGCCAAATAACATTAATTTATTCTGAGGCACAATCTTCATGCTGCAGTTAATTATTTGTGATATTTCTATAAATAAATTATTTTAAGTTGTTTCTAATTTGTGCTAACATCATTGTGCCATAGATGCTGCGTAATTCTGTTTGGCTCTGTGACGGCACTGTAAAGTTGCTGAGCTTAAGTAAGCTACGTGACAACAGCACCCACACTCGGTAGTGAGGCTCTGAGCACTATGGGACTTAACATCTGAGGTCATCAGCCCCTAGAACTACTTAAACCTAACTAACCTAAGGACATCACACACATCCATGCCCGAGGCAGGATTCGAACCTGCGACCGTAGCGGTTGCGCGGTTCCGGACTGAAGCGCCTAGAACCGCTCGGCCACACTGGCCGGATCGGTAGTGAGGGCTCCTCTTCCTGACACATTTATATAGGCACATCAAGAGAATTTGCTGAATTCGATATAATACCCTGACAAGGGCTTTGGAATGAAAAACTAGCTAACCAAGAGAAATAAAAAACATAAAAAGTGAATATTTTCCGCCAATACAGTAGCAAGATCTTGTTCACTTGCGTGGCATTGAGATATTCTGCTAAACATTCTCAGGGAGATATCTCAGAATTTCATGTACGTTTTGGTTTTAGTTTTCATAAATGGCTCAATTAAACGTACTGGAACCCGCGTTAGTACTGCTACAATGACTCTCTACAGCACGATAATTTTTTTGGCACAACTATCAAAATTAGAAGCAGTGAAAAATTACGTGCCAGAAAATGGCAAGATGTCACTACCGCAATCTCTGAATTTTGATTAGAAGAAAGAATCCTAGCCAAATTATGTATTGACATAGAAAAACATTTCATCATACACAAATCATCACGTGATATATATCGTAAGACATTCCTTCTTCCTAATGCTGGCGGGAAAATGTTTAAATTGATCCGAAAACTACACCATGAAGGAAATTCGCTGCACCTTCTTGTTCAGAAATTTAGAGACAAGCTAGACTCTTATTTCGAAACTCAGATGCTGCTGACACCCCAGCTAGAAGTCGATAGTGTTTCCACGATGCGTCCACAGCTGCCTTTCAGTGCGAACGTGAGGAGCAATCACATGCCATGAACAAGAAACAGCACTCATAAACAGATCATACCAAAAAATGTTCAAATGTGTGTGAAATCTTACGGGACTTAACTGCTAAGGTCATCAGTCGCTAAGCTTACACACTACTTAACCTAAATTATCCTAAGGAGGAACACACACACCCACGCCCGAGGGAGGACTCGAACCTCCGCCGGGACCAGCCGCACAGTCCATGACTGCAGCGCCCGAGACCGCTCGGCTAATCCCGCGCTGCAGATCATACCACAGAAGGAACTTACGCTCAAGAGGACATCGTAATATTAGTAACAAGGGCAAAGACAGTTTCCTCAGAGGCGTAAAATGCACTTATTGCAAAACGAAATGTCATAAAGCTGAAGTGTGCAACACAAAGCATATTTGGCAAAATAATAAACCACTGAAGCGTAATAAGAATATTAGTATTGAAAATCATGTTCAAGACGAACATGAGTTAATAAATAAATTTTCACGGGCAAAAAGGTAACGTGAACACTGTCTTATTAGATAATGATAAAATCTTAATTAGCGCTGAAACTTTAAGTTGACACGAGCTCTTCCATTTCTGTAATTCGTCAGCAGGTGTACAAACACATGTGATCACCTAAATTAAATGAAATTCTAAGTTCACTATCAATCTACAGGAGCCAAAATTGCCAGTCAGGTCAGTTCATAATGTGTGTTGAACTCACAAAATTTACGAACTGGTCAGAAGCGTAGTACTAAATTTACACAAAGTAACAATATCACTGAGCCTTGATTTATTTAGTATCCGAGGCTTCTAAATCCAAATTTTCAAAATAGGCCAGAAACTCAGTATTTAATTTACACAAAGCCACAAAATTACTGGGCCATGATTTAATCAATAACCTTGGCTTAACAATGAATGAATCAGATTCACACTGTCGTTCCAAATGAAGAGTTTCATGAATTGTTGCAGAAATATGATACCGTATTCTCAGAAGCCATGTCCAGCACTGTAAACCACAAACCACACATCGCATTGAAGCCAACATTGTGTAAAGAATATAATATTTCGTTTCCATGAAAGGGCAAAGGGAAACAGGAATTAATCATCTAGGACAGACTGATACTGTACACTCAATTACCAGAGCCAACGCACAACGCCAGTCGTTGTGGTACAATGCCGTGATGTCACACTTGGGAATTGCGGTGATTTAAAGGCGATAGTTAATGCGCAGTCAATAACAGATTCGTATCCAATTTCAAAACCCGAAGAATTAGTTTATAAATTATCTGGGAGTGTATGTTTTAAAAAACTAGAGAATACGAAATGTACTTACAAAACCTACCGGTGAAGAACCACAAAGACTGTCGTCATAAATACTCTGTTTGGCTCTCCGACCACTAAATATTGCCATTTAAACCTGCCTGTGCATAAAGTATCTTCCAGCGAGAACAATCAATTAGGAAAGCACCTAACGCCGTGAAGTACCGGAATTGTAGCATTGTCTCACAGTGAATCGATTAAGATGTACCTGGCTCCGAAAAGTCTTAACTAATTACATGATTTTCAAAGTCAAATGAATTAATACAGAAAATTCGTTCCACATGTAGCATCCACAAGCAATTCGCTTCATAAATTGTTTCGCTTCATAAATTGTTACGTAAAGGAGCAAAGACCATCTACGACTATGGGTACCAAATTGTATTGGACAAAATAAAATGAGGTTTATTAGACTCAAGACACCTCATCATAAATGATCCAAATAAAATTTTGACTACTACAGTAGATGCTTGCGAATATTTCATCGGCATGGTCTTTGCTAGGAGGCAACGTAATTTAGAATCGTCCGTTGTGTGCGCTCTACCAACTGCGCAGCGTAATTGAATTCTCATTGGAAAACAAATACTTGCTAATATTTTTGCTTTCAAGAAATGCCATGATTACATTCAAGGTCAAAAATTTATTGTACTTGTCGCATGCTTTCGCTAGCTCCATCTAAATGCAATTATTCCAGAAAAGCACTACACATAGAGCTGTGGGCACTAATTTTGATAATCTGTGATTAGTAGATAGTTTTAAGGTCCACATGTCCACACATAAATGCAATTTTGCTATTAGTACTATCAACAGCGGGTAAACATTTCGATTTGTCTGTTGGTATATGTTTAGCTTTGGACTTCATCAGTCAAAATACTGTTGAGCGTTTTCCATTAACTGCCAACTTGATAGCAAACCTTTCGCCAAAGGCTGCCGTGTCATCCTAAATAAAACAATACTTTCAGTGGGAATGGCTTTCAGATAAAAAGATAATTAATCAACCAGAAATTAGAACACATTGGCGCATGAGACAAGACCTCACTGGCTACAAATGTGTGATTTTGATCTATTCAGAATCAAGAAAGAAACGAGTGGTGATTCCAGAAGTGATGTGACTGAAGGTGCTTGAAATGCTACATCAGTGTCACTGCGATATCATGTGCACCAAACACGTTGGCAGGCAGCATTGATATGGGGAAAACATTGATAAAGACACAGGAGAATAATAGAAAAATTGTAGAATAGTAAGAGCAACATTAAATAGATCATAGCAATTACAGAAAATATAAAAGAACTCCAAATTACAGTAGATGACCTGACAAACAAAACAAAACGAAAAAAAATAGAATAGTGCAAGACATACAAACGAGACTACAAACGAAGGTCAATAAACACCCTTCATACTATAATTAATTACAATTGTCTTATTAAATTATTATTAAACTGTATTGTATTACTGAATAACAACAACCGTCATAAGCCTTAGTACATGATGGGACAAATAAAAGTCGCCCAGAGAACAGAGCTACAGGGTACAAAGAAATACAGCAGGGGAAAGGAAATATAGTACTGATCTGACTACAGCAAACGTTAGAAGTGACCACCATTCATCTCTTGGCTCTTTTGGGCCAGAGTCACCAAGTTTATGGAGCCGGATCGAAGCTAGACTGCTGGAAGTGCTGCAGTCTAATTCGAAATGCTCTGCTGCAGTTCTCGAATATTATGACTGTTCTTGCAATACGCACTAGACTTCGGGCTTTTCTCATAAAGTAACAGTATACTGACAGATCAGGTGACCTTGGCGGCCAATCAGAGCCGCGACGACAGTGACCTCTGCTAATAACTCTGTCGGTGTATATATGCTCCAATGTTCGGCTGACTGTATGGGCAGTTGCTCCATCCTATTGGAAGTAACTGCTGGTCTCATCCTCCTCCGTTAATGCTGCCTCAAATGGTTTCAAGATGTAGGCAATGCAAGGCACCGAATTCGGCATGTCACAGACCCTGCACACCACTCCCCAACCTCCTGTCATGCCCAAACGCTGTGATTCTATGAGTTGACATAACCACTTAGGTGAAACCACGTTTCATCAGACATAAAGAACAGATTCAAGGCAAATCCATTCATTGTTATCTCAATAAACAGGCACTTACAAAACTGGAGTGCTGAGTAGCGTCTCTTGGTGTTATTGTGTGACTGACATTCGGTAGGACTGCATATGCAGGTTCAGATGGAATATTTGTCCGAATTATCGACCTGATATGCCGGTCTCTAGCGATAGGCATCAGGTTCATTTGATAGGTCTCTGAGGCATTTTATGATGAACTGCAGCCACGTTTTCTGGTGTAGAGTCATGTTTCGGAATGTTCTTTGACTTGTTCAAAACACGCCCTGTTTGACGCCACTGTCGGACCAAGCGTTCCATGACACTCTTTGCTGGCAATTTGACGCCGTTGAACTTCTCAGTAAACAACTCACACCACCGTTTCAGCAAATCTGTTGTCAGGTAAATTTCCACAGCGAAAACCCGCTGCTCCACTGTGAGCATCATCGTCGTCTTTGCACAGCTTCACTCACGCTGACACATCCCACACCACACTCTGAACTGGACTGGATCACATGGCGGGCGTAGGAGTGGTGTGCGATTCACGGGCTAAGGTTGTATGCCTACATTCACGTCCAGTCGTATCCACTCATCTGGGCTACCCTTATTTGCCACACCCTGTATAGCTAACTAGAGTGGTCCAATGAAGTTTATAAAATAAAAATAATAAAGTAAGAACATAGAAATAGCTTTGGCTAAACGCCTCTTATGCCTGACATCTCTCCCTTCCCAACATTTTCTGAGGTAACAGGCAGTGGATGAAATCCTCCCCATGTTTACACACAGGTTAGCTTGAATCATTTATAGGAAACAACTGACTGGTTTTCTAAATTGGCTTTTCTGATACAAATGTTGATTATAACCTCTATGAAAACAGCCAAAGCCTTGTCAAGAATTTTCTCTATCGAATGGTTGCAAAATTCAGTAGTTACAGAAAACAGAACTTAATCTTGATAGCAGAACTTTAAACTTTCCTTTCATCGAAATGGCAGATCACACTTCAAACTCTCACAATTTCACCTGGAAACAAAGGGACTATCTGAAAGATTTGCAAGAACATTCAAACACCATATTCAAAGCTAATATGCCAGTACAATACAATTACTTTTGTTTCGCCATACAGAGAGGCACTCATATGATGCAAAAGCACCAACAGAAAAATTGAATGCAAGATACTAAAACCACCCATGCATCCGCTGACTGTGCTTGCTTAATAGTCGAAAGTAAAAGTTTTTCAATGATCAGGCATTCAGTACCATGTACAAAAATGGAAAGAAATCACTGGAGTATTGGAACAATGCCTCTTCTGGCGCGAAGTACAGTTATCCAAGATGGCGGCCAAGACGTCATCCAAGATGACGACCATGACACCATCTGATGACATCTTCCAAGATTGTGGAATTTGGTGTGAAGTTTGAATTTTCGTAGGAAGATAGGTCAACTGGGCTACCTCCACTAACCTAACAGACTCCCCCAGAAAATGGCGGGAAGTTCAGATGTCATCGTGATAATGCAGCCTCTACTAATGTAAGAAAAATGGTGGAAAATAAAGGGCAGTTGGGCTAGCTTCACTAACCTAAGTCACCCAACCACCACCTCATCCTAGGAAACGGCAGGGGAAGACTCAACCTGTGCTGGACTAAGTCTTTCTTCTCCATGCACAAGCCTTCATTTAAGCAATTTGAGGCACTACCACCACGCAGTGTGGCCTAGTGCACAGTACTGCCACCAGAGGGTGGTGTCATTCCTCCTGTTACGTAACCCAAGATGGCTGTCTAGAGGGGAAAATGACTCAGCCTGCACTGACCTTCTGGAGAGAGTAAGGATGGAGTGTGCGTTATTTATTTTGGAACAATTTATTTAGGGACTGAATTGAGATAGTATATATATCACGCTGATACAAAACACACATTCTGACTTGCTTGGGGTCATACCACACAGCTTACAGACCTGTAAACTATTACTAAATAATGCACTACAAACACGCAAACAGCTCCTAATTCACCAAAATATTTTCAGTACAGACATGCAAACTCCTTCTAAGTAGTGCAGTACACTGATGTTCGGACATGCTCAGTCATCATAAACACATAGCACAGCCTACCTGCTCGCAAAATAATGCAAGAGGCAAGCAAAAACGTGCACACAGCCACCGCCCACTTCCCACCCACCCCCCCTCCCCCCGTTGACTGCACTGCACACACTTCCAGAAGTCGAGATGCACCACCAGTTGTCAAACTACCCACAGGTGCCCGCAAGCATGAGGTAGCGACTTCCCTTTCACACTTGACACCTGAGAAATTCCTCTTGAAATGCGTTATCACCTAGGCACCGCTGCTGACACGGCCGGACAGGAGCAAAGACCTATTGGCAGAGCACAGACGCTTCAAGGGCGAGCATGCATCAACACCACAGCCAGACACAAACCAGCGCCAGCTACCGCCCTCAGGCCGCTGCTGCATTCTGTGACTGGGTGAACGTGGCCCCTATTTTCGGGTATACAGTTAGAGTTCTTCAAGTGTTATACTGACATCACAGAACTTCAAGGTGCACTCACACTGGTCCCATATAAGAGACACCTCTGAGCAGCATGTGTGTTTACCATTGATGATGCAATACTTGCAGATACTGACATCACAGAATAGCACAAGATGCATTGCTCCTAATGGAACATGCGAGTTGCGTCTAGCCGTGCTTGCTTACCCAGCGTGGCTGAAGCATCAATCGAAATGTTTTTCCTGCTATCAATATATGTCTTAGAAACGTTAAACGTTCTCACCACTAAAAGACTGGGCACACTTGCGAAAACACCATTGATAATAAAAGCATTCTCCTTGTTCGGAAACAGATCACAGTACAATTACACAAACAGAATTCGAAGCCGTGTCTTACAGAAGAGAAGAAATGTCCTAAATTTTCAGTATCTTACAGCTACAGGTCCACAGATCTCCTAATGGTACAGTGGCAGATGATTGACAGCACCCCCGCCAGAGACGGATGTCCAGCATCATCTTGTCTTTGAAGACTTGCTTTCTCAGATCTTCTGTACTTACATTGCATCTATCTTTTTCAGATTAGTTCTTACATGCCCCTGCATCCTGGGCCAAAGATGTCTTGTCAGTTAATAGAGCATTATGATTGTATTTTGTACAGATCACCATACTGCACTGACAATTAAACCCTGCAATGTGCCCTACACATTGTCAATTATGAAAGGTCTCTTACTGAATTACACTCCTCCCCAACTGAGGATAGGAACCTGAATATTAGAGCATGAAACCAATCTCCAACCCAGAAATATATCACCATGTACCATCTCAGTCTAGTAAACATACAAAATCGCCCCTTTAACATCATTCATGCATATATCATGAAGACAGTCAGCCTTGTATACACTCCTCACAGCACTAGATATCCCCATGCAAGGTCAGCGGTCATCCACCCCTGGTGGGTGACCAGAGTGTGCTCAGTGGACCGAAGTCACTCTCAGAACTGTTCTACAAATTCAGCCTTGTTTCCACCCTCGGTACAAACACGTTGCTGTTTTTGGTCCAGACCTGCTTGCTTGCTCGCTTCTCTGCACCGATCTCCAGACTCTGGGATCACAGGAGCATATCTAACGTCCATGGCATCCTAGGATATCATACCATTTTCGATGTACTTCTCGATATCTAACATATATCAATATCGCTTGCATAGCAATACGGCTCACACGACATAATTCCGAAGATAGAGACTTGAAATTATTTCTCTAGAAACCTGAAACTTTGGCTATGTGAGGTGTGCTGTAAACCACTGAATAAGTAGAAATTTGTAACATCTCTGAAGACATTTATGTCTAGAGAACCGGTACACATGTCTTCCACATGCTAGATTCACACACCACAATCGATCTTTCTCAACTACATGAAGGCACAACATGTGCAGAAGCAATCAACCGAACAATTTACATCAGTGGGAATAACGGTCCAGCACAAATGCACCTCCATTTTCAATCTTCTCATATTTCCACACGATCAAGAAAGCTTTCCAACATATACTAAGTATTAGTTCGTTATTCAGTCGTCTAGAGGTCAACAAGGTTAAATCATCCATAATCGTACACTCCAACAGGCCTCTCCATTTTGACAGCTCCTACTGTTAATGGGAAACATGACTCACCCCTGCAGAGAATCACCAGTGCTGCAAGCCTAACCTACACCGGTACAATCATCATCCTTACAAATCGGTCACATACATATATGATCTCTAAAATTACAATTAAATGTCGCAATTTCAGTTTCAGTTGAATGACATTTGACAATGAGTGAAGTATCAGAAACATATCCTGCTGACAGCTCTGGACATAGAAATATCTTTACCATTCCTATGACTTGACATTCTCTTCCCTTTGCTATCACAGTATTCGATGTCAAATCCATACCTTCTGTTGCACATATCTGAACACAAACACATACATCATAAAGCTGATGCTCAAGGTGAACCTATCACACATCCCCTACTACTACTATCTATAATACTTCATCAGTAACTGATTGCCTATGATTTGAAATAATGCTGAGAGAAAATCAGCAATGGGTGGACGTGTCTAATAAGTTTTTCTTGTGAGTGATACCACTGTGTCTTAGAAAGATAGGCGTAATCGTGTCATACATTAAAAAACCTGATCGCAACAACTACTCTATGTTACTCTCACAAGGTCGCTTGGTTCTACAGGTGCACACAAGTATCCATGTTAAAAGCTATACTTGTTTTATAAATTGGGGTACGACATTACCTCTGAATGAAATGGTTTTTTCTCCAGACAAATACCGAGACAGTGATCGTTGGAGTGAATATTATCGGACCAGCAGTCCGATGACACGTAGCCCACGATGCAACCTCGTGATAAAATCGCTGAATTTTGAAAGTGATTCGGCTAAGGAATGTGGTATGAAACCGATATCTGCAACTCCCTTACACTGCGACATATTTGTCTAATATTTGTAACATATTCTGTTTCGATACTGTGTCAGAGGTTCTGCAATATATCCACTGAGTTATAGGAAATGACTAATTGAGAAGGATCTCAAGCAGCAGTAATAAATGGTGTGCTGATTGAGGTTGTAGGAAAACATACACTAGCTTTTTAGATCTCTAGTATTACTCTATCTACAAGAAATGATATCTGTGATTTGGAACCAGGTCTTTCGATTCAGGCACTTACTGCACTGGATCCTACTGACAAATACTTTGATGATTGCAACAACTACTCAATCATATTTCCGGCACTCGCATATCTCGAAAAGAGTCACCTTTCTCGAACCTGTGTGCTACAGTAAAATTCCAACCTGGTTTTAGTCAGCCCCTATGTACCTCACAAATGTTCCCCATTTTACAGTTTTGCCCATGTGGTCCCTCCAATTTAAGTCGGAACCTAGCAGGAGTCAGAGAAAGCCATATCCAACCATGTAGAAACAGAACGACCTGAGTTACTGCAACAAGACCATGTTTTGACCATTCAGTAGAAATGCGAGCATTGTGGTACGTCTCCAACCCAGATGCAAATGCTACAGTATGAAGCAGATCTTCCTCCATTCACGTCTATTCACCCAACATGCTATCATCGTTATTCTGTACTATCCAAGAGAGAAGTATTACATACTATAAAAGCTCCACTAACTTCATTCCATAAGGAACTCACCTAGGCACTGATGCTGGCACGATGATGCATAGGTGTGGCAGAGGTCCAGTGCAGAGAGAGAGGGATGTCGTAATGCTTTCCAGAATAGCACAGGGTGCATTCCTCTTAGCAATTCCAGTGGGGCAGCTCATCGATCACTTAATGCATTCGTCAAACTGCTGCTGCCAGTGTGGGATGATCCTATTAAATACACAGGTTCTGATCCACTGCAGAGGCCATGTTAAAGTTTTATCACCTGTATTGTAGGAGAATGATCGATTGCACAGCCTATGCTGTAAATCACCAGAGACAATCCCTGTGGCCAATCTCGTTCTTTGAAACATAATTTTTTTCTGCTGTAGCATGCTTTGTGCACTTTGTTTTTCTGCCAGGACTTTGAGGTATGTGTCAGGTTCTAAACTGACATTAAGATGTTCTGATCCACATCCTCTTACAGAAAACTAGATATCACACAGTGTGAATAATATTGTTACTGTGGATACTACAACATGCCACACACACTGGAGGGTTTTAAATAGAAGACACTTACAACATAAGGAAACTGGAAGAGTTTGGTCGCGTTGTGGAGAGTTTCCAAACTACAGTCTGAAGCTCTAATTTCAACTCATCGGTCATAATAATGGAGTAGCTGAAAAATCTACATTCAATTTTGACTGATTCACCATATGGCAGTCGTATAGGAGATCACTGTTTTGGTACTGTCCACCCCAGAGGGTGCTGTCCCTCCACCATATCTGTTTCCTCATCTCAAACAAGTAATGTCAGTTCGTAACCAACTGCATGCCAGGGGACGGATGGTATGGCAAGGACACCATCGATGTAATACAGTTGGTAGTGTGAACAATTTTAGCAATGTTACAGTAATTTCAACATGGACCCTGATGTGAGAGCATATTTCCCAAATTTTAGTATCATAGCTAAACCACCTATTCTCCACTTTGTATCAATGTGAATGTGGATAGATGAGTGTGAAGTATGCCCATTCATTGTTAATTCTCAAATACATACACCATCAAAGCATATCAGACAGCACACTACATATTTCTATCACCTCGAGCATAGAGCTCAATTTACGATCTATCTCACTGCTTATGGGAGTCACAGAGCATTCTCACTGTCTTAGAGTAGAATTAGAGAATGCAAGACCCCCCTCACACCATCACTGACCAACCCACCCTGCAGCACCATTACTGATTTAATCCACAACCGACCAGAAGTGGACTGCTACATTACACGTCTCATGAATGAAAGGAGCTTGCAAAGACCTCACCCATCCTAATGCACAACATTTCTCAAGGTGCGCCCATGTTGAGTAGGTTAACACTCCTCATCGATGTATAGTAACAGATTTGAATGTGTCATGTTGTAACAGCAGATGGTTAAGAAGAACAAGAAACAGATGATTTTTATGTGCGTTGGAGCTTGAAGTATTTTTACATAAATCAACCACACTATCAATTTTAAAATATTATTCCATAGTTTATGATCAGGACCTGGAAAGTATTGGTAAGAGAGAACATAGACACACACACATACCTAAGGCTACAACGTTCTGCACTTAAAAAGGATATAATGTGAGATCACTTGTCTTTATGACCTATCAGTCATATGGAATGTAGCTCTGTTAATATTCCAATGTAAGAAATATATTTCAAGCACATAACATACTTCGTTCTTCCCAGTTTCTCTACAACAAACTATGTTATCGAACTGTAAATCGAAAAATCTACTTCCTTAAAATATTTGCTCTGCATGATATGAGCACAATATTGCATTCTGGAGATGTATAGCATCCACCGTTCACATCCGACAATAGTTCAGAAATTATAATATGCCTGCATCAGCCCTATATAAAATGATTGTAAGAAATGGGGGATATCTCTTACATGGAAACAGATAAATGCATAGCGGCTGTGTCCAACATGTGAAAATTTCAAGTCGTTCTGCAGCTAACTTTGTAATCACGACATCTGCCAGGCAAATGTATACATGGGGATGGCAGTACCTCACAAGCACCTATCGCTGTAGTCTCGATATTACACCGAAGATGTGACAGGAGATGGAGTAAAATACATAATCAAACTTCATTTAGAGGAATGTGTCACGTTTCATCACACATGAGATGGAAATCATCTGATGACCGAAAGGTTTACCGTTAACGATCGCAAGTAGACAGGCTTTAAATCACATACAGAACATGTGGCTGTATACCAGTCGAACACAGGCTACATCCTGACAGAACAGTGGAAAAACTGACTTGCAGCAACTTGTCCCTCTCTAGAATGCATCATCAGTCTACCATTAACTCATACCTCATTACAGCTCCATCTCAGTCTATCACTCCATCTACTCTCTGTTATCCTTTGACGCAGATGCAAATAGGTTTTGAGCTGAATGGTTCTCTGTCTTCTTGAAAAGCATATAATAAGGTAGTCAACTCCCATCGATCACTGGTACGTCCATATACATACAGTATAATGCTAACTCGCCAGATAAATTCTGACACCTTCCCTGATTACCTTCACTTCGATGTCGATGTTTCCTCAGATTCCTCTTGCTGACACATACTTGTTCCCATGTAGAAAATACTACACGTGAACCAAAAGACACACAAGTACCTCCTCAATTTCCCCATATTTTGGTGCATATTCGGTCAATTTATAACTATTTCCTGTCATTTTTAGAAATTCTAGAGGAATTCTTATGTCAGTTCTATCCATGCGATCATGACATAACCTCTCATTCTGTGTTCTAAAACTGCTTGTAAATGCAGCACAGCTGCCAACACCTGCAGGAATGTTGTAAAAGGGGCATGTACAAACTGACTCCAACAAGATGGATGCAATGTATGTATTGAAAGTTCTGAGAAAACAAGTGTTGAAAGACAGGATGAGGCAGACCATCCATCTCTGGCAGGGATGCCATGACTTATCCGCCACTGTACCACTAGGACTTCTCTGGAACTGTAGCTGTAGGATACCTAAAATTCAGGACACTTTTTTTTCTTCTATGAGACGGTGCTTAGAATTCTGTTTGCATTATTGTTCTGATTTTGTCAACCACCCCCTCGTCTGTGCTTAGACATTAATCTATTTCCAAACAAGGAGAATTCTTTTGTGATGAATAATGTTTATGTGAGTGTGCATAGGCTTTTAGTGGTGAGAACATTTGCCGTTTCTGAGACATATATTTATAGCAGGACGAACATTTTGCATGATGCGACAGCCACACTGGTTAAGCAAGCATGGCTGGACACAGCTTGCATGTTCCATTAGGAACAATCCACCCTGTGCTAGTCTGTGATGTCAGGATCAGCAGGTATTACGTCATTCATGGTAAACACACATGCTGCGCAGAGGCGTCTCTCATAAAGGACCGGCGTGGTCGCGCCTTCGAGTTCTGTGACGTCAGTATAACACTTGAAGAACTTCAACTATATACCCGAAAATAGAGGCCACGTTCACACAGTCACTGAATGCAACAGTGGCATGTGGGCGATGGCTGGCACTGCCTTGCACCTGGAGGTGGAGTCGATGTGCACGTGCCCTTGGAGCATTTGTGCTCTGCAAATAGGTATTTGCTTCCATCCACCCAGGTCAGGAAGGGTGCGTAGGTGATCATGTATTTTGAGAGGAATTTCATAGTTGTCGGCACCTCATGCTTGTGGGCACCTGTGCATGGTTTGACAGCAGCCGGTGCTTCTCGACCTCTGGGAGCATGTGCGGTCCAGTGGATGGGGGCGGGGGTGGGTGGGGGACGTAGGTGGATGGGCAGTGCCTGTGTGCACGTTTTTTGTTTGGTTGTATTATTTGTGTGCAGGCTGTGCTGTGCATTATTTGGACAGTTTACGAGTACTGAGCATGTATGTACATCAGTGCACTGCCTTATTTAGGAGGAGTATGCATGTCTGTACTGAAATTATTTTGTTATTTTAGAAGTTGTTTGTGTGTCAGTAGTACGTTATTTAAGAGTAGTTTACAGGTCATTAGGCTGTGTGGCATGACCCCAAGCATGTCAGATCATGCATTTTGTATCAGTGTTACAAATATACTATCTGAAATTGGTCCCTAAATAAAGTGATCCAAAATAAATAAAGTACACTCCTTCCTTACTCTCTTCTGCTGCTCAGCGCATGGTGAGTCATTTTCCTCTCCAGACAGCCATCTTGGGTTACATCATAGGAGGGATGACAGCACCCTCTGGTGGCAGTATTGTGTACTATGTCAGCTGGACTCTAGATCTCATGGTGGAGACACTGCCTGCAAAATAAAGACTTATGTCCAGCACAGGCAGAGTCCTTTTCTCACCATTTCCCCCAACCCAGATGGCCATCTTGGGTTACATCATGAAACGGATGGCAGTGCCTTATGCTGGTGGTACTGTGTACTAGACTAGTGGTACTCCAGACCTCGTGGTGGACACACAGTTTCCCACAATTTTTCCCCCACACAATCTTGGATTACATCACGCAATGGACTACAGAGCCCTATGGTTGCTGCACTGTGTACTAGGTCTGGACCCCATAGCGACCACACTGTTTCCCACCATTTACCCCCACCTCAGACCACCATCTTCTATTACGTCATAGAACAGATGGCAGCGCCCTTTGGTGCCATTACTGTGTACTAGGTCAGTTGGAGTCTGGGCCCCATGGCAACCACACCTGGTGGTGGTAGCGCCTCTTACGTAAGTACAGGCTGCATTATCCTGATGGAATTCGAACTTCCCACCATTTTCTTGGGGAGTGGGTTAGGTTAGTGGAGGTAGCCCAACTGACCTATCTTCCCGCCAAAATTCAGACTTCCCGCCGAAATCCGCCATCTTGGATGATGTCATCAGGTGATGTCATGTCGCCATCTTGGATGACGTCATCGCCGCTATTGTGGGTAATGGTACTTTGCGCCAGAATGGGCTTTCTCCCAATACTCAATGGTACTAGTCAACGTTCTGTCACGAAAGGTACACAAAGCGTCCAAACTAATAATGGTGACACCAAATCACACAGAAAACAATGGGAGTCACATTGTGTATTTGCATTTGCAGACAGAACTCATAGACCGTTTTCCTTTGCGATCTATTACTGCAGCCAGCTGTCTTCCCAGACTTCGCCCTCAACAGTGGGACCCAGGTGCAGAAAACTGGTGATGTGAAGGTGGGAGTGGATGTCCCACTTTACACCACAGACAAGGATAAGGTATGTACATTGATGCGGCAGAATACCTTTAACGACTTCCCTTCATGCTATATCTTGTAGCTCTCGAAGAATGAAATTGAAATGAAGACCAAACCATTAAATGCTTACGGTCGTTGATAAGTATGTGTGGAGACAGCTGAGAATGTGTTCCCCAACTGGGATTCAAACCCGGAATCTCCTACTTAGATGGCAGACGTTCTATCTGACTGAGCTGTCGAGGACACAAATGTTAATGTGGGGCACTGGCCAAAGATCTTATTCAGTGTGGATGCACTCACATTGCTAGAACCCTTACGGGAATCAGTTGATTGACTGGTGTGTGTATTGAGTATAGTTTAATGATGATATTTGGTTTGTTGGAACCTACACTGCACAGTCATTAGCGCCAGTAAAAAGTACCAATTTTTACACAGTACAAATTTTTTGCGCAATTCAATCTAGCCACTGTCACGAATGTTGATGATAATTGAATGATGAGGACAACACAATCACACAATCCCCAGGTAGAGAGAAATCTCTTACCAGGACGGAAATCGAACCCGGGTCCCCGTGATCCATAGACAGCAATGTTAGCCAGTAGACCACGAGCTGTGTACTTTACTATTACTGCTCTGCAAACGTAGTGTGTGGACAGAAAGTTGGAAAGTGTGGGTCTCACAGGGAGCGTGCCAGAGATAAGTCCCTGCAGTCGCACTATCGTCTGTGCTTTGTGGCTCAATCGGTTAGAGCGTCTGCAATGTAAGCAGGTCCTCCCCTATTGGAATCCCTCTCGCGGCACACATTTTTCAACTGTCCCCTTTGATGTTTTAAACGTCTGTAAGCAGCTAAAGGACTGAATTTTATTATAATCTCATTCCTTATCAGTTTACTGAATTTCCGGCCCCCTTCTCAAGCACCACATCGGAAATGCTGCGATCCTCTTATTTTCAGATGTTCTCAATCTCCTTGATTCACTTCCATATAGCAATAATTTCGATCGCACAGTCTTAGAAATTTCATTGTCAAATTAAAGCCAATGTTTGATACTACTATGATTTCCTTGGCCAGGACTATTCACTTTCCCTGCGACAGTCGGCTTTTCATGTGCTCCTTGCTTTGCTCATAATGTGCCATTTCTTTTCGAAAGTATCAGAATTCCAATACTTATTCTACATTGTCACTCCCAATTTTGATATCAAGTTTAGTTACTGTCGAACTCATTTCAGCTACTCCTCATTAGTTTCGTCTTTCCGTATCCCTTTGTTTGGTACACGCAGAAAGGTCGTGAATAAAACGTATTAAGTCACTTAAATTAGATGTATATGGTCATGCGAACACTTTTACATCCACATTTTCAAAATGCACTATGTCCCCTGTAAGCAATATGGCCCTCAAAAGGCGCACGGGTGCTGCAGTATAAATATTACAATGTTGTCCCTGTGGCTGAAGAAATAGTTCCATTTTGCAATATTTCTTGTACAGTGTCTTAAACCAACTTATTTTTGTTACAAAATCCAGAACAATTCCACATTTTTCACAATGTATAATAGAATGCCCCAGAAGGTCCACAGTCTCGCCAGTACGGAAAACATCACATCGTAAATCATTCACCGGCAATGGAGCTGCAGTTTTGTTCTTCTTCTGAACTTCTTGACCATCGAACAGTCAAAGCCAGGCTTCCGCTTCCCATAAAATAAAAGTCAATTTGAAATGCTCCTGGCAATCACTTTCTGACATAGTTGCACAATAACTCATCTTCAAGGCTTCGTCTAATCGCATACAGGCAGTTTTCATTCCAGAAGGAAAAATCAGCACTGTAAAATCAAAAGAAACTGCTACACCGGTAAATGATGCTGACGTAACCTTACACGGCGTCAGCTAAAGATGCACACTATTTAGAAACTTTTCACTGGACGCAACAGAAACCGGCTGTATATGGGAAGTTAATTGATGCATGCCAGCACTACTGCCCATGCAAGCACGAAACTTGAAACATATCGCAGACAACAGTGCACAATTCTGATGCTTCTTGAGAGCCAAATAAATAGGCGTAGGTGTGAATTGATGTTTGTGTTATGGAGGGCATGGTCCGTGCAGCTGTGTGGGCCATACTGCTATGATGCTGTAATTGTTAGCTCATCCTCTTCGTAAACAGGAGACCCAGGTTCAGTCTCGGTTTTGGGACGGATTTCAATTCATTCCTTTAGCATGCAACATTATTGAAGCCAAATAGAAAGTTTATTTATTCTTGGATAGAGTGACCTCATTTGACCACCTCGACAGTTGTTGTAGTTTCCTCTTCGCTCTGAAGGAGAATAGCATTTCATCAGAGAAAAGTGGGAGAGAGGGATTGCATCATTTTTCTACACACTTTTTCATGACAACATTTCCTTATTGGTCTTAAATTCATGTTTTCCTTATTTTGTTCCAGCAAATATTATATATTACTCATCTTTCCCTATTGGTTATATCTATTAACATGAGAATTCCGACCATCTTGCATCATTTTACACTAACAGACGCATTTTCAGGACAGTTAATCCTAAGGACGTGCCTTGATTTTTGTTAATTTTTACTTGCACTGTCAAATGCAACTTAACAACTGCCTGTCTGGTACCTTCGCCTTTCCTACAGTCAAATTGATCGCCTTCTGACATCGATAGTGCTTACGGATTGGAAATGAGAGTTGAGACTAAACACAATGTGGGCAGAATTTTTCATGTTAACTTGTCTTCGTCTGTAATGTGCTGTTTGGCTTCGAAAGTAACAGACTTTCACCACTTCTTGTACTCCATGGCCCCAAATTTCGATATCAAGTTCATTGTTAAACTCATTTTAGCAATTCCTTATTATTTTTGTGTTTCTTTAATTTATTCTCGGCTAGTGTGGCATCATTAGACCATTAACTTATCAACTCCTGTGATTTGTTCTTCTCGTTCAAAGAGAATAGCAATTGCTCAGAGAACAGTAGCAGAGAAGAGTCGATCCTTTTCCTATACAGTTTTTCATGAGAACAGTACATTTTTGGTTCAAAAAATGTTCAAATGTGTGTGAAATCTTATGGGACTTAACTGCTAAGGTCATCAGTCCCTAAGCTTACACACTACTTAACCTAAATTATCCTAAGGACAAACACACACAACCATGCCCGAGGGAGGACTCGAATCTCCGGCGGGACCAGCCGCACAGTCCATGACTGCAGCGACTCAGACCGCTCTGCTAATCCCTCGCGGCTCTTATTTTCCCTCTTGGTTCTAACAAATACTATATATTACCCCGTTTTCCCTATAAATTATATCTATTATTCCGAGAGATCCGACCATCTTCCACCATTAACACT
This sequence comes from Schistocerca americana, assembly GCF_021461395.2. Taxonomy (NCBI): domain Eukaryota; kingdom Metazoa; phylum Arthropoda; class Insecta; order Orthoptera; family Acrididae; genus Schistocerca; species Schistocerca americana. The sequence continues at coordinate 380,780,483 of NC_060123.1, read as the reverse complement.
ATCGGACTCCGTTTAGAGGGCAACTAATCTTACGGACGTGCCTCGGTTAGCATTATCAAATGCAGCTTCAGAACTGCCTCTCTGACGCCTTCGCCTTTCCTTCAGGCAAACTGACAGGCTTCGAACAGATCGGATTGGGAATGAGACGTGGCAGTGGCGCAGACATCGATCCGCCTGACAGCGGAGCCCCGCCCCCGCCGCCTCCGCCTCCGCCCCCGGAGCGCTCTGGGAGGAGGCGGCTGGCCTCTTCTTTCCGCTGGGAGGCCGCGTTGCGAGGCGGCTCACGCTCGCCGGCGGCCTGGCCGATTGAAACATCCGTCCGCGGCGGCGGCGGCTCCAGCACAGGCTCCAGCTCCAGCTCCAGCTCCAGCTCCAGTTCCAGCGGCAGTCTCTCTCGCCGGGCCGCCGGCCGCTCCTTCCCTGCGAGTTATTTCCCGCCGCCTCCCGCTCGTTAGCCGGGCCGCCCACTCAGATTACATGGAAATCGCGGCCGCCCCCGCCGTCTCCGCGCCTCCGCTAATGCCTTCCTTTCAGCGAATTCCGGCGCCGCTCCCCCTCGCGCTGCTGTTGCCAGTGAGCCGGCGCCACTGCTCCGCCTCTTAAGACGGCACAGGGAGGCCACCCCCTCCCCCTCCACTTTTTTTCCGGCAGGTCTGGCGGTTCCCGTCAGCCACTGAGCGCCGCGCCCTGAAAGGAAAAGGGGTCCCGAAAGAGAGAGGGACGAGCCCCGGGGCTTAGCCTGCGGAAAGGCTTAACGGCACGTGGCTGCCTGCTGCATACGTGCAGCAATCACAGCATTTCCGCCGCCACAGAGGGGAGTCGTCTGCCGGAGGAAAGAAGGCGAAAAGGTAGTGTTCTCATCGGATTCTCCGGCTGGAAATTCGTGTAACCGACTGCGAATTTCGCTCCACATTTTCGGCATTGCCTGTAAGCCTGCGCGTAAGTCATAACTCCCAAAATCCTCCCTAGTTCAATGCTAATAGTGTGATATAACTTCCATGTTTAAGCTGAAGCTCTCTGTCCGTATATTAAATATCTTGAAGGCATATAACTACTAACATATACTGTCGCGACAGTCACTGCTGTGAGTACCGTTACCGTCTGACAGCTGTAACTACATTAGCATCCCTAGCGGCGAGTGCCGTAATATTGTTTACTACTAATTATTTTTCTAGTTAATTAACGGAACGGCTACTATATTTTTGTGTTTCAAGCGTCAATAAATTAACAAATGAGCTGAAAGCCTGTGAAATGAACTTGAAAACAGACGAATCTCACTGATTCAAAGACATAAGCCACAACGTGCTCATGAAGAGGTACGTTCGAATATGTCTATAATTACAGCTTACTTCATTAAAAGCAAGAAAATATAATAACATATTTCATGCCCGAGAAGCATATATTTTTGCCGTAGTCTGTTCTTGTTATGATTGCCACTCGCCTTGAGACATTACAATTTTATAAGGAGTCTTAATGATTCCCAAATCCTTACACTTCAAATGTTAGTGAATTCTCATGGGACTTAACTGATAAGGTCATAAGTCCCTAAGCATACACACTACTTAACCTTAACTATCCTAAGGACAAACACACACACCCACGCCCGAGGGAGGACTCGAACATCCGCCGGGACCAGCCACACAGTCCATGGCTGCAGCGCCTCAGACCGCGCGGCTAATCACGCGCGGCCCTTGCACTTCATTCCACATTCTAATACACGAATTGTTTTGTAAATGTAATTACATTTGATTCAAAGACGCATGTGTTGAACTTTCTTGCAATTTGTGGCTCAGATCTGACATTTCTGGAATTAGTTCCTTCTGTGTCGGGAAACAATTTTACTGACATTGATGTTTTGTTATTACGTCTGTTTTTGGTTTTCCACTGAGCTACAGGCGATGTCGTATCTTTGTTACGTTAAATTATGAAAGTATTGCATTCCATAGCATTTTCCTACGTTGAACATCCACTGACTTGAGTGGAAGTGTAAAGACGAAAACTTTACGTTGTTGACTAGGTATACGACGTATCTCTGCAATATTTCTTCCGCTGTTTGCTAATTATTATTTGAACTCAAAAGAAAACATGAGTTCTTCAGTAGGTATCTGTACGTTAAGAAAACTATAAATAAACTCTCCTGTAATATGCAGTTTTATACCTCCCAACGTCATTAGGAAACTACAGAAAAGCAAACGTGGTGACTTTTCTTAGGTAGTGCCTATTTTTATGGCATTACATACGTTCCCTAGCGTAAGAAATATGTTACTAAATTAATGTATATGACATTATTGGCACTCATCAGCTACCGTATTCAGAAATGTAGTTTTCTCTCCGCTTGGAGTGTCGTGACTGTGTTAGACTGTGGTGTATCACGGTTTCATGTTCTCTAAAAACAATTGCTACAATATAGTCACTATCGCTAGATGGAGCAAGATGTTGTATGATTCATGGTAAAAGTATTTACTTTTTATTCGTCATTGGAAAGTCTGAAACATATCGCAGTAGGTATTTAGTGTTGAGCCTTGCCTCCAAGAATTCTATACATACTACAACTAATGAACTTCCGGCTATAACAAAAGGTACTAATTGTACTATATAGATAGAAATTGAAAGGGAAGAACGGTTTCAAAGAAAGGATGTCCTGGAAGAAAGATGCAAAAGATAAAAGTCAAACACTTTACGAGTAGTGTGTTGTGTTTACAGCTTACAGTGTAAGTTTTCACGGTTTACATCACTTAAAACTTCTGGGCTAATATTCCGTGGTTCATTATATAGGCAGTGTAGAGGACACCACAGTATATCACGTGACGATATTATCTCAGGTAATGCCAACATGCTCGATTAAAGGCAAGCGATCGTCATTCTTAGAGTTCAACGTTGACATCCAAATTTTATGTGATTTAACACCTCCCTTTTCACTGTGAAATTATTACGGTGATTCTAAATATCAATAGCCTCTCTATACATACACGCACGATAATGTGACGATTTGATAATGTGACGATTTTGATATGACACTGGTTTCACTGAATTTTATTTCGTGATGACCCTCTTGGTAAACGTGTTTCTCTACGGTAGATTTGAACGTAGGTCCCAGGTAATCATTCCTCTTGTGTCAGTCAGACAGACGTTAACACTTCTTTTAGTTGTATCAATAGAAACCACTCCACAACTGCAAAGAATTTTACATACACTAACAGTAGCCAAAGGACGTCGTATATGTTTTGTCGATCTTAAATATTCTCTTATCTTCCTGGTGGATCTGAAGGTAGTTTCCACACCATACCCGCTCAACACTTCCCTAGTGAGGTCTGTAATCTTATTGCCGAATGAAAGGAAACCTTTTCCCGTGGGCGGCCGTTGTTCCGCATCGATACTGGTTCTCTGCCTTGAGCGAAGTGCTCGACCTGTCTCCTTGAAAGAGCAATCGTTCCTCTTGATCATCGGCCGTAGATGATCAGCCTCATCTTTGCAATGACAAATTTAGTACGGTCTGACTCCCAAGATGTCAATCACACCTCTTTTTTGCCTGGAGTGGTGATTGGAATCGTTATGAAGCTAACGGTCATTATGCATGGCTTTCAGTATATCCTGTGGTCCAGCATCCAGTCCTCTCGCTTGATAACAGACACATCCAAAAAATTCAGTTGGCCATTATTCTCCGACTGTGTAGTAAATTATATTACGAATTGACACTGTTCAAATGTATCAGAAAGGCATCCAACTCCTCTGCACCGTGTATCTGTGCTAGGAGAGTTTCATCTGCATAGTGGTACCACCTGGCTGATTTTTATTGGCAGTCTGAAAAACCCGTTGTTCAAAGTTCTCCATAAATAAATTGGTCACAGCTCGACTAAGAGGGCAGTCTGTTCATAAGAGAAAGTTTTGTACACAGACCTCGGTCTATTAGTCCAGAATATTGTAAGTGGTGGGTTTATAAACGTTAACTACCACGAATTCGTTAGACTAAGCCTCGATTTATGCGGTCTCATATGAACGTTTGTGACCCAACAATCAATTTTTCAGCGGTCTGGCTGCAAAGTGATCAAAGGAATTAATCGCTTTATCACAATGGAAATCCGAGCAACTTGAAATAGATATGTGTAGCTTATGTAAGGGAGCATCATACCCTCTCAAAATTATAGTGTGTAAGCGTGGCTATCTTGTAGCTAAACAGGAGTATAATCACAGTAGCTTGATCTGAAAGTGGTGTACTACTGTAATGTCTCACCAAAGTAATTGAATACTCATATGCTTCAAGGACAAAATCTGCATGTACTGTTGCCAAAGTTAAAGAGCCTACTACCCTACAACCACATTCTGGACAAATTATTACATGGAATCACGAACATACATCATTACAAAAATGTGCCACAGCAGACGTCCGCCCCAGCGTAGCGTCTTTGATTAGTAACCAACACGTCATCAATCCTGGATGCCAACCGCACTAACCCTTAAATTTTGAATATAAATCGTCATCAATAGCGGCCGAAGACTTCCAGACAAGAAGTCACCCTTATTCTCCCAACGACCTTGTCAAAGAGGCGGAGGATCAGACAGAGGCTGAGGGAACTTGCCCTTGGCGTCGGAGACTGCCCCTAAAGGCGGAAGAATCCGCAATAATCAACGACATGAACCAACAAAAACCTTCGCATTAAAGATACATAATGTAATCCACAGGATGTGTGAACTGTAATTGGAAAACTGTCATAGTGATCTTTCCATTGGGAAAACACTCCGGACTAATTCCTATTCACATCTTCTGGATGGGATTGCCCAAGGGGAGGTGACTATGAGAAAAATATTAAATAGCCAACGAAAAGATATCTATCTACGACTCGGGACGTGGAATGTCAGAAATCCAACGTAATAGGGGAAGGGGTATAGTGGGGCTCGGTGAAATGGAAAGAAGACAAGCATTTATATTCAGATGCGTGTAGGGCAGAAAATTTTATAACGGAGTAGGGTTCGTTGTGAATAGGAAGATAGGGCAGAGAGTAAGCTACCTTGAACAGATCAGTGATAGGCTTATTTTCATCAGAATCAACAGCACATCAACTCCGACAACGATAGTTCAGGTATGCATGCCGACGGTGAAAGCCGAAGATGAAGAGGTGAAGAAAGTAAAAGAGGATACTGAATGTGTAATTCAATACGTAAAAGGGAATGAAAATCTATTAATCATGGAGGATTGGAAGGAGGTTGTAGGGAGAGGCATAGAAGAATGAGTTACTGGAGAATTGGGCTTGATAGTGGGTATGAGACAGAAGAAAGACGAATTGAGATCTGCAATATATTTCAGCTTGCAATAGCGAGTGTTCTAACTGGAACAAGCCTGGAGATACGGGAAGATTTCAGTTATAATTAAATTTTTCCTCCACACATTTGAGCCTCATCTTTATCTACGATAATGATGGATGCTGAAGAAATGAATTAAAATTTGTACCACAGCCAGGACTTGAACCAAGGTTTCCTTGCTGACTAGCAAGAATGCCAGTTGTTATACTTCCACAGCACTAAAGCTAACACTGCTGCGCCGATTACACAAGTCCAATGCTCTCCCCAAAACGAATTTCAATTCACATCTTCAGCTTATTTTCCCCTTCGTAGATCCTCACTACTGCCGAGGCTTTCCAACATTGGTATAACAACCCAGCTGTAGGCTTAATGGGATATCCTGAACTTCAGGTGAAGTGATCTAGCTTCCATCATAATCGCCGCGCAGGATTAGCCGAGCGGTCTAGGCGCTGCAGTCATGGACTGTGCGGCTGATCCCGGCGGAGGTTCGAGTCCTCCCTCGGGCATGGGTGTGTGTGTGTTTGTCCTTAGGATAATTTAGGTTAAGTAGTGTGTAAGCTTAGGGACGGGTGACCTTAGCAGTTAAGTCCCATAAGATTTCACACACATTTGAACATTTTCCATCATAATCAAATGTCTCCAGGAAAAATTTAATTATAACATCTACTAATCATCTACACCTTAAGTACATGATTTCCCCATTACGTCCAACACTGGGTTGCTATTCCAATGCCAGAGCCATGGCAGTCGTGACAGTCTAAGATGTGAAGTTAATGCTGCGGAGGGAATTGGATTTGTGTAGTCCGTGCAGCAATGTTAGATGTAGTACTGTGGTGGTGTAATGGCTACCACTCTTGCCTATTAGACAAAGGCACCCAGGTTGAAGTTCTGGCTGTGGCATAAACTTTAATTCATTTCTTCAGCTCCCATGATTATAATATTTCAGTTACATTACATCATGGTCAGACAGAGATACCAGATTGTAAGGCACATCCGGAAGCAGTGAACTCAGGTCACAGTTTAGTAGTGATGAAGAGTAGATTGAAGTCTAAGAGAGTAGCCAGGAAGAACCATTACGCAAAGAAGTGGGATAAGGAACGAAGACACACGCTTGAAGTTGTTTGAGGCTATAGATACAGCGATAAAGATTAACTCAGCAGGCAGAGGACTGGACATCTTTAAAAAGGGAAATCACAGAGGATGGGAAGAAAAACATAGGTAAATAGAAGGTAACTGAGAGGAAACAACGTCTAACAGAAGAAAAACCCCAGCTGATCGATAAAAGAAAGAATTAAAAGAATGTTCTGTGAAAGTCGGAATACAGAAATACAGGTCACTTAGGAATGAAACGCAAAGGGTGTTCAGGGAAGTTGAGGCGAAATGGCTGAATGAAAAATGTGACGAAATTGAAAAAGGAAGGAGTGTTCGAAGGAATGACTCAGCAAGTAGAAAAATCAAAACAACCTTTTGTGAAATAAAAAGCAAGAGTAGTAACATTAAGAGCGCAATAGCAAATGCACTATTAAATGCAGAGGAGGGAGCGGGAAAGTGTAAAAAGTACAATGAAGACTTGTCTGATGATGTGATAGATGAAGAAACACGAATCAGTGTCGAAGAGATAGGGGATCCAGTATTACACTCATAATTTTAAGACAGCTTTGGAAGACTTAAGATCGAATAAGGCAGAACAGATAGTTGATGTTCTATCAGAATTTCTGAAATCATTGGGAGTAGTGACAACAAACACACACGTTGGTTTGTACAATGTAAGAGTCTGGAAATGTATCATCTGACTTCTGGAAAAACATAATGCACACAGTTCCGAAGACTGCAAGGGCCGAAAAGTGCCAGAATTACTGCACAATCAGCTTAGTAGCTCATATAGCCCACTTGGTGATAAGAATGAGATACACAGGAAAGGAAAAAAAAACTGAGAATGTGTTACAAGTAGATGAGCGTGGCTTTAGAAAAGGTAGAGGCACGAGAAAGACAGTTCTAACATTGAGGTTGATAATGGAAACAAGATTAAAAAATTATCAAGGCATATTCATAGGATTCGTCGAGTTGGAAAAAGCGTTCGCCATTTCCAAATGGTTCAAGATGTTCGAAATCCTAAGGAAAATGAGGTAAGGTACAGGCAAACACGGGTGATACGCAGTATGGACAAGAGCAAGGGAACAATAAGACTGGAAAATCACTAGTGTTGTGCACGGATTATAAAGCGTGTAAGACAGGTACGCAGTTTTTCGCCCCTATTGTTCAATCTATGCATCGAAGAAACAATGACGAAAATAAGAGATAGGTTTTAGGAGTGGAATTAAAAATCAATGTGAAAGGATATCAGCGATAAGATTCGCTGATGACGTGCTCTCCTCAATGAAAGTGAAAAAGAATTACGGGATCTGCTAAATGGAATGAACAGTCTAATCAGTACAGAATATGGATGGAGAGTAAATCGAAGAAGACGAAAGTAATGAAAAGTGGCAGAAATGATAACATCGAGAAACCTATCGGAATCGGTGCTCACAAAATAGATGAAAGTAAGGAGTTCTGCTGCCTAGGCAGCAAAATATACTATGATGGGCAGAACAAGGAGGACATAGAAAGCAGACTAGCACTTGCAAAAAGCGTATTCCTCGCCAAGAAAAGATTACTAGTATCAAACATAGGACTTAATTTGAGAAAGACATTCATGAGAATGTTTGTTTGAAGCACGGCATTGCACGGTAGTGAAATAAGGGCTGTGGGATAACCGGGAAAGAAGAGAATCTAAGCATTTCAGACGTGGTGCTACAGAAGAACGTTGAAAATTACGTACACAGATAAGGTAAGGAATGGGGAGGTTCACTACAGAATCGGTGAAGAACAGAATGTAAGGAAAACACTGACAAGAGGAAGGGACGGGATGGTGGGATATCTGTTAAGACGTCACGGAATAGCCTCCATGGTACTAGAGGGAGCTATAGAGGAAGAGAGAAGCTGGAATATTCTAACATTCTGTGTGGTGTCTGTCTGTTTGTTCTGAGTCGTGTCTCCCTACCACTTTTGCGCAACGACGCTCTGAGCGTGTTTTTTAGGGACCTGTCTAGTTTGAACTTGGGACCTGTTGCTGGTAAGGAGACGCCAGACCACACATGACGTGTAGAGTTCAGAAGAGTTCAGTGAGACTAGCGATGATGTAATCAAATACTCAATGATTTCAGCGTCAGCTCCACTGCACGCCCTGTAAAAGAATCTTAATACTAACTAAATTTAATGGAAAGGGTTCAAGGCTTTCCTATTTTTAGTTAGCTGGCAAAATAACGCCGAAAAAGAAGTTAAGTTTACCATTGGAACTTTTATTCTACTCACAAAACATTGTTTATAAATTGCGCTATGGATGAAAGGAAATATTTTAATACAGGATGATAAAAACCAACTGCGTTCAACAAAAATGTGAACGAATACTCCCTGAATGGATTTCCAAGTTCTATAATGGATCTAAGGATGACCTATGCCATATCACATCTATAATCTAGGTTTAAGTTAAGTTTCATAAAAGAGAAAACTATCAAAATGGTCTATAGTGACCCTCAATTATCTTTAATTACTTATTTAACTTGTCGTAAATTACAGTGGCTGATGTGGCTTCTCAATAATTATATGACAGAAACATCATCGCGTTTCAGATTTTAACTTCCAGTAGCAAATGTGAATACCATGAAGTTTAATTGACGATCGACACGAGTATTCCGTAAAATGGTGATGTAGCAGATGAGACTTCTGCAGTTCTGAGTGAAGCCTTACGCCCTCTTATGCGACATCGCGTGCGTTCATTACCATGTCGGGGTTTAGTCAGCGTCAGGGGGCGGCGGGCGGCGGAGTTCCACACACCTCGCCATCTCGGAAGCAACTCTCTCTAACCTCTCCTTACTACAATTTCCCGAAGTTGGTTTTAGAAAAAGGTATCTGGCTGTGGTTTCAACTGACCAATCAGGGTCTCAATGTTAACCTTAAGCTTTGCCTACAACAATTCTGTCTTTACAATGAGAAACGTTATACTTTTCGTGGTGGGGCAATGTTTTTAATGTTTGCTACGTAACAGAGATGCGTATAGTCTCATGCGAAAACTTGTAGATGGTGTGGCCCTTTAAGTGTTATCGTAAGATCTATACTGTTCTTCTGGAGGGCTCTATGTTTTAACATGGGCTGGGGGCTGCTCTTGGCGGTTGGCCGGCGATGTGGGTGTCCTTTATCATAGGGCCTTCTAGCCTATACGGCTCTTCTATCGGTTTCTGTTCTCGTTTCTCCCCTCGGAACTGCGTCTGTTTCACGGTGGGAAGGTATGACATGCATTTAGGCGTTCTTTTGTTGTCTGTGGTATTCCATTTGCTCACTCGTTGATCGTATTACTTTGGTTAATTTAATGTCAGGATTTATGTGGAGCTATGTGACATATTGCCGGATTTGCTATGATGTCAGAGTTTTCATGGAAGATGTTGGATTTGCCTCACACCTTACAACATAACCAGCAAATGATTGAGGACATAGGTCGCAAGTGCTACTCTGAGATGAAATACGTGAGGGGAATTCGAGGCAGACTGAAAAAAAAAAGACATTGGCTATACAGCACACGTTGACTGAATCGAATTTAAGCACTCACAAAAAATGAATTTCCCCTACATGTCTTCCAGTTAGGCATTAATTAACCTAAAAAGGAGCATAGAATGAAGAAGTTTAGTATGTAAAGCATTTAGGCTGAATAACTATGGTGTGGTCCTGACATCAGAGTCCATCTTGTGAAAAGCAATCAATCTCTGAGCCACTGTAACACAACGTGACATAATACTGGACTACATTTGCATAAAACATGTAAATGCCGAAATCTCATGACTAAATGTCTTACAAGTGGCTTGTCTATGTTTTTGTTGTTGTGGTCTTCAGTCCTGAGACTGGTTTGATGCTGCTCTCCATGCTACTCTATCCTGTGCAAGCTTCTTCATCTCCCAGTACTTACTGCAACCTACATCCTTCTGAATCTGCTCAGTGTATTCATCTCTTGGTCTCTCTCTATGATTTTTACCCTCCACACTGCCCTCCAGTCCTAAATTTGTGATCCCTCGATGCCTCAGAACATGTCCTACCATCCGCTCCCTTCTTCTTCTATTCAATACCTCCCCATTAGTTACGTGATCTACCCATCTAATCTTCAGCATTCTTCTGTAGCACCACATTTCGAAAGCTTCTATTCTCTTCTTGTCCAAACTATTTATCGTCCATGTTTCACTTCCATACATGGCCCCACTCCATACAAATACTTTCAGAAACGACTTCCTGACTCTTAAATCTGTACTCGATGTTAACAAATTTCTCTTCTTCAGAAATGCTTTCCTTGCCATTGCCAGTCTACATTTTATATCGTCTCTACTTCGACCATCATCAGTTATTTTGCTCCCCAAATAGGAAAACTCCTTTGCCACTGCAAATAATTGCAACGGTCTCGCCAAATGTCCCACTGCATACGCCACCACTGATCAGCCTATGCTGTGACGTGCGTTGATACAGCGTGGTGGCAGCACTTGAGACGCGGCCACCGCATTCTCGAGCACCGAGTGCCAACGCTCCAGTGACGGCTGTGCTCCATACTTCAAGGTGCTCACAGTGGTGGCCCCACAGGAGATGCAGCAGTCACACCCCTGGAGTCGACGGACCCTATCAGGATACAGCACCACGCGATTAAGTCGCGTCCTTGCGGCTCGGAAGGGGAGTCGCCTGTCGGGCCTCCTGGAGTAAGGAACAGGTCCCCTCTCAGTGCAACCTGTTACTGTGCTACTGCTTACGGAACATGATCTTTGGCTACGGAACTGGACACGAGTGATTACGCTGAGTTATGTTTCGCCCAGTATTCAGAATAAATCTTCTAAGTTGTACTTAATTCCGACTTTCCATTTGGTTGTTTGTATCTGGGACCCAACAGCTTACACGGGATGGATGGCGCATTCAGTCCACAAATATGAATTTAGCACTTTAAGCCTCTACAATATAAACGAATTAATTAAAAAAGCTTTCACAAAATGGACCCTCGTCATTACAGTAAGTAACGAAAACAAGAGGAAAATGGCAAAAACTAAAATACATCACTTATTTTAAACAGGTGGTATCACTTCGGAATATAATTTTCATTTTGTTTTTTTACAAAATTAATCCTCAGTATCAAGTAAACAACGAATAGACGAGGAAACTGGCAGAAGATAAACAATTAGTTGTTTTAAAGCTGTGGAACCCCTGGGAAACACCGTTTCCAGGAGCCCATGACTTCATGAAATACATTCGAAAGCAATTTCGCATTTTTCCTAGACGCAGCTCCACACCTTGAAACTTCCACGGACTCATAGGGCCTAAAACAAAATATAGGACTAAATAAGGAATAAAATAGACCTAAAATTTAAAATAATTATATCAAAAGTACATACTTATACTGTGGCTTGATGTCACTGTGTTGCAGTACCATCGATCGTTTCATGAGAAAGGCACTGGTGCTGGGAAAAAAATTAATAAAACGGCAATTTCAGGCAGAAACCACTGCTACTCGAGGGTTATACTATGTCTGTCACGTGGCCCAAGTAAAGTGCCTAACGGCTGGTTGGCTGTTTCCGAGTGGAACTTGCCAAACGAGAAGACACTTAACTACAGTTGTGCTTCACAAAGATGTATGTCAAAGAACTTGCCTATCGCTAGGGATTACCGGATATTTTTGCTAATTTGTGCCAAAATTATTTTGTGATCGCAAGGAAACAAAACTATGAGTGAAATTAAAATGTTGAGTAATACAGAGCTCTCATCTTTCAACGGCTAAATCAGATTTTAATTATAATAATGCAATCGAAACTAGTTTCTCACTTGCAGTTTGTCGATTAAAGCTAAGGCAATGGTCATTCTATCTGTGGTTTGAACAATGGAGAATGATTTTTCTAGATGCCGTCTCAGTGGAATGGTGTATATGCCCTGCCTTCCCGCGTTATTTAAATAAACGTAAATCTAATATCGTAGTCACAGCTTCTCTAGACTCGCTTTCCTGTCTTTGTTACACATGCTACAATTAACCGACTCCTTCTTTTATAATACAGAAAGTTCTCTATTTTGTCTTATCCACATCAGGTATATTGAACAAATGAATAAGTGAACGCATTGTTCATTTTACTGCGGACTAATATGCATAAAATACAGGAATAAGACAGTTATGGGCACTGAATAATATCCGTTTTCACTTCACTAAATGATCCTCTCTGAAACGTAGGTTGGACCACTATCTGGATAACCCTGTATACGTCTGCGTTTTATCTCTATATGATTCAGGCTACCTCTTCACTCATCTAATGATGACCACTTTTTAAAATTAATTAATAACAGTTGTCCACATTTTTGCCGCTTGTTAGGTACTTATCATTATGAAACAGCACTAGGAATTTTACTAGCCACTATAATGAAATGTCGAGATACTTGTCACGCACAATCGTTTCACACCTTATTCACGTTGATCGCTAGCTGCCTTCGCTCATTTATGCTCCTCTGAATCCCAAAGGTCTACGGCTTCTTCATAATTACTTTTTGAGTCGGTGACTTTCTGCATGGTGAAACCGGGGGATACTTTGTGTGGCGCCTGTGAGAGATTAATTTTCGGCCCTCTGTCTTCCACCGCACAGGGAGATAATAAAAGGCCGCTCGCGCGCCCGAGACATACAAAGCGCGCGACTTTTGTTCCGATACCTGTTGCGGACGATAATCACGCCCGCGGTTCCGAGATCAAAGGTCCTTTGTTCGCCACCGATGAAATGTGAAACAGTTTACGGCAGATGAATCGCGCCACTCGAGAACATTCAACACGCCATGTAACAACTCAACGGAGCCTGTGCTCGCTATCTGATATTTTATTTTCTATTCCCGTGCATGCGACCCGAGTTTGTGCAGTTTATCGATAACAATATCTAGTTACTCCCTCAGCCTCTGTTGTGTCACGGAAGTAGTTCTCCCGTTTCGGTCATCACCCAGCGGTGGTGACACTTACGTTTGATTAAACTTAATTTTATTTACTTCAATGAGTTCTCATTCTTATTGCTTTGTTATATTATTCTACACAGCAGACAATTTTTGGAACATCAGATTTTTCCAAGAGTTTCTAAACCGTTGATCTGTTCAGCTACAGTTCAGAAATATACCATTCGGGTCAGTATGACTCGTTCTCTTAAGATTTGTCACAAAGTGTAAAATGAATTCCAAAAATACAATTAGTGAACACTTCGCCTGAAGACGATGGAGACGCATTCCATCGAAACGTTGCTACGAGACGACGATGCTACTCGGCTGACAACCCGTGAAGACTTCATATACTGAAACACAACTACACAGAAATTTTAGTACTGCTGCATTATTACTAATACAGTGCTATTTAAATAATACGTTTACTTGTAACGTAGAACCATGACAAAGACTCATGAAATGTAGCATGGCTGTTAGCTTCGTTTCATTATTTCGATAAAGTTTTAATATAATCCATTATGGAGTCGAGGTAGCAGTTGTCGTTGTACTGGTTATCACCGTTAGCATTCAACCGCGATTCTTATGCATATATTTCAACAACGCGTTTCAAGAGACAATGCTCTCATCATCAGGTTGTAAAGTCTATGTTATGAAATTAAACGGACTAAAAGTACAAAATACCATCACAAATAGTTGGGAAGTCCATAAAATAAAACTGAATTAAAAGTATATTGGACTGTGGATCCTCGTCTTACATTGAAGTTGTTGACACAAGTCGATGGCCGTCCCATAGCTACCAAGTATGCTGTCGCACTGTGCCGGCTCGGGAGCTGTTGTGGACTGACGTGCCTAGGTGTTGTGGCGTGGTTACAGCTGTGTGCTCGACGGTAACGCTATGCTATTGGGCGCCTTATTTCCTTATTGCATTGGTCTGCCATCGTTAGCCTCTCGCAACTCCGTCAGTGACATGCTACAAGTTTAAAGTCGCATACCTACCCTAAAATAATTCTAAAAACCCGCTAAAAAATCTCATTTCTTTAAAATTATCTTGTGCATTTAGAATATTGCTTTGTTTCTTTTCATGGATAGCTATCTCGAATTCCTCTAGTAAATCAAGTTTCCTCCCTTTCTTTTCTACATGCAATATTTCTACGTTATCTTCTATGCTATTAAGGGGATGGCCTGTTTCATATATATGGTTCGCGACAGCTGATTTGTCATAATTTCCTAACATGAACGCATCTTTATGTTCTTTATACCGGATCGCGAATGACCCTGTCTGCCCTATATATTTTGCATCACAAGTTCTGCACTGAATCTTATAAACTCCCGATCTTTCAAACTGGTTTCTCTTCTCACCAATATCGTGCTTAAGGCTATACCTCACTAGGTTATTGGTCTGAAAAGCTATTTTAACATCGTATGGCTTAAAAATATTTGCTATCATTTGTGAGACTGTTCCGTAGTATGGCATCGCGATAATTTTCACTTTCTCTCCATCAGGTTTTTTTTCTTTTTGCGCATATTACTTTTCCGTAACAGTTTTTTAACCATATCTAGTCTGTAACCGTTATTCATCGCTATTCTCTTAACGGTATTAATTTCAGTCTCCCTATCTTTTTCGCTCATAGGTATATTGACTGCCCTGTGCACGAGACTACGAAAAGCAGCTTCTTTATAAGCCTGCGGATGGCATGAATCATTCGGGATCACGGCATCAGTCGTAGTTTGTTTTCTATAAACGGAGAACGCATGTTTGTTGCCTCGATTTTTTATATTCAGGTCCAGGAACTGTAAACGATTGTCAGTTTCATACTCCACGGTAAATTCTATTTTATTATGTGCGTCGTTGAACTTTTTCACTATTTCCTCAATGTCCTCACGGGAACCATCAACAAGTAATAGAGTGTCGTCAACATAAGGTTTGTAACAAACAATTTTATCCATAACGTTATCGTCAGAATTTAGAACTTTATCTTCAAGGTCGTTGATAAAAATGTCCGCCATAGTTCCTGAAATACTGGACCCCATGGCTAACCCATCGTCCTGAATATAAAATTTGTTGTTAAACGTAAAATAATTAAAACTTGTAATGAGCTGCAGGAGTTCAATAAATTCAATTGTCTCTTGCGTTGAAATTTTACCATATTTAAGGAAATTTCTCTTAATGATTTCTATAGTTTCGTTAACCGGAACACTGGAGTATAAGTTCTTGACATCCAACGAAACCAAACGGGAAGTGTCAGTGACTGGCGTATCTTTAATTTCACCTATCATGGTCATACTACCACGCACCGATAGTTATTTTTATACACGTAAGTCTTTTTCAGAATTTGGTTCAACAATTTCGTTATTTTATATGCTTCGATAAAGTGATTCCAGAAACGTATTTACAAGTGAGTGGCATCTCCAAAAATAGTTGCCACTGTCGTTGGTGAGTCCGCATTGTACTGAAGTTTTTTCGTATGTGACAGTAGTAAGCTCACCGGGCAAAATAATTAATCACGCCTACAGAAATCATTAGAAGCATCATTTAGTAGTGTGTGATCCCGTCGCTGGACTTGACAACCACCTGGATTCGAATAGGAAGTGAGAACAAAAGGTTTTGAGGTACGTCGCACCCATGTTAAGCCACTGACTGAGGATTTGATTGCGCGTTTCCACCTAATTGCGGTGATGCTGATGTTGGCGTTTTATGCGCTGCTCTATCATGTCCCACATATTTTCTACGGATTCACGTCAGGTGATTTTCCAGATCAGTCGAAATATAACATGGTGCGAGAAAAACGAGAAGACCAGTCCCATATTCTCCCAACCCGATGAACTTTTCTGTTGTCGTCTTTAGGTGCTTGTGTGAGCAATGGCCTCTTGCAAAATGACAGAGTGCACATATTAACTACATGCAGATCTCGTTGCAATGTTCTCTCCCTAACAGTGTGGGATGGACATTGACTCCTTGTTTGCAGTAATCCCTGTCGGGTTTGGGAGCGATTCTAATTCCAAGACGTGAAATAATTTTCCGAACTCTCTGCGTGTGGATCTTATGCTGACCACAATTCTGACGTCTGTTTCATGGCCACGTGTGTTGCGCCACTACCTGAAGGCACATTGAAAAGTCCGCCTCAGAAGCACCAACAAATTCCGCAACGTCACATACCGTATGGCCATGGGCAAGACGAAATACAATTGACCCTTTTTTCCACTGCGACACGTTCAAACATTTACCCCTGCATTACTAACCGCTACTGTCTTATGGTCACATAGAGACTGTGCGTGGGCGTTTGAGAACGTGAGTCGATTGCCGTGCCTTCTGTAAAAGCTTAATTATTCATTTGTGTGTGCACACAGCAGCGACTAATTTTTTTGTCCGGTGAGGTTATCTTCGGAAGTTATTTGCATGAGCACTGAAAAGGCGCTGATAACGTGAGGGAAAAACACATGCGGGTGGGAGACTTTTCCAGTGGTGAGTGAGGTGACCTTCACAGCCTGGAATTCGGGTTTCCTTCGGCGAGATCTAGCCGTGACTTGTACGTAAAAAGCAATGCTGCAGTTAAATTGTGCTGTCGTTCGTAACTGGCTACTTTATTCCCGAGGTTTTTCTCGAATTCCATTTCAGTATTATTTCGTACCTACTGTAATGTTATATTGAATAACTTATAGATTGAGTGAATGAGCTTGCACGATATTCGGCCATCCACATCTAAATCGGGTCTTACTAGCCTCATCTAAATGGAAATGTGAAGGAGCTCTTGTTTGCAGAAGATATTATGCTAGGATAGATTGTTTCTCTAGGATGCTTCTTGCTGTAAGGATTTTGTGTGGCTCGTGACCACCTAGGCTGTAAGTTTGTTTATCATTTTTACAACACCCTCCTGCTTGCTTTTTTTGCATGTTGGAAAACTTATTGATGATTTCATTTTCTTAGTGTTCTTTTCCTAGCCGTTCCTCAGCGAGGAACCGATCTTTTCTTTGAAGTTTCGCCAGCAGGTGCAATGTGTAATAACAGTTACAGCAATTGTTGGTTGCCGAGACTACCGTCAGTGCACACACGTGTAAGGTATTGTGGAAATATACTGACACGTACAATTTAATTTGTGCTGCACAAAGTGATTTTCGTAGAAACATAATAACATCCTATTCCCTTATTATTACCAGAAACCACTGAGAGAACGGGCAAGGCCTGATTCTCCTAATATGTCTAACTGATTGTGAAATATCTCTCAGCCACAACCTCCCGCAGCATTGTTTTTTTGATAGAGATAGCACAAACAAAGGCTTCGTATCGGTTCTCCCTACAGCGTTGAGTGTATAGGTAATGACCTGTTTCCATTAAAAGTTAAGGCACGAGTTATATATTTCCAGTTTTTAACCATCTGAGTTAATTATTTTATTCAATGTACACTACGCCTAGCGCGAGACCAGTTCAATTGCTAAAACGAGCTAGCAATGACACAGGAGGAAACTTTCAACATGTATAATTATCCAACACTACATTGGTGTTAATATTTAACAGTTTGGACGCAAATAGATGATTTAGGTTTTACATATACGCCTGTTGCAATTTACACTCAACAAATTCGCCTTTTTGACATCGCTTGATCTGCAGCATTCACAGTGCTCACGTTTTGCAGTATTTCTTGTTGCTGCTCAGTCCACGTTTCGTGCTTTGTTTCAAGGTTTTTGTATGTTCCTGGTGATCCTTAGTAACGCGTCTGATCTGGAAACATATGTATTTGATACAGTACGCTGCTTTATGAGTGTTTCTCAAGTTCTTCGAAGAATACTTTCCTGCAAGTAATTTTCTCAGCGTTCCAACTCAGATCTATACATGCACTGAAAAGCCAAAGAATCTGGTACACCGGCCTGATATCGTGTGGACCACACGTGAGCAGGCAACACGACGTGGCATGGGCTCGACTAATGTCTGCGACAACTCACACCATGAATTCAGCTGGGCTGTCCATAAATCCGTAAAAGTACGAGGGGGTGGAGATCTCTGTTAAACAGCACGTTGCAAGGCATCTCAGATATCCTCAATAATGTTCATGTCTGAGGAGTTTGGCGGCCATCGGACCTGTTTAAACTCAGAAGAGTGTTCCTGGAGTCACTCTTTAGCAATTCTCGATGTGTGTGGTGTCGCATTGTCCTGATGGAATAACCCAAGCCAATAGGAATGCACAATGGACATGAATGAATCCAGGTTATGGAACAGGATGCTTACGTATGTGCCACCTGTCAGAATCGTATCTAGACGTATCGTATCAGGGGTCCTCTATCACTCCAACTGCACACCCCCACACCATTACAGAACCTCCACCAGTTTGAAGAATCCCCTGCTGACATGCAGGGTCCATGGATTCATGAAGCTGTCTCCATGCCCATGCACGTCCATCCGCTCGAGTGGCGCAGGGGTTAGCACACTGGACTCGCATTCGGGAGGACGACGGTTCAATCCCGTCTCCGGTCATCCTGATTTAGGTTTTCCGTGATTTCCCTAAGTCGCTTCAGGAAAATGCCGGGATGGTTCCTTTGAAAGGGCACGGCCGATTTCCTTCCCCATCCTTCCCTCACCCGAGCTTGCGCTCCGTCTCTAATGACCTCGTTGTCCACGGGACTTTAAACACTAATCTCCTCCTCCTCCCTCCAATTTGAAATGAAATTCGTCCAACCAGGCAACATGTTTCTAGTCAGCAACAGTCCAATATCGATGTTGACGGACCCAGGCGAAGCGTAAAGGTTTGTGTCGTGTAGTCATCAAGGGTACACGAGTGGGCCTTCGGCTCCGAAAGCCCAGATCGATTATGTTTCGTTGAATGGTTCACACGCTGACACTTATTGGTGGGGCAGCATTGAAATGTGCAGCAATTCGCTGAAGGGTTGCAATTGTGCCACGAACGATTCTATTCACTGGTCGTTTGTCCCTTTCTTGCGGGATCTTTTCCCGGCCCCATCGATATCGGGGATTTGATGTTTTACCGTATTCCTGATGTTTACGGTACGCTCGCGAATTGTTCGTACAGGATAATTCCCACTGTATCGCTACCTCTGAGATGCTGTGTCTCATGGATCGTGTGGTGACGGTGACACCACATTCAATCTCACTTGCGTCTCGATAACCCGCCGTTGTAGCAGCAGTAGCCGATCTACCTGCGCCAGATACTGGCTGTCTTAGATAGGGGTTGCCAACCGCAGCGCCGTATTCTGTTGTTTACGTATCAAATGGTTCAAATGGCTCTGAGCACTATGGGACTTAACATCTGCGGTCATCAGTCCCCTAGAACTTAGAACTACTTAAACCTAACTAACCTAAGGACATCACACACATCCATGCCCAAGGCAGGATTCGAACCTGCGACCGTAGCAGTCGCGCGGTTCCGGACTGAGCGCCTAGAACCGCTAGACCACCGCGGCCGGCGTTTACGTATCTCTGAATGTGAATACGCATGCCGAAGTAAGAGTGATCTCAGCTGTGCCGCAAGGGAGTGTCGTAGGACAGTTGCTATTCACAATATATATAAACAACCTTCTCGATAACATCGCAAGTTCACTGAGGCATTTTGCGGATGATGCTGTAGTATAGCGAGAGGTTGTAACAATGGAAAATTGTACTAAAATATAGGAGGATCTGCAACGAATTGACGCATGGTGCAGGGAATGGCAATTGAACCTCAATGTAGACTAGTGTAATGAGCTGCGAATACATAGAAAGAAAGATCCTTTATCACTTAGCTACAATATAGCAGGTCAGCAACTGGAAGCAGTTAATTCCATAAATTATCTGGGAGTAGGGTAAAGCAGATGCCAGACTGAGATTCATTGGATAAATCCTAAGGAAATGCAGACCGAAAACAAAGGAAGTAGGTTATAGTACACTTGTTCACCCACTGCTTGAATACTGCTCACCGGTGTGCGATCCGTACAAGATAGGGTTGATAGAAGAGATAGAGAACATCCAACGGAGAACAGCACGCTTTGTTACAGGATCATTTAGTAATCGCGAAAGCGTTACGGAGATGATATATAAACTCCAGTGGAAGACTCTGCAAGAGAGACGGTCAGTAACTCGGTACGGGCTTTTGTTGAAGTTACGAGAACATACCTTCACCGAGGAGTAAAGCAGTATATTGCTCCCTCCTACGTATATCTCGCGAAGAGACCATGAGGATAAAGTCAGAGATTAGAGCCCACACAGAGGCATACCGAAAATCTTTCTTTCCATGGACAATGCGAGACTGGAATAGAAAAGAGAACCGATAGACTTCCTGCGCCCGGGTTCCCGGGTTCGATTCCCGGCGGGGTCAGGGATTTTCTCTGCCTCGTGGTGACTGGGTGTTGTGTGGTGTCCTTAGGTTAGTTAGGTTTAAGTAGTTCTAAGTTCTAGGGGACTGATTACCATAGGAGTTAAGTCCCATAGTGCTCAGAGCCAGAACCGATAGAGGTACTCAAGGTACACTCCGCCACACACCGTCTGGTGGCTTGTGGAGTACGGATGTAGATGTAGATATAGATGCCTATACCAGTTTCTCTGTCGCTTCAGTGTAGAAGCATAGTAGAGGTATGTGATGTCTGTTCTTTTGGCTGTGTCCGAAGAACACCAGGCTCTAACTCTTCCGGGAATCGGAGAAATTCCGCTAGTAATGAATATAATGGGCCAAGGGCAGGGGATTACATTGATAGCTTGTCGGTAAATGGAGAATTTGGGTCTGACGGGAACTGTGATAGAGCAGTCCCTACGGTGGCGATGACCACTGTGTCTGGCTGGCACATTAGTCAACGCATCTGCCTAAGAAGCGGTAGTCTGCTTTCGGCTGTGGTGAGAGTAGCATGCCTTGTTTGTGTCTGACCTGCTGTGCTGTTTTAGAGGGAGCGCACGTTTGTTTACTTCGTGTAGCGGCTTGTCTTCGTGCCCGAGTTCACCGACCATCAAGATGTTTCCGTAAGGCCAAACCACGATTAAAGTAACGTTTCCTTTGGATCATGACCGACCAACAGCATATGGAGCAGAACGGTTTGTACGGGACGAATGCGCCTCCCGCTCGGGGTTAATTTTTCGATCCTTAATGTGTCACTGTGGTTGAAATGCTTGAAATGGCTCTGAGCACCATGGGACTTAACATCTGTGGTCATCAGTCCCCTAGAACTTAGAACTACTTAAACCTAACTAACCTAAGGACATCACACACATCCATGCCCGAGGCAGGATTCGAACCAGCGACCGTAGCAGTCGCGCGGTTCCGGACTGAGCGCCTAGAACCGCTAAACCACCGCGGCCGGCGTGTCACTGTGTACATAAATCTTGCGAATGAAGAGCTGTGCGCCGACGTTGTGCGGCGCCGTGCTAACGATCTCAAGATCCGATACTCTTGCGGACGTATCCCTAAACGTATCCGTCACAGTCCTTCACGTTGGTACTGGCCTTTCCACGTTGAGGGTTTTCGAACTCCCGTTTGAGGTGCCGTCACACGTTATGGTGACCATCTTTAAACGTTACAGCTACGTCGTCAGTCACATTGCTGAAACATAGAAGACGTTCGAAACATACCGTGTCCTCAGTAGTGCCAGTCAGATACAAATAGGAGCGCGGGGACACGTGCCCTCTTACTTGGTAATTGTTGGCTGAAAAGCTGTCGCAATGTACAACGGCCAGCAGCACACTTTTCTGGTCGTGGCCACGAAAGCCATGTCCTTTTGGAATATCTCCGACGTAGTCTGGTTCAAACACCGATCGCAGATGCCGCTCTTCCTGCGGCGCCCACTGTGTTGCCTCTATCTTACGCATCCGCGACGGTGCTGCCTTCTGCCCCCACACTGAATCAGTCGGCACCGGCGTCGACTCCTCTCGACGACGTGATGGATGTTTTGCCTTTTGCCTGACTCTCCTACACTGCCGTAGGAGGCAGTATGAACGCACGATGCCCTTCAGCAGAAGCAAGCCGTCTGTCCCGACCCCATGGTTTCTGATCGTGACTGTTGATCATTGACTTTTCTGCCGTCTGCCGCATGTTGGACGATAGCCACCAGCCGTCCAATATGGAACATCGTGTTATAAAGCAGTGGTCGACGAGGAAACGGAAGAGACAACACTGTCCCCCCTCTGATGTCCGCCTAGATCGGATGAGTGCAAAGGATGGCGACCATCCCGCTGATAATGCGCTGTCCTCTGATACCTTGGTACCGGACGGAGCGAATCCTCTCCCTGCTTCCGTCTCTAATCAGGATTCACCTTCGGACACCGAACTTTCCCTGCCTACGTCTGATGCGGTTGCCTCCCTCTCGGCCTCTGATGCCACTTCTGGTCGCACCTCTTATAGTGCTCCGTCCCGGTGAGACATCTTTCTCTTGGGCAGAAGTCATAGATGCTGAAGATGGACGTCCTGCAGGTATACAGAGTGCTGGAACCCCTTTGGTGGGGTGAGCTCCGTCCCCGTAACATGATGAGCGCTTCCACAGGGGATCAACAGGGAGAAACCTTTGCTTCCCCATCCCCGTCCCCGCCGTTCCCCCATACAATTCGCGCACGCCACAAATTGGCTTTACCCTCTGAAATGTTGTACGCTGCAGACATTGACGTTGCCCTTCTTCAGGAGATGCGAGTTACAAACCTTTTTTGTCCCCATGATTTCAGGATACATGTCTCTATGCTTCCCCTACTGGTAGTGAGAGATATGGATTTTACGTTTAGTCGCGTCGGATCAACAACGTCTATGGTTGTTGCCGCAAAAGTTCCAGTTCCTTCTCTGTGACACTCAAGCCAGTCTTCCTGGATCGGCAGGGTGCATTGATCACGGGAGGTGATTTCAACTCCACCCAGGTGCCCAACGACCAACTGCCGTATCAACTGCCCATATGTGGGGCTAGCGTCAAATCTCCAGCACATCAATGTTGTGGATTCCTGGGAGTATGTTCATGGTGATCATCCGGAGTTCACTAGCCATTCTTCCACTCGCCTCGATCGTGCTTATATCTCCCACAGTACTGTCAGTGGGTGCAGCTTGGTGAAGTCTGGCTTCTTTCCTTCTCCGACCATGAATGGTAAATCTGTGTCATCAAGTTCTGCCGCCAAGGTGTGTGGTTCATCTGGGAACCATAGAAACTGAACGCGATTAATCTTACTTCACCCGACTGCCAGTAGCTCATCAAAGTTACGTGGACAGCTTGTCGCCGACGCTGTAAAGCATATCAGCCTGCCCTATCACGATGGGTACTCTGCGCAAAGCAGATTCTCCGCAGAGCCTTGATTGGTTGCAGATGAGAGGTTGCGGCGTGGCGGCGATGAACCTACGATCTTCACTTCATCATTCTCCAGTAATGCACTATGATGCCATATTTCTCAGAGCATCGTGCGATGGTGAATTATGCCAAGGCACAGCTCACATCGCTCTCTCGCTCTCATCTTCAACGATTTCGGGTCAGGGCGCCCTTAATCAATGGGTCTGCCCCCCATGCACATTACTTGATCTTATATTCTACACAACGTCATCACCTTTCCAGTATTACGGTGTTCTCCCGCTCTCCTTAGGTGTGGTACCTGGAGATGCAGCGATGGATCTGCTTGCTGATATCACAGAAGTCCATGTTGCTATCCAGGTGGGTTCTAGCAACAAGTCACTGATCCCTGATGGCCTCGCACTGGGGTTTTATAGGCATTTCGTCCCCTACTGGCGCCAGTGTTGGACTCTCGTGCAGATCGCAGATAGGTTCCTCGAAGGTCACCTCATTGCCATCCACAAGCATAGGGGTACTACACGGATATGCGATTACCAGCCGTTGACTTTGCTCATCAGCGGCGTGAAGGTTTATTAGCTGCACGGTATAAGCGGACGGCCCTGTATTTCGTTTCCCCTGACTGGACTACTTTCGGAGATGGCAATAGCATCTGCACTGCCTTTTGTCAATATCGAAACATAATCGCTCTTGCTCTGGCCTGTTATTCTGTCAGATCTGATTTTATCCAGGCCACTACGGTCGCAGGTTCGAATCCTGCCTCGGACATGGATGTGTTTGATGTCCTTAGGTTAGTTAGGTTGAAGTAGTTCTAAGTTGTAGGGGACTGATGACCTCAGATGTTAAGTCCCATAGTGCTCAGAGCCATTTGAACCTTTTTTTTTTTTTATTTTACCCAGGTGCTCTATCAGATCGATCACGACTCCCTGGAAGGGATGGTTACAATAGGGGATATCCTGATACTACTGTTGACGTAATGCGTCTTCTTCGTGGAGCTACGTCCTGACTACTCTTCAATGGCCGTATCACCCTTTCCATCGTGATCTGTCGTTCAATGCATCAAGGCCGCCTGCTCTCTGCACTGTTGTATGTTTTCGCAATGGAATCATTGCTCTGCGGCCTCTCTCAACTCCTGCCTGAGGTGACTGTCGGTGGCCGTGTGTTTAGCTGCATTGCTTATGAGATCAATCACGGCTTCGTTCTTCGTAGCAATGTTGAGTTCAAGCTGACTTGACGTCCGCAAATGGATCACTATGGCTCCAGCTGCTGATTCCTGCGGACAGTGCTGATTCATTGCGTGTAGTTGCTGCTTTCGATGCTTAGGACTCCATTTCCCTCAACTGCCGGCATCTACTGTTCTAAATACGAGCTGGGCTCCTGTATCATCGCTTACGAACCTTCGATCTTCTGCTCTTATCACAGAATCTCGCCATTCCACCATCCGTGGGCTGCCGCATGCTAGCGGCACTGGGTTCATGGGTTTGCCACGGCCTGCTGTTCAAGGTACGATACGAGATCAACACATTCCCGCAGTGCAGGGGCGGTTTAGGTCTGTATCAGGTCACTGACAGAGCGATAGCCCTTTTCATCAACTCTCAAGTGGTACTGAGGCACCGTTGTCCCACATGACTTACCAGCTTGTTGCAGAAGGCCCTTGCACCATGCTGTCTCCAGACCCTATACAACTTTCGGACATCCGGCCACCCTTCTTTTACTTCTGTCATTTTTTCCTCGAAACGAGCTACGCCCATACCGAGATATTTCCAACGCTCTTGAAGTCCAGGATGGCGATCTACACCTTTCTTCAGCTGAACAGTTGACCAAATGTGTTTGAGGGTAAGCATCCTCTCCTCGGCTGGCGTCTCATTTGGCGATCGGTGTGCACTCCTTATTTTCCCAATGACGTCCAGTCTGCATGGTACATTGTGGTCAATTGGAAGCAAGTACGACGGTCAAGCCCTCACAGGTTTCACCTTGCAGGCACCCCGTTGTGTGTCCCTTGTCGTATTTTGGACGCAGAGGAGCACCACTTGGTGTGTGGATTGGCGATAGGTGTCTGGTTCCTGGTGCACCATATGCTGCCTGGGCCTAATTACTCATGCGACACCGCATAAGTTACCTCTCACCTGCTCTTCTTTCTCGTCTCTGGACCCCCAAACATAGACGAACCTTATGAAGCAGGCTTATGGACATATAGCTCACTACATTTTCGCGGATGGCGAGAAAAAGTGCTTGATTTTAAAAGGCGCTTCCTTAATAAACACCACTGTGCAGCTGTCGGCAGACCCTAATGCAGACAATTTTTCTCGAATTTTTTTGCAATGTCTTTCTTAAATAATGCAACAGCTGAAGTGTTACCGCGACAAGAAGTTGGTCCAACCCTTCCCCACTCTTACAACCAATTATTATCTAGTTATCGGAATGTTTTTCTCCTAAAGCTATACGTCTTTAGTCTCACCAAGTCTAGCGACTTTTGCAATTCCCTCCTCACCGCGTCGCCAGCTTCGTGGTATTCTCAGTAGTATTAATAATAATTTTAAGAGATGCAACAAAGAAAATGAATATTAATAAATAAATAAATCATTGATGCTCTTTGAACCTTTATTCCACGTCCCCACACTTTCCTTGGTTTCGGGAGAGAGGGAACGGGACATGGTGGCCAACACTCGGGCTGCGACCCCTGCCCATTTTGCCATAACCCATTTGGTCACCGGGAAGGCTCCTCTGAAATTTTTTTTAACAAAATTGAGGGAATCCCGGTCCGGCATAAATGTAATCTTTACCCATTGATTTAAAACATCTGAAGTGAAGAACTGTGAACTGTCATGTTTCATGTTGTTGTGGAATCTCTGGGTAAATTTCTCCCTTTGTTGCAATAGTGCCACTTCCCTTTTAATCATCTACTATCCAAAGTCGCAATAAGTGTTAAAGTTACCACAAGTAACATCTTGACCTCTTATTTGAGATATCAAGCACATTCATTGATCACACTCCATATTTGTAATGTCAGTATATTAATCTGTTGTCGTTGTATGAAAGATTACTTTGTGTCATCCAGACTTGTGGTTGCATAAGTCGTAGATTGTAACCTCCCTCTTCTTAATCGGCTTCCTGGTTTGCGATATAACTGACCGTGATGGCGTATGCCCAGTAAAATTTTACAGTGAGTAAGGCAATCGTTACCAAAGGAAAATAACACTGATTAGTTGGAGGAAAGTGTACAACAGACCCTTCTGAAGGAAGAATCTATTCTAAATTTAAGGTAAATGCTGACGATAATGTTGAAAGGGGTGGAACATAGTGCAATCGCTCACGAATGACACAGGAGGGGATGAAAGGCTACCACGTAAAATTTACAACAAAAATTACTGATAATACAAAGCGAACACTGATTAGCAAGAAAAGGAGATAATTAAACCGTCGTCAGTGCGCTAGGGCAGTGAATCTCCAGAATCGTATGAAAGGTAATGGCAAAGAAATTTTAGCAATAATCACTGGCATGGCAACAGAAGGTTATCACAACAGTTCACCATAAAACAAATGAATCAGGAAGCACTAAGTTTGCAATTACTTATCCTGGAACACAAAATTTCGAAAGTAAAGTACATGAAGTTACCGGTGAAATAAATTACTGCCTTAAGCTAAACTTTGTTATGTAAGAAAAAAACTACTTCCAGTAAACTCAGTGGAACATGAGGCAAAATTTAGGAAAAGGCAAACAATTTACTTTTGATTATTGAAAGATTGAATTAAATTTACTTCAAGCCAATGAGCATCAGATTTTACTTTTAATATGACAACAATAGGTTATATACGAAGCCCGCAGAAGTCATTCGCTAAGCTAAATACAGAGTGAATGAAAAGTGCACCCTTAGTTTGTGCTGTATCTTAAGTTATTAGTTTAGCGAGTAAAATTTTACGTTACTTTAAGTGAATGGAGTTAATACTCAAAACTGCAAATTAAACAACTTTAGCCTCTGTTATACAATACAAGAATGAACAGTTACTGAAGCAGAAACTTAAGACTGAAAGTGGTCATTAGCAAATACACAAACCTGGCAGTAAATAGTTAATCATTCTTGTTATTCTTACGACACTCGGTGATTGCATGGAAAGAAAGGGACGCTTCCTGGCAATAATGTCTGAGGACAATAACCACACTGGTGCCTTACAGGTTTTAACTATTGCAAGTTACTATTGAAGTTAATCATACTTTGTGAAAGAAAGCATCCACTCTGTAAAGCCCCTACATTACTATATCTGTCACTTGACGATCTTACGATATCGTAGCTATGACGACGACGAAGAATGCAGCCGACAGCAATGCAAAGCTGCCGCCGTTGCTGCTGCTGCTGTTTGAGAAGCTCGAGTCGTCTCCAGAGCGACGGATAGTTATGGGCTCAGGCTGTAGTTAGAATTTCGGCTTCCTCCGCTGTCCACCCCTGCCGCGCTCTCAATACTCGCGGGTTAACGAATCAAGTGCGTCTACATTGGAGCGAGCATAGTGGCACACCGCTTCTGCTGGAGCGCCCAACAAACACTCCACCCCTCTTTCATCACTCAGACTGCTCTGCTTTAGTCTTCATACGGAAAGGCTTGCAGATGCCAGACAGGTTCAGTGGAAGAATCATAAGGAAATGCAATCCGAAAACAAAGGAAGAAGGTTACAGTGCGCTTTTCTCCCGCTGCTTGAATACTGCTCAGCAGTGTGGGATCCGTACCAGATGGGGTTGATAGAAGAGATGGAGAGGATCTAACGGAGAGCAGCGCGCTTCTTTACAGGATCATTTAGTAATCGCGAAAGTCTTACTGAGATGATAGATAAACTCCAGTGGAAGACTCTGCAGGAGAGACGCTCAGTAGCTCGGTACGGGCTTTTGTTGAAGTTTCGAGAACATACCTTCACCGAAGAGTCAAGTAGTATATTGCTCCCTCCTACGTATATCTCGCGAAGACACCATGAGGATAAAATCAGAGAGATTAGAGCCCACACAGAGGCATACCGACAATACTTCTTTCCACGAACAATACGAGACTGGAATAGAAGGGAGAACCGATAGAGGTACTCAAGGTACCCTCCGCCACACACTGTCAGGTGGCTTCCGGAGTATGGATGTAGATGTAGATGTAGAAGATAAACAATGGCACAGCTACTGCTATTTCGTCATTGCTATCGATGCATTTAAATAAAGTTTCCTTGGCTATTATCCACCAATTTACAATACTTTCATTATGATTACAATAATTATACACAGTCAGAGCCGCGCGGGATTCGCCAATCAGTCTAGGGCGGTGCATCCATGTACAGTGTGGCTGGTCCCGGAGGAGGTTCGAGTCCTCCCTCGGGCATGGGTCTGTGTATATGTCCTTAGGATAATTTAGGTTAAGTAGTGTGTAAGATTAGGGACTCATGACCTTAGCAGCTAAATCCCACAAGATTTCACACTCATTTAAACATTTGATCATACTGTTAGAAATAAATACCTTATTACAGCGATTGCTTATTTAATATAGTTTCTGTAATACTGCTTACGGATTCAAAAACAGAAGTACAACACAAATTATCAACGGACAGTAAACGCAAAATTTGTGGATGGTGCACAACGTGTTAAAAGTTGTAGATATTTTCTACATAATTTGGCTGTAAGAAGACACCTGTGGAGCTGAGGCGGGTGTAGCTGTCCATCTAAGGCAAGGTTTCTTGAAAGAACTGTTGATTGGTAACAGATCGTCGACTTTTAGAATCTTCACAATACGCATTATGAGAAGTGAGTCTGCACTGTCAGTGGTGTTGACAGTAATTAGGTACTCAGGATCACCTAAGGCTTCATTCGCCGTGGAGAATTTTCATGTTCTAAGTTACAGTTCCACAGCGGTCGTGCGGCTCATAGATCTTTTCATCTAAAAAGTTTCTTGTGAGTGATAATGCTAAACAAGTGAATTGTTGGCAACAAATGCATTATTATATGAGATTAAATAACAGATAGCAAATAAACTTGTCGTGGCAGCAGATTCCACGAAATATACAAGTGTACGATGCCCTTCTTCTTTCGTCTTTCTGTTGTGCCCTTGCCCACATCGGCTCAGTATCGACATTGTTATTATTTAATGAATTTGGCACGGTTGGTTCAAGGGATGGCCAGATGGCCGTCCTGTCACCACCCTGTTATCCCCAGGACGGAATGTGTGTGCCCCCAGCTATCTGCTTGTAGAATTATTCACGTGAAAGTGGGCGAAAGTCTTCTAAATGTTTGCGAATCGTAAAACTGAGGCGGGGCTTGTTGCTAGCCTAGTATTCACGCTGTGAAACGTGGGAAAACGCGTAGAAACACCCTCGTCGTTAATCCATCAAGGGCATTCGATCTGGAGCCGTTGCACCACCCTGCTCCGCTAGCAGCGCTTGAAAAGCACGGCTATCCAGGTGAGTAAAACACATTAAAATTTATGAGTGTAGGTTTCCGCAACTGTGGTCACAGTCAGTCACAGTTATTGTCAGAGCTGGAAAAAAACACCCTCCGGAAGGCAACGGTAGCCACAATGTCGGAGAATTTTACACATTGACGATGTGCTCACACCCCCAGAGGAATGTTATTGGCTGAAAAAATATTTAGTTTCGGTAATCCTGATCCGAACACCAAGGGCTGACAATTTCTATTTAGGAGAAAAATTACTTTAAAATCAGACCTATTTTCGAGTCACAAACTGCTTTTGCAATTGTAGCCAGTCACTTTCACTAATATATCTCGTTTTATACAGGAGCCAACAGCAAAATAAAACTGTTTTATTGTCATGGAAACTCGATCAGAGCAACTGGGTTGATTTAGGACCCATATGATACAGAGACCGGTAAATGCAGAGAAGCTTGCGTACAGTAAAGCAGTTCATTACAAAGATATATTTTTACGTTGGGTGGCGAGTTTGCAATGAAATCAGTTATTTTTTCTTTGCGTTATATTTATTCATGATTTGATTCATGCGTCTCGAGTTTCAGGTAAAGTACTATTTGGACCACACGTGTGACAATAGGCAATGTAATGGGAAATACACCGCCGGAAAATAGCAGTACGTCTTACATTGTTTTAGAGGTTTCATGTTCACTCAACATTTATTGATGCAACAGTGTATATGCACTACGCGAAATGATTACATTTACATAGTAGTAGCACAAGTGGTTTGGAGGTACTTGGTATTGACTCACGCTGAAACAACCGTATTAGTACTTGGTGTACCCTCGATGGGGGTCAGTGGAAGAACTGACTCGGGTATCCAGCCGATTGTACAGATGTCGAATACTGTCTTGGGATACGTTACACCACACCTGCTTGACCTGTTCACGGAGTTATGAAAGAGTTGTTGGTTGACGAGTCGCACGAGTCACTTCTGGATTCATCGCATGCTCTAATGGAGACAACTCTGGATGTCGTGCAGATCATGGAAGATACTGCACATTTTGAAGAGCACGTCGATTTTCGCGGGTTGTGCGGGCGAGCATTATCCTTTTGCATCAACGCCAAAAGAACGGGTTTCACGACATTCTGCGCATATCGAGCAGTAATTAGTGTCACGTCCAGAAACAACATAGGTGAAATAGAATTATAGCTTATCTCGCCCCGGACCATAAGGCCTGGGCTGGGGCCAGTGTGTGCTGGACGGATTCTCTCCATGAGACAGTGCTCACCAAGTCCACATCGTACGCTCAAACGACCATCAGTTTCGTGCAGGCAGAATCTGCTTTCATCACTACGGCGCACCGTTCCAAGTGATCCTCTGATGGCACCAGTCAAGCTGTGCGCTTCGACACTGCGGCGAGAGTCATAGACAGAATAGAGGTGGGCGTGCCTGTAGGTCCAAAGTTGACAACCGGTTCCCTACAACTCGCGTTGACACGTTTCGGTTCAGAAGCCGTCGTATCTGTGCTCTGGTAGCTGTACGATCTCCCAATGCTGCCCCTGCAATATGACGATCCTGGCTCGGGTCGGTGCTGCATGGACGTCTAGAAGCTCGTATACTGGCATGAGAATCTCCACGTGATCACTGATACCAGCATCATTGCACAACTGAAGCAGCACATCCAACTCACCAAGCAATTCTGGAAAAGGACCACCCCGGCACTCTGACGGCCACAGTTCAAATGGTTCAAATGGCTCTGAGCACTATGGGGCTCAACATCTTAGGTCATAAGTCCCCTAGAACTTAGAACTACTTAAACCTAACTAACCTAAGGACATCACACACACCCATGCCCGAGGCAGGATTCGAACCTGCGACCGTAGCAGTCCCGCGGTTCCGGACTGCAGCGCCAGAACCGCACGGCCACCGCGGCCGGCCGGCCACAGTTGACCCCTTTCAGACTCCCTCAGTTGGATGTAGGAAGTTCGAGTGCCCCTCTGTGACCTGGTTCTCTGCTTGCTTCACACGTCTGCACGTCACTGAGCCTTCTGGCTGTGAATATTCTGTATTAATGGGTAGACACAAACGGTGCTCTTGTAGCTGGTCACAACGCTATAAGTTTTCTGACGACGTTCAAGCATTCGCCAGTATATCGACTACCACCCAGGTGTCACATGCCGTCATCAGATCTAAATAGACGTCGTCTTTCCATGCGTACTATTTTTTCCAGCAGTGTATATTTTTAAATTTCCGAAAATATCAATGCATTCATTGTACAGTAGATCATAGTCACTTCATTTACCTAACTTTTCCTGGGATACTACTTGGTATGTCGCGCAATTAAAATTTCGCATTATGCCTCTCTTCTCTCATCGATCACACCTGCATCGGCGAGGCACTGTCCTTACACCAGCGGGCATATTTGGCGACAAACGATCTGCAGCAGCACCACTCCAAGACTTCCTGAATTTCACGACAGAGCGGAATGGCAGCTACTGTACAGGGACTTACCATCACTACCATCTAGTCGTCAAGCCATGGCTTCTGTGGAAGCAGCTGACAACTCTGTGGAACGTCCCAATGGGTCAGGCATTGGCTGTAGCTAGGGTAGCTCTGTATGAGCCAGTAGGTAGTACGGAGCAGGAACGCTGACAGGATCTTCAGACTAATGGATATCACAGAGTCCAGTGATTCCCAAATAGTAAGAGTGCGCAATTTTGTGTTTGGGCGATGAGGGTGTCTGTTTTGGGTACAGCGTTACTGGCCCAAGTAGTCTCCATGGACTGCAGGTCGGAGGAGGTCTGTTCATTGACGCCCAGCAAATGAGGTGAATACCGGAAGGGAATGGAGCATGGCATTCCATGATGCTGGGCACAGAGTGGAGCGTCTTAACGATCGATGTAGGTCGTTCTCAAGCTGCATGTGGATATCACCCATATGGAGAATGGACAGCGCCTTTTTCGAGGAACTGTGAAGAGTTTAGTTATTAAAGATGTGTGCAGAGCACCATTTGTGTTTTATGAACCAAGGCCATAAATGGGCAGCTGGGATTTTTGTCACAGTAACGTAAGTGTGGGCTGTGCACTAAAGAAGTGCAATCAGATGGTGTCTATTGTAGAGTCTACAAATGTGGTGTAGCCATTACGAGTTGCGAAGCCTGCACTGCACACCATAGGTAACGGAGCATAATACAGTGTTTCAACTCCACTGTGCTTGTTGTATTTACATATACGGCATGAAGGAATCACTGTACACCGCTAGTTTTACAGTGTTGTATTACTTTTCTTTGTGGGTTTATCAGCTAGTGCTGTGTATTTGTGTCGTCCATAGTACCAGTTGGGTAGATGGTGAACACTGACACAAGCAGAATACATTCACTGTTGTTGCAGTTGCTCATTTTAGACATACAGTGTTATTCTGAGTGCCCACTTTTCAAGTTACTTGGGTTGCTATTGTCATACCATTTTCCGTTGGTGCCCCACTTGTACGACAGTGGAACTGCTTAAGAGTGGTTAGTTCAAATGGCTCTGAGCACTATGGGACTTAACTTCTAAGGTCATCAGTCCCCTACAACTTAGAACTACTTAAACCTTACTAACCTAAGGACACCACGCACATCCATGCCCGAGGCACGATTCGAACCTGCGAACGTAGCGGCCACGCGGTTCCAGACTATAGCGCCTAGAACCGCACGGCCACCTGCCCGGCGCTTAAGAATATTATACACACATGGAATAAGTTTATTTATTATTATTAGTTACAGCTGTGCCCGTATTAACGAATTACTCCTGTCAAGGACTTCTGTTGACGTTTCTCAAGCGTTTATTGTGTAACATTTGGTTGTGACCAAACGTTACTTCAGTTGAAGCCTACTACCACACAACCCCTATCCTGAACATCTTTTCATCCAAAAGCACTGGCTTTCCTAGAAATTGTGTCTTTTATCTTATTGCGCATATGAGTTCAGTAGAAGTGCCTGGGAGCTCTCTGAGTTTTACCTACAATTCTGACAGGTGATGGGCAAGCCACTGCAGTTGACAACTGGCGATGTTATGGGTATAAGTAATAAAATAGAAAATATTCAATTTACCTTCAAAGATTTACAATTAAATCCTTTTTTATGATTTTTTATGCTCTTTTGTTTATGCGGTCGTGCATATTACGGGCTACGGCTGCACATTAGATGAAGTTGGTAGACGATTTGTAGCTTTTGGTTAAAGAGGAAGAAGGCACTGAGGCATTAAACTAATTGTGAGGTAGTTCAATGTGGGTAGTAGTCGTTAGTAGTGAATTGTGGTCCACTTCGTACTTACAGGACAGAAAGATGGATTGAAGTATGGTAACAGAAGTGGAAGTTAATCTAGCAGAACAGGTTGAGGATCTCCTACTTTCGTTGTTGAATATTAGCAGTGGGGTGCTCAGATAGCGGAGTTTTTTAAGCGCACTATTTGGTATAGGTGGTTTTATTCCTAGGGACGGTGCACTACAATGACGTTCGCCTTTTGGGAAGGCAATTACAGAGAATTTCTTGGGTTGTTCTTGTGTTGGGGTGTTTGCTCTTAGATCTTGTTACTCGTATTCGTGCTCCATTGGCACGGCTGGGCTCCTAACGACAGTGGAGATCCAGGCACAAAGTCCTTTAATAGTTCTTGAATGACAAGCGTAAAATGGAAGGGGTAACGATGAAGAAGATTTACATGATCTGCTGAATGGAATGAAAAGTCTAATGAGAAGTAGCAGAAACGAGAAGAGAGAGAAACTTAACATCAAGACTGATGGTCACGAAGTAGATGACATTAAGGAAATCCACTACCGGGCAACAAAATAACCAATGATTGACGGAACAAGGAGGGCATCAAAAGCAGACTAGCACTGACAAAAACGGCGTTCCTGGCCAAAACAAGTCTACTAGTGTCAAACATAGGTGTTAGTTTGCGGAAGAAATTTCTGAGAATTTACGTTTGGAGCACAGCCTTGCATGGCAGTGGAAGATTTAGTGCGTGAAAACGGGGACAGAAGAGACTCGAAGCGTTTGAGATGAATTGTTACAGACGAATGTTGTAAATTATGTGGACTGATAAGGTAAGGAATGAGGTGATTCTGCCCAGAATAGGAGAGGAAAGGATTGTGTGAAAAACATTGAAAAAGAGAAGGGACAGGATCATAGGACATCTGCTAACAGATCAGAGACTAACTTCCATGGTTGTTGAGGGAACTCTATAGGGCAGAAACTGTAGAGGAAGACCGAGATTGGAATACATCCAGCAAATAATTGTGTATGTGGGATGCAAGCGCTGTTCTGAAATGAAGAGGTTGGAACAGGAGAGGAATCCATGGCGGGCCGCATCAAACCAGCCAGAAAATACTGCGACCCTCTGTTGGGGTCGGATGCGTTCCAATGGAATTTCGTCGACGAATACGTTTCCCTTAACGTTCCTATGCAAGCCGCCATTCTGGCACTGTCACATCCAAATACCGAACAAATCAGGATGTTGCATGATTCAACCAGCTAGCCAAATGGAGATTCACAAGGAGACCTCTTTAAAACTCTTTCGGTTGCAGGTAACTCCATCTGTCCAGAGTACAGGGAACTTCGTGTGCTTTACAGTGATCCCTCAACATCTGACGCTGTTCGTGCTCCTTATATACCCTACCAGGCCTGGTAACAGCACTAAACACGAACAACACTCGCCATTCCAGCGATTGCAGAAAATTGCAACTGTAGCCATTTACATAGCCGACGAAGGTGTGTACATAGTAATGACTTGGCGGTGAATCCCTAGAATAACAATGGCTGCCGACTGCACAGTTATGTATATGATGAACACATGCAGGTTTTTAAAGCGGCTTAAGTAGAAAGGAAAACTTAGTGTGTGAGAGAGTGATTTTAACGGTTCCTAGCTATATAGTGATGTTCTGTAGATCGACTTGTGTATTTTACAGTTTCTGCTGAACATTTTTGATTTTGCATTGCATATGGGGGGTTACAACTTTCGCCTATGTCTGCCTACACGAATGACAAAACCAGTGAACGTATCGTCAAACTGGGAGAGCCTGCTGGGATCAACTCGCTGAACCCAGTGCTAATACATCTAAAAGTAATGGAATATCATATCAGTACACAACTCTGACTAGGAAAGTGAGCGAAAAGGCTATAATAGTGTTTCAGTATTTAGTGCCTATGGTTGTATGTAAGTATTTTAGTCTGTCATGTATCTACCACAATTATTGCTGAGACAATATTTACTGACCCCAAGCATAATATTAATTGAGCTAAACAACCGAGTAAATGAGATTTTTCTTTCTGTTTTGTTTTCAAAGTTGTAACACTCAGTAACAGAAATAAGGTTAAAAATGGTTCAAATGGGTCTGAGCACTATGGGACTTAACATCTGAGGTCATCAGTCCCCTACAATTTAGAACTAATTCAACCTAACTAACCTAAGGACATCACACACATCCATGCCAGAGGCAGGATTCGAACCTGCGACAGTAGCGGTCGCGCGGTTCCAGACTGAAGCGCCTAGAACCGCTCGGCCACAACGGCCGGCGAGAAATAAGGGAAAAATATTGCAACTCATGCTGTTCCGACAAGTTAGTCTTTCACATCACTGGTAACTGGGAGAGTACATTGCATGTTCTTCCCCATGCTAAAGAGACACGTTTTTAAGCGATGGGAAAGATCAACAACCGATTAGTAAACAAGTGAGGAAGTTGTTAAGAAAGCAAAAAGAGTTTCGTTACAAATTTAAGCGAAGTCAATGTGCAGATGACAAACAAAAGTTGACCTATATATAGTTGGAAATAGCATTTCCTTGGAGACAGAACTCATGACTTCGCTCTGAACGGAACGAAGTTAAACGTTGATAGCGCCATGGATTTGATGCGGAACTTCATTTTCACCATATGGATTACAAGAAGAGAAATCAGACCATGAAAAGATGACTGGAGAAGGTAAGTACCCCAGAACAGCCTTCACTTAGCTTGTGGCAGCTTTCGGTGCTGATGTTAGTGACCTCTGTTA
Organism: Schistocerca americana; assembly: GCF_021461395.2. Classification (NCBI taxonomy): domain Eukaryota; kingdom Metazoa; phylum Arthropoda; class Insecta; order Orthoptera; family Acrididae; genus Schistocerca; species Schistocerca americana. Next base: position 380,743,531 of record NC_060123.1, on the reverse strand, counting down.
AATTAAACGAAACAATAATAACTCAGACGTATAGCAGTTGCTGGTTTGACAGCAGCAGGATGTTCGTGTAGGTGTGCGGATAAACAGGAAGGTAGTCACGTTGTCATCTTATTTCCTGAAGAAGCCAACAGTGCACTTACAGTCACCAGGATACTGCCAATTTAATTGGTATTACGCACGGAATAGCCATCATTTTAGCACTAATAATTATTATTATCGATTGCCTGTAGTCGAGAAACAGCCGATAATACTGACACTGAGACTGTCCATTAACTTGTAATCACAAAGCAGTCCTTGTGGTGACTATTCTCAGATACACGTGTGGATATCGACATCGGCGCAGGTTTTTATTCGCCAAGTCCTTATTAGCACAAATTCCCAAGCATATATCCACATATGTGCAATCTGTAAATTTCGGACGAAACTGCTATCACACGCACCACATGACAATGCAGAGGATGGGACGATACAAGGAAATACCAAAAAAGCAGCACATTGTCATGTCTAATACCGCGTATGAAAACCTTTGGCAGTAAAAATAGCTTCCAGTCGTCTTCCTACGAATCAGTGTCAAGTTCACATAACGATAATGGAGGTGTGTAGCACCCATCTCTCCAAAGTAGACCACCGAGCGAGGTGGCGCAGTGGTTAGCACACTGGACTCGCATTCGGGAGGACGACGGTTCAATCCCGTCTCCAGCCATCCTGATTTAGGTTTTCCGTGATTTCCCTAAATCGCTTCAGGCAAATGCCGGGATGGTTCCTTTGAAAGGGCACAGCCGATTTCCTTCCTCATCCTTCCCTCACCCGAGCTTGCGCTCCGTCTCTAATGACCTCGTTGTCGACGGGACGTTAAACACTAATCTCCTCCTCCTCCTCCAAAGTAGACCACAAAGGCTCAACAGTATTGAGATCTGTTGACTGTGATGGTCTGAGCTCGCAAAACCAGTCTTGCCTGTTTTGATCTGAGCGAACAGAAGCTCTGCTGCCTCGTAATACAGCATCATCATTGGCGAGCAAAAACTGTCGATGGAATGGACCTGGCCAGCCCAAATGTTCAAATAATCTGTGGCAGTAACCAGGGGACCAACGGAATACTACGCCATGAGTGTCCTGAATAGGTCAGGAGTTCACTACACTCAGCTGGCGGCTACACGGGTAGCGGAGGCTGTGTGGCGTGGACTGGGCGGTTTTTTAGGTTAGAAGGCCTCGGGAAAGTACGTGGTGGGCTGCAATCTCAAAGGGTGCATGGCAAATACAGGACGTGCTTGGATCAAGGAACAGTCGGAATTGTAGTTGTAAATTGTTGTAGTTGTGCTGGGAAAGTCCCTGAGCTACAAGCGCTAATAGAAAACACAGAGGCTGAAATCGTTATAGGTACAGAAAGCTGGCTAAAGCCTGAAATAAGTTCTGCAGAAATTTTTACGAAGTCTCAGACGGTGTTCAGGAAAGATAGATTAGGCAGAATTGGTGGTGGAGTGTTTGTGTCTGTCAGTAGTGGTTTATCCTGTAGTGAAGTCGAAGTAGATACACCGTGCGAATTAGTATGGGTGGAGGTTATACTTAACAGCCGAACTAAGTTAATAATTGGCTCCTTCTACCGACCCCCAGACTCCAATGATAAAGCTGCAGAACAGTTCAGAGAAAATTTGAGTCTCGTAATAAATAAATACCCTATTCATACGGTTATAGTTGGTGGGGACTTCAACCTTCCCTCGATATGTTGGCAATAATACTTGTTCAAAACCGGTGGTAGTCAGAAAACATCTTCCGAGATTGTCCTAAATGCTTTCTCCGAAAATTATTTCGGGCAGTTAGTCCACGAACCCACGCGAATTGTAAATGGTTGCGAAAACACACCTGACCTCTTAGCCACAAACAATCCAGAGCTAATAGAGAGCATCTTGACTGATACAGGGATCAGTGATCACAAGTTCGTTGTGACTAGGCTCAATACCGTTTCTTCCAAATCCACCAGAAACAAACGTAAAATAATTTTATTTAAAAAAGCGGATAAAGTGTCACTAGAAGCCTTCCTAAGACACAATCTCCATTCCTTCCGAACTGACTATGCAAATGTAGACGAGATGTGGCTCAAAGATATAGTAGCAACATCAATTGAGAGATTCGTACCTCATAAATTGGTAAGTGATGGAACTGATCCCCATGGTACACAAAACAGGTCCGAAGGCTGTTGCAGAGGCAACGGAAAAAGCATGCGAAGTTCAGAAGAACGTGAAATCCCGAAGATTGGCTAAAATTTACAGACGCGCGAAATTTGGCTCGAACTTCAATGCGAGATGACTTTAATAGGCTCCACAACAAAACATGGTCTAGAACTTTGGTAGAAAATCCGAAGAAAATCTGGTCGTATGTAAAGTACACAAGCGGCAAGACGCAGTCAATACCTTCGCTGCGCAGTGCCGGTGGTACTGTTATCGACGACTGTGCCGCTTAAGCGGAGTTATTGAACGCAGTTTTCCGAAATTCTTTCACCAGGGAAGACGAATGAATATATTTCAGAATTTGAAACACGAACAGCTGCTATCATGAGTTTCTTAGAAGTAGATTCCTTAGGGGTTGCGAAGCAACTCAAATCGCTTGCTACGGGCAAGTCTTCAGGTCCAGATTGTATACCGATAAGGTTCCTTCCAGATTACGCTGATACAATAGCTCCTTACTTAGCAATCATATACAACCGCTCGCTCACCGATAGATCTGTACCTACAGGTTGGATAAATTGCGCAGTTCGCACCAGTGTTTAAGAAGGGTAGTAGGAGTAATCTATCGAGCTACAGACCTATATCATTGACGTCGGTTTGCAGTAGGGTTTTGGAGCATATACTGTATCCAGACATTACGAAACACCTCGAAGGGAACGATCTATTGATACGTAATCAGCATGGTTTCAGAAAACATCGTTATTGTGCAACGCAGCTAGCTCTTTATTCTCACGAAGTAATGGCCGCTATCGACAGGGGATCTCAAGTTGATTCTGTATTTATAGATTTCCGGAAAGCTTTTGACACCGTTCCTCACAAGCGACTTCTGATCAAGCTCCGGGCCTGTTGGGTATCTTCTCAGTTGTGCGACTTGATTCGTGATTTCTTGTCTGGAAGGTCGCAGTACGTAGTAATAGACAGCAAATCATCGAGTAAAACTGAAGTGATATCAGGTGTTCCCCAGGGTAGCGTCCTGGGACCTCTGCTGTTCCTGATCTATAAAAATGACCTGGGTGACAATCTGAGCAGTTCTCTTAGGTTGTTCGCAGATGATGCTGTAATTTACCTTCTAGGAAGGTCATCCGAAGACCAATATCAGTTGCAAAGCCATTTTGAAAAGATTGCTGTATGGTGTGGCAGGTGGCAGTTGACGCTAGATAACGAAAAGTGTGAGGTGATCCACATGAGTTCCAAAAGAAATTCGTCGGAATTGGATTACTCGATAAATAGTACAAATCTCCAGGCTGTCTATTCAACTAAGTACCTGGGTGTTAAAATTACGAACAACTTCAGTTGGAAAGACCACATAGATAATATGGTGGAGAAGGCGAGCCAAAGGTTGCGTTTCATTGGCAGGACACTTAGAAGATGCAACAAGTCCACTAAAGAGACAGCTTACACTACACTCGTTCGTCCTCTGTTAGAATATTGCTGCGCGGTGTGGGATACTTACTAGGTGGTATTGACGGAGGACATCGAAAGGGTGCAAAAAAGGGCAGCTCTTTTTGTATTATCACGTAATAGGGGAGAGAGTGTGGCAGGTATGATACGCGAGTTGGGGTGGAAGTCATTAAAGAAAAGACGTTTTTCGTCGCGGCGAGATCTATTTACGAAATTTCAGTCACCAACTTCCTCTTCCGAATGCGAAAATATTTTGTTGAGCCCAACCTACATAGGTAGGAATGATCATCAAAGTAAAATAAGAGAAATCAGAGCTCGAACAGAAAGGTTTAGGTGTTCGTCTTTCCCGCGCGCTGTTCTGGAGTGGAATGGTAGAGAGATAGTATGATTGTGGTTCGATGAACCCTCTGCCAAGCACTTAAATGTGAATTGCAGAGCAATCATGTAGATGTAGCTGTCATCAGATAACGTCGCAGTTTTTCAGTATTGGGTCGTAAACTCGGCTTGAAGTTGTAAACTGTGTCCAAAAACACTCATCCGACCAAACGACGTTCTTCCATTTTTCCACAGCCCTTGTTTTGTGGCTTTGCCACCACGTTTTCCTGTTATTGGCATTTGCATCCCCGATGAGTGCTATTGGAACTCCCCGCTTATGAGGCACCCTTTATGTTTTACGCTGCTGATTGTGAGAGCAACATTTCTTTCAACACGGCCTTTTGCTGTTGTCGTCGTTTTATTTTTGTCATATTTCTCTTCGATGACCGTCTGACCGTCTTTCAAACACACACTTCTGTCTGCGTTGTGACTTAGCAAATGGTGTTTCACCATCTTCCCTGGATGTGATACCAATATTCGATTTGGTGTCTCTTGTAACAATAAACACTGTAGGTATGTTTCAATTACGGAGGTACTGACCATACGACCACCAATAATTTGACACCATTCGAAGTGAATTAGCTCCCACATGATGCATTCACAACGACACAGAATCTGTTCTGATCACGACGGACAATTGCAAATAACATTGCAACCTACGTGCTTGGCTAGGATCTGCATTTGTGTTGAAGACTGTCTGTTTCGCATTCAGGATTTCGACACACAAACACCAGCAAAAATTCTCCCATCGGTACACAAATTAACCGAATTTGCTCCTGTTTAAAAACCTATGACTGAAAAGTGGGATACAAGTCCAGATATAGAAATAGTACATAGGCCAAACATACACAGTTAGTATAGTTCTGAATAACCGGAATTTTTCGATATTTGGTTGGCTTCAGTTGTAACACGTTTTCTTATTATTTGCTAATAACCGGGTAAAAGAACTGCAAGATCAGTTAGCCATAGCAGCAGTGCTAAAAGTTTTAGTTTTTAAATAAATCTATAGTAAAATACGAGAAATTCTTTTTCGTAAATTTCCATTGGTTTGAAATGTTGCGTTACCATAGAAAATGGCATAGCGGTCAGTGTTATTCAAATAACAGTGCCGACTAAGGTTGACAGACGTACGGTTGTACCCGGAGCAATATGTAATTATCCCGTTTTGTTCGGGGCACGGTATAAACTTTAACCATAAGCCAAATGTTCCGATTTTGAACATCAGGCATAATGACTTATATTTTTTAATCTTCCAGTACCAGGGCGCGCATGTGATGGCAGTTAGTATGAGAGTGAGACGGACGTGACGACAGAAGCACAACTGCGTTGTGTGCAGTCTGAAAACAAAGAGATCAACGAGGCCTACTTAGTTGTCGCTCGGTAGAAGTCAGTCGACTTTGGCCTGCTTGCCGGCCGGTGGTGCCGAGCGGTTCTAGGCGCTTCAGTCTGGAACCGTGCGACTGCTACGGTCGCAGTTTCGAATCCTGCCTCGGGCATGGATGTGTGTGATGTCCTTGTGCAAGTAGTCCTAAGTTCTAGGGGACTGATGACCTCAGATGTTAAGTCCCATAATGCTCAGAGCCATTTGAACCATTTTTGACTGACATTAGATGTTAAGTCTCATAATGTTCAGAGTCATTTGAACCATTTTTGAATTGTCTATGATACGGAATTAGGAGCGAAAGAGCACCTTCTTTCAACAAGAAACTACCAATTCCGATTGGAGACTTCCTTGGGAATAAATTGATTCCGGTATGTAAGTGCGAATGTAGTACTAGCACTGCGTGGCGGAAGTGCAGCTTGTTCTCCCAACACAACACGCACTCAGAATTGGTCCTCTTTTTGTGAACAAGCTGTACTCTCAATTCACGCAACAAGGCACGTTATTTCGGGAGCAGGTTCAACGCTTTATCGCAACCCATCGTATATTTTACGTTTTAGAGCTCAGTTCTTTGCGGAAGTAGTGTGTTCAAAATAGATGGGACTGTGACAAATCCCATGAAAAGGAAATTAAATGTCCAAACCAGAGCACACCGGAATAGAAGACTGCAGGACTATATTTGAGTATGGGAAAAAGAATTTCCAGAATAGCGGACACCTCCATGAAATGCATATAAAGCAAGGTGTACCTTACGTCTTGGAAAAGCTGGAGAGGGGTTTCAGATTTCTCATGGTGACGTAACCGATGTTACGCATCATTTTAACAGTGCAATTCACAAACGCATGCGCTTAACATCTGTACACACCACACCGATGAAAAGTCTCTACAAGGTGGACTCCGTTGAAGCAGAGAAGGTATGTGGTAGGTAGACGCTAATGTCAACAAATCTGATTTTCTAGGTAATAATAGGCATGTTTAGGCACTTCTAAAAACCGCTGTTATTAGTGCTTCTTGCTTCGTTTTCAGATAACAGCGTCTGGGCTAACATTCGCGTTTCTTTCAGTTAAACATTGCCTTAGCTATGCCAGCGCTGACTGTAATGTAAAAATATCTTCTCAGCTATTTCCGGATTCGACAATTGTAAATAATATCACGTGTGGCAAAACAAAATGTGAGGCACTAATTGCTGGTGTTTCGGGACCAAATGGCGTCTGCAATTTAACTCAGAATGTGAAGTATAACAATTCTTTTGGTGTGAGGTTCGACGCTTCCAACAAAGGCATTCAAAAGTGTTATCCTATTTATGTAAGGTACTTTGATGTGCAAGCAGGCGTGCCCCACATAATTCCAGGTCTCTGTGAGAACTCTGGTGAATATGCATCTGCGATGTCTGAGGAGATCTCGAATAGGATTTCAAAACACAAACTGAATTTGTCCCAGGAAAAGGAAGGAAAAGTCTGTTTACGTTCACTTAAAAAAGAAAAATCGTGGCATACTGAGTTTAAACTGCTGTGCACATACAGTCGATAATTGATGTAAATCTGGCATGGACGCAATGTCAATAGATATTAAAATGTTAGTAATTAAGAGTTTGGACTATTTCTCAAATTCAGCTCAAAGGGTGCTTCAGTTGAAAGATTTCTTTCAATTTGATGATATAGAATGCAATGCTTTGTTGAGACATCTACGTACAAGGTAAGTAAGGCTAAATCCTACCACAGAAAGATTGTTAAGATTCTCGAAAAATCTTACTCCAATTATATCACACTTTTCTAGTGTGGATGATTACCCCAGCTCCATTAAAAACAACTATATATGTGTGTCTGGTTCAGAAAAACAACTTATTTTTGTGAAATTATATCTACAGTTTTACTTGTACTTAACTGACATTTTTTCGAATGGTGTACACAACTTAGAAAAATATGAACCGACAATCTGTGATGTATACCGAGTGATGGAGTAAACAGAAACTGAGTTGCAACATAGGGCCAATGATTTGTTTTTTGGTTTAACGTGCAGCAGTTGCTCCCAGGTGAAAAAAAATTTCCGCGAAATATTTAAATAAATGGTTTGATTTTGTTTGGAGTAACTTGTTGTCCTTGATGGATTGAATATCACTTGAAAGAAACCTTAGTTTCAATACATATTGAAATTAGCCGACTTACTTTGTATTTTTGATTTCCTTAGTTTATATAACACATATTCAGAGGTCGCTACGGTTTCTGATATGTTTTGGGGGGAAGGGAATGAGCATTTCAAAGCAAAGTTAGCTACTATGACAGTACCACAGAGATGGGTGTACATTCTAGAAATGAATAGTGCATCAAACTTTTGCAGTGATTTAATTTTCATTACATTTGGTTTGAGTATATTTCCTTCAAATGTGGTCACAGAGACAGTTTTCTCCATTGTGAACATTGAATGGAGGAACAAGAGAACAGATGTTTGGTTGATCTAACAAAAATGAATTTTACCCTTATTTCACTTGTGATGAAAGTAGTAGTGACTTTTAGAAAACAGTATTTTGTAACGAAAAAATGTTGAGAATTGCGCGCTCAACTGAAAAGTACATCTCTACATTGTGTTGATTGTATTGTGAAGAAAATGTGCGGCAAATATAACCATTTTAAAAAATGTCAGTGTGGATAAATGTTTTTCCATTTTCGCTCACTGAAATCTGGTAACCCTAGTGCTGACGGAAACAAGCAACTAACACGTGGCATAAGAATTGTTACAGCGTTACTGGGACGATACTGTGATTATTACCATTTAGCGTGGCCTATTAGAGGTGTATCATCTCTGTATGCCTAGTGACGAATGACTCTTAGTTTCCGTCAGTCACGAAATCTTTGCTTAGTTTGCATGACCTGGATTTGAATCCATATTCAGAATGAGACGGTTCATCGTGTCATTTGAATTTCACAAACATTCTCAACTAGCTGTTCGTGAATAACTTAATTTTTAATGTCATTTTGTGTTAAATAATAAGTACGGTATGTTACTCTGAAGAGTAAATCATGAATACGACAAACTTACTACGTGTATTACCTATCTGACGTAATAATGAGAGTGGTCACATTTCAGGTATGTCATTTATTGTAATAAATGTGAGCTTACATGCCTTAAGGACAGTCCTGTCTGTGATAAGGTGTTCCCTGATATTTGTAGTATCGTGGTGTTACTTTACATCTTGAGTCATTGCGATACTGAGCAGTGTTTCCTAGTAGTGACTTGTTGGAACCATTTTCAGTAGTCAAACCACTGTACCGAGGAGCTATTAGAGGACCTGCTAGACCGCTGCGTTATGCGGGTTGTAAGCGAATCAGGAGTAATGCAATTCTGCCTGTTTGGATACTTTTGAGCAGGTAGTATGTAAATGCAAAGTACTACCTCAGTGCTTAGCTGTATGACACGCCAGTAATTTATATATCGTAAATGCACAAAAGAAGCGCGTGAAATTCCGTTTAGCATCCGTGGATACCTCAAAGAGCTCCACTAATTTGTCACCTTTCTTCCAGTGAACCTCATCGGTAGGAGTTATAATAGTTTAATTAATATGGAGCCAGCATTACATTTTTCTATTTAAATGTTTCCTTTCATTTTTTAAGAGGTACAGAAGGCTGAGGCTAGATGTTTCAGTTTTAAAGGCCCTGGATTCCAGTCTCGTTTGTAAGGTAATGAACACTCCATTTTTATTATTTTTGAATATGAGGCCAAAGGGCCTTACCTGGTAGTCGCATTGAACAAGATAATTGTATGTAATTGTTTTACGCAAATTTAATTTGTCAAGTGTTCTCAAGTACTGCTGCTACGGGGTTTTACAAGTAATATGAGGCACACGACCTGCACGCAAACAATAGGCAGATGTTCTGAACAGAAAGACATACACACGCGCACGCGAGACCAGTGAAAGTGATGCGACCTCGACTGACTGACGTACCATGGAGGCTGCACCCCGCAGAGCGACTTGTGTCCAGTAAACACAGCCATTCTCACCTTAGCTGCCTGGAGAGAGCCACATATCTGTCGGTTCATACCTGCTGCTACTTGAGGTAGCAGCTCACCCCTTGGTGACTAGTTCCTTGCCACAAGTGGCAGCTCACTCCATTTCACTTGTGACCCCATTGCACAGCAGATGCTTATGGCTTGCTCGACCAATTTACGACAGCCTTGTGCCAACCATCTGTCAGACAACGAGGTTATGATTCAGAGGTCGTCCATCCTATGGCTATGATTATAACTCAGTGAATGATTTGCTATTGCAATATGATGACTGTGAATGGAGTAACTGATTGTAGATGGATTTGAGTATCTGTGGATTGTGACAACAAGCCACCTATGTGTGTGAGGCCATCAACGCACTGCCTCCATTCATGAGTATTCTGAGAACGCTCAGATTCTGTGTAATATTGCGCGCCTGGTGTTCTTCTTCTTATTATATGTATCCAGAAATAAATTTACCGGTACACCAGTTCATACGAGCGAATGTGAGGAGGCTTGTAGAAAAGTGCGCTTGTGTATTTTCTTGATGTTTATTTTGGAACCAGTTTTACGCAAATAATCAAAGGCATGGTATTCATCAGACGATGAGTACATGAAACTAAAAGCAAAAATGATACCCATGTCCCAGTTAGAATGTCATTGACGAACTTGTACTACAGGTGAAACTCAGCACAATTTGTCCGCAGTTCACGGTGCGGTGGTTAGCGTTGCTGCCTCTGGATCACGGGTCCCGGATTCGATTCCCAGCCGGATTTGGGATTTTCTCTGCCTGGGGACTGGGTGTTTTTGTTGTCCTCAACATTCCATCACCGCCATCATCATTAGTGACAGCAGCTGGCTTGGTTTGTGTAGATATTGGGCTGTGTAGAAATTGCGACTCTGTAAGGGCGCTGATGACCGCGCAGCTGAGTGCCCCACAAACCAAACATCAGAATCATCAGCACAATCTCATCAACATCAATTTTATTCACAATGAGAGGGTAATGTTACAGAGCAGTTTATCCCTAATCACTTACGAAGCGTTTAAAGTCATATGCACATCCTCATCGTCAATATAGTCGACCCTTTAGTTCTGCCTAATAACTGGACATGATTTTTAGTATTGCTAGTGACTATACAGCTAATTTAACTCTTTTCTTACATTGCTTTTATAACACTTAAGGCAGTCATTTTCTGCAGTCATGGCGAGCTTTTTGTACGTGGCTCACAATAAGGGAGATTACGTGAAGGATCAAGCTGAGTAATAAATTCGTTCAGTGCTGAAAACTACCCGTGAAAGCAGGTAAAGAATGCACAATTCACTTGGTGCCAGCTCCCCTCGACGGGCGACTGAGGGACGGCTACCTGCGTAAAAGACACTCTTGCTTGAGCCACTGGGAGGATTCCTTTCAGGTAAGATTGAAACCTAAGCCAGCTCCAGGTTTCAGAGAAGGTAAACCGTTAGTAGAACCGTTTGTCGCAGCAGACGCGTTAAGCAGGATTGTTAGTTTAAAACACTTGTAACCAATTTTCTGACTGGAGAGCACGTTCTTTCTTGTGTGTACCTACGTGTAAGTCTTCCAATTCGTCAGCTTGAGAATCCTGTCATGGACTGGGAGAAGTTTTCTGTCTTCCTCCCACACCTTGGAATTATTGATTAATGATAACAAAATACGCAGGTGTACGAGTTTGTTTAACTTACGTACAAAAACATTGCTGAACGGAACTCGCAGCGTCCGCTGCAATTTGCCAGCGCTTTTCCTACACCTGTACAAACAGGCAAGTTAAAGATGGTTAAAATAGATCACACTTATTGCTAGCAGAACGAAGAATAAATACTTGTGGACAGGCGACTGGGAAGAAAATACTTGCTGCCAGATAACACTTGCACAGATATGGATGTTTCCATTGTAGTTCCGAGTGCAGAGGTCAAGCCAGACTCAACTGTTACCACCACTGCCTACTGCATTCATGCTGTGGGAGAGTGGTAAGAATGAACTTTCAATAGAATCACCAAGTTGATTGTAGCTAACTTCCATGGGGGCCTAAGTGCACAGTTTTAACAATCTCAGCCATACAGTTGCTTGTGTCACACATTTTAATGATTCTGATGGTGTTCGTTCTTATTTTTCCGGTTTATTGCTTTTAGCCACATCCCATTCTTGCAGTATCCACGACTTATTCTCGTGATTATACATTTACGGTGCTCACTCACCTGACACAAAGTTAGATTTCATTAATGCAATCCCGTTTTTATTCTTTAAATGTTCACTTGCTTATCTCAGTGAAACATATGTTGATGCTTCATGATTATAAACTTTGAGTCTTACAGTGACTGCTTTGTCGTTTACGGATAAAAATCCCTGTCTCAGTAATATATGCATGTGTATTACGGTATCTATAGAAGCACAGCAGTATTTTTTATATACTTTGTTGATTAAATGAAATTTATTTCTAATTGGAAAAGATATGATATGGAATATGTTATCTGGCTTTAAAATGTAAAATCATAAAAATGATACCAATTAAAATGTAGCGGAATAGAGTGGAAAACGACCATCTTTGTCAAATTAATATTCGTGGTTTTACTGACTTCCTTCACTTGTCACTTTCCTCTTCATATTTCCTTCTCATTGTAAATGTATTGGTGCAAATAAATGTCTCTTTTACATCAGTAAGGAGTTTATTTTTATTATTTGTTAACGTTAATCTGTCTGTTATATTATTAACAATTTAACAAGTGGAAAAGTGGGTGAGTGTTGTATAAATCTCAGGACACGCAGTTAAGTTTTCATACATTTCAGGGGTATTATCTAATGCACCACCCAGTTATATTATTTTATCCTTATTTCCAGAAAATAAGGATATTTATTTAGTGTAATTTTATTCATTTGCTTGGTTGGTGGGAGTATATATTTCGTTTATTACTCAAAAGTATTTAGTAATGTTATCCTCGGATACAAAGGAAATCTATGTCATGTACACATATAACGATAAAGCTGTCATCAACCTGAAAAGTGGTTCGAACTTCACAGTAATTTTCTAGCCATGGTCCCATTGCTTTCTACGACTTCTCAACTCATTTATCCAGCCTGTTGTAAGAGGCCCTGCATTTTAACAGGGAAAAAGAGTCATAATTTGCTTTCGCATTAACAAATCATTGTCGAACGTGAAAGAACAGATACGAATAAAAATGTCTTTGAACCAATCCCGGATTGGTACTTGGACAGCCGTGATTTGTAATCTGACACTTACCCACCGTACCGCCGAGCAAATTGCAAATCATAATATTTACACTTTTATTAGTTATTGAAACAGACCGTCGCACATTAATAAAGTTAAAAATTCTTGTGATTTTTTCAAAATGAAATATTCAATGTATTTTATGATGAGACTGAAGCATTTAACTGCAGACAATTGTTAGTAGAGCATCTGCTTTGAAAGGATAAGCTGGAGATAGGACGATAATATAAGGGTCGCAATGCTGAGGGAGCAGGAGAATTTGGGGTTGACAAGCCGTAACATTTTGCTATATGCCACTTTGGTAGGCACGTAGGCTTTTCTGTGCTTATCCAATTCAGTTACGATTCACAACAGCTGCGTGGGCAACTACTGTTTTTAATAATTACTTAGTCTGAAAGGTTCAAAATTCGTAGTTACATGATGCAGCAGTAATTCTACTGAGATTGGGTGAATGCGACTAATGATCGACTATTGTCATTTCAGATGTTCCCTAGAAAGGGGCCTTACATTACGTTATTTCCAACTTTCCTTACTTAACTGAATTTGCTTTGGAGTTAATAATCTCTGCTCAGAGTGTTTCAGATGAAAACACGTTCCTTTTTTTTCGTTGGCTTTTCAGGATTACATTGTTATATTTGCCCGGCGTCTCATTGTAGTTGGAAATCTCTACACATCTATGTATATATAGTCTACATTTAGCAGTTTCATAACATTTGCTGCAGCAGTCGACGTAGTTATTTGCGTGATGGATATTTGCGTGGTGCCCTCATTAGTTCACATATCCCTGTTAACCGTTTAGGACTGCTGTGGCAGTGGTGCTGCGTTACATAAGCTGGAAGAGATGGCAAAGTTATCTTAACTGCGTGACGACACCTGTCTCCTCTTATTCTTCTCCCCTTGCCAGGTGCCGACGGAAGGTCGTATCGGCAGTTGGTTCCCCCTGTTCGTAGTAGTTAGTCAAATGAGTTACTACAAAGAGCGGAAAACTGTGACACCACGATCCACCATTTGAAGTGACTAATCTTGACTAAAAGTATATTTGTTACATCTCTCAGTTTCTGGCGGTTGCTAAGGCAATTGTTATTGGTCGCTATTGGTCGGCTATCACACAGTCGATTACTCCTGGTTGTGGAATCAGGCTGGAATTGTCGCCCGTTGATGTCCCGTATTGCTCGACTGGGGACAGATCTGGTGATCGAGCAGGCCAAAGCAACATGTCGACACTTTGTGGAGCACTTTGGGTTACAATGGCGGTATGTGGCAGAGCGTTATCTTGTTAGATAACACAGGCCGAAATGCTGTTCATGACTCGTGTACAGTATTGCACTCAAGATTCATGGAATAACCACAAGAGTACTTGTGCTCTCATACTAAATTGCACCCCAGACCGTAATATCGCAGAAGTAATATCCAGCTTTTCGTACCCCTACTACACTGTCTCATTCTTGCTGGTTGTGGAGCTGATAATGTCTCTTGACTAATATCAACTCACCTCGTTCAATCTCAGAGGTAACTACCATTCGCGAAATTTTCAGAGTGTATTTAAAACAAACGTGATTTGCATTCTCATAGTGGCACTACTGGGTTTTTTCAGCCTTTTTCCATCAGTGTATGTGGAGTAAAAGTACTTATTGCTCATGTGATCCGTCTCAGTCACAAATCTTCCATTTTCATGACGGAGAGATTCAGCGAAAGACATAGGAGGATAATACACCAGAAAACGTGGTTGTGGTATTAAACAAACGGGCACAGAAAAATGGTGAATGTTTGCAGCGCTGAGAGAACTAATTTTTGAGCGTGTGAAAACATTTAAACATACTACGTGAACGCGGCATCGATGACACCAGCGTGCGACGTCGCTTCTAAGCGATGCTATAATCTGAAAAGCTGCAACATATATTTAACTCATTAAAATTTTTATTTCAGTGGTCATTTAACCATTTTGTCGTCATTCCTATAAAATGTTGTGCTCTGTTGTCTCTATGATGGTCATAGGGTATGTTAACAACAATGCTATATCACCTAAACCGTCGCGGACCGTTGCCTAGCAATTACTTTCGTATTCTCTCGAGTACTAAAAGTGCCTATCCGAATTCTCTGTGTGAGTTGTTGAGTGAAAGAAGCTTCAGTTTTGATTCAAGTGTTTTAGAGTGAATTTTGTTTTTCGAGAACAACTATCGAAACATTTTAAAGTTCTTGTGGAGCTTTAGAAACTTTGAACGGAGCGAACCCTGCTTCAGAAGCGAGGAGCATTGTACCTGCAAGAGGTACGAGCTATTCGCGTATCTGTCACTTATTTATTCACCTTTCGGAGTCATCTGTAGTTAGAATATCGTAGAAGCTTTTAATTGTCTATGTACTTAGTGGAGAAATAGGGTCTAGTGAAACAGGGGATACAACCCGTCGGCTTTGACCAATGACATCATACATTACTCATAGCTAGGTATGTCGTCACTTCTAGCCATAGATAATAAAACAGTTCTGCGTTCCGGATATGCGCTTTCATTGTACATTAAAATAATTGAATGTGATTTTACAAGAGACCACTACATATTGCTGAAAATATTCATCGTGTGCTTTTATTAAATTAATTGGTTGTTTCTAATTCATTCGGTACTTAATTTCATTCTTAGTGATGTTGAGGTAATTTGGACTATTAGTTTCCTGTTTTAGAACTATTTTTAGTATCTCATTTTCGTTTGTAGGTGTGGATTTATCTATTCCGATGAGAGAGGCTATGGGCGTAGACATGTTGGCCACGGTTAGTTTTTTACAAATGTGTGGTCTTGTTGCTGAGAATGTTCGATGTCGTGAGTGCGGCGAACATATGCACCTCACAAGTGTATCTCGTCGCCGTACTCACGACTTATTCATATGGTGCTGCAGGAGAGATCGCTTTTGGCGATCCATTAGAAGAGGGACGTGGTTCGAAAAATCTAAGTTCGCCTTGAGAGACATTATGAAAATCACTTACTGTTGGTGTTTCATATATCGTGTGTGGCAGTGTGCCCATGAATGTCGTGTGAGTAAGCGCACAGGTGTGGATTGATACTATTTTTCTAAGAAAAGTTGTGGAGAATACATGAAATATAGGGAGGGGGGGGGGGGAGGATTTTGTGATTGAAATTGACGAATCACATTTTGGCAAAAGTAAGGGGGGGGGGGAATATCAGGTGGGATTATGGGTTTGGGGGGCTGTAATTTCAGGTCAGAAGGGTGACGATGTAGTGTTCAAAGTAGTACCCCAGAGGGTTCCATTGTAATTTCAGACGGGTTTTCTTCATATAGGCATTTAAGGGAAAAGGGTTATCAGCATCTCGTAGTAAATCACAATATTGAGTTCAGATCATTATCTACAGGGGCTTCGACAATTAGCATAGACGGTGTTAAGTCAGATGTGAAATCTCTTGTAGAGAAAGGGAAACGCCAGATTTCCACACTTCAAAGTCACCTAGACGAATATTCATGGAGACATGGTATTCCCCAAACATATAGCCCGTTTAAATGTTTTTTAAACATGTTGGGCAAATGTACAGTCCGAAATATATTAGATAATTTCACATTATGAAGGGGGATGGGGGTGAATGTGTGTTTCCGTGCGTGTATGTGTGTGTGTGTGTGTGTGTGTGTGTGTGTGTTTCTGTGAGTGTTTTCGTAATGTTTTGTTCGTTGTATATGTGGGTATGTCAGTTTCGCTGATGTCCTCCTAGGCGAGCTTCGGTTCTTTTAGGAAGTTCCCGTCTGGTAAGTTCACTTTTCTATTTTCTTCTTTTACAGAATTTGACTATTTTCACGTATGTCATTGTTGTATTACACCAATACGTATGTTTTCGTGTAGTCTAGTATGTAATAGAGATTACGTAGCTGTCGTTCTTCTTTCGTTTGCCAGTACTAGTATCAGCACGATTTTTTTCGAATCTGTACTAGCAATATCAAAGGCGAAACGCCCGACACCACTAAAATCTGTGTCCCGTCATTAGGTTGACCTTTACACTGACACTATGTATTCGGAAAGAACGACAAATGTAACACTGATGAGATTTACCAATATATGTCAACTGGAGTGCAGGATACAAATGTTGTGTATAGCTATGTAGTTCAAGTAAAGAATGGGATACTATTAGCATCGAAGGCGAAAAAAGAAACTGTACCCCATAGTGAAGTATGGGATACAAAATGTATTGTGTCGTCTAGTTGCATTTTCACGTAGTTCAACTGACGTACAGGTGGAAAATGTAACTTACGTCCAATTCCACGTTTTCGTTAACAGTGTACATATGTAGAGGTCAGCGGAAGTATGGGATACAAATATTATGTACGTAACTCCTTCTGCCATCGGTAGTACTGTTATTCACGCAAGAACAGACTGTTAGTGATAGCGGAGGCGAAATAAACAACACATGTAAAATTTGTATCCCGTGCTTCATTTAAGGCTTAGCGAAGAAGGGGATACATTGTTCAACTGAACAACACGACACAAATGCTAGTGGAAACTAAGAAATCGACGTACGCCAAACTTGTATCCCGTACTGAACGTAAGCAACACAATTCGAATGAGGTTCGATATATATATATATATATATATATATATATATATATATATATATATATATATATATATATATATGACGTGATGTATTCTGGGCTACAAATATTTGCCATTCGTTTTTTCCCCTTTCATTTGCCAGAGAAATAATACGATACAAAAACGTGACATCCTTAACGTGAAAATACTACTGGCCTATATATATGTCAACTATATTTTTCGTCTCTCGTTTTCCTTTTATTGTGAACGTTCTTGTCAGCTCTTTCATCAGTGTAATAAATGCTCTCTGGCTCTCATTGGTCAAAGCCGACGGGTTGTATCCCCTGCTTCACTAGACTCGAGAAATATTTGCAGGTTGAAGCATGTGGTAGTGTGTGATGTGATTACAGAACCTGATGTTATTAACAGTATATGACGTGAAACACCACTTTGTCTCAATTGTTCATAGAGATTCAAATATTAAGTGTTTGCTTTTTCAGACAGATTTCTATACTTTCTTGATGGCGCAGTTCGTGCACTTTCACTTTGTATTCTCAAACTAATTTCTTAGTTCCTTAATGGCAAACGTGTCAAGCGTATTTTCCTTTTCCACCCGTTTCCTTTGACCAATGACATCCTACGTGACGTCATGACTTTATGTTGTATTGGATGTAAGCGGACTGTTATTAAAAGTTAGCCTGTGGTTGTATTATTTACCAGTGTAATCTGTGATGTCTGTTAACTATGCTATCATTCCAAATACGTCGCGACTTACGAGGGTTTGGTTTGGGTGGAACCTGAGACCACAGATTAAACTGCCGTGGAGAAACCAGAAACGATTACATTTTTATTCTGTTTTCTGACAAATATTTGTCAGTTTCTTTCTGCATATCACACGATTTCCCAGGGTAAGTGTAGACAGGACCTTCAGAGCATAAGATAAATTTTTATGAGTGAAACGATTAGTGATTATGATTATCATTTGATTCTTATAGTTATTTAGCTGTCTTTTTAATGTGGAAAGTTCGTCGAGAGTGAGGTTAGCCCTAACGAAATTGCATTGTTGTGGTAATGTTATTCATAATTTTTTAGTTTACAAATATATGGGCGTTTTTCGAATGTGACTATTTCAGACACTGCGCTAATGAAATCCATTGTCCCTATGAGGCTCAATTTCTTTTTACCGGTCGTACACTCTCCAATCGCATGATCTTTTTTTTTTGTGGTTCGTATTATTTATTTAACTAAATTGGATCGAGATTTGGTAGTTATTGGTGAATTATTTGTTTTCGGTTTTTGAGCTATTTATTTCCATTTTTTGTGTGATTCCAATTTTTTGTACTTCTTTTCTTTCAGTTTATTCTAAAGGAATTTGTGTATATAATTTTTCGATTAAGTTGATGTTATGTGGGTGTTGTTTTGTATCTCTGTCCTCGGCTTAGGAACAGAGTTCACACGAAATATAATAGCAACTGTCCATGTGTATGTCTTTTTGTTTCTTTCGTTCGCTTTATTCTGCAGAAATTCATGTGCGTCATCTTTGCATAATGAGATTCGTGTGTGTGTATGTGTGTGTGTGTGTGTGTGTGTGTGTGCGCGTCTGCGTGTGTTTCGGGGGGGGGGGGGGGGTTGTTCTTGTATATACTGCGATACCATTTGTGTGTTATTTTTTTATATTTTTAGGTTTATCACAGAAAAGTTCCTATGCGATATTTTTCGATTATGTTGTTTTGTGGAGCTGTGTGTAATATTTTTGTATTCCTTTGAGCTACAGGTCAAGCGAAGAATTCGATTCCAGTTTTGCCATTTTTGCAGTTTTTTCTGTTTATGTTCGAGACATTTGTAGGCGATCTGTTAACGCTGTCTGTTAAACCTATACAGCTAGAGCGTACGCTGCGGTTAGACTTGTTTTGTTATGTTTTTGTTTGCATCATACCGGAAGAATGTGTGTGTGCTATTTCACAGTTATGTTGTTTTGTGGAGGTGACTAGTACCACCGTCTTCATTTCGTCTGTATTGGTCAAGCGAGTTATTCAAGTCCAATTTTGTGTTTACTACATTTTTTAGATCAGTTTATTCTAGAGAAGTAGTTGAATGTTCTTAGGCTTAGTAACCTTTTTAGTATGTCCCCATCCTCAACTCTGCCATTCCTGCGATTATCCCAATAATTTCATTTCATATGGTGATTCAAATAGTTCCCATGTTTTTTTGTTTGTTAAGAAGTGTGTTATACAATACACAGTGGTGTATTTTAACAGAAACGATTGATTTCAGTCTAGGAGCAGGCCATCATCGTGTCCAAGCTATCGTGTCTCAGCACTTGAAGTAACGGTACGAATTTGTCGTGTGAGTTATTGGATTAAAGAGGCTGCAGATTTGATTCATATATTGTGTATTACACTTAGTGTTTCGAGGTCAAATAACGAAATATTTTAAAGTTCTTGAGGTCTTCTAGAAGCTTTGAACGAAGTGAACGCCCATCTTTAGAAGAGAAGTGCAATGTATCCGGGAGAGGTATGAACTGCTGACTTAAGTGTCTTCCGTTTACTTACCGTACAGAATCAGATGCAGTTTCAATATCGTATAAGCTTATAAGTGACTGGATGTGTAGCGGCGAAGTACTGGAACACTGAAACGTTACGACGTAGTGTGATGTGATTTAGCGGTATGCAAAATGGAAAAAAAAAATCAGATCCATTCACATTCCAGTACATGGTTTCAATGCGTCATGCAGCTACAATGGTTACGAGAGAGCGTGACTTATAGGGACAGCTCTCTTTGCTGAGATTTTCACAATTTTAGTTGCCGGAATCGTCTCTTCTTTAACTTATTTAGTTTCACAACGAGAGCGGTGCCATCTATCTTTGTCACCAAATCTGTTATGTTCTACTTCATGCGAAGAAGACGGTAATACGTAAATAAGTTGCAGTGCGTGCAGTCATAATGAGTTGAATGGCACCATATCAGAAGTATTTTCTCTTTCTGTTACTCAAAGAAATGAAATTAATACCTTCGAGGATCGTTAAATGTTACTTCCGTTGGGAGTTTATAATCTGTAATGGCGTTTTCTTCATTCAAATGTCGCTGGTTAAAGTTCAATTGTAAACATGGTTGTTAGGTCGTACGTATTGTTGAAAAGTTCACATGGCGCTGAAGAGTGATTCTAGATTTAGTGTTGAACTTAGGCTGTTGATGACTCTGCCACAAAGAAGGAAAGGCACAGCCCGGTGAGAATACACTGACTCAGACAACGGGTATTTGTAAAAATCGTAATCTCCTCAGAAACTGCGGAGCGATTTGGGATTTAAAACAGTACACTATTGTATAGATTATTTACCAATAACTTCATATCACCAACAAGATGTTCCCTTAGGTACACACTATTTGAATTACCGATCCTGCCTCACGGTGCCATATTTAACGAACGGATGGTAGTAACCAAATCGCGGCGTAATGTCAGTCCAAATGCGAAGTTTAAATAACTATACTTGGTGTATATCTGAAACTAGTGCAGCGATGCACTGTCTTGCTAATAGTACTGTCTGTCTGTCTAATAGTGGTAGGTTTAAATAATTGCTGTCGGAAAAAATTATTCATTGCAGAATAAATGTACCTCGTAATGATCACACCTTTGGCTGTCATCGAAGAACTAGTGTTATTTTAAATCATCTATTAGGAATTAGTAAAAGGGAATCAAAATAATCAGTTCCTCACCAGTCATAAATGGGTAATATTTTTCAAGTAAATCAATGATACTTAATCGATCTGGATGTTATAGATCCTTTGTAACACTGACAGCTCTTATTATTACAGAAGTTAAATTTAAAGAAATGACAACACGGTCTCAAGTTTTTCCTTGCGATACACTTGTGAGACATCACAATAAGATTTACCCGTGGACACGGTATGGTCGTATCTAACGTGCTGCCCGTTATCGTTGCAGCAATGTTCCGACGAATCAAGGCGTTTTTCTCCCGGTGTGTGGGAGGGGAGAAAGATGAAGGTCTACGACTGGACAAGACCTTGGCCACCGCTCGAGGTAGCTTTGAGGTGAGCCACGTCACGTTGCATTACTGATATCATGGGCCGGCCGCGGTGGCCATGCGTTTCTAGGCGCTTCAGTCCGGAACCGCGCGACTGCTACGGTCGCAGGTCGAATCCTGCCTCGGGCATGGATGTGTGTGATGTCTTTAGGTTAGTTAGGTTTATGTAGTTCTAAGTTCTAGGAGACTGATGACCTCAGATGTTAAAGCCCATAGTGCTCAGAGCCATTAGAACCATTTGAACTGATATCATAATAAGCAAAGCACTAAAGTTTTAGAGCTGCTTAATTGTCGATAGGGGGGACAACAGGTATTACAGACTGTCACGATTTGCTGTAAATGAATCTGCGGTTCGCCATAAGCATCCCATGTGACAATTCATTGTGAATAATACATCTAAGACAGGAATTTCTACTAGACTGTTGACTATAACTATTGCGTGCAAGAAAGCAGTACGTTTATGGGAAGAGTGAGGTTCAATGTTTTAAAACAGTAAAAATTCAACAAAGAATTAAAATGTAAGAAATGGGTAAAAATGTCTAAAAAGTCTAAAAACCTTACTTGCACACGCAAGCACAAGCGACTACACACACACACACCCTCACACACACACACACACACACACACACACACACACACACACACACACGCACACACAAGCACATAATTACAAAAATCATATTTAGCACCTTTTCGATACCTGGTATGAAAAGTGACTGCGTTTCACCAGTTCAGTAGAATGATATAAAGTACCAATTAAGAAACTTATTACGTCATAATGAGCCTCTTAAGGCCCAACGGTACTGACGACCTCCACGTCACACATCAACAGATAGGCTTCACTGGCTGCAGATACGGAGGGATCATTGTCAGTTTTCGTGACCGTATCTAAAATACAGCCACAGATGAGCGTCACTGGCGAATGGATGGATTTCTTCATCGCTGGAGGTAAATGGATTTTGCTGGTCACTCAGCAACACACCAAAGCCTTCAACCTCGTCACCAGAGATACACAAAAGCTTTAAAATTTACCATATCTCGACTTAAAGTAAAATAAATCGCTGGTCTCCTCTTAAGTTCACTTCTGCCTTCTGATAAAAAATAACGTGCATAGAAAATATGGCGTATAAGAACATTTAGGCCACAGCCATTACAGATTTAACTGTCTTCTCACCAGACTACGAAGACATTACTCAGAAATGAAGACTATTCGGATAGGAGTCAAGGCAAATTCAGTGTGTGAAAGTAATTTACGTAAGGTCGAACGTGGTCTGATGCTTGGCCAGTCACTTCTATTCCAATAGTCGTATGTCTTTCTCACCTGCAGGATAATGGCACGTTGTCTCGATGGGTTGGTTGCTCACAGGCCTCCTTGGCTGCATGATATGCTTGCTCTTTTTCCCACATCCCACAGGCTCCTGCTTGTCACCTCCATGTTACTAGCATATTATATACTTACTTCTGGCAGTAGATAAGACGAAGTTGATAGTCTAGCCCAGGGGCGGGCAAACGTTGCACGCGGCTCATGAGCGCACAGCGCTGCACGTGTGCTGCTCGCGTGCAGGCGTTGACCGGGGCTGTGGCGACAGCCGGCAGGTTGTGGCACTGTAGTGCCAGGCTAAGCTGCGGACGTTGATGCGAAGCGAGCACTATGTAGTGAACGTTGTATTTCAAGAAACGGAGAAGTTGAGATTTGCTATCTTCTAAAAAGTAATGGGAGAATCTTTTTTCTTTGTGCATAAACGTGAAAATTCGAACTGTTTAATATGTGGCAGTATTCTCGCTGGTCAACGGAAGTTTAGTATTGAAGGCCATTATAATAAATTTCACAAGGACGAGTACAATTTATTGTCGGATTCTGAGCGGATGGGGAATTGACTGAGCTTAAGAAGAGCGATCTGACGATACCAGATGAATCTGTCGTAGTTGGCCGGCCGGAGTGGCCGAGCGGCTCTAGGGAATACAGTCTGGAACCGCGCGACCGCTATGGTCGCAGGTTCGAATCCTGCCTCGGGCATGTATTTGTGTGATGTCCTTAGGTTAGTTAGGTTTAAGTACTTCTAAGTTCTAGGGGACTGATGACCACACCAGTTAAGTCCCATAGTGCTCAGAGCCATTTGAATTTGTCGTAGTTGCTGTTGGCACGAGAGATCTGCGACTTTCTCTCGTCATGTCTCTCATCTAACTGATTTAACATTTTATGGAGCACTGTTTTCAAGTTTTCAGGACGACAACAGTAATAGCCCAGCGGTATGTGCAAGTTATAAGACTGCGCTTAATATAGCGAGAGCTGGAAAACCATTTGCTGAATTAATAAGTTTCGGTTAAGAGCAAACATCGGTGATGAAAATTTACGTAACTGTTTGTGTTTGTCTGTATGTAGAAATTTTGTTCCAGATATTAAACGTATTGTAAACTCCACCTGTGATAATTAAATAAAACGTACCGTAGGTAATAGGTACTCTTTCAAACCATGATTTCTTTCAAGCACTCCTACTAACCTTATTCATTCACTCAATAAAGCAAGCTAGGAAACAAAACGCATTACAGAGGAAGGAGCGGACAGAAGGTATGGTGGGGATGGGAGATAAGCGGGTGGCCAGCTTGCCCCTGTGTGCACGCGGAACACCTGTTAACTGCACGCGTGCAAGTGCACCGCACATGTGAAGGATTCCTGCCCGCCCCTGGTCTAGCCGAAATCCGATTAAATGGTTGCAACAACTCCACTGACGGCCATTAAAATTAACACTGACCAACCGGGAAGTTGTGTCTGGCGTTAGTGAAGAATGCCTGGAATATGATGCTGATACGGAGGTGCTTGAGAATGGAAAATACCCCAATAAATTATAGAGAATTACGCTGAAATTTCTTTTAACAGCATAGCTTAACATAATACACGTCCAAGACAAGTGACTGGCTGAAGACAACATTGCAAACCATCTGGTTGTTCCACGAGTTACCTGCTAACTGGGATTAATACCTGGTGACTAGAGGAAATGTATTCCTGAATTTCAGACTTCGAAGCCTAATGCTGTTTTTGGAGGAGTTAGAGAATAGAGAACCTGGAACAGTCAGTAAAAATTGTCACAGTCCCACTTACATTCCTTTCCAGAGAAGGAACACACCAGAACAGAGAATAAAAAGGTCATGGGTACACTGTACCTCGAATAATTCCGCTGTAGCCCTCCAGCTTATCATTTCGCCCATAGCATAATGATAGCTATTACAGCCAAACAATGTATAGACACTATCGCCATCTAAAGGCACATACATTCATAATAAGTGTTACACTCGTAACACCTGTACATATTAAGAAGCATCGCTATATCTCAATTATAAAAGTGTTCTTTATGATAAAACTAATAAGTTCCATCCCAACACGAGCGTCAGTTTACACTTGACGTGTTCTTTGTCGAGCTGCTGCAGAAACGGCTGCAGGAAGAAGAAGAAATTCGTGCTGCTCCGGTGAGTGTAAATTAGACCTGTGTATGGAATGATAGCGTTTGGTCTGAAAATGCATCTTTCGTTTCTGGTTCGCATGATCACTCACTCACGAACGGAAACTGGTTAATGCTCTGCTTCCGGATTCTTTACAGAGTTGTTGTTTGTATTTTGTGCACAATTCTTCGATGATCGTCCCAGGCGCCTTCCTCGGGTGTAGCGAGTTTTGCTATTACGTGCACTCACTGCCTGCACACCAAACAGTCAGGAAACGTCACACGACATGAAGACGGCTCCATCAGCCGTTGAAATATAGTGCACAAAATAGGGATAAAAACACAGCAAAATTCCCGTAAGCATTTCATTAATCAATCGCGTCTAGAAAAACCTTAGATATCACGGGATATTAGTTATGTGCTAGAATTACTACTTGCTGAGATGGGGGAGAGTGACGTATTTTGGATATTAAAGTGAATCATTACATGCATAACGTAAGGATGCGCCTGTGCCCTTCTCTGTCAGTTCTTTATCCTCCCTGCATTTTAACTCTTCCCCGCTCTTTCTTTGCTTTTTTTTCGCCTTGATGTTCGTCTCTTCCCTATCTGTGCTTCTCTAGCCATGTGGTTTTAGGCTGGGGTTTTTAGTGTTTTTATTCTTGCGATCAGCCAGCCCACGCCATCTGCTGTATTTTTTAATACTTTCTACGGCTTTTGTTTTATGCAGTCCATGTTTTTCCTTTTTAGCTTGCTTCTTCCGTTTTCTCTTTGAGTTATGTTCCCAGGTACTTTTGCGACTTTTTTACTTTCCCAGATTCTTATGTGGAATGGTTTTAATCCGAGACCCTTTTGAGTAACGAAATGGGGATTGATGAGCATGTAGTTTAGTCTCTTCACTATCAAAATCAACCAAAAAGCCAGTGACTGAAGGTTGCGTAATTCGCGATAAATGTAACTCTCTGTTACACTCGGAAATATTAGCAAATGGCATATACTCTGTATTATTACACACGTTGTACATCATAAAACTAAAAATTTTTTTACGAACAGGACCGTAAATTTACACTTGACGTGTTTTTTATGGAGCTACTGCGGAAACGGCTGCAGGAAGAAGAAGAAATCCGTGTAGCTCCGGTGAGCTCAATTTAGTTCAGTATAGGGAATAATGGCATTAGGTTTCAACGTGTACTATTCGTTTCATGTTCAGATCAATACTCTCTTACGAACATAATAATAGTTAGTGCCCTGCTTCGGGCGTTTTGCCGAGTTGTTTGGATTTGTGCAAAATGCTTCGAACACCGTGACTGGAGTGCAGCGAGCTTCGCCGTTATGTGCACTCAATCCCTGGACTCCATCTAGTCAGGGAATGTCATACGACCTGAAGGAAATGGCTCGGTCGGTCGTTGAAATATTCTACATACAACAGGAACAACAACTCGGCATAACTGCCAGAAGTACTTCAATAACCAATCGCACAAACAAAAAACATATACATCAGGGGACATTAGTATTTGTTTAGTATTATTAGTTGGTCAGACATGGACGGAGTAGTGATGATACTTGAATATTAAAATCGATCACTGTATAGATATTATCAAAAAATGTAGCTAGCAAAATTATTGATAAATGTAGCACTTCGTAAAAAGGGGCCATGTTAGAAACTAGCACATGTTCTGTATTACTCCACACGTAGGATATCAGAAAAGTTATAAGTTCTTTTCCAACAGGAGTGTCAGTTTACGCTTGACGCGTTCTCTGCAGTGAGAAGAGGAAAGCCACACTGCTACGGTGAGTGAAACTTCGATCTGCAGATTTTAGTTCCTAAGTGCATTTCTGGTTTCATCGCCACATCGTAACTCCCTGCGTTTGGGTTTATTTTTCCGACTCTACAATTGTACGTTTTTAATATCACTGAAATACTGTCAGCTTAGGTAGAGAGACAAGCCTACAAAATGCAAAATTGTATGGTCTAACCGTAAATTCTGTTTTACTGAGCGGTGGGGTGGTTATCACGATGCTTGCAATACTGTTCTTCTATAACGGTTTTGAATTGTTAGCGGATACGCAGCCTTTTTCGACAGTGTATTATTTGGCCCTACAATTGCTACATTCTACGTAATCTTAAGAATTAACGGTGCAATATGCTTGCCTACCCTTTCACAGTATAGGGGGGTTTCAGGAAATATTCTTATCTCTTCCCGCCCATGAAAGAGTTATCAAGTTTTCAGTATAGTTTCACGTTGATCATCGTACGCTGGTCTTTTGGTTCTGTTCTATTATACTGCATCAAGGTTTACTTTTCCGTCTTATAATTATCCATGACACCCTCGGAATTTCAATTCAACATTTTGGTAACTTGTTTTAAGAAACTCTACGTTTCTGGCACAAGTTAATATACCCACAGTCTCATTTGCCTTGTCTGCTTTAGGCGTAGAACGTAGTTCAGTCTAATGGTCAGTATAAAGGTATAAATGTTCTCATACTTTTGACAACCACCTGCCATCATGATACAATGATCAGAAGGAACTGTACTCAGGGAACATGATAGAGGTATTTCTCACATTAAAATTCTCATTTACAATACTTTGCAATCTTGAGTTGATGAGTAGGGGAGGCAGAAACATCCCTTCACTATACCCATATCTGGGAAGCAAAACAATTTATAAAATACATTGTCATTGCAGTCTTTTACTACACTTGTGCCAGTAGTTACAAACTAGTAACTCCATTTTCTGTCTATTTTACAGTCTCAACAATACCGATACAGAAATCGACCCTATATACCCTATATTAGCCTCGGGTCCTACAATAATTTTGCAGTTTTCTTTACATATATCAACCCACCATAGTGTGATCACGTTTTTAATTCTGAAATATAAATTTGTCGCCAGGTCACTCCAGTGGCGTTTCCGCCAACCGTGGAGGCTGAACACTCTACACCATGCAGCTCTTCATAGCCACCAAATCTTATGCTGCCTGCTGGGGGTGTCGTCGTCAACTCGGTGCGTGGAGAAGGCCGTCTGGCTGCCAAACTATTCGGCCACGACACCGTGGCCAATACCAACTGAAACCAAAGTTGCCGATTCATTAAAACTTCGGCTTAATGGAATAATATAGTCTCATTATTTATTTTAGTTCTAGTGAGGTGACGTTATGGTAACACACGGGCCTCGCATTTGGATTGACAGTGGTACAAGTCTATAATTCGTCCATCAACATCTATGGTTTCGGTGGGTTCTTTAAGTAGATTAAGGAAACTGCAAGAACTGTTCCCTCGTAATTCGACTCTTACAATTTTCTCCACAGTACGAACTCCCATTGTTATTACCTCTTCTTTGATGAACGTTAGTTCCGAATAATTCCTACATATTTTCTTTATTGAGTAAGAGATTCATTTGAGCAATATTATTTTTAAAAAGCAATTGTAAAATTGGTATACCAATACAAGTATTTAGAACCCACAGAACTTGCCTTTCAAAATTTGCTTAGTACGTTCATCAGCAAATTCATTCAAACTAATAACACTTAAAAGAGTAAAAACTAATAACACTTAAAAGAGTAGCTGACTAAAATATCTCTGCATCTGAGGATAACAAGTTAGTGCCTGTCATCCCAACGGTTACTTATTAACTCAGTGCGCCACATGTAATATAACCCTAAACTATGCAGAAACTACACCATAACCAACATTTGACGTCGTCGGTATACATTGTTATCGGCACTCGGTTAGTTTTTCATTAATGACCTCATACTCTTCCTGCAAAACTATATGGGTGCGAAATGGAAGGTACGTTGACATACTAAGCAACTGGTTACAAAAGTAGCATTTGCAACTATGAAACGTAAGTTAAAGCAGTCTTTGTGTAATCTAACTGATGCTGCATTTCATTGTACTCCATCGTGGAACAATAATTGGTTAGCATAGTGATGTAACTACAAACAAGTAAACGGAGCAGTTGTGCTACGAACGCGTGGCTCGGCCGTAAGCTCTATACACAATTCACAGAGCATGCCTGACACCTTTCATTTTGATCAGTGTAGTAGTGTCAGAGAAGAGACGTCTGTAGAAGGAAACTCATTTTTACTTTTTCTTTCCATTTCCCCGGAAGTAATGAGTTGGTGCACGTCTCACGGAAAATTGAAAATATCAAATGAGTTGGGAAAATGAATATGCAATCGATTTGCGCAAGCTCAGTGAATTAGTGGATTAATATTAATCACAAGGGAGTTGCACGTTCGATATACACTCCTGGAAATGGAAAAAAGAACACATTGACACCGGTGTGTCAGACCCACCATACTTGCTCCGGACACTGCGAGAGGGCTGTACAAGCAATGATCACACGCACGGCACAGCGGACACACCAGGAACCGCGGTGTTGGCCGTCGAATGGCGCTAGCTGCGCAGCATTTGTGCACCGCCGCCGTCAGTGTCAGCCAGTTTGCCGTGGCATACGGAGCTCCATCGCAGTCTTTAACACTGGTAGCATGCCGCGACAGCGTGGACGTGAACCGTATGTGCAGTTGACGGACTTTGAGCGAGGGCGTATAGTGGGCATGAGGGAGGCCGGGTGGACGTACCGCCGAATTGCCCAACACGTGGGGCGTGAGGTCTCCACAGTACATCGATGTTGTCGCCAGTGGTCGGCGGAAGGTGCACGTGCCCGTCGACCTGGGACCGGACCGCAGCGACGCACGGATGCACGCCAAGACCGTAGGATCCTACGCAGTGCCGTAGGGGACCGCACCGCCACTTCCCAGCAAATTAGGAACACTGTTGCTCCTGGGGTATCGGCGAGGACCATTCGCAACCGTCTCCATGAAGCTGGGCTACGGTCCCGCACACCGTTAGGCCGTCTTCCGCTCGCGCCCCAACATCGTGCAGCCCGCCTCCAGTGGTGTCGCGACAGGCGTGAATGGAGGGACGAATGGAGACGTGTCGTCTTCAGCGATGAGAGTCGCTTCTGCCTGGGTGCCAATGATGGTCGTATGCGTGTTTGGCGCCGTGCAGGTGAGCGCCACAATCAGGACTGCATACGACCGAGGCACACAGGGCCAACACCCGGCATCATGGTGTGGGGAGCGATCTCCTACACTGGCCGTACACCACTGGTGATCGTCGAGGGGACACTGAATAGTGCACGGTACATCCAAATCGTCATCGAACCCATCGTTCTACCATTCCTAGACCGGCAAGGGAACTTGCTGTTCCAACAGGACAATGCACGTCCGCATGTATCCCGTGCCACCCAACGTGCTCTAGAAGGTGTAAGTCAACTACCCTGGCCAGCAAGATCTCCGGATCTGTCCCCCATTGAGCATGTTTGGGACTGGATGAAGCGTCGTCTCACGCGGTCTGCACGTCCAGCACGAACGCTGGTCCAACTGAGGCGCCAGGTGGAAATGGCATGGCAAGCCGTTCCACAGGACTACATCCAGCATCTCTACGATCGTCTCCATGGGAGAATAGCAGCCTGGATTGCTGCGAAAGGTGGATATACACTGTACTAGTGCCGACATTGTGCATGGTCTGTTGCCTGTGTCTATGTGCCTGTGGTTCTGTCAGTGTGATCATGTGATGTATCTGACCCCAGGAATGTGTCAATAAAGTTTCCCCTTCCTGGGACAATGAATTCACGGTGTTCTTATTTCAATTTCCAGGAGTGTATTAACATTGACCCACATATGTTTTCCCATATTCTAATTAAAAAACATTGATCACAAGGGAAAATGAAAAGAAAGAAAAACATTGACCCACATAGTTCCTCCCATGACTTAATTAAGAAACACTGATCCACTTACTGAGTGCGTTCACACTGATCGATTGCGTAGCAATAGGAAGCACAGAAATATTTCACTACGTTTTCTTGCATATCATGAGTTGTGACGCTGTCCTTGGTTTGCAGATACCAGCACAATTTTAATAGCTACGACTCAAATAAGGGGCAAATAAAAGTATAATCCACTTTTACGGCAATGTTTCGCCCTTTCTTCCAAAGTATTACTTCGAAACACGTTGTCTGCCTGCTGGTCTCTCATTGGCTGTGTTAAATGAACAGCTGACACACCTTCTTTTGCTCCCATACTGCATCACGTCAAGCACTGGCAACATTCCTGCACGAAACACGTAATTACGGCACTGGCATTATTCTGAAAAACTAGTCACCAGTCCAGAGAGGAGAAAGTGATACCAATTCAGAAAGCCAAAAATTGATGCCAATTCATACGGTCAAATGTCGCTCAAATTGACGGAACGCGGTAACAAGAACATCATTTGGGATTACCACACGTTCCGATTCCACACGTCTGCTTTGACCTATAATGTTACATCGGGGATATAAAGTGTACTTTATTTATTATGACAACCACAGATTTCATAGCAGACCTCTGGCATACTTCAAGATTACTAGCACAAGATAGACCATTATGGTCCAAACGAACATAAGAAAGGTGCGAAATATTTCAGTCACTTACGGAAATGAAACTAATGGGACAACCACGGGAATTAGGGAGTTCTGGGCTGGGCAAAATAAAAATACTACACTAAGACTAGCATCTCTCCACGAGAGTCACACAATCGAAAAATAACTTCCACGAATTCCTCCAGAATAAACCCAACCAAAAAGTATAAGAAACACACAACTGGAATAGAATGTATTTCTAGACCTATGTAGCGCAAACGAGGACAGTGATACCACCCCTCCCCCCTCACCCGCCCCTCGCCAAAGAAGGAAATCCATTACGATCAGTATTAGAAATTTCACTAGACATACACAGCTGAAACGAAGACAGTGATGTAGACAATTGCCCACCAGAAAGCTAATAAGGATATCGAAATTCACTATATCTATACAGCGCCAATGAAGACATTGGTTCCATAATTCCTCTCGCCCCCCTCCACCCTCAAATAAAACTAACAACACACAAATCTAAGAACCTCATTTCAAAGTAATATCCTTTCCATAAACAAACTACGATCTCACACTAAACAAAAAAAGTCATAAAAACGTCCTTTCCAATCATAGCCCAGTATTGCTCTGTATTCACTTGGTATTAGAATGTTTGCTTCTAAAAGTCCTGCGTCATATTTTGATATTCCTGACACGTTCTAACCATTATGTAAGTAATGACAAAATATTACATTGTGGCTTAAAACCATTTTAACCGTTATCCGTGAAGATGGTCGATGACTGAAACCAGTCGAGATATATGGGTTTAAAATAAAAGCAGCTGATGGTCAAACATTTTATACATTACTTGAGGGCCGTTGAGGGTCACCTTCCAAAAATGTGTTAATCAAAGTGGCCCCAAAACACATACACATACACACACACACACACACACACACACACACACACACACACACACATACAAACCGTACTGCAAACAACAAATTATTTAAACACAACTCCAAGGCAAAACTCTACACAAACACACAACTTTCACTCTAGAATACCAAACTGTAAACTAAAAGCAACAGTTCAAAAACCGAAACAATTAGATAACCAGTAACTACTAAAGACTCGTTCTCATTCAACTGCACATTTACTATAAACCGAATGACAAACCTAAACGTCCACCACAAAGACTCAGCAACAGCCTACAACACGTCTCTTACAAAAATAGTCCATTTCGAATGTGCTGCGTCTGCACGATGTCACATTCGAAAAAAAAAAAAAAAAAGTGCCGCAGCCTACAATGTTGCCAGATCGAGCATACTGCCCGACATAGAATTCTGAGGGAAGCATGCCTGAATTGTCAACGTTATGTGAACGACTCGGCGGTCAATTTTTCTGTCTAAGACTGTATCTACAACACATATTGCACGCGGAAGACCAGAAGAATTAAAAAAAATTGTTTATGAGAGCAATGTTAACTATATCATTCGAGGTATTCATAGTATTGCATACGTGTGTGTTAACGCCTTCCAATGCACATTCAAGGGAGACAAGGATACACAGTCTAGCTTCAATATTATAAATATGTGTCAGTTTGTGGATGAACTCAGACTTAGGTTGATAATCATTTTTAATATTTAGCGCCGGCCGGTGTCGCCGTGCGGTTCTAGGCGCTACAATCTGGAACCGAGCGACCGCTACGGTCGCAGGTTCGAATCCTGCCTCGGGCATGGATGTGTGTGATGTCCTTAGGTTAGTTAGGTTTAATTAGTTATAAGTTCTAGGCGACTGATGACCTCAGAAGTTAAGTCGCATAGTGCTCAGAGCCATTTGAACCTGTAAGTAGGCTGTTTAGGTTTTCTTATTGGTAACGCCACGTAGCGCTCTGTGTGAGAATCACTGGCTGTGCTGTGTGCAGTCTGTGTCTAGTTTGCATTGTTGTCTGCCATTGTAGTGTTGGGCAGCGGCAGCTGGATGTGAACAGCGCGTAGCGTTGCGCAGTTGGAGGTGAGCCGCCAGCAGTGGTGGATGTGGGGAGAGAGATGGCGGAGTTTTGTAATTTGACATGAACTGCTATATATATATATTGACTATTAAGGTAAATACAGTGTTTGTTCTCAATTAATATCTTTCATTTGCTAACTATCCCTATCAGTAGTTAGTGCCTTCCATAGTTTGAATCTTTTATTTAGCTGGCAGTAGTGGCGCCAGCTGTATTGCAGTAGTTCGAGTAACCAAGATTTTTGTGAGGTAAGCGATTTGTGAAACGCATAGGTTAATGTTAGTCAGGGCCATTCTTTTGTAGGGTTATTGAAAGTCAGATTGCGTTGCGCTAAAAATATTGTGTGTCAGGTTAAGCACAGTCATATATAATTGTTCAAAGGGGACGTTTCAAACCATTTTTGATATTTAGCAATACTTAACCCATTGGTGTTAAACTCGTTTTCAGCCAATGATTCCCACAGCTACATGAACACTACTTGTGATACCTCTAAGACAAAATACTTTTGCAGTGCTATCAGACGAAAAGAGCAACCTGACACAAACTGTGGAAAGTTTGTTTTAAAACCTTTGTACCTGGATAAAGAGCTTTTCCTATGTGAGATATCTGTAAACGTTGCTGCATAAGACAATTTAAGAAGAAACTAAAGTCCTTCAGCTACGACTATATTTAAAGAAATCGTTTTAATGGCACTAAATCGTGGTTTGTGAATCGTTTACCAGCCATACTCTGCCACATTTCGCTGGTTGGAAGGCAAAAAGCTTACTGACAAATTTCACAGATGGAAAAGGGGGACGAAATGTCTCCCACTGGAAGGTCATGTTGTTTTATCGAAATGATTACAAAATCAGGTAAAACGAACAGTGAGATTGTCAGTATAAGCACATTACTGTTGTCAGTATGATGTTTCACTGCCCAGGGCCTGTAACGGAAAAGGGCCCGTTTAGGTCAGGCATATTCTATACACAAGTGGAAGAGAGAGCACCACTAAAATCTACAATCCGTATGCATTCCATACACACAGAAATTACTGTTACAGTGAACTTACGGTATCCAATGAGTGAATTGCGTATTTTCCGGTGAGAAAGAGCACTGGCAAACAGTCTTCGCTACATTAGGTTACTTAAACTGCTGTCACTCTGAGCTATAATTTATGGTCAGCGACCAAGTCTAAGGTCAATGAGGCGGATACGGGTTTTGCAGATGGGAAATACTTTCAACATTCTCTGTCATGCACAACCTGAAACAGACCACGTCGACCAAATAATATGGAAGAACTTGCAGCGACGTATGTCGGAAGGCAGTAAGATCGCTTGTCTGTTGGTTTGACACTATTAGATAGCCATTTCTAGGCTCAAGTAAATGAAGAAAGGCAGCGCGTTTGTTGTCATCAAGTAAAGTATTTATCAATTACTTTAGTTTTAATGTAATCTACGAGTAATTGCTGATGTTTGATATTAACAGGAAATGGATTCCGTAGACAGGGAAAGAACCTGTTCTTGGGCAACTACTACTATTATGACTAAAAGGCATTAAATGATCTTCAGGCACGTGTGTTCCAGCAACGGTATGAAGAAAATGATAGCAATAATGACGGTAATAATTGAATTATCCCGTAACTTCAAACTTCACAGTGGATTTTCTCGAACTAAGAAATTTGCTGAATTAGTGAAAATTTCAAAATGGCTTCACATCGAGGCTATGATGCCTAGAAGAGTCTTTACATCCTGCTGACATGAGAATAGCATAATTTCTGCGTAAGAAGTTTGCTTCTACTTAACCATTCCGTAGACTCGCATTTTTTTCACCGTGACTAATTTTGCAAGCTAAGCAAATCATCCGTTACAGCACACTCCTGGTGCTGGGAAATGTGGCCACAACCGTCTGGTGGAACGAAATATCACAGGTTCAGTGCGTTGGTTCAGGCATTTACTTTCAAGAGGCACAAACAGTTTTGTTTAATCTCTGGTAACCTCAAGAGAAAGACGTTATAATCCAGGATCCCCATTATACATCACCTTCCTTCATTACCAACTGGGCAGAGCCGGTTTACGTTGGAAAATGACATAGGCGGAAGTCACGGTGAACAGAAAAACTGTCGCCAGTAACCTTACTTGCATTAGAAAATTTTATTTTATTTGATGAACCGATAGCCATTTAAAGGAACAGGGCTCTTATTTTACTTGTACTTGATTGAACTAGAGACGTTGAAAATTTTGGTGCTGGACTGTGATTCGAATTCGTATCTCCTCTTTCAAGGATTTGAATCTCTCATAACAGTATAGTTCAGTCATTTCGTACCTTTTCCCAAGACTGCAATCTTCTCTAGCTCTCCTCCAAAGGTAAGTATGTTGGTCTGAATCCTAATACAGTACAAAAAATATTCATAATTTTATTTCAAGCCCTATCACGTACACACCGGCCTGCTAGTGAGAATTAACGTGAATTTTTTATGTCTGTTCATGTGTTGCCTACAATCGCAATCGGTGTTGTTATTTCTGGTAAAACACGCACACATCTTACTGTTGGTGAGTAAGCAATTGACACATAACCTATATTCGTGGGTGATAAAAAAGGACGGTTGGTGTGCGGTTCGATTGTCGCTCAGGCACAAAAATTTGTACTCTTATTTTAGATTCAAACACCTAGCTGCTGGTTAGAAAAACCGATACGTGACATTTGATTTTACTTAGTTACCAATCCTATTACGTGCTGGGTTCGTATCTCCGTCACAGAACTTCACATCATGCATTTCATCTTTAAGTGCATCACACTTTGTTACTTCTGAATGGAGGTATATCAGACAGCTTTCGTGGTTAGTTAACATAGACGATAGGGGCTTGATAGGAGTCCGGGTTTATTACAAAAACTGTCGACTTTTATTTTCAAGTTTAGATTCGGTTACTGATATTGGCGAAAATTTCTGTAATTCATGGCTCTTCATGGCTAGTCAGCAATACCATATGATGAGATTAGATTAGATTTGATTAGATTAATATTTGCTCCATAGATCATGAATACGACATTTAGTAATGATGTAGAACGTGTCATTTTGATGAAAGATTTCTTTATTGATTGGCGACTCCATAATGTCCTGTGCACTACGACCAGATAATGGGTATACTTGAAAGGAGAGACAGCATTGGTCGTATATTTTTGTTTATTATCGCAAAATCGATTTTCGGTCACTTAGTGACCATCTTCAGTGCTGTAATATATAACTTAAATTAGTAAGGACTGGTGTAAATAAGCTTACGGCGATCACATATACCCTGAAATTTTCGCCTATATCAGTAACCGAATCTAAACTTGAAAATAAAAGTCGACAGTTTTTGTAATAAACCAGGACTCCTATCAAGCCCTTATCGTCTATGTGATCGCCGTAAGCTTATTGACACCAGTGCTTACTAATTTAAGTTATATATTACAGCACTGAAGATGGTCAGTAAGTGACCGAAAATCGATTTTGCGATAATAAACAAAAATATACGACCAATGCTGTCATGCTGTCTCTCCTTTCAAGTATAAAAGATTTCTTTACATACCATGGTTCAATTTCTTTACAACAATCTTTCTCTCTCTCTCTCTCTCATTCCTTTTCATATTTATGTCTCTCTCTCTCTCTCTCTCTCTCTCTCTCTCTCCCTCTCTTCTCAACCACACACACACACACACACCCTCACGCACACACACACAGATTGTTTTTTATTTTTAAATGTTTGCTGTGCTCGGCTATCGGCCAGGCACGAAAACGTCTGTGAATGGGTTTCTTAGTTTTGAGTACACTTACGACAGAGATGTAAAAACAACTATGAGGATTACTGATTTATGATGCTCAGTTTGCAGTCAGTTTTGAGTATTATTAGTAACTACGCTCCAGTCCCTAACCCTAGTTACAGAAGTGCCAATCAGACGCATTACGTATTCCAGGCCGTGGCAGCCGCGTGTTTGAGAGGCCCGCTATGGTCACTTCCCAGCCCGCTGTAGCAACCTATCTGTTCGTCTTGTTCCTGCTGGTACTGTAACTAACATTAAGCAAGAAGGCAAGGTATGTCTGGCAACTCGATGATCGACGAGTTACTTCCTGGTGTGCACGGAATTAAGCCTCAAAGTTCACTTGATGTTTCCTGCCATTTCCATTGAATAATCTGAGTTTTTATCGTTGAGGTGTAGCAAAAGACTGTTAATTTACGGTTTTCAGCCCAGTAAAGTCGTTTCACGTGGAAATCGAAACTAATCTCGTCCTTTAATAGCACTTTATGAGTTCGAGCCACTATTGGCCTCGTGAGAGGAAGCAAAGACACATACCTATTCGCTAGCTCTGTGGTAGTATGCTGACCTGTCACAAAGCGTCTATTATGTTTCGCGGTTCCTCTTGCTGACTGTAACGTTTTTATTCCTTGTATGAAAGAGCTACAAGCAGTCAGATCAAACATTGACAAGGAAATCGCAAGAAAATACTTTCGGCTCATACCGCAATGGTGAAAAACTTACGATGCTGCACAACAGGTAACGCCTCTTTCCACTGCTCACAAGCAATTTTTAGGTTTCTAGTAATACATAACTTTATTTATGAAATGCCACATCTGAATACCTCTTGAGTAGGACACAGCATACCAATTAAACACAGACCCAATCGAAATCTAAGTGAGTAGTATTTTACTAATTCGTGCCGATAGAGACACACTTGTGTGCAGATACACAGTTTTATTAAAACAGACTTTCGTCGTAAGTTTATCATGGGTAGTTTCATTTCATTTCCTATAATACAGTGCACAGTTTTCGTAAGGTTTCTTTTAATGTTGCTAAAACACTGGTAAACATGAGAGAGAAATTAATCACCAACGATATATGCGAATTCTGGGATGTTATCTGCAACAGTCTGAAAACGCACATGCAGTTATTAATCACATGCATATAGAAAACTTGTTCTGAGCTAATCCTGTCAAACAAGGTTTGAAGAAGAATGAAGTGCAACTACCACACGACAGCTAATATAGAAAATACTTCTCTAACGTATTTTGGAACGATGCGCTCTCCCCATACATAATACAAAAGTTTCTAGATGCTTCTGCTGCCAGGCCATCTATTAAACCTGAAAAGAACAAAATGTCGCAAAAGTTCGCCCTTTTTCCAAATGCGACTATTTCGGGTTGAAAGGTGAAGAGATTTTTGTTCAAAGTTCCATTAGATTGATAACTTCGGCAGACAGCAGAATTGCGTTTTAAAAAATGTACCAGTGAATGTTCTCCAACTCGCGACATCGTATCTACGGTGCGCGACGCTTACCTTTACACTACTGACAGAGACGTAGCTACAGCAGCTCCAGAAGTCAACAACAATTCATCCAGATCTTCCGCATTCCACAGTGCTGTGATATAATGCATATGGACGGATATAGACTTCTGAGAGACAGGCAGTTACAGCTGTTCGTTAGCATTGCACGAAGTTTTCAACAAACGGATAGCGCAATAGAGTAGCTCAAGTGGAAAGGAACATTTCCTATTTAAATTTCAGCATCATACACTGTTGGGAGTTCTGTGTAGGAGGCAGTTACGTGATTTTATTTCGGTGATTACAAAATATAGTTTCATGTATGCACTGGGTAGCCGTGGCAGCTAGTTCATGGCGATTCGATCAACCAAGTAAATGAATGTACTGAAGATGCTGCAAACCACTAAAGGGAGCCTGTGTGTCAGAATTCTCATCCAGTGTGGCGCAACGGCGTTACGATAGAAAAATGAGTGACAGAGATGGGGCATATGGTGATCTGTTGGATTGATGATTGGTTCGTATACTTATGGTATGTGTTGGATTCCAACTTCTGCTGATGGTTTTTGATAGTGAGGGACAGATTCTATTCTCTTCTGGCTACGCCAAGTGAAGAAGGTATAATGGCATTGTGGTCTGAAATTCACATTAAACATGATATTCCTTCTCCACCAAGTAGACGTTAGGTTGAACCACAATAAACTTAGGATTGGCGACATGCAGAAACTCTGTCACCAGGAATCTTCCTTATACTAGTTGTTTATTTCTAGTGACGATACAAACGCTATGTTGGGCCACAGGACACTTATTCCACCTTTTATTTGAGCTTCTGTAAGTAGGTAAAAGTGGTTCTGAACTGGGAATGCAACTCGGACCACCCTTAACATGGAATTTGATTCCTTCGTGACAATAGAGCCGATTACAATTTGTTATTTGTTCAAAACTGCAGACTCCTCAACATCTCCACATATTGCGAGTGAATAGGTTTGAATCCTGGCTCGGCACTAAAGTTTTCATTATGTATTATCAAGCGCTAGCATAAGAACACCTATCTACTGGTGGATAATAATTCAAATGGCTCTGAGCACTATGGGACTTAACAGCTGTGGTCATCAGTCCCCTAGAACTTAGAACTACTTAAACCTAACAAACCTAAGGACATCACACACATCCATGCCCGAGGCAGGATTCGAACCTGCGACCGTAGCAGT
This sequence comes from Schistocerca americana, assembly GCF_021461395.2. Classification (NCBI taxonomy): domain Eukaryota; kingdom Metazoa; phylum Arthropoda; class Insecta; order Orthoptera; family Acrididae; genus Schistocerca; species Schistocerca americana. The sequence continues at coordinate 380,704,041 of NC_060123.1, read as the reverse complement.
CGCACGGTTCCGGACTGCGCGTCTAGAACCGCGAGACCACCGCGGCCGGCGGATAATAATTGTGATTTTTAATGTATTTTCATTCCTTGTCAACACTAACGATATCCGACGTTATTGACTCCCAGTGAGACACAGAATTATATGCGAGATCACTGTAAGTTCAAGGATGTTATTCCGAGCTGCTGGTGGAGAAAAATTCGGTAGCTGACGTCTCTTTGTGTATAGTCAACAACGATATGTGTGGGGTTCGATTTCCAGTTGTCACAGTTGATTGTGCTTCGATAACAGTCCGATTAAGTTCTGGGTTCGAATCCCCATACAACACCAAGCTTTACCTCACGGCATTTCAAGTATGTTAGTCGTGAAGAAGCAATATTTGACATCTCTTGTAGTTCGTTAACAGGGACAATAGAAGCTGGGTAGAAACGCGCGTCCGTTAAAAATGTTTACGTTATGTAATTTAAAGATGATTTTTGCTAACTGATACAGCCTAAGATCGAGATGTGTCACTCTGTGTATGCCTAGTTCGGAATGACTGTTAGTTTCCGTCAGTCACTAAATCTTTGCTTAGTCTGCGTGACTTGGGTTTGAATCTATATGCAGATCGAGACTGTTCATCATGTCATTTGAAGTTCATACATATTCTCAACTATCTCCGCGTGAATAACTTAAGTTTTTAATGTCATTTTGTGTTAAATAATAAATACCGTATGTTACTTTGGAGAGGAAATCAGGATACGACGAACGAACTACGCGCATTAACTATCTGACGTAATAATGAGTGTTGACATTTCAGGTATGTCATTTATTGTAATAAATGTGAGCTTTAGGTGTTCCCTAATACTTGTGGTATCGTGGCATTACTTTACATCTTGAGTTACTGCGATACAGAGCAGTGTTTCCTAGTGGTGACTTGATGGAACCATTTTCAATAGTCAAACCACTGTACCGAGGAGCAATTTGACGACCTGCTAGAAAGATGCGTTGTGTGGGTTGCATGCGAATCAGGCGAAATGCAATTCAGGTAGTTGGGATGCTTTTGAGCATGACTGTACATATAGTGTGGAAGATTCCCTCTCGTCAGGTCAGTGTGGCAGTTTCTGGCCGTCATCATTCCGCTTCAGTTGTATTACAAAATTGCACTATCCCTTGTCTGAAAGCAATTCTTGCTATATCAGTTGAACATAAAGTTCCATGTGCTTTAATGGATTAAAAACGGGAGGAGCTACAACAAACCTGCCATATCATATGAGAAGAAAACTTAAAACTTAACACTGTATTGATAGATTATGATAAAAATAGAAAGTAGCTCTTCTACTGGCTTGGTCTACATAATATGCCTTTATCTGCTTCTGTCCTTTGCAAACTGACAAATAAGCCCTAAAAATAGAGTCGTTCAGCTTCAATTTTCACCCTTTAGCACTGACTACTTGTAATGCCCTAATAGTGGTATGTTCGTCGATTACAACAACATTTTTGAGCAGTAGGAGACCACTTGTGATTTTTGGTAGCATTCAACGATGTCTTACTCTTCGAGAAAAGTAGCGACCTGTGGACTGAGTTTTGTTTTATTTGCCTATTTAATATGATATTTTGATTCTCTTCATCTCGGAACACATGGAGACAAAATTTTCCAAACTTTTTTCGATTTCTCCATTTATTACAGGAAATAATAGGAACAAAAAAGAGAAAATTTCATTATTTCAGATACCGATTATTTTGAGCGGTTTAAACAGTCAGGTTAACCTGGCGTTGAAAAAAGAACGATATAATCGAAACCCAACTGTTAATATCGCCAATCCCTAATTGCGGTCCGTGACGATCACAAAATTGTCGGACGCCCTTGCACGTCTCGAGGACTGTCGCGGCTGTGCGTTCTGCACAGCACTGGCACCGTGATGTGCATTCAAAGAAAATAACTCGTCTTGTGTGAAGAATGAGCCATTCTCACTTTAATTGGGTTGCGTTTTTCCCAAAGGTGAGCACTTGCAAAGTGAACGGATGGTTCGATGCAAACGTGTGGACAAAGTGAAAATGAGAATTGCACGTATTCGTTCAGTTCACTTTTGGACCCAAGATGAAGAACGAGATTTGAGAAATTAACTTCTAGTCTTACCTTCGAGAAAGGATATACTAACCACAGCAATCACCAGCGTAAACATCCCAAACTGGAAGAAATTACGAGAGAGCAGGGATGGAGGTGATAAGGTGAGAAGTCAATACATAGAAAACACTCGAAAAATTATAACTAGATCACTCTACTCAATGAATAACTGTCTACATTGTGTAGGAAATCAATAAAGTTTGTTTCTCAGATTTATTAGCTTTTACTCCTGAATATTGTAGCTTCATTTCTCGTGGAAATAGCCATTATTTATTCCGTATTCTAAAGTTGTACTAAATATTACAGTGTAAAAATATAATACACTATGTGAGAAAAATTATCCAGACACCCCCAAAAACATACGTATTTCATTTTAGGTGCATTGTGCTGCCCCCTACAGCCATGTACTCCATATCACCGAGCTCAGTAGTCATTAAAATCGCGAGAGAGCAGAATGGAGCGCTCCGCGGAACTCACGGACTTCGAACGTGGCCAGGTGATTAGCTGTCGCTTGCGTTATACGTCTTTTCACAGTCCTAAACATCCCTAGATCCACTGTCTCCGATGTGATAGTGAAATGGAAACGTAAAGGGACACGTACAGCACCAAAGCGCACAAGTCGACCTCATCTGTTGACTGACAGAGACCGCCGACAGTTGAAGAGGCTCATAATGTGTAGTAGGCAGACATCCATCCAGACCATCACACAGGAATTCCAGATTGCATCTGGATGCACTACAAGCACTATGACAGTTACGCGGGAGGTGAGAAAACTAGGATTTCATGATCGAGTGGCTGCTGATAATCCACACATCATGCCGGTAAATGCCAAACGACGCCTCGCTTGGTGTAAGGAGCGTAAACATTGGACGATTGAATAGTCGAAAAATGTTGTATGGAGTGACGATTCACGGTACACAATGTGGCGATCCGGTGGCTGGGTTTGTGTATGGTGAATGCCTGGTGAACGTCATCTGCCAGCGCGTGTAGCACCAGCAGTAATATTCGGAGGCGGTGGTGTTATGATGTTGTCGTGTTTTTCATGGAGGGGGCTTGTACCGCTTGTTCTTTTGCGCGGAACTGTCACAGCAAGGGCTACATTGATGTTTTAAGCACCTTCTTGCTCCTCAACGATGAAGAGCAATTCGAGGATGGCGATTGCATCTTGCAACCTGTTCATAATGCACGGCATGTGGCGTTGTGGTTACACGACAATAATATCCCTGTAATGGACTGGCCTGCACAGAGTACTGACCTCAATCCTATAGAATACCCTTGGGATGTTTTGGAACGCGGACTCCGTGCCAGGCCTGACCGACCGACAACGATACCGCTCCTCAGCGCAGCGCTCCGCGAAGAATGGGCTGCCATTGCCCGAGAAACCTTCCCGCACCTGAGTCAACGTATGCCTGCGACAGTGGAAGCTGTCATCGAGGCTAAGGATGGGCCGACACCACACTGAATTCCAGCATTACCGATGGAGAGCACCGCGAACATGTAAGTCATTTTCAGCCAAGTGTCACATAGTGTATAGCATTCGACTGAACACTTATATCTACATATTTAGCGTGGTCCTTTGAGGAATAACAGCAACGTCGGCCAGAGCAGCTCTATAGTGTAGGTGATAAAATCTTTACCTGCCAGGCTGAAGGTCGGTTCGGCTTTGGCCGTAATGCAGTGCGCACCTGCTGCGCGTTTCCGCCTGCGGGGCGTGCGCTCGCTGTTGTTTACTGTCAGCAGCAATCATTTACGTGTCGCTTACGTATGCTAGAACATGGCAACCCTGTTCGAAAATCCACACAACGATTCACCTTCTCCAATAATTAGACCCGACTAAAGGCATTTGAAGGAGAACTATTCCTATGTGAAGTAGCTAAGATCATAGCTTCCGACATTTTGGGCATCCATTTGTCCATCTTAAGGCAAGTGACATCAAAGAAGGTGCACGCTGACGGCAATGTCGATGCGGTCACTGTCGACTCTCAGGTTAGAGCATGGGCACCATACGATTTTTCGAACTACCATTCGGCCTCCCGGTGTAAGGCGTTTTCGCGGACTATGGCACTGTACATGGCCATAGCATCCATCACCATCGACCTCCGTTTCCACGTGTCGTCCTATCTACAAGTCAGCGGGTGCCGCGTGGTCATTATATACTAGGGCTAAACCAAGACCTGTTCCACGTAGGACAAAGAAGACCACGTTCAGGCCTGAGTGTCTTCTGTGACATCATCCGATTGCCGGCCGCTACCGTGTCGTCTCCGACTCCACCGACCGTTTACCGATCTCCTACGAATCGGCAATCACTTCTGCTCCCGTCGTCCATCGTGAGGACTACACACCAGTGACTTTTCGAGCTGCGACGGTTAACGCCGGGATCGACGAGTCACGTTCACAATCTGATGCGACTACCAACAGCGACGAATGCTGATACCCATCCCACCGACCATATGGAGATCACGTCGTTTATCGTCCCTGCGACGGCCTTGGATGGCCGTGTCACCCTCCCGTCTTCCCACACAGAAGAACGGGCAAGCAAAGGATGTTCACGTAAACGTTGCAAAAAGAGGCGTCGTACGGTGTGGGAACGGGATAACTCACCCTCTCCTGAGTCTACAGAGGCTATCCGACCCGCCGAAGCCTCGGAGAACCTGCACGAGTGTAAGAGTGACTACAAGTTGATGCCGGATGTGAATGTGGCGGTACCTACACCGCCTGCTTGCTCAATTGCACCTAAACCGCTGAACTCCACCGTTACGACTGCCGTCGAGACGTCGTCAACTCCTACGAACGACGTGGCACATTAGAGGTACCACAGCGACAGCGCTCTCTAAGGCGTGGAGTGCCAACGTCGACGACGACCCGAACCACACGCTAGGGACGGAGTTACCCTAGAAGGAGACCTAATTTTTCGTTGACGTCGCATTACTACAGGACGTCACGGGTTGTAACACTTATCCCTCCCTGGTGTCCACCTGGGACGTGGTGTAACCATCGAAGCCCGAGAGGGATTCCGGTAGCTGATGTTAGATACCTTCTGTCCGCCAGAGGAGTGGCGATCTACGCTCCGCCAGGATCCAGCCGCAGACACGTCAGAGCACCCTTCCACTCAGAAGAAATCGGTCCTTTGCTTCTTGGGCCCTGTGACCACTACTTGCTTGGGGATGATTTTAATTGTGCCCTGCACCTTAAGGATCAAATGCCTTTATAACAGCTGTCAAGACTGCGCCTTTTCGTCTGTGATTTATTCTCGGTGGCATTCAGGGAATTCGGCATGGAGATGCGCTTGGACATACTTATTAGGCGGGCCATTCAATAAGCCGCCTTGACAGAAATTTACGTCTCTCGGGGCCTCACACCCGCAATTCCAGGTGCAGAACTTCAGCCCTTGCCCTTTTCGGACGACTGTTCCTACATCTGCAAAATTCTTCTCGCCCACCATGGAAGTGAAAATCTCCCACCCTCACAAGCCCGAAAGTCTTCAATGCGTTACCGACATAAGGGCTATCTATGACCGTCACTTGCCTCAGTATTGCACATCCTTGACTTAGTTGGTGAAATGCGCAAAATCTGCCATTAGACGTATCTTGATTCAGTGCGGCAAGGAAGTAGCTACATGGCGCCGGCACACTACCTACCATTTATTCTCAAGGACCTGGACGCCCAGCCGCTCATCCCTAAAACTCAGAGGGAACGGAGCAGGATTAAGGTAGAAATCATGACGTTGATACGTCGTAGACTGCAGGGGTCGATATGAGAACCCGACGACAACATTTGGCGGCGCAATAACAAATCACCATGCATCATATTGCCTCCGATGGAAAGCAACGACGACAAAGACTCTTCACCGGTATATACAACTGTCACTCCCAGTACGTAACGTGCCAGGTCAAAATCGTCAACGCCTTTGTAGACCATTACCGCAAAATGTACCAGGCGGAGCCTACCATCATCCGTGCTGGGGAGATTGTGTTACCACATCTCACATGTGTCCTCGCCAACGACGAGAAGGACGAACCGACGGTGCCGATTACGTGCGTCGATGTCCACGACGCAATCAAAAAAGGTGCTTTGAATAAATCACCTGGCGTCGACGGATTTCTGATAAGAGTTTTATCGCGCTAATGACGTCACGGTGGAGGGCAGTCTTTCATGAACTGTTGACAACGGACGACACTTATCGCCAGCCTTTGTCACAGATATTATTATACCCATCCACAAACTGACACTAGAAGCGACGACAGCATATTACCGCCCCCTACCTCTGCCTACCGCTGACTACAATATGTTTGCATGACTCCTGGCGACGAGTTGCTGCAAAACACATCCTTGCATTCTGTTCCCAGAACAGACGACTCCAGGTGGCTCAGCTAGTATACAAACGGCCACAAGGGAATGTCACGATTTGATCGCATTGGCAGTGACATGCAGTCTCTGTGCCGTAGTTCTTGCCAATGGCTTTGACAGCGTGATTGACAAGTTGTTGCATCATTTTCTATTTTCCGTAATGGAAGGAATGGGTTTTCCATCCTCCTTTATTGCTCTCATCCGCCGCCTGTACTGCAGCGCCGAATCCCTGATTCAGGTCAATGGCAATGTGGCGGGACCAGCGACCATACATCGCTCCACAAGGCAAGGTTGCCCGCTTTCGACGCTACTCTATGCTGTAACCTTGGAGCCGCTCATCGGAACGACCCACCTTTCCGGTCTTACCTTACGACACCACACGTCCCGTTGTCGAGCGTATGTGGACAATCTCTTCCTCTTAGTCCGCTCGCGAACCGAAACACACATGGTACTCGATCTGATATGAACGTATAGAACTGCAGTGGGCAGTACCATGAATGAAGCTAAATCCTCGGCGATGCACATTGTACGCGGCCTCTCACATAACGACTTAGCACCCTTCCCATGCGCACGGAACCTACGATATCTTGATATCATTTTCGTTTGCACCGTGCGTCGCTCCGCTGCCATCAGTTTGGGCTTTAGTCTCCAAATTATCCGTACGGCAATGCGATAAAACCTTCTTCACAGACTCAATTCTTTGCAAAATGTCGAGTACCTCGATCAACATGTGGCGTTCAATATCGTCAACATCGCACAGGTACTCCCCTGCCAACAACTATTGAACACAGCCTTCAGATCGAGTTTAGATACTTTCTTACGCCCTGTAGGATCAATAAGATCCGTTACGAAACGTTCACCTTTCCCCCTCGAGTGGGATGCGTCGGCCTTGCCAATGGGCGACTCCGAGCAGTGTCTTTGCGCATGGCCACAATCCACAAGCAGTGGAAGAGAGGCACCTGTCTTACACGCCGCTTGCTGGACATTTGTATGCCTGTGATCTCGTCTCCGCCAGTGTCAGTAGGCCATGTAAGAGACCATCCGGCGCACATTTCTAATTTAGTTGTTCAGTTACACTCACTGAAACCTTCTGGCAGATTAAAACTGTGTGCCGGACCGAGACTCGAACTCGGGACCTTTGCCTTTCGCTAGCAAGTGCTCTACCGACTGAGCTACCCAAGCACGACTCACGCTCCGTCCTCACAGCTTTACTTCTGCCAGTACCTCGTCTCCTACCTTCCAAACTTTACAGAAGCTCCCCCAGGATGTAGCCGACGGCATTCCAACCTCCTCAGCTGATGTCTGAGACTCCGTGCACTACCTTCATTCAATCCTCTGGCATCTGGAAGCCGTACACAAAACAACGAAACAAGAAATTTGCAAAAATAGGGCTTCACGACTTTGTAAATGTCACAGAAAAAACTGAATGTCGACCGGACCCCAGCTATAGAGCTCATTCATGAGCTAATTGGAGCAATTAATTAGGATTTAGAATTTAGATCAGAGAAAAATATGCGATATAGCCTTCCTTCATTAAAGTGGGCAGAAAGGTCACCTGACGTGAAAGAGCAAAACATAGTGCACAAAACTGCAAGCGGCGTGTTATCAAAATATTTTATATCAGTAAAAATACGATGATTGTTGAACGAAAAGGGTAGATTGGAAATCAGAGGTTTTTGCCCACGCATTGACTTTAAGAACTGTATCACCACAAGTATATTCCTATTTGCGAAAGCGAAGAATGCTACGGCCACGCAGAGCACCATTTCAGAACCGTAAGAAGGTATTTAAATGCAGACTGGGTATTTTAGGTGGCCGGCCGCTGTGACCGAATGGTTCTAGGCGCTTCAGTCGAGAACCGCGCTGCTTCTACGGTCGTAGGTTCGAATCCAGCCTCTGGCATGGATGTGTGTGATGCCCTTAGGTTAGTTTGGTTTAAGTAGTTCTACGTCTAGGGGACTGATGACCTCAGGTGTCAAGTCTCACAGTGCTTAGAGCCATTTGAACCATAATGTCGATGGTACCCTGTGTTTATCGAAAGCTTTGTCAAACAGCTTTACTGCTCAATAGAGATTAGTAGTTTTCGCATTTGACAAAACGAGTGTTGGTGGTCACATATGTCACGATACGTCAGAGTAGTCGATCCTCATTCCAATGTTCAAGTCTGTATGGTCTGTGGATTGTGTGAACAGTGGAAGCAGTCAGTCTATTACTATTTTGAAACAACTACGACTCGTTGTTTGCTTCAGAGTACGGTTAAGGCAGTTGAGGAATCGGGAATATATGTTGTAGCTGTAACATGTGATATGCATGAAAAAAAAAAAAAAATAAGGTTGTGGAAGGAATTGCATGAAGATACACATATTACATATTTCGTAAATGTAGAATATGGTACCACTTCCGACTGAACTCTTTTGCGTTCCTAAGTTTTATTACCAGTTGGTTCCATGTAAATGTCGTTCATGAATCTCCAATACGAGAACTCCCCAAAGCTACGAATGTCTAAGAAAACTTATTAACAGATTTGGTAACAATGTTTATGACTCCATAGTTTCGTATATTCTTCCAAATGCTGTTAAAAACAATGTAGACTATATTGCATGTACCTGTCACAAAATCGTTAAATCATAACGATTTCCAGCAGTGAAAAGGAAGTGGAAGAGCCTGATTCAAACTGCATATCAGTTATACATTGTGGTGATCTTTACACTCCAATGCCAGTCTGACCAAACAAAGTGTTGCTTTTCGTAGAATAGTGTGCTGCTTTCCATGGAAATGAAATGTGCAACAAAAACATGTAATAAAGTTTCTGAGCTCTATTTTGAAACAAAAGTTTTTTGAGGTCCATGACAGTTATTGTTTTTTATTTAAGAACAAGAACACTTATAAGGACTAGTTATCTGAATCAATCACCAAAGTTGCAAACCATGAGACAATGTTCCACAAGGAGGAATCATCAATGGACTGCATCTTCGTCTAGTTAATGGCAATGGTAATCTGGAACAGGATTCGTTAACGTGTGCTTCTTCATCAAACGAGTTTGCTTTTCAAATTTATTATCATTTATTCAGCCATAATATGTGATAAATATGTCATGCCTCTTGGTTTGATGTGTCCAGCTCTGTACTGAACCAAACAGAAAGTAAAATGAACGAGTAACACGCCGCCGAGTCTGTGGTGGGACGCATTTGCCGTATAATCACACTACTGCGCTGCGCTACGCAGCCCCACCGTCCTGTCAGGGGGACTAGCCAGTATGCGAGCGTTGTTGCCAGAATGTCGCCCCCCACTCTTCCCCCCCCCCCCACCACCACCACCACCGCCCCACCACGCGGTGCCAATTGCCTCATTCTCTTTCCCTCAGGATCCTTAAAAATTTTCCCAAAAATTTGGACGTGAAATCACATTCGTGTTATATTTAACATGCAATTCTCCTCTCACTCCCTCAAGCTGCCATTAATGTAACTCTCTCACTTCCACTAGTTCATCACTGTTTGCTCATACCCATCCACTGCCATTTTCCTATTCTCACTCAATCATTCAGTCTCTCACTGCCGTTATCTGCTTGTGTCTCTGTCTCCTGTCTGACAGCCAGTCGTTGGCTGCAGGAACGAAAAGTTTTCGGAAACAGTTAGGGTAACTCATTCACATACACGCGATTAATTGAATCACATGTAGCTGCTGCGAACATTCCAACAGTGTATTTCAGTGCTCATGAACAGTTTGTTGCTCGATACGTGGGACACTGCCTGTCCGAGCTGTCCGAACAGACACTGACGCTCCACATAGAACTGTTTCAAGTGCGTGCGCTGTTATGCGTCTTACAGAAAGAAATGCGTCTGAATAGCGACCAGCTGCATGGGAGCCTTGGGTCAGCGGATCCTTGCTGCTGTTACGACATTGTTGGCAGCTCCTGCGAGTTTGACCACAGTTAAGGTCAGCTGGCCAGAGTTCCAGGTGTGATGGATTGAGTCTAGTAAACAACCTGGGCGACGACTAATTCAATACTTTTATTCAATATTGCATAGAATATAAATCTATCGTTGACCCAACCATATTTAGTGAGACGTAGCCGGCAGTGTTAGGTATTATCGACACCGTTCGAGGGTGAGGCAGACGACGTAATCGTGTCAGGAAAGCAGATTAATATGGTTTTCTAGTGGAGAGCTGCAGTAAATTCTGCTATTCTCACTTTGTAACTATATACAGATTAGTCATCAACAGTCCGGATGTTTGGAAATTGGAAATTTGTGGTAATTTCCTATGGGGCCAAACTACTGAGGTCCTAGGCGTACACACTGCTTAATCTAACTTAAACTAACTTACGCTAAGGACAACACACACATCCATGCCCGAGGGAGGACTCGAACCTCCGACGGGGAGAGCCGCGCAAATCGTGACAATGCGTCTTAGAATACGCGGCTGCACCACGCGGCCGAAAAGTTTATGAGGGTGTTATGGGATGTGCTGTGAAATACGTGTTAACAAAAAAATTATACGTAGTGCTGTTTCCAGATTTAATTAGCATTGAAGAAAGCCAATCAATTCGTTGATTCAAGTGGGCCGCCAGATAAATTAATGTCAGTCGTTGTCACTGAGTACGAGACGGCTCAGCCTTTGGTTCGGGTTCTGTCCTTACTTTCTTCCCACGTCCAATTTCTGCATTGATTTCTTGTTCATTTTTAGGGAAATAGAACAAGTAAACGTTTGGCAACGGCGTGATTGGCTAACTTCAATGCTAATTAACTCAGAAACGGTGCGACGTATCGAATTTTTTTCGTAACTATTATTTCTCAGGATGAGCTACCCTGCAACGCCCTTATAAGCATCCTGTTTCTGATCACGCTACACATTTCTTAATGTTGGTTATGATACAACAATGCCCATGTCCTCATTGAGCGGGCGCGTTGGGAGACGACCCACTACTTGTTAGCAGCGAAGTACTGTCGTGAACGGGACAGCTGCAAATAACACAACGTGGCTCGAAGTAGCGTGTTCTTGCAGGGACAACACACGAAGGCAGCTAACGGTGAGCAGCATTGGCGTCGCAGCCATGCTTCTTGGCCGTACGGAGACAGACTGATACAGTTGGGCAACGAAGGTGGAGTGATTCAGGAAGTGAACTCCAGGCCATAACGTCTGCAGGCTACGTGAAGTGATCGCGGTCAGTTAGCACACTGTGACCAGTATGGTCTCAGTATGACTCTTCGGTTCATTGTTGCTAGATGCAGCACCGCATGATAAACAGCCCATTTGAATCATTCTCACTAACGCTCATGACAGAGGATACATAATTAAAGGAAAGCAAGATGAGTGGTACTCCGGCCAAACAGTCCAGTTACGACGTAAAAAACTCCTGGAGAAGACCCTCAGGAGGGTCAGTGCACTATTGAGTTTTTGTTGGAGCATGTACAACGTATTCCTAATAACAGCAATAGCAGGTGTAGTATGTCCCAAAAAAGAGCTAAATGCGTCGGCAGATTATAGCTGTTGATGATATTAAGGACTAACCCCTTGTGCATAAGTCTCGTCGTTTCTGAGGGCTAAAGCGTGGTAGCAGATGGTGTTGCTGAGGTTGTGGAGTTTCGGAGGATGCTGAGTTGAATGGAGTGACTGAACGGACATCGGAGAATTGGTGGACGTGCTGGGAAGCAGGCCTTATGAAAGTTGTAGGCCGAGGAGGCCGTTACCTGGCAACAGCACATCGTTGATAGGCGTAAAGCAAGTCTTGGTAGACCGAATATCCTGTGAATGAAGCTGGTTGGTCCTGGTCCCAATTACGGCATTTTGCCTACACAGTCCTTGGCAGGGTGCAGTCCCGCGAATGGTGGTAGCTGGAACATCTCACACATCGTGGTGGAAGGTGACACTATCTACCGTGTGCTCAGTGAGCTGGGAAAATTTAGATTGAGGGCCTCCTTCGGTATATAACATTCGACTAGGCGTATGCCTATTCAGAAGCAGTCGCTGAAGTGATGCCCTCAGTTGGTTGGACTGGCGCTATTTACCATGGTCGATCACAAATTTACGTTTCAGGGCTGCAGCGTATGCGCAATGTAGCGAGACTCAGATGCGGGTGCGTAGGCACCGACATCTAGGCAAGGGATTAGTGTGAATTTCGTGTATTTCTGACGTGCATGCGTAAATGCAGAAACATAAACTACTGCGACGTTATCACCAAATGCATCGAAACAGGTCCAACGTCTCTTACTCTTTTCTTGGGTGCCGAAGGATAGACACTTTTAAGCATCTATCGCGGAATGAAGGATGTGTATGGATCAGCATGTATGACAAAAACCACCGTTTGGGAATGGTGTGCCAAGTCCACGGTGTTGCAGGACCCCACGAAATGCAGATGTTACGCCAACTCAGCTGGGAGAAACTCGAACATCCGCACTATAGTCCTGATCTCTCAACATCCGATTATTATACTTCGTTCCTTCAAAAAGGAAGAGGCGAAGATTCTTGTCGGATGAGAACGTGCAGCAGGTAGTTACGGACTTTTTCACGCAGCCGGAGACGGTGTTTAGCGAACTGATGTAAATCTAATGAGCCGCTGGGAAGATTGCCTCAGCGCTCACGGTGATTTTGCCTGACTGACATACATATTCTGGACTGAACGGCCTTCGAAAATAAAACTTTTTACCGTCCCTTATTTATGTGCCCAAACTCGGCGAGTTGTATAAACGCCTCAAGTGCCTTGTAGTCCCTTTGTTGTTATACTGCAGAGGTGTCCTGGGTTTTGGTAACACCGTTGGTTGCCAAACGGTGCTCCTAACGCTGTAACCTGAATTGTAGTAACGCTCTAGCAGCGACTTACAAAAATCGGTAGTGATCACGCCGTCAGAGGATGATCTGCAGGAGTTCGATAACGGTTTAACAGCAGCAAGATGTCCTAAGTCCCTATTCTTCAGACTAACACCACCCGAACGTATTGCCGCCAGCGTCTGATTCCTTCAGGTAGTTAGACTGCCATATTCTTGAACCAGAAGCGGGCCCTGTTTGCAATGGTCACCGACATTCCAGATCGCCAGCGAGGGCCCAGTCGGCGGCTGCGTGTGGTCGTTTGGCAGCGTAGCTGTGAGGTCGCCGTGTAACGATGCAGAGCAAAAGCTGCAAGCGCCGATAGAACCTTCTGGTTGATTGGAATTTTAGAGCTCAGTGACATGGCAATTCACCATCGAGCAGCACTCCATTCGGGGTACTAAGTTAAAGTGCTGATGGGAAGCCGTCAATTATTGCAGCTCTAGGTGTACGGAAACAGAGGTACAAATATTTTAAAAAATGAGGGGGACTTATACTGGAATTCTGTTGAATGATCGATTTAGAAGCGAAAGGAGCCTCTGAATGTAAAGATGACCGAAATTATACTGTTCTGGAAAATCTTCTTAAGTTTGACACAATTTAAGTTACCCTAGTTAACGACCTGGAGAACTGATCTTTAAAAAAACTTTTGATATGCTGCATGGACTGTTTGCAGTAGCTGTAGTGTTGCCATGAAATATTGAAAACATTTACTGAGTCAGTTTTATTTCGGCCACACTGTATAAGGATTCCCACGAAGTTGTTACTTCCCCGTTCATCCGTGTTCCATAACGTGCATTTCGATGATCTGTCACGATTTGTAATGATATCGTTGCTTATTACATCCCGTGGCCACCAAAACACTTTTCGTGTCAGTTTTATTTTTGACGCCCGGTGTAAAAACACTCATTCTATGCTATTTATTTATGTGTAGTCTAAAAGGAATGAGACAATATTGCTCCTTATTAGAATCTGAATATTAAGCTGTCACGCAATAAATCGATTAAATACCATACGAACTTCGGTCTACACACATGAAATCTGTGAAACAAGATTTGACACAGAATAAAGTTGCACAGGAAACGTAAGCCATTAGCGACGTGGTGAGTGTATGAAGTGCTCGTAACAGTTCCATCAACCGAGACGTTAACGACGGTAAATGTTTAATAACCTTTTATAACGTAGGCGCTTTATTTCCTAAGTGCTCTGGGTGACACGGGCGTGAAATAACACGAAGGTTCCCATCGTTTAATGTCAGATGTTACTGGTTAACGCAATATCGCTCCTAGGCACAGAAAATAATTTAACTTTAGTGTTGTTCTTTGAGAGTATTGAACTGCAATGCGGCTGCTTGTTTTCATGTAGTTGTTTCCGTAATCTCTCGCTTTTTCTCGTCTTGTTGTATTTTTAATAAGTAAATTAATTAAAGACTACTGCATTAATTGTGAGCAGAGATCCTAAATGGAAGTACTAATTCCTTTTGCTGTTTATCTTACAGAGAGTGCTATAAAATGTCAGTAGCAATCTAATTTACATCACACCGTGTTACAGATGTATACCACCAAAAATGATGTCATTATTGCATCAGTTAACAATTGTTTACTTGCGGAAAGATACGAAATGTGACCACCATGTCTGTAGTTAGATTTAACTAGTATTACGTTTCGATTACAAGCATTATGTACTCCAAATCTTCTGTTATTTTTTAGAAGAAAAATGAATAGGGCTTGCGGCCGCTAAGGTGGAGTGATTCTACGCTCTTCAGTCCGCAACTGAGCGACTGCTACGGTCGCAGGTTCGAATCCAGCCTCGGGCATAGATGTGTGTGGTGTCCTTAGGTTAGTCAGGTTTAAGTAGTTCTATGTTCTAGGTGACTGATGACCACAGATGTTAAGTCCCATAGTGCTCAGAGCCATTTGAACCATTTGAAGAATAGGTCTTGGCACTTGGTGGCTTCAATGTTGAAATGCAGGGTGGGTGCGAAGTCGCTCCCTAGTTTTAAATGTTCATGA
Source organism: Schistocerca americana (assembly GCF_021461395.2). Classification (NCBI taxonomy): domain Eukaryota; kingdom Metazoa; phylum Arthropoda; class Insecta; order Orthoptera; family Acrididae; genus Schistocerca; species Schistocerca americana. The sequence goes on along the minus strand of NC_060123.1, from coordinate 380,688,774 downwards.
ATTATTCATTAGAACGGAGCACACTATAATCGCTTCTCAGGACCATGCGAATATCTGCACTACACTACTATTCCACATATGACCAGCCCACAAGAAGAGGTCACAAAAGGTGAGGTCAGGTCTTCTCGGTGACGACGCATGGGGTCCTCATCGTCTCAGCCAGTGACCTGGGAAGAGCTTGTGAAGCCAGTCACGAACGATCCGTCGTGGCGATAAAGGATATCCGCAACATTGTCGCATTGTGTTATCAGTGGTCAAACATATTCTCTCAGCAACCGGTGAGACCGGTCGCTGTGCGTGGTGTCTAGCAATGAACCAAAGAGACAGTCATACCCCACCAGACCGTCAATATTGATCGATTTTGTGATTTTTCAATTATCATTCCCGAATTTGTTTTTGCCTAATAATATCAGTTTTATCGATTGACGAATTCCTCAACGTGAAACACCTCCTCATCTCTACAAATAATTTTCTTGGACAAATCCAGACAATCGTAATGCCACGACAGCATAATTTCTCCATAGTTCATCCGTATGTCACAACCCTCTAACGCTAACTCTTGAACATAATGGGGTTTCCAGGGTTTCTAGAACAGGTCATACTCTACCACAACACGTACCGTGTGCCTGCTGAATCCACTCTCGTGAGCTGCCTGGCGAGTTGATTTACCATGGCAGCACATGAAAGTGTCCCTCACAACCAATATATCTTATATAGATCACGCCACCGAAGGTCGTCGTCGTTCTGGTTTTCCACAACAGACCCAGTTTTCATTACTTTGATGTGACAATTCCTAATGATTTTATCATCAAGTGTGGCATGAGAGCCTTGAACACCCCGCCACCACTGCAGAACCAGGGCTACTTCAGTCCACGAAGAAACCAGAGCGCGCGCTTCAAAGTCAACTTTTCTGCCTTCCCGCCGCTCACCATACTAAGATGCTCCCATGAGTCCCGTAGCAGAACATAACAATGTTCATTAATAAATATCAGCCGTCAAAAATTTATGGAGATTTAAAACCAGGGAGCGACTTCTCACCCTCCTGTAGTAAGTAGATCGGATAGCCATATTTATATTTTTTTTAGTCATCAGTCTCCTGATTGATTTGATGTGCCCCAACGTGAATTCCTCTCCTGTACCAACCTCTTCATCTCAGACTGGAACATGCAACATAAGTCCTCAGTTATTTGCTGGATGTATTCCAGTCTCTGTCTTCCTCCATAGTTTTCGCACTCTACAACTCCCTCTGCTACCATGGAAGTCATGATGTTACAGATGTCCTATCATCCTGTCCTTTCTCCTCGTCAGTGTTTTCCACATATTCCTTTTCCCTCCGATTCTGCGCAGAATGTCCTCATTCCCTACCTTTTCGGTTCACCTAATTTTCACTATTCTCAGTAGCAACACATCTAAAATGCTTCGATTCTCTTCTGTTCCCTTTCCCACATTCGATGTTTCACTACTATATAATGCTGGGTTCCAAACTTACTTTCTCAGAAATTTTTTCCTCAAATTAAGGCCTATGTTAGATCCTAGTGGACGTCCTTGGCCAGGAATGCCCTTTTAGCTAGTGCTAGTCTGCTTCTGATATCCTCATCGCTCCGTCCGTCACTGGTTATTTTGCTGCCTAGATAGTTCCTTAAATTCATATACTTCGCGACCATCAATCCTAATGTTAAGTTTCTCGCTGTTCTCATTACTGCTAGTTCTCATTACTTTCGTCTTACTTCGATTCAGTTTCAGTCCATATTCTGCACTCATGAGACTGTTCATTCCATTCAGTAGATCGTGTAATTCTTCTTCGTTTTCACTTAGGATAGATAGCAATGTCATCATCGAATCTTATCATTGACATTCTTTCCCCTGAATTCCACTACTGAACTTTTCTTTTACATCCATCACTGCTTCTTCGAAGTGAAGATTGAACAGGGGCGAAACACTAGATCCCTTATACCCTTTATAGTCTGAGCAGATCGTTCTTGATCGTCCAATCTTATTATTCCCTCTTGGCTCCTGTACATATTGTATATTACCCGTCATTCCTTACAGCTTACCTCTGTTTTTCTCAAAATTTTAAACACCTTGCGCTATTTTGCATTGTCGAACGCTTTTTCCAAGTCGAAAAATCCCATGAACGTCTCTTGATATTTCTTTAGTCCTGCCTCCATTATCAACCACAACGTCAGAATTGCCTCTCTGGTGTCTCTACGTTTCCTAAAGCCAAACTGATCGTCATCTAACACATCCTCAATTTTCTTTTCCACTCTTCTGTATATTATTCTTGTCAGCAATTTGGATGCATGATCTGTTAAGCTGATTGTGAGATAATTCTCGCACTTGTCAGCTCTTGCAGCCTTCGGAATTGTGTGGACCATATGTTTCCGAAAGTCGGATGTTACGTCACCACAGTCATTCATTACACACACCAACGAGAATAGTCGTTTTGTTGCCACTTCCCCCAATGATTTTAGAAATTCTGATGGGATGTTATCTGTCGCTTCTGCCATATTTGAGCTTAAGTCTTCCAAAGTTCTCCTAAATTCTGATTCTTGTACTGGATCCTCTATCTCTTAAATCGACTCTTGTTTCTTCTTCAAACGCATCAGTCAAATCTTCCGCTTCACAAAGGGTTTCAATGTACCCTTTACACGTATCCGTTCTTTCCTCTGCGTTTAATAGAGGAATTCCCGTTGTATTCTTAATGTTGAAACCTTTGCTTTTCATTTCACAAAAGTAATTTTGACTTTCCTATATGCTAAGTCAGTTCTTCCGACAATCATTTCTTTCTCGATTTCTTCACGTTTTCCATGCAACCATTTGGACTGAGATTCCCTGAAATTGCTGTTGATTTCATTTGTCAGCGACTTGTATTTCTGTATTTCTGAGTTTCCCTGAACATCTTTGTACTTCCTTCTTTCATCGATCAGCTGAAGTATTTCTTCTGTTACCCATGGTTTCTTCGCTGTTACCTTCCTGTACCTATGTTTTCCTTTCCAACTTCTGTGACTTCCTTTTTCAGAGATGTCCATTCCTTTTTAACTGTACAGCCTACTGAGCTAATCCTTATTGCTGTATCTACAGCCTTACAGAATTTCAAGCTTATATCGTCATTCCTACTTCTGTATTTCACTTTTTTGCCTGTTGGTTCTTCCTGACCAATCTCTTAAACTTGAGCCTACTCTTCATCACTACACATTGTGGTCCGAGTCTATATCTGCTCCTGGATATGCCTTACAGTCCAATATCTGTTTTCGGAATCTCTGTTTGACCATGACGTTATCTAACTGAAATCTTCCTGTATCACCCTGCCCTTTCCTTGTGTTTCTTAGACAGAGTTTTCGCTATTACTAGCTGAAATTAATTACAAAACTGAATTAGTCTTTCTCCTCTCTTATTCCTTATCCCAAGCCCATATTCTCCTGTAACCTCTTCTTCTGCTCCTTCCCCTACAACTGCATTCCAGTTCCTCATGGCTATTAGATTTTCCTCTTCCTTTACGTACTTTATTGCCCGTTCTGTATATTCATATACTTTGTCTGTCTCTTCATCTTCAGCTTGCTAATTCACAAATCATATCCGAACTATCGTTCTCGGTGTTGGTTTGCTGTCGATTCTGATAAGAACTATCCTATCACTGAACTATTCACAGTTACACACTCTTGCCCTACCTCCCTATTCATGACGACTCCTGCTCCTGTTATATCATTTTCTGCTGCTGTTGATGTTACCCTATAATCATCTGACCAGAAATCCTAGTCCTCTTTCCATTTCACCTCACTGACACCTACCATCTCTAGACTGAGCCTTTGCGTTTCCCTTTTCAGATCTTCCAGCTTCCTTACCTCGTTCAAGCTTCTGACATTCCACGACCCGTCTCGTAGAACGTTATCCTTTCGTTGATTATTCAATCTTTTTGTCATGGTCACCGCCCCCTTGGCAGTCGACTGCCGGAGACCCGAATGGAGGACTACTCCGAAATCATTTCCCATTGCAGAGATCATCATGACACTTTCTCAGTTAGAGACCACATGCCCTGTGGATGCGCGTTGTGTGTCTTTAATTCAGTTGTTGCCATTGCCCTCTCCAGCCTCATGCCGTTGCTCATTGCTGAGTCTTCCGCCTTTAGGGGCAGTTTCCAATCTGAAGGACAAGAGAGTGCCCTGAACCTGTGCCAGCTCCTCCGCCCTCTTTGACAGGGCCGTTGGCAGAATATGGCTGACTTCTCATACTTGAAGACTCCGGTCACCAGTGTTGATTATTAATCAAAATTAAAGCCGTGGCGTGTTTCAAACCCGGGACCGAGGACGTTTTGATTACCAATCAAAGACACTACTCCCAGCCAGGGGGTGCAGTTCTCCATGCGAGGGTATATGAACTTAGAAATAGATGGGTATTTCGGAGGACAGATGTTCGTTGTCATCAATTATGGGATGAGGCGAGGCAGTTGATGGGAAGAAGTGGTATGTCAGTGATGCTGTTGAGCCGAGTCACTTTACATTTAGTTTGTGGTGACTGAGCCATTTATGGAATATGTGAGGAACGAATTGCTACACTTCTTGCTGTTAGGGCACTTTTAATATACGGGAACTACTTTGTAACCGGACGTATTTCGGAGGACTTTCTGCAGTTGCAAGTGTGAGGGTGATGTACACAGCTCTTTCTGCTACTTTTGTTCTGTTATTCAAAGCTCAGAGTATGTGCCGGTCAGTTTCTTTGCCTCAAACATAACTACTGATTTCTTTATTGTCTTTACCTTTTAAAAACGCAGATATGTTGCATGTACAAATGTACTTTAAGAGAACAACGAAACTATCAGATAGTGCTATTACAAGTCTGAGAAAAGTTATGACTTTCTGCTAGAAGACTGTCTTGATGGAAGAGATTGCTGGCCTTACAACTCGGCTACAGAGCAGAATACCTATGAAAATGATATGACAGAAGCTGCGGAAGTATAAGGACGAAAAAAAGGTTGCAACATCAAGAAATATCTAATGTAAAGCAATGAAATTTTGGGAATATGCTTATCTTGGCAACACGTTTAGGTGACTAATATTACAATATCACTGGTTAATGTAAGCGCAAAGTAAGCAATGTTGTATTACTGTCTCGTGTCAGATTGTGGGATAGAGTTCCATAGCTATTGCCCTTGGTCCGTCAATACAGGGATGACTGAAGCGGTTTGTGATTGACGTTGGGGTTGTTCGATGATGCCGTATGTATCCGATTGGAAACAGATCTGGTAATCAAAAAGACAAGAATAACATGTCCACCGTCTGTAGGGCATGCAGAATGTGGCCAAGCGTTATGCTGTGAGAAAACATCCCTTTAAATGCAGTTCCTGAATAGCAGCACAGCAGATCGAATCACCAGATTGGCGTACAAATTTGCAGTCAGGGTGCGTGGCATAACCACGAGAGTGTACCTGCTGTCATAATAAATAACATCCCAGAGCTTAACTCCAGGTGTAGGTCCACTGAGTGCAGCATGCAGGCAGGTTGGTTGTAGGTCCTCAACTGGCCTCCTCCTAATCAACAGATGGTCATCCGTGGCACAGTGGCAGAACCAGTTTTCATCAGAAAACACAACAGATCTCCACCCTGCTCTCCAATGAGCTCTCGTTTGACGCCACTGAAGACGAAAATGGCGGTGGTTTGGGTGTCAGTGGAATGCGAGCTGTGGGATGCCTGGCTCGGAGTTGTCCTTGAACTACCTAATTTGTAACAGTTCGTTGTGTTACTGTGGTACCAACTGCTGCTCAAATTTCTGCTGAAAATGCTCTACGATGCGCCAGAGTCATACACCAAACACGATGGTCTTCCCTCTTGATAGTGCCACGTGGCCGTCTGGAGCTAGGTCTTCTTGCTACCGTACATTCTCGTGACCACTGCTGCCAGCGTTCATGTACAGTGGCTACATTCCTACCAAGTATTTCTGCAGTATCGCAGAAGAAACATATAGCTTCTCGTACCTCTATTCACGTCCTCATTCAAACTAAGTATATTATAAGAAAAAATTGTGTTACAGAATGTCTGGAAGAGAAGGTGAACGCTATGAACGAGGAACAGTGGAGCTGGTAAAACGAAACATTTACTAATAACATTTGCGAGCGAGCATAGACTGCTTACACCACGCTTGTCCGCCCTTTTCTGGAGTATTGCTGTGCGGTGTGGGATCCGCATCAGGTGGGACTGACGGATAACATTGAAAAAGTACAAAGAGGGGCAGCTTGTTTTGTATTATCGCGAAATAGGGGAGATAGTGTCACAGACATGATACGTGAATTGCAGTGGCAATCATTAAAACAAAGGCGTTTTTCGTTGCGACAGGATCTTCTCATGAGATTTCAATCATCAGTTTTCTCCTCCGATTGCGAAAACATTCTGTTAGCACCCACCTACATAGGGAAAAATGATCATCACGATAAAATAAGACAAATCAGGGCTCGCACAGGAAAATGTAAGTGCTCGATTTTCCGGCATGCCGTTCGAGAGTGGAACGGTAGAGAGACAGCTTGAAGGTGGTTCATTGAACCCTCTGCCAGGCACTTTATTGTGAATAACAGAGTAATCAAGTAGATGTAGATGTAGATAATATGATGCGACGAGAATATTTAGGTGTCTGCTCCCTATCGCTAAACGTGTTCCTCCATGGGAGCCCTGTCCGCAGCTCGTAGTCGTGCGGTAGCGTTCTCGCTTCCCGCGCCCGAGTTCCCGGGTTCGATTCCCGGCGGGGTCATCAGGGATTTTCTCTGCCTCGTGATGACTGGGTGTTGTATGCTGTCCTTAGGTTAGTTAGATTTAAGTAGTTCTAAGTTCTAGGGGACTGATGACCCCGACCATCGATGTTAAGTCCCATAGTGGTCAGAGCCATTTGAACCATGGGAGCCCAGTTGTACTAATTGACCATACTGCCTCTTCTAGCACTGAAGCACAGTGGAAGTTCCGAAGCAGTTTAGGTAGTCGCTTTTAAGTTTTACAGTCACCATGATGCAACTGGCAAGGTCTACAAAACAATTTTAGATGACCGATTTAATACGTAGTTCCCGACTTTTTTTTTTTTTTCAAAATAATGATACTCGTACTCACAGTCAGCAAAGAGTTTAATGAGCTTCTCAACGATATAATAAAGTGCCCCAGTATTACTATGAGGTGTTACACGCATGAAGTGTTATCTACGGCCTACGATATTGATGTCGACATTATCTTTGACGTACCAAATACAACTAATGACAATTGTTCTCTTAGCGTAGTTGACGGCAAACGAGACTTCCCAGCCTTAGGTTCGAGTTCGATCATTACTACCGTCCCATGTCAAACTTTTGTATCGCTCTTTTGTTCAGTTTTAGGGAACCAAACGGAGCACAAGTTTGGCGACAGCGGCTTTGGCCGGCCGCTTCCATTTGCGCACACAATGGTGAGTGGCTAACTAAAGTGCTAATTAATTTGAAAGCGCTGCAAATTACCGAATCCTTTTTTTTTAAACGTAATCGGTAGTTCTGCGGTCAGGATGACTAGGTCTCAATGGTAAAAGTCAGTCATCAGGCAAGCTGTGACCTTATTGCTCATATGACCCTTTTCGGAATTTGTCCATCGAGAGATATAAATTCCGAAATGCGTCATACGAGCAATGGAGTCATTCCTTTTCTAATGACTGACTTTTACCAATGCCGCACAGTCAACCTGAATGCATAATTAGTCTTCATTGCAATAATGATCACATGCCCCCTGCACGTCTTTATGTCATACTCATAATTTTTCTTAACACTTAAGTCTCTGCACAACCTGCCCTGCAACACCTTTACAAGCTTTTCAGACTGTTTACTAGCTCCCTGAAAAAAGGCGAAGTGGGCTTGTTATTGCAGAAGAAAAGCACTGTCGCATTTGCCTGTGTAGCCAAACTCCCATGCCAATGCAGAAGACCAGTACTGCTGCGTATTTCAGGAACGTTGACACTGAAGGCTGTTTAGTGACATGAGTCTTTCCAGAGGCTCTACACCACGAGAAGATCTTGACTGTTCCACTGCCTCTGAGGAATAGATGAATGACAACAGCTGCAGTACGGGCAGATTAGTGGCAGAGTATCAACGCGAACCGACCGGAACAATAACTGCAAGCTGTGTTGAGGTCTCGAAGGACCGTGAGTAGTTTCCGTTCACAACTGCCTGCAGACAAGACACTCGCACAGCGCTGAATCAAAGTCAACTGGAATATTGAGTGATATTCCAACGTGTTCTGTATGGGATCTCACTTCTCTCTGTAGCGATCATATCGGCGCTTTCGTGTCCTTAGACACCCTGGAGAGAGGTCGCACGAAACGGCGGGTCTCGAACCCAATACCTTCGGTAGCGGCACGCGCCAAAGCTAGTGCCATACCGAGGCTGCTGTCCTGGTACGTTCTAGACACCAGCGGTAACTTACTCATTGCATAACAGCCAACCCTCGGGGCGGTCTGTTGGTTTGATCCTCTTTTGTATTCATTCTAATTATCCAAACATTATCAAAACCAGAAAAGTGGCGAAAGACTGCCTCACACATTTCTCGGGCATGCTGTGTTGCCATATACACGTGGAAATCTGCAGCAACACTACACACACCAACCGGTCATTATGTATTCAGACAGCTCTTAATATTATGTCGATAATGAGCGTAAGTGAGGGAGTGGACGAGCTGGAGATTTTGCTGCACATATTTCAGGTCATCATTTGTTAATAAGCACAATCAGTATATTACCCTTTCTGGTAAGAGCTATTTTACAATTGTAGACAATTACACAGTTTAAAAGCCATCTGAATTTCCTGTTTCTGGCAATAGGGGAAACAATTCTTTCTTCTTGCGAATCACTAAACAAATTTATAAGTTAGTTGTCGATTTCTTTTAACACCACTCTGAAACATACGACTCTAAGAACACACATAACAAAAACAGACCATTTCACTTCACAAGTATTGAGCCCTTCAGGTAGTCTCACAGCAGATAGTGCACTAAACATAAACACAAGCAAACTGTGGCAACCGTAGACGAATAGCTCTCACATACATCCCACCATATGTTGTACAGTTTCGAAGCTACCGGTGCAGTAAATATTTAAAACCACCTCTTTTTGGTAGCCTTCAGAAATTAAAAATTCAATTAATCGTCACATTCCTTTACATCACTTAAGAGATACATAGTTACAATATACGTAATCAATAATGAAGCCAAACTTATGCTAATTTTCAACGGGTTCCGAACGAGGATGAATCCTGACATCCAAACCAAGAGGCAATGTTCTAACAAACCAAGAGACAAATATTACCATAGATTTTTTAAACTTATTCGCTTTCGGGACGTACCCATGTAGAATTACATTACATTAATAGTTGTTTCATAGATCATTAATTAGACATTTCGTAATGATCTGAAATGAGTCTACTGTACGTAAGTTTTCTGTACGCAATATAATACAGAGTTCAACTAAATACGAGGAGCTCTTGCTAGTAGACAACATTAAACCACCCCAGTGCATCTATTACATCATATTTATCTAATAAATAACAATTTTATTATAATTGTTATTAAAACGTTTTGAGTGTCTAAAGTGGCAGTGTGACTAAATTATACTGACTTTGAACTGACAATTTTAATTTGGTGTTACCTGTACTAATGCAGCAGCAGCCACTAACAGTAATAATAATAATAATAATAATAATAATAGCTGTGGCATTAATTACAATAATGATAGCGCATAAATAAGAGGAATTTATAGGTCTGCAAAATAGATAATTGGGGAAATCGGCTAAGAGTCGTAGGAAATGAGGAAGATCAGGCAGGAAAAAGGGATATGCAATGGTAACGGTGCCCACAGGGACAGTGGTAATGTTATCGTTACTTTTGTAGGTATGTTATTGCCTATCATCTGACACTGAAGATGTTACTTAAGTCTTGGTACTGAGAAGGGCTTCCAGAAGCTGGCTGAAAGATGAAGTAGGGCAGAGAAGATTTTTCTCTTCCGGGACTGGGTATTTCTACCGTTTTTTTTCATATAAGAGCGTTAAGACTGAGGGAGGATATGAGGGACTATGTACGTTGATAAGACAGTAGGTAAGACAGTGTTTATAGGGATCTCTGCGCTTTTCTGCTTCCAGCTGGTTAGCTGTGCATATGATGGTGAAACATGATCTAAGAGTCAAACATCGCAGATACAATGAAAACAGTTGCACGCACCGTGGGCTCTCCTGTGAAAGATCTTGGATAACATTGTTGTAGTCCATTAGTGTTTGTACAAGTTCCTTCTTCAGGTCAAGATGGAAGATGTCTTTATATTTTTGTAGGAGATGGAGAGATGCTGATGTCTTCTTACACATTACAATTACGTGCTCTGCCCAATTTATATTTTCATCTATTATTACTAATAGACTCTTTGCTGAAGAGAGAAGTTGATATTTGTCCTATTTATAATTAAAGTTTGTAGGGATTCCCATGTTTCGCGCCAATGAGCCTAGAATTACCAACTAGTGCCTACAACACTGCGTTTTGGATGGGTTGGGCTTTAACCCTACATCCTGCACCCATTCTGATAGTGAGCACTGGTCGGCACTGAGATTCTCAATAGCTGTCTTCCAGTTTATAGCTTTTGCACTTAGATACAATTAGGGATCTTCAGCGCACATGTGATATTTGCATTAGGACAAGAGTGATGACACACGTATAATGAAAAGATTATAGGACCTAATACAGAACCCTGCAAGACACCTGATACTGCCCGGCTCCTTTGTGCCTTTATGATGCCGAACATGACGCATTCCCGCCGAGACGTAGCTGTATATGGCATAGTATCTGATGACCTAGTGGCATTAGAGAGTGGGGAAGGCAGGCGGTTAGCGATCGCAGGAAGCCACCGGCTGCAGACGGCTGCTGCATTGTGCGGGGGGCGTAGCGCGGCGTGTGCGGCCGCTGCGGCGGGCCCGGGTGCGGCACAATTTCCGGGTATCCCGCGGCACTACATCGCGCCGGCTCTGCGGCGGCTTCCGCCGGAAGCTGCTCACCACGCGTGGCCTCAGGACCGGCGCAGCGGTGCGTGTGCATATGTGCCTGTGTGTGAGTGTGTGTGTGTGTCCGTGACCGCCGCTGCCTCCTCTGGCTGGCGCCACTTCCAGCCTGCAGCAACGGGCGCCAGTTCCTGTGCTGTGCACGCTGGCCGTCGGCGTCTGTCACACGGCACTGCTCTCGCACTGGATGACACCTTCCAGTGCAGCATACTTTACACGGGGGCGAGCCAATTGGAAATGTTAGAGGTAACTAACATTTCATGTCCGGGACCAATGTTCTGTAAGTTGGCGATGCAGTTTCCATTCCTTTCATTAATGTCCAACAGTAGACAAGTGAAACGCTGGGCAGTACCTGTTTATAGTGACTGTCTCGATTTCGATACTCACCAACGAAGAATAAAATTCCCTTGTACGTTTCCTGAGCCAAGGTACGAAATCTATTTGCCTCTGCGGCCTTTGAAATTCGACAATTGAGCCTTAACAGCTAACATACGGCATTCAACAGCTGCCACAATGAAAATGGTGGTTCACTTTGTAAACACAAAGAAATTTTGAAAATTTAACACATGTAATTCGTTAAGTACGATAAGTAAATAGAGGATCACTTTTAGCAAAATTTCTAGAGTAATAAACTGACAGTAAAAATTACATTCTGAGGTCTTGAAGCAAATACATTTGATTACTACTTACTTTGACAAAGGATGATTAGGTGGAGCTTACGCCAGACATTGCTTTATCCCTTCATTCAAGTTATTATGTAATCTAAAGCACAGAAAGGGTAAAATGTGACCACAAAGCTACACGGCGATAACAGCAGAAATACATATTAGGCCATCCGCTTTTAACTGTGACTCAGTAATGCTCAGAAAGATTGTAATTTAGGACTTGAATATTGACGACGACATGCTGACGAGATATGCCTCTGAATTTTTTATGTGAAAACTATTGACTTTTTCAAACAAAACGAAACCTTATTAACATTCGACAGCTTTATTAATTATATCTACATATTTATTTCTCGACATACAACCTCCTCCCACCCCTTGCTGCGACGAACCCATTTCTCCCAACGAGAGAAATGTTTCTTGATAGCATCACTATGGAATATTTCACTGTGTGGACGGCGACTCGACGTAGACTTTTAATGACGTTTGTTTTATGTAAGAAGGTTGATTCGGAGGCTTAGCTTTTGAGTAAGTCCTCGTAATACAGTGTAAACACCTTACAGAATCAATCACTGATAATTACACACATGCCTTAAAACAAGACTAAGAAAAACCTTCGCAGTTTATTTAAAATACCAATCCAGTGGGCTACAATGGATTTTTGAGGATTTCATTATCGTCCGGAATTAAAAATATGGGTTTCAGCTTCAGCAACACAAAACAGTAATAAGTCTTGTGTTGGTAATGAAGTGTCCCTCTGGCTGCTACAGAAGCAGTAGTACAATGGTACAGTAATATTAGGTCACAGCAGTCAACAGTCAACTTCAACATTACTGAAGAGAAAATAGAGCAACATGAGGGATCTCGTAATTACAACCTGTGATCAGCTGAAGGAACAGCTGGATATTCTGATTGAAAAGTCATTTTATGTTAAAAACATAGACTTCAATACAGCTTTAAGTCAAGAACATGAAGGCATGATCCATGCACTGCGACCAGGTTATGTTGATCGCGATCGCTTCAAATTAACTGGAATGTTGCTTGATAAAGATTCAGATAAGGGTGACACAAATACAAAACTTCAGTTAAGACGGAACAGTGGCATTGTACTACTACATGGATGGTCTAATGTAAAGAATGACCCATTCGTACCAACCAGTGTCCATACAGGCCAATAATCACTTCTTTTACGAAGGGGAGTTGGAACGCCCTATCCCGATCATGTTAAATTTACTGTCTTGGCTTCACTGTATATCAGGAACCACTGTAGCCATTGACATGAAACTTTTACAGGACATTAAACTGTATGTTCTGACTCTACTGAACAACAGTAATCGCATTTCAGGGACTGCTTTTGGAATTACCATTTTTTAACTAAACGGTAAAAATTTTTTGAACTTTTTGTGCGTTATCCTCAATAATTTTAATTATACATAACACTGTGATCTTCATTCAGTTCATTAGACTCAGGATATCTATGTTACTACTCCCTGAAAAATTGAATACTCTACTGAAAGTGGTTTCTGAGATTTAGGGAAAGATACAATAGAAAATGTAAATTTTCAGGAACGGCTTATGAAGTTTCAGAAGACTGTAACTCACTTAATATATGCTTAAATTTTTGTTTTTAGTCACTCAGAAGCATCCTGCACCATGCTGTATATCATCCTCTTGATCTCCTTCCAATTTTTTCTTCTTTTCTTCTTTCTCGACTCCTTAGTAGCCTACTGTGCTGCATACTCTACTTTATCAATGCGAGTATTGTCCAACCGTTCAAGTTCTTTGATGCAGTTTGCTCCAGTATTAATTCCCATATGCTGCAGCAGTTTCACCCTATCAATGTTGCCATCATTAAAAGCAATAACAGCATCACTTACCCCCCACTTTAGTGTCTTCATTCCAAATGAAATATCTTTAGGTAAGGAGTTCCATATAAGATAATTGCATGACTCATTGGGATTCTGAGTCTGCCGAAACTTCTTCAGTAATTTAGGATTTGGCAGGTCTCTGTAAATATGTTTTACGATATCCATGACTGCTGCTGGGATGGAATGTTTATGGCTGTAAGAACTTTTTGAGTACTGGGCATTGCGGTTATTACACCACATATCAGGTCCAGGAGGGAAAAGGTGGTGTACTGGCTTTTCATCAGTTGACAGTCTGTGAAAGAAGGTAGCCCATACTGCCTGCTTAATTTTCAACAAATCCTTAGTATTATTTCTAATGGTCGTCGCATAATACTGCTGTAGTTCGTCAATCATTTTGTCTGCCAGCCTACCTCTTATGCTTTTACCATCAGAAAGATTCTTGACTCTCAGACTTTGTTTCAACTTCCTCAATCTGCTCTCCATCCACTACTGGAGATGACATGACATTTTACCTTTATACCACAGCAATACACAGCCTTGTATATAAAAAACTACCGTTTTTATTAGATATCGAAGTCATAGAAGTAAAAATTTAAATATTTTCTCACAGGTATAGAATATATTTAAAATATAAGTAAAATACTACTCATTCGGACAGTTGCAAATTTTATAATGAAATGATATAAAAATCTGAAAATGTCAAAAAGAATTTTTTCCATTCTAAAGCCCCTTAAATGCAATTGACTGTGAAGTCAACCGCAAACAGCCAAATATCGTGAATTCTTTGATGTGGAAAGTAAAGTAAGTATTTGTTGCCTGCACAGACATTGAAAACAAAATGATAAAAATGCGGCAGTTTTTTTCGGTTCATTACATTAATCTACTAGAACAACAAGTAACGCCTGGGACTGTAATAAAGCATATTGGTGAAATTCATAAATATTTTCGTACAACCATCGACGACGTGGAAGGTTAGAGGAAAATAATGGTCTTACACTGCAACTCCCAAATTCTGCTACTTAGAATTCTCAGCATGACTGCCTAAGCAACTTTGTTGATAACCTTTCTAAATCTGTGGAATATTTAAAACTCCTCCGACAGCTATCAGAGGTTTCTACAGTATTGACCTTCTTGAAGCAGATACCACAGCTATTACATGAACTATGGATCGATAATTTAGAAAGTCCTGATATGGGACTTCGTAAGAATGCAATAAAGAAACGAAAGCAGTAGAATCCTTTCACTATCTTGATAGTGGGAGAAGATTGTTGAAGAAGGAGAAATAGTAGAAAGTGACCCATAGAGATGCATCCAGAATGTACGGCGAGGATTGCTGATTCTAATTGTTTCCCTGTCGCTACGTTTTCTAATGCTGTTGAAACACTGTTCCTTCCAAAGAAATTGTGGAAGAAACAGCAAATTAAGGAAATTTATTTTTGTGAAAAGCCTCACATCTTGCCCAACCTGCACTGCATTTCTTCACCTAAAGGTCCGTTTGACCAAAATTAAGAAATAATTTATGGGAGAAAAGAGAAGTGAAATTATTACGGATCTATGAATCTGTGCATGTTTGTAAGCAGACTTGAACTGTAATTTACAGTCATTACGATTCTACATCATGTTAAAGATTTCTTCTGGAAATGTAAATGTTATTCAGCTTTTTTCCCCTCCACATATGAAAAAAAAGTCTGCATCACCTCGGTTCCGAGAGTTCTGGAACCTGTATAGAAACCTGGAATAAAGATCAACATAAACATCATTTCTGCTCCTTTTATTGCTCATTAAAATCACACATTGCATGCTGTACCATCATACAGCGAGATCTTCAGAAGTGGTGCTCCAGATTGCTGTACACGCCGATACCTCTAATACCCAGTAGCACGTTTTCTATCATTGATGGATGCCTGTATTCGTTGTGGCGTACTATCCACAAGTTCATCAAGGCACTGTTGGTCGAGATTGTCCCACCCCTCAAGGGCAATTCGGCAAAAATCCGTCAGAGTGTTGGTGGGTCACGTCATCCATAAACAGCCCTTTTCAATGCATCCCATGCATGTTCGATAGGTTCCACGTGTAGAGAACAGGCTGGCCACTCTAGTCGAGCGATGTCGTTATCCGGAAGGAAGTCATTCACAAGATGTGCACGATGGGGGCGCGAATTTTCGTCCAAGGGGACTAATGCCTGTCCAATATGCTGCCGATATGGATCCAACATCGGCCGGAGGATGGCATTCACGTATTGCACAGCCGTTACGGCGCCTTCCATGACCACCAGCGGCAGACTTCGGCTCCACATAATGGCACCCCAAAACAGCGGGGAACTTCCACCCTGCTGCACTAGCTGGACAGTGTTTCTAAGGCGTTTAGCCTATTGGGCTGTCTCCAAACACGTCTCCGACGATGAACTCGTTGAAGGCATATGCGATACACATCGGTGTATAGAATGTGATATCAATCCTGAGCGGCCCATTCGGTATGTTGTTGGTCCCATCTATACCGCGCTGCATGGTGTCGTTGTTGCAAAGATGGATCTCTCCATTGACGTCGGGAGTGAAGTTGGGCATCATGCAGCGTATTACGCACAGTTTGAGTCGTCACACGACGTCCTGTGGCTGCACGAAAAGCATTATTCAACATGGCGGCGTTGCTGTCAGGGTTACTCCGAGCGGTAATCCTTAGGTACCAGTCATCCACTGCAATTGTAGCCCTTGAGCGACCTGAGCGAGGAAGTCATTGACAGTTCCTGTTTCTCTGTATCTCCTCCATGTCCGAACAACATCGCTTCGGTTCACTCCGAGACGCCGAGACACTTTCCTTGTTGAGAGCTTTTCCTGCCACAAAGTAACAATGCGGACGCAATCGAACCGCGGTATTGACCGTGTATGCATGGTAGAACTACAGACAATACGAGCCGTGTACCTCCTTCCTGGTGGAATGACTGGAACTGTTCGGCGTTCGGACCCCATCGGTCTAATAGGCGCTACTCATACATGGTTCTTTATATCTTTGGGCGGGTTTAGTGATATCTCTGAACAGTCAAAGATACTGTGTCTGTGATACAATATCCACAGTCAACGTCTATCTTCAGGAGTTCTGGGAACTGGGGTTATGCAAAACAATTTTGATGTGTGTATATTGTAAGAATAGTAAAACTCAATAAATTTCTTTAGACAGTAAATAGTTGCCTTTAATAAACATAATTGTTCTGTTTAATTTGTGTAGGGAGGACTATGCCTTTGTATGTTAATTAAATTTCCATAATTAAATATAGATGTGTGTTGATATTTTTGGAATTTTTTTAATTGTTTTAAGAAATACCTCAAGTGCTTTTATCTTGGGTCAGATTAAATTACAGCAACTATGATTGAAGTAGGATGCCATAATTTAAAAGATCAATTTTTTCTTTAGAAAATGAAGACAAAAATGAGTTATATAAAAACAATTCGTCTCAAAATCTAAATTTTGTTTGCGTTTTATAGGTAGACTTGAAATAACCCTTGCATGAACTACTATCTCGGAATGGTGATGAACACTGCGAACTGCCACGGTCAGATAACAGTATTTTCTCAAAACCAGGCAGCAATATGCGAGAGAACCCAAATTCAAAGGATAGGAAAGCCTCATGAAACGAAAATGAGCTGTAATTAGCGCCATAATCGTGCACAACAGAAGCTGCTGACCGTTTTCCGTTCTACATCCGTCCTTGGATGTATAGTCAACAGTGGCAGCTCATCATCCACAAATCAATGTCGTGTTAATAACATACGTGCCGAATGTGAAAACGCTACCCAGGACCACAAGCGCAGAAGGAAGTAATAGTTCCCGAAATATGGTAGGCAAACTTTTCATAGCTGTCCACGTCACGACGAAATGAGCCTCAGTCCTCCGGGAACAACCCTCGCTACTATGCAAAATAACAGGCAAACATTTAGTCCAGGAGGGAGCGTGAGTGTGGATTACCCTAGCAATACCGACGCGTTTTCCATAAGGTGCGTTAACAAGGGTTAGGTTAATTAATGCCCACTCTAGAAAAAAAAGAAAAACCAAACTCTTCACTTATATTAGTAGCATGCTTTCTAAAGAAATATCTCTTTTAAGTAGGGTTCTGAAGATGAAAATATCTTTTTAGAACACCCTGAACAGTATCAATGCGCTTTCAATAACGTGTCATATTGACTAGAGGGAAAGGATGGGGGTGATATGGGGGAGGGGAATAACTTCATATCCACTCTGTAAAAAAATAAAAAATTAACTGAAAAATTCGTTAATTTTCGTTTATTTCTACTCACAACGTGCCTTTTAGATAGAGACTAATGTGTACGTAAGTTTCTGAACCTGAAAATATTGAATGTTGCATTCACTGGGAAAACTGGCATCCACTACTTAGATTTAATTTTTTAATGATGAATAGTTGTTTGTTGTACTTAACAAATTCATTACTTTGATAAAATCGTACGCCCGACTCGGGTTTCAAGATGGAAATATCTTAAGGCGCTACAAAAAACAAGAAGAGTATGAGGGAGTCTGCATAAAATTAATTAATGTTGTAAGGGCCCACACAAATGTGAATTTCGGGTTATGCCTTAATAGGTTCATCCTCCATATTTCACTTCCATACAGGGCTACACTCCAGACAAATACTTTCAAAAAACACTTCCTAACTCTCAAATCTGTACTCGACGTTAACAAACTTCTCTTTTTCGAAAACGCTTTTCTTGGAATTGCCACACTTCATATCCTCTCTTCTTCGGCCGTCACCAGTTATTTTGTTTCTATAATAGCAAAAATTATCTACTACTGAAGTGTCTCGTTACATAATCTAATACCCTCAGCAGCATCTGATTCAGTTCTATTAGCTTCATTATCCTAGTCTTGCTTTTGTTGATGTTCATCTTATATCTCCCTTTCAAGATACTGCCCATTCCATTTAGCTGCTCTTCCATGTCTTTTGCTGTCCCTGACAGAATTACAGTGTCATCAGCAAACCTTGAAGTTTTTATTTCTTCCCCCTGAACTTTAATTCCTCCTCCAAATATTTCTTTGTTTTTCTGTCCCTCTTGCTCAATATACAGATTGTATAATATGAGGCATAAGCAACAGCCCAGTACCACTCCTTCCTCGATCACCGCTTCCCCTTCATAACCCTCGACTCTTATAACTGCCATCTGATTTCTATACAAGATGTAAACCGCCTTTCGCAATCAGTATTTTACCCCTGCTTACTTCTGAATTTCAAAGAGAATATTCCAGTCAACGTTTTCTATAACTAAGTCAGCAAGTGAAGCGTTGAGATCAAAAAGGGGATTTGTCACTCAATTGATGTCCTGAGATATAATGAAACAACTGTATGATTCTGAATATCGTTACTCCCAAACCTTATAGCTAGTCCCACAGACTCGTGAGGAAGAATGTAATGTTATACCAACAATCTTTAAGCATAGGACGCGGGCAACTAACAGAAAATGGTAACAGAAAATGACTGACATATCCTCTTTTTGATTTAAACAACAGTCATTGTACTGAGATATTGACTTAAGCGGCACAGTCTCTCCACTCGGCGTTTTGATATGCCATGGAGTGCTATAATTAAGCTTTCTTACATACCATAGTTTCCTTGAAGCCAATTTTAACCTGCAGATACAAGTGTATTAGTATCATAAAACAAAAATCTACATAATCGTAATACTGTAACCCTATTAAATATATGCCTTAACTACTTGACTTAAGGATTTTACAATACGTGGACCAAAGATGCACATAATTCGAGAACGAAATAGTTAATAAAATAATAACACAGTTGTCAAGCCAGTTACCTTATAATAATAATTTGCTCTCCTTCCACGATTGGTAATGGAATTTGGGCGTCACCTCCTTGCTTTCGGAAAGAAAGGAAGAAAGCACTCAAATACCCTTCCTGTCCATCTTTGTTGGACGTATTGTTGAATTCTGTCAACAGTAGTTCCTTCTCAGCAAATGAGAACTTCTGAAAACATTTACGCCGGTATCTGTAAACAGATATTAGCTTATTATTAACCTATATACTCGGCGAATAACATATTTTTGACAATTTCCTGTATTACAACTAAAATCATACGTTTAAATTTTGCTTCCAATAAAGGAATTCATATACACATTTTAGTGCAATGTTTCTACACAACTTGCCTTTGCTACAGGATATAACATTATGTACAAAGAATTCAAACAATGAGCATTGTATGACTATTTAACTGCAATCTGCACCTGTTTCCCTCCTAGGAACAATGTTTCCTTTCCAGTTGGCATGATGCAAACCCTTGACCTTCTTTTGTTAATCACATTCCTCTTCCACAATTCGGGGCGTTTCTCTTCCTTCTAAATTCATGTAAATCGTCTTCGAACTCGTCTGACGGTTCGGTCACCGAAGCCATTTGGGAATCTCACAGCTGATTACTGCAAACTGCTACAGTGCTGCCCTCACGCCTCACGTTCTTTCGTGCAACGTAGGGACTTTTCTCTGTGACAAGTCCTCTTTCTGCACGAAACGTAATTTCAACACTGATTTCGACAGGGAAAAATCACTGAACAAGTCCCATTTTAGAACCAACAGACGCGTAATCATGTGAAAAAACCAACTACAGTAATGACTCATTTACCCTAAAAATGATGACAAGTCCCGTCTCTGATCTCAACGCCTCAAATGATCGTAGGTTTGATATCCTTAACCTATCTTCCAAGATAACTTTTAGGATCAGTGTTGCCTCGCGTATTCCGTTATGTCTCCGAAATTCTAACTTCCACCAGTTTTTCCATTCTTCTGTAAAGAATTCGTGTTAGTATGTTACAACCATGTTTTATTAAATTGATAGTTCGATAACTTTCGCGCCTGTCAGCAACTGCTTTCTTTTGGAACTGCTATTATTACATTCTACTTGGAGTCTAAGAGTATTTCACCTGTGTCTTACATCATACACACCAGAAGGAAGATTTTTATCATGGCTAGCTCTCCCAAACCTATCAATAGCTCTGATGGAAAGTCATCTACTGCAGCAGCCTTGTTTCCTCTTAGGTCTTTCAGTGCTCTGTCAAATTCTTCTCACGGTATCATATCTTTTTTCATTCTCATCTATGTCCTCATCGATAATATTGCTTTGATTTTCCACGTATAGATCCTCTACATACTCCTTCCACCTTCCAGCTTTCCCTTCTTTACTGAGTACTGGTTGATCACCTGACCTCTTCATATTCTCACAACTCCCTCTGTTTTGTTAAAAGATCTCTTTGATTCTCCTGTAGGAGTTTTTTATTTTAGCTAGGCTGAAATATGATTCTAAATACTAACATTTGTCCTGTAGGCACTCCTGCTTAGCAATTTTGCACTTTCTTTGAATCTTGTTTTTTAGGCGTTTGTATTCCTCTTTGTCTCTTTCATTTGCTCCACTTTTATATTTTCTCCTTGCCTCAATTAAAGCCAGTATTTCCTGTATTATCCAGGGATTACTGCTAGGTCTGGAGTCTCTACTATCTTCACTTTCATCTCTTAAAGCTCATTCCTCCTGTGCTATATTTCTTTCACCCGTTTTAGTTAACCGTTGACAGTTACTCCCTCTGAAACTCTGAACAATCTTTAGCTCTTTTCAACTTATCCAGGACCCATTTCGTTAATTTACCACCTTTTTTTCAATTTCTTCACTTTTATTGTACAGTTCATAACCCACAAATTACCCCTGGAAATGTCTTACAGTCTAAAATCTGGTTCCGAAATCTCCGTCTTACCGTTATATAAAATTACCCCTGGAAATGTCTTACAGTCTAAAATCTGGTTCCGAAATCTCCGTCTTACCGTTATATAACCAGTGAGAAACCTTCCTGTGTCCCCAGGTCTCTTACACGTATAAAAATTTCTTTCATGATTCCTAAACCAAGTGCTGGCGATGATTAAATTATGCTTTGAGCATTTTGTCTCCCTTATCTATCTGAATAATTTCTTTTGTCTCGTCATACATTTCTTCAGTCTGTTCATCATCTGCAGAGCTAGTTGTCATATCAACTTGTACTACCGGCGTAAGCGTTCGCTTCGTGCCTATCTTGGATACGGTAATTACTTCACTAGGCTGTTCATAGTAGCGTACTGCTTTCCTGTTTTCTTATTATTAAACCCACCGCTGTATTACAACTATGTGACTTCGTATTTATAACCCTGTATTCTGTGACCAGAAGTCCTTTTCATTCTGTCACCGAACTTCATTAATTCTGATTACATCTAACTTCAACCTATCGATATCCCTTTTTAAAGTTTCTAAGCTACTATCTGATTGATGGATCTCATATTCCAAGCTCCAATTCGTAGAACGCAAGTTTTGCTTCTCCTGATGACGCCACCCTCCTGAGTATTCCCAGCCCAGACATCCGAATGCGGAACTATTTTACCACCGCAACATTTTACCTAAGAGGACGCCACCATTATTTAACCATACAATAGAGATGGTACTAGTAGCACTAAAACCACCTTACTTATGCATGGCATTAGCTAAGACGGCTATAGAACAGAGTAAATAAAAAAGCAAGATATGAAATGCATAACGCATTTGTCAGGAAATAAAAATGAAGCATAAGTATCATGATAATGTCAAAAAATGAAACTGATATAAACACAGTACAAAATATAAAATAAGAAAAACCACAGTATAAAATGTAAAAGTGCCGAAAAGTATTAATAAAGTCATAGTACAAAATATAAACTAAAAAACCACAGCATAAAATACAAAAGTGTCCAAATCGACACACCCCAAATTAAACGTAGTGGTGGAAGATAAGTAAATATGCAGAGTACATCACATTAAGAATGCAAGGCTATGGATGCAGACAGTGCAACACAACACACAGAATAACCTACATAATCATAGTGCATAAAACCTTCAGTAAAGGAGTAGCCAGCTTCATTAGTAAACTCCAAGAATCTTTAAATATGTACATAGCTAGTGAGTTGCATATTTGATACTAAGCTGTGGAAGAATATGTTCCGTACGACCCACTAAAAGAAAAGTCAATCAATGTCGTGTGACTAGGGCCTCCCGTCGGGTAAACCGTTCGCCTGGTGCAAGTCTTTCCATTTGACGCCACTTCGGCGACTTGCGCTTCGATGGGGATGAAATGATGATGAATAGGACAACACAACACCCAGTCCCTCAGCGGAGAAAATCTCCGACACAGCCGGGAATCGAACCCGAGCCCTTAGGATTGACATTCTGTCGCGCTGACCACTCAGCCACCGGGGGCGGACAAAAGAAACGTTAAACCTAGTTATGAAAACATCATGCGACACCACAAAGTAGGCATGACACAGGACCTCAGAGATTAAGAATCGTTATGTTATAGGTACAATTCCGCGAATATGACCAACTACGAGAACCCAATGTAGTTGAGACCGCTGTAGATATTGAAATAGCTGCTGGTCATCCCTTTACGTTTAAGTTCGGTTTGTTTATTGAAACCACTGTCTCTATATTATAAATGCACTTCATGAGTTCTAACTCTTCCTGGATGTTAAGGACTCGGCCAATTGATAATATATGAAAGATTTCAGAATCAGCTTTAGTGGTACTAAAACTGTGCATACTCCGTGCAAAATGCACCGCTGAAGCTGGATTGGGAATATGAGTGACAGTATGTCATAATATTCTCTTTGCGGGGTATCCACAAATGTTGCTGAAATTTTTCATCAAGAAAACCAGCTCCATTTTTACTGGAGAACTAATTTATTTGGATATAATCGTACACAAGGTCCGGGTTCCATGACGTAGATCCCGTCATCAGGCGCTACAGAAACAATGAAAACTAAGAAATGTACTTGACAGAAATTAATAGCAGAAGAGCAAATTTTTGGCTTACGTTTAACTGAAAGGTTTAAGACATATGTGGAATCTGGTAGAATAATTCGTTAAAAATAATAAATATCCTGTTCAGAAGTTTAAAATATAAAGTAAGTGACTAGATTACAATATTTGCCACAGTTGGGCGTAAAGTACCCCGCTCCGGCACATGGCTACTGCGAGGGTTAAATCTTGTCATCGTGTGGCTACGCTCCCTCACGCGAAATGCCAGTGAACCTGTTGCTAGAATACGACGAGCAGAGAAGTTTAATGAGAGGCAGATTTTGATTCTAAAGCACGCACGGCGCACCTATTCATGTCCGCAGGTAAATGAAAGTCCACTATGGTGAGGTATGTTCACGACTGCAGCAGTAGTTCGAGTGGAGTGGGAAGTTCAGTAACGTCGCTACTTCTGTAGCAAATGTGCCCTGCCCAAAGTAGACAAACCACGTCTTGACATCAGAACCTATTGCCGCTGTTGAAACCATTTCGAGGGGCAATCGCCACGTAAGGGTGGAAGAACAGCCGCGGATCTGTAGCTGTGCCTCCGGTTATCACGTCATTCGTGATGTGGATGAGTTTTGCATTTTGTTTGCAAGGTAGGTGCCACGGCATTTCGCTACAACACTGAAGGGCCGACGTGTCTTTGCCTGTGAAAAACGGTAATTCAGGGCGCAGCCATTTGCTGGAAAGGATATGTTAAGCCTGTTTTGGTATGAATGAGATGATATCTTCGCAGATTATATTCCTAGGGGAAACTACATCACCAACACGTCATTTTTCGATTTGATGAGACATCATCTACGGCCTGCAATCATACGTGTATATGTGACTGCAAGTGTCATTCTGCAACGTGACAAACCATGACGTCATATTGTATGTGCAACAATTGTATCGATCAATGATCTTCAATTCGATGGTTTTCCATATCCGCCATACGCTCCAAATCTAGCATAAAAAGATTAGCACATTTCTCGACTTCTCAAAGAGACGATGGAGGGAAGAAATTCCGTTCCTTTGAAGAGGCGCACCAGGCGGTGTACAAGTGACTGTGTAAATAACCACAGGGATCTTTTTGTAGCGGAACGCTTACCATCCAAAAATCACATATATTCACTATACTTATTATCGTACAATATGCTGCAGCCAAAAGTTTTCGAAACTGACTTTCTGTGGCCTTCGTATTATTTTTGGGTGTCTACGTTTACTTTCTCATATAATAATCTCAATCTAGCTGCGGATGTAGGCATTGATATCGCGCTGGAAACAGCCTCCCCCCCCCCCCCCCCCCCGCTCCACCACTTCTTTCAAACTTCCAACAAACACTCCAGTATCCGGCTCTTGTGGAAGCCGGAAAGGCTCTTGTCTCTCAGGTGATATTACTGTTGGTGTAATAGTCAACTGTCGCTGCTGAACGTTATGTTCCTCCACATTACCGTATCATGTATATCAAAGGTGTTTGTTAGAGGCGTCGTTATTAATCTAAGGAACTCCCTTTACTTTTGCGCTTTATATTTGCAGCATAGTCTTCTCCGTGTAGGCATTGAGCTTTCTCGGTACGGTTTCCTCTCCTTTGGTTAGCGTGTGCTCGGGAAATTTAAAGAGATAATTTGCTAGGAAGGATGTAACATTTGTCTAATGATCAATCGTACGATTATTATTTATGATTCGTATTTTTGATCAATAGTTAACGGATAAAATACGGTGACCTACTCCTGATTAAAACACTGGACGTGTAAGAGGCCTGAAGACCCGAAAAACATGGCGATAAATTAACACATAAAATGAAATAATCATAAAGTAAATCAGGCATAGTGTAATACCTCTCTCATTATGTGAATCAGCTTATAAATGTTTCTTTGAGCTTTCACAAATGGCCTGTGTCTCTCCGGGACTTTGTTTTGAACCCGCATCCGTAGGCGAAGTTCATAATGCACGACGGCGCTGTTGCACCCAACTCGGCTCTGCCTGTACGATCCTTGGCGGTAGAAGGGCTTTCCACTGACAGTATTCATCCGGCAAGGGGAGAATAGGTAGTACAGTAAAGCTCCTGATCAGCAGATTTTGGGCCAGTGACCTGGATTAGTTTTCAAACCTCTCGGAAGTGTCTGGTGAAGTCACGACACTTGACATTATTAATGGAGACGCGTCTGTCGGAAGGGAATGTCAGGCAGAGCAGCCCTCTTGGAGCTATTCAGGAAGAACTCTCCGTGAACCGGCACTGAGTCTCACCCTGCCTCTGGTCTCCTGATAATAATGCACAAAATGACACCACACTATGCACACATCACAGTGTTCTACTCTCATCACATAGACTTGCAAGGCTTCTTCCATATATCGCGTGGAAAAGGTGAGTTGTATGCTGAGGAAGAAAACTCTTTTGGTTAGGCAGTTGAATATCCCAATCAAGAATGCTATATGACTACTTCATTCTTACTTTGTTTTGAAAATACTGTACTGTCCCCTCTCACTGGACATTCTAGACTGAGACCATAATAAGAGCAGCAAAAGCGATTTTTTTTTTTTTCTCAACTGAGAGGACTGATTCTCACGTTACGTTTCAACACTTTTCATTCAAATATGAACCTTCTTGTACATCAAGAACCTCTTGTCACTTTTATGATTTCCATATTCTAGCTAATATGTACACTTTAGTGGTTTGGTGCTCGACCCAGAGATACTCGTTACGATGCCTGGAGACGGAAATGATCTGAAGTAAAAATCTCTAATCTTGGAGGTGGATTTGACACCCATACGTTAAGGTGGTTTCATAGCTGTATTTGTGTTTTAATAACTCTTCATCGGTGTTCTTGAAGTCATAACGGTTGGTTACAACTGATATGACTTTTTACCTGATATATCTACTTTTCAGACTGTCTTCATTTTCTTTAGAGCAATAGTTATGTGGCAGGCTATTTGAGAGATGTACTGGCGATGTTGTATCGTTACAATCAGTTAGTTTATCGTACTGTAATATTGGTAATCTTTGATAATCGTTTTATGTAATCTCTCATTGTTTCGTTATATTCTGTGTCCCTATCCGCTTTCTTGACAGATAATTTCAATGTCGTTTTCAATGTGTTTTGTTGGGGTTTTAGATAGGTTTGCTTGTTATGTGTCTTTCGTGGATAGATGTGTGTATGTAAATAGATTTCTATCTCTTCCCAAATGTTCTTTAGAAGTGGTCTGAATGTTACGTGTAGAATTTATACACATTGTTCTCAAATATGTGCTCTGTGCTGTTCACTTTTTAAGTGGAGGTGAAAAGTAGGCAGATTGTTCTCACTGTATCTAATGTGTTCGTAGTATCTAATATTGACATATCTAACCGCTTGACCTAAGTAGAACTTATCCCAGTCTTTGCACTGAATTTTCTATATCCCTGACATATGTAACAAATATTGTAAGGGGATAGTTCTGTATGCTTGTGCACTTATGAATTCTATGCTGCGCTCACGAAAGGTAATGTTTAACTTAGTCACTATGAAGATACAAAACTTTCCTCCAGCCTTATGAAACTGGTTTGTTCTGCCAATCACTAGCGAATTTAAGGAATTTCGTCTTAAGTTATGGTTTCTTAACAAGCAATTCCAATCTTTGAACTGCAGGACCTTAATATCCAACAATTAACTATGGTTTACCATTGCGTCGACTTCCTGATTTAGAATAGTTGTCATTACTAAGAAACACAAAAAGTAGTCTAAACGAGAGTTGTAAAAATGACGGAATGATCAGTTTAATAAGTCGTGGTTGCAAAATACGAACACTAACTCCTTGCAGAATAATGAAAAACCTGGTAGAAGCTGACTTCGGGTAAGATCAGTTTGGATTCCGGGGAAATGTAGAAACAAGCGAGGCAATACTGATCCTAGGACTTATCTTAGAATATAGGTTATTGAGAGGCGAACCTACATTTATTGCACTTCTAGACTTAGAGAAACGTTTTGACAATGATGACGAGATTACGCTGCCTGGAATTTTGAAGATAACAGGTGTAAAATAATGAGAACGTAAGGCCATTAACAATTTGTATGGAAGCCAGGTGGCAGTTAAAAGAGTCAATGGGCATGAAACGGAAGCATTGTTGATAAAGGAGTGAGAGGGGGCTGTAGACTATCCCCGATGTAATTCAACCTGTACATTTAACATGCAGTACAGAAAAGCAAAGAAGAATATGGAGTAAGAGCTAAGATTCAACGAGAAGACATAAAAACTTTGTTTTGCCGCTGACATTGTAGCTCTGTCAGAGACGGCAAATGGCTTCGAAGTGCCATGAAAGGAGGTTGTAAGTTGAACATCTAGAAAAGTACATCAAAGATAGTAGAATTTAGTCGAATTAAATAGGTTATGCTGAGGAATTAGATCAGGAAACGAGACACTTCATGTAGCAGTGGAGTTTTGTTGTTTGGGCAGCAAAATAGTGATGAAGGTCAAAGAAGAGATGACATGAAATTTAGACTGGCAGTGGCATGAAAAGCATTTCTGAGGATGAGAAATTTGTTAACACTGAATGTAGAGTTAAATGTTAGGAAGCCTTTTTGAACGTATTTGTGTTGAGTGTGGCTATGTATGGAAATGAAACGTGCACGATAAACAGTTTAGACAAAAAGAAAACAGAACTTTCGAAATTTGGTGCTAAGAAGACTGTTGAAAATGAGATGATTAGATCACGTAAGTAATAAGAAGTACTACACAGAATCAAGGAGAGTAGAAATTTGTGGCACAACTTGGCGAAAAGAAGGTATCAGTTGATAGGAGAGATTCTGAGGCATCAAGGGATAACCAATTTAGGATTGGAATGAAGCGTGGGTTAAAAATCGTAGAAGGAGACCAAGGGATGAATACAGTGACCTGATTAAGAAAGATGTAGGCTGCAGCAGTTATTCAGACAGAAGTTCACAACAAGAATCTGACATAATTAACACATGATGATTCTCTGTTGGCATCTGCCCAAAAAGACTTAATATGTCCAAAATGATCATCTCAAATAGTTTTCTGGTCGCCAGTATTCTCTGCGATAGAATTTGCTGATGACTTAGTTCGGATGGATGTGTACATTACACACAGTGCTTCGCATACGCTTCTGTTTCCGCATTATTTGTTTGCCACCCACATTGTTTGCTTACACATTGTCCTGTTGTTATACAACCTCCACTCCTGCTAATACATGATCGTACACCTGCCTTAACACTCATTTCTCCTCATAGATGCTACCTCATCACAATGTTCAGGTTTTTTTTGTTCACAAATCACTATGTTGTGCACTATTTTTTGTACCTATGTTGTAAATATCTTGGAATTTGCATTAGCTACTTGCAACTTTTGCTTCTCCAAAAGTGCGACCTACTCTTTGTATTGCACAGCCTTTCCGACTCAGGCTTCGAGCATTTCGGTGTGACCAGCGAGGAAAATGAATCACTTCAAATTGACCAAGTTTCAGTGCCCAGTGCATTAACTGGCTCAGTGCATCTATTAAACAAATAGCCATTTTAGCACCTGTGACCCATTGTAAATCTGTATTTTCTCCTGCACTAGTGAAACTAGAAATATGTTAAGCCATACATGAGACTCAACATCTCTTTCTCCATTGTAGAGTTGTTCTTTTCCACTGTATTCAACTATCTTGAGGCCTGTACGACTGGATGTTTTGCCTCATCCACTCGCTTACTTAGTACGTGGCTGAGCACATGACTGCTCACTTCGCATTACAGCAAAAAATCAGTGTTATAATTTAGGAAAACTGTTATCAGCACAGTTGTTAATTGCTGTTTAAACTGATTGCACTCTGCTAACAGGTGAAAATTCCTTGCTTTCTTCAATAGATGACAGAGCAGCTGCGTAATCTCCACAAACTTTGGAACAAAGTTCAGTTAATAATTTGCCATGCACATGAAGTCCTGCTACTCTTTTTTTCATATGGGATGCAGAGAAATATTGTACAGGTTCTATTGTAGTGGAACCTGACCACACTCCCTCAAATTAATTTCATGCCTCAAATGTTGTACTGCTTCCAGTGTAAAATGACACTTCCCGAAACTTAGTGTCAGGTCTGCACCATACAACTGCTAAACACTTCCCGTAGCTGCAACGAGTGCTTTATGTTCTTTGCAAAGACAAGTATGTGGTCTAAATATAGCAAACATTGTCTAGCTTTTCACATCAGTAATGCTCAAGAGTCGCTAAAATGTGACCAGAGCGTTTTTCCATCCAAACAGTATACAGTCTTGCTGTGACGATAAACACTGTCTTTGGGCAATTCTCTGGTTCTCACGCTGGTGATATCCGCCGTGCAGATACGTTGTAGAAAAATATCTGCACTCTTGTTTGCAACCATTACCACTTGTTCTCCCTATGCACTGGTAATTTCGTCAGTAATACCTGATGGTAACTATTTCTAAATAAATTCTGCTATCACTGGTTGCAGGTGATGTGGTATACTGTACATAGATGTGGTATACTATACATAGACAATACCTTCCCAGTTGGGATTCTACGCTGTACAACTGGTGTCGCTGGCAATGATCCACAAGGATTCAACTGATCCTCATAAACCACTCATCATAGACAGCACGAATTTATTGTTTAGAAGAAAAATATTGGTTGCTGTCAAATGTAGAGGAAAAAAAATCTTTCAAGCATTGCATCAGTGTATTAAATGAAAAGACAGAAACTCCAAGGGGAGTTCCTGGGCCTAGTTTACTTTTGCCTTCGTGAGAATCAACCACCAACCAAATGCATAATGGTCCTTAAGTTGCAAAGTTCCCTTTCGGATTTTCTCAACAGTTGAAAACACTCAACGTAGGTGCAAAATAGGTGTTTAGAAATTGCTATAACTTGACACTAACATTCAAAGATTTTACTGTTGACTGAGATACAAAGCTACGACACACAAAAAACATAAGAGTACAATCTTTGGTAGATGAGGGTAGTTGACTTTGGTTAATAATCTGAGCTTCATGAAGGTGTTATGCTCCAAAGCGAGCTGTAGAAGAAAGTCAGTTATTTTCTTGTTTTTTGTTTTTGAGTGTGTCTGACAGTATATTAACAGTTATGTACGTAATTGTAAAGGAAGACGTGGATCGGTTTACATCATGTGTTTGTTAGTATGTGTAGTTATCAAATGATTTGCATTTCCTTGTTTTTAGAAGCGGACTTTAGAATAATGTAATCTCGAAAAGTATTGTGTTAAATCACTCGTTTTCTGCATTTGGCAATATCGCCATACTGACTCGTGGTGCAGTTGTATGCCATCTTCACAACACACCTGCATGTGAAACATTCATTTTCCTTTAAGATCTGCGTTACACGCAATGCGTTCACTGGTAAATTAGTTCTGACGCTCAGTTGCAATAGTCTTTCTTACCTTGTGCGAAATTAATGCGGAAATCGATTATTAGTGGTTATTTGCGGCACGGTTGCAATAATGCCGGGAATTAAACTTATTGCACTATAGCGCAATGGCTGTTTTCTACCCTATAGTGTCAATTCTACCATGACGTTCAAGCAAAGAATTTAACCCCAAAAATACGCAATAATCTTATAAGGCAAAATTACCATATAACCCAAGAATTTTTTTCCCGATCTGAATACTCAGCACAGCTGTACCCAGAGATTGCACATCATTTCCCCCCATTTTGTCTAGCCTACATCGCGATGGCCCAACATCCTATTCTGCATGACATCCAAACTGGCCACAGACACATGCGAATTTGTGTGCAAAAACATTTACGCTTCTTTCCTTCCAGTAAGCTTCCTAAGCAATGCTACTGCACGCATTTCGGCTTGCATATGGATACTTCGAGCTCTATGTGACGGCTCCAGAGCCCTCATTGTAACAGGGGACTTGCACGGAATATGTTCAGATACGGATTCTCTATCTCGGCACTGGGTCACTCTACATATTTGTTAAGAAGGAGAGGCTCTATTATTTTCCTGTCACCTGCAGAGCTGTGTACTTCGACAGCTATGAAAGAAACATTCTTTGTTCCCTACACTGTGGGAGTGGTGGCATGTGCACACCAGCTACTCTACAATCTCTCTTACGGTTATAATTACTTATTTAATTTAAACACTTGTAGTATAACGCTACAAGGTTTCCTCTACACATTCGTCTTCCTAGTAATATTTATATCAATTCTTCCTAAGTTGGTATTTGATTTCATTTATTTCATTACA
Organism: Schistocerca americana; assembly: GCF_021461395.2. NCBI lineage: Eukaryota > Metazoa > Arthropoda > Insecta > Orthoptera > Acrididae > Schistocerca > Schistocerca americana. The sequence continues at coordinate 380,657,192 of NC_060123.1, read as the reverse complement.
CTTACAATTCATTATTTTTTAAGGCACTAATACCTTGGTTATTTTTTAGTGTGGCTTGTGGTGTTACCAGCCATCATTTATTTACAAACAGTTCCCTTCCCATGCATCCAGTGTTATTTGTTCTGCTTCTCTATGACTATGTTACTTTTCATCTGTCATTATGACGTGTCAATCACCTGATACTACAACTCTTTTTTTGGTAGGGTTGGTCTTCGCCTTTAACATACGTTCTTCTCATCTCCAAACTGTTCTCTGCTTTTAGGCCATCCAGCGTCATGCTATTTCGGTTTTACCCATAATACTTTATGTGGAATTGTCTATTTTCTCAAGGTCATCGTCCTAGTGCACCAAACTTGTTCTTGTAAGTGCCTCCAACCCAAAACACCAACACTTACACATCCTTATCCGATCGTATTACCCGAATTTACCTTCAACTGGAGTGGGCTAGTGGCACATTCTCCTCGCAATTTGTTCCCTAGCGCGAACAGTTGCCTATCATGCCAGTGGGGTTGTTATGGCAGTCCTCCTTTTGTTCCACTTCAGCCGCCAGTGGATTTGTACTCGTATATAGGCTGTCCTCGTCATATCCTCATTCCCTCTCAAGTGTGTTTCGGGCTATCCTGCACATGTAACTGAGCCAAAAAATCCATGTTTTTAACAAGCAAGAAATCATCCACACCAAGCCTTTGTGCCCCATTGGTCGAACTTCCATTTACATGTACTACTCATAAATCTACTTCTCGTCTAATCTTTCGCTTCTCTTAACGGCTGTCCCGGTGAAGCATTTGTCCCCTGGCTTTGACAATTGTTGCGGTGCGTCCTAAGCACTATAAGTAAACTCACTCCTTCTACCACAATAATTCACCACATGTACTCTGTTTACTTTTATGATTCATGTCATTATGCTGTCATTGTGTTGACATGTACAGTCCTCTATTACTGACTACACCTAAATTTTCTCCACTTTTTCGGTTCCTAAAGCATCATACTATATCTAACCCTACCAGAAGTCATATGTATTCCTATTCCACTTGATAACCTCCCATATAGCTGGCGCAGTTGCCTCTTAATGTTCATAATCTTGCTTGCAAAGTACACCCGCCTAATTCATACTCAATCTTCTTACTGATTTCTCCTTCTTTTTACTATACTTCCAAAACAGTCTCGTTGTTCTCCTCTCTTTCCCCATCAACATTCACTTATTTACGACTTACCTCTTAGACGGCCACACATCTGCAAACTCATTGCCCTCGTTTACCACAAGACTTTAGCATTACTCATTCCACCACAGATTTGGCTCCTTTCCTCACGTGACTGTGAAAGGCTTTATGTTTCTAATATGGTGATTTCTTCCATGTTTCCCCGTTTCAATCGTCTACACTTTCACGACATTGGTATGTATAATGTGCCAGATCTTCATTGGTCCATACTACAGTTGAAAGTATTTACGACACAATACCTTCTGCCTGCTCGATAGCCTATGCATTCATATCAACATCTTCTTCCCCATTTCATAGTACCACGACTTTGTGTTTCTTTCCATCCTTTCTCTCACTTTGCCCCCGTCGTTCGTATCTCCTTTATCGTTGCTCCAATCACTTTCTGCGTCGTACGTGTTGCCTCCATTGAAACACTGTTATTTCCGTATTTTTTTCTGATGTTGCCTTATCCTTTAGTACCATCATCAGAGCGAACACTGTTGAACTATGTGGCAAGTTGTTCATCACCTTCTGTAAGTCACTTAGGGGCATACCCCACAACATATGTTGTTTACTTCAGTATAGCCGCCAGAGCGAATCCAATTCACTGTTCATTCTCTCAGACAGACTTGAGGATGGGTGGTATGTTGATGTAAATATAAGCTGAATCCTCTGTTTCTTCAGCACTGCTTCCCATACTCACGATCTAAATTGGGAGCCAAAATCCAAGATTACTATCTCTATTCACTCAGGGACTTTTTCTGGAAGATGTTCGACACTGTTCTTGCTGTCGTTTCTTGCAATGCCATCAAGGTTATGTACATCGAGGACAGTTCTGCCATTATCTAAATGCAATTGCAAACATTCTCATACATGGTAATAGTCCCATTAAGTCGGATGCCACCAGCAGGCTCAATCAGTCAAGAACAATGGACATCAGATGAACTTGGTTTGACATCGTCGATGGTTTCTAAATGCCCAGTCAACATGGGGACATGATCTCTGATACTCCAAAATACAGTTTTCAAATGCAACCTTTTTCACGTATTACAAACTATACTCTTTGTGTAGGTAGATCATATTAGTTTACTTATTATTTCTTCTGGCAAGAGCAATATGCATCATGTTTCATCCAAGTCCTGGCACTAAAGAATATTCCTATCTTCAGGAGGTAAAACTGCTTTAGAACGACCTGCACCCTTTCCCTCGTCTCCCATTTTCTATTTCTCAATATGAAGTCACTGTCTTTTTCATTCTTGATGTCCATCAGAAGTGCCGAAATTAAATTTTCAAATGTCAGCTATCTCATCTCACAGAGACCATACTGATTGTGTTGTATATCTTTCTCCTTCCATTCGGTTGGTTCAATTCGTGTGTGTAACTGTGCATCAGTAGTGGGGCGAAGTTTGTACCACCCCACGTTCGCATTGTCGCCAAATAGACTCAAGATAGCGGATGAAAGATGGTGGCAATGGATAAAGCTACATCACAATGATGTCATGGCAGGAAGTTCAATGTTTTGTGGGAAGTTAGGTCCATTGGGCTACCTCCACAAACCTAACCACCTCCCCTCCCCCAGAAAATGGCAGGCAGTTAAAATTCCAGCTGAACAATGGAACACACAAAGACTACCTACACTAACCTAAGAAAGTGGTGGGAAAATTGGTCGCTTTTGCTACCTCCACTAACATTACCCCTCCCATCCCCCTGTCCATCACTCGCCTAGAAAATGAAGTTCAAATTCTAGAATGACAATGCAACACACCATGGCTACCTCCACTAACCTAAGAAAATGGCGGGGAAACAGGTCACTTGCACTGCCTCCGCTAACTTAAATCATCCGACAGCCACCTCTTCCTAGAAATTGGCAGGAAATGGACTCAGACTGTGCTGGGCTGCTGGGCAGGATGTACATAAGTCTTTATATTTTGCCCCCAGCGTTTATTTAAACAATTTGAGGCAGTAGTTCCATCCAGTGTGTTCAACATGAGGTACAATCCTAGTACGCAGTAGAGCCACCAGACGGCACTGTCATTGCTTCAGTGATGTAATCCAAGATGACTGTTTGGGGGAAAATGGCGGTAAATGGTCTGACCTGTGCTGGGCTGCTGGAGTGAGGAAGGATTGTACTTTACTTATTTTGGAAAAAATTTGTTTAGAGATGGATTTCACGTCATTCTTTTATTACTCTGATACGCAACGCTGTCCCTGATGTGCTTGGGGTCACGCTACATAGCGTAGAGACTTGCAAACTTCATGTAAATTATCGAACTAATGCTTTACACTCATGTACAGGCACGCAAACTACTCGTAAGTCACAGTAGTGCAGTACACTCATATGCAGACACGAAAACAACTCATAAATTCTCAAAAGTAATGCATGCAAAAGGTTCTGCAAATGCACTCACCACGTTTAACAGCCGAAAATAATACACTGCACCAACACTCATTGCACGTAAAAGACACTTTAGAAATATCGTCAACCGCAACATATAAGAGGCTGCAACACGCACACACACCGCCGCCGCCGTGAACCACTGTTGGATAAACAAATGCAGGGGCGAGACATAGGTCTCACACAGCTGCCGACAGCGTCTATTTTCGAGTATACAGTCAGAGTTCCTCGAGTATTGTACTGTTGTCACACATCTATGTAAATAAGAGCCAACTCACCCTCTGGACACACTCGCCAATGCCGCCGACTCTGGATGCGAGACGCCCCTGAGCCATGCACATGTGTTTACCACTGCTGGTGCAATGCCTCTCTAACTGCACTCCAGCAGAGACCTAATTGCCGACTGACTCCCCCTAGCAGATGCAGCTAGAAGTTTCTCAATGTTATACTGACGTCACAGGTCGTGCTATAGAAGTATGTTGCAATGCTCCCCAGAATAGCACAGGGTGCATTCTCCCCAGCGATCCTAATGAGAAATGCGAGCTGCGTCTAGCAGTGCACGCATTTAGCTGCCCAGTGTGCCTGACACATCGCCAGCCGGCCGAAGTGGCCGTGCGGTTAAAGGCGCTGCAGTCTGGAACCGCAAGACCGCTACGGTCGCAGGTTCGAATCCTGCCTCGGGCATGGATGTTTGTGATGTCTTTAGGTTAGTTAGGTTTAACTAGTTCTAAGTTCTAGGGGACTAATGACCTCAGCAGTTGAGTCCCATAGTGCTCAGAGCCAGCCACACATCGCCAGAAAATGTTCCAATAGAGACTCACCATCACATGTGCACCTAAACAGCTCTCACTTTTATACTGACATGACATGGCTAAGTAAATAAGAGCGAAGTCTACCTCTCGGAAATTGTAAATCATCACAGAAATAGTTAACGGTCGCTTTTGTAGGTGCTTTGGTCATGCCTCAGCTTGTCTGCATGGAAATTCTTGTCCTAACAGAACCTGTTTTCGAAAATAGAACAGAATAGCACCGATTGCATTCTTCCTTGCGGTCCTAATGTGGCACTTCGTCCATCATGTGTTACCCTTCTTGCTTTCAACAAACATCTCCAAAACGTGAATGTTTTGACCGCTATGTACAGGCTACTATGTCCCAGCACAAAGGATGTCTTGTGATTGAATGGAGCATTATGATCTGCTCTTTCTGAATTTACTCGCCAAATTACTGATGCTTCCGGTGAGAAGCACTGTCTGCCTTTTTCGTGCTGCATACGAGACTTTCAGCAGCATACCTATTTTGTACAGACCGCCTATTTGCACTCCCAGTTAAACCCAGCAATTTGGCCTACTGATTGTCATATACAGAAAGACTCTTACTCAATTTAACTGATTTACCAATGAGGACGGGAGATTTAATACTAGAGAGTGAAACCAATCTCCAACCCCATCAGTGTCAATGTAGTAAACATACAATTTGTAGCCTGTGCCATACAAAATCGCCCCTTTTTACATCACTCACATAGCTATCGACCGCCAGACACTTGTACATATACCACAAAGACAGACAGCATAGGCTTATGCAACGTAGACAGTTTCCTGCTCAGTCAGGTTGTCATTCACAGCAACTGACGGCCACAAGTCATCCATCCTCGACGCAGGACCAGAGCACCCTCAGAGGTCTGAAGTAACTCTCAGAACTGTTGTACAAAGATGGGCACATTTCCCCTCGGCACAAAAAAATTACCGTTTCTGGCTCTGACTTGCTTGTTTTGTGCACCCATCTCCAGATCTCTGGAATACCAAGAATTCACATGTTTTGTCAAAATATCATACATTTACATCTCGCTATCAAGCACACAGCAATATCGCTTGCATAACAGTATCACTCCCAAGTATAATTCCGAAGATATACATTGAAAATTATTTCTCTAGGAACACGAAACGTTAGCTAGGTCCAGCATGCTCTAAGCCACTGAGTACCTAGAACGTTAACGTGTCTGTGACGACCTTCTTGTGTGAACTCGACAAAAAAGGAGGAAACTGATATTTCCACTTATGAATAGCAATGACGAAGGTGTAACAGATTCCAAACCATTCTTATAAAGCTTCCAAGTCAGCTTGTATGTTTCTCATGTCTACAAAACCAGGAAATGTGTCTTTTTCCTGTCTTTAACCTGTTAGAAGCACACACCACAATCTATGTTCCTTCAACTAAATAAAGGTGCAAAATGTCACCTGGACAATTTACATGGGAGAGAATAATGGTCCAGAGAAAACACACATCCATAATGATTCTTCTCAAATTTTCAAGCAATCAAGAAAGCTTTCCAACACATACTACATGTTATCCGTCTAGAGGCCCTACAGGCCTTTCCATCAGACGACTCCTACTGTTGTCAGGAAACGTGAATCATTCCAGCCACTGGCCACCGCCGCCGCAGCGCCAAGCATGCATTGACATTACCGCCCTAGAAAACAGGCCACATCCGTATTCGTTCGTTATACTTACAATCAAATTTGAAAATGGCGGCCTGAACTGGACATTCGACAATGAGCGAAGTATCGGAAATACACGCTGCTGACGGCTGTTGCCCTGGAAATAGAAATATCTGTTCCATTCTTATGACTGGTCATACTTTTCCCTTTGTTATCACACTATTCCACATCAAATCCATACCTTCCTTACAACAGGACATAGTCATCTTCTTTGCCCATGTTGGAACACACACTTGGAACTTTATAAGCCTGATGCTCATGGAGAACCTATCATGCATCCCCTACTAGTAAGTATAATACTTCGCCAATAACTGGCTGCTGGTCATACTAAACAATACTGAGAGAAAATCTGTGATGGCTAGATATGTCTCAAAGTTTTTCCTGTAAATGCTACCACTGTGTCTTAGAAAGAGATGCCCAATTGTCTTACAAACTGCTAGATCTTAAAAAAACGACCGTATTACTATCAAAATAGGTTTCTGTTCTACGGAGTGCATACAAGTATCCATGTTAAAAGATACACTGGCTTTATACAACGAGGTAGCATTACCTCTGAATAAAGTGGTGTTTTCCAGACAAATACCATGACACTGAATATAAAGAGTGATCGCTGGAGCGTGGTTCAACGATGCCGACGGTGCTACTTTGTAATAAAATTACCAAATTTTGAAAGTGATTCGGCTAAGGAATGTGGTATGAAACCGGTATTTGCAACTCCCTCATGCCACCGCTAGATATTTCTCCAGTATTCCTAACTCATCTGTCTTGATGCCACGTCAGAGGTTTGGTGATACGTTGACTGGGTTATAGGCAATGGTTGATTAAGAAGGGCCAGAAACATTTGATAGTGTGCTGACCGCCTATCATAAGAAATGTACACTAGTTTTCCAGATCTCTGCTGCTGCTGCGCTTTCCGGTAGAAATGATGTCTATGATTTGGAAAGAAGTCTTTCCATTCAACCACATACCTGTGTTGTATCCAATTGAAAAGTCCTTTAATGACTACAGCCATTAAAGAATCGTAATTCTGGCACTCTCATGTCTCGAAACAAGTCACGTTTTTCGAAACTATCTTCTGCAGTAAAATTTTAGATAGTTCCTATGCCTCTTCCAAATACACGAGGTAGTATAAAGGACAGTACGGGGACTGGGAAAAGGACGAGGATTTTGCTACTGCATTGTGGTGCATCCCCAAATTGCATACAGATACTGTGGTCGGTAGCAGATCTGCATTCCTGAGGGCCCATTCACATCTATCACCCCAACATGCTATCATCGTTATTCTGTACCATCCAAAAGAGAAAACTTACGAATTATAAAAGCTCCACTAACTTCATCCAATAGAGAACTCCATACGATTTTTACTGCAGCTCTCCGCTCCCATAAATCTAAAACAAATAGCGTCTGCATGCCGGCACTGAGTGCATGTGACGATCCCATTAAATATACATGTATTGATCCATTGCAGAGACCAGCGTAAAGTTGCATGGCCTGTATTGTAGGAAGATGACCGTATCCCACAAACTATACAATAAGTCGCAAGAAACGTTCCCTGTAACCCTGTGTCATTGTTTGAAACATCGCTTTTTCTGCTGTAACACGCTTATGATACTGCCATAAATTTTGTTTTTCCGCCATGAGTTTTAGGTCCATGTCAGGTTCTAAACTGACATTAACACATTCTGATCCATTACTCACAGAAAACTGGACGTTGCACTGTGTGAATCATGTTGTTACTGCCAATACCACAACACACAACACACGCTCGATCATTTTAAATAAAAGGCAGTTACAACATAACTAAACTGGAAGAGTTTGGCCACGTTGTGGAACGTTTCCAAACTGCTGTCTAAAGGTGACTGACTACCTCTACATTTAAACTCATCTGTTACATTGATGGAATATCTAATGCCTCTGCATTCCGTTTCGACTGATTCCTCATATTGAAATCATGTACACAACCACTGTGTCGATGCTAGCCATCCCCAGAAGGTGTTGCCTCTCCACCAAAACTTTTTCTCCATTTGAAACAAGCGATGTCAGTCAATCATTATGTGGTTACAACAGCGCACCAGTGAATGGATGGGGTGGAAAAGACACCATCTGTGAACTGTAATATTAAGCCTAAGAATTGATAATACAACAAATTTTAACAATTTTACAGTAATTTCAACACCAACCAATAATTCGACAGCATGTTACCCAATTTCTGTGTTATCGCTAAACTGACCGATCTCTACTTAGTGAGTATCATTGCGAATGTAGATAGATGACTGTTCAGTATGTTCATTCATTGTTAATTCTGGAACATATACCTCATCAAAGTATACCAAACAGCACGCTACATATTTGTAGGGCCTCGAGTGTAGCGCGTAATGTACGATCTATCTCTATGGGGATGAGCATCACAGAGCATTCTTGCAGTCTTAGGATAAAATTACAAACTGAAAGACCCCCTCGCACCATCTTTGACCAACGAACTCTGCAGCACCATTACCGATTTAATCTGCAGCTGAGCAGAAGTAGGCCCCTACTTTCCGTGTCTTGTGAATGAATGGAGCTTGCCGAGTCCTTGCCAATCCAAGTGCACAAGATTTCTCCAGATGCACCTATGTCGAGGAGGCTAGCACCCCCTATTGATGCATAGTAGTAGATTTGAAAGTGTTGGATATAGTAGCAGACGGTTAAGAAGAACAAGAAATGGGTGGCTTTTATGCATGATGGAGCTCCAGATGGATGGAGTTCGAAGTATTTTATGTAATTAAATTACGCTATCGACTTTAAAGTATTGTTTACAGTCTGGGAGCAGTAACAGGAGGATATTGGTAAGAGACAACATAAACATGCACCCTTCTAAGGATATACGGTTCTGCACTTAAAACAGGCTATAATGTTAGGTCGCTTCAGTTCCCGACCTATCAGTCATGTGGAAAGTAGCGCTGTAAATACTCCAGTGTAAAATGGCTCTGAGCACTATGGGACTTATCATCTATGGTCATCAGTCCCCTAGAACTTAGAACTACTTAAACCTAGCTAACCTAAGGACTCACACAACACCCAGTCAGCACGAGGCAGAGAAAATCCCTGACCCCGCCGGGAATCGAACCCGGGAACCCGGGCGCGGGAAGCGAGAACGCTACCGCGCGACCACGAGCTGCGGACGCTCCAGTGTAAGAAGTGTATTTCCAGCGCATAACAACCACATTTCTCGCAGGTTTCTCTACGATAAACTATGGTAGCAAACTGTAAAATGAAAGAAACTACTTTATTAAAATATCGATTCTGTGTGGTACGTGCTAAATGCAGCTCTCCAGATATGTATAGCGTCCACTGCTCACATCCGATCACGGTTCAGGAATTATACTATGTCCACATCAGTTCTATATAAAATTATCCTTAGTAACGGAGAATACCTCTTACAAGGAAACAGATTAACGTATAGCTATGGCGTCCGACATGTGAAATTACACGTCATGCCACCACTAACTCTGTAAACAGGACATCTGTCAAGTAGATGTATACATGGGGATTGCAGTGTCTCACAAACACCTATCGCTAAATTAGAAGCATCTTAGTTATGTATCTGAAGTCTCGATTTTATACCCAAGATGCTACAAGGGAATAGAGTACATCACATAAATCTTCGTTCGTTTAGAGGAATGTGTCGAAACATGATGGTCACGTTTCATCACACATGAGATGGAAGTCCTCTGACGACTAAGAGGTTTGCTGTTACCGATCGCAAGTAGACAGCGCTCTTACAAGGGGAGGCCGCCAATTGTGAAATTCAGATTCTATTCATACTGCGCATAATAAAAGCTCATGGCCAGAGGTGTAATGTGGCAAAGCACCAAGATGCACTTCTCAGCCGTTGTCGAGAAAATCGACAGTTAAAAGAAACCGTTGCGGTGAAATACTCTCTACGATTAATAATTGTTTACAGCGTCGTGGCGCAGCGGTAAGAGCTCGGGTTCGTAATACGAAGGTCGCCGGATCGTATCTCGCGCTATGCAACTTTTTTTTTTAGTATTTTTTTATAATTCAAATATATATATATATATATATATATATATATATATATATATATATAATTCCCGGCAATCAGTTGCAACAATTATGCATATAATAAGTTGTTGAAAGTCGTTTGTCGTGGAAAAACTGCCGACTTCGAACATCATTAAGTTTTCCGCAAACAAAGTTGTATTTCACAAATGTTATTAATTGTCTTCATAATGTTAACCACGCATAGGTAACGGAAGACGTAGAAACGATATTCCGAAACGAATACGTATAGCGTAAGTCAAACGTTCGAATTAGAATAGAGACCCTACGAACACAAATTTGCTGTGGCAAGTATGAAATATAAACTCTGTTACTCGCTCGTTACACTTGAATGGCAGATGTTGAATGGGCCGAAACGAGCCGCCGCATAACAGCGTAGTTTCCTGCTAACTTCGAAAGAAGGTAGATGCGGTCCCTAGCGCAACTTATAACATTGTCGAAAATCAGTGCGAACGGGAGAGCTTTGGTGCACCCTGTTAAAAAAAAACGGAAAAATTGAGGCGGTACAATTGGAAAGCGATCTGCCTTCACCAACATGCATAAGCAATTCATTAATACTTTTTATATATATATATATATATATATATATATATATATATATATATATATATATATATTTGAATTACAAAAAACTAATAATTAAAAAAATATTGCATGGCGCGAGATTCGATCCGGCGACCTGCGGATTACGAACCCGAGCGCTTACCGCTCCGCCATGACGCTGTAGAAAATTACTAATCGTCGAGAGTATTTCACCGCAACGGTTTCTTTTAACTGTCGATTTTCTCGACAACGGCTAAGAAGTGCTTCTTGGTGCTTTGTCACATTACACCTCTGGTCATGAGCTTTTATTATGCGCAGTATGAATCGAATCTGAATTTCACAATTGGCGGCCTCCCCTTGTTAGTCAAATACGGAACATGTCGTTGTATACAAGTCGAGCGCTGGCTATGTCACGCGACTGATGCATCCTAACAGAACAGCGGAAAAATGGTCAAATGACCTGCAACAACATCTCCCTCCCTCTCTAGAATGCATCATCAGTCTGCTGTTACCCCGTTACATCCCCATGTCAATCGATCACTCCTTCCACTCTGTGTTTTCCTTTAATGCAGATGCACGCGAGTTTAGAGGCAGATAATTCTCTGTTTTCTTGATAAGTGTCAAGTACAGTAGTCAACTCGCGTGTATCACTGCTACCTCAATTGACATACGGTAGAACGCTGCCTCAACGAAAAACAATGAGACTGCATCCCTGGCTCCCTTCGCTTCCGTGTCGACGTTTCTTCCAGGGCCACAGTTGTCAGCGGGGTGTATTTCCAATACTTCACTCAATGTCGATTCTCCTGTTGAGACCACAGTCTTAACATTTAATTGTAAGTATAGCGACCACGTATCCATATGGCCGGTTTTCTAGGACGATTCTGTCTATGCGTGTTTGACGGGGCAGCGGCGATTGCCTGTGGCAGGAATGATTCATGTTTCCCGCTAAGAATTATCCCGATGGAAAGGCATGTTGGGATGCAAGAGTGTAGTCCACTTAACCCTGACGTCCTCTAGACGGCCAAATAGAGTTAAAATTTAGTACGTTTTGGACAGCTTTCGTGATCGTGTGGAAATTTGTGAAGTTTTAATATGGACACGGGTTTACACTGGACACTTGTTTCCTCTCATGTAAATTGTCTGGTAGACTGCTTCCGCACATTTCATGTCTTGGATGAGCGAACATCGATTGTGGTGTGTGCACATAGCAGGTGAAATATGGGTGGAAGACATGTTTGCAGGTTCTCTAGACATGAGGAATACCTAAGTTGACTTTGTAAATTGTATAAATGATTAGGAATCTGTTACATCACCGACATCGGTATTCGTGAGTGGAAATATGAGTTTCCACTTTTTTCTTTTTTTTTCGAGTTCACATGTAAAGGCCTCACATATGGGATAAGATTTTAATTACTCAGTTGCTCACAGCATGCTGCACTTCGCTAATGTTTCGGGTTTCTAGAGAAATAATTTTCAGTGTATATCTTCAGAATTATACTGTGGAAGCGATAGTGGTATGCAAGCGATATTGCTGTGTGCTTCATGTCGAGAAGTATCGTGTAAATGGTATGACATCCTGACAAAATGTGTGAAATTACATATGTTCTTATAGTCCCACAGTCTGGAGATAGGTGTAGAAAACATGCAGGTCAGTTCCAGATACAGTAATGCCTTGGTGCCAAGAGGAAATGATCCCTTATTAGTACAACAGTTCTGAGAGTTACTTCGCCCCAACCCACCCCACTGGTCATGGGGTGAAAGTGGATGACTTCTGACCTTCAGTTCCAGTGGATGTCCACCCCACCTTTTGGGATATTATCTAGTGCTGCAAGTCAGGCCAAGTGTTTTGTATCAGTGTGATAAACTTTTCCAAAATAAATAAAGTACACTCATCCCTCTCTCCACCAGCCCAGCACAGGTAGGTTTTTTTCCACCATTTTTCCCCTCAGACAACCATCTTGGTTTAGGTCACAGAAGGGGAATCAGCGCCCTCTGGTGGTAGTACTGTGTACTAGGTCAGTTGGACTCCAGACCTCATGGTGAACATACTGGATGGAGCTACTACTTTTAATTGTTGAAATAAACACTGTGTGCAAAATAAAGATTAACGTTCATCCTATCCAGCACCCCAGCACAGGCTGAGTTCTTTTGCCACTAATTCCTAGGAAGAGGTGGTGGTCAGATGACTTAGGTTTGTGGAGGTAGCCAAGTGACCTATCTTCCTGCCATATTCTTAGGTTAGTGGAGGTAGCTGACGCATGTTCCTTTGTCCTGCTATAATTTGAACTTCCATTTTCCCACCATTTTGTTAGGTTAGTGGAGGTAGCCTTTGCATGTTGCATAATCCTGTTGAAATTTGAACTTCCTGCCAATTTCTGGGGGAGGGGAGCTGGTTAGGTTAATGGAGGTAGCCAATTCACCTGTCTTCCTGCCAAAATTTTAACTTCCTGCTGTGACGTCATTGCAGTGTTGCCATATCTATCGCCGCCATCTTTGATCCACAACCTCGAATACATTTGGCAACAATGCAACTTGGGGTGGTACAAACTTCGTCCCGCTAATTTCAGCAGCCACAATATTCACAAACTGATGCACATATGTAATGGAGAAATAGAACTCTGTCTGGCAGACCTTGTATCGTGCTTCACTTACATACATCGCCTTAGCCCTCATAAAAAACAGCAGTGTTTTGTGGTCACAGATCACCCTCATCTTCCTATAATATAGAAAATCCTGAACTCCATGAATCACCACACAATAGCGATGGCTTCTAGTTCCATCAATGGACCGATCTTTTCTTCCTTTGTGAGCACCCGACTGGTCAAAACGAACATCTTTCGTGTCGTCGCCCCTGCATTTTTGGTTTCCTGGAAGATAATTATGCCCAAACATTTCTTTGTGGTTTCCACTATCATACAAAGGTCTTGAGACATTCCATGTGCTGTTATCATTGTCTGTTTTAATGAGTGCAATTCCCTCTTGGTGGTCGCATCCCAAAATCAGTGCGTCATCTGCCCTATTAGTTCTCACAGTCTGGGCGTGATGCTCTAAGAAATTGGTTATACAATCCCAAATGGTAATTTTTGAATGTTAGCTGTTATGCCACGGTATCTAAATGTTATTAGCTGATCCTTCAATATGCAGTTAAGTTCTTGCCATGAGGATTCTCCTACCGACATGTCGTCCACACGTCGTTTAACGTGACATTGCACGGAGTCATCCAAGAGACCACTCAAGGCTCTGATAAAGGCAGCAATGGAAATATGCAAACCGAAAGGAAAGCCTTGAAATCGGTAGAAGTGACCAAAAACTAAAAAGGCTGTGCATCGTTGGCATGACGGTTTCAACTCAGTCTACAAATAAATGGCCTACATGTCCAGGAACAGTTCTTCTAAGCTTTCCAGGTGATCTGTATTCACCTCAATTACCGCATTAATTTGGCTAGTGTCCAATAGGGGACAAATGTTTTTGAGTTCGCTCAATGGGTTATTACATGAAGATACCGCCGGTTCTATCACATCTTGTTCCACCATTCAACGTATTTCATTATGAAGTTGGTTTTTGTATGCCAGTGGAAATCTGAAGAGTCTTATATAGAGTTTCACTGTAAACTTATATCGAAATTTCTGTGATGTACCTACTTCTTGTGACGGACATTCAAATTTTCGTTCAGACTGCTTTCTAGGTCATTCGCTTAATTTCCGTTCCTACGTAAAGGTGATCCAGTCAAAAAGACTTCTCTTCTTTTAGTGGTCCTGTTCTGTAGCATCTTCCATCGTCCTCTGACTCAAGATATAGTTTTAAGCAATTTGGTAGCAATTGTTCCCGTACCAAATGTTCTTCGAATGAAATGCACATTTTCTTGTCTTGCTGTGATATCGCCTCTGACTAAATCCATTGCCGCTTGCCTCGTTTGCAATAAATTCAATAACTAAAACAATTGATATGGATAGATTCAGTAATATCAAGAAGATCCCTTTCAGGGTATTCCCTTGAGAGATAAATTCTGATTGTATTTGGTGGTATACATCTGTAATTTTTCAGCTAGTGCTCCTGTAAGTTTCGTCTTCCGTAAATTTAGCATCGGCCATTCACTCCAATCCATGCATCGTGAAATGTGTGTGTGTGTTTTTTTTGCTGCTGAAATTTGCCTCACTCCATTGGGAATAACCTAAAGACCTATTTCACCTACAAAAATTTTGACTACCAGAGGAGCGTTCTCTGTCTCTGTAACCTCTCTTTCATGCAACAATAATTCTCGCAAGTCTTCATGTGCAGTGTAGTGTATTTTTTCTATTATGATTCCATTCACAGATCTTCCCATCCCTGTACCCCTGAATCTAATGTGGCATTGTTGTGATGACAGGCCCCACAGTCCGACTTGTTCATGTGTCAGGTTCTCACAATTCAGTGATCTCATCTGTTTGACATGGCTGTACGTACTTACTTCCATCATATCTGATCTGTAGTTCACATTCCCATTATGCCATTATAGCCGTGTTTCACTGATCATTCATATTGTTCTATCCCCCATGGTTTCGTTGATACAGTCTAATATATGACCACCACTGCAGTGTGCCTTGTTATTCTCCTGTTCATTGTGCAGTCAAATGGCTCTGAGCACTATGGGACTTAACATCTATGGTCATCAGTCCCCTAGAACTTAGAACTACTTATACGTAGGACAGCACACAACACCCAGCCATCACGAGGCAGAGAAAATCCCTGACCCCACCGGAATCGAACCCGGGAACCCGGGCGTGGGAAGCGAGAACGCTACCGCACGACCACGGGATGCGGGCCATTGTGCAGTCACTGCGAGCCTCGATTTCCTGCAGACGGATCATAGCTATAGTGTTCAAAAAGTATATGGTAGCACTACCGTCATAGCTTTTGAAAACTGAATCGTACCATGTATTCTGCGCCATGTGGTACATCCAAGAATTGTTTCTTCTTTGACATCTCTTCAAATCGTTTCACCACACGTCTAAGGCCTGACACTTAAAGCTCACATTCCGTGATTATCTCATTTGTAACTTGCACTTGCTTCTGTTTCAACCATTACATGGCTAAAAACACCTCCTTCAACTGGTGATACAATGTACACTATTGTACTGTTGGCCAGATCTTCACCACAGGTTCTCCTTTGAATAAACTACACTTAAACTACACTTGTAGTCCAGTTAACTTCCCTTAATCTACACTCATACTCCAGTTTGTACGTTAACGAACATGAGGCGGTTTCAGAGTATCTAACTATGGAATCCAAGTCCTGTGGTGGAGCATGTCTTCCTTCTACTTGGAGACGTGGTACTTGCATACTGAAATGTAGCGCTTGTTATCGAACTGCTGGAGCCCATGTTTTTCCGTCTTGTGGAATGGCTCTGCTCTGTGTGCTTCACTATTCCCTTGTGATACCATTTAGATCACTGTTTGCATAGTTTCACATCTTCTATCACAGCTGACCCCATAATTGGCAACCCCTATAAGCGGCCCATAGTCGTGTACCCATTCCACACTATTGCTTCCAAATGTGGCGCCCGTCTACCATGCATTAACACTATCGCATTGCTCTGCCAACTGATCTGCCTCTCCACGTACCCTCTTTTTAATGCTCTACTGTTTCTCTTTGAATACTTATAGCAACAATACTTCATATGTGCCCTCCAATCCTTTGTGCTCACTCCATATCTCTTCCCAATTAATCTGTCTGGTTTCATTATACAAATCACCTGTAGGCTGTAAAATTACGTGAATTTAGCCGAGTGATTCAGCTGCCTAACACTAGTACAAGATAAGGTGAATATGTTGTGCAGCTGAACCCTGGCACACCCAGGACTCAAGGCGCTCCTCAGCCAGCCTGGCTCAGTGACCAGTACGGGTAAGTACAGATGCAAAGGCGTCATTTTGGCTGGGTATAGGTAAATACCAATATGCGGACTGGGACGTCAGTCGAACGCTTAGGTGGGCCGGCTGTGCTCCTGAAAGGGCCGACAATTTGAAAGATGGCTTATTAAAGCTCTTTGAAATTCGACAATAAATCGGAATTGATCGACGATTACGTGCATCCAGCGACACAACAATATTTTCAGTACCATATAAACTGTAGTAGGTAATATTTCCGAGTGTAATATTTTCACAATGAAGTTCTGAATTAATAACTTTTAAACGCTTCATGTTATTTCAACAAACAATATCTGAGGTGATATCAATACTCGATAGCTATCATCCCTGAAAGCTGTATAACTGTACGTATTTCATTTGTTGACTTATGACGTCTTTCATATATTTTTATTGAGCAGATATTTGTCAGTATATTTTACTGTTTTTCCAGCAACTTCATTGAAATATTAACTGCAACCGGTAATGCAAAATCATAGAAATCTGAAAAGTGGTCAGTGGCTTGTGCTAGCTGACACCGCTATTTACAAGAGCGCCAAAAAGCACTTCAGTCAAGCAGGAAAAGATAATTGCTTGAACAGTATTTAACGACGATCTATTGTCAATTAACGTAAGGGTACTTGTGCACTAATACTGGCTTATTTGTTCCTGAACGAACTTATGTATAACTGTTGTGAATGGCCTGAGGGTGATCGAATGTTTATAACATTTCTTTATTTAAATATTGTTATAGTATACTAGTTTGCCGGCCGGGGTGGCCGAGCGGTTCTAGGCGCTTCAGTCCGGAACCGCGCGACCGCTACGGTTGCAGGTTCGAATCCTGCCTCGGGCATGGATGTGTGTGATGTCCTTAGGTTGGTTGGGTTTAATTAGTTCTAAGTTCTAGGGGACTGATGACCTTAGAAGTGCTCAGAGCCATTTAAACCATTTTATACTAGTTTAATGTGGAAGTGAACAAGTTCAACCAGACAATTTCTATAGGACTTAAGAAAGTTGTATGTTTGGTAGGGACAAACTACAGTCAGTGGTAAGCCGACAGTGGCAGAGCACCATTGGAACCTAGTGGAGATGGACACTTTTCAAGTCACGCACTCAGGAGAGCGATTCAGACACCTTTCGTTTGGATCTTGAAGAAGGCACCAACATGTTTGTATTTGAAGAACACAGACGTGCCTAGGTTAACGGGGTTTCTCGATTGTGTAGGTGACTGATTCTGCTTAGTGAGCGGCTGCTACCATACTTTAAGTTCTGAAGTGACATTATATCTCGAGCGGTGGAAAAGTGGCCCGTTGTAGAACTATCATTTTCTGCTTGCATTGTGGAACCGAGGACAGACAGAACATGAGTTACTATTCTTTCTGTCATGTGAGTTAGTATTTCGTGTATTATGATCGTGTAATGGACTTTAAGATCAGGAGGGGGAAGCTCGTTCGCTTAAGTCCCCCTACCTGGTGTTATTGCAGAGTCTAGTTACGAGGGCACTCCCTTGAGATTTTCCCATTTACTCCACACATCTAACAATTTACACTTCCAAAAACGAAACAAAACTGGTCAACGTCGTATTTCAGTTGACAGACTGTGTTAACAGCCACAACCAAAGAGTCATTATCTGGATAAAACTACTGTGAGAGTAAGATTCTCTATTCACACTAGGGGTGGAGGGAAGCAATAAGGGGGCGTGACTTACAATAGTGATCGGAAACAAACTGTTCGAACTTGTTTTCTGTTTTCGCTTAATTTGTAATTATTTGTGTTATGCAATGCGTCAACCGGGTCGGACTCTGCAGCCAACCAATAACTCAGTCGTCACATTTCGAGGCCTGCCATAATGCGTCACAGCTGAATAGTACTGGCACATTTAACGTCTCCATACTTACAACTCAGCCAGAATCACAAATATCCTCAGTACTCTTAAGAAACTATGGGGAGTGTTGGCTACAGACGCTGTCAAAAAGCTAGTGTGATTTAAAACAGCAGTAGAGTTGACCATGATGTAAGTTATCAATGAAAATTATTTAGGAGCTAATGTATTTCAGATGCACTTATTTACCTTTTCTCAATTTGTGCTGCACTTATGCAACTTGAAGGAAGGTATAGGTACAAAAGTGTAGGAAATTTCGGTATGTTTCTCTGGTAGAGAGTTATGATTTTTGTGCTTCAGAGGTATCGTTGAAACTGATGGGCTATCGAACTCTTGAACTTGATCCTCAAAACGCTGAATTACGAGATAAAGCGCAGTCGTCATTTGGTGGCATTGTCCTTGTCAGTGGCGTAGCACCCACATGTGTAAGCAAATATCTCTGTTGGGAACAAACATTAAATAACGCCTGCAGGGAAAACACGCGGCCCGCGCTATTAGCGGAGATCAACAGAGGAGTAATTGCGTGCAATCGGTAGGAACGTGCATCTCGCTAAATCCTCGGCATAAACTACCGTGCCGTGTAATTTGGTACGGCAAACGCGGCTTCTGGGCGGTCAATATCCTCTCGCAGCGCACTCTGTGGAAACGGAACGCAATCGCTTGGAATGTAATGCTTACTGGACCCAAAATGAGTCATCGCAATAGTTCGTTCAGTAATACGGTTGTTTCTGATCTTTTACTGCTTTCTTGTATAGCTTTCCTTCGCTGAGAAACAAGAAAGCTGTCGACAGTGAATTCGGTTACAAAAGGTAAGATTAGTGCCTTGTTAGGACTGTGAGAGCTTTTAATTTCTCCTCAGCTGAGCAAAAAAATTCTGATAGTTTTAATTTTATTTTTAGTCAAGATTAGCCCAGTAACTCATCTCACCATAGAAAGCGGTAAATGGATTTGATTAGAGAATTAATCAGTAGACATGATATCAAATTAATAAGAGGAGACTACGAAGACTTAGAACCATCGGAAACTATGTTAGCGTTTGCATTTCGGTATAATGTGTGTTAACGAAGTACTTGGAGATAAAAAATGTTAGAACAATAAAAATGCATTAAAATTATTAGAATCCACAAGCTAACTGCAAATACTCAACCGTAAGTAATATGTTATGCGTTTAAGGCTTGAAATATTGTTCTTGTTCAACTCATTCCTTAGTATTATTTTTTGACAGAAAAACGTAAATCTTGATATTTTTAAATATTAATTGTTATATACAAAACAATTATTTACCCGTGAGAAATTACAGTGGAAGGTATCGAGCTACTTCTAAAATCTCTTTGTGAATACACAATTACTGTTTAAAATTAATTCTTGTATTATCTATCACTAAGCCACTCTCAGTACATATCATTCATATAGGTGTGATTGACGTCGTCCTTCACGGAAAGAGGAAAGATTAGGGGTAAAGTCCTGTCGACAAGGAGGTCATTAGAGATGGAGAACTTGCTCGGAATGTTTCAAGGGTGCTAAAGGAAATCGGCCGTGCCGTCTCAAACGAACAATCCAGCATAATCCCGGCGCGATGTGAGGAAATCACGGAAAACTTAAATGTGGATAACTGGAATGCGAGTCCAGTCCTCACCTTGCTCGCTATCTTTCACGGAAATGGTAAACCGAAGATGGTACATTGATACTTTTATGAATTACGCTATGCCTAGAGAAGATGAAAGGTATCATGTTACAATTCCGATTTGTCTGAATAAGAAAGACATATAGTTCGATAATTTGCAAGATTTTTTCTACCACACCAACTCACATATCGTGGTTTCTTTGGTTCTATTTCACGGCATATAACGACTTTCATTTTAATTTGAGTATTCGATTGTCACACATCTATACGTTTACCCTTCTAAAACAAAATTTCCTGAGTTGTAAATAACGTAATTGTTTAATGTTATGTCCACCTGATTTGCAAGTGAGTGACACCATTTTACATTTTAACGGCTCAGTGAGGTTTCTGGGCCTCATTTTTTCACTCAAAACTATCGTGGTTCCCATAGCTGAGTGACCTGGAGGCCAGGACCCAAAAGGCATTGAACATCTTAAGGCGCATTATCCAAAGAGAGCGGATAGGCTGCATCTGGTTCAGCTTTAGAGGGTGTAGGGAACTGAAGTGGTCGGACATTTATATCTCTGATTAATAATAGACTCTTTTGTTACATGTATGTTCTGTGACTGTTAAATAAAGTGTCATGTAATACTCTAATGGCTGCTTACTATTGTGATTCACGACACAGGGCTTTCATGCGATCGCGGCTAGACTATGGGTGCACAGTATACGGATCAGCGAGCTCTTCCTATCTGAAGATCGTTGACGCTACCCACAATGAAGGGATTAGGTGGGCCATGGGAGGTTAAAGGCCCTCACACCCACTCCCTGCGCTGAGACTGGGGACCAGTCACTCACCATCCGGCAGCAGCTTCTCTCAGTGCGTCAGACATGTAAGTTCCTCGCTGCTGCGAATTCCTCGCATACCATATTGTTTCCCCTCCGCCACCAGAAAGGCTTTCCGCTAGTCGTCCATGAGTAACAAGACCGTTTGGCATCCGCGTGCCGCGTGTGCTGGAGTCACTTCGTACAGAGAATATACAACCCCAAATCCAGGTTGTAACCGCCTGCTACTCTAGTCATTGCAGAGAATCAGAGTAATTTTAGATTTAGTGTAGTAAGGCAGAGGCTGCACTCCCGCATACGTTTTTAATACATTATTTGCCGACATCTCAACCGAGCACCAAGCCTCTGTAGCTGTATTTACGGATCGATCTAAGTCGAGAGATACCCTTGGCTGCTCCATTGGTTCCTCTCATCATGTCCTCAAGAACCTACTGCCTCAAGACCTTACTGCCTCCGGCTCGGAATCACACGCAACCATGTGGCCACTGAAGCTAATGAGGCGTGTTTCACGTGCTAAATTCCTTGTCTGTTCCCATTCCCTGGGTGCCCTTCAATCACTGCAACGCTTGTAACCAGTAGATAAAGTAGTCCAGAATATTTACGACACCCTTTTCCAAATACAGGGTCTGGGGGATGAAGTGTGTTTCTGCTGGGTGCAAGGGGACGTGGGTATTAAAGGGAAAGAAAGAGAGGATGTAGCAGCCACGGAAGCGTGTCATGATCCTCAGATACTTCTGTATGCCATTCCCAAATGATATCTCCTCGCCGTTGAGGTACAGCACCATCCGTCGATGGGAAGAAGGGTGCCTGGAAGGGGCAGACAATAAGCTGCATCTATTAACACTTTCAGACCTGAAGTTTTCCTGGAGGAAAGGACAATCTTTTTTACGCTCTCATGCTCTTAGATGATTTTTTTTAATGATTTTAGAAGCAAGATTCATTCAAATATATGTATCTGTTTTAAAAATGTGCTTTGTACACGTGGCTTCTTTCTGTGGACTAAAATGATTAAATTTGAGATATTCACTGTTGTAGTAAATTAATCAAGCATTCAGTAATTGACATGCAAAATAACATTGGATTATTCAGCGGAATATGACTAACCAAACGCTATCACGAATTCTCATGCTCACAAGCTGCTGCACACAGCTGCATTCACTTGTTCATATCTTTATTGTGACGCTCAACAAGTGGCTACACTTGTGTCCTATGCAGATACTGAACATTCACAAACGAGTACATGGGGCATCCCATGAGGAATAATATTTCTGTTGCACGTAAGACGCAGTAAAAATTAATGTACACAATTGTAACCAATGGGTCTGAAAGGGTTAAAGTCCATATTGCGGCAGCGGCGTACCTCCTTCCAGCCATACAGGCGAGATGAGGTTATCCTGACCCGTATTCGCATAGACTAGTTCCAGCGAGAGGACCCTCCAATGAGTGGTGATACAGACGACCGTATGGCACGCTTTGCTTTGTTTTGGCAGCTCATTTTCAAACAGATTTGCCCGCTATTTTAGCTGACTATCGAAGGACTGAGGTATGGCTTTTAAAATTTTGTGAACTGTCCGACTTGTTCCCTAACACTTTAGGGCGATGATTTTATTGTCTTATGAGGGTGGCTGCCTCATCAGTGTTTTTCTAAGCGATCTGCCAGCCACAAACTACTTTGACTCTGTTTTAGTTTTCCTCTTGTCCTCCTTATTTTAATTTACAACTTTAGAATATCTGGACAACTGTATCGCTTCTGCGCAGGTGATAACGGGTGAGACTGGGCGAGAGAATTTATCTTTGACTACATTTTATCTTTTTCCTCGCATTTTATCCGTTTTAAACACATTCGTTTCTACTATTTTCGTATGGGCGTTGATAACTTCGTTGATGAGCGCCCCTGATCTATAAACACATGCACACATACAGCTTAAAATAAATCCAGTTTTGCCTAATTTCTTCTCAGTGGGGAACAGATATATTTGTCTGATGGCTGTGACTTTCATATAATTTGTTGAACAAACCACTGTTCTAGTTGCCTCTGTTATCAACAGAGTACTGATTTCCAGCTACAGTACACGTTTCGTCTTTTATTTGCTGCCGCGTCCACACTTACCTTCGCAACGATTCACCGCTGCTTTTAAACAGAAAGTGTTATATCCACGTAACATAATCACGCCTACTTCCACTTAATAAATTTTTACAGCAGTCCCTTCGCCTATAAATGATCACCACAGTTTCTCGCAAGTCCATGATAATCTTCGTCAGTTATTCTTGGATGATGATCTTGTAAACCAAAAGATTAAAGGCAACATAAATAAACTACCCTAGAAAATTTAAATTTTTCTCAACAAAATACGAAGTAACTGGTTTTTACGCGTATCTGACAGCTATTGAGGTATGCATGATGACAAGAGGGTACGGAGGACTGAAAGGGTGATGCAGGTAGCCTGCAGGAGTGGACAGTAGCTGAATGCGTGGACGGGTATCAGCGTTTTGGAAGAGATAAAGATGTTGTGCCATTTGGGTCGTTATGATTCGTGGGTCAGAGAGAAACCCTATCTATTGTTGAGGTTATCAACATGATATTTACCCAGCTATAATCCAGATAATAATCAGATTCTCTCCCCATTACAGTCTGCACAGATTGCGGCTTCCATTCGGTATTACGGCATTCTGCATTGTTTCGCTTCAGTAGATAATGAAAGCGCCGACGTAATAACATGGCGCGTTGCTTACAGCAGGCCAACTGCACTGGGAGTAAGTAATTTAGCGTCGTTGGCAGCCGAATCCCGCTACTGGCCACCTGTTGTGGCGTCACTGTTTACATGTAAATACGGAACGCGGCGACAGACGAGCAAGTTCTCGCTCCGCCCGGCGTTCCGCGGTTGACGCAGCGCCATTGTTCTCTGACGGCCCGGCCGCATTCCAGCCATTTCACGACCTCACCGCGGGCCTCTCTCAAGCATCTTTGTGCCGCAGCATACGTAATAACGAAACAGTGTTTATAATGTAATGCGGATTTATACTACAACTGAGGCAGTAATTGCAAAGTGGAAACTATTATTAATCTTCGTAGTTTTTCTTCATTTACGATATTGTTGTTAAGGAGATCGACGAAATATTCCTTCGAACATGCACGCAGCGTGTACTCTTCTTAACAACACATGCATTTCAGTATCGTATTTATCCGCCGATGCCAAGCAACGACTTTCAGTTAAAATGTCCTCCACTGTTCCTTGAATTGTATAATGTGTGTAGGAATACAGGTTTGTATTTGTAAAGTGAATCGGGTATAGTGTCTTCGAGGCCAGACGGTGCTGCCTTCGTCCAGTAATGGCCCAAAGAACGTGCTGGACTTCTGGATCCTTTACAGGAACGACACCTGAAGATAGGGAAGTGCGAAATACCGGGTCTAGTGAAGCGGGGGATACAACCCGTCGGCTTTGACCAATGACGTCAGAATTGCCCAGAGAGCATTTATTACACAGATGAAAGAGCTGACAAGACTGTTCAGAAACAAAGGAATGCGACAGACGAAAAATATAGTTAACTTATAAGGCAAGTAGTATTTTCACGCTAAGGATATCGCGTGTTTGTATCGTATTATTTCTGTGGAAAATGAAGGGGAAAAATGGATGAAAATATTGGTCGCATAGAATACGTTCCTCACGTCATATATGTATATGCGTTGTGTCTCGGACCTCATCCGAACTGTATTGGTTAACTGCAGTACGTGATACTAATTTAGCACACGTCGATTTCTTCGTTTTCGTTAGCATTAATTCTGTAGTTCAGTTGAACTACATAGGTCAACTGAAGCACGGGATACAAATTTTACATGTGCTGTTTCTTTCGTCTCTGCTACCACTAATAGTCTGTTCTTGTGCAGATATTAGTACTACCGATGGCAGAAGGAGCTACGTACGTAATATTTGCACCCCATACTTCCGTTGACCTATGTATATGTACACCGCTAATGAAAACGTGGAAATGGACGTACGTTACATTTGCTACCTGTACCTCAGTTGAACTACACGAAGAGGCAATAAGATGACACATACACAATTTGTTTCCGATAGTCCACTATGGGGTATAATTTTTCTTTTTTTCGCCTTTGATGCTAATAATATCGACTGAAAGTTATAGTTTTGATCACAGCAGTGACAATAGTATCCCATTCTTTAGTTGAGCTGTATAGCTATACACAACATTTGTATCCTGCTCTTCCAGTTGACATATATAGGTAAACCTCATCAATGTTAAATATGTCGTTTTTTTCGAATAGGTAGTGTCAGTGTGAAGGTCAACTGAAGGACGGGATACAAATTTTAGTTGTGTCGGGCGTTTCGCCTTTAATATTGACTCTGTGCACTATGGGACTTAACATCTTTGGTCATCAGTCCCCTAGAACTTAGAACTATTTAAACCTAACTAACCTAAGGACATCACACAACACACAGTCATCACGAGGCACTTTAATATTGCTAGTACACATCCGGAATAATCGTACTGATACTAGTGCTGGGAAACGAAAGAAGAACAACACCTGCGACATTACCTCAATATCACTAAGAATGAAATTAAGTACGGAATGAATTGCAAACAACCACTTATTTAAATAAATGCACACGAGGAATATTTGGAACAATACGTAGCGATCGCTTTTAAAATCACATTCAATTATTTTAATGTACAATGATAGCTCTTATCCGGAACACAGAACTGTTTTACTATCTCTGGCCGAAAGTGAAGACATTATTGTCTATGAGTAATGTATAAAGTCATTGGTCAAAGCCGACGGGTTGTATAACGTGCTTCACTAGACCCGAAATACGGACAGTAAGTTTCTAATATCCTACGATGCACAATTCAATACTCCCATGTAGCTGAAACGTCCAGGATAAGAGAAGTTATACTGTCACTGAAATGGAAGAATGATCAGAAGGTAGGTATCTGTGAATAACATATACATACGAAAAAGGCATATCCGGATGAAAGAGCAGTGTAGGAACTCGAAATCAGGTGGGTCTTTATTAAATTTTCCTGTATCAAATTTTATTCAGCTAAATGGTTTAAGAGACATTACCTTCACCATTACAACGTATTCTTGATATTTTGTAAGTTTGATTGAAGATAAGATTTTTTGGAATCTGATGGCTAATTAAGAACTCTGATACTGACAGTTTCTCGAGAAGGTGGCGACTGGTATTTGCTTCTTTTTGGCCTATCTTTCATCCAAGTGGTGTCTGTTACAGCCCTACTTAGTCTCCTGAACTTCGCGGACGGTTTTTCAGCGGCTGGTGGCCGCGGGGGCTTGTTGCTTGATGTTTATTGGCTGCCTTTGATGCGCGTGCGTGAGTGCTTAGAGCGGTTGTTCGTGCGGCCTGCGGTAAGTAGTGGCTATATTACTGAATCTTCTGATCTATGGAACTTTATTTAAAGTTTTACTTAAAGTTGTATACCTCTTCTATAATATGCTTGTATTTCTCATGTTATGAACTTCGGGTAGTTAAGTTTTTTCCTGACTTGCTTAAGCACAAGGTACTGTCTTGATTATAACGTTACACGAATATTTCAAGATCATTGAACCATAATTACTGGTTTGAAGCTAACTTGGGATTGCACTTACCCCCCTTCTGGATAACCTTAACCTATTTTGCTGTTTTGGTAGTTGATAGAGTATTTAACAGATCTTATGCTAATTTTGTCCGCCGCTCGTGGTCTATCGGTAGCGTTCTCGCTTCCTGAGCACGGGATCCTGTGTTCGATTCCGGGTGGGTTCGGGGATTTTCACTTCCCCTGAGATGACTGGGTGTTGTTATGTCGTCTTCATCAACATCATCATTCATCCTCATTACGGTCGGAGGAAGGTAACAGCAAACCACCTACAGTAGTACGGCGGCGCGAGTCTCCCGCATTGTTCCCCTACGCTCTTTCAAGAAGCATGGCACTTCATTTCCATTTCCATTTCCATGCTGATGTTAACAGGGGGAGGGGGGGGGGAGAATATGGCTTAGGCGCGAATAGTGCCCTCGGCCACACACCGCTTGGTGGCTAACGGAGGATATATTTAGATGTGGAGGTTAAATAAATGTAACCAATCAAACAGCAAGTGAAACTGCTATTCTCGGTCCGCCCTTCCAGGCTTTCCTTGTCCTGCCGCAACCTGTGTTTAGGAATTTTACAAACTGTACAGGAATTTACAATACTTCAGACAAACTCGTTAAGGTAAGAAGAGAAAACGTTAGAAAAATGTTGAGCAACCGTGTTTAACACAACAGGAATACGAATAATAGTTACAAATAAAGGAAGAAACATTATTTATTGTTTCAAGAAAATCTGTTTACAAATTTAGAGCTCGGAAATACAAGAATATACTTAGCATGAAGTAGGTCTTGATTTTACTGTATATGTACTGGGTAGTCAGACGCTGTCTGGAAAGCATGTAAGGGTGTTGCAGGATAGCTTGTGCTGAGAAATAATTATGAAGAAAAAATTCAATACATTGAGCCATTTCTGAGTTAGTTCTCACTGAAGTTAGAAATTCAGGCAGTTACACGTGTAAACTTCCGCTGCCCATAGGAATCATTGTCGCTAAAAGTGTTTTTCCTTTTCTTTCCTTGGACATGGGACGGTAGTACGTGTTCAGCCCGAGCCGAAACTTGAGCAGTCTCGTGCGTTATCATCTACGATATAAGAATAATTGACACTAATAGTATCTGGCGGGCCTCTTGAATATGAGAGCGCAGCAGCCTTATTGGGTAAGTTAAGTGCTACTTAGGTCTGAAACGGCGCAACGTATCGAATGTTTCTCGTAACACAGCCTAATCAACAGTCGCGCTTGCTTCTTAGACTGTTTCTGACATAGCTAAAATAAAAGGAACAGCTGTTGTGTTTGCTGACCGAGCATACAACTCAGCAAAATGCTCCCCCCCCCCCCCCCCCCCCAGCAATCCGCCTCAGCCCAACACCCGCGCTGCAATATTTCACCGACGATAAAAGCAGTATCTGTGTGCGAATCTTGTATAAAATGGTGCTGTCGTGGAGCAGATATGTAACCTTGGCCACCTTGCCCCACGCCCCCTCGTCTTGAGGGCGTACTGTAACATTATCAGGGAATACGATAGTAGCCTTCTGGATCGGGTTGCCCTTGTCTGTCAGCATCACACCAGGGTAGTCCAAAGAAAACCTAATCAGCTTTTACTTTGAAAGCTACTGTTTTCTTCTTGCCTAGCTTAGAAATATTTGGAAAGACACAGGTCAGCTGCAATCTCTCACTTCGACACTGCTGTTTATTTAGGAATTAATATCAGTATGTTACCATTATTTACGTTAAAGTAGACATCAACAATGAACTGTGACTAAAGATGTATGAACAATTACGTACACTGATAATCTTAATATAACTTCATAAAAAGCGTTGAACAGGCACAAGGGCAGTGGAACTATCTTTGCGTAAAACTTGCACAGACAGAATTGTGAGGCAAAGGGAGCCGATACTCTGGTATCGTATGAGGTCATGACGAGTTGAGCATGGTGGCCACAGCCTGGCGTCTATTCTCTGGAGCAGGGCACGGCAGCGCACTAGCGTGCTGAATCGGAAACCTTTCCGGTCACTTCCGGGTATTAACACTTTTTCGGAACAGCAAGGGCTGGTGTCGAGTATCACGGTAACATGAAATCACGTTCACAGAACGTACGCGATGGACGCTGCAAGAGGCGCATGAGAAATCTGAACTCACTGGAAATAAGCGTTTGGCGTCTTTGGCCGGGAGGCCCCTTAAGGGGCAGGTCCGACCGCTTTGGTGCAGGTCTTATTACATTCGACGCCACATTTGGCGACCTGCTCGCCGGATGGGGATGAAATGATGATGAAGACAACACAACACCCAGCCCCTGAGCAGAGAAAATCCCCGACTCAGCCGGGAGTCGAACCCGGACCGCTTAGGATGGCAGTCCGTCACGCTGACCATTCAGCTATCGGGTCGGACATCTGAAGTCTCTAAGTGAAAACGAGCGAAATGAGAAAGAAGCAAATTACACTCGTCCTTGTGTTGCATTTGTCCTACAGGCGTACGTCTGTCCAGACGGTCCTGATTCCAAGACAGCTGCCGAGTAGTGGCATACGGTACCCTTGTTATTTGCCATAGTGGCAGCGCGGATGATTCTGCCCAAAGATGATACAGACACGAAAGGAAAACCGAGTGGTCGCGTTAGCGCATTCTTTAAAGAACTTCAGATCATTTCTTTTTAATGTAAAGTGTCAGGAGATCCTCCGCACAACCTTTTTTCCCGTGTTGTCAGACACGCTTATGCAAGACATCGTCTTTGATACGAAAAGTCCTCCATTTTAGTTAACCTTTTAAATACTTGCGAGTGAGATGATTATAGAACAGAAGCGCTTGAGTTAATTCCTCAGTTTTTCAGGAGTATTTTGACATTAGTAATCGATGTTTTAATCCTTCCA
Source organism: Schistocerca americana (assembly GCF_021461395.2). Classification (NCBI taxonomy): domain Eukaryota; kingdom Metazoa; phylum Arthropoda; class Insecta; order Orthoptera; family Acrididae; genus Schistocerca; species Schistocerca americana. Next base: position 380,627,823 of record NC_060123.1, on the reverse strand, counting down.
CTTGCCACGAGATTAGGTTATCAATTTATATGAATTATTAATTCTACAGTCAACATATTAGAACAACCGATGTTCCCCGCATCAACAGTCAGTACTTAAAACAGTTAATTTCCATTTACGCTTGCTCCTCTACGTTCCTCAGTGAAATGAGGCTTCAGATACAGTGGAAGTGGGAACTCATTTACAAATTTCATTTTACAATTTGCATAAAATTAATAGGTACGAATCCTGTTCTTTTAGAGAATGTTCTGGTTATGTTTCACACCTTCAACACAAGGCATATCGAAATCTTGACGAATAACAGTGATAGGAATATGTAGAGGCGTCTCATGTGCGACGACGTGGTGCTCCTTCTTGCGTGAATATTAACCCCATGAAGTCCTACCCCATCTTTTTTACTTGTGGGGAGGGGGGGGGGGGGAGGGGTACGGAGATTATTATGATTTCCCTGCATCACTTGAATGGTTGTCATTGCAATTGCTTTCATATGGACACAACTTATCCAGTCACCCCCTGTCATTCAACTGAGCTACTTTAAGCCTCCAAAGATCTCAGAATCGACGGGACTTAACTCTAATCCTTCAAATGTCGTACTGAGAATGCTGATGATGAGAAAGAAGCAGTTTCGTTTCCTCGTTTGTAGACAACTAGTGAGAATTTACATCTACTGCAACTCGTTCGGTGCCGGGTTACTTTCCTAGGGAACCGACGCCTGCCATATTCATTAGCGTTTTCTGATTTCGATGTTTTCGTATGGGTAGGTTTATTTAGAGATCGTTTAAACATGAATATTGGCCTGGGTGTTGTCTTCATATTCTTATTTGCTCAGATTTGAAAACTGGTCTGTTTGGTACGTTTCGCCAATTTAGAGAAATAAAATGCAAAAGCATTTCATGTTAAAGCATCCAAGTAATTTATTAAAAAGTTGAATTAAAATTTAGTAAATTTTGAAGTTACGAAATCACATTTTCTATTCTTGTTACAGACGACTACTAAAAAAACTTGACTGGAGTTGCACCATAGTTTTAAGTTTGATACTTCTTAGATTAATAACCTAATATCGGCGGCCACCATTTTACGATTTTTCTCCGACCAGCCACTCTCTTGTTCCTTGCAAGTATCGTCATTTCTGTTCCACTACAACACTTCCTCGCAGTACTAATTCCGTACAAGTGCAGGCCAGAAATACAAGCTTCCTTTTTAGACGGCGTTTGTTCAAATTTTGGAGCAAACTGGAGATGCGTCCCGCCTGTGGAAGCGTCGCGGTTACCACCGACCACAGCCGCCGGCACCGCAGCCACCGGTCACGCGTTTCCGTGACAAAGAAAATTAAATTTATCACATTAAGAACCGTCGCGTAGTCGCCGTTAATATGCAGGCGCACACAAAAGGATCCCACTCCGAGCACGGGCCCTTTCTCGCCCACGGCGCGCTCCGCCGAGCGTTGCATTACTTTTTCAGTTTTCCATCTGCGTAATGGAGGGGCCGGCGGCGCGAATTATTCAGGCGACCGTGACGTCACACAGTGGCGGCGCGGCTCCGGCTGGGGCGCCAGCCGTTGTACGCGCGCGTCTACGCTCGGTGGACCGCGCACCCCGCTGACGGCCGCTCGCGCAGCTGAACGGTGGCACGCAGAGCCGCCGGGGCAGACACTGTGCGCGCAGCCGCGGGTGACGCCCTCGCATCAACTCACGTGTCAACCAGCCATCTCGCTTCCTAGACTTTGTCGCTGATCGCTAAAAGGGGCTCGAATGACCGCTAGTACAGTTCTAAAGCTATTGTACATATTGTCTATTAAATCACTTTTAAAGCACTCTTTTAAATAATTATCATCATTGTAATCGGTTTACACACTGCTGAATATCGTAACCTCATTCCATAAACCATTTCTTAAGTAACTGAATTATCGTCTAGATGTTTCCATCCACTGTGATCAGTTCCCAATATGAAAAGGAAAGGTAGGTTGGTAATCGTCTTCGCTTGATCCAACATCTAATTGCTGCTCTTTCTCGTGGTCTTGTGCCTTGGATTTTCTCTTACAAGAAAATATTTTTACTGTTTAAATTTCAATCGGTAAAAAAGGAATCTTATAGGATCAGTTTGTTGTCCGTCAGCCTTGCTCAGGGACAGTACAAGATCTCAAAATGAAATTTATGTCAAACATTGAGGTGTTATTTTCCTGGCTGTCTAAAATACATTTAAGGGGGCTGGGTCTTCAAATATGCCGACTTGGAGCAGGTGAGGCACCACATGACATTTTAATTCCCGCTATCTATGCCTTTACAAATAAATTAATAAATCTTTGAAAGTTTGCAGGGCACTCTCACTTCTCATACGTTGTTATGCTCTTAATGTTCTTAGGGAAGATGATCATTATTACTTGGTAAGTACACTGGATACGATCTGACTTCATGTATATACCGAAATGGTTGGCAGTAGTTAATGCTCTTGCTTGTTTCCTCTCGTGAAGGAATAGTGGTAAGCTTTACCTGCGTTCAAAGGCAGAGGATGCCGATTGAAATGACTGCAGTAAAAGCGTATGGCGGCTGAGGCCAGAGGGGAGCGCTTTTCGGCGTAACCTGGGTCAAAACGTTGCGTACTGCCCAGTTCCTCGGTCTCATTGTGCAGACACATTGGATGGCATCTGTCGGTCTATGGCTGCATCCATGTAGGCCGACTAGGGTCGAGGAGTCACTGCTGCTATGGGCAGAGCAATAAATCAGAGGGTGGGCCCTTGTAAGGCAGGAAGCTGAAGAGACAACTGTGTGTTTCTGCCAATTTCCGTGGGACAGGTCAGTGGCGTCCAGACGTCCAAACTCTGCTACAAAACATACAAAATAGGAAGAGTCCTGGGTACACGGGGCATAAGACCGATTTTTCGTTCACCTAAGAAAATTAAGGAGATCACGTGCCCTGTTAAGGACAGGCTCGGCCTCAGGGTCCCTGGAATTTGTAATATCCCTTGTAAGTGTGGAAGCAATTATATAGGTCTTACCTTTCGCACCGTTTCCGACCGCTGTGCGGAACACCAACGCCGTATTAAAAATAGAGAACTGGAGAAATCGACAATTGCGGAGCACAGCCTCACGAACAAACATAAAATACTGTTCGATGAAACAAAAATTCTCTCCCATTCTTCCAAATACTGGATTTCTGTTATTAAAGAGGCTGTTGAAATAATAACTTTAACCGTGATATGGATACTATGTGAGCGGTGCATGGAAACGAGTGCTCGATGCAGAGAAGCAGGAGAGACATTCCTTCCAGGGTTCACGTTACAACGGAAGCGGTGGCGCCACCAGCGCACACGTTGACACCGTCTGCGACAGCAGTATGTAATCGCCGACCAATCAGAAGACGTCCGCGGGCTATAAAAGGCCACCACAGCAGCAGTTGCTCCTGACGATGACGATGAAGGCTATTGTCGAAAGCTCGAGATTTTATCCCTCAATTCGCGCGGCAAAAACACCGAGAATGTTTTACATATTTTTGTGGTGTTTACTATTGTATCTTATTTGTATTTGATTGTTTGTTGATTCTGCATCTACTGTACTATTTTTTTAGTCTCCGACTGCAAACTGATTTCCTAATTTTTTGACGTCATTGTATTGTACTGCGTATATCTTGTGAGCTAGATAATATGGTTCTCCACGTGTTTCACGGATATTTAAAATTTCTTGTTGATAGAGAATTTGAATGACAACGAGAAGTAGGGCAAATAAAGTGTACGTCATGTAGGAAGAGCGCAATGAAATTGTGGAGACACCGTTTGAAGATAGGGAGACTTGGTTGTTGAACGGTATTAGCAACAATGATGTCGTGCAACAAGGAAATTAGGGAGGAGAAAGCGATTTGGCTTTTCTTGTGGGCACAGACAGTGTCAGATCGCCTGTGATCGAAGATGTCAGATTACCACAACATATCGAAGCAGAGGAGATAATTAGAAATCCGGACAGAGAAGACAGGGCGGTATCAGAACTCAATGATGCCGATACAACACCGCTGAAATCAACTATGAATTCCGTCGGTCACTATACTGGAAGAGGAAGAGGACCTCAATCTGGTGGCATTTAATGGAAATGAGATGAAACTTGCTAGACTAAAAGGAATAGAGGAAAAGATTGCCGGCCTTGTGGCCGTGCGGTTCTAGGCGCTACAGTCTGGAACTGAGCGACCGCTACGGTCGCAGGTTCGAATCCTGGCTCGGGCATGGATGTGTGTGATGTCCTTAGGTTAGTTAGGTTTAATTAGTTCTAAGTTCTAGGCGACTGATGACCGCAGAAGTTAAGTTACATAGTGCTCAGAGCCATTTGAACCATTTTGAACCAGGAAAAGATTAATGGACTAAAGGCAAAGGAGGAGAAAATGTTTGACACGAGGGCAGAGTTAAAAAATATCGGTGCTCAGGTAAATCAGATGTGACAGGAACACGAGTCAAGGGCAAATAAACTCCCGGAAAATCTACTTAAAGTAAACGCCAAAGCAATCAAAAGTTTAAAGATTGCACATGATGGTAATAAGACGGCAGAGGAAGCCAGGGCAGTAGCAACTTCCGCAAGTCGAGTAGCAGCTGAAGCATTGAAAACAAATAAACGCACAGAATTTCAAGGACGATAGGCAGTGATCAATTTGAACAAGGAGTTCGAAAGCGTGGAAAAGCGGCAAAATGACGCGGAGCAGCGCAGCGACACGAAAGTACGTGAAGCTACGGACCTTCATGTGACAGCTGCCATGGACAAATTAGTCTGAGCTGTGGGAACTAGAGTCTGGTTCGGACGTGACGACTGCAGTCTCCTTTCGTTCAAATCTCAACAGGATGCTATCAGCACGTGTATGGAGAGGAAATTAGATGAGGCAATACGGAAAAAATTTCGAATGCGGCCAAGCGCGAACGCATCAGAACCAGAAACAAATTCGAACGTGACGGATAACTGCATATCGTTAACAGCAAGCAGAGGACATGGGGAGATGAACGTCGCATTTTCTTGAAGCCGTGGAGGCAGCACAAATGAGGGGGCGTCGAACGAGCACATCCAAAGGACAGATATTTTCCGTAGGACAGAAGTTGCCGACGAAACGCCATTTGATTTTCAACACTTCTTACAAGTACAAAAATTGGAAATATTCCAAGATGAGGGTAACTTTACTCGCCCATGCAATCGGATATCGCATTTTCATCTCTTTTTACCTCCAAATTGGCCTTTAAAATACAAATTCGACTTTATTTGCGGATACGTGCAAGGGTCAGTCGCCGAGAAATTGCGCGGAACATCAGCGACGTGTAGAAGTTACCAGGAGTTCAAGGACAGCATCCTAAACGTGTACTGGTCCATGGAGACGCAAGAGCGCATAACGTGCGATATGACTGTTGACAACGATTTCGAGAGTTCAGGTTACAAAGGCCCAGTCAAATTCCTTGATGCAATGACTGACAAGAACCAGAATCTTGACGGACCATGCTCTACCAGTGAAATAATACGTCACTGTTGCACCAAACTTCCGTCAGCATATCAACAAGTATTAGCCGGCAGGTGTAATGTGGAGCGCAATACTTTCCGTAGCGTTCTTTACGAATTAGAGTACGCATTCCGAGTAGAGAACATAGAGAACACAGAGGAAACTCTGACAGATTCGTCGCAGGACTTATGTCACGTCCACAACATAACAATTGTAATAATATTAACGGAAATGCAAAAAAATGGAATGCCTTACGGATACCATTCACGGTCGGAAAATTTCGGGAGCAATGAAGTCGAACAACGAAGCGAATGAAATTAAAACCGCTATAGTTACGTGCTACGCAAAAGTGGTTGGACTGGAAAGAGGAATGATGGCTACGGACCACAAAACAACGGACGGAGAAACCATGGCTCGGCTTTCAATGATAATGGTAGAAGTGCGCGAATGAACAACGGAGGAAACTGAGATGGAGGTCAGGTCGAGGAAACTGAGATTCGGGGACCGAATCCAGGACGAAGGGTGGGAGGAAATGTCAACCAAAGTCAATGACTAGTTGAATAGGCAGAAGAGGCACTAAGCGCATCTGCAAATGAACTCTGACCTAACCTCATCAATGGTATTAAGCGCGGATACGACGATCTTCAAGAAACGTTGCGAGAAGTTTCCTATTCTGAACAAACCACAGATAGCTGGATGGTCGGTACCAGCTGAACATAATGATAGTAGCATAGGTTTGCTTAGATATAATAGTTTTAAAAACATCAATCATTTCTGTAGATTTTTTTTTTTTTTAATTCATTATGGTAGTTAGCGTAGGAACTTCTCCCATTACTGCTAGTCGTAAGAGTTAGGCACTGTTACAATATGACTGTACAAGTATTTCGTCGTAACATGTATCAAGTTTATAGATGTACAGCTGGTCCTCCCAGAGCTGACTAATTACAATTGCTGGGAGTAGAAATGTGCCGATTTGACGACGGAAACTTCGTTGTTTATTTTAGTTCTATTTCGCGCGAGTTAATATGTGCTCATAGCAGTTTTGCAGTTTGCACAGAACGACAGAATCAGGTGTCACAACAAGGATAGACTTCTATGTCTTCGAGTTCGAAACTGGTGCACGAGTATTGGGGATGGAATTCTTCTCGTAACATCTTGGAGTTCAGCTACAATCATATTTCTTCTGTTTATTGTGTGTGCATCGCAGTAAGCGCCCTTGTACGATCCGGTATATAATTCGTACAATAGTTTGTTAGAGGGGCGTCGTTGAGAATAGTTTGGGCGACCCATAAAGGTATTTTGCAGGATGATCGTGTATCGTGCACGCGAGAGGCGTGTTGACTTTCTTGTGTGTTTCGCCGTGGTTTGTGACCATTGCCCAGTGCAATGTGTCTTCGCTGTCGGCTGATTATGTCATTGCCAGTGGCGCGATGTATTAGTGGTGTGTTTTTCGCTGTGGACATCGCCTTTGGTGCTATGTTTCTCGCGAATGGGGTATTTTATTCTAGTGTGGTTACACAGATCAGCTATCGCGTCTATGTGATCGTTGTTCACTGTGGTTTTCCGCTTGTGGTTTTCACATGTGGTTTTCAGCACTGTTGTGCGATGATATTCATGTGGGCTTTCGCGAGTAGTTCGCAAGTGCCTGAGTAGTAGATCTTAGGTGATAGTTTGTACTATGTGGCGTGAGCACGGAGTGTGCGAGTCACTTTGGTATGTTTTTGCAGAGTGATCGAGGCCCACCATCAATTTTTGAGGTAGAGAAGATGGATGAAATGAGCTTTGTAGTCAAATGTCGATTATACCTTATACTTTTTATGTTTGTTTTAGGAGCTGAAGTGGAATTTTTGTACACCAAACTGAGAAATTTTTGTGTCCGTTTCAGCAGAAAGAGAATTTCGCAGAATAATTTTTTTCCTACATAGGGCAGCGAGCAGACCGGCGACATCGGCACTCATCGAGATTCACACCATACACCAGCGTTAGTGACACCATAACGACAAAGTAATGGGTGTAGTCTAAGCTAGCTTAGTACTTTGAGTGCTTGAAAGTTGTGGGAAATTAACACTGCACTATCATACATTACAACACCTCACCACTACTAAAGATTATAAACATTTTGGCGCAGAAAATGAATCATTTAAAATTATTGCTTTAATACCAGCAAAGAATAATTGTAGAGTAGAATAAGATTTTATGTTTGTCAAATGTGCTCTGTAAGCCATAATTCTATCTATATTTATGCTGTAAATGTATTTGTAAAAACACAACACTAAGTCACCATGTAAGTATTGTGCAGACTATGGGAGCTGAATGGATGGCGACGTATCAGGCAGTTGGAGAGGTCACTGACACCAGGATGGCTGTAGCAGCTGAGCAGATGGGGCGCCAAAGACTGAAGTGGCAGCTAAGGTTGTCCGCCAGCCCTGTGAGCCAGAAGTGGCGCAGCAGGCAGTGGTGACCCACATAGTGACCGCAGGAGGTACTTACGTGTCTGGAGACACGGGTCAATGAAGACGGTGACAGCGGGAGGCGATTCACCTCAAACCTGTGTCCATATGCTGCCCAGGTCATCCCATGAACGTCTTAGAGAGCAGCAAAGCATTGCCCACTCCTGGCCACAGACAAGGTCCTGCCACACTGAGGGTGCTGCCTGTACTGTATATGTCGAGTAAAAGGGGTAACCCATCTTGGCAAATTCATTGCACGTAGCTGCCACATCTAACCAGCTACATGACATGTGTAGTTCTGCGTTTATTCGTGTGACAACTTTAAATTTAAAAATCAGACTCCCTAAAGAGCTATGCGAAGGAAGCTGTAGAAGGTATTTGTTGTTTTCAATTAATTTGATTTATATGTGGTTTGCTGTTTTCACTTTTACAAGACCGCATGTATTTTCTGTGTTTTCTTGTCCAGTTTTATTTTTTCTTAATAAACTCATGTATTACTTTTCGTTCTCTATAAAGTTTCACATGTTTTACTTCACTTATATGTTGTTATGTTGTGTTGACACTTACATCTTTGTACTAAAGGAACAGACTGACACATATTAAAAAAATAAGCTGAACAGATGACCCATGCAAAATAAAACCTAGGATTTTTTTATACTGGATGAATGTGAGACCGTTTGTGATCATTCTTCTGCCAAAGAATGAATGCAGCCATGTGTTTAAATAAGCAGGGTTGTTTCCATAGGGCAGAGAATCCTCAAGACAACATTATTATACTGTAGTTATGGAATTAACATTCCCTGACCCCAATTTCAGGATGAATGGGTAGATACATGTCAGCATGATCCTGTAACAATTTAGTAATTGTTATTAAAGTCTAGGTCTACAAGAATATCTCCCAATGGTATCCCCATCGCATCGTTATTTCTCAGTTTAATTTTGTAGGCTTGCAGCAGAGAGTGTATGTGTGACCCCTGGTTGAATGTGGTAAAGACCGGGTATAAAATTGTGCTGGGGATTGTGGCGAACAAATACTCACTAACACTTATTTCTTTGATATTGAGCCAACTACAGTGAACAATTTATTCTGTTCTGTGTCACACTAACCAATTTAAAGTGTGACACTCTACAAGAATAAACTTGAGAGGATCATGGAGGTTGTGAGAGGTTGCAGGGCACTCTCACTTCTGATATGGTATTATGCTTCTTAATGTTCTTAGGGAAGATGATCTTTATTACTTGGTTGCTATACTGGATACGATCTGACTTCATACATATGCTGAAATGGTTGGCAGTAGTTAATGCTCTTGCTTGTGTGCTCTAGTGAAGGAGTATCGGTAAGCTTTATCTACGTTAAAAGGAAGGAGGTGCCGATTTAAACGGCTGCAGTAAATGTGAACAATGGCTGAGGGCCAAGGGGAGTGTTTTCTCTGCAGAAACTGGGTGAAAAAGTTGCAGACTGCCCAATTCCGCGGTCTCATTGTGCAGACAGATTGGATGGCGCCAGTAGGTCGGCGGCCCCCTCCACGTAGGCTGACTAGCGCCTATGAGTCGCTGCTGCAATGGCCAGCGCATTGTAGGCCGGCAGTAAAGCAGAGGCTGGGCCCTTGTTAGGGAGGAAGCCGATGATACGACTCTGTTTCTGCGAATTTCCATGGGACAGGTCAGTGGCGCCCAGACGTCCAGACTCTGCTACTAAACATATTTGTGAAGGCACCAGACTTTTAGCGAGTTTATGGCCATTCTTCGAAACGTTCAAAATGGACGCAACAGGAGAGATAAAGATCTTTCTGTGGAGGGCTGTGGTTCCATCCAGGTCATGCTTTTAGCAAATACAGAGTGTAAACGCATGGTAAGGATGCTGCAAAGCTGAATCGTTTTTTCTTTTCTCCCAATTAATTTTTAAAGTCGCTGGTTGGTCAAATCTGGGTATGCAGAGCAAGGGGCTGTCCCCTAGATTCGAATGCCATGCTCCAGCTAATGATTGGCTTGGGCTAGAGTGGTTGTAGTACAACTATGTGAATGTGCTATGCTACCAAGCTGGTGAGTAAAGCTGAGAGAAAGGGAAGAATACACTCTTGTAATGGCGCTTCACTAATAAAGAACTGCAGATCTTTACGTAAATAGTGAGACTTGTGTCCTTTGCTAGTGTGCCACTTAGAGCCTGTCCCAGTCACCATCTGAACCGTCAGAGATACTGCTTCTAGCATCATGCACACGGTGAGTGACGCGTGGGTGTACGTATTTGTTTTGAGTCGGCCGTCTAAACGTATGACACATTCCATCACGCATAATCATGGTATAGAGTCGAATTGGTTTGGCAAACCAGGAAACGGGTCCACCTGAACTTTAATCCACTAGGGTTTCAGAGGCTCATAGGGAAGTACCTGCATTCCGAATTAGACGTTTTTCGGGAGCTCGCGATTAATAACATATTGCTACCGTCCATGACTCCAGTCGCCGAACTCATCGTGGTGTGCCGCCCTGACCAGCAGGAGGGTAAAGCATTCGCTGTCGCCGCGTTGGGCTCTGCTATATGCTTCTCAGCACCCTGTTTTTTGGAACGATATATTTTGTTTATGGAATAATAGAATATAGAGGATTGATAATAGCGTAGTTTTGGGCCCTACCACGGATTCACATTTATGAAGTCAGGTAAAGTGATCAGTTCCGGTTAGTGTCGTGTGTTGATTCCCAGCTGATCACTTTGTCCCCCATAAACCACATATCATTGAAATCGTTTGTCCAATAAATAAGAAATGTTTGTGTGCCGCTTCTTTAGCGTTTTTTTTTTCTTTTGATGTTAAGAATGAATAAAGCTATTCTTATTTAGACCACAACTCCTCACAGTGTTCTGATTAACATTACTTTTGCCATTTTTATGAAAGTATTGATTACAATTGTAAGATGAAAATTTTCAACTTTCTCTGCATAACCAAGAACGATTCACTATTCAGACTCTTAGCGGTGGAAGTTTAAAAACATAACAGAACAAACTTCAGAGAATAGAAACCATACTTACAGGTGTATGAAACCCTAGAATTATCTGAATCTAATAAGAACTGTGATAAAAATTGAGATAATTAACTATAACATTTTAGCTTTTTCTAAAAATGAAATTTAAAATGTAACAACTCATTCATTGTTTCGTAAATTAAATAAATTCTAGAGTTTCATACACCTCTAAGTATGTTTTGTGTGCTGTGCGAAATTCATCCAGTAGGTACTCTTACTTATGAAGAAATGTGTACCTATAGCAACAAATCCAGCCAATAGGAAGTGAAGAAATGATGAAATCTCAAAGGTAAAAAAAAAAATTTTGTTATGTTTTTGAACTTCCACTGCTATGAGTGTGAATCCTGAACCCTTCCTGGTCAGGCTGACAAAATTTTAAGAATTTATTTCTAAAAGTATAGACAGTAAAAATTTAAATTTTCTATGGTGCTTCTCCTTTCCAAATCGGCCCTTTTGACGTCCTACCCACACTTAACCATCTAAGTAAGTGCAGTCAAAAGAAATTGCCATTAATTTCACTTATATTCGTACTCGAAAATCATTCATCAAAATCTATAGAGTACTTATAGTTCACTTAGAATCATGTAATTGGCAAGAAGTAAGGTGTGACAGTATTTATAAAGGAAGCAATCCGAATATTGTTAACGTATATTTACGTCATATATAATTATTACTTTTTTTTATTTGTTATCGATCTCTATGACTTTCTGTCAGTTAAGAACCCGTATTCTCATGAATGGGTACGGGTACGAAATTGAAATTTGTGTTAAACACTGAGGCCTACGATAGGTTGGCGGTATACAGAATTTGAGCTTCTAAGTCAATCCAAGCGGAAGCTACGGCCGTCTGTCAAGACCCTTTTTTGAGGGTAGAGGCATTAAGGTGAAAATTATGGTTCAAATGGCTCTGAGCACTATGGGACTCAACTGCTGAGGTCATTAGTCCCCTAGAACTTAGAACTAGTTAAACCTAACTAACCTAAGGACATCACAAACATCCATGCCCGAGGCAGGATTCGAACCTGCGACCGTAGCGGTCTTGCGGCTCCAGACTGCAGCGCCTTTAACCGCACGACCACTTCGGCCGGCCTGAAAATTATGTCATACGCTGTCTACGGTCATTTGGTGGACTAAAAAGTTAAAGCTCCTAGGTCACTGCAATCAAATTGTCGGCCATTTACGTCACATATTTTGATAGTCCCAAACTCACTTATCAAAACTGGTAGATTAACTATGTATAAACATGGCTAAGTTCGTTCAGAATCTTCAGAGCACGAGTTTTCTCGTTCTCGCTCGCTTTTTTTCCTATCTTTATTTTTAATTATCCCCTTCTCTTCTCCAAGTTCTTCTTCAATGGTATGCATAACATCATCTGCCAACATCAAATCTGGATGGCATCAATTGGCTCTTGTCACTAGCTTTTACGGTCCAAGTTTCGCAGCTGTACAAGAGCACATCGATAACCAATGATTGCGGCACACGCATCTTAGTTGTTTTGGATATTGCTCAGTTCTGTCAGATCTTAGTTTAACCATTGCGGCACGGCGAAGGACGATCCTTTGATTTTATCATCTTACCTGTATCAGTGATCAGAGACGCTAGGTGTACACGATCATTCACTACCTCCAGATCCTTTAAGCAACAGTGAACTTACGCCGGCCGGTGTGGCCACGTGGTTAAAGGCGCTACAGTCTGGAACCGCGCGACCGCTACGGTCGTAGGTTCGAATCCTGCCTCGGGCATGGATGTGTGTGATGTCCTTAGGTTAGTTAGGTTTAAGTAGTTCTACGTTCTAGGGGACTGATGACCTCAGATGTTAAGTCCCATAGTGCTCAGAACCATTTGAACCATTTTTGAAAAACTTGACGTGATGTTATGTGGAGAGAATCCCGCAACTACTGAGTTATTGTTCTCACTTTTCTACTATTGCCTACTATCGAATTTTTCTTTACAATGAGTACTAGTTTTCCCCATATTCTGAAGGTCCTCAATTCCGTAAAAAATAAAAACAAATACGTGCTAATTTTGACCTTCGTAACTAACCTGAAACACATGTATGAAAAATAATTAATGTGTACCATACCCTTAATAGCTGCAAGGTAATCCTTCATGTTCACGTGCTGTGCACAGTCTCGTAAGTCACTAACGTATGTAAGTTATAATGTCAGGAATTGGAATGGAATTGAAATAAATCAGGTCCCTCTCAGCGAATTAAATTAGGAAATAAGACAGAATATAGTAAATGAGTTTAGCTATTGGGACAGAATGTAACACGATGACAGGATGAGTGTGGATATAAAAATGTACACGAGAAACAGCATTAAAACAATTTTTCAAAAAGTGAGATCAGTTAACGGTGAACAGAAATTCAAGTGTTAGGAAGTCTTTTGCGGAGGTATTTGGGTAGAATGTAGGATAGAAGTGACACGTTGACGATAAACAGTTCATACAAGAAAAAAAAGGAGCTTTAGAAATGTGGTGCTACAGGAAACCATTGAAACTGAGATGAGTAGAGCGAATAACTAATGAGACACTCAACCGATTTTGAGAGCATATATATCTGTGGAAAAACATGATATAAAGTTGGGGCAGGTTGACAGTCCACATGCTAAGGCTTCAAGGTATCGTCGGTTTGGGGACGGAAGGAAGTGTAGGAGGTGAATAACGTATAGAGAGTGCAAAGCTTGACAGCAGTAGACAAGTTCAGATAGATCTGGGCTGCAGTAGTTATGTAAAGATAAACATGCTTGCAGTGTACAGGGCTGCATCAAACCTGTCTTCGGACAACAAGATATTCGCCAAAAACCAGCAGAAGGAACATATCAAACAATGCATCATCATTTAATTTATATGTATCCGAATAAAATATACACGGCAGTCATTTCAGTCATTTGTTTCCCATAGCACACTGGCACAATTTTGTGAATAAGAACAGACAAAGAAACTTCCTGGCAAATTAAAACGTTCTGCTAGACCGAGACTCGAACTTGAGACCTTTGCCTTTCCCGGCAAAGTGCTCTACAGACTGACCTACCTAAGCACGACTTACAAGTCTTCCTCAGCATTGTATTTCCATCTCGTCTCCTTCCTCCCAAACTCCACAGAAATTCTCCTGCGAAACTTGCGGGATTAGCACTTCTGGAAGAAGATTTCTAACTTGCGGCTGTCCATGATGGATATATTACAACGAAACAGTGTTGGTAAAAAAATAAACAAATAAATAAAAGAAATATATGAGTTGTATCACCAAAGACAGCCACCTGGACTACTGAAAAAAAAAATGTCTCAACCAGAATTATTTGTAGGTATGTTTCAACACTCTTGCTCTTTTTCCTCTTTTCTCCCCGTTTTGAATATGTAGATTTTATAGGAACCTTGTCGGAAAAGCGTTATCTAAACAATAAGGTAAGTGAATGACGTCGACAGTGATTTTTCACTATTCTGTTTAAGTAAAGGTAACTAATATAAGACATCTACTCATTCGTGTTGAATTCTCATCACTTTGGAAAATATGTTACAGCAGCTAGAGAATTTTATTTTCTTTTACGCTCAGAAAATTACGGTAACTTCTTTTTCACCTCATTCGAAGCAATTGTATAGCGTAGAATGACAAGTTAAGTTTACCGAATCATGCAGCCCAATCGATAGACGCGAATAGGAAATTGCAGCTGCCACCACCGCTCGTTCCGATTCGCGCCGTTTCTCGAGTCACTCCATCGGCGGCCAGTGAACCGAGAATCGGTCTTAGACGGCTTACGGATAACCGCCGGGAAAAGCTGGGATTGGAGGAGCTTCGACCTCGCCCACCTCCAACGCCTGCCACCCTGAGCGCGCCCTGCCCTGGCCGAGTCGCATTTTTATCTTAACGAGATCGATAATGAAGTTTCTTCCTCTGATATGGTAAACGCTCGTCCGAGACGGCGCCGGCGGGATGCCGGGGCGCGGGCCAGATAAGGCTGTGAGGCGAAGCGCGGCAGAGTACAGTTTAATTTACTTGGGCGCTCCTAAAGATAATTGCTATGATTAAAGAGCGCGTGTGCTCGGCGTCGCAGTGCGTTACCCGGGGTGCTTTAGCTGTAGCGCAGTAATGCAAGGACATTTCATTATGTGTCCGGGATTTACTGCGCTGTTTTACCGGCGTCGTTACCTGCCGGACTAAGGGATGAATCTAGCTGATTGGCGGAAGGCGACCACTTCGTAAGGAGAGTATTACGCTGTATTGCTTCGTGGTATTACGTAAGGTATGTATGACTGGAAGAGTATAGAATTCTAAACCAATGCACCGTACCCAAAAATTAAAAACAGTATATGAGCGCTTACACTATCTATGAGTTAGTTTGTAGCCGGTTCTAAACCTAGCTTTGACTAAGTGTTCAGCACAGTAATATTAATAAAACTGTCAATTATCCAGGTTAATGTGGACCCGGGAATGCACTGATAGGCGAGAAACACGTGTACTCCAAAATACACAAGCTTTTATCGGGAGCCGGCGGGGCTGGCCGAGCGGTTCTAGGGGCTACACTCTGGAAATGCGCGACCGCTACGGTCGCAGGTTCGAATCCTCCCTCGGGCATGGATGTGTGAGATGTCCTTAGGTTAGTTAGGTTTAAGTAGTTCTAAATTCTAGGGGACTGATGACCTCAGAAGTTAAGTCCCATAGTGCTCAGAGACATTTGAACCATTTTTTATCGGGAAATGCTACTCTTATTTTTTTACAAAGCATGTCACATATCAATTTTGGAAATCATTATTGGAAAACAGCGATCTGTCTGTTAATCAAATTCAAAAAAATCATTCTCGATCGCATAGACATTTATTAAGCATATGACTCTTACCGACCTCTGGCAGTAGACTATCTACAGATAATGCATCATCCGGTTGATGATGATGATGACGCCTGTCACAGCAGCTAATGAACTGCATACAATCATACTTGGTTAAATGTATCAAATACACTTCCCTAATCTTGCATGGCTGTGCGTCAAATATTCCACTTACAGGACGAAATGTCCACGTTATCTTATTTCCTATATCATCAAGCAAATATAGCTGATTAGCCTTAAAATGCACTTGTAAGTGGCTCTTGTTGTCTTTTGGGACTGAGGTCAGCACAGCTGTTTCAAGCGTCATCATCATCATCATTAGCCGGATGGTGGATTATCTGAGGATGGCCTACTACTAGAGGGCAAAACCGGTCATATCTTTAATAAATGACTGAGTGATCGAGACTGTTTTTTACGAGTTTTTTCAATTTTAGAAGCCAACTGTATTACATACGCGTTACTCATCCGAAACAGCGGGTTGGAAATTGCTTACCTTGCTTTACCTCATAGGGAACGGGTGGGTCAGCATATAGCTAGATACGTTAAAGGGCAGAGCCTCTGCATACACCCGAAGATAACGTAGGAGTTTCAACGAGGAACTGCAGAGCCGGCGGTAAATCAGTTGCCAAAAATGCTCTTAGGGCAATAATACTAAATAAATGAAAATAAAATTTTATTACCGTCACAGATATTCAAGCAGAGTTCAGTGGACCTACAAAAGACACTCACAGTGGCTTCCATGCTGATATAAGCAAACATTACATATTTCCTAGAGTGATTTATCAATTCTGTCACAAATCTTCTAGGTATGTAAGTTTTTGAATTCTCAGTGGAATCGCTCTTTTAAATGCTAAATATCACAAATCTTGATGGAATAGTATGTACCAGACCGAAAAAGCCATGAGGGTCATGTCTGGGGATCTTGGGTACCATTCAGTAGCACCCTTTGCGTCAGTCCATTAATCAAAGTTTTTACTTAAGAAAGCCTCTCACAATAACCCCATAACGTGAAGGTACTCAGTGTTGTTAGTATATGAACTTGTCCAGAACTGGCTGTAGATATTCAAAAAGTAGACTATTCTCCAGTTCTATCAACATTTCTTCATGCTCATCTACGTAATTTTCAAAACTGACAGTACCGTTGAAAAAGCTGGAAAGTGCGAGTGGGACTCGCGCACTGAGGGTTGCAGACAAACTTCATTATATATAACGATTCTGCCTGTTATCGACGTTGATACTGACAATACACCGCTCCTACGGATCCCAAGACTTCCGAGAATGTTTTAACCCTGCTGTTCTGTTCACTTTTACTTGACATATATACTGTTCGGGTCAATATGACCCGACATATCAAAATGCTTTAGAAACATAAATTTTGGTACAGTTTTAGCTATCGACATTGTTGTTCTATTCCAGTACCTTGTTAGTAATAATAATAATAATAATAATAATAATAATAATGGTAATAATAATAATAATAACAATGCATACAACTTTATTGAGGGATATTTTTCATTTAAATATGCACATAAATTTGAAACAACAGACAGTTTCCATTACAGGCATTCAACTTAGAAAGCACTACAGTTTTTCCATACTTCTATTCTTATTGTTGACAGTTTAGACGTAAGTATTGACATTTTCTAACAACAGACAGTTGTCATTACAGATATTCATCTTAGAGCACACTACAGTACAGAACACACTACAGTTTTTTTATTACATTCCAACATAGAAAGCACTACAACTTTAGAATCCTCTCTTCTTACTGATTGTAGTTTAGGCACAAGTATTCACATAAATTTGAAACAACAGAATTTTCAATACAATCATCTTATAAAATACTACAGTTCTTTTCTTACTGCTTGCACTGTGGACACAAGTAGGTTACATGTTTCTTGCAAATATGTTTACTACATTTTCCACACACCATGTTTGTTTTATTGTCATTACTTGATGGACAGAACTTACAGCGTGCACGTTTTGTAGATTTTCTTGTTGTTACCGATTCTGACACACCACCCACATCATTCGGGTTTTGGATGCTTGTGACCATTCTCAAAGAATCTTCTGTTCTTGGGAAATGCGTTCTTGATGCAATATGTTCTTTTATCAGTGACTTTCCAAGTTCCTCCAAGAATATTCTCCTTCTAGTCAATTTGCTTGCATTCCAATTAGGGTCAACCGAAATCCACAAAACGTATGCATTATAAGCAGAAACATCAAGAATATTGTAGAAAACTATCATTGGCCACCTATTACTTTTTCGTTTGCATGTATATGTACCTAATAACTGATCAAGCGTGTCTACAGCACCTTTGGTTGAATTATAGTCCAAAATCATTTTTGGCTTCTTATCAGCCCTGTCACTGATTTCCGCATCATGGTGGAGAGTGCTCATAAGTACAACATTCTTGTGTCTCTTAGGAATATAATTAACCACAGTAGTGTCATTTGTGAAGTAAAATGAAGAGCTGTGTACCTCCTTGTTGGTCATTTTGTGTGGAAGCTCCGGCTTATTTTTCCGTATAGTTCCCAACATAGTCAATTTCCTTTTCAGAAGCAGCTGCCCCAAATTGTACGACGTAAAAAAGTTGTCACACGTGATATTCTGACCACGTAACTCAGAAGTGAGATCAGATACCACCCTCATTCCCTGATTTCTTTCTGGTGCCGCTCCACTCACCTTTCCTGTATAAATTTGGGCTTTCAGTACGTATGAAGTTTTGCTGTCACACATGGTCCATATTTTGATCCCATATTTTGCCGGTTTACTTGGGATATACTGCTTGAATGGACAGCGACCTCTAAATGCTACTAACTGCTCGTCAACAGTAACATTTTCTCCTGGATTATACAGTTTAGGAAGGACCTCTACCCACTTCTCCCAAATACTACGAATTGCGGCAAGTTTGTCAGTACGTCGTCTTTCCTCTCTAGTAGATTTCTTGTCAAATCGCAGGACACGTGATATCTTACAGAATGTTTCATGAGACATGGTTGCTCGAAATATGTTTCGCCCAGTATCTTTATCCCACAAACTTTTTGTAGACTCCCCATGAGATCGATATACACCCGCTAGGAGTAAGAGTCCTAAGTATGCATGGAAAACAGAACCATCAATATCTGTCCACTGTTCACCATAAACTCGCTGCCCTTCAATATTTGTCATCTCTATTATTTCATTTTGAAGCGCTGTGTGAAATACTGCTTCAAATGAACATTTTACATCAGATATTCTGCTGACTGCATACCTGGTAACTCCTGGGGTACTCTTGATGATGTTCGAAGCTGGTAGGCGACCATGTTGTGCTGGTGGATGCAACTGCCATTCTATATTCCCATTTTTAGAAAGAAAAGTCTCTACACTATTTTGTATGGGCTGTGGACTGTCGTAACTGTCATCGGAACACTCGCTTTCAGATGCATTGCTGATGTGATCTTCAAACTCAGAAAGTGATCCTTCATCTGGTGAGGCATTTACTATTTCTTCCAACTCACGATCATTCAATGGTCTCATCGCCATGGTGTCACAAGTCAAACTGGGCAGAAACAAAGCATTCCAATTATTGAGAACTGCCAATTATTATTTCCTGGGGAAAGCAACAAACAAGCCCATTGTTGTGAACGCATGGAGCTTTAGGTGATTGTTGAGAGTAAGTTGGAATGATGCAGTCACTATTCCCACACAACACAACAAAAATAATTTTCGCCATTTCCAGATTTTAGAAATAAATACGAGTTACACTAAACATATTTGTGTCGGGTCATTATGACCCGAACATTACATATGCAACTATTACAGTTGAAGCCCAAACTTCTTAAACTTTTTTAAAACCTTTTAAAACACATGCTGCTCATCCATTTTCAGACAAAGTCACAAAGTTTCATAAATATATATTGGTATTTACATAATGTAAAATAACGTTCATATTCGTTTCGGGTCATATAGACCCGAACAGAACAGCAGGGTTAAATTAAGTTTAAAAATGGAGAAGAAAGACTTTTTTGTGCGATGAAACACTGCAGACCATAGTATGTGAGATGAGTTTCAACTTTATACGTGTACTCCTTTCACGAGGAAAAAGGTTATGAACAGTAACACAAACAGACAGCCATATGGACGGTCAACGAAGTGTTCCTATAAGGGTTCCGTTCTTAGTGCTTACGGTACGGAACCCTAAAAATAAGGCCCTATGAGTCTATCGTAGATTTTCCTGCTCATATATTTATGCCAGGTGAGTTTGACACCGACTGCATTGAGACAAGGGGAATCGTAGAGTCACAGTAGACGGAGATGTGCCTGTCGACTGTGAAATTCATCTAAAAACTACTTCTTCGCCGCAGTGCTTTTATAAAACTTGGTATCGGCTTCTTGTCGTTCCATATGTCACTCGGAATCAACTTCATTTAGGGCTTCAAGTAATGTGGACCTCTACAATTTCAATTTAGGCCAAATTCAGCTTAAGTTTTTGATATTCCGGACACCTTGCACATTTTTCTTTGAAATTTAGTCAGTTATTGGACAAAACAATGCACGACAGCGTTAGGATTCCCTTCTGTAGGAACAGATTTGACTAAGTGAGTAATCTAGACCCCTGAAATCTCAAATTCAAATAGCCAACACCGATACGGAGTTTATAATTTTGGAAAACCTTCCATGAACGTATCACAAATACCGTTGTAATTATGCTAATGTTTGCACCATTTTAGCAAAACATATACAGGCTGTTCTGCACCTAACGTTCTAGTCATTACTTCTCACATAATAACAAACCTCAGATTGCTAGTATAAGCTGATTTATGCAATAGTTACGTTCGCAACACTACCACTACGCCAAACAAAACTATGTCCAAGAGTTGCTTGTGACAACTGACTTATTACTGAGAACTGATTTATGGCCCATACTGTACTTCAGATATCCTCATCTTCTTCTGGGGTAAAACAAGGGTCGCATGTTTAACACTTTTCCAGAAAAAAGCATACATTATAATTACACTGCCTGAGAAAAAATGATTGAAGCACCCAGAAGACTTCGTCAGCTCACAAGGTAGCTTCGTACAACGTCGGGCATGTTAATGATTAGAACTGAAATTTTCTATGACTGGTGGAATGGCCACCAGGGTGCATTACTGTTCGTCTCGGTTAGTATTGTTACCAGGCATGGTAGAGTATACAAGGGACATGAACAGGTCAGATGTTGACTGATCATCGTGAAGGTCACGTAGGTGCAGAGTACTCATTGGAGACAGTGTTATCAGCACCTGACAGTCTAAAAAGGATCTTACTGTGGGTCTGCAATTGGCTGGCTGGTCGGATAGTGCAGTATCCAGATCTGCGGGGCATCCATATGTGACAATGGTCTGATAAGGGAGTGCATGGGAACTTGAGAGGATGCATACACTTCGTCAAGTTTCCACTCGAACACGTTACACCACCCCAAAAGAGCGTCCCTGTGTTTTGTATTAAGCATATCGTAGTCCCTTCATATTAACGCCTGCCATCCGAGAACAGGGAATGAACTCCCTCTAACATTTTGCGTCATCCTGTACAATTTGTCGGAGCCTAAAAGCAGCCTAATTAGATATTTATTGTCCAAGAGCTGACTACCGTTAACATCAGAACAGTAATGGCTTCGCTTCGAGTGTTGTCGTGACCGGGAAGTACGCCCTGCTGATGAGTAGCATTGTAGCGTTTCACTGTGCAGGGCGATGCATCGCGGTTCTGCACGCGCCGGATGACCGTTGTCGGCGAGAATGGCGGTGACCTGGGAAGAGGTCCCATATTTCCAATGTTTTGTAGAGACTCAGCTACGTTCTTGTAGCGTCATGGTATGGAGAGCCATAGGGTATGACTTCAGGGCGCGGGTGGTTGTGATTAAGGGAACTCTAACGACGCAGTGGTACGTCACAGACATCCTGCTTCCTCATGCAACAGTACCATGGTGTCAGTTTTCAGCAAGACAACGCTCGTCCACACACGGCACGTGTGTCTGTGAACTACGTACATGACTTTGAGGTACTCCCGTGGCCAGCAGCAAACCCGACCAGCAACAACGCCGACACGTGTGAGACCGGTCGGATGTCAACAACGTACCACTTCCATTATCCGTGATATCAACGACGAGTCACAACAGCCTGCCTCAAGAGGATCTAAAAGCTTTGTGACACCCTTCCCAACCAAGTCGATACAAGAGGCTGTAAAACATGTTACTGATAACTGGGCTCATACTACCAGTATCTTTGTAAATTTGACTCGATTTTGTAATCAACGAAATAAAACCACAAACCATCTCAACCTGTGAAGGCTCATTAGGCTCCTTCAGCGTGCTTCTCGCTTTTTCTTGAGCACTGTACAACGTAATATTTTCGGCTTTATTCTTTATTCATAACCATAAGGTATATATAGTACACAAACCGGATAACACCGACTCCAGGCAATCGAGACTCTGTTGTAGTAGCATAGAGCGGAGGTGTGACGCTGTGCAGGTCCTGAACTTCAGTTTGTAACATTATGAGTGGTGTAAAAGACACTGCGACCGAATTTACTCAGTCTATTATGAGCTTGATGGAGAGGAGATGTTAAACTCTTGAACTCCCAAAGTTAAAATGTTTGGGGTGTTAGGCCACCTCATATTTCCTCTAAGATAATCGACGTTTCGACGCCTCTTCTTCAGGATCTTCTGGTATCCACTATTGCTAGATCCCTGTCAGGGACCAGTGTCACGTTATATTGTAAAGGGAAGTTTTCCCGCATTTGGGCTTGAGAAGTGGGAGTATCGGTTAAAATTCTTGTGGCTACCATTGGTGGCCCATCGTCATAGACAAATATTCCCGCGCAGATGCAGAAGAAGCGGCGTTTTTGGCTAATCTCCTGTGGATACTATTGGTGGCCCATCGTCATTAGATAGAAATGCACTATTCTACACTCACGCTGAAGAAGGGTTACTTGTTGAAACTCTTCCTACTGCTATTGGTTGGCCGTCATCATTGGCTACATGCGAAACGGACAGAGCAAGAGAGGGGGAACGTTTACCCAAAACACTGTTGCCGCCAAGGTGCCTTGCGACGTGTTGTTTATGTTGCTCGCACACCGCTGCCGCATATTCACTTCCTTTATGGTGGGCAGCCACGATGACGGAAGCCATAGCCGTCCTCTCTATTGACATTACATGCATTCTTGGAAATTTCATCTGCTTCTCGGACCTTTCTTCTATAAATTCCAAGAATTCATGTAATTTCGATAGAGAGGACGGTATAGGCTTTCTGCATCGTGGCTCCCCACCATAAAGGAAACGAATATGCCGCCGCGTTGTGCGAGCAACATAAACAACGCATCGTAAGTACCTTGGCGGCAACAATGTTTTGGGTAAACGCTCCCCCTCTCTTGCTCTGTCCGTCTCGCATCTAGCCAATGATGACGGCCAGCCAATAGTAGTAGGAAGAGTTTCAACCAATAACCCTACTCCAGCGTAAGTGTAGAATGGGCACTATATCTAATGACGATGGGCCACCAATAGTATCCACAAGAGATTAGCCAATAACGCCCCTTCTTCTGCATATTAGCCTATGACCATAGCCCACCAATGGTAGCCACAAGAATTTTAACCAATATTCCCACTTCTCAAGCAAAAACGTGGGAAAACTTCCCTTTGTAATAGAACGCGACACTGGTCTCTGAGAGTGCTCTAGCAGTAGTAGACACCTGAAGGTCCTGAAGACGATCCCAGCACAGGGATTGAAAAATTGAATATTTTAGAGGAAATAGTGACAAAGGCCACGAAAGCCTGCAGACTTACATCTTACAATCCTACTCCACGATAAGAGACGAAATTTTATATTAAACCTAAAGACTCTCTGCAGTATCTCGTTGAGTGAGGCTGCGTGACATTGCTTATGGGATACTTCTGTCTGTCACGAAAATTAATAGGTTCGATCCCTGTTGTTTTATGGAAAAAGAGTGCACTGTACACTTTCATACTTTTCATAGTCTCAATGTTTCTGTATCATTAATATATGTCAGTTACCCTCACCGTATCCATAAAGAGAAAACTTAGTAATTATTCAGAAAATGGCAACAACATAACGTCTTCACTGGTAACCAAGGAGCTACGTAATGGAAATAATTCTAGATTCCCTGGCACTTCATAAAGCTCTTTGATGACCAATGATTGCACAATAGAGTAAGTAGCTGCATGAGATACGTAACAATTAGAGTAATTACAGGTAATACACAAATAAGAGTAATAGTTTGATCTCAACTGATAATATCTGGAGCGGCCACTTATGCGTTTAAGTGCATCGATATGAACGTCAAAACGCCATCGCCTTTCAGGCCTCGCGGGCTGTTAACATCGATCCGACAGCAGGCGGATAGTGTTGTGTCTAGACAAGACAGCCTAGACACAATGAGAGGAAGCCGAAAGGCACGCGCTAAACTAAAGCAGGAAGGCGTGAGGTCTGAAACAGGATACGTAATGAATGCTATAAAGGAAAGTACGTAGCTTCTGGAATACTTAACTTTAATCCATCCTTGTGGTACATCTGGAGATTGTGGCCATACAAGTGAGACTCTTTAGATACATGCAATGTTACTTATGACGCCTTGCTAGGTCGTAGCCATTGACTTAGCTGAAGGCTATTCTAACTATCTGCTCTGCAAATGAGCGAGGCTTCGTCAGTGTGCATCGCTAGCTACGTCGTCCGTACAACTGGGGCGAGTGCTCTTCCGTATCTCGAGACCTGCCTTGTGGTGGCGCTCGGTCTGCGATCACACAGTGGCTACACGCGGGTCCGACATGTACTACTGGACCGCGGCCGATTTAAAGCTACCACCTAGCAAGTGTGGTGTCTGGCGGTAACACCACAGATAGTACGAAAGCAATTTGTCCCAGTCCGCAGGGATGGTAAAGATTCACAGGCGGCTCAGATGCTAATAAAAATTCCGACCGTGGAACGCGTCGAAAACGTTCCTACTTGCTGGGGATCCTTGATTATACTGTGGTAAGTTGGAGTGACAGCTCTAAGCCATTTTTTTAAAAAAAAAGAATAGGTTCAACAGAAAAAACTGATGTATATAGAGATTATAGGTTCACAACATTCATCTCAGTGTAACATTGAATGGCGTTAAAGATTAATAAGGAAATGTACGTGAGTAAAATGCTTAGCTGAGGTGCACGGAAATTTCACTAAATGGATATTGTTGGAGGAATTTCGCTTAGGCCAGTGACAGAGAGAGAGAGAGAGAGAGAGAGAGAGGAAAAGAGAGAGAGAGAAATAGGGTACTGAACTACAAGATACCGGTTCAGGTGACAAAGGGGAAATCACAGTCGGATCTTACTACATGACTGGCGCCGTCAGCCTGTGGCCGTAGTGAGCTGACGAAACGGCTTGACTACGCCAGCAACATTACCGACTTCTGTTCAAATTAAGTTGTTACTAAATGCAAGGTGACAAGTGCTTATAGTAAGACGTGTCTGTGCCAGTACCTGCATCTGATGGTCCGCGTGGAAAGTAAAAGTGACTGCCGCTGTGGTGCTATCATCATGACATCGGAGGCGCCGTTCTCTAGCGACATTCCGTGCCAAAAACCTAGAAACGTAGGCAACTTACGTTTTCACGTGGAGACACAAGGGCCAAAACCTACCTGCTGTAATATAGGGAACCGATCACTTATTTTTCCAAAAGAAGTTTTACATTCTGGGTTACTCCCAATCATCGGTAATAGTCCTCAACCTGTTCTTACTCCTCGCCGTGGAAGAATAAAGGACCGTTTGAAACATGAATGATTTTTGACGGTTGCTGACATTTGAAGTAAATTTAGTCCTCTTAACGTAACAGCAGCCAAAGCCCAGAGTTACGTTCTTCTGTACTTCAGGAATAGATGTCATCATATCTCTCTTCTCACGGAATTTTTACTCCTGGGTTAAACGGCAATTGGAAAATAAAGCTGATATAAGTAAAATCACCACACAATCTTAGGTTGCTCATTATCAAAAGGTCCTTAATCTGTAATCAGATTGTGTGATTTTTTGTTATTTCCATTTTTTTTTTCTGTTTGAGGGCAACGACAGAGGCACACATATTTCTTCTCAAAAGTCGCATTACAATGCCAGGCGAAGATTTTCATTCTCAAGCTATTATGACATTACAGGCAAACATCGTATCATGTTCTCAAAATCTTAAAACTTTCGCCGTTTTTGTTTTTCTTATGTTAGCTAAAACCGTTTCCTTGGAAAAGCCGATGTACTCGTATATCTGTCATTCGGTTGTTGTGTTCATCAGTCTGCAGCTACTTTGATGTAGCTCTTCTTGCTAGTGTATCCCCTGCAAGCCTCTGCACCTCTCTGCAACATACATCATCCATTTGGAACTGATTACTATGTTCAAGAATTAGTCTCCCTCCTAAATTCTTACCTCTGCCCGCTACCCCCACTTCCCATTCTTACCCACTTCCTTCTATTGCCAAACTGAGAATGCCTCAGGAGGCATCCAATCTCCCTATCCCTTCATTTAGTCACATTGTTCCTAAACGTTCCCTCAGTTCGGTATCTTCTCATTTTTTATTCGTTATACCTAGTTTCTTCTTTGTTGTGGGAACTGCTTATCATTCACGTTTCCCTTCATAGCTCTTACATTTATATTAAATGTTAAAAAATTTCCCCTTTTCAGAAATACTTTTCTCTAATTCGGTTATCGTTAGTTATTTTGTTCACTAAACAGGAAAACTCATTTAATTGTGTTGGTGTCTCATCTGACAATCTAGTTCCCTCAGCATGGTCTAATTTAGTTCGAGCGCTTTCCACCACCTTTCTTTAACTTTTGTTCATAATCATGTTATAACTTCACTTCAAGGCACTGTATTATATATTCCTTTCAGTTCCTCTTCCAAGTCCTTTACTCTTTCTGACAGAACTAGAATTGCACTGGGAAGCCTCAATGTTTTTGTTTGTTCTCCCTGAATATTAATTCCCTTTACAAATTTGTCCTTAGTTTCCTTGACAGCACATATTGAAAAATACTGGAGATAGGCTACAACATTGTCTCAGTTCTTTGTCAGATACTTTAGTCACCAACATTATTTTATCTCTGGCACATTCAGAATTTCAAAGAATGTACTCCACCTGACATTGCCAGAAGTTTTAGGATGGATTTACAAATGCTATGAACGTGGGTTTGCCTGTCTTCAGCGTACCGTATAAAGTAGGCGCAGGGCCAGTAATGTCTCGTGTGTTCCTGCTTCCCTCCGGAACGCAAACTGATCTTCCCCTAGATTGACTTCTACAATTGCTTCCTGACTTCTGTAATTAGTGCCACTGTTCTCATCTATTACGTATTAAACTGATAGTTCGTTAATATTCAGAATTATTACGTTCTTCGTGAACTCTGAAGGTGTTTCATTTGTCTCATATATGTGGGAAAGTTTTGATGTAGCTGCCTCTCCGAAGGACGTCAATAATTGTTAGAGAATGTCGGTTCTGTACGGCCTTTGCTTAGACTTCGTTCTTCCAGTGTTCATAATGGTTCAAATGGCACTGAGCACTATGCGACTTAACTTCTGAGGTCATCAGTCGCCTAGAACTTAGAACTAATTAAACCTAACTAACCCAAGGGCATCACACACATCCATGTCCGAGGCAGGATTCGAACCTGCGACCGTAGCGGTCACGCAGTTCCAGACTGAAGCGCCTAGAACCGCATGGCCACACCGGCCGGCCTTACAGTGTTCGCAGTACCGTATCTCTAGTTCCAGTTTCATGTGCTATCCCTGTTTTTTCTATAATACTGTCTTTACGTTCATTTCCCCTGTGTAGCCCTTCGATGTATTCCTTCCATATTTCATCTTTCCCTTCTCTGCTTGTATTTGAGCTCTTTCATTGCACTTCTTCTCTGTCCGTGAAATCTGTCTTTAATTACGCTTTTGGTGGCGTCTATCTTTCCTGTTGTCACGCATATTTCGTAATCCTGCATTTATGGTCTAATCATATGACCTTCAACATTTTGCACTTTCTGACATTCTCACTTCTGAGATTTCTGTATTCCTTTGCACCTGCTGCATTTTGTTGCATTTTTATATTTCATGGTCAGTTACGTTCATTATCTGGTGTGTTATCAAAGGATTTCTATTATACCTTGTCTTTTGCCTATGATCCTCCGCTGCTCTCAAAGCTAGCCATACGTCTTCTATCGTACTCCTTTCCCCTGTTGTCTAATTCTCTCTTTCAAACTCTCATACCTCTGGTTCTTCGTTCTTACCCAGGTCCCATCTCCTTAGCTTCCTGCTTCTCTGGAACCTCTCCAGGTTTAATCTGTAGTGAATGACCAAGAAATCATATTCAGAGATCACATGCATCATTGAAATTTTTTTAGTTTAAAATCTGGTTTCCAAAAATTTGTCTTACCTGCATATAACCAATCTGAAACCTTTCGGCGTTTCCAGGTCTCTCCACGTATACAACCTCTCTCTCATCGTCCCCCGCTGCAGCACAATATTTCAGTTGGCAAAACTACTTGCCTTCGTCAACCATCATTAAAATACTGATTTGGCTGTCATCTTTTCAGTGTTACTAAAGCCCAACAACACAACAACATTCTCGTTACCACTACCACATTGTCTATCTCCATATCTAAAGCTGTCACATTACTCTGACGTCTCTATTACATGTATGTATTTCCATGTAAATGAACAGTGTGTTCCACTCCTACATCACATACCATTTCCAATCAACGGAGTAAAATATAGGTCTTTTCAGTAATTTTACATATTGCCGTGGCATACCAAATCCGTATCCTGAATTAACTTCAAGTGTTGTTTGTAGTAGTCTATTAGCACAGTCCTGAAAAAATACAAGGAGCATCGTTGACACTCCGGACAGGAGCAGCCATGGAAATTACTTGGGTCGAGCACAATGCTGAGAAAATTGATGAAATGAGGCACGAATAAATTTTAGAAAATTTTCATCATAGATACCTAGGGTGTAATAAAGCAGTCTATGAAAATTATTTTGTCAGAGGAACAAACGGAAATGTTGTTTGTTGTTTCTTGTGATCTTCAGTCCTGATACTGGTTTGATGCAGCTCTCCATGCTACTCTACCCTGTGCAAGCTTCTTCATCTCCCAGTACCTACTACAACCTACATCCTTCTGAATCTGCTTGGTGTATTCATCTCTTGGTCTCCCTCTACGATTTTTACCCTCTATGCTGCCCTCCAATACTAAATTGGTGATCCCTTGATGCCTCCGAACATGTCCTACCAACCGATCCCTTCTTCTAGTCAAGTTGTGCCACAAACTTCTCTTCTCCCCAATCCTATTCATCACCTCCTCATTAGTTATGTGATCTACCCATCTAATCTTCAGCATTCTTCTGTAGCACCACATTTCGAAAACTTCTATTCTCATCTTGTCCATACTATTTATCGTCCATGTTTCACTTCCATACATGGCTATACTCCATGCAAATACTTTCCGAAACGATTTCCTGACACTTAAATCTATACTCGATGTTAACAAATTTCTCTTCTTCAGAAACGCTTTCATTGCCATTGCCGGTCTACATTTTATATCCTCTCTACTTCGATCATCATCAGTTATTTTGCTCCCCACATAGCAAAACTCCTTTACTACTTTAAGTGTCTCATTTCCTAATCTAATTCCCTCAGCATCACCAGACTAAATTCGACTACATTCCATTATCCTCCTTTTGCTTTTGTTGATGTTCATCTTATATCCTCCTTTCAAGACACTATCCATTCCATTCAACTGCTCTTCCAAGTCCTTTGCTGTCTCTGACAGAATTGCAATGTCATTGGCGAACCTCAAAGTTTTTATTTCTTCTCCATGGATGTTAATACCTACTCCGAATTTTTCTTTTGTTTCCTTCACTGCTTGCTCAGTATACTGATAGAATGACATCGGGGAGAAGCTACAACCCTGTCTCACTCCCTTCCCAACCACTGCTTCCCTTTCATGCCCCTCGACTCTTATAACTGCCATTTGGTTTCTATACAAATTGTAAATAGCCTTTCGCTCCCTGTATTTTACCCCTGCCACCTTCAGAATTTGAAAGGGAGTATTCCAGTCAACATTGTCAAAAGCTTTCTCTAAGTCTACAAATGCTAGAAACGTAGGTTTGCCTTTCCTTCATCTAGCTTCTAAGATAAGTCGTAGGGTCACTATTGCCTCACGTGTTCCAATATTTCTACGGAATCCAAACTGATATTCCCCTAGGTCGGCTTCTACTAGTTTCTCCATTCGTCTGTAAAGAATTAGCGCTAGTATTTTGCAGCCGTGACTTATTAAACTGATAGTTCGGTAATTTTTACACCTGTCAATACCTGGTTTGGGATTGGAATAATTATATTCTTCTTGAAGTCTGAGGGTATTTCGCCTGTCTCATACATCTTGCTTACCAGATGGTAGAGTTTTGTCAGGACTGGCTCTCCCAAGGTCGTCAGTAGTTCTAATGGAATGTTGTCTACTCCCGGGGCCTTGTTTCGACTCAGGTCTTTCAGTGCTCTGTCAAACTCTTCACGCAGTATCGTATCTCCCATTTCATCATCATCTACATCGTCTTCCATTTCCATAATATTGTCCTCAAGTACATCGCCCTTGTATAGACCCTCTATATACTCCTTCCACCTTTCTGCCTTCCCTTCTTTGCTTAGAACTGGGTTTCCATCTGAGCTCTTAATATTCATACAAATGGTTCTCTTTTCTCCCAAAGTCTCTTTAATTTTCCTGCAGGCAGTATCTATCTTACCCCTAGTGAGACAAGCCTCTACATCCTTACATTTATCCTCCAGCCATCACTGCTTAGCCATTTTGCACTTCCTGTCGATCTCATTTTTGAGACGTTTGTATTACTTTTTGCCTGCTTCATTTACTGCATTTTTATATTTGCTCCTTTCATCAATTAAATTCAATATTTATTCTGTTACCCAAGGATTTCTACTAGCCCTCGTCTTTTTACCTACTTGATCCTCTGCTGCCTTCACTACCTCATCCCTCAAAGCTACCCATTCTTCTTCTACTGTATTTCTTTCCCCATTCCTGCCATTTGTTCCCTTACGCTCTCCCTGAAACTCTGTACAACCTCTGGTTCTTTCAGTTTATCCAGGTCCCATCTCCTTAAATTCCCACCTTTTTGCAGTTTCTTCAGTTTTAATCTACAGTTCATAACCAATAGATTGTGGTCAGAGTCAACATCTGCCCCTGGAAATGTCTTACAATTTAAAACCTGGTTTCTAAATCTCTGTCTTACCATTATACAATCTATCTAGTACCTTCTAGTATCTCCAGGATTCTTCCACGTATACAACGTTCTTTTATGATTCTTGAACCAAGTGTTAGCTATGATTAAGTTGTGCTCTGTGCAAAATTCTACCAGGCGGCTTCCTGTTTCATGTCTTAGCCCCAATCCATATTCACCTACTATGTTTCCTTCTCTCCCTTTTCCTACTACCGAATTCCAGCCACCCATGACTATTAAATTTTCGTCTCCCTTCACTATATGATAATTTCTTTTATCTCATCATACATTTCATCAACTTCTTCATCATCTGCAGAGCTAGTTGGCATGTAAACTTGTACTACTGTAGTAGGCGTGGGCTTCGTGTCTATCTTGGCCACAATAATGCGTTCACTACGCTGTTTGTAGTAGCTTACCCGCATTCCTATTTTTTTACTCATTATTAAACCTACTCCTGCGTTACCCCTATTTGACTTTGTATTTATAATCCTGTATTCGCCCGACCAAAAGTCTTGTTCCTCCTGCCACCGAACTTCACTTATTCCCACTATATCTAACTTTAACCTAACCATTTCCCTTTTTAAATTTTCTAACCTACCTGCCCGATTAAGGGATCTGACATTCCACGCTCCGATCCATAGAACGCCAGTTTTCTTTCTCCTGATAACGACGTCCTCCTGAGTAGTCCCCGCCCGGATATCCGAATGGGGGACTATTTTACCTCCGGAATATTTTACCCAAGAGGACGCCATCATCATTAACCATACAGTAGAGTTGCATGCCCTCGGGAAAAATTACGGCTGTAGTTTCCCCTTGCTTTCAACCGTTCGCAGTACCAGCACAGCGAGGCTGTTTTGGTTAGTGTTACAAGGCCAGATCAGCCAATCATCCAGACTGTTGCCCCTGGAACTACTGAAAACGCTGCTGCCCCCCTTCAGGAACCAAGCGTTTGTCTGGCCTCTCAACAGATACCCCTCCGTTGTGGTTGCACCTACGCTACGGCTATCTGTATCGCTGAGGCACGGAAGCCTCCCCACCAACGGCAAGGTCCATGGTTCATGGGAGGCAAACAGAAATAGAAAACGCAATTTACGTAATGCTCAGTTCGCGGAAGTCGACAGCTTAAGATTTCGCCTACAATCTGTTTGATCATGAATGAAAACACGTCCTGCTCACGTATATCTCAATGAAAAAGACTGTAAAGAGACCCAAAATTATGGTCGAAGCCGTCTGGCTCCGTGAGTAATAAAAAGCTACTGTTTGTACGAGTAGATAATGCGTCACAGTCTGGTTGTAGCTCGAACAGCGGAAATGTTTGAACAGTTCTGCGTATGTATCTACGCCAACCAGCCTATGATGTGTGTCAGAGGGTACTTCTAGTGCCGCATCATATCCTCCCTTTAGTGCTCTGTTCACGGAAGGGGCATGGGATAAATTACTCTTCGTAAAGCACTTTTATTTCTCGGCTTTTCTCGTCAAAGTCGTTTAGCGAGATATTCATCGGAGTTTGCATTCCACTAGATGTTGGAAAATCGACGCGTCCGTGAATACGTCTAATTCTTAGAACAGCATTTCAAAACTTTGTCAATCGCCGAAATCTGCATACAGCAATACCGTAAAAATGCCAGCAAAATATGATACAGGCCAATGTGTGTTATCGTCCACGCCCCAATAATCACAAGAATCTTTTTACAGTTCTACATAACAGTACGTGATGAGTAACGCGTGTAATCTCTCCAAGTGAGGAAATAACAGCTGAACGAGAGTGTGCCAGCAGTTGGAAACATTGCCTAAAAATTGAGCCTGTTTATTTCCTGCGTTAGGAGACTTCGATGTTGCATTCCGAACCTGTGTTTCTTAAAACTATTTGTTTTTTTTTTAGTAAATTCTAGAGATGTCAGTAGCTCCGAGGGAACGTTTTCTCTTGCTGACAAAACTCTGAATTTGGCATCTCAGCCATTAAACTTATGGTACTAGCCCAAAAGTTTTGTAACTGCCATAAAATACTTTGTTGATCATTAAGCTGTCAATACATTTACTTTAAGTGCCTATGGGAGCTTCGGAAACAATCGAAAGAGAAACGAAATATTTCAGTACACTAGCACAGTGGTACAGAATATCCTCTGTACTCAAAATTAGATGCAGATTCATTTTAATACGTTGTCATGTGTTCTGTGTTTAATCTGCATCGCACAGAAACGCTAGCTGCATGAAATTCTTACCCTGCAACAGTGCATGTTACTCCGTACATTTTATCAGAGCGTTAACGGGAAGCTGGGATTTACAATCCATGATAAGTTAAACTTGTTCCAGCAAACCATTACGCTGTTACGAATGTGATATTTTTAGTTGATTTCATGGCCTCACTAGTTTATATTTAGCAAGCAGTATTCACTGATATGCGGCACGAATTAGGTGACACGCAGAATTATCCGCTCATTCCATTTTACACACAGAGCAGTGTTGCATTTTCGATGTTTTATGAATTTGTCGGTGATTGATTAATTCGAAAGCCATTTTGTTGGTCACGACAATGATTTTGATTCATATTATTCCCATACTAGTTTGTCTGTTAAATGAGTTGCAATTGCTTCGGCCCAAAAATTGAACAGAGTCTCATTAGGCCACATACGTGTCAGAGATTATGCCACCACATAATGTGAAACGTATTATACAGCGCAACAGTTCATATTTCTATTTTAAGTGTTTTAGTGTCAGCATGGTATTTCGGGCCAATTTTGAGAATGATTGGTCATATTTAAACAAAGTTTGACAAGAGCATTTGATTAGGATGTTTTTTACACTTATCAGATTAGACTCTCTCATTCCAAAATATTTTCCCGTATCAAATACTTCTTAGACCTCTGAAGTACTGTCTATCCTCAGTTACTAGGTGGAAAAATTTTGGCTTCGTTTTGGCCTGTAAGTACGGGGCAACTCAAAAGAATGGGAAATTTTGGAACGTGTTATGGCAACGCTGCAAGGTATGCGGCACTGAATGACATATATAATACTGCTCACACCGTCTTTACATCTAGCAAACAGTTAACATGGAACAATAAAACTACGTGCAGCGTGCCTTTGCGGTAAAATCAATTAAAAGAATGGAAGTGTTCAGGCCGCGCGTAGAGAATTTCGGCGTAATATGAATATGAGACGGCATGGTCGTGTTCCGTCAGCTCACGTAATCAACATTGGGTCCACAGTTTAAAAGCAACGTTCTGCATTGGAAACGCAATTTGCAGGGACACGTCAGACTGCATATACGGGAGACAATATCGAGGCTGCGCTAATTGGTTTCGTAAGAAGCCCACAGCGCTCTGTTCGACGTCACGCAGAGTCTCTATATTTGCATCGTTAGTGTGTTCAACAAATACCAAAAGTGGATTTAATGTTCCATCCGTACAACCTACAGATCGTTCAGCAACTTCAACCCAACGATATGCTGAACACATGTTACAAAAAGTGCGCTACGACGACAATTCCAGTAACAACCTGTGTGTGTCGGACGAAGCTCACTTCTACCTCAGTGGCCTCGTGAATAGACAGAAATTTTGCTACTGGTTTCAGGAAAATCCACGTAAGCTACACGAGCGTCCATTACTCAGCAGCAAGGTTACTGTATCGTGCGCCATGTCATCGAGTGGTGTTAGAGACCCCTACTTTTTTGAAAACGTTGGGTGCGCAGCCACTGTAACGTCTATTCGGTATGTTCCCATAATGGAAAGTTTTATTCCGTATAAACTGCCCCATTTTTCTGCCAACGGTTGATTTTAACATGACAGAACTACGACACGTACGGCAAGTATGTCAATGGGATTTGTTAGACAACAGTGTCACTTCGAGGTATGGTGACATTGCATGGTCCCAAGATCGCCAGGTCTGATAGCGTGTAATTTTTTTTCTTGTGGGGTTAACTTCAAGAGTGTGGCTACCGTACCAGACCTGCTACCACCGGAGAAATTAAAGCAAGAATACGAGAGGAACTTTCCAGGATGCCTGCTGAAATGTTAGGTCGAGCATTGCGCAAATTTCTTCTGAGACTGCAGGAAGGTGTGCGCCAAGGGGTAGCTCATGTATCGGATGTGACATCCAAGAATTAAAAAAATGCTTGTGACATTCAAATACTGCACACTCTGTACTATACACTAACATAGGTAAATATGTATACCGTAACTGTGCTCATCCATTAATCTCAATTCCTAAATTTTCTGTTCGAGTCACCCAGTATTTACTCTGCAGCCATGGTGGTTGGTAAGTGATGGGTTCTGCCGTTGTTCGGCCACCTATGTTTCTTTTAGTAACTGAATATTGTGAAACGTCGTGTCATATCTGAAAATTTGTGACTAATTTTGGTTAAACGCTGCGTCTGGACTGTACATTTTGTGTCGTGAGATCCAGGTGAGCGACCCTCTTACAGATATCTGGTGGGCGTGGCAACACGCAAAGGCGGCGGGAGGGTAATGAAGTGCCCATCAGATTTGAACGTTCCGGAGATAGCGTCAGTTCCGCCCGGAAGCGCGCACAAAGGTTAGATTTACATTGTTCATGTTTGTGCACGTGGTACACACATTATTATAGATACAGAAAATCGCGATACGTCGTGCTAAAGAGGAAGTAAACACGATTCTCTTGTTATGCAGATGTGCTCTGGAGATAATGTGTGTCGGACGATACAGCACCGAGCAATATTGTGTAACTGAAACCCATTACATTCCGCTTGCTATGGATTTACTTACCGATTACCTTTTTTATTTGCTGTTCACTGATGTTATTTGAGTTCACGTGTTGCCATTTTGTCATTTGAAGATAGTAAGTGGAGTTGTGGACGATAGAAAAACCGGAGTGCCAAGTGGAGAAATCAGCATATTTGCGACAAATTGATCTGTCTGGGTTGAGTAGAGAGCTTGACACCTGCGGAGGCTACCATAAACATTTTCCACTGGACAGAGCATGGCAAGAAAATGGTTTCTTGTTTTAAAGAAGATTATTTTGACATTAATGACCCTCCGAGTCCAATAACACCTTCAGAGTTTGATGAAGCTCATTTAAACTGATTAATCCCCAATGAGTCACATCAGTGTACTAGAGAACTGGCTAATGTGATGAACTGTGAGCATTCCACCATCGTGCGACATTTACATGCAGTGTGATAGGCTCAATAATCTGGTGTGCGGTTACAGCGCCCTCGTCATTAATTGGCTCGTGTGCAGCTTGGACCATTCCTATCCCGTATCGTTACTGGACGCGAGTAATGGTGTCTTTATGTTAACATAAGGAAAACAAAGGAATGATTGAGCGCAAACAAAGCAGCAACTCACCATATAAAGACCTCCGCGTATCCGCTAAAGGTAAATTGTTATGCATCAGGTGGAGAAGCGACGGTGTGATTTATTACGAATTGCTTGCCCGAGGTGTAACCATCACGGCTGAAATTTATTGTTAACAACTGAGACGTATTGCAGGCAGTCCTAGAAAGACGACCAGGAAGACTCCGTGAAATGATGCCGCTCCACGAAACGCCCACACACATTCTGCTACACTGATAAAAAAACACTACACAGGAGTTTTGTTGGGAAGTCATTCTGCATCACCGGATCTTGCACCCACAGATTTTCATCTTTTCCTCTCTCTATCGAACAAAGTTCAAGGAACCGCCTTTCGGAATGAAAATTCTCTCCGAATCTTGCTCGATGAGTTCTTCGCCTTAAAACCGTGCGATTTCTACTGTAGTGGAATTTAAAAGTTACCCCAGCGCTGGCAGATTATTGTAAATAGTGAAGGAGAATATATTATTGATAACTAAAGACTCTGTTACGTGTATCCGTTGTGTTTATTAAACCTATGCAAAACACTAAGAACTTCTGAACCAGCCTAATAATATTATTATTCTTCAAGAGAGTGAGAACTATCAATTTGCAACGCAAACAGTTACGCATCGACTGAGCTACTCACACGTTTCATATTGTAATTAATTTACTGTGATGGACATATTATTTAAACTTGTGATTAAAATCAGCATTTAATTTTATCCAAGACAGTGTACTAATAACAAGGCAACATGTGATGTCACAGGTGATTATACAACACATGCAACATTTAGTTTCCAAGATTTTTATATATTTGTCGTATTTTTAATTAGTTGTTTACTAATTTGCCTAGTTTTCCCAGTAGTTCGAATACCAAGTGGAGGTATGTTAAATCTGACTGTGGCAGTGGAAAGAACAGGCTAATTCCTGTAAGAGACAGATGTGCCATAGATGTCTCTACGGTACTTAGTGAAGGCACAGAGATAATCAAAAGAGTACTGTTGCTAAGATATGCAATTGTTTAAAATTAATTTATGGACAAACTACTGCACGTTGAACTAAATATAAGATATTAGCTTCGTTTAGAATTTTAGTCTACATCTAATGGCATATTTAGATTTTTAATTGCATTTCTATACAACAAGTTGTGAGAAAGGCTGGTGGTAGCATGAAGTCATGAGTTGCGTAGATGCTTATATTTTCCCGTGAAGGGTCCGATGACGGCTTACAAGGGGGAGACCGTCTTGTTCTTTCGCACTGTTCGGAACGTATTGGTAGAGTCAAAGCCTATGCTATTCTGAGCAGTGATCCGGCCACACGCATTTCGGTAATAAAAATTTTCGCATTGTTGGTCGCGACACTTTGGAACATCTCGCGTTCGTTCAGTGGGGATTCCGCAGTGGTCAAGGCTCTCATTCACTTCTGCCGGTTTTTTCATATAACTTGTAGTTTTTGGACTTTATTATCACTGAGTCTGATATTTAACTCATCTAATCCGTGGAGATTTTGATTAGTTTCATCACTGATTCGTGGCAGGATTATTATACGTTGATGTTTGCATAGAGTTTGACATGGATTAATTTTAACTGATAATACTACCTGTTGTTGCCACACATTTTATTTATGTAGCGTATTTGCAGTTATTGTTTGGGAGCTCTTGATAAACTTCACTTTTAGTGCTCCAGATGTACACACACGATAACTGTTTCAATGCCACAGGCCTCTATATATGAAAAAAAATATTTACTGCGGTTCGCTTCAATAATGTAGTATCGATACAAATTGATGTCTAGGACCTGGCCAGCGAGTCGGAGATGATCGTTTCCCAAGAATGTAGTCTAATTTATGGAGTACATGGAATTATCCGAACGACGTATCGAATGCTGAATTCCCTTTAGAGGTCATTGGTATCGTAACACTACCTAGCTAATCTTCTGAGTCTTCTAAATGAAAGTGGCGACGAGGACATCATGATGCTCAATCCAGCTGATTGTGATTCGACAGACAGTGATACCGATAAGCCTGTAGGTGAATCCATCACCATAAATATTCACAATATTTGTGAACAAGCAAACGCTGAACCAGTAAATACAGATTTTGATTTTCCCATTGCTCCTTCCATCACTTCCGGAGAAATCTACTAAGAGACACAAAACAGACCTCAGAGTATATAATTTCGATAATACTCAATCCGGTTGCAAAATCGTCAATTTATACGATTCGTCTACTGTATGTGATTGCTTACAAGTATTTTTTAGCCAAGACAATGTAATCTAACAATATAATTTATATGATGATTGCCTTTGCAACGACGCCAGTGGAGAACAAAGACTGCTACATTGGACAAACACAAATAGTGATGAACATAAAAGTTTCCTTGCCGTAGATTTTCTAATTATTCAGCTGAGAAAATATGAAATAAAATTTTATGGGGCCAACGATAAGTTACTGTCTACTCCAATGTTAGCGTAAATCATTCCAAGAGATAGGTACCGTCTGTTACTAAGAACGTCACACTTCAAGGACCCTGGAGATGACAAAATCCGGAAAATTATGCGGACTGCGTGTCTAAGAAAAGTGTTTCCAAATGCTTTCCTTCGTTTTAAAAATTTACGTATTGACGAAAGTTTGGTTCTCTACAAAGTTCATGAGTTCTCCAAACAATAAATTTCATCCAAATGCTGTAGATCTGGCGTAATTTTTTATTTTTTTTTGTGTTGTGTGATTGTTGAACCTAGATATGTTATTGGCTTCATATTAATGTGGGTGGAGCAATGGAGTAAAAAAGGAAACTGATGTTGATGTGCATGTTGGAATACCTCGAAGCTGTGTTCCTACTTTACTTGACTGTTACTTTTGCAAAGATCATTTATTGTATGTTGACAATTGGTACTTTAACGCGGTGATTTTTTCTTATCTGCAGAACAGTGTGACTAATGCTTATGGAACTCTAAAGGAAAACCATAAAACCATGCTTGCTTTATCGAGAAAACTTAAAGCAGGTGAGATCGAGTTTATGTCAACAAATAAACTTCTTGCTCTCAAGCGACAGGATAAGCGGAAAGTGAGGATGCTTGCAACTCTTCATGAAAATGAAATTATAGCGACTGACGAAACTGACAGAAGTATGAATGAACAAGTAGAGAACTAGCTTGCATCGCAAGCTACATTGAAAATATAGGGCCTTCAACAGGAGTGTCATGATGCTAAGTTCAATTGAATGTGTACTAGAAACTGTAAAGTGGTGTCAAAAAGTATTTTTTTTAATTTCGTGGATCTTTCTCTGCTGAACGTACATGCGTTATATCAAACTCAAATTGGAAGAAATATTTCAGTATCCGGTTTTCAGCAGAAACTTATAAAATTAGTTTTGGAACACAGCATCACCATTGGCAGACAAACATTTGACCATGGGATGGACCAGGTCAGCCAAAATGGTCACGTAACTCTTGGCAGTAATGCAACATTGCAGAGTGAACATGGGGAATATGTAATATCACGATATGGCTGCCCATATGATCTCCACATCTTCCGTCATGTATCACCATTCGTTCGGAATCTCGTCTAGAAGTTGGAAACTGCTGTGACCAGACGAAACCACAATCGTCTTGCCACAACTGTGAGCTCTTTGAGTGCTCTGAGAGAGGGTTCACGTCTAACTACAACAGATGAGATATTAGTTGACTTTATTACGTAAATGCAAACAGACTTACCTACTTTCGACACACTTCTTTGCCGCAGTAATAGTGGATAATTTACAGTTTTCATAGACTACCAAAGCAACACTTGATGCACTAATTAACGAAGGATTCTCTTGAAGTACAATGTTTAACATTAACATCAACAGAAGTTCACCTGAAGCTCAGCTACTCATTGGTCCTAGACAATGGTGTTGGCTGCTGTACCTGAGGCCTCGATATAGGGCTGAGCCGTTGCAGCTCATTACTATATTGCCATCAACGTGAAGCCGCTGCTATGCTGAGAGGAAGGCGCGCTCTTCAAAAGCGCCTTCCATAGGGCGTTGCGCATTGCAGCGAGCCCTCGTTAATATCTGTGGTATAGAATCGCGTTGCCGACTTTGGTATGGCACGGCGATCTTTTGCCCCTGCATATCAGTCTGTACAGATGCAATGACAGAAATAAAAGAAGATAGAAGAAGGGGATTAGAATTCAGAGGGAAACAATATCAGTGACAACATTCGTTGATCACATTCGTATCCTCAGTGATGGTGGAGAAGAATTACAAATCTGTTGAATGGGATGATCAGACTAATGAGTACTGATTATGAACTGAAAGTAAATTGAACAAAGACGAAATTCATGTGAAGTAGCAGAAATGCAAAGAGCGAGAAGCTTAGGGTCAAAAATGATAACGAAATAGACAATGTGAAGGAATTCTACTACCTCGGAAGCCAAATAACACACGAAGGACGAAGCAAGGAGAACATAAAATACGGACTAGCACTTTCAAAGAGAGTATTCCTGGTCAAAACAAATCTTTTAGTATCAGATATAGGCATTAGTTTGAGGAAGCAATTTCTGAGAACATACGTTGAGAGCACTGCATTGTACGGTAATGGAACATTGACAGTAGTGTAACCGGAACGGAACACAATCGAAGCGTTTAAAATTTGGCGCTACAGAAGAATGTTGAGAGATATGTGGGCCGACAAGGTACGAAATGAACAGGTTCTCTCCAGAATCGGCAAAGCATGAACATATGGAAAAAATTGAGAAGCTGAGGGGAATGGATGATAGGACACGTGTGAAATCATCAGGGAATAAGTTACATGATACTAGAGGGAGCTACAGAGGTAAAAGCTGTAGAGGAAGACAACAGTTGCTGAAGCTTGATTATCTCCACGAAACAATTGAGGACTGAAGTGTTATAAGGAGTCAATTTGATTATAAGACGGATCTTAGGGTCTGCAACCCTGAACAACCATTTACCTCAAAAGAAGTTTGTCCACGGGATTATAGGTTTGGAATCTTACAGAGGATGGACAAAAACTGCAAACACCTCGAGAAAAGCACGCTTCATATAAATGTAGATGCTACTCAATCCTGCAGGTTGCACTGCTGTATTTATCCACGACCCGTTCCTGTGCAATGTCCTCAGTAAGTTATAAGTGCCATTCGTGGTCGGAACAGTGTTCTGCATGGTTGTGAGAACATTATGTCACAGCTAAGCGATTTTGGACTTGGGAGAATTGTTGGCGTTCGTATGGTTAGTGCTCCCATAACCACGTTAGCCGAAGGGTTTACTGTTTCAAAAGATACAATATAGAAGATTTATACCGCATACAGGGGAAACATAATTCGTTAAGTCACAAAGAGGACGAAAGTGTGTGTTGAGTGATCCTGCCAGACTAACGAGGAAGACAACGGCAATTGCAGAAGTCACTGCAGAACTGAGTATCGCACTTGTACACGCAGTCAGCACCAAAACAACGCCAAGGGACTGCTGTGTGAACTGGGAATCCCGAGCCACAATTCAATGATGCAGCTGCCTGTAACAGGAAAACATGGTGCCAGGGCCATAAAACCAACGCTTTGGAGAAACGGAAGAAAGCCCTTTCGTCGAATGAGTCCCATTTCACGCTGTTTGTGCGGTATCGCCCATAGATCCCGATGCCACACCAAAGATGGTAACGGGAATCGATACCACAGACATTAGTGAGTCCTCGCTGCATTCCGCAAACGCAATTGGAAAGCGCTTCTGAAGACCAGGCCTACGTTTCAGCATATCAGTGGCTTCACGCTGAAGTCAATACAGTGTCGGACATGCAAGGGCTTAGCCTTAGTTAGAGGCCCCACCTACTGCAGCCGACATCATTTTCTATGGCTGAAGCTTCAGGTGAACTTGTCAAACCAGATACTGTATTGTAAGATGTACAAGTACTACATTAAGACGCAGATAATAATTTAGTTATCACGTAGATTAAATCTTGGCCTAGGAAATCATCCGACTAAACCGCTGTGGTAGGATGTGGGATATGAAATTACTGAGGAGTAATGAGACGCGTCTGAAGTGCAAGTTGTGGATACCGCGATGTGGAATACCACAGTAGGGAGTTCAGTTGAAGAAGGGTGGATACTTCTCAAAAGATCAATCACAGGTGTTGGAAAGACTAACGTAGGTACAAGGAAAATAACTGTGAAGAAGCCTGGGGCAATCGGCGAAATAATACAACTGATCGACGAAAGGAGATGGTACAAAAATATTTGGACAGAATATAAATCACTTCAGAATTATATGAATAAAAAGTGTAGAAAATCCAAGGCTGAATGCCTGCAGGAGGGGTGTGAAAATATCAAAAGAGATATCTTCGTCGAAAGGACTGGTTCAGCATATAGTATGGACAAAGCAACTTTCGGTGAAATGGTAATCAAAGGAGAATCATTGAGAGTGGAAGGGGATCACAATTTTAAATGAAGAGGAGAGAGAGACGATAGGCAGAAAGAGTGTACTGAAGGCGTTTATGAGGTGGAGGAACTGCCTGAAAGTGTGATGGAAGAAGAAACAGGAGTCGAAAATTAGATATAGGGGATCTAGTAATAGAATCGTAATTTAAAAGAGCTTTGAGTATCTTAAGATCAGATTAGCAGAAGGGATAGATAACACTCAATCGGAATTTTAAAAGTTACTAGGGGAAGCTGGTGTGTACAACCGCTGAGACAGGCGACATCTCATCAACGTTTCTGAATAATATCATCCACTAATTCCGAAGACAGCAAGAGCTGATAAGTGCGAGAAGTATCGAACAATCAGCTTAACGTTCTGCTCACCTTTCTATGAACTACATTAGTACCGTTCAGTACTTCTTCAGCTATAGTTGCAGCCCTTTTCCTCATAAATGTGTTGTTGTTGTTGTTGTGGTCTTCAGTCCTGAGACTGGTTTGATGCATCTCTCCATGGTACTCTATCCTGTGCAAGCTTCTTCATCTCCCAGTACCTACTGCAACCTACATCCTTCTGAATCTGTTTAGTGTATTCATCTCTCGGTCTCCTTCTACGATTTTTACCCTCCACGCTGCCCTCCAATGCTAAATTGGTGATGTCTTGATGCCTCAGAACATGTCCTACCAACCGATCCCTTCTTCTAGTCAAGTTGTGCCACAAACTTCTCTTCTCCCCAATCCTATTCAATACCTCCTCATTAGTTACGTGATCTACCCACCTTATATTCAGCATTCTTCTGTAGCACCACATTTCGAAAGCTTCTATTCTCTTCTTGTCCAAACTAGTTATCGTCCACGTTTCACTTCCATACATGGCTACATTCCATACAAATACTTTCAGAATCGACTTCCTGACACTTAAATCTATACTCAATGTTAACAAATTTCTCTTCTTCAGAAACGATTTCCTTGCCATTGCCAGTCTACATTTTATATCCTCTCTACTTCGACCATCATCAGTTATTTTACTCCCTAAATAGCAAAACTCCTTTACTACTTTAAGTGTCTCATTTCCTAATCTACTTCCCTCAGCATCACCCGATTTAATTTGACTACATTCCATTATCCTCCTTTTGCTTTTGTTGATGTTCATCTTATATCCTCCTTTCAAGACACTGTCCATTCCGTTCAACTGCTCTTCCAAGTCCTTCTTTGCTGTCTCTGACAGAACTACAATGTCATCGGCGAACCTCAAAGTTTTTACTTCTTCTCCATGAATTTTAATACCTACTCCGAATTTTTCTTTTGTTTCCTTTACTGCTTGCTCAATATACAGATTGAATAACATCGGGGAGAGGCTACAACCCTGTCTCACTCCCTTCCCAACCACTGCTTCCCTTTCATGCCCCTCGACTCTTATAACTGCCATTTGGTTTCTATACAAATTGTAAATAGCCTTTCGCTCCCTGTATTTTATACCTGCCACCTTCAGAATTTGAAAGAAAGTATTCAAGTTAACATTGTCAAAAGCTTTCTCTAAGTCTACAAATGCTAGAAACGTAGGTTTGCCTTTTCTTGATCTTCCTTCTAAGATAAGTCGTATGGTTAGTATTGCCTCACGTGTTCCAACATTTCTACGGAATCCAAACTGATCTTCCCCGAGGTCCGCTTCTACC
Source organism: Schistocerca americana (assembly GCF_021461395.2). Taxonomy (NCBI): domain Eukaryota; kingdom Metazoa; phylum Arthropoda; class Insecta; order Orthoptera; family Acrididae; genus Schistocerca; species Schistocerca americana. Next base: position 380,583,441 of record NC_060123.1, on the reverse strand, counting down.
AGTTTTTCCATTCGTCTGTAAATAATTCGCGTTAGTGTTTTGCAGCTGTGACTTATTAAACTGATAGTTCGGTAATTTTCACATCTGTCAACACCTGCTTTCTTTGGGATTGGGATTATTATATTCTTCTTGAAGTCTGAGGGTATTTCGCCTGTCTCATACATCTTGCTCACCAGATGGTAGAGTTCTGTCATGACTGGCTCTCCCAAGGCCATCAGTAGTTCTAATGGAATGTTGTCTACTCCCGAGGCCTTGTTTCGACTCAGGTCTTTCTGTGCTCTGTCAAACTCTTTACGCAGTATCTAATCTCCCATTTCGTCTTCATCTACATCCTCTTCCATTTCCATAATATTGTCCTCAAGTACATCGCCCTTGTATAGACCCTCTATATACTCCTTCCACCTTTCTGCTTTCCCTTCTTTGCTTAGAACTGGGTTTCCATCTGAGCTCTTGATATTCATACAGGTGGTTCTCTTCTCTCCAAAGGTCTCTTTAATTTTGCTGTAGGCAGTATCTATCTTACCCCTAGTAAGACAAGCCTCTACATCCTTACATTTGTCCTCTAGCCATCCCTGCTTAGCCATTTTGCACTTCCTGTCGATCTCATTTTTGAGACGTTTGTATTCCCTTTTGCCTGCTTCATTTACTGCATTTTTACATTTTCTCCTTTCATCAACTAAATTCAATATTTCTTCTGTTACCCAAGGGTTTCTATTAGCCCTCGCCTTTTTACCTACTTGATCCTCTGCTGCCTTCACTACTTCATCTCTCAGAGCTCATAAATGTGTAGGTGTACCAAATATCGTATGATTGGCCTGGCACCCTTACCACGTACTTGATTCAAGTTTCTTGACAGCGTGGTAATGAACCATTTCCGAGTATTTTTTTATGTCAACTATTGACTACAGTTAATTTGAAGCACTTTATCATGTTGTATCTGCCTCACTAGGTTAACTGATACTCCTGACTGTAAGACGACGCTGTGGATCTCCTGCACTATCACATTAAGAACAATTCTTTTCAGTCGACTAATCACTTCCCGAGAAGAAGATTTATTTCCTTCAGTATTTGCATTCAGATTATTGTGAGTCTTACGCAAATTATTTTTCATATTCTTGGACATTATTCTTTTCTAAGACGAAGAGGTATACTTATGCCTGCATTCAGTCACCAAGTAACAGGCCTATGAAGAATATATGAAATCCCTGGAAGTTATACATAATTCGAAAGAAATGGATAGAAACTCTTGCAATACCACAAGTTACGGACAAACTTAGAACTGCGGGAACTTTTCTGCAGATTACAACTTGGTGCTGCACCATGACTCTAACTCTGAAGAAGGCCTATAACAAACAGTTTTATTACTATCTGAGCTAATCAGGACTATATCACTACCCGTTCTTACACCTTCGCTTTTGTCAGCACGTCTCTCGTACTTTCCTAATTTCACGTAATCTCACAAGCTTTCCTGACAGGTCAAGAAGTCTTAGCACAAAGGATATCCCGCAAAAATAACCTTGTTTACCATGTGTCCATGAGAACACAGCTGCAGTCTGCTGCAAGCCAAAATCATTAGAGTTATTCCACACCATGTTTTCTGAGTCTAGCTGGGTTTTGAGTTACAGACTTGAATGGAGGGGCGCTTCTGCCATCGCCAAGGCTGCAACGTTGGAGACAGTCACAGAAACCAAACCTACTCCAGACCATCAAGGAATGAGTGACGCGTAGATCGCCATTTGTTCATACAGATAAACGAATAAACCCCGGTTCCACTACAATATACAAACAGAGAGAAGTTGAAGATTATCAGGTAAATGTGTTCGCCTCTGACGAGATATTGCCAATGAAATACTCCATATGCGCCAGTGAATGCAGTTGCAAGAAATATAACAAACGTCGCCAGTCCATGATTGTCTTGATGCACCGATAAGGATTCCCATTGTAAGGTAGGTCTATGAAAATATGCACTTTCTCATTTTATTATTTCCATTTGATCATTACAGTTGGTAATAAGCGTAAGAACCTCAGATATTACAAATACATCTACCTGAATACAAATATTTAATATATTTTATGTATCTATAACACAAGGAATTAAAGTTCATCGAGAAGAAATAAATATTTGGAGGTTTACTGATGATATTGTAATTCTGACAGATACATCAAATCACTTGGAAGAGCAATTGAAAGGAATGGACGTGTCTTAGGATAGAAGAGAAATATCAATAAAGGCAAACCAAGAGTAAGGGAATAAAGTTGCATTAAATCATTTGCTTCTTAGGGAATCACATTAGAAAACACACTTAAAGTAGACACATCAAAGAAAGTTTTGCGCCGGCCGAAGTGGCCGTGCGGTTAAAGGCGCTGCAGTCTGGAACCGCAAGACCGCTACGGTCGCAGATTCGAATCCTGCCTCGGGCATGGGTGTTTGTGATGTCCTTAGGTTAGTTAGGTTTAACTAGTTCTAAGTTCTAGGGGACTAATGACCTCAGCAGTTGAGTCCAATAGTGCTCAGAGCCACTTCTGAAAGTTTTGCATCAGCTCGGTTCTGAGTGTTCCGCAACCTGTACAGAAAATTGGAACACAGATCAACGTAAACATCATTTCCGCCCTTTTTACTGCTCATGAAAACCACACATTGCCTGTTGTGCCACCATACAACGAGACCTTCAGAGGCTATAGTCGAGATTGCTGTAAACATCGGTACGTCTAACACCCAGTAGCACGTCCTCTTGCACTGATGCATGCCTGTATTCGTCGTGGCTTACTATCCACAAGTGCAACAAGGCACTGTTGGTCCAGATTGTCCCACTCCTCAACGGCGATTCGGCGTAGATCACTCTGAGTGGTTGGTGGGTCACATCGTCCATAATCAGCCCTTTTCAATTTACCCCAGTCATGTTCGATTGGATTCATTTCTGGAGAACAATCTGGCAAAGATGGACCTCGCCATGGAAGTCGGGAGTGAAGTTGCGCATCATGCAGCCTATTGCGCACAGTTTGAGTCGTACCATGACGTCCTGTACTGCACGAAAAGCATTATTCAACATGGTGGCGTTGCTGTCAGGGTTCCTTTGATCCATAATCCGTAGGCAGCGGTCATCCACTGCAGTAGTAGGCCTCGGGCGGCCTGAGCGAGGCATTTCATCGACAGTTCCTGTCTCTCTGTAGCTCCTCCATGTCCGGACAACATCGCTTCGTTTCACTCCGAGACGCCTGGATGCTTCCCTTGTTGAGTGCCCTTCCTGGCACAAAGTAACAATACGGACGCGATCGAACCGCGGTATTGACCGTCTAGGCATGGTTGAACAACAGACAACACTTGCCGTATACCTTCTTCCTGGTGGAATGACTAGAACTGACCGGATGTTGAACCCCCTCCGTCTATTAGGCGCTGCTCATGCATAGTATTTTACATTAGAGACGGATCGTTCGTGAACTAACGGGTCCGAAGGAACGGTTCACCAAGATGAACGGAAGAAGCGATGAACGAATTCTAAGAAACGGTCTGTCATAGTTCACTTCGGTCTCGGCTTTCTGTTTATAGTTACCGGGAACGGGAATCGATCGGTCTCTGTCTCGGTCTCGGTCTCCCCCGGCCGGACACGTGCTTCTTCCCGCGGGCACTGGTCGCAGTTGCACTTCCGCCTGCTCCTAGTTAGTTCAGTACAGAGTTGCTTTTTTTTGTTTCGCTCGCTGCGCACGTTCATTCCAGATGTATTTCAAACCGTTATTGACCTCTTGACTTCTCGTTCTTTTCGTATTCTATTCAGCGTCAACGACGGGTAATTAAAATGTATTTTATAATTACGTAAATTACATAAAAAATACGTCCAATGCATATTTTCAGGTAACAAAAGGGCATATCAGCTTACTTCGGTATATCGACAAACAGCAGAAGACATGCTTATAAAACGGCAAGTTTTTTTGTTATTACACATGCGAAGAAAGTCAGCACGGCACACACGAGCGGTCATTTTCCGTCTTTTTTTTATCCAAGATAAAACAGCATGTTCATTAGTATGGAAGGCAGACCCACTTACAACCGAATGAAGCCCGCGCTCGCAGACAGAGTGTCTGGTGTCACATTTTGTAAAGAGCATATGATAACTTCTTTCAAGTAGTTCCTTGCTTGGTGGGGGAGTGACTGTGTTCGTAAAAAAACAGCATTCCATTTAGCCATTTGAGTCCATAGACGTATCACGGCACTGAACTGAACAGATTTTGAATGTTGTGCATAGCCAATTGAATTTAGTGAAACTAAATTTATAATTGTTGTTGTTTATAGGTCCCTAACCATGACTTCAGAGCATTTCTGTTCAAGCTGCAGAGGGTTCTTGAATCACTTTGTAGGAAGTACCAGAAATTAGTTCAAATTGCTCTGAGCACTATGGGACTTAACATCTATGGTCATCAGTCCCCTAGAACTTAGAACTACTTAAACCTAACTAACCTAAGGACATCACACAACACCCAGCCATCACGAGGCAGAGAAAATCCCTGACCCCGCCGGGAATCGAACCCGGGAACCCGGGCGTGGGAAGCGAGAACGCTACCGCACGACCACGAGATGCGGGCCCAGAAATTAGTTATATGTGGTGACTTCAATATAAATATAAAAATAAATAAGAAAAAGGATGTTGGTAGATCTCCTAAATTCATATGATCTCATGCAGACTGTGTGTTTTCCTACTACTGTGAAGGGTAACAGTAGCACAGCCATAGATTATATTTTTATTCATTGCTCATTACTAGACGGGAATTCAGTTAGTAAGAGGATGAATGGCCTAGTAGACCATGATGCACAAATTTTAACACCAAAAGGCTTTTGTACTTTCAAAAAAAAAAAAAAAAAAAAAAGTGGCAGGATGTTTATAGTGCCGATAACGTAGATGATAAATATAATGCTTTCCTTAACACATTTCTCATGCTCTCTGAGAGTTGCTTCCATTACAACGTTCTAAACGGGGCACCGGCAGTAATATACATCCAGGTTGACTGACTAGTGTGATAAGGATATGATGTAGAACAAAGCGGGAATTATATCAAAATGTCAGAAGTAGTCACAATCAAGCTACAGTAGCCCATTACAAACAGCATTGCAAGATGCTTAAAATGTTATTAGGAAGACAAAGAGTATGTGGTATTTAAATAGAATAGCTAATTCACAGGATAAAACTAAAATCACATGGTCGGGTGTGAAGGAAGTGTCTGGTCAGCAGCACAAGGTCGACGATATAAAGTCAGTTCGTAGTAAAAATATTTCTGTTATTGGCAAGTAAGATATATGTACAGTATTTAACAACCATTTTCTGAGCATTCCTGGTGAATTACATAAAATTAAGTTTCTACAGGAAATCATATAACTTTCTTGGCAAATACCTTTTCGAGGTTGATGTCTGAAATATTCCTGTGTAATACAGACAATGGGGAGATAGTGCCAATATTTAAGACACTGAAGACTAAGGACTCTCATAATCTCTGTGAGGTACTGGATGGGTTAAATAAAAGATTTCGAACGCTAGGCATATTTTTTGGTTTAACTAAGGCATTTGACTGTGCCGATCGCAAAATATTGCTCCAGAAGTTGGACCATTATGGAATACGGGAAGTAGCTCGCAATTGGTTTATCTCTTACTTTAGCAACAGACAGCAAAAGGTCATTATTCTCTATGTCGAGAATGGCTGTGATGTGGCGTCTGAGTGAGGTACAGTCAAGTGGAGGGTGCCCAGGGATCAGTGTAGGGGCCACTCCTGTTCGTTATTTATAAAGATGATATGCCCTCTAGTATCTTGGGTAAATGTTTGCTGATGACACTAGCTTGGTAGTAAACGATGTTGTGTGCAATATTCGCTCGGTTTCAAATAGTGCAGTTCATTAGCTACGTTCACTGAGCAATTTATTTGGTATAAATCTCTCAGTTGCTGTCGATACTATTTCCTTGAATTCAAGCCACACCTTGTCTACCTTTATAATGTTAATTTGGAACAAGTGGAGATTGTCTCCCAGGAAGGCGTCAAGTGAATTTATATCTGCTTTTTTGAATAGGGACCGAGCGAGGTGGCGCAGTGGTTAGCAACTGGACTCGCATTCGGGAGGACGACGGTTCAATCCCGTCTCCGGCCATCTTGATTTAGGTTTTCCGTGATTTCCCTAAATCCTTACAGGCAAATGCCGGGATGGTTCGTTTGAAAGGGCACGGCCGATTTTCTTCCCCGTCCTTCCCTAACCCGAGCTTGCGCTCCGTCTCTAATGGCCTCGTTGTCGACGGGACGTTAAGCACTAATCTCCTCCTCCTTCTTTTTGAACAGGTATATTTTTGATTGTTTTTGGAGGATCTGAGGGTTAAAATATTCGGTCTCACTACAACAAAACCGTGTTCACTAATTCCTGTATCCGTTTTGATGCTCGTTATTAACTCAGGATTATTTGTTGCTACGAGTTTTCACAAAAGTTTACTATTCGCTTGGGCTCATCAAGTAACTGCTCGTAATAATTTTCAGAGAATGCTTTTAGCACAATTTCGGATGATGTTTTATGCGCACATAGGAATTAATTATGTATTGCAGAATGGGCCGTGAGCTTCGTTACATTGTCTCGCAAATCTCTAACGTTGTGAGGATGGAACCAAAGCAGAGATTTTCTTAAGCAGACTACTAAGTAGAATCAGCGACCTTGTCCTTTGCATAATGCAATAAGTTTCACACACCTCGTGGTGAATCATTTTTAACAATCACGCCTCCTTGAAGCCGGAAAGAGGTATATAAAATCAACTGTACACTTCCTGAAAGACAACCATTTAGCATCCACAGCAGCTATCATCCTACAAAGTGATTAAAAACAGTGTTACATACTTCTGTAACATGATCTTACTAGTGACTAAAACTGTTGGTAAGTCACTTAGAGTGGTTAAGCTAGAAGCGGAGACTGATCATCATGCGTTCCAAGAAAATCGAAAGGGAGAACCAGGTGCGATGTTCCCCTCGGCAAGTTCAAAGTCAAATGTAACTCGAGAAGGGAACCCGGTTCTGCATAACCCAATAGAGCTTTTAAATTCCCACAACGTAAGTACCACCTGAATACACGTAAGTTTTGCTGCTACCTCACAGCGTTCTTAATGGTTGAATACGCGCATCTCGAAATCACAAGACAAGCGTCTACATTACTGCTGTCTACCAAGAGCAGAATCAGCAGAGAAAGTGGGCTCTCCTTGGTTGCACGAGACGTTGAACAATGATTTTCACGGCCAGAGTTCTGAGTGGCCAGCACCGTCAAAGCTTGAGGGTACCCGTAAGAGACTCCTCACGCTTCCGTTACACAGATTGACTGTTTTAGCAGACAGAACACCGCGAGTGAACGAGATTTAGACTTCAGCAAGTCATTAACCCGGAGAGGACGGGTGCGCGCTATGGAAGAGGCTCCGGGGAATGCGGATGTGTTTCAACGTAATCGAAAGAAGGGTCTTCTCTGGGGGGAAATATCACACAAATAGAATGAATGGCGGCGAGTGATATCAGCTGTACAGACAAGGTTTCCTGGTAATACTGCATATCACATAGACGAACATCGACCAGTTGCACTGAGGTAACCACTGTTGAAAACCACCGTAACTTAAGTAACTATAAACACATACTCTTTTTAATAACAACGATTATCTCTAACAAAAACTTATCTCAATGAATCCAGAACATTTTAATTTAAGAAGTAAACGAAGCTGTACTAGTTCAAATGTTTTAAAAATGTTTTACGTACGGCTATTCTGAATAGGAAGTACTCTATTATGAAACAACGCTTGAATGAGGGAACGGAAAAATATGTCGGAAGCTGAGTTGTAGAGCAGCAGAAAAGACGCAACTCAAATAGAGACCTTCGTTCTAATTATCATGGAATTACAGCAACGCAGGTTTAAGTTGCTCGTGATCAAAGAATGTAGGTTAACCTTCGGAGTAACATGCTTATACGAATCAAAAATTTGTGAGTGCGCAACCTTGGGATGAGAATCTGCCGCTAATATAGTTTTCTCTCTGCTTTTATATAGACTCTGGCCTGGTGTAATGTCGATTAAAAACATCTTTTGTGCTAAGTAAAGGTAATACCTCATGACAAATAAGATCTTAGGACTACGAGGTGTGGCTACAAAAAAACCGGCCTAGTACTGATGAAACAATAAAACGAATGCAATAAGGCTGAAAGTCGCGTGGCCTGTCACGTGACTCTCGCTCCGCCTACTGCTCGAGTTTCATCTGCCTCCTGCACTCAGTCTGCCCGTGGCGTCTGTTTTAAGTAGTTGACGTTTTGTCTGTGCGTCGGAAAATGTAGAGTGTACAGAAAGAACAGCGTGTTAACATCAAATTTTGTTTCAAACTAGGAAAATCTGCAAGTGAAACGTTTGTAATGTTACAACAAGTGTACGGCGATGATTGTTTATCGCGAACACAAGTGTTTGAGTGGTTTAAACGATTTAAAGACGGCCGCGAAGACACCAGTGATGACACTCGCACTGGCAGACCATTGTCAGCAAAAACTGATGCAAACATTGAAAAAATCGGTAAACTTGTTCGACAAGATCGCCGTTTAACTATCAGAGCAGTGTATGAGTTAACAGGAGTTGACAAGGAAAGTGTTAGGCAGATTCTTCATGAAAGTTTCAACATGAACAAAGTGTGTTCAAAAATGGTTCCAAAGTGTCTCACAATTGAACAGAAGGAACGCCGAAGAATGATTTGTTCTGACATCCTGGAAAACATTGAAAGTGATCCCACCTTCTTACAAAATGTTAGTACTTGCGATGAATCGTTGTTTTTTACTTACGATCCCGAAACTAAACGAAAATCGATGCATTGGAAAACTCCTGGTTCTCCACGACAAAAAAAAGCACGAATGTCAAAATCGAAATTCAAGGCAATGATGATTGTTTTTTTTTTTTGACATCAAAGGGATTGTGCACATTGATTGGGTACCAGAGGGACAAACAGTGAATCAGCATTACTACATTAGCGTCCTGGCTACCCTACGTGAGCGAGTACGGAGAAAACGGAACGATTTGTGGAGAAAAAAGTCATGGATCCTTCACCAAGACAATGCCCCAGCTCACAGTGCGTTGTCAGTGAAGACGTTTTTGGCAAAACACAACATTCCCATCTTAGATTATCCACCCTACTCACCTGATTTGGCCCCCTGTGACTTTTTTCTTTTCCCTAAAGCCAAGTCAGCTTTGAAAGGAACTAGATTTGAGACTGTTGAAGCAGTAAAAGAAAAAGCGACGGAAGTAATGAATGGACTTACCGAAAATGATCTGTAGCATTGCTATGAACAGTGGAAAATTCGTATGGAGCGGTGTAGAGACCGAGGAGGAGAGTACATTGAAGGAGATAACATGAAATTGTAAATAATTGTAAATAAATGTTTTTTCCAGCATTGGTCCGGTTTTTTTCTAGCCACACCTCGTATTAGCAAAAATCCGTCGATAAAGAATAGAAAAAGGCCAATCAGGTAGCGATAAATAAAGACAAATACATTGCTTCCTGAAATTAGAGTTTTTAGTCTGTTTGACAACGTCATGTCAGTCGGTTATACGTCTGTAAGCATGAGTTAGAGATAAAAAAATTTCGCTGTCTGCATAACATGGAAATTCAGAACGGAAAGCACCGAAACAGTTTAGTGTTTTCACATATCAGTGGCTCAAGAGAAATGATGTAATGGTATTAGGAAACGTAATAGCGAGGGGTGTAAAGCTTCTCACTGGTATAGTAACATCAACAACAAAATTTGGTTGGTGAATACGTCTTTGAATTGACTGAATACTGAAAAACATTTCGTATTGTCTCAAGAAATCTATAAATAAACCTATATGTGAGAAGTCTGGCTTCAGACCAGAACAATGAAATGTCTTGTCTCTGCTACAGGCCTCGGTAATGCAGAGATAAATTGAGTCTTTCATTGTGTGCCAAATCATGTAGTCAATGGAGAGCCATCGATTGATACTTTTAATGCATTACTATGCTAATAGTTCCAAGTAAATAACGTAACATCTTTGTCGTGAGGTAGTACAACGTTCGCAGTTTTTATGCGCATGGACGTGTAGAGATACATTGTGTTGAAGCCGCTATATGCGGGTTGGCTGAACGACAGCTTGCGCTCAGAAGTTCTAAAGCATTACCAGGAGGTACATGAACGTTCCTCCAGATGTGCTGTCCCTGTCGGCAGAGGCTGCTGACTCTTCGCATTTAGTTTCACCTCATGAGGCTAATGAACCACCTCCATATGGACGGGGTATGAGCGTCTGAATGCATAACAAGCACAGGGAATGTGTATGTCCCCAAGCTCACCAGTGGAGACGAGAAGCTGACGTCCTACGACTTACGTCATCACACTTCTCAGCAGAAATATTCAGTGAGAAATCAGTCACGCAAACCAGTAAGCCAACTAAGCTCAAAAAGTGAAAGATGTCCAATCTCTTCTCGTTCATATTTTTCTAGTGATTCTGTTTTCCTCTATTATTTGAAGTGCTGCTGATTGAAAGTATTCATATCTTCCAATAAGGCTGCTTCAGACATTTTCACTTAATTACTACTACGTCACGTTTCTACGGGGCCTCTTCCCTTTCGCTAGCAAACATCTGCCCAATCGTGTAAAAGCTTCCTAGGATCGACTTTGAATATGGCAGGGGTCACATCAGTCCTCCAGTTATTCGTGACGTACAGTCTTCATGTGAGTAATTGACATTTCTCTGGGGAGCAATGACATTTTCGGTACTAATGCCTGTGAAGTTGGCAGAACTGTCTGAACGTAACAAATATCTCCTCACCCCTACTATTTCTGGCGAACATCTGGCGCCAGTTATCACGCAGTTTCTCGGAAGGTGATTCACAATCGCGGACTGGGGAGGAGTGGAGGGGACAAACATCTCGTTAGCGTGTCACTGAAAAGATCGGTGCGTCTGCTACCGACCTCTTTTCTAAGTGAAGTTAGCCGAACTCTATAAAGTTACAGATACCTCCACTGTTGCTGGAGAACTTCTGCCGCCAGTGGTCACGCAGTTCCTTCGAAGATGAGCCACAGATGTACAATGGCGAGCCAAACACCTCGTTATGCATACGACTGAATGGACCGGCGTGTCTGCTGCCGACGTCTTTTCGAGGTGAAAATCTTTCACAGTCAATTCGAAGCACTGCAGAGGGACCACCCTTTACAGCCAACTAGAAAGTATCATACCACAATACGAGTATGCTAGTAAGGAAGACGAAACAAGCTAGTGTGTCGGTTCCTGCTCAGCCGGGTTTGCTATGGCAGATCGACAAATGACGGGTGAATGTGGTAGCATATATTTTAGAATTATTTTACAACATTAATTTAAATCTTTGACTCAGTAAATACGTAAATTTCTTATTCTGTATTTCTTCACCGTCTAGTGGTGAAGAGATATTTATAGCACACAGAACAGTGATGTTCTCAAGAATGATGTACCTATAAATGTACTTCTAGCTGTCTTCAGTCAGGAAGCGTGTTTTGAAATTGTGCTCCACTGTCCTCTATCCTGCGGAAGTCCCTCCACCCTGTGACATCACTTCAACGTACAACCATTTAAACATGTTTGCTGTAAAGCTTTTACCTGGATCCCTCCCGCATGACTACATTAGCTATTCCTCGAGCTTCTGTATGGAGCCTATCAACCTACCCCTTCTTTCAGTCAAGTTCCACCATAAAACTCTTTTCTCTCTCGATCCGATGCCGTACTTTTTCACAAGTTAGTTACCTAACTGTTATGTAACACCCCATTTCAAACGTTTCTATTATGTTCTTACTTTTCCTCGTTTCACTTCCAGATAACGCTACAGTCATAATTAACAAACGCAGAAAATACTTCAGAAAACTCATATTTATATTCGACTTTAACGTATCTACCTTTCAGAGTAAAGATTTTCTCACTATAGCTCCGTGTCATCTTACATCCTCTTCAGATATGTCTCTGAGCACTATGGGACTTAACTTCTGAGGTCAGCAGTCCCCTAGAACTACTTAAACCTAACTAACCAATGGACATCACACACATCCATGCCTGAGGCAGGATTCGAACCTGCGACAGTACCGGTGGCGCGGTTCCAGACTGTAGCGCCTAGAACCGCTCGGCCACCACGGCCGGCGATATCCTCTTCACTTCTGCATATCGACAATTACTTTTCTACATAAGCAGCAAAATTCGTCCATTAATTTTGAGATCTCCTTTGATCACCTAATTCCATCAGCATCACCAGATTTAATTCCACTTATGTTCATGGTAATGTTTAACTGATCTTCCAAATTCTTTGCGTTTCAGACCTACAGTTTCTTCGAGACCCCTTTTACTCCTTTAATAATAGCAGAACGTCCTACGATGGTCGTATAATGACGAAAAATGAGTCCAAGAATTTTTAACGTTCAAATGCAAGAGGTATTCATTGGTGAATATATAAACGAGCAAAATATGCATTTTTAACCAGTGAGTAATTGGTATAATTTTAACCCATAGAGATTATTTTATTCATTTATTCAACTATCACATAATTAAAAACCTGTTGCCCACTATATCAAAACATTCTTACCAATGAGTGACACAGAACAACAAAATGAAATCAATATAATTAAAACAGTTGCTCATAATAATGGGTATAAACCCACAATAATAGAAAAACTCCACAACAAAATGCAGACAAAAACTACAGATCCACTTGACAGCAGTCACTTCAAGCCAAATCAGTGTGCCACTGAAGCCAAATCTAAATATGCCACTCTCCCATACACAGGCCCACTTTGATACCAAATAGCAAACTTATTTAAAAAGAAGAAAAATATCACAATCAGCTTTTCCATAAACAATAAATTACAACATAAAGTAATCCATGATGTAAATACCTACAAGAGTCCCTCATGTAAAGTAGGAATATACAAACTTAAAATGTGATACATGCCCAAAATTCTACATTGGACAGACAGGCAGAAGTTTTGAAATTAGATACAAAGAACATATTAATGCTCTAAGACTTGGTAACTTGGAAAAATCAGCATTTGCAGCCCATATTGCTGAAGAAAACCATTCAGTGGGAACATTGAGGACAACTTAAAAATTTTGCATGTAGCAGAAAAAGAAGCCACTATGAATATATTAGAAGAATTAGAAATACACACACACAAAAACAGCACCCCAGACTCTATCCTTAACGAACAAACAGAGTTAGCTAACACCCTTTCCTGAAAAATTTCCAAAAATTACTTTCCAGCCTCCAAAGCAAATAATATTAGTACACCTATCTGCAGTTCAAGTAGCAAATTTATATGTTACTATAATTCTCATGATGCTAAATGTGATTAAATAATATACTATTTTACCTATACAGCTCTAAATATATATAAAAAACTTTATAATTAATTTAGCAGTATCAACTCAAAAATTCAATGTTTCTGTACTAATGTAAAAGGCATTACAGTTGTGTAAATAAATATATGATCCTTTCCAAACATAGGACATCATCGTCATATGTTACGATATATCATAGCATCTGCGATACTCATATGTTTGTAAGTTCTTTGTATGTATCAAAACATGTGGTGCGTGGTTGAAATGATCTCAGCGACAGATCTAAAGTGTTCAGTGAGAACTATTTACGTGTGCAACAACGAGGATGCAGTGGGAATAAATTTACATCTGTTGGACGAATGTTATGAAAACAAACACTCGAAACCGACGTTTCACGTAAGTCACATGCAACGAAAATCTGTAACGCAACCATCTGCGTGTGGCGTGTTTATAATTATGTACTATTTATATTTTAGGACAATTAATCTGTAAAAACACACCACATGTCATAAAGAAAGCGTTTAAACCGTCTGAGGATGAATCACAACGATTCGAAACCGTTAACGGTTTCCTTTGAATAAAGTAACTAAAAGTAAATTTGTGGTTGGTTGCTATCCTAACACCATCAACATTTGTCTTCAAACAACAGCCACGGTCTTCATCATATCATCATATGACAAAATTGCATTCTTACATTTTCCGAAATAATAACACAAATTGTTTTATATTTAGGGGTAAGTTTTGATTCCAACAAAGAAAATCAAAGTAATAATTAAGAGTTACAAATAAACTGAAGCAAAAAATTATCTACAAATTAGGTAAAGCAGAATTAAATCCACTAGTAATTAACTCACAGTTAATCTTAGCAAATCGCACTTTAGCAAAACTTCTATAAAATTTCTTGGACATGTAATTTCAGCAGAAAGCATTGCGCCTGACACGGAAAAACTTCAAGTTTTACGTGACATTACTGTACCTACAACGAAGAAACAACTACGCACCTTTTTGGGTTTAATTAACTTTTTTCGTAAATTTATACATTACTCTGCTTTAGACACCCCTATATTATGTCAATTGACGGGTAAAAACACTATTTGGTCCTGGGATAGCCAAGCACATTCTGAATTTGTCAATCTGAATCAAGCTTTGTTGAATGCACCACTTTTATCACATCCAGATCTTACTAGAAATTTTTCCATTGCCACCGACAGTTCTAACACGGCTTTAGGCGTACACATTTTTCAGGAAATTGAAGAAGATGGTACTACAGTAATTAAAAACATCGCCTTTGCGAGTCGCATTCTGTCACCTGCTGAACGCAATTATTCTGTTACAGAACTTGAAACATTATGTGTTGTATGGGCATTTACGAGATTTCGGCATTTTCTTTATGGAAGACATACGACCGTTTACACAGATCATAGAGCGATACAGTTTTTACTTTCCGCTAAATTTACACATGACAGATTAATCAGATGGAAACTTTATTTACAGGAATTTAATTTTACAATTGTTCACATTCCCGGTACACAAAATGTTGTAGCAGGCGCACTATCCCGTTCTCTCAGCAACTATCAGCAAGATATCGCAACCAACTTCTGCCAAGCAAACTTTTAGCGTCATGTATATTCAACAAGTTGCATTTGAAAATTTCATTTCGGCATCATTACGAGACATAGCACAAGAGCAGAGTAAAGACAACGAATGGAAAGAAATAAAACACCTTTGGCAAGATAGGAATAATGTTACCATTAGAAACCATTACTCTGTACGGAATAATATTCTGTTTCGCCGCTCTCACCCTGACAGCAACAATTGGTTACTATGCATTCCTGACGAGCTTGTTAACAAATTAATTTGGTATACTCATTTAAGTTACGCACATTATGGAGCCAGAAAATGTTTTCTTATACTGAGACAGAACTGTTATTTTGCCAACATGAAGAAACGTATTCGACGAGTTTTGGCGTCATGTAAAATCTGCCAGAAAGCTAAGTCAGACGCGACATCACATATTCCTCCGTTACATCCCATTGTACCTGTTAAATTGAGACACATGGCCGCTGTAGACATTTTTGGTCCGATTCCCAGATCTAATAGAGGTTTTTGCTACATCTTTGTCGCTGTTGAACTCACTTCGAAATTTGTTACCTTCACTCCGTTACGCAGAGCTACTGCTAAATCTGTTTCGAAAGCATTTGTAAAACATTTTCTGTTTCATGTAGGGCATGTATTGAAAGTAATTTCCGACAATGGAGCACAGTTTCGATCTGCTATATGGACACGTTTGTTACGAGCAAGAAACATTTCTCCGATCTATATATCTAAGTATCACGCTTCTTCGAAACCTTGTGAACGACTAATGAAAGAAATTGGTAAACTATATAGAATATACTGCAATAAAAAACATATTGATTGGGATGCACACATACTGTCATTCCAGGATGTAATTAACTCCATACCAAATGAATCTACTATGCTATCTCCGACTGTTGTATTGAAAAATGTTGAACCACCTAACAAAATTAAAGAATTATTATCCTTTCCTACATCTCGTCGACTGCGACACCATGAAATAATTGACATTGCGCTGAACAACATCAAACGTGCCGCAGAGCGCCGGAGAAGACAGCAAAAACAGGTTTGTACACGCCGTGACTTTCACATTGGACAGAAGATATTAGTACGCACACATTATTTATCCAACAGAGGAAAGAGTAGATGCAGTATATTTGAGCTTCTATATGCAGGTCCATACAGAATTCGCAGCATTCCTCACCCCAATGTAGTACACGTCGAAACTCTGAGAACCAGAAAAAGTAAAGGCAATCACCATGTCTCCAATATTAAACCCTTTATTGAGTGAACATACTTTATGATTTATTACACTGTAATGGCATTTTCTGATTTTTATATGACCACTTATGCAATTATATTTATATGAACACATACTGATGATTGTCATATTTTTTTCTTGGCAAGTGCCCGGCAAGGTAAGGTTAACAGGTCGCTTTTCTTGTCGTTACATATCAGACGGTGGACATTTTCCATTTTTCCTGTATGTATGATTGTTTTCCTGTTTTGTTTGTATGCACTATGTAATCTTTAAGATATAACAAACACCAGTTGACTTTGACACTTTGCCTTATGATATCTCAACATCGTGACTATTTTACATTTTTTTGCTACTACATTATGATACTCTGTGTACAGTTTTGCACCTGAACACTCTCTGTGTTTTTGACATAATACGTTTTCTGTCATGCTATGCAGTATGCTTAATTATATCACTAGAAACAAGATTTTATTTAATGGGTATATGATTTAAAGGCAAGATATTAATCCTTATTCATCATTTACAGAAAGCAATTATGTGTAAAAAAAATAAATTAAACAAACCAGACTGGATTACTATGAAATGGGAATTTCACCTTCGGAATGAACGAAAGAAAATGGAATACCTTGTGATGAAGAGTAAATGGATCAGAATTAACAAGCATTAACAAGAATATAATATACACATCGTATGATAGCAGTCTTAACTAATTATTTTCCTTTCAGAATACAAGGCGATTGATACAGGCTGTCAGACAGAACTACACATCTTAGTTTCAGTGATGAAATATGGTAGAAATAAGAAACTCTATATTATGAATAGTTGTATGAAGTAAATGGTAATATGAATAATGAATAATGAAGTGTCTTTTTGCAGATGATAATGAATGATGATAAATAGTTATATGAAGAATATGCTAATATGAATAATGAGGTTTTTCTTTGCAGCTGATGATAATGATGAAGTTATGGTAATATGAATAATGAAGCTTTTCTTTGCAGATGAGGATAATGACGAAGTTTTTATATTTACTGTTAGTTAAGAGAAGCTATGTAGTCATTTAAGTATTTGTTGCAGTTCGTTTTGGCAGTATGTCTTATATCGCATGGTATAATGACTGAATGTTTTTGAAAGGACAGCTAGAGTACATATATATTGAGTACACGTTTCATTACCTGTTAATTCGAAGTTCACTACTTTTCAGCATAATATGCGTTTCTTCTTTCAGCTTAATAATCCATTTTGTATTTTTTCCAGGAGAAGCTATTCATGAAATTAATGTCCTATAAGCAGTTAGATATTATACGTGTTCTAGTACTTGCATTTGTTTTACCCATTTGTGTGTGTCATTCATGAATATGATCACATACACTCTACTTGTTTCATAACCTTGCTACAGCTCACTCATGACGAATGACGTTACTAATCCTTATATGCAGCAATAAGTCAAAAGCAAATATTTTCATGCCCCAGCAATTAATTATCGATCCCAACGCAATGCATTGCTAGCACACACAAAAAATGTATTACCAGTCCCAAATAATGCTACAGGTTTAAGAGATATTTATAGCACTAAATATAGTGCAGATTTGTCAGATGTATTGAATCCATTATATCTACATATTATTGAACCACAGACCTTGAGTAATAGTTATAGTGTGTTACATTTTAAATATGTCCTACATCACTTGAATGATGAGTTCTGAGTAATACTGAATGATATTTTGTAATAATGCATAAATGCTATGCCAATAATTTCTGTAAATAATATTTATGTTATACTCTATAAATGCTATGCCAATAATTAACTCTCATTTTGAATGATGACTTCTGAATAATCCATATAAATGGTTTGTAACTTGCCAATGAGTGCCAATGATTACTATAATTAGATGAATTATGAAAATGGTATGCCATTAATTAACTCTTACTTTGAATGATCACTTCTGAATAATGCATAAAAATGATTTGTAACTGACCAATGAGTGCCAATATTTAGTGTAATCAGATGACTTATGAATGATGTTCTGTAATACTCCACACATAGTACAGAAATGTTTAGTAACTAGGGAATGAGTGCCAACAATTACTCAAATCGGTTAATAGACTAGTGTAATTCTCAATGATGACTAGCATAAGACTTAATGTCCTTCACCTTCTGACCTAATTACCAGAAATTACTGCAATATCTGTTTGTCCTGTCTATCCTCATGATCATGGAGCGCTATATTTGGTTTTTGCACTAATTCTACGTTGGTGTACCTTACAAGAATGTGGTGTTGACACATCATGTTGTCCACCACCTTGAACTATGGAGATGTTATTATGTTCCCACTGTTTGGTGTACCTAACGTACTACCAAAATGATAACATTGAATATTAATACGACATTTCAGTGTCTTGGCTACACTGATTAATACTTCAGGGAAGAGAACTTCAGATTGTCTCAATTGGTGTTGTGGTTCTGTAGAAAGATATGGACTTTCAGTGCAGCTACGTGCAACCTACTGTGCTACAACCATGATGCAATCCTTCCCTTTCCTTTCCTAGTTCTTATAAAATGGTAAAAAAAAACATATATATATATATATATATATATATATATATATATGTATATATATATATATACAGTGCATGTGCACTTTATGTCATTTATTAATATATTTTGTACTCATTGCGTATCCTAGTTCTTGTAAAATGGTAAAAAAATATATACAGTGCGTGTGCACTTTATGTCATTTGTTAATATGTTTTGTACTCATTGCATATACTTTTTGTCATTGCTTTATATGTTCAGTACTCAGTGCATGTGCACTCTATTTCATTTCATGTTCTGCACTTATATATATATGTATATACTCTGTGACTGTAAAATTAGTTAATGAAGTAGATTTTAGAAAAATTTGTTGCTCATGGCAAGTCCAATTGACTCACCATCGCTGCCAAATTTTTGTCCCCCCAGTGGAGGGTTATGTAAGAGGTCCGAGCAGATGTAATTTCGATGTATTGCTCATGCGCTGCCTGCGGTATGCAAGGTCTCTGACCAGAAAGCAGTGTTGACTTCAGTAGGAACTGTGTAGCTGTAGCAGTAAGTTGTTGCTAGTCTGGAGTCTGCCTTGGTCTGGTATGGTGTATCGTGTTGGCTGGCCCGGTCGCAGTGCAGCGATGCTGGAGCCTGAGTATTATTGTATAAGGTAAAAAAAGCAGCCTCGCGCATATGTAGTAATGTTATCTCAAGTCCCATGTAAAGGTTTTTAAAAATCTCGTAATAATAATCTTGCTCATAAAAAGTAACTTTTAACAACCGTTCATTTCAATTTATAGAATTTACTAATTTCTCCCATCCATGATCATCCCGATTATTGCAATACAAAAATTAGTTGCTTCCTATTATAAATGACAGATAGGTCGGCCAGCATTGCACATAGCTGTGCCGGAAAAATTTATTGTAAGAGCAGATATATCCGGTGACTTCATTGAGGTAAGAATTTTTGCTTTTTTTATTCAGAATGATCTTTCAAGGCCACGATGCAGCACTGCTGTCGTCGAAAATTTACCAGGTTAAATTCACAGTGAATTATTGAAAAGTCATAAGTGACCAACAATTTGATTGAGAGGTTAGTTACATTGTTTTATTACCAGGTTACTGAATTTTTTTTATTGCTACGTTACACTGAATGTGAACGACATAATTATAATTATTACTGTTGAGAGGTTTAGAAATTTTTCTGTTTTGAGCTTACATTAAATGGGAACGAATTTTATGGGGAAGAATTTTGTCTTGAGGTTACACTAAATCAGAATCATTATCCATAATATTTATTTTATTTTATGGGGAGGTAGAAAACGGAAAAATGACTTGTGCCCTCCAAGCAGAATTAATAATAGCGTATTTAGAATTAGATGGATTAATGGTGGAAAGAGAGGGAGCTGCCAAGTAATGGGCAAAAGAAGAAAACGTCAGAAACCACGTCCCAAATTTCGCTTTGCTACCAGTTTGGCCTGTTACCTGAAATTGGGGGCGAGGGAACCCTCGAAGAGTGTTTCGACTTAATAGGATATAGCCGACTCGTAGGAACGACTTTAAGGACAGGTCGGTAGAAAAGTCACCTAGCGAAAAGTGTCTAGCTTCTATGAAGTAGTCACGAGAAAGTTACGGATCAATTGCTACAGGAAACGCTAGATGTAGATTACCAGGTCACAAGCATCGTGAAACTTAGCGCCAATCTTAACCGGTAACAGGGAACATAGTGGCCTTTGTATGGATTTTGATGACGAGGATAAGGTATTTATTGTAGGAGGAGCTGCAAGCAGTCTTGCTAACAACTTTGAATATAGTATTAAAGGTGACCTGGAGAAAATAAGAGCAGCAACAACTGAAACTCGTCTGGCGTTTCGCAAAGTTTTGCCGTGACATGACCAGCCATGGGTTAACACGGCTGTCAGGCACGTGAACAAAGAGACCGGGTGCTTATGAATGGAACAGAGTATCGTATTTGTGCCGTGCACGTTGCTACGGTTAGGATATGGGGATACGCTAATGCGGAAGGAAAGATTAACTCAGCACTTAGCAGAAATTGCAAGGGGAGCCACAAGCACACAGCCGGTCGCGGTGGCAGTGCGGTTCTAGGCTCTTCAGTCCGGAACCGCGTGACTGCTACGGTCACAGGTTCGAATCCTGCCTCGGGTATGGATGTGTGTGATGTCCTTAGGTTAGTTAGGTTTAAGTAGTTCTAAGTTCTAGGGGACTGATGAACTCGGATGTTAAGTCCCATTGTGCTCAGAGCCATTTCATTTCACAAGCACACAAACAAAATACCTGTGATTGCTGGAATCAAAGGGGTACATTTCTTAGATTAGAGTCACATTACATACATAGAATATTGAAAGAAATTTGAGCAGTATAACACCATAACACGTGTGACAGCTCAAGATAAATAAAATTAGTTTGCTTCATCAGACCATTATAGGTTTAAAATAAAAGATAGATGTGCATATTGTATGCCCAGCAGATGTGATAATTCTGAAAGGATAGTTGCTCTGTGCTTCTCTGAACACCACGTAACCATAGGCATGGAGAAGCCCAATTTCAAGTTTTACAATCATTTTTTGTAGAGTTAACATGGAAAAAGGAGAAGTTGGGACATATGTGAAAGCTGGATACACAGTCGAAAATATTGAAACAAATGGTTTTTGTTTGGATCAGAACCTAGTAGGCAGCTGCGGCCGGGCTTTTCTAGGTCCTTCAGTCCGGAACCACGCTGCTGCTACGGTCGCAGGTTCGAATCCTGCCTCCGGCATGGATGTGTGTGATGTCCTTAGGTTAGTTAGGTTTAGGTAGTTCTAAGTCTAGGGGACTGATGACCTCAGATGTTAAGTCCCATAGTGCTTAGAGCTACTTGAACCATTTTGTACCTAGAAGCATGTGTTTGTGAGTTGTTACTGCAGTCTACTTCTCTGATAACTGTAACAGTCTACAGATTCCCTCTAACATCTGAGAAAAATCTGGATGCATTATTGAGCTACCTGTCAGACCAGAAGAAGGAATTAGTAGTTTCTGGAGATTTCAGGGAAGATGTCTTAAAAGGTACGAAAAGTGAGCCGTGGCGGGACAGGCGTCAATAGTACCTCTGACATGAGTACGATCTATTTACTAGTACAAAGGTTTGTCTTGGGGCTTGGGCAGGCTCGGGATATAAGTGCGAGCCTACCGCGAGTAAGGAGGGACAACGTTTTGAGAACGGAAAGCGGCGATGCGCGAGTCGGCGATTGGTTGGCGGGCAGAAGGGAAGACGGCGTGCCTGAGGCTGCGCGGCGGTTATCACGTGGCTATACCGGAAGCTGTGGAAGATGGCCGGTGCTGTGCATTCTCCGGCAACTTCGTGAGCCGTGGGTGTGCCAGCTTCCTTGGAGGGACACGCTGTTAAGGTCTTTCGAAGTGATGGTCTGATATATTCGCAAAATCGCCCCAGCGTCAAGACACCCAGTTAAGTACTCTAATTAATAAGAGCGCTTAGTTAACTGTGATTGTGATCGCTCTTGGTATAGTAAGACCTTGCCGTCGCGTGATGTTATGTGTGTTCGATTTCATTTGATGCCTCTTACTAAGCGTGTGCTCTGTTTCCGCATAGTATTGATGTATTTGTAGAATGTTAGTTCATTAGTTATTATTAGTAAGTGTTTAATTTGCTTACGATATTGGTTAATGCATGTCAATACGTCCTCTGTGGGCAAACTGAATTTTTATTTCTAAAGGTTACCGTGTTGAGTTTTCGAGGCCCACTTAAGGTGGCCAATATGTGTGTCATTACGTTCTAGTGAGTGTTGGTTCTGGTGAGACAGTTCATTTTCAACTTTAGAGTTCGTTTATCAGGTACTGTTTCACATAAAGAAAGGACTTGCGAGTGAAATTAGTTGTTGTTTAGCCTGCAATTTATAGAGTTAATTTACTGGTCAATCATGAATGTTAAAGTTAAGAAGAGTTTTCTTTAGCCTCCAGTTGTCGGATGTGGTCTGTGTTTCAGTGAGGCGAGGCAGCGGGCAACCGAAGCGCAGAGCTTCCCTTTAGATTACAAGTTCGGCTTACGGGCGGTGGAATTCACCTATGCTCGTGTGTTCCTCTTCGGTAACGTTTGCTGGGTTCACATTTCGGTGGCCTACTCGATGTGGGGTTGCAAACGGAACCACGTCTTAGTTCGAAGTTAAGTATTACTTCCGTCAGTCGCCTCCACCGTTCGTGGTTAAACGTCGGCCTTACAAGCTTGGGCCTTACTCCTGTTGTTACACATTTATGATTGTAGAAAGTGGTAACATTCTATGCCCTAAGAGGCCATCTTACAAGCCAATGGGCATTTGAATAATTTCGTGGTCCACTCTGCAAGGCTCTCCAGTCTAGTAATTTGCTAGTTTGCCGAATTACGTTTTAATAAATATGTTCTAAGTATTAGTGTTAAAATTGACGCTGTGTGTCCACCGCTATTTCACATGTAATGTTAATGTATTGGAATTTAAATGGTCTTAAATAACGTGTCTTAACTATAGTTGTTTTGTTAAAGTTATGGTAAAATTCAGCCTTAGTGGCATTTCTCAGTGTTTATGGGAGATCGTTGGCTAATGATTTATTAACTTGCTTATGATTTTACGTAATGAGTGTTTCATAAATAATCTTGCCTGGGTGGCGTCTGTCAATTTCTATGTGAGATTGTTTTTGGTAGTTAATAAACACATTGGAATTGAATGTTCATTTTATTGGGTCGGCCCTTCCACAACCTTTAGATTTAAATGTTAAACAAAGCAGGTGTTAAGTAAAATCGTTGCAAACAGCAAAAATGAAGTATGATATTATTTGAGTGTTTCAGTCTAATACCAGTACACAATATTCCTATTCGTGTGCAGCAAAGGACTGGAATACTGTTTGACAAATTTTTTTTAGACAGTACTCAGGATGGAACAATTACTGTGCACCCAATTGTTAATGGAGTGTCTGATCACGACCAGCTCCAGAGGAGAGCGGAGATAGGCAGTAGCAGCAGCTTATCGTTTTACACAGTTTGTTTACGTCGTTTTGCTCAGTATCGTTCTAACTTACTTCTGAGCAGAAGTGAGTAGTAGGAGAATATTTAGCTGTTTTTAGTTGTGCTATACGATTTTGTTGGAAGTTTGGATTGTTGCTGCAGCGTATGTGCGCTATGTATGCACCCGTGGTCTTGGAGAAAAGTTCCGGCTTGTGCGTCGAACAAGGTGGTTGTCCTTACTTCTGTCTGTACCGCAGCCCCGCGCGTGTTTAACTTGTGTGTGTATCGGCCGGTGTAGCATCGCTCTTGCCTCGCTGATTTAGTTGTTGGTTTCTTCTCTGGCGGCGCCGTCTCTGCCAGCGCTATGATGTACGTCGGGTCTCCCAAGAATATTCCTCACCGGGGTCCCTTTTGATTCAGTTTTGACAATAGTACGTTTCATGTTCAGCCAGGATATTTAGGAATTCAAGACTGGTTGCCTAATACGATTCGAATTACATCAGATCAGTTACATCTGCTTTGTCTGCCTTTCTTGTGAAATTTCTGTGCAGGTAGACCGGTTGCCTCCCAGGTGATGTTTACGTGCCCTTCTTATAAAGGATGTGCTAGACGATATTCCGGTTATAGAACTTACAATCTTCTGCCCGAACCTGACGATTCATTGCTTCAGGCGGCGTTGCTTTTCTTTGGAGTCGTTCGGCATATCCGATGGGAACGCTGGCCTGCGTAACGTCGCTTGCAGTGTAACAATTGTTTCCGATCCGTAGAAATGTGTGTTGAATAGAATATTCCTTCACTCCTAAATGTTTGTTCATTTTACTTATGTAGAGCGTGAAGTAACCTGCTTCCTCTGTAATGAAACTGGCCGTCTCAGATCCAGTTGTACGTGTCGTGTTACGGTTTTAAAGTCGACCTATGGAAAATACCGTCCGTTGACATTAACTTAATTAGTGTCCCTGCAATCTGCTGTCGTTACATCTCTAGTTTTAGACGACGTTGAGGAAACATTATCCCCCACTCCGCGCGACTTCCTGCAGTTACCAGCACGTTCAGATGCGGTTCCTGCTGTCCTTACAGCGCCGGCTCCAGTAGCACAATTTAAACGCGGGTAGACTCAGGATAGTGAAGATTTTGAAGTCACCCTCCCCCAGTCTCACCTCTCCGGTATGTTGACGGTGGATGGTGCTTCTTAGCGTGATGATGTTTTGACTACTGACGTTAACTGCGGTTCTGGTTTCCCCAGGTATGACGCGGCTGGTAATGTTGATGAAATGAGTGTTGCATATACGTCCTCTCCTCCACCTGTAGAAACGTCTGTTCCGCTGGGTTCCGATTGTTTTTAGGAAATATCATCAACAGTTCTGCCTTCACAGTGTACTAGTGAAATACCATCCCCTCTTCATTCACCGAGCGAGGTGGCGCAGTGGTTAGCACACTGGACTCGCAGTCGGGAGGACGACGATTCAAACCTGCATCCGCCCATCAAGATTTAGGTTTACCGTGATCTCCCTAAATCGCTTCAGGCAAGTGCCGGGATGTTTCCATTGAATGGGGACGGCCGATTTCCTTCCCCATCCTTCCCTAATCCGAGCCTTGACCTCCGTCTCAAATGACCTCGTTATCGACGGGACGTTAAATGCTAATCTCCTCCTCCTCATTCATTCTGATACGGTGGAGCAACAGGGTACTACATATCCTCTTCCGGGTAATCAGATGCTGCAGACAGCTTCAGATGCTCCATTTCCTGTCTCTTCTTCATCTGATGATGATCATCACCGTTCCCGGTTGTGTTTCTCTCATACCGTTGACTGACTCTCAGCAGCGGTCCGTGTTGAGTCCTCTACTCTCCCGTGTCTAAAGTTATATTGTCACGGAGTGGTGTCAAACTACGATTTCAAACTGAGCATTCAGGGTTGCGCCGAAAAAAAAAGAAACATGGAATCTGCATTTTCGATGGATAGGATACAAATCCTGTGTGCCTTCTTCTCTGCCGTAGTTATGGACAGCAGGACATGATGCGTAAATTCTTTTCTAATTTCTGTCTTTGCCTTATATGTGTTTACTAATGCAGGTGAGAACGTTTCTTACCCCAAATGTTGATAGCATAAGCTCTCCATTACGATTTGAAGCGGCACGACAGTTTATTCATGATACGATGTTGCAGTGCCTGGGTTATTCCGAATTATTATGCAATGTTCGTTCAGACATGCATATTTCTCCAAAGGAACATTGCACCGTAATTCAGAATAACATAGGCATTGCTATATCATAAATATCCGCCGACACCGAGCAAGAGACTTTGAAGTGGTGATACACATAATAATTGTACGAGTAGACATTGTAGATACATGGTTGACGACATGTGCAAGTTCGGGTGTGGCCGTGGGTCGTGCTCGGATAGCGAAATGGTAAAGCGACTTTTCTTGATAAGCGAGAAATCCGGGTTCGAGTACCAGTCTGGCACAACGTTTCACTGTCGTCATTCCATTATACAGCTGATGGTTGTTCACATTCGCAGCTCCAAATATATTTCATGTGTTTATTTATGATTCTCAAGCTGATGTGTGTTTTCATGAAGCGTTACTTGATGCGTTCTGTCTCCATGTGTATTCTACATTTTTTAATGCTGCAACTGCAAACTCAAGTGGCATGGCCGTGCTTTATAGGGACGGTATTTCCTTAACCGATTTTGAAACGCTGGATGATGGTCCGGATATAGACTGCCGTTTCTACGATCTCGCCTTAATTTTTATTTATGCTCCATAGGACCTGGCCGTACCTTTCGCTTTTTTGATAAGAAAAACGCCTCAGTCATGGCGGCTCATTTCACCTTCCCACTATCGATAACTTCTAGCTGTCCCTTACAACATGTCGCATATTACTCCCTTGTGCGGTTATCCCTGCCTGGCTAAGCTTCAAAAGTGTCCGCTAAAGTGACGTCCGGGATATGGATGGATGACAGTGTGGTAGGGAGGGGAAGGAGCAACGAACTGCGCATTGCAGGCTGTCTACGTGTAGTATTCGCGCCATCGGTAGTGCTTAGAGCAGCGAAAACCTGGTGCTGACCGCCACGACATGTTTTCCGGATCGTCGTTCACTCTTCTTAGACAGGACTGGGTAGGAGGCAAAAGATGGGATCCGCCTTTCCGTGCGTGTCTGCTTGTTCAGCTTCGTGCATCGATTTCCAACTCCACAAACTCTTTCGGCAGATGCTCGTGCTATCATTCATTGACACATCATGCACGCCTTTGTTATTTGACTCTGTGTGATTCTAGGGAAAATTTATTTCCTTGACTGCTCTGTGTAGTTTTCGAAGTGACTTGATGGTCAGCGTTCTCTCTAAAAAATTGTCATGGTTAATGTTGTTATGGCTATGCAATGTTCTCAGCTTTTGTGCGTAATTATATCAGGGGCCTACAGGTCTCTAGTTTTTTTAAAATTTAGTGTTTCTTTTGAAATCGTTTTATGCAAGGGAACAAACTGTTTCTGAATTTTAATGTTTGCTTTCACAGTGTTTCAGAAGCTGGTGTGCTCTTAGGCATTATTATTATTATCATTATCCAGCCCTCTAAGTCTCGTGTATTATGACCCCCAGATAATTGTAAGACCCTAGTGAGTTGTTATTTATATTCCTTCCTGGAAGAAGATACTTCTATTTTACACTTTACATTTTTGCGAAGCTTATTTTGTAGGGCATGTAACATTAGTGGGATTGTTCTATAATTGCCATTGTGGTTCAACAGTAACTTTCAGTTGTACATAAATTCAGTGAGACATTCCTCTTCAGTGTTTGTTTATAGCACAAACTAAGTTACCAGGAGAGCGTTCCATGACGGCTTCTTTCTGCATGGGACTGGCTTGCTTGTGGCTGCGTGAATGGCTCTCTGGCGTTTCCTTGTGCAGCTGGCTATGTGTTAGCAGTCGTGTGTCCTGACTGTTTGTGCCCAAGTTGAAAACCTTATATATTCTGACTTGCACTGTAAATGACATTTTGCTGTCGGCCAAGAGACCTTTACCTGATAAACTGCCTTCACACAGGTGATTTTACGTCTACTGTTATTGTTCTATTTAATACGTATTGTAACGTTGTTATAAATTGTATTGTAAATTATTTGGTTTTGAATTTCTTGGTTAGCTGTAAAGGCGAACTGTTACGTCTTGTTAAGTTGTTAATGTTTATCTTTTGTCGGTCTGCTTAATGCCTCAGTTTTGTGGTCGATCGCAAAAATTTATCTAGAACTCAGTTTTAAGTGTTTACTGGTATATTTAAAAATTTTTAATCAAAATTTTTTATAGATCCATATTGCTGAAGCTTTATCTTCTTGTATCTTGTTTAAGGCCATTAAAAGAGTAACTGTGTTATTCACCATCTGGATGTTTTTCAAGAGTGCAAATTTAACATGGCAAATTAACTAGGAATTTTCCTACTTGTTTTTCTTAAAGGCGACCTGTTATTACTTTGAAAAATAAATGTTTGTTATCAAAAGGGTAAATGAAGTTAATAAAAAGGTCCTAGTCATCCCATGTCAATTCCGTAATCCTGTTGAATCCTGACTACAATGGTAGCCACAGAGCGTGGATGCGTTCCTGTTGACTAATCCTGCTGGAGGGGCGGGTGGGGGGGGGTGGGGGGGGTTGAGTTGTCTGTGACTCATAACATCATTTGTCCCTATTAACTGTAATACTTGTAACAGATTTTGATTTGTTTCAGAGGACCATGGCTAGAGTAGAGGTAAGGATTTGTGCGGGCATAGGCTGTATCAAACTTCAGTGTCTTCAGTATGAAGTGCGCATGCATCTCTCACTTGTCGGGGGTAGTGTTTCAGAACTGGCAGCTACGTTTCGTACACCATTGGGCGAGCCTGTCCATATTTCAGCTGAAATGATTTGTTAGGTAGGTGCCATTATTTCCACCATATCTTTAGCTTTGTATGAATTATTTAAAAACATTAAATATTCTTTGACGGTTACCAAACTCCTCTTCCCCCTTCCTTTCACCAAGTGCGTAGGCTCAGACCCAGTTGTGCCATTTCAATAATCGTCTTGGTAATCTAGCTTACAGTGAACCCAGTGATCAGAAGAAGGGCGTTGAGAAACAACTAAGCGAGAGAATTGAAGAATTACAGACAAGCGTGGATGCGTTAGATTTAGAGGGTGAAAGGCTGAGTGGGCAAGAGGGTGTTGTAGTTGATCGGTTCCAACTTAGAAATGGAGAAGCCCAAGCTCTTGGGGGTTCCATCTCGGATTCTTTTGCTAAACTGCTGAATCATATTTTGTGTTTTTTAAATAATGTCACTGAGCTAGCGGTTGACCAAGTGAACCAAGTTTGTGATGTGTTCAAGTGGCTTGATCTACATAACAACGCACTGCAGATCTCGCTTTTAGTCTTTCTCGCTCTTCTTTATCTTTTGTCAAAGTGATTGTGAAGCGAGTTGCTGTCAGGTGTATCTCCCAGAGTGGCTAAAATTGGTGCAGCTTAGGGCCTGTCTAACTGAACATACTTGCCAGCGGGTACTAGAAACGAACTAGAGTGTTTGTATTACTGGCAACGGCAGTCTTATGATTAATCCTTGTTTCGATACATTCATTGTGCCCATACTGCTGTCTTCGATTTCAGTTTGAATGGAACCGAACAGTTTTGTATTTCAAACACCTTAGAGGGCATGATATCTGAGGACTACTCACATTTCATCTTCACTCGCAACCCAGCCACCTTCACTCAACTTACTCATTTGGAAACTTCTATCGAAGTCTTTACGTTTTCTAATGAGCAGCATAAAGGAAGTGAGGGTGATCCACCTGTTTCTTATTTTAGTGACAACTATCGCAGGACAGCTGTTAAATTATTATCTAGCAAAACCTTTTTTCTGTGTGTTTCCCAGAGTCACTTAGTGCAGGAATTTCCGACTGAGTGTGGGCCTAGGGCCTAACAGCTGACGCCACTGTAAGAGAGTAATCATTTGAGTGACAAGGCCCAATTGGTTTTGAACGTTTATTCGCATTTGTAATAAACTGCTATTTCTTACTTATGTGGCCAAGATAATAGAGAAAGAATTTGGGATCCGCTTGAATCCGTAAGTTCTATTTTTGTTTTTGCTTTATTATTATTGGTACCATTAGTTTCTACATTTGCGTAAGTTGGTTTCTCTTAAGCCTTCCCCTCCAGGGATGTCGTGTTTCCAATTGGCAGAGGTTCGCTCTGGAAGATGGGGTGCGAGTGCGCCTGACGATTCTTGGTTTTTCCTGACCAGTTGTTAGTTGTGAAGAAATTATCTGTAACCTTATTGCGAAGACGTGATTTTATCGTACAAACTAGATTACTCCTAGATTTTGCAGGTTATGCCTTTCTCTTTAGGTTTCCTCCGTCAGAGTAGATATCCTTCTGTGCCTGTTACGCTAGTAGTGATAATATTAAGAATAATACTTTACAGACTGACCGGAGGGAGGTGGATCTTGGTCATTGTAGGGAGCCTCAGGCTATTCAGTTAAGGGAAATTTTGAGCGAGTTTTCCGATGTACTAACTGAAGGGTGGCGGCGGGAGGGGGGAGGGGGAGGACAAGATTCAATACAAAATCTGTTTCGTAGACGATGCTTCGGTTTTTCGTGCTCCTTGTCGTCTTTCGCACCTAAATGGAAGATTTTAAGGACCAAGATTGAGATCATGCTTGGTAATGGAGTAACTAGATTTTCAGATTCTCCATGCGACTCATCTATATTTTTGTTGCCTAGGGACAGGGCGAAGGTTTTAGGCCGGTTGTTGATTAGTGTCTCAATGAAAAGGTTATATTAGACTCTGGATCTCTGTAACTGCGTTACTTGCTTTGCAGATGCCTCCTTTTCACTGTGCTTGTTATAAATTAGGCTTATTATGAAATAACTTTGAGTGAGGAGTCAAAGTCCTTTACAGTGTTCTGTATGGACTGGAATTTGTATGATTCCATCGTGTACCCATTGGCCTAGCCACTGGAGCTGCCTTGATTACACGGCTTTTAGGTCATGTTTTGGGTGTTTTAAAGCTCCATTGTGTCTATAATTAGCTTTATGATGTTGTGCGTAGGCAGAACTTTGATGAACATGATTCGAATCTTCAACAGGGCTGCTGATTTGATGGCCAAAACCCTCTAAGGTTACTCTTGCAAAGCAGCCAATTTCGTTGTCGGGACATCTACCTTCTAAAGATGGAATTAGATTCGACCAATAACGTCTTTCTGATGTCAAGAAATTTCCTTCTCCTAAGAACAAAAAGGGAGTCGCACAATTAATCAGGATGGCCAACTACTTTCGGAAATTTGTCCCTAATTTCTCTCAAATAGCTGCCCTCATAATGATC
Organism: Schistocerca americana; assembly: GCF_021461395.2. Classification (NCBI taxonomy): domain Eukaryota; kingdom Metazoa; phylum Arthropoda; class Insecta; order Orthoptera; family Acrididae; genus Schistocerca; species Schistocerca americana. The sequence goes on along the minus strand of NC_060123.1, from coordinate 380,552,426 downwards.
TTCACAAGAAGGGACGGGAAGTTGTTTGGGGAGACAGAGAGCGGGCCGCAGTTGAGGCGATTAAGAGCTCTAAGTAACCTGCCAGTATTAGCCATTACTAATTTCGAGAAGAGATTGAGATGCAGACTGACACGTGTAACGGCAGGGTGTCCACAGTCCTTTTACAGGAAGATGCAGGTCAGAGAGGACCTGTTGCATTTGCCTCATGTATATTGATGAGACCGGACTTTAAGTATTAGGTGTATGAGTATGAGGCTGTGGCTGTTCTATTCACTCTCGCAAAGTTTACATTTTTTCTTGAAAGCAGGGAATTTGACCCAGAGAGACAACCAGGTCTTGAGTTGGGTTGTGGCTCGCCCAAGAAAGACTGGCAAAATTGCGAGAAGAGGAGTAAATATATCTGTCTTTTACTTTATGGATTGCCAGATCAGGGGCTCAGATAACCAGGTGGCCGATGTACTCAGCCGTATGCTTGAGGAGAACACCCACGAATCCAGTGAGTGTTGTCCAGTCATCAGGTCTCAGGTCTCCCATTCTTACAATGGTAACTGAGATACTTCAAATACTTTCTGCTCTCAGGAATAAGCAGTACCGAGATCCTCATTTAAGGCTATTAAGAAGGCCATTGTTTGTGGGAGAGGAACTTTGTGCGTATTCGTTGAGAAAGGCTATACCTTGATGTCAAGCCGGCCGCGGTAGCCGAGCAGTTCTAGGCGCTTCAGTCCGGAACCGTGCGACTGCTACGGTCTCTGGTTCGAATCCTGCCTCGGGCATAGATGTGTGTGATGTACTTAGGTTAGTTAGGTTTAAGTAGTTCTAAATTCTAGGGGACTGATTACCTCAGATGTTAAGGCCCATAGTGCTCAGAGCCATTTTTGAACCAAGATGTAAATTTAGGAAATAGGCTGAGCCCGAAGTTTGTGGAACAGTTGCACTCGTGCCATCTGTATTTTCTTGTTTTCACAGTTCCTTATTAGGTGGGGGCATCTGGGCCTCTATAAAACCATTTCTAAGGTCTATTCTCATCTTACATGGCCATCCTTGTATAAGAATATTCGCAGGCTGGTTCAGAAGTGTGAATCTTGCAAAATAAAAAAAGCCTAATCCCAACTAACGCAAAGGGTTACTGCATTCCGAACTGGAGCGAAGCCCTATGGGTAAAGTAATCGTTGATTATAGGATTAACCTGCCACGAACAAGAGCTGCTAACCCTTAAATGTTAGTTATTGTTGATACTTTTTCTCGTTTTGTGTGGCTTTTGCCAAGTACAGGGGTTACAACCTCGCTAACAATTTGTCACATAACTCATATATTTTTCTGGTTCGGTCCAGCAAAGGCGCCTGTTAGTAATAATCACCCGGACTTGTATCACGAGAGTTTAGGCGGTTTCATTTTGGTAATGCCATTAAGAACATTGCAGACTATCCCATATTACTCTCAACCTTCCGAGAGCGTAATGGTAACCTTAAGGCCGTCTTAAATATTTATCATGCTAAGAGTCAGACAAAACGGGACTCCTCCGTCCCTTGGATTAATGCCGCCTTCAATTCAGCACAGCATGAGACTTCCAAAGTAGTCCAATGGTTTAAATGGCTCTGAGCACTATGGGACTTAACTGCTGAGGTCATCAGTCCCCTAGATCTACTTAAACCTAACTAACCTAAGGACATCACACACATCCACGCCCAAGGCAGGATTCGAACCTGCGACCGTAGCGGTCACGCGGTTCCAGATTGTAGCGCCTAGAACCGCTCGGCCACTCCGGCCGCCTCCAAAGCAGTTCCTGCTGCTTTGATGTTTGCTTATTCCCTTAATTATCCCCTCTCTAATTCGTGGAATATAAACGATTTTTGTCTAAGCGGATTAATCCTTGTCTGAGTAAAGAAAAATGGTATAAAGCCTGGAAAAGCTTCGATCTAACCCATCGATTTCAAGAGAGATGGATGGAGATCCTTTTGCGGCCAAGATCGTAGTGATTTTTTCGTGTGTGTGTGTGTGTGTGTGTGTGTGTGTGTGTGTGTGTGTGCTCGCGTTTGTGTACACATGAGCTGTTAATAATACGTTGTAAGATAACATGAGGCTAAATACAACACATTCACTACTACTTTTATTCACGGGCAAGTATTTTTATCTTATTTTATTGTTAAGACTTTCTATATTCAAGGGCTCGATGAATAAATCACTTTGGCATGTCTGTATAGACGTAAAATAAATTAGGAACAGCTCAGTGTGAAGCACCTTACTTTTATAAACATCTCTCGGCTATAATGGAATGTCTTCTCGCATGAATAATAATTTATACTTTCGAAGGTTCGCCTGGAGAAACACCTTTTGCCTGATACGCTTATTATTAATTCATACCTGAGAGCTTTCTTAACGGTGAATATCTCGTCACTTGAACAAAAGATAGCCGTGAAGCGGCAACCACAAGAATCTGTTTTGGTATCGCTACCAAGAAAATGAATCACATTAACTTGACTTTAGACTGTTTACTCAAGTAACTAATTGTAATCCGTCTCTCTCTGCTTTATGCCATGTAATTTTGAAAAAAGAATCTGCTGTCTTGCAAAGGGCGGCCAACAATACTAATTCCAACTCGCGTTATACCGCACCTTATTAACTCTGAAAAGATGAACAATTCATTTTTCATACATGCAAGGATTCTAACGCTACTGAAATAAGTGGTTTTGTTATTAATACCATCATGTATTTGTCAGATATAGGTTACAAGGTATAAACGTCTCCATCTACTTCTTTCTCATAGGAAGATGCGAACCAGAGGAAAATAATTAAGAAAACCTACTTCAATTGTTGGCATTTCTCAGTGTCTTTACTAAAACATTTACTACCATGAAATGTCGATACTACATTTCATATACACCACAGCGAGATAATTAACATTTTTATGTACACTTTTGTACATAGGAAAACAGTTCGTTTTATTACTTAAATGTTTCATTCGACATCAAAAGAACGTTTCTCGTTCTCAGAGAACAAGAACAAGGACTCATCTCGAAATTTTACAGTGGGTGGCAATCAGAGTAATGTAGTCACCAGGGAGCTCACACCTAGGTTTGTCCAACCCTGTGAATTTGTTAAGGTCCTAAGCTCTGTGACTGGTAAAACCTGGAGGGTACATGTGAGCCAAATAAAGACTAGCTAAGTGATTGGGTTCTCTCATTCTATTCTCATTTTTAAAGAAAAGGGAGGGTGAGCGGATTTTGACTTGAGTGGGAGTGCTTGAGCCATGGCGGCCCATTTTATCTTCCTGCTATCAAAAGCTTCTAGCTACTGTCTCACCAAGTGCCGCGTATTACTCCCTTGTGCGGTTATCGCTGCTGTGGCTATGCTTCAGAAAAGGCCACTAAAGTGGAATCAGGAGGGGTCGTGGAGGCGGGAAGGACGGGAGGGTGGAGGCTACGAACGGCTCACTTTAAGTGCAGTCTTCACGCCAGTGTCAGTTCTTACAGCAACGGACACATGGTGCTGACCGATACGACGTCTTTTCCGGATCACCGTTTACTCTTCTTGGCAATTTCCGGGTAGAAAGCAAAAGGTTTGGTGCGCCTTCGCTGTGCGTATCTGGTTGTTCAGCTCTGTGCGACGATTTCCAACTCAGCAAACTCTTTGAGCAGATGCTAATATTCATTGAGACATCATACATATCTTTGTTATTTGATTCTGTGTGATTCTAGGATAATTTTATTGCCCTGTCTGCTCTGTGTGTTTTTCGAAGTGACTTGTGTTAATCCGAAGGCCAGCGTTGTCTCTAAGAATCTGTCATGACTAATGTTGTTATGGTTACGCATGTGTCCTGCTTTCACGCAAAGTTATATCAGGGGTCTATGAATTAACTAGTTTCTTTAAAAATTTGTGTTTCTTTTTTTAAGTCATTTTATGAAAGAGAATAAACTGTTTTCGAATTTTAATATTCGTTTCCACAACGTTTTAGAAGCTGGTGTGCTCTCTGGTACTATTACCATTATCAAGCCCTTTCAGTTTTGTGTATTATGACGTCTATCTGAAGGTAAGACCTTAGCGACTTGTTATTTATATTCCTTCCTGGAAGAATCTACAGCTCCCTTTGACTACTTCTGTTTTACACCTTAAATTTTCAGCGACGTTTATTTCGAAGGTTGTGTGACCATATTGGGAAGATTCTATAAGGCGACTGTGGTTGTAGTTTAATTTATTGAGACACTTATGTTACGACGGCAGGAGTGGCCAAGCGGTTCTAGGCGCTCCAGTCTGGAGCTGCACGATCACTATGGTCGCAGGTTCGAATCCTGCTTCGGGCATGGATGTGTGTGTCGTCCTTAGGTTAGTGAGGTTTAAGTGATTCTAAGTTCTAGAGGGTATAAGATGAACATCAACAAAAGCAAAACGAGGATAATGGAATGTAGTCGAATTAAGTCGGGTGATGCTGAGGGTATTAGATTAGGAAATGAGACACTTAAAATAGTAAAGGAATTTTGCTATTTGGGGAGCAAAACAACTGATGATGGTCGAAGTAGAGAGGATATCAAATGTAGACTGGCAATGGTAAGGAAAGCGTTTCTGAAGAAGATAAATTTGTTAACTTCGAGTATTGATTTAAGTGTCAGGAAGCCGTATCTAGAAGTATTTGTATGGAGCGTAGCCATGTATGGAAGTGAAACATGGACAATGAATAGTTTGGACAAGAAGAGAATAGAAGCTTTCGAAGTGTGGTGCTACAGAAGAATGCTGAAGATTAGATGGGTAGATCACATAACTAATGAGGAGGTACTGAATAGGATTGGGGAGAAGAGAAGTTTGTGGCACAACTTAACTACAATAAGGGATCGGTTGGTAGGACATGTTCTGAGGCATCAATTTAGTACTGGAGGGCATCGTGGAGGGTAAAAATCGTAGAGGGAGACCAAGAGGTGAATACACTGAACAGATTCAGAAGGATGTAGGTTGCAGTAGGTACTGGGAGATGAAGAAGCTTGCACAGGTTAGAGTAGCATGGAGAGCTGCATCAAACGTGGTCTCAGGACTGAAGACCACAACAACAACAAGTTCTAGGGGCTGATGACCTCAGATGTTAAGTCCCATAGTGCTCAGAGCCATTTTTGAACACTTATGTTTCGTGTTTGTTAACAGCATCAACTAAATTTCCGGGAGAGCGTTCCATGACGGCTTCTTTCTGCATGGCCTGTCTCGCTTGCGGTGGTGAGGATGGTTCTCGAGCATTTCCTAGTGCAGCTTGCTATTTTTTAGCAGTCGTGTGTCCTGACTGTCTGTGCTCTAGTTGAGTACCTTAACTATCTGACTCGCACTGTAAATGATATTTTGCTGTCGAGTAACGGGCCTTTATCTGGTTAATTTGCTTTGCACAGGGAATTTTCCGTCTTATGTTATTGTTCTGTTTAATACGTACTGTAACGTTGTTAGAAATTATATTGCTAATTATTTGGTGCAAACCTTTTGGGTAAGCTGTAAAGGCGAGCTGTTATGTGTCATTAAGTTGTTAATATTTATTTTTTGTGGGTGTGCCTAACATCTTGGTTTTGTGCTCGCTTGCAAAAAAAAACTAGAGCTAAGTTTTAATTGTTTGGTAATTTATTCAAAATTTTCAAATTAAAATCTTTTTAAAGGGCAATATTGTTGAAGTCTTGTCTTCTTCTATCTTCTTTAGGGCTATTAAAAGGGTAAATGTATCATTCACCATTGAAACGATTTTCAGGTGTGTAAATTTAGCATGGGAATTTAACTTGAAATTTTCCTACCTGTTTACATCAAGGGATCTTGTAGTTACTTTGAAAAATAAATATTTGTTGTCAAAAGAATAAATGATGTTATTTAAAGGGGCCTAGTACATTTCCCTGATCCTGATAAATCCCATTTATTTAATTACTCAAAATCTGTGGAAAATTCTGATCGTTGGGTGGGGTAGGGGCGGTGGGGGGGGGGGGGGGGGGAGGAGGGAGGGACCGAGATTTCAACTGCAGATCGGACTCCCAGTTATAACATTAGGCACGAAGTTAGTGATGTTGTGCCGTCCTTGAGTCTACAAGGATGCTTGGATCCGCAGGTATCCCTCATTAGTGTGATTTATGTATTTTAGAGCTATTTCTAGTAGTCGAGTGTAAAATTTTTATCTGTTTGCTTCCCTATAAAGCCAGCTTTTGTCAGCTAATGTTATTTCTGACAGCGTCAATGACCACTGTGCTATTTTCATTACTCTTACTCACTTTCCACTGTGGGTACATCTTTCCCGCCCTATTTGGAAGCTGAATAATTTACATCTGGCGAGCCTCTCTGCGGGTGATGAGGGAAGGTAAACCAGTCCCAAGTGCATTATCCCTCATTCCTGGGGTGGTTGGCTGGCATTGCCAAACATCGGCTTCTTAGAGCAGTCGAGCACTTTAGCGCTGCTAAAGCGGATGAAATGAGGAGGACTTAGGCATTTAATTATGCCATCCTTCGTGATCTCTATGATAGGGTTCGGGACGTCCCTTTGAGAGTTACAGATATTAAACTCGTGATGGTGAAACACCTGCAACTCAAAAGAGCGCAACTGGATGGTCTTTGTTTGTGTTCTCCTGACATGCTTGGATCTCCAGGATGAGTTGGCGTTTCTGCATCATCTAATTCGGCTTCGAACGTGATTTCAAAGGATGTGTCTCACTACTATTCGTTTTGTACATGGAAGTTAATTGTTATCCTAGCCTGATATAATACGTAAGTTTTACTGGTATTTTCGCGATATTTACGCCGGAGTGCCGTCAGTCTGTTTACCATCTGCTGTTATTACTTCCCTCATCAATAGTGCCGTTACGCCAGCTTTCCATGAGCAATATCGCCAGTTCTTCACCGTGATGAGGTGTTGGACAACGTAGTTCGCTCTCCTTTACGCATATCGCTGTGTTTCGATGGTTTTCCCAAAGACTTTTATTTTCCGTTTTGGCTTCTGCTAAGAGACACGATAACATATATGGTGAATGAAGTGATTCAGTGTGTAGATATGCTGTGCTGCACCAAGGAAGGGAATATAGTTTTAATTCGCAAACATACGGGAATTTTGATTATGAAAGAGTAATCTAACAAAACTAAAACTCCTCCCGAACAGGCCATTAAGACCCAACGGTACCGACCGACCACCTTGTAATCCGCAGCCCATAGGCGTCACTGGATGCAGATATGGAGATAAAAGAGTAATGCTTACGATAAATAGTCGTTTTGAAAGTCGTCTCATTGGTCGTAGCCTCCTGCCTCCCGTTGCTAAATATCGTGATCTCATCTCGATTGCTTCCACAGTTCCTGTGTTGAGAGCTTTACATTTTTTTTTTCATTTTAACCACGCGTTTGAGAGCGCTACTTATGATTCTCTGTTGCGAGTGTTGACGGCTGTTGGTATCACTCGTGCTGCACTATTGATGTTCTCCTCACTAATTACTGGTATTCTCCCCTGATAGAAGTATGTCAACGAGGCTTGCTTACGATGCTTGTAAAATAATACAAAAAGAGTGCCTCGGTAGTAATCCGTTCACGAAAGATATGTGCAATGTTAAAAACATTAACGAAAAACTAAGAAATAATGAAGCCCTAATAACTAAGGCCGATTTTGGGAACACGATTATCGATTCTACAAAAAAAGAATATATCAGAAAACGAAAATGTTCTTTGAAAAGAGTGGCATCGTACCACTAGAGGTAGACCCAACGCCCGCCATACAGAGGGATATTAGAGCGAGTCTTAGCAACAGTAAGAAGTTGATCGGTGAACTTAGAAAAGAGACATTATAAAATTATAAACAGCCGACCAGTTGCAATGGATAAAGAATTCTTTACCTAGGTTTCGACAAATATAAATTTGTCTTCAGAAGGTGGCCTAAGGACAATGAACATCATAGCTTACATCAGAAAAGTATGAAACTTAAGTCAAGAATAGATTTTAACACAAATTAGAGAGCTCTTGCATTACAGAAATATGAGAACGACGACTGGTACTTACAATTTTACATTAGTAAGGACATGTACCATCGCCGTTTTTACAAATGTCGGCATAGATCCATTTGTCAAAATTGAAATATAGCCCTAGAATTAGGGTTTGTCACGTAAATATAAATTAGGACATGGATCTTGCAGAGCTCACAACCTACTGAGTGTAATCGGCCAGCGTAGTTACTCTGCGGCCAGGGCAGGTGGCGCTAATGGCGCGAACCAGGTGCCGATTGGCGTACAAAGGCAACGTGTAAATTATCAGTATTAATAACGTCCTTAGATAAACAACAATAAAAAGAAGGAAGGCGTTTAACACTCCCGTTATAACAGTATGGGAGCATTGGTACAATTAATGCAGTTATACATCAAAAAGGCAGGTGGCGCTTACGCCGAGAGAATTACGCACAGTGGCATATACAGCCAAAATATAAAAATTACATTACAATATTAGTGAAGCCCACAATCGGTATATATGTCAGAACTTTAAAATTGACAATAAGGGCTCTTAAGAGCGAATTACGAACCCTGGTACACAATCCAGTTAATACACATTCGCGGGGAACCAACGTTTTAGAGCCAAACAAAATCACATGAGGGCCGATTATTAATGACACAGAAGAGTGCGAACAAATTAGGAAATACAAACAAAATCAGAATCAAATTAATACGCAGCACCAAAGAGAAATCCGGGAAGTACAAGATCAGCTGACTCAGGTAATATAAGAATTACGTGTTTCAGAGGCCACTCGCGCTCCAATACGGTAAAAGGGACATAGAAATACGGAACGGCCACAAAATAATAACATGAGACACTTCGGAAATTATGAAAGAAATAGGAAAGGTACACCGAATTTTGAGATGGAACCACCGAAACGAAGTAACAATAACCGACATCCGACTCTCCGACACGATGATTTTGACTATAAGCTGTTCTTTACTACACGTAAATTCAAAACATTTAAGAATTCCGGCAACGACATTCATCCACAAGCGTGGCTTCAACAATTCTCTCATTGTTTCCCCCCCAACTGGTCATTAGAGCACAGATTAGAATTCATGTGTGGCTACTTAGAGAATGAACCAGCTGTAAGAATGCGATCGGTCATTCACGATTGTCACAGTGAAGGAGAATTTTATCATGCCTTCCTCTCAGCGTGTTGGTCTCAAGCTACACAAGACCGAGTAAAACATAGCATCATAACGATGAAACGTTTCGAACAATCTGAATTTTCCAGTCTTGTGAAATATTTTGAAGACATGTTGCATAAGAATCAGTACCTGTCAAACCCATACAGCCCCTCAGAACTCATCCGCATTTGCTTAATCAAATTACGTGAACATTTACGACATATTATTTTGGCAGGACGTTGCAAAGACGACATTGAAGCTTTTCAGGGACTCTTACAAGAATTAGAAATTGACACTGATAATCGCAGAACGCGAAAACATGAGCACAACAGTTACAGGTCACATCCGTCGCAATTCCGCGATGAAAGAATAATAACTGGACACGACAAGGCTATTCTCACAACACAAATTGTGAGCAAAACAGACACCACCCATATGACAACCACTGGCAGAGTAATAATTGTTACAGAGAAAGATCACATTTCCGTAGTAATGAATATGACAGAGATTACCATAGAAACAAACAATATGGCAACCAGAACTATTATTATCACGGGAGACACAATCACTTCAGACGCAACGGTCCACCGTGCAGTGATAATTCAGGGAGAAATTCTGCACCACTTAACCGACAAGAAAGAAATTACAGGAACTACCGACATGACGACAGAGGATATAATCGTAACGACAGACTTGAATTGCATCAGAACTGGCGAGATTCAAACAGAGCAGGGCCCTCTCGACAAAGTGAATTTGTAGAAGTTAGGTCTCCTAATCCCAGTAACGACGTGTGCCAACAAAGAAACAGACAATGACTCGCACCGCAGGCAGCCACGTGCGCCCGCTGGCTCAGGGAAAAATAACATAGACGCTAACCTTGAGAAAAATTCCGGTATTCTCTACCGACGTATACCACATGATAATTGCGTTGAAGCTGAAACTCTGTGTACCAGGAAGAGTAAAGGTTTACACCACATTTCACATGTAAAACCGTTTATTGAAAGTTAATCTGCTTTTTAACTTTGTCTTTGCCATATAACTTTTCACTTTACATTACTAGTATGATTTGTCAGACTTACAATCTGTTAACATGCATCAATGTTTGAAGTTAAATACCCAGTCAAGAACCAAGAGAACTTATTTAAACAGAAATTACGAATGCATTGTTATTGTGAACAGACGACACAGTGTTATTGTGTGTGTACATTCTTGCTTGTTAGTTGCACGATTACGATATGACTATAAGGCTCACATACTTAGAACATTTACCAGTACTGCTAATGAGATTTTAATGCAACATTTTGGTTTACTTGAAAATACATTCTGGATTTAAAGTACTTTCTGTGAGATACCAGATGACACAATGGTTAGTTTATGTGACAGCTACACGATTTTATCACGATGCTACTAATGAGTGACAATTTACAATGTTGCTTTTGCGGTGTTTCTGTTTCATATCTGCACAGTTTTTCTGAATTATTCTGGAATGTAAAACATGTTTTAGTAGTAACTTTTGTGGTATAGCTACAATGAGACAGCCTTTTCCGTAGCACAATGATACATTACAGCACAGTACTTTCTTCATCACGGCAATAAGCGTAATAACTAAGATATCTATACGCAAAGCATTTCACTTTTGTTTATCATGAGGTAAGGTAGGAGACGAGGTTCTGGTAGAAGTAAAGCTGTGAGTACTGGGCGTGAGTCGTGCTTCGGTAGCTCAGTTGGTAGAGCACTTGCCCACGAAAGGCGAAGGTCCTGAGTTCGAGTCTCGGTCGGGCACACAGTTTTAATCTGCCAGGAAGTTTCATGAGGTAAGTACATTGACTTTTGCGGAACTTAGCTTTCGGAGGACGATAACTACGACACTTCCACAGAGATTATCTTACAACAAGACGCACAGTTTAGCGCTACAGTACACGTATTTGAGTGATTAATTTTGTACTTAAAACATTTATTTGTAAAGATATTTGAAGTACAATGATACAAAGGTTTTCCTTGATACATTTCATTCCATTGCTGTAATCTGTAACACCTGAGGGTATAATTACATTAATCCTCAGGGGGGTACACGCCCACTTTGTGTACCATGTGTTTGGCAAGCACAAGGAGCCCTAGCTAATATGGCATTTGCTTATACAACTTTACATATCGGTACCATATTTCTCTAACACAGAATTACACAGCTATCTGATCATTTAACTGAGAGAGACAAACTTTTTTACTACGGCAGTGACAGATGTTTACGTAATTACGCCGTTGGACAACTTCACACTTACGAAATTGTATTTTGTCTGTACTGTGTGAACCCTTCATATTTTTCGGAACCACTGTGATACTATGAGAGATTTAAATGATGTATTTGGTATGGGATCATGATTTTAAAGTACGTTTGAGGTAGATGACGCTATTGACATGAGCAGAGAATTTTCTTTAGGTTTTGATATTATTGGAAGAAGCTACGACGATTTTGAGATTTGACTAAGGTGTTATGATGTTATTATTATGACGACAATGTGTATTATGCTGCTGAGGTATGTTTATGATTAATAAGCTGATGCTATGTGAGTTATTTGATTATGCTACGTATCTGTTATGATGAAATATTGAAGAAGTGTCGACGAATATGTATATGTGTAATAAGGTAAGGAATAATGAGTAGTGGTTAGGGACTCTGGTTTGTGAAAAAAGGTTGTTGGAAACCAAGATTCGTACTTTAACAGTTATGAAATGTATGTATGTATGTAAATGCGTGAATGTATTACAATGCTGACGAAAATTTTTTGGACACTGTTATATTTACAGGATTTAGTTTCTACAGATTTGAAACGCAAATTCTCAACCTGTGAAATTTTTGTATGAGACTGTCACTGTAGTGCAAGCTGGTGTCGTAAATACTTCCATAAGAAAGTTAAGTGACCACCTGCACGTAATGTGTCATGGGGACCCAGCTGGGCGACAGTCACCTGAAAAAAAAAGCCATTAGTGTGTGCCTTTTGGAGGCACAGGGGGAGAAAAAAGGAGGCCATTATCTTCGCTATTGACATTCCATTGTAGAAAGCATCGCAAATACGACACGCTCATTACTTGGAAACATATCATACTTGTGCTAGTTACTGAAATGCTTATGAATTGATGGGAAATATTCTTACATCTGCAAACCTGATTATGACAAGTGTCTTTCTACGACAGTTGAGAGCTACTGACTTACGAAATGCCACACAGCTATTGAATGATATTTTTATGCTTTGGTTTACGTAATTGCTTATTTCATTTGATATCTGTTTTCCAGCTGTGTTGCAGCATTGGTTTTATAAAATAAATTTAAATGCATCTGCTAATGTGAACACTTTCTGTCAATTAGAATTAGTTTTTGTGGTGCACCACTTTAATTACATAGACATTAAGATGTGAATAGACATTTCCCTTATATGCATCATTGTCTCTAGTGTACTATTTTTTCTGCTTGAGCTTTTTCATGATTAGATATAAGTTATTGCATTTGCTGCTGCTGTTTGCCAGGCATAGTGTAATTAAATTTCACTTTGTACTACTCTGTTAATCTAGTTTTACTACTGATTTATTTTTCTTGTTTGCTGCGCATTGCCATATATTAGTTGTAATATTGCATTTGCTTTGCTAATTTATGCTGCTTGCTTTGAAAATCTGCATTTTTTGTCATTGCTGTTTATGTTGTTTTGTGCTGCTGCATTGCCTCATCACTTAGTTTAGCATCTGAGCTCAGTAGATTTAAGTTAGCTTAAGATGGGGTCAGCCATATAAGAGAACAAGTTATGATGAATTGGAAGAAATGCATTGAGAGGCTATAAGAAAATGGTTTGGCCAAAAAAGTATTTTGAAAGAGGATATGAGCCAAAAATGTGGGGTTTAGGGACAACAGATTTAGGTAGGATTTTCTTGGAAATAAATGATGAGGTAAGATAATGGAAAATAAATAATGAGGAAAGAAATATGTGAACATATAAATACAGAAAGCATGCTTGGATAGGATTTTTTTTTGGTGGAAACAAATGTTGAAATAAGACGAAAGATCTATGGAATGAAGTTTTAGGTTGGACTGCAGTGCCAAATTTTACACTGAAAACAAACCCTACCCTTTCCTCTTGTGTTATTCTGCTATGTATTTGTGTACTCTTGTATATTTGTGTTTTTCCTTTCTTTATGTGTTTAGCTGATATGAGTTACGTTGTAGAATTTTTCAAATACTATGTTATTTTCTTCGCAAAGATGTTTAGACATTATTTATTCTGTTTTGTTTTAATGCTCATGTTGATGTTTCGAAAGTCATTCTGATCTTTTATGTATGTATTTATGTCATAATTCTTGTAACACTGATGTACATGTTTATTTCTATTCTTTTGTAAAGCCTGTACTACAAATGTTATCTGTATTGTTATGTTCTTTAATGATGTATTTTGTACCTTTGTAATTATATTCTTATGTTATAAAATTGTAATTGACAGCAGTTCATCATATTATTAACTTGTAAGTTCCATTTCACTGCACACGTTTCTGTTGGTCATAGTATATGGACAATATGTGAGAAGTAGGGACTGTTAGTGTTTGCACGTGTGTTAATAATTCAGCAAGGGACTGGATAACAGCATTTCTGGTTCTAAGGACAATTCCAAAAACTTTGTGAGTGCACAAGTGGTGGTTATGGACTTGCTATATTGTCCGCAAAACTATTTGATGGTGATTGTGCACCCGCACTGTCGCAGCAGATGGCTGTTGGCCATCTCTACAAGGACTACAGTGGGTCTACACCTTTGATGATCCACCAATACCATTATTTCTACAAGGACTACAGTGGGTCTGCATCTTTGATGGCCCACTAATACCATTATTTCTACAAGGACTACAGTGGGTCTACACCTTTGCTGACTCACCAGTACCATTATTTCTACAAGGACTACAGTGGGTCTGCACGTTTGATGGCCCACCAATACCGTAATCTCTACCAGGACTACAGTGGGTCTACTCTGTGATGACCTACCTACCAGTATTCTTCAAAACTTCGACTGACTCTGCGGTGGGTTTGCTCTGTTGTGGCCCATTACCTGTCTGCATGTCGAGAGTCAGCACTGTCTTTCCGTTGGAAGGACAACACTACTTCTTCAAGACTGCATGGAAATCCACTACTTCCGCGTGCATTTTCTTTTACTGCTCAGACATTGAGAAAAACACTGTAATTTTGCTGTGATGAACAATCTGGACTATTTTTATGGACTGTGAGAAAATTTTAGCTTTTGACCAAGATTGTATCAGTAAGGGTGTGCATTTGATATCTTTGTTATTTTAATTATGAAAAATTTTTTCAAATCTGTATTGGCCACTGCCCAAAACAATTTGTAAAATTTTTTGTGGGGAGCATGGGGGCTATGTAAGTAGGCTGTTTATGTTTTCTTATTGGTAGCGCCACGTAGCACTCTGTATGAAAATCACTGGCTGTGCTATGTGCAGTCTGTGGCTAGTTTGCATTGTTGTCTGCCATTCTAGTTTTGGGCAGCTGGATGTGAACAGCGCGTAGCGTTGCGCAGTTGGAGGTGAGCCGACAGCAGTGGTGGATGTGGGGAGAGAGATGGCGGAGTTTTGAAATTTGTAAGACTGGATTCATGAACTGCTATATATATTATGACTATTAAGGTAAATACATTGTTTGTTCTCTATTAAAATCTTTCATTTGCTAACTATGCCTATCAGTAGTTAGTGCCTTCAGTAGTTTCAATCTGTTATTTAGCTGGCACTAGTGGCGCTCGCTGTGTTGCAGTAGTTCGAGTAACGAAGATTTTTGTGAGGTAAGTGATTTGGGAAAGGTATAGGTTAATGTTAGTCAGGGCCATTCTTTTGTAGGGATTATTGAAAGTCAGATTGCGTTGCGCTAAAAATATTGTGTGTCAGTTTAAGGACAGTCATGTATAATTCTTCGAAGGGGAAGTTTCAGTGCTTATCATAAATTAGCGAGACACTTACATTATAAAATTAAAGAGTATATCGTGTTTCAAAATAATTTTTCGATTAAAAATTCAGTGGACTTAGCTAACAGACTTAAAACCGTAACATGTTCCGAAAACACCAAATTGGTGTCATTTGACATCATTAGCTTGTACACAAACGTACCAGTCAGTGGATCAGACCTTGAACATTATAGAGCAAACATTAAGGTACCACAAAAAATTATCCACCATAGAAATTGATGAGCTAATGTTACTTCTTAGAACGACTCTTAAATAAAATTATTTTTTATTCAATAAAAAATTATACTCACAGCCATGTGGCCTAGCTATGGGGAGTCCACTTGCATGTTTCATCTCTGAAATTTTTATAACTTCTCTGGAATTGGTTTCTTTTCCGAAATTCCCCAGAGTTAGTGAACATCATCATCTTTTGTGCGAGATACGTGGATGACATTCTTCTACTGGTTAATAATTCTCCAGAAGGAATAAAGCAAATTTTAGCTACGTTTAACAGTCTACATGAAAAAATAAAATTCACACAAGCATTGGAATCAGCTGATAGATCACTAAATTATCTTGATTTAACGTTGACTATTAAAGATGCTAAAATAGAGTTCAACATATTCCGGAAGGCAACTAATTCAGACAACATCATCCCGGCCGATTCAAGCCACCCCCAAGCGCATAAAATGGCGTCTTTCTATTCTAGTATCCATCTGGCTATTTCCATCCCGTTGTCAGATGTCAATCTCGAAAAAGAATTACAAATTCTCGAGAGTACTGCACAGAATAATGGCTACGATCCAAAGATAGTGAGACAGTTATATCATAAGAAAACGCGAAAAAGACGACGACTTTAGTAAACACAAATACTCAAACCCAAGATCAGACCAAGAAATGGTTGTCGGTTCCTTATATAGGTAATGTCTCCTACAAGATAGGGCGCCTGTTGAAAAATTCAGGTTTTAAAATTTACTTCTCGAAGAGTAATAGTTTAAAGCGAAATTTGGTTCATAACCTTCAGAAAGACTGTGATAAGTCAGCGAAATCAGTCGTATATAAGATCATGTGTGATGATTTCCCATGTTATTACATAGGTCAAACAGGCAGAGCTATAGCAGTAAGGTTTAAAGAACATCTTCCAATAAAGGGCGTAGGAACACGGGGGTCAGCCTTTGCGGAACATCTGGTGCAAATGGCTCATACACCTAAACCTTTACGTGACATAGAGCTACTACATCATGAAGTTAAGGGCTATAGACTCGACTCGCTTGAGGAACTACAAATTTATGCACACCTAATTACAGAGAAAGCCAATATACTGAACGATCAACTGTATCTAAAAAATAGGGCATACTTCGAAGGCTTCCAGCCTATATTAAGTTTACAATAATTCATAATGCATGTGACCACTACAGTTTCTGTAATAATAGAACCTTTAATACAGATTTTCATACGAGATTTGTTGGTCAGTTTATAAGGCTCTGTAGTAGAATGTAAAACGTAGTCATGCTGGATACTGTAATTAACTTACAATAGTACAGTATAAAATTACGCGTGCGTAATAAGAGTGTGATTCTATATGTCTCGCGCATGCGCGCCGTCCTCTGTGAGGCAGACCGCGAAGCCCTTGGGGTCCGCGGTCTCTAGTCACACGACGAGGCCCGTACAACGGGCTTAAAGTGAATTTGCTACAACTTGTTTAATAGAAGTGACAAAACCTTATGGTGATGAATCAAGTTTTATAAAATTGACTAAGGACATGGCTTGTTTTAGGCCAACATTTAAATTATATTTTATGTAAGTACTATACGTTGCATCCTGTAGGATGACCATATCTAATGTAATTTACTAGCACATTATAATAGTAACTTTTTGCAGGTTCTGAAGAAGACGTTATTACTAACGTTGAAACCTAGGTAAACGATAAAGTTAACCTGCAGCTGTAGGCTGTATATTCTTAAATAAACAATATCAGTTGCTGTCGTTGCATAAAAACATTAAAAATCATAATGTTCAGACCTTAGAAACTTACTCATTGAACTGTTTTTCAACTTCCTACCACGATGTCCCGAAAGTTGCGATTATGAGTCAAATTTATCTAGTGGAACTTTATTTTTCGGGATAGCTATGAGGCTTTGGTGAGACCTCAGGTTTGGGCCTCCCTGATATTTGGGCCAGAGTTACTGCTTTATTTCCCTGACACACCGTTTTAACGTGTCTTCGCGTCGCTCAATCACTTTAAAAGGTACTGGTAGAACTAATAAGTTAAGCAATGTTCGGTAATTTTTTGTTGATGTCAGTTATTTAAGGGTTGATATTATTCGCAATTGAATCTCTCTGTAAAAATGATGTTATGTCGCTGAATGTTCCTAAATCGTGTGCGCTCTGGGGAATCCCTGTCGACAGAGACAGATTGGAAGGTAGTTTTGCCCAATGCCAGCCTCTCCTTTTTTCCGATGGAATAGGCGTCCTCATGGTACCAAGTTTTTCATGATATTGTACCCGCCACCGTTCGACTTTCTCGCATTTGCCTTAGTGAGACAGACCGAAGCAGTCATCGTCATGAAATGGTTACAATATGTCACTGATTGATCCTCTGCAGCCGCAGACACTGGAGTTGGCCCGGTTGACAAGTTGCGTTTCTAACCGTAATGACGGAGTCTCTGGTGAGATTCTCCTGTGTACCAATTCACCCTTCTTTCCCAGAACGAAGAGCAAAACTTTTATGTAGCATTACGTTCATTATGTAGTGGGGAGCAGGTATGACCTGGACATTTTAGCTTTCACAAGTGCGTGGTTATGGCCCATTGGACAGGGCAAAGGGTACCACGCTATCGAGCGTTTTTTTCGAATGTGCCGTGTCTCGTATTTAATATTCAAGTAATTGGAATGTTTTGAGTGATTCATTACTATAATACTGCCTTAGGTAGAATTGATCAGAAAAGGATATTGATGAGTTAACAGGTCCTCAAGGGATTTTCGTCATGGATCCTTTTCAGGTGCATTGTTACACATTTCATTTTTGTGGGCCTGTTACTGTTTTTTATTTAATGAAAACTGAAAAAACAATTGTTGCGGGCATCAATCGGAGATCCTCGATTCAATTCGAATACTTTTTTTTTTCTTTTCTGAGTAGCCATGTGTAAGGTTGCAAAAATAAGTCAGTACCATTGACAGATGGATTGGGGGGGGGGAAGTGTTGGATTGTGACAAAGTGTCTACCTACAAATAAAAAAGTTGTAAGTTCGAATCAGCACTGGATCACTTTTTTCGCTTCACCTTCTTACCTAGCATTCAAGGGAAGAAAATGGTGTGGCGTCTCTAATGACTAGTCAAAACGCTGTTAGTTTCAGGTTCGGAACCCACCACTGCTTACATTTTGGATAAAAATAATCAGAAAATGTGCTCAAAGTGACTTCCGTACAAGAAGTCAACTTCATTCTGCCAATGGCCTTGTCAAAGAGGCTGGAGGAACAGACAGAGGTTCAGGGCATTCTCTTGTCCTAGTTGTGGGAAACTGCCCCTGAAAGGCAGAAGAACGAGCCATGATGAATGGCATGAGGATGCAGAATGCAATGGAAAGGACTTCATTAAACACTCATAATGTGTACCCCCAGGACTTGTGGCTTGTTATTCAAAATTGTCATGACGACCTCTCCACTGGCAAAATGTTCCAGTGTAGTCCGTCAGTTGGATCTCAGAAAGGAGACTGCCAAGGGAAAGGTGACCATAAGAAAAACATCGAATAACCAATGAAAGAATTACGTTATATGAGGCATGGTGCGTTGTCTTAGTTTGAATATGGTTGAAAAGCTAGAAAATCTTAAGAGAGAAACACTAAGGCACAGTATAGATGTAGTGGGAGTCAGTGAATTAAAGAAGACAAGGATTTCCGGTCAGATAAGTATATCGTAATATCAACAGTAGCAGCAAACAATATAATTGGAGTAGTATTCGTTAAGAATGTTATGGTAGAGAAAGAGAGCGTGTTACAGAGAAAAATTCAGTGGGAGGGGTGCTTTCATCAGAATCAACAGCACACCAATACCGACAATAATAGTTCATGTAAATATGCTGATGCTATAAGCAGAAGACGAAGAGACAGAGAAAGTTTATGAAGATATTGAAAGCATAGTTCAGTATGCGACGGCGAAATGAAAATCTGAGAGTCATGAAGAACTTAAATGTAGTTGTATGGGTTATGGGAGAATGTGTGAGGAGAAAGAGTAACCGATTTCTGCAATAGTGCCATAAATTCCAGCATTTTTGCCATTTAACCATGAGTTGTAGAAGTGAATCGACCTGTGGGAAGAGCGCCCTCAGGGTCTCAGCATTCATTTGCGGGTACGTGCTTGGCGAACTCATGAGATGGGGTCTGGAAAGCACCGCCAGTCCCCATTTACTGTAAGCTCAGGGTATGTTTCAGCGATCATTGTGTGGCATGGTGGTGGAAAGTTATGTGTCACAGTGAATGGGGATCGTGGTTTGACCGCCAGGATCGTGTGAATGTTAAAAACCTCTATAAGAAACCCTTCATTTTCAAGGTGTGCTGCGCACTGATGATATGTATGACTTTTGAGGTCGAACAGTCATTTGTGGGCAAACTCTGGGGAACTTGCCGTACCTAAGTTGTATACAGCCTACTTAGGCATGCTGGCGTCTGACTACGTGGACCTTATTTCCACAGTTGATCATGGGACTAGCATGGATTCTTGAAAATCTTGTCTCCCTCCTGCCTGCGGAAAGCGTGGGCCACTGGTAGGTACCAATACCCAGTCAAACAAAAGGGCTCATGTAGCCAGTCTTCCAGACTAGGACATTGTACACATTCTGTCAGTTTCAAGTAACAGTAAACATGCTGGCGGCCAGAATGTGTTTCCTATAATTAAATAGGAAGAGGGGAGCTTTGAGAAAGTTTCACTGTTTTATACACGAAACATTTATATGTAGTTGCTGGAAGTTTAAAATCTATCAAGCACTTACGAAATAAGACCCTTGTTGGTAAAACGGCCAATTCCCGACAAGTGAAGAAACTCCCGAAAGCTCTGCACCTCTGGGACTGTGTAATAGAAAGTGAACTGCACAACACGCTGAACTATAGCAAATGTGTTGCGACTTGAAGGTATCTGGTTGACGTTCCTCAAGAAGAACTGAAGGTTGAGTTGTCCCAGAAGGTGTGACTAATGTACAGAACATAATGAAATAGGTGGATGGCGAGCTCGTGAAATCGGACTCATATATACTGACATTCAGCGGCAAAATACTTCCAGAGTATGTAAAGACTGATTTCCTCTACCTCAGTGTGCAGTCTTATTTTCCTACCCAATGCGCCGTTTAACATGCCAGCGCTTTGGGCACACATCCTCAGGTTGTAAGGGAGCAGCCAATTGTGACAAATATGGTTAGACCACCCTGGAAGGTGTTTGTTGTTCATCGCCTCCAAAGTGTGTTAACTACTCTGGCTAGCACCCTGTCTGGAGTAGGGACTGCAGTGTCCTCCTTGAAGAAACGAAGATACAGAGATCAAAACAACTAAGCGTCTGTCGTATGGTGAGGCCAAAAATGTCTATTAGGTTACTCCAAAGTTTGATGCCTCCTTTGCGTCTGCTCTTAAACAACCACTTCAGAAAACTGATACTGCTAGCCAAACGGAGATTGCTAGTTTCGGCTCTAGCACTTGGACTTGCCAGTGTGCTTATGAGCCTGCTACTCCTTCAAAGCCTACACATCACCCAAAACGACAGACAGGTCTGTTGTCGCTAACGTTGCACAGCTTCCTGCTCCTGCAGAGGTTCAGTCTGGTCTACCTTCGAGCAGTGCCGCTACCACTGTTGCGGATTTGGCTCCAAAGCCTACCCTGGACGAAAAACCAAAGGCCAAGCGTCCACCACTGACAGAGTCGGGAAGCGAACAATCTACTGATGTTGCCGTTATAGTATTTGCCATCTATCATGACCCTTCAGTAGAAATAATGAACCTTGATGTCGGAGCAATCATCTCATCTCAAGACTGACACCCAGTCATTACAGGCTCTCCTCCCTGGAGGAAAGACAGGGTGAAAGTGCACCTCCCCCCATGATACACTGTTACTATATTGCAGTGGAAAGTGGAAACTTAATAGGTTCAGGAACTGAAACTGTAGTGCAGGAACGCCCCCTGTGCATGTGTTTACAAGAAACACATTTTAAACCTGCTGACGCCGCTGTGCTATGTGTCTACACCCTTCACCTAAAGCATGACCTGAATGCGGACAGAGCCAAGGGATGAGTTATCGTGTCTGTCAATAACGAGCACCAGTCCTCTGCTCTCCGCCTGGTTAATGACGTGTCGAAATTCATGTGTTACGGGATCACTGATTACTCGCTGTATCTACCTCCACAAGATGCAACAGGTTCTGAGACTCTCACCGACCTTGTGAAACAACTCCCATGATCATTTGTCCCACTCTAGTGCCCATCATGTCTTGTGGTTCAAATGGCTCTGAGCACTATGCGACTTAACTTCTGAGGTCATCAGTCGCCCACAACTTAGAACTAATTAAACCTAACTGACCTAAGAACATCACACGCATCCATGCCCGAGGCAGGATTCGAACGTGCGACCGTAGCGGTCGCTCCGTTCCGGACTGTAGCGCCTAGAACCGCACGCCTATTCCGGCAGGCATGTCTTGAGGGGATCAACTTCTACTTGCCTTCAAGGTGTCGTTTTGGAGAGCCTCATGACGTCTAATGAGCTGTGCATACACAACACGGGTAATCAAACTCATTTCTGTACATAAAAATATGGCATTTCAGTCTTTGATCGCTATTTTTTATTTTCAATGACCGGTTTCAGGTTAGCTGCCCATCTTCAGTCATATATTGCAGTTACAGAGTAACTTGTCAGTACAGAACTATCGGTTCACTGTCATAACTCATGACAGCGAACCGATAGTTCTGTACTGACAGTTTGCTCTGTAAGTGCAATAAATGATCTGAAGATGGGCAGCTAGCCTGAAACCGGTCATTGAAAATAAAAAATAGCGATCAGAGACTGAAATGCCATATTTTTACTTAAAGGACGATCGTGGAAATCCCATTAAGACAATCACGTCTAGTTTTCATAATCATTTCTGTGCTGCTACTTCGTCATTCTCAGCCATCGACATCTCTTTCTGCTCTCCAGCCCTCTGAGACTGCTCAGTGGGAGGTCGCTGACGACCTTCGTTCCAGTGACCTCTTCCCAGTCTGTATTCACCTATTGATTGGAGGATTTCATCAACAGAACCAACCAAAATAAATGTCAACAGGGCTAGATGGAGACTGTTCAGTCAGCTGGCTGTGACAGCGGCCAGGAGTGAGTGGAACACATCACACGAGTGATCCATCTTTGCACTGACTTATCCATCCCAATGTCCTCAGTTTATCCGAGGAGACACCCTGTACGTTCGTGGACAGATGAGTGCCATTCAGCAATCCATGAGAGGCGTGTGGCTTTTCGACGATTTAAATGTCACCCTACTGCAGGAAACCTCGTTGCCTTTCGAGTCGCGAGAGTCAAGGCTTGACGTGTAATTAAGGAGAGAGTGAAAAGATTGAAATGCCATATTTTTATGTACAGAAATGAGTTTGATTACCTGTGTTGTGTATCCACAGCTCATTAAACGTCATGAGGCTCTCCAAAACGAAACCTTGAAGGCAAGTAGATGTTGATCCCCTCAAGACATGCCGGCCGGAGTAGGCGTGCGGTTCTAGGCGCTCCAGTCTGGAACCGCGTGACCGCTACGGTCGCAGGTTCGAATCCTGCCTCGGGCATGGATGTGTGTGGTGACCTTAGGTTAGTTAGGTTTAAGGAGTTCTAAGTTCTAGGGGACTGATGACCTCAGCAGTTAAGTCCCATAGTGCTCAGAGCCAAAGAACTGCGTCAATAGGGCTTTAATGGCTACGTCCCCATCTTCGTATTGTCTTTTCTTTCTCGGCGGCTTTTAGGATTGGTGACCCACTGTCTGACAGTTTTGAGAAGGAAAAAACTTGGAAATTTCTGGTAAGGTCTTATGGGACCAAACTGCTGAGGTCATCGGTCTTTAAGCTCACACACTATTTTATCTAACTTATACTAACTTACACCAAGGACGACACACACACTCATGTCCGAGGGAGGACTCGGGCGGGGGGAGGGGGAGGGGGAAGCCGCGCGGACCATCACAAGACGCCCCATACCGTGCGGCTATCCCGCGCGGCATTTGAGCAGGAGAATGTTGTCCCTCAGAGCAGTGTTTTAACCCTTAAGTACCCTACTGAAGAGCTCATACGCTAATACTCTAATGGGGTCTCGGAGTACCTAACTAAGTTTAACGAATCTGTAATTTAAAGAAATTTTATTTTGAATTGCACTTTTATCACTGAATATTATAAATATGTTTACGCATTTGAGATATTATTCCAAAGAAGTTTGGCACATTGAAAATCTGTGATCGGGACAAACATGTTTTGAGCATTTTTCACACACTATTTTCGGTTTCTTATAGGCATTTCTTGCACACATGTAGCATCTTTCTTTCCTCATGGGTTCTGGCTCTGAAGATGTTGAGGCAAGAGGAGTACCAGCAAGTTTAACAAAACGCCTCTCGGTTCACGAGAGAGGGGTAGGACATCTCGACGTTGTATGTGGGGTTTCATTAAATCTATTCCTAGCCTCGGTAGCAATTCTTTTCTTTTTAAATCATCAGTTTGATCAAGTTGTCGGGCGCACTGAAATAAAACAGCAGCATTGACTCCTACAATGTTTAAAATGGCATAAAATACAGACATTGGCCATCCGCGTGTTCGCCGTGATACCGAACAGTTGGCGCACATTTGGTCCAGTGCGTCCACTCCTCCTTTTGTGACACTGATATCAATGATAATTTCAGGTTTTCTATTTTGATTACTATTTTTCTGATCGTGGTACAAAGATGAAAGCAACACAACAGCTCGACCTTTCCAAGGAACATAAGAACAAACTGTGTTTCCTTTGTTATGCCCAAATAATGCAGATTGTACTGGGCGCTTTCTGTTTGGTTTGAATTCTTTTGGGAGCTGTGGTTTATTTAGCTTTAGAATGCCTAAGACAGTCAACGTTTTGGCTTCCAGTTGATCACAGGGTTCAAGTGACACGAACCAGCCGTCTACTGTCACATTTCTATTGTTTTCCTCAATTGTTGTTATTAATTTCAAAACATGCTGTGCTGGAATTGATAATATACTTTTATTTGCCCCTTTGCCTGTGTAGACAAATGCATTGCATAAATAGAATGTTCGTGAATCACAAAGGCACATAACTTTGAGGCCGTATTTGGCTAGCTTCTTAGTGATATACATGAGAAATTTGTAACTATCACGAAAGGATACTAACATTTCAACGATTGTCACGTTCGCTCCTGGAGTATAATAATTTGGACATTTCTCTATAAAGTGTTCCCAGACATCTCTAATAGCTGCAAGTCTGTCATCAGCCTTCCTAGCATCTCTTGTTGTAGCACAATCGAAACGCAATCAAGACAAAATGAATAAAAGTCTATGAACGCTCATAGTGGTTCGAAGCACATCACGATCAGTTCCATCATTAGCAGGAAGTCTAACAACATTTTCGTGATTATATTTCATTACTCCAGATAAATAAAGCAGACCTAGAAATACTCTCAGTTCTATTATATCTCGCGGCTTTATTTAAGCTGGTTGAGGAGCTCTGTGTTTGTTTGACATGTCATGTATCTTGACGTTTGTATTGGTTAGTATCAGTTGTAATAAATCTTCAGTAATGAACAATTTCCAAGCAGATAATATGTCAGTTGCATCAAGGGTTTTTGCTTCACGTCTAGATCCGGGAAGGTGTCTAACTATATTGTGAGCATGGGTGTGAGTTGTAGGAGGAGCTTCTTTTGACCAACTATAGCACTGCTTTTTTTCCCAGAAAAATATTTGTTAGTGGAAGGCCTAATACACGCCACTTCATCTGATTCTTCACCACTGCTTTCTGACGTAACTTCTGAGGTGGGATCATGATCACTTAGCATCATTTCATCCTCATCTGCTGTGCTCTTCTCATCAGGTTGCAAAAACGCAGGATCATTCACTATTCTTTCCAACTCGTCATCTGTTAATGACTTCGATGATGCTATCCTCAAAAATAATGCCTACATACTCACATAACCTTAAAAATTGACGTTATCATTGAAATTTTGCTCTTTTCTAAGTACTCTAAGACTTCAGTCGTGTAAAACACTGATATAATGAAAAACAACTTACGGTAATACTCTTGTGGGGTATTCTGAGACTTTTTCTCATTATCTCAGAAAATATTATCGGAAACACCGCATCCAACTCTCCGCATTAAACGGCATCACTTCACTTAGGACTACCAAGAACACAGGCGCCATCTGTTGTACCGTTCACATACGATGTATTGTATTTATATCGGCTGGGCTTCTCCACGACCCCTCTATCCCTGTACAGTGCTCCTTATTTATGGACAATTACGCTGTTATCTGTTCCTCCTCCAGTGTGGCAACAGCGAGCTGTCAGTTGCAACTTACAGTGCGGAGATTAGAGGAGTGGGATTCAAAGACAGTTTTTCAGTATTTCTGCAGGTAAGTGCATGTTCATTTCCATCGAACTTGTTGTTTTCTTAATTTATCTGACTTTCATATGAGGGAGACTCACTGAGGTTTGAGGTTTCTGGACCTTGTTTTTTACTCCAAACTGTCATGGTAGCCACACCTTAGAGATCTGAAAGACCTATCAGTCATGGCATGGTACAAGCGAGGCTGCACTCCTCCTTCCATTTGTAATACAATGTTTTCTGCCGTTTTATCTGAGCATCACAACTATGTAGCTGTCTTTACAGATGGGTCGAAGCAGGGGCCCCTATTGGTAGATGTTGTTTTCCCAGATCGGTCCTCAGGATCCAACTGCCTGAAGACTTTACTGTCGAGTTTCAAGGCTTTGTGAATTGTCCAACCCCCCAAGCCTTTAGGGTTTTTACTTTATGTTTTAACAGGGTGGCTGGCTCACGCATATTTTTATATGTGGTCAGCCAATCGCATGTACCTGTGTCTTTCTTTTAGCTCCTTTGTCATTTTACTTTTGTTTTATTTTGTTTTAATCTTATGTGTAACTATTTTTAAAGTTTCTCCGTTGTTTTAAAGCATGTTAGATGGAATGATTATGTGCTCCATTCTATTGTATGAGTATGGCACAATTTTCTAGGATTTAGCTACATTCGTTTATTTTAATAAATGCAAGGGCACATATGACCTCGCCAATGACCACCCATAATCTCCAACCATCATCATCATCATCATCATTGTCATCATCATTTCTGCAATGAATTCTAGCTAGTAATAGTGATTATTCCTTTGAAGAATCGCAACAGAACAAGGCTATGAGAGAGGAGAAGATTTCAGTTCGATTACATCATGATATAGCAGAGATTGTGAAATCAGATCTTGGATTGTAAGACATATACACAAGCTGATATAGACTCAGAATACAATTTAGTGATATTGAAGAGTAGGCCTATATTCAAGAGTCAAGGCAGCAAGAAAGAGTGAGCAAAGAAGTGGGATATAGATATACTAAGGAATGAAGAGTGATACTTGAATTTCTCTGAGGTTTTAGGTACTGCGATAATGAACAGCTCAGTTGACAGTTCAGTTGAAGAGGAATGGACTTCTCCATAAAGGCAATCGCAGAAGATGGAAGGAGAAATATAGATATAAGAAATGTAACTGCGAGGGAACGAAGGTAAAAGAGTAATTACATCAGCTGATCGACGAAAGAAGGAAGAAGAGAAATGTTTCGCAAAATTCAGGAATACGAAGATAGAAGTCACTTAGGAATGAAAGAAATATGAAATGAAGTAATCTAAGGCAAAATGGTTCCATAAAAAATGTGAAGAAATCCAGAAATGAATGTTTGTCAGAGATACTGGCTCAGCATATAGAAAGTCAAAAGAACATTTGGTGAAAGTAAAGGCAACGGCGGTGACATTAAGAGTGCAATGGAAATTCCACTGTTAAATTCAGTAGAGAGAGCGGATAGGTGGAAGAAGTGCACCGAAGGCCTCCATGAAGGGGAGGATTTGTCTGACGACGTGTTACAAGAAGAAACAAGAGTCTGTAGAAGAGAGAGGGATCCAGTATCAGGGTCAAAATATACAAGATCTTTGGTGAATTTAAGAACAGATAAGGCAGAGGAGATAGGTACATTCCACGACAATTTCTAAAATCATTGGGTTCGAAATGGTTCTAATGGCTCTGAGCACTATGGGGCTCAACATCTGAGGTCATCAGTCCCCTAGAACTTAGAACTACTTAAACGTAACTAACGTAAGAACATCATACACATCCATGCCCGAATCAGGATTCGAACCCGCGACGGTAGCGGTCGCGTGGTTCCGGACTGAAGCGCCTAGAACCGCTTGGCCACATCGGCCGGCAAAAATATTGATCAAAGTGGCAAGAAAACAACTACTCAAGTTGGTGTTTGGAACGAATGACTCTGGCGATATACCATTAGACTTCCGGAAACGCATCATCCACACAATTCTGAAGACAGAAATAGCCAAAGAGTGCGACAATTTTGGACAATCAGTTTAACAGCCCATGCATTCAAGTTGCTGTTAGGAATAATATACAGTAGAACGGGAAAGAAAATTCCGGATCAGTCAGATGACGATCAGTTTCGCTTTAGGGAAACACCTGGAAAAAGTATTCGGCAATGTAAAATGGTGCAGAATGTTTGACATTCTGAGAAAAGCTTCAGCTATAAAATTATGATCACCGAGCTACTATCAATATAAACCCCTCTAGGACATAGTAGCGGCACCTGCCCAGGAACGACTGCTAGACACAAGGTTGGTGAATGTAGCATCAGTTAGAGCTGTCCATGTATAGAGTGGAGAAGGTGCGCAAGGTATCTGAGTTTGACCAAGGGCAGATTGTGATAACCCGGAGGCCCGGCACGAGCATTTCGGAAGCTACGCGACTTGTCGGGTGTTCGAGGAGTGCTGCGGTAAGTATCATCAACATGTGGCGAAACCTATATGAAACCACGTCCAGATATCGCGGGGTTTGGAAGCCACTTTTCGTTACTAATGTCGGACGTCGTAAGCTGGGCAATCTGGTAACACATTACAGGCGCAAACTGTGGTGGAATTATCGCTAGGCTATAATGCAGAGCAGAGTAAAGGTGTGTCTGAACACACATTACACCGAACTCTCCTAACGATGCGCGCCCGCAGTGGACGATCCATGCAAGTGCTAATGTTAACACCGCAACATCGACAACTACGACTGAAACGGGCACGTCACCATTAGCACTGGACGTTGTGTTTCATGGTCTGATTAATCACGGTCTTAATCATGCCCATGGGAGGACGCGAATCCGTTGTCTTCCAGGGGAACAGCTCCTTGACACCTGTACTACAGGACAGAGACAGGATGGGACTAACGAGTGTAGAATAACATCTTGCGGGTGCCTCACAGAAAACACAGAGAACATATAGAACAAGGAGGACACAGGGGTGCTTTGCGCTCAGACCTCACAGGAGCGGCAGAAAGACTCGCGTCATCGGCAGGACGCTCAAGTGGTATGGGATCAGGAAGAGAACGCATGGCTGAGCGCACACTCTGGCACCATTTCAGCTCACTGAGGAGGTGCAATGTGGAGCTGGAATGCTAGAGTAACGCACGGTTTGCCGGTCACTACAATTAACAGGAGGTATCTAGGCACGTAGGGCAAAATAGGATGTGTGACTCGGGGCTTTGCGCGAGGACAAGAGCAGGACCGGACTTCGATTATAAGCGCTTCCTGTCAACGGTGAAACTCCAGAATTTTCGGGAAAAGGGAAGTCCACTCCACGCGAAAGTTTGGCTGTCCCAGTTTAGCCACTCATTTCCGGGGCTATGGCCACTAGGGCCAAAATAGGAATTTATCAGAGGACCTATTGAAGGTCATGCAGCAGAGAAAATTCGCAGGATGTCGGGAAACTGCCGATCATTCCAAGAATTCTAAGACGCGTTTCTTGGAATATGTTGATCGCAGGAAATGCAAGACCGAATAAAAGGAGAAACTGCCCTATGCCCACACCTTGAACCGACATGTAAATGCCCTACGAAACTACTCGAAGGACTAAAAAAAGATCCAGCTCTTAGACGCGCCACACAGTGTTAGTGACATCATCGGGTTCACCTTTTCGAAAGTACCAAGAAATTACCAGTGAGTCCTAGATGGCTAATGCGGTACAGATATCGGGGCCTTTCTTCGTGAACTTGAACTGATATTCGACAGACAAGCTGCTTGAGAGCGAAATGCAGAACAGAACGACAATTTTCAGGAGCAACAACGGACGAAGGGCGGAGGAAGCAACAGGAATGGACCATCAGGACGACAATAGCACCGAGAACAGAAATCGGGAAGAAGAGGAAACTTATCTAACTCCAAAGAGGTAATAACGAGCGGCATTTTGAGCAAAACTGGCGAGAGATAAGGGGGCCCTGGTGGGCAGCTAACACCAATAGCCAACAACGAAGTAGCAGCACGACGCAAAACTGACGCCAGGTTCGTGCGGACACAGCTCAAAACGACTTCCCAAACACTCTCGGACCGAGGCGGTTACAAATGTTAAAACATAAGGAGCTTTCGGAGATACTGCTGGAGGAGCAAAATGTAAAAACGCAAGACCTTCATCCCATGATTACTGAAATCGTACATGACGTGCATTTGCACGGTATAATCTACAATTGGAGTCACATTAAGGTCATTTCGTAGGCGGCATACCAACGTTGTTCAAAGAAGAGGAACTGGTCTATCCTGTCAGCAAGGAAGACGAAGATAAAAGTGGCGGTTGGAAGAAAATGCACGGAAGGAAGCCTGCACACTGGAATTCACATTTCAAGGACACGAATTAGAAAACAACTTCTTAGTCGTGCCGAATTTGGCAAATGGTATGATCATAGGAATGAATTTCCCAAATGAATTCCAGGCCATTCTGGACGTTGGACCAGTGAAACTGTGCTGCGCAAGGGCAGTAATATCTGCATAAAATTTGAGGAGTACGCGAAACAAGCATAGATTCCGATACCATTCATCTGAGACTCGAGTTATGCGAGAACTTTCTTGTGTGTGTCGGAAGTTGGCCAATTTTGTGACATGAATACGGTTGCGGTCCTGCTCGCCCTGTACCATGTACCATTACACATATCTGAGGTAACACTCAACTGATTTACTGCTTAGGCAGGGGACACAGTTTTGCTACTCGGCTCTTGATCTGCTCATAAGCAGTTCTCAGCATCACCACATGCACACATTTATCAGGAATGGGAAACAGCTAGTCAGTGACGCCCAGCCTCCACACCAACGGAGGCAAGTTACCCTCCTTCACCAGTACATAATCGCCGATCTGGGGTTGTCATGTTGCTTCTGATGCCCATTTTCTGCATTGCTGCAAACCGTGTATGTAATCTGTGGACCACCTCTTCCAAACGAACTTATGCAACTGCTGAACAAGTTGCCATCTGTGCAACCTGTTGGCAGGAACCTCAAGGGAAGAGTGTCCAGGATGAGCACAAAGGGGCTGTCCGATTGAGAAATGACGAGGAGTGAGGTGAGAGTGGCAGGAGAATCTAGGTCATCAGAGAGAAGAAACGATGGCCTTGAATTCAAGCATGCTTCTATCTGGATTCACACAGGGGTCACTTCTTCAAATGTCAGTACTGCATTGCTAATGATGCATTTGAGATGCGACTTCATGTATTTGATTCCTGCCTCCCAGAGTCCACCAAAGTGAGGGGCATGAGGTGGAGTGAACCTCCAACTGATTCCCTCTGAGGTCGAAAAATTAGCCACACCCTCAACAGTAGCACCATTAGAGAGAAATCGCTTAAGTTCATTGTTTGCACCTAAAAATGTGGTGCCATTGTCACTGTACATGGGAGAAGGTTTTCTCTTCTTGCAATAAATTTCCTGACGGCGGCCAAAAATGAACTTGCTACCAAGTCACTACGCAGATGGCCTTAGTTGCCATGCAAATAAATAAATCAATATAAGCCCTGGTGACAACCTTACTCTGTCTTCCACCATGCTTTACAGCAATAGAGCGTGCGTAATCTACTCCACAGTGCTGGAATGGACGAAAGTGGTTTACTCTAGCTGCAGGTAGATGACCCATGAGTTGAACTGCTGTCTTGGACTTAAGCCTAAAGCATTTTAAATATTTCCTGATAACTCCTTTGACTGTGTTACACCTATTGGGGATCCAAAACCTTCTACACAACGTATCCAACAAAAGTTGTGACCCAGGGTGCAACAGATTTTCATCATGTATTATGAGAGTTTTATCAAATGATGCTTAGGAAGTACAATAATAGGATGGCGCTCATCACATGGTATATCAACATTCATAAATCTCCCTCCTACTCATAAAATACCTCCAGCATCAACAAACATGTGCAAATTCCTTAATATGATACTATGTGGAATAGGGCAACTGGCCTTCAACAAAGCGATCTCATTACCATATTCACTATGTTGAGCTGTTCCAACGGCCCTTTTGATAGCGTTTTGGCATTCCTGTGGAGTGGGTGGCCCAGTTATCCTGTCTGATTGCTGAACCCTAGTGTTATTTGCAAACCTCAGTGCATACGTCAAAACACTGTAAGTTTACTTGAATGATGAATATTTACACAGCAGTTCATCATCAAGTTTAATGACCAACACCAAGGATACTTCTACACATCTTCTTTCAGGCGCATCTTCTACACTAAGAGAAGTACTGCTGCTTCAGTCGCGGTCGCAAGTGGATAGCAATGAAGGGCCACAACAGCACAGAATAAGTGAACCTAAAGCAGCTGTATTAAAACCATATGACATGCGGTCAGCAAAATTATCCTCTGAGTTGACATGTCTCCGGTTGGCAACCGAACTAAGTTCCTGGATTTCAGAGAGTCTGTTGGCAACAAATGGTTTCCAACGACCAGGACTACACTGCAGCCAACAGAGAACTATTTTAGAGTCCATCCATAAATGAATGTTGCCACTATCTGTGATGTCTAAGGCATTGGTCAACTTGTGAATGAGTCAAGCAAGAAGGAGTGCAGCACATAATTCCACTCGAAGAAGAGACTGTTGTTTTACGGAGGCAACCCGAGATTTGGCGCCAGCCAATGAGACCAACAAACTGTTATTGGGGAGAACACATCCCACGTATACACATGAACCATATGCCAACTGTGAAGAATCACAATAAGCATGTATTTCTAATTTAACATACTGGTGGCAGGGAATGATCTTCCTGTTAATCAAAATACCATTTAGGGAAGGCAGTTGCGCACAGACGGCATTCCATTCATCAGTGAGGATGGGTGGAAGAATTTCATCCCAGCAAAGGCTTAGTTGCCACAAGCGCTGCAAGAACAATTTACATCTTATGACTCTGGGACCTAGAAGCCCCATTGGGTCATAGATTGATGCTAGTGTAGACAGGACATAGCGCTTGTTAACCTTTGAGAGCCGATGACTCTTCAATTGCACATGGCGCTGGAATGTGTCAGAGCCAGGGTGCCATAAAATTCCTAAAGTTTTATGTCTTGTTCATCAGTAAGATGACAAAGCAAAGACGTTTCTCTGTCCTGCACAAGAATTTTTTCCATGACCTTGTGACTGTTGAAACACTACTTCCTCAGTGGAAACCCCCCAGAAGCAAGTAGTTGAGTCAGCTGGGTTTGAAGTTCCTGAGCTTCAGCTTCTGTAGCTGATCCACCTAAGAAGTCGTCCACATAAAAGCTATACCTGAACGCTTGTAATGCTCCCGGGAACCTGTTTTGATTTTCCAAAGCCAACAGTTGAAGACATCTAGTAGCAAGAAAGGCAACGGGAGCCGTTCTGTAAGTGAGTGTACACAATCTATATTCTTGCATCGATTCAGACAGTGATCCCCACGACAGAATTCTCTGAAACTTCCTCTCATCAGGATGGAGAGACACTTGGCAATACATTTTTGCTATGTCAGCTGACAGAGCCGGCCGGTGTGGCCGTGCGGTTAAAGGCGCTTCAGTCTGGAACCGCGTGGCCGCTACGGTCGCAGGTTCGAATACTGCCTCGGGCATGGATGTGTGTGATGTCCTTAGGTTAGTTAGGTTTAATTAGTTCTAAGTTCTAGGGGACTGGTGACCACAGATGTTGCATCCCATAGTGCTCAGAGCCATTTGAACCAATCAGCTGACAGAGCCACATTAAAAGAGAAAAATTTTATAACGGTGAAAAATAAATCTGGCTGGACAGTGGGACCAACTATCAAGATATCAGTGAGAGAAACTCCATCAGAAGTGGCAGCAGAGCCATCAAATACTACCCTCAACTTAGTAGAGGAGCTGCATTCTTTGATGACAGCATGATGTGGAAGGTAACACCTTGGACCAATAGTACCTTGAGAATTAGAGACCTCCGCGTGCCCTAGTTCAACATATTCTTGCATTAATCAGCATATTCCTTCTGCAGATTCGGTTGCCTTTTAAATCTCCTCTCGAGAAGCACCAGTCTCTTAGAGCTTGTTTTCGTGATTCACCTAAGGGTTTACACTCAGGTTTCACTGGCAGTCAAACCAAAGCTCTCCCTTCTTCATCTCGTGCCGTGTGGCACTGAAAGTGTGCCTCATATATTTCATCCTGCTTATTAATCGTTTTTGTAGACAGTTCCTCTAACTCCCAAAACCTTTGCAGTTTGGTATCTAAATTGTCACCTCTAAACAGCACGAGGTTATTGAAGAACAAGGCATGTTGCATGCAGCTGAAGGCATGCTATCACACAAAGTCCAGCCAAGTTCTTTTCGGTCACTGGTGACATTGAGTACGATAGCGCAAGTGGGTCTAACATGTAAGAGACTGAGGCTGCAAAGACATTGTTTATGCCTTTCACAGAAAACGAGTGTCTTCTTCTTTTCAGCTTTAATTTCTCAGCCATGACCTTAGATATAAGGTATATTTGACTCGCACTATCTAGCAGAACTCTGCTAACCTGCTGTCTGCCCATGCTGTCCTTAGTGTTAACAGCAGCTGCTGCCAAAAAATATTACAATAGATATTTTCTTTCCCCTTAGTAGCTTGATGGGTCAAAGAATGGTCTCTGGATTCACTAGTCTGCCCATTCCTTGGATCAGAAGGCTTGTGGAGCAGTATGTTGAGCCTTTCCTTACAGGCCTTACAAGGAGAAGCGTTTAGTCGAGAAAAGACAAGAAAGGATGCACAAAAAAGAAAGCTTATCTTTAGTCACACATGCCCGCCGCTCATCGATATTTGGTGATTGAAACCCTTTGATTTGGTGATAGCATGAGGTTCACTACAAAACTTACATGACCCCTCAGTATCAGCATTAGCCCGATGAGCCCTCCTCATATGTCTCGTTTGATTTGAATTATTGGCATTTCTTTGAGGATCCTTTGCGGTGTTATCCCTGAAGCTGATTAGCTCAAGGGCCTGACATTTTGTTTCCAAAAACTTTATAAGTTCATTGAATGTGGTCGAATGTCAACCCAGACATCTTTACCTCCCAGCCATGACGATTCGTGGGTCGCATACTTGACAGAATTACTTCCGAAAGAGTAACTTCATGAAGTGGAACGTCAGGTTTGAGAGCTTCTAAGGCCTTCAAATGGCTACATACGTGGTTAATTAGTTGCCTATAATTGCTCGCTGCGCCATGACAGGTAAGGCCAACAAAACCTTAGCATGACTGGCTGCAATTATTTTTGGCTTATTATAATACCTCTGTGTAATAAGTCCTCAGGCTATCGATAGGTTTCCTGCTGTGGTAAGTATATGTTTCAATATGTATTGAGCTTCATCTCGCAAAGACGAATTAAGGTAATGAAGTTTCTGAAGGTCATCAATTGAATTGTTAGTCATAATGAAATTCCAAAATGTATCCCTGTATGATGATCACTCTAGGCAGTCGCCTTGAAAATTTGGCCAGTTAATAGCGGGTAGTTTCAAACAGCTGACAGTGCCTGACGGATTCGAGCTGAACCGCTGCGAAAGCTGGATGTACTTCTTCATTGAACTCTTGATCGTATATTGAATTAAATCCCACGAATCCTCGAATTCTGCCCTGTCCTTACTATGATCTGCTGTTTCGTCTTCAGTTTCCAGCTGTGTTTGAGATGACTCAAAATCAGTCTGAATCCGAGTCAGTCGACTTTATTTTGATTCCATCATTTCGATGGCACTGTCCGCAGACTGCACAAAGCTCACTAAACGCGTGAGAGCGGCCTTTGCTACGCTTCTCTCATTGACTAATTTCGTTTTCTCTCAGAGCTCCATTTTTGGACTGGTAAGATGATAGCAGGAGGTTAACAGTTGCACTTACGAGATTGCAGCGGCAATACGAGGCAGTACGGACTGGAGCAGCAGCGGCGTCGCAGGCACAGGCAGCTGGCGTGGCAGGCGCTGCAGCCTCAGACGGAGCGAAGTTGCGTTGGGTGCAGGAGGTGACGTCACCGATGACACTGGCACCAACACGTTTCTGTGCTTCTCGAGTTTGAGTTCGTGAAACATTAAACTTTCACAAATATCATTGTTAAGACTGTTATTGTCCAAGTCCAGTACAGGCATTGGGACACTCGATAGCGGTCACTAACGTAACCAATAACGTGCGCAGCTTACACGTGGTTTTTCAAAAGTTCACAAATACCGGAAAATAAATCTGTGCGGATGTAAATTCCGGGTAGTCACTGTGTCTGGCCCACTGGACAAAAATGTACTCACAGAAACTTCCTCTCATGTTGGTACATTTGAGTTTGAGTGTATAGCGAGAGAGAACTCAATTTCCTCTTCTTATATCCACTCACAATAATTGGATGGAACACATTGTCTGGTATAAATGTTTATTCTAATACATTTTACAACGTGCACAGGCAGCGCGCCAAACTGCGGCTCTTGGCTTAGCTGAGAGACATACACGCCCGTCCGCTACGGGTGAAACTTCTTCCTTTGAATGTAAAGAACGACTGTGCTGGTAAATTTCTGCGTTATTTGATACGGAAACGGTTGAGAACAACTGAACGTACTCAGACAGTTTTCTCTTTACTTATTCTCATCATTTCTAAACTGTCACACAACATTTTAGCGCAGTGCAATCTGACTTTTAATTACACTACTGGCCATTAAAATTGCTACACCAAGCTGATCACGTGCTACAGACGTGAATTTAACCGACGGGAAGAAGATGCTGTGATATGCAAACGATTAGCTTTTCAGAGCATTCCCACAAGATTGACGCCGGTCGCGACACCTACAAATGGCTGACATGAGGAAAGTTTCCAACCGATTTCTCATTCACAAACAGTAGTTGACCGGCGTTGCCTGGTGAAACGTTGTTGTGATGCCTCGTGTAAGGAGGAGAAATGCGTACCATCAAAGGTCGGATTGTAGCCTATCGCGATTGCGGTTTATCGTATCGCGAAATTGTTGCTCGCGTTGGTCGAGATCCAATGACTGTTAGCAGAATATTTATTCGGTGGGTTCATGAGGGTAATACGGATCGCCGTGCTGGATCCCAACGACGTGGTATCACTAGCAGTCGAGATGACAGGCATCTTATCCACATGGTTATAACGGATCGTGCAGCCACGTCTCGATCCCTGAGTCAACAGATGGGGACGTATGCGAGACAATAACCATCAGCACGAACAGTTCGACGACGTTTGCAGCAGCATGGACTATCAGCTCGGAGACCATGGCTGCGGTTACCCTTGACGCTGCATCACAGATAGGACCGCCCGCGATGGTGTACTCAACGACGAACCTGGGTGCACGAATGGCAAAACGTCATTTTTTTCGGATAAATCCAGGTTCTGTTTACAGCATCATGATGGTCGCATCCGTGTTTGACGACATGGCGGTGAACGCACATTGGAAGAGTGTATTCGTCATCGCCATACTGGCGTATCACCCAGCGTGATGGCATGTGGTGTCATTGGTTACACGTCTCGGTCACCTCTTGTTCGCATTGACGGCACTTCGAACAGTGGACGTTACATTTCAGATGTGTTACGACCCGTGGCTCTACCCTTCATTCGATCCCTGCGAAACCCTACATTTCAGCAGGATAATGCAAGACCGCATGTTGCAGGAGCTGTACGGGCCTTTCTGGATACAGAAAATGTTCGACTGCTGCACTGGTCAGCACATTCTCCAGATCTCTCACCAACTGAAAACGTGTGATCAATGGTGGCCGAGCAACTGGCTCGTCACGATACGCCAGTCACTACTCTTGATGAACTGCGGTATCATGTCGACTGTGCATGGGCATCTGTACCTGTGCACGCCATCCAAGCTCTGTTTGACTCAGTGCCCAGGCGTATCAAGGCCGCTATTACGGCCAGAGGTGGTTGTTGTGGGTACTGATTTCTCAGGATCTATGCACCCAAATTCCGTGAAAATGTAATCACAT
This sequence comes from Schistocerca americana, assembly GCF_021461395.2. Taxonomy (NCBI): domain Eukaryota; kingdom Metazoa; phylum Arthropoda; class Insecta; order Orthoptera; family Acrididae; genus Schistocerca; species Schistocerca americana. The sequence continues at coordinate 380,514,884 of NC_060123.1, read as the reverse complement.
GTCTGTTCTAGAATAATATATTTGTGCAATGAATACCCGTTTATCATTTGTATTTCTTCTTGGTGTAGCAATTTTAATGGCCAGTAGTGTATCCCTACAAAAGAATAGACCTGATTAACAATAACCTATCTTTCATGAATCACTTACCTCACCAAAATCTTCGTTAGTCGAACTACTGTAATACAGAGAGCGCCAATACTGCCAGCTAAATACAAGATTCTAACTACTGAAGGCACTAAGTATTGATAGTCATATAGTTAGCAAATGAAAGATTTTGACAGAGAACAAACAATGTATTTATCTTAATACTGTTGAAAAATCATTATATATAGTGACATCCAGTTCAACAGATTTCCTTTTTCTGCGGACACACGCCCAGATCTTCCTGTCATATTAACATCTCAGAACCCTAGCATCTCTCTCCCCACATCCACCACTGCTGGCGAATCATCTGCAATAGCTCAACGCTACGCGCTGTTCACATCCAACTGTCCAACACTACACTAACGAATAATCCAACAATGAGTCCAACCGGCCAGACAGCACACAGCGCAGTCAGCGATTTTAATACAGAGCAATACTCGGCGTTACCAACATAAAAACCAAAACAGCCTACTTACACGAGTCTCGAAGCTACCTGCTCGGACGTTACAACCGCTAACCCTACCTGCGCAGGACCTCGGAGATCCACTTGTGCGCGTAGGTTGCAACGTCTCCAGACAGGGAGCAGACTGTACTGGACAGTCTGACCTGCACAGTTTGGAAGCTGCCACTAGATGGCAGTTAGAGGGAGTTGCAATTCTCTTTAGATAGGAGCTGTGTGCCGAAGCTGGCACACTTTATTAGGGTGTGAGACGATATGTCGCGGCACAACTGACTGAAAGACAAGACTCGGTGGGAAATCGGCAGGTAAGCGTCACGTTGGGACAGGTCGGTCAGATTCGCACACAATAACAAAGTACGACCCACTCGTCGCACCAAAGGGGGTGCCCGACGATTTTGCCCTTTATAGTGTGGTGAGGAGGGTGTCCGGGAAGTGGGCAGCGTCAGGGTCAGGGCTTCACAAACTGTTTTAGAGCAGTGCAGCCCGCAGCTCAGTTACCAGACAACACCGGACGGCAGAACCGTCTGCTTCGGTTCGGAGAATTATGTTCGTAGTGTCTGTTTCCATGGCGGATCTACAGTACGACGCCCACATAGAACAATGCTGTCCAACGGCTAGAGGCAGTGTAAGGCCTATGCTTTCCCGCGCATGGACCGAAATCCGCAAGCTGATTGGTAGACCAGTGTGACGTGTGCTGATATGGAGTAGCGCATTCCAGATTTAGCGGTATCGCCAGTTACAGGACGGAAACTTGTTGCAATGTTTGGAGGAAAGGAGTGGCAGAATCTAAGAGTATGATTCGCGGCTCTTTATGTTTAGTCCCACGACGGGAGATTTTCCTGCGCGGTAGGGACAAAGTGCTAATCTTCTGGTGAGAAGGCAGTGTGAGGAGTTGAGCGGCTTCGCATCTGGACGGCCTGAGAGATCGGCCGTGTTTCGCTTCTGGACCGCCAGAGCGAATGTTGGAGTGCTTCACTTCTGTTCAGCAAGAGTGAAGGTGATCCCAAGAATCAAGAATATTACTAATGGTAGTCCGGCAGAGCAGGTCTCTTATCACTTGGTGACAACAATCAGTATTGTTCGTCGTTTCACGCTGGTTCTATTTTCGTCGGGTCTTTATCCAAGGGCGCGGACTGTCACTGAGAGCAGCTGGAACATCATCCCTGTGCTCCGAGCTGTAGGCCTATGCCCTGTCTTGCAGCTGGTAATGTATTTGCAACACCGACGCGGTAGGTACTGCCCCTTCCCGTTTATGCTGTCGTGTTGTCGCTAAACACAGCCACGGCTCGCATGTGTGATCTGTATCAAAGGCTCTCATTCCAGATAAATATTGATACTAAGGGGTAACGTGTTAAAGTATATCCTCACTCACAAAGTTTTAGGGCTGTGTAAAGTGCTAGTTGATTCCACTCCTGCACGCGAATTCAGCCAAGATATCATCGCCCTAGTTACACTGTTCATATTTCTATTACATTTAATATTTGTGTAATACTTTTCTAATTCTCGTAATAAATCACTTCGTGATACCAAAATCTTTGTGTTATTTAATAGTTGAATTTGACCTTTGCTATGACGACCATTTGTAAGATACGAATGATTAGTTATTAAATTATTGTGAATAGAATTACGTCTAAGACGTAAATTGTAAACAGGCCACAATTGGGATCATATCATAACTTCCTCCATAGCCTAAATAATACGGATTTCTTTACTGAATTTGGGTTACATGTCCACCGCTCAACCCCGGCTCCTCGCAACATTCATTACAGTCGACCTGTTGTGCTCGTTCCATTTTATGTTCCCTTGCAATATTACACAAAGGTATTTAACTAACGTGTGTCAAGCTGCACACCAACAATACAGGAATAGAATGAGACCGGGCGTGAGTCGTGCTTCGGTAGCTCAGATGGAAGAGCACTTGCCCGCGAAAGGCAAAGGACCCAAGTTCGAGTCTCGATCGGGCACACAGTTTTAATCTGCCAAGAAGTTTCAATGCAGGAATATTTTTCCTATGTTTTCTATCCTGCGTGGCGTAGGTAGAAACTGTTTATTGGCATTGCTCCGGTGGGTACACGAAACTAAAGTGACACCAGCACAAGTTCTTATAAGACCGCCATAGTCTGAGGTTTTGAAGTGAACGAAGGACAAGACAGGGTCAATGCCAAGTCTGCACAGCGTAGTTCCAATAAGTAACCAGTCATGAGGGAGCAGAGTCAAATTGGCTGTGCAGTGTCGCGCTATGGAAGGCTACGCAGTTTACCGCGGAATGAGCCGCTCTGGGACCAGCGGCCACAAGCTAAGCGGCAAACAGTCGCCACTCGTGACGCACCTACCTCGCCGGTGGCTCCCCCTACGACGGCGGTACGCAGCCGCCCTTCACAGCCTTAGTATCTCTGACATGTCCATGTCTGTGCTAGGTGGAGAAGCGGAATGACTGTCGGAAAAGAAAGTTCTCAGTTGCACTGCTTTACATTTTTACGTATTTAGTGCAAGCTGCCAGGTGTTTTCCCAAGTCATTCTGTGTCCTACGGTCAGCCAACGACAACGACGTCATTTTAACTGTTACTTAACAGTGACATCAGGTCCGTCAGATTGTTTACGTATAAAAAGAACAAGAGAGGCGCCATACATTTCCATTGCAGTATACTGACGACACCTTTGTCTCCAGCGATCACCTGCCCTCCTGGACCACATAGCGAGTCCCTTTCGGAACCTACTTCGTATGCTCGGAACTTCGTGAACAGTTTTGAACGGTGTCAAGCGCTTTCCGGATGTCAAGGATTATGAAATCTGCGATTCCCCTTCATCCGCATTTCGCAGGATATCGCGCGAGAAAGAAACCGAGCTACAAACTAATTATACACAAGGTGCGGTGAATGCTTTTAATTAATTACAGATTTAAAGTGAACTTTAGGCAACAATTCCCGGTCACTGTTCGCAGACGATACTAAAATATCTTTTATAAAAATTTATTATAACAGCGTTTGTTTTCAGTTCTGTACGGGTTGTCAGCACGGGAGATCACGGACTGGAGTCATCCATCAGCTTTACGTGTAAGTGTCTCTATAATGTGCGTGAAAAATGTAATAAGACTGACAATATCATATCAGCGATCTGGCAATGCTGTGTCGTTGTCCCTGTATAAACCAGTGCGTTCAGCCATTCCAGATACTCAGAGTTTGAGCTGGGTACAGCCATAATGTAATTTTTCAGAGCGCTATCAAAATGGTTCAAATAGCTCTGAGCACTATGGTACTTAACATCTGAGGTCATCAGTCCCCTACACTTAGATTTACTTAAACCTAACTAACCTAAGGGCATCACAGGATTCGAACCTGCGACCGTAGCAGCAGCACGGTTCCGGACTGAAGCCCCTAGAACCGCTCGGCCACAACGGCCGAAAGAGCGCCATCAGTGAAGTTGTGTTTTCGTTGTGTGTTACGGAAGCGGAGAAATGGTATTTGGAGCATCGTTAAGTAATCAGGTTTTGTGTTAAACTTGGAGAATCCGCGGGCATGACCGTTGAAATGTGGGAAAAGGCCTACGGGAAACATTCCTTATCAAGAGTACAAGTTTTACGCTAGCACAAATCATTTTTGGAAGACCGAGAAGGCATTGAAGATGGACGGCGCTGAGGGAGACCGTCAACTTCAAGATCCGACGAAAATGTCGAATGTGTGCGTGCTCTTGTGAGATCAGACTGAGCTTTAACAGTAAAGATGGCGGTGACCTGATAAACTTAAATATTTTGACCGTACCTTTGATTTTTTTCAAACTTTTGCACCTGCGAAAGGTTTGTGCCAAAATAGTTCAGGAAAACCCCACAACTGAACAGATACACAGTTGAATAGACACGTGCGTTGAACATCTTTAGAGGATTCCCAATGACCACGAATGGTTCAATCTTGAGATCACAGGTGATGGATTTTTGATTACGATCATGAGACAAAGCGGCAAAATGAGGAGTGGCACACCGAGGCATCTCTTCGACCAAAAGGCTCGAATGAGCAAAACAAAGATCAAAACAATGCTGACTTGCTGTTTTCAAAGTGGGGATATCTCACACAAAGAATCTGTTTCTCCAGGACAATCTGCCAACCAAGTGTTTTACAATGACGTTCCCGAAATGCTCAGGAAAAGGGTGAATCGGGTGAGACCAGACATTTCAGACAAATGAATGCTGCATCGTATAACGCCCCATGTCATACGGCCACTTCCGTCACGGAATTTGTTCAACTGCCCCCGCCCCACCCTACTTTTTTCCTTTCCTGAAGTTGAAAAATTTCTTAAAGGAATGTCGTGTTGGTGCACTGCGGAACATTCAAAGGAATGTAGCCGATATGTGAAGAGGCCCTACAGGTTGAAGTCTTTCATCGCTGCTACCAAGACTGGGAACAATGAATTCTCCAGTGTACAGCTGCCTAAGGGAACTATTTTGAAGGAGACAGTATTGTTGTTTGAAAAATATGAAAACTTTGGTAGATAAAAGTATCAGTCACAACGCTTCCTCAATCTCATTGCTATATTTTTACATAATTCAGTCTCTGTATACTGTACTACATTTTATGGTAGTTTTACTGCTACGTTTGTACTGTACGCTACCTTGTCTTACAAAGGGACCGCGCCCGCTCGTCTTCAACGATTTCGTCTAAATTTCTGGGACGGTACGGGCAGGGCTTGGCAAGAAATGAAAGTGAGTGAATTGGGTACTCCAAACTGGAAAACGCTCAGAAAAGGAAGCATTCTTGATGCCGGTCGGACGAGGAATGAATCACTTACGTTTGCTTGGGTTCAAGGCGGCTGTCAAAGTTGTAGAGAACGGTAATCGAAGGGCTGCGGGATCGAGTCCCTATGCGGAAACATTTTCCTTATTTTCAACTTTTACGTTAGTTGCACTGCACGTAAACCGAAGTGATGCTCAGTTTATTGCATTTATTGATATTTTATAAGGCGGACGAAACGGAAAAGCAAAGGTCAATTTTGGAATGCAATTAAGTGTCCGACGTAGAACTGTACTTACAACGTCCGCGGGGCCTCTGCAAATAATTGTCCAAGAAGCGCTTTTAATTACAGTGGACAAGACTTTATATTCCGTTACTTTCGTTTTGACCTTCGAGATGTCCTAGGTAGCTACACGTGAATAACTATTTGTCTGTGCAGATAAATACATCTGTTGGGAACATCTGATTGGTAGCTCTCGATTAAGTAACGTAAATTTCTAGAGGATATCTTATAGTACAAGCGAAAATATTGATGATGGAACATTTGTAGAAGAAGAACAGGAGTCACACAATGATAGCATCCGTGGCGAAACGTCGAAGCCAATACTGAAACAGGCACTGAATTATATTTTACATCATTTGGCCGGAAGCAATCCCATCAAATCAAATAGTTACGCGGTAGTAACTGAAGGAAATATTAAAAATGTAAGTAAAACGAGAAAGCTATGTAAATTTTATTGCCGTTCACGTTTGTATGAAACGTTGAGTTGATGTGGTCCGAAAAATTCAACAGTTGAGGGGAATATGAAGAAGTGGAGGATGACTCTTCGTGTGGTGTAACAATGAAAAACAAATAGATTTCAACATAGATATTAGACCCCCGTATTAGCCTATCCTTCTGGACTTTTTCCGCTGCGCCAGCAGTTGCCTGGAAAACACGCTAATGCTCTGACGTTACAAAAGTCATCGAGTAGCAATATAGACATATACAGATGGTGGTGGTATGTCGTACGCAAGATATAAATGGACAATGCATGGGCGGAATTGTCATTTGCACTCAGCAGACTCATGTGAAAAGGTCTCCGTTCCTAATTATACCCACACTACGGGAAGTAACAGATTTTGAACGAGAAGTGGGAGTTGGGAGTAGATGCATGGGAGATTCCGTTTCGTAAACTCTTAGGTAATTCGATATTCCAAGATCTATATTGTAAAGAGTGTCGCGACAATACCACATTTCAGGCATTACCTCTCACCAGGGACAACACAGTGGCCGACGGTGTTCACTAAACGACCGAGCACAGTGGCGCTTGCGTAGAGTTGCCAGTGCTAACAGACAACCAACATTGAGTGTCATAACCGCATAAATTAATGTGGGACTTGCGAAGATGGTATCCGTTAGTACAGTGTGGCGAAATTTGTCTTTAATGGTCTACGGCAGAATACGACCGATGTGGGTGCCTTTGCTAACAGCGCAACATCGCCTGCAACGTTCTCTCCCGCGCTGGTGAACATAGCGGTTGGAGTCTAGACCCCTAGAATGCCGTCGCTTGGTCGGATTAGTCCAGATCTGAGTTGCAGAGGTTAGGGTTCGAGTGTGACGCAGGCTCCACGAAGCCCTGAACAGAAGTTATCAAGAAGGCACTCTCCAAGTTGGCGGGGTCTCCATGATGGTATGGACTGTACATCGAACTGACCGAGTCCCCGGATATCTTTGGCTACTTAGAGATCATTTTGAGCTATTCATCATGTTACCAAAGAACAATATAACTTTTTTTGGTGGCTGTGCATCATGTCCATGGGCCACAACGGTTCGCGATTAATTTGAAGAACATTCTGGGTACTTCGAGCGAATGATTTAGTCACCCAGATTGCCCGATATGAATCCCTTCAAAAATTTGTGGGACGTAATCGGGAGGTCAGTTCGTGCCCGGATGACTATAGAGGCAGTATGGTTCGGCATTCCCTCAGTGGACTTCCAACAACTTGTTGAATCCACGCGAAGTCGAGATGCTGCACTATGCCGGGCAAAACATGGTCCAACATGATATTAAGAGGCATCCCATGACTTTTGTCACCTCAGTGTGAATTGCTTGTGCCTCACACGACTTGCGCAAAAGATGCTCTTTTTTTTCTAACCGGTGAGCCATCTGAACCTCCAACTTCTGTCACTTGAGGGCCAACCCCTATACATACCAAAAACTGGGACTAGTAGACACTTTACCTTGTTAGTGTGCGCCTGTTTCATCTTCTGTTTCTGTATCACTACTTTTGTATTTGGACACATAGTGCTCGACAAGGCTTCAGTGCCACTGATTTTCTACGTAAAGGCAATGGCTGCGTCTCGCAGACATTGCAATTAATTTGCCGTGACAGAGGTGGACGTTGGTCGTCTCACGGGGCCAGTGTGCTTGCGGAGGTCGGAGTCGTCGGGCGCGGGGCGTGTGGAGACAATGCGCAGGAAGCGGGCCAGGTGGCCGGCCTTTGTAGCACCGCCTAATGGATTGGTCGCCGTCTGGGGAGGCGGCGGCAGCGGCAGCGACAGCGGCAGCAGTCGGTGTGCCCAGCCAGCAGGCGGGCAGGCTCTCGTCTGGCAGCGCAGCTACCAGCAAACTTCTGCGACAGCTGCAGCGCCTCCGTCAAGGGCCGCCTCGCAGCACAGGCGGCGTCGGGTCCCCGTAGCGCTAACAGCCAGCGACGCCTGCTAACCCTACAAACGCGCTTGGGAACAAAACACGCTCATAAATTGAAGACATAAAGTCTGAAAATGAGTCCGTGGTTACATTTTGGCACTTTATTTTACAGGTCCGTATTGATCACACAAACTTTTACACTTCACATTTTATCACCGGTTTCGGCTATTGCCACCTTCAGTGCACTTACTATGGACCTAAATGTTTAGTTTCACGTTGACACTACATCAGAATATTTTATGATGTGAAGAAAACAGTAGCCGAAAGCGGTTGCGAGGTGCCGGGGCGAGCAGTGTATTTAACACTAAATTCTTCTAGAATCTTCATATGCAAATGATGCTCTAAGCCTCCCCTTTTCTAACTCCGACTTTTTCCGTTGCTCATGGATTAAGAAGAAACGCGAACTTACTGTAATCGACCCTGCAAGGGGAGTAGAAAAAAATTTTGGCACCTGCAATAATTTAATTTCATAGAAATTAATTAGATAAAGGAAAGTTTCATTAACGCAGTTGGACATGAAAGGGTTGCTCTACCGATTAACAGAATGAAAGTTCAGTCCAAAATAACAATTTGATTTATTATGACTAAACTCAAAATAGTAAACAAAACACATGAAACATTTACAATACATCAAATTGGATACTCAAATAAATGCTGTGAAGGTGAGGTTGTCCATAAACTTGATTGTGACATTTATGACCAATTGGTATGTGGAGCCAATTCCTTGCAGCTCAAAATAGTAAACAAAACACATGAAACATTTACAATACATCAAATTGGATACTCAAATAAATGCTGTGAAGGTGAAGTTGTCCATAAACTTGATTGTGACATTTATGACCAATTGGTATGTGGAGCCAATTCCTTGCAGCTCAAATCTTAAGAGAAACACCAGGCCAACCCAACATTAATTGCTGCTACATTAGTGAGAACTTAGGCAATGAACATCCAAGACAGAACCACGTAAGAAAAGACGGGAACAGGCGCTCTCTGCTGAACTCTATCACAGAGCAAATTCCCTAATCTGCCGGTGCTGCGGACATACATTACCAAGCTGTCTTCTTAACTGCAAGGACACGATCTGGCGTACCGGAAGTGATGGCCGGTTGCTTCGACGTTCCGTCGTGGTGACGATAATGTCGCGAGTATAGTCCGAAACAAATTATCCTGGTCTGGTCGTTCTAGACTAAAGACTTTCTATCAATACTAATGCGCTTCTGAGAGAGACGAAGAAGGCTCGCCACAGAATCACTGACGGTACAGTGATTGATTTTAACAAGCGAAGTCATACAGTAACTCCGATACAGTCAACTTTAGCCAAAACTGCTCAAGACGGACAATATAGGCCGCTTGTACGCAGAACGCTCAATTGCCAACTGTACTCGGAAAGTTACGTTAAAGTCGAAACTTCAGCAACTTCGTCAAACAGTTACTATTAAATGAAAGTATATTAGACAGCCAACGGAAGGCAGACTGTCCAGGGCAGCGAGAGCTCAGTCTTGTAACCCACCCCACCGAATGGCGAGAGCCGACTCCCTCAAGAGCACCCGTACAAGCCGAACACAGAACATTCCCACCCCCACGACAGTGGCCGTCGTTAAACGTTCGTATCAGCAACTCGAAAACCTGCGGAAAATTTTACTCTCTTGCCGAAGCGCTACCATACCACCAATGGAGATTCTTGGCGCCAAGTTCTGCGCCGATTTTGCTACGTCACGGAGCTATGCCCTGAGCAAGCCAATCACAGTTACGATATTGCAGAAAACGCGGGAATTTTCCCGCCAAGACTGCCTGGGAACACAAGTCATTCCCACGCCTCGCTGGTAGCTCGCCAGAAAGTGTTTTCTGCTAAGTAACGCTATCTCTAGCCCAGCCGCTCCTTCAGGCCCCTGCGAGCGTGTCGCTCCCGCTCTTACGACAATGTCGACGTCTGGAAAGCATCCACTCGACTCCCTCACACCCGTCGGCTTAACCCTTTCAAGACCAGCAGAACCCGCCTGTCACCGGACCACCCGGGTGACGAGAGACACTGCGTGGGAAGTCCGCGCGTGAAGGAATAGCAAATTTTCACCGCATGCAATTAGAGAGTAAAATCGAATTACTCAGAGTCAGATAGAAATATGAGAGGGGGCTCTTGCCACCTCTCGTGGTAAAAGTGAACTGTCAAAGTTTGTGTGATCAAGACGGACCTGTAAAATAAAGTGTCCGAACACGATGTTTGCGGTCACCCCATGTATCACATTTACGACGCGATCCCAGAGTTCATTCCAGACATTAACGTCGAGATTCACTGCTACATAAAGGACTCCTGTGGAGTTATCCTTGTTTTACAGTGTTCAACTGTATCCAGTCATGCAGTTCAAGCGTGCATTTTATCTGCCGATGTTCAATTACGTCTTCTCGGTCCTTTCTGACTTCTTATATGTGCTCTACGTCTACATGATTACTCTGTAATCCACAACTGCCTGGCGGAGGATTCATCGAACACCTTCAAGCCATTTCTGTACCGTTCCATTCTCGAAAAATTCCCGTGAAAAACGAACACTTTAATCTCTCTGTACAAGCTCTGAATTTCTCGTATTTCTTTATGATGATCGTCCCTCCCAAATTGGTTGGGTACCAGCTAAATATTTTCACATTCTGAGAAGAAAGTTGTTGATTGAAATTTCGTGACATGATACTGCCGCAACAGAAGAATTATAGTAAAACTAAAATCATGTGCCACAAGCAAATAGAAATGAAAATCTACAAATTAAGAATGAGCCATACAACGCATTGCTGCGTCTCTGTATTTGCGGCAGTAACAGATAGTGACAATTCATTTAAGAAATATATAAGCAACAGTTATGGGTCACCGTTATTAACGAAAACATAAATTTGAAATTTTAACTACTTAGGAGGCTTAAATTCAATGTCAGTATGTGTGTATTGCATGTTTTGATATACAACAGAGAAAAATAAACGTGTAATCCAAAATTCAAGCACATTACTTGAGGTTGCACAACTATCAAGGGAAAGATACATTGATCAGCTGAAGCACTCTGACCACCTGCTTAATAGCACATTGATGCAACTTGGGAATGCAATGCACCAATGAGGTTGTATGGCATGGACTTAAGAAGTCCTTGGTAGGTTTCCAGAGTAATGTAACACCTGAAGTATGGACAACATGGTTATTAAAGCACCCTAGTGTAGAGGAAAAAGTGGGAGTTGAGAGCAAATAAGTTAATAGGTCCAGATGGAATCCCATTTCAGTTTTACAAAGAGAATAGTGGGGAAAATCTAGTATGACATTACACACATCCATGCCCACGGCAGGATTCGAACCTGCGACCGTAGCAGCAGCGCGGTTTCTGACTGAAGCACCAAGAACCTCTCGGCCACAGGGGACTGGCTCAACAAACGTCAAACTGGCATGATGCACACTACCTGCTTGCATAGGTAAATCATAGTATTTCAGCGAAACAGCTTAAAGTAAGTAGGTGTAGCACCACACACAGCTATCCGAGGAGAATATCTCTATGTAGACAACATCTTTGGTTTTCGAGTTACAGATGATTTCTTCTCGAAAATTCTACATTTTTTACCTTCATTAATTACTTTACCAAGATTACTAAACGATGTGCGGCAAACCATGATTTAAATCAGTTATGTCTACTCGAAAATGAAGTTTCACAAAAAGCTCGTGATCGTTTCGTGGGTTGGATACTCTTTTTCTGAAGGCCTGTGGTTTTCCTAAGAATGGAATCAATCTTCTAAACCCTCAAATGCTCGAGCTCTTTTTGACTTCACATCGCACAAGTTGTCCGTCGACCAAGTCACCTGGCAACCTCTTCGACGTGTCAGTGAAACTTGCTGCTTTGGGCCCCGAATTGGCACTTAAGATGGCTGCTGTCACGTCTAACCTGAGGACAGGGTTGACAAGACTTGTTACGAGCCGAGGTGCAGGGAGTGTTAGTTCCTGTCTTGTGGTGTTATAGTGTTTCACCAGTTGTCGACTCTTCACCACGGGCAGCGACGTGCGAGTTGCTTGTATCAAGGCTTCGACACGCTCTCCGTAATGGAGGATGTTCGCTTGACTATGTTGCCGGAAATGGCTTGCGGTACAACAGGGCAGTGCGGCTTCTGGTGGGTCGCGGTGGGCATTGTGGCTGCGCATTACGGCAAAGGGATTGGTTCCCCGAGAGGGTTCGCTTGTTGGTGTGTTGCGGACGTGTTTACCTCTGGCGTGGCTGCTGCCCCTTGGTGGGAACCGTTGCTTGCCACTTGTACCGTTCTGAGGCCAAGACTCGAATTACTCTGTGACCTATAGAGGATTGAATTTTGACCGCTTGTCCTTGCGCAGATCCTGCACGGTTTATTTGTTTGACTTGGTGAACATCTGACTTATAATTACCCTGCGATAGTGAGAGTTCTCAGTCTTGTAATGTGCTGTCCTGGTTGTCAGTATAGTGCACTGTGATTCGAACACTTCACACTTTGCAAAACCCATTTCGACAGTCCTAGGTTCAAATAACTTGAAGGAACGACTTCTTTTTCAGCCATGCTGGGTGTTATCATGCAAGCAGGAAATGATTAATTTGTGTCAAATCGTTATTTATGGTCTAGTAAGCTAACAACTCAGAAAGTTGTGTTCTGGTTGTGATTAGTATAAATGTATTCAAGTTTTCCAGAAAAACTATTTAGGTTTACTTAAAATGTCATTTAACTTCTTTAAGCTGTTCAGGCGTTTGTTAATTATTTAGGGGTGATTCTGTTGGCCACCTCATTGGTCGAACTCATTGAACTATTCAATCTTTGAATGATGAAATTATCTCTCATGGTGATGTTCGAATTAATTTAATTTGATACATCTATTGTGTATTGCTCTTATCTTTATAAATTTTGGTGTTGTATTGTACATTAGAATAGTTGAAATTAAAAGTGGTTATGAGGAGGTCGTTCCTTCTCAAAGTTGCTGCATGTAAGCAATTGGCTGTTGCCGCTTACGAAATTAGCCTTCACGTTTTGGAAGCTGACTTGCCTAAAAGACTGGACATTTCTTACATATCATTCGTAACGGTTAAAATTTATTTTGCCGTTTGAAGGCGATTTGTGTACAGTATGTTCTGTCACTTCAGTACTGTGCGTTCTCTCTTTTCTAAACTTTGGTATCCTAGAACTCACACTTTAAGAGAATTGTAATAGCTTTTTGTTTTTAAATTTGTTATGGAAGTTTCTTGGTCGCTACCTAATATTTTAAGCGTTCTGAATTGACCAGTGAAGAGTTTGTGTCAAATAAATAAATAAATAAACGAATTTCTGCGTTATTGTTCATTTATGGTAAGTAAGTTGACGTCGAAACTACGAGTATATTTATATTTAAATTCTGACGAGTAACTTACCACAGCAACACTTAGATCCCTACCGTTATACTTTAGGATCCTGCTTTCCAGATATTACTGCGAATTTACTGTTAACTAACAAGGACATAAAAAACCTATTTCACATACTCACCAACAAATATGAGCTCAGAAGAGACCCAGTTCCTACTGTGAACGACTCTGCACACACATTACATGATACAATGATTTCAACGGTTCACTGTAATTCCATCACCAAGCGCCACCGTTTGCAGACCTGGATGCATCTGCAGCGTCTTCTCTAGCTCCCTGGAAAAAAATGCCCAAATTTACACCTGTGCTCCGTTTTTACACCTTCTGCTCTATGTAATGAACCATTACGAAATGGGTTTCCCTTTCGGATATCTCATTTGAATGTTGATATTTAGCAAAAACTTCATGTTACGCCTACCAGCATGTGTCGGAAGTGAAAGTGGCATATCGTGGCCCCTCGAGAATATGGTTTATTGGTCCGCGATATTACTGCTAGCAGTTGCCATGTCAACACGGAACTTAATATCCGAACAACGATGCGGACTTGAGCTCGAGAGGACGGAAATATTGTTCGCTTGCACTTGCGTGATCCTAGAGACAGGTGACGTATTTTACGTCAGGAAATGGGATCGTCTGATGCAAGACATATCAAGACGGAGCGCACGAGGACGTCTGGAAGACCACAGATCGTCAGCACCGTGCTACAGTTGTGGTTTCCCTTGACGTACAGCAGTGCGTCCACACAAGAGTGGCACCACGGCGTCTTCTGATAAACGTCTCCCTTATGCGTACAGCTCCATGTTGGACATTACTGTTTGTGGAGTCTTCAGATAGAACGAACGTTACCAGGCTGCGTTCGCCATCGTCATTTTTGGTAAGACGGCTAACCAAATGAGCTCAGTTGATCCCAACACAGCTCCAGCCTTTCCGCTGCTTTCTGACGAATTACCGTGTCCACTTCGTCAGTGGGCTGCGCTATTTTACTTTGGATTCTCTAACGGGTTGCTACGTTATTGTGCTTCTTGAAATATAATAAATACGGTGATGAAGGCGTATGTTAGGAAACAAGTGTGTCGTACTCTAATATTTTTGATGTGATAATTAGACCGCATATCTAGACGCAGTTCGAGTGATGATTTCCGTTCCACAAGTGACTACCATCAGATCTTAACTGCCCTGTAGTGCACCACCATAGAACAAGGGATCAATATGCATATGAGGAGAGTCCCAAACCAACGATAACAAGTATTGGTTCCGTGGCCTCTGAGAGAAATCCACCGCGCGGGGTAGCCGCGAGGTCTAGGTGCCTTGTCACGGTCCGCGCGACTCCCCCGTCGGAAGTGCGAGTGCTCCCTCGGCCATGGGTGTGTGTATTGTCCATAGCGGAAGTTAGTTTATGTTGGATTAAGTAGTGTGTAAGCTTACGGACCGATGGCCTCAGCAGTTTGGTCCCATAAGATAATACCACAAAATTTCCAATATCCAGAGAAATTCTTCCAGCTATTGAGCCAGACTGTCACTATCTATTTAGTATTGATGTTCTTCGGCCAATTTGGGAACCTAACATTGTATTTGTCATCTAACACCAAACGGGAGTTCTCATCATAGAGCAGCCTCCATAACCTGAGGCCAGTTGACCTGCAGGGTGTAACGTAATGCAGAAAGAAATTTAGAAACCCGACTCGTTCTTTCAAATGCACCCTAGCCGTCTCCCACTCATAGACTCTGCTATCTCACGATCAAAAGATTCGCTTGTTTGGATTTGTGTTGTGAAATTACTTTTGCGAAGCTTTATTCATAAACCAAAGATCGAAGGCGACTATTCGATCTGTTTCAAATAGATTGCTTCAAATGAAAAGAACTTTATAAATTGTACCAAAATTTTTACGTAGGCTAATGTGGTTCTGATATAACATAACAGTCACTTCGGGCTACTACACAAAACTGCTTGAAATTATCCGTCCCTTCCCATAAAACTCTTAATTACTACATCAGTATATTTCGTGTGATTATAATTTTCGTATTTAGTTTCTCTTTCAGAAATTCTCCCCAGCTATACGTCCATGTGTAAGGCGGAAATGTTTTCCTTCCATACATGGAACAATATACCAGCTCGTTTGCGTATTTTATTCGATATGAGATCGCGATCAACAACTGATTAACGGATAATTGATTAATTCTTTGACAATGGGTAGCACCATGCACTAACATTTTTCTGTAGTATTACGTTCCTGGGAATTAATTTGAACTGGACGTCGACAGCAGCGAGTGTGGTGGTTATGTGTTCCTGAGGAGGGTGCGATAGGCACAAAGATTGTTTTAGAAGTAGACGTGTCTTGTGTGTGGAGGAAACGACCTTATAGCCCTGCGGGCGGTCTCCCTGTGCTGAAACCTGGGGGGTGGGGGTGGGGGAAGGTAGGTGATGAAGAAATATAACATCTTACAAGAGAAGAACAATCCTTTCAATTCGGCGGAACGCACGGGTGGTTAACGAATAGCGAATGCGAGTTGACTTTTCGCAGATCTTCTAACAATAAATGACGAGCTACGTTTCCGGCCAAAAAAGGAGAGAAGCGAATTTGATTGGCAGTGTCCTCGGTATTGGTAGAGATTCAGAAATTTCTAGAATAGCGTCCTATGTGGTGTAACGAAATGCAAGCGACTGACTGGCAGCTTCTCATGTAGCAGGAGGCACTGATTTTGTAACAGGTGCTGGGATTCCTTGCAGGAAGCGCAGACACGAATGCAACGAGCCTTGCTGAAAACCGGCGTACGGCGTGTAGAGGACTCTCCTGCGGGTGTCGAAGGAGGACACATTGCACGGAGCGACATAGAGACTTCACAGACAAGAGTGTCAGTGAAGAATCTCACAGTCAGAATTTCCAATGTATTAATTTCGCCAAAAGGGACCAGTTACGTCGTTTCTCTGTAAGCATAGTGACGATTCTTTGCTGCCCTGTGCAGTGTGATACACACTGAAGCGCTTTTTTACGAACGAATATTTGAGTTAAGTTTCTGCCTGAGAGAACAGGAATTTCGACTCGTGTTGTGGGTCGTACTGAAGTTGCTTCAGCCCCACCCGTTAGCGGGACGATACGTTACGTCCACTGTGGAAACGGTATTTATAGACATACTAAGTACAACCCCTGCACAGCGACCAACGGCACCGAGCAGATCGAATCTATAATACCACGTCTCCCACCACTGTATTATACGGTGGTATACAAACCACGGATCGGCAGATAGGGGAACAATTAAAGCAAATGTGTTGCGTTAGATTTTCATGTTCTCTGAGCAGATTTGAACTAACAACAAATTGTAGCCGAGCTGTATTGCCACGAAGGGAACAAATTCCGCGTTAAGGGCGGTCTGAGTTGCATTCTCAGTTCAGAACCAATTTTATCGACGTACAGAAGCTCAGATAAAAGGTGGAATAAGTGTCCTGTGACTCTACATAGCGTTTGTTGCGTCACTAGAAATAAATAACTAGTATAAGAAAGGTTACTGGTGATAGAGGTTCTACATGTCGACACTCCTGACTTTATTATGGTTCAACCTAACGTCTACCTGGTAGAGAAGGAATATCATCTTTAGTGTGAATTTCAGACCACACTGCCATTATAGCTGCTTCACTTGGTGTAGTCAGTAGAGAATGGAATCTTTCTCTCCCCATCTAAAATCATTGACAGCAGTGGGAATCGAACCCAGACCATAGGTATAAGAACCTACCATCAGTCCATCAGACCACCAAACCCTGTTTTCTGTGACTCATTTTTCTATTGTAACGCAGTTGCGCCACACTGGATGAGAATTCTGAGAAACAGGCTCCCTGTAGTAAATTGCAGCATTTACTTGGTTGACCAAATCACCATGAACTAACTGCCTCGGCCATCCAGTGGATACATTCGACTCTATTTTGTAATCACCGAAATAAAATCACGTAACTGCCACGTACACAGAACTGCCAACAATGTAGGATCCCGAAATTCAAATAGGAAGTGTTCCTTTCCACTTGAGCTATTCTATTGCTCTATCTGTTTGTAAAAAACGTCGTGCAGCGCAAAAGAAAAGCTGTAACTGTTTCTCTCACTGTCAGAAGTCTAGACCCGGCCATTTACATTATCTCGCAGCGCTGTGGTATGCAGAAGTTCTGGATGAATTGTCGTTCAGATCTGGAGCTGTGGGAGCGATGTGACAGCTAGTAGCGTAATAGTAAGTGCTGTGCAACCTAGATAAGATGTCGCGAGTTTGAATACATCTACTACTAAATTTTTTTAAAACGCAATTCTGCTGTCTGCTGTAGTTACCAATCTAATGGAACTTTGAACATAATTTCCTTCACTTCCCAACCCAAAATAGTCGCATGTGGAAAAAGGGCAAACTTCTGTGACATTTTGTTCTTTTCAGGTTTAAGAGAGAGCCAGGCAGCAGATGCATCTCGAAGCTTTTGTATTATGTATGGAGAGAGCACATCGTGCCCAAATACTTCAGAAAAGTATTTTCTACATTAGCTGTCGTGTGATAGTGGCATTTTATTCTTCTTCAAACATTGTTTGACAGCTTTAACTCAGAACACGTTTTCTACATGCATGTAATCAATAAACTGCATGTGCATCGTCAGACTGTTACAGATAACATCAGAGAGTTTGCATACATCGTTGATGATTAATTTCGCTCTCATGTTTACTATTGTTTCAACAACACTAAAGGAAACCTTACGAAAACTGTGCACTGTATTATAAGAAATGAAACAAAACTACCCACGATAACCTTACGACGAAAGTCTGTTTTAATAAAACTGAGTATCTGTACACAAGCATGCCTCTATCGAATTAGTAAAATACTACTCACTTAGATTTTGATTGAGTCTGTGTTTAATTGGTATGCTGTGTCATACTCAAGAGGTATGCAAATGTGGCATTTCATAGATATAGTTATGTGTTTCTAGAAACCCAAAATTTGCTTGTCAGCAGTGTAAAGAGACGTTACCTGTTGTGCAGCATTGTAAGTTTTTCACCATTGCACAATGAGCCGAAAGTATTTTCTTGCGATTTCCTTATTGATGTTTGAGCTGACTGTCTGTAGCTCTTTTACAGAGCGGTAAAAACGTTGAACTCAGTGAGAATGGAACTGCGAACCACAACAGACGTTTTTTTACAGGTCAGCACGTTACCACACAGCTGGCGAACAGTTATGTGCGTGGGTTTCCTTTTACGAGGTCAATAGTGGCTAGAACTCATAAGCCGCTATTTAAAGGACGAGATTAGTTGCGATTTCCACCTGCTACGACTTTCCTGGGCTGAAAACCGTAAGTTTAAAATCTTTTGTTACACCTCAAGCGATAATAACTGAGATTATTCAACGGAAATGACCGGTAAAATCAAGTGAACTTTGAGGCTTTATACCGGGCACACAAGGGAGTAACTCGTCGGTCACAGAGTAGCCAAACATACGTTGCCTTGTTGCCAAATCTCACTTACAGTACCAGCTGGAAGAAGACGAACCGATGTGATCCTACAGCGGGCTGGGAAGTGACCATAGCTGGTGTCTCCAAGTCGCAGCTGCTACAGCCTGGAATACATAATGCGACTGATTCGCATTTCTGTAACTAGGTTTAGGGACTGGAGCGTAGTTACTAAAACTACTCAGAATTGACTGCAAACTAAACATCATAAATCAGTAACTCTCATAGTTGTTTTTATATTTCTTTCGCAAGTGTACTCAAAACTAAGAAACTCATTCACAGGCGTTTTCGTGCCTCGCCGATAGTCGAGCACAACAAACAAATAAAAAAAAAATAATGTGTGTGTGTGTGTGCGTGCGTGTGTGTGTGTGTGTGTGTGTGTGTGTGTGTGTGTGTGTGTGCGTGTGTGTGTGTGACAGAGAGAGAGAGAGAGAGAGAGAGAGGGAGAGAGAGAGAAATAAAAAAGAACGAGAGAGAGAGAGAGTGTAAAAAATTGTTGTAAAGAAATTGAATCATGATATGTAAAGAAATCTTTCATTTAAAATGTCACGTTCCACATCATTACAAAATGTCGTATTCATGATCTATGGAACAAGAATTAATCTAATGTAATCTAATCACATCATTTTGATGACAAGCCATGAAGAATCATGAATTACCGAAATTTTTGCCAATACCAGTAACCAAATCTAAACTTGAAAATGAAAGACGACAATTTTTGTAATAAACTGGGACTCTACCAAGACCCTTTCGTCCATGTTAGCTAACCACGAAAGATGTCTGATATACCTTCATTCTGAAGTAACAAAGTGTGCATGCATTTAAAGATGAAGTGCAAGATGTGAAGTTCTGAGACAGAGATACGAACCCAACATGTAATCGGATTGTTAACTAAGAAAAGTCAAATGTTACGTATCGGTTTTTCTTACAAGCTGCTAGGTGTTTGAATCTAAAATAAGGATACAAAGTTTTGTGCCTAAGCGACAATCGAACTGCGCACCTACGGTGCATCCACGAATATAGCTTAAGTATCAGTTGCTTACTCACCAACAGTAAGATGTGTGTGTGTTTGACCAGAAAAAACGACAACTATTGCGATTGTTGGCAACACATGAACAGACATTAAAAATGAACATTAATTTTCACTAGCAGGTGGGTGTGCACTTGATAAGGCTTGAAATGAAATTATGAATATTTTTGTACTGGATCCTTTGGAGGAGAAGTAGAGAAGATTGTAGACTTTGGAAAAGGAACGAAATGATTGAACTATACTGTTCTGAGAGATTCACATCCTCGAAAGACGAGATACGAATTCGAATCACAGTCCAGCACCAAATTTTTCAGCGTCTCTAGTTCAATCAAGTACAAGTAAAGTAGGAGACCTCTTCCTTTAAATGGCTATCGGTTCATCAAATAAAATAAAATATTCTAATGTAAGTGAGTTTACTGGCGACTGTGTTTCTGTTTGCTATGACTTCCGCTATGTCATTTCCCAACGTAAACCGGCTCTGCCCGGTTGGTAATGAAGGAACGTGGTGTTTAATGCGGATTCTGGATTATAACGTCTTTCTCTTGAGGTTACCAGAGGTAAAATAAATCCATTTCTGCCTCTTAAAAGTAGATTCCGGAACCCACGGAGTGCACCTGTGATAATTCGTTTTAACAGACCATTGTGGCCACATTTACCAGCCCCAAAAGTGTGCTGAAACGGATGATGTGCTTCTGTAAAAGAGCTACAGGCAGTCAGATCAAACATCAGTTAAGAAATCGCAAGAAAATACTTTCGGCTCATAGTGCAATGGTGAAAAACTTACAATGCTGCACAACAGGTAACGCCTCTTTCCGCTGCTGACAAGCAAATTTTGGGTTTCTAGAAATACATAACTATATCTATGAAATCCCACATTTGCGTACATCTTGAGTATGACACAGCATACCAATTAAAGAGCAGAATTGCGTTTAAAAAAAAAATTAGTAGTAGATGTATTCGACCTCGCGACGTCTTATCTATGGTGCACAGCACTTACTATTACGCTACTAGCTGTCACATCGCTCCCACAGCTCCAGATCTGAACAACAATTCATCCAGAACTTCTGCCTACCACAGCGTTGCGAGATAATGTAAATGGCCGGGTCTAGACTTCTGACAGTGAGAGAAACAGTTACAGCTTTTCTTTTGCGCTGCACGACGTTTTTTACAAACAGATAGAGCAATAGAATAGCTCAAGTGGAAAGGAACACTTCCTATTTGAATTTCGGGATCCTACATTGTTGGCAGTTCTGTGTACGTGGCAGTTACGTGATTTTATTTCGGTGATTACAAAATAGAGTCGAATGTATCCACTGGGTGGCCGAGGCAGTTAGTTCATGGTGATTTGGTCAACCAAGTAAATGCTGCAATTTACTACAGGGAGCCTGTTTCTCAGAATTCTCATCCAGTGTGGCGCAACTGCGTTACAATAGAAAAATGAGTCACAGAAAACAGGGTTTGGTGGTCTGATGGACTGATGGTAGGTTCTTATACCTATGGTCTGGGTTCGATTCCCACTTCTGTCAATGATTTTAGATGGGGAGAGAAAGATTCCATTCTCTACTGACTACACCAAGTGAAGCAGCTATAATGGCAGTGTGGTCTGAAATTCACACTAAAGATGATATTCCTTCTCTACCAGGTAGACGTTAGGTTGAACCATAATAAAGTCTGGAGTGTCGACATGTAGAACCTCTATCACCAGTAACCTTTCTTATACAAGTTATTTATTTCTAGTGGCGCAACAAACGCTATGTAGAGTAACAGGACACTTATTCCACCTTTTATCTGAGCTTCTGTATGTCGATAAAATTGGTTCTGAACTGAGAATGCAACTCAGACCGCCCTTAACGCGGAATTTGATCCCTTCGTGGCAATTTGTTGTTTGTTCAAATCTGCAGATTCCTCAACATCTCGACATATTACGTGTGAATGGGTTCGAATCCTGGCCCGGCACTAAAGATTTGATTATCTGTTACCAAAATCTAGCGTGAGAACACCTATCTGCTGGTGGATAATAATTTTGATTTTTAATGTTTTTTGATTCGTTGTTAACACTAACGATATGTGACGCTTTTGACTCACAGTGGGACACAGAACTATTTGCGAGACCACTGTAAGTTCAAGAAATTATTCCGAGCTGCTGGTGGAGAAAAATTCGGTAACTGACGTCTCTTTGTGTGTAGTCAACAACGATGTGTGTGTGGCTCTATTCCCAGTGAGCACTGAACTGTTCATCATATTATTTCTAGTTCAAACATGCTCACATGTCGCTGCTGGTGCAACAAAACCATATTTAACGTTCTTTTTCTCTAGAATATAACAGCGATAGGTGCCAGGTTGGAGCCCTGGGAAGGAATAAATTAATGTTTCTTCTCGTCATTTCAGTTAAAACATCTAGCTACAGGCAAAGAAATCTGATATATCACAGTTGGTTGTGTTTCGATATCAATCCGATTTGGTTCTGGGTTCGAATCCCTGTCCAACACAAAGCTTTACCTCACGGCATTTCTAGTAAGTTACTTGTGAAGGAGCAATATTTAACATCTCTCGTAGTTCGTTAACAGGGACAAGAGATGCTGGGGAGGAATTCGCGTCCGTTAAAAATGTTTGTGTTATGTAATTTAAAGTTGATATTTGCTAACTGATACTGTCTAAAATCGAGGTATATCACTCTCTGTATGCCTAATCAGGAATGACTGTTAGTTAGCGTCAGTCACGAAATCTTTCCTTAGTCTGACCTGGGTTTGAATCCATATGCTGAAAGAGATGGTTCGTCGTGTCATTTGAAGTTCGTACATATTATCAACTAGCTGCTCGTGGATAACTTAAATTTTTAATATCATTTTGTGTTAAATAATAAGTACTGTATGCTACTTCTAAGAGGAAATCATGAATACGACGAACTTACTACGTGCTTTACCTATCTGTCGTAATAATGAGAGTGGTAACATTTCAGGTATGTCATTTATTGTAATAAATGTGAGCTTACAAGCCTTAAGGACACTCTTATCTGTGATAAGGTGTTCCCTGATATTTGTAGCATCGTGGTATTACTTTACATCATGAGTTACTGCGATACAGAACAGTGTTTTCTAGTGGTGACTTGTTGGAACCATTTTCAATAGTCAAACGACTGTACCAATGAGCGATTAGAGGACCTGCTAGACAGCTGCGTAATGCCGGTTGCATACGAATCAGGCGAAATGCAATTCAGGTCGTTCGGATACTTTTGAGTACGACTGTACAGTACGACACCGGGGAGTTTAAAGATGTATCGAAACTAAGAAACACCTCTCGATTACAGTGACGTAGTAGGTTTTGTGGGGGACAGTTTCCATAAACTGACCCTGCAAAGCTTCACACGAGAACATTGCTGATTTTAGCTTGATTCTTAAGACACACAATAATTCTGACTCAGGATCTGACTGACGTTTTGGGAATAACGTCAGAAGAGTAGCAGCAGCAGCCTCACTTGAAGGAGGGCAATCGTGCGGCTGTAGCGGCAGGAGGAACCGTCTTGGCACGATACCAACGCGTGAAGCAAGGAGATGCATTAACAGCAACAGACCTGCATGTTTTCAAGAAGGCGCTGTGTGACTTGCCCCTCATGTGAACGTGTGAACATTGATGCAGAGAGATATTTCAGTGCATTGTATTCGTGCATCTGTCTTTGTAGTGATCACTAATAACCAAGCGTTACTGGCAGTTTTTGTTTGTTATCCAAGAAGTTAAGATCAACTCGATAATCAAATGGACCTGACGACTTGCAACACTGGACAACATTGGCTCTGAGCAATATGGGACTTAACATCTATGGTCATCAGTGCCCTAGAACTTAGAGCTACTGAAACCTAACTAACCTAAGGAAATTACACAACACCCAGTCATCACGAGGCAGAGAAAATCCGTGACCCTGCCGGGAATCTAACCCGGGAACCCGGACGCGGGAAGCGAGAACGCTACCGTGCGATCACGAGCTGCGGACCACTGGACAACCGACGGCCATAAGATACACTAATGAGCTAAAGCATTACGGCCATTGCCCACCGCTAGGGTTAACGCCTCCTGGTGGTGTTGCGGGTACATGACGCGGTAACGAAAGAACGTAAGTGGAAGAGAGACGAGTGGGCAGTCATTATAGCAAAGATAAGGGCGGCAACTGCGGAGATCCACTGATATAAGCGATTTTGACAAATGGCATATTATTGTGGCGCTGAGGCTGGAAACGAGAAGCTCTAAAATGACGAAGCTCGCCGCCTATTGCCGTACTACTATCATGAGTACCTGTGGAAAGTGGTTGAAGGATGGTGAACTAGCGAGTAGGCCGTATGGTATTGGACGACCACGTCTCATCACAAAATGTAGAGGCCGAAGGGTCCTCCGCTGTGTGGTTCAGGATAGCATTATAGATCTGAGTACAGAGTACAATGCTGGTGCCGTCACAAGTGTTTCCGAGCACACCGTTCAAAGACCATTGTAGGAGGTAGATCTCCACGCCATATGACCCCTACGTGGTCCTCTGTGGATCCAACGACATTTTCAGTTATGATGTCAGTGGGGATCACTGAGCTTTTACCGAGGATCAATAGAAACGTGTCACCTGTCCAATGAATTGCTTTTCTTGTTACACCAGGACGGTGGCTGTAGTTGTATCCCTAAACGCCATCATCCAGGCGAATGGGCATACGAAACACGCACCGCGCCACAGATGCAAGCCGGAGGGGCCAGAATTATGCTATGGGGTACATTGAATTGGGCTTCCATGGGGTCTGTGTCACTAATCGAAGGCATCATGCCGGCAGTAAAACACGTGAACTTTATTGCGGATCACCTGCGTACCATCACGCGTGAAGTATCCCCCAACAGAGATGACAACTTCCTGGTGGATAACTGTCCGCGTTGCAAGTTCAGAATCACCCTACTTTGGTTGAGGGGCATTATCGTGTACTAAACGTGATGTCTTGGCCATAAAATATCCCTGTTCTGTGCCCACTGGCACACATGTCGCCGGCCGGTGTGGCCGTGCGGTTAAAGGCGCTTCAGTCTGGAACCGCGAGACCGCTGCGGTCGCAGGTTCGAATCCTGCCTCGGGCATGGATGTGTGTGATGTCCTTAGGTTAGTTAGGTTTAAGTAGTTCTAAGTTCTAGGGGCTGATGACCACAGATGTTAAGTCCCATAGTGCTCAGAGCCATCTGAACCATTTGAACACTTATCGGGTGCCAGCTGCTTGCCCATAAACCATCATCCCGTAATTTGAGAGAATTGCTTCACCTTTTCGCAGACATCTCCTGCCACACACTTCTGGATTCCTGTCTGGGACTTGTAAAAGCCATACCAGGAAGAATCTCCGTCGTACTATGTTTGAAAAATGGAACAACACGTTATTAATGAGATGGTCATCATGTTTTGACTCATCGGTGTAAGTATATTCAGATGAGTTGTAGATCTGCATCGTCGCCGTTGCCGAACCCTTAGCGTCATTGCCCTCAGTGTGGAAGGACCTGGGTTGAATTATGGTTACTTCCTCAGAGTTTTTTTATGTGTTAGGGAGGTCTGGAATGGGGTACACACTGCCTCGTGATGATAAATGAGGAGCTCCATGAATAAAGTAAATTGACAGCATCAGGATTCATCTACTGACAATAACAGCTGATCACATATTTCACAATCATTGATCACTCCTCTTACTACATTGCAGGCAGCAGCTGGCCTGTCGGAACCAGAATAATCTTTCAGTGGTGTTCGTACTTTATACATTGTTAGTGGGGATCTGCACCATAAACAAGAAGCTACACTAGAGTTCAATGCGTACTCATTTAATCTGCAAAAGACACACTCGAGATCTAGGTACACTGATGAGAGCCACAGTGAGAACACTTTGGCACGTAACAATGACTGAACTTAGAGCTCTCGCGTCTGAGATACTACTTAATGTAATCAAGCAATTATATTCTGACTCATCTCAAATTTCCTCTTCTTCTTCGTTTCGTGTATTAGGCAACTTGTCTGTCAGGATACTTTATTTCTTGCATGGTCTTCCGACAGTTCTTCTACCAATGCATTTATAATTGAGATAGTTTATAGGAGATCTTTCTACACTTGCTCTGTCTACATGTTCCTTCCATTTTCTCCTATTTTCCTTTATTTTTTCGTTTACATTATATTCTCCTAAATCTTTCCCTATATCCTCATTTATTTTACAATCTTCCAGTGTGCAATCTTCCACTCTTCTTAGGAATCTCATTTCTTGTGTCAGTATTCATTTTTCTCGATGTCTTGTTGTTGCGCATTTTCACTTGCATAAGTAATGATTCCGTCAGTTCTCTCATACCAATACCATCCAGGTCTTTTGTGTCATCTAGTTCCGGTAACGTCTGAATTAATGTATAACCATACTACAGCTTTTTATAATGAACTATCAATTCATTCTCACCTATGTTATTGATACGTATACGAATATGATCTTGCCTGTTGAGTAATTTCATCGTTTTATAAGTGGTAGTTTGGGTGCCATGTAGATCATGCACAAAATGCAAATAAGGCGTTGTCTTGATTCTTCGTGCTATTTCTGAGTTATGAATCTCATTATTTCTTTTCTTTCTTCATTAATTACACTTTACATTTGTGCTATTATTTTTGTATATGTTGAAATCTTTTTGTTTCCCTGTAAATACTGTTAGCATTTCTTCTGTTCAAATCCTGACGCCTCTTCCTTTCCTACATTTCATTATCTATCTGTTATATATTTTACGTTTCTGCATTCCTTTCCCAAGTCTTCTACCATTTACAAACTTATAATCCTTATATCATACGATATTGGTAAGCATCTCTGACGCTTCTGTCTTCTAATAGATAAATTCTACAAACTATTTCTTCCTTTTGATCCTTAATTGGCTTCTTTGATTTTCTCCATTTTCTATATATTTCATTTATTGACAACAAGAAGAAGTTTTCTCATCCAATATCCACTCCTCGATAAACTATAGTATCTCGAACTTGCCGAGGAAATTCCTTATTTATTATTATGTAAGGTATAATTGATCTATATCCGCTAGCTTTCCAGGTAATTTTGTGTGAAGAAGCTATTGATAATCAAAGGTAGCAAAATCTCTAAATACCTTTCCGTTTTCTCCAAATGCGCCTGCTGTTTTTGGAATCAGTATATTTCCAATTTTAGCTCTAATATCCACAATAAGTAAAATATGACTTTTATTGTACCTGCTTGGTATCGCTCGTAATTGTTTGTAATATGCCTTGGAATGGTCAGTTTTTCCTTCGCCTGGGACGTAAATTGATATTATTCTTACGATTTCTTTTGGACATTTAATTGCTGCAAGTACAATGCGATCATTTACATATACATAGACCAGTATTTTATCTTCCAGTTTTCTATGAATGCAAATAGCAACGGCTTGGCTTTCGTTGTATCCATGTTGTACACAGCTATAAATAATAATATAGTCGTATACATATTTTTTAGTTTCAGAAGTTTTCTTTTTTGTTTCTGTTCCTACTAGAAATCTATTTCCTTTTCTTTCAAATATCTAGCTGATTAGACTTCCTTACGAGGAATTCCAGTAACGTTCCAGGTGGCAGCTTGCCAAGCTTCACTAAACCGATTTCTTTTGTAGCTATTTCTTGCCCATGACATATCCCAGTAATCAATCTAGCTTCTGGGGCTAGTATGTTTATTGACGCCCTAAATGCGCTACTAGGCCACCGCCGGTAAGACTGGTGATCGGTCTGCCATCTCTGAGCTTTTCCAGCCACATCTCGTAAAAAGAGAGTATGGTAGAGCATTTCCTCTGCACTCCATGTTATGGTTATACCACCAGTACGTGTCTGCTTGGACAGGTACACCACTGACAGGTGATATTTGTGTCCATCTTGGGGTTGATGGCGTGCTTATTTTTAAACGTTCAATTACGTAATAAAATGAAACACCTATAGCCGTCGTTCTGATCTGATTTTAGTAAACTGCAACCAGTTTCGGTCACTCAGTTCCCCATCTTCAGGCCATAACTGACGCTGAGTAGGTGGACGCCTAGAGCATAAACGATTTCATTGGTGGCTGTCATCTATGAACTGCTTTCCGTAGAATACTGTAGAAGCTATGTTGTATCCACAGCCATCAACCATCAAGTGCCAACTACCAGCTGCAATTGTCATGTATGTAGACCACTGATGGGATCGCGTACAAAATTGAAGTTCGTCCACTGACCGTCAGTTAAGGGCTGAAAATGGTGTACTAAGTCACCAAAGCTGGTTGCGCACACATCAGAACGACGCCATTATCTGTTTCAATATATTACGTACTGGCATATGACTTGAACAGCTGGAGGAGAGAGGCGGCATATTCGCGTCATCATCCCATTAGCAACCCCGTCCAAAATGTAGTGAATGGTATCCGCCTGCGTCCATGTTGTCTGCCAGAGCTTAAGGGACTGGAGGTCTGGAAGTCACCGCAGCGCACCAGGTCGGGCTAGGCAGGCGTAGTTTGCAGATAAATCGAGGGCCAAAGAAGCGAACTGTTAAGAAGCGGGGCCGGGCGTGGCAGCGGGCCGCCGCCCCCGCTATTCAGCGCCGGTCATCCCAACAACGGCGGCCGCCACGCCTGGGCGCGGCGTGCGACCGAGTTTAGTTTTATTGGGTCGTAAAGCGGGGGCGGCCAGGCCGTATCGCGGTGGGCGGCGCGCCCATTCAGGCGGAGCGGCGGCCAAAACAGCGGCCAAACAGCGCCACGCCACTACCACTCAGCCGGCGAAGGGCGCGTGGCAGTCGCCGCGCGCGACGGAAGCGTCCTCCAGGGAGACAGCGAGAGTGGAACTCGTAGGCGCCAGCAGCGGTGAATCCTGCCTCACACTTGTTACAGCAACGGTTTTATGGAAACTTCAGCCTGAACTATTTTAGATAATATCAATCAGCTAACAGTTCAATAGCGGCGAAAACCCAGTACTAGAAAATCATAAAGGAACACCCTGAAGCAATTATCGTTGAGCAGTGAATGCTGACTTCGATATGTAGATAAAAACCTACTCATGTGGTCCCACTTCTGAATGCCAACCTTTTAACAAGGTAGCAAACAGTTAAATTTCCTTAACTTCCAGAGCGAAGCTATCTCGCTCGTTATTAGGCGGTGTCAACGATAGGCGGGCACGAAGAATATCATTTCACCACGGAGAGTGCGTCAGAGGAAAACACAAAATCGGCGCTTGTGTCAAGCCACAGAGCTGACCTCAGCAAAAATGTTCTGGGGTACAGAAGCTATGCAGGATCCTGACACATTCGTTACATGATGAAAGAAATGCTATTGCTACTGCAACAGTGTGTGACAAGAGCTTTTACGAACCTGTACTGTACAGTAATAAACTATTTAAGCAAGCACGGAAGAGTGAGAATCGCCGACACCTTCGTAGTAGCAAGACCTACGTTAGTAGTTCACTACCTGGAGGTAATTAACCACTGAGGGTGAAAACTAAATGAATCGACTTTGTTTCACTCACGAAACTAAATTATTTTCGGAAGACCCATATTATAACCAATTTTTTGCGACTCGATATTGATTGTATAAGTTATCAATAATTACTTTCTCTCAATTAGCGGAATTAATGCGGTAGACATTACAGGATCCTCACATAGTTCACCCACTATACACATATGCTGTGCTTTTTTCGGTACATCTCTGCTGATAAGTGAGACATATACCTAACAAATGTTAACTGTCTCAAGAAAATGTGTTAAGTTGTAGACAGCACTTTTAATAGTCCACAGATTGCTTCATTTCTCACTACGAAACAGATAAATGAATTAATTGACAACACAACACAGCAGTAGCTACATAAGGGCTACTGTAGTGCTGAACACAGTGTTATTATTATTATTGTTATTATTATCATCAGTGTGGTTAGACACAAAGTATTAAGAACAGCCTAAAGTCGTCCAGTTTCTCCTAGTTCGGAAGTAAGGAGTGCAACAATGAAGTGATTTACGAACAGTAAGTAAGATTGGAAACACACTGACCTATGTGGTCAAGACAACTGACGTCGGCTAAATATTAGTCACAACTTCGCTCCATAAATACCATAGCATTTCAGCTCGTATTGCAATCTGCCAGACAGATCGATGATGTGCGTAAAGTTCGCACACCATTCCCTGATTTGAGTAAAGTGACGACTGGCACAGGTCTGTTGTAGATTTTCTGCACGATGCTGAGCAAAGACAGCACCTACTGAGAGAAATGGCTGCCTCGCCATTATCTCCAGTCGCTGAATTGAGCACCACACTCTGCTGCTGTCGCAGATGCTTGGGCGTGGGGGTCTGCCCTATCGTCCCAGGTCAGGGCGTCAGCCTTCTTGATACTTCGGGAACTTACCAAGGGCTGTCTGAACGGCAACCCAAGATCGTCGTGCGTCACGACTACATGGCAACCGTGATCGCGATTCAACACATGAAAAAGAGCAGCGGTGAGCGGGACGGTACAGAGCACCTTCCAGATAGTCGTTTTTAAGTAGAACACACGCACCACCTTCGCTTACTGGCGCGGTATCGCGGTAGGGTCAGTGGCTAACCTACCGCGGGCGACAAACCACCATAACAGTAGTCGGCCAGGAACGGCGAATTCGGCGTCAGATAACTTGAGCGAGCTAGATGTCGCCTACGACGCGAATCTTCGACGGGCATCGACAGCCGATGTCTACAGCGAGTCAAGGCACAGTCTTTGGCTTATGGAAGTAAATAACTGATTATGAACCTTCTTTCACTCCGCTTACCAGTAACAACAGGTCACCACCATTCTCCATAGACATGGCAAGGAGGAAACCGGGAAAGTACCTCCTGACACTGTACCATCTCTTCTTCCGTCTTCCCAATAGTCGCCTCTTCCACTGAAGAGGAACTGCAGAACCTCCCCCACCAGGTCCACGTACAGCCAAGCATTGGTATCCACGATGTTGAGCGCTCTAAACAAACAACAACAATTAGTCAACAGCGAGCCGGTATCTAATACACAAAGGAAATTGGAAGAATGGCGCCCTTGCTTAACTCACAATGGGAGAATGTACAGTGCCTGATGGCTCACTTGGCCACGTAGTAAACAGAAGTCTTGTAAATACTGACAGACACTTGCAAGCTGCCTGCTACTACCACTCAGAGCAAGGGAACTCCGTGTACAAATAAGAGGGTACATCTAGACAGTTGGTGGAGGTACTGCAGAAACTGAGATCTAGGTTGCGGGGACAATGGTTACGACAGCAGAACAATACTTAACAGTTTGGCACCGCAAAATAAAAATGAAGTGGAAAATTATAAGGTAAAAAAGCACGTCGATCTCCTACTTCATCTGCAGGGGGTCAGTGAACGAGCGGAATACGTTGTATGTATTATCTTCAGCGAAGGAAGGCATCTTCAAGCTACACACTTCTGAAGTGTACGAAGTCAGAAGCAAGTGCGGAAATATGTACGTAAGGGGAGCCCTATGAAGTGCGGAAATTTATACGTAAGGGGAGCCCTATTCGCCCATGCCTAACCGGTTACGAGTGGCACATGTGGTCATGTGGGTCAGACAACACAGCAAGTCAGCAGTGGCAGAGTAACGTGATGAGGGCGGCAAAAGAATACAGATGTAGGAACCTCAAGTACTAGCTTGTCAGCCATTTATATTTAACATACTGAAACTAGAGACCATTGAAACTGTGAATCAACCTACTTACGTGAATCGTGACGACGAGTATGTACAGCCTCCTATCTTCTTAACTGTAATCAGTAGCCGTACGGGGGTTGATACCGTTCGAAAGCCTTCCCCTTTCATGTCAGGTGTGGCATAGACATAGCGGCCGAAGGCAAGTAACCCGCCCAGTTGCTCAGACTGCCACCGAGCACCACGGGAGCAAAATACCACATCACTGTGTTGCCTTTCCCCTCAATCGCCCTCACAAGCGAAAAGGAATTAAAGTAAAAGCTTTTGTTCAGTTTCAACTTTTTGTTGACCGGGACCCAGAAACTTTAGTAGTTCATAAAACCTTTGTTAACTAATCTGTCGCTGACCAGTGTGGGCGAGCGGTTCTAGCCGCTTCAGTCCGGAACGGAGCTGCTGTTACGGTCCCAGGTACGAATCCTGCCTCGGGCATGGGTGTGTGTGATGTCCATAGGTTGGTTAGGTTTCAGTAGTTCTAGGTTCAAGGGGACTGATGACCTCAGAAGTTAAGTCCCATAGAGCCATTTGAACCATTTTTTTCCTATTGCAAGAAAGGAAGAGGAACGGGTCTAACAACATTCTTCACTTACCGAGCGCCTGTTGAGGTCCCCTCCGTGTACAGATGACGAAAACTGTGCTGGGATACGTTATACCATACCTGCTTGACCTGTACGCGAAATTCTGTAAGAGTAGTTGGTTGACGAGTCGCACAAGTGACTTCTCGTCTCATCATATCCTACACATGCTCGACTGGATACGAGTCCGGATATCGTGCTAGCCAGAAAGTTGCTGTTCGTCTTGTAGAGCATGTTGACTTGCACGGGCGGCGGGTGGACTAGCATTATCCTGCTGGAACAATAGCTATTAAAATTGCTACACTACGAAGATGACGTGCTACATACGTGAAATTTAACCGACACGAAGAAGATGCTGTGATATGCAAATGATAAGCTTTCAGAGCATTCACACAAGCTTGGCGCCGGTGGCGTCGCCTACAACGTGCTGAATGGTTCAAATGGCTATGAGCACTATGGGACTCAACTGCTGTGGTCATCAGTCCTCTAGAACTTAGAACTAATTGAACCTAACTAACATAAGGACATCACACACATCCATGCCCGAGGCAGGATTCGAACCTGCGACCGTAGCAACAGCGCGGCTCCGGACTGGAGCGCCTAGAACCGCACGACCACCGCGGCGGGCCAACGTGCTGACATGAGGAAAGTTTCCAACCGACTTCTCATACACAAACAGCAGTCGACCGGCGTTGCCTGGTGATACGTTGTTGTAATGCCTCGTGTAAGGAGGAGAAATGCGTACCATCACGTTTCCGACTTTGATAAATGTCATATTGTAGCCTATCGCGACTGCGGTTAAGCGTATCCCGACATTGCTGCTCGCGTTCGCGTTGGTCGAGATCCAATGACTGTTAGCAGAATATGGAATCGGTGGGTTCAGGAGGGTTCGCAATGTATCACTAGCAGCCGAGACGACAGGCATCTTATCCGCACGGCTGTAACGGATCGTGCAGCCACGTCTCGATTCCTGAGTCAACAGATGGGGATGTTCGCAAGACAACAATGATCTGCACGAACTGTTCGACGACGTTTTCAGCAGCATGGACTATCAGCTCGGAGACCATGGCTGCGGTTACCCTTGTCGCTGCATCACAGACAGGGCGCCTGCGATGGTGTTCTCAACGACGAACCTGGGAGCACAGACAGCAAAACGTCATTTTTTCCAGGGTCTGTTTACAGCATCATGATCGTCGCATCCGCGTCTGGCGACATCGCGGTGAACGCACATTGGAAGCGTGTATTCGTCATCGTCATACTGGGGTAGCACCTGGCGTGACGGTATGGGGTGCCACTGGTTACACGTCTCCGTCACCTCTTGTTCGCATTGACGGCACGGTGAACAATGGATGTTACATTTCAGATGTGTTACGACCCGTGGCTCTACCCTTCATTAGATCCCTGCGAAACCCCTTCATTTCAGCAGGATAATGCACGACCGCATGTTGCAGGTCCTTTACGGGTCTTTCTGGATACAGGAAATGTTCCCTGCTGCCCTGGCCAGCACATTCTCCAGATCTCTCACCAACTGAAAAGTCTGATCAATGGTGGCCGAGCAACTGGCTAGTCACGATACGCCAGCCATTACTCTTGATGAACTGTGGTATCGTGTTAAAGCTGCATGAGCAGCTATACCTGTACACGCCATCCAAGCTCTGTTTGACTCAATGCCCAGACCTATCAAGGCCGTTATTCCTGCCAGGGGTGGTTGTTCTGGGTACTGATTTCTCAGGATCTATGCACCCAAATTGCGTGAAAATGTAATCACATGTCAGTTCTAGTATAATATATGCGTCCAATGAATACCCGTTTATCATCTGCATTTCTTCTTGGTGTAGCAATTTTAATGGCCAGTAGTGTAGAAAGGCAAAGGAAAATGTCAACCTACGTTGTCACGGACCGAACGGTGGTTAACGTCTCCTTCATAAACAACTAAGGTGAATGAGAGCTGTAGCTTATCGCATTCTAGACCATGTGGCCTAGGGTGGGGCCAATGTGTCTTGGACGAATGCACTCTACGAAACAGCTCTCACGATGGCTACGTCGTACGTGCAAACGACGTGTGGCATGAGTCAAAGACGGGCTAGAGGTGTACATGCCCCTAGTGCCACCGCTAATAACCTGTACGCAACAGTTCGTTTTGACACGTCTGGACTTAAGAGCCCTCTTATTCTCTGCTGTGGTAGCTGTACGATCTGCCATTGCTGTCCTTACAAAACGACAAACTTCTGTGGTAGTTCTCTAAAGGAGACTCCGCCAATCGCAAGACCCTTTCAAACTCCCTCAGTCGGCTCTAGGAAGCACGAGTGCGTCTCCATGGAATGTTTTCCTGCTTACTTCAGACATTTGCACCAGCCTTCTGTTTGTCAGCATCCCCTATGAACGTGCAGATACAGATGGCGCTCTCGTAGCTCTGCAATTAATTTATCTGTTGGCAAACGACATTGAGATCATCTACTATCCCCCAGGTGGCATATGACGTCAACGCATCAAAATCGACGTCGTCTTTCCAGGTGAACTTTTTTCCGGCAGTGTAAGTACTGCAAATGGTGACAGTTTCGCTAATAACCGTTTTATGAAATAAAAGCTACTGTCAGGCAACATTGTCAGTCGGCACCTCCCCAATCTGGTCATTATATTGAAATAGGATTTAGTGATTTACCTGACAAACAGGCTTAACGTGAAGAATGAAATTAAAGTAAATCAGCTCTGAATAGGCACCGACCCAATGTGTTCTTACTGTGCGTTGCAACTTCAGCAAGCTAGGCATCTGTCAAAGAACGCAAGCTACACTGGATGGCTAACTCGCCAGGCGAAGCAAGTTCACCAACTAATTCTAGCGGCTTGTCGCTGTGGCCGCTAGTGGGGCGGAACTATGTTTCACGTCACGCTTCAGGTGGAACAAGCAGTGCGGTGCCTGGTATCAGCGCACGCCAGGACACAAGTCGCGCTTCGTCGCTCAGCCGCCAGGGTGTGTTCGGTAGGGGTTCCTCCCAGAGTTACAGCGAGAGCCAATCGGAGGAGTTCCAGTGCCAGTGACCACCACCTCATCCACAACAGTTTCATCATTGCTCACCTTCTCTAAGAAGGGTTCGCCATCCTTTGGCGACGCACGGTCCGCCGCAGCAGTGCCTATTACAGATAGAGGACTGTATTGTGCACCAACTGGACTTAGAGGAGGACTGTTACGCACTAGGCGTGTTGCAGAAATGTCTCTTGAAGTTGGGTATTTATGTCATCGTGCTTTAGAAATAGAATTACCGTTATTTCCGTAATTGTCTTATAGCTATGTGTGATCATTTTTGGATGGGAGTAGCGCCCCTGTTTACATTGCGTCAGTGTCGCCTTGATACTGTTGTCAAAACACGTTGGTGACGAAGTGCATTTGCGACACAATAGTTGGTAGATCTTTATGTAAACGTATGTTTCAGAAACAACAAGACGATGCTGTCACACACACACACACACACACACACACACACACACACACTAGACAGGAATGGTTTATTCTACGAGTAATTATTCCCCAGCACAGTTTTGTAGTGCAATAGGAACGTTGTGGACAATCTGAGGGTTGTTGGGTTGTCAACCTTTGTTGTCGGAGATCAGAGGGAGAAAGCTCTCCGAGATAGGACTGTGGTTATTGGTTGCAGTGGTAATCTGTTAGGATTAATGGCAGGATCGGTATGCTGAAGCGTTCAGTATTTATTTAAATAATTCATTTATTATTTCTTTGATAACTTATAAAAGAGGTGCCAGTTCCTAACCCCGTGTTTAATAAATGTCAGACTCAATTTATTCTTATCAACAGGCCACTCGCCTAAGCTTGGAATAGACAATTACTATTCTGTAAATTGTTCCGGTTAATTACAAAACTACAAATGCCATCTATTCCTTGAGGCAATGACAGACAGTCTATGTTCAAAGCTATTCCCCGGAATCGATAATGATTAATTTTCTTGCAGTTGATGTGGGTGTCACCAGATCTGATCACCGACTTCTCGCTGAGAATATTACTTCTGCATCCTTCTGCTGCTGCCTGGCGTAGCTACACCTTGGCTCCTCAAAGCGGCCACTACTGCTCTCCCTCTGAGTCCTCTCTCAGAATCTCTTGCTTGTATACCGTTCTAAGTAGAGGCTGACCTTCTATTATAGCCGTTCGGGATATTTCCATCAGCTGGCTCCTTCGACACGAAAACACTTTAATGTGCGATTTCTCTTACATGTTTCCACTCGATGTAACCACTTACGTATACTGGAAAACTTCCTTTAGCGTCAGGGCTTGTGCCTCTTAGCAAAGTCTCCTTTCATTTGATCTGACAAGTATTACAACTATTGCTTATTTAATTTTTTCTTGGGACTGGACAATGCAACACATTGTTTTTTCTCGGTCAATTTCGATAGAAAAATTGCGGACTTTTCTGCTTTACCTCTTCGAATTTTCCCGCTTCAGCCCTTATAGTTTCATGAAGTTCCGATAGGAGGTGGCTGTCTACGTAGTCTTCAAATGTGCACCTGTAACAGAGGTGCGTTCTAATGACAGGACGTGTCACTGAGTTTCTTTTGGCGGAAAATAAGAACATCGCAGATATTCATAGGTAATGTCAGAATGTCTATAGCCATCTGGCAGTGAACAAAAGCTCCGTGACTTGTTGGACGAGGCGTCTGCCATCATCGCAATAAGGTCGCTCAAACCTGTCCGATCCCCCGCGCGCCGGCCGGAAGCACACAGTTATGGCGACTGTCGGGACTCTAAAGGGCTTATTATATCTGATGTCTTCCCTCACGGTAGAACAGTCTTTCTGAAGTGCACTGTCTTACCCTCAGGAAACTGAGGAAACGACTTCAGCGTGTTGGTAGCCACAGAAATGCAAACGAACTTCTCCGCCGTGACAACGCAACGCCTTACGCGAGTCTGCGCACCCGAAATATGCTCACAAAACTTCAGTGGACCGTTCTTCCTTATCCACTCTGAAGCCCAGATCGCGCAACTTCCGAATTCGATCAGTTCAGTCTAATGAAAAATACACCGCGCTGGAAGCAGTACGCTCATGATGGGAGGTTATTGATGGAGCAAGACGTTGGCTCCGACATCGATCAGTGGAATGGTACCGTGCGAGCTTAGAAGCCCACCCAGAATGGGGGCGAAGGCCGTCGCATTGAACAGAAATTATCTTAAGAGAAGTGTTTTGTAGCCAGAAGAGTGCTGAATAATATGGTGTATTGGAATCCTGAATAAGGCCTGCCTCCTTTCACACAGAAAAGTATTGCATTACTTATTCAACGCCCATCGTTTGATAGCGTTTATGAACAAATCAGTAAAATCAATCCATTTGCTTTGGCTTCCAATCCAACACATCTTGAACGCTTGTATGTATGAATATCTGCAAGTGAAATTACTATGACACAATTACGGGAGACTCACAAAGGGGCAACCGACGTCCATGGGCAATCGTAGAACGTCACAGGCGGTTTGCACAAACTGGGCGAACCAGAACTCCACCAAGAAATGAAACTTTCACAGGCTGTTTAGGAACACCTCGTGATTAATTTGGTGTAAAACAATCTTGGTCCCTGGCGGTTCTTTACAGAGCAATAATGTAACTGAAGGTCCAAATGGTTCAAATGGCTCTGAGCACTATGGGACTTAACAGCTATGGTCATGAGTCCCCCAGAACTTAGAACTACTTAAATCTAACTACCCTAAGGATATCCGTAGCGGTCACGCGGTTCCAGATTGAAGCGTCTAGAACCGCTCGGCCACTCCAGCCGGCGTAACTGAAGGCACCGATGCAATTACCAGATACATGCACTTTTGATGTTACTACCATTGAATAGTTTAAAATTGCTCGACCACATAATGCAAGAATAAGGCTTGTCTGTAGGACAAATTCAGGGTAATAAACTCATTGTACTTTTCAACGTTGGCAGTTTAGTGCAAGAACCAGACATATCTGGGAACTTCTTTGCCACAAGCAGTTATAAATATGCAGTGACTGGGAACAACATATCTAAAATACACACAAGAAGTTCACTGCGACTGATGTTAGAATATTTTCAGAATTTTCGTCCCACCTAAAACAGTTATTTACAGGAACCATTAAGAGGGCTAATAATGAGAGAAGTTTACTACTTCATAATACGAGGTTTTGAGTACTCCACTGAATATTAACATATACTTCGTAGCAGCAGCCGCGAGGGATTAGCCGAGCGGTCTGAGGCACTGCAGTCATGGTCTGTGCGGCTTGTCACGGCGGAGGTTCGAGTCCTCCATCGGGCATAGGTGTGTGTGTTTGTCCTTGGGATAATTTAGGTTAAGTTGTGTGTAAGCTTAGGGACTGATGACCTTAGCAGTTGAGTCCCATAAGATTTCACACACATTGTTGAAAATTCGCAGGAGCGCTTCGGTATCACAACTTATCTACAATACCACTGGCCTTTAAAATTGCTACACCACGAAGATGCCGTGCTACAGACGCGAAATTTAATCAAAAGGAAGAAGATGCTGTGATATGCAAATGATTAGCTTTTCAGAGCATTCACGCAATGTTGGCACCGGTGGTGACACCTACAACGTGTTGACATTAGGAAAGTTTCCAACCGATTTCTCATACACAAACAGCAGTTAACAGGGGTTACCTGCTGAAACGTTGTTGTGATGGTTCGTGTAAGGAGGAGAAATGCGTACCATCACGTTTCCGACTTTGATAAAGGTCGGATTGTAGCCTATCCCGATCGCAGTTTCTCGTATCACGACATTGCTGCTCGCTTTGGTGGAGATCCAATGACTGTTAGCAGAATATGGAATCAGCGGGTTCAGGAGCGTAATACGGAACGCCGTGCTGGATCCCAACGGCCTCGTATCACTATCAGTCTAGATGACAGGCATCTTATCCGCATGGCTGTAACCAATCGTGCAGCCACGTCTCGATCCCTGAGTCAACAGATGGGGACGTTTCCAAGACAACAACCATCTGCACGAACTGTTCGACGACGTTTGCAGCAGCATGGACTGTCAGCTCGGAGACCATGGCTGCGGTTACCCTTGACGCTGCATCTCAGACATGAGCGCCTGCGATGGTATGGGGTGCCATTGGTTACACGTCTCGGTCACCTCTTGTTCGCGTTGACGGCACTTTGAACAATGGACGTTACATATGAGATGTGTTACGACGCGTGGCTCTACCCTTCATTCGATCCCTGCGAAACCCTACATTTCAGTAGGATAATGCACGACCGCATGTTGCAGGTCCTCTACGGGCCTTTATGGATACAGAAAACGTTCGACTGCTTCCCTAGCCAGCACATTCTCCAGATCTCACACCAATTGAAAACGTCTGGTCAATGATGGCCGAGCAACTGGCTCGTCACAATACGCCAGTCACTACTCTTGATGAACTGTGGCATCGTGTTGAAGCTGCATGAGCATCTGTACCTCTACACCCCATCCAAGCTCTGTTTGACTCAATTCCAAGGCGTATCAAGACCGTAATTACGGCCAGTGGTGGTTGTTCTGGGTACTGATTTCTCAGGATTTATGCACCCAAATTGCGTGAAAATGTAATCACATGTCAGTTCTAGTACAATATATTTGTCCAATGAATACCTGTTTATCATCCGCATTTCTTCTTGGTGTAGCAATTTTAATGGTCAGTAATGTATATGATTTCGTTGTTAACAAAGCAATTACGTTGAGTTTTCCTGAGAAAAACTATATAAAGTACCCCTGCCAGTTAAGGCTAAGAAATATAAAGATGTCATGAAGCTTGCCAATAAATATGTGCGAGTCCCAGACATGGAATTTCATAACAGTTCCGATACAGCAGTTGCGGATACTTCATCCAGTTCACCAGAAGGAGACGGACAATGAAATTATCCCTGCACAGCTATGAATTATTAAAATAGCCTTCTTTTGTAAGTTTCAGATACCTCAAAATATTCTGCAACTTTCTTATTTTCACTTGTTTATTAATTTGACATCATATTCATAAGATAAAG
The DNA here is from genome assembly GCF_021461395.2 of Schistocerca americana. Classification (NCBI taxonomy): domain Eukaryota; kingdom Metazoa; phylum Arthropoda; class Insecta; order Orthoptera; family Acrididae; genus Schistocerca; species Schistocerca americana. Next base: position 380,474,728 of record NC_060123.1, on the reverse strand, counting down.
TTGCTTGGTAAAAGAGAGAAGTCAGTTCCCTTAAAATACAATAAATCATAGTAAAATTTTGTTTAATAAACTAGTGCTGTTTGCTGTCGGCCTAAATAAAGATTGGGAAAGTACATACTGATAAATGTGCTTAATGAATACTGGACAGCTTTTTTCTGTTTTACTCGAAATTATGTAAATTTGACTTACTTGGTTATTGCACCAACGCTTTCAGTTGTGAACTATTCGGCTGTTCACTACTCTTGTTTGTGTGAAGATGCCTTCTCGACAGCACGTGCAATAATGCAACAATCATCACATGAAAAACACTTTCGTTACAGTGTTTTGGATCCGTCATTTTCCTTTACAGGTATTGTTACAGATTTCAGGCAACATGGCTGCAGAAAAATGTACATCAAGCACCATCGACTGCCTTATACGCTCAAGAATTCCATGACTTTGATGTACTACTTCTGCGGTTGTGATAATCCCAGCGAACATGTCCTTGCGAGTATCGACCGTGGAAATATCTATCGACATCACACTAGGCTCTTCACATGGTACCAGAAGAAGACGCCCGTTGCTGTCATATCCTTTGACCGAGCATTTACAAGCTAAATGGGACGAGCCACCAGAGACCGTGTGTTCCTTGTACCAAAGAACTCAGAACATATCACCGAACAACATCTGAATGTTTGTACGTGGTGTTCGGTTTAGCCCTGTACAGCTGAAATTGCCGACATCGTTACGCAACATTATTAGTATGTACGTAATATAGTATATCATATGTACATTTAGACTTCCACAAAAGTAATACCAAATTAACTATGACAACACGACTAAAACTTTCAATGTCAACTATGCACCTCACCTTTAATTTAGATGTGATTACGGGACACATCGCCGTATATCGAAGCAAGACTGTCGAATCCACTTATAGTTCAAGAAATGAAATTGACAAATATATTGGAACGTGGGTCGTTCAATCAAGGAATCGTGTCAGCACATCATCATCATCAGTGTTCTGCCAAAAGGCACGTTTTCACGTGGTAGCTCTCCAGGCTGTCCGGTCTTCTGCCGTCCTCTTCCCTTTATGTCGTCTATCATCTTGTATCTCCTTCTTCCTCTCTGTCTTCTCCCACAAACCAGTCTTCAAAAGCATCTGCTAGCAAGCACTCCCTTCTCAATGAATTTCCCAACCAGTTGTTTTTCGTATATTTTATAACCTTTTGTAGACATCTTCTCTCACCAAACCTTTCCAATACTCTTCCATTACTCACTCTTCCTATCCAGCTTATGCTCTCCATTCTCCTCCACATCCACTTCTCAAATGCTTCTAACCTTTTTTAATCTTCTCGTCTCAGTGTCCATGTTTCTGCACTTTACAGTGCCACGCTCCAGACAAAACATTTGCCACGTCTTTTCCTTAGGTCTTTATCTAATTGGCCGCATAACAGTTTCCTCTTTCTGTTGAAAGCCTCCTTCGCTATGGCAATTCGATCTTTCACCTCCTGGTGACATCTCAAGTCTTCACTTATTGTGCTCCCAAGATATTTAAATGCACTTACTTGGCTAATGGTAGATTTTCTTATTTTAATATTGGACAGTCAGCATCTTGTACTGATGACCATACACTTTGATTTTGCTGTGTTTATTTGAATCCAATATTCCACACAAGCCTCATTCATATCTTTCAGCATGTTATTCACTGCCCGCTCACTTTCTGCAACTAATACCATGTCATCAGCAAATCTTAGTATATGGTATGTCTCTCTATGTATCAGCACAGATACACGTAATTCATAATGACACATATATAGCAACTAAAACTGAAAACGAAGAATATAACATCAAATATTTCAGTAACGAGCAGTGACATTGAAGTTTTGCAGACCCAGTGCCTAGCTACATGGCTGGTCAAACTGTTTTTAGTAGTACTGTAACTTTTACTAATACATCTGGTAACCTTTTGTAGCGGCTGTAAATTTTAAAATTATTCTTTACGGCGGACGAACTCTTGCAGATGGTAAATCACTCTAATTTTTCAAAAACATACCTTATATATTAGGTTTAGTCTACATAAACGAAACGGCTAACGATGTTTATTATCCGAATCTAATCGCTGTACTGAAAGTAGTACGGAGGCGCCACATTACCTCAATCACTGTGGTGGTCACGTTTCAGCCCGCGCTGTCAGCCATGAGAGTTTGATTGTACGTACTCTCATTTGCACCTGATTAGTCCATCTCTTCAGACTACTGAGTAGTTAGGTGTGCTCATTGCAGGTTGTGTCCACGCCAAGTAACAGGGCGGCTAACGGGTGTGACACCACAACGCTTCTCACATTACGAGTGTACCGTGGAATTCAATACATCGGACGAATAAGCCATGAAGGTCCAACGGTACCGACTGGCAGCCGTGTCGTCCCCAGCCCAGAGGCGTCATTGGATACAGAGATGGAGGGGCGTGTGGTCAGCACACCGCTCACCCGGCCGTTGTCAGTTTTCGTGATCTAAGCCGTGGCTTCCCGTCAGGTAGACCTTCAGTTTGCCTCATAAAGGCTTAGTGCACCCCGCTTGCCAACATCGCTCGTAAGACCGGACGGTCACCCATTCGAGTAATAGCTCAGCGCGACAGTGCTCGACTTGGGTGATCTGACGGGCAAGGTGTGTTTTACATTCGCACAAAGTGTTCTCTGTATTATTTAATTGTAATTTCATTTCATGATATAAACATTTATACAAGAACTATTAGCCTTTTATCTTCCACAATTAACAATTAAATTACAAATCGAAATATTATTCATTAAAGTAAAATAGAAAGTGTGAGTAATATTAGACGCAGGTCATGTATGTGAAATTTACGAGACATCACCAATCACATGAGTAAACAAAACAAGAAGAGCACATGAATAATTTTCACCTGAGAAACACACTCAATAAGAAATTGAGTTTACAGGCAGTGGAACACGACATCTAGAGGCGTACTTACAACATCATCTGTATGTTTTAAAACATTTCTCACACCGAAAAAAGCAGGGGTATTTTGAAATATTGACTTTAATTACTCTTGAGTTCACACCGGTAAGCATGATGAAAGCCAGAAACGCCTGATATTGCTTGTTATACTTCGAGCAACTACAACCACGTTAATAAACACGGGAGTCTGTTAAACTAATATCGTTAACGTATGTTTGTGTTCCTGGTACCCGCTGTTCCGCTAGGGAACGTCTGCAATGCAACATTCTGCTGCAATGCGTTATGAAGTAATTAAATGCTACACAGAAGGGCGGTAGGTAAAACCAGCGCGATAGGGGCACCATTCACAGATGACATAGCCTTTAATTATTGTGGAGGTTATATTGCTTGACTGTAGGGTACTGTCTTAATTTATTGAATGAACACGAGAAATCTTTAAACAGAATTAAAGTTTCTGTGTATTCAGAAATGGAAATGTCGTACTTATACATGCGCCGCGTGGATAAATCTCTCGCATTCTAAGTACGACTGACGGTCGAAAAAAATTATGTGATTACAGTCCCTGGCAGACTGCGACTCGTTGAGCGCCAAGTTGATCCTCCTGTCAGCAATGCCATCGAAACCGCCATCCACAACCCACGCTCGTCATATCGTACTCACTGCGAGGTTTAATTGTTCGTAAACTGCTACGAGAAGAAATTAGGAATGCATGTAAATCATACTGACTGTGAAGCACATCTGACCAAAATTAATCTTGAATATACAAACGCAATGACCTGAATAGAAATTTAGAAGTGACTGTTAATGAGTGTGCACCTGATTGTAATGATTAACTAAGAGAAACGACATTAATTAACTGTTATTTAAACACAAATAGACACGAAAACGACGTTTCAAATGCGTTGATAACCGTTCACCATCTGTTCTATTGTTCTGCATCCAGCGAAGCTCTAAACTTTCTATACACCCTCTGAACTTAGTGGACGAAAGTTTTACCCATAAGAGCGTATTTTGAGCTATTGTACATTACATGTTTGGTTAAATACGACGACGAGAACATACATACAATAAGACAGAAAACTTTGCATAGTACAGACCGTATACAGCATTAAGCAGGAAGTAATCATCACAAATATGTGCTACATATTAAAAACAGATAACGTGAGCAGTATAACACTTATTAAACTCTGGGATGGAGTCAGGATTTTCTTACGCTGACTGTTTAAAATCTTCTGTATTGGCTAATAAAACAAAGAAAACCGTGTAAGTTGTATGTAGCAAATTTTTTATTCGATTTATTTTGAACTAAAAGCAAACGTGTTCATCACGTCTCGCACACTGAGGGCTTCAAGGCAAAGACAGCATTCAGTAGAAATGGAAATGTCTAACCAAAACTCACAAAGAAAATTATCATGGAGCTGTGTGTTCAAAATGACGAATTAAGAACAGAAATTACACGATACAAAACGTACTCATAATATTATAAGGTAACCCTACAGACACTGTCCCATTCTACATACAATGACCACCGACCTACCAACAGTATAACCCGTCCAGCCGATAGCGACGTCACCTGGTGAGGAAAGACTGCTAGTCAGAAACATGCACGGTGCATGTACTACCACCAGTGAACGTGCTGTCTTTATGTAGAATTGGGATGACGCGCAGTCTGTCAGTTCGGCCGAAGGCAAATTGTGATGGCCCAGAGACTCGGCTCGAGCATTCACGAGACTGAATGACTTGTCAGGTGTTCGAGAAGTGTTGTGGTGAATGTCTTCCACACGAGGCGAAACTAAGGTGAAACCACGTCCAGGCGTCGTGGGATTGGACAGCTGTCCCTCGTTACAGATGGAGATCGCCGAAGGCTGAGCACACTGGTAAAGCATGATAGGTGCCAAAATCTGGCGGAACTAACATTAGACTTTAATGCTGGGCAGATTAAAAGTGTGTTTGAACACACATGCATGTGCCTACGTTAACACCGCGACATCGGCAGCTACAACTGAAATGGGCAAGTGACCACCGGCACTGGACGTTGGCGCAGTCTCATGGATCCCGACACCTTTTTCATCATGCCGATGGGAATGCGCGAATCCGTATCTTCCAGTGTAACAGCTCCTTGACACTTGTACGGTGGGGTAAATCCAAGCTGGCGGCGTCTCCATTATGTTTTGGGTTCGAGTGGAGCTGGTGCAAGGCACCATGACGGTCAAATAGTATCGTACGCTAGTTGTAGGCCACATACACCTCTTCATGACGATCACATTTCCCGTCGGCATTTGCATTTGTCAACAAGATAATGGGCCATTTCACAAGGCCAGGAGTGTGATGAAGTAGTTCGAGGAACACAGCGGCGAGTTCTAAATGATGTGCTGTCTCTCTAGCTAGGTAGAGCTAAACCAGATCGAACGTATCTGGAATGTGATTGAACGTGGCGTCAGAGCTCATCTTCCCCTGGCTGGCCGCGGTGGTCTAGCGGTTCTGGCGCTGCAGTCCGGAACCGCGGGACTGCTACGGTCGCAGGTTCGAATCCTGCCTCGGGCATGGGTGTGTGTGATGTCCTTAGGTTAGTTAGGTTTAAGTAGTTCTAAGTTCTAGGGGACTTATGACCTAAGATGTTGAGTCCCATAGTGCTCAGAGCCATTCATCTTCCCCTCTCTCGAATTTACGTGAGCTAAGTGACTTATGTGTGCAGATGTGGTGCCAGTTTTCTCCAGCAACCTACCACTACCTCATTGCTTCTATGCCACCATGCGTCGCCTCTGTTATCCGTGCCAAAAGTAGACATGCCACCTATTAGTGACATGGTCATAATGTACTGGCTGGTCTGTGTGTACACGCCACACAGGTCTCAGTTTCCCCACATTTACAAAATAAAATTGCCTTGAAGCTGGTCAGATAACAAAAACTTCGGGTGTCAAATGAAAAGTATCTTTATCTTTTAAAAGCTGCACGAGTTTTGGAGTTATAAACCACAACCTAAAAATGCAAAATACCTGGAGCTGACTGACCACCACGTTGAACGAAAAATCTCGAATTTACCAAAAATTCTCATTCTAGGTAATTACCAGCAAATTACAGATTTCAGTATAAAAAAAGTTTCGAATAGTTCCAAAATACGCGGACGAGAAGTGATCACAATAAAAGAATCTAAACTCACACAGAGTGACTTGACACGGAACTCTGAGTAACGTGATCCAAAGCAAATTTACGAAACATTGCATTTACAGAAACACATTGAACACTGCAGGGCAAAACATTGATGAAATAAACGAACAAGGCGTTATTAAAACTGACTAGTCGCTGAGTACCTTTAAGAAACATCACTGGAAAGATTTTAAAGAGAAATTTCATTAATAAAACTGAGAGGAGGTGGGTAATGACTCAAAGGAAAAATTGATTCTCGGTCTCTCATGCCAGCCAGCATCATACCACCCCCAGGTACTTCGACATCGACGGCAGTCATATCTACCACACGCAGCGTCCACGACCCGAGTGGGCTCACGAGTTTCTGCCCAGTGTGTGTCAGCGGGCGTTTGTCCACCCACTTTCACTAAGTCCTTTTACTTGCGACTAAGATATACCACTTGACTCGAGGTCACAGATTTTGGTCAGCTTGACTGTCATTGGTCGTCCTGAACAAGGGCCCCCAGAGCCCTTTCGCCGACACGAAAGCCAGAGTACGTGCAGTAAGTAAACTACTGTTTATTATAGAGAGTAGCTCTTTATCTCCTCCCGCATTCTATATATACCTGTGATTTAAATTAAAATGGATACAGATACTAAAATATTACATAAAATCAAATCCTTCGTTGTTACTAAGTGAGTTTAACGTTGTAGAAGCCTTTCAACTCTTAGCCGACATATATTCCCTCGAGAGAAATGTGTTTCTTTTGTGGTAAAAATTCGAATGAACTAATTTAAAATGCGAGTGAATTTAGTTCATTTTAACTACTGATGTAGGCACTGCATGAAATTTAGTTCCTCAACGGCGATTTGTGGGATAAGACTGTGCATTGCTACGAAGAGAAAATATCTCGTTAACTCTGTATCTACAACTTGATGACTTTCCACAGAAGAGCTTGACAAAGGGTTAGTAACCAACTTTCGGACAACCCTTCCACTATCCCACTCTCTAACAGCGCGTGCGAAATAATGAACATCGAGGACTTTATATGTGAGCTTTCATTTTTACTGTTTTCACTAAGACGGTCATTTCGCGCTGCGTAGGTGAAAGTCAACACAATATTTTACTATTAGAAGTAGAAATCTGTTGATTATGCTATTGTGAAAACACGTCGCTGCAAGGAAAAACGCCTGTTTCTTTATGGCTGCCACTGCAACTTGCGTATCGTGTCCGTAGCACTCTCCCTCTCTCTCCCCCCCCCCCCCCCCCCCTCCTTATCTTATATAGCATATAGCTGGGCATAAGTCCTCGGTTACACACTTGAAACAGCAGAATTTGGACCCTACACCAAAGACAAGAGTCGATGGGAATCGGGTCGTTTGATGTAGAGCGTGAGTCGTAATTGAGGAAAAATATAGCGAGGTCCGCATGCTGCTATTCACAACAAGTGACGAGCCGTAGTTAATTTTGGTCTTCTCGGTGCGTAGCGTGCATAAAATAAAAGGAACGGTTAACCGTTTAAAGAGAAACTGCCAAAACCCACCATCGCGACATGTTATTCACCCACAGTTGCATAACATGACCAACCAATGAGTTCATTCGTATCTACTAGTGTTTGAAGGGGTACAATAAAGAACAAATCCCATCATAGTGTATGTCTTATTGTATCAGAAGTTATGTACCGCAGGTTTCCGTCTGTGGCAAAGCGTGCAGTCACATGTGACGGAATGTTGTTCCTGTAAACGGAAAGAGCTGTCACTGGCGGAAGGGAAACCGCGGTGTGCATGACGTGAAGGCTAGATTAAAATGTAGACTGAAAAATCCAAGGTACGACAAGATTTTAGTCACCGTGGGTTTGGGGAGCGAGCGGGCAGGGGTCTGATCTTGAGGTCTGGCCACGGTGTCCCCCGCACCCCCAGCCAGCCTCACTGTCTTTGGGAAGGAAAGAAGAGTAATTACAGAGAAATGAGACTTTTCTACTTTGATTTTTTATATATGTGTTTATTTATTCATTGATTCACTTTATAGTTGTTTTTTATTTCTATTTCAGTGTTGTGATGAAAAGCAAAGTAAGTCGACTAAGAAAAGGGAAGAATAACAAATAAACAAAGAAAGCCACTCCAGAGTGAGAGAAAGGCTATGGGCGCTTAGCGATCCCTGCCACGTCGCGCATCCGGCACTGGATCTATCGTGTACGTCTGCACGGAAATATCTGTTATTTCCCTAGAGTGTGGTTCTACATGTTCGGAGTCTTCAGTTCGCTGAAGGGGGTCGTCTCCTACCTGAGAAGTTCCAGCTGGAAGGGGAATCGCGGAAAGCACTGCCTACGTAATTTGAAAACAACATTTGACACTTATGGTTGCGAACAATTCTGGTATGGCTTTCTTGCAAGTAAGTCCAAAAGTTCAACACGACTTTGGTATCGTTCCGAAATAGGAAATGTACTGCGTGTCCTTTGATTAATGCGACTGCATTAGCTTTCGTACTAGGTTATCGTCCTGGAAAAGAAGAACTGTGGCTCAAAATGCGCCGGCGTCTTTGGCGGGAACGTTTCGCGTTCTCACCGGGGGTGCGAGAGGTGGCTTCAACGATTCCAGGAGGGGACCTGTCAGGCTTTGTGGGCTGGTGCTCCAAAGCTTAAGTTGGGTGTTCAGGAAGAGAGACACAGCCCTTTCATGAATTCGCTGCCCAGGCGCTTCACTGTATCATAAAGTCGTGGAAGCGACACGCGTCGGTTGTAGTCCTGCCACTACAATAATAGCGACCGGTTTTTCGACGTTAAGGACGCCACCTGCGGCTGTACCGGACGTATGTAACCAGTTCAGTGCGTCAGAGACATCGTCGCCATTTTGGAGAACAATCACTAGATCGCCGGCGAAGGCTGTACTTGGAAACGTAACTCCACGGAAAATCCCAGCCTCACCGAAGGAGCCATGGGAATAGGTCGCACGAGGCGGCCGTTGATCAAGACTTTGGAGGTCGCCTCTTGTATGAGCACGGTAATGAAAGGCTGTGGCTGCACTACATTCAGGAAAGTGTGCTTCTAGTATGTATGGTAGACTCGGTCTAAGGCTTCTCGGTCTAAGGCTTCAGGGATGTCACAGCATCTGGTAGTGTTTCTGACTTCACCAGGGCTATCATCTTCATAAAAAAGCTTGGATGTTATTTGGTTTTTCTAACGACGTTTGGTCGTATGAGATGCCACTGGAAAGCGTCCGACGGATTCATGGCTCCAAGGGGGAGGGGGGAGGGATATTATCATGTCACAATTAAGAAATGTTAATAGTCAACATTACTGAACCGCGCTCCACTTTTCGGTTCGGTTAGCACACTGCACTCGCATTCGGGAGGACGACGTTTCAATCCCGCGTCCGACCATCCTGATTTAGGTTTTTTGTGATTTCCCTAAATCACTCCAGGCAAATGTCGGGATGGCTCCTTTGAAAGGGCACGGCCGAGTTCCTTCCCCGTCCTTTTCTAATCCGATGAGACCGAGGACCTCGCTGTCTGGTCTCCTCCCCCAAACAATCCAATCCAATCCTTTCGGTTCGGGTAGGGATGGTCCGCCCTTTAACGAACGTAGGTGTAGTTGACGGCTCTGGGACATTAGGTCTGGACAGATGGATCGTCAATGTTGTGCGAGTATATACTGGAACGTTCGAAAGAACTCCAAAGGGAATCCGTGAAAGTTTGGTGGTCTATGTGTCTTGCCTTTACTAATGGCATCAAACACTTTCTCCCAGTTGCGTCCGTTATCAAGGCGTCAGCCATGGTGGAGGTTAACATACAATAGATCTGCTTAGTGACTTCATTTCCCGTCTTTCGGTCGCTGAGCGGAGTAGAGAGTAGTGTGGTGCTCGTCGAAGGTTGTAGTGATGTCGCACAGTGTAGAAAAGCACCGCCCGTCGTCAACGTCACTATCGTGGATCGCTGCTCGTTGGCGTCGTCGGGGTTCTCTGCTAACATGATACATGGATGGCCTGTCCACCGTAAACCTATCAGTTTTGATGTTTTACAGCTCTTTGCAAATTAGAATATGGTTCAAATGGTTCAAATGGCTCTGAGCACTATGGGACTTAACTGCTGAGGTCATCAGTCACCTAGAACTTAGAACTACTGAAACCTAACTAACCTAAGGACAACACACACATCCATGCCCGAGGCAGGATTCGAACCTGCGACCGCAGCGGTCGCGCTGCTCCAGACTGTAGCGCCTAGAACCGCTCGGCCACTCCGGCCGGCAATTAGAATATAACTGACTCCATTAGGTGTCTACCTGTAACAGTGGCAACTGAAAACGTCACCATCATCAGCTTCTAAACATTTCTACATCTACATCTACATCTACATCTACATGATCACTTTGCAATTCACATTTAAGTGCTTGGCAGAGGGTTCATCGAATCACAATCATACTATCTCTCTACCATTCCACTCCCGAACAGCGCGCGGGTAAAACGAACACCTAAACCTGTCTGTTCGAGCTCTGATTTCTCTTATTTTATTTTGATGATCATTCCTACCTATGTAGTTTGGGCTCGACAAAATATTTTCGCATTCCGAAGAGAAAGGTGGTGACCGAAATGTCGTAAACAGATCTCGCCGCAACGAAAAACGTCATTTCTTTAATGACTTGCATCCCAACTCGCGTATCATATCTGCCACACTCTCTTCCCTATTACGTGATAATAAAAACGAGCTGCCCTTTTTTGCACCCTTTCGACGTCCTCCGTCAATCCCACCTGGTAAGGATCCCACACCGCGCAGCAAAATTCTAACAGAGGACGAACGAGTGTAGTGTAAGCTGACTCTTTAGTGGACTTGTTGCATCTTCCAAGTGTCCTGCCAATGAAACGCAACCTTTGGCTCGCCTTCCCCACAGTAAGGGAGGAAGGTTTATCTGTTTAGCAAGAGTAATAGAAGGCAGATTTCGGACTACCTAGCGAATCAAAACGAAAATTTATGTTCCGACACTGAAAATGTTGACTGTTTATGGAAAAAGTTCAAGGCAATCGTAAAATGCGTTTTAGACAGGTACGTGCCGAGTAAAACTGTGAGGGACGGGAAAAACCCACCGTGGTTCAACAACAAAGTTAGGAAACTACTTCGAAAGCAAGGAGTGCTTCACTCCAAGTTTAAACGCAGCCAAAACCTCTCAGACAAACAGAAGCTAAACGATGTCGAAGTTAGCCTAAGGAGGGCTATATGAGAAGCGTTCAGTGAATTCGAAAGTAAAATTCTATGTACAGACTTGACAAAAAATCCTAGGAAGTTCTGGTCTTACGATAAATCAGTAAGTGGCTCGAAACAGCATATCCAGACACTCCGGGATGATGATGGCATTGAAACAGAGGATGACACGCGTAAGGCTGAAATACTAAACACCTTTCTCCAAAGCTGTTTCACAGAGGAAGACCGCATTGTAGTTCCTTCTCTAAATCCTCGCACAAACGAAAATATGGCTGACATCGAAATAAGTGTCCAAGGAATAGAAAAGCAACTGGAATCACTCAACAGAGAAACGTCCACTGGCCCTGACGGGATACCAATTCGATTCTACACAGAGTTCGCGAAAGAACTTGCCCCCCTTCTCACAGCCGTGTACCGCAAGTCTCTAGAGGAACGGAAGGTTCCAAATGATTGGAGAAGAGCACAGGTAGTCCCAGTCTTCAAGAAGGTCGTCGAGCAAATGCGCAAAACTATAGACCTATATCTCTGACGTCGATCTGTTGTAGAATTTTAGAACATGTTTTTTGTTCGAGTATTATGTCGTTTTTGGAAACCCAGAATCTACTCTGTAGGAATCAACATGGATTCCGGAAACAGCGATCGTGTGAGACCCAACTCGCTTTATTTGTTCATGAGACCCAGAAAATATTAGATACAGGCTCCCAGGTAGATACTATTTTCCTTGACTTCCGGAAGGCGTGCGATACAGTTCCGCACTGTCGCCTGATAAACAAAGTAAAAGCCTACGGAATATCAGACCAGCTGTGTGGCTGGATTGAAAAGTTTTTAGCAAACAGAACACAGCCTGTTGTTATCGATGGAGAGATGTTTACAGACGTTAAAGTAACCTCTGGCGTGCCACAGGGGAGTGTTATGGGACCATTGCTTTTCACAATATATATAAATGACCTAGTAGATAGTGTCGGAAGTTCCATGCGGCTTTTCGCGGATGATGCTGTAGTATACAGAGAAGTTGCAGCATTACAAAATTGTAGCGAAATGCAGGAAGATCAGCAGCGGATAGGCCCTTGGTGCAGGGAGCGGCAACTGACCCTTAACATAGACAAATGTAACGTATTGCGAATACATAGAAAGAAGGATCATTTATTGTATGATTATATGATAGCGGAACAAACACTGGTAGCAGTTACTTCTGTAAATTATCTGGGAGTATGCGTGCGGAACGATTTGAAGTGGAATGATCATATAAATTTAATTGTTGGTAAGGCGGGTACCAGGTTGAGATTCGTTGGGAGAGTCCTTAGAAAATGTAGTCTATCAACAAAGGAGGTGGCTTAAAAACACTCGTTCGACCTATACTTGAGTATTGCTCATCAGTGTGGGATCCGTACCAGATAGGGTTGACGGAGGAGATAGAGAAGATCCAAAGAAGAGCGGCGCGTTTCGTCATAGGGTTATTTGGTAACCGTGATAGCTTTATGGAGATGTTTAGCAAACTCAAGTGGCAGACTCTGCAAGAGAGGCGCTCTGCATCGCGGTGTAGCTTGCTCGCCAGGTTTAGAGAGGGTGCGTTTCTGGATGAGGTATCGAATATATTGCTTCCCCCTACTTATACCTCCCGAGGAGATCACGAATGTAAAATTAGAGAGATTCGAGCGCGCACTGAGGCTTTCAGACAGTCATTCTTCCCGCGAACCATACGCGACTGGAAAAGAAATGGGAGGTAATGACAGTGGCACGTAAAGTGCCCTCCGCCGCACACCGTTGGATGGCTTACGGAGTATAACTGTAGATGTAGATGAATATTATCTATGTGGTCTTTCCAACTGAAGTTGTTCGTAACTTTAACACCCAGGTACTTAGTTGAATTGCCGGCCTTGAGAATTGTACTATTTATGGAGTAATCGAATTCCAACGGATTTCTTTTTGAACTCATGTGGATCACCATACACTTTTCGTTATTTAGCGTCAACTGCCACCTGACACACCATACAGCAATCTATTCTAAATCGCTTTGCAACTGATACTGGTCTTCGGATGACCTTCCTAGACGGTAAATTACTGCATCATCTGCGAACAACCTAAGAGAACTGCTCAGATTGTCACCCAGGTCATTTATATAGATCAGGAACAGCAGAGGTCCCAGGACGCCTCCCTGGGGACCACCTGATATCACTTCAGTTTTACTCGATGATTTGCCGTCTATTACTACGAACTGCGACCTTCCTGACAGGAAATCACGAATCCAATCGCACAACTGAGACGATACCCCACAGGCCCGCAGCTTGATTAGAAGTCGCTTGTGCGGAACGGTGTCAAAAGCTTTCCGGAAATCTAGAAATACGGAATCAACTTGAGATCGGCCATTACTTCGTGCGAATAAAGAACTAGCTGCATTGCACAAGAACGATGCTGTCTGAAACCATGCTGATTAAGTATCAATAGATCGTTTCCTTCGAGGTGATTCATAATGTTTGAATACAGTATATGCTCCAAAACCCTACTGCAAAGCGACGTCAATGATATAGATGTGTAGTTCGATGGATTACTCCTACTACCCTTCTTAAACACTTTTGCGACCTGCGCAATTTTCCAATCCGTAGGTACAGATCTATCGGTGAGCGAGCGGTTGTATGTGATTGCTAAGTAGGGAGCTATTGTATCAGTGTAATCTGAAGGGAACCTAATCGGTATACAATCTGGACCTGAAGATTTACCGTATCATGCCATTTGAGTTGCTTCGCAGCGCATAAGGTATCTACTTCTAAGGAACTCATGCTAGCAGCTGTTCATGTTTCAAATTCTGGAATATTCCATTCGTCTTCCCTGGTGAAGGAATTTCTGAAAACTGCGTTCAATAACTCCGCTTTAGCGGCACAGTCGTCGGTAACAGTACCATCGGCACTGCGCAGCGAAGGTATTGACTGCGTCTTGCCGCTTGTGTACTTTACATACGACCAGAATTTCTTCGGATTTTCTACCAAATTTCGAGACAATGTTTCGTTGTGGAACCTATTAAAGGCATCTCGCATTGAAGTCCGTGCCAAATTTCGCGCGTCTGTAAATTTTAGCCAATCTTCGGGATTTCGCGTTCTTCTGAACTTCGCATGCTTTTTCCGTTGCCTCTGCAACAGCGTTCGGACCTGTTTTGTGTACCATAGGGGATCAGTTCCATCTCTTATCAATTTATGAGGTATGAATCTCTCAAGTGTTGTTGCTACTATATCTTTGAATTTGAGCCACATCTCGTCTACATTTGCATAGTCAGTTCGGAAAGAATGGAGATTGTCTCTTAGGAAGGCTTCTAGTGACACTTTATCCGCTTTTCAAGTAAAATTATTTTGTGTTTGTTTTTGGTGGATTTGGAAGAAACAGTATTGAGCCTAGCTACAACGACCTTGTGATCATTAATCCCTGTATCAGTCATGATGGTCTCTATTAGCTCTGGATTGTTTGTGGCTAAGAGGTCAAGTGTGTTTTCGCAACCATTTACAATTCGCGTGGGTTCGTGGACTAACTGCTCGAAATAATTTTCGGAGAAAGCATTTAGGACAATCTCGGAAGATGTTTTCTGCCTACCACCGGTTTTGAACGAGTATTTCTGCCAACATATCGAGGGAAGGTTGAAGTCCCCACCAACTATAACCGTATGAGTGGGGTATTTATTTGTTACGACACTCAAATTTTCACTGAACTGTTCAGCAACTTTATCATCGGAGTCTGGGTGTTGGTAGAGGGAGCCAATTATTAACTTAGTTCGGCTGTTAAGTATAACCTCCACCCATACCAATTCGCACGGACTATCTACTTCGACTTCACTACAAGATAAACCACTACTGACAGACACAAACACTCCACCACCAATTCTGCTTAATCTATCTTTCCTGAACACCGTCTGAGTCTTCGTAAAAATTTCTGCAGAACTTATTTCAGGCTTTAGCCAGCTTTCTGTACATATAACAATTTCAGCTTCTGTGCCTTCTATTAGCGCTTGAAGCTCATGTACTTTCCCATGCACAACTACAAAAATTTACAATTACAATTCCGACTGATCGTTGATCCAAGCACGTCCTGTATTTGCCATGCACTCTTTGAGATTGCAGCCCACCCCGTACTTTCCCGAGGCCTTCTAACCTAAAAAACCGCCCAGTCCACGCCACACAGCCTCCGCTACCCGTGTAGCCGCCAGCTGAGTGTAGTGAAATCCTGTCCTATTCAGCTGAACCCGAAACCCCACCACCCTATGGCGCAAGTCAAGGAATCTGCAGCGAACATGGTCGCAAAACCGTCTGAGATTCTGATTCAGACCCTCCACCCAGCTCTGCACCAAAGGTCCGCAGTCGGTTCTGTCAACGATGCTGCAGATGGTGAGGTCTGCCTTCATTTCGTAAGCAAGACCGGCAGCTTTCACCAAATCAGATAGCCGCTGGAACCCAGAGAGAATTTCCTCAGATCCAAAGCGACACACGTCATTAGTACCGACATGTGCCACCACCTGCAACTGGCTGCACCCTGTGCTCTACATGGCATTCGGATGGACCCTTTCCACGTCAGAAATTATTTCACTCGGAATGCACACGGAGTGCACACTGGATTTCTTCCCCTCCTTAGCCGCCATATCCCTAAGAGGCACCTTACGCACCTAACATTGGAGCTCCCAACTATCAATAAGTCCACCCTCTGCAATTTCCCGGACCTTGAAGGCTGAGAATCATCCTCTGAAACAGGGCAGGCGGCTGCATCTGGCCCAGCCAGAGACTGTTTCTGAAACCTGTTTGTCAGACGCACAGGGGAGGCTTTCTGATCAGCCTCCGGGGACGTCTTTCGCTGCCTGACACGCCTTGAAACGACCTCCCAATCACCCACAGGCGAGGGCTCAGCACCACTGCGGGCAGCAACCAGGGCAACCACAGCGGCAGACCGATCTGGGGACAGACGGGACGAGGTTGACATCCCCACGATACCCAAGTCCAGCTCCGCACAGTGGTGCCCATTGGCAACAGCCTCAAGCTGTGCGACCGAAGTCAGCGCCGCCTGCAGCTGTGAGCGAAGGGATGCCAGCTGAGCCCTCATCCGAACACAGCAATCACAGTCCCTGTCCATTCTAATCGATGTTGAACAACAGTTACTGAAACACGAGTCTGTGCCTAGATAACGCAATGGAAACACGCAAAGAATGTATGAACTAACCTGTACAAATGCCTAACGACTGCGCTACAATCTGCCTGAATTTACGATTACAGTAACTAAAACTCGAAATTACACTTCCTGTACGAAACTTACACGCAATTTAAGTAAGGATCTACGAAGTAAACACAGAAAAGAAGCTATATATGTATCTTCCTACGCTGCCGATGTGCACCAACTGGGAGCTCAGGCCACACTGGTCTCTGAGAGCCTACTAGACAGACAAGTGCCACTGACGTACCAAAACAAAGCAAATGTCTAACGACTGCACTACAACCTGCCTGAATTTACGATTACAGTAATTAAAACTCGAAATTACACCTCCAATTCGAAACTCACACGCAATTTAAGTAAGAAATTACGTAGTAACCACAGAAAAGAAACTATATTCGTATCTTTCTGCGCTGTCGATGTGCACGAACTGGAAGATCAGGCCACACAACAAACATTGGTTTGTCTGGTGACGTATCTACCTGTTGTCCAGTAAGATCGTTGGTTCTCTCCCCAGATGAGAACGTTTGGACCATTACGGGCAGGTCCCTCCAACCAGCTCGAGGTTTTAATGATACAAAGCGCGACTTGGACAGAATGTGGAAAGACGTGGCTCAGGAGGACACCCAACAGCTCTATCAATTACTGTCAAGCCAAATAACTGCTGCATAAGGGCCTATGATGACTCGCTCAATTTCTGAAGCTCTTTCTCTTGAATAGAATAAATCATCCAGTGTTTCCGAAACTATAATCATTTGTTTGTCTGTACATGTACATGACACTACCACTATCCGTCCAAATTAGATACTTCCTCCGTGATGAGCCTTTCTTTTGTCTTACAGTGTACATGTAGCTTTCCATGCTTTCCTGATGGATATGTTGCAAACACGCTTCTCGGGTTGGCCGTCGGCTCGTATTGTGTAACTCGCACAATGTTCCATCGATGCAACTGCTCGACATCATCAGCTGGTGACAGCTGCTGCTGTCACTGCTGCAAGGCGTAACTGGTGATAATCGCTGGGCGGTGTCGAAATTTTTCATCCCGGGAGCAGGCAATACGCGTGCGGGGGAAGACGCTCGTACTTCGAGGAAAGCGGCGCTCCTGGTGCCCCCTAGTGGGAGCCGCAGAAAGGTCATACGCGCGTGCGCTATGGCCAATGACTGCGCTGCCGGACGCTCCTGTGGTTAGCGGCTGAATTAAATCTCAATATTTCGTGGCATCCCGTGATGCATCGGAGCCGGCCGGTGTGGCCCTGCGGTTCTAGGCGCTTCAAGCTGGAACCGCGTGACTACTACGGTCGCAGATTCGAATCCTGCCTCGGGCATGGATGTGTGTGATGTCCTTGGGTTAGTTAGGTTTAAGTAGTTCTATGTTCTAGGGGACTGATGACCACAGATGTTAAGTCCCATAGTGCTCAGAGCCATTTGATGCATCGGAAGTTCTTGCTTTTCCTGGTTTGATGAAATGGCAGTCAGTGCTGGATTCCAGGCGGGGCCTAGTTGATACGATCGTCCGCCGTAAGTAAATGTATGGCCTCCTTAACAGCACAGTCCCAGAAATGTGACGCTGGGGATAAAATATCCGTCTATTCGTGAAGTATACAATGTCCCGCGTCCAGGTAATGGTCCGCTATCGCTGATTTATCATGTTGACCGAAGCCTGTATGGCGATGGTGTTCGACGCAACGTTCTTGCAATGTTCGGCATGTCTGCCCGATATAAGATTTCCATTGACATGGGATTTTATACACGCCTCGTTTCCTAAGGCCAAGGTCTTCTTTCATCGAGCACAACAAATTCCTCAATTTTGCTGGTGGCCGGAAAGCGCATTTGACGTCGTGCTTTTTGAGGATTCTTCCTATTCTTGAAGACATGCTGCCAAAATATGGCAAGAACGCTGTTGCAGTGGGTGCCTCCGTCTCTTTATTTACATCCCTGCTTCGAATTTGCCCAGAATGGAATGCATGGGGTATCTGCCTATCAGAATAGTCATTCTGTTGGAATACCGTTCTTAGATGTTGTACCTCACCAGATAGACTGTCGGCATCTGAAACCACATGTGCTCTATGCACCAAAGAGCGTATGACACTACCGCGTTGGGTATGGTGATGACAACTTGCGGCCTGCAAATACAGCACCGTATAAGTCGATTTGCGACAGACGCTATGACCCAGTGTACCATCAGTTTGTCCTCTGACTATGACGTCCAGGAATGCTAAACTGCCATCATTTTACACTTCCATAGTGAATTGTACATTGGGATGGAGCGAGTTCGGATGCCGGAGAAGCACAGCTGATGTCTCTATTCCGTGAGGCCACACCACAAAAGTATCGTCTACATATCGCCAGAAGCAGGAAGGTTTGAGACTTGCCGACCGCAGTACTTTCTCCTCAAAGTCTTCCATAAAATAACTGGCCACAATGGGAGACCGAGGACTTCCCATTGCGACACCGTCCACTTGTTCATAATACTGGTCACTAAATAAGAAGGGATGGATAACATTCCATCAGAATTTCTAAAATCATTGGGGTAAGTGGCAACAAAACGACTATTCACGTTGGTGTGTAGAATATGTGAGTCTGGCGATATACCATCTGACTTTCGGAAAAGCATCATCCACACAATTCCGAAGACGGCAATAGCTGACAAGTACGAGAATTATCGCACAATCAGCTTAACAGCTCATGCATCGAAGCTGCTTACAAGAATAATATACAGAAGAATGGAAAAGAAAATTGAGAATGCGCTAGGTGACGATTAGTTTGGCTTTAGGAAAAATAAAGGGACGAGAGAGGCAATACTGACGTTACGGCTAACAATGGAAGCAAGGCTAAAGAAATATCAAGACAGTTTCATAGGATTTGTCGATCTGGTAAAAGCGTTCGACAATATAAAATGGTGCAAGCTGTTCGAGATTCTGAAGAAAGTAGGGGTAAGCTATAAGGAGAGACGGGTCATATACAATATGTACAACAACCAAGAGGGAATAATAAGAGTGGACGATCAAGAACGATGTGCTCGTATTAAGAAAGGTGTAAGACAAGGCTGTAGCCTTTCACCCCTACTCTTCAATCTGTACATCGAGGAAGCAATGATGGAAATGAAAGAAAGGTTCAGGAGTGGAATTAAAATACAAGGTGAAAGGATATCAATGATGCGATTCGCTGATGACATTGCTATCCTGAGTGAAAGTGAAGAAGAATTAAATGTTCTGCTGAACGGAGTGAACAGTCTAATGGGTACACAGTATGGTTTGAGAGTAAATCGGAGAAAGACGAAGGTAATGAGAAGTAGTAGAAATGAGAACAGCGAGAAACTTAACATCAGTATTGATGGTCACGAAATCAATGAAGTTAAGGAATTCTACTAGCTAGGCAGTAAAATAACCAAAGCAGACTCGCTATGGCAAAAAAGGCATTTCTGGCCAAGAGAAGTCTACTAATATCAAATACCGGCCTTAATTTGAGGAAGAAATTTCTGAGGATGTACGTCTGAAGTACAGCATTGTATGGTAGTGAAACATGGACTTTGGGAAAACCGGAACAGAAGAGAATCGAAGCATTTGAGATGTGGTGCTATAGACGAATGTTGAAAACTAGGTGGACTGATAAGGTAAGGAATGAGGAGGTTCTACGCAGAATCGGAGAGGAAAGGAATATGTGGAAAACACTGATAAGGAGAAGGGACAGGATGATAGGACATCTGCTAAGACATGAGGGAATGACTTCCATGGTACTAGAGGGAGCTGTAGAGGGCAAAAACTGTAGAGGAAGAAGAGATTGGAATACGTCAAGCAAATAATTGAGGACGTAGATTGCAAGTGCTACTCTGAGATGAAGAGGTTAGCACAGGAAAGGAATTCGTGGCGGGCCGCATCAAACCAGTCAGTAGACTGATGAACAAAAAAAAAAATGAAATAAGAAAAAAGTTGAGGTAAGCACATGTTTGAATAATGCCACAGAGTCTTTTTCAAACTGACTGCTGATAAGCTGTAACGAATTACGAAAATACCTCTGCAGGACTCGCCTGCGTCATCCCGCACTCTTATTACCTGCTCTCGGGATGATAAGTTTCTCTGCCGCTGCGCGATCATCGTCTGTCGCGCCTTGCAGCAGTGACAGCAGCAGCTGCCACCACCTGATGACGTCGAGCAGTTGCATCGATGAAATACTGTCCGAGTTACACAAGACGAGCCGGCGGCAAACCTGAGAAGCGTATTTGCAGTGTACATGTAATTTTCATTTAGGAACGTGCACCCATATTAACGGTGCTAGTGATACTGTTGTATGACTATGACTTTTGCTGTCGCAAAGACACTCATAGTGAATGCAATTGAAATTTAACATGTGTGGATATCAATATGGGCTACTGTGCCATCGATGAACTTCCGTGCAGTATTTTTTTTTATTAATCTTAGCATGAGTTCTTTTATTATGATGTTCAGATTTAAATCTAATTTCAGTGCACTGAATTCCTCTTGCATACTTTTGTCAGGACACTTGAAAATAGCCTAAGACCGATTACATGGCATGTGCAGGCGATTTCAATTAACGAGATTAATCATAGCTGTTACACGTATATTCTCTAAAAGTGCCATTGAATTCCATGCGGTACTGTCTATAACACGGTGAACATGAGACTCAGTAAGACGTTCATTAACTGCATTCAATATCGGAGGGAACGAAGGAGAAATCGGAGTTTACCACCCCGTCGACGAGGACGTAACTAGCCAAGAATACGGAACGTGCAATAGAGTTCTCCAGAAAACTGTCTGATATGATTCAAGCAAATCATGGTAAGTGTAAGCCTTAACGTATCGGCCGAGATTTCAAAAATGATTTTCCAAAATGCCAGCCAGCTGAGTGAGCTACCCACTGTGCCACTTCAGTGGTGAAATTTTAGAACGGCACAAGAACGGGCAGAACAGGAAATGTTTGAAAATATACAACACATGACATAGTGTCACATGGCAAGGTAAATGCCAGAAGTGCTAACATATAATGCTTATGCAAATAATAATCATCATATTCTGGTGTCTGAAGAAAAGCTGTAAGATGAAAAGCAATAACCACTCTACGATCCCTCTTCCGTGCAGGGAGTTGAAACGATTTCTGACAAAATATGTATAGCCTTAATCTTAATTATTGACTGACAACAGTATGCTGTCTTACCTTTTAGTTACGACATTCCTTCTGAATACGTTCCTGAGGTTCATTCCAATGGACCATGGATGTTCTTTATACGTCTGTCTCGGACTGTAGGCTGATATTGGGAGATACATGGTGACATTTTAGTATTCTTTCCAAAGTAAGGTAAGCAATGTAAAATATATACTAATTCATCATCGTTGTAGTTATACATCTGGAGTGCGGCGGAGCATTTTGGTACTGCTCAGATTTTCAGTTTTTGGTGACAACTACAATTTTACTTTGAAATTGGACGATACTTTCATTAACTTCAAAAATACTGTAATATCTTACACAACTATAAATTTGTTTTATAATACGGAATTTGATAGATTTTTAACAAGTTGAGAGAGTTACATGATCTTAAAGTGAGGACGTGGGAATAGTGAGTCACAGCTTTTGGTTATTTTCTTGTATTAAGCAATTGTTAGTTACATTGTAGTAACTGAACTGCGAAACAATGTAATATATATGCATCATTGCTAATCGTTCCCATTTAACCAGAGATTACAGTAGAGGCTAAACTTTTGAAAACTGTTCGTAGATATAGTAGTAACTGGGCGATAACTAATAAGATGTGTGTGTGTGTGTGTGTGTGTGTGTGTGTGTGTGTGTGTGTGTGTCTGTACGAGTGTGTGTGCGTGTTTGTATGTGTGTGTGGGGGGTGTGGGGTGGAGTGGGGGGATGACTAGGGCAAGTGATAAAGTATGGAGCAATCAGAGAAGTACGCTGTAGGAGATACGTGAATAAATGGAAATTTTCTCTTCGAAAGCTTTTACAGTAAAACGAACTCCAAATTAGCCTGATGAACGATAAACGTATCACTCCATTTATATGTTACGAAGTAAAATCAATGACGTCCTTCAGTGAAAGTACGTCATCTGCTTTGATACACTTTATTACGGCTCGTTTACTGAATATACTACATGTTATGAATGGAATTTAGCTTCGATAACAAAGCTATTCGTCTGTTTTTCTTTAATGAATATGGAACGCTCCGGTTCGGAAAATTTCCTTTAATAAAGCATGTGCCAACCAAACCGAGAGCCATAATAGAATACAAATCCCTCTCTTTGTGCCTCTCTCTCTCCTACTGTCTCTGTCAGTCTCTGTCTGTCTGTCTCTCTCTCTCTCTCTATTTCTCTGTGTGTGTGTATGTGTGTGTGTATGTGTGCGTGTTTATGTGTGTGTATCATGGTGAGTATTCACATTTTAGGTATGTTGCATCTTAAGAAGGATTCGCTGTACCGCATAGAGTTATGTTATACGAAAAAGAAAATACAACATTTAAGTCTTCAGAGTGTCATAGACAGTGGAGAGGACTGTAAAGAGTGACAGCTCCTGGGGCTAATCTGTTCTGCCATCAGTTCGATCACAAATGTTCAGTGTAAGAAAGAAAAAAAAACTGTCACCTTGACATAGGTATGTGCAAGAAACCATGACATCACGAACTATTATGGGTCTGATTACGTATTACAACGTCAAATCTGCTCCGAGATATATTTTCTCTCGAAAATAAAACTTGTAATCAGACGTTGAGAATTTGTCATTCCTGATGTTATTCATTACGAAAGACAGAAGACAACATTCTCACTATCAAAATGTAGCTGTTGTCGATGGCTTGGTGTCTCGTCTCATAACAACGCAATTACTCATGTTTCGGTCGAACGAGAGTCATGTAAAGGGAACTCTTTAGTGTGCCCATCTCTAATGAGCGCGAAGTCGACGGGACATAAAACTCTAATCTTCCTTCCTTCTTTCGCGTGCGGTTCACACTTCACTCAGATTCCTCCAATATATCTCTACATAAGAATGATAATGATACATAAATATATATGGATTCCGTTATTGCTACCAACTTTTTTCTTTTTTTCATAATGTCGAACATAGTAAAATTTGTTCAACGTCTTCAAATAAGGAACTCTGTAATTCGTAATATGCTCTGAGGAACTATATTTATCCACCATTGGACACAGTACAGCAGCAGTTCTGCGTGGCACGTTTTCGGTAAGTGGTTGGTATGTTTTCGGACATATTTTTGAACCAGATGTCTACGAACGGGGCGCGCAAATTTCAGTAAACTACAGTCCTGTGGTTGGTGGGCGCGTAGATGGCGTCCAGTAGCGTCCTTTGTGTGTTCCGTGGGATTCATAGCAGACGAATACGGTATCCAAGACGTGTGACGGGGTTCACTATCGTGTTTCTCTAACACCTGTAGCACTATTATGGCATTTTCACTGGGATGGTTAACGCTGTCGAGGAAGGTACGAATGACGAAGGGATGCAGGAGGTTCGCAACGATGTTTAACATTTCACAGGTATCACGATTGTTGCCATAGTTAAGTGTAAGCCCACTTGAATATCCCCTACAACATAATATGCCCCCCACACGCCTGCGTCTGCAGTGTGATGGAAATCTCGAGCAACCGTGCGCGAGATTCATGGTTCATCCGAGCACGACGTGGTGTACAAGAAGTATTATTCACCTTACTGGGCAACACGTTTGCATTCGTGCACCATCCAATGGTGATGACCCCGTGGTCACTGCTATAACTGACGTTGTTATTGAGTCAAAGTAGAAAGACATAGTAGCCGACTCCTGTGGAGTCGCACAGTATTGTGCTCTGATTGGGTGCTAGGAGGCACTTGTTCCTGCGCTATCACGGGTGTCATGCGTCACCGATTACTGCCTATATCGCTTTACAAAGCCGGCACATGTGCGACCTCCACGTCCAACTCGTGGTTTCACCACATGCAATTATGATACATAGATGTTCAAGGCAGAAGGATGCGAACAGAAGTTCAGCTTCACCACTTCTGAGGTGCTCGTATCCAGCAGCTGCGCCATAACTCAAGTAGAGACAGCATCATGGTCGACCGCACGCAGCACGTATGTGAGAAATGCCACATTTAATCCACCAGCATGGCAACTGGCGAGTTAGCTCTTCAGTCGCTCATAGTCTCTGATGTGGTCGGGGAAGGATGGGGGGGGGGGGGGGGGCGACGCTTAAACGTGTAACTGACATGATTTCACTGTATGCAACTCTGATTAGCTCTTTTTAGGCGGATGCACTCAGAGCTTCGCTGCAGATTTAGTACATTTGTAAACTTATCAACATAAGTACAGAAGACGGCTGTGACGACAAACATCGGCATAGCACAACGCTGCTGATATTCAGAGATTCTGCGCGTTTATCAGTATTTGTGATAGTGCTATCGCGTCTCGACGAGCGCTGAATTCAAAACTAACGCTGCTTGTCTCAGTGCGGATGTTTTACAAAGACAAAGGGCGCTACGGGACCGATGGTCAGCCATCGATGTGACAGCAAAAAACCTCCTTCACGGATCAGCAGGCAAACGGTGGAGTGACACCGATGTCACTCGAGGTCTTTGTCACGTGACAAACCGCTGTCGACTTATACCCATCGCCTGGACATGTTATAAATAAAACTGTTTTGGATACATTTCTTCATTTCCGCCTGTGATCACAAATTTCTTAGGTCCTCAGTGTGCGGTTTTGGTAAGCTGGTACAGTCATCACTACTGTTTTAAAAGTGTGTACTAGCATAACGGAGCCAAGCTGATTTAGTGTTTATCTTTTCACGACGTCAGTATGGCTCCATTATATTAGGAGACGTCTCTAAAACTGATCTGATGCTGGTCACTGGTGACCGAAAACTGTAGTCTGAGGGCCTGACAAGAAATTTATTCTACACTTTCTCAATTACTGTTCTAATCGTGGTCATGAAATATTTTGTGAGACTGTTTTGGGTTGGTGCCGATATGCTTTCATTATCAGAAGGAAGTCTTTGTATAACGAGAGAGCTCTTGTTTGTCTCGGAGCACCATGTTCTTATTTGGTTGTGGGCATTTCGTGAAGGCTGTTATTTATATGTCAGTCAGCTGGCTGAAATTTGTATATAGTCAGTTGATTCGCAGTGAGCCGGCGGGCGTTTAATGTTACTTTGACATTGTTATACTATGTGAAAGAGAAGAAAAATTACGGGATCTGCTGAATGGAATGAACAGTCTAATGAGTACATAATATGGATCGAGAGTAAATTGAAGAACGACGAAAGTAATGAGAAGCAGCAGAAATGAAAACAGCGAGAAACTTAACAACATCTGCAGATGAAGTTAAGGAGGTTTGCTATCTTGACTGAAAAATAACTCATTACGTACAGAGCCAGGAGTACAATAAAAACAGAGTAGCACTGGCAAGAAATGTATTCCTGACCAACAGAAGTTTACTAACATCAAACATAGATCTTAACTTGAGAAAGGAATTTCTGAGAACATACGTTTGGACCACAGCACTGTATAGTAGCGAAACAGGAACTGTGTGAAAACCGGAATAGAAGAGAACCGATGCATTTGAGGTGTGGTGATACAGAATAATGTTAACAAAAGTTGGACTGATAAGGTATGTAATGAGGAGGTCCTCCGCAGAATCGCTGAGGAAAGGGTAACAGGGAAAACAATGAGAAGAGATGGACAGGATAGTAGGCCTTCTGTTAATATATCACGGAATATACTGGTACTAGAAGCATCTGTAGAGGGTAGCTGTAGAGGAAGCCAGAGATGGCAGTATATCCAGCAAATAACTGAGGACTTAAGTTGCAAGTGCTACTTTGAGATAAAGAGGTTGGTACAGGAGAGGAATTAGTGATGGACCGCATCAGACCAGTTAGGAGACTGTCGACTCAAAACAAAACTGTGGTTAATTCGCTGCTTGTTAGCAGGGAACAAGGTTTATTTACATGTATTCTGTTCACAGTCTGCCAGCGGATTGAACATTTGTGTAAGTTTTTAATTGCACTGTTGGACAGCGGACACAACGTTAATACTAATTATTTTATACTTTGCAGACTTAACAATATTGGTTAATAATTACAACTTGTGCGACCGGTATGAGGATAGTTCGTATTTTGTGCTGGAAATGGCACGAATGATGTTTTGATACCTGAATGTTCTAAGGTAGTTCAAAGACAGATAATTCCTTTTAAAGTTAATTTAGTGAAGCCATAGTCTGTTACCCATGGGAAGCTGTTCAAGCTGGACTTTCAGCTGCGAGCATCACTGGAGTGTGTATTTTGCAAAACTGCGCTGTGTTTTAATTTTGGTGTACCGTAGCATTTATTTTTTTTAAATGATTCATTTGATTGGAAATGGGAACTGGGTGCACATTCATCCAGATCATGTGGAGGTATTGTGAACTGGATTTTAAGTGTAAATAAATGTCTTTACTTGGAAATTGTACATGCCTCTGAACACAGCACCCCTGAACGCAGCACCAGCACTCTAAAACTTAGTTCCACCAGATAAGGGTAGCAGAGCGTAGTTACGGGTAGTTGGGGGGTGTGTACAGTGGATTTGTTAGAAAAAAGACGGCAAAAATAATTTAAGGGACTTTTGGGGTTTTGAAGTTATTGTAATTCTCTGTCTTTTTCCTAGTCAAGGAGACATCCATCGTGTTTCATGAAAGTTGAATAGTGAGGTGCCAAGGATCGTGGAGTTTCAAAAAGACAAGTTGGTGTAGAATCTGTCGGTTAGAGAGTTCGAGGTTTCCGAGACTGCGGGTGAGTTGTGGCACCAGCTGAGGGAAGCAACCCCGTGACCCTGCTGAACTTCAACAAGGCTATGGTAAGTAACGCCGCCTTCAACATTCAAGGAGCAATACCTCAGCTCCTATTGTTAGTGTCATTTTTCGAAGTTGCTGTACCACCTCACTTGTCAACTGTATACGATTAGGGGCGTTTTATTATACTAACAGGATTCACGATCTTCTTAGCATCAGTGAGATGGTACATTATTACACAGTTAAAAGAACAGATAAATGCATTACTTGGCAGAGTGCAAAGGACGAGCAGAGGTATTCGCAACCCCTGAATGGACTGGGTGTTCTTTCTGACGGAAAGCGACAGTGCCACCTGAGAATAGAGTGTAGAGTTGTTTGGAGTGCTTACGAAATTATCTGCTAACAGGATTGTTGCAAGTAGGGGGAATTTGGTCTGCGACGGCTACTGAGCACCAGCAACGTTATTATTTCTACAGTTTAATGATTATGGTGAACATGAATGACGAGTAGTATTGTCAGATTTTATTCCCGACGGTTACAGGGAAGACAGGACAACCAATAAGGGTGGGCACGTGTGATCAGTTCTCTTTTCCTGACTTTAGGCAGTAGGTCGGCATGAACTACATTACATATCTGTGCAAACTCACCGCCAGATCGTAAGACGTGTTTTTTTTTTTTTTTTCTGTGGTCAGCAGAACGATGAGTTGTTGGAAAAGTATGCAAAGAATATATACAGTATGCTCTAAATAACATGTGTTTAGGTTTCCACGAGCAGCCGATTGTGGTCAATATTTTGGAAGTGATGCGTCTTAGTAATCGTTTTCGGACGAGCCGAGAATTTTTAACAGTTAGAAAAAATATGACGTAGGTGGGGGCTGTTTGGCATGGCGACGGCCCCCAGATGAGTAGAAAATTAACGGTAACGAACTCTGCGAGAACCAAACCGTACATCACAAGTGTCCGATCTTCGGGGCTACAGGTGTCTGAAGATTCAATCGGCAAACTGTTATTCACAACTGAGAAATCGAGCTGACGTCTGACCTATGGAGAACGGCATCGCCCGTAGTATTACAAGTTGTAAATGAATTTTGACAATACCCAAATCCAGTATCCCATTAATAAGTGCGAACTTTAACCAGGATACGCTTTGTTTGCTCTTGGAATCGGGAAGTGCACATAGCTTCATTAACAAAATATGGTATTTGGAAATTTGTGGTAAGTTCCTATGGGATCAAACTGCTGAGGCCATCGGTCCCTAGGCTTACACACTGCTTAATCTAACTTAAACTAACTTATGCCAAGGACAACACACACACCCACGCCCGAGGTAGGACTCGAACCTCCGAGCGCGGCCGCTACGGTCGTAGGTTCGAATCCCGTCTCGGGCATGGATGTGTGTGATGTCCTTAGGTTAGTTAGGTTTAAGTAGTTCTAAGTTCTAGGGGACTGATGACCTCAGAAGTTAAGTCCCATAGTGCTCAGAGCCATTTCAACCATTTGATTGAACCTCCGACGTGGGGAGCCGAGCGAACCGGGGCAAGGTGGGTGAGGCCGCGCTGCTACCCCGCACGGCGAAGAGTGGTACTGGGCGAGCCATGGCGTGTGTAAAGTCACTGAACTTGGTAATGTAGGGGCCGTCAGGGTGGAAACTTCCGAGTAGATGCAGTTGTTGGAGGATATCCTCATCAATGTTAGTGTGCAGGATTTTATGTGAAAAATAAGGATTAGAGTGGTTCGGTATTCGTCAGCTCCCGCGATCCTGGGGAAAGATTTCGTTCATCACATGGACCTCTTTTGCGAATGGAGACAAAGCAGGTTTTACCTCGGTTTTCGTGAGGGGCGCAAATAACTACCAGGAATATAGGTCAAAGATCGAAAGAGAGTGGTAATGGAAGGTGAAGCTTAAAAGAGACACATATAGTTTTGATCATTCAAAGCAAGAGCAAAGTAGCAGTCTTACAAAGATGTGTCGTGAGTTTCGTGACGTCTTGTCAGATCGTTTGGCGGAGGTGGGAAATAAAGCAAACTGATAACATGCCAGTTAGGTATTCGCCATACCGGTTGTCACCTTCCTGGATGCAACCGTTTAGGGCTACAATCGTCGATATTTGGAAGAAATCGTCATCAGAGTAACCGACGCCGTACTTTTCTCCAAATTTTGCTGTGTAAACGGGCCAGCATGGAGTGCGTCCAGTCGTGGATTATAGCCATTTAAACAAGGAGATGGTGCTCCTGTCGAAATCTCCATTCGTTCTTCGGCTAGTTCCAAAAGACGAAGTTATTTAGGACCTTGACCTTAACCAAGCACATTATCAGATCCTGCTGCCCAAAGTATCGAAGCCTGTCACAGTAGCCAGCATGGACTGTAATCTCTGACTATGATACTCCGGTACATTTATAACTACCTTTAACGTTGTGTTTGATGAGCACGTAGATCATATGAAAGGCACTGGAACGTCTGTGCGATGCAAGTTTAACGGGTAATCCATAAAAGTTAGGTTTCCACAGCCTGAGATCTCCTTCTTGGTGCATTTGGACCCTGGAGGAGATGTTAGGTTTGACCAACGACTTATAAAAGCCATCCAGTCATATCGTCCTCCGAAAAAAGCTAAGAGAGTGTCTCACTTTAGCATCAGGCTGTTTTTTTTCGGAAGTTAATTCCTACCACTGCACAACTCGAGGCAACCCTTAACGGCATTAGAAAACAGGGGAGGAGGTTTGAGTGGGGCCCTTCGTAGCAAGCCACCTTTAATGCTCTGAAGGCGACCTTGGCGGGTAGTTCAGCGTTGGCCATGCCAAATTTTTACAGAAAGTTTATCGCGCAAAACGACGCGTCGAGAGCTGGGTTACCGCAGTTCTAATCTCCTAAACGTGAAGTATGAGGTAGCTTATCGCTTTCGGTTCAAGGACGATTTACGCTCTTGAAGTTTTCAGCTTACGAGCTTCAGGGCCTTGCCATTCTACCTGCTACCGAGAAGTTTAGGATTTATTTCGAACATCGTCCATTCCTGTTGGATATGAACTATAAGATTCCTCGTTGGGTCTTTGATAGGCTAAGGTCGAGGAGGCATATTGCGAGATTGTCGGAACAGATCTCTGCCTTGCAGTTCAGAGTCAAGCACATCCGTGGTTCAGAGAACGTCAATGCTGACGAGCTCAGTAGGATGGTTGAAGAAGAAGGGAATGAGTCCACAGAAGTGTGGAACCGATCATCAGGTTTTTCCTGTACTAACAGACTGCATTTTGCGGTTGCAGGATGCAGGCGAGCAGCTGGACTCCGATCCAGAACCTACTCAACTGAAACTACGAATTATAATGGGAGATCCGCTTGAACCATATACCTTGAATGAAATGTTCTGTGTGGTTCCATACGGGGTGGCTGTCGATACAGGACCATGTTACTGAAGTGCTTCCCATGTTCAAGTGTTCTAGTACTCCCTTGAGACGTCTGTAGATGGGCATCTGGGTTTTTTTCAAGATTAGAATGAAGATCAAGGAGAATTTCGTTTGGAAGGCCATGAATAGGAGAACTTTGGTATGGTAGCAAGCTATGAGAAAAACAGTGTTGGGGAGTCCGTCAAGAATTATCGGCGTTGAAGGTAGCTAGGCAACCGATGGAGAAAAGTTATGCGGGTTAAGTGGGCCCATATCCACACTCGTTCAGTGTAACACATGCGTATTAGTATGTGTCTAAGTGTTTACGCGTTTTTTCATGGTTAATCGGATGCACGGCACTACCTCCAAAATTACGATTAAAATTTTTCAGACAATATTCATTACCATCAGTCCCTAGAGGCTAGTAGTCACAGACAACGCTCCTAAGTTCGCTGCGTAATCTTTCCGAAAATTCTGTTCTGAGTCAGGTTTCTGTCATAAAACTGCTACTAGATACTATCCAAATCCGTCAACTGAAGAGAAAATTAACTTCAATGTCAACGCAGCGCTGGAAACCTATCACCATCGTGATCAAACCCGTTTGAACGCTTCATTTCTTCGTTCGAATACGCCGTAACACAGCAATGGATGAGACGCGCAAGCAAACCCCCGTTCCCGTTCATCCCGAAAAGTCCTTCTCCGTCGAAATTGTGGTCACTAAACGACTCCTTCCAGTGCAAGCAGACGCTGCGCAGATCCATGCTAACTGGAATTCATAATGGTATATAATATTCATTCGTGACGCAAGATAGGGGAACTGAAATCATCAGCCATTTTTGCAATCATGCATGTATATAACATTGCATGAAGGATGGTGCTTGAGCCTCTAATCGGGTGGAGTGACCTCAGGACCATGCGAGGTCTCTGTCACGTGCCGAACCGTCACAGCCTTGAACCAGCCTATTGGACTTGTCATGACCAAACCGCTTTGGAACAGTGCCAGTACTTATGTGTTTCGAGGTGCCTTGTTATTTGGTTGCTAATTTGTTGTGAGGGTCTCTATTTTGTTACAAATTTGCAGGGCTGGAATTTGTATAAATTACCCTGTAACTCTGTTTAAATTCGCTGCTTGCCAGTGGGCATAAGAGTAATTCAAACGTATGTTACTTACTGTTGGTCAGCAGGTAGAATATTTGTGTAAATTGTTTATCACAATGTTGGAGAGTAGGGATAGTGTTAATGTTAGTTATTGTATACTGTGATACACTTTTCTTTGATGGTTAATAATATTATTATGTTTTGAAACTGGTTCGAGGGTGTTTGCTATTTTTTACTGGAGATACAAGTGGGCTCGTGTGAGCGGGTAATGCCAGTAAATTCCTTGAATCTGTTATTCTTTAGATCGTTGTTCAAGCTGGGAGTTGATCAGCGAGAATCATAGAGATTCTATTTTGTAAAACTGTGCTGTTCTTCTTATTGCGGGACAATTTAACTTAGTATTTCTTTCAGTTATTGATTTTATTATGTATCGAAAGTGGGAGGACATCCTTTGGCAGTGATTTGCCTATTGGCTTTTTAAATGCAAATTACTTTTGTTATTTATACACGACTGTCAACCCAGCTCCACCACTCCAAATTTTGGTTTCGCTGTAGTACTCAAGACTAGTAGTTACAATCAATACCTTTACTTTCATTGCATGTAACTCCGCACCACAGAAAAACTTACAGATATGACAAGTTAAGCACATCACAATTAATAAGTGCACATAGCGTGAAAAAATTTTTAAATATGTTGTACTTTGTAGATGTATGTTTATGTTTATTGACCACGTCAGCAACCGACACATCAAGAAATCAACTGGAGATCAGTCTGCTTTTATCGTTGCCGTGTTCGGCATTAGTAGAACTTTTCGTAATTTTTGTAAGGAACTCAAGTCTGTTTCAATTTTCTTTAATAACAACTTCGGGACAGAAGTCCCTCGCTCCACTAAATTATTTTGAGAGACAAGAAATTACCTCCTTGCTCACTGCTATTAACAAACTGATGGATGTGCAGTAAACTCAGCAAACAATGACGATTAACGTACGGAGTGCTAGTGGCCTGGAGCCGTGTTCTCCTTTTTTCCGCTCGTTTGTTGCTGGACAAGAGGAATAAACGGATTACCGCTTGCAGCTAGAGCAACGCTTCGCTGAATAAAAGATATCTGGTAAATCACGGCTCTTATTCTTATCTTTGTTATTGTGTTGCAACCTGTTCCATGAGAGCCCCAAACCCTAACCTATGAATACATTATTCGAGCTTTGGATAATTTCTTCCCAGCGCAGATTCATGTAGCAGTTGCTAGTTTCAAATATTTTAGTATGCGTCATCATAATAATCAGTCTTAAAAGAGATGAGTCACTGAACTAAGGGTCAAGAGCAGGAACTGCAAATTTAACTGCTCTTGTGCAGACTCATTTCAAGACTAAATACTTTGTGATGCCAGTATTCAGCCGGCCGGTGTGGTCGAGCGGTTCTAGGCGCTACAGTCTGGAGCCGCGCGACGGCTACGGTCGCAGGTTCGAATCCTGCCTCGGGCATGGATGTGTGTGATGTCCATAGGTTAGTTAGGTTTAAGTAGTTCTAAGTTCTAGAGGACTGATGACCTCCGAAGTTAAGTCCCATAGTGCTCAGAGTCATTTTAACCAGTATTCAAAACATTGCTGATAATAGATTACAGGCTGTGATTTGAAAGCTTCGTAATATTGGCCTCAGTGACGCCCTTAAAGTAACTGAAGCACAGGAAGAGCCAGAATTTGCTGAACCCTACTTTAATCTGCATGTTATTTCAAATCTGACCGAGGACATCTCGAAGTGTCCCCAGTTTCAGAGGGAACACCACAACCGCGGACAAAGAGAAAAGCGTAAACACAGCGCAAGATGTTCAGCTGTTTCGCCAGTTTGTTCAACCTTCCGAAGTATTGTGTGTAACGTTATATAAAGTATAACCACAATATTGCCTTTCCCGCTGCTCAAAATTACGACACTGTCTTAAATCAGGACACAAACAGCAAGTGTGCCCGCAAAATAAAGGCATTCTGTTCCACACAAATCTCGATCAGAGGAAGCGGAAATATGATATCTCAGTCTAAATGTATACCCA
Source organism: Schistocerca americana (assembly GCF_021461395.2). NCBI lineage: Eukaryota > Metazoa > Arthropoda > Insecta > Orthoptera > Acrididae > Schistocerca > Schistocerca americana. The sequence continues at coordinate 380,440,993 of NC_060123.1, read as the reverse complement.
CTACAATTCGTAATCCACACGCGAGCCGTGAACGGAAGCAATGAGATCGCGCAGCGCAGCGCTCAGTGCAAAACTTGCCCCAGTCTAAGCAGCTGTCCTCTTATAGACGTACAATTTAACGCTTCCTCAGTCACAATTCAGACAAGGATAGTCCTCTGAATGTCCGAATATAGAATCACAGCTTACAAACTGAAAACTGTTCATCCCTCTGTGAATTTGCAATCAATCTGTACCTTTTCAGTTAGACACTGGTGCTTGAGTCACACTAATTAATCAAAGTACTTGTGAGCAATTGGGACATCCTGAACTAAAAAATCACACCTGGATCTCACGGCCTAGAACGACGAAAGTATCTCAGTTCTTGGGTTTCCTCTGTTCTTGATACGTGCACCTTGCAAGCAAAAGATAGGAATACGGCGACACTAATTCCAGTGGCAGTAGTTCAGTTACTTTCTAGTCCCAATATTTTAGGGATGGATGCTTCTGATTTCTTTATTTTAGATGAGGATAGAAGCTGAAGGACAACGTATTTGCTATTGTTCTACAAATTTCCGATGGAAGTATCCGTCATGTATGTGCAAAATATCGACATTTGTAAGACTGCACAGAGACATGTGACAAATTTCCATGCACATATGACAATACAAAGCCTAATTTCGACCACACTCGCCCGGTACTCCACGCAACTTACAATGGAGTTGCTTCTCAACTCAGAATATTAAGACAAACCGCCGTGCGGTGTAGCCACGCAGTCTGGGGCGCCTTGTCACGGTCCGCACGGCTCACCCCGTCGGAGGTTCGAGTCCTCCCTTGGGCATAGGTGTGTGTGTTGTCCTTAGCGTAAGTTAGTTTAAGTTAAATTAAGCAGTGCGTAAACTTAGGGACCGATAACCTCAGCAGTTTGGTCCCATAACACCTTACCACAAATATTCAAATTATTAAGACAAACCAAGGTTTTCAATAAGTTTCTGAAAGACTGTGGGACTCTCCTCTTGTAATCACACAATAGCGAAAGGCTAGAATCAATGCTCAAACCGTGATCGATTCCTCCGTGTTTCCACTTACTGAGGAGCTTATGGGTTACATAGCATACGGGTGATTGTTTTCAAAAAGTTATTTAGCCGATGAATATCTTCAACTTCCCTGGATGAGAACACAAAAAAGTTTGCGATGGTTAATAAGCATTTCGGCTTGTATCAGCATCAGTGCCTTTTCTTCAGAAGGGCCATTGGTCGTGCGTTACTTCAACACTTTCTTCAATAAGTGGCGTCGGACGTTCCGTCTTGTTCAAATTATTTTGATGACATCATTGATTCCGGACAAACCCCAGATCAGTGTTTCTAAATTTTGAAGTCTCATTTTCAAGTTTTAGGTGCCACAGGACTCATGCGCAATATAGTGAAGGTCTCATTTTTCAATATTGGAGGTGCATATTTGCCTTAAGTCACTGACGGCGACGGCGCCCGTCCGTCGACAAGTATTTTAGAGGCCATTCGGAGATTACTTTCTACTCAAATGAAAGAAACTCCAAGCTGTTGTTGACAAACTGATGTAATACATCTAGTTCATTTTGAACTCCACGCAGATTGCTGATCCATTGCATCGCCGCCAGCCTAAAAATGTTGCTTTTGAATGCACTGCACCCTGCCAACAATGTTTTAGGAATGCATTGCTTAGTCGCCTATGACTTATGTATTTTGATCCGCAACAACCAGTACTGCTTGGATCTGACACAAGGCTTACAAGATGGAACGCCGCAAAGCATTCGCGTACAATACACTGAATAAAACTCAAGTCAACTGTAGTCAGTTCGAAAACGACGCTTTACCCGTAATTCATGGGGTCACAAAATTTCATCATTATGTGCACGGTAGAAATTTTTTCTTGTGACTGGTCATACGCTGCTGACTGCTCTTTCCATCCGGCGAAAGATGTACCTGATCATACAGCAAATCAACCGTAACCTTTGACACTACTTGCTTTCATGTAACAGTATGAAACTCTTTATCGCTCTATGGCACAGCATGCAAACGCTGCCATTCCATCTCAATTAATTGTGGGAAACGATCCGGATTTCGAAGTTCCTAGTCTTCAAACTGATCATTAGCAAAAACTGCAATCTTTTACCAATGCTTCTCGGTAGACTTCATAGCCTACAGAACAAGGTTAATATCCACATTTGGTAAAGTGTTATATTCGGATGTTTTAGCCTCATAATCCGAAATCAATCTCAGGCGAAACCGTCCGCCAATAGGATCTACAACGCATCAGCGTTTCTGATCTGAATGTGGTAATTCTATTACAGTCTCGTAATTAACAAATGCGGTTCATGTTTCCCCATCTTTGCAATAACATGTGTTGAAACTTTGGAGAATCGTTAACGCTAAGCAGCTAGCAAGCCAGCATTGTACCTGGCTTCAGCTGAATAAGCAGATACAAAATATATGACCGCCCTTCGCCGCGCTTCCGCGGTTAACAGGCAGTACGGCGCCAAGAATTTTTCAATTGGTCTCGACCTGGTGGTTCTTGGCAATGTCCCAACACTGATTTTGCACGTCCTTTTTGGAACGCAAGAAGGCTCATTATCGTTGACATATCATGCAAATATCCTTTTGTCATTCCTTTGCATTCGACTACTAGTGTTAGCACTACCACAAAACTCGTTTCTGTCTTTGCTTTGAAATTTTGACAGAAACAACTGTTTCACACAGTAATCCGCAACATTCTTCGTCTGAATTTCAACAGTTTAGCCGTCAGAATGTAATTTAACATAGTAGACGGCACTATTCTCTCCTCAGACAATTGGTGAAGACGAACGTTTCGTTCGCTCTTTGACGGCTCATACGTCAAACTTGGTGCCTCGCACTCGAGTGAAAACGCTTTGTTGTTTTCTGTGGTCACTTATCAGGTTATGCAAATGGCTCAAATGGCTCTGAGCACTATGGGACTTAACTTCTGAGGTCATCAGTCCCCTAGAATTTAGAGCTACTTAAACCTACTAACCTAAGGACATCACACACATCCATGCCCGAGGCAGGATTCGAATCTGTAACCGTAGCAGTCGCACGGTTCCGGACTGAAGCTCCTAGAACCGCTCGGCCACAACGGCTGACTCACGTTAGGGCTTCTCACAATGATTGCCCAGCAGAATACATACGTGGTCGTCGCCACAGCACACTGCGGCATCTCTTTCACTATCGCTAGTCTGTTCCGACACTAGCTTTCCAATTAAGTTTCTCACGAAGGACAAAGTTTGCTATTCAGTATTCAAGTTTCAGAACTGGGAATCTGGAGTCATCACCCACACGTCTGGCGATGCTCATTACTCAATTGACAGCGCACCCGGTACACCGAAAGAAAAAAAAAAACTTCGTTCCCATTATCATATTGATGATAATGTCGTAGATTTTTCAGTTAAGCTGCTCACAACCAGCCTGCTGCCTGCGGGAAGCTGTTGCTGGTTCGTAACGTCCGGGCGCATGGGTCTTCCAAACACTCTCGCGTGGAGGCCGACCCATAACCGTCTCTGCAGCCGCTGCTACAGCCGCCACACTCATCCGTCGCAGCGACGACAGACACTGACATCGAATCTGCACCAGCTGTACAGCCTCCTGCGTCCTCAGCAGCGTCAATGCGACACCCTCTTGTACCTATGGATGGACGTCCTACCTCCGGTTTCTCGGCAGACGTTCTCGGTGGCTCGCAAGACGAACGCTGGCCGGCTTGTGTTTTTGAGCAACTACTCTTCGAGCTTCGCCCCATAATCAGTGCATCTATACATACCGACATTATATGGAAGATCGAAGTGACTACAATTCATCAAAGTAGCCCATTGTTACTAAACATTTCTAATATTCAGACGTTATCAAACTGTGTAGGTATTCAAGACTATTAGCTACAATCAAGATCGTTACGCACTGCATATAAGTCAGCACCACAGAAGAACATACATCAACACAAAGTTATATATATATATATATATATATATATATATATATATATATATGTGTGTGTGTGTGTGTTAATAAAATGTACATAGAGTAAATAAACGTGTCAACGTGTTGCCTTTTAGTAGATGTCTCATTGTCTTTATCGACATCTCCTCTACCAACCCATCAATAACAATCTGCCTTTTTTCGAAGTTGCTGATGATTTCCCCATTTGTGTCCTGTATTGTAGCTACAATGTTTCCCCACCCATTTTACATACTTTGCTTAGAGTGTCAAATGTGTGTGTGTATTCCTAAGGTTCAAATGGCTCTGAGTACTATGGGACTTAACTTCTGAGGTCATCAGTCCCCTAGAACTTAGAACTACTTAAACCTAACTAACCTACGGACATCACACACATCCATGCCCGATGCAGGATTCGAACCTGCGACCGTAGCGGTTGCGCGGTTCCAACTTTAGCGCCTAGAACCGCTCGGCCACCCCGGCCGACTGGATTCCTAAGGAACCAAACTGATGAGGTCATCGGTCCCTAGACTTACAAGCTACTTAAACTAACTTATGCTAAGAACAACACACACCCATGCCCGAGGGAGGAACCTCCGGCGGGAGGGGCAGCGCAATCCGTGACATGGCACCGCAAACCACGCGGCCACTCCACGCGGGTTATAGTGCCACATGCCTACAGTGCTTTAAGGCAGCATTCAGTGTTGTGGTGTGCAGTGGTCACAACACATTGGCTCATCAGAGAAGTTAAGGATTTTGGAAGTACTAAGCTTCGAGGTCCGTAAACCAGTTGTTATTAACTCCAAAGATCTACTCATACTTTTCCGTTACATCTTTCACTACCTTCTCGTAAATTTAGGGCCGATCATGATATAACTGTAGGATCCTCCCATTCGGTTCAGGAATTTGAGTGAACATGAAAGCTGTTGCAAGAGGCTGAACTCGGGGGCCGGTGCAGGTGGCTGGCATACACCCTAAGGCGTCAGTGAAGCTACATTGCGCGAAAAACTTTAATTACTCGTGGTTTTACGATGTAGATTGTCTCCTCCTGAATGGGAAGAAGACTGTGGATGCATCACTTCTTCGGCTACGTCCATTGTGGTGATGTCGTGTGGATAGGCGTAGGACCAGCATGGCTCACAGGCAGGTAATATGGCCTGTCACAAGACCCTCGAAGACGACCATGAGTGCGAGTGCTTGCGAGAAGCATATTACAGATGACAGGTGTCATGTTGGCAGAACACTAGGACACAAACCAACAACACAGCGAATAGTCAGGGAGCCGGTACAACGGCCAGGGAAGCGTTACTCAGATGTCACGCCCAACTGCTAAATGGGGTAAGGAACAAACTGTACTTTCTTCAGAATAAACTTTATTCAAATAACTTACACAAAAATATGCACTAACTCTACATCAACAATTGCTCATTGACTTCAGGAAAGTAAACTATCTCTTTACATGATCCAAATATAACAAATAACCACAGACTTTTCTAAATAAATTTGTACTGAAATGCTAAACAGGCTAAGTTCACCAAAAAAACTATAAAATTTCTGTCTGCAGTAACCATCTCATCGTTCAATCCCGGCACAATTCACTGTAAAGCTGTGCACCTCAGGCAGATATTCCATCATGCTTTTGAGATCTCGCCTCCACCACTGGTCTCACTGAATGTGATAGTTTTGACATCTATACTTCGCCTCCCTTTTTTCTGCGGTTTTTTCACTTCCCAACCCTCTAACTCACCAAATGCCTTTACCTGAATTTGCTAGTACTAGTCCTGTAAGTCCACCGATTGTAAGTAGAAAAATAAATCCTAGAGCTTAGGCGTTGTGATTTAATCCATGACCTTAGTAGTGTTAATGATCAAATCAGCTGCTTCCTTAACATCCATAAAATTACTGACTGTTGTCACTTGGTATGACCAGTTACCAGGAAAGGCCCAGGCTCGTCCACATCGTCTCCAATCACCGTTGTCTCGAAACAGCAGAGGCAGTTTGCTGTGGTCTTCGAAGCGAATTCCGCAGCAGGCAACATGTTAGGATTCGACAATCAGGCTATTCTGTAACTATCGAGACTGTCACTCCATCGGAAACATAGGTGCAGACAAGATGATCAGATACTGAGAGCGAGGCTTCTGAAACTGTCGCGGGCAGCGATGCCGTCATTTGTTCTCATTATCCGGAGGTGTCAGCAGACTTGTCACCATCGTGGTGTCTCAGTTATTGTCAGTGCCCTGTTGCCTTCGCACTTCCATTCAGTGGTAGGACGGCGTGCAGTGGCGCGCCCGAGAATTACGCTTCCGCACTTCAAGGCTCGCAGAATGACGCATTGGGTGTTAACCCAGTCCGCTGTTTGGACTTCTTGATTACAGTTAGGTTCGGCAGGGGAATATATTATGAGCGATACCTTGTCTTCTGCAGCATTACTTTCCTTGGTTGCCCCAGATAACAGATGTGCATATGGTATGAGTTGGGTCATATTCTCTGCTGTGTGCACCAAGTAATTACTTTAAAAACTGAATACAGATCGTTCCAGAGTACCACTGGCGTTTCAGAAGACAACTGCTCGTAAGCTAAAAAAAAAAAAAAAAACAAAAAAAAAAAAAAAAAGTATCAATGGACAGAGCATCTATACAAGTTTTGAAAACTCATTATAGGTGTTAAATATGGGCCATCTTTGTGAGCAGCCAACGTCATTAGGAGCAGAAGAGAATATGCGTTCAGTTCATTGAACATCCTGCTGCTCGGGACGGCGGAACTACAGTATCAAGCTTCATAACTGGTATTCACAGTCAAGTGAGATTTCTTGAAAGACATCATGTTTACGCCAGTGAGTGTTAAACTTTTTATTACCACTATTGCAGTTTCGTCCTTAGGCCATTATGAAGTGCAGATATTTTGGCTTTAAGCCATGTCTACTGCATACAAGCTGCCACATTTATATGTCGTATGTATATAACAGCAAATGACAACGACATATAAATGTGTCAGATTGTATAGAGTAGTCATGGCTTAAAACCAAAACATCTGCGCTTGATAATGGCCTAACGCCGAAATTGCAATAATGGAAATAAGAAGCTTGAGTCACTGGCGTAAACATGATGTCTTTGGATATCTGTTCATTGAGTCGCCTACGAACAGGCTACAGTATTCAGCTTTGGATATCTGTTCAGTGAGTCGCTTCCGAACAGGCACTAACAATTGAGGTGTGACAATATGGAATGGATGATTTGTTTACATATTCTGACATGTCAGAGCCTAATGATGCACTTAGAAGCTACACTACAGCGTATGTTACTAATCGAAATTTGGAGATATATGAGGGCATCTATGGGGAAAATTCCATCACCTGTGAAATATCTCTTCCGAATTTTATTTGGATACTATATGAATTTTTTGAAACACTGACAGGAAATATCCATGTAAGGATTAAGTACCAATACTGACGATCAACTATATGCCACAAAGCTCTTGGCTATTGACGTTTACGTAGTACATCTTCATTCATAGTCCCTCCAGTAGTCTCTCCAGTCAGTATCGAGAAATTCTCTGTATTCTTCGCAATTTCTGATTACCTTAGCTGGCTGTCCCGACACTTGGCATACGTCGTATTTGGAAGACCAAAACGAATCTATACCAAAAATCACGCAGCTCGTAAGACATTATGAAGGGTCTTCACCTTCTCTCCCAGCTTCTGTAACGTCTGTCAATGAACGGCGTGATTTAACAAGACTCGAAACTAAGGTTCTTCACTTTTCCATTGAGACAGGTTTGTCACCAAAGCATCGGGTATTCATCGAAATTCCAGTCCGTTAATCATACCTGCAGATGCCAAAAAGGGTGCTGTCAGAAATAAGACACAAAATAATACATTCAATCTATGCTGCCGTTTGAATAAACGTCTGTCACTAATTAAACCACACAAAAAGCCGGATTTCACTGCGATTGACTTCTGCCGAGTAAACTCGTAGAATTCGTTAACACTATGGACTCAACTCATTTTTGGATCCATTATCCATAACTGTCAAAATAAAAAGAGATAAACGCCAAGGCAATTATTTCGGAGTGGCTGCCCCAAAAATTTCATTCTTCTCGTCCTTTTCAGAATATGGACTCTCTTCACCGACTTCGGTTTTGACAGAATGTTAAATCCTACCTACCCAACTGCAATACAGAGAACTTCTATTACACCAATGTTGTCCTCTCTCTACGACTGAGGTAGGTTCAAATGTGTGTGAAATCTTATGGGACTTAACTGCTAAGGTCATCAGTCCCTAAGCTTACTCGCTACTTAACCTAAATCATCCTAAGGACAAACACACACACCAATGCCTGAGGGAGGCCTCGAACCTACGCCGGGACCAGCCGCACAGTCCATGACTGCAATGCCTTAGACCGATCGCCTAATCCCGCGCGGCAAATAAAGTGAAGAGTAAATTATTGTCGTATCACAAATATACCAAACTTTCTTGTACGCCTCCGGCTATTGCGTTTGTACACTTGTTTGGGTGTGTAATGCGACAGAACTCATTAACGTCTCCTTATTTTTACTCAAATGAGAAGAGACAACACAATATCAGATACAAAAATATGTTTATTCCTGTCAGCGCCTTACTAAACGCACAAGACGTGCGCGAGCTACGGCCACCGGTGTTTGGGTGTCGGGGATATGTCCACTCTACCTGCCCGCCCTTAACAAACGGACTAGATTCCCCAGGTAGGTGCACCCAGCACAGTTACGAAGGTCACAACAGGAAACAGGCTGTTATGTACATGCTGACCAGGCAAATTGGCGAAATGTAGCACTAGGTCTCACAACGAGAGTAAAAAGTGAGTGAAAGAACACGAGTATCGCCATGATCAATAAATTATCATACCTAGCGGCTTTAGCAAGTTACACACAATAACTTCCATTCTTACACTTGACTTAGTTGTAAGTGTTACGTCATGGTATATCAGCAGCATGTATGTTCGTTTCAGCTGGTACAGCCCCAGTCCGAACAACGATATGTACTTATCTCTCCTAACAAGATCCTTCCAGGAGCCACTGACTTCACTGGGCCAAAATAGGATGTGGTGATCTTGTTGTGTCCAGATTCGTTTCAAAATTTTCTTTGTAGTTGACAATCCTTTTAGACAAAATACAGTCGTTCATTTAAATACATGTTACGCCACAGAGTTGAAAAAGCGGAGGAATTAAAATTTTTCTTAAGTTTACGCTAGTACAGCCACAGGCGACACAAGGCAGAGGTGGTCACACCTATACAGTAGGAAGAGACAATCTACTCTATCTATCGTGTACACGAGCACACGTTGCTACATTGGCACCACTCACAACATACAAGTTACATATTCAGCAAAAAGTCTGCTTACAGAGCGTGTGAGAAAGAGGGGGAGGGGGAGAGAGGGAGAGAGCGTTAGCTCTTGTTACAATCTACAAGCTATAGCTTGGATGCCATGACACCTCTCAGGGACTTGTCAGTGCAGTTAAGAACCTGTAAGAAGTTGTCCAGTAAACACAGCATAAAATTTGGAAATTTGTGGTAAGGTTTTATGGGACCAAAGTGCTAAAGTCATCGGTCCCTAAGCCTACAAACTACATAATCTAACTTTAACTTACGCTATGGACAACACACACGCTCATGCCACAGGGAGGGCTCGAACCTCCGACGTTGGGAGTCGCACGGACCGTGACAAGGTTCCCCTGACCAAGTGGCTACCTCGCGCGGCAAAACACAGCTGAACGAGGGCTGCTGCCCACTAGTAAAGAAACAAACCACTTTAGGTCCCAAAGAAGAGAGCCTCACGTTTCTATCACCTGCCTATCTCCACAAATACTGCAGTCCTCCAGCTCATAATTGGTCATTAGGATCGATTGAATTTGTATTGATGCACTCGATTCAATGATTACTTCAGTGTAGTAAACATCCATGTATTAGACTTTCCTGCACTCCACATGAATCCAGTACTTGCCCTTAGCGAGATGACAGCTTCCACATAGCCACGAACAGCCACTCAATGGACTTGACATTGTCCACTGCCTACCACATCACTGATGGCAAGACTGAGGGTCGCGGTGTTTATTGCACTAACATCACCGACACTGCTGGGTGGAAGGTCCACACAGTCCCCTGTTCCTGACATAGTTGCAGGCTCTTCTGGGTGCAAGGGCCTACCTGTCCGACGGGGTCAGGTCCAATCAACTACATGACTTTAGACAGTATGGTACATCTCAATGGGTCACCACAAGTGAAAATCTCATACTACTGTTGGCGGCAGCGTATAAGACTTCAGCAGAATTGCTGGAGCAGCCGACTTGGCAGCCGAACCGACAACTGAAGTCCGTAGAATTTCACAGTGTCAGAGGCACATTGCATCAACTGAGGCTCTCGAGAAGACGCAGAACTGTAAATCTGAATAAATAAATATTAACTTGCTAATGAAATTTTATTAGCATCGAAAGACGCTCTACCGGTTTCACAACACCATTCTGACGATGTACAGGTGTCTCTGGTTGACACCCTACATAAACAGCACACACGGCAGGCTTCTATTACTGCATCACAAGGAATAGTATAAAAGATTGAAATTTTAATTTCGTGATTGGTTTCATTCAGCTCTCCATGCTACCCTATCCTGTGCAACCCTCTTCATCAACGAATAACCACAGCAACTTTCATTCATTTGCATCTCCTTAATGGATTTATCTCTTGGTGATCCTCTAATATCCTTACAGCCCATACTCCCCTCCCCCCCCCCCACACTAAATTGACGATTCGTTGATGTCTCAGAAAGTGTCCTACTGGGCTGTTACAGTTAAACCGATGGTGGTGCAGGAGCTGCAGTGCGGCCTGCATACATCGCAGGACACTGAAACATTGAAGGTCTGTTCATTAGTCAGTACACTTGTGCAGTATGCTGACAAATTTAATACTTCCACTTTCTGCCACTAGTTGAAAATATAGCTCTGTAAGCAGTCAGAATGTAGTGTTGTTATAGTAAAACGGGAAGAACTATCAAACACATGATAACGGTGGTTCTGACACGTTTAGTAATGTGGTCACAAAATGTGTGTTCAGTATGGTCTCCCGAATCAGTTTTGCCATTATTCAGATCATGAGCAGTACGGATATATCCCCAATACGTAAGATCTTTCAGATACCACAACATTCAGAGCTCACATGGATTAAGGTAAGGGGATCTGGAAGGCTACAATTCTTGAAACTGCCTAAACAACATGTGATCATTACCAAAGTTCTTTCGAAACAGGTTTTCACTTGGATAACGACGTGTGGTGTCTTCGTAACTTGCATGAAAATAGGTCTGTGGACACAGCTGCGTTCTTGCAAAGCTGGAATAACGTGTAACACAAGGAAGTGCCTACAACTTGCAGCTCTGATTGCCCGCATAATGGGACCACGAAGTGTCAACTCCTTGAAGTAAAAGGTCCAAGAATGAAGGAGCTAGCGAAACGACACCACATTGTCCTAACACTTAAATTTTTTTCACTGTAAACAAAACTCTCCTCATCAAAAACAATTTTCTTGCCACTGCCAGTCTACATTTTGTATCCTTTCTAGTCTGGCTATCATCAGTTACTTTACTGTCGAAACTGGAAGACTCATCTGCTACTAATTCCTTCAGCATCACCTGAACGACTTCGACTGAATTCGTTTACCCTTGTTTTGCTCTTGTTGATGTTCAGCTTTCCATTCAGTTCAACTACTCAAGTCATTTTCCAAATCTGACAAAATTACGATGTTATCGTTAAACCTCAAAGTATTTGTTTCATCTTCTTAAACTTTATTTTCTTCTTCAAATTTTCCTTATGTTTTCTGCACTACTTGCTCAGTATACAGATTGAATGACATCGGGAATAAGATAAACCCTATCTTTAACTGTCTATCTCAGGTGACTTAGTTCCCCATACATACTTGTGTCATTAAATGCTGTGTGAAATTCTTCTCGCAGGGCCTAGCCACTTCGTACTGTGTCCAGTCTCATTTTTAGACGTTTCTATTTTCTTTCGCCTGCTTCATTTGCTGTAATTTTATATTTTCTCCTTTAGTGAATTAAATTCAAATTCTCCTGTGGTATGCAAGGACTTCTACTAGGCCTTTTCGGTTTACCTATCTGATCTTCTACTGCCTTCGCAATCTTGCTAAGTCTTGTCGTTTTACGTACTTGTTCCTCCGCTCCGCTCCCTTCATTACTTCATCCATCAAAGCTACTCATTCGTAATATACTTTTCGCTGTTCCAGGCAATTGTTGTCTAATGCTCCCTTTGAAACATTCAAAAACTTTCTTTCAACTAGTACATGTCCAACATCCTAACTTTCTGTCGTTTTGCAATTTGCTAAGTATTGATCTACGGTTTATGACGAATAAATTATGGTCTAAGTTAACATCTGGGCCCTGAAACTTCTTACATTTAAAAATTAGCTCCGAAAGGTATGTGTTATCATAATAGGTCTGGTCTTCTAATGTTTTCAGCTCTCATCCACGTATACAAACTTGTTTCCACAAGCAGACTTTAGCATGATTGAATTATGTTCTGTGAAAATTACACCAGGCGGATTCCTCTTTCGTTTCTTTCCTCCCAGTCCGTATTCTCCTAATATTAATTCTCCTCTCCCCTTTTCTACTACCGAACTCCAAAACCCCATAAAATTAATGGTTCTTCTCTCTTAACAATCTTAATAAAATATCTCATCATATATTCTTGCATCTCTTCATTATCTTCACTGCTAGTTGGCTAGTTGTCTGATACTACCGCGGTGGACATGGCTGCCTGCGTATCTTGGCTACAATAGTGGGTTCACTATGGTGTTCATAGAAGGTTATCCGCATTCCTATTTTCCTAAATTCATTATTAGGTCAACTTCTGCATTATTCTATTCCATTTTGTGCTTATTACCCTGTGCTCATCTGATCAGAAGCCCTTTTCAAATTTCCATCGAACTTCGCTAAATCCCGCTGCAAATAAACTTCAACCTATCCTCTTGCCTTTTTAAATCGCCTAGCCTACATGTCTAATAGTCCACGCTCCGGCCCTTATAAATCCTGTTTTGTTTCTCCTGAAGACGTCATCCTCCTCAGTGGCCTCTGCACAGAGTTCTGAATGGGGAACCATTTTGTCTATGGAAATTTCACTCAATACGATGATTCATCATTCAACCATACAGAAAAGCTCCTTATCCTCGGGAAAAGTAACGGCTGCAAGGCCATATTGGCTGGTGTCACAAGGCCACATCACACAACTATTCATACCGTCGGCCTTGTAATAATTGTTAAAGGTTGCTAACCATTTTCATGAACCACATGTTACTGTGGCTCTCCATAGGTACCCCTCCGTTGCGGTTGCCAATACGGTATGGCTATTTGTATTGTTAGACACGCAAGTCACCTCACCTTGGCAAAGTCCGCGGTTCTTTGGAAGAACGCACCGTTACATTTTTACGTAATTTGAGGGGAGACATTTGGGATACAAAGGTCTAACTAGGGCTCTAACCTGGTCTGGGAGTCGAGGCAAACAGCTTGTATGAATGAAGGAAGTTATTAATTCCATGCTGTATCACAACTAAAGCCCAGTCCAACTCCCTGGTTCAAAAATGGCTCTGAGCACTATGGGACCTAACATCGGAGGTCATCAGTCCCCAAGAACTTGGAACTAATTAAACCTAACTAACCTAAGGACACCACATACATCCATACCCGAGGCAGGATTCGAACCTGTGACCGTAGCGGTTGCGCAGTTCCAGACTAAAGCGCCTAGAACCGCTCGGCCACACAAGCCGGCCAACTCACTGTTGTTATGATTTTTTTCCGTTTGTGTGTTTTAGCGCAAACTCAATATTCAGGTGGGTAAAACGCCTTCTACACTCCATGAATAAGGAACAATTACGTAGAGTCTTCTTCGTTAAAAAATCGCATTTTAACATCGGTCGTTTGATAAAAATCGGGTTACAGCTTTTGTAAGGAGAAAAAAAACATCAACTCGCACATGTGGGAATCCGATAGTTGAAGAGGGTTTGTGGCCTAGCAAGGCTACTTTATATCGCGATATTGATTCTTGATATTGGTGCTGATAGTAAAACGTAAACTTTCACGGCCGGAATTTTCATAATTAGTAATACATTCTTGGTCATTATGTCATGGTCGAACAGATCTCACTCTAGAATCCGACGTTTCGTCACTATCTGCGGAGGACATTTTCAACGGAGATCGTAGCTTTGTTGAACGCCCGATTCACATCCTGGCCCGCTACTGACTACAGAAATATTCCGCCTCCGCGAGCTCCCGTGCAGTGGCGTGGACTCAAGTACTGGCAGGCACAAGCGGATACCACAAAAGACTATATCGAGAGGCCATAGAGATTGTGAAACACCCCATGAGTTTCAACAGGAGGGAGGAAGACGTGAAATTGAATTAAATTTGAATTCTGGTGCAGAAGAAGATGTGTACCAGTCCTCCACCATGGGATGATAGTAACAGCAGACGACTGCGTCGACAACGGCCAATTGAGCTCGCGTATTCAAAACATGTGACATCACACCACTGCATGGGAGCTCGCGGAAGCGGAACTTTGCTGTAGTCAACAGCGAGCCAGGTTGTGAATCGGACGTTCAACAAAGCTGCGATCCCCCTTGAAAATTTCCTCCGCAGTTGGGGACGGAAAGTAAGGTTCTAAACTGAAACCCCTTCGACCACGGCATAATAGCCAGGAATATTTTATTAATTGTGATACTGGTGCTTTCGTAGAGTTGTTTCCCTTCTCACTGAATGTGTGAGAGACCTGGAGAAAGTGCTGTGCAAAGCAATAGTCAAACACCCTGTGTAACGAAGCTGGGTAGAATAGCAGAGGCAACATGCGATAGGGCGCTATCTTGTTGACAAACGTTAAAGTGGTCTCGAAGACAGGGTGCAACAGCCACTACAACAAGAGAGAAATGTTAAAGCTGCTATGCAAATCACCAGTTGCATGAACCAGAGGTAATCTTACTGTGTATCCAGTAGCATCACATATCATCGTGCCATGTTCTACGCATGTATGAAGGTTACGAATGCAAACTGGCAATGTACGTTATCCTCGGAGTCTCTACACATGGATACGTCCATCGTGCAGCCTGCAGAAAACAACTTGGCTATACCCTTTTGTCCAGTATCGTCGTTGGAGACTCTTTGTCGCCGCGACATTCTGCTGACGCCTGGAGAGAAGCCGCAACCATAGTCGACGTGCTGATTGTCCGTGGTGCTTGATACTTCATCAAACTGTAGCTGTGGATACACTCTTGGTGCAAATCATCCCATTTCATCACTCTACCAAATCCATATCGCTGTTCGATACTGCACATCAGAGAGAAAATATGTAACCTCTCCAGCGTCAGTAACGTGGGGTCCTTGGGATCGCCCATGGATAGCCTTCGTATCTGAATGAGAACTGTGGGACCCAACTAGACGACAGCAGCAATATCATAAATATATATCGCAATAAAAAGTGGTGTTGATAAGAAAAGATCATTCTTCCACTGTCGAATTTCGTCTTGTGCTGTTTAACGGTTCTTTCAAGGTTGCAGAAAGTCTTGGCAGAATGTAGCCAATGTAAATGATTATTGCCAGAGGTGGCCAGGGAATACACGGTCGCAAGAAGACCGGGCTCCCAGAAAGCTACGTAGCACTGCCGAGAGGGAAGACGATGGCACGGCTCTGACATATCGCACTGCATTTCTAGCAGCAATTAAAGTTGTCACCAGAGTGACCCAGATCGATTACTTCCAGGACAGCTCCGAACTAGATACCCTGCAGCGCGGGTTTCACTAACCGGAAACCACCACCATTTGCGATTTCAGTGGAATCAAGCGAGAGCTTATTTTGTGATGTAAGCTGATTATGTTTCGGAGCCAGTGATGGCCGTGTGTTTGTTAGAAGGAGGACAGTTGAGGGATTGCAATCAACCTGTCTGCGTGCTAGTAACAATGGACCTACCCCTGGTGTGGGGGACTGTGGTGCGATTTCGTATGACATTAGGAGCACTCTCGTGGTTGTCCCACGACCTTGACTGCAAATTTATACGTCATTATGATGATTCGACCTGTTGCCCTGCCATTCATGAACAGAATTCGCGGAGATGTTTTCTAACAGGATAGCACTCGACCGCGTACAGCTGACTCTCTACAGAGAGTCGATATGTTACCTTGGTCTGCTCGATCACCAGATTTGTCTCCACAACACATACGGGACACATCGGACGAGAACCCCAGCGTCATCCAAAACCAGCATTAACTGTCCCTTCATTGAAGAACCAAGTGTAACAGGCTTGGAACCCCGTTCCACAGAGTGGCCGTAGGGTTCTAGACGCTACAGTCTGGAACCGAGCGACCGCTACGGTCGCAGGTTCGAATTCTGCTTCGGGCATGGATGTGTGTGATGTCCTTAGGTTAGTTAGGTTTAATTAGTTCTAAGTTCTAGGCGACTGATGACCTCAGAAGTTAAGTCGCATAGTGCTCAGAGCCATTTGAACCATTTTTTAACCCCGTCCCACAAACTCAACTCCGGCAACTGTACAACACGATTCGTACACATTTGCATCCTTGCATTCAAAATTTTGGCGCTTACTCTGGTTATTAATGTACCAGTGTTTCACATTTGTAATGGCTTATCTCGCTTTTACATTACCCTTTGATCTTGCAATGTAAATCACTGAAACATGTTACCTAGGCAAACGCATTCCCAAAATTTCATTGCTCCACATTAATTACTTTTGGTGTTGCGACCTTTTTCCGTCAGTAAACTAATCAGCCATATTTGCAGCTTGTTCAAAATTTTATACTATTTTGATGCTTGCTGCCTTGCAATTTTAAACGTTAGTTTGAGTGCGCGCGCATGACGTAGTTGAATGTAAAGGCACATTTTTAAAATATTTTTTGATCGCGTCCAGTCTCGTAGCCACACGTCGACCGATCCAATTTTACGAGCACCTGCGACGGATTTGAAGAAAGTCCGCTGCATGTTTCGAAAAGTATGGGCCCAGGGTCATAATTTGGAATGTGATAAGCCACAAACGCTAAAACTCGTTCGCAGTTTACAGCCGAAAACTTTGTTTATAGTTGGCGGTACATGAATTAGCTGCCTATAACCGGGCACCATAAAATTACGCGTTATACGTGTAGCCGGCTCGTATCGACGGCGCGGCCCGCCTGCCAGCGGCGATTACGTCCGGTAACGGCCAGGCGGGCGGCTAATTCTATTTGGAAATTACTACTTAAGTGATTACGAAATTTAACGCTGTGTTAATCAGCGCATCCTGGTATTTATTGGCACACGACAACATAAACTGCGCCACCAGCATATAATCTCCACTACGGAGACACACATATAGACTAAAATACGTGCGTCACTCACTGTCATCTCGCACGTTACCGGTAATTCGAGTATTTTGTATCTTCTCCTATTTGCATAAGGAATGAGCAGCTACGTTATACTGGCACCGGGGAAACTTCGGGGGAAGTTCTGGAGCTTAGACTATTTCAAGATCACCTAATATCGTAATTATGCACTCATATTGCCGGAAACTGTTTTAGAGAACAATAATGTGCCCTCTTTGTGAAATTAGATATCAGTGAAATAAGAAATAACACACCTGCAGGTATACTATCTGCCAAGACTAGCGTTCAAACGTTACATCTGCTGGACAATATCACTCCCTTTTACACTCGCCGAGCGCAGATTCAAACATTCCGGCAGATAAACGGCAGGGGCGGGGGGGGGGGGGGGGGGTCGGAATGCGTGCCAGCTTGAAAGTAATGATGGCGGTCATCAGTGAAACAACCGGTTTTCGGCTATACCGGTTCATTTCGTCTTCGGTTTACCCTGACTGTTAAAACCGCTCAAAAATGCCGATTTCTGAAATAACCGATTTTCGGTTTCTTATATCCATTACTTCAGGAAATAAACATAGTCTAAGAACAAAGATTCAAAAGTTCTAACGAAGGCAAAGTAGTCGGAGGTCACGATCGAAATGGGGTTGAGACTCCAGCAGAAATCTGTCTCATTTTCTCCAGGAAAAATTGTGAATGTCAAAGAGACGGGTGCAGTGACAAGGTGAGGGACAGGTAAAAGTCGATGACTTCACTGATCGTCCCTTTCGGATGATATCAATTATGCTCTCTGAAGCAACCACAAAATTAAGGGTTCACTTGCTATACCAAGTTTACAGCAAGTTAGTGAAATTACAGGTATATCAGTGAAAGTTACGTTTTTTGCAAGGAACATTGTGTGTGTTTTCTCACAATATTGTTGTGCCTCTTCCCGTTTTTAATCTTTTAAAGCAAATGGAGCATTCTACTTCTTTGTTACCACCCTTCGTAAAATATACAGCAGTGAAAATTTTACGAATAAACTTTACTTTAAAACAATTATTTAAATACAGAAGATTTTAGAACTGTTGCTGTGGTAAATTGATATTCCGGTTCTTTTATGTGGTTATCAGTAAAAAGTGGAAAACCTGTATAATCGAGACCAAACAAATACCGAAAAATACCGGTTAATCACAACTAAAATCCTGGCATCGGTGTTAATTGGTCCGTTTTTCCCATCCCTACTTGAAAGTGGTTTTTAGGCGGTTTGCCACCGTCTCACCAGATGAATACAGGGCTGGTACCAGAGTCTCACCTCAGCACAAAATTCGTCAACATTTAGAAAATTTTCATTCACTTTCACATAAACAATGCAACACACCGACGGATGGTGTACACATATCCCGTCGCTGCAGATGACGGGGTGGCGATAGGAATAGCATCTCACCTCCCCTTAAACTAATCATACCAAATCTATTAGCAAACATGCCAACCTATCGCCTGTGCGGAACAAATGCACGAGGCAAAGAACAAGAACGTGCCACCAATGATGTAATTAGAGGTAAATCTGAGGATCGTCATAGTGAGATCATCTAGCAATTGTTTGTGATCACATGCGTATAATTCTGGTTTAGATATCAACCAATATACGTGCATGGCTCAACGGCACCTCTAATGTCGTCAGTAACTCTAGTATTATCACGGTGGTCCATTTTACCTGCAAATGTCTACCAGGGCAAGGAACCATATCACACTTGCGCAGAAACAGTCTCAGCTGAAACCTCGTAGCTTAGACTGTGGTAACGGCAGCTGATTTCGAAGTTCTTCACTCGTATTAGTGGACATTGGTTTTAGAACAAAAGCGAGTTTGCGTGATGAAAATACAAATAATTCGAAAAAAGAAAAATAATAAAATATCAGAGGTTGTACGGCTTGTCAAGACCGTCGTTCAAACGTTTGATGTACTATATAATATCACTGCTTTGTACAAACTAATTTACCATCGATGACGCCATTTTGTAATTACACTTAAAGCTGAGTATCGTCATAATGAAATCATCCAACTATGGTCTTCGCTCAGTTTAATTTGGTTTGCGATGCACTTACGAACTTCAGGTATCGGGCGCTATGCGGTCGGCCGCACTTCCACACACGCGCACCGCCAGCTACGCCGCCGCGTTTCCCACAGCCGCCACAGCGCCACGAGGGCGCTGCCACGAACGATTACGCGGCTGCCAATGCGATGCAAGCATTTCCGCACCGGAGCTCCCGCGGCGGGTGTACTTGAGTTCGAACATTCATGCTCTAAGCACATTTTGTGTGTTTTTCAGTTGTATAACATTTACAGGCTTTCATAGTTGTCAGGGCTCGTCTTCTACTAAATAGTTCCTCTATTGAAGACCAGTTTGTAAATCTAAGCAGTCTGTATACCTTTTAACTTTCAAATGACACTTAGACTACTTTAAAAATGTTCCGTATTATTTTTAGTATCTGATATTAAGAAATTAATATCTGAATTCTCTGTTCATGAACAGCTTCTGTTCCTCGCTTTGACCCAATAAATAACCACATACCTTTCAAGGAAGTTATAAGATTATTATGATAGAGAAAATGTACAAACATTGAGACCTATGACAATTCTGCAATATAGATCCCTTGCTGTGAAACAGATATCACCTACTTCAACGTCTACGGAATTACTTGTCTGTTGACACTACCAATTAGCGTACAATATTAGGCCATTTCAGCTACACTATAAGCTTGCTGCTGCACACAAAGGGTGTCAAAACCGAGTGTGGCATCTGAAATATCTATGATCATTTTGCTGGGCGATGCCTTATGTGCTATGCTGCCAATAAGTAGTACCCAGAAATATATATATATATATATATATATATATATATATATATATATATATATATATATACTGGGTGATCAAAAAGTCAGTATAAATTTGAAAACTGAATAAATCACGAAATAATGTAGATAGAGAGGTACAAATTGACACACATGCTTGGAATGGCATGGGGTTTCATTAGAACGAAAAAGATACAAAAGTTCACAAAATGTCCGACAGATGGCGCTTCATCTGATCAGACTAGCAATAATTAGCATAACAATGTAAGACAAAGCAAAGATGATGTTCTTTACAGAAAATTCTCAATATGTCCACCATCATTCCTCAACAATAGCTGTAGTCGAGGAATAATGTTGTGAACAGCACTGTAAAGCATGTCCGGAGTTATGGTTAGGCATTGGCGTCGGATGTTGTCTTTCAGCATCCCTAGAGATGTCGGTCGATCACGATACACTTGCGACTTCAGGTAACCTCAAAGCCAATAATTGCACTGACTGAGGTCTGGGGACCTGGGAGGCCAAGCATGACGAAAGTGGCGGCTGAGCACAGGATCATCACCAAACGACGCGCGCAAGAGATCTTTCACGCGTCTAGCAATATGGGGTGTCTATTTTGTTCTAGTAAGACCCCATGTTATTCCAAGCATGTGCGTCAATTTTTACCTCTCTATCTACATTATTCGGTGGTTTATTAAGTTTTCAAATTTATACTGACTTTTTGATCATGTGCCAGTGCAGAAGATCAGTATAAGATGTATGAAGGTTTAGCAGATCGGAGAAGATATTACGCAGTGAAGGTAAATTTCATATGAAAGTATTTGTTCTGACGCTGCGGAGTTTCTAATGACCATCATTCCCAAAGGGTACCACCGGCGCCGAGGCAAGCATGTCGTGATTTTTACGCCAGTCTCCACTGTCGATGGAGAGTCGGCAATGGAGTAAACTTCAGGGTCATGCTCCATTCAATGGGCCTAAACGACAGTTCAAAAATACCTGTATTCATTGTAATTATACTCCATAATGTCATGCCATAGATTCAAAACAGTTATATAGATAAATTTCTATAATGCGAGTCTGTTATTGTCGTGCACAAAATATCGCAGTATCAAGAAGAAAAAAGAAGCTAGTGTCCGTTACATATTTAACATAATTTAATTCATATGGTTTCCGATAGACAGCTTTTGAAACCAAGCAGTATTTATACATGAAGATGGTATCCGTGCCCGAACTCTTACGCAAAAAGCGGTAAAGCCGAGAGTAACGAGTATGATGGCCAGGCGCACTATAAAAATTGTGCGTGACAATAATTTGCGAATGTGGGTCTCACAGGAGGCGTGCCAGATGTAAGTACCTAAGTACCTGCAGTCCAAGCAGGAGATCCCGGCTTCCAGTTCCAATCGGGGCACACATTTTCAACTGTCCCCGTTGACTTATACAACGCCTGTATGCAGATACGGGTATTCATTTCATTGTAATTTCAAGCAGTATTTGCCGGATTTAATTTCTTGTCACATCAAAATCTAGGGTTGCGTCAGAGTCATTATAGTTGTTACAGTGATAGCTGGCAGATGTAACGCAGTCCCTACTACATCAGTGGTTGTACTATTAACTGTTATTCCTCTATATTGTAGTTATAACATCGTCAATTCCTTCGGTCGATCTCTTTTCAGTTCACAGTCACTGTTTTTCCAGTAAACGTGGAGTATATCCAATGCATACTAGTCCCGCGCGGCGAAGGACGAATGCGGACTGAGTACATTCCTTTGACATCCTATTACTTCCCCTTTGCCCAAGAATATATTTCGCACGCTTGTGTGTCGGCCTGGACTATAGTCGTCGTTCTCGGTGATAACTCCACTGAGAGAAAGGATTTCGCATTATTTTCCCTCCCCCTCTCGCAAAGTTGGGCACAGATGGTTCATTATCTCACAATGCACCACATTACCATAGCGTGCTCCTGTTCTCTTAAGAACTAATGATCTTAAACCACATTAAAACCAAATACGGAACAACGATGCAACATAAACTTCCCCACATTCCAGCATTACAACGACAGCATTAAAATAAGACAATCATACAACCATCAAATATTGTTACCACAGCTTCCTTTTTTGCGTTAACTCATCAGTTTGAGTATTTATTTTCCTAATCTTCTCAAAGAATGTTCCCGCCTCCGCCGATTATATCCGCTTATGGGACTTTCCATTGAGCTGTTTGCCAAAGACTTTTATACTGTTCCGTTTGCGGTAGCGCTGGAAGAGCCCAGTCTTGACCTGTTCAAATGTACCTGCGTAGCTTGGCCCTTCATGGTTCATTATGCACAGGTTCGCTTCACCTGTTAGTCGTAATATGGCCATGTGAACACATAATTCATCCTAGCAGTCACCTAGAATTGCCGCAACTTCTAAATTATCAATAAATGGTGGCACACTCTCAGTCGCCGCACCGAGAAAAGGCGTCACAGTCGAATTCAATGAAGGAGTGGGCATACTGCATGAAAGTTTTGTTTGTATCATCTACGCCAGTTCATCTTATCTGCTCACATTGTAAAGCAGAATTACTATCTTTCAACTCAGTTACCTCTTTCATCAAATATTCAGTCGATTCCTAGTCACGGTTGATCGTGGTTGTACGTAGATATATGTTGTGGTACCAGCACGATGAGTGCCCGGCTCAACACTCTCTTATGGCTGGGGCTGCTCTTGCCAAGCTCTTACTTGCTCGCCGAGTAGGGCATAAAGGTGTAGACAGTTGACCTGCACGTTCACTTGTTGAACGTTTATCTCTGAGATAGACTCGAAAACGTAGGCCATGTTCAATTGCAGGCAACCCAAAAAGGTGTAAAACATTACACTGTGGCAGCTTGTGCAGTGATATCGAAGGAAACTCTTCTCCCTGTCCAGAAAATCTTACAACAATTGCTGAGAACGTATATTGCAGTAGACAGTGAGCATTTCTAATAGTTGAGGAGGTACACGGAATAAATCATATGGACGTGCTTATAACCACATTCTTTCCATATTTTCCTTTTTCTAGTTTCGGATGAAGTGTTGCAATGTAAGTATGTGGCTTGATAGTAAACTCGTGACGTAAAGTATTCTTCTTCCATCTATACTAGTAATAACAGTCCAGTCTTTCTGTCTGAATGAGCTGTTCAAAATCACTAGAAGAATTTTCATGAGATTTTCGCAGCATTTTGAGCATGGCATGGAGCACCGTACAGACTTTATTTCACCAAAATCAGATAACGGGGAAATTATCATCATTTGAAGTTTATCTAAAACTCTCATGAGTGTCTGTTTCTCTGTTTGAACACTCTGATCTCCAAAACTTCTACAAGAATTTTCATGGGGTTTTCACAGACAACTCTAGAGTAGCTTGGAGCACCGTATAGGTTATATTTCACCAAATTCGGATGACGAAATAAAGATATCGTAACTGAAAGTTGTACCCATACTAGTATAACAAATGCGAAAGTATAAATAAATATGTTACGTTTTCGTAACTAGGACGCTGTACCGATTTAAATGAAATTTGGTACAGATAGTCTGAACCCCAAAGACAAACACTGGCTACTTTAGGAAGGCTGTATAGAAGATACTTATTGATTTGGAAAATATTGAGGGAATTAGGAAAAATTTGTTGTTTGAAATTGCTGTTTACTCTCTGAATTTTGGTTTCTTTGGTATATGTGAAAATTCTTTTATTGGTTTCTATGTATTATACAATGCTTATACAGTCTTCAACTTGTTTAATCCATACTTCCACACTGCTTGCTGAATAATGTACACATTGTGTAGCACTATGCATAGATCTGTACTGCTGCCCACGCCCTCTGTACACACTGCTCATCAGAAACGTTGCACATGGCTGAAGGCCTTACTTACAAAATATTTCACGTAAATGCTAGGCTGACGGCCACACACAAGCATTGAACATCTCAGGGCTTAGGGCCTGGATAACAAGAATTTCAGATAGAACAAACTTTCAAAATTTAATTTTTAAACAAATCAATCTTAAAATTTTAATTTAAGTCGTCTGAAAGCCTTATTTTAAGATGTAAACAGACTAAATTAATAGACAGCTGAAGTCCCCGCACATTACTTCAGACTAAAATGAAAACCACAATCTAAAACCAACAGGACAGTGGTACTCAGAATTGTTCCAAGGTTCGGCCTGAGGAGGTAGCTCTAACGTAAGGTGAGGTGAAAAATGGTTCAAATGGCCCTGAGCACTACGGGACATAACACCCTAGGTCATCAGTCCCCTAGAACTTAGCACTACCTAATCCTAACTAACCTAAGGACATCTCACACATCCAAGCCCGAGGCAGGATTCGAACCTGCGACCGTAGCGGTCGCGTGGTTCCTAACTGAAGCACCTAGAACCACTCGGCCACACTGACCGCTTAAGGTGAGGTGAAACAGGCAGGCAAGAGTAAGGTTAAATAACTAGTTTGCGACCCGGCCCAGGAACGGGTGAAAGATTAACCAACAACCTAATCAAAGCCATTCCGCCCGACCAACAGCACGACAACGAAGAGTATCAGGCGAGGACGAAGATACCAGCAGTACTACGTCTTCAAAATTGGCGTCTAAAAACAGCCAAGGCACAATAACCACTCTAAGAAAAAAATATGAACACACAACTATAAGGCTGCCAAACTACATGCCGTGCCGGACAGCATGAACACGGCGAGGAAAAACACACTGCTGGAAAACTACGCTAATGACCAGGGAAGGTAACTGGAGCGTAAACAGCCACAAGGCAGAAAATACCACTGGTGCACTTCACTGATAAGTAACAACCAATTTAATACTTAAAAACCGTAAAGAAATGCGGCTGCAAAATATCACCGACTCCAACACACGTTGCTGCTAGCCGGACCGTACCAGGAAGAAACAACCGACAATGAAATAAGGTATGTCATAGTGGTTGAGGCTTCATAACAGGTTATCTTATCACTCAACTTCAGTGTCCAGGTTCGGCGCGCAACAAATTTTTAGCTCTCGCAGATAGCGCCTCACAATGCGACCGCGTGTGCACGCCACCAGCGCTCCCGGACTGACCTTGGGCCGTGGAGACTTCCTCGCTGCTCTGTCCCAACTGGCCGAATGCCACACACACCACCACGCGGAAATATATCGGTTCCATCAAAGATGGTACAGTAGTACTATTATCGATAAGCGCTGCTGTTGCTGCCACTGACGGACGCAAGTCAGCAACTCGTTATGGTAGTAACGCAGGGAGAAACTAGACGCTACTCGATTGTGACCAAAATTCCAAAGAAGAAATGGCATCAACGCTAGCCGGCCACGGCTCAAAGCTACAAATTCTTAAATATCTCTCTTTTAAAAGGTCATAAAAATCTTGTCAAAAAAACAAACGTACCTTCAATACGCTAACGTTTATAAGATAATTCTTATGCTATGACACCTATGGATAATCTAAGAAAAAAGTCAATTTAAAATACTTATGTACAATGATCACGTTACTGCACTGAAGACGTAAAGAAGTGAGACCTTAACAAGTACATAATTCGATATTACCAATAATGTACACACGCTAGTCGGTTTTACAAAGATACCTGTCAGAGGAGTAGGAGGATGTGGTCACCAAAAATATTTTATACTTCTCCTAAACCGAGCTTTATCAGTAGTAATATTTGTATGGCTGCTTGCTGTTTATTGAATAAGGCGCCTATTTTGCGACGGAAGTAAGTGATTTTATACTTCTTTTTTGCGATTATTCCCATTTCTGGTACTGATTTGATGTACGAAGCCGCTGTTCTTGAAAAGGGATATACCATTTTTGACGAACTTCAGCATTAAGTATCCCCTCTTTCTTGAATAGGCATCTGCGAGGTGTTCTTGAGGTCGCACTACAAATAAATCGTGTTACATCTCTCTGAAAACTTGACGTTAGGCCTAATGAGCTACGGTACCCAAAAATGACTTATGACATTATAAATTACAAGTCATATAATAAATTTTTAGGTGGTTTAAAGCTGTATTGACTGTTAATCTAAACATGCTGTGATTGTTAACTGCTCAAATTATCCGATGATGGTACATGTTTCGAGGTATAACACTTGACTTCAGGTTACAATGGCAATAAAAAATCATATAACAAAAGTGCACACAGATATTAAAGTTATTCCCCTTAGGAAAAAAAGATGAACACAGTATGTACTGAGACTGTACACAACAGCTTGAACCCGTTAGTACCCTGAATTATTATGTTCGATTTTTCTGCTTAATAATAGCTGTAGGTTACTCTTTTGTTAAAGATTTACATGATAAACATAATTTCACTTTAAGTTTCTCTTCTACATTCATGAACATTGATGTTAACTAAAGTTGCCACAGGGCACTTAAGGTAACAAATGAAACAGATTTCCAGATTTATTAAAATTATTATTTTTCGAACTGTGTTTATTAACCGTTCTTACTTTATTTAAAAAAAACATATTTAAGACATTCTAAAGATATTTGAAGCACTAGAAAAAATCTTATCTGAATCAAAACAATCTGGATGAGGTGGTACTTGGCATTTCACACATATATACACAGCTCGATTTTTCCATATCTGGCACCTACGATACTTCGATTGCCCTTTGACCATTAGATGATCTTTTCTGTTCTGCCTTGTGTCACGTAATGAAATAAATCGTGATGACTTACTA
Source organism: Schistocerca americana (assembly GCF_021461395.2). Classification (NCBI taxonomy): domain Eukaryota; kingdom Metazoa; phylum Arthropoda; class Insecta; order Orthoptera; family Acrididae; genus Schistocerca; species Schistocerca americana. Next base: position 380,414,141 of record NC_060123.1, on the reverse strand, counting down.
GATTTTGCCAGGTGTTGCATTTGAAGCACAATTTTCCTTCATAACTGAAGATACGGCGGATCATTTCCCAACCTCCGATACAACAACAATCCCTGTACGCAACATACATCTATACTCCACACAAACAGAGACCACCACCACACATCACAAGGTCAATACAGGGGTGGTACTCGAGTCTCACCTCAGTACAAAACTCGACAACATTACAAAAATTTCAATCACTTTCACATAACTAACAGAACATACAGACAGATGGTGTCCCCACCCAGTCATCTGTGTCTGTGGATGATGGGGTGGGGACAGGAAGAGCATCTTACCTCCCTTTAAAATAATCATTCCAAATCCATTAATAAACATGCCAAATCCTTACTAAACATGCCAACCTTGCGCTGTTGCGGAACAAATGCACGAGGAAAAGAAGAAGAAAATTTTGTTCGTTTTTAAGAAGTAATGTACCACCGATGATGTCACTGTTAGAGGTAAATTTGACGATTGTCATAGTGAAAACATCTAACTATTGCTTGTGATCATATGCGTGTAATTCTGGTTTAGATACAAACAAATTTACATAGTTTGCTCAGCAGCCCTTCGAACTTCTTTAGTTTTTCTCTGTCCTGTTTTCCCAACTCATTCTTCAATGGCAAATTCAGTTACTTCCCAACTCGGTACTCTCGCATTGTCCCTGTGCCACCCACGTTTCTTCTACAGAGTTCTTACAGCAGCGGAATTGATATAAACGAATTGTCAAAGTAGATTTTTGTTCCACCTGGAATATTTCTGTGTTGAATCAAACTACTCACTACATCCCCAACCTTACCAAAACCAGTTTTAGATATCTACGTATGTGTGCCACAGTAAGGTTCTACATGTATATGTAGCCATCAACTTTTACCAAAACCTATAGCGTGAAACCAAATCTAATTGCCTTGTCCTTGATAAACTGTTAGCCCCATGCCTTCCATACTATGATACAATACTCTCATCAACACACATTGCCTTGTCAGAATGAACTTGCTTGAAAGCATCGTTTAGAAAGCTGAATACTGACCTTACTTCATAAAACCCATCTTCATTTATGTCTGTATTGTCATTCAAGTTATATCCACTTCGCAAATTTCTTCAAATCTGTTTGGCCACATAGATTCCGAAATTAAAAATACTTTGAATAAGATTCCTACTGCCAAAACATTCTTTTTTTTGGCAGTTTATGATAACCTGAGAGAATCAGTATTCCCAGGACAGTGCAAACTCATCAAAGGAAACATTCAGATTATGATAACCTTTCTGTGCAGCATATATATTTGTTTGGCAAACAAGAAAAAGATTAATTCCTCAGATAAATACTTTTTAAAAGAATCCAAGGGGAATTTTACTGCATTCGAAAGAACATCTAATAAATACAGACTATGAAGCTCATTCACTTCTTTCAGTTTCCAGGTTGACATCTTCATCTGGTTCCAAGTTGAAGGGATGGTTTTTATAAGTGATTTGCTCCTCAAGCGTTTTGGTGGGGTTGGAGGCTCAGCAGAATCGTCAATATCTTCTACTGCTTTTTTTTCTAAGCTTGCTCTCCTCACTGTAAAATTTTAACATAGTCTCTCTTTCTTCTGTCCCTTCGTGTTTATAATGGATTTGGTTGGAGTCTCTGCATACATCTCAGCTCTTTTAGCCTTTGACATTCTCCACTAACTGCAAAATTCTGACTTTACGAACACTTCCTATTTCCTTTTGTATTTGCACCAAGAAGTGTATTTTGAATGTCTGCGGAGTACTCAATTTTTTCTTTCTTTATTTTTTATTTAAAGGTCAAGTCCCGTAGCATCAAATTGAGCAGTAAATCTCTAAGGTTATGTAACGTGTCAGTACATGAAATTACAACATAAAAGTAATAACAGAAAAATATAAAATGTTTATGAACCAGAAAAAAGACAAGCCATAAGTTTAAGTAAACGCAATCAACAATACAACAAGAATCAGCTTAATTTTTCAAGTAACTCCTCGACAGAATAGAAGGAGTGACCCATGAGGAAACTATTCAGTGTCGATTAGAAAGCGCGTGGATTGCTACTAAGATTTTTGAATTCTAGTGGTAGCTTATTGAAAACTGATGCAGCAGTATACTGCAACATTTAAGGAAGTGCGAACCAAATCGAGATTAGATTTCTGCCTAGTGTTCACTGAGTGCAAGCTGCTAATTCTTGGGAATAAGCGAATATTGTTAACAAGAAACGACAGTAAGGAATATATATATTGAGAGGTCCATGTCAAAATACCAGATTCGTGAACAGGGGTCGACAAGAGGTTCGTGAACTTACACCACTTATTGCCTGAACCGCCCATTTCTGAGTCAAAAATATCCTTTTAGAATGGGACGAATTACTCCAAAATACAATACCGTATGACATAAACGGATGAAAATAAGCAAAGTAGACTAATGTTTGTGTCGAACGATCACTCACTTCAGATACCATTCGAATAGTAAAAATGGCAGCATTAACTCACTGAATATGATACTCAACGTGGGCTTTCCACAATAGTTTACAATCTATCTGAACACCTGGAAATTTGAATTGTTCAGATTCACTGATTATATGCCCATTCTGTGAAATTAGAAGGTCAGGTTTTGTTGAATTGTGTGTTAGAAACTGTAAAAGCTGAGTCTTTCTGTGATTTAGCGTCAGTTTATTTCTACAAGCCATGAGCTTAACGTCATGAACTGCACTATCTGAAATCGAGCCAGTGTTGCACACAACATCCTTTACTACCAAGCTAGTGTCATCAGCAAACAGATATATTTTAGAGTCACCTGTAGTACTAGATGGCATATCATTTATATAAATAAGGAACTGAAGTGGCCCCAACACTGATCCCTGGGGCATCCCCCATTTGACCTTACCCCACTCAGACCCCACATCACGGCCCTTCTCAACACTGTGAATAATAAGCTTTTGCTGTCTGTTGCTAAAGTATGAGGAGAACCAATTGTGAGTTACTCCCCGTATTCTGTAATGGTCCAACTTCTGGAGCAACATTTTCTGAGCAACACATTCAAACACCTTAGTTAAATAAAAAAAATATGTCTAGCGTTCGAAACCTTTTGTTTAATCCATGCAGTACCTCACAGAGAAAAGAGAATACAGTATTTTCAGTTGTTAAACGACTTCTAAAGCTGAACTGTACATTTGATAGCAAATCGTGTGATGTAAAATGATCAATGATCCTTACATTCACAGCCTTTTCAATAACTTTAACAAACACTGATGGCATAGAAATAGGTCTAAAATTGTCTACCTCATCCATTTATCCCTTTTTATAAAGCAGCTTTACTACTGAGTACTTTAATAGTTCGGTAAACTGGCTATCCCTAAAGGAAAAATTACAAATATGGCTAAATACAGGGCTAACATGAGCAGCATGGTACTTTAATATTCTGCTAGGCACTCCATTGTATCCATGAGAGTCTTTAGTGTTCAGTGATTTAATTATTGACTCAATCTCCCACTTGTGTATGACAGATGAGTATTTCAGACACCAATCTCGGAAAGGCATTTGCGAAGAGAGCTCAGAAAATTTTTGTCAAATACTGTACATATATCTGATTTATCAGTAACAGATATATTTTTACCACGCATCTGTCACTCACTGGTATTTACAACGTGTTCATTTTCCTCGAACTGAACTTGTGGCTGTGCCCTATGTATACATGCAGGGAGATGCCACGGTTTTCCTCGAATTACATCATATGATAATCCGACTTCTTCATCAGTATCTCCACATTGTCCTTCATATGGAGGGATGATACCAACTGATCGCATTGTTCTGTTTCGATCTGCTTCAATAAAATTGATTATTTCGTACACACTCTATAAATTATCGTCACGTATGAGCAACAACACAAGTACCCAGTGGTAACTTAAGATGTCAGACATATTTGTCCATTATAAATTACGCTATGAATAAATTTACCGATTCCAAAGAAATCTTGCATACAATACAGACTATTACAAGACATGAAAGAAATACCTACGACAAAAGTATATTGTCCTGTACTTATATTTTTCGTCGAAATAGTTGGTAAACTCATACACAGCAGTAGATTTAGCATTCGTAAGCAAGAACAAAGGACTAAATGCTGATACTTCAAATTTTGAGCAACAAAGAAAAGTGTCCATAACTGCTTCCAACAGTTAAATTGTATACAGCATTATCATTGCTGCCAACTTTAATTTTTAAATTGATTGGCCACTTTAGTTGGGCTGGGATGTCTTCAGGGGAGGAGACCAAACAGCGAGGTAATCAGTCTCATCGGATTAGGGAAGGGCGGGAAAGAAAGTCGGCCGTGCCATTTCAAAGGAACCATCCCGGCATTAGCTTGGAACGATTTAGGGAAATCACAGAAAACCTAGATCAGGAAGTCCGGACAACAGATAGAACCGTCGTCCTCCCGAATGCGACCACAGTGTGCTGACCACTGCGCTCGGTGCAACTTTAGCTGCCACTTGCCATTAATGAGTTATGTATATCTTTGTATTACAACTGTAGCCTGAAGATGAGGTTTATGCCTGGAAAATATAAAATAAATTAAGTTGACAAATTTTGTGACTGGTAATAATTTCTGAAAAAATTCTGAGGAATGTTTCTCCCACTCGAATTTATTTTTGAGCTTTAATCGAAAAAAATTACGACTGTCAACCTCTTCAATCTGCCTACCTTCATATTTTGAGGCATGTACTGGGAGAAACACTCTACAATTCTGAACTGTACATAGTGTGTTTTTTCAAAGTTTAGTGACATAGAACCACGAAAATTTCGTTACCGATTCTAAAAGTATACTTGATTGTAACAAGCTCAGCTGAAATATACGTCGGTACTACTTGAGAAGAGCGTTTATATTTTACGACCTGGTGCCGTTCCCATCTACCCGCCATATCCAGCACAGTCTACTCCATCTGTAAAAAACCATGACAGCAATTACGCTAAATTTTTTTCAGTATAAGCTTCAATAAGGAGGGAATGAGATAGTGCTAAAATGTTAATTAATGTTAAAGAGTTCCTACAAATTCTTCACTGTATACTTATGTAGTTCCTTCGCAGTGTTGCAACGTTTCAACGCTGCATTTACGCTTGAATCTGATGTTCTTTCAGTCTCCGCTCAATTGTGCTAATCGTCTATTCGTGGACATAATTGCTATATTACTGGTTCTGTCCACGTGGCATGGTAGATGTGAGGGTGAATCACGCAAGACTCGATTTACTTTTACATTAAGCGTACCGTAGGCACTTCCATAAACTGACCATCGATAACTACCTTATAACTTATACTCAACCTTTCTGGCGTCACATGGCGCTACATGGCTCTGACGAATGGGACAATCAATGACACTAACAGTGGTTCTCTACTCTTCTTCCACACGCGCCAACAGCCACCGCTGGCATGCCAAAGGAAATGTAATGCTAACTATGCTGACGCGAATATCGATGGTAATGATATGATATGTGGCTTACAACTCTATGTTTTCTGTTAGAGAGATACAGTCTGAGCCATTTTGCAGCATCTTCTGTTAAACCAAAATGTTCCAATTTACTTTAAAATATTTTCCAACTTGCACAGTCTAACGCATTTGACACGACACAAAATATGCCAGTAGCTTATAATATAACGTCTCATGATTTAAGCATGAATACTTTATCATTGTATGTGTACTTGCCATAGGACGGAAGAAGCCGACGTCACAGCCTGTTGAGGATGAAGAGAAATCTGTTGCGACGGTGATTATCTCATACGTCCGGAACATTTCGATGAATATCGGAAGAATACCGCGGAAACATAGTCCACAAGCCAAGTCGAAAGCCTTGTTGGGGTCACTCAAGGATGACCTAGGTCTCTGGAAGCCGGGATTTTACGGAATCTCCTTCCAGTTGCGCGAAATGTAATGTATGTCAGTCTATCCGGAATAAACATAAGAGATGCAAGGGCCATAATCGTCACACAGACAGGCGGAAAAGTATGCGAGCCGCGCGGCTTGGGCGTGCGGTCACGGGCGCCTTGTCACGGTTCGCGCGGCTCCACCCGTGGGATGTTCGAGTCCTCCCTCGGGCCTGGGTGTGTGCGTTGTCCTTAGCGCAAGTTAGTTTAAGTTAGATATAGTAGTGTTTAAGCCTAGGGACTGATGACCTCAGCAGTTTGGTCTCATAGGATCTTACGACAAATTATAAAAAGTCTGCGTTGCACGAAAAGTGAATGGAACGTAAAGGCCGCACAGACAACGAAAACCGACGATGTCTGCCGTGACAGCGCACTGCAGGCCCCATGAACGTGTCATGATTTGTGACAACACTAATAGGTTGCAGTTTGTCGACTCCTCCTGGAACTGTATTCTAAAAGAGGCTGTAGAGATCTTGCTACACGATGAAGACAGGCGGTCAAATACAAAGCGTGACAAAATCATCATTCTGAGAATGAGAGCTTCAAAGTTTTTGTCAAGTCTAAAATTCCATGTTCATTTGTTCCATTTTGTACTCTAACCATCACATTCAGCGAATTAAATTCAAGACAAAGAATAACTTACGCTTTCGGAAATAATCTACTTGGCATTTACGACGCTTTTCCTTGACGGCTGTCACTTGTATTCGTTTGACGATCATTAGTACCACAATGCAACACAATATTTTGTCTCAATTTCATGCCTTAAATTAGTTCATACACATAACTTTCATTGATTATACATATACAGGTGTGACTAGGGCAGATTAATAAACAATCTTGCATAATGGCACATAAATGTCTTAGCAAACTCATAGCACATACACATAAAAATACTCCCAACTGTGTTCATTACAGGAAATGTCTGTCATACATACTACATACAGGTTGCACCATAAGAAGTCACCAAGTCATCAGTTATTGTGTTCCTGGTCTCCTGTTCCTAGTGATCTCCTATATGGTTGTGAATCAGAAGTTTTGGATTTGTGCTTAGAATTTGTATATAATGTTTTGTAAACCAGTAGCAGTGATGATTCTGATATCGCTCTGTTGCCACAACAGGTGGTGACGGTACGTCCAGTTGCATTAACGCCGAGCATGCGAATCCAGGTTTAACCGTCATAAGTCAGTGTCATCACTGAGGGTAGCCTTGTAAAACATTCCGTAAAACAAGGGTGAGGTGTGCTCTACGATATACATCCAAAACTCAGTGACGTTTCTGTTCTTGCTCTGAACTTCTGCAGTGTCATTAACATCAGTGAGTGTCGCTACAGACTCAGGAAGTTGTAGTACACACTTCAGCAAACAATCACATTCAGCATTTTCACTGCCTGTCTGTTCATCATCTCCACTCTTCTAAATCTGTTCAGCACCTATATCCTCCTATTTTCATGTTGTGAATGTAACAACAGCAAAAATCACCTGCTCATAACAGTTGGCAAAACATTTCGAACCGAAGAGAAAACGCTTCCTATTCAGTAGTTCGTAAACCCCAGGAAGAAGATCACAATCACCCCATGTACTTATAACCGTTTGTCGTCAAATAAACTGATTTCTCCATTACAAGGTGGTCCACATGTTTCGAAATACCGTATTCGTCCCTTATATTCATTTTATTTTAGCCGGCTCAGTGAACCAAGGCCTCGGGCTCAGCTTTGTGATTGTTCAAAGAACAGCAACTGAAGACGAGGACGCGTTGTTGTTGCACTGGCAAATACTCCATACTTATCAGGACTGATAACAGCAGATCGTGCTTCGGTGACTCGATTCCCTCACTACTGCGCCGTCTAGGCCCCCGCAGATGACCAGACAGTTGTTGCCAGCAGGAGCGCGGAATTTTTAAGTGCGTCGCCCTGAATACATGAGAAGTGAAAGTCACAAGTCGAGAGTGGGTTTACGATACAGAAATCTCTGTGATACTCCGTTTTACGTAGGAAAATTTCAGCTTATTGCCGAGATTGTATTCATCGAAATATTGACGACCGACCAAAAACCTACACAATGGACGTCTGCAAGGTACGCCCATTGCTTCTTGCTGTTAACCAGTAGGGCCATAGGTGGAAAATGGTAAAAGATATCGTTCTTTTAATCATGCTACACAGCTCTTTTTGTCTGTGGTCAGCCTCTAGGCACATATTAGTTGTTGTACGGGCATCCAAAAACGTTTACCATCACCTCAGTTCCGAGAGTTCCGGAACAAATACAGGAAATTGGAATAGAGATCAACATAAACATTGTTTCTGCACTTTTTATTGCTCATCAAAACCACACTTCACGTGTTGTACCACCATATAGCGAAACCTACAGTGCTGGTGGTCCAGATTGCTGTACACACCGGTACTTCTAATACCCAGCAGCACGTCCTCTTGCACTGATGCATGCCTGTTTTCGTCGTGGCACACTGTCCACAAGTTCATCAAGGCACTGTTAGGCCAGATTGTCCCACCCCTCAACGGAGATTCAGCGTAGATCCCTCAGAGTGGTTAGTGGGTCACGTCCATAAACAGCCATTTTCGATTTAACCCAGGCATGGTCGACAGGGTTCATGTCTGGAGAACATGCCGGACACTCTAGTCGAGCGATTTCGTTATCCTGAAGGAAGTCATTCACAAAAGGGGGGCGGGAAGACGAATGTCTCGCCAATATGCTGCCAATATGGTTGCATTATCGGTCGGAGGATGGCATTCACGTATCGTACAGCCGTTCCATGACCACCAGCGGCGGCCGACGGTCCTACACAATGCCACCCCAAAACAGTAGGAAACTTCCACCTTCCAGCACTCGCTGGGCAGTGTGTCTAAGGCGTTCAGCCTAACCCGCTGGCCTCCAAACACGTCTCCGACGATTGTCTACTTCAAGGCATATGCGACACTCATCGGTGAAGAGAACATGATGCTAATCCTGAGCGGCCCATTCGGCTTGTTGTTGGCTCCATCTGTACCGTGCTCCACGGGTTCGCGGTTGCATAGATGGACCTCACCATGGACGTCGGGAGTGAAGTTCCACATCATGCAGCCTACTGCTCAAAGTTTGAGTCGTAACATGACGTCCTGTGGCTATACGAAAAGCTTTATTCAACATGGTGGCGCTGCTGTCAGGGTTCCTCCCAGCCATAATCCGTAGGTAGCAGTCATCCACTGCAATGCAGTAGTAGCCCTTGAGTGGCCTCAGCGAAGAATAGCATCGACAGCTCCTGTGTCTGTGTATCTCCTCCTTGTCCGAACAACTTCGCTTTGGTTCAATGCGGGACGCCAGGACACTTCCTTGTGGTGAGCACTTCCTGGCACAAAGTAACAATGTGGACGCGATCGAACCGCGGTATTTGCTGCCTAGGCATGGTTGAACTACAGACAACACGAGCATTGTACTTCCTTCCTGGTGGAATGACTGGAACTGTTTGGCTGTCGGTACCCCTCCGTCTAATAGGTGCTGCTCCTGCATGGTTGTTAACAGCTTTGGGCGAATTTAGTGATATCTCTGAACAGTCAAAGGGACTGTGTCTCTGATATAATATTAACAGTCAACGTCTATCTTCAGGAGTTCTGGGAACCGGGGACCGGGGTGATGTATGTAATTATGAAAATATGCATTGTTCTCCAGTGGTGAAATACTGCATAAGTCTGTAGCATGACATAAGTCATTAGAGATTTCGCTTACTTGGTTACATGTTCCACTGATCACTCTCACGGTAACCATTATGATGTGGAACACGTCAAGTGCGTAAGAAATGCACCCATGAATGAAGGGTTCTTTTTAAGCTTAAAATTTTTGTTACCTACGCCGTGCCGTTAAATTGCACAAAATACGTATATTATGCCTAGAGATTTATTTATTCCTATTCAAGATTTCATCAAAGGCATAGAAGGAGTTAGCAAGGAGATATGATTTCAATTTATTTTTAAAACTGGTACTGCTGTCTATGAGACATTTCATTTCATATGATAATTTATCGAAATGTTTTACAGCAGCATAATTCACCCCCTTCTGTGCCAAAGATAGGTTTAGAAGAGACGGTGTAAGTCTTCTTTTCTTCTGTTATTACAATCATGGATGTCACTGTTGTTTCTAAACTGGTCCATGTTATTGAGAACAAATTTCATTACTGTGTAAATGTACTGTGAGGCTGTTGTAAGAATTCCTGACCTTTTAAAGAGATGCCTACAAGATGTGCGACTATGAGCCCCACATATTATTCTAACAACTTTCTTTTGAGCCGTGAATACTTTTTGTCTAAGTGTTCAGTTATCCCAAAATATTATTCTGTATGACATCAGAGAGTGAAAGTATGCAAAATATGTTAGCTTGCTAATTTCTTTATCCTTAAAATTAGCAGTTATTTTGATTGCAGAAGTTGCTGAACCTAGTCGCTTACGAATTTTCCAATTAAGATTCTCATTATATGTACACCAAAAAACTTAGTATGCTATTCCGTGGCTACTGACTTCTATTTATAACATAAAAATTATAATTTCTGTAACATAATGTGACGGTTCACAAAATAAAACGCTATTGATAAGTCACAAAATATTCCTATTGGTGACATTCTGCTTTTTAAAGATTCTAATATTTGGGGAGTGAAATTCAATATTGGTGTCTCAGTGGCACAGCATTTTTGAAATCCGAAGTGTGATTTACTAAGGATTCAATTACTGCTGAGACGCCTAACCACCCTTGAATACATTACTTTCTCGACGATTTATGTTTGACCAGTGTCAACGGCAATTACACAGCTGAACACAGACATTGCTTTCCATCCCACTTTTTCCCACAGCTCTGAAACAAGTAACCCGGAAAATTATACCTGTTTGGAAGGCAACGGCTCTCAAATTCCCTCTGTAACAAACGCCTGTAAATACAGGCTTTTTTAAAAACAATTAAGAATGAGCAAAAAAAATGTCTGTGGTACGTGTTATTAAGGTGCAAGATGTGTCTTCGCCAACAATGCCACGCCACTAGGTTACACTGATAGTGTGGCCTTCACTTCAGAATTTAGTGCGCACATACGGCAATCCTTGGAACAAAAATTAAAAAGCGATGGATCAGTACTGCAATATATTATACTCTTAATGAGAGTAGAATCTGGAGACTCACATCGCATCCATATTTTGTCAAAAGGCGTTCCCTGGAGAAAACAGAAGCAAGCTTTTGGGAATCATGGAAAAAGGAGAGTACCTGAGATAGTTAATAAAGTAAAAAAGAATATGTATGGGCACAAAGGAATTCTAATGAATACAGGGAAACAGATAAAACTACCAATAAAGATCAACAGTCGAGTCAGGCAAGGGTGTAGCTCTCCATCTACAATTTTCAGAATATACGTAGACTTCATAGTTCAAGAAAGAGTCAGTATAATACCAACACACAAACATACCAAAAATACTCTGTCGCTCACCGATCACTAAATAAATATTCAGAACACGCAGAATTAATGAGTTTTGTAAAATAACATCCAAATGAAATACCAAAGAAAACCTTCAAATTTCAGTAAAGAAGCTGAAGTACTGGCATTCAAGGGAAAATTTCCGTTGCCCTCTAAAACAGTATTAGATGAACAGCCAATAGAATAAAGATTACGTTTACATTTGTTACGCTGCTACATTAGCTAGGAATATGAAAACGATGACAGTGATGGATTATGAATGTACATGTAACACAACACATGGAGCACTGGGTGACAAGGTAAGTTAGAAAAAGAAATTAAAATTGGACAAATTGATGGCCATATCTATGCTAAAGCGGTTCTAGTTAAAATAACTATTCTTTTTACACACAGAACTACTCAACAGCACCAACTGCAATGAATTGAAGTAAGGCTGCGGAGACAATAGACATATAATGAAGAGAAAATGGCTCTGAGCACTATGGGACTTAACATCTGTGGTCATCAGTCCCCTAGAACTTAGAACTACTTAAACCTAACTAACCTAAGGACATCACACACATCCATGCCCTAGGCAAGATTCGAACCTGCGACCGTAGCAGTCGCGATAATGAAGAGACTAACTACTCCATGCGTAAGGGTATTTTCAACGGAATCAGAATTTCACTGCATCAGTTACAGCGACATACTACTTCCTCTCGCATGACAACTTCGAGGTGTTCCTTTGGGAAGTACATTGTACGATCAGAACGTGAAGTTCGTTGGTTTGACTGGTGATACTCTGCAGATTTGATGACTGCAGTTGCATGATTACTTGAAGTTGACGTGGATGATCTGGGATCCATATTATTCAGCAGGAATGCTCGCTGGAGTCTGTTGGAAGAGATGTGATTGTTCCAGAGGTAGTCAGTCGCAGATAGTTTGGAGACGTTTCTCTGTGCAGCGTGGTTTATAATACATATGAAGGTGTTATACGTTCAGGATGGATGAAGACAGAGTTGTAGCGGGACATCAAATATTTATTGATTTAAGTTACACATGTACTGCATCAAGCTGAAAAAGAAAGTAGGAATGTCTCACACCACTGGTGTAGTACCATAGAAACTAGCTCTTCTTCTAGTTGTCACGCTGTAAAACTTTTACTGTGTGGTGGTCTTACATTAAGGGGTTTATACGGGGTGTTCAAAAAGAGTCTTCGCAGTGCAATATGATTCTTAGCCGCACCTGACGTGTGATTGCTCTCCTGCCTGGGTTACTTCCCTTCAAGTAGACTCTCCGAACATCCCACTGTTTCTTTATCTCAGTAAAAATGAATTATCAATAGATTAATAACTTGTATTTCACTGAGTTTCATTTCGGTATATTGACTGCGGCATACGGCAGGCGCAGCTAACCATCATACGGCACTGCGGAGGCAATTTTTGAACACCCCCACTACGTCTTTGCCGCAAGGATGAACCAACTCATATAAGATTCGTTGTCGGTAGGATGGACGAACTTATGGTTTGAATTCAATTGTGGAATTGACACAAAGTAATTGTGATCCTTTACATATCAGTATTGTTATAAATACTAAGAACTGAATTGTTCACTTCGCCCAATATGGTCATTACTGTATGCATTGGCAATACATTCGTAGAAAATACTTTTCATCAACATGTATCAGCAGGAATATTCCCCCCTCTAGGTAGCTAACGAATATCTGCGGTGAACTGTTTGAAAAATTTCAGGTTGCACCCTTTACCGTTCATGGCATTCTGACTTTCTTCAAAGGCAAATGACAATAATTTATTGTCTGCTGTATTGTGATTATCTGCCTTCCAGAAAATAAAGAAAATGTTTGACTGAGGTATATACTGGAACAGCTCACGATCGTAAGTACTATAGTTGTGCTGCATGCTTTTGAGGGACCTGGAGAAGAATGTAGGTGCTTCAGCTGTTCCTTCTCGAAACTGATACATGGAAGCATCTCGAGCGTAGCGTGATGTATCTCATAAGAATTAAGGGAACGTCTGTTGATAGATGAGGTAGCTGAGCTGCATTAGCTACTTGTTCTTTTAATTTCTTGATTCATTTGTCGGCTGTGTGAGTCGACGAGATAGGGTGATTAGCCATGCTCTCGGTATTAGAGCATCTTGCACATGTTAAAGAAAAATTTTTGGATCTCTGCGGTGTTTGGTAACAACCGTCTGAAGGAAATCATAGGTCCTAGAAAATAGCGTAGTGCTGCTGCTGTTTTGAGAAGAAGGAAGTCTAAGAATATTTTCGGTTTTCCCTCTGACAGTGAAATTTATTGATGTGACACACGTCAACATAAGAATGATAACTTTTCCTCTCCTAAATTTAATTTTTCCAAGTTAGAGATATGGTGATATTTAGCCAGATGTTCAAGAAGCTGCTGAAGTATTATATAAGAACATGCTGAAAAGTAATGTCTACGCATTTTTTATGTGAAAAGTGATATGTTCTTAAATGAAAGAAATGTTTTTAAGATTATAAATTTTTAGTCCTCACACCTACGTATTTGCAGCCTTCTGCCGCTAGAAAGCTCAGAATTTTAGCGTGTAACATGACGGGGTGTACCGTAACTACGTCGGTATGTGAGAAACAGCATGCTGTAATCGAGTTTAGAACTCGAAGAGTTCGTCCACACACAGTGCACCCTCTCCTTCAGCGTCAAAACGACAGAACACACACGAGAACTGCGACATCTGCAGCAATCCGAAGCCCAGGGTTCGCTGTCGTCGATCAACCTCCATCCTCCATCCTGATTTGGCGCCGTTCGATTTTTATCTTTTTCCAGGACTTAAAGAACACATTCGAGGACTTCTTTTTTTATAGTGAAGGTGTAGTGTAACTAGAGGTAAGGTTGTGGCCCCGTCAAAAAGTCAGTCATTTTACAGTGACAGTATCACAAAGTGCTCTCTCTTTGAAAGGAAGGTGTTCGTCAACAAGACGACCGAGTCGACAAATATTAACGCAGACATGAAGACTGAAGATGAAAAATATTAATAATGTTGTTTTATTTTGAAAGCTCCGAGAGTTGTGACATAAAAATTTTAAAGACCTTACTTTTCAGCAACCCATCATATGTTCTTCATCCGACGATGAATGTACGTGAATATCATCTAAGTTTAAATATACGAGAGGCACTTCTTTTAAAATGTTTGGATTTAATCGCTGGAATGCTCTAATGCTGAAGGCCAAATGACATTTTAAAACTTCAAGGAGTCCAAATGGTGTCATCACACCTCCCTGAAGCATTGGATAGCACTCTGGCACTATGATAGTATTTAAAACTCCATAATCCCCAAAGGGGCGTCACGTTCCATCATTCGAGACTACTAGACCTGCAGCTTTTACAAGAACAGCATATTCCAAGGTAGATTACCACTTCAAATGCAATTTTTGCCTGAGCTAATTTTTCTGGTGCCAACGTGTTGCCCGTGCATGCACTGGAGATCCCGTAGTTGCGACAGTGTGTTGCATGTTACCTTCAGGACAATCTCAATCAGGTGTCTTCGTGATAATGTTAGGACATTTCTTTCACAAGTCTCGATTTTTTTCTATGAGATATCAAGAGGATTAAACTGTCATTAGGTACTCGTACTTATGCAGAGCCTGCATCAGCGATTATAGATTGGCAGTCAGGCAACTTTTAAGACTTAACGTCATGCACCTAACCGTAATGGCTCATATAAACGGCACCAACAACTGGGTGGCGTACATCTGCCTCACGAAAGGCCTATGGAAATCCTCTTCGATTTCCGTTTCGAGTGTCAGTAATTTTTTACCATACTTCTGTATTACGGAAACGGGTGCAGTTGGGGTTTTATTGTTTCAGAACGTTTTCGCGATCTGGTATTGTTAGTGGCAGTACGAGAACGTCTGTTCAGGAATCAACCAGAAATCAAAGATCCATGTTGCTATCAGTTGTGAACAGACAACGAGGTGATTTAGACCTTTCACACTGTGCCGCGCCACGTTGGAAGCGTACTAGTTTCCCACTGAGAGTTAAAGGACTATTTAAATGCAAATGAACATGATGTACGCCATTCTCAGTGGTCTGCTTAACGTTAAACGATAAAGTACATAGCATGTGTCTGTGCACCCTGCGGTGATTTCGTTCAGTTTCTCGATCGTGTCCAAGCTCTTAGCTAATGAATGTGACTCGTTTGTTTTGAAAGCTGCTATTCCAAGTGGGAACGTCTATCATATAGCGATGGCGACGAAATAGTTTCAGCGCTATATACGAACCGACTGGACGTCTTGAAAGATTTTGTCAGCGATAGTAACCATTGCATACAGACTTACATCTTGAGTAGCTACTAGTACGCGCATTGGTCAGTAGGCGTAGAAGAAATATGGTTTTTAAGAAATTGTCAACGAATTGCGTATCAGCACGAGCGTACATACCTCTGACCTTGATATATGGTCTTTTGCCTTCTTGTTCTTTTTCAGTTATCAATCATTTCTTTCTATTTTATGTGATTTTGATTACTGAAAGGCATTTTTTGGAGTCTGCATGTAGAGAAACTGCTAAGGGTGAGCATAATAAATCCGAAATTCACTCAACAACGTCACTACCAGTGATCTCAGAACGTAATGATATTCAGTTACTTAATTGTTACTAACTGTAGTAACAAACTGAGATTCCAGTCATCATTATCCACATTTTTTTTTCTCAAGAAAGGTGGTGTTTTCGCAGCCATTCGTGATATTTCCATATCGGTGTCGTTTGATGGTGGGTTTGCCATGAAATCTCATATTTGAATCGACGCAGTAATAGTGGAATAAAGTTTTTGACTTTTGTGTGTACTCAATCACGTCGCGGGGTCACCAGTGGAGGCTCTGTTTATTTAGCATACAGAACTTCGCAACCACGCAGTACTACAATTCATGCTCGTACATTTTTACATTCATGTAGCAGTGGCTATGATAAACACTTATCACTTTTTATTCATCGTAAATGATATTAATGGAAAGACCGCAACTGTCCTACTCTTGATTTAAATGATGAAACACCACACCATTTACATATTGTCTTACGCTTAGCACGACGCGCTTCGAGAATTTATTTTCACTTAATAATCAGAATAATTTGTCGAAACGTCTCGTGATAAGAGTTAAAAGTTCGTAACTGATGCAGTCTTTGAGTATTTAAATCCTATTTCAGTCTATTGTATTGACCTCAAATACTTCCATCTGCAGTGACATTGTTAACAGGTGTTGTATTCCAGTTTATCAGTGACACCCACACTAACATAACGAAGTGGGTTTTGGACTTTAAGAAAGACTGAAGAAATAGAAATATACAGGCGACTGCAATTGAATCTTTAAGGAAAGTTAGATAATATACCCTCAAACAGGAAATACGAAACCACATTACCATAGCAGAACTTAGTATATACTTGTAGGAGTAACACACAATTCCGGTAGAGTGGTCAGTAACGCTAAGGCTGCCGAGCTGACACTGCATTTTATACAAGTGTGATGTTCTCTGTTAATGAATACTGAAATGATATAAGTGGCTGTACAGCTAAAAAGCAATGTAATTATTAGTAATGCACTAACGGAAAAAATCGCAGTATCAAAAGGTAATCAATGTAGAGGAATGAATTTGTAGAAATACATTTTTCTTGGTCACATATTTAAGTTATCAACGTTGAAACATCACAGATTAATGTAAGCACGAGATGAACCACTGCAAGCGAAATGCTGGTACATTAATAACTGGTTTAACCAACAGAACGTTGAATGCAAGCATCCAAATGTGCGTGCACTGCTTTGTGCAGTTGCCGGATGTTAGTTTTTGGGACGAAGTTGCATGCCTCTTGCACTAGGTCGTTCAATAGGGGGACGGTTAATGCTGTTTGTCGGTGGCGCTGGAGTTGTCGTCCGATGATGTTCAATATCTACGCTATTGGAGAGAGACCTGGTGATGAGCAGGCCAAGGCAACATGTCGACACCCTGTAGAGCTTGTTGGGTTACCAAAGTGGTGTGTGGGAGAACGTCATCCGGCTGGAAAACACCCCTTGGAATGCTGTTCGTGAAAGCCAGCACAACATATTGAATCGTCAGATTGACGTACGAACTTGCAGTCATGGCGCGTGGGGTAGCGACGAGAGTGTTCCTGTTGTCAGAAATCGCATTCCAGACCTAATTCCAGTTGCCGGTCGAGTGCGTCTAGCACGCAGAAAGGTTGACCGCTCAACTCACCTGCTTCTAACCATCATACGACCGCCACTGGCACCGAGGAAGAACCAGCTTTCATTAGAAAAGGGAAAAGATCTAAACGCTACACTCCAAAGATCTCTCGCTTGACACTGCTGAAGTCGCAAATGGCGGTGGTTTGGGGTCAGTGGAATGCACATTACTGGGCGTCTGGCTCGAAGCTGTCGTTGAAGTAACTGGTCTGTAGCAGGTCGTTGTATCACTGTCGTTCCAACTGCTGCTGAAACTACCGCAGCAGATGCAGTAAGATGATTCAGAGCCATACGCCGAACACGATAGTCTTCCCGCTCTGTAATGCCATGTGGCCATCCTGAGCCCGTCTTCTGCGACTCTACGTTATTGTTACCAACGCTGCCAGTAATCATGTACTGTGGCTGCAACCCTGCAAATTCTTTCTGTATTATTGGAGAATGAACATCCATCTTCTCGTAGCCCTATTACACTACCTCTTTCAATATCACTGAAGTGCTGATGATGGTGTATTTGTTGCCTTAAAGGCATTCCTGACTAATATCATCTCAGCACGTCCAATCTCAAAGGTATCTAACACGCGCTATCGTTGCTGAGTGTATTTAAAGCAAACCTGACTGGTATCCTCACCGTGGTGCTACTGGCGTCATTCGTAAACGACTGGTGCGAAATTTGAATGAACATCATGCTTTCGATGCAAAATATTCCTACCAACTTTCGTTTATGTCGCATAGCTCTCCCTAGATGTTGTGATGCTTTTCCGTCAGTATAATAGAAATACATTGTCTTACTTCGTAGAGAGTTGAAATAACTTGCAGAATTCTCATATTCCAACTGCGAGGAAATCGCTTTGGTGACAAAGTCAAAATGTGCGGTGCCGACGCGGCCTAACAAAGAATGTTTAATAAATATGCAGTTTAGAGCTTCAGGATGGCAACAAATCCAAGTCTCAACATACATATAAATACTCGTACATTTCAAAGTGGGAACACTGAAACTAAACAAATAATAACTTCAAGAGACTAGATTCACCGATTCGGAGACATCAGACTACAACAACTACAACATCAATAAAAGCAAAACTAGAAAATAGAAAGATAAGAAAATACGCAAATGGCCCTTATTGTGAATAAGGACACCCTTGACTCTGTTACTGAAGTAAATCAAATCAGAAACAGACTAAGGACCATGCGAACTAAGCACACCAACAAGACAGACACTATTATTAATGTACCCACACCTATTAACAATGAAAATAAAGAAGAACCTGAGAAAACAGAAAAAAATTGGGAAAAACGTGAAATGGAAACGTCCAAAATTCCGAAGGAAGACATAAAAATTCTTCTTGGTGATTTCAACGCATTAATTTTCAAAAAGAGTAAATATAAAAAAAAATAGTCGGCAATTAACCTGCACACAAATTCAAGAGCAAGAATTGCGTCATGCTCATCGAGTTGTACTAAGAAAGTAATATAAAGATCTTGTTAACATCACGCGAAAGAATCCTATGAAGCAAACAACGTTGCCATCCCCAATCTTTCAGCTAGGTGAATTTCAGATAGACCGTGTTGCGATCTCATATGATTTCCAAAAAGAAATACACGATGTTCAAGTCCGAAGAGGGCCAAATATAGATCCTGACCACTACCTTATCAAAGTCAAGATTAAATTCACACCAAAAAGGAAATGCCGGAAGGAAACGTCACTAATTCCGAAATGTGGTTTGAAAAAAATCCAAGAATCAAAAATTACAAAAGTATGGTGAAAACAACCTACAAACAGCTGGGAATATTTCTTGACAAAAATTATACAGAAACCAAGAGAACTGAGACAAAAATTATACAGAAAGCTAGGATCTGATCTCATTAAATAAAAAATCCAAGCACCCATGGTGGAATTCAAATTGTGATAGTGCAATAGCAGATAGACAACGAGCCTCCTTAAACTATAACTGCAACAAATCAGAAACCCCACAAGAGAAATTTTTTGAAGTTAGAAAGCAAACAGCTAAAATATTTAGACAAACTAAAAGAAAATATCTTAATGAACAACTAATCTCAACTGAAGAAGACTTTAAGAACCACAAAACACACGACTTTTGTTAAACGTTTGCAAATCAAATCTAGGCATACACAACACGATACATCTGTTTCAGAAAACAAAATGGAAATTGGCACTAACAAAGAAAATTTTCAGGAATTAACCAAACATTCTCAAAACCTCTAAATTCTCCAGATTACAACCAGAACGCTCGAATGAAGACTGCCAACTCAAGAAGTAATTTGTAGTCACATTAAAAAGCTCAAAAATAATAAGTCATCGGGGGAAAATGGAATTGTAGCTGAACTACTGAAGAACCTTGGTTCAGATACCTTAAAAGAGATCAGTCAAATCATTCAAGAAATTAAGCAGACAGGAAAATCTCAGAGTATTGGAAATATGCACTAATTCATCCATTGCACAGAAAGGGAGATACAACAGATGGAAACAACTACACAGGCAATTCACATTGGCCGGTCTTAGATAATTTTATTCGTATGTATTCTAAAGAGAGCACAAGAACAGCTGAAACACACAATTTCAGATTACCAAGTAGGCTGTCGATCTAGTAGACCGCGCCCAGAACAGATCTTCAGTCTTAAGACATTTAAAAATTAAAGCAATCAGGTCGAAACCAACTGTCTGCATATTTGTTGGTTTTGAAAAAAGCGTAAGAATCTGTAGATAGACAATCCCTATGCAAAATACCAGGAGAACGCGGACTAAACACCAAAACTCCAAAGCTGATTTAACAAACACTGGCGGAAGCCAAATAAGAAATTAAATTCATTGATGAAATTTCGGAGCCATTCTTAGTTAATACATGAGTAAGACAAGGAGACGGGATCTCGCCACTATTATTCAACGTTGTTTTAAGCAAAGAAATGAAAGACTGGGAAATGGAACCAAGAAAACAAAACTTTTGGAAGCCAATCGAATTAGGAAGAGGGCAAGGAAAACTGAACTTTCGATTCTTAGCGTTTGCAGATGACTTGGCGACTCAAAACAACAGTAAAGAAACAGCAGTGAAATAAATTGCGATCCTCAAACAATGTGCAGAGAAGGTTAGCATGAAAATCTCCTTTGAGAAGACTGAATTCATGTGTTCAAAGATAGATATTGCTAAGCTTAAAACAAATTATGGTGAAATCACCAGAGTCAAATACTTTAAGTACATCGGTGAAATTCCTGAGTTAACAGGACTTGAAAAAACGGCACAAGAAACAAGGATTGCAGAAAATCAATAAAGCGTCAGGACTTGTTTCAAATTTGTATAGCAAAAAATGTCTGTTAGAAGGCACTAAAATCAGACAGTACAACACAGTTATCAAATCGACAGTCACATGCAAAAATCTCATTGAATCGAAAACTATATTTACAAGAAATTAAGAAAGCAGAAAGAAAGATTATTAGAAAAATCCTGGACCACAACACACACAAATGGGTAGTGACTGCAAATCATCGAGACAACAGAAAAAGTATTACACATCGAAATGTACATCAGAAAAAGACGAAAGAAGTTCTACGGACAATTAGACAAATTGTCTGTTAACAGACTAACTAAACGTCTATTGGACTGTGTGACATTCCTTGAAGCATCATTATCTTGGGTAACTGAATTTAAGAAGGATCTGGCAAAAGCAATTTTGAAGTAACATACACATCAGACAAGGATACAATCAGAAGCAAATTTGACAAGTGGAAGTTTATTCCTGAGATGGAACCAAAACCATACCGACCAAAGTGGACTGAAGAATGAAAGAAGACCTTCGGGGAGAAAATGAAGAAGTGTTGGGAAAATAAGAAGAACGCTATGAAAGATTGAAAATGACCTGCTAATCGTCCTCCAATGCGGACATTTGCTACTACTAATAATAATAATAATAACAATAATAATAATAATACATATAGGCGAAGGATTTATAATACGGGAACCACATATCATCAGAATGGGAGAAGATGAATTTGTGAACCAGTCGTCATCTTGAAACAAGTAGAAAGACGGGTGTAGGACTACCGACAAACATATGGCTTCAGTGAAGACGTAACAGACTGTAAGCCTATTGTATAAAGTGAAGGAGACGAAGTCTGTAATCCTCTTCAAGTCTTTGTTTGGGACTGTGCTACCACAATTGATTTTACGTCAAGTTCGCATGTCGTCATCCTCTTTGATACAACTTATTAAAAACAGAAAATTATGTGAAAAACAAAAAAACATCAGAAATTATTTGGTTTATATCACCGGTGAACTTCAAAATATGCAACCATGGTTATTATCATGGGCAATTTAGCTTGATTATTAGGAATCTTGGGGAAACAAGCAGTTCGCTCTGTCTTACATGACCGCTAAAACAAATTCTATGCTAAGAAGTTGGTGTAATCCAATAAATAGATATAGATTCTTCTTACAAAAATGTCAATGGCAGGTAGTAGCGATAGCAAAAACTAAAATTACTCCTGGCTTAGGAAAGCGAGTAGACCTACAGCGGGTCCAAAATAAAAGCAGCCGGCCGGAGTGGCCGTGAGGTTCTAGGCGCTACAGTCCGGAGCCGAGTGACCGGCATGGATGTGTGTGATGTCCTTAGGTTAGTTAGGTTTAATTAGTTCTAAGTTCTAGGCGACTGATGACCTCAGAAGTTAGGTCGCATAGTGCTCAGAGCCATTTGAACCATCAGCCAAAATAAAAGCAGCTCTGCACTGTATTCAAAAGGTTGTGCATTTGGCTCTTTCCTTAATAAACGTAAACATGGGCCGTAGTAGGCTGTAACGTGATTTTTATTTAATTGTACGATTAGTTACTTTCGACTACTTGTCATTACTGCACAAATTTCTTACAAGCACATAGCGCAGTAATGTCTTATCTGAATGTGAGATGTGTAAAGTGTTAGTTCTACAAGCGATGCATGTAGACAATGTTGTGCTTTTCCATTTTGGTTTTACAAGTGCTTGACAATGTCAAGTAGTCGAAATTAGCTAAACGCATGATTAAACAAAAATCATGTTACAGCCTACTATGGGCCGTATTTACGTTTATTAAGCATCTAGAGGCTGTGGATCTCCACAAAAATGCAAAATTTTAATGGTTTTTTCCTGTTCTCTCGATCTTCCGATCACGTGGCGGACGTGTTTAATGTCGTTGCTTGAAAGTCGTTGCTTGAAAGGTCTGTGGGCGGCCTTTTGTTGTTCTTTAAGACATTCACCTAGAATTTCCGGTATTCTGCAATCGTGCTTACATTCCAGGTGGTTCATTTAAGCAGACGTGGCTTTTCACGAACAGTTCCCGAACACTAGTACTCCTTCAAAACCAAATGGTGATCCATAATTCTTCAGTTCGCACTCCGAAAGCCGTTGCTATCTTTTGGCAGACACACAATCTGATCAAATGTATCAAGACACTCTAGCGTAACGCGTAATTGATCAGTAGGTGCTACTAAAGATAGATTCGTCAACATAAAAGGAAGCAGAGAGCATTACTTTGTCTGTAAAGAAGCACTGACACCAGAATCGATCGCTCAGCGGAGTTGATCTACTACTTATTGGATGTCATTGGAGAAATAAATCTGTCAGGAAAATTTTTAGCTCTATGGCAATCTGGTGGAAGGGTTTGCGTTTGTCGATGCTTGGAGAACTTTGTCTGCCGCCATGCTCAGTGCCAATAATGAAGCACGGGGATGTTTTCCTGAACAGGGTGTCGTCCCGTCATCGCGATTAATGAAACACTGAATGTTGAAGTATAGGAACAAATGTTACGTCATTATGCACTGCGTTCCATAGAGGGAACAGTTCGTAGTCGATGACTGTTTCAGTATGGCAATGCACCCTGTTCTAAAGTAATATATCTGAGGTTTGTTGTCAGTAACATTGCAAAAACGGACGAAATGCTCTGACCAGCGCAGACTCTTGGGCTGAACCCAAAGGAACACGTCAGCAATGAGTTAGAACATCGACTTCAGAACCTAGCGTCCAAAAACAGTACCGTGTCAGTTTTTAGCTTTTGTCATTAATCGACAGACATTTAGACACCATACTGAAGGTGTCGCCAGAAGAGTCCCAACCGCCATAAAGGGTAAGAGTGAACATACCTCATATGAATGTCCACTAGCAGGTGTCGAGATACCTTCGATCAGATTGTGTACCTACTGCGATCTCGTAAAAGTCTCAGGCATCTTTCACAGCAAGTGGGTGTTTATGGTTTATTTTCTAATCCCATCCTTCCTTTATTTTCTAATCCCATCCTTCATCACATCTGGAGTTTTATGACGTTTCATACTTTCAGTCATTATTTCCAACAGTCAGGAAAAATAGGTAATAATTGTGAGTGGTTTCTTAAAGGCACCGACTGGCCACCATATCATCCTCAGCCCACAGGCGTCACTGAATACGGATATGGAGAGGCATGTGGTCAGCACACCGCTCTCCCGGGCGTATGTCAGTTTCCGAGACCGGAGCCGCCACTTCTCAATCACGTAGCTCCTCAGTTGGCCTCACAAGGGCTGAGTGCACCCCACTTGCCAACAGCGCTCGGCAGACCAGGTGGTCCGACGTCATAAAAAAACGGTTCAAATGACTCTGAGCACTATGGGACTTAACTTCTGAGGACATCAGCCCCTAGAACTTAGAACTACTTAAACCTAGCTAACTCAAGGACAAGATACACACCCATGCCCGAGGCAGGATTCGAACATGCGACCGTAGCGGTCGCGCGGTTCCAGACTGTAGCGCCTAGAACCGCTCGGCCACCTCGGCCGGCTTCGACGTTATACTATGGTTGTATAAAATGTAGTGGTAACACTACCGTAACATAAAGGATGTGCGTCAGATTGCATGCACGCTTTCTGTAACAGATTGCAGAAGGTAAATTGAAGTAGTATAGTGAACGGTGAAGGCTGTGTTTGAGTCAGTTGCAGTGGTACTGTCTAAAATGCGGGACGTCAGTTGAAGCGCCCTAACGAACTACCACTACAGCCTACTGCAGCAGTTTTTGCGATATCGTCTTCATATCGCAATTAGAAGAAAGCGATGACACCTTCTGGCACTCCATCTCATCACCCTTCACAACAATACGCGATACCATATGGTGAAAACTCGAGGAGGAGCTCCTGAGTACGCAAGTGTGCTAGGTACTGGAACATTCACCGCATTCACTCCTACGACGCTATTACGGTGTATTCGCCTGTTCGTGGCACGCGCTACAACGCGACAGAAGAGATGTTCCGTGCCACATGGCGGTCATTGCGAGAATCGACAGAGATGGACGCAATGACGATACGCGACACCTTCCATCTGCGTGTGTCATCGAGATGAGTGGCGATTATATCAAGCGAATGTAGTACGGTGAAAGTCTGTCAATAAAGTCTGGTATAAATTATAACAGTGTTGCCACCACTTTTTATGCAACCCATGTAATTCAGCGTGAAATGAGTTGGCATGTGATGTCACGATCAGAAAAATGCATCGGGAATCAGGGTAATCTATAATTTCTCGTAAATTTTACAAACCATTTGTGCCTCGGTAGTCCTACACACGCCTTTCTACTTATTTATAAAATGTTCAAATGTGAGTATATTCCTAAGGGACCAAACTGCTGAGGTCATTGCTCCCTATCCTTGCGCACTACTTAAACTAACTAATGCTAAGAAGAAAACATACGCCTTTGCCCGAGGGAGTAGTCGAACCTCCAGAGGGAAGGGCCGCGCAGTACGTGATATGGCGCCTCAAACCCCGCGGCCACTCCGCGGGGAACTGGTTCACAGTTGACTGCTAGTTCAAAAATCCATCTTCCACCATTCTGACTATATGTGGCTCCCGTATTATAAATTCTTGGCCTAAATTTATATTTATTTCGTTGCAGTGGTCCCACTTTCAAATTTACGAGTATTGATATGTGTGTTTAGATTTAGATTTGTTGCCATCTTGAAACTCTAAGGTGCATATTTATTAAATATTATTTGTTAGACCGCGTCAGCGCTGCACATTATACTGTATCACCGCAGCAGTTTCCTCGCTGCTGGATTTTAAGCATTCTGCAAATTATTCCAATTCTCTACGAACCAAGACAATGGCTATGTAACCGAAAGTTAGTAGGCGTGGTTTACATCTAAAATATGATTTTTATTCAAATGTCGCACCAGTCGCTTAAAAATGAATCGAGTAGTGCCATATTGAAGATGATATTGAGGTTTGCTTTAAATACACCCTGCAACATTAGACAGCGGTAGTTAGTTACCTTTGAGATTCGACGTGGTGAGCTACAACGACAAAAGTATAGCACGTAAGACATTTAACGTAAATACACAAATCAGGAAACGTAATAGCTAAACGATTCATTGTTTTGCACAGCGTATCTGTAGCATTCAAGAAGCAATCAATAAAAGTGTATCGATGAAGAGATAAAAAATGGGTCAGTTGGCGATGGGTGAGAGCTAGAAAAATTCTTTAACGTCAATAAAGCTGCATAAAAATTGGTTGATTCTTCTGTCCCTTCAAGTAATGATTCTATTTCACATCAGAACATATTTATAAAAATATTTTATTTCATATGAGAACTTGTTTATAAAATTTACAAATATGCTCTAATATGAAATAAAATCATTACTTGAAGATACCGACCAACCAGCCACCTCCAGGTGACATCCTGAATTATCAAACAGAAGTAACCAACAAAATGTTTCTAAGGAATTTCCGTAAAGTACATATGCAACCGACATATCGGCTGCATTCGTTTTTAAACCATAACATTAATGATAAGTAAATAACAATAGCTTCCTAATTAATCTAAGAAAACTACCTGCAAAGTAATCTAGCGCTACAAATTATAACACGCACACTGTGTATTAAGCTTTTTTTTTTTTTTTGGTCACGATGGCATATACTAAATTTAAGATCAGCCAGTACTCCGCATCTGCATCTACATGGTTAATCTGCAGTTAACATTCAAATATTTGTCAGAGGGTACGAAACTCCTCCACTGGTCTACTATCAAATAGAATGTAAGAAAAGTTCTAATTACTGTTGATATATCACGGTTTCATTTCTGACGTTGTAGATGCGAGCCAGCAAAATAATTTGACACTTGAAAGAAAAATTTGGTGACTTAAACTTCGTGATAGTATTTCGCTGCAGCGAATACTGCCTTTGTTTCAGAATAATTGAGATTCACTTATTTTGCCCGTGACAGTCACTCCTCTATTTAGTAACAAAAAATGAGCAGCCCTTCCTTGAAGAGTATCGACGTCCTCTGTCAGTGCTATCAGCTAAGAATCCCATACCCCATAGCAGTACTTCAAAAGAGGACGGACAAGTGTAGTGTAGAAAGTCTATAAACACAAGTGACTTACGAGTAGTTTCGAAACGTGCAAGATAAGCGTAACTTGAATTTAGATGAAATATACGATGTATATGTATCAAAATAAGGATAAGTCAGCCATGTGTCGAGACCCCCATTGGTTGTTAGCCACGTTAATGTTCTCGAAAACCACCTAATCGAAATTCTGCGACCATAATACGCCCTCAATACAGCTTCAGACTTTGTTATTCATAAAACTATTAGTAGGAATTATCAAAAGCCTCTCGCGAAACACGTTACCTCACGATAGTGCGGGTTCACACAAAGAGTTGTACCTGCATTTCCGCTCATCCGGAGTTATCTCTACATTCTCTGTTCCATCTTAAGAAAATCTATATGACACACCTGTCTTGTGCTCAAAGAGTTTTCTGCTCCAGGAATGTATATCCTTTCAGGGTTTCGTCGCTACAGTACATTTTTCGCCTCCAGAAGACGGATGAATATAGCGTAATGAATATTTATTTCTGTATATAAAGGCGAGGAAGTCAGTTGGAAAATTCGGAACGCTGCTTGGCACAATGAAATCCTATATTAAAAATATGGGCTTCGGTAGGACTTCGAAAACATCTCCTAAGCCAAGGATTTAAACCACCATTCATTTTGGTAAATCAGTGTAAAATGATGTTTTCCTTTTTATTAGTAATGTTCACTGTCTGACAAAAAACTAAGGCATGAACAAGGGGAGGAGGAAACTGAAAGAAACTTTACGGATTGTAAGGGTATGTGAAGTTGTTGCAGTGATTACAAATTCTTGCCAGATTTACAAAGAACTTGTCAGTATGAAATGAGACAGTACGTCAGTACGGCGTTTCACCTACTCTGGGCAGGATGCATGCTATTATGCGTTCGAAAATGGTCTCATAGAGCCAAAGTGTTCTCTCCTGAGTAAAGCTGATACCATGGACACTGGCATTAATACCTAGTTGACGTCAAATATGGTTCCACACTTGTCCTGTCGGGTACAGATATGGGAAGCTTGCTGTCTTATCAGAAGTAATAAATGAGGACGTAAGATGTCGTGACGTACCGTTATGCAGTTAGTTTCCCTCTATAATTACCTGCCACGACCTACAGTCACACCAAAAGACTCCCAACACAACTGACTCCAGGACTGTCACCGCTGTGCGTCCCTAGAACGCTGGGAGAAAGGGACCACTGCCCAGATCGTCGTCATAGTCGTCGTCGACGGTCATCCGATCTAGTGCAGAATCGCCGTTCGCCGCTGAACGCACAGCGACGCCAGTCAGCAGCACTCACGGCACGACACTAGATGCAGCTGTTTGTGTTACGGTGTTAACGCCAGATTTCGCTTGGTCGCTTGGGTAATTTCCTGATCTGGCTGCTGCTCATCCCCAACCCGTTACTCTACGCGGTGACACAGAATGCTGCAGAACGTCCACTACTTGATCTTGGAAGGCACTCATGTGAAGGTGTTACAGCAGAACAGCCATCCTCCCTTGTTGTAGCCAGTCGTGGTCGATCAGAATTTTGACGATAAGTATGCCTTAGCCCACGTTCCAACGTTTCATATAATCTGGTCGTTGTTCATTCGAATGCCCCACAAAAATGAATACTGTACGTTTCGATCACTCATTAGAATGGAAACCAATATTGAGGCTCTTTTACTGTCTGTCAGGTGCTGATAACACAATTTGCTACCCGACGGCTTTTCGGAAACAGTCACGAAACGTATGTAAATGCATATTAAAAGACCCATTTGATTAGAATATTTTAATGATGCTGAGAAATACGACAAACAGCAATACTCCTCGTTTTCGGTACTTGACTAACGCCACCTTATTTTTCTTGATTCGGAATCGAAAGTATTGTGGAAGAGGAAGGTGCTGAAGCATTACGAGCGAAAATATCATGTGGATCGCCAGGGATAGTAGAACTGGCCGCCACCACTACAGGCAGTCCCCCTGCTGAGGAAGAGGTCATCGTCAATAGTCTACCAGCCATTGAAGAAGCATTTGTAGTGCAACACGGGGGCGTTCTGATTTGTTCTGAACAAACACAGACAGGTTCTCCCCCAAAGCAGACCTTTGGCTAAAACATTATAGATCCTGGGCGTGGAGTGAGAAGGTTCACTTATTAACAGAATGCACTGTTGTGCCAAAATGTGTAAAGTTAACTGTTTCTCCAGAAAGCACCGGAAACCAGAAACCAACAGCAGGAAGATGGATTGGTGCCCCACATTTCAGAATCTGAAAACGTGAGATACTGCTGACTGGATTGACTCTGCCAAAAACAAATGTTTGCACAATGTAAGAACCACGAGCATTGACTAACGTATAAACTCGAGGTTTTAGAAAGAAATGGGACGGCAATGATGATCACAGCCTCATTGGTCACAGGCACACCCACGCACGCACACACACACACACACACACACACACACACACAGAGAGAGAGAGAGAGAGAGAGAGAAGTGACCTTTCTCTTTAAAAGGCGATATGACAAACGTTATTGAATAACCAGTTACAGAAAATGAACTGGTGTATCATAAGGAGAATCTTTATCGTTCGGTGCTCGGAAGATCCGGAACCTAGCCAATCTGATTTTAGTAAGAAATGTAAAGTGGGGAAATGCGTGGCTTCTTTCAGATCAACTTTTGATCAGAGATCTCATCATCTCCATCTCGATCTTTTGGAGCCTCCATAGTCAGGCTTCCACAATGAGAGCTGTCACAGACACGTTGTGTGAGCTGATGTAGTGGGGACACGGAGAAATTTCGAGCTGATCAGCATTTAGCCACTGATGAGGGTCGGTGATTCGGCCAGCGACTCATTTTGCAGACACTTTAGCTTCCATGTGAAATACTATGGTCAGATCGAGCGGCAACCACGAGACTATGTGTGGGGCTACTTCACGTTTCACTCTGAAGACTTGTACACACATCAAAAAAAGTTTCGCATCACCCCGTTTCCCAGAACTCCTGAAGACAGAATATGACTGTGGGTAATTGTATCACAGACACAGTCACTTTCACTGTGCAGAGATATCACTAAAACCGCCCAAAGAATTAAACAACCATGCATGAGCAATGCCTATTAGACAGAGGGGTTCCGACAGCCGATCATTTCCAAACGTTCCACCAGGAAGGAGCTACACGGCTCGTGTTGTCTGTAGTTCAACCATGGCTAGACGGTCAATATCGCGGTTCGATCGCGTCCGTATTGTTACTTTGTGCCAGGAAGGGCTCTCAACAAAGGACGTGTCCAGGCGTCTTGCAGTGACCCAAATCGATGTTGTTCGGACATTGAGGAGATACAGAGTGAGAGGAACTGTCGATGCCATGACTCGCTTAGGCCATTTAAGGGCTACTACTGCAGTTGATGACCATTACTTACAGATTATGGCTCGTAGGAACCATGGCAGCAACGTCACCATGTTGAATAACAGGACATCGTCTTACGACTCAAACTGTGCGCAATAGGCTGCGTGATGCTCATGACGTCCATGGCGAGGTCCGTTTTTGCAACCACGACACCATTCAGCGAGGAACAGATGTGCCCAACAACATTCCGAATGGACCGCTGAGGATTGACATCATGTTCTCTTCACCAATGGCTTTTGCATATTCCTTCCACTAGACAGTCGTCAGAGACGTGTTTGGAAGCAACCCAGTCATGCTGAACGCCTTAGACACACTGTACAGCGAGTTCAGAAAGGTGGAGGTTCCCTGCTGTTTTGGGGTTGCATTACATGTGGCCGCTGTACGCCTCTGGTGGTCATGAAAGGCGTCGTATCGGCTGTACGATTCGTGAATGCCATCCCTCGACCATAGTACAACCATGTCTACAATATATTGGAGGCATTCGTTTTCATGGACGACAGTTCGCGCCTCCATCGTGAACATCTTGTGATCACTTCCTTCAGGATAACGACATCTCTCGACTAGAGTGCCCAGCACGTTCTCCAGACGTGAACCCTACCAAACATGCGTGGGAGAGATTGAAAAGGGTCGTGTATGGACGACGTGACCTACCAACCACGCGTGGGATATCTACGCCAAATCGCAGTTGAGGAGTGGGACAGTCTGGCCAACAGTGCCTTGATGAACTTGTAGATAGTATGCCACGACTAATACAGGCATGCATTAACGCAAGAGGACGTGCTACTGGGTATTAGAGGTACCGATGTGTTCAGCAATCTGGACCACCACCTCTGAAGTTCTCGCTGTATGTTGGTATAACATGCAATGTGTGGTTTTCAAGAGCAATAAAAAGGGCCAAATGATGTTTACGTTGATCTCTGCTCCAATTTTCTGTACAAGGTCCGGAAATCTAGGAACCTAGGTGATGCAAACCTTTTTTTACGTGTGTATTTAGACGGCAAGTGTGGCCTATTCCCTTCAGTTGTTATATCAGTTTTTAAGGGGGATAGGACATCAAACAGGCCGACTTGGAGCAGGAGAGGCACCACACGACACTTTTTTTCTCTGTCTATACTTTTACAAGTACATTCATTAAACTTTGTCAGCATGACCAGGAAGGATTCAGGATTCACACTCGTAGCGGCGGAAGTTCAAAAACATAACAAAATAATTTTTTTTTCATGTCAAATTTCATCATTTATTCACTTACTATTGGCTACATTTGTTGCTATACGTACACTTTTCTTCATAAGTAAGAGAGACTGTTTGATGAATTTTGCACAGCATACAAACGATACTTACAGGTGTCTGAAACTCTAGAATCTATTTGATTTATGAAAAAAATGCATGAGCTGTTACGTTTTAAACTTTATGTTTAGGAAAAACAAAATTTGTAGATAATTATCTCAATTTTTACCAGACTTCTTAATAGATTTGGAAAATCCTAGAGTTTCATACACCTGTAAGTATGTTTTGTATGCTGTGCAAAATTCATCAAAGAATCTCTCTTAGTTGTGAAGAAAAATGTACCTATAGCAACAAATGCAGCCAATAGTAAACGAAAAAATGATGATATTTGACATGTAAAAAAATTTATTTTGCTATGTTTTTGAACTTCCACTGCTATGAGTGTGAATCCGGAATCCTTCCTGGTCATGCTGACAAAGTTTTATGAATTTATTTGTAAAAGTGTAGACAGTAAAAAATAAAATGTCCTGTGGTGCCTCTCCTGCTCCAAGTCGGTCCGTTTGACGTCCTACCCCCTCCCCCCCTAAACAAAAATTGTTGGACACTTCAAGATTACAGTCAATTCAGTTGCACGATTACTGTATTGACATCTTTCCTCCTGACTTCTATGTCCGTTATGCTAAAGCCTCAATATACTGATGTTCCTACTGTTCGTCATTCGCTTTGTCAATAATTTTATCGGAATAGATCAAGATAACTTTCATCCCCGTCTTCTTTAGTAGTCATAACTTTCCCACTCAGCGTTTTGGAGGGCATCCCGATATTATTGCTAAGCTTCCCTTGGAGTTTGAAAACAAACCACGTAGCATCGCTGTGTCATTCACAGTGATCAACCAACATCTGATCCTGTCACCGCCCTTATAAGCTGTAGCAGGCCTGGTAACATACTAAACACGAAGACGCTAATGTAGTGCGTTGGGTGTTCTGCTTGTCACAGGTAATTGCTATTCTAATCAACCCCACCAACTGTATTTATGTGTGCTAAATTACAATTATATCAGACCTCGTCTTGTGGGTTCTTCAATTTCTTGTCAGACAGTGTACGTAGTACTGACTACGAGTAACTTCTGTGAATCATACACGGTACAATATAAATGTGGAGCAGTTACGTCGGCACTGGCGCGACGTTTAAGCAAGCTGGAAGGTGTGTCGCAACGGAATCGGTGTTGTGGCATTGGGAGGGGCCAAGACATTCCCTGGGAGACTCGCTGCCTCGGTCGTTTGACGCGACACGCAGCGCTCTGCGGCGGCCTTCGGCACACAGCACGCTGCTCCAGGGGGAGACCTGCCGGGCTGGGCGGCTACGCAGCCCGCAGGCGCAGGGAGCAGGCAACCCGCGTGACGGAGCCGCGGTCGCCTCGCGCGCCTCCAGGGGGGGCGGCCGTAATTAATGGATACGGCTGACTCCGCCGCCGCCTCCCGCGGGACCGCCCGCAAACACCGGCCTCTTCCCGGCAGGCCGCGCCACTGTCCGCCCGAGGACGACCTGTGGCTATTAGCCGACACTACATTACCTCTCCCTCCACAATGATGAAGTGAAGCTACCATCACCAGCTCAAGGCCCTGTACTCGTCCTGATAGCGGAATGTGTTACGATGTGACTGCTTAGAGGGTAATTTAATAAATAACAGATAAACAGCTTGCATGACGTCGGGTCTTTCAGAAACTGAAAGCACTAGTACAAGCAGAATCGTTAAGCCCTTTAGTGAAACTATGCATTGTTACAAATAAAATGAAATAAATTTTTAACGCTATGTGATTTCGATAATGCAAACATTAAATGGGTAGCACACACTTACCGTTAAAAAGTGCAATTAATGAAATACAGGCTTAGGAAGTAAAACTGAGCATTAGCGGATCTGATTATCATCCTATCAAAGTAACTGAAATGTTATGCTGATCTTTCTGTAATCGATGGTAAAAATAAAAGACGAAACATGAAGCCGGCCGCTGTGGCCGAGAGGTTCTAGGTGCTTCAGTCCGGAACCGCTTGCTGCTACGGCCACAGGTTCGAATCTTGCCTCGGGCATGGAAGTGTGTGATGTCCTTAGGTTAGTTAGGTTTAAGTAGTTCTAAGTCTAGGGGACTGATGACCTCAAATGTTAAGTCCCATAGTGTTTAGAGCCATTTGAACTATTTTGAACGAAACATGTACAACTAGTGTTTATCCTTTTCACAATCATTCAAATAATTATGCAGTCCGAAAGATTTGAGATGCGTGATCTCTTAAGGAAGACTGAACTCACTGGTCTCATACTCTCTACAAGATAGTTTGTGGAACTTGAACACATACTTGTACTTTTCACAGAAATTGTTCACTCAGCATTGGGTGCTGAGACTCACCTTCACCACCCGAAGTTTCCGCGCACAGAAAGAGTACTTATTACTATAAACAGAGGGGAAGTATATGAGAACTGAATTACCTCGCTAACATTATCGTGTGCAACCATTAGATACAGCAAAGTCGCATCATGTAATACGTGATCACAAAATTGGAGCGGAGAAGCCACACAGATAATATAGGTGACAGTTCAATAACTGATTTGAGAAAGCCGAAATTAGAAACAGATAGTAGAATTAGATTCTATATTTATTTCGGATAAAACTAAGAAACATACAAGCCACATGACATTCAATATACAGGTGCAACAGAAGTCGAAAATTCTACCAATCTCCAAGATTCGAATACGTGTGAAAGAAAAAAAAAACAACAACGGAGAATCAGTAAAATTGGAGAGCATGATGACGAAGTATAATGCTTCTGACTGAACGACAAAAGCAACTGAACGGCAGAAACACACTCACACTCAAAGCACAAACATTTGGAACTTTTGTAGAAACATGCACCTGAATATAAGTTACGCTTCACATTACATTACAAGCTTACTACGTGAAATTAACGGAAAAATAATTCTTTGCTTGCAAGTACCATTCGTGTGATTTAACAGGAAAATATTCCCTATGAGCATTACCTTCGATCTTCGTGTAAATGAAACGTTCTCACCAGTGCTGACGAACCGCTATCGCCGCATCTGACTTGCGTCCAACCATAGCAAACTTCCGGAACGAGTGTCTTTCAGATACGCCCGCAAGCGTGAACAGTCAACCGCTGGGCAATGTTTGACTCACCGCCACCAGTGAGCGGTCAAAGGTGACCATGTTTCTATCAAAACATCTCAGAAAGATAACTCAAGGAATCTGTGGAGTATACATCGGTACTGGTTACGGATCCACTTTTAAAGTAATGAGCAACCATAAATTTCTGAATTACGAAAATTATTGAAAACTGAAAGCGCAGTTTAACACCTAAATTTCATGCTGTGAAGCAAAGATGAGTCAGTACATTTTTTTTTCTTTACACGTAATCTCCTCTTACGTCTATGTACATGTATCCCCTCAACAGAGAATTCTGTACCTAGACATTGAAAACAGTTTTGTACTTTTTCCTTTGCCTCTTCGTTGCCTAAGAGCTTCTTTCATCAGATCAAACAGTAAAGGATAAGGTCGGGGCTGTAAGTAGTATAAGGTACAAACTACTAACCCACTGTGTCAATAATTTTTAGCGTCACTTGCGCCGTTTGGGATCGAGCATCGTTTCGAAGAATAACCACACTTTTCCTCTGCCATTCCGGACATTTCCTCTTCACCGCAAATTTCAATTCACTCTTGCTTGAATAGCATATGCTCTTTGCTCCTCCAAAAACTCATAGGTAATCTAACCATGGGCACCTCGAAACATGGCTAACATGTCCTTACCACCCGATGGTTGTGTTTTGAATCTCCAAGACAGTCAGGATGTCTCCTCTGCTTGCTTATGTGCTTGAACTCTGTTTATAAATGTCGCTTACAGGCTTCGTAACTGGTTGGAGAACTGGTCAACATTGCATCAGCTTCTCTACTGACCTCGGTGCAAATGCGAAGCTTGTTTTCTTTGTGAAGAACGCTAAGCTCTCTGGGATCCTAACTTGTACATATCTTAAAGTAGTTCAGTTTTTTATTTTTGATGGAATCATTCTCTCAGATTTTTCAAGAATCTGTTCAACTGCGAGTAGTCGATCCGGTCATCTTGGAGAAAGGTGACAATACGAACTTGCAACGCGGATGTCGGTAATGTTACCGGATCCCGAAAAAGTACTCGTTGGTTACGA
The DNA here is from genome assembly GCF_021461395.2 of Schistocerca americana. NCBI lineage: Eukaryota > Metazoa > Arthropoda > Insecta > Orthoptera > Acrididae > Schistocerca > Schistocerca americana. The sequence goes on along the minus strand of NC_060123.1, from coordinate 380,378,413 downwards.
TTTGACATCCAGTTTTAAATTTTTCCTCCTACTCGTAAAAACTCACGTATCGCTCAGCTACTGCCAAATGTTTTTTCATCCGAGAGAATATTTCTGGCGGTTCTACACTTTACAAAAGCAAAAATCGAACTAAAGTACGCTGTATTGAAAAGTACTTTCTTTGGGCACATGAGTAATGGTAACTATGACCTTAGACGTTATATTTACGTAAATATTAATCTAACAAGTCACTAGCATTCCTTGCAAGGTTCCACGCTTACAATAGTCACATTGGCCGCTGCATCGACTGTAGATACTTTTACGTTCATAGTTTTATAACCCTATATTAATTGTCCAGTATAAATCGAAATATACAGCCAAAAGGAAGACCTAGTATTCGTCAGGCTTACGATACGAGTTCCAGAAGATCATTGCTCCATCGCTTGGAATATTAATTCGAGACGAATGGAGCACTGATGGTTATTACATAGTATTTGTTATGTCACCGTTCCCTTCTTGACGCTCAATCAACAGAATAGTTTGCAATAAAATGAATTCGCAAACGAGCAGGTGAACTTTAAAACACGGTGAACAGTGCATGACAGTACTAAAGGAAGAGTTAGAAAACAGTGGATTTATACCTTCTGTTGTGAATGACAACTCACAACAACAAGGAGCTGCGAGGTGAAGCCAGCCGTGCTTGTTGACCCTCATCATGTAGGAGTATGGACCGGGACGGAATCGAAATACCAGTTTGGAATATTTTATTTTGAGAGGTACCGGAATGAAAATTTTTATGTGGAAATGTAAACGTTGTTAATACTCCAACTGGAAGACAAAGGAATCATGAGTTATGTGCAACTGAAGCCTATATGTTGTTCAGATGCATGAGTGACGAAGTGATTAATTTGGAGGCAGCTGGTTTGGAGGTGTTTAAGCTAAACTCGAGTGCCATTGAAATGACCATCACGAAGCAGTGACATTATCGAGAAATACTTATGGCCAATAGTCAAGTCCCGTATGTTTCAACGTCACTTCAAAGACATTCAAGGATGGGCAGAAGTGCTGATGTAGTCTTTCTCAACATGACATCTGATACGTTCCACGAGACATCTTGTGGACCTGCACACTCATGCGAAGATCTCTATGAAAGACACAAAGCTCCGGATACATAGCTGTTATATGCAAGTATTCCAGCATGCAGTGTAAAATATGCCCCGACCTTGGTCTGTTGGAACTTTTCGGATGTCCTTAATCTACCAGATTTTGGACAATTTGGATCCCATTCTTTAAGTGGTCACCGGTTGCTATCACTCATCGTACTTCTATTATGAATTACCGTTTTCATGAGTTTAAGTAATCAGAGAATGCAAAATTACAACTTAAATACAGAAAACACACTCCTCTCATATTTATGTTCACGAGCAAATGAATTTCCGGTTCAAAATCTATATATTCAGATTCGTAAAATTCATTAAACCCACTTACACCCCAAACAACGAAGTGAAAATTTACGTGATACCTTATTTAGAGACATAAGTCGTGTTTTACTATAAAGGTTGTAGTAGTAGATTCCTATATTTGGTGGAGGAAAACGATCTAACTACGGTGGACTGTAAACAGAGCAAAATTTATGAAGTAATTACTGATTTCTAAACTCCTACCGTACTTGCGGGCGTGCTCGCAGAAGTGTGCATATTAAAATTAACTTTCTCTCGCTAATATTTGTGATGATGAACACCGCAGTTATTAATTCAGTTACTTGAAGGCAATGATTTAACTAAAGAGTCGAAGTAATGAAAACTTTAAATTCTTATCCTTGAGTGGATACGTCTGCCGTCAATTTTCTGTTTGTCTGACTAGTAAATTGTGACTATTTAATAATGTTCGCTAATGGTACCGAAAAGCCACTAATTTAATAAGAGTGTAAGCTGACTACTAGACTCATCGAAAGTCCATAATTTACCGAAAAAATTTCTGGTTAGCGGTCGTTTTGTGCCAATAGCTTCGCAGCGGTGCATCTCCGACCTATGGTTACCACTAAAAGTTTGCTCTATTCGACATCATCTAAAACGTTATGACAGTATCATCAGACCGTTTCTTCACATCCTGTGCTTTATCTATGTATCTGTCACGCTGCACGTGTCTCACTAAAACTACTTAGGAAAAAAGAAAGGAACTCGTAGACGTCTCCTTATACCAGGGCAGGAAAAGTGCAGTATGTGAATTCAATTTGATTTACGAAGGCGCCACAGAATAGTGTTTCACATGTTACCCAGAGAATCATATGCACCTATATTACGTTAATTCAAACAAAAGCAAACTCTTGATCTTGGCGTTATAATCGGAAGTAACGTGTGACAGAAACGAAAAGGAGTGATTGGCTGCAACTGTACTTTGGGTGGCCTGGTGGTTTGTTCTTATATAACATAAGCAGGATATTGAAAGATCACACGACCTAATCTCAGTCGTACCACGAAATAGATCTGTCTGCTTATAATCCTTAAGTAGTGCGGTGATGCTTTTGTTGCACAACTGATGTCGTCGGGTCAACACATCCACTGTTGTTTATTCCTAAATTAAAGTAATGAAAGTGGAACAAACTCTTAAGGTTGAATTAGGGTCTGAACCCAGATCAGCTGCAATAATTTATTGCAACTTAACTGACTCTCTGCTTCATAAAGTATTGACTGTACACATTCATCGAATGCATACCCTCTTACTTCCATTATTTACAAATCTGTGAAGTGCTTTTAGAATAGCAAACCCGCAAATCACATTCAGAATTTTTCAGATTAGAGTTGATGACCTCAGAAGTTAAGCCCCATAGTGCTCAGAGCCATTTGAACCATTTTCAGTGTCTAGGTGTAGTATAATCAGACATGTAGACACGGAAAGGAAACATTTAGTTGTTCCAGTTCTTAACAGCCACGAACAAACATAGTAGCAATGCAGAAAATGTAGACAGTATGTCTCCACCAAGTCTGTTTAAGAAGAATCGTTCCAAATTTATGTGTTAAGAATACTAAAACCATGGAAAAATTAAATGCACAGAATCCAAGCTCTGTCAACTGGTACTGTAACTATGTCATTATATTGCAAGTTATTATACAGATGCATCACTTAACTTGGTCTTACACGAGATGGGTACCATTCTAAACCTAGACCTCGAACACCATAGGACATTGGCACCTAGGCTTTGTGTTACTCTGCTCTGGATATGTAATACCGTGTTGTGTACAGGCTGTTAAGAATTTAACAATCGTCCCGTATGTTAACCTAGTATTTAATTATATATACTTCTTCGTTGCTTCTGTTATTACTTAAACATGGAGCGATCTGGTATTGCTTATTCCACTGCAATATTTCACATTGCACCTCCTGTCCGTTCAACTGTGTATGCAAGAGTGTACATCAGTACCTAGATATGGCGCAATACTATGTGTTTTCATCACAGGGAGCGTTTTTGTTCCATATGTCACTTGTACAGAAAACGTTTTAACGTATATGTGCTTAACATAGACTTCGAGTACCCACATGATGTAGCACTTACACTCAGTGCCAACGAATTATTTCTTACAACATTATGTGCTCTTTTTGACTGTATTTCCCTTGAATGCAGTATCTCGGCATACTGATTGGTATGCACCACACCACAGATATGCTTGCTACTGATAGTGAGTCAACGTACACTTTAATTACGAGAAGGACACATAAAGTACAGTAACTTGAAATTAAAGAAACTTCATCCTAAGGAAGAAGGGTGAAAATAAGCGAATGCAAGGCTCCGCTCAACCGTGTCCGAGAAAAAGACGATCAAAGTTATCGAAATACTTTATGTGCTTCTTAAAGGATCAATCGCTCAGTCGAAATGACCGTGCAGTGGTTAGCCCAGCTCTTTCACACTTTTGTTCCCGTCTTCGAAATCCGACTGCTACTTGTATTTTTGTCTTCATTTATGTATCCACGTCCGACGAATATTGAAATAATGTTGTCCTCATTCGTCCACTCGTTCCAGAATGAGATTTTCACTCTGCAGCGGATGTGTGCGCTGGTTTGAAACTTCCTGGCAGATTAAAACTGTGTGCCGGACCGAAACTCGAACTCGGGACCTTTGCCTTTCGCGGGCAAGTGCTCTACCAACTGAGCTACCCTAGCACGACTCACACCCCATCCTCACAGCCTTACTTCTGCCATTACCTCGTCTCCTACCTTCCAAACTTTACAGAAAACTCTTCTGCGACACATCACAGTTTTCGTTCGGATATCATACGAACATAACCATGTGTACTCCGTGCAATATGCATAGCATTTTAAGTAATGATTTTTTTGTACCTGAGATACCAACGTACTCCGGTTTTCATGTGCTTGAAATGTCTTTTCATGATGCGACACGATGTAATGTGCATGATTGAGATTCATTGAAAGTATTGCGTATGGTATTTGTTATACATCCACATTATATGAAAATCTATCACACCTTAATATATATGACCCAACTGTGCTTACAATTTCGATCTAATACTTTACAGCTCCGAAGATAGCAACATAATTTGCTGAAACCAGTAATCAAAATACCTGCTGTATTAAGCGATTCAGGCAGTTTCAAGTATTTTCTTATAATTTGAATTATTTATACTGTATCAAGTTCCACGTATGTGTTAATGCCGTCAATTCCATCTCATCACAACTCAGGCTCTTCTGTTGGCACTTTCATTGCTATCTACCATGACCTTTGAAGATACGTCGGTGTATGAGATAATAAGTTCATTGCACCCGTAAAAATGCTATTAACTGCCAAATTTGTAGGGAATAGAAAGTATAGTCATTCTGTAGAAATGAAAATATTGCAGTGGACTGTATTAAGTGGATCATGCACTTCGTGACATTTCCAAAGAACCACATGACTTAGAGGTAGACATTTCGATTCCTGACGTACCAAGTGATGTGACGCTCTAGCTCCTGCAATGGACATACATTCGACATTAGCGAGCTTAAATCCCCGTTCCGACTTCCAATTTGGAGTTTCCATAGGCTCCTATGTATATATTAAGAAGGTTGATTTCATAGTTTAGGACCGACCTTCTTCACCACATTTGCCCTATTCGGGCAGATGTCAGAAACATTAACTTCCCTAAACGTCGGTGTTACAGTATTTGGCCAGCAGCGGGAATCGTAAAGTTTGGCGGAGCGTCTAATGCCTTTCAAGGAACTATAAGAAGCACTGCATTATTTCGCTCTTATGCTGGGTGCTTAGAGATTAATGTACAGCAATGTTACTGAAACCAAGGACATACGAAAATCCCTGTAACATGGATCCGAAAATCCTTAGTCATCGAGCTACGTCGGTTCATTAACAATGCTACATACGTTGCGTTTACAATACCCACACATCACAAAAACTTTTCCATCACCTCGGTTCCGAGAGTTCCGGAACCTGTACAAAAAATTGGAATAGAGACCAACATAAACATTATTTTCGTTCTTTTTATTGCTCATGAAAACCACAGATTGCATGTTGTACAACTATACAGTAAGACCTCCATAGATGATGATCGAGATTGCTGTACACACCGGTACCCCTAATACTCAGCAGCACGTCCTCTTCCATTGATGCAAGCCTGTATTCGTAGTGGCACACTATCCACAACTTCATCAAGGCACTGTTGGGCCAGGTAGTCCAACTCCTCAATGGCGATTCGGCGTAGATCCGTCAGAGTGGTAGGTGGGTCAGGTCGTCCATAAACAGCCCTTTCCAATCTGTCCCAAACATTTTAGATAGAGTTCATGTCTGGAAAACATGCTGGCTACTCTAGTCGAGCGATAACATTATCCTGAATGAAGTCATTCACAAGATGTGCACGATGGGGGCGCGAATTGTCGTCCAAGAAGACGAGTGCCTCGCCAATATGCTGCCGATATTGTTTCACTATCGGTCGGAGGATGGAATTCACGTACCTACAGCCGCTACGACGCCTTCCATGACCACCGGAGGCGTACGTCGGCCACACATAATATCATCCCAAAACAGCAGGGAACCTCCACCTTGCTGCACTCGCTGTACAGTGCGTCTAAGGCGTTTAATCAGACCGGGTTGCCTCAAACACGTCTCAGAGGATTGTCTGGTTGAAGGCATATACGACGCACATCGGCAAAAATAACGTGATGACAATCCTGTACGGTCTATTCGGAATGTTGTGGAGCCCATCTATCCGTGCTGCATGGTGTCGTGGCTGCAAAGATGGACCACGCTATGGGCGTCGGGAGTGAAATTGCGCATTATGCAGCCTATTGCGTCTAGTTTGAGTCGTAACACGACCGACGACCATTATTCAACATTGTGGCGTTGCTGTCAGGGCTCCTCCGAGCCATAATCCGTGGTTAGTGGTCATCCACTGCAGTAGTAGCTCTTGGGCGGCCTGAGGGAGGCATGTCATCGACAGTTCCTGTTTCTCTGTATTTCCTCCATGTCCTAACAACATCGCTTGGTTCACTGCGAGGTGGCTGGACACTTCCCTTGTTCAGAGCCCTTCCTGGCACAAAGTAACGATGTGGACGCGGTCGAACCACGGTATTGACCGTCTGGGCAACACGAGCCGTGTACCTCCTTCCTGGTGGAATGACTGGAACTGATCGTCTGTCCTCCGTCTAACAGGCGCTGCTCATGCATGTTTGTATACATTCTTGGACGGGTTTAGTGACATCTCTGAACAATCAAAGGGACAGTGTCTGTGATACGCTTTCCAAAAACTTTTTTTGATGAGTGTAAATGTGTAAAAGTTACTCGACGAGTCCAGCTCCTGCTTTAACGTATATCCTGAGCCTGTTATAGGTTTTTCTGCGCTGTGTTGAAAATTCCAGTTGTGCGTCGTATTTGGTCAGATTCATATTGGCTCTAAGCACTATGGGACTTAACTTCTGAGGTCATCAGTCCCATAGAATTTAGAACAAGTTTAACCTAACTAACCTAAGGACATCACATACATCCATGCCCGAGGCAGGAGGCGTAACGGTCGCGCGATTTAAGATCTGTAGCGCCTAGAACCGCTCGGTCACCCCGGTCGGCGTCAGGTTCATATTTCATCGGTGCATTGACATTTGACACAGGAGAGAAAGAAGAGTACTTCAACGATTTTAAATACCCCCACACGTTAAAGTAATTAAATTTGAATCTGGTAATCATGCAGGGCGTGGAACTCATTTCCATTGGTCAAAGAGAAACTGGTTATCAAGATACCGGCGAACTCTTAGAGCGATATGAGGTGGAGCGCCATCATGCATAAACCACATTCGTTGGGTGATGTCCAGAGGTACGTTATCTAGTAAATGGAGCACTTAGTTTCCGAATAAAAACTGTGGGAAGATATTTACTGTAAGATGGTTGAAGAATGGGAGCAAATAAAATAGTCGTTAATTATTATTTATATAAAGAAGAATGTAAGCCAAACTGTACGTCTCTGGAGCGCTCCAAAATATTGGATCACTATACGGATCTCCATACGGAACTTTCTAACTAAGAATTTTCGACTCATGATTACATCGTCTTTTTGTAAGATTTGTTTTCAGGCTCACTTCGGCACATTTATAGACACTAATTTACAATCACACTGTAAAGTCTATCAAGTGCTCCTTAGTCTTCAGCAAAGCCTTTGTTACCGTCGACTACGGCATATTCCATGCCAGACTTAACAGCTGCGTCTCCCAAAGACCTACAAGAATGTAAACTGTCCTTTCTTATTCACCTGAAAAAGAAACTTGTACAAACACTTATACATCCAATTATTAATTGCAGTGCAATGGGTTCCCTCATATCTGACGTCTTGCCAACAGTACGCCATGATCGGCACCATAACGTTAAAATGGAGGCAAGTAGTGCCTGGCATCCACGGGGTTCGGTAATAGGTCCTGTACTCTTTTCATTGTACATAAGTAATGTGTTATTAATCTTGCCCTATTGCAAATACCGCTTGCACGCCGATGACGTCCAGTTACATATAAGTGAAAAATCTATGAACCTCAAAGCAGTTATCAATCATGTCAATACCGTAGTTTGTGCACTATAAAAATGGGCGCAGGATAAAGGGTGAAAACTCGACTAATTCGAAACCCAAGGGTACTGTTTCCTCACTGTAGCATTATCCAAAATATCGAAGTCCCGGCCATCTTTAACCTTAAATGCGACGTGTATGAAATTCTCTCCATTAGCAAGGGGTCTAGGAGTAATAATAGCCTACGTGATAATTCGAATTGGACTCATTGCGTAACAGCAATGTGCAAAAAGGCAGCAATATCTCTCAAAGACCTACAAAAATATAAACTGTTCTTTCTTATTCACCTGAAAAAGAAACTTGTACAAACACATACTTCCAATTGATTACAACAACTTTAACCAACAGGCCTTCTTCAGGAAAGCTGAGTTCTTTATTTCTGCGATATTCGACTGTGTGATGGCATTTAATCAACATATGCACGGCTAACAAGGCTGCGTGCAGACAATCGCAGAGATTTCCATACTCTCTGACATCGCTACTGTTCTGTTGTATCAACGAACAATGTCCCTCATATCTCTCCTTCACCTTAAAGATTTTGTCTGAAGAACATGACAGAAACCCCCATCAGAACAAAATCCTTTCTGACGCACTCCATTGTCTAGCATCCTTTTCGAAGCCTTTCTCAGTAGCAGGAACCCGACTCGCAAATACCCTTCCGCATTATACAGTGCTATAGAACTAAATAATATCTTCAGCTTCAGAAGGCAGGTCATAAAATACCTACTAAAGCAACAATAAGATTACTCTTGTCCCTGCACGCAGTCGACAGCCTTGTACATCCCTCTTTCCAACAAGACCTTCCTTATTTCCCAATATTCTTAGCCCACGTAATATCCTTAAATCATCTTATCCCAAAACTAGCTACATCAGAAAACATCTGTTTTTTAGACCTATAAATACTTCTTATATCTGCCAGTATCATTATTATTATTGTCACAATTGTTGTCATTATTATTATTATGACTTCTATCCTTTCCCAGACGTTATGTCTGGTTAAAAATGGAAAGTGACGCTGACCTTGATCAAGCATGACTTGCTTTTAACTGTACGGTAAATGTTACTTTGCATTTAGGAACTTTCGTGTAATTGAACATGTATCAATAATTACAGATTTCTGTAGTTGTAAAATATATACGTTGAATGTAGCTGTATTGCGTTGATGTACTGGAGGATATTGTGTGGTATGACTCCTGTAGCTGATAGTGTAATTGGTATAATGTCAACTTTATCCTGATACCACATTCGTTGACCTCCTCAGCCAGTTGGATGTACACTCCTGGAAATTGAAATAAGAACACCGTGAATTCATTGTCCCAGGAAGGGGAAACTTTATTGACACATTCCTGGGGTCAGATACATCACATGATCACACTGACAGAACCACAGGCACATAGACACAGGCAACAGAGCATGCACAATGTCGGCACTAGTACAGTGTATATCCACCTTTCGCAGCAATGCAGGCTGCTATTCTCCCATGGAGACGATCGTAGAGATGCTAGATGTAGTCCTGTGGAACGGCTTGCCATGCCATTTCCACCTGGCGCCTCAGTTGGACCAGCGTTCGTGCTGGACGTGCAGACCGCGTGAGACGACGCTTCATCCAGTCCCAAACATGCTCAATGGGGGACAGATCCAGAGATCTTGCTGGCCAGGGTAGTTGACTTACACCTTCTAGAGCTCGTTGGGTGGCACGGGATACATGCGGACGTGCATTGTCCTGTTGGAACAGCAAGTTCCCTTGCCGGTCTAGGAATGGTAGAACGATGGGTTCGATGACGGTTTGGATGTACCGTGCACTATTCAGTGTCCCCTCGACGATCACCAGTGGTGTACGGCCAGTGTAGGAGATCGCTCCCCACACCATGATGCCGGGTGTTGGCCCTGTGTGCCTCGGTCGTATGCATTCCTGATTGTGGCGCTCACCTGCACGGCGCCAAACACGCATACGACCATGATTGGCACCAAGGCAGAAGCGACTCTCATCGCTGAAGACGACACGTCTCCATTCGTCCCTCCATTCACGCCTGTCGCGACACCACTGGAGGCGGGCTGCACGATGTTGGGGCGTGAGCGGAAGACGGCCTAACAGTGTGGGGGACCGTAGCCCAGCTTCATGGAGACGGTTGCGAATGGTCCTCGCCGATATCCCAGGAGCAACAGTGTCCCTAATTTGCTGGGAAGTGGCGGTGCGGTCCCCTACGGCACTGCGTAGGATCCTACGGTCTTGGCGTGCATCCATGCGTCGCTGCGGTCCGGTCCCAGGTCGACGGGCACGTGCACCTTCCGCCGACCACTGGCGACAACATCGATGTACTGTGGAGACCTCACGCCCCACGTGTTGAGCAATTCGGCGGTACGTCCACCCGGCCTCCCGCATGCCCACTATACGCCCTCGCTCAAAGTCCGTCAACTGCACATACGGTTCACGTCCACGCTGTCGCGGCATGCTACGAGTGTTAAAGACTGCGATGGAGCTCCGTATGCCACGGCAAACTGGCTGACACTGACGGCGGCGGTGCACAAATGCTGCGCAGCTAGCGCCATTCGACGGCCAACACCGCGGTTCCTGGTGTGTCCGCTGTGCCGTGCGTGTGATCATTGCTTGTACAGCCCTCTCGCAGTGTCCGGAGCAAGTATGGTGGGTCTGACACACCGGTGTCAATGTGTTCTTTTTTCCATTTCCAGGACTGTATTTTGCAATTTTTTTTTTCTGTAATCTTCTGTATATTTATTGTACTGGGTATGGATATTTCGATTAGTTGTGTTAATTTCTTCTTTTTATTGGCGAGTATGATGTCAGGTTTGTTATGTGGTTTTGTTTTATCTGTTATAATGGTTCTGTTCCAGTATTATTATTATTATTATTATTATTATTATTATTACTATTATCACTCTTAGTGGCTGCAGCAGTACAAGTAATGCCATTAATAGCTTCGTTCATTCATAATCAGTACAATTTAACCATACTGTCACTTCAGACGCTCATATCATTTTAATACTAGGTGTCATACTAAAATTTTTATTTCTTTCGTAACTGTGAGGTAATGGATATTGTATATGTGAAACCCTGGTCCTGTGTAATAGGGCATGTCGGCTTTGATCAGATGTGGTTAAATAAGTAAATAAATAAATTCACCATTGACTTGGAAGATCTCGTGCAACGATGCACTCTTGCAAGCACTCATCCTATCAATGTATACGAAAGACTTAACACTAAGACGTTGCACTAATAGTTCCCAAAGGAGAGATGGTCATTGTGTGAGAGTAGCGACAACCTTCTTATTAAGAGAATAGAGACAATAGTGTACTACCTTTCAGATGATAGTTACCTTTACCTACTATCTGTCGTTGTTCTGGTGCCTGCAAATGTAAGGAAACACATGTTTTTCCAGTATCTAACCAGAAGCACGTCAACGTACAGAACTGGAATAGCAAGCCGGAATTTATGGAATTCCGCGGTGAGACCGGGAACTGGCGGCGGCGTCGGCTGACAGAGGGTTACGCCCAAACCCAGCGGCGGCGCTCACTCCGGGCGGTGCAGCGCGGGAAGGCCGCACGGCCTCCGATAAATCCATTAGTCTAGATCTGCGGGCGCGCTTTCCCGGGATTTAGGCGGCCGCTGCCTCGCTGGCTTACTGTCAGCCGCGGGCGACCCCGCTCAAGCGAATCCACTCCGCACTCATCCACTGCAGTCGCTCACAATTTCACACGAACGTACATTTCCGTGTCTAGAAATTTGCTGGTGTCGTAGTTTGCTTTCGCAGACACTAAGCTCTAGTTCGCTTGCAGAATTTTCATCCGAAGTAGCAGACAGACGCCAGACTGCAGATGGTGATGGTACCTTTCCCGTCCTTCCATTTTACATATTTTAGTTGTGCAACAACACGCATCAAAGTCGTACAGAATAATTTTCAGCTTCACACCGGCATGGCACGGATAAATAACATTTGGTTGTAATACTGTCAATATCGATAGTTGTGCAACAGCACTACGCTTAAGATTGGGCGGTTATAACAATTACTGACCTGGTAGTGAACTGAATTACGTAAAAGGGAAATTTATTGAGGTTTTTAAAAAGAGATCGATTCATAAGACAGATCGTGAGTCATCCAGGATTTGGGAATTTGGTAATGGAGGAATGTGTGTAAATATTGTAGGAGAGACCAACGACTGAATGCAGTAATCAGTATCAAATGGAGGCTGTTTTCAGCAGTTATGCAAAAGTGAAGAAACCTACGCTGTCGACTTGTGCGGACAGCTGCTTCCAAGCAGTCTTCAGATTGAGGGCCACAACATAATTGTGATATTAATATATGACTTATGTTAAGGTGAGTTAAGTGAAATCTGTGGAGTAGTTTTCTCTTACGCCTTTGTAAAATAGTGTGGTATAAGATTCTTGTTCAAATGCGTTGTAGTGCCTGTATAGGTATATGCTGCCTTCCTTAACAAAGCGGCCTTAAACACTTCCCCACAAGACCCTTCGATGGGCAGCCGTAACGTCATCGTTCCACAACACTCCATTATCGGCACCTGCCAATACTACGAAGAAGTAACTCGCAATTTTCAGTAGGTCTTACACCGCAACTCTCAGCGGCACATACGTATGTAGCACATCAGCGTAGCTGCATTTCAAGACTCACATAAAATAATTGCTGTACAATCTAGTTCCCATATAGGTCATCTAGCTCTAATAAGTACTGTGTAGTAGGTCTATTTTCTTGTTCGTTCGAATATACACTCTAAGACTAAAAAAAGTACACTACGAAAGAATTATCCGGTTGGAACAGAAAGAGTTAAATGTGCTGTACATGTACAGACAAGCAAATGCTTACAGTTGCAGAAAAATCTGATGATTCATTGAAGAGAAACAGCTTTACAAACTGAGCAAGTCAATAATGCCTTGGACAACCACTGACCCCATGCGAGCAGTTATTCTGCTTGACGCTGATTCATAGAGTTCTTGTACATTCTCCTGAGAGATATCGTGTCAAAATCCGTCCTATTGGTGGGTGCAACCGTCAAAATCCCGAGATGGTAGGAGGAGCCTGCCCATAATCGTCTAAACGTTCTCAATTGCGGAGAGATCCGCGAACTTACTGACCAAGGTAGCATGAATACAAAAAGTAGAAAATCTCGACGTGTGCGGAAGGGCATTATCTTGCTGAAAAGTAAGCCCTGAACGGCTTGTCATGTAGGGCAAAGAAAACGGTGCGTAGAATATCGTCGACATACCGCTACGATGACAACCAAAAGGCTCCTGCTGAGGAAAGAAATGTCATCCCTTACCAATTCTCCTGGTTTTCGGGCCGTATGGGGCAGATGACAGCCTGGTTGGTATCCCACCACTGTTCAGGGCATCTCTAGACATTTCTTGGGTGGAATCTCATTGAGAGGAGTAGATCTTCGTTGGTGAGTGCCGCTTCGAATTGAGCCCCGATGCCTGACGGTAAGACCTGACTGTCACCCGCCATATGGCCCAACAATCAGGAGTGATGGTATGGGATGACATTTCTGTTCATAGGAGGACACCTTTCATTGTCATCTGCGGCATCCTTACAGCATAGCAGTACATCGACCATGTTCTATATTGTCTTCCTGGCAAGCCATACTGTGCTTAAATTTCTTCAAAATATTGTGCGACCGCGTGCGGCGAGAGTTTATACTGCTTATCTTCATGCTTACCAAACAATACCTTGGCCAGCAAGTTCACTGGATCTCTCTTCAATTGAGAATGTTTGGAGAATTATAGCTTGTGCCCTCCAAATAGCTCGGTATTCTGGCAACCTAACTCGACAATTGGACAGAATTTGGGACAATATCTCTCAGGACGATACATAACAACACTGTCAGTGAATGAAAACCCAGATAAATGCTTGAACGAGGGCCAGGGGTAGATGAACACGTTATTGGTTTGCACAATTTGTGAACGTCTTTCTCTTGAATAAATCATGCGGCTTTTCTGACATTGTAATCATTTGTCAGTACGAGTTGATCATATCTCCTGCTTTCCGTCCCACTCGGATAATTCCTTCGTTGTGTGTCGTTTTTTGCCTTTGTATTGTAAAACTGATACTGCTGCTTTCTTTTTCTTTGCTTTAAAATATGTGGTCCACTGTTAGCATGTTGTTATTCAAGTAATCTGAAGGCGACAGAGTTCGTAAAGGACGGGGGACCAGCAATTATAAAAATGGCTTACAAGACAGGTGTGCCGTTACATAATTTAACACTGAATGTTCATTCAGAGCTATGCACCCATAACATCACATTAAAAAACACAATACACACCAACAATTATACAACGGCGTCGAAATTGGAAAGTAGGCCGACCCCTTTAGTGGATGAGGAGGCCTGAAGTGGAGTTGTCGCGGCCTAAAATTCGAATCAGTTTTGCGTGGGTCGGAGCGGCGCATGTTTGCTAGAGAAGCACTCGGAGCTGCTTGTGCTGGGTCGGAGTTGACCAGCCGTGATTCCATTTGCGTCCTAGAGGCGGCAGCTGTGTCATGCTGTTGAGTTGCCTGCGGCGGCTTGTGGCGATGGCAGTGTCATCCAGAGAGCGAATCCCGGTCTCTAACGTCTCACTGGCTGTATACACCGAGGCAGACGCCAAAGGGTCTGCTGGCTGCAAGGGGCTTAACTCGACTCTCGGTCCACCGAAGCTGATGCTGATGGGCTTGGCTGTACCCAGACGGACAATGAAGACCTCTCTAAGGATTGCTGACAGAGCTCCGGCTGCCCACAAGGTGGTAGTCCACTGCCCAGCAGTCACCGGTTTGGATCCACTTGTTACTATACATCAGACAGAAGTATATCCCTTCCGGCCAGAAGTAGAACAACATTCAAAACTGTGGGTGAAAACTTATCGTATATGCAATATAAAAATAGAGACCACTTTCATCTATGGGAACGTTTACAGCGGTGTTTCCTGGTCACAAAATAAGCTCCATGTAATGGCGTTCACGGAATTCGAACATATATGACTGAATAAATGATCCTACACATCATTTGAAAATCCGATAGTCCTCATTAAAGTACCTAACTACAAAAGTCCTGCCGAACTGTAGACTTTCAGGCACTATATTTTCCAACATCCATAATTTTCATCAAATTTTTTATTGACTTTCATCTACTCTTGCAACGGAAGTCAGTCTGGCAAATGTCTCCAGTGAAACAATGACGGTATGACAGTCATGGGTGGGTAGTTATCGAAGATTTCAGAATAAGCATGGCCTTTACTCAGTTGATGAAACGTTTGGTAACGAGCATTCAACCTTATCCTTTCGTCATCCGTCTATGAGAGTTATTAACTGCAGAGAAATTTATTTGCCTCAGTAACCAATGTCAAGCGTATCGATCATAATAAATTGACGCTGGTAACTAGTCACGTACAATGCTGCTATAGTTGTCCAAAGGCACTAAGGTGTGTGAAAATGAGGGATTGTCAAGCCCAGTGGCCTCAATAAACAAATTTTTGTAGGAGTTGAATTTAATTTTCCATACCGTGTGTTAGCATAAATAAAAAATAGCCTTTTGACATAAAGACTCAGTCTCTCTCTTTCAGGCAAAGATGTTGTGTGACAAAAGGAACCAGTCTCTCATTCCAGGAAAATATGTTGCGTGACACAGAAACGCAATAACGCACTTCCAGGCAAAGATACTGTACGACATATGGACGCAGACGCTGTCCCTCAAGTCCAGGCAAAGAAGTTGCGTGCTTCTAACTTATTTCCTATTTCAGTTAAAATCTACTGTTCACTCTATTAAATCCTTCCTGCACCTATTTCTCAGGAACTAATTTAACTAATTTCATCTACATTTTAGCTCATGTGTCTCCCAGCTGTGATAATTCAGTTGCAAAGATTGTGATTGCTGTTGACCGAGTTCCACATTAGAGTAGGAGCAGATTTACTGGAGGCTAACATCAGCAAGGCATTCCATATGACGATACCTCCGTCTTCCTCTATAATTTCTATCATGTACAGCTCCTTCTAGTAGCGTGGAAGTTAATCTGTAATGTCTTAAAACATGTGTTACCATCCAGACACATCTTCTTGCCAGTGTTTTCCACATGTTGCTTTCTTCAGTGTTTCCGCGGAGTCCCTACTCATTCATAACCTTATCAGTCTATCTAATTTTCAACATCATTCAATAGAACAAATCTCAATCGCTTTGATCCACCTGTCTTCCAATATTCCTGCTCTACATGATCCACTACCACACAGTATTGTGCTCTACACATACAACTCCACAAATTTGTTGCTCAAATTAGGGCATATGTTTGATACTAATAGACCGTAGAAGGTAAAAAATGGAAGATAGACATTGGATCACACGCAGAAAATAATTGAGAATGTAGATTGCAAGTGATGATCTGAAGTGAATAGGTTGTCACCTGATTTTATCATTAAACGTATTTCTGATACTCCTCATTACTTTCGTCTTTCTTCGGCGTCCTCTCAATGAACAGTGTTGTTTATCAGACTATTTATTATTTGCAACAGATTCTGTAATTCTTCATCGACCAACATTATCATTGCATCATTTCATATTTAATTTCAACATTACATCTAAAACTGTCTGTAATCTTCATTACTGTTTCTTCAATGTTTAGATTGAGCGGTAAGGATGGAAAACTGGGTAATCGTATTTTACTCGTACTCTTTTTAAACCGAACACATCTCTCATAGTCTTTAACTTTTATTCCTCCCTGTTGGTTGTTGTACATATTGTATAGCGTACTCCCATTTTTCGTAGAGTTCGAACACCTTCCACCTACACTCTGAAACGCTTTTTTTTTTTAGGTTGACAAATCCAACGGACGTGTTTCCTTTTTTTCTTTAGTCTTCCATTCACTGTCAACGGCAACGTCAGACCCGCCCTCCAGTACGTTTACTTTTCCGGAAGGTAAGCTGATCGTCTTCTTAGAGTTTCTCTCTTATCTTTTCCATTCTTCTGTATTTTACTCTTACCAACAACTTGAATGCTGAGACGTGAAGTTCTTTGTGCGATTTTTTTCGCTCTTATCTGCCCTTGGAATCTTCAGGATTGTTTTGGTTAACACTGTATTCTTACGGAGTTTGACGATGAGTCTCCACGGTCATGGATTCTACACACCAACTTAAATGGTTGTTTGGCTGCCTCGTCCCTGATGATTTTATAAATTCCGAACGAATGTTATCTATCACTCCTGCCTTATTTGATATAAAGTCTTCACTGAAACTCTGCTTGTAATCCAGAATGAATTTCTCACTCTGTACCAGAGTGTGTGCTGGTATATAACTTGCAGGCACATTTAAACTTTGTGACGGACTGGGACTCGAACCTGGGGCCTTTGCCATTCGCGGACTACGCAAGTACACTCACGACTCGTCCACACAGCTTTACTTCCGCCATTTCCTCGTTTACTACAGTCTGAGAAACTGGCGGGAGTAAAGCTGTGTGGACAGGTCGTAAGTCATGCTTAGATAACTCAACTGGCAGATCACTTGCCCCCCATGAAACGCCAGGGCCCTTAATTCGGTGCCACACACAGTTTTAATCTGCCAGGTATTTTCTAATTGAAATACTGGATCTCCAATGTTTTCCATATTGAGTAGCACTTAATACTCTGTCATCAGGCACTTCCTCCATGTAGAGACCTTCAATGAACTCTTTCCACCTATCTGGCCTCTCCTTTTAGCTTTAACAGTGAAATTCCCATATCAACCGTGATTTTGACTCCCATGACTTCAAATTCCTGCAGCTATTACAAGTAGATCTCCCCTCCCCCCCTCCCCGCCCCCCGCGACCAGCGCTTCCTATTTATTCCATTACCGAATGATTTATATTGCCCTATTCTTCTCTTTACAGTCTTCGTTCATTCATCAATTAAAGAGTTTGTTCCTCAGCTGTTGTCAATGGAAGGAAGCAGCAGTGGAGTAAAATGCAATGGCTAGTAGGGGATCGATCACATCTACTGGGAGCCAGCGTCGGGCTGCCATGAACTGTGGCTGACAAACTTTCGATCCATCGATGGAGTCCATCAATGGTACGACAGCCGAGCTTGTTTGGGTACCGCCGGGCATAGCCCAGGACGAACAGCTATCAAACCTGTTCTGTGTAGACGGAGGATGGACGGCCGCCGTCACCATTTGGATAGGCAGCAGCGGTAGAGCAAGAGTGGCTGCTGGAATCGATCAGCATAAGCGGAAACAGCCCGCAAGTTGGAGATCAAATATGGCTGTTTGGAGACGGGGACAATAACGTGGCGGAATGGCGAAGCAGAGGGGCTGGACGAGAGCCAAGACTGGGTGTGGCTGGCTGTCAACATGTGGCATCGTTCTGGCTGAATCAGCTGACGATGTTTTTTCTCTGTACATTCAGAGGAGACGGCGCAGCTGGGAGTGCCGAGTTGCTAGGGGAAGAGTGGTTCTCAAGGTGATCACTGGAGGACAGTTGGTAGTGGTTACTTGTGCTCAGTTTGCAGTGGTTACTTGTGCTGACTTCTCACCTTTCTTGTCATACTCGAACAGCCAAGGCTTTCCACTGACAAATTATATTGAGGCCGCTATTTGACGTGTAATTTCAGGAGCGCCTCAAAACCGTAACGGAGTGCTTCATCTCCGGAATCGTATTTTAGAGATAAGTTTTCTAGTTTTAATTGATGTTGCTTATCCTTGTGTCTTTCGGATAGCGTGCATCTGGTTAATGTTTTACTGTAGATTTCTTGTCTAGCCGTTTCGTCTGGCTGGTGTTTCTTTAAGTTGTCAGTCCTGGCTGGGTGTCCCTTTGCTTCCCTTTTGGTAAGTCTGTTATTATTGTAGGTGAAAAGTGGTGTCCCTTGATCTCAGTGGGGCGACGTACTATTATTTGATGCTCTGCATTAGATTCAGGCTTCAGACTTTGAAAATTAATTTCTGCTCATTTGAATTTTGATTATTGCTATGTGTCGAGAGTTTGTTTTATTGAATATTACTTCACTGCATCAGGTATTAAGGTCGTTTTACGAACTGTGTGATAGTTCTTGGTTCTCACGCATATGCTCTCATTTATTTTATGGTTTACATAAATTAATGAAACTAATTTTTATTTCATCAAGAGTTAACGACTACACAACTCTCAGTCTAATTCCATTTATCCATTATAATTTGCCACAAATTTCTTATACAAACTCGATATCCATACCTATATGATTTCAGTGCGAATGATGTGTTCTGTACTACTGATAAATATCAGTTACAACTCGATCCAGCTGTGGAATGTGCAGTGAAGGAGGAAAATGTTAGGGCAAAAACTGTCACTGTTTCTACTTTTGGATGTTATCCACAGTCGCAAGGCTGTAGCCGTGGCTGAAGTCAATAGATTTGATAACGTCATACTATTCACATTTTTTCGTTAGCTCAGGTTTACTTTTGAGTAAGATGTGAAATAAGGGTGACTTATTTAACTTTTTGAAGAAGAGGTTGTAACTACGTGCACTGTACGCATTATTTAAATTTTGAATTAATAAACTGGTGCACAAAAGACAAAATAAAGATAACAGAGGCTTACGAATTACCAACAAATTTCCTGGCGAAGTCGATAAATACTGCTTAAAACACCCTTCCCTGAGAACAAGGGAAGACATTTCGAAGTACTGGAATAAGCTTATCTGTCAAATGAAACATTTGAAGTTGGTGTTGTGATCTTGTCCTACAGGACATTAAACGTTTCAAGCCATGTCAAGGGTATACTAGCTAAACTTGCAATGGAATAACGGTATTATTGAAATATTTGAAGTTCTGTGTAGTGATGTTTTACTACGTAACACGAAACGTGACATGTCATGTCAAACGCACGCTAGTCAATGACTCTTTGGAAGCCTTTCTCGATGCAGCTACTCTACAATTCTGAAACAGTAGCTTTCAAATTTACGCCACTCCAACAGGTTTTCCAGAGATTTCCCTAAATAGTGGCATGTGAATAGAATATTGGGCAAGACACGGCCTACTAATTGCGCAATCTTGTTCTGTTCGATCCGGAATATCTTTTGTTGTTAATGTCTGAAGCAGCTGCCTGGTTTGACAGCTGACAGCTTTCGTTGCTAATGGTTGGCCTATTATTACGATATAAGTCCTCTTCAGTCCTGTAGAAATCAAGAAATAGTCACTCTACAAAAACTAATGTAGTTGGTGTAAAGCTAGTAGCACTACTTCATCCAGTGGTGAGTAAACAATTGAAACCAGGCGGGGAGACGCAGTCGTAAGACACTGAGGTAGAATTCGGGAGGATGTCTGTAAGATGAAGGTTAAAATCTCCACTAGGCCAATGACATTTAGGATTCCCATAGTTTCCGTACCTTGCTTCATCCTACTGCCGGAAAAGGACGGGACAGGTTTTTTTCCCCAGTTTTCCCCTCTCCGAGTTTTGCTTCATCTCTGATGATGTCACTGTCGACTTGTGATTACATCCTAATCATGTATCTTTCCTTTAAACAATTTACCTGTTTCCCCGCAGTTTCTCAGCGTAGCATGCACGCTTGTATTCATAACTAAGATTATAGCAGCAATCTTGCTTAAAATACTTCTGCATATTCAGTTCGCAACTTCCTACGTATTGACAGAATTCCACTGGATCGGCACATTGGAGAAATTACATGTTCTACTGTACAGAAATGTACATTTGTTTGTCAGGTTGTGCTTTTTATCCGAATTTCGATATTTCATGTGTCACTGATGATCTTCAAAGCGTTCTGCAACTGCGTTCTAACTGACCATCACAACGGTTGTTATAGACACTATAACTTCTAAATCAATTCTTTCAGTGATGTCAACACCTCTTTTATTCCAATTCGCACTCAGATTTAAAGATAAAATACGATAGAGAGTATTTTATGTATGAATCCTGCATTCAGCCTTTGTTCAAAGCCACCTTTCTACTATATGCAAATTAGGGAAATGTAGTAGCAGATTTTCGCAGGAGGATAAGCTAATCTATTAGCGAAATATCTTAGTTGCGATTCTTTCATGCAAATGGAAATATTGTGAGGGTCGTTCTTACACAAATAAGCATGTGAAAACACATCTACCATCGACTAGCATAAAGGAGGTTTCAAAGTAAAGAGACAGAGAAAGGTTGAAAGAGAGTGTATTGAATTCGAAGAAATGTCATTGCCGACAATAATTTATCGGAAAGCTATCTTTTATTGTGAAACAGTGAGAGAAGTAATCATGGGAAAGAATTTATTGCCAAGACGTAAAGCGGCCGTCGACGACAACGGCACTCGTGCACGAGGCTTCCTCCTTCTTCTGTCACTTTTTCTGTTCGGGCGGCGAGCGGACAATGAAAGCAATCTCTGGCAATGCGGCGCGGGCAGCGCCCTATCGATTTCCGGCCGACAGAGTGACTAGCCGTACCAAGAACGGCAGTCGATAGGCACCTGTCGACCGCTCGAAACCATCGTTCGGATCGACGCCTGGAAAGACGTAGCTTATCCGTGAGGAGATGCTTACCCAGTTTCTATGCATGCCTTTTCAGGAAGGTACATACGTCTCCGAATACCACAATAAAATATACACAGCTTTATATGCCAATAACAATCAGCAAAAACTATACAAAAGGTAGTTTTCGTCCTTTACCAAATAATAATACCCCAATGCAATGGTGTCGTTGATAAAGGTTAGTGTCACAAAGCGTCAGAATGGGAAAATATACTTAAAAGAATGGAAAAACTTTTACCATATTCAATATGTAGAGTAATGTGCTTACTGGACAGGCTGAACTTGCTCCATTTTCGATTTTAATATCACTAAATTCCGTATCTTTTAAGTTTTACTGTGTCTGCTTTGTTGATTCTTATGATTTTTCATTTTAGATTTTCAGTAAGGTGAGAACATTACAGTTGCCCCTTTCAGTCACTTGAATGAGGTTCTGTGTAATTTATGTGTAGGTAGTCCAACATTGTAGTGTAAAAGTGCCGCATATTGTCAGCAGACTAGACGTTTTACATTTAAATGGTCTGCAATATTCCTTTCTGTCAGTGCAGAACTAGTTAGCTAAATTCTCTTGTGCATCATACTAGTCCAAACCATAGACTCTGCCACTTTATGACGAAAATAAGAATGACTGAGTCATTCTTTGTTTGCTTTCTTCTCATTATTCTGTTTCGTCTTTATGATAACAACTTTTTGTTCGGCGTTAAACTTTACAGACCCTTTCCTAGTCTTTTGCATGAAGTGTTCCGATTCCAACAGAAAACTAATTGATATTCGGACGCTGAGGAAGCCCTGTGTGTCGCCATTTCATTACTAACGCTAGTGGATTTTAGTGTTTTATTTGTGTTTATACGGTGGTTAAAGCCGCGTAAGTGTTGATCAATGTTGCACATATCCCATATTGTATACATACGTCGAATCTGCAATAATTGTTCGTGAACTTACACTGTGTGAGACCCTTATTAGAGACATTACTACAAGTTTGAATCAGCTCACAGTGTTGTGTGGACCAAAACATGCTGTACAGAAAACTATTTTCAATACGATGTAGTAGCTCCGTTACAGCTATGTACACAAGGTGGAACGGAACAATAGCACAACCATAGACAATATTTTTATTCATCCTTCGTTATTAGACGGGTACAAGGTGAATGGCCTTTCAGAACATGAAGCACAAATCTTAACACTAAAACGTTTTAGCACTCGAACAAATGTTGTATGTAATCACACACTATGTAAGAAAGCTAATCCAGTGGCAATAGAGAGTTTTTTAAACCTGATTAAGGAACAAGATGTGCAAGATATTTATAGTACCAGTGACAAAGAAGACAAATGTAATGCTTTCCTTAAAACAGTTCTCATGCTTTTTGAAAGTTGCTTTCCAATACGACGTCCTAAACAGAGTGCTAACAGTAAAGGGCAGCCTGGATGGCTCACTAGTGTGATAATGATATCATGTAGAACAAAGCTAGAATTGTATCAAAATGTAAGAAGTTGTCACAATCAAGCTACATTAGCCCATTACAAACAGTATTGTAAGGCGCTTCAAAATGTTATTAAGAAGGCAAAGAGTACGTGGTATGCTAATAGAATAGCTAATTCCAGGGTAAAATTAAAACCATATGGTCAGTCGTGAAGGAAGTGTCTGGTCAGCAGCACGAGGCCCACGATATAACGTCAGTTCGTAGTAAAAACATATCTCTTACTGATAAGTCACATATATGTACATTATGTAACAGTCACTTTCTTAATATTTCTGTTGAATTAAATGAAAACGTAGTATCTATGGAGAATCATGAAACTTTCTTGGAAAATGCAGTTCCCAGATCGATGTCCGAAATACGCCTCTGTGATAGCGACAAGGGTGAGATTGGGTCAATGATTTAATCACTGACGACTAAGGACTCTCATGAACATGATGATACGGTGGAGTGCCTAGCGGAATATTAAAGTACTGTGCTCCACATGTCAGCCCTGTACTGTGCCATATTTGTAAATTTTCCTTTACGTATGGTCAGTTTCCTGAAATATTAAAGTGATCAGTAGCAAAGCTCCTTTATAGAAAGGGAGATAGCGATAATGTAGACAATTTTAGACCTATTTATATGCCGCCAGTGTTCGCTAAGGTGATTGAAAACGTGTGTATATAAGGATTTTGATTATTTCATTTAACTTTACTCGCTATCAAATGTACAGTTCGGTTTTAGAAGTGGTTTAATAGCTCTTTTCTCTGGGAGGTACTGGATGGATTAAACAAAACTTTTCGAACGCTAGGCATCTAGTTTGATTTAACTAAGGTGTATGATTGTGTTAATTACTACATATAGCTCCAGAAGTTGGAACATTATGGAATACAGGCAGTAGCTCACAATTGGATCACCTCTTTCTTTAACAACAGACAGCAAAAGGTCATTATTCACAGTGCTGAGAATGGTTGTGATGTGGGGTATGAGAGTGGGGACTGGTCAAATGTGGTGGTGGTCCCTCAGGGAACTGTGCTGGAGCCACATCTGTTCCTAATTTATATAAAAGGTATGCCCTCTAGTATTACAGGTGATTCTGTTTCACGAAGACACTAGCTCTTTAGTAACGGATATTTTGTGCAGCATTGGCATTGTTTCAAATATTGCAGTTCATGACATAAGTTTATGGTTTGTAGAAAATAAACTTTTGCTAAATCACAGCAAGCCCCGGATTTTAGAGTTTCTAACACACAATTCAACAAAACCCGACCTTTTAATTTCACAGAATGGGCACATGATTGGTGAAACTTAACAGTTCAAATTTCTAGGTTTTCAGATAGTGAAGTCTCGTGGAAAGCCCACGTTCAGGATCTTGTTCAAAGAATTAATGCTGCCATTTTTACTTCTAGAACGCAATCTGAAGTAAACGACACTTCGACACGAAAAATTTTCTACTTTGCTTATCTTCATTCTCTTATGACGTGTGGTATTATATTTTGGGTAACTTTCCCAATTCTCAAAGGATATTTTTGGTACAGAAACAGGAGGATTGGGCAATAAGTGGTTTAAGTTAGCTAACCTCTTGTCGACCCCTGTCCATTAATCTGGGTATTCCAACATTGGCCTTTCAGTATATATATTCTTTATTGCCATTTCTTGTTAAGAATATCACCAAGAATTAGCAACTTTTACTCAGATAATACTAGGCAGAAATGCAGTCTGCATTTGGAACGCAGTACCTTCACTTTTATGCAGAGAGGTGTGCAGTATACTGCTGCATCCATGTTCAATAAACTACCACAAGATTTCAAAAATCTTAGCAGTAACCCACGAGCTATCGAATTGAAACCAAGAGTTTCCTCAGGTGTAGCTCTTTCTGTTCTGTTGAAGAGTTCCTTGAAAAATTAGGCTGATTCCTGTGTTATATTGTTGACTGAGTTTACATAAACTTATGGCTAATACAAATTTTATTTTATTTGTTATTATTTTTGTGTTGTAATTTCATGTACTGACAAATTCGATGACTGGAGATTTGCTCCTCAGTTTGGTCCTATGGCACTAGATATGTAAAAGAAATAAAAAAGCAAAACCACTAACCAAGAAATCCTGTCAGGGAGAAGGCGATATTGTTGAAGTCGAGTATCATTAGGTCAGACTTACACAATCTGACAATCTATAAGATAACGATGCTGCTCAGGTTGGTCCTAAGGAAGTAGCGTGTAAAATAGATAAAAAAAAGCAACTCATGTATACCAATAGCCAAGAAATTCTGTCAATGAAAAGTTGATATTGTTGAAGTGGAGCGTCATTTGGACGAACTTTGGTAATCTGACACTCTGTACATAACGATGCTGCCTCAGTGTAAATGCCAGTGGCCCTATAAATAAGAAACTGAACAAAATTCGTCCTTCCGTCTCCCCTGTCCCCCCATCAATGACAAAGTAAGATTTGTGGGCAAATGGGAATCATCATTCACAGTTTTTTGTTCGGAAATACCGCCAGAGTATCAGAATATTTGCGTCGCAAACTGTCATGTATAAATCACCAAACATTCAAATTATATGGTCGTGAAGAAATGTATACATCTCGAGAAGCTTCGATATCCATGCGCTAAAAAAATGCTGCAACCTATATATACGAAAGCATGCCAATCAAATCGATGTGGAGAAAACTTTTATGCCGTATAGAATGTAGCTGACTCGCTCTGTAAGCATTGAGTGGTGATAGTTTAATCTTCTCGAGACATCCGAGATGCCACCCACTAAATATTCGAATAATTCGTAAGCCACGCATTTCTGGCTATGTCTCCACCTAAAAGCTGTTGGGTTTCATTAAACCCACACTTGTGTGCAGTTGAAACTGAAATCAGGTATCCTTTGCATTAGTGTAATTTGTATAACAAAAGCTGTCTTTTGTGAGAAAAAAACGATATTAGTCACTTGCTAAATAATGAAATCTTGTGTTTATTTTATCTGAGTGCTAACATATTTACACAGCCATTAAAAATGACAAACTTGAGCCTTTAATAACGATTTAATGTTGAACGTTGAATGTGAAAACAAACACCCTCTCCCCAAACTAGTCATACACTTCATCTAGAGCTTCATAAGAAATTGGAACTTGTACACTTGCAAAATTGAATGCTAGTGTCACGTGAGGTGTCCATACGTACCTCAGTGCTCACCACAAACTATAACTCCGCCGTTGCCTTTCCTCCACATTTCTCAAAAATATTTATTTACAGTATGGGAGCAAATGTCATGGTAAAACGTCGTACACCAGGAGATGGTAGTAACGTTTCCATTTTTGGATGCTCAACTTGGAATCAAGGCAGTTACAACTCAAGTAAAATAATAATTTTTTATGAAAGACCTTCTGTTTGTATACGATAGCAAAGAAAATAAAAAAAACGCGGGACAATGAGTGGTTAAGGTGCAAAACAACACATTGCGGGTTCTGAACTCTCAAATGTTTTTACTGATGATACAGAACGTAAACTACTTTAAATGGTTTGACCTTTATGCAACCGTATTTGAAGCTCACGTCACATAATCACTAAAAATGACGCTAGAATTACAATGGTATGCGAGAATGGCGTCAATACGATAGTTTCCATGGGGAAGAGAGACAGACTTGGATGTATTATGGAAGAGGAATAGCGACTTGTAAGTAGCCAAGTTCAGACCTTATGAAAAACCTACGTAATACCAAATTTTCATTCATTTTCTTGAAAGTAAAATACCTAACCGCACTATATTTTTTCTTTCCCTGTGAGTTCGGGTGTTGGGTGGGGGGCGGGGGTGGGGGCTCCCTTGATATGCCTAGCATCCAGGTGTAGCGAAGTATGTGTCAATGTGAAAGATACAGTAGGCTGAACGTATTTCTAATAGAGTACTTATTGCTATCCGAGATCTCGTTCAACATTAGTGTTCTTGAGGTTATACCCAAACGAAACGATTTCCTTGTTACAATACACACATTTTATGCCATGGCTGTGTAACTTTGTAGCAGTAAGACACAATTGCTTTGAACGGCCGCACGAGTACCTGACAAAAATTCAACGTCCTGGCAATGTTCCGGTTCTGGTTGCATCGGAAAATTTTAGAAGCTTTACGTAACGTAGACACCATTCGTGTACAGCAATGTGTAAGGTGGTCACGTCATTTTGATTTTTGTATGTCATCGAGTTGCAAATTAGAGAGAGAGAGAAAGAGAGACAGAGAGAGAGAGAGAGTTACGTTACTGTTAGACAATCTTTAGTATTGTCGTGGCACAATCTTCGCTCTGTGCAATCTGATACATTTTTAGTTGTGTGGTAGATGATAGACGTATTTAGTAGCGCTGTGTGCACTTGTGGTTGTATGTGTTAGATGAAGAAAGGACAGCAAGCATGAGTATGATAAGTACATTGAAAAATGAAAGGAATATAAATTTTGAATAATGCCATTACTTTTGAAGAGAAGACGTTTGAGGTAAGACTGCAGCACTGCGCAGCTTGGAATGATTATTTTCAGCTAGGTAACTTGCTCCGAGCCGAGAGAAGTCCACCCCACTTCCCTGAGTCATGGATTTGCATAGTGTTTCATTTTTACAGAAATTCTCTGTTAACTTTGTTAATAGTAGTATTGTTCAGACTAAGTTATGTGTAAACATCACGTGAAGCATTACTCAGTCTTTTTGAACATATATTTCATTCTATAATCGTCGTCTTGGCTGATTAGACTTACAGAATTCAGTACAACTTAAATTTTGAGCATGTAGCTACATACTAATCAGAGAAAACAATGTCTTTCATCAGTAAGCAAGAAAATATACACTACCACAAAAACAAATCGCAAAAAGTTCAGTGAAGTTCCAAATATGAAAAGAGTGTGCCATATACGAAGTAGTAATCAATACTGAGCCACATATTTGCCAAAACATAATTTGCATCCGATAATTATAAACTCCCAATCAAGGAAGTAACTGTGATGTCTTAAGTCATGTTACTTTGATTTACCAATGACGTCTCGCCACATGTTTTCGAAAACGTATCTTTTATGCTTATAAACACAAACTAATGGTTATAGTATACTGTACTTTGGGATGTGCGCAATGAAAGGTATGTACAAATTCACAAATGACATCCAAAGTAAACAACTGTAGTATTATTAAAAAAAAATGGCTCTGAGCACTATGGGACTTAACTACTGTGGTCATCAGTCCCCTAGAACTTAGAACTACTTAAACCTAACTAACCTAAGGCCATCACACACATCCATGCCCGAGGCAGGATTCGAACCTGCGACCGTAGCAGTCGCGCGGTTCCGGACTGCGCGCCTAGAACCGCTAGACCACCGCGGCCGGCTAGTATCATTCAAATATATTTATAGAAAGTAATAAAATGAATTACAAAGTATATTGAAAAACACATTTTAGCGTAATTTAAAAAAGTAACATACATAGTGAATAAAATGTATTACACAGTCATGGGAGTTTACTTTCCATTAAACATTTAAAATAGTTTCTATTCATTGTAAGGCATGGGAAAATGTTACAAGTACTACATTGTGTTCATGTTCGTTCAGTGCAGCCTGATCTTCTACGTTTTTGCCAGTCTTTAACATCAGAAACTGCTGGCATGTGAGCAGATTTTGATTTTCTAACATTGTCGTGAGGAAGTAGAACAGGCCCCTTCCTTCATTTTGTACTTGGCTGAACTTCTTCATCTTGTTCACTGTCTTAGGCATTGTTTGTTAGTTCCTTGATATTACTGTAGAGAAGTGCTTTTCCAAGCGTAAGTTTGTACTTTCATAGTAGAAGAATATTTTTTGGAGGCCCCTCTTTTGAATTTGGTCCACTCTGATTTGTATCCAAGAAATACCTACTGTCATTTTAGTCAAATGAAATATACTTCTAATAGTCTATTTATTGGTTCTGGTTCTCATGGGACATTATGAAAGCATTCTGTCGAAGGGGTCCACTCTTTACATTTTAGCATTGTAAGCTTGGATGGCCATTGGTCTTTTGACTTACCATAAGCACTTACCATAAGCACTTGTCTGTTGGGTCCACACCATAGGTAGAATACATCACCATTACGCTCTTTCTATTCATCCATTTAATTAAACATATATTTCCATCATAATGGACAAGCATATCTGATGACCTTATGCCTTCCTTAGTAAGCTCCTTGTCAGTTTTCGGTCTGGCCTTCTTGGATATCCTGTTTTAATGGACAGTGTCAGTTGAAGTGAAACCTCTTTTCAGTAGCTCACACACCAGCTTCAGACTGGTGAAAAATCTGTCATGATAGATTGAAGGTGCAGGGGTAAGGCTGTCGGTCAACTGGATTACAGCCCCTGATAAAATGTCCACCCCAAGTCCACTGGGATTTGCAAGAACAAACACTTTCAGACCAACAGGATTTGGCTTGTCTGGGTAGTAGTGCTTCAGACTACTTGTACGGAATAATGGTTCAAATGGTTCAAATGGCTCTGAGCACTATGGGACTTAACTTCTGAGGTCATCAGTCCCCTAGAACTTAGACCTACTTAAAACCTAACTAACCTAAGCACATTACACACATCCATGCCCGAGGCAGGATTCGAACTTGCGACCATAGCTGTCGCACGGTTCCAGACTGTAGCGCCTAGAACCGCTAGGCCACTCCGGCCGACTCCGAAAAATGGTACCATCATCTCATCTACTGCCACATTTGCGTCTTTTTCTTGCTTCAAAGACACTTATCTAATTTTTTTATCATTGGGCGTAACTTCCATAGCCGGAGTTTTTTCTTTGTCTGCTTTGACGTCATCACCAAACACAACTATGTAACTGGTCTTAATTACGAAGAATCTGCATCAAGTCACGTTATCACTTATCACAAGTATTCTCCACCTGTTATCCCAATACATACGGACAATAGGATATTGTACGCACCTCATGATCAGGCATATGCCAATAAACATCTTCAGTTCAATCAAATCTAAACCTTAAGTCCTTCCATTCGTTTTAGTGCAGGTTCGACAGGTTTTCTCAGCTATTAGTTGCCATATGTCATCGTCCAGGTACTGTCTAAAACTATCAACGTATCTGTAGTTGCTAGTGTCTGTTGGAGGCAGTGTTGGTTGGTAAATTGTTACTGAAGCTGGGTTGAAAGATCTTCATCGCCAGTGACACCTCACTGTAATCAGAAGTGGAACCTACAATTGAAAATAGATTGTTAATGCGTCAGGATTGGCCAGGAGGGGAAAGCAGCAGGTACCAGTTCAGGTGAAAAATCAAACACAGTTTTAACTGTATGAAGTTTTAATGGTGTAAAAAGAAAAGGCAGGCCTGGAGAAGCCGCCGAGACTGAATAGGCAGCCGCCCAAGAGAGCAGGTGAGGAGGGCCTCTGGTCGGTTTGGAAGCTGCCAGCAGAAGAGAGCGAACGGTGTGACCGCTCCCGGCAGCTAGCCGCCTTTCCACCCCCACTTGACCACCTCCAAGCCTCCCTATTGGTAGGTGAGAAAAATTAAATCAAATTTTTGTACTAGTACATCCATTCAGTATCGGCCCCCACTGTACAAGATTAATTTAATTTATTTGATTACAAGTTGATTCTTGGTTATCCGTTCATACATTAGCACTTATTACAGAAAGGGGGAAATCTTTGCAAAATTTTGGTACAGTGAAATTACTCTTTAATTGTTGTTCTACAATTTGTTACTTCAGATTCCTCCTCTGATTCTTCACTGTCAGATTCGTTTTAATTTTTACTCTGTTGCAGTGGCAGAGTCACTTTTTTCTGGTGCTACCATTTCCTGAAACATCATCACCGTCAGAAATATAACCTTCAGACTCATCACAGCAGTCTAGCAATTGCTCCAGGTACCGTAAAATTTCATAATCGGAAATAAAAGAAATTACCACTACTATATTTACATATTTCAATGTAATGGTCACTATAATGATTATTAACCATATTAGTAAATGTTTCATAAATGAAACAAACAGTTTTGTATATGAAACAGTAATGTAAAGTTTCACTAATGACATCAGTTAAGCTGAGTCCCAAAGTACAGGATACTGAAACTCTCGACTATGAAGGTAAATAACTGTTCTAAAACTGAACACAAAGTTATTCTTTTCTTTTTAATATAATCCTCAGACATGATATATAAGTCTTGTTGAGTCTTATATACTAAGACTGAAGTGATAACTTGTAATTCACACTTACCTCGAAGGATGTTTCTTTCACAGCGAGAACTAGTTGCTGCCATTTTCTAAAATATTGGTTTAGAGAGACACTGTGAACAGAAAGTGAGGTTCAAGTACGCAAATGCTTCCTAGATGTCAGCAGTAACTGTTGTGTAAGGAAGGAAAGACTATTTCATGTTGCCATCCGACGCAGAATTTTTTGAATTTGAGGTACAGTAAACTGTATTAAGTGTCCCAGGAGGTTAAGTATAGTATTGTGGAGAACTCTTAAAAGTCATTTAAGATGTGTAAGTAATCATGAAAGTCGTGTAAAGAGGACACGAAAAATGTAAGGAAGAGCCAAGAAATATTTAGGTAGGGCAAATATGAGAAATAGCTCGGTAGGGCAAAGGTGACAAATGGTTAGGTAGGGCAATGGAGCTAAATGATAGGAACTAAAGAGAATGTACGAAACATGTGACAGAATGAGGTACAGAATACAGTAAAGAGTGGTATTTGTTGAACGTTTGATGAAGGTATAGGCAAAATAATTAAAAGGCGAAGGAACTAAAGGTTAAAAAATAACTAGATAGCATGCTAATTACTGACCAAGTTCGGTATAATGATAGACTGACGTTTAGCTGACTGCATAATTTATTGTGTGATGTCAACCGTGGTTACTCTCTAGTCCATATTTTTCCCTATTATATATTTGTATTCTCCTAATCTGTGTGTGTGATGACAATTCTTATGTGTCTATTTCTTGTGTATGATCACTAACCTTATCTGTCTCTTTGTACCTTACATCCTATACTTTTGTGTATTTTTATGGATATTATGCGTACATATTTCTTCCAGTAGTTTTGAATTTTCTTTAGGTCTTATCGTGCCTATTACTGTACACTGTTTCACATGGTAGTTTTGTCTGAAGCTTCTGTAATTCATTATTGTAAAACCACGATGCCATTTTTCTCAGGTTTTTTACATATACTTAGAAATCTGTTGTTACCATCACACTGCACGTGCATTCCATATGTACAACGATGTAAAATTTTAGTATGGCTGTCTTAATATAGGTAGTGGTATTTTATAATTTAACAAACTGATAATTCGCCACGAACGATGGAAACATGTCAAGGTAGAAGAAGTAGATTTCCGGAAAGCTTTTGACACCGTTCTTCACCAGCGACTTCTAATCAAGCTGCGGGCCTATGGGGTATCGTCGCAGTTATGCGACTGGATTCGTGATTTCCTGTCAGGAAGGTCGCAGTTCGTAGTAATAGACGGCAAATCATCGAGTAAAACTGAAGTGATATCAATGGTTTCACAGGGAAGCGTCCTGGGACCTCTGCTTTTCCTGATCTACATAAATGATCTGGGTGACAATCTGAGCAGTTCTCTTAGGTTGTTAGCAGGTGATGCTGTAATTTACCGTCTAGTAAGGTCAACCGAAGACCAGTATCATTTGCAAAGCGATTTAGAAAAGATTGCTGTATGGTGTGGCAGGTGGCAGTTGACGCTAAATAACGAAAAGTGTGAGGTGATCCACATGAGTTCCAAAAGAAATCCGTTGGAATTCGATTACTCGATAAATAGTACAATTCTCTAGACTGTCAATTCTGCTAAGTACCTGGGTGTTAAGATTACGAACAATTTCAGCTGGAAAGACCACATAGATAATATTGTGGGGAAGGCGAGCCAAAGGTTGCGTTTCATTGCCAGGACACTTAGAAGATGCATCAAGTCCACTAAAGAGACAGCTTACACTACACTCGTTCGACCTCTGTTAGAGTATTGTTGCGCGGTGTGGGATCCTTGCCAGGTGGGATTGACGGAGGACATCGAAAGGGTGCAAAAAAGGGCAGCTCGTTTTTTATTATCACGTAATGGGGGAGAGAGTGTGGCAGATATGATACGCGAGTTGGGATGGAAGTCATTAAACCAAAGACGTTTTCGTCGCGGCGAGATCTATTGTACGAAATTTCAGTCACCAACTTTCTCTTCCGAATGCGAAAATATTTTGTTGGGCCCAACATACATGGGTAGGATTGATCATCAAAATAAAAGAAGAAAAATCAGAGCTCGAACAGAAAGGTTTAGGTGTTCGTTTTACCCGCGCGCTGTTCGGGAGTGGAATGGTAGGGAGATAGTATGATTGTGGTTCGATGAACCCTCTGCCAAGCACTTAAATGTGAATTGCAGAGTAATCATGTAGATGTAGATGTAGATGTAGATTATGTACTGAAATATTGTGTGTCACATTTTGGCATACTTCACTGATACAAGCTACAACTGAGTTTCATAAGGAACTCGTTGATACTAAAAGATAGCTTTGAAGTCATCAATGGATCTACAGTCTGCTTCTAGCAGATACTGCAACATTTTACTGTATGTGCATGTGAGGGGTTGTCAGCTGAAAATTGTGTTTAGTCTCACTGAGTCTGCTTCAACATAACTTCCCAAGACAGTGACATTATTGCAGTGAGCTAAAGAAAGTTTGGTCCCTTGTGACAAGGCCACTCTTCTGCTTATATTTATTGTGCAAATTCATACTGCAATATGTGAGTGTGTTTCAGAACTGTAGGACTTGTGTAATAGACACTCTGAGCTACTTCCTGCATGCTAAAAAAACAGTGTAGTCAGCAATACAAACGTGTGACTGCAGAATATCCCTGTACAGAACGTTCTCATAGACATCATGAAAAACTGAAACAATGGTGAATTCTGATGATTAACCATTTACATGTCCTTAACTTGGTATTAATGTTTTCCTTATGGTTCCTTAAATCACATTCTTGCCAATTTCTTTCTTTCTTTACATTTATAAGGTGTTTTGTATGTTCCTATCCATAATGTTTAGAATATTGTCCTAATCCCATTCCTATTTCAAATGACCCTCGTACAAAATCATACTGCGAGAAGGTGAAGGATATGTTAGGTGGTCATGTCATTTTTATTTCTGTATGTCGTCGATTTGCACGTTAGAGAGAGAGGGAGAGAGCAAGTTACGTTACTGTTAGACAATGTTTGGTCTTGTCGTAGCCTCTGTGCCCTTGTGCTGTCTGATACATTCTTAGCTGAAGTGTGGTAGATAATGGACGTATTTAGAAGTGCTGTGTGGACTTGTGATTGTATGTGTTATATGAAGAAAGGATAGCAAAGAGGAGTATGACGGGTACACTGCAAAATGAAAGGAATATGAATTTTGAATAATGTCGTTACTTTTGATGTTTGAGGTTAAACTGCCACACTGCTCAGCTAGGAATGATTATTGTTAGCTAGTTAACTGGATCAGAGCTGAGAGAAAGACTACCCCACTTCCTTGAGTCATGGATTTGCATTTTAATTGATTAAGCTGTTTGATTTTTACAGAAAATCTCGGTTAACTTTGCACCTTTTCTTAAATCATTATTCACTTCGTTAAGCGTAGTACTGTTCTGACCAATGTTATGTGTAAAGATCATGTGAAGTATCACTCAGTCTTTTTGAATATATGTTTCGTTCTAAAATCGTCGTCTAGACATATCGTTTCATAGGAATATTTACTCTTCCTACCCCACAGCTTATCATGATACATTAACACATGGAACAGTTTGAATATGTATCTAGAAACAGAAGTCTATCTTAGCCACTGCCTGCTTGCTATTTGCTTTGTGATTTCGAGAAATCTGCAACAATGTTGTCAACAATCGAGGTAAGTGGGGGTTTTATCTAGGCCCAGGTAATGGTTTTACTTCCGTTGCGCATTTAATACAAAGTCAACCTGTATTTAGATCAGTTATATTTCAATGCATGTTACTTTCTGTAAACTTGAGCTAAAATCCAGAGAGATACAAATTAGTGGGGATATTACAAATGATAATCGTTTCACTCTTAATGAAATGGGCAGCTTTCATATCCATTCATATGCATACATCCGTGCTTGTTACGCAGATGAGTTCCCGGTTCATCACGAAGTGCAGCTAAGCGCCTGAGCGGGCTGCAGATGTACTTCTATGAACTGTAAATAGCGCTTTGTTATAATTAGGTGCAAATGTTATCGAAAATACGACATGCTACAAACTGGATTGTATGGGTCAAGTAAATGTAAAGATAATTTCAAACGAAGTTTTCTATTGCCACAAACATAAATGTGAGCTATTCAATGATTTTATATTAGCGTTTGTGGAACATATTAATAAAGGAAATATTTGGTGTGTGGAAATACCGCATTGGAAAACGATGTTAGAGAGAACACTGCAAGACTCTTACTTTCATTCTATGATATCATTTATCAAAGAAAAGAATTTAGTAGTAATAATTTTTGGGGTAATATTTACATTTACACTTTATTCTGCACTACCTGAAACGTGACATTTTCCTTCAAGTTATTTTCTATTCCAACAAGTCTTTTACTTTTGTACGAACTGCGGTACTGAAGCATTACTCCTTTATGTAAACAACTCATAGCCAGTTAATGCATAGTACATTCCGAGAAGACATGGGATTTGACCTAGAGTCTGTTAACAGTAACCATGAGGACCGCGCGGCTCCCCCCGTAGGAAGTTCGAGTCCTCCCTCGTGTATGGGTGTGTGTGTTGTCCATAACATTAGTTAGTTTTAGTTAAATTACGAAGTGTGTAAGCTTAGGGACCGATGACTTAAGCAGTTTGGTGCCGTAATATCTTATCACAAATTTAAATATAAATGCTATTCAGCCACATTTTGTAAAAGAGAAACATTAAGGGAGAGAAGAGAGTCAAAGGGTTAATGTAAATACTATGGAGTTGTGTCGGTATTAGTCAACGTTAGTATGCTTTAGCGCATCACGTTCAAATACAGATATGAAACGTCAGGCGTGCTGTTATAATAGGTCAGGCGTGCACTACACTCTGTAAGCTGCAACTTGGGCAGCAGATCATGTGTGACATGCACATGTCAGTGTTTTAGGATAGAGAAATTCCTTCACACACCCTATTATCTGAGTTCAGTTTATATACAAGGAAGAATTTTATCCCCGTTAATTAAAGAAAAAAGCATTCGTCATAGCAGACTGGAGGAAGAAACAGTACTATGGACAGAAATCTAGCTGAAACCAGATGTTTACAGCAATGCTATTCTAAATTCCGATTGGAAGGTATATCGCAAATATCGGGGGAACACCATTGGTGGAAGCGTGTTTGTAGCAATATAAGATGCTATTATATTTTGTAAAGTTATTACAGATTGCAAGTCCGAAATTATTTGGACGAAGATAACCACTAAAGTTAGAACGATCATAGTCAGCGGATACTTTCAGTGACCCGATGCCTAAGGAGCAGTAGTGGTGGAAAGTTTGAGAAGCGACTTGAAGAAGGTTTCGCTTAAATTTTCTGATATTGTCATTGTAGTATCTGGAAATTTAGATTTACCAGCTACAGGCTGAGAGACTTAAGTGATTACGGCAGGTAGTAGTGACTGGGACTCGTGTGAAATTATTCTAAATGCCTTATCCGAAAATTACCGAGTTAATCAGAGAACTGACTGGTGCAAGTAACGTATTAGATCTGCTGGTGGCAAACAGACCCGAAACTTTCGGCTCACCATAGAACTGGGAAACAGCGATCATAATGATGAATGGATTAACTGCACACGGCTGTAAATAAGAATACGAAGAAATGCAGGAATATCTTTCTGTTTAGTAATGGTGACTAGAAACAGGTTTCAGATCACCTGAGCAGTCAACATGTAAATTTCACCTCCATAACCAACAGTGTTGAGTTTCAATGGGAAAAATAAAAGACTTGCGCTGTTATATTTGACCACCAACGACACCTGTACAACTTTCTCCATACGTTGCAAGTGTTTGCCGTGGTCAAGACCGTTGTAGTTGTGAGTGCATTATACCGGAGCTAAATGAATGCGAACGTAGACGTCATGTTGTTGCTTTTACGGTGGCCACTTCTGTAACCCAGGTAGGCTATATGTTTGGTGTTCGATAAGGTGTCTGTTTGAACACCAAACATTAAGGCTGACAGGGTTATGGAAGTGCCATCAGAACGAGCAACCATAATATGTCTGCGTTCGAATGTATTTAGCTCCGGTATAATGCACTCACAACTACAAAAAACACTGTTTTGACCACGGCAAACACTTGCAACGTGTGGAGGACATTGCACAGCTTGAAAAGAGAGCGGAAAAATATCTTCCACTAAGCCACAACGCCGACGAAAATGCATGTTCAGTGGTGGAGGCAGACGATCGCTGAAGAGAATTCTGGCGATATATAGGAGAACGGGAGCTGCAAAAGTCACTGGAGGCATGAATGGCCCACTCGCGAACCCTGTTAACATTAAAACAGCATGATGGGAACTCCATAAGTAGGGAACTGCAGGGCGAGCTGGAACACAAAACCATTCGTCACTGATCCAAATGACTGTACCAGCAAAACGTGGTGCCGAAGCCATTAAACTTGGATTATGGAGCGATGTAAGGATGTCATTTCATAGGATGGGTCTTATTTCAGATTGTTTCGAACTTCTGGCCAAATGTACGTCCTAAGTATGAACATGGCGCGGATTTCGTTGATAATTTGGGCACCCACATCGTAGCATTCCATGGGGTCCTCTGTTACTCTGCAAGATGGTGTTACTGCCAAGGATTATGTGACCATTTTGGCTGATCAGGTCCTTCGCATGGTACAATGTTTGTTCCCGAATGGTGATGCTGTATTCCAAGATGACAGAACCTCAATTCGCACAGTTCGCATCACGCAGGGTTGGTTTTGTAAACACGTGGATTTTGTCACATTTCCTCTGACCATAGCAGTCACCAAATCTCAATATTATTTAGCCTTTGCTGTCTATTTCGGAGAGAAGCGTTCGTGATCGCTATCTACGCCCGTCATCGTGACTTGGACTTGCCATTATGTCGCATGAAGAAAGGTATAAGATTCCCTTGAAAACCATACACGATCTACATGTACATCTACATTTATACTCCGCAAGCCACCCAACGGTGTGTGGCGGAGGGCACTTTCGTGCCACTGTCATTACCTCCAATTTCTGTTCCAGTCGCGTATGGTTCGCGGGAAGAACGACTGTCTGAAAGCCTCCGTGCACGCTCGAATCTCTCTAATTTTACATTCGTGATCTCCTCGTGAAGTATAAGTAGGGGGAAGCAATACATTAGGTACGTCATCCAGAAACGCACCCTCTCGAAACCTGACGATCAAGCTACACCGCGATGCAGAGCCCCTCTCTTGCAGAGTCTGCCACTTGATTTTGCTAAACATCTCCGTAACGCTATCACGGTTACCAAATAACCTTGTGACGAAACGCGCCGCTCTTCTTTGGATATTCTCTATCTCCTCCGTCAACCCGATCTGGTACGGACCCCACACTGATGAGGAATACTCAAGTATAGGTCGAACGAGTGTTTTGTAAGCCACCTCCTTTGTTGATGGACTTCATTTTCTAAGGACTCTCCCAATGAATCTCAACCTGGTACCCGCCTTACCAACAAGTAATTTTATATGATCATTCCACTTCAAATCGTTCCGCACGCATACTCCCAGATATTTTACGGAAGTAACTGCTACCAGTGTTTGTTCCGCTATCATATAATCATACAATAAAGGATCCTTCTTTCTATGTTTTCGCAATCCATTACATTTGTCTATGTTAATGGTCAGTTGCCACTCCCTGCACCAAGTGCTATCGGCTGCAGATCTTCCTGCATTTCGCTACAATTTTGTAATGCTGCAACTTCTCTGTATACTACAGCATCATCCGCGAAAAGCCGCATGGACCTTCCGACACTATCTACTATGTCATTCATATATATTGTACTTATCCAATCCGAGACAACTGGATTTCGAATACCAGCGGGTTTGCTAAACCGTATTAAGCAATAATGTATAACGTTTTGTGCTTTTGGTGTTCCCACATTTTTGTCCACCCTCTGTATGCGACGAGGGAAGTTGTGCGGGTTTGGAAAGATACGTCGTGCTTCGACAGGACTGATAGAAAGCGTCTAGAAGAGCAAAGAAATCTTCACTGGCTATTTCAACGTAGGCAGAGCTTCATAGAAAAACAAAAACCAAACGAAGCCAAAATTAGCGTGAGGAGAGCCATGCGTAGAGCTGATACGAAGCTTCCTGGCAGATTAAAACTGTGTGCCGGACCGAGACTCGAACTCGGGCCCTCTGCCTTTCAAGTGCAAGTGCTCTACCATCTGATCTACCAATCACGACTCACGCGCCGTACTCACAGCTTTACTTTCGCCAGTACCTCGTCTCCTACCTTCCAAACTTTACAGAAGTTCTCCTGCGAACATCGCAGGACTAGCACACTTGAAGGAAAGGATATTGCGAAGACATGGCTTAGCCACAGCCTGAGGGATGTTTCCAGAATGAGATTTTCACTCCGCAGTGTTGCGTACGCTGATATGAACCTACCTCGCAGATTAAAACTGTGTGCCGGACCGAGACTCGAACTCGGGGCCTTTGCCTTTCGCGGGCAAGTGCTCTACCAACTGAGCTACCCAAGCACGACTCACGCTCCGTCCTCACGGAGTAGCTCAGTTGGTAGAGCATATGCCCGCGAAAGGCAAAGGTATCGAGTTCAAATCTCGGTACGGCACACAGCTTTAATCCGCCAGGAAGTTTCAATAATCAGTGCACACTCCGCTGTAGAGTGAAAATCTCATTCTGGAAACATCCCCCAGGCTGTGGCTAAGCCATGTCTTCGCCATATCCTTTCCTTCAGCAGATCTAGTCCCGCAAGGTTCGCAGGAGAGCTTCTGTAAAGTTTGGAAGGTAGGAGCCGAGGTGCTGGCGGAAGTAAAGCTGTGAGGACGGGGCGTGAGTCATGCTTTGGTAGCTCAGTTGGTAGAGCACTTGCCCGTGAAAGGTAAAGGTCATGAGTTCGTGTCTCGGTAAGGCACACAGTTTTAATCTGCCAGGAAGATTCAATTCAGCGCACACTGCACGGCAGAGTGAAAATCTCATTCTGGAAACATGCGTAGAGCGTTCAACGAATTCGAAGGTAAAATTCTGTCAACCGACTTGAGAGAAGATCGTAGAAAGTTCAGGTCTCCACGATAGATGAATAAAGGAATTGAAGGCCGATTTCCTGTTATTCAGTGAGTATCATGACACTGCAATGAAGGGTGACAAAGTGGAAGCCGAAATAGTTGACGTCTTTATCCAAAACTGATTCACTGAGAAAGAAAAAAGAAACGATGACAGTTCCTCCTCAAAATCGTCGCACTATTGTCATTACGGCAGGTATCGAAGTAAACGACTGGGGGATAGGAATGCAACTGAAATCGCTCAACAGAGTAAGGGCCACTGAACCTGGCGGGTTACCAGTACGATGTAATGACTTTGCACCTGTTCTAGCAACAGTGTGTCGTAGATTGATGGAGGAGCGAATTGGTTCTTGTGGTGTCACCGCCAGACACCACACTTGCTAGGTGGTAGCCTTTAAATCGGCCGCGGTCCGTTAGTATACGTCGGACCCGCGTGTCGCCACTATCAGTGATTGCAGACCAAGCGCCGCCACACGGGAGGTCTAGAGAGACTTCCTAGCACTCGCCCAGTTGTAGAGCCGACTCTGCCTTCGATGGTTCACTGACAAATTACGCTCTCATTTGCCGAGACGATAGTTAGCACAGCCTTCAGCTACGTCATTTGCTACGACCTAGCAAGGCGCCATTATCATTTGCTATTTATCTTGTGATGCATGTACCGTCAGACCGATGTTCACCAATTATGGATTAAAGTTAAGTATTCCAGCAGCTACGTACTTTTCTTGCTAGTATAACTCCTTTAACTGTTCCAGACCTCACGCCAGCCTGCGTGAGCTTAAACGCGTGCCTTTCGGCTTCCTCTCATAGTGACTTGGCTGTCTTGCCAAGTCACAACAGTTCTTATCATTGGGAACAAAGTGCAGTTCATTTACCTTTTCAAGAAGGCTCTTCGAAGAGACGCACAAATACATAGCCATTTAACTTCGACGATGGACTCTTGCAACATTCTGGAACACGTTTTACCATCGCGGAATATGGAAGTTCTGGTGATTAGAGTCTCATCCGTAGGAATCTACATGTCGTCCAAAAACAGCTCTTGTGTGATACTCAGTTCACTCAGCTCACCCACAAGGCCTAGAAAGCAGCAGACAGCGGCTCTCAGGTTGATGCTGTGTTCTTATACTTCCGGATAGCGTTCTATACAGTTCCGTACTGCCGCCTAATGAGCAATGATCAAAATACGAGCGTGCGGAATATCAGAACAGTTGTATGAATGCATTGAAAAGTTTCTATCAAAACACAGCACGCCGTTCGGAACGGAGAGCGTAATAGTAGCTTCGGGCGGACTCGAAGCAAATACTACCACACAATTACTTACCACAACTTATGTAAATGAGTAACTTCGGA
This sequence comes from Schistocerca americana, assembly GCF_021461395.2. Taxonomy (NCBI): domain Eukaryota; kingdom Metazoa; phylum Arthropoda; class Insecta; order Orthoptera; family Acrididae; genus Schistocerca; species Schistocerca americana. The sequence continues at coordinate 380,336,910 of NC_060123.1, read as the reverse complement.
AGATCCACTAGGCTTTCGTGGTTGATACTGTTGTATAGAGAGAAGTCGTAACGCTAGTAAATTGTGCCTATACGCTGAAAGACCTGTAAAGGATCGAAACAGCTGCAAATGACCCTCAGCATTAACAAATGTACCGCACTGCGCATGAAAAGCCTGCGAGAGCCGTTATTGTTAACACGATGCAGAAAAATCAGTAGAAGCAGTTACTCCCATAAAATTTCTATGAGTATGTTGTAACCTCCCCACAAAAATTTTGAAAAAATGACAGTATTTAATTAAGAATGCTAATGGACATTGCGCTAAGTGTAACCTCTCCACCGAAATTTTAAAGACAGAAATAATAAATGAATAGGAGCCAAACGTAACCTCCCTAGCAATTAAATTTTAATGACAATAAAAAATGAGAATCGCAGTCTGACCCAAGTATAAGTTCCTCACGAAAATAATGAAAGTCAATTCAGTGATAAGAAAATCTCAGTAATAATGATAATTCACCATCGCTGCTACGTTACATACGTGTTTCATAACCCTCCACTGGGGGGGCAAAAATTTGGCAGCGATGGTGAGTCATTTGGACTTGCCATCGCAAGAAATTTTTACAATTTACAGAATATTCAAATTTAGTACATAAATTAAATGTGGTGCACACGCACCGAGTACAAAATATATCAGACAAAGACAAAATGTGAGCACAAAACATAGTAGCAAATCAGAAAACTGTATATACAAATTATTTGAGAGATAACAGAGTGCACACGCACTGAAAAAATTCTTTAGCATAAACATAATGAATAGACAGAATGGCAAAAAAAAATCATGTTGATAAGTGACATGAGTGTACTCGCACTGGAGTTGAGAACATATTAGCAATTGACGAAATGTATATACAATTAGTAACAAATGACATAAGTGCATACGCACTGAAGTATTGAATATACAGAATGAGTACAAATCATATTGAAAAATGAGAAAAGTGCACAGGCACTGAAGTTCAGTAGAAAACATATTAACACCTAACATAAGTGCACATGCACTGTAGTTCAGAACATGTCATTAAAATAAAAAATGTATATACAATATAGAAGACAAGAGTGCACATATACTGTACTTCAGAACAAATCAAAAATGTCTTTAGCATTTTCGCAATAAATAAACATAATAGCAAAAAATCATATCAACAAGTGACATAACTGTACTCGCACTGGAGTTCAGCGAATCGAAAAAAATGTATAATCCATGAACATAAATAATGTTAGCAAAAAATTATTTTCACTATGTGACAAGAATTAGGATAGGAAAGGGAAGGATTGCATCATGGTTGTAGCACTTTGGATTGCACACAGCTGTTCTGAAAGTCCATATCTTTCCACAGAAGTACAACACCAAGTGACACAACTTGAAGTTCCTTTTCCATCAGAATTTATCAGCGTAGCCAAGACACTGAATTGTCGTAGTAATATTCCATGTTTTCATTTTGGCAGTACATTAGGTACACCAAACAGTGGGACCATAATAACGTCTTCATCGCTCACGGTGGTGGACAGCATGTCGTGTCAACACCACGCTCTTACAAGGCACACCAACGTAGAATTAGTGCAAAACCAAAGATAGTGCTCCATGATCACTAGGATAAACAGGACAAATGGACATTGCAGTAATTCAGGGTAGTTAGTTCATAAGGTAAAGGACATTAAGTCACATAATATTGACAATTACAGTCTTCATTAGTAGTTTGCGGCATTCATAGCCCAGTTATTGAACATTTCTGTACCAAGTATGTAGTATTACAGAAAAATGTTCATTAATTGTTTTACATAGAATCAGTAGCCTTCTTTTCCTAGTTGCAAAGCATTATGAAATAATCGCGTTCTTTTCCAGTTACAAAGTATAGCATAGTTAATTAATTATGTGTCATTCCAATATAGTATTAATCATTAGCCTTCTCCTAATTACAAAGCATTATTAAACAGTCGCATTCTTTTCCAGTTACAAAGCATAATTAAGAATCATTAGCCTTCTTCTAATTACAGTTAATTAATCATTTGTCATTCTAATATAGTAAGAATCATTAGCCTTCTCCTAATTACAAAGCATTATTAAACAGTCGCATTCTTTTCCAGTTACAAAGCATAATTAAGAATCATTAGCCTTCTCCTAATTACAAAGCATTATCAAACAGTCGCATTCTTTTCCAGTTACAAAGTATAGCATAGTTAATTGATCATTTGTCATTTCAATATAGTAATACTCATTAGCTTTCTCCTAATTACAAAGCATTATTAAACAGTCACATCCTTTTCCAGTTACAAAGCATAGCATAATTAATTAATCATTTTCCAAGTGACATATTATTCATTGCTGTTCAGCATTACTCAGAACTTTCTCGAACTGGTATCACTATTTGGGACTGTTAATACATTTTTTTTTGTTAGCAATGCATTGCGTTGGGATCGATAATTAATTGCTGAGGCATAACACTATTTGCTTTTGACCTATTGCTGCAAATGAGGATAGGTAACGTCATTCATCATGAGTCAGCTGTAGCAAGGTTATGTAACAAAGCAGTATATGTGATCACATTTATAAATGATAGACACAAATGGGTAAAAAATAAAAATGCAAGTACCAGAACAGATATAATAAGTAACAGGTTTAGTAAGTATCATGAAAAGCTTCTCCTGGAAAAAATACAAAATGGATTATTGACCTGAAAGAAGAAACGCACACTATGCTGAAAAGTAGTGAACTTCGAATTAACAGGTAGTGAAATGTGTATAAAAATGTGCTCCATAGCTGACCTTTCCAAAACTTTCCGTCATCCTACTATGCAATATAACACCTGCTGTCAAAACAAACTGCAACAAATACTTAAATAACTACATAGCCTAAATATATAACGTCAACATTATCCTCATCTGTAAAGAGAAAACTTCATTATTCATTATCCATATTATCATAACTTCATTATTATCATCACCTGTAAAGAAAAACTTCATTATTCATAATACCATATCCTTCATCATTATTCATCAGTATTCATTATCATCTGCAAAAAATCACTTCATTACTCATTATACAACTATTCCTTATCTCTAGCATATTTCATCACTAAAACTAAGATGTGTAGTTCTGTCTGACAGCCTGCATCAATTACCTTGTATTCTGAAAGAAAAAAATTAGTTAAGACTACTATTCTACGATGAGTATAGTATATTCTTGTTAATGCTTGTTAATCCTGATCCATTTACTCTTCCTCATAAAGTTATTGCATCTTCTTTTGTTTATTCCGTAGGTGAAATTCCCATTTCTGTTGAATTTATTTCTTACACGCATCATTTCTTTCTGAAATTGATGAACAAAGATTAATGTCTTGCATTTAAATCATATACCCACTAGATAATGACTGGTTTATGGTAACATAATTAACCATACAGCATAACATGACAGAAAACGTAATATGTCAAAGGCATAGACAGTGTTCAGAGGCAAAATGTACAGAGAATATCACAATGCAGCAGCAAAAAATGTAAAACAGTCACGATGTTGAGATATCATAGGGCAAAAAAAAATGTCAGAGTCAACTGGTGTGTGTTATATCCTAACTATTTCACAATACATACAAACAAAACTGGAGTACAATCATATACACAAAAAAAAGTGGAAAATGTGCACGGTCTGATGTGTAACGACAAGAAAAGCGACCTGCTAACCTTACCTTGCCGGGCACTTGCCAAGAAAAAATACGATAATCATCAGTAATTAGTCAGGTGAATATAATTGCATTAGTAAATGGCATCATAGTGTGTTGAATCATACAGTGTCTTCATTCAATAAAGGGTTTAATATTTGACCAATGGTGGTTGCCTTTCGATTTTCTGGTTCTCAAAGTTTCGACGTGTACAACATTGGGGTGAGGGATGCTGCGAATCCGATATGGACCTGCGTATAGAAGTTCAAATTTGCTGCACTTACCTTTTATTTTGCTGGATAAATAGTGTGTACGTACTAATATTTTCTGTCCAACGTGAAAGTCGCGGCGTGTACAAACCTGTTTTTGCTGTCTTCTCCGGCGCTCTGCGGCACGTTTGATGTTGTTCAGCGCAATGTCAATTATTTCGTGGTGTCTTAGTCGACGACATTTAGGGAAGTTTACTAATTCTTTAATTTTGTTTGGTGGTTCAACGTTTTTCAATATAACAGACGGAGATAGCATAGTGGATTCATTTGGAATGGAATTAATTACATCTTGGAATGAGAGTATGTGTGTATCCCAATCAATATGTCTTTTGTGGCAGTATATTCGGCACAGCTTACCAATTTCTTTCATTAACCGTTCACAAGGGTTCGAAGAAGCATGGTACTTGGATATATAAATCGCAGAAATGTTTCTGGCTCGTAACATGCGTGTCCATACGCTACTACGAAATTGAGATCCATTGTCAGAAATTACTTTCATCACATGCCCTACATGAAATAGAAAATGTTTTACAAATGCTTTCGAAACAGTTTTAGCAGTAGCTTTGCGTAACGGAGTGAAAGTAACAAATTTTGAAGTGAGCTCAACAGCGACAAAGATGTAGCAAAAACCTCTGTTAGTTCTCGGAATCGGACCAAAAATATCTACAGCGGCCATATGTCTTAATTTAACAGGTACAATGGGATATAAAGGAGGAATATGTGAAGTGGTGTCTGATTTAGCTTTCTGGCAAATTTTACAAGACGCCAAAACTCGTCGTATACGTTTCTCCATGTTGGTAAAATAACAATTCTGTCTCAGTATAAGAAAACATTTTCGTGCTCCGTAATGTGCGTAACTTAAATGAGTGTACCAGATTAATTTGTTAACCAGTTCGTCAGGAATGCACAATAACCAATTGTTGCTGTCAGGATGAGAGCGGCGAAACAGAATGTCATTGCGTACAGTGTAATGGTTTCTAATCGTAACATTATTCTTATCTTGCCAAAGGTGTTTAATTTCTTTCCACACATTGTCTTTATTTTGCTCTTGTGCTATGTCCTGTAATGACGATGAAGTAAAGTTTTCAAATGCAACTTGTTGAATGTACATGACACTGAAATTTGCTTTGCAGAAGTTGGTTGCTACGTCTTGCTGATTGTTGCTCAGAGAACGCGATAGTGCGTCTGCTATAACATTTTGTGTGCCGGGAATGTGAACTATTGTAAAATTAAATTCCTGTAAATAAAGTTTCCATCTGCTTAATCTGTCGTGAGCGAACTGGCCGAAAGTAAAAATTGTATCGCTCTGTGGTCTGTGTAGACGGTGGTATGTCTGCCATAAAGAAAGTGCCGAAATCTCGTAAAAGCCCATACAACACATAATGTTTCAAGTTCTGTAACAGAATAATTTCGCTCAGCAGGTGACAGAATGCGGCTTGCAAATGCGATGTTTTTAATTACTGTAGAACCATCTTCTTCAATTTCCTGGAAAATATGTACGCCTAAAGCGGTGTTGGAACTGTCGGTGGCAATGGAAAAATTTCTGGTAAGGTCTGGGTGCGATAAAAGTGGTGCATTCAACAGAGCATGTTTCAGGTTCATGAATTCAGAATGTGCTTGCTTATCCCAAGACCAAATAGTGTTTTTACCTGTTAATTCGCATATTCTAGGCGTGTGTAAAGCAGAATGATGAATACATTTACGAAAAAAGTTAATTAAGCCCAAAAAACTGCGTAATTGCTTCTTTGTCGTAGGAACAGTAATGTCACGTAGAGCTTGAAGTTTTTTCGGATCAGGTGCAATGCCTTCTGCTGAAATTACGTGTCCAAGAAATTTTATAGAAGTTTTGTCAAAGTGCGATTTACTAAGATTAACTGTGAGTCCTTGTGCATGAAAAGTTTGCAACAGTTGTTCTAAAATCAAATTGTGCTCAGACCAGTTAGTATTTGCAATGAGAATGTCGTCTATGTACGTCGTGATTCTGTCTTTAATGCAAACGTGTGTCGGATGGCGTCAAAATTAATAACATTTTCGTGAGCAAGATTCTGCGTGTCTAAATTATTGCTTACGTTACTGGAATATGCAACCTGTACTGTGTCTGGTCAAATTCTGTCGTACGTGCTATTATTTACGGGAGGATGCTGTGGCGTTTCGACTATTTGAACTGTTCTATTACTTCTTCCATACGTATTACGCTCTGGATGATACCTACTGTCGGGTTCATTCATGAGAATAGGTTCTTGTGTATAATTTTGCTGCTGGTATGTCCGACTGTTGTTAGATGTACGCTGAAAATTGTTCTCATTATTTTTACGTCGTAATAGTAATTTCTATACGGCGCATTGCGATATGAGTTGAAATAGTGTGTTATCTGTACGTAGTTATTTCTTTGCTGCCATGCGTTACTATTTGTTGGAGCTGGGACTATACGTGCACGCGGCGGAACATTAAAGTTTGGTTGACCTTGTAGACTGCATTGTTGGTTAGGTATGCTAAGCGGTTGACTTTCATGCTGTTGCGGTGAAAAACGTCTATTGTTACAAAAAAATGCGTTTGCTGTTAATTTTACACATACTGATGATTACGATTTTATATGTAATTAAAATTACGCTGGTTTTGGAGTGCCTAAAGAATGTTGTCACTTTCAGTAAAAATTTGTCACATCGGGTTTTCTTTAGTTATTTTTCTTAATTCTAGGTAGAGCAATAGTTAAAGAGCTGTTTTGATAGATATAAAGGATAGTAGAAGAGAAGGCAGCAGTGCAGAAAACTAAAGATGAAACAGCACTACTACAGCTCGGGGCCCTATGCTCGCTACGGCACATATTCATTAAAGCGTAATGAATCCCCTGAGGTCTTTTACGCACTGCAAATAAATTTTAGCTTTTGCGTTGCAAGCAATAGCGGTAAAATTCCAAAAGTAAATTGTTGTAAGCACGTTAATTCAAGTTTCCTCATTACACGCAACGCTGATGAAAACGCAATAGCGAATTGTCGCATCAGGTTCAAATCTAGCTTCTGCATTACAAGCAATAGCGGTGAAAGTACAAAAACAAATTGTCGTATATAGCTCAAAGCGTGTACCTGTGTTCTGTCATTATTAAATTCTTTACATTTTCTTACAAATACAAATTGCTTATTATCAACGCTCTCGTCACTGAATTTGAGAACACGTTCAGGTTTGTGTGTGAATCTGTTCGTCTGTGTCATTTCGGATTTCAAGTTGCGTAGCTTTTCAGATTTTAAGTCGCGTGGCTTTTCGGTTTTTAAGTCGCGTAGTTGCTGTAAATTGCTCACATTATACGCGCTGCGTAAGTCTGACAAATGTTCGCAAAGTAGCGGATTCTGTGACGTATTGGTGACTGAAATAGTTTTCATATCTATTACCTCTTGCTGTAAATTTGACAAATTTCTCCGTAACGAGTGATTAGCTGAATCGATCTCATTGACTGTCTGTTGTAGATTTTGAAATTCAGGTGTTTGGTTAAATGAAATCGGTGCAGTATCGTCTGATTTATTATCATTATTACTTTCAATAGCATCAATACGACTGGCTAATTCATCATATTTTTCAGTCAGTATTTTTGCCTGATCATCGGTTTTAGAATCGGACGCATTAATCTGTTTTTGCAACTTACGTGTAGTTTCGTTCAGTTTTTTAACATCAGCTTTGATGACATCGCAATCCTGTGTTAGTTCTAATTGTTCGAATCTGTCTGTCACTGTTTGAATATCTACTGTGTGTGTATCTGTTTTTGATTTAAGATTGGAAATTTCGTCACGTAATTCTGTGTTCGACTGTTTGATGGAATTAATTTCGTCGGACACTAAGGCTATATTGTTGTCTACGTATGTCTTCGCTTTCGCGAACATTTTACGTTTGTCTTCTTGTCTCTGAGCCGTGATTGTTTCCATGACTTGACGTTTGACTTTATTTTGATCCTGAATAAATTTACAGAAACGCGTATCACTGTTCTGTATGTGCTGATTAAAGCGCTCGTTAATCTGAGTGTTCTGCTGTTCGAATTTCGCGTCTATCTTTGCGTCCATTGTGCGCGAAAGTTCTACCGTCATTGCTTTAAACTCGTCCCGTAATTGTGTAGCTTTTTCAGAGCATTGTTTAGCGACTCCGCTAATTTCGTCTCTGAGTGTTTCTGTTGCAGCTGTTTGCATTTCCCTTAATTCTTGCGCAACAGACCTAATTTCTTCGCTGCTTTTTTTTGAACGAGCCTCAATTTCCACGCGCAACTGTTCCTTAGTGTCATGGCACTGCGCGGCAACGGCTCTAATTTGTTCACTAAGCTGTCTGGAATTGTCGTCTAATTTTTCATTTAACTGTCTGTTCTGTTCCCTAAGTTGTTTAAAATCTTCACTTTGTTTTGTCTAATTTTTCATTCTGTTGTTTGAAATTTTCATCAATTTTATTAAATTTTTTGTCCTGTTCACTAAATTGTTGTTTGAAATCTTCACTCTGTTGTTTGTTTGATTCAAGAATTTGTAGCAACAATGCCTTAAGTGGATCCGATACAAAATTAGTATTTCTATTCTCCGTGCTATTTAATGGTGGATCTGAAATTGTCTTGTTTTGCGTGACCATTTGGTCATTCTGTAATTTACAGAATGGTTTATCAGTCGGATGTACACTGTCAGACACTATTTCGGAATTAAATCGATCCGTCGTACTTTCACTACACTGACCATTTTCATTCGAAAAATTTGTCTGTACATTACTTGGATTTTCTAAATCGGGTGTGTTAAGCTCGGCAGCGCTCATTACTATAGACCGCTCCGCGTCATCAATTGTCGTCAAATTAACAGACGAGACAATTGAGTTCGTTTGTTCCTCATTAAGATAAAAGTCATCATTAGTGGTTGTAATGCACTGATTGTTAGTGAACGCAGGATTGTCATCATTACACTGCGTGTCACATGTCCTATCGGTAAAGTCGTTTGAGCCGGTAATTTCGTTTGTAATACCTCGCGATACACTATTCACAGTCTTTCGCGACATTTTTACAATAGTCACAAATATTCACAAAACAAATAAGCACAAATGCAAAAACAACACACAAATACAACAGAGCAACGAATTGCCGTTGACCTGTAGAAAGAAAGTCACAAGATTAGTAAAAGCGTTGCGCCAAATCCTAATTATATCTAAGCAAATAAGAGCAGATATCTGACTGTTGTTCAAAAGATTCTCAACGAAATACGATCCTGGACTGGGTGTCGCCAAGTGTAACCTCCCCACAAAAATTTTGAAAAAATGACAGTATTTAATTAAGAATGCTAATGGACATTGCGCTAAGTGTAACCTCTCCACCGAAATTTTTAAGACAGAAATAATAAATGAATAGGAGCCAAACGTAACCTCCCTAGCAATTAAATTTTAATGACAATAAAAAATGAGAATCGCAATCTGACCCAAGTATAAGTTCCTCACGAAAATAATGAAAGTCAATTCAGTGATAAGAAAATCTCAGTAATAATGATAATTCAATTAAACCGAAATATCGGTCTTTGGCCCTGTGCAAAAATCAGAATTAAATTCTTACCTCATTGTAACTGCTAGTCAAATTTCTGCTCTTATTCTTGCGCACGGCTTGCAGGAACTGCATTGCAAATAATAATATTCTTTTTTTTTTTTGTAATTTAACTGAAACTTTTCTTTAAGGGAAGTGGAACGAAATCGTTAGTTCAATTAAATAATTTTTTTTTTTTTTTTTGTGAAATTGCTTTTGAAATCAAAATTATTATTGGGGCACTTGTTGGAAATTAATTACAATAAATAAACTTTACATTAACTGATGATTACCTTAATTAACAATATACCTCACTCAGCATCTTGACCAGTGTTGCCGACAGACTACATCACACAACCGCACTGGGCTGCTACTACTGACCGACCGCTCTGCATGACGACTACTGGCGAACTGCTCGCAACACTCGCGCGGTCAAGCGCAGACTAACTACGATTATAGGCTCTCTGGTCAAAGATTTTAACGTGCCTCACCATCGCTGCTACGTTACATACGTGTTTCAATGTGTAGTGAGCGATTTAAAGTGGAACCCACCACACAAGACGAATAGCAGGTAAGATAGATGCGAGACTCTGATTCATTCGAAGATTGGTCAGGAAATATAGTTCATTCACAAAGGAGGTAAATTAAAAAACAGTCGTGTGAAGAATATTTGAAATTGCTTGTCAATGTAGGATCCGTATTTGGTAAGAATGTGGAGGAATTAAAGAAGATTAAATGAAAATCAGTTTTGTTACAGTATATCTACTAAGCATGGGAACGTCAAGGAAATATTCATCCAGATCCAGCGTCATGTGCTGCAACACAGGCTCTCGGTTCTAAGGTGTGATTCTAGGGCACCCACACCCGCTTGAAGGGGAACTGCGGCCCCTTTAAGTTTCAAGGAAAGAAAAAAAATAGAACGATATTCTTTCACGACAGCGATTTCAATGCCGGTATTACTCAAGTTCTTAACAACCTCGGGAATCGCTATTATGGCTACTTAAAAGTCGCCATTCATCTTCCAAAACATTAAAATACTCAATACCCACACGTCTAGCTTCCCCCGACACTCGCCCCCAAGATGTTATGTTTCTAGAAAGGGTAAACCAATATATTGTGCCACCCTCCCACCCCCACCCCCCAACGCCCATGCTCTCCTATGTACACTGAAGCGCCAAAGAAACTGATGTAGGCATGCCTATTCAAATACAGAGATATGTAAACAGCCTGCGGTCGGCAACGCCATTATAAGACAAGTGTCAGGCGCAGCTGTTATATCGATTACTGCTGCTACAATCACAGATTATCAAGATATAAATGAGTCCGAACGTGGTGTCATAAACGGCGCTTGAGCGATGGGACGCAATATCTCCGAGGTAGCGATGAAGTGGGGATTTCGCCGCACGACTATTTCATGAGTGTACCGTGAATATCAGTGATCCTGTAAAACACCAAATCTCCGACAAAGCTGCGGCAGGAAAAAGATTCTACAAGAACCGGACTAACGACGACTGAAGAGAATCGTTCAACATGACATAAGTGCAATCATTCCGCATATTCCTGCAGATATCAATGTTAAGCCATCAACAAGTGTCAGCGTGAGAACCATTCAACGAAAGATCATCCATATGGGCTTTCGGAGAAGAAGGCCGACTCCTGTACCCTTGATGAGTGCACGACACAAAGCTCTACGCCTCGACTGGGCCCGCCAACACCGACACTGGACTGGTGGCAACTGGAGACATGTTACCTGGTCGGACGGGTCTCGTTTCAAATTGTATCGAGCGGATGGACGTGTACGGATATGGCGACAACCTTATGATTCCATGGACCCTGCATGTCAGTAGGGTACTGTTCAGGCTGTAACGGTGTGGGACGTGTGCAGCTGGAGCGGTATGGGGACCCCTGATCGTCTAGATACAGCTCTGGCAGGCGACACGGACATAAGCATCCTGTCTCATCACTGCATCCGTTCATGTCCATTCTGCATTGCGACTGACCTGGGCAATTGCTGCAGGACAATGAGTCCTCATACGTCCAGAATTGCTACAAAGTGGCTCCAGGAACACTCTTCTGAGTTTAAATACTTCACTTGGTCACCAAACTCCCCAGGCATAAACTTTATTGAGCATATCGGGGGTGCCTTGCAACGAGCTGTCCAGAAGAGATCTCAACGCCGTCGTACTCTTACGGATTAATGGACTGCTCTGCAGGACTCATGGTGTCAGTTCACTCCAACACTACTTTAGATATTTCTCGGGTCCATGCTACGTCGTGTTGCTGCACTTCTGCGTTGTCGCGGGCGCCCTACACGATTGTAGGCAGGTGCACCAGTTTCTTTGATTCATACGTGTAAATCTCGCAGAAGGACCATGAAGGGAAATTAGAGAGATTATAGCACACGCGGAAGCATGCCAGAAATCGTTCTTCCCGCTAACCATTGGCGACTGAAACAGGAACGAGGAAATGAAATGATCGGAAATGGCCGGAATCCCCACCTGGGGAAGATCGGTCGTCGACTTAAAAGTCTTTTCAGCTGACGCCGCATTCTGTGAGTAGCGTTTCGATGATGATAAAATGGTGATGAGGACAATACCCAGTCCCAGAGCGGGGAATCACTCCGACCTAGATGGAAACCGAACCCAGGCCTGCTGCGTTGCACTCAGATGCGTTGACCACTCAGCTAAGGAAGCGAACAGCAACATGGAGAAGTGAAAGTGGTACACAAAATATCTTGCGGAACACACCTTAAGATGCCTTGCGATGTTTAAAGGTAGATATACACATTTCATGTCAAACGTCCTCAGCCGGCCGCTGTGGCCGAACGGTTCGACACGCTTCACTCTGGAACCGCGCGGCTGCTAAGGTCGCAGGTTCGAATTCTGCCACGGGCATTGATATGTGTGATGTCCTTAGGTTAGTTAGGTTAAGTAGCTCTAAGTCTAGGGGACTGACGACCTCAGATGTTAAGTCCCATAGTGCTTAGAGCCATTTGAACTGTCAAGCGTCCTCACTTAGTAAGTTATATATAAACAACCGACGGGCTGCTTGATGTCGTTGGTGGACATTTTTCTTAAAAGGACCGCAAGGCATCAAATGTCATATTACTCTCTCATGGCCTTTTGATTACTACAAACGTGAGCCGTTTATGCAACCATATGTGTTCTTTGATTCAAGGTATCTGCACTTGAGAGCAACATTCTGACTACATATTTCTCTCCGCCTTCAGTGCACTTACTTATTACTGCTCAGAAACGAATAAAGTTCTGATAACGGCAGTGTTGAGCAAGGAGCATATAAAGTTTGTTCATGGAATCATGTCTTTATTTAAATTTCAAATAAGTGTCGCTCTCTGTTGAAGATACGTCGCTCTAAATCACTCAACGTCTTTTCAGTTACATAAAGATACTCAACATTTTTAAATTCAAGTAACCACATTCGCTCAGGTTCCATAACACTTGCAATAGCTTTAAAATGCGTGTGACAAAACAACATAACTTATGAAAGAATGTCGGTCGCATCAGTATCAAGAAACAGCTGTGAAACTATGACATCAAATATGTAACGGTCGTAGGAGAGAATATCGCACCGAGAGTGTAGAGTAGATAGAAGCAAGTGAAGTTTTTTGGTCAGCACTTCAGTCAAGTTACTGATTTTAGGATCACATGACGGAATGCGCACTAGAGACCACCATAATCAGTGTCCGCCATTTTCTATAGCTCCTGTATCAATAGCTTCTGTTATACATGAGGCTGTGTTTTGGACAGCGTTTGTAAATATTTCATGTTCTACGCATTTAAGCAGCGTATAAAATATTGAAGCATTTGGGAATATATTGTTAAATGTTTAGTGACATACTGTTTCCTTAACGTCTAAACAATTCTCTTGAAAATGGAAATTTGTCTTAGTTTCCAGTATTTTCAGTTTCAACATGTTTACCTGCTTTTTTTATTTTTTTTATTTCACTTACCGGTTATTTATGTGTCGTCGAGTAGCAAAGTAACAGATAGACGACTAAATACAGTATTGGCAATATTTGCTTTATAATAATGCTTTTAAATTGCAATACCTTATTTATTCCTAGTTATATGACCAAAATATACCTTGTAACATGTTTCCACAGTTGAAAAAACTATAATATTCCGGATAATTTTTGTAGTTTCAGAAAATATTGCACCACACAAAAAGTGAATATCATCATTTAAAAATGGAATGAAAAAAATATACAAAACTGCTTTTCCAGAACTGGATAGATGCGAAAGCTGAAAAGCATACCAAGGTGCAAGGCTCTCCCGTACGTAACGTATTAGACGAGGTCTTGTAGAAGCAGTTACCGCGTCTAGCCATTTCTGACTGGCCTCCTTAACGTACCTTCAACTACTTGCCTTAGGGACCACACCTGCTTTTAAAGCAGTTAGCGACAAGTTACCCGTACAATGTTCTTAGACTGGTACATTTAGTGGTACTCATACTACACAAGAAAAAATTGTTAATATATGTATCAATAATTACATTTATAAACTACTTACACATATTTTGTATTCGATATATCTGAAGATGGTTCTACTTAGGCAAAATAAGTTCTGTTATGTTATTAAAAACGCATTATTTCGCAACAAAATACCTGAAAAGGTCTCTCTAATAGAGGGGCCATTATTTCATCACTTGTGATGATACGCCTACAAACAAGATCTCGTTATGTTGAAGAATTTCATACGTCCGCCGTCAGTAGGTAACTGAGAGTTTTGTATAGAATACATCAGCTGTTCTGCAGAAGTGCTCAAATATCTCTTAACAGTGAGGTACAGAGCGAGGTGAAGCAAGGGTAAGACACTATAAACTTATTTAGGAGATCGACAGTGGAAATTGGAGCATCCTGATTTATGTTCTCTGCCCCTTCCTCCTTCCACTCTTTTCTTGGGTTATCAGGCCTGGAGTGATGTGGCTCACTACAGATTCGTCACCTGTGCCCTTAATTATATGTTGGATGTATTCCAATTTCTGCCTTCTCCTACAGTTTATATCTTCTTCAACTCCATCAAGTACAATGGAAACTACTCCTTGGACGCCTCAACGTCACAGACGAATGTTGAAAATTAGATGGACTGATAAGGTGAAGAATGAGGAGGTTGTGCGCAGAATCGGAGAGGAAACGAATATGTGGAAAACACTGACAAGGAGAAGGGACGGGATGAAAGGACGTCTGTTACGATATCAGAGAATGACTTTCATGGCACTAGTGGGAGCTGTAGAGGCAAAAAAAAACTGTAGACAAAGAGATAAATTGGAATACATCCGGCAAATAATTGAGGCCATAGGTCGCAAGTGCGACTCTGAGATGAAGGGTTGGCACAGGAGAGGAATTCGTGGCGGACCGAGCCAAACCGGCCAGAAGACTGATGACTCAAAAAAAGACTTGCATCGTATGTAGTCATCTTCACTCTGCAGACTGCCTTATCAAAGAGGGCTGAGGTGTGGCAGAATTTCAGGTCACCTGGAAAACACACGGAGACACTGTAAGATTCCAGCTACTCAGCTTGTTGCGTAAATCTATCAGACTGGAAACGTACCATTAGACTTTCGGAAAAATATCACCCACACTGTTCCGAAGACAGCAAGAGCACACATAGATGCGAGAACTATCTCGCAATCCGCTTTACGTCTCAAGTATCCAAGGATCTCCTAGATGACAATCAGTTTGGCGTTGGGTTCAAAAATGGTTCAAATGGCTCTGAGCACTGTGGGACTCAACTGCTGAGGTCATTAGTCCCCTAGAACTTAGAACAAGTTAAACCTAACTAACCTAAGGACATCACAAACATCCATGCCCGAGGCAGGATTCGAACCTGCGACCGTAGCGGTCTTGAGGTTCCAGACTGCAGCGCCTTTAACCGCACGGCCACTTCGGCCGGCTTTGGCGTTGGAAAATGTAAAGGCACCAAGAGGCCGGCCTGACTTTGTGCTTGATAATGAAAGCAAAACTGAGGAAAAATCAAGATATGCTCATAAGATACGCTCATATGAATAAGCTTATTACAGTTGGTAATGTTGAAAGTTGTTCAAAATTCTGAGAGAAATAGGAACAAGCTCGGTAAACGTGAAGAATAACTGCAGGAGCTGTTGACTTGAATGGTCTAATGAGTACAGAATGTGGATTGAGAGTAAGCCCTAATAATCCAAAAGTAGTTAGAAGTAGCAGAAATGAGAATAGCGAGAAACTTAACATCAAAATTGGTGATTAGGAAGTAAATTATATAAAGAAATTCTGCTGCCAATGCAACCAAAACGTCCATGACGGTAGAAGTAAGAAGGACATAAGAAATAGATTATCACATGGCAAGGACGGCATTCCTGGCCAAGAGAAGTCTACTGGTATCAAATGTGGGAATAAATCTGAGGAAGAAATTTCTAAAAAAGTACGTCTGGAGAACAGGGTTGCGTGGTGCTGAAACATGGACAGAGAGAAAGCTGGAACAAGAGAGAGCCGAACCGTTTGTGACGTGGTACTGCAGAAGAAAGTTGAAAATCTGGTTTAAGGGACGAAGAGGTTCTCCAGTGAAGAAAAGACTGTATGGAAAGCAGTGACAATTAGAAGAGATAGAGTCATAGGACACATGTTAAGGCAGCAGATAATAATGTCCACTAGAAGGAACTGTAGAGTGTAAAAACTGTGAGGGTGGGTGGGGTGGGAGCAGAGATTGGAATACTTCCGGTGAATAAATGATACAATCCTTCATTCATATCTTCATTTAATCTCTTCCTTTGCTTCTACTGCTCGGCTTCACTTACAAAACTTTCTGAGTTATATATCCTGCCCATCCCAATCGATAATTTCTCGACATCCTTCTGTCAATTCGGCGATTCCTTCATTAAATAATCATCAGTATCTATTGACATTCATAACTAAATTGCTATTGATGTATTCTTTCGTACATTGGAGACACTTTCATTGATGTATCATCGACAAGCCATACGAAGACATCGGCACAAATCCAGCTGCAGGTCCTCGCTTGCCGATGCTAAGCATAAAGCAGTGTTCGTCTAGAGCAGTGGTAGTCAGCCTGGTCCCTACCACCCATTGTGGGAGACCAAGCTCTTGTGGTGGGCGGCAGACAGTACGGATTTTAAAAACGTTTTCATTAACTTTTCATAAAATTTTGATATAAAATATTTGGCAAGTACTTATTATTATGTGCTTTAACTTGCTGGAATTCTGCTTTACAAATTTTATAAAGTTAAGTTACTTTCCTACCTCATAAATCACCACTGCTGTGGAACTTTGCAATCTTGAAAATTATACTACTAACAAATATACAGAAGTAGGTGGTTGGTGAAAAAGAGTTTCACTACCTTGGTCTAGAGGCATTACAGGTACCAGAAAGACCTGCTCTATTCTTTTTCAACACCATCCGCGACATTTAAATACTCTTCGAAACTGAAGGAAAACAAAAGGAAAATGTCCACATAGCGTTGTTGAATATGAAGAACTTTTCCGGTATCAAAATTGCCTTAAAAATAATTATCACATATACGAAATAAAAAGTCTTAATTGATATGGGTTCATGGCTTTACGTCTAAAAATATTTATAATTTTATTTAGTACATGATACTTCCAGATTCTATCTGACCTGTAAGATTGGTATCAAAACAAACCACTAGGACAAAATACGCTAACACAGCCCATATCCGAAGTAGAGGAACCACAATTAGCTACAGGTACGCGTTACGTAATTCAAGCACTCGTTGATTATCATACACATACATTTACCAGTCTGCGCAGATGTAGGTTGCTATGTCTCATCTCCTGTTCCGCATAGTCATACCTACCTTATGTGGATTACGTACGTCAGTCGAAGTGACAATGGTTGCCTGTGTGTTTGCCAAACTGGGATCGTATGCGTGTAGCTCAGCAAACATGGCTTTTGTCACCTTGGAAGATGGGAATGGTCACAGTACACTAACCGTGAGGATGTAGAGGAGAGAGTATTTCTGTCACATCCTGGTTGATGTTGACGGTAACCTGGGTGGGCTGATCGAAATCACGGTGATAAAAACAAGCCAAAAACATCGAATGGCCATCTTCGGCCTGAGCTACATTCTCCACAGATTGCGGGTCAAACGTGTCTTTGGGATATCGATGTACACGATGCTATTTATCATTTGAGAATATGGAAAATCGTGACTCACTGGAACATACTACACATGCAAAGTCAGCTGCTGACCAGTTTCTGTCTTGTTTCGTGTTGTGGCTAGAAGAAAGCACAGTCGGTTTCGTGTTGTGGCTATAAGAAAGCACAGTCGCCAGACCACAACTGTAAGTTCTGCTCTGAGAGAAGGCTCATCAAATTAGAAAACAAGAAATATTGGTGCGTTTTGTTACATAAATGAACAAAAGATTTACTCAACTTCGACACAGTTCTTTGCCACTACAGTACTCGATACTTTACAACTGACATTGACTAGAAAAGGATCACTTGATGCCCTAATTAATAAACTCTTCTCTTGAGGTACAATTTCCAATATTCACAACACTACATGTTCCTAAACTTTAATGACTCATTGATCTCGACTGCTGCAGCTGAGGTCTCGAACTGGGTGGAGCACTAGTGTGCTCAACACCACGTGCATATTGACCTCATTGTGAGGGCACTGCTATTGCTGAGAGGGATGCGTGGTTTCTGGAGCGCATCGCGTATGTCGACGCTAATGTCTGTGGTATCGATCTACGCTGCAGATTTTGATGTGCAACGGCGATCTTTGGGCTATACCAAATTTTGCCCACTGAAGTCGTGCTGCTTTAGATATCAGTGTGAACAATGACCTTCAGTAAAGTACTTGGTTCCAAATGTGCAAGTGATTCCGTTCTGTACGTTCACAGGCAAACTAGTTGATATGGACCTGCATTCATTGCCATCGGATACCATTATTGGACTTGAAACTGATTGTTATTGACAAGGTGTGACACGCTTCTCCGTCAGGTTCTTTTCACATCCACTGTTCTCATGCCATGACAGCGAGTAGTATACCATTCCTTGTAGATACGTTGGTCTGTTTCCGTTGATACATCGACAAATCGGGTAACTTCATTCAAGGGCACATTTCAGCATAATACCTACATTTCTATCAGACTGTCAGGTTCCACTTCGATCCACGTTACATCACTGATTCTGTAAGGTAAGCAGTATTTTGCACCTTACTGTAATATAATAATTGTTGCAAAGACGAGTTAGATATCGGTTATTGTGTTATTTATCAGGCAATCAGCCTATTGATATTAATATAGGGAGTATCAGACGCCGTAAGACGAGTATTAATTTTAAGAAATTCCCATTTTGCATGAAGTCGGGGTCCAGGTGATATTTTCACGGAGTTTGGCTGGAGCGGACGAGTGGCACTGCTCAAAGGCAGGGCAGAGGGGTGCGGAAGTTTACAACCGACCATTACGAGTCGGCATGCGAAAGCGTCCCGCTGGGGGAGACGCGCCGCCAGAGCAGGTAGGCACCCATTGCGCGGACAACAGAGGCAGGCCTTCGAGGGACGGCGCCTCGTTGGCGCTGGACGTTACGCTGACGCCACTATGTTTAGATGAGCTGGCGCTTAAGGCAGCCTTACCACGAATCTTAACGTTTTCTGGGTCTTTCTAAGACCTTTTCCCGCGCGAGGGCGAACAGAGAGAGACGATTGGTGGGTTCAATTTTGAACGGAGTTTCAGTTTGTTCCCGAACATTCTAGGCGCAGTAAGGCTCAGAATGTTTTAATTGGCTGGAAGAAGCCAGGAAATAATAGTGGAAGCGAACCGTGCTGGTCTAGAGCCACGGTATTGGCCAGCTCTAAAAATAGCGTGGGTGTGCTGATTTTTGCAGAGGGAAGCTTTTGGAGCTGTTATCGAAGAGAAGCGTCTTAGCTCCTGTAGCGAGCGGACGGCGTGCTTTCGGCTCTGCTATAGGAGAGCAAATTCTTTTCAGTGTGCTGTGCAGAACTTTGAATAAGTCTGCCAGCTGCAACTGAAACTAGCATTCAGTTAAGGGTTAGAGACAGGCTGATTCCGCTAATTACGGTTGGGAATAATGTCTCACAGGAACCATACAGGAGCAGAGCAATTTCCTTGAGCCACACATTATTAAAGACGTTACTGGATTCCGCCTTTGGGCTGGTGAGTCCCGTCTTAACGAGTGCGAGACGATTGGAAAGAAAGCAGAATTAGCTTTTGAATAGGAGTTTACGAACGGGAAGCCTGTTCAGGAAAATAAATTCATTTTTATTGCAATTGAGGCTCCTCGACGACGCAGACGCCATCGGCAGCTAGCTGACCTGTCCACGATTCTGGATGTGGTTACGTGATGCTCAATTTTGGCATTTAATCCGATATTACGCACGCCTGTGATTGCCAGAGCTCAGTTTTCCAGACACGCTCTTACTGAGAATTTGTTAATTCCAATAGGTTTGTCTGTCGTATTTAATGCCGTCTGACAAGGGGAGAGAGTAGAAAATAACAAGTACAGATGCATTATCCGACCTTAAGAGTTAGTTTTGGAATTTAAGGGCCATTGCCATTACTAGCTTAATTTTATCACTTATAAATGTATGTCATTGTTCAGTTTGATGCTGGGCGGATTGTTGTTCAATAAATGTGTTCAATGCTATCCTTGTTTGTTTAGTAGTGATCAGTTCCCTGAGTACTACTTAGTTATTAAATATTAATCAAAATTAGTGACGGGTCAGTTTTAATTAACAGGTTGGGTCTCATAACAGGCCTTCAACCAGAGCCAACGACCCGATCCAGTAGGCAAAGTGAACAAGTAAAAGCATTCTTGTTAAAAAACCCCGACATTTAGCTGACCCGCCTAGGGTGCCTAATCATCATTTTATTGAAAGAAACCCCTTCCAATTCTATACGACGGACTGGCACATACACATCAGTTCATTGCTGTGATGTATCTGAGCTGTGGAAGGTCTCGTGACAGCTAGGTACGTTTTCACACCATCTACAGGAATCCTAAGGGACCAGTGAGGTATGTTGAGAGGGTAAATAATACTTTCTCCGGTGAGCTTACGGATACAAAGAAACAGAACTTTTAATGTCATTTGTTTCCATTAAGTTATTTTAAACCATCATTAACTATACTATGTAATTCATACTAATCTGAAGTGGTCAGGTTGTCAAACCTATAATCAGAGTAGAAATCTATAGGTCGTGCCATTAAATTATAAATCACGCTGTGAATGGCTGACTGAACATAAATTTCCCTTGCATGCTTATCGTCTGTCCACCAGGCTGTGCCTTCGAGCACAACTCTGGTCGGTGTTCAGCGAGTGTATATTCGCAGTTTGGCACCTATGTGCCGGCGAGGTGTGGAGGGAAAAGTAGCCGCCAAGTTGGTGGGAGGACGGGCTGTATCAGCGGGTCGCCCGATGCCCTGCAGCGTTGGAGTTGGGTAACTCTGGGCGGCGGACGAAGAAGATGCGTCGCCAGGAGCAACTTTGGTGCCGGGCTGGCTAACTCTTCGGCGGCCCTCAGCACTCTTTAACGACGCTGAGTCCGTGACTGCGCGTAACGGTGGGGTATCTCCACGTTGTGCCGTGTGCGGCGAACGAAACAGGGGGCAGCAGCAGTGTAGCAACTACCTGTGCTAATTACTGGGAGTGGTTTCATGCCACTTATTCCTGACATAGTTACTTATCTTAACTAAATACTACTTAATTTAAACGTCGCAGTTGAGTTAGTGGCATGGCATGACAGCGCCAAAATATCTCTCTAAAAAAAATTGTTCATTTAAAAATGGACACAAATAGTTTCGACTGCAAAGACATTAATTTTAATGGTAACTCGTTTCGGTGAGTTTTTGACCATCCTCCTACTCCCGTACCATGAAAGTAGGCAATGACGGTGGCCTTGTTCTAAATCGACGAACGCCAACAACCACTCCATTCACCGTCACCGCCTACCATCATGGTATGAGTGTCTGAGTATGGTCAAAACCGGTTACCATCGAAATAAATGTTTTTGCAGTGCAGACTGTTACGTCCATTTTTAAAGTACTTTTAGGTAAATCGCTGTTTTCCACAAGAAATGATCTCAAAAATTACCAAATTTTTACTGTCGTTTCCCATACTCTCGTCGCAGCAGCAAGAGCATTTTCTCGGGTGTCAGCAAACCCTCTTTCGTATCACAACTTTGTGTTCACAAACTTATAATTTGGGCGTGATACTATTACTGAGAGCCTGCAACAGTGTACATATGTGTAGGTTAGACTCATAACTCATATGCTCCAAAATAATGAAAATTGAGATGACGACATATTCTCATATAGCTTTATACATAGAACATAATTCACGAAACAGCTATTCACATTTGGCACGAGATCCTTGACAAAACCGGTGTTAAACTTCATTGTTAGTTCCAAAAGTCTCATTATCCGCGGGATCTTGTGAGTTTTGTCCCGTACCTCATATTGACCAATCAGCGATTAGCTCACTCGGCGCCATTTTCTTGTGTAGTAGTAAATATTGGTGCCAGTGAAGTGTGTTTTCCGTTCTGTTCAGTTATTTAGGGGAATATAATTCAATACAGTGGTTGGAATAAAACTGATTTTAGACACAAGTCATGGAAGAAAACGTTTCACCCGTTGGAGAAAGAGGAATGCCAACGAAACGTTCACAGCATCCAGAAATGACCTTGGAGTGTTTATATCTGTGTTTAAATTTGGATTAATTGCACTTACACACCCAGAACTCATCCAACCAAAGAATTCCATCTCTTTAGAGAACAGGAGGGATGTTGAAAAACTTCTGACTGCCCATTATGGGGAAAACTGGAGAGAAATTGAGGAGCTCAAGTTCTATAAGCATGCCATTGATGAGAATACTTTGGATCAAACTGATCGTGAGTGTATGTGTGACATGATTCAAGAGGAACTTAATGTTGTGATATAGACATAGAAGAGTAAAATTATTTTCAGTTTTAGAAGTGTACCTCCTTCAGATCTTCAGTTTTATTTTAGTAGCTTATTTTCCTTTGGGATTTGATAGTTTCTTTCTTCTCAAAGAATGCTTAACAAGTATGAATTATTTTCCTGATTACCATATTCTACTTTTCTTTGTGATCAATAATTAGTTCTCATGAATGGAAAATTTGTAAATTTCTTTGATCATTAAACTGAATAAATGTGCACGGTAGACATTTCTTTTATGAAATTGCAAACGGTATTCCAAACTAAAGAATATCTTTTGTAAACTAACACAAGCAAAGTCCATAAAAGTCGATTAATTGATATTTATCACGATTAACATTGCAATTTAATATTATATATACACTGTAGAAGAGAAAGTAGCTTTCAGTCGGAACCAAAAAGTGTTGCATATAGAGTCGCAACACGATAGTTCCCGCGAAACCAACATCGTCCAAATAGCTCAGTACCAAAACTCACAAGATCCAAAATGGGGATTTTCAAAACTTACATGTTCCAAAGCTCATTAACAAAACTCAAATGATCCATAATATAAGCCTAAATAATTGTAATTTCTCAATGAGCAAACATAATCTGCAATATACATAATGATTTATAGCCATTGTTGTTGCACATACTGATGTAAATATATGGGACATGCGCCCGACGCATGTAAAACACGTTTTTAGTCATTTGTGAAAATTTATGTTTTTGTAGCATGTGAGTTATGCTTCTAACCTACTCATATTACATAGACAGGCATATACTAATATACTGAACCATTGTGGCCACCTGCTTATTAATATGTGAGTCCACACACAAAACGCAATACAGCAGAAATTCTGTTTAGTATGGTTTCAACATAACCTTCTACTTATCCGGAGGTATGTGGCGCCAGATGACTACACACGGGACAAGCGGTTTCGTAAATTACGTACCGCTGGCTTGTGATCTTGGAGATGGTGTCCGGTAGCGTTCCAAATGCATTCCATTGGTTTCACGTCAGGTGCACGTGGTGGCCATGTCAAGAAAGTGAGCTCGTTACAGCGTTCTTCAGATCACTTTAGCACTACTCCAGCCTCGATACACATTCATTTGTATTGCTGAACGATGCTGTCGTAATCGTGGAAGACATCTAATTCAAGTGGTTCATATTGCTCTAAGCACTATGGGACTTAACATCTGAGGTCATCAGTCCCCTAGACTTAGAACTACTTATACCTAACCAACCTAAGGGCATCGCACTTATCCATGCCCGAGGCAGGATTCGAACTTGCGACCATTGCAGCAGCGCCATTCCGGACTGAAGCGCCTATAAACGCTCGGCCACAGCGGCCGGGTGGAAGACAAAAAACTTGAAGAATTTCAGGTGTTCAATAATAATTTTCATGTAGGTCACAGCTTTATGGTGGCTTCGAAGAGTACCACTGAATCCACTGAAAATCAGTTGAATTCAGGCCATCGCATAGCAGCGCTCCGTGCTGGCCTACGCATGGAATCGTAGAAATAACGTAGACTATCATAACTAAGCCTAGACTGCGACAGATTCCGTAGTAGCCTTGGTAAATTAAGATTGTTATCGCATTACCTGGACGTGAAGTGTGTTGACCACCTGTCAGTTGTTACCTCATATCGATCACTTTGTTTGCGTATGCGACCAGTGGCTTGCTAGATTCCCCCAGAAACAGGAAGCGGTCAACAGTCCAGAACTTGTGTGAGGATGTATAAAGGGCCACCTAACTTGTGGAATACTTTCGTTATACATAAATATCCTCCTATCTGTTTCTTAGAGAAATCAGTGTTTATACCAAAACTGAAATTGTCAATGTTCAGTTTACATTTTATTCAAAACTGTGGATTTGTAACGTGAAACAGATGGACGTTGTAGCAAAAACAAAAAAGAAAGTACAGATTTACCATATAGCGCCAGAAAGCCCAGTTCCCTCACAAAAATGTAAAATTAAAAAAAGCAAACGCAAACAAAACTTGACGAATATTGTTTCAGCACTTCGTCGAGCTTATATAAAATATGCCTCTGCCATTCATAGCTCATAGTTCATTCAACTCTCCAGAAGTAACAGAACACTCCTGACATTGTTCATGATGAAGCACATTCTACAGAATGAAAAATAATGATACTAGTAGCATAGTTTTTGTAATATTTGTGCGCATATTATGTACTTCCACCAAACGTAATTGCTTTGGTTACATAAAAACGCAGAAAATGCGCTGTCCAATAATTTTTGTTACTTATAAAACAAACTCTTACTTTGTAAAGACATAAAATATACAATAGAGTAACACTGAACGATGTGCGGTTCTAATTAAGTCTAAAGGAAACAAACAAATAATGAGAACTCGTCAGATCACACTTTCTCTCTCAAACTTTCATTTATGTTCCTTTCCGTACCAATACTCTCAATACAGCCGCCAATCCTACAGTTTGCTACGCCTTTTATTTACAGTACCAAAACTACAGAAACGTAGAGCAAAACTCTATCTACGCCTGTGACACGGTGCATATTTTGAGCAGCCGTTTGCCGGGGTGACGGTCTATTCGGACAGGTCTATCATCATGGAGTAACAGTACATTGTGATTCATTCGACCAGGCGACCCATTCCAACTAATCCACGGTCCAAATTTAATGATCGCTTGTCCACTGGAATCGTAACTGACGAAATCGTGCCGGCGGCGAGCGGTTCTAGGCGCTTCAGTCCGGAACCGTGCTGCTGTTACGTTCGCAAGTCCGAATCCTGCTTCGGGCATGGATGTGTGTAATATCCTTAGGTTAGTTAGGTCTAAGTAGTTCTAAGTCTAGGGGACTAATGACCTCAGTTGTTAAGTCCCAAACTGCTCAGAGACATTTGAACCATTTTGTAAATATGGGCCAAAACTCGAAGATAAAATTGATTGACTTGTGATCTACCTCTTGAGAGGCATTTCCACCTCGAAATCATGACCCTACAATGGTTTAAATCTATTCTCAAACAACACGAGGGTAGAATAACTTCTTTAATGCAAAACAATATAACTATAACAACTATTAAAATAATCTGTTAAGTCCGAGGAATTGACTTTTGCTCTAGAAATGGCCACCAACAGAGCCTTACCAAAATCAGTTACCATGATTTTTGATTTGGGAGCTCCAGATCTGACGATTTCCATAAAGAAAAATGACAAGAATGATGCGTCATGCCAAGAGGATATCATGTGATAAGTTGGGCAACTGATTGATGATATTAGGATCTTTACTAGTGATGTTTACTTCGCGGATGCACATGTACTGATAAAGGTATATGTACTTTGACTTAATTTCCACATAGTCAGCCCTGTTTGACAGATCCCCAAATCGTGAAACAACTCGAAATGCAACGCCACCTGTAGCATCTACTAAATCGTATACATTGCTATTGATTTGATAAGAATATTTGTGCAATTGACTTTGATCTTTCAGCCAATATATACAGAAGAATGGGTCCAATCCGATTGCGTGAATTTCGTCTCGATGGGTTGTATGTTTTGCGATTTGCAGGTTTTCAACAGGCTTACTAGTTGTTATACCAAATCGTTTGTCCCTTTCCTCATCTTTAGCCTTTCTCAAGACGTCAACATTTGGTAAATTTGGAGGAATCATGTCTCCGAAGGGATATTTTTCGCTTCATCAGGCTTCATCAGGCTACAGGCATCCTGTTATCAACCAATTCAGCAGCTACCTGTTGTCTTCTCGTGTCACGAAGTTGTCTTCTTTTCAGGTGATTACTATCGTCAGAAAAGTTTGAAAGTCTGCAGTTTAGAATAATATCGTTGTCCTTTTTTGGCTTCTTCAGACCAATCCGTTCGAAAGTGGCTCCGCATTCTGTACATCTTCCTTTGGTCTTCAAGAAATACTTTGAACTTGAACTTTCAAACACTTTCGAGTATTTGAAAGAAAAGGCACATGGAATTTTGTGATCTTCATAAATTTTGTCAGCCATCAAATCGGTCCATTTCCTTATTTCCAGTCTTGAAGGCTTTCCAAGTTTCCTCTTTGTTGGTTTTATAGTAGACCATTTTTGCGTTGAGTGAACATCTTGGTATTGATGAGTGCGGTCAAGAATATTCATCAATGTAACATCAGCGCCACCTTGATAACATTATCAGATGTGGTCCACGTCATTCATATATTGATCAAAGGAAAGATGATGACTAGAAAACTGATGATGTTGAAAACAATGATGACTGTCTTTTGGAATCAATTTTGAACTCTAAGGAACCTACTACAAACGCATGGATTGATAGGGCAAAACGTATCTACAATGAAGCTGAAGTCATCGCGAATCAGACTAAGGATGACAATCTCTTTGATGTGAATCCGTACAACGTTCCTAATGCTGCAGAGATGCTGAAAGAGTTGATGTGCTATATACCACTGTGGACAGCTGTGATGTGTCCTTCTTTCGATATTTCTTTTATCGATTCATTCGTCAGCAGCAACTGAAGGACAATTTTCAAAATTAAACACAATAGACTTTGACAAGCTGCCTTTACGAGTAGACAAATTCATTTTTCAACATTTGAAGTGGCTGCGTGAGGAAACGAAACTTTTAGCGCCACTTATGACGGAAAAACAAGATTCAAAGCAAGCAGTCAAGCACAAACCAACTGAAGCATCATTGATTTACCACGAAGAAGAAAACTGGAGAGCAAAAAATTAGAAGCTGAAGATAACAAACCCCAAAGCAAATATATACTCGATAATTCTGAGAGCACACTGAACAATACTTTACGAATTGAGAGCCAACACGAAGATGGCAATGAGACAGAGTTAAACAAAATTTTTAATAGTTTTGAATACGGATTTTGTCCTACTTCGAGCTCACTTGTTATGCATGCGGAGAACAACAGTCTCTCAGTCAAGAGTGATAGTGTGTGTTTTCAGCGCTCTTCAGATTATAATTTACTGCCGAATTCGGACTCTAAAGAGATATTTCATTCCACAAATAGCTATCGAGAATCATACTTCACCAGGGATGTCACTGAAATTTCACCCTGTGGTTCGAAAACTGAAGAAAACCGAGAGACCTGCAACAATAAAATGAAGGAGAGTGCAATGCTGAAAAACCTTCAAAATGAAATCATTGTCATATCGAGCATGCAAACTAAGAGCAAGAAAAACTACTTAGATAATTGCCCAAACTGGAATTCGACTAAGAAATTCATAGTCATTAATTTGACACTTTTCGCAAATGGGTCCTCAAGCAAATTCAAATCTGCTACCTACAACTTGAAGGGAACGTGCGGTTTCGATTCATTGATGACCTTATTCATGCAAGCACTATCACTCAGTGATGATATCAAAAGTACCATTCAAATGGTGATCCATCGTAGCATTTTAAGCAGAGACTTTATACTTTATATGTGATACCGTTCCTAAGAAAAGGAGTAATCTCTAGAAAAATATTGTCTCTGAATGCAGAGTCGAATGTTGGGGAATTATACAGGGCAATATAAAAATATATCCCGATTTGCAACAAAAATATATTGTGTCTGACGTGCCTAAATTCACGCTATGTGAAACTACATTATACTTCCGTTGATACGTATGTGCTTTTCAGACTTGGTTATAACTAGAGACAAGAGGCTGAAGATGCAACAAATGAAGGTCTAAAGACTATCATAAAATGCAAGAAATGTAAAGGAGAAGCAGTCGAAGAAAAGAAATTCGGATGCTACTTGATGATGGATACTAGTATAACAACTTGTTCATTAACTGAAGATCAGTTTCCTCCGAATCAAAGGAAGAAATGTGTGTTGCAAACGATCACGAAAGAAATCGTAGTCAACAATCAATAGTACACTCTCGTTGGTGCCATTCATTATAATAGCTCCATCAAACACTACACGGCATATGTCTTCGATGGAACCTACTGGAAGCAGTACGATGACCTGTATAAAGATGTACAGAGAGTTTCAAAAGAAACGATAATTTCTCCACACCGGTTCATGTATGTCAAGACAGGAAAATTTTCAAATGTCAGCTACAAGACCGACGAGACGAAACAAGCAGTTCCTACATAGGAACTTTGCTTTATGAGGTAAGCTACTGCTAGAAGTTGACATCTAAATATTACAAATACAGCTCTTATGTTAATTCTTAGTATCTTTGTTTCTAGAACCACAGCCTTCCTGTTTTAGTTACTAGAACAAGAGCATTTTATACCCCATATTTCACGTATTTATTTTTTGTACTTATTTTTCTTAGTTGTTTCACACCTCATAAATTCTATGCTTATGTGTTACTGAATTCCGTACCTATGTATTTCCTTCTGGGATATAGTGTATCCTGAAGAAGAGCTTTTAAGGGGACCTGTACATCATGGCCTGTAGTTTTTACTGGTACTTTGAAATGTAATAATGCAATACTGTCAATAGATTCAAGAACGAAGCTTTTATCAAAGAATTGGTATATTGTGAGCTCTAGATGAAAAAAATTGTAAATCTGTGGAATACATTGTGCAGTGAATATTGATGTTTTTCTTACATACTGAATTACACGTAATTGTTATTTTAGGTTCAATGTACTTACACACTATTCCAAATAAAAGATAAGAAACAAATTTTATTCTTTGAATTATTGCCTTGTTGAAACAGCCAACCAGTAATATTTACCAGTTTCATGTTTTGATTATTTTTAGAAAAAAATGTATTTCAAGAGTCAATAAGAACATAATATGATATGCTGCAGCTTAAAGTATTTAATCCATTGTTGAATAATGTGGTTCAGTGTATAGGCTAGCACTATATTATTATTCATCCATATCTTTGTTTATGTAGCTTTAATAGTGGATGAGTTACTGGTAACAGTATCTCTGTATGCAAACACGTTGATTACAGAAAAATGAAACTAAAGGTTTGTATGTCATTTTCTTCTCAAGGACTACATTGCAAACCATTCCTGCTCCATAATCTTGCTGATACCTTTCGTGTCCTTTTAATTTTCCTTAGTTTTACTTCTTTTCTTTGTTATTCTGGCCTCCTTTTTCATGCTTTCAGCAGCTTTTTCAGTTTATGTGACATGTTGCCTGTCCATCCATACCAGCACAATTTTTATGTTTATCCTAGTTTTGATTCCTGTTCTGCTCATTGTTTTTAATCATTAAAACATATTGCAACTGTTGAAACGCATTCTGATTTTGTTTTATGCCATGTAAACATTTTTCCTGCACATGCAACAGTCGACAGGTTCTTCCAAGATATTATATAAACGAGGTTCTACGGAAACTGGGGCGCCCAAATTAAACAAAATGACATTTAAGCACGAGAATGACGAGGTACTGTACATGAAGTGTATATTTTTAGAATCAGGAAGAATCAGAAGAATTTTATTGCGTAAAACAGTAATTGTTTTGAGCTCTCATGACATCCAGGACCCACTAACACCTAAAAATATGCCCAGGACCCTCATGGATGAAAGTTAGGTGGCAACATCACCAGACGCTAGGATACATAAAAACATGCGCTGTGTGTAACGAATAAATTTGAAATTGCTATCGTTAATATTGTTGCAAACATTTGATCTAGTTAGAAAGGAAGTGTGGAAGTTTGATGGGTTATACTACAGTGTGAGTCAAAAGTCTTTACAATGTATAGAAATGTAAGTATATTTAAATGAATATGTTACACAAAAGAACTAAGTAGTATGTCAAAATCCAAATTCAGTACATGACTGATAGAGGTGTTAATATGTTGAGGGGATACAGTATTAACGTTAATAAGGAGTTCGAAATTAGTAAACAAGAACCTCGTTTATTTGGTCCTCACTAATCTGGATTTCCGGTATATCCGGATTCATATTTTATGTGCCTTGGTGTTTTCCTCTTTTTTTCTTATAACACGAAGATATGTAGTCGGTGATGTACATAAGCTGCTTATCACTAGGCCGGTAATTTAGTCTAGTACTGATTGATTAAGGAGCTCAGAGTGTGTGAATGACATTGTTTCACAAGTATTGTACATTTATATAACGGTGTATTGGTGCCCATCTAGTAAGTTGCATAGTAACCACGCCAACGGCACTCCACCACAGCTGATTGTACCTCTGGTGCGCTTCTCGACAGGTGGCTCACCATCTGGTTAGCGGCACGTGTGAGTGTATCTGCTCTCTCAGCCATCTGTTTGTTTTGCACTGACGAGTCTTCTCTCTATGAATCATCTAAGCGTGCACATTCCATGCTTCCATCTACAGTTGCTACTGTCAGTCTTAAGAAGGTGTACCGACATTTGTACAGTGCTGAACATTTTGACTTTTTGTATTTAGTAGAATATATGTCCGGGTTTTTGGTTATCCGGATTACATCCGGTCCCACTTAGTCCAGATAAAAGAGCTTCTTGTGTACTGCACTGCACATTGTCACATTGTTTATGTCTCACATAATTCCTAAATATAAGTGTAAATTTACGATCCGTCCTCATAGCTGTACTTCCAGCAGTACCTCATCTCCTGCGCTTTAAATTTAGGGGAAGTTGTCCTACGAAAATTGCAGAAGTAGCACTCCTGGAAGAAAGGATATTGTGACTATATTGCTTCGTCACAGCCTGGGGCTAGAGACCTGGTCCGGCACAAAGTTTTTATCTGCCAGAAAGTTTCACATCGGCGCACACCCACTGCAGAGTGAACACAAATCTATTTCATAATCTACTGGCACGACAAAACTGTTATGAGGGTTTTTAAAAGAACTCTTTCGGTGCTATCCAGAACTGTCAGCAAAAGGGTTGTGCCAATTTAGTATAAGGTAGACCAAGTGGGTCTCTCGTAAATGATACTATCTCATTAACTGTTATCCCAACAAAAAATGTTATTACAGTTTTCGGTAGAACTCTTAGGCTACTGTTAAGAAATGCCATCAGACATTTAGTACGAATTTATTACTTTTACATGACAAAAGTGAGTCCCACATTAATTATCTCATATAATGTCATCGTCATAAAAAATGTTATTACAGTTTTCGGTAGAATTCTGTGGGTGCTATTCAGAACTATCATCAGAACTATTCTACGAATTTTGTTTTCGTAGAGAAAGTGAGTATCAGATTCAAACAATTATCGCATAAACTATTGTCACAACAAAAATGTTCTTATCATTTTCAATACAACTCTTCGGGTGCTATCCAGAACTGCCAACAGAACTGTTATACAAATTAATTCTTTTTCCAAACAGACAAATAAATTTTTACTATACAAAAATTTTGCCAAGTTATTGTTTTCTTCACGAAATTCTGCAGAACTATTTGTGTTTTGACCAGGGGACTCAATAACTACTGCATACATATCAAGAACTATGAAAAATATATATTTCTTGTAAAAGGGGTGTAAACTTCACGGGAAATGGTCATGAGCATTCTTTATTAATTGCAGTTACTACGTAAACAATTACCTGCAGAGAATATGTTACTAGTATTTTCGATAGAACTCTTACAATGCGATCCAGAGCTGTCATCAGAACGTACGAATAGACATAATTTTTTTTGCACAGTAAGTGAGCCCCACAATTAATCAATTATCTTACAAACTATTATAACAACAGAAAATTTTACAATGATTATCCATAGAAGTCTTGGGGAGTTATCCAAAACTGTTCATCAAAACTGTTGTACGAATTTATTTCTTTCTGTGGACACAGTGAGTCTAACATCAAAGCAGTTACTGTATAAACTATCATCGCCAAAAAAGATGTTATTAGGATATTCGATAGAGCTCTTTGTGTTCTGTTCAGAACTGTTTTAGTAATCTACTTTTTGCGAAAATTGACTTAGAATGTTTTCGATACGAAATTTTTTTCGAGTATTGTTGTTTTTTTTCACTAAATTCTGCAAAACCATTGAAATTTTGTACAAAGAACTCTAGAACTATGGCATATCTATCAAGAACTGTGAAAAAACATACATTTCTGAAAAAAAGGGCACCAACTTCACTGTAAGTGAGAAGATTTTCTCCTTAAATTGCAATTATCTCACAAACTATTAGCTGCACAAAATAACGTTGGTGGGATCTTCGATAGAACTATTGGGGTTCTGTTCAGAACTGTCCTCAGAACTGTTGTACGAATTTACGTTTTGCGAAAACCGACAAAGAATGTTTTCGATAATATTTTTTCGACTATTGCTGTTTTCTTCACTAAATTCTGCAAAACTATTGACTTTTGTACAAAGAACTCTAGAACTATGGCATATCTATCAAGAACTGTGAAAAATATACAATTCTAAAAAATAGGGTGCCAACTTCACTGTAAGTGCAAAGATTTTCTCCTTAAATTGCAATTATCTCGCAAACTATTAGCTGCACAAAAAATATTATTGGGATTTTCGATAGAGCTCTTGGGGTTCAGTTCAGAACCGTCCTCAGAACTGTTGTACGAGTTTAATTTTTGCGAAAATTGTCAAAGAACAATTTCGATACGAAAATTTTTTCGAGTATTGTTGTTTTCTTCGTTAAATTCTGCAGAACTATTCAAATTTGTACGAAGAACTCTATAATTATTGCACATCTATCAAGAACTATGAAGAAATGTATATTTCTCGTAAATGGGGTGCTAACTTCACACGACTCGTTCGTTGTTCGCTAGTTTTCTGAAAAAACGTTGGAGCACATAGCTCACGTCGAGGTCAGAAGTAACGATTTTTCCCCCTCAGACGCTTAGCATAAAATATTTAACACATTAACCCATGCGTCAAGCCACAAACGTTGGAAGCTGTTTTAGAAATAGGACTTCGATTCTTTAATGATTTGCGGGTTTACTGGTTAATGATAGTGGTTTGTGGGATTACTGGTTACACCAGGAGCCGGGAGAGACGATGTAGCACTTGATCTACCAGGTCTCATTCCAGCAAATCGTAACTTCTGACCCCAACGTGACCTATGTAAAATGTTTATTAGAAGTCGCTAACTACTCTCATCATCAAACATTGGATTAGTATAGCCTGGATAATTTGCACACCATTTAATGCAAAAGCTACTTCTTCACGCATCTCGTTGCTGGTGACGTCATATCTCCTGAACTACGAGTCGTACCGTGTTATAATTTTCCATGTACATCCAGTAGTATATTTGGACACTGCCTGCGAAATGTTTTGCGAGCTGAGGTAGTAGTAAAGAGGTAATAAATTAAAACGTCACACCTGATGCGGTAGTTCTAAGGCATGAACAGAAAAAAATGTGTCACACACTTTTTTCCTTTCATCATTTTGCACGGTTGTGAGTGACGAAAACTTTTATAGTGAATTGAAATTATATATACAGTTTATTGTAAATCGTTAAGTGCTCACATTGTCTAATATTGTATGAGTATAATCTGGGTACCTTCTGTGCTGAGAGTAATTGTAATATTGGCTTTATTGTATTAAACTTTAACATTTACGACCTACTAACTAAGTTTCGGCTGGCATCGGAACCCTGATGATATTCCCACCGCTGTATTGTCCCGCTGATCCACCTGAAAAACGTAAGTTTGTAAATCACTGCAATAAATGATGTGTTGAGTTCAAGAGAATGGAAAGGGGATACAGTTGTCCGTCACAGACACCGGCCATCGGATTTTACAGTGAGATTAATTAACGTGAGGGATTATAGCTTTGTACTACCACATAATGTTAACTTTTTACCGTTCCCTCCTCTGTGTTACTCAATTAATCCTTGAATTTGTAGTACCACATCAATTATCACATTTTTCATTTACTGACTTTTCAAATATTAGGATTTTAATCGCCTCTTGGGTAATTTATTGTACAATTTCATTTCCTTATTGAAAATGCTATATTGCGCTTTGTCTTCCTAATCTTCTTCAGTTTATCGGCGCGTTTCATTTCGTTGTGAATCTGTGTTTTTCCTTCGTGAACTGTCGGTAAACATTATTTTTTTCTGTGTCTCGCAGCTTCATCGTGAATTCTGCTGTCTTGATTTTATTGTCTTTTATTTTACACTTCTACTTCCGTAGGACAAAACTGAGAAGCAAATTTCCAAGGCCATGGAACATGTCAATACATGAAATTACAACGTACAGGTTTAAGAAGTCATAAAAAGACAAACAATAAGTTTATGTAAACTCAATCAACAAAGTAGCACATGACTCGGCATAGTTTTTCAAGGAACTCCTCGACAGAATAGAAGGACTGATCCATGAGCAAACTCTTCAGTTCAGTCAGTCAGATAGTTGCTGGTGTGCTTCTGGATGTGCAAGCACGATGCGGTCGGACTCCTAAGGTATTTCAGCAGAACTTCACTGCGAGCTCTGTTACTACCTGGTTGTTATCCGAATGGCTCTTATCCGCAGTTTGATGGCTGTATCCATAAATTGTGTATAGGACTGCAAATACATGATTCCTCAGCTACATATATATCTACAGGGATACTCTGCAGATTATTTTTAAGTGCCTAGCAGAGGTTTTATCGAACCACGTTCACACTAATTCTCTATTATTCTACTCTTGGACAGCGTGCGGAAAATACGAATACCTACACGTATATCTCCCCTTGCGAGAACTGATGTCCCTGATTTTATTATGACGATCGTAGGTCGTCGTCATAAAATATTTTCGCATCGTAGGAGAAAGTTGTTGATTGAAATTTTGTAAGATCCTGATGCAACGAAAAACGTCTGAACGCCCTTTTTAAAAAAAAAAAAAAAAAAAAAAAAAAAAAAAAAAAAAAAAAAAAAAAAAAAAACCTTGTCCGTGAAACTTCCCCCCTATTTCTCGATAGTACAAATCGTGATACCCTTCTTTTGAACTTTCTCGATGTACTCCGTTAATCCTGTCTCGTGAGTATCCTACACCGCGCGCAAAACAGGACGAATAAGCGTAGTGTAGGATGTCTCTGTAGTAGATCTGCTACATATTCTAAGTGCTCTGCCAATGAAATGCAGTCTTTGGTTCACCTTCTTTCCCACCAATTTCTGTGTACTCTTTCTAATTTAAGTTGTTAGTAATTGTAATTACTCGTTACTTAACTGAATTCACGGCCTTTACATTTAATTGATTTATCGTGTAACCAAACTTTAACGTATTTCTTTTAGTTCTATTGTGGATAACTTCAGATTTTCGCAACGTAACATTATATTGTCTAACTGGTTCTGCAAATGGTTTTGATCATTTGATGACTTCAGTAGACGATAAACGACAGCATCATGTGCAAAAAACCTAAGGCGGCTGTTGAAATAGTTCCTAAAACGTTTGTATAGATAAGGAACAGCAGAGACCCTATAACACTACGTCGGGGAACACCAAAAATCACTTCCGTTTTGCTCGATTATTTTCCGTTGCGTTTTTACCTGTAAATGGAAAAAAAAAATTTTCTTGCGTGTGAAAGCGAATTGACAAAATCGCAAAATTCAAAACCAAGATAATAGTCGTATCTTCGATGCAACAGAATCGAGGAAAATGCAATGTTCATTGTTAACACTAATTGTGTAAAGACTGTGATGCTATTAAAACTTCTTTCTGTTCGAGTCCTTGGAAGAATAAGACGCAAACCTTTACGGTAACATTTTATTACGTAGTTGGAATGGTCTGTGATGTGGTAATTTCAGTTTATAATCTCAGAATATAATTATTATTTGTTAATATAAGGAAGCTGTTTTTATTTGACGTTCATATACGTGTAATGCACTTTCGCTCCGAGTTATTGCCATTTTCAGAGTAGCTGATGTACGTTAATTGTTGGCCACCTTTGTTGCAACATTCTCTAAAATCACCTGAAACAGGGCGCGGCGCCCACATAGTCGCTAAAAACTGGCTTCATTAATCAAGATAAGTAAAATGTGCAAGCAATGCAAGCACATATGGACCACATCGCAGCCAGCCGCGTACTTTAGATATCGACGCTGCTCGTTTTCTTTTTCTTTTTTCAGCTACTTATAAATATTACCAAGTCATCAGTAGCCGTAAATGCTGAAACCACATTTAAATTGTATACAAGATAAATCATTTTCTCCTATTTAAAATGCTGTTTAAGAGAATAGTCCTCGTCACCCTCGCATGGAGCCAGCCATGTATTTAAACAAATAGCAACTATCGCGAGACGTTCCACTAATATTAATATTACAGGAATTGGACATAATTCTCCTTACAGTGTTGTATATATCCAGCTGTATGAACCTCGCACGAAACGTATTGAATTTTATATATTACATCGTTTAGGGAAATTAAAGTGCAATATCTTTTTTCTTCCACTTTATTATTCAAATACATTATTTTTTATGAGTTAGGATGTATTACACTATCAATTACCAAGAACTGTGACCTCTCTGACAAGTAATCACGAACTCAGTCGCATAAATGAAACTATATTCCACAAGCACGCAGTTTGATTACAGGCCGGTTCTGTGGTATGATGTCAAAGGAAATCTGGGAATCTAAAAATGAGGAATTAATTTTATGCCTGATGTTTATAGCACTCAACGCTTCGTTTCAGTAAAGAGCTAGTTGTGTTTCCTAATAAACGTGATATTCAGCCTCACGGAGTGGCCGCACAGTTTGAGGCGCAATGTTACGGACTGTGCTGCCCCTCCTGACGGAGGTTCGAGTCCTCCCTCGAGCATGGGTGTGTGTTTTGTCCTTAGCGTAAGTTAGTTTAAGTAGTGTGTAAGTCTGGGGACCGATGACCTCAGCAGTTTGGTCCCTTATAAATTCACAGACGTTTGAACATTTGAACATGATTTCTACATGCGTTCTGACTACTTGTGAACAGACTGTTCTCTTCAGGGTAATTAACAATGTTCGAACATAACACATGTTCCAAAATCCTGCTGCGTATCGACGTTAATGATATGGACCTCGAATTTTGGGGTGACCTACACCAATATCCAATCTTTGGGTATGGATGCCTCGTCGAATGAGTGGTTCCATATGACTCTTAAGTACGGAGCTATTACAGCGGCATACTCTGAAAGGAACCTAATTGATATCCAATGTGCACCGGAAGGCTTGCTGTTATCAAATGATTTAAGTTGCTGCACTACTCAGAGGATATCTACTTCTAAGTTATTCACGATGCGGCTGTTCTTCATTTGAATTCTGGAATAATTACTTCGTCTTTACTGGTGATGAACTTTCGGAACGCTATGTTTAGAAACTCTGCTTTATCAGCACATTCATCGATAATATTTCCACTACTATCGCATAGAGATGACATTGATTGTGTTTTGCCTCTAGCATACTTTACATACGACCAGAATCACTTTGGATTTTCTGTCATTTTACGAGACAAAGTTTCATTGTGGCATTTCCTATAAGCGTTACATGTATTCGCAGTAGGGAATATGGACTACCATCAGCTGTATAATGGAAAGACGACAGTGAAAACTTGTGCCGGACCAGGACCCGATCCTGGATTTCACGCTTATCGCAATCGGTCGCCTTACCCTTTGGCTATGCGAGCACAACGAACGGCTTGGCCCAAACATCCATACCTCGTCAACCATATGCCTACAACCTCTACTCGTACATCCATTACGTGAATTCCCATACAGAGGAATCATTTTACCTGAAAGTCGCTCGCCCGGTGTCGGCGGATAAATGCGATATTGCAATGCCTTTATTCGGAATTACGATGCAATGTCCTCTCGAACATGCATCCATGTCCAAAGGGACTTTGGATCATAACTTGAAATAACACAGGCTCTGCAATATCGTATTTATCCTCAGGAACAGGTCGAGCGCCTTTCAAGTAAAATGTCCCTCCTGTACGGAAATATACATAACGGGCGAACGAGTACAGGTTGTAGACACACGGCTGACGACAGATGGAAGTTTGGGTCAGGCCATGAGTCGTGCACGGATAGCCAAAGGGTAAGGCGACCGATTGCGATAAGCGGGAAATCCGGGTTCGAGACCCGGTCCGGCACAGGTTTTCAGTGTCGTCTTTCTATTATACAGCTGAAGGTGGTCCATATTCCCTGCTGCGAATACTGTAATGTGTTTCATAACTGCTGTAGTCGCCTTAGTGCCTGTTCGTAGGGATATGCATGCATGTCCGAAGGAACATGGTATCGTAATTTGGAATAATAAAGGCTCTGCAGTATAGTACCATGAGCATTTCGAGTTGTAGTCCTCGCTAAATTTCGAGCCTCTGTAAAAGATCGTCAGTCTTGGGAATTTTGAGTTGCTTTAAATTTGGCATGCTTTCTTCGTTATTTCTCCAACAGTGTTCGGATTAATATCTTTTTTTTTTCTTTTTGCACCATGGGAGATCTGCTCCTTCTATTGTTAATTTATTTGGTCGACATCTCCCAATTTCTGAATATTGTCCCTCAGAAGGCGTCAATAGAATTTTGATATGCGTTTCTGAATAGACATAAGATCAACAACTTTGCTTCCGCCTTTATCAATAGAGAGCAGTAGTGGAGAGTAGTGGTGCAAGTCGTTCGTCGTGCCACACAGTAAGCTTAGGCATTTGAAAACATAACTCCACCAAAATATCAGTTGAATTTTGATTGCATCATAAAGTTATTCTGGCCTGAATATGTCAACTTATGAGACCAATTCTCGCCATCTGCGGGAGGTTTTAACTTTCTGCTTTGATATGAAGGAATCTGCGGCTGAGGCTCATTAAAAGCTGGATGAGACCTATGATGAGACGCCCGCTAGTGATAGAACCTCGCAGAAAGTGGTTTCCATGCTTCAAGAATGGTAATTTTGACGTTGAAGTCCGGCATGGTTGTGAAAGAGAGAAACCTTTCGATGCTACTGCAACCGACGGGAACAATCACAGGAGATCGTTATCGAAAGTAATTGATGTGTTTCAGCCGAGAACTTTTGTGCTATTATATTTCACAGACGGCCACAACACAGCGATACACATGAAAAAATGATTTCACAGCATGACAGTGCGCGACCCGATGTCGAAAATCCCGTCAAAACATACTTGGAAACGTTTAAATGGGAAGTTCTTCCCCACCCACTGTATTCCCCAGGTATTTTGCCCTCTGACTACCACCTTTCTCGATCTATGACACACGACCTAGCTGACTAGCACTTGTGGTCATATGGACAAGTGCAGAATTGGATCGATTCATAGCTCCCCTCAAAAGACGCCCAGTTTATACACTGCGAGATTCGTATGCTGCCCTAAAGCTAGGGGATAGCAGTTGTGAACGATGGCCAATACTTTGAATCGTAATTTTCTTGTAAGTTTTTCACAATAAAGTCTCGAACTTCGAGTAAAAACGGCAGAACCAAAGTTTTCGACCTTGTATATTTTTCGATTATTTTTTGTGGATTTGAAAATTACGGTATCCAGTCTCACTGCGACAACGCTGGGCTGAAGTTTCAATAGTTCATTATTATAAGGCATTGTTTGTAGCACACTAATGATTCATAAGGCTCACCATACTAATGACATACTCTTCGCTGGTGCGTTTGGGTATTCATTGCACCGCAACGTGAAAGTCAGTATTAATTTCTAAGAATCGTCTAGGAACTAATCATCCCCAGTTACTTTTATAGTTCCGTTTCTCTCTTTATGCAGAAATTAATATTATGCGTTTCATTCATGTTCAGTGTAATTTAACTGCGCCATGAGCTGTGATAAACATCCCTCTATGTTTCATTTGCTTTATCTATTAGGATTCCTGCTTCTTCCTTTTTTCTGTGATTACGGCGTTGCTGTCATCAACAAAATGAATTTTTTCCCATTTCTGACACTGGACAGTCATCGAAGTATGATGCTACCCTGAGAGAAAGTGCATGGGAATCTACATAGGATCCTCTAGAATAATTACTTTATGTCAAACCTGTGCTACTTGTAGCCCTTATATCCCGGTTCTCAGATATTAGCGGAAGAATACCTTGGCATTTCTTTTTTTTTCCCAACGAATCTTGTTATTTTAGTAGATTTTTTGGTCAATGGTATCACAGGCCTTTGATATATATGAAACTATGTCTTCTTCCTATTCATGAAATACATTTCTGTGAATTGTTCTGATGTCGATCCTATACCACAAGTTACTGGAATCCAAACTGTCTTTCATTCAAGTAATTCATTAGTCTGTACTTCATAATTAATTCTTTTACATCTAGAATGATGACAACGACGAAATGTGCGTGTCGTTTTCCATACCATCGGAGGAAAGCCTCTTGCTGTTTCAGATACTCTGGAAATTAGTTGAACTGAAAGACTCATTTACTGTGTCTATTCATGGGCACTTCATTTATACCTGCCCAATTTACATTTTAAAATTTTTGTCCTTTTTCCTCTCTTAGGTTGATACTTGTGTGTTATTGTTACCTTTTAATTTAATAACATTTGATTTTGGATATTTTCTTGTATTTTTCCCGCCCTGTATCTGTAATTTATTAGGATTAACTTTCTGTTTTTCTGTTTCTTGCTTTCACATATTTTCCTTTTATTTTCAGCACAATGAAGAACTTTATCGGTGGTTGAAGAAGGCTGACATCGGGAGAGTGATGAAAAGAGGAAGACTGTAATCGGCAGGACATATTCTCTGAGCAGATAGTACTCTTCTTAAGAATTAGTACATCAGCCAATCGGTAAACGACAAAGAGACCGCCCGCGCACGACTTGGAAAGAAAGAACGTTAGTGACCCTGAAAGAAGGAGATCCGACAGCCAGCACTGGGGATGCTTGAGAGAGAAGTAAATGGGGAAACATATGTAATTAATTCTTGTAATGTTGCCTTTCTATTTAGTCATGATTCGTGGACTGAGAATATTGATCATGTCGTTAAGTTGTAGGTTTACGTATTTATACACATTTTTGTCTTGTGCCATGGGCCCCAAAGGCTTGTTTATGTGTAATAAACGATTAAGATAAATGATTATTGTTTCGTATTGTAATCTGTTGACTGTTTTACGTCGTGCAAAACCTTGCTGTAAAATGTTTTATACCTTCGATAATAGTTTATGAACTCTGGCTTAGTATGGGTTTTCCCTATTGAACTGAAATAATTGTACCTGGAAATGGTTTGTTATGCTCTTATCCATTTGTTTATTGGCCATTCCTACTGGTGCGGATACTTTTACAAATAATTGTTCAAAATTCAGTTAATATAGTGCAAAGACAATACATAATTTTGTCCTACATTGTTTTCAGTATACATTTAATTCCAGGTTTTATTTAACAGTGCCCTTGCCAAATTTTAATTTTCTTTTTCTAAATCTATCTTTTGTACCGCTCCCTTCTGCTGGACTTGTCCAACGCAGCTTTTACTTTTATTAATTGTCAGATATAATCGCTCACTAAAAGGTTTTTACATGGTTGACTTGGAGTTCCCCGTCTATATTTCAAATGACACGATCGATTATTGATGGCAAGGCATCTGTATCCCTTGTTGGGCTGTTGACCAACTGCGACATGCCAAAACACGTGAAGAACGTTTCTAGGACTGGTTTCATTCTTGATATCTATGTTCGCATTTACGTCTTCGCCACGTAAGATTATCTTGTTGTAAAATGTTGAAAAATTGCACATAAACCTCTATTACTCTGTACTGATATTAAGACTGCAGAACTGTCGTATCTGTCTACCTTTTCGAACACACTAATCTCCAAAATACTAGACGACGTTTCATGCGGTTTTTACACGTAACTTGTGCACTGCTCTGATTGACGTACTTGGAATCAAAATCGCATTACGCAAAAAAAGATGTCGTGAATATAAAATTTTATTTACAATGGTCTTGTCTGCCAGTTTAAGTGTTTGAGACGCTGATTTATAAAAACTCTACACAAATTTTCGAAGGGTTTTCACAGGTGACTTGACGGTTTCTTGGAGAAAGATATAGGCTTTGTTTCTTCAAAATGGGAAATAAGAAAAAGATATCATAATTTTAAATTTTGTCTGAAATCGTCTGCTCACCGTAGTAGTTCGGATATTTAGTCATCACATTATAATACACCAGAGAAGAAATAGCTGGCGTTGGTAATTTCGCAGTACACTAAAGAACGAACATAGGGAGCTGTTGGTTTTTTTTAGCTCAGTGCCAGATATATTTCCGGAAGCTTACGTCAGTGAGAGAATTAACAGCCGCGATCTTATCTTTGCGAATAG
This sequence comes from Schistocerca americana, assembly GCF_021461395.2. Taxonomy (NCBI): domain Eukaryota; kingdom Metazoa; phylum Arthropoda; class Insecta; order Orthoptera; family Acrididae; genus Schistocerca; species Schistocerca americana. The sequence goes on along the minus strand of NC_060123.1, from coordinate 380,294,447 downwards.
AAACTAACAGCGAATCTGGTTTGTTAGGATATATGGATTTACTGATTTCGCTTTGTATGTTAACAACGTAACGAGACTGCTTTACTTCTTTCGATAGGTTTTATCTACATTCGCCGTTAGGAAAAGCGACTTTATTAAGATCGCTCTATGCGTGCGGAGCCTACATTTTACATTTTAACATCTTTTTGTTTACAAATAAAAACGCCTAGAAAGTTTTCAAGTCTTTAATTCACCGGACCGGCTAGATAACTGAAGGTTATGTGGTCTATAAAACTCAGTGAGGATCGCGAGAGTATCAAGCTTAACATCGCTCTTTGGAAATTCTACCCGAAAGCGAGGCGTGACGTAACATTGATCGGCAACGTCATGCATTTTGATGTGAAGTGGTGCAGGTCATCGAGTCCTTATATCCTGAGTGATACTTATTGTTAACAGTTTACCATTTTGCTTAATAATGCATACAAATGCTGGTGAACTTAAGTTATAGCAGGATCATAAACAAACAACAAGTAGTCTAGATGATGTGAGCTGTGGGTATGGTTCTTAGTGTCAGCTGGTTTTTGCAGGACCAGCACTACGTGGCTCTGTCCTGTGTTAGTGAAAGAAACCAGCTCTTTGTTCATGTCTCAGTCACACTACTTCAAACGTTATATGCGAGGAAGCTTTATAAGTCAAAAGGAAATTCCACATGCAAGAAGTCATGGGCACAACTATAAATAAGTATCCAGGCAACGGTGGCTTTCTCGGTTTGTTTCATACGGTTTCTGTACATATCGTGGAACAGTCGTTTGATGAGTATTATAGTGCATTCCCGGTGAAGTCTTGGCCACCAAATTAGCCTGATCTGAACCCGATGGAACCCACATGGGGCGCTATCAGGCATCAACTCTGCACCCACACATCACTGGCCCGCAATTTACAGCAACTGCTTGACCTCAGCGTAGAAACCGTATTCCACATTCCTCTGGAAACATACCAAGGACTTTAGAAATCTATCCCACGTGGATTCATTGTTCTACCGGGTTCCAAATCGGAGCAAGACGCCGTTAACAAGGTGGTCATAATGTTTTCTCCCATTAGTGTACACGTGACTGGTTTAAGAGACGCATCTGATGCTGAAATATTTATATCGAAATCAAAGATGTGCGTTGTATGAGAAATCAGTATAAATGAAATTCCGTCTCAGGAAGCCTGTAATCTTTCGTATGAGAAAATACATTTCGGTTGTATTACTCTGAGATACCATCGTCAACGATAAAGTGATTAAATAAAAGGAGATTTGGGCTGCTGCGCTGATTTTGCCTCATTTGTTGGCACATTTATACATTTTTATCCATTCTAACTGCGAAGTATAGTTTTCTGATGTGGTATCCTTGAACACGAAAACAGCGTTTTTAACAGTAAGTTATTGATTCATCACAGCATTACGAGGATGAGCTCATTATTTAACCAGTTGGCAACACTAGTAATTAAGAGACCATTGTCTATCCACAAACTCAGAAGTAGGATACTTGCAGTCACGTTTTCTCCCCCCCCCCCCCCCCCCCCTACCTGTTGGGCCCCACACGTGTTGTGTGCGCAGCATCTCTGGGTGCGGCAATGCGGAGAGTCCCCCGCTCCGAAAGTTACGACCCTCCCCTTTGGTCTCGCCCCAGTCGCATTGTGATGTTTCCGCATCAGACACCCCCTACCGAGTGCTGCGCCCCAGGACTCATATGTATGCATAGCGTCTCACCCTCCCCCTACAAAATAACCATTACCAACCCCTTGGCACACCGCAAGAATTTCAATATTTATAGGCACATTTATCAGTAGACATTTCATGTTTCAGGTATGCGACGTGCAAATGTATAATGAACACTGGCTACAAGAATAAAGGACTTCCCTTTGTCGTCTGCCTCTGGCCTCCATTGTTCGCTAAACACCACATCTTCTAACGCCTCCTTTTGTCTGGAAATGGAGTGGGAACCAGATACCACTATCACTGTGCCTTACTGCTGGATAAATTAGAAACGAATAGTTTATAAGCTGTTGTACTGTCCCATTCTTTTACCGTAACTCTCTCTCTTCCTTTATTGTTCCATTTTACATTTAGTACGTAATTTCCCTCTTTGGAACTCCGTTTATCTTCCTGTAATAATGGAAACTTATTATCTTCATCATCTTTCTTCTTCAATCTGTCAGGGCACTTTTCTAAACGTCGAATGATTTTTCTTCTTCGGTGCAATTAACAAATTAATATAAAAAACAGTAACCATCAATTGCGTATCGTCTTGTAACTAGTGAATTTTATTACTTACAGCAGATTTTTTGCAATTTATTCTGTAATCTATTCTTTACGATATTTTATTGAATCTGACCTATGGAATTTTTCCTATCCTTAGTTAGATCTTAGGGATCTGTACCTCGATCTCTTATAGTATCACTTTGTTTTCTGTCTGCCTGTCAGTCTGACTGTTGAAAATCCTCTTCCCTAGGATGGCGTGGACGTATCAAGTTGAAATTCGTGTGACGCACTAAGGTTTAAGGTCCCTCGACCCTGTATAAAATTAAAGTTTCTACATCAATGCAATCAAAAGACATGATCATTAATGTCACATATTTTGATACTTGCAAACTCACTGATCAAAGGCTATAAAAGATACCCCGTCTTCAGGCCACAAGTGGCCCATCGGGGCCAGCCGACCGCCTTGTCATCCTCAGATGAGGATGCGGAAAGGAGGGGCCTGGGGTCAGCACACCGTTCTCCCGGCCGTTATGGTGGATTTCTTTGACTGGAGCCGCTACTATTTGATAGAGTAGCTCCTCAATTGGAATCACGAGGCTGAGTGCACCCCGAAAAATGGCAACAGCTCATGGCGGCCCATCCAAGCGCCGGCCACGCCCGACAGCGCTTAACTTCGGTGATCTGACGGGAATCGGCGTATCAACCGCTGCAAGAAAGCCTATAGGGTAATGGAAATTAGCAAAAAAATTTACAAGTATCACAGTGCAACTGAAGGAAAAAATATGAAACTTATTAATTCTTCTTCTTCTTGCGTTACGGCCTGCGTAGGACCATGGGTAGCCCCTTCGTGGACTGCATTTTCCTCTTCTTCTCCCAGAACCTCTTCATTTTTTCTCTTCTTCTCTCCCGCTCTTCTTCCGAGATCTTCAGTTTCCGTTTCTCCTGTCAGCTCCACTGGTGACATTCTAATCTTTTCCTGTATTCCTCTCTGTCATTGATATCCGGCATATTGGTCGGTGTATATTTGTTCCTCCAATTTTCCTTTCCTTCGACCTTGATCCCCAATTCCAACCAGTCCTTCCGAAGTTCAACAACCCACTTAGTTCCTCTCTTTCCCCTTGTCCTCCCTGATGTTTCCCACACTCTCTTCGTCATTCTGTCCATACTCATCCTAACTACATGTCCAGCAAACCTTGACCTTTTGAGTCAGATTTCCCCGGATATTGTTCTCATGTTCCGGTACAATTCTTCCCTAGATCTTCACATCCACCTCCCTCCACATCTTTTGGGACCTAGTATTTTTCTCAGTATTTTTCTCTCTTCTTTCTCTAGTTGTTCTGCCCCATTTCTTCCTAGTGTCATCGTCTCAGCAGCATATTATACTGCATTCCTCACCGTTGCCTTGTAGTGGCTTATCTTTGCCTCTATGGATATATTCTTTTTATTGTATATCTCTCTCGTTTAATTCGTAATTATATCACACTTTTTTCTGACTCTCTTAGTCCGAACGTCTGTTGAAACCCTTTTTCCCAGGAAAGGTTGCCATATCAAGTTAAAATGTATATCACCTACTAAGTTCTATGATCCCTTGGCGGTGTAATAAAAGTAAGCTTCTAAGTCATTGCAATCAAAAGGTACGGCCATTTACGTCGCTAACTTTGATACTCTCAAACTCACTTAACAAAACCTGTTGGATAATTCCCGTCGTTTGTCATTATCACACCATAAAATATTAAACTTTTCGTTCGTTATCAGACGTTGAACTTGAAGTTCAAACAATAAGTAGTTTTGCATTCCGGCTGTCTGGGTCGCAATGGTAAAAGTCGTATATTAGGCGAGGAATGATTTTGTTGCTCAAGTGAAGCGTATTAGAATCTATCGTGGGACATCCAAGAGTGACTACTGCACATAGATATAGCATATCAAGTTGTATGTGAAACACATATTCGCACACTAGTCTGTAAATGTTTGCTTCACACACAGTTTGAAACACAATAGCTACATGCAGTAATCGCTCCTGGATATCTGATGAGAGATGGAGTCCGAATCGTGTCACATCAACGATAAAGTCATTCCTTCCCTGATATCTGACTTTTACCATTTCGACTCAGTCAGGCTGAATTGGAAAACTACTGATTATTATAACATTAGTCTCCTGCCTCCTGCATCACTTTATGTCATATTTATGTTACTGAAATTAAATTGTTCTAGGAAGTCCAGGAATACCTGGAACCAATGTCTTGCCACTATCAATACCAACAACAGGCAAAAATGATCGAGATTCTCGATTACCAGAATGGATGAACTGTCTATATACATAATTAAGTTTGTACGGAAAACTCAGACCGTTAGTCCTACTGGCAGCGACCCACTTTCTTAAATTAATACTTCATTCCTAATCCAAATGGGCTACGGCCGTCAGAACCACGTATGTTATTCCTGTTCCAATCCCACTGTGATATACAGCTTCTCATCTAAGTATTCCGAATGTTACTCAAATAACAGCCAACGTATTTGAACCATCCCCATTGTAAATACACACATCATGCATCATCCCGCTTCCCAGAACTCCTGAAGATAGTCGTCGACTGTGGATATTGTAACACACAGTCCCTTTGACTGTTCAGAGATATCACTAACCCATCCTCCAAAGATGTAAACAACCATACATGAGCAGCACCTATTAGACGGAGGGGGTCCGACAGCCAATCAGTTCCAGTCATTCCATCAGGAAGGAAGTACACGGCTGGTTTGGCTGTAGTTCACCCATGCCTAGACGGTCAAGACCGCGGTTCGAGCACGTCCGCATTGTGACTTTCTGCCATGAAGGGCTCTCAAGAAGGGAAGTGTCCAGGTGTCTCGGACGTGGAAGAGATACAGAGAGAGGAACTGTGGATGACATGCCTCGCGCAGGCAACCCAAGAGCTACTACTGTAGTAGATGACAGCTGCCTACGGATTGTGGCTCGGACAAACACTAACAGAATGCCACCATGACGAATATTGCTTTTCGTGCAGCCACAGGACGTCGTGGTTAAACTATGAGCAATAGGCTGTATGATGCGCATCTTCACTCCCGACATCCATGGCGAGGTCCACCTTTGCAACCACGACACCACGCAGCGCTCTACACATGTGCCCAACGACATGCCGAATGGACCGCTCAGGAATGGCATCACGTTCTCTTCACCGATGAGTGTCGCACATGCCTTCAACCAGACAATCGTCGGAGACGTGTTTGGAGGCAACCCGGTCACGCTGAAGGCGTCAGACACACTGTCCAGCGAGTGCAGGGCAAGGTGAAGGTTCTCTGCTGTTTCGGGGTGGCATTATGTAGGGCCCCCGTACGCCGCTGGTGGTCATGGAAGGCGTCGTAACGGCTGTAAGGATAGGTGAATGCCCAACAATTTCGGAAGCATATTGGCGAGGCATTCGTCTTCATGGACGACAATTCGCGCGCCTATCGTGCACATCTTGCGAATGACTTCCTTCAGGATAACGACATCGCTCGACTAGAATGGCCAGCATGTTCTCCAGACATGAACCCTATCGCACATGCCTGTGATAGATTTAAAAGGGCTGTGTATGGACGACGTGACCCACCTACCTCTCTGAGGGGTCTACACCGAATCACCGTTGAGGAGTGGGACAATCTGGACCAATATTGCCTTGATGAACTTGTGGATAGTATGCCACGACGAATACAGGCATGCATCAATGCAAGAGGGCGTTGTACTGGGTATTAGGGATACCGGTGTGTACAGCAGTCTGGACCACCACCTCTGAAGGTCCCGCTGCATGGTGGTGCAACATGCAGTATGTGGTTTTCATGAGCAATAAAAAGGGCGGAAATGATGTTTCTGTTGATCTCTATTGGAATTTTCCGTACAGGTTCTGGAATTATCGGAACCGATCTGCTGCAAAACTTTTCTTGGTGTTCGTATTTTTCCGTCAAGTAATTATCGGTGAAATATAGATCAAGAATGCTCTTCCATCACTTTACGTATACCATCGATTTTACAATCTGATTCAGACATTCTCTATATTTTTGTATAAATATAGAAGTGTGAGGAGAATAAATCATATTTAGACTTCAGAGGCATACTCAGTTTTCAGAGGTAAAAGAAAAACCTTTATGTACTTTTTCTTTCCTAACAGGTCCTAAGGTTGCAGTGCTCGTACACGACTTTAAATTCACGTTCCGGTTCGTTTTCCCTATTCATCCTGCTACGGCCACAGAATTCCCACCCTATAAGAGAATCTTTTCGTTCTATGAACACCAATAAAAAAGCAGCCTTGTACTTACAGATTTAATTAATTTTATTATCCCTCAGTAATTGATATAACTTAGTAATATAATAAGGTGGAGATCCGTTTTATTATGGCAGCAACAAATCTGGCGTAACTCTTCTATAGTACTTGATAATTCTCTGGAGTCATTTGTAGCACAGATGAAGAAAAATTTTGCAGTCGTCATCAGTGTTGCAGATATTCAATAAATCTCAATAAATAACAGTAAAATATCTCTAAATCTGCGTTCATTACCCGGAAACTCAACTGGCTTTTTTTAATTCTTACCCATATTTTGAAATCACTTAGTTTTCAACGTTCTTTGCGAAAGGGACTCACGTTTTATCACTGTGTCTCGGTCTTGTCGAGACTTACTTTCTATACTTCAAGAGTTAAAGATGTCTAAAAAAAGTAAATTAACATTCTGAATGAATATAATCGATTTAAATCAAGGTCTCTGACACTGAGAAGCGTAACATACCGTATTTACCCCGCCTCGAATAAGGGAGCACAATCACTGTTACGGGACTTCTGTTGAAGGAAATAAATAATTTACGCTGCAGTTTGGGCAATAGGGTAGTCATTATATCTATATTATACCACGGTAGCCACTGACGAGTTGATATTCAAAGAGACCATCTCGGCAGAGTGACTGTGTAAATTCGAACACGGTCATAAACTAATATTGCTTTATATTATTTTTTAAATTGTATGATGATTGCCTCTGATTGTCAAATAATTTATTTATAGTACTCAATACTGTAGTTTTAGTCGTGTGCTCATTATCAAATGGAATTTCGCAAAATAGTGCTACATAACGTTTGTATAGGTGAAATTGCAATAGGGGTTTTTATAAATAAATAATGTCACAGTCAGTGGTCGTCGTTACGTTATTTAATAAATTTTACATGACTGTGAGCTGCAGCTACGAGAAGTTATAGACAGTTCGTTTGGAACAGCATCGCTCCCATAATGACTGACAATGTTTCCTCTGTTCTGAAGGCTTCTTGGAGTAAGTACATAGTATGACATATGCAGAGTGTAACAAAAATACAACAAAAAACTTTCACATATTGCAGAAGACGTCTTGAGGAATAAAATGAGCATAGAAATTAAGACTCCGGAAAAGAAACCAGTGATTCTGTTGAAGTTATATGAATTAACGCCTGCTTGTTGGCTATTCCTCTCGCAGCAGACGCGAGTTTCTGCGCTGTCGAGCCGCACACCTGGCTCTTTGCAAATAGCCTGGCAGTATTTAGGGTGTTATAAAGCGTCTAACGCCTCCGGGTCTGTCACAACACTGAAGAGCGTAGGAAGTAACGTTAGCTGTCGAAGAAGCAAAGTGGAGACCTACATTAAGCCCTAGAACTTCGAAGTTCATCAGCGCCGTTGGATGATGTTGCTGGAAATGGGTTCCTCTTCACAGTTTGTTCCTCTCGATATCATGTACAACACTTCGAAGGTAGTCGGTAATGAGTATTCCACACTGACCTGATGCATACCTTTATCTATTCATAACTGAAACATGGTATAGTAAATCAAACAGAATGTAAACTTCCAGCCGGCCGGAGTGGTCGTGCGGTTCTGGGCGCTACAGTCTGGAACCGAGCGACCGCTACGGTCGCAGGTTCGAATCCTGCCTCGGGCATGGATATGTGTGATGTCCTTAGGTTAGTTAGGTTTAACTAGTTCTAAGTTCTAGGCGACTGATGACCTGAGAAGTTAAGTCGCATAGTGCTCAGAGCCATTTGTAAACTTCCCACGCCGAATTAACGTGCACTAATGCCAAAAAAAGGGATAGTTTGATCGAAGTGTCCAGGAATCCGTAGCCAAATCAACTTAAGCAGTGAAGAAAGTCTCCCAAAGTAGCAATCTGATCGAATTCAAGTCCAATAGCACAGTAGGTGTTCGGATCACTTTGGAACAGCCAGACAATGTCACATAGCCGGTATACCATGCGAAGTGAAATGGAACGGCCGTCTAGGGTTCAAAAATACTGGCCTTTTGCCATAGTTGGTGGCACCACCATTACTAGCTCATCCCGTGCGGTCTGTGTTGTCTGCTTAGTGCTGACCACAGGGTAGATCTGCGGTGGTACGGTCTCCGTATCAATACTAGAGTCGCAGTCTGGGTCACCGAACAGTAGGAAATACGGGACAATGTCTTCTGAAATGGATAGGATGACGAAAGGAATCTGTGAATAAGATAATCTCTGCATCAAATCTCTGCATTGTCGGTAAGATCTCAGTTAGATATTTCGTAGCTCCTTTTGCTGTCACGCAATATGAGCTTGTCAACAACATGAAAGCATGTTGTTCATTAAACTAGTCTCATACTGCTCAAGAAAGCCATAGGAAAAACACATATTCATATTAATCTGTCGAGGCTCGGGTATGCAGCAGACCTGAACTAAATATTTGTACCTTTTCTTGTTTGGTTACCTTTATTGCTCGTTTCTCTATTTCATACCCATACTTCTCAAAATTACCTTGTTCCCAATTCACATTGTCGCGTAGCAAGCATCAGCTAGATAACTGCTTTTTCATGTTTCAGTGAAAGGCGAGTATATTTACAGAGGTACCTTAACTCTGAAGTAAACACTATAACTGCTACAGTTCTTTCAGTTTGCAGAGGTGTAACACCATAGCTCTAATACTCTACAGATTTATTTTGCTTTTGTTTTATTTAAAATTATATCGTTGAGCTTCTGTAAATATTGTTTGATTGAACGATAACACAAAATTGTTTACTCCTTTCCTTATTAAAACTTTGATGTCATGATTTGATTCTGTGCTGTATAGTGTATCTGTCGTTTAAATGCTTTGTCCCATTTGGAGGGAACAAAACTTAATGTATATGATTGTAATTTTGTGTGAATATTTTTTGGTAGAAACGTCAATATGTGCAAATGTTCTCTTTTATTTAATGTATTTGGTTGCTGTTATGTAAACTGCTGATCCTCACTTAGGGCTCTTAGTTAGTTTGTATGTAAAGGGTAGTGTGGTTCCCCTCGGGAACGGAACTGTGTAGCGCACGGAAATTGTGGCTGGGCTATGTAGAAAAGATGGAACTGATAGTCAGTCGGGGACAAGCTACGAGTCGGGGACAGGCTACGAGTCGGGGACAGGCTACGAGTCGGGGACGAGCTATCAAACTGTGCACTGCCATGTTAATGTTGCATATTGTCCTGGTTCCGAGAGAGGCTTTTTCTGCTACTGTCCAATGCCTCGGATGGATCGATAAATAGCTGGAACGATTCTGGATTTGGTATTCATCATCGCCACCAAGAAGGGTCAGAGTCCAGCTATTCTGCCTGCGAATCCACCTACCAACATACAGTTGCCACCACGTTGCGCAATCACTGTAACGTAATACTATAATGATGTACAGTGAAGGATCAGCTTACTGGATGTGTTAGTGTGCTCAAATACAAGGTAATTTATATCTGAATTTAAGTACCTACCTTGATTTTTCCCTCATCATAACACCTCTCAGGTTCCTCTCCGTTTGAACTAAAGTGATTACCGAGTGTCCTTACTGAAAGTACATTAAAACCCAGTTTTCTAATTAATGCCTCTTGAACATAGTAAAGAGAATGTTAAAGTTAATGTGGCAAGAGAGTTAGTTAAAGTTAAGGATGTTTGCTGAAAATAATTTTCCTAGTAAAACTGCTTATTAATGTGTTGTTGCCAACTTCAAATTAAAAGTTCTTAAGACTGAGGCTTATAAAGTTTTGCTTAGTAATTGATCACATTACTGCCTGTTGTAAATCGCAGAAGGTGAGTCAGTATCTCACATATATGTTAATTTTCTCTCTCTCAATGTAGTGAAAGTGGAAAACTGCAGTGTGAAATGTTATATACTCATGTCTGCTAAGTGTTTGTCTCTCTGGTGTATTGGAAGTGCATATAAATAATATAACAGGATCTACAGTTTGTCTATTGTGTTAATGCTAGGTAACAAGTAATGGGAAGACCACTAATTATGAAAATCATAATTTCTTTCTTCAAATGATAGTGAGAAGCAACCTTTCAGTGGATTCCAATTAACTTTCATTTTAAATAGTAAAGTATTTAACTGAGAGAGACTTAACCTATATCCACTTAATGATTCTGCAGTGAATGTTAATAGTAATGTTATAAAGACCACTCAGTTTGAACAAGCCCTGAAAGTAATAGTGTGTTTCGTCATCTATTATAATTTTACAAATAGTTTGTGCTGCTCTAGCTGTTTGTTCCAACCTTAACGTTAACATATGTATGCGTCAGAGTTCATTGCACTCGCGTGTGACAAAGTATAGGTTGTGTTTATTCGTTAAAATTATTAATAACTATTTTCTTAAACGAGAATGTTAATCATTCTCTTGCCTAGTTAGGCTGGCGACCGTTTTCTTTACCAGTTGAACAGTGTTGATAGGCAAAATTTTGTTCGTACTGTTCAAATATTTACGTAATTCTGACTTTCACTTCGGATAAGTCACCTCCGTTAGGTACAACACGGTCAGCATGACAAAATTCCTCTCAGAGGGTAACACTGCTCTGTTGCTTTATACCATTATCACTCTAACAAAATAATTCTGTTCCGCAAACTGCCTCCAGTTTCGAGGTTATGGTATAGCAGTAGCAGACGGAAGTGTTATAGACGGTCTATGAGCCTGATACGTTTAGAAAGAAATGTTGATTTTACTCGTTAATATTCTTGTACTTTCTACACTGCCTCCAAAATATCGTTTTCATGGAATTTTCGTTGGTCATAAATTACGGAAATGCAGTTTATTAAAGTGCTAAAAGCTCTAATACCTCTCAGACTTTGAGCACGGCCTTACACTACTTGACAAATTTAGGCTGAAGATCCTCTTTACACTTCATAACCAGGAATCTTGCACTGCAATCTCCCTTCGACGTGCGTTAATGTCGGTGCATCTGCCATCCGTAAGTTAAAATATTCATTCTTTCCTTCCACATTGTCTTTTTCTGAGTTTCATTTATCGAGCCTATCACAAACATTCCAATAAATGTTTCTAGTTTTATTCTTTCGAAATTACTTATATTTCTTAGGAGAATAAAAGTAACTCCTTCATTAATATGGGTTAAGATGTGAGTATACAGTTTAACACAAACTTTACTCTACGACGTCGCATTTTCAGTATAAATAGTTTAGATATGAGCTTCAGCATTAATTTGGTTACGTGCAAGGAAAAATTTTTCGACATCCTCGTGGAATCCCCAGAAAAAATGTTCAATCTTTGAAGACTGTTGCTAACTCTATCCTACAGCGCATCCCAGTTCACGTTAATAGATTCTATTACCAAACAACGACGAACGCATCGCTATAACACAGTCTGTTCGTCACAATTCCATTATTGTTATTTCTTCAATGGCTTCCATTTGTTCGCTCCACAGTTTCGCATGATGCAATAGTGATCTGTTGTCGTTGGCTTTGTACCTACTTCCATTCGCAACCGTACGCAGAACATGACGTCTTAAATATCATCACATTTCATAAACAGGCCACGCTGGGCAGCCGCCCGGTCTAGGACGTCCTGTCACGGCTCGCGCGGCTGTCCCCGTCGTAGGTTCGAGTCCTCCCTCGGGCACGGGTGTGTGTGCTGTTTTTAGTGTAAGTTAGATTAAGTAATGTGTAAGCTTTGGGACCGATAACCTCAGCAGTTTGGTCCCATAAGAACTTATCACAAATTTCCAATTTCATAAACAACATGTTATATTTAGGCAACAGAATATTTTATTACAATGGTGGTCTACCGGGCAACATGGAGCAGTAGCAAGACTACCATTCGGAAGAGCGTAGATTCGAATCTACTCAAGCCCATTCAGATATACGTTTCCCTAGATTTCTTGTCGAACGACAACATTATTCCTTGTAACATTTCAAGCTAATCTTCCTTCCATTTTGCAAATATTATCTCGGTAACGGAACTTCTTCGAAATGCACATATTTCTTTTATTTTCTTTCATTAACGCTATATTACTCTACCATGTTACTATATTACTGTCCTTCGGCACCAGATTCTTATACTCCAGCATGTAAGTTCGCATTACTGTGCGTAGTATTTTGACATAAAATTCATACAAACGGGAGAGGAGCAGCTAATTTACTACACGAATTGAAATTTAAAATAAGCAACATTTGGTTGAAATTTTTAAAATAAACAGAGAAATTGTGGAAATTCTTTACCAGGAAATCCATAATGCGATAGAATAGGTTGACTCATAATGTGTATCCACAAGACATGTGGCTCTATTTGAAAAAGTGTCATGATGATCTCTCTATTGGCAAAAGATTCCGGATTACTCCCCTATTCGGATTTTGCAGTAGGGGACTGCTAAGTGCATGGAGACCATTAGGAAAACCAAGGAAGGGATATCGTTCTACGAACCGGAGAAAAGCATGTCAGAAGACTGAGCGCAGCAGGAAGCTAGAAAATCTAGAAAAGTGAAAAATCTACATATAGTGAGTTTCGGAGAAGTGAAATGGAAAGATGATAAGGTATTTATGATCAGACGAATATAGGACAATACCAACAGCAGCACAAAATTTTATACCGCAAGAATGATTCGCTATGAATAGACAAGTAGAGCAGATTGTGAGCTACGTGCTCTGAACAGTTCAGTTATACGGCCATTCTCATCAGATTCCTCAGTAAAACAACGCCGACAACAATAGTCAGGTATACATGCCGACATCGCAAACAGAAGACGAAGAGAGAGAGAAAGTATATAAAGCTCTTGAATGGGTAATTCAGTACGTAAATTGTGGCAAACATCTAATTATCATTGGGGATCGGAACGCAGTTGTATGCAAAGGAATAGAAGGAAGCATTACAGGAGCACGAGGTCTAGGAGCAGGAATGTTAGAGGAGAGAGAGTAATTAGCATCTGGAATACGTTTCTCACGGTAACAGCGAACAGTATATGTAAAAATTACACCAGCAGATGGCTTACTTGGAAAATACCCGGAGACGCAGGAAGATTACAGCTGGATATAGAGATTCCGATATCTGATATTGGATTGTAAGCCATACACAGGACCGGATATACACCCAGATCATAACTTAGAAGTGATCAGATTGATGTTTAACGGAATCGTACAGAAGACTTATTGTTTGAAGAAAGTCGGATACTGAAGTAATGAGGAATGATGAGATTAGTGTGAAATTCACTAAGGGTACGGATATTGCGAGAAGCAATATCACAATATGCTGTTCAGTTGAAGGGGAATGGTCGTCTGTTAAAAGGACAGTCGCAAATGTTGGACAGTCAGACAAACGTACAAACAAGGAAACTCCGAACAGACCTTGGGTAAAAAAAGAAATACTTAAATTGGTAGGTGAAAGGTCGAAGTACAAAAACGATCAGGAAAATACAAGAATGCTGCAGAATAGTCGGTTAGGAATAGGAAGTGCATCAACATCAACGCGAAATGGCTGCGAGAAACATGTGAAGAAATCGAAAAAGAAATGATCGTCGGAAGGACTGACTCAGCATCTAAAAAAGACAAAACACCCATCGATGAAATTACAAGCAAGTGTGTTAACACTGTACTGTTTTCCACGCAGAGGAAATAGAAGATAGGTGGAAAAAGCACTATGGAGGTCTCTATGAGGGAAAGTACTTGCCTAATGACGTGACAGAAGAAGAGAATGGAGTCGACAAGGGAGACACAGGGGATACAGAGACAGAATTTAAAAGCTCTCTTCTGACCAAAGATTAATTAAATAGAAGGGATAAATAACATGCCATCGGAATTCTTAAAATCATTTAGTTAAACGGCAACCAAAAGACTGTTCATGTTGGTATGTAGAATCTATGAGACTGGGGAAATACCATCAAACTTCCGTAAAAATATCATTCATACACTTCTGAAGATAGCAAGGGCAGATATGTGCGAAAATTATTGCACAATGAGTTTAATATCCCACGCATCCAAGCTGGTGACAAAATGATATACAGGAGAATGAAAACGAAAACTGAGACTCTTTTTTACGACTATCAGTTTGGCTTTGCGAAAGGTCAAGGTACCAGAGAGCCAGTTCTGACACGACGGTTGATATTGGAAGCAAGACTTAAGCAAAGTCATGATACGCTTATTGGATATGTCGATCTAAAAAACAGCGATCAATGGTAGGAAATGGTATAACATGTTCGAAATTACGAAAAACTGGGGTAACCTACGGGCGAACATACAATGTGTATCAGAACCGAGACAGGACAAGAAGACTGCAGGACCAATAACGAAGTGCTGGGACTAAAAAGGTTGCAAGACACAGATGAACTCTTTCACCAAAGGGGTTTAATCTACACATTGACGAAGTAATGATGGAAATGAAAGGAAAGTTCAAGAGAACAACTAAAACTCAGGATAAAAGGATGTAAATGATAAGATTCATTCTTGACAGTGGTATCCTCGGTGAAAGTTAAGAAGAGTTTCACGATTTGTGGAAAGGGATGAATATATAATGAACATTAAATATAGAGTCAACCGGAAAATACAAAAGTAATGAATAATAAGAAATAGAAATAGAAATAAGAATAGCGAAGAACTTAGCATCTAGATTCGTGGTCACGGAGTAGACGAAGTTATGAACTTTGTTACCTTAGAGGTAATGTAGCCCTTGATGGATGAAGCATGGAGGACATAAGGACCAGTCTAGCAGTGGCACAGAGGGCATTCCTGGCCAAGGGAAGTCTACTAGTATCAAACATAGGCCTTAATTAGAGGAAGAAATTTATGAGTATGTACGTTTGGAGCACAGAATTGTGTGGTAGTAATACATTGACTGTGGGAAAACCAGAACCGAAGAGAATCGAAGAGCTTGCGATGTGATGCCTGGAGAAGAATGTTGTAAATCAGATTGACTGATAAGGAATGAGGAGTTCTCCGCACAATCGGCGGAGAAGATAACATGGGGAAAACAGTGACAATAATAAAATTCAAAAGGATTATGCATGCGTTAAGACATCAGGGATTAACTTCCATGGTACTAGAAGAAGTTTTAGAGTCAAAAAAACACAGGGGAAGACAGAGATTGGAATACGTCCAGTAAATGATTGAGGACGTAATGTAAAAAAATAAAAATAGCTAGGCAGTGTGATCTGACGTTGTTGCTTCACGCGTTCTGTCATTCTAATGATATGTTTGCCATACGGTATGCTATACCTCACATCGTCGTGTATTTTTGATAGTCATTTGAATTCCTGCCATAGAGTCTTAGGAATGACAGAATATCTTGAACCCTCCGCCTCGCCAGGTAATAGAAGCAAATTTTTATGTGATTCTTTGCGAAGTATAGAAAGCAACAGCCTCCTACTTGTTGGAACCAGTGCTATTTAAGCTTGCACTTTAACAGCACAATAAATGAGTTTGAGGCTTATAATTCTTTGCATGATCGAAGAAATAATTTATTGCAGATTAGAAAATATTTACTGAAAAATTAAAAACGTCATGAAACGCGAACGGAATTATGAGAGAGTACACGAATAAATAACATACTACAGACAAATGGTCACACCTAGTGTTAGGAACTGCTATATTGATTCGAATCAGTGAGCCACAAGGGAACATATCAGTTTTGATTTGAATACTTCGGGCTTATCACTTTTTTTCTGTTCTGCTAGAAGTATCTTGCAAAGCGCACCCCTTCCTGTAAAAGCCCCAAGTAATGTTACCTAAATGCGTATGGTTTTTCTGTATAGGACTCACTGAATGAATGGTGCAGTTTCTTCTTCGTGAATCAATACTGTCAACCACAGATCCCACGATGGGCCGTGTACACAGGGATCGCACAGTTACATGTAGAGACATTTGAACAACGGTGTCTTCGTAGTTTGCGGGATGACACTGCAGATCAGTCTTCCTGGTTAGTGCCCAAAGTTCTCCCAGAGTATAACAACACAGTGCGAGATGACAGAGCGACAGGAAACTAAGTCAGAGAAAGTGGAAATCTTCCTTATAGTGAAGACCGCTCTATTCAGTTTCCGCTTCCAAGGAAGCCTTTCATCTACAATCAGTCCTAAGAATTTACAGTGGTAGACTTTACTTTCTGCTTAACCACCTTGGCAAAATAAAATTTCACTTCTGTAACAGTTTTATGTGAGTTGCAAATTGCATTCCTTTTTTCGCAGTTAAATCGTAATCTGCAGTGTGAAGGTCACGTGCCAATTTTACTGACTACGATATCAGCTAAGTCATTTATATAACCTTCCGTATCTTTCACAGGAACACTTGTGCCTTCTACGAAGTAAACAATTTTGTGTCACATTTTAGGTTTGTGCCGGATCATTGATAAATGTAGGGTGCGGGAAAACAATTTGACCAAAAGTGTAGGGCAGAAAGACAGAACCAACAGAAGAACTTGAGTACAGGAACTACAGGTCTCAGCTACATAACTGCAGCTCTACAGGAACGTTCTTAGAAAATGCATATGTAAAACTGCGTTTGGACTCATCAATCGTCACAATGAGACCAAGAAGGTTGTAAAGCATCACTTACTTGGTATCGTATTTAGCTGGCGTACCATACAGCACTTCTTTAGAGATCAAAACAGTCACATGTTCTTGTTCCATGTTTCAATACGTCCTAAGAAGTTAAAGTAATTCTTTAATTCAAATTCCTTTGTTTAATTCAAATTGCTACGTTTAATGCTGTCTTTGTGCCCTGCACTTTTGGTCAAATTGTTTTTCTACACTCTGTATGTATGCAATGGAGCCAGAACAGAATCATGCGGCACCCTCCCCTTTTACGTGATCCCAATCAGATTTAGTGCTCATCCCTGCTTGTTGGCACTGAGGGACAACCTTCTGCATCCTCTTTTCCTTGCGTGAAGTGCACGGTTGTTCAGTTTTTCCCCTAATCCCTTAATGTTCCAACCTAGGCAAAAGTATCGTATGCTCTACACACTAAAAAACTTTTGTTAAATTACATAAAACGCCTACTGTCCTCAGCCTACCGTTTAGCCCTACTAGCACCTAACATAGAACAGGATAATCAACATTTTCTGGAGACACTCCCTCCCTGCAGTCAAGCAGATTCTGATAGCCGTTTAGCTGAGTGGGATGTGTTACAACTTGCCTATACATTGCTTTCTGCAAAAGTTTGAAAAATCCGGTATCAAAGAAATTTACCGATAGTTGTTAACATTATATCTACGAACCCTTTTTATAGAGTGCACTAACGAACATTACAGTATGTCAGGTGAATGAACACACATACAAGATATATTGCACAGATGTCTGACTACAGGACTGATATAAGGGAGAATGATCTTTATAATTCTACTTGAAATTTCATCATACCAACGGCAGTCTTTACTCCCATCTACTTATTGGATTTAATCCTTGTTAAGTCTGAATGTTACTGGCGTAGGAGAAATAAGGAATGTTTGGCATTTTTGACTTCGAAATATGTAGCAGCAGATTGACTTTCCCTTCTATTTGCGCCTTAACTAAACGTCTAAATGAATATCTGTTCAGGAAATTGCTTTGGGGGTTGTGTCTATAATGTTCCAGAGGAGTGAGGTGATTGTGTAGTCAGTGCCGTGGATTCGAAGTGAAAAAGATGCGAATTACAAACCGGCGACCGGCCAACAAGGAGTTTCTCGTAGGGGAAGGCGGCTGATGGAGGCAGCTTTAACCAAAATCAGTTCAGAAATTTTGTTGTTATTTTGAAATAAGATATACCTCAATATCTTCTTTGGTGAAAAACAAACCTACCCGAAACCTTACACGGCAAGAAAATAATTTGAAAGACTTACAACGCGATATGTTAAAGAAAGCTTTGGGTACTAATCATCATACAAGAAAATTTAGGTTTCCAAATTAAAAAAACGGGTTAAGTGTGAACAGCACTCGCGCACCGAGGGTTCCGCTCAGATTCAGTTTTGTTCTTGTGTAGATGCTTCATTCACCTTGTGAAATAAGTGTTTCTGTGAGTTTTGCCTGTTTTCGATAGCAATACTGGCTAGATATCAATTTATGTGACATAAATAGCAGTAGCTTTGATTGCTTTAATGTGTAAGCTTATATATTTTACACCACCAAGGGACAGTAGATCTTAGTAAATGACATAAATTTCAACGTGATACGTTTTATCGATCTTTAGAAAACGCGATCTTAACAGTCGGACAGAGAAACAAACGGATAACAAATGCCAAAAATATCGTTTTATTTTTCTTTTACTTATGTTATGGAACCTTGCTTCCCGAAAAATTTCACGATAATAAATCAACATCGCCAGGGAACCATAGAATTTAGTATACGAGATAAATTTCGACTTTATATGTCCAGTCGTTCCTGAGAAAAGTGTTTCTTAACAGTCAGACAAAGAGACATACACACGGGCAACAAAGTGGTCCTATGTGGCAGGTTCAGCCACGACATGGCAAACTTTACGCGGGTCGTGTGTATGAGCTACATACAGGCCACGGCTCGGCCTGTCTCAGTTTGTTCGTTCTTTCCCGGAAGTACTCGCTACAGCGCGACATTTCATTTAGTATCGCGTTGTGGCATTTTTTGGGTTGGCGCAACTCTTTTCATTTCGGCAAAATCATGTTGTCAGTTTTGTTCCTTCCTCACTATTTGTTACTGTTATAAAGAACTTTCATATATTAAGTGGATGTTTACATAAAAAGACGCAGTTTAGTGATCTATCATGAAAAGCCTATTAAAATTAATGATAATGACAGAAGAGAAGGATGAGAATTATCAGCATCTATCACGCAGTCGCGTAAGCGATGAGTACTGCAAATTTGTTATGAAGCGATGTTACAGTACCAACTAGGAAGAAATTAAAGACTTAGTTGGCAACAAAACAGCAAAAAGTTTCAACATGGCATCGACGGGATTCATTGTTCAGTACATCAAGTAGCACTTTGTACTGAATTTGGAGGTACACAGGACGTGAAGGAATTGGTGGCATGAATAGCAAAATTCATGAGTCGAATGCATTATTCCACTGTCAATTGCAGCGGTTTCTGATGGAACTGAACGAAGCGTAGGGAGACTTCATATATTACTGCAAAGTGCGATCGTTAAGTCAAGAGGGATGTGTCGAATGAATTTTCGATTTAAAACTCGCTGCTATTGATTTTGTGAAGGAAAAAGTGGTGCAGCAACAAAAATAAGAAAGGGAGATTAGGAGTTTAATGTCCCGTTGACAGCCTGGTCATAAGGGACGAAGTTCTGATTACGTATGGATCGGTAAGGAAATCAGATGTGACGTCCCCAGAGGAACCATCCCGGTGCTTGCCTGGAGTGATTTTAGGGAAATCAGGGATATCTAAATCTGGATGTCCCGATCGTTATTCCTACCGTCATCCTCCCGAATGTGAGGTCAGTGCGCTAACCACTGAACCCCCTCGCTACAGACTAGATTGCAGATCTCGCATATAACTGCACTTTCCTGCTTACTGCCCACAGCAAGTCACTACAAAGTCAGAAAAAAACTTCTTTCTGATTTCTTGGGAAAGCATTTAAAATGGAAGTCACATTCTGAAGAATAAATTGTGGTCTTGAAGGAATTACAATGATAGTTTCTGAAACGTTGAGGACGCTGTCAATCTTACGTCGGTTTTCGATATTTTTTCGAGAAAGTTTGCCGTTTTTGTTGAAAGCGCCCCTGTGCATGTGCAATCATAATGGTGACCTGATTCCTGGTTCAAATGGCTCTGAGCTCTATGGGACTCAACAGCTGTGGTCATCAGTCCCCTAGAACTTAGAACTACTTAAACCTAACTAACCTAAGGACATCACACACATCCATGCCCGAGGCAGGATTCGAACCTGCGACCGTAGCAGTCGCGCGGTTCCGGACTGCGCGCCTAGAACCGCGAGACCACCGCGGCCGGCCCTGATTCCTGTTTCAGTGACAAATCCTTACACATTAATATTGTCCAGGATGTCTACATTGCTTTCCTTAGGTAGAGTTTCCACAACTCTGCTTCGCACAACCTGATATTTCGTACATGTATTCATTTATTCTTCATAATTACAGGCTAATATCTGAAAAGCTAAAATAGTCCGTACAAATCATATTTCCTTGGATAGTAATGAATTACTTATTAATTATTTATTTCTGATACTTAACTATAACACTGCAAGTACTGCTGTCACTATAGAAGGGCATTAAACTCCTAACGAATCAGCTAAATTACCCAGCCACTAAACTGCTGCAAACATTACAGACTTTGTTCTCCGTTTGCTTATTTATTATCGTGCATTCAACTTGTAGATGGTTGTCTTTGCTACTGGATGCGCCCTCATACTACCCTAGTCAACAGTCATAGTCTGCTGGATGCCTTGGGCGTCGGGTAGCACGTCATCAGCGTCTCCATTATGGCAAGTAATTCCACCGATCACTATTACTTCTCAAAGTCCATACTTCCGTGATCACTGGCATCAACGCAGTTCTGTTGATGGTGCGAATGGAGCGGTCTACTGCCTGTCGAATCTCTGGTACAGTTCTGAAGCGAATGCCAAGAAGTGGTTCCTCCATCTTTGGGATCAAATCCAAGTCACAAGGATTTAAGTCTGGGAGTATGG
This sequence comes from Schistocerca americana, assembly GCF_021461395.2. Classification (NCBI taxonomy): domain Eukaryota; kingdom Metazoa; phylum Arthropoda; class Insecta; order Orthoptera; family Acrididae; genus Schistocerca; species Schistocerca americana. The sequence goes on along the minus strand of NC_060123.1, from coordinate 380,273,376 downwards.
TGCATGGTGCAGTACTTCCCATGTAAAAAGATAATGAAAATCTCAATCTTTTGCTATCTATGATTTTGTAGAAAAATCCTACTCTTTGTTCGCACTTTGTACTCATAGGGTGTGATTGATGTCTCGTTAACACAGAGGTACGTAAAAAGCTGTATTATGTTGCTAACCGATATTTGAAAAAAGAGTTTATGTGCTATTGAAATGAATCATCTTTGTTTAGAGTTTTATTTCGTTGTAATTATCGTCCTTTATAAATCTTAAGTTTTCTGCTGAGCTACGAAAGAGTGCAGCTATTAGCGCTATTGATCTACAGCGAAGATTATTGATAAATGGTAAATATTATCTTGTAATATTGAAAAATATTGTCAAATGTTATTGCATATAGTGAAGGTGAGAAAAGATTTAATATACAGGGTGCTTCGGTAAATGTGTTTGCCTCACTAAGTACGAAGTAATAGGCGACGGATATATTTACAGTAGTAGGTCACCGTAAGAAACGTTACACTGTCTGCGGAGCTATGAACATAGTTTATTGTGTTATTATCCAAAGAGTTACAGCAAAAAGATATGATTTTTTAAATAGAACAATAGTTGTTTCTATCACGCACTGGAATCAGTAACACCAGCTGTGTGTACATCAATTTAAACTACATTGCTACCACTTTTAGTTTGGGAGCTACAACCCTTCAAAATTTCAGGGGCAGACACCACACGCTGTACATAATACATGGCTGTGTGGTGGGTGATGGATGTTCTGTTGGTGGGAAGTTGATTTAAATGAGATGTTCAAATGTGTGTTCATGTTCCTGAATGCACAATGCAATGCACCTACTAACGGATCTGCGGACGAGATGTAACATCGCCGGTGTCACTGAGCAACATGCGTCCTCGATGTGCCGTTTTACAACATCTGGGGATGTGGGCTCAGTGACATAACCACGATCCTTTACATATCCCCATTAAAAGAAATCTAATGGTGTTGAATCGGGCGACCTTGCAGGCCATGAATGAGCACCATGGTGCCCCAACCACCTTCCTGCAAACTTGTTGTTTAGTTCTTCCACAACAGCACGCGCAGAATGGGCAGGGTGACCATCGTGCTGCATCCACATATGGACTGTCGTGTGTAGACAACTGTCGACTATGAACTCGCGATATAACTCACCTGTCAGTGTACCTGGGAAGAAGTGTGGACCGATGATTTCATCCCCAAGGATTCCACACCATGCATTAATAGACCACCTACGTTGACGGTCGACAGGTCGTACGCACCGAGGATTGTCTGCGGCCCAGTAATGCACGTTATGGCGATTCACTGCACCATAATTTGTGAACGTGGACTCATCAGAGAACATAACACCTTGTAAAGACTCCATCGTGAAATTACGGATGACCCATTCACAGAATGTAACTCTCGCATGGAAATCGTTCCCATGCAGCTCCTGGGTCAGTGACAGGCGGTAAGGGCGAAACCTGTGGCCGTGTACTATACACCACACAGATGTGAGACACACCAGCGACTGCAGCAACGGGTCGTAAGCTGACATGAGGATCGTGGTGTACTGCAGCTAAAACAAACACCTCCGTCTCCTCACGTCTTGCAGTTCTTCTTCTGTTACTGCGGCGCATTACCAAGCTGCCTGTTCCCCGAAGTCGTTGTTCGGCACGTAAGAACATAATGGCTGCCGGAGCTCTTTGCCTAGGATATCTTACGGCGTACGCTATGGCTGCTTCAGTGGAATCGTGCCGGCACTCGCCGAGCATAAGCAAAATGTCAACGTACTCGTTGTTCGTGTATGCTATCTTCATGCGATGTCAGTAACTGTGGTATATTGAGCCCCGTTTGTTTGTGGCGTTCGAACTGTTAGGTAAACGGCCGTATGCGGCGACATCGGCAGTCTAACAGCGCATCGAGGAAGCTTCTCGCTCCGTGACACCGGCAACGTTACAACTCGGCTGCATCACATTTAGAAGGCGCATTGCGTTATGAGCAGCGTGTGTGGTAACTGCCCCTGAAACTTTGAAGGGTTGTAGCTCCAAAACTAAAAGTAATAGGAATGTGATTTAAGTTGATTTATACAGAGCTTGTGTTACTGATTTCAGTGCATGATATAAACAACTGTTGTTTCATTTAAAAATTTATCTTTTTGCTGTAACTCTTTGGATAATAACACAATAATCTGTGTTCCTAGTCCGCAGACAGTGTAACATTTCTTATGGTGACCTACTGCAATAAATATTTCCGTCTCCTATTACTTCGTAACTTACAGAGGCAAACACATTTAGTGAAACACCCTGTATATTATTTATTACGAGTAAAACACAGCCTACAGCAGAATCGATAAGTAATTGTCTTATGTTAGCCGCCATTTTAGTTAAATACTGCAGCGGCAGTTTTAAATTGAATTTATATGCCGACATAAACGTTGTTGGCTATAATTGCGGTAATAATTGTGTATTAGTGACCGAGGACCCACTCTGAGGTAATAAATTCCATTTAGACTGTGAATACATTGAACTTCAATAAATGCAAACACCCTTTTACGTACAAATTCTTATCTGCTGATGTATGAAGCGTGGTAATTTCGTAATAACTTTTATGAAATATTTTGACAGAAAAATACGTTAGTGGTGTACGTGTGGTATAGTGTGACAAAATTGTTCATTTTACTTAAAGAAAAGTATTTTCACCTCGAATAACAGTTGCGTTAATTTTGATAGACGATCTGCAAGTAGCAAAGAGTCTTTTAAATAACAACACTTAAGTAACTAAACATCATTAATCTTGTTTAGTTCTGATTACTTATCATATATTTGGCTTGTTTTTTTGGTTATAGACAGGGGATCTAGTATTAGAATCGTAATTTAAAAGAGCTTTGGAGGACTTACGGTCAAATAAGGCAGAAGGGATAGATAACATTCCATCAGAATTTCTAAAATCATTGGGGGAAGTGGCAACAAAACGACTATTCACGTTGGTGTGTAGAATATATGAGTCTGGCGATATACCATCTGACTTTCGGAAAAGCATCATCCACACAATTCCGAAGACGGCAAGAGCTGACAAGCACGAGAATTATCGCACAATCAGCTTAACAGCTCATGCATCGAAGCTGCTTACAAGAATAGTATACAGAAGAATGGAAAAGAAAATTGAGAATGCGCTAGGTGACGATCGGTTTGGCTTTAGGAAAAGTAAAGGGACGAGAGAGGCAATTCTGACGTTACGGCTAATAATGGAAGTAAGGCTAAAGAAAAATCAAGACACTTTCATAGGATTTGTCGACCTGGAAAATGCGTTCGACAGTATAAAATGGTGCAAGCTGTTCGAGATTCTGAAAAAAGTAGGGGTAAGCTATAGGGAGAGACGGGTCATATACAATATGTACAACAACCAAGAGGGAATAATAAGAGTGGACGATCAAGAACGAAGTGCTCGTATTAAGAAGGGTGTAAGACAACGCTGTAGCCTTTCGCCCCTACTCTTCAATCTGTACATCGAGGAAGCAATGATGGAAATAAAAGAAAGGTTCAGGAGTGGAATTAAAATACAAGGTGAAAGGATATCAATGATACGATTCGCTGATGACATTGCTATCCTGAGTGAAAGTGAAGAAGAATTAAATGATCCGTTGAACGGAATGAACAGCCTAATGAGTACATAGTATGGTTTGAGAGTAAATCGGAGAAAGACGAAGGTAATGAGAAGTAGTAGAAATGGGAACAGCGAGAAACTTAACATCAGGATCGATGGTCACGAAGTCAATGAAGTTAAGGAATTCTGCTACCTAGGCAGTAAAATAACCAATGACGGACGGAGCAAGGAGGACATCAAAAGCAGACTCGCGGTGGCAAAAAAGGCATTTCTGGCCAGGAGAAGTCTACTAATATCAAATACCGGCCTTAATTTGAGGAAGAAATTTCTGAGGATGTACGTCTGGAGTACAGCATTGTATGGTAGTGAAACATGGACTGTGGGAAAACCGGAACAGAAGAGAATCGAAGCATTTGAGATGTGGTGCTATAGACGAATGTTGAAAATTAGGTGGAGTGATAAGGTAAGGAATGAGGAGGTTCTACGCAGAATCGGAGAGGAAAGAATATGTGGAAAACACCGATAAGGAGAAGGGGCAGGATGATAGGACATCTGCTAAGACATGAGGGAATGACTTCCATGGTATTAGAGGGAGCTGTAGAGGGCAAAAACTGTAGAGGAAGACAGAGATTGGAATACGTCAGGCAAATAATTGAGGACGTAGGTTGCAAGTGCTACTCTGAGATGAAGAGGTTATCACAGGAAAGGAATTCGTGGCGGGCCGCATCAAACCAGTCAGTAGACAGATGAAAAAAAAAAATCATCACTTTTGCGAATGAACTTAGTGACATTTACCCTGCATGTCAGACAACTTTGCTACACGTTCCCAGGTTTGGGTTCTTCAACAAAGTAACGTTCGTTAGCCAGGAAAAACATGTATTAAACAAAACATCATCTTACATTAATAATAAGTAACTAATTTAATTGTAATCTTACTGAACATGTATTACACAACACACGCACAATTACACCACACGTCACATAAGTCTGGCTTCACTAGCTGCAATTCAAACGCACGCACCACATCCTACGACTGATGTTAATATAGATTGGTGATGTACTCTGTCTTCAACGGAAGCCGAAATTGCCTATTTGCAATGGTTATAATTTTAGCATCACGTTTGTACCTTTTCTGCCTGCTTCCTCTAAATGATGTGCGAAGTTACGACGTTCTTCCATAAATATCCCTAAATATCTCGTTGTTGCACTTCTACTAATCGTTAAATCATTCCATTTTATTTTAGTGTTTCTTATTAGGTTCCCTTTCAGCAGGAGGTACGTTGTTATGTGAGGTGCTAGTGACAAAAAATGGCTCTGAGCACTATGGGACTTAACATCTATGGTCATCAGTCCCCTAGAACTTAGAACTACTTAAACCTAACTAACCTAAGGACGTCACACAACACTCAGTTATCACGAGGCAGAGAAAATCCCTGACCCCGCCGGGAATCGAACCCGGGAACCCGGGCGTGGGAAGCGAGAATGCTACCGCACTGCTAGTGACAATTTAACACTTCGTCCCCAGCCCTCAAGTTCGCTGAAGGCCGCATTACATTTGTCTTCTGTAGTTCTCCTGGAGTCACCACTTACAAAAACAGCACATCATGTGCAAACGCCACCAGTGCTTATGTTTCCGCTGTCATGTAACTTTTGTTGTTTGGGCTCCAGTGCTGCACCACTAAACTCCGGACCTTACACAGGAAAAGTCAGGACATGGGGGACCAAGCAGCAATCGGTATTGTAATTGTAAACTGTCGAAGCTGCATTGGTAAAGTACCGGAACTTCAAGCGCTGATAGAAAGCACCGAAGCTGAAATCGTACAGAAAGCTGGCTGATGCCAGAGATAAATTCTGCCGAAATTTTTACAAAGGCACAGGCAGTGATAGAAAGGATGCAACCGGTGGTGGCGTGTTTGTCGCTGCTAGTAGTAGTTTATCCTATAGTGAAGTAGAAGTGGATAGTGCCTGTGAATTATTATGGGTGGAGGTTACACTCAACAACCGAGCTAGGTTAATAATTGGCTCCTTTTACCGACCTGCCGACTCAGCAGCAATAGTGGCAGAACAACTGAGAGAAAATTTGGAATACTTTTCACATACATTTTCTCAGCATGTTATAGTCTTAGGTGGAGATTTCAATTTACCAAATATAGACTGGGACACTCAGATGTTTAGGACGGGTGGTAAGGACAGAGCATCGAGTGACATTATACTGAGTGCAGTATCCAAAAATTATCTCGAGCAATTAAACAGAGAACCGACTCGTGGAGATAACATCTTGGACATACTGATAGCAAACAGACCCGAACTTTTCGATTCTGCAAGTGCAGAACAGGGAATTAGTGATCATAAGGCCGTTGCAGCATCCCTGAATATGGAAGTTGATAGGAATATAAAAAAAGGGAGGAAGGTTTATCTTTTTAGCAACAGTAATAGAAGGCAGATTTCAGACTACATAACAGATCAAACGAAAATATCTGTCCCGACGCTGACAAGGTTGAGTGTTTATCGAAAAAGTTCAAGGAAATCGTAAAATGCGTTTTAGACAGGTACGTGCCGAGTAAAACTGTGAGGGACGGGAAAAACCCATTGTGGTTCAACAACAAAGTTAGGAAACTACTGCGAATGCAAAGAGAGCTTCACTCCAAGTTTAAACGCAGCCAAAACCTCTCAGACAAACAGAAGCTAAACGATGTCAAAGTTAGCGCAAGGAGGGCCTTGCGTGAAGCGTTCAGTGAATTCGAAAGTAAAATTCTATGTACCGACTTGACAGAAAATCCTAGGAAGTTCTGGTCTTACGTTAAATCAGTAAGTGGCTCGAAAAAGCATTTCCAGACACTCCGGGATGATGATGGCATTGAAACAGAGGATGACACGCGTAAAGCTAAAATACTAAACACCTTTTTCCAAAGTTGTTTCACAGAGGAATACCGCACTGCAGTTCCTTCTCTAAATCCTCGCACAAACGAAAAAATGGCTGACATCGAAATAAGTGTCCAAGGAATAGAAAAGCAACTGGAATCACTCAACAGAGGAAAGTCCACTGGACCTGACGGGATACCAATTCGATTCTACACAGAGTACGCGTAAGAACTTGCCCCCCTTCTAACACGGGGTCAGGGATTTTCTCTGCCTCGTGATGACTGGGTGTTTTGTGCTGTCCTTAGGTTAGTCAGGTTTAAGTAGTTCTAAGTTCTAGGGGACTGATGACCATAGATGTTATGTCCCATAGTGCTCAAAGCCAGAGCCCTTCTAACAGCCGTGTACCGCAAGTCTCAAGAGGAACGGAAGGTTCCAAATGATATGAAAAGAGCACAGGTAGTCCCAGTCTTCAAGAAGGGTCGTCGAGCAGACGCGCGAAACTATAGACCTATATCTCTGACGTCGATCGGTTGTAGAAATTTAGAACACGTTTTTTGCTCGAGTATCATGTCGTTTTTGGAAACCCAGAATCTACTCTGTAGGAATCAACATGGATTCCGGAAACAGCGATCGTGTGAGACCCAACTCGCTTTATTTGTTCATGTGACCCAGAAAATATTAGATATAGGCTCCCAGGCAGATGCTATTTTCCTTGACTTCCGGAAGGCGTTCGATACAGTTCCGCACTATCGCCTGATAAACAAAGTAAGAGCCTAAGGAATATCAGACCAGCTGTGTGGCTGGATTGAAGAGTTTTTAGCAAATAGAACACAGCATGTTCTTATCAATGGAGAGACGTCTACAGACGTTAAAGTAACCTCTGGCGTGCCACAGGGGAGTGTTATGGGACCATTGCTTTTCACAATATATATAAATGACCTAGTAGATAGTGTCGGAAGTTCCATGCGGCTTTTCGTGGATGATGCTGTAGTATACAGAGAAGTTGCAGCATTAGAAAATTGTAGCGAAATGCAGGAAGATATGCAGCGGATAGGCCCTTGCTGTAGGGAGTGGCAACTGACCCTTAACATAGACAAATGTAATGTATTGCGAATACATAGAAAGAAGAATCCTTTATTGTATGATTATATGATAACGAAGCAAACACTGGTAGCAGTTACTTCTGTAAAACATCTGGGAGTATGCGTGCGGAACGATTTGAAGTGGAATGATCATATAAAATTAATTGTTGGTAAGGCGGGTACCAGGTTGAGATTCACTGGGAGAGCCCTTAGAAAATGTAGTCCTTCAACAAAGGAGGTGGCTTACAAAACACTCGTCCGACCTATACTTGAGTATTGCTCATCAGTGTGGGATCCGTACCAGATCGGGTTGACGGAGGAGATAGAGAAGATCCAAAGAAGAGCGGCACGTTTCGTCACAGGTTTATTTGGTAACCGTGATAGCGTTACGGAGATGTTTAGCAAACTCAAGTGGCAGACTCTGCAAGAGACGGGCTATGCATCGCGGTGTAGTTTGCTGTCCAGGTTTCGAGAGGGTGCGATTCTGGATGACGTATCGAATATATTGCTTCCCCCTACTTTTACCTCCCGAGGAGATCACGAATGTAAAATTAGAGAGATTCGAGTGCGCACGGAGGCTTTCAGACAATCGTTCTTCCCGCGAACCATACGCGCCTGGAACAGAAAAGGGAGGTAATGACAGTGGCACGTAAAGTGGCCTCCGCCACAGGCCGTTGGGTGGCTTGCGGAGTATAAATGTAGATGTAGATGTAGACCCCTCTGGGCAGCCTTTTGTTATTAGAATCGTTGTTTTCCTCCCGAGTATGTTAAAAAAGCATATCGCCCATGTTTATAATCTCTCAGGCAATTACACACCGCCTCTGCACACTCTACATCCCTAAGCCGACCAAAGAAATACGACCGCCATAGGTTATCGAAAGCGCCAGCGATATCAATCATCATCACTAGAGTGTACCTAAAATGAGTATCTGTCGCTAATGAGGTCACTTTATTAATTGCGTCTTCAGTTGACTGGCCTCTTCTTAAACCTTCATCCCGTGCAGCAGTCTGTGATCTTGTAATCTTTTGCATGATAGCTTCTCAAATATCTTTCCGAGAACGTTCAAATACAAATTGGGCTGTAGGATTTTGGGTCATTGGATTCTTATCTTGCCCCTTACTAATTGTTATCACTTCAGCGTTCTCCCACGTGCAAGGACCCTTCAATTGCAAGAGACTCACATTTTACAGATCGCTCAAGTAAATTCGTAATTGGTAACATAAGGTTTGTGTTACTGGGGCAGGGATTTTTTCTTTTTCAGTCTTATAAATTTTTGCCTGACTTCTTGTGTGAAGTTGTGCACGGAGTTATTGTTGCTACATTCTTCCCATAACATTTCCGTAACGTACGCTGATCATCCGTCTCACCTTATTCTCCATCGTCAGAAAGTTGTATTTCCATTAGCAGGGCAGACGACTGTTCCCTACTTCTTGTTATCGTCACGTCATTCCTTTTGAGTGTCTACAGGACTATTGGTGATCATATTTTCTCGCAGACTATTTTATATGGTACACCCTATGGATCGGTTGCCCAGTTAGCCTCCACGAAATGGTTCCATCGTTCCATTTTTGTTTTCCACAACTCTTCCTTAAAACGTTGTTTAACATACCTATATCTATGCAATCTTCGGACTCGTTCTTCTTGGCTCATGTTGCTGTGGTATAGCTTCCTGGCTCTCTTGTTTCACATCTTAATTTTTGTAGTGGCTCGGTCCAGATGCGACGTACTCCTTTTGAATTACAAATGCCTGACAGGTATCGATGCCCCCACTGCGTACGTACAGCTACTGTCAGCTCTTGCACATTAACAGCTAGATTATCACTCAGTGATGGACTTCTTGGACACTGAAACACTGTCATTAGTTCTTCTCAGTTAGCATCCTTGATCTTATATCTGGAATTCATTAGCACTTTTTCTGTGGCGTCTTGGATTTCTCTTCCAGTTATGGTATAGAATATGATATTATGGTGACTCGATATCATTCCACTCGCAACGTTCCAGCTTTTCACACGGCGCGTGACAGTCGTAATTGCTAAAGTGGCGTCAATACCTGAAGCTCTTCCGACCGTCCCTACGAAGGTTGGCGGATTATGAGTTGCATTCAATACCTGTAGGTTGCATTCTATAATGGCTTCCTCTAGCTGACTTCCATGGTCATCATTCAGACTGATATGCCACAATACTGACTCCGCATTTGCTTCAGTGGAGTACACAAGAGGCTTTGTCAGTCCTAGGTGACTAATGTCCTTTAGAGGTAGCAGATTCTCGTCAATATCACGACTAAATTGAAAATACATGGAAACCAGGATGCAGTTCTCGGTTCCGGTTAACATTTCCATACAGATTACGTGTTCTAAAAGTACTATGATATTTTTGTCACGGTGATGACCTTGTTAAGTATTATTACTGCTGTGTGACTACAAATATTACTTCAGTGCCAGCACAATAAGATGATGTGCCGCTACAGACTTAACTGCTCCAAAGCTGGCGTTGCTAAGTTAGTATCCCGTAAACAATAGCAGATTAATGTTTACAATTGTTTCTTTTCCTTAACCCTGCAGTATCCGCGTGAATTCTTGTTACGTTATTGGTTGGGTGGGTGACAGCTGATACCCACCATTGTTTTCAATGTTATTTTAACAACGATGGAACAATATAAGGTATATAAATATTGCAATAAAAATAAGTTATAAGTAGAGTCTGTGGACCATACATTGTAAGAGCTGTATATGAACCTCGCTAACGTAACAGTTAAACCAACATTTTCAAAATCACTTTTTGACACAAGTATTGCTTCAAACAATTGACACGAACTTCCTTCAAATGAACAGGGCAATTACACTTATCGCACCTAACAGGCCGTATTGTAGCTGGTCTGTCCCCTGATCTGCCACACTCGTAACATTTTTCTGCTTAGCTTTCCTTTCCTCTTGGGGGCTTGTTTACAGTCTCTTCTAATGCAAGCAATAGATCACGCCTCCTCTCCTTAGCAACCAGTGGTGGCTGATATCTCTTTTCCGTTTGGGGCTTTATAACTTCCCATGCAAGATTGGTTAGGAAAGCAGTTGTCTTCAGTGCTGTATCTCCATTGGTACTGAATTTATACATGCAAAATGCGTTTATTGCAGCTAAGTTTTGTAGACTGTAGAACATTACCTTAGACCAGCGTCTTTTATTTCGAGTCACATCATCTTTTTGAGACAGCAGGCCGGTAAAGTTCACGTCAATATTTTTGTGTTGTAAAATGTTATCAATTCAGTCTTTTTTGCATCCCCTGTATCTCTGACGGTAGCATCGTCAAGGTGGATTATAGAAAGATTTCTGTTAGTGCCCTTAACTGGCTGCACCTCTTTTGTTACTGCATCATGTGGGCCACTGCTCTATTTACGCTGAGCAGCCAGAACATTATGACCACTGACCTACTGTCGATATAAACACTTCCAGGCGATAGCAGCTTTATCTAGAGAGGTATGGCAGCTAGTCAGACACACGCACTGTGAATGTAGTATCAGTGAGTGTGCTGTCCGTGTGTAGAACGGGGAACGTGCGCGATTTGCGTTTGACAGAGGGCAATTTGTGGTGGCTCGGAAGTACGGCAGGAGTATTTCGGAATCTGCACGACCTGTTGGGTTTTCGAGGAGTGCTTTGCTGAGTGTCTTCAGAAAGTGGCGAAACCAAGGTAAAACCACGACTAGTCGTCTTGGGGTTGGGTGGCCACCCCTCATTACTGACGCCAGGCGTCGTATGGTAGGCAGTCTGGTAAAATAGGACAGGCGGCGAACGGTGGCAGAACTAACATGAAACTTTAATGCAGGGCAGAGTAGGTGTATCTGAACACACAGAGCGCCCGGCACTGCTAATGATGGGCCTCTGCAGCCGACGACCCGTGCATGAACCAATGATAACACCGAGACTTCGGCAACTACTACTAAAATGGCCACGTGACCATCGGCACTGGACGTTGAACAGTGGCTCAGCATTGCATGGTAGGATCAACCTCGATACGTTCTTCAACCTGCCTATGGCAGGACATGAATCCGTCATCTATCAAGGGAACAGCTGCTTCACACCTGTGCTACAGGAAGGAGAAAAGCTGGGGATCTCCATTATGCTCCGGAGAACGTTCACATGGACACCCATGCATCTGGTGGAGCTCGAGCAAGGCACAATGATGACCAAAGAGTATCTTACACTGGTTGCAGGTCACGTTCACCTCTTCATGACGATCGGTTTCACGAAGTGCATTTTTCAACAAAATAATGCGCCCTATCACAAGGCCAGGAGTGTGATGGAGCGGTTCGAGGAACTCAGTGGGAAGTTCCAGTTGTTGAGCTTCCCTCCCAACTCACCAGTTCTGATCCGGATCGAACACCTCTGGTATGTGATTGAACTTGGTGTCAGAGCACATCATCCCCTCCCCCCCTCCGGAATTTACGGTAATTAGCTGGCTTGTGCGTGCAAATTTGGTGCCAGTAGGGATGTCGATAAAGTATAGATAATTCGACAAATCGCTACTTATTCCGAAGGCTATCGATATATATTGGCCGTATATTTGCCCCGATATATCGATACATAGATATTCAAAATGGCAGTAACGAGTGCCGATATTTTAATTTCAAATTGTATTTTTTTCACGATTTCCGGTACATATTCGAAGATGTTCTTCTGAAACTGTAGTAGAACATACTTTTATTTTTAATGCGTGAATGAGACTTTCTGCGTTTTGAGCCTTCGACACGTCCAATCTTTCTCTTAATCTGTGTGAAGAAAGTATATGTGGCTCAAAAGAAGTCCGATTGCACTGGGGATGGCTATGTGAACGGAATAAAAAAATTTCCGATGTGAGGAAATAGCACATCAGTTCCGTTAAAAAGCAATTTTAACTGCAACTAGTGTGTTATTTGCTCACATCGGCATTCTTCAAAAACAATTACTGAAAATGATGAAGAAAAATCGCAGTGACGAGATTGATGTTTGCGCTGCAAGGAGAGGTGTGTGGGGAAATGCTGAAGTAATAGGCGCTTGGCGCTATCGGCACGCAGTTTTGACACTCAGACTTTTCACAGTCGTTGGCGCTGGCAGAATAAAAAAAAATTTTAAATGAAAGAAAGAACAGAAAGGAAAACTGGGAAGTAGATAAGAAGTATTCCGAACAAATCCGGTATGTGACGAAACCGATCGAAGGACCCCAAACCTTTTATTGTCCCACTTACATGCAGTTAGCATTGTTAGCAAAATGGTTATCGCCAAACTCCAACGTGTATTGTTTTCCTTTCAGTTCTTGTTCTGAGGGGGATAGGTAGGTTCCTAGTTTGTTGATGTACAGAATATCCAATAATTAATCAATGTTTAAGTATCCAGCTCTAAAACAGGCATTATATTCACAATGTGAAAAAAGTCGATATTTTAAAATGGAACTCGAATCTATACTAAGTCGCGTCTCTGGACAACCCATACGAGCGATAACGTAAAATCGCTGGCAGACATATGTCACCCGCGCTACTACTCAGGACTTAATTTCTGTCGTGTACACGCATCACTCGTTTTAAATAGTTTACAGTGCTTTCATCAAAAACATATTGTCGGGAACGCGTTTTCAGACGTATTTCTGGTCTGAAAGGCCTATTTGATCCAGTAATACGAAGCATTCGGCATCGTTAATGTAATTTCATTTTCGTTACACGTTTAGTATAACCAAGCAGCGAGGTATGTGATGTCAAAGGGTTGCTTTCGTATTCCTCAATGCAGAATGACGAAACTGACGTTTGGTCTATGCCCTCTTACCGTAAATGCTGAGAAACTCTTATCTGGACGGTTTACAATATTTCCTTGCTACCAGAGCGCCCTTCGAGTCGTGTTGACAGAAAATCTAATGTCAATTACAGAAGAAAACCGCTACAGTAAAATTAATAAGCACAACTAAAGTTCGTGTATGTAAAAGACAATATTGCTTGACCGACCCATTTCGGAATTAAATGCGGTTCCTTTACACTTCAGTCTGTAATCAGAACGTGTAGTGCACCTGTAAATGATGAAAGCTGGTATTTCTTTATTACCGAAACACTTCCACCACAACCTGCCTATCCCCCTTAGAACAAGAACTGAAAGGAAAACAATACACGTTCACACTTGGCGATAACCATTGTGCTAACAATGGTAACTGCATGTAAGTGGGACAATATATGGTCTCCGAAGGGTACTTCGCTCGGTTTGCTGCTACAAACATGGCGGACGTCGGCTTGAAGTTCGTGATCTCATGACAATTCTCCTTATTAAGTTATACCTTTATTGCTGGTGATGTGGCTCTTACCATCCGACTCTGGTGCGGCTCTAACTACACATACTACGTTGCGCACTAAAACATGACGGAGGCGGAAACGGAAGATGGCTTACCTTCAAAAGTATAAATCGATGCTGAAAACAGCACCGTTCACCAGTTTCGACACTCAGAACCTAACAAAATTTACCTGCGACAGAAACTCAACAGCTACTCACTCAAGTTGTAGCAAATAACGGAATGATGTTTCAGCTTTATTCCGAGCATGACATTTTCCCTCCGTTTTGCGACAAACGTGAGGGTCACCAAGTGATCCATATTACCCGCCGGTCTATACCATTCTCTGGATCACTGGGTTACGGGTTCGATCCCGTTAAGGTTCAGGATTTTCTCTGCTTGGGGACTGGGTGTTTGTGTTGACCTCATCATTACATTATCTTTCAAGAAGAGTGGCGAGATTGGACTGTGCTCAAATTGGGAAAGTGTACGGGCGCTGATGACCGCGCAGTTGAGTGCCCCACAAACCAAACATCATCATCATCATATACCATCCACCATCATATACCATCCTCAGTTCACCCAATTTCTTTAATGACTTAATGTGAAACACACCTTTCAAAATGAGTCAGCCGATTTCCTATATATTCCAAGGTTGTACTGCGTCTGCAATTACTTCGTCATCGACAGGACAATAGGTCGCAATTTCTCTTCCTTACAGTACCCTACATAGATAGCTCGAACTACTGAGGATAGTAGGCCGAATAATATAGTAGACGTAGGTGATAACAATAAACTGCTAGACTTAATTGTCGCTCTGTTGTGGATTATCAAAGTTAAGACCTTTCAACTGACACAGTGCTTTAAATACCGCGTCCTTGCCCTGCATTACGGACAAATCCATAAGAGAAGAAAGCGCGAAGCCATTTAATACTCAGTGGTTCCTTTTCAGACGGCGGACTATTCCGCGGAGAGCACGGCCACTTCGCCAGTAGTGCGTGTCTGTGCTGCTGTTCGCTGCCCCAGCCGGATTCGGGGCTCTTCCGTGCCAGACCCCAGATTTCTCTCCCCTCTCGGCCGCCCTTTCCGTGGCCCTTCTGAAGTAGCAGAGCACACACACACACACAAACACACACACACACACACACACACACACACACGCACGCACGTGAGTCGGCCTAGAGTGCCCGGTGTTGCCGGAGAAGCAGAAGAGAGCTGGGCCTCGGCGGCGGCGGCGGGGGAGGTGGGTCTCGAGAAACCGCGAAGTTAGTGGATGGCGTTGCGCGCGGCGCGGCGGCCTGGCTCGGTGCCTTCATCGCGATACAAATGCAAAGCGAGCCCCGAGGAGCACTCGGCATTGTTTGCCGGCCCGGCCGAGGGGAGCGCGCTCTGCCGGGGCCTGGAAGACGCATTACAGAGGGGCGGCCCGTTTCCCGCCTGCCTCTCTGACGACGGGGACCCGCCACTAGAGTACACCTAGCCGGTACACCTAGCGGCCGCACGGACTGGGTAGGAAAGACTTCTGAAGAAACTAAAAAGAACCACTATTTTCATGATCAGTAATTCTGCATGTGCTGTAAACCATGCAATCTGATTTAAGAACTCGACGAACGATACTTAGATAAAGGCACAAAAGCAACCGAGTATTTGATACAGGGTGCATCATTACAACTCAGTGCCTCACGTATTTTTCAGCTACTTGATCTCTTTAGTTTACAACCATCTTTTGTAAACGTATTTATTAATGAATTTTGTCAGTAATTAGTGTTTATCAGTACACTAGTGGAAATCAGTGTAAAGGCAGGGCTCCTACGAAAGAAATAGTACAATGTGTATAGCACACTGTATCGAATTTATTATGGAAGTAGTAGATACATGTAAGACAAAAACAATGATAACATAATTACATAGTTTCTTTCAAAACATGATTAACAAAATTAGGCGTTTGCATTTCATGGATAGAGTTAGGTATAAATGCATTCACTGTCATGTTGCGTTATTGCATTGTTAGTACTTGCTGCAACCTCCGTTCTTCCTAATTACCTTAATAATTCTCTACAGCATTGATTTTGTTAGGGTTTGTTGTTCTTGCAGTGAAATTTCCGCCCACTCTTCTCATAGCGCTCGTTTCAGCTCTCATAAGGCCTCAAATTGCCTTCAATTGCAATTAACACGCTTTGCAAGTATTCCCCAAAAGCTATCAACGAGGTTCATATCCCAGCAACATGCAGGCATAGATATCTTTATCTTCTTCAAACCATTTTTTGGTTGTACCAAAAACATGTACAGATGCATTATGTTGCTGAAATATTACAGTTTCGTTCCCAAAGTCCTCATACATTCCCACCAATTCTCTCTCTAGCATCTCAGTGTACGTGTTAGAGTTCATTGTAGTGATCAGCCAAGAAATGCGTGATTTGTCTTTAGCCCGGATGGCTGCCCAAATCATAAGTTTCCACCAGTAAAATTTCTGCTCATTGGTACCTCCTGCATTGTTCTCAGATCTTATGAGTAATACCGAAATCCATCGGGCCCATATAAATTAAACTTATTCTCATCACTGATCATAGCTTTAACACATTCTTGAGTCGATTACAATGGTTTTTCAGCCAACTCCAATTTCACCTGTTAACGTTTGAGTATTAGAGCATGATTTTGTAGTTGTTTCTGGAATACAAGATGTTTGTCGCTTCAGAGAATTTTTCTTACACCTCTGGTTACACTGTAGATAAGCAACAAGTTCACAAGAACAACGATTCTTGGCCCTTGCTTTCCGCGAAAGCAACCATTTCGATTTCTCAAATAATTTTCTGCTTAATCGGTATTTTATGTTATGTTCATATCATGCACCCAGTATAACTAAATTATCAATCGCTGTGATTGAACGGTTCAAATTCATGGTGATCTGACAACTGTAGCCACCAATTTCCTCCTTCTACTTTCCTATCTCATGACAGACTAACTGTTTTCCGCGTGGCATTGTCACAACCGTGGTTTACGTACGCTCTATGCATTGTCAGTAATAGTGTCTGTCTACTATACGCAATAAAGGCAGATACACTAACACCATACAGAGTCGACTGCCTTTATAGTGAGTTCCACCCTCTATCACCAGAATCGCTGATATCTTGTTTCATACCGTAGTACTGACATAAAATAGGATACCATTCGATTGCATTTGTCCGTGTACTGTATCCCTTACTGTTGCGTATCTAGCGTGCACAGCTATTCCAGCAGACAATATAAATTTTCCTACAAATATTCATGACGATACAGTTATCTCCATTACTGCATGTTGACCAAAGTCGGAGATATTGATGGTGAGACTTTGAACACGCAGGTGAGGTACCACTGACTCTTCCCTCTGTGTTTTGTCAAGGGAGAGAGCCGGTTTCCAAACAGAGTTTAAACAAAAGCCTCCATTCCTATTAACTAGGTTGTTTGTTAATTTGATCTCAACTGCCTCCTTAATAACACACTCCCCATAGATGGACGTGCATGCCAATATCTCGGTGTTATTATATAACATGAGGTGAGCAGTATCCAAGCAATGGTGCTGCTGTAATCGAGTGTGCCGTTTATGCTCATTACATCGGTCCTCCACGGTCCTGATAGATTGACCAATATATGCCATGCTGCAGCTACAATGAAATGCGATATACACCCGCCTTACGCAGACCAAGATCATCCTTAACAGAACTCAGAAGCACTCTAATTTTAGATGGAGGTCGGAAAACACATTTCACATCGTATTTCCGTAAAATACGACCGATCTTGTTGGAAATGTTTCTTACATAAAGTGAAAAGGCAGTGGACTTAGATGTCGACTCAGAATTACCATCAATCACCCGATGTACAGTGGGTCTATAGCGCAACGCACGTTCAGTCTGTCTATCACTATAACCATTTTGACGAAACGTAACTTCAAGATCGGACAGCTGAGCTGGCAAGGTCTCAACGTCGAAAACGACATGTGCCCTGTGTACCAAGGTACGAGGTACCCCTCCACGCTGAGTCGGATGGTGACAACTATTAGCCTGTAAGTACAAGTCGGCGTGAGTACGTTTCCTGTAGACTGCAGGTCCCAACGATCCATCATCCTTCCTCCTAACCAACACGTCAAGATAGGGAAGGCAACCATCCTCTTCCACCTCCACCGTAAAACGAATATTTGGGTGGATCGAGTTCAGATGTTCTAGAAACTCATTCCAATTCTCCCCACCATGAGGTCAAACAACGAAGGTATCAACACCATAGCTAAAGAAACAGGTGGGTTTCAAAGGCGCCGACTCCAATGCACGTTCCTCGAAGTCTTCCATAAACAAATTTGCGATCACAGGAGACAACGGACTACCGATCGAACTCCATCTGTCTGCTCGTAATACTGGTCTTTGAATAAAAGGTAAGTGGATGTCAACACATGGCGAAAGAGCTTAGTTGATTCAGCACCAAAACTAGTCTCAATTAACCGCAACGAATCAGACAGAGGAACACGAGTGAAGAGAGAGACCACATCGAAACTCTCTGAAATATCTGTCATTCAACCGCAGTCCGTCCAAACGACGTAAAACATAAGCTGAGTTCTGATATGATGCTCACACCGACCTACTTGTGGACTCCACAGTGAAGTAAGATGCTTGGCTACACGATATGTCGGAGCGCCGAGATTACTCACCATATGACGGAAAGCAACTCCTTCCTTGTGAACCTTCGGGAGGCCATATAACCTAGGGGGAACAGCACTATTGGTGTTAAGACTCTTGATAGTGCCTTGCCACAAACCACGTTTCTTCAGGAGACTATGGTCTTTCTCTCAACACTTTTTGTGGGGTCAGCATCGATTCTGCGATACCCTGAATCAGATAGTAAACGTTACATCTTTTCGACATAATCCTGTTTATTTAAGACAACGGTAGTATTGCCCTTTTCCGCAGGTAAAATAACAATATCATGATCAACTCTGAGAGAGCGTAAAGCAAGCCTCTCAGCTGCTGTTACATTACTCTTGGATGTACGAGCCCTAGTCAACACACGGCATGCCTCCCTCCTAACCTCCACTTCAGCGTCAAAGGTAATTTGCGAACTGCCTGTTCAATTGAACTATTAAAATCAATTACCGGCAAACTCTTCTGAGTGGGTGCACAATTTAAACCCATCCCAAGCACGGATAAGGTTGCGCCGTCAAAAGATTTCTCTATGAGATTTATTACAAAACGTCGAGATATAACATCAGACTCCGCGGGATGAAAACGTTCAAACTTTGCCAAATTCCGGGCAGTAACGGAATTGTATTCCCAGTCAGCTTGAGTCCATGAGGTAACTTTCAACAAATCCCAAGTGAAATCAGACAATTCCGATGCAACCATAAATGAAAACGAAACAATTCTTTGGAAACAGAATCCAAACGTTGACGAGTAAAACGAATCGTTTCACGAACAAGAGCCGCCAGCACATTGCTTGATGCGATTGGCGACAGAAGAATTAATTCGACCAGTATTACTAGCAGACAGATGGTGTTGCGAGGGGTAGTCCGTTGTCTTCTTTGATCGACAATTTGTTAATGGAAGACTTCGAGGAACGTGCATGGGAGTCGGCGCCTTTGAAACCCGCCTGTTTCTTTAGATATGTTGACGATACCTTTGTTGTTGGTTAGGAGGAAGGATGATGGATCAGTGGGACATTCAGTCTACAGGAAATGTTCTCACACCGACTTGTACTTACACGCTAATAGTTGTCACCATCTGCTCAGCGTGAAGGGGTACTTCGTACCTTGGTACACAGGGCACATGTCGTTTCCGACGCTCAGACTTCGTCAGCTCAGCTGTCCCATCTTGAAGTTGCGTTTCGTCAAAATGGTTGTAGTGATAGATTGAACGTGCGTTGGGCTTTCCACCACTTGACATCGAGTGATTGATGGTAATTCTGAGACGACATGTAAGTCCATTGCCATTTTGCGTTATGTAGGAAACAATTCCAACAAGATCGGTCTTATTTTACGGTAATACGATGTGAAATGTGTTTTCCAACCTCCATCTAAAATTAGAGTGCTTTTGAGTTCTGTTAAGGATGATCTTGATCTGCGTAAGGTGGATTTATATCGCATTCCTTGCAGCTGCGGCATGGCATATATTGGTCAAACTACACTCCTGGAAATTGAAATAAGAACACCGTGAATTCATTGTCCCAGGAAGGGGAAACTTTATTGACACATTCCTAGGGTCAGATACATCACATGATCACACTGACAGAACCACAGGCACATAGACACAGGCAACAGAGCATGCACAATGTCAGCACTAGTACAGTGTATATCCACCTTTCGCAGCAATGCAGGCTGCTATTCTCCCATGGGGACGATCGTAGAGATGCTGGATGTAGTCCTGTGGAACGGCTTGCCATGCCATTTCCACCTGGCGCCTCAGTTGGACCAGCGTTCGTGCTGGACGTGCAGACCGCGTAAGACGACGCTTCATCCAGTCCCAAACATGGTCAATGGGGGACAGATCCGGAGATCTTGCTGGCCAGGGTAGTTGACTTACACCTTCTAGAGCACGTTGGGTGGCACGGGATACATGCGGACGTGCATTGTCCTGTTGGAACAGCAAGTTCCCTTGCCGGTCTAGGAATGGTAGAACGATGGGTTCGATGACGCTTTGGATGTACCGTGCACTATTCAGTTTCCCCTCGACGATCACCAGTGGTGTACGGCCAGTGTAGGAGATCGCTCCCCACACCATGATGCCGGGTGTTGGCCCTGTGTGCCTCGGTCGTATGCAGTCCTGATTGTGGCGCTCACCTGCACGGCGCCAAACACGCATTCGACCATCATTGGCACCAAGGCAGAAGCGACTCTCATCGCTGAAGACGACACGTCTCCATTCGTCCCTCCATTCACGCCTGTCGCGACACCACTGGAGGCGGGCTGCACGATGTTGGGGCGTGAGCGGGAGACGGCCTAACGGTGTGCGGGCCGTAGCCCAGCTTCATGGAGACGGTTGTGAATGGTCCTCGCCGATACCCCAGGAGCAACAGTGTCCCTAATTTGCTGGGAAGTGGCGGTGCGGTCCCCTACGGCACTGCGTAGGATCCTACGGTCTTGGCGTGCATCCGTGCGTCGCTGCGGTCCGGTCCCAGATCGACGGGCACGTGCACCTTCCGCCGACCACTGGCGACAACATTCATGTACTGTGGAGACCTCACGCCCCACGTGTTGAGCAATTCGGCGGTACGTCCACCCGGCCTCCCGCATGCCCACTATACGCCCTCGCTCAAAGTCCGTCAACTGCACATACGGTTCACGTCCACGCTGTCGCGGCATGCTACCAGTGTTAAAGACTGCGATGGAGCTCCGTATGCCACGGCAAACTGGCTGACACTGACGGCGGCGGTGCACAAATGCTGCGCAGCTAGCGCCATTCGACGGCCAACACCGCGGTTCCTGGTGTGTCCGCTGTGCCGTGCGTGTGATCATTGCTTGTACAGCCCTCTCGCAGTGTCCGGAGCAAGTATGGTGGGTCTGACACACCGGTGTCAATGTGTTCTTTTTTCCATTTCCAGGAGTGTATTAGGAATGTGGGGGACCGATGTACTGAGCATAAACGGCACACACGATTACAGCAGCCAAGTAGATCTGCTATTGCCGAACATTCCTTCGATACTTGTTACCCCATGTTGTATAATGACACCGAGATATCGGCAAGCACGTACAGCTATTGCGACAGTGTTATTAAGGAGGCAGTTGAGATTAAATTAGCCAGCAACCTCGTTAACAGCGTTAGAGGTTTTTGTTTAAACTCTGTTGGGAATCCGGCTCTCTCCAGTGTCAAAAAACAGAGGTAAGAATCAATGCTACCTCACGTGCGTGTTCGTAGTCTCTCTATCGGTATCTTTGACTTTGGTCATCATTGGTGGCACTGGCGTTCAGTGTGTGTTATCTTTTCTGCAGCAGTCCGAGAACCGAGGTTTTAAATTTGCGTGTACGTCGCCTGTCCGTTGCAGTTTGCCTTGAAAATGGCGAGGTGTTCTCCAACCGAGATATTGGCGGTCGTTGAAACTGTTACCCGGCTGAATTACCGGAAGTTATTTGAAAGTTGTATACGCCAGGAGAAACTCAGGTCTAACTACATCCTCCGCGAAAATCCTGAATCTGCAATAAACACAAGGACTGTTCAGAAAGTAGATTCTGTTTCAGTAGCATTAAAACGAAGTGTAGGAAAAAATGTTTTATGCTTTTGAAAGCCGCAATGAAATAATACTTTCCAACATACTATCAACACTAATTTTAGCCTTTATCATAGAGGCCAAGAAGCTTTTGAATTCTGTTTCCATAAAATCAACCGCCTTAGACTTCAACCAGTTTGTCGTGTCCTCACGCTGTTCCACGTTGTCGTCAAAGCTCTGTTCAGCAAACCAAGACATTGTCGCTCTTGTCAGATGGCAGTACAGTCCGGACTGTACGGTGGATGAGGAAACACCTCCCACATGAAAGCGTGGAGTACTTCTACAGTGCGATTTGCCGTGTGTGGTCGAGCGTTGTCGTGCAAGAGAAACGTTTTCCTTTAACACTTAATCTGAACTGCAGTCTTCCAAGGTTTGACAATACCTCGCAGAGTTAATTGTTAAGTCATGTTCAAGAAAATCGGCAGGAAGCAAATCTTTTCTGATCTAAAAGCCGGTCGCCATAGTCGTTCACGTATTTTATTTTATTTTTAACTGGGGGAGGGGGAGGGTATTTTTGTGCCCCCAATCAATAGACCGCAGTTAGGTCTTGCACGTCACATGTTTGACCCAAGTCTCGTCTCCAGTTACGATTCGATCCAGAAATAGTCACACTCTTTTTAGTAAACATCCAGTAGCGTCAATAGTGCAACCATACGCTTGTTCTTGTGGTTTTCTGCCAAGATTTAGGGTACTCATTTACCACGAAATTTGTGACAGACTAGCTTCTGTGCAACGATTTAATGCTACAAATCTTGTGAGATTTGTGGGATTCTGAAGAGAGCTCCGTTACTGTGAATCTGCGGTTTATTTCAGTGTACTCGTCGGCTTTGGCGACCCGGTCGTAAGTCACAGCGCCTGGTCGTCCACCTCACCTCCAGCGTGAACATCAGTTCGGCCAATGCACCATTGCCACACTGCCGTACGGAGTAGCTGCGCGGTCTTAGGCGTCTTGTCACGGTCCGGTCGTCTCCCCCAGTCGGAGGTGCGAGTGCTCCCTCGGGCATGTGCGTGTGCGTATTGTCCTTAGTGCAAGTTAGGTTAAGTAGTGCGTAAGCTTAGCGACCGATGACCTTAGCACTTTGCACCAATAAGACCTTACCACAAACAGCCACACTACAACTCCACTGATTGCGTTGTTTCCGTACAGTTAACGTTGTTGCAGATACACTTCAATCGGTTTATGGATTTTTTATTACTGACAGCACTTCACAACTTGCGGGATTTTCAGTTGCAGCAGACATTTAAAACTTTTGTTGTGAAATAAGGGGAAACGGAAGGAACACCACGCTGGCACTGCTGGATGCAAGTTGAACGGAAGAACGCTCGAACAGTAATATGGCCACGCTAGCGCCGTCCATTGTTAGTGCGTGCGAGAATGTAATGTACGTTCTGTAAAAGCCGCTTACTACACCTTCCACTAACAGTGGACCTTGTGGAGGACGGGTGACTTGTGTTCCTCACCGTAGATGCAACCACATCGGAGAGATATATGAGTAGAACCCAATTTACCATTTGAATCCAGCAGATGGACGATAGCTTTCCAAGTAATTGCTGATTAACAGTCTGCATGATTCATTGATTAGTACTTTTAGCCAACGTGGCAGCGCTATGTTGGTACTTCGAACGGCTGAAATCAAATGGAAGTTACGAGAGTATTTCTAAAAGTGAAGAATGATTTGATTTGGATAAATGCAAATCTCTGTTCCATTCCTTCCAAATCGTTTATGCCAGCATGGCTCTAACAGCGAGCAGAAACATTCGTTTAACAGTTATCTATGTGATTTTGATGAAACTAACGATCCCACAAAACGTTATTTTCGAAATGTAACACATTTTGGAATGCAATAAAGTCCGCCCTATCCAAATGTACCTAAAGATAAGCGAAGATAATAGAAATGTCATTAATTTTGATCTTGACCAATATCGTCACAAAAATGCCGTTAAAACTCAAGAAAAGTAGCGTATTTTTCAGCAACACGATACCCCATTTGTGAACAACAATACGCATGTGCC
Source organism: Schistocerca americana (assembly GCF_021461395.2). NCBI lineage: Eukaryota > Metazoa > Arthropoda > Insecta > Orthoptera > Acrididae > Schistocerca > Schistocerca americana. The sequence goes on along the minus strand of NC_060123.1, from coordinate 380,249,329 downwards.
GTACATAAATATCTGTCTTATTAGCCTCATTGCTATTACGCTGAAATGTCAATATATTTGTCAGAATCTACTGCATGAAGAAGTATCGTCCATTATAATACTGGAATAGCAATTCTCGCTGCAGCTCACTAGTATTTCTGATTTAAACCACTCAGTAATTATCAATGTCAAATTGGCAGTTTTACGTAGCCTTCATCGTTTGAGCCCTTTGCTTTACTTTACATTCCCGATCGGAACGATTTTGCTGTACACCGGAAACTAATTTCCACACTGATTTTTTATTTTTCCTAAGACTCATAATGTGAAGAATTTATACTATAATTTGGAATTCGTTTAAGTAATCTGGTTAAATTACTTTTGCTGCAAGTATAGTTCAGTATATCTTCTTATTTTGTTCTTCGATCTCCTTGGTAAATTTAATTGCCTTACTTCAACTGATTCTTCAAGCTCAATTTTAAAATGTGCAAACAAGCTTTTCATCTGATCAGTTAATGCATTCCTAATTTTCTTTTTTTCGTCACGTTTATTGTTTGGTTCGTAGATGTTTGCTTCTAATTTATTTAGTTTATACAAGATGTATTAGCACCTGATTTATTGTTGTTTTGTTTCAGTAATCATTCATTGTAGTGTCTGTATTTAACACACAGGAATATCAACTTGCGTTCTCCATTGACATTGAGTCTGCGAGTTGATTATTGTTACCAGTTTCACCTACTATATGCCCATTATTATCTGCTCTAATATATTTTACATTATCGTGCCTTTCAACATCTTGGTCATTGGTGATATGCCCGTCCTCCATTTTTGATACTGTTATTTCACACTCGAAAGTGCACAGAATCGCTGAAGAATTAAAAATATCGTTTATAGTTCATGCAACCAAATCTCACTTTTCAGTTTATCCAGCGCTTCAACGGGAGGTGTTGCAAGGCGCCGATGCCAATTTTATGTCACACTTACCGTCTCTTCCTGTCGGCAATGGTCAGCATCACTGACGAATTATTGCATAATCCGTGTAGTACAATCACCGTCGCCATTTGTAACAATAACAACAAAACATTGGCCACTAAACTACATTACTCTTTAAAAAAAAAAATCAGTTAGGAAAATGGTACGTACGCTTAAAAGGAATCTTATGAAAGACTTACAAAGGAATTAATCGATAACTATTAATGATCTATTATAAAGTATGTTACTTAATATTGGAACAGTTCCTTCTCGAAATCCGATTGAAACTGCACTTTGATTTAAAAAGTACTGGATGTCAAAACTCAAATTTGCTCTTTCACCCTGAAACTTCAGTCAAGATGGAAACGCGGTGTGAACAATTGGAGTGAATATATTCTCGAGATGTATGCAATTATATCCCGATTATATAGAAACCGCCTAAGTACATCTGTATCTCAAGAAAGCTCTCCCAACTGGAGTGACTCATATTTTAAGCCCAGCGCCACGCGACACGACACAACAATGCACAAATCATTGTCACTAGTCAAAGATTATCTTTTACTATTAGACACGACTTCAACAGCTTCTGCCTGACTAGAGATGTGTGCAGCCAAATTTAGCAATATCATTACGAAATGTTAAAAAAGTGTGATGCGTGACGATGCAGGATCCTCACAAAGTGAAGGAACATGACTAGGAGAAAGTACTGAAAATGGGAAACCGCTGTACCCTCTTAGTTAATGTATGATATGAACAGCATCGTTTCTCTTACACTGTCCCGAGACCAATCAGATATTACTGCAATGTTTGAATCTCAATGCACGTAACATCTCCATCTTATCACATCGAATACGCAGGTTCGTGTACCGTCACCTAAATGGAGCCGGAGTTGATATAAAGTCCACCACTGAACTATAGATGATTTGCTGTCAAGCGGTGGATCTCCATCAATAACACTGGACGGAAGCAAAGTCGCATGATTCAAAGCTGGACACTCGACTACGAGGCACGACCCTCGAACTGTAAGACCCCAAATGCTACGGTATGGTTTTCTGACACGTTGTTGCCGGTTTGTACCATCGGTAGCTCACACTAGATCCTCTCATCACGCGGCATGCACAGCTGGTGGCATATACTCGACTCTAATTATGCTACCACCACATGAAACATAACCTATCAACCAGGCGCGACGAACATCTATGAATAACATTTTGAGTGACCATGCAGCGAGAGAGCTTTCTGACTAACGACGCGTCACATAATTTGCAATTAATATAGTGTAAAATTATTTTATGAGATCTATCGGTTAAAAAAATGGACTTCCGCTTCACAATGAAAGGTGAAGAATAAAAACAGTACCCTAAGTCATTCGAATACGACCACCATCCCGCAATGAGCAGTAGGAAAAGCAGTGCTGTCACATGAAGTCAAGCGTGAATGCACACGCGGCCCCACTGTGAGAAATACAATTCTCAGCGGCGAAGTGAACACGTTAAATAACTGAACAATCTCCTCCCGCCCCCCCTCCCCAACTTCTTTCCACTATTTCTCATACAACCATTTCTGCAAAATTATGATTCGTCATTCGATATTAGCTCGTAGTGGACCATTGATGTGTATCGAAAGGAGCACTTTAAACTCCGGCCGTTATGAGGCAACTCATGTGCACGTGCGCCTCCCGAAAACAAAGGAAGTTTTTAACTTACACTAGATCTAGAACGATCCCAGTAATTATGTTACTGAATTCCGTGATAGCAGACGTCGCGTTCGTAATCCAACGTCTTCACCATTATTTATAAAATATAACCATACTAAGACAGGTACCAACGACTGATAATGAAGTAAATGCTTGCATATGAGAAGTGGAGAATGAATTCCTTCCAGTAATTGTCTCGATTTGATGAACTACTGTGAGAGTCAGAGTGTCAATTGCTTGAGGGGACTACCATCGCCAAAAGGGAGATCGACGTTGTTGTAGCTGCAGCATAGGACAATATCAATTGAATGGGGTTCAACAAGTGAAATTTTTTTTGCCTCCTTGTAAGTCAGCCTGTTCAAGGCCTTGAATTCCATAATTTTCCCTTCCTTTTGAAAAACCGTGCTGTCTGGCGTTTAGGGGGAGTGATGCCCTCCGCAGTTGACACAGTGGGAAGTGGGCCACATGGAGTATTCGGATGCAATGGACGTCCCCAATCTCTACATGTGGCGCTGGAATTGCACCAGGAAGACATGTGCCTGAATTTCCAGCACTTAATGTACCACATTGGGGGAAGGGCATATTGTTTGATGTCACATCTCTATCTTATCACATGAAATATGCAGGTTCGTGTACCATCACCCAAATGGAGCCGGAGTTGATATAAAGTCCTTCACTGAACTATAGATGATTTGCTGTCAAGCGGTGGATCTCCATCAATAACACTGGACGGAAGTAAAGTCTCATGATTCAAAGCTAGACACTCTACTATGAGGCACGACCCTCGAACTGTAAGACCCCAAACGCAACGGTATGGTTAGATAACGAATCACATTCAATGGCCACAATGAAGGCACCAGTAGCAACCCCATTATGTTGCCATATAGATGCGCCAGACGATAGAATACCCTGTCTTTCTAAATTGGTGTGTAGCTGATCCTCGGGCTAATAGGAGGTCTCGACGACATTTAATCCCCTCAACCATGTTTAGGCATTTGTACAAAGTGACTGAAATGGGAATATCACCCAGCTTGCCACAGGTGAGCAACCCCTGTGATTGGGCTTGGGATGCTGTCCTAATTATGACTGACCCATTTCTCATTTTGGACAGCTCAACGACTTCCGCAACCTTGTCCTCCAGATTGTCAACAAAAAATAGAGGCTTCATAGCAGAAAGGAGTCAGTTCTGCTACAAACCAAGTATTTAGACGAACATGGCTCTCTTGTTTCTATTGTAAGATGGCAAGAAATATGCCCCTTAAATGAAGTCATTAAAAGATCACTGGACTCACGTTGAGCGAACAGTGGGGCTGAACAAAAATTACTGACAAGGCACAATGCATCTTGTAGAGAGTATAGTATGGGCATATTGGAATAATTAATATTGGGTGGTGGTTTTAAAGTAATTCACACAACATGAAAACTTTGTGGAAACACGTCGATTTACTGGAGGCTAGTTTAACCCAGGGAAGTATTCAGAGTTGACTGCAGCCGGGTGGTGGCTGGGGGAGCGGCGGAGGAAAGCGACAATAGGCAGATAAGGGCGGCCAAACTCTGAGAAAGCGGTTATGGGGCGCGGCCTCCAGCTGCCTTAACATGAGTGACAGTGAGGGGGTGGTTGACCCCATGCTGATGTACCAGGAAGCAGACGGAGAACTTGTACACCTGTTGATAAATGTCTGTGGTCCCATTTTCAGTGAAACATGCGAGAGAGCCATGCAAAGCTACGGTGGAGCGGTCAACAGCAGTCGAAATATGCATGTTCGTGACTACAGCAACTTCACGCTGAATTCATGGTTAACAGAGTCTGAAGTAAATCAGGTGAAGAGCGACAGAATGAAATACGCTGGCCTCCAATCGGAATGTAGGACCAAGGAATTTGAAGTACTCTCCTGGGAGTCAGAAATTCGGAAAAATTGGGGTTTTGTGCAGATGGTAACCTTGATGGGTGGCCTGGGAGGAGCTAAATAGCAGAAGTTGAGAGGAAGAGAAATTTTGTGGGAATTTTTTCGCTTCCCAGAGCAGGCATTGGTCGGTGCTGGGAAGCTGGCGCTGCAATTGGCGTAAGTGATTTTGCTGGAGGGGAAACCGAGACGAAGAGCGGACTGGCAGAAGTCTCCATAGAGGTCGTCTATTCCCAGCTTGCCTATAGTGTGGACGTGGCGTTCTTTACTCAGCTTGCCTGAGAGAGAGTGAGCATCTCTGCAGTTTATGGCTTAGTAAATGGAACGATTGAGCTTGGAGATAGAAAGTTTTCGTTCAGCTATGTACTGAGCAAGATAGCTAGGAGTGAATACACGAGCGCAGCCTTGCAGCGCCACGAGGCCAGCCGACGTCCGCACAATGACGCCGCTCCGCCACGCTGAATTCGGTGATATTGCGCCCACTCCAGCTTGAGTTAGACCACTGAATAATTTGTTGGATCACGCGGGCAAAGTTTCGACGAGGGTTTCATGGGCCGTGTATTTTAGAATTTTTCTTGCACTTTGCATTACGCCTGGGTCAGTCGATAGGAATTACTTTTGATTTATCATGGTTTACTCCACGTAAACGCAATTTATTCCCACTGCCTGTTGAGAGAGTCATGTAATGTGATGATTGAAGGTTGTGAGTTAAAATAAATTTGTGCTAATCGACTGCATCTGTTTTCAATCAAGTAGTTGAAATACCAGATCACTTTCTTAATGAATTTCATGTACAACATTTGCATCTAGTGTTCGATAGCTGAATATAACATCAATGTGCACCCCTTTTTTAATTAAAAAAGGGATCAATTCTGAATCAATTCATGTCAACACTGCCACTGCAGTTCAATCAGGAGTCACAGGGCCTCATTACTTTCTTTGTGTTATCCGATATTGCGGCAGTATTGCAGTCTCTGTTGATCGGTTAGTCAGTTAGCTGCGGTCAACACACGCCAAAACCAGATAAGTGACGGGTGGGGTGTTACACTATAGCCTTACATTCCTCCCATGCGGTAGCTAGGAAGGAGAACGATTTTTGGTCATACTTCTAAGCACTGAAATCTGGCTTTCCTGTCTTTGAGACTGCTGGGGCCAATCGGTCACCAGCAAAAGACGACTTCGTCCGCTTCCTTGCGTGTCAGCCGCCCTGACGGCACCCACTCTGACCTAGGGATCATTCCACTGGCGCCACCAAGCCATCGCAAAAGCCACCTGGGAGGTTGGCCGTTATCTGAAGTCACGATGCCCCAGGTTGACAGGCATCCACTCCTTGGCATACATGGAGAGTTCGCATCAGCATCGCATCAGGCATCAGTAGTGCGATTTCTGTGTTGTCATGGGGCTGAACGAAGAGGGTACATGACTGCTCCTCGACAACGGACTGCCTGAAAGACACAGTATTATGGTGGCTGCAGAATATGACAGTGGACAATGGACGTAGTTTATGCACCCTGTAAGGTGTCTCCGCCAGAACAGCTGGTTTATGGGTGAAGTTGCAGAGCCATGACAATAATAGATGCAGAAGGTCTCAGTGCACGATGGACATATGGTACATCACACAAAGCATTCCTCTCGAAATGGCCCACACTTCTGAGGAATTTGGAAATGTGCAGGTCAAACCCTAAAAGGGGACAATAATACATAAGGCTGCACCAGATATAGCGTTTCCACGAATAAATAATATAAGTTTTTGATTACTACCGCCTTCATTAACCCTTCTTCTTACATCTTCTATAGTAGATAACGGTGCTGGTACAGGATGAACAGTTTACCCTCCTCTTGCAGGAGCTATCGCACATGGTCGTTTTAGCCGCCTTTTACGACAGGCAGGAATATCTCAGGACTAGTCTATCCCCTGAGCCCGCACAGCGAAATACATGTATGATTTTAAACTGATTAGTAACACAGAAACACTTTCAGATCTGGGATGTGTCTGTATCAACCATCTACTCAATAGTAAGCTAAGCAAAACTGCGCGCTCTAGCCCACACGGGTGAATAAGGACCGACAGTCTTCCGTGTCACATTGCTCCGTGTGGATGCTATATAGACTGAACTGGAGTCAGCACATCGCTTTCCTGCCCTTTGTCTGTTTTCTTGGGTTTGGAGTGGCTATTTTTCACTTAAGTAGCTCCTCAGTTGGCGCCATGAGGATGCGTGCACTCTGTTCCAGTCCTCCCATCAAAGAAATAAATCTTCCACATAGCAGCGTTTAGAAATTGGAACTTTTAACTATGGACGCCCTATATTGACTGTGGCGTACAAGGCACAGCATATCGTCCTTCTTCTTCTTCTTCTTCTTCATCTTCTTCTTCTACAGGTAATCCATACTAAAGAATTATAAGAAAAACCAGGAATTTTTTCTAAGTTCTTGGCAGCGAGATCACAATGGATTTCGTGTTACGGAAACAATCTAATCTAGATTAATGACAGCATTTCGCTGTCCTTTCAGGGTGGTTGAAATGTAGACAAAAAGAGTACGTCGGCGAATGCACTCTCAGACGTTTTAAGGAATACACAGAGAAAGCAGGACGACAGACACGGGTTGAGCGACTGATAAAAATTCTTACCGGCAGAAGGACGTTGGCAGTTTTATACATTCGCCGCTCGATTTCAATTCAAATTCAATCGTAGCGTATCTCTTCCACCACCTGGCTCTGGCTATCAGATCAAGCGAATTTTGTCCCGAAGGACCCACTCCCGACGGTTACCTTGCACAAGCCTAGGGCACGAACCTTTTATAGTCTGCAACAGGCAGCCATATACTCCGAAGAGCTGAAGCACTCTTGGTGCTGTGTAGTAGGCCCCTAATTCGCTATTCATACGCCCAACCACTGGAATTGTTGCCCAGATTTTCACCCCAAGACTTGCAAATCTACACTTCCATTTTATTTATTTATTTATTGTTTTATTTTCAAAATTACTGTCTTGTTGAATAACTGTGTGATCAACGTCAAACTTAATTGCGACAATTGAAGAAGTTGGTTGTAAACAGTGATAACAGGCGGTTGATGAGAATTAAGATTATTGCATGAAAAACATGTTATGTGATGTGCTCTATTAGTTGACCACTTCCACGATAAAGATAGAAATGCCGTGCGGAGTAGCCGCGTGATCTGAGGGTCATGTCACGCTTCGCGCGACTCCACCCGTCGAAGGTTCTAGTCCTCCCTCGGACATGGGTGTGTGTGTTGTACTTAGCGTAAGTTAGTTCAAGTTAAATTAGATAGTGTGTAAGCTTAGGGACCGATGGCATCAGCAGTTGGTCCCAAAAGACCTTACCACGAATTTCCTAAACAGATAGAAATGGCAGCTCCAACTCTGTTTTAACATTCTCACTAATGGCAACTATGGCTCTGAGCACTATGGGACTTAACATCTGTGGTCATCAGTCAATGGCAACTATGTCAAGATGTGTACAAGTAAACAATGGTAAATGGCTGCCAGTAACAGTAACATGTGCGGCTCTCGTGCCAGGAATATGCTGTACAGGGACGATTCGTACAAATACAAGGATATTGTCGATAACAACAGATAAGAATCACATGAAGATTCTGAATACGTTCCTTGATGCAAGTGCCGGTTAGGAAGTTGTAAATAATCAGGTCAGTGTGGCTAATTATTTAAACAAGTGTGTCCTTTATAATAGTTGAAGTGAATTTACTTGACAGTGTGATGGTATAAAAGTTAAAGGCCACCCTCAAAAGTTTTATGTGCTATAGTAAGGAAGCAATAAACTAATTTTATATCCTGGGGAACCACAATTTAATTTCTGAGATTGTTATTAATCCAAAAATTAGTAGTGACATCTTAAAAACGTAAACTACAACACTCGAAACTTTTAAATTTGTATTCTTGAGACTTTTCTCAGTAATGTTTCGTTAATTCGCACAGCAAGTAAAGGGCGTAATTGAACGCTAATCCATGTTAAAAGCACTCACTTTGAAAGCAAACAATGTTATGTATCCACTGGCGTTTGTTTAAGCACACAATTTTGAACAGAATTAACGGGTTCAGAAATATGTGGTTACTCTAGAGATATTTGAAAGTAACTAAATATTTTAATAAAAAATCACAATGGATGTAACCGAAATGTTTTATTCGTGAGATTTTATTGAAACTTAACTGCGCAGTTTCTCGAAGCGACCAGCTTGTCCTTTATGATCGTTTACAGCCAAGGGCTTCAATTTATTGAAAACACTAGCTGGAATGGGAATTCACAATAATCCTCTGAAACTTATCGGTTCACGTTTAGCATTAAAATAAGAGATGGACGTACTTGAAATATCTTATTGGTGAGCTTTTATTGAAACTTAACTGCTCAGTTTCCCAAAACAGCCAACTTGTCATTTACCAATGTTTACTGGCTAGGCCTTCAGTTCACAACTTTATCTTTCCTTCCGTTTCCCGTAAAAGTTTCGCTGAAGTTTCAGCGACTTCAGTATGATTTTAATTTCTTTCTTGACACCACATGTTGTGCTCTACCTGGTTTCCATATTTTTTATTGCACTTGCTTTCTTACACAATATGACATTGTTTGCTGGTTTCCCCATTCTGTTCACTGTGGAAAACTGCACAATGTAACTTTCGCTGTCAGTGTTTACAAACTACCTGTAAACTATGAACATTGAAAGTGAAAGTTACATAGTACAACCTTTTACAGTGATGGTAATGAGAAACACCAGAAAAAAAATGTGAAATTGTGAAAGAAAACAAGTCCAATAAAAAACATGAAAAACGGGAAATGCACAGCATGTGGTAACAAAAAAGGAAAAGAAAACTGCTGACGGGGCTGAAACTTCAGTGAAATATGTCTCAGAAGTAGAAGAAAAGATAAAATTGTGTTTTACTGTAGGAAGGACCCATCGCCCGCAAAGAACAACAGCAGTCCCTCTTATCACATTTTGGAAATGAAGTGTTACAAGGGTTCTAATGTATGCAAGTGGTTTAGATAAATGTGTCGCATGTCCTTACATATAACATTGCTGGTAATAACTAGACAAAAATTAAAATCAGGTGTCTGAAGACACGCTTATTGAGAGTTGGGTCATTTTACTTGCTTCGAGAAAAGTGTAAAGGACACCCCTGGTCAGGGCTTGAAGACCACGTGATAAGTAGACCTACACCTGTGTCACCCGCAGTCTTTTACCATCGGATGCGGTGTGGAGGGGCAACCTTGCAGCTGCTACCTCTCAACCAGGTAGCTCCTCAGCTGGCGTCACAACGTGAACGTACCCCGGTCCATTCCTGCCACCGAGGAAAAAGACCTGGCAGTATCAAGAATCTTATCCGTGTGCCCCACCTGAGGGTCTGTCGTGTACCGAGAACGACCAGTAATCGGTGATGTAAGTTGCCTTCCTGTTGTCGTTTCGGATCGCTTCTCAGTGTTTCTGTATTGTGCCATTTAATCTCCCTCTCATGAAATAAAATGCAAACTGTGAAGAGACAGTCTTGAGTGCTACGTACCAGAGGCCATCGCTAGAACTGTATCCTCACGTTATGGGCTAACCTCTCGGTTACAATCGACCGCGAAAGGTTGTAGTTTCAGTATCATCTGCGTCTCGTCACAGCTTCCACATTCGGAGTCATAGCTGTGCTAGGTCTTTCGCAATCTCTTTCAGTTGTTACGAACTATCCAGTGTCTGCTAGTATCTATAACAACCCGTTGATCGATTCCCGATGATGTCACTCGTGCTTGTCGCTAGCGTCCGTGACAAAGTCCATCCAGAATAAGAGATTTGCCTATTCCTTAACGCAACAATTGTTTAAGTTCTTCTCACTCCACACAAAATTTGTTCTGTAGATGCCAGCTTAACAAGAACCGTGCGTATAGAGTAGCAAATGTAGGACGCAGTTGCAAATACTGGGTTTGACAAGAGCATCATAATTACAGAAATCAATAGAGCACAACCAATGAGAAACGGGCAATGGAAGTCGAAGGGAATACGGCATTCACCACAATAATTACAGTTTTCGACACACAAATAAAACTGCCCCATAGCTTAACAAGTACTTTTTTACGTTGATGCATTAAGACGGTTGGATGGGGTCCGCAGCTGTGTATTCCTCTTCGTAGTCGGCGAAGATAGAAAGGGTAGTCGTAGTTTTTTTTTTTTTTTCAACTTTACTTTCAGCTCAGTTACAGTTCTCGTTTCTTTCTCACTATACTATAATTCCCTAATATGTTCCTGCAGGAAAGCTACAATACGATCATAGTTAATTACTTTGATCTTTCGGGATAATGTTAAATAAATTCAGCACTTTTGGAATGTATCTCTGTTACGGTACACGGTTCGGTTTATGTTTATTAGCGCTGGCACAACTGGCTCTTCGCTATAATTGCATGTTACAAATTAAACTAAGTATTAAGGCATTATCTGTTATGCAGATTTAGTATTTTTACACCTATCCCTCTATGCAAATTTCTATGATTTATGGCTACGATGTAACATTTCGAATATTTTAAACCACAACGAGCTGAAAATCTAACCTGCATCACTAGGTGTTTTTGGCAGAACTTATTTTAGGACTCCGCATGTGTGACATCGGTAGGTTCATTTTACAACGTAAGGTAACTACTGACGAAAAAAAAAATTACAAGTGCACTGTATTATTCTCGTTACAAACATAACAACTTTTCCTTCAACTGAAAACAGATATCATGGTGAATAAAAATAGCAGCGGAAAAATGCTAGTGTCAGAGCACAAACAAACGTGAATACCTTCCTCTTTAAAGGAATCCAATCGAAAAGTGGTGAATAAGATGCCTCAAACCTTGCTCCACCTCCGTTACCAAACATTTGTGCATGCTGATGTATTCGAACCCTCTTAACCCATTCTACATTATTTTATCCAGTGGAAATGAGGGTACGGCATAGTGGGCCGAGAGTCCCCCATCCGGGGAAGTTGGACCGCCGAGGGCATGTACCTATTGCATTTGACACCACATTGGGCGACTTGCGCGTCGGTGATGAGGATGAAATGATGATGAGGACAACACAACACCCAGTCCCTGAGCGGAGAAAATATCCTGCCGCAGCCTGGAATCGAACCCGGGCCCCCTTGGAGTGGCATTCCGCCGCGCTGACCATTTTTTTTTTTTTAGTGCTCTACCATCCTTTTTTTTTTTACTTTTTTTTTATGTAGATGAGTGGGGGCTCTTGGGCAAAGTGGGCAGGGGTCGAAACCTGAGGCCTGGCCACAGTGTCCCCCTCACCACCACCGAGACTGTGGTGCTTAGGGAAGTGGGAGAAACAGGAATCAACAGTAGTGGAAGGCGTTGTTATTTATTTATTTGCATGTGTTTTTGTAAGATTCACTAATAGCATGAAATTATGGTAACACATATGCGAAATAGAAAAGAAATATAAATTCTGATTAAAGAAAAAGAAAGGAAAAAAAAGCAGAAAGAAATAAAATCCGCGCAATCTGCAACGCGCTCCCCCATCCGCGGAGGTCAGAAGTAGAAAAGATCGTAGGCGGTTGAAACTCAGACACCGCCGGCGGAGGAGGGGTGGGTGCCCTCTGAGCCAGGCACCCCCCAACTCAGTGGAGGTCTAACAAAGACCGCTCGAAGATAGTTAGCAAATAATGTTCGGTAACGTGCCGTGTTTTCGAGAGCTGCATGGGCTGTTCGTAAATAGGTCCAGAAGTCGAGGCGGGATTTAGGTCCCTCATGAAAGAGATAAGCGACCGCCCACCCTTTCACCCACGTAATAGCATGATATTTGGCGGCGGGAAAATGTCGGTCCTCCGGGTATAGAAACATCCGGGGTTCGACTGTGTCTGGTTGCACCCGGAGATAGCAGGCAATGATTTGCTGCACAAAGCGCCATACATCTTGCGATGAGGCGCATGTCAGACGGTGTTCATCAGTGTCCAGTTGCTGGCAAAGGAGACAAAGAGGGGATTCTGACAAGCCAATGTTGTGCAGGCGCTGCTTCGTGGGAAATTTCCTGTTAACTATGTGATACCACAGTGCCCGGACGTTCGTAGGGAGGAAGGGCTGGTGGACGGTAGTCCACACTATGGGCCACTGGATGAAGGGATGTTTGGTCTCCATCACATTCCGGGGAACACAGCGCAGCAACAGGCTGTAAAAATCCTTAGTCCTAGGCGGGCGTGTATCTGGGAGACTGGTACGTATGTAACTGTAGTCGACGAAAAAGATCGAAAAATGGGACAAATAAGGCACGATATGGCCGACAGACACCGGTGGTGAGGGGGAAGCAGGTAGGAGGACCTCAAGCAAGCCGCGTGTAAGGGATGTACCCTGGCCCGTCCACTGTTTTCTCATGGTACTCATGTACAAGGCTGCAGCTCGCATACGGACATCGACGAGCCCGACACCACCATACCGTGAGGGCAGAGTAAGTGTCTCATAACGGACTTTAAACATTGAACCAGCCGTGAGATAATAGCCAAAAGCCGCCTGAAGGTTGCGCCCAATTGCAGTTGGTAGAGGGAGAACTTGCGCGATGTGAACCAATTTTGATGCCACATAAAGATTAATAAACTCAACCCGTTGAAGTGTGTCCTGGCGGCGCAAGAGGTTCTGGCGGACGTCGTTGCGGATGACGTGTAACAGGCGACGGAAATTCGTTGCCGCTGTGCGTGTGACCGTGGGGGTAAAGGTAATGCCCAAGTACCGGAAAGTCCACACAAGCGGCAGGGGTGCCACTTCACCCTCCTGGAGGCCACGTCCAATGTGCATTGCAGAAGATTTGGCGACATTCATGGTACTGCAAGCGGCAGCCCCATAACGGGTAATCAATTCGAGGACATCCCGAATCTCAGAGCCGGAGCGAATGAGGAGGAGGAGGTCCTCAGCATATGCCCGACAGCGAAAAGTGTGTTGGCGTAGGGTGAGGCCAGAGAGCTTGGTCGTCAAGCCCCCAATAAGGGGCTCAAGGGCAATGGCATACAGGAGGGTAGAGAGGGGGCACCCCTGCCGTATCGAACGGCAGATAGGTACCGGCCCTGCTAAACGTCCATTGACTTGGACACGTGAACTGGCACTGTCGTATAGACGCCGGATGACGTCGAGAAACGGAGGGGGGATGCCCATTCGGGCTGCCACCGAAAACAGGAAACGATGACGCACTTTATCAAAGGCGCTGTCGAAAACTATAGCGACGACCGCTGCCCGGAGCCTGCAGGCCGCCGCTATCGCAATTAAGTCGCGGCATTCCCCTGTGGCAGTCTGTATGTTAACCTGTCCGCCAGGCGTCGTTTGCTCTGGCGAGAGGATATGAGGGAGTGTAGTTCGGAGCCGCATTGCCAGTAAGCGCGCTAAAATCTGGTAATCGGCATTGAGGAGGATGAGCGGTCTGTAACTCGTGACCATCGAACCACGGGCTGGTTTGTGGACTGGTATAATGATGCCCTCAGCAAAGGCGGGTGGGATTGCTTGATCAGATGTTATCAGTTCTTGATACATAGTCGTCCACCGTGGGGCCATGAGGTCCCGAAAGGTACGGTAAAACTCAATCGGTAAGCCGTCAATGCCGGGCGATCTGTTGACTGCACCCTTGGCGATTGCGTTGTGGACTTCATCTAGCGTGACCGCCACTGTCGAAGCATCCGCCTCCGTGTGGGGGAGGGTGCGCGTGACGTAATGCAAAATGGAGTCGTCTGCTGCAGTTTCAGCGTCGTCATCACTATAAGTACGACGGTAGTGCTCGACGAATGCGCGGACGCTGTCATTCTGAGTGGTCACCTGCGTTCCATGAGGCGTGGTCAGAGTGCTGATGATCTCCCGACGACGCCTTCGTTTGTCGGACACTATATCATGCATGGATGGAATTTCTAAATGCGCGTGATCGTGGCGCCGCGTCCGTATCATGACCCCTTGCAGTTTCCGGCGTGCCAGCGCAAATATCTTCGCCTTAGTTCTTTGCCGTTCCAACTGGTTGTCCGGGGTTGGCGGTTGAGCATCCAGATCTCGGAGAATCGCGTAATAGAAGTCAACAGTGGTGCGATGCCAGTCGGCCATGTCCTTCCCGTATCTCATCAGTGTCCTCCGGATCGCCGGCTTGGCGCAGTCTAACCACCATGTCAATGTCGAGTGGTAGCGGGGAAGTCGTCGTTCGCAGGCTGTCCACGTTTCAGTGACTTGTTGGCGACACGCCAGGTCATGCAAGTGTGAGGTAATGAGTTTCCATGGCGCACGGCTGCGCCATACTGAAGGAGGACCGTACAAATGTAAGCGCAATGGTCGGAAAAGGCCAGCGGCCAGCGTTCGGCGCCCCGTGTCGCAGATTTAAGAGTTTGTGAGACATATATCCTGTCTAGTCGGCTTGCGGAATGACTTGTAAGAAAGGTATGACCAGAAAGGTCGCCGTGTTGTACTTCCCAGGTATCGTGAAGCAGGAGGTCTCGCACCACTATACGTAGCTCCTGGCAGGTAGTATAGAGGGGAATCTGATCTTTAGGATGCAGAACGCAGTTAAAATCACCCCCTAGTAGGCAATGATCATAACGCCCTAAAAACAGGGGAGCGATTTCTTCGGAATAAAACTGGGCTCTTTCATGCCGTCGGTCGGTGCCTGAGGGAGCGTAGACATTAATGATGCGTGTCCCCATGGCAGTGAGTGCCATGCCCCGAGCTGATGGAAGAAAGGCGACATCGGTCACATAAATCCCGTGGCGGACGTAGATGGCCACCCCGCGGCCCATAGGATCACTCGCGGAGGCGTGGGCGGTATAGCCATTGATATCCGGGAGACTAGCCAAGTGAACTTCCTGCAGAAGGGCGAAATCAATATCCGAAGCCCAGAACATCTCCTGCATAAGGCGGATTTTCATCCTGGAACGAATGTTGTTGGTGTTGATGGTCGCTATCCGGTAGGCCTGGTGTCGGATTGCTGGAGGCTGGTCCACTCCGCCGTCCGCGCAAGGGTGTGGGCGTCGCAGTGGAACGTTATCCCGCTGGCCCGCAGGGGAGTCTGGGGAGAGTATGATTAGTGGTGCGGCCCTGACGGCGCAGGGTCCCGTAACGGCTGCTGCTCCGTGACCTCCTCCTCGTGCCACGCCGTGGAAGCGGAAACTGGTGTATCGTCCATTTTGTCTGCAGAGGATGTTGTAATTGTGCGTGGTGTAGTGTCGCCTGTGATGCGTTCTTGATTTAGTTCAGCGTCAGCACGGGGCGCAGGCACACCGATAGATGTCTCCGCGCTCATTACGTCATCGTCAGCAGTAGCGGGTTCTGAGGCTTCGTGCTGGTCGACGGTTATGTCCTCCTCGACTTGTAACGTCTCCTCTTGGCCGAAAACGGTGCGACGTCTTCGCTTGCGACGTTTCGGGGAACGTTGTTTCCTTGTGCGACCCTCCGTGTCCGACGACGGAAGAGAGTCGCGTCGTTCTGGCAGAAAGGCCGCTGTAGGAACGATGAGTGAGTCGATCTCCATCGTGGTTCCGAGATCAGGGTCAGCGTCTGGTTGCGCCGGCATCTTCGGAACGGCGTCGATGGCCGGCCGAGGCGGCGGGTCGTCCGAGGCGCTCTCCGTCGGTGTCTGGTCGGGCTCGTTGGTGGCGTCGTTTGTGGTGACCGGGCGACGTTGCAAAGTGGTAGGAGAAGCCAGAGCAGCGGCATAGGTCACCGGTAGCACTGTAGGTTGCGACGTGGGTGGTTCTTCGGCAGCTGGAAGTTGCGTAATACGCCGTTGTAGGCATTCGGATCTGAGGTGGCCTTCTTTGCCGCACCCGGAACAGGTCCGAGGCTGGCCGTCGTATATAATTATGGCACGGCATCCGCCGATCTGTAAGTGGGACGGGACGTGGCTTCGGAGATCTATGGTGACCTGTCGGACCCCGTTTAGGACAGGATACGTCGGAAACTGTGTCCACTTCTCCGCAGTGTGGCCGTGGACTGTGCCGTATGGGCGTAGTGCCGCGACGACTTCCTCAGCTGGAAGTTCGAATGGCAATTCGAAAATGCGTATCGTTCGCATACCTAAGCCTGCGTGGTCGACGGTTACCTCCCCCACATTGCCATCAGCGTGACAGAAGCGTAACCCCTGTTTGGTCTCACGTAGTATGCGTTCGCACGCCGCGTCGTTAATGATTTTCACATAGACCGTGCTGCTCATGATGGACAAATGTATGCCGATAATATCGGTCGCCGGGTTCTTCACTTCCTCTCGCAGAAAACGCCCCACCTCGAGTGCTTTGGGTCTGGCATAATCGTTGCAGAAAGTAAATCGGAGTGTTGTTTTACGGTAACGGTTCGCCATGGATCGTACAAGGTAAGCCGGCACTTAAGCAACGGCCGTCAGAAAGTAAACAAGGCGAGCTCGCGCGCCGCACGAAGTCAACACGTACGCGTCCGCTCTGTTGCCCTGCCGAAGGCAGACTCACCATTCAGCGAACGGGGGGACTTTTATCCACCCTCTAATAGTTAAGCTTTCATACTCAGCATGTCATTCTAAATGGCTCTGAGCACTATGCGACTTAACTTCTGAGGTCATCAGTCGCCTAGAACTTAGAACTAATTAAACCTAATTAACCTAAGGACATCACACACATCCATGCCCGAGGCAGGATTCGAAACTGCGACCGTAGCGGTCACGCGGTTCCAGACTGAAGCGCCTAGAACCGCATGGCCACATCAGCCGGCCATGTCACTCTCCCTGCCATTGTCTATGTATATCTTTCTCCATCTGTCTGCTTTCCCTCCCGTTGACTTACAGCATATCCTACTATCTCTGTCTCCTCTCTCACTTACAGTGTCTCCTTTTGTATGTATACCCCACTGCCGCTACCCTCACCATACCTTTCTAGTTCGAAAATTCTGGGAGTCCAACTTATTTTTCCCCTATACACACGTACCTAGATATTTGGAGAGTCCAGACGTTCCACCCCAATGTATAGTGTCCTCTCTTCTGCAGATTTCATTTCCATTATCTCCTCTCTCCTTTCCTCCAACTACTTTTATCACCCTCCATCTCTCTTTCCCTTTTACTGTCACTGTCTCCCACTGACCATTAGTATCTCCTCTTTCTTTGGCTCCAGCCACTATTGTCTTCATCCATCTCTCTTCCTCTTTTGTCTTTCACTGCTGCTTTCTCTATCCTCCATTACTGTCTCTCTTTCTCTGTCTTCGGCACTGACGCCTTTCTCTTCCACGTTACTGTTTGTCACTATCAGCACAACAATTTGCGAGTATGTGGCATGTCAAAACTTTTATTGAGGAAGACGGAGTGAGGAATGAGGCAGCTGGTTCCCCACATTTCTGTCAGGGTCCTTTGAAGAGGAATATCTTCGTCATTTGTGTGCTCCGACACGAGAATTTTTTCGACGGTTCCATCCTTATGCCTGTTGCAGCAGGATGTGTCTCCTTCGACCACTTATTTATATATTTCGACACATTTATATATGTTGATGCATAAACCAACTAGTAAGCAGCATAACAGGATGTTCCTGGACTCTTTTCCCACCACTGCAGTTCATTGAAAACGTGTGGCTTATGATTTTTATGTTAAAATAGTAAAGGTCTTACTAGAAGTATTTTGCGGAATTTGTAGTCTTTCCAGTTTTACATAATTTTTGGCAGTCATTTTAAGTTCTTTTGAGGCATCTAAAGACCTATTTTAGCCCATTCATTGTCACTACTTGCGGCGGGGTAGGTTAAAATAATTGTTTCGAACACTCGTCGTACCGTTCATATTAAATGTTCACCTACCTCAGTACAACCTCCATTCGACGTCCCTTCACTCTGCAATCGTAGGTAATTTCTAGACGGCTAAAAAGCAGCACTGAAGAAAAGGTCGCCTAATACCTACCCAGCACAGTCCGCGTAACTCCATTGGTGGAAACAGTTCCTGAAAGTTCCTATTTATCAAGATTTCTTGTGCTTATCTGGTGTATTTTTGACTGAAATAAGCGTCCTAAAATTTCAAAACCAGTATTGTTTATTACTTAATAGCACACGTTTATGGCTATCAAGTTCACATTTAGTGAGGTATTATTTTATCATTTCAGTTCCCAGTCAAACAATAAATTTCACATGCAAAGCAGCCCGAAATCTACACAAGTCCGACCCGTTCATGTTTGCGATCTCACAGTCTCTGATTCACCACTATTTGCGAGTTGTACATTCGGTCTCATTCAGTGGTCTTACATAAGAGACGTGCTCGCCAATTACTCCATAAATGAATACAGAACGTGCCACGCGGAATTTTCTCTAAGGCCGAAAGTTCACACGCTAGTAACTTTCCAACAAAACAATCCAGAAACTTCAAATTTTCATCAAAATGTTCGTAGCTGCAACAGATTTAGTCACGACTCGTACTCAGTATTTCTTCATTTTACACATAATGAGCACCGTGACATTTACCATGACTTTTCGCGTCCGATAGCTGGCGATCAACTCTCTCGACGCCTCCGCACTCTCTGCATATCTAAGTTTCTGAGCGCGGGAACAGCTTAATCCTGATTGGCTGATCAGTCTGACTGACCAATCAGAATGATCCTTCGAGATCATTCTCTCACTAAAACTTTCCTAAGCTCATCACTCTTCAGAAAGTTCTTTGCGTCATTCTAAAATGTAAATATTAATATAATGTTTAATAAAAGACCGAAAAGAAAAATAATCTTGAAATTAATTTAGAAACCGATTACACTTCAAACTGATATTCTGGCTGCCTTTTTACAAAAGCAATCACACTTTGACATACGTCATCAGTAATGTGGGTATAGTGCATCTTTTTCCACGATCCGATTGCGTAATGTTTTACAGAAAGTAATATCAAATATTACATACGTCCCACGTACACACTCTCATTCATTCCCATTTATTCCCACAAAAACATGATAAACAAATATTAATTTTTCATGAATTTCATACTACGAAATGCGAAATAATTAAAGTTTTTGAAAATAAAAATGCCAATTAAATGATTCTACACATTGAGAACTTTGGTTATGATTTCAATTGGTAACAAAAGACAAACGGTTATTTTTCCTAACTGAATTTTACACCCTAAGTGTCGGTTTTACGGTTTTTAGGTAATTTTCTCAGTCTACGAAACTATAACAGTTAGAAAGCTGTAATTTTTCTGAGATTTTGTACTGAATAACGAGAAGTAGTATTACAATTGGTTAATATTTACTATGACTTATTTAGATTTGTAGGGGTTATGCATATACGGTTGTGACATCATCAGCTGCGCGGTGATTCATAGCTGACGCAAGACGCCTCAGCTATGAATCACCGCGCAGTTGATGATGTCACAACCACCGGCTCCACGTCCACGTATCTTACTGCAATAAATGTTATCCCGTAATGATTTGCGACGTCACATACTGTACCACTTCTGGCGTGAAGCTCACATCATACTGAGACAGCGCATCATACATTTCTATTAGTGAAAACATTTCTGATTAGAAACATAGTTTTATGACCTCAGAACCTTTTCGATTACACTAGAACCCTTGCCATACGTTAAATACGTCAGTTAAGACTACTGGATATTAGGTGAAATTTCTTGGGCTTTAAGTACGGTAGCTTAACCTCTAATCTAATTAGATGGGTGGATCACATAACTAATGAGGAAGTATTGAATAGGATTGGGGAGAAGAGAAGTTTGTGGCACAACTTGACCAGAAGAAGGGATCGGTTGGTAGGACATGTTCTGAGGCATCAAGGGATCTCCAATTTAGTATTGGAGGGTAGCGTGGAGGGTAAAAATCGTAGAGGGAGACCAAGAGATGAATACACTAAGCAGATTCAGCAGGATGTAGGTTGCAGTAGGTACTGGGAGATGAAGAGGCTTGCATAGGATAGAGTAGCATGGAGAGCTGCATCAAACCAGTCTCAGGACTGAAGACCACAACAACAACAGCTTAACCTCTAGGTATCGGTAATGGATAATGATATCTAAAAGAGTTTCAATCCTCAAACAGAATATCATCTAAAGATCATATGTTAAATAATTCAATAATTTACCGTAAATAAGAATCACAGATGGCGGCCATCCCCTCAATTGGTGTCTTTCGTATCCAAAATTACCGTTTTTCGCTGTTTCCTCAGGAACCGTCTATGTCCAAATGATGCTTTCATAAGCCGCCTGAGTTCCATCCTAGACCACATGTAACACAGAAGAATGAACCAATTTGATCAATTTGCCTGAGCTCGAGGAATTGTGTGGCGTTTAAATTTTGACCCTGTACTATAGTATAGCTACAATATACCCGTTCTTCCGATAGGTATGCAAATGATCGCTATGCCCAAAGCTATCCAAAATACCTGGCCCATTACCTGTATGAACAATAGAAAACAAGTTATGATCCCCTGAAAAATCGTATTTTTGCGCGCGGCTTTTTGAAATAAGCTGGTACAGTGAACATTCATGCCCGGACCGATATGTCAGAAACTAAATGGAATTATTCGGGAGCTGAAAAAACTACAGAAAGATAACACGAACATGGGACAGAAATTTCTTCCTAGGAAGATATTAAAGGAATTTCCTGTAGTGGCTCTTGGTTGGTTAATTAACCTCAAATACACATTTTCACTCACTTTCTTGTTTGCAGTTCGCCGTGGCATTTACCTTTTTTTTTTTTTTAACTGTCGTTTGTTCTGTTTTAGAGAAACTTCCATCACAACGCATCGCAATAATGTATTCAGTGCCTGAAACGACGGATATGCGGAGCGCGCAGGGCGTAGTAGATGGGAATTTCGACGCTGAACATCAAATTCATGCTGTGCGGCACTTTGAAAGGCACTTTCTTTGTACTAGAACGTTTTACGACTGCACCAGCACTTGTGAGAGATAGAAACTTTTAAGGAGAGAGTGGCTTATTGTGGAAGACCACACACCTGAGGAACGGGTTTTCCGTCCTGTGGATGAGACTTCTTAAAATAGTGAAAGGATAGTTGCCAGAAAGGAACGTGTCACTTACCTGACGATCAGGAACATTCTGCATGCAAATCTGCACCTGTGTCATCTTCGGTGGAAGTAAAAAGTAAAGGTTTAATAACACAGACCTCCAAACAAGAATACTTTTTTGTCAAGGCATGTTAGGGCACTCTACAGCGTTTCATATAATCTTGACATGTATTTCATTCATTTATGAGGCTGCCTTTTCACGTTACGGGATCTTCTGTCAACATAAAATGCACACATTGGCCTATGAAAACCCTCATGAAATGCAAGAAATCGGACTTCAACGAAGGTTTAGCAGTAAACTCGTGCGGTGGAATCATTAATGATCATTTCAGTGGCCCCTCCTTCTTTGTGTAACGTATTTCTGGATATACGTATCAGCACTTGCTTCATTTACTTGATGATATACCTCTACAAGCCGCAGACCTAATGTGGTGTACGAACGATTGTGTTCCACCTCACTTCAGAGGGATGGTTCGCCAGTAACTGGAAGATGTCTTTTCCTTTGGCTACGTTTGAAATCCTTAGTGTATTCAACTCACAAACCCATTGTTTGCAGTACCGTGTGAAAAATGTATCTGACTAAACACACAAGGAATTTTGCACAACTTAAGACAATATATGGAGCGCAGTCTCAGAGGATGCATGGGTAGAAAAAGTGACCAGTTCAAGCAATTTTTGGAACATTTTATTTTTGTGGCATCCATAGCCTCAACGTATTTTAGGATGAATACATTGTCGAGATAGGCTGTATTAATTTTTAATTAGTCTCCAGCGTCGTTCTACATATAATTTACGTCTGGTACATCTGGCAAGGAATACATCTTACTTCTGTGTATATGTGGCACAAAAACAATATACTGTTGTATATGGCTCCCATGTAAACTATTTGCAAATTTTTGATGTTAGAATAAAGCCCTAAAACTTTTGATGTATTTTTATAGACTCTGTATACCTTTCCGAAAACTTATTTGGTTGCTCTTCTTTCTCGACGAGAAATGATTTGTCAATGGGACCTTTTCGTACTACACTACTGGCCATTAAAATTACTGAACCAAGAAGAAATGCAGATGATAAACGGGTATTCATTGGACAAATATATTATACCAGAACTGACATGTGATTACATTTTTAACGCAATTTGGGTGGATAGATCCTGAGAAATTAGTACCCAGAACAACCACCTCTGGCCGTAATAACAGCCTGGATACGCCTGGCCATTGAGTCAAACAGAGCTGGGACGGGGTGTACAGGTACAGCTGCCGATGCAGCTTCAACACAATACCACAGTTCACCAAGAGTAGTGACCGGCGTATTGTGACGAGCCAGTTGCTGGGCGACCGTTGACCACACGTTTCTAATTGATGAGAGATCTGGAGAATGTGCCGGCCAGGGCTGCAGTCGAACATTTTCTGTATCCAGAAAGGCCTGTACAGGACCTGCAACATGAGGTCGTGCATTATCCTGCTGAAATGTAAGGTTTCGAAGGGATCGAATGAAGGGTAGAGCCGCGGGTCGTAACACATCTGAAATGTAACGCCCACTGTTCAATGTGCTGTCAATGCGAACAAGAGGTGACCAAGACGTGTAACCAATGGCACCACATACCATCACGCCGGGTGATAGGGCAGTATGGCGACGACGAATACACGCTTCCAATTTGCGTTCGCCGCGATGTCGCCAAACTCGGATGCGACCATCGTAATGCTGTAAACAGAACCTGGATACATCCGAAAAAATGACGTTTTGCCATTCGTGCACCCAGGTTCGTCGTTGAGTACACCATCGCAGGCTCTCCTGTCTGTGATGCAGCGTCAAGGGTAACAAGGGTAGCCGCAGCCATGGTCTCCGAGCTGATAGTCCATGCTGCTGCGAACGTCGTCGAACTGTTCGTGCAGATGGTTGTTGTCTTGCAAACGTCCCCACCTGTTAACTCAGGGATTGAGACGTGGCTGCACGATCCGTTACAGCCATGCCGATAAGATGCCTGTCATCTCGACCGCTAATGATACGAGGCCGTTGGGATCCAGCACGCCTTCCGTATTACCCTCCTGAACCCACTGATTCCATATTCTGCTAACACTCATTGGGTCTCGACCAACGTGAGCAGCAATGTCACGATACGATAAACCTCAATCGCGATAGGCTACAAACCGACCTTTATCAAAGTCGGAAACGTGATGGTACGCATTTCTCCTCCTGACACGAGGCATCACAACAACGTTTCACCAGGCAACGCCGGTCAACTGCTGTTTGTGGATGAGAAATCGGTTGCAAACTTTCCTCAGGTCAGCACCTTGTAGGTGTCGCCACTGGCGCCAACCATGTGTAAATGCTCTGAAAAGCTAATCATTTGCATATCATAGTATCTTCTTCCTGACGGTTACATTTCGCGTCTTTATCACTTGATCTTCGTGGTGTATCAATTTTAACTGCCAGTAGTGTAGTAAGGACCAACAGTATCTCCTGGAAGAGATTGTTTTTTTCTTAAAGCAAACACCCGTTATATTTAAAGGCAGGATTGGGTCCAGTACTGAACCCCGTGAAATTCCTTCGTGGTTTATACCCAGCAAGGAAGTCTTCCTCCATTTGCAATATGATTGACCAGCAACTTTTTGTTTTTGTTTTGTTATGATTCATAAATATGTAACAATATTTGTACGACTCTATGGTCACGCTGATATGCACCCAAGCATTTTTTCCAATAAAACTTTGTTCTGAGTATTTTCATTTTCAAGTAAGCATATGCCCGAGAGACTTTAGTCATGGCAGAGTAATGAAATTAGTGTACTTTTATGCAGTGACAATTAAGAACGGTATGGTGACAGTTGCGTGCAGGAGGCAGAGACCTTATGATTTGTTTGGAGAAGAATATCCGGAAGCTGTTGGGGGCGATCAGACGGCGCGTCGGCAGGTGGCCCAGGAGACCGGCTCCTCGCTGCGCCGGGGGCGGCCGCAGTCAGTGCCGGCGCCGGTATGTTAATTAGGGGGGCAGCGCGTGTTCCGGCCGCAATAAACGTCAGGTCGCGGCGGACGCCGTGATGAAGGCCGACAGTTAACACGGCCGCGCACGTGCGCCGGCGGCTGCTTCGCGATTCATAGCTGCGCCCGCGGGATGGATGCTGCCTCCCCCGCTCCCACCCTCCGTGCCATCCCTCTAGGAGATTGGAATGGGCCCCCCGGCGAGCGCCGAGACGCGGATTCCAGACCAAGATTTGTCGCCGCCTCGCAGTCGGCCGGTGCCTCTCTTCAGCCGCTCCGTCTCAATGCCGGCGCATCTGTTGCGCGCGGCGGGCGAGCTTCTCTCGGCGCTGGGGCAGTCACACGGGGGCAAAAGCATCCCAACAATCCTCCGCTCGCTCTCTGCTCTTAGCAACCAGAAGTAAATGTTTCCCTGTGAAATTATGTTCTTGTTGCCTACAACGGAGTGAAATGGCATCGTAGAGTCGCCATCACAAAATCCTCTTGCTAGCAGGTTTGGTCCATTACGTAACTCAACAGAGGAAAGTCCACTGGACCTGACGGGTTACCAATTCGATTCTACACAGAGTAGGCGAAATAACTTGCGCCCCTTCTGACAGCCGTGTACCGCAAGTATCTAGAGGAACGGAAAGTTCCAAATGATTGGAAAAGAGCACAGGTAGTTCCAGTTTTTAAGAAGGGTCGCCAAGCACATGCGCAAAACTATAGGCCTGTATCTCTGACATCGATCTCTTGTAGAATTTTAGAATATGTTATTTGCTTGCGTAGCATGTCATTTCTGGAAACCCAGAATCTACTCTGTAGGAATCAACATGGATTCCGGAAACAGCGATCTACCCATCTACTCTTAAGCATTCTTCTGTAGCACCACATTTCGAAAGCCTCTATTCTCTTCTTGTCCAATATGTTTGTCGTCCATGTTCCACTTTCATACGTGGCTACACTCCATACGAACACTTTCAGAAAAGACTTCCTGACATATAAACCTATACACGATGTTAAAAAATTTCTCTTCTACAGAAACGCTTTCCTTACCATTGCTCGCTTTATTTGTTCATGAGACCCCGAAAAAATATAAATGACCTAGTAGATAGTGTCGGAAGTTCTATGCGGCTTTTCGCGGATGATGCTGTAGTATACAGAGAAGTTGCAGCATTAGAAAATTGCAGCCAAATGCAGGAAGATCTGCAACGGATAGGCACTTGGTGCAGGGAGTGGCAACTGACTCTTAACATAGACAAATCTAATGTATTGCGAATACATAGAAAGAAGGATCCTTTATTGTATGATAGCGGAAGAAACACTAGTAGCAGTTACTTCTGTAAAATATATGGGAGTACGCGTACGGAACGATTTGAAGTGGAATGATCATATACAATTAATTGTTGGTAAGGCGGCTGCCAGGTTGAGATTCATTGGGAGAGTGCTTAGAAAATGTAGTCCATCAACAAAGGAGGTGGCTTACAAAACAATACTTGAGTATTGATCATCAGTGTGGGGTCCGTACCAGGTCGGGTTGACGGAGGAGATAGAGAACATCCAAAGAAGAGCCGCGCGTTTCATCACAGGATGGCTTGGTAAGCGTGATAGCGTTGCGGAGATGTTTAGCAATCTGAAGTGGCAGACTCTGCAAGAGAGGCCCTCTGCATCGCGGTGTAGCTTGCTGTCTAGGTTTCGAGAGGGTGTGTTTCTGGATCAGGTATCGAATATACTGCTTCCGCCTACTTATACCTCCCGAGGAGATCACGAATGGAAAATTAGAGACATTCGGGTGCGCACGGAGGCTTTCCGGCAGTCATTCTTCCCGCGAACCATACGCGACTGGATCAGGAAAGGGAGGTACTGCAGTGGCACGTAAAGTGCCCTCCACCACACATCGTTGGGTGGCTTGGGGAGTATAAATGTAGATGTAGATGTAGAATTGCATCTTGCATTCTTGTTCAGAATTTGGTGTTTAGTACTACAAACATTTCAAACATGCTATAATTCATCCATGAGTATTATATAAATGGTTGCACATATACGTGTATGTATCTTTGTACGTTTCACATCTGCTCGTAAATAACTGAACCGACTTCAACCACATTTGGTGTACAAATCACTTACGTCTGGGAACAAATGCTGTGGGGTTAAGAACCGCTACCTATGAATGAGGTGGGGATGCGGGAGAGAAAGCAGTGTAGCCCACGACGCGTGAATACCCACACTTTACACACCAGTACTAGTCAATGAGGGCACTTAGTGACTTGCACCAAAATTTACACAATGTTTTAAACTTTAATGAATCCTTTTCTTGCCGTAAACACCCGAAAGATGATGAAAAGCTAAAAGATTACCAGATACTACATATTCACTGTGCAACCGGTGAAACTGCCACATCAAGCACGACGTTTCAATTAATTAACTCATACTCCGCAAGCCACTAAATTGTGTGTGGCGCAGGCAACTTTCGGTACCACTATCTGATCCCTCCTACATTGTTCCACTCGCGAATAGTGCGTGGGAATAATAATTGTTGGTAAGTCTCTGTATTGGCTCTAACTTCTCGAATTTTCTCCTCATGGTCAATACGCGAGATGTATGTGAGCGGAAATAATATGTTTTCCGTCTCCTCCTGAAAGGTATTGTCCCGAAATTTCAATAATAAATCTCTTCGTGGCGAACAACGCCTCTCTTGTAACATTTGCCACTGGAGTTCGTTTAGCATCTCCGTAACGCTCTCTCGCCAGCTAAACGATCCCATGACGCGCTACGGTCGCAGGTTCGAATCCTGCCTCGGGCATGGATGTGTGTGATGTCCTTAGGTTAGTTAGGTTTAAGTAGTTCTAAGTTCTAGGGGACTGATGACCTTAGAAGTTAAGTCCCATAGTGCTCAGAGCCATTTGAACCATTTTTGATCCCATGACGAAACACACCGCTCTTCGATAGATTTTCTCTATCTCCTCTATCAGTCCCACCTGATAGCGATCCCTGATAAATGAACAATACTCCACAATCTGGCGAAAAAAGCCACTTATAAGCCACTTCTTTCGTGGACAAGTTACATTTCCTTAAGATTCTTCCGATAAATCTGTATGGTGTCTGCTTTCCCACGATCTGTTTTATATGATCATTCCACTTAGGATCGCTTTGGATAGTTACGCCTAGATATTTTACGGCATACGCCGTCTGCAGCTGTTTGTCATCAATAGTGTAGCTTTACAGTAGTAGATTTCTTTCCCTAAGTATGCTCAATATGTTACATTTATTTACGTTCAGGGCAGAACCTGCACCATTCATCAATTCTCTGCAGGTCGTTCTTGAAATTCTCACTATCTTCTGTCGTTGCTACTTTACTATAAACTATTGCATCATCTGCGAATATCCTTGAAGGGCATCCGACGCAGATCATTTATATATATTGCAAACAACAACGGCCCTATCACACTTCCCTGTGGTACTCCGGATATTACCTTCACATCCGTCTATTTAGTTCTGTTAAGTGCGTTGTGTTGAGTTCTGTCCGCGAGAAAGTCTTTAATCCAATCTCAGGTCTGCTCCGATAGTCCGTAAGCTCTTATTTTTCTCATTAAACGGCAATGAGGGACGGTGTCAAATGCCTTACTGAAATCAAGGAAAACAGCATCAACCTGAACGCAACTGGAATCACTCAATAGAGGAAAGTCCACTGGACCTGACGGGATACCAATTCGATTCTACACAGAGTACGCGAAAGAACTTGCCCCCCTTCTAACAGCCGTGTACTGCAAGTCTCTAGAGGAACGGAGGGTTCCAAATGATTGGAAAGGAGCACAGGTAGTCCCAGTCTTCAAGAAGGGTCGTCGAGCAGATGCGCAAAACTATAGACCTATATCTCTGACGCCGATCTGTTGTAAAATTTTAGAACACGTTTTTTGCTCACGTATCATGTCGTTTTTGGAAACCCAGAGTCTACTATATAGGAATCAACATGGATTCCGGAAACAGCGATCGTGTGAGGCCCAACTCGCTTTATTTGTTCATGAGACCCAGAAAATATTAGATACAGGCTCCCACGTAGATGCTATTTTTCTTGACTTCCGGAAAGCGTTCGATACAGTTCCGCACTGTCGTCTGATAAACAAAGTAAGAGCCTACGGAATATCAGACCAGCTGTGTGGCTGGATTGAAGAGTTTTTAGCAAATAGAACACAGCATGTTGTTATCAATGGAGAGACGTCTACAGACGTTAAAGTAACCTCTGGCGTGCCACAGGGGAGTGTTATGGGGCCATTGCTTTTCACAATTTATATAAATGACCTAGTAGATAGTGTCGGAAGTTCCATGCGGCTTTTCGCGGATGATGCTGTAGTACACAGAGAAGTTGCAGCATTAGAAAATTGTAGCGAAATGCAGGAAGATCTGCAGCGGATAGGCACTTGGTGCAGGGAGTGGCAACTGTCCCTTAACATAGACAAATCTAATGTATTGCGAATACATAGAAAGAAGGATCCTTTATTGTACGATTATATGATAGCGGAACAAACACTGGTAGCAGTTACTTCTGTAAAATATTCGGGAGTATGCGTGCGGAACGATTTGAAGTGGAATGATTATATTAAATTAATTGTTGGTAAGGCGGGTACCAGGTTGAGATTCATGGGGAGAGTGCTTAGAAAATGTAGTCCATCAACAAAGGAGGTGGCTTACAAAACACTCGTTCGATCTATACTTGAGTATTGCTCATCAGTGTGGGATCCGTACCAGATCGGTTTGACGGAGGAGATAGAGAAGATCCAAAGAAGAGCGACGCGTTTCGTCACAGGGTTATTTGGTAACCGTGATAGCTTTACGGAGATGTTTAATAAACTCAAGTGGCAGACTCTGCAAGAGAGGCGCTCTGCATCGCGGTGTAGCTTGCTCGCCAGGTTTCGAGAGGGTGCGTGTCTGGATGAGGTATTGAATATATTGCTTCCCCCTACTTATACCTCCAGAGGAGATCACGAATGTAAAATTAGAGAGATTAGAGCGCGCACGGAGGCTTACAGACAGTCGTTCTTCCCGCGAACCATACGCGACTGGAACAGGAAAGGGAGGTAATGACAGTGGCACGTAAAGTGCCCTCCGCCACACACCGTTGGGTGGCTTGCGGAGTATAAATGTAGATGTAGATGTAGAACGCGGTTGTTCACTGCCCTGTGGATCTCATGGAGGAGCAGAGTGAGCCGAGTTTCGCGGGAGAACGACGAGTGGAGGGGGAAGGGGGAGGAGGAGGACAAAGAAATGAAAGGAGGGGAGGAGGTTGACAGAGACAGGGTAAGGACAAGGTGGGCAGACAAACGAAAGATCAGGAGATGATCTGAGAGTTGGGGAAGGTGGCGGTGGACTAAGATAGGGGGAGGAGGAGATGGACAGAGAAAGGAGGAGGTGGAAACGGACAAAGAGACGGAGAGGAAAGATGGAATTTGGGAGCGAAGAAGAAGGTATTCAGAAGAAGGAGCATATGGACCGCGAGGTGCAGAGCAGATGGTCAGAGGGATGGGGAGAAGGAGATGGACAGTGAGCGAGGGGGTGGAGAGGGCAGACAGACACAGGCGGAAGAGGAGCGGACAGTGGAGAGAGGGGGGTTGAAGAAGGAGGGAGACTGAAAGAAGGTTGGAATAATTTCATACCCGGGAAATGCGGGGTACTCATTTAATTTATTAAACTTATATTGATCAAGATGTGGAGTACACCTTCTGTTTGTTCAGAACACATTCCTTTCGGACTAAAACTGTGTGCCTGACCTGGATACAAATTCGAATCCTTGGCCTTTCTCTGGCGATGCTGTTCCCGACTGAGGCTGGCAGGTGAGACTCACGACCCATTGCCCCAGCTTTACTTCGAATCTACATCAACACAGATTTTCTGCGAACGCTTGGGCAGGGATTGTTGGTCATGTTTTGATTGGACCCGATGTTCTTCCACCTATCCTCAATGGTGCACGTTATCATGACCTCATACGGGATACTCTACCTATGCTGCTAGAATGTGTGCCTTTACAAGTACGACACAACATGTGGTTCTTGCACGACGGAGCCCCTGCACATTTCAGTCGAAGTGTTCGTACGCTTCTCAACAACAGATTCGGTGACCGATGGATTGGTAGGGGCGGACCAATTCTATGGCCTTCACGCTCTCCTGACCTCAACCCTCTTGACTTTCATTTATGGGGGCATTTGAAAGCTCTTGTCTACGCAACTCCGGTACCAAATGTAGAGACTCTTCGTGCTCGTATTGTGGACGGATGTGATACAATACGCCATTCTCCAGGGCTGCATCAGCGCATCAGGGATTCCATGCAACGGAGGGTGGACGCATGTATCCTCGCTAATGAAGGACATTTTGAACATTTCCTGTAACAAAATGTTTGAAGTCACGCTGGTACGTTCTGTTGCTGTGTTTCCATTCCATGATTAATGAGATTTGAAGATAAGTAATAAAATGAACTCTAACATGGAGAGTAAGCGTTTCCGGGCACATGTCCACAGAACATATTTTCTTTCTTTTTGTGTGAGGAATGTTTCCTGAAAGTTTGGCCGTACCTTTTTGTAACACCCTGTATAAGAACAAATGTGTCGGCCGCAGTTGTTATATCGGTTACAGCCCCTACAGTGGCAGTTTATGAAGACTTAAATGAGCTTTAACGTGGTGCTATAGTCCGCCCACGAGCGATGGGGCACAGCATTTCAGAAGCAGCGATGAAGTGGGGATTTTCCGATACTTCTGTTTAACGAGTATACCGTGAATATTAGGAAACCGGTAAAACATAAAATTTCCGACTTCGCTACGGTCGGAAAAAGATCCAGCAAGAACGGGACCAACGACGACTGAAGGGAATCATTCAACGTGGTTAAGTGCCACCGTTACGCAAATCGCTGCAGGTTTCAATGCTGGGCCATCAAGAAGTGTCAATGTGAGAACCATTTAGCGGAAACTCATCAGTACAGGCTTTCGGAGCCCAAGGCCCACTCGTGTACCCTTGATGATTGCACGACACAAAGCTTTACCCCTCGCATGGGCCCGTCAACACCGACATTGGACTGTTGATGGCTGCAAACATGTTGCCTGGTCGGACGAGTCTCGTTTCAAATTGTATCGAACGGATGGACGTGTACGGGTATGGAGACAACCTCATGAATCCATGGACCCTGTATGTCAGCAAGGAACTGTTCAAGCTGGTTGAGGCTCTGTAATGGTGTGGGGCGCGAGCGGTTGGAGTGGTGTGGGACCCGTGATACGTCTAGATACGACACTGATAGGTGACCCGTACGTAAGCATCCTGTCTGATCACCTGCATCCATTCATGTCCATTGTGCATTCTGACGGACTAGGGACATTCCAAAAGGACAATTCGACACCCCACATGTCCAGAATTGCTACAGAGAGGCTCTTCGAACACTCTTCTGAGTTTAAACACTTCCACTGGCCACTAGACTCCCCAGACATGAACATTATTGAGCATCCTTGTGATGCCTTGCAACATGCTGTTCAGAAGAGAACTCCACCCCCTTGTACTCTTACGGATTTATGGACAGCCCTGCAGTTTCATGGTGTTAGTTCTCTCCATCACTACTTCAGACATTGTCGAGTCCATTCCACGTCCTGTTGCGGCACTTCTGCGTGGTCGCGGGGGCGCTACATGGTATTATGCAGCTGCACCAGTTTCTTAGGCTCTTCAGCGTAAAACACCAATTTCCTGTCGGTAGACGAATGGTTAAGGATTTAGAGTATCCACCTGATCGTCGATTCCTCCACACACCAGCAATGTCGTGCGGGAAGCCGTCCCACCGTGAGGTTGTGCGTAAACGGCTCTCATCATTTTCGTTGCATGGCCTGGGCTGTTTGCTACCGAGTTATATGTCACCTCCACAGCTACCGGAGATGCCGACAGGCAGCGTACCAATCGCAGCAGAGAGCGCTGTTGGTAAGGCACTATTTTGCTACGCCAGGTCATCTGTCCTCGCCACGCCAAGCAAATATAAATTTCCGCCCAACTATGTAGGCCACCGCCTGACACAGCTCAGTGTGACGCCAAACTCCTCGAGTCGGCTATACCAACATTCCGTCCGGCCGCGTCAGCAGTCCGGCCCCAGCACTACAAGTCGGCAGTACCAGAAGTTGTGTCTCAGCCTTCCACGCGGATAGTAACGTCTCGGGGTCTCATGTTACCGCCTATCACACTGCAGCTGCCAGAAATCTCTTTGATTAAGCGCTCTCTGACTTCACGATGTCGTACCCATAAGCTGCTGTGCGGCGATAAAATGCAGACGAGCTGTGCGGCAACGCGCTCTTATTTCTTGTAAGGCATTGCGCATACGATTGTTTCCGCATCCTAATGTACCATAATTCAACACATAAAGGCCACTCGCTTTCTTCAGTCGACATAAAAATTTCCTGGATACGGTACCGCGTCACAATGTAAAAAACTACTGTTACTGAAGAAAAACCAACATTTCGGCCACGGTTGCAGCGGCCTTCTTCTGGGTACGCTGCAACCGTGGCCGAAACGTTGGTTTTTCTACAGCAGCAGTAGTTTTTTACGGTGTGACGCGGTATCATACCCAGAAAACTTTTTATGTCGACTGACTCTGACCGCGGAAGCCTACGCAATTATATTCGCTTTGTTCACTTAATATCAGTTTTGGAAGAAGTTTTATGTTTTACTTGTCTTACTAACATTTCTCATATCTCTAGCACAAGAACTGTTATTCTTTTACATGAATACGAGGTGACGGTTCTTTCGGACATGTCCGAAAGGACAGACACCATGTGAAACCCGCAGCTGTGATACATATTATGTAAACTGAAGAAGGAAGGTGGGGGAGAAATAAAAACAAACGGAAGGAAATTATATCACCTGCATCTGTACTTTATCCGCAATCAGCCGGGACGAGTTGCAAATGTGTGCCAGCGCGGGACTCGAACCCAAGATATCCTGATTACTACGCAGTTGCGATAAGCGCTGGGCCATCAGGATACAGATCTTATGACAAATGGGAGGACTATCTCGGCGTGCTCACCGGCCGACTCACATTCCAACGTAACGTCACATATCCTATGTCTCTCTCGATGCCTTCAATGATCGCCAATTTTAGATTCCAAAGGAAGGTCGGACGTAAATGTGGATCCGCACTGAAGGCTGTGGATTCATTGCCCATGCAGGCGAATCATTTATATGAATGCGTGGTGTGTGTCTAATAGATACAATTGATGAGAAATCAATTCACGATTTCCAGTGAGGATGCACATTTCGTTCCACCTCAAGCGGTAATCTAAAATTAACGAGCATCTAGGTTGAGATGTGAGTTGGCCGAGTTGCGTGTCGAGACCGTCCGCGCATTTGCGATAAACCCCGTGTCTGGATGGTGCATTAATTAACAAAACTGCCTAGTAAGCAGGAAATCATGTGTTCGAGAGCCGGTTCGGCGCACATATTCACTCGTCGCCGCTGATTTCGCATAAAGTCCGTATGCAGTTGATTTCATAATCTGCTTGTCTTTCCTTCCCTTTCTCCCCTCCACCTTCAATTTACATAAGATTATTATTCCCTTGGGAGCTTCATGTAACACTTGTAACGTGAGATGTCATTTGATCTGATTAGCATACTCCTAAGATCCTATGTGTCCGATCCCTGGAGACAAGCAGGGAAGGGAAGCATCCCATACGATCATCCAAATTTAGGAGAAAACGGTATGACACAGCGGAATCGTGTTACTAAAAGAAACTGCCAGGGGTGGCCCAAATAGGAATGAATGTACGCATTTTACATCACACGTGGATATATTTATGAAGGGTTCAGTTAAATACAAAAGAAACTAGCGGTTATCGTGGCAGTTTGGATTATTACAGTAAAACTGAAACAACAGAATTACACGTTAAATTAAGTATGTAAACATTTAATTGGTGAACAAAACCTTGAGAAGAGACATGAAAGCTTAACGTGGAATTAATTCATGGATATGATCAATGACTGCGAAAATGGTTAGTCGTTTAAAGAAAGAACACCGGAAATACAAGTGCGAAAACAAGCAAATCGCCAAAAATGCATGATGGAAACAACCGGCTGGCTGCAAACGTTAAACCTGGACAATTATACCCACACTTAAGTTTTCTATCTTCGCACCCTCCTCGATTCCACGGAGCTAGGTGGCGCAGTGGTTAGCATACTGGACTCGCATTTGGGAGGACGACGGTTCAAACCAGCGTCCGGCCATCCCGATTTAGGTTTTCCGTGATTTCCCTAAATCGCTTCAGGCAGTTTCCGGGATGGTTCATTTGAAAGGGCACGGCCGACTTCCATCGCAATCCCACCTTATCCGATGGGACCCATGACCTCGCTGTTTGGGCCCCTCCCCCAAACTAACCAACCAATCTCCTCGATACAGTGACTGCATCGCCGGCTCATTCTTGACAGTATTATATGATGTGAATGTAGAAGTCGGCGGCAGTAACAGGTGGAAATTCTGAGTCCATCTCGTCCACGTCAACAACGTCTGTACGTTATTGTAAAGTACAGTCAACAGCGATGTTTGTCAAAGTCCCCAGTGAGGTTTTAAGTTGTGTAAAGAAAAGAGTTCCCCCGAAAATCTGCAGAAGCCCCAGCTTGGATACTAGCTACATCGAAGTACATAAAGCTCCAATTGACTTAATAGGCTCTGCACGAGTTTCAGTTAAACAGGTGTTTATATTACTAAAACATGTGTTCCAACTAAAATGTCGTAATTTTTTCTTTAGAAGAATTCACACTTCCTCAACGAAACTTCAAGACTACTCAGCCTCGCCTCAGATAACCGACGAACGATTCAATGTTTCTTTCTTTTTCCTCATTCATACCCCTCTACTGAGCAACATTTGGCTTCGTTCACTTCAAGCTTGGTGTTTGTCCTCTTTAAATAGACTTCTATAAACTGACGGAAAAAAATCGCAAGACGAAAAATTATTAATGTTGAGTGACGAAATTTCAGGAAGACATTTGTCTAGGTAACATATGTAACCGAGTATCACTCCAAGACGTCAGGCAAATGCAAGCGCGAGATAAGTCATTGTAAATGTGAACTGCTGCAACGTTAATAACAGCTGTGCCTGCCATAATATTTAATGCAATTTTGCTAACGTATTGTACAAATGCCAGATTCAGTTTCTGGGATGGATTTCCATCCGTTGCACTTGGTCGGTGAGTCCAGAAAAGTTAGTACTTTTTGTGGGAGGCGCTTTAGTTGACGTCCGATGATTTCCCACATGTCCTTGATTGATGATGGTTAAATTTTTTGGTTTGTGGGATGGTCAACCGCGCGGTCATCAGCTCCCGTACATTGTACAAATTTTCACACAGTCCACTTTCTTTTCACAGTCCAATGTAATCACTCTCACAAATGATGATGATGATGAAATGATGAGGACAACACGAACACCCAGTCTTCGGGTAGAGAAAATTCCGAATTCGGCCGGGAATCAAACCCGTGACCCTGTGATCCAGAGGCAGCAATGCTAGCCCCTAGACCACGAGCTACGGACTGTGCTTGATTGAAAACAGATCTGGTGACTGAGCAGGCCAAGACAACATGTCAATACTCTGTAGAGCATGTTGAGATACAGCAGCGTTATGTGGGCGACAGTTATCCTGTTGGAAAACACACCCTGGTATGCTGTTCAAGAATGGCAGCACAACAGGTCGAATCGCCAGACTGACGTAAAAATTTTCAGTCAGATGCGTAGGATAACTACTAGAGTTCTCCTGCTATCATACGAAATCGCACCCCAGACAATAACTCGAGGTGTAGGTCCACTGCGTCTAACACACAGACAGGTTGGTTGCTGGCCCTCAGCTGGCCTCCTTCTAAACAACAAGCGACCATCAGTGATACCGAGGAAGTAGCAGCTTTCATCGGAAAACACAACAGCCCCTCACTGTGTCCTCCAATAATCTCTAGCTTGACGTCAATGAAAACCCAAATGGTGGTATTTTGATGTCAGTGGAATGCACGCAACGGGGCGTCTGGCTCTGAGCTCTCCTTCAAGTAATTGGTTAGTAACAGTTCGTTGTGTCACTGTGGTGACAACTGCTGCTCAGATTGCTGCGACAGAGCCATACGCCAGACTCAATGGTATTCCCTCACGGTAAAGCCACATGGCCGTCCGGAGCCCAGTCTTCTTGCGACCGTACATTCTTGTGACCACCGCTATCAGCAATCACCTACAGCGACTACCTTCGTGCCAAGTCTTCGTGAAGTATCGCAGATGGAAAATCCAACATCTTGTGACCCTGTTACACTACCTCGTTCAATCTCAGTGAAGTGTTGATTATGGCACCCTTCCAACCTTAAAGGAATTCTCCGCCAACATCAACTCACCAGGTCTAGTCTGAACGGTAGCTAACGTTCACGACCGTTACAGTGAGTATTTAAAACAAATCTGATTTGCATCATCATAGTGCCGCTACCAGCGCAATTCCTATGTGACTGGCGCGAAATCTTAACAGATATCATCTTTTAGGTGTGCCGGCTGGGGTGGCCGAGCGGTTCTAGGCTCTACAGTCTGGAACCGCGCGACCGTTACGGTCGCAGGTTCGAATCCTGCCTCGGGCATGGATGTGTGTGATATCCTTAGGTTAGTTAGGTTTAAGTAGTTCTAAGTTCTAGGGGACTGATGACCACAAATGTTAAGTCCCATAGTGCTCAGAGCCATTTTAACCATCTTTTAGGTGTAGAAACACGCCCACCAACTTTCGTTTATGTACCACAACTCCTTCTTGGTGCTGCGACTTCCTTCCGTCACTGTAGTTAGTGGATATATTATTTCCGTGATGTCAACTTCACTATTTACGCACAAACCTTGATTTAAATAGTGTTCTGATTTAATGCTAATTATTATTGACGATGTGTACCAATTACTTTTAAGTAGTTACTTTCACTTTCTAATAGTCATTAAATCCATGTATGACTCAAATAAAGCCTTAGGATCAAGTGCGGCATACCATTTGCGCATTCTCCAGACACGTATGCAGTAACATTGAGTGGCAGTATTCACCACAGACAGTTTTAAACTACAGATTAGTAAAATTCACTATTCTTCAAAAATTACTGGAAACTTGTAATACAAAGCATATTAATTTTTGGGGGTTGCTGTGGTTTTCGTGGCATTTTAAGTGGGTACATTTGATGCAGACATCATTCATTTTCTAAATGTAAAAGTTCTTCGTATCGTGATAACATTTAGTACTACGACATTTGGCTAACTTCCAGCTGCGAAATTTTAGAACTAGTTAATGTTTTCGGTTAAATGGCACCAGAATAAAGACTTATAGCGAATGGTTGAGTACATTGTGGGAGAAGACGTACGCTGTTAGTAGGTACATTAGTTTAATGTTAGTCACTTCCAGGAACCGTAAAGCTTATGTCATGTCACATCATTGGCAACTTTGATAATGGCTGCTATTCGACTGGAAACAGTAGACGAGTTTCATCAGGTGTGGCATATCCAAGTGAAGCAAATGTATGATTAAATGCCATGGAGCTACCAAATATCTAAGCTCCAGATGGTGTTAAAAACAGCCCCGGATATTTTATTATGATTCGGTGGGCCAGTCAAGAAGTGATAGTATAGTTTGAGTATTCGTCAATCCAGTAACGTATAGAGGTCCGCGGTTCCAGCACATTTTGACGAACAGCTCCTGGTACTACCTTTAATATTAACCTAACCTAGTTAACGTTAAACTATATTGCTTTATCTTTTGAAATAAATATTGCGTAGACATTTCTATTTTTGGAAACCATCAGCAACCAGTAGCAGGAAAGAAATCATCGGTTTCATCCACATAGCGCCCTTCTTCAGAAGACTGCAACTATGGCATTGCTAGCGAGAGTCAAAAGTAAGCAGCTGTATGGACCATATGTGTAGTCATGTGTAACACAGAGTCTGCACAATCATGGGAAATTGAAAAATAACCACACTGAAGTTTTTCTGTTATTGTTGGTTATGTGTATTGTTTTGATTGCACCAAGTTTCGCTTGTGCTAGTAGTCAGCATTCCCAGAGACTGCAGACGTATTTCAGTAGACTTTCGTTCATCTTGAGAAAAGGCACTACTCTGCTAGATGGAATCTTATCCATTGCTTTATGGTTATAACGAATTCCAAAACTGACGACATGTCTTAGAAACCGTCATCTCTTTTGTTATAATACATAAGCAATCAACGTCAACAACCTCGGTACGTTACTGTATGCTAACGGCTGCAGAGCCTCACTTTAAAGGTACTGGCCAACGCCATCAGCGAAGTTTTAAGTCATATGTGATATACCATACCGGTAGAGGCACTACGAGCCATATGACTACGGTAATATGCTGCATATACCTGTTTACCTTTGACGCCTGCTGTTAATGCATCACTGTAATCTTCCGAAGAACAGCACTAGATGCCTGAAACCGGTAAAGGAATAAAATTTCTTTTGTGTAATTGACTGTTAATTACTGTTAATTATTTCAACAAATAGGAAAGCAGTTGCTGAAGATGGATAGAATACTAAAAAGACACTTTTCTAACTAAAAGACATTTCTGAATTTTATCCCAGTGCTAAATAGGAAACGATGAAACAAGTCATTTACAG
The DNA here is from genome assembly GCF_021461395.2 of Schistocerca americana. Classification (NCBI taxonomy): domain Eukaryota; kingdom Metazoa; phylum Arthropoda; class Insecta; order Orthoptera; family Acrididae; genus Schistocerca; species Schistocerca americana. The sequence continues at coordinate 380,210,251 of NC_060123.1, read as the reverse complement.
TATGCCACCTCGTATTTCACGTTTGAATGTTGTTCACGCAGACTGTCAGATTTTGCATTGTCGTTCTTTGAAGGCGGAACTGGATGCGTCGGACACGTCGGATGTGGAGACCCCGCAGGAGGTCATTTGTATATCGTCGGATGAGGATGATCCGCAAGTTTCGCGCTTCACGCCCGAGGCGTTGGATACGCCGACGGACGAATCTGAGTAGGCCATAATTTGGTTGTATGTGTAGATGGCGTACAGAATTTACGCAAACCGATGACGTAAGATTCGAGTACGGTAAAATGGGTATTAGTGAGAAGCATGACGAAAAGGCGAAGAACTTTGCAAAATTGCATCATTATGATATAACGGATGAATTCAAGTTTTTTTCTTGCCACTAGTAATACTAGGTGGCAAGGCTTCACTTTCTAATGGGGCTCCCACAGGGTTTTCACTCGCAGCGGGTGACCTTGCAGTTCCGAATAAGTACGCTGGCATGCGCGACAGCGGCACCTCGCATCCGTCGTCAAATTGTGATTGTGAAGAGTCCTCACATGTCCGGTGCTCCGAAGAAGAAGAAGCTGTGTGATGTTGGCTGCCTTGGGTTTGTTGATTACTATTGTTAATGGTTTCGTAATATCCTCTTCGGTATCCCACAGCGGGACGGAGATTGTAAGCCATCCTGAAATATCCAATAAATAATACACTCTTGCCAACATCTGCCACATAAAGTGTAAACAAAATTCATTGCCATATTTACAATGCCAATTTTTCTTCTCTGTAGATAATTTGTGTACAAGCCTATATTTATTTTTACCCTTATTAGGAGACCTCACTACCCGTGAGGCCATTTTCTAGGATGGCCTTCGGCTGTGCGTCTGAGGTATGACTGGTGAGGTTCTTTTATTGAGGCTCTAATAATTTACCACAAAGGCCTATAACGATCCTGTCTAAAATCAGATCTTTAGTGAAAGTAGAAAGGAATAGACCTGTTGTTTTGTTCTAGCCTCAACAAAAAAGTACTCTCTATTAAATCGAATGTAAAGAATGAAGGTATAATGTTGTGTTTCTAGTTTATTGTGGAACTTCTAATTGCATCATTTACAACTTATTTCACTTTCCATCGAAAAAGTGGGAAAGAAATACAAAAAGTGTAATTTAATTCATACTGACATGTTAAACGCAAGCCACTGTTTAACTGCGTAAGTTGCGTATTACACTGAAATAAGAACACCAGTAAAGAAACAAATGATCGAACATTTTCCGGGAAAGTTACTGAAAACTGAAAAGGGCAAAATTTTTTATATATGCAACTGAAAAGGAAACGACTAATTTGCGTGTGGCTCAGTTAATAAATCATGAATAATTCCTACAGTTATTTGGCAGATCCACTGAAAACTTTTACATCGGATAAAAACATTATATCAGTATTTTTGTTGTTTCAAACTGATTAAAATCTTTCAAAGTATTATCCGAATCTTTGATTTCATGTTCACAGTCGACACAATCGTTCTTGAGAAAATTTTCATGTAAGGTATGTCTTCATCAACCTGAATTTTGAAAAACTCCTTTCACTACTAGCTGTATGATTAACTGAAGTCAAGACAATTCTCCAGTACAGAAAATTGTTGGGAAAAAACAATAAATTTTTTTTGTAATGTAGGTTAATAGACTATGTGTAGAACGTTCCGGAGAAATAATGGCTCTAAAATTACAGTATGATAGAATTCTCATTGCTATCGCATTGATCATCACTTAATGGAGACTCAAAAGCCACGCGTGTGGCTTCTAATTTTCAACTAAGTCACGGCTGCTCATCTGGACTATCGTATAAACAGCTAAGGCTCTTATTATGACTATCAGTAAAATCGTCCTTCACGGAACAGATAGTTGTATTTTCAGTAAGGCTGGAAAAATTTACGATGAGCGAATAATCTTCATCTTCATAAGCAGTTTCTTCGTTACGTTCGTAGGTAAATTGCTTCTTCACTTTACAGGGACGGATTATCTTCTGGGTTTTCATGTGTGAGTGAGATCTAAGCCCATCTGCGAGCACTTTTGAATCCATCACACTATATAGCACTTTTCCGATTTACTTTTCTTCAGAAATCTGCGAAAAGTTTTAACTAGAAACACAGCACTCTCTAGATTCACAGTAACTCTTTGGATGGCTTACCTGGTCCATCGAAAGCATAGTTTCACAGAACACAGCTGTATAATATATAAAACTGAATTCTGTCACCCCTTTCAGCCTGTAGCCTGGAGCGGCCGTTCGTGTCGTTTGAGCCTTAAACCTGTGCCTGAATTTATGAGTGCTATCATGTGACCATGGCTGTTGTCAACATGGCCAGCGGGAATGTTGACATAAGAATCCTTTTTCATGTTCATTACAATGAGCAGGCTCAAGTCGCGGTACGAGAAACATCCGCAAAACATCACAAAACGATCTACAGCCTGAGCTTCACCCTCCTCAACTTAGGTGTTAAACATTTCATCAGGTCGTCGCTTCATTTGAGACGACCCGAAATCGTGACTTTTCGCACCACACTTCAGAGCGACCTATTTTCCATTTTAACAATTGAATCAATGTTTCGTAAGTACAGTATATTCTAGAAGAGATGCTGTGGTGGAAGTTGTGGAGCGCCAGGACGGTAATCAGGCATCATTCAGTTAACAATCGTTTACTTACTCTGCTCCTGAAATCAGTATTCCAGTATTCTCCTGTTGTAGGCTGTCGAGTTGGCGTGTAGGAACAAGACCGTCACGAATGGCAGCCTGGGAGGTCGTCACGCCATACAGTCTGTAAGGCAGTACTTGTACTGCACAGCAGTGGCAGCATAATCGGCCAGATCCGAAGCTGACCAACACACAAACGGGTAGATCGGTTTTTCATTCACGGAATATCGATCTGGTCCTAATCTTCGGGTAGTCGCCGTGGCGTCAGGGATGCAGCTAGTAGAGTTGAAGTTCCCTCCTAACCTGTTGCCTGCAGACTCGAAGCAGCGGACTGCAATCTGGCATCGGCTGATGACGCTTCGTCCTATTCACCAGTCATCCTGAAATTGGCAGGGCTGGCCTTCCACTGGTGTCCGTGATGCAGATGAAGTAGCCTGACTGAGTGGAAGGAAGGCAAGGACTTTATAGCAATCAATGACGTCATACTGGCGACGAATGTGTCCTTGCTTTTCAAGCCTGGATAGAGCTCTTGGCAAGCCTAATAATTATCTTCAAGCGCTCAGGGCATTCCTTTATATAAAGTTCGCAGCCTGAAAGGCTTTAATGTGTCACCCGTAGATGAAGTTACTATACGTAGGTCGGTTACACAATTGAATTGTGTCTACTCTACATTGTCGTCTAAGCGCTGAATCAGGGGTTCCTTACGTTCTCTGTTGCAATCTCTCAGTCGATGACACCTATGACTGTTCGTACTTGAGTTCTTCCGAGTGTTGTCCCTGGTTATGGCGTCGTTGATTGCTCAACGTGCGGGATCCACTTAGCATCCTCCCGGCCTGTTACAACAAAATTTTATGTCTGCACTTAAGTGCTATTCCGCTATCTGACAATTTTGTCCGGTGATCTTATCCATGAAACATTGCTAAGGGAGAACATAAACAGATAGCACATGAAGAACGTAAATAGTAAAGGAAATCTGTTTCAGCTGCAGTGCTTCCTAGAAGCCAATCAAAATTGTATTTGATTTGCAAGTAATTGTGAAACCATTTGGAGAACACGCACACAAATGAATTTATTATTACAAATATATTCACGTAAGGAGAAGCACCATTGTAGTCTGTAGGACTTGGGTAGCAGGAATCATTCGGTGCTGCATAAAATAGTACACGGTACAATAAATCAGTGTTCGTTTGTAAATATTCGCATCCACCACAGCGGCGTGCCCGTGTAATCCATCGGAAACATCTCTCGCGCTCTGCTCTGCCTCGATAATTAATTACGATGCACATTCATCATCTGCGTTTGAAAATGCAGAGATTCTAATTAAAAGTCATGGTGCTCGCCTAGTGGGACGCAATTTGTCGTTCCATCCCGCCCCGTCGCCAATGCCGGTACGTCGCTGCGACATCAAACGACCCGACGTGCTCTCGTGGCGTTCTGCCGCAGCTAGCTAGGCTCGCCCGTCGGGAGACCGCGCCCGTTGCGCAGGGCAGTTTGCGCGCACAGCGTTCGGCACTGATAAATAACCAACTGCGCTTTCAGTGCCGCCAGCGGTTAAATTATTTAATAATTAGGCAGCGCGAGAGCAGGAGCTCGTTTGACCGATCCACTCCGTTATCCATGGGCCCGGACCATCGCGCTAAATAAACCAGCTGGCTCGGACGCAACACATGAACGAGCGCGTGACGTTGCTCTCTGGACGAGGCTTTTGCCCTGTCGGGAGAGCAAGGACCCGCGATGGCCTCCGCGAGGAAACACGCTGCTGCAGCGAGTGCTGTTTTATGATGCTGCTTAACTCAGGACAAGGTTCCACATGCATTACACCCACCATGTTTCACATCTGGAAATGTCGTTCATACACTTTGCGATGTAATAAATGAAGCATCCAGATGACTTCGTCTGATGCCAAAGTAACTTCGTTCCCTACACACGTTCTGTGAGTACGTAAATTAACTACTGGCCATTAAAATTGTTACTCCACGAAGATGTGCTACAGACGCGAAATTCAACCGACAGGAAAAAAATGCTGTGAGATGCAAATGATTAGCTTTCCAGAGTATTCACACAAGGTTGGCGCCGGTGACGACACCTACCACGAGCTGACACGAGAAAAAAGTTTCCAACCGATTTCTCATCACAAACAGCAGTTGATGGGGTTGCCTGCTGAAAGGTTGTTGTGATGCCTCGTGTAAGGAGGAGAAATGCGTAACAGCACGTTTCCGACTTTGATAAAGGTCGGATTGTAGCCTATCGGGAATGCGGTTTATCGTATCGTGACATTGCTGCTCGCGTTGGTCGAGATCCAATGACTGTTAGCAGAATATGGGACCGGTGGGTTCAGGAAGGTAATACGGAACGCCGTGCTGGATCTCAACGGTCTCGTACGACTAGCAGTCGAGATGACAGGCATCTTATCCGCATGACTGCAACGGATCGTGCAGCCACGTCTCGATCCCTGAGTCAACTGATCGGGACGTTTGCAATACAACAACCATCTGCACGAACAGCACGGAGACCACGGCTACAGTTACCCTTGACGCTGCATCACACACAGGAGCGCCTGCGATGGTGTACTCAACGACGAACCTGGGTGCACGAATGGCAAAACGTCATTTTTCGGATGAATCCAGGTCCTGTTTACAGCATCATGATGGTCGGATCCGTGTTTGGCGACATCGCGGTGAACGCACATTGGATGCGTGTATTCGTCATCGCCATACTGGCGTATCACCCGGCGTGATGGTATGGGGTGCCATTGGTTACACGTCTCGGTCACCTCTTGTTCGCATTGATGGCACTTTGAACCGTGGACGTTACATTTCAGATGTGTTAAGACCTGTGGCTCTGCCCTTCATTCGATCCCTGCGAAACCCTACATTTCAGCAGGATAATGCAAGACTGCATGTTGCTGGTCCTGTACTGGCGTTTCTGGATACAGAAAATGTTCGAATGCTGTCCTGGCCAGCACATTCTCCAGATCTCTCAGCAATTGAAAACATCTTGTCAATGGTGGCTGAGCAACTGGCTCGTCACAATACGCCACTCACTACTCTTGATGAACTGTGGTATCGTGTTGAAGCTGCATGGACAGCTGTACCTGTACACGTCATCCAAGCTGTGTTTGACTCAATGCCCAGATGTATCAAGGCCGTTATTACGGCCAGAGGTGGTTGTTCTGGGTACTGATTTCTCAGGATCTATGCACCCAGATTGCATGAAAGTGTAATCACATGTCAGTTCTTGTATAATATATTTGTCCAATGCATACCCGTTTATCATATACATTACTTCTTGTTGTAACAATTTTTATGGCCAATAGTGTATTAAAGTTCAAATTCTCTTTGACAGGTAGGACGGCAAAGAAGTTTCATTAGTGTTGTTAGTAATTAGTATTGTTACCAGTCTCGTAGGGAATATAAGGAACGTGATCATTATGAAGGACAAGGAGATGGCACGTAAAGTGTAGGGCATCGTAATTGGCATTGTTTGAAAGGGAAGTCGCTATGATCCTCCATCTGGCGTTTCGAATCGTGCAATATCCTGATTTGTGGGGCAAAAGGATGTGACTGTTGTGCAATTTTGGACTGTATGGAAACGTGAGGACTGGTGTCCTCTTGATCAAGGTACCATGTCTTAGTACGACTAGAGACGATTGCCGTTTTGTACGCAAGTCACATCGAAACCTCTTCACGTCTGCGCTCACCATCCGAGAACAAGTAATGGAATCCCTCCAGCAATTTGTGTCATCGTGCATCATTCGTCGGAGGCTAGCAGCTACAAGGAAATTACGGTCTCATGCGTACGCTGTCGATGACATCACAACACAAGCGGAAGCACTGGAATAGGTGCCGTAGCCGGGAAACACGGACTGCTGATGAACGGCATGACACTGTGTTCAGCGATGAATAGTGATTATTCACTACTCAGGTTGACTATCGTCGGGGAGTATGGAGACGATGTGGGGAAAAATTTCATTTCATTGTTTGGAGTCACAGCGGTGTTACTCCTGCCGCCACTGTTTGTAGAGACGTCGGGTATCACGTTAGTGTCACAGCTGGTAGTGACTGAGTGTGCTCTGAATGCACAGCGTGACGTTTTGGACATACTTCCACCTCATATGTTACATAACATGCCACAGTACTGTCGTACAGTTTTCCATCACTACAATGCACGTCCACACGCGGCACGTGTCTCTCTGAAATATCTGCCTGACGCTGAGGGGCACCCCTTTCTTTTTTTTTTTTTTTTTTTTTGCCATCAGTCTAGTGACTGGATTGATGCGGCCCGCCACGAATTCCTTTCTTGTGCTAACCTCTTCATCTCAGAGCAGCACTTGCAACCTACGTCCTCAATTACTTGCTTTTGACGTATTCCAATCTCTGTCTTCCTGTACAGTTTTTGCCCTCTACAGCTCCCTCTAGTTCCATGGAAGTCATCAATCCCTCATGTCTTAGCAGATGTCCTGTCATCCTGTCCCTTCTCCTTATCAGTGTTTTCCACATATCCTTTCCTCTCCGATTCTGCGTAGAACCTCCTCATTGCTTACCTTATCAGTCCACCTAATTTTCAACATTCGTCTATAGCACCACATCTCAAATGCTTCGATTCTCTTCTGTTCCGGTTTTCCCACAGTCCATGTTTCACTACCATACAATGCTGTACTCCAGACGTACATCCTCAGAAATTTCTTCCTCAAATTAAGGCCGGTATTTGATATTAGTTGACTTCTCTTGGCCAGAAATGCCTTTTTTGCCATAGCGAGTCTGCTTTTGATGACCTCCTTGCTCCGTCCGTCATTGGTTATTTTACTGCCTAGGTAGCAGAATTCCTTAACTTCATTGACTTCGTGACCATCAATCCTGATGTTAAGTTTCTCGCTGTTCTCATTTCTACTACTTCTCATTACCTTCGTCTTTCTCCGATTTACTCTCAAACCATACTGTGTGCTCATTAGACTGTTCATTCCGTTCAGCAGATCATTTAATTCCTCTTCGCTTTCACTCAGGATAGCAATGTCATCAGTGAATCGTATCATTGATATCCTTTCACCTTGTATTTTAACTCCACTCCTAAACCTTTCTTTTATTTCCATCATTGCTTCCTCGATGTACAGATTGAAGAGTAGCGGCGAAAGGCTACAGCCTTGTCTTACACCCTCCTTAATACGAGCACTTCGTTCTTGATCGTCCACTCTTATTATTCCCTCTTGGTTGTTGTACATATTGTATATGACCCGTCTCTCCCTATAGCTTACCCCTACTTTTTTCAGAATCTCGAACAGCTTGCACCATTTTATATTGTCGAACGCTTTTTCCAGGTCGACAAATCCTATGAAAGTGTCTTGATTTTTCTTTAGCCTTGCTTCCATTATTAGCCGTAATGTCAGAATTGCCTCTCTCGTCCCTTTACTTTTCCTAAAGCCAAACCGATCGTCACCTAGCGCATTCTCAATTTTCTTTTCCATTCTTCTGTATATTATTCTTGTAAGCAGCTTCGATGCATGAGCTGTTAAGCTGATTCTACGATAATTCTCGCACTTGTCAGCTCTTGCCGTCTTCGGAATTGTGTGGATGATGCTTTTCCGAAAGTCAGATGGTATATCGCCAGACTCATGTATTCTACACACCAACGTGAATAGTCGTTTTGTTGCCACTTCCCCCAATGATTTTAGAAGTTCTGATGGAATGTTATCTATCCCTTCTGCCTTATTTGACCGTAAGTCCTCCAAAGCTCTTTTAAATTCCGATTCTAATACTGGATCCCCTATCTCTTCTAAATCGACTCCTGTTTCTTCTTCTATCACATCAGACAAATCTTCACCCTCATAGAGGCTTTCAATGTATTCTTTCCACCTATCTGCTCTCTCCTCTGCATTTAACAGTGGAATTCCCGTTGCACTCTTAATGTTACCATCCTTGCTTTTAATGTCACCAAAGGTTGTTTTGACTTTCCTATATGCTCAGTCTGTCCTTCCGACATTCATAACTTTTTCGATGTCTTCACATTTTTCCTGCAGCCATGTCGTCTTAGCTTCCCTGCGCTTCCTATTTATTTCATTCCTCAGCGACTTGTATTTCTGTATTCCTGATTTTCCCGGAACATATTTGTACTTCCTCCATTCATCAATCAACTGAAATATTTCTTCTGTTACCCATCGTTTCTTCGCAGCTGCCTTCTTTGTATCTATGTTTTCCTTCCGAACTTCTGTGATGGCCCTTTTTAGAGATGTCCATTCCTCTCCAACTGCACTGCCTACTGCGCTATTCCTTATTGCTGTATCTATAGCGTTAGAGAACTTCAAACGTATCTCGTCATTCCTTAGTACTTCCGTATCCCACTTCTTTGCGTATTGATTCTTCCTGACTAATGTCTTGAACTTCAGCCTACTCTTCATCACTACTATATTGTGATCTGAGTCTATATCTGCTCCTGGGTACGCCTTACAATCCAGTATCTGATTTCGAAATCTCTGTCTGACCATGATGTTATCTAATTTAAATCTTCCCGTATCTCCCGGCCTTTTCCAAGTATACCTCCACCTCTTGTGATTCTTTAACAGGGTATTCGCTATTACTAGCTGAAACTTGTTACAGAACTCAATTAGTCTTTCTTCTCTTTCATTCCTTGCCCCAAGCCCATATTCTCCTGTAACCTTATCTTCTACTCCTTCCTCTACAACTCCATTCCAGTTGCCCATGACTATTAGATTTTCGTCCCCCTTTACATACTGCATTACCCTTCCAATATCCTCATACACTTTCTCTATCTGTTCATCTTCAGCTTGCGACGTCGGCATGTATACCTGAACTATCGTTGTCGGTGTTGGTCTGCTGTCGATTCTGATTAGAACAACCCGGTCACTGAACTATTCACAGTAACACACCCTCTGCCCTACCTTCCTATTCATAACGAATCCTACACCTGTTATACCATTTTCAGCTGCTGTTGATATTACCCGATACTCATCTGACCAGAAATCCTTGTCTTCCTTCCACTTCACTTCGCTGACCCCTACTATATCTAGATTGAGCCTTTGCATTTCCCTTTTCAGATTTTCTAGTTTCCCTACCACGTTCAAGCTTCTGACATTCCACGCCCCGACTCGTAGAACGTTATCCTTTCGTTGATTATTCAATTTTTTTCTCATGGTAACCTCCACCTTGGCAATCCCCTCCCGGAGATCCGAATGGGGGACTATTCCGGAATCTTTTGCCAATGGAGAGATCATCATGACACTTCTTCAAATACGGGCCACATGTCCTGTGGATACAAGTTACGTGTCTTTAATGCAGTGGTTTCCACTGCCTTCTGCATCCTCATGTCGTTGATCATTGTTGATTCTTCCGCCTTTAGGGGCAATTTCCCACTCCTAGGACAAGAGAGTGCCCTGAACCTCTATCCGCTCCTCCGCCCTCTTTGACAAGGCCGTTGGCAGAATGAGGCTGACTTCTTATGCCGGAAGCCTTCGGCCGCCTATGCTGATTATTTATCAAAATTTAGGCAGTGGCGGGGATCGAATCCGGGACCGAAAACGTTTTGAATATGAATCAAAGACGCTACCCCTAGACCACGGTGACCATCATTTTCCTATACAAACGTCCAATAAAATCTTCTCAAAATAGTTATCTTACACCTCCCATCATAACATGATGCCAAGTGACCACTAATCAGCTGGCCAGAACGAGGAAGAAGAGTGTAACTGACGTAGGCCAATACAGGCCGAGTTTAGAACCGTTCTTTTCATCGTTGCATCGTCAGTCCTTTTGACTGTTCAGAGATATCACTAAATCCGCCCAAAGATGTAAACAACCATGCATGAGCAGCGCCTATTAGACGGAGGGGCTCCAACAGCTGATCAGTTCCAGGCATTCCACGAGGAAGGAGATGCACGGCTCATGTTGTCTGTAGTTCAACCTAACTTAGACGGTCAATACCGCGGTTCGATCGAGTCCACATTGTTACTTTGTGCCAGGAAGGGCTCTCAACAAGGGAAGTGTCCAGGCGTCTAGCAGTGAACCAAAGCAATGTTGTTCGGATATGGAGAAGATACAGAGACAGGAACTGTCAAAGACATGCATCGCCCAGACCGCCCAAAGGCTACTACTGCAGTGGATGAGCGCTACCTGCGGATTATGGCTCGGACGAAGGCTGACAGCAACGCCACCATGTTCAATAATGCTCTTCGTGCAACCGCAGGACGTCGTGTTACGACTCAAATAGGCTGCATGATGCCCAACTTCACTCCCGACGTTCATAGCGAGGTCCATCTTTGCAACCACGACACCATGCAGCGCGGTACTGATGGGCTCAGTAACAGGCCGAATCGACCTCTTAGGATTGGCATCGCGTTCTCTTCACCGATGAGTGTCTCATATGCTTTCAACCATACAATCGCCGGGGACGTGTTTGCAAGCAACACGGTCAGGCTAAACGCCTTAGACAGATTGTCCAGTGAGTGCATCAAGGTGGAGAACCCCTGCTGTTTTGGAGTGGCATTATGTGGGGCCGAAGTTGGCCGCTGGTGGTCACACAAGGCCCCGTAACAGTTGTACAAAACGTGAATGCCATCCTCCGACCTCTAGTGGAACCGTATCGCCAGCATATTCGCGAGGCATTCGTCTTCATGGACGACAATTCGCGCCCCCATCGTGCATATCTTGTGAATGACTTACTTCAGGATAACGACATTACTCGACCAAAGTGGCCTACATGTTCTCCAGACATGAACCCTATCCAACATGCCTGGGATAGACTGAAAAGTGCTGTTTATGGACGACGTGACCCATCAACCACTCTGAGTGTTCTACTTCGAATCACCGTTGAGGAGTGGGACAATCTGGAGCAACAGTGCCTTGATGAACTTGTGGATAGTATCCCACGACTAATACAGGCATGTATCAATGCAAGAGCATGTATTACTGGGTATTAGAGGTACCGGTGTGTATAGCAATTTGGACCACCACCTCTGATGGTCTCGCTGTATAGTGGTATAGCATGCAATGTCTGGTTTTCATGAAGAATAAAAAGGGCAGAAATGATGATTATGTTGATCTCTATTATAATTTTCTGTACAGGTTCCGGAACTCTCAGATCCTAAGTGATGCAGAACTTTTTTTGATGTGTGAGTGACCAGAGAGCCGACCAAGCAGAACTCTTAGGGTTGGGTACAAACCGGAAAATCCCTCTCGGACCAACTAACCCCGTATATGTATTGGCAAGCAAAGACCTTCTAAGGACACAACTCACAGATACCAACTCTTCCTCATAGATATTGGCAATGGGGCCACTAGAGGGATAGTCGTTACTACACCTGAGCCTGTGGCATCAGACAAATGGCTCTGAACACTGTGGGACTTAACAGTGGCATCAGACAAAACAGACTATTAACCCAATGGCGCCACGGCTCAATATAAAATAGTGTAACCCCTTCAGTGCTGTGATACTTCGAAAATGTTCGCCAAAGTTACCATTTACTGGTACTGCGCAGGCAGCTATTGAAATATATGTATTCGTTAGCATAAGCATTTCGTTTGGTTCAGTAAAAACATAACGAATGACAGGTTTTTCGTGATCTGTTTACAGTTTCTAATGTTGATTAGTTGTCTGCAGGCTCGTATCTCTAGCGTTTTACTCCTTGTGGTGAAATCATAAACGGCAAACAATGAAACACAATAGCGCTGACGATTACTTTCGCAACGCTATGTGTTTCGGATTACCAGTAGCACAGACGTAGGTAACCGCAGGGTGGAAGAGAGCGAAGGGAAGGAATTTCCACGCAAACCCGCCTCTCCTCCCGCAGGGTTTCTCCTCAGCTGCTCACTGTAGAGTGTTTCAGTCCTTCCATTACCAGATGTCGTTCAGGTTATCCATTAACAAGATTGGCACGGAAATAATACATTTTAACACTGAAGGCTCGATTACTCATTTCTATTTGCCAAATTTTTTATACGGAAGATCGTGAAGCAATCTTTTGTATCTCATATTGGCACTATCATAGAAAGCGCCCATCGAATACAGAAGGAAATAAAAAACTGAAGGAAAAAATTCTTACTTGTGTATTTGTTCTCGCAGCACTATCATCAATTGTAATTTCATTGAACACTGGACCGTTATATTAGTCATTCGAAAGATGGAAAAGATTATCTTGTGGGATGAACTACAAAGAATGATCAAAAAGACTCCGTTTGAGTGCGTTGCTGCAACGTATATGCAATGTACCGCGACTCCGATGCGAGCATACAGGCTGTTCGGGAATTCCCCTTACAAACTTCTAGGATTTGTAGAGGAGAATGAGGACACAATATTTTGAATAGGAACCCATGTCATGTTCGGAAAGTACCATTTCCGTTCTACGTCGGTTTCAATTCAGATGTGTAACGCGTCCACGTCAGCCAAGAGAAAGAGCTTCCAACTTGCTAGTTCTGGTACCCAATAGCGTAGACGCGATGAGGTGGTCATCCGATGTCATTCAACGTCTGACTTGCTACGAGACTCCTGCAGAGACAGAGGAAGATATGGTGGCAAGAGCTCTGGCTGCTCTGCTAGAAACTGAAGAGAGTCCAGGTCGGACGACAGTGTAAACCAGAACATGTTTCGTAGGTTCAACGTCTATAACGATGTTGGTGGTGGTCACATCCAACCGCTGTTTCATTGTATCAGTACCGTTCTGTAGGCACAGTATGCTGGGTTCCTCTTTGTTTTTTGTAAACACGTAATGTTTAAGTATTCAAAAATGGTTCAAATGGCTCTGAGCACTATGGGACTTAACATCTATGGTCATCAGTCCCCTAGAACTTAGAACTACTTAAACCTAACTAACCTAAGGACAGCACACAACACCCAGCCATCACGAGGCAGAGAAAATCCCTGACCCCGCCGGGAATCGAACCCGGGAACCCGGGCGTGGGAAGCGAGAACGCTACCGCACGACCACGAGATGCGGGCAGTTTAAGTATTAATACAAGCAAATGTGATTAAGCGCTTTCTTTATGTTTCCTTTCAAATTGTTGCCTAATAATTGTACTGCGTCACGCCTAATTCAGGTCCTCAGATAGAAGTGGATGAGCTAAACATCTGAACTGAAACCGTCGTAGAACTGAATCAGTATGTTTCTGTACATGGGTCCTTATTCAAAATACTATGTGCTCACTACCCTCTACACGTTCTAAAAGTTTGTAATCGGAATTTCCAAACGTCGTACCTTTCCGACATGCGTGAAGTAAATCCGGATTTGTGAACTATGGTGACGTTATTGACAAATAATAGAAAAAGGATCAACGTGTGGTCATTCTCCTCTTGGTTGTCGAGGGCTCAACACTCGTATGGAGAATGAAGAAGTGTATGGCGCAGCATGTCTGTTGAAAACCGGCATTGTGGAGTGGTGCAACAAACTTCCCCTTGTCACAAATGTCGTAACGCATAAGGTACGCCAACGGAGGTGGGAGACACTCGAGCACATGCCTGCAATCCCCACATCTCCCCATGCGAATATCACGGCTTCAGTTCCTTAAAAAAGTCCTTGAGGCGTCGATGATTCCTGGCGGACCGTGATGTGCGGCAGGCAGTCACGGGCTTTTCCATGCAGGTAGTACACGGTGTTTCGCCAAACGCGTACCTTCAACCTGATGCGTCGGTGGGAAGACTGCCTCAATGCTCGCGGCGCCTGGTACCAAATCTGGAGTGTACGGCCTTAGAATGGAAACTTTTTGAACGTCGCTTATTCACTTGCAGTTATACAAGTCAAAAGTACTTTTTCTTCACTAATTGGGTGAGAGACTGGTGGCAGTATTTCAGTATAGGCATTTGATAACTGCCTTTCTGGAATCGATGATTGTCATGAAATTAACATGGAAATGTGGTACGAGGTCAGTAGTTAGATATCTATTTTAAAAGTAATATTTCCTGTACTGATCATGAAAGTTTCCGGTGGGACAATAGAGAATGCCTTTTAATGTCCTGATTCTCGTATCTACCACATATTAACCACAATCGTAGTGTCATCGTGCGCAAGCTGGGGAATCACTAACCACTTCCTGTTCATCAGAGGAAATGGAGCAACGCTAATAGTCAGTGTCGTTATATCAACCAACTTTGTCCACGTAAAAGTGTGGTATTTCGAAAGAACTACGCATAAGAACAAAAAATGTAGATGTGGACGACTAATTAAAAGAGGGAGTTTCTAATGCATGTCGGTACTGATATACTAATCAGGGATGTCTAATAAATAGGGGAGTATTTAATGAGAATGTGCTACGGAAATTAAGAAAAGAAACCTTATGCAAAGACAGCAAGAGGTTATAATCTTCACCTAATCTCACATTCTTAACCTACTGGACTTGTGTGGATGGTCTAACTATTTGATTGCATAATCCTCTTAAAAATACACTACTAGCCATTAAAATTGCTATCCCAAGAAGAAATGCAGATGATTATAAGCGGGTATTCATTGGACAAACATATTATACTACAACTGACATGTGATTACATTTTCACGCGATTTGCGTGCATAGATCTTGAGAAATTAGTACCGAGGACAACCACCTGTGGCCATAATAACGGCCTTGATACGCCTAGGCACTGAGTCAAACAGAGCTTGGACGGCGTGTACAGATACAGCTGCCCATGCAGTTTCAACACCACACCACAGTTCATCAATAGTAGTGAATGGCGTATTGGGCCGAGCCAGTTGCACGGCCACCATTGACCAGACGTTTTCAGTTGGTGAGAGATTTGAAAAATGTGCTGGCCAGGGCAGCAGTCGAACATTTTCTGTATCCAGAATGGCCCGTACAGGACCTGCAACATGCGGTCGTGCATTATCCTGCTGAAATGCAGGGTTTCGCAGGGGTCGAATGAAGGGTAGAGCCACGGGTCGTAACACATCTGAAATGTAATGCCCACTGTTCAATGTGCTGTCAATGCGAACAACAGGTGACCAAGACGTGTAACCAATGGCACCCCATACCATCACGCCGGGTGATAGGCCAGTATGGCGATGACGAATACACGCTTCCAATGTGCGTTCACCCCGATGTCGCCAAACACGGATGGGACCATCATGATGCTGTAAACAGAACCTGGATTCATCCGAAAAATTACGTTTTGCCATTCGTGCACCCAGGTTCGTCGTTGAGTACACCTTCGCAGGCGCACCTGTCTGTGATATAGCGTCAAGGGTAGCCGCAGCCAAGGTCTCCGAGCTGATAGTCCATGCTGCTGCAAACGTCGTCGAACTATACGTACAGATGGTTGTTGTCTTGGAAACGTCCCCATCTGTTGACTCAGGGATCGAGACGTGACTGCACGACCCGATACAGCCATGCGGATAACATGCCTGTCATCTCGACTGCTAGTGATGCGACGCCGTTGGGATTCAGCACGGCGTTCCGTATTATCCTCCTGAACCCACCGATTCCATATTTCTGATTGTGTATGAGAAATCGGTTGGAAACTTTCCTCGTTTCATCATGTTGTAGGTGTCGTCACCGGCGCCAACCTTGTATGAATGCTCTGAAAAGATAATCATTTGCATCTCACAGCATCTTCTTCCTGTCGGTTAAATTTCGTGTCTGTGGCACGTCATCTTCGTGGTGTAGCAATTTTAATGGCCAGGAGTGTATTAATAGGAACTGCAAGCGCAACGCGTTGTTCGGATATGGTATCGTACAAGGTATTTAGTAAGGGGCAACACAAATTTTGACTTGAGGTTGATGGATATAAATCAGTTTTATTCCATTCCTAAAACGTTTTACAAATCACGTCGTCGGACTTGATAACTTATGGAGTCCGATCATGTTTGGAATTGTGGTGGGGACAAGAAAAGAAAGGGTTGATAATCACAAATAATTGCAGTTTATTTACGATTAAAAATATGAGGTTGCCATGATATTTGCAGGACAGATACTTAATACCTCTAACATAACAATTCACAGAAGACTGAAATTTAGTGTTATCAACTTCTCACGGTAATTATCTCGACCTTTTTCTTAACGCATACCGTACAACAGAACAAAAATCGTAGACACAGTGGACTTATCATGAACGTAATGTTCAAAGTGAGTGTGGAACGGATGGGACAGGACAAAGAGAATATAAATTACCGACACACATTGACGCAGCCAAGCATGCTAGAGTGCTACAGATGATATTAAATCTCATAAAACATTAAAATGAATCCTAATGGAGCATAAGTAGGGAGATCACATGCACATTACCTGCCCACTGGTGCGGTAGCAAAATTATGTTAAAATCTATAAACGAAAAGCGGAAAAGACATCTTCATACGTATTGGTAGATGTTCTACAAGAAATTTCTTAGGTTAAGAACGATTTATAACGAAATAAGATGCTCATAACTATTAGTTTTATCAGCAATGACCGTACGCATATGAAAAATTGTAATAAAGTTATAAATATTTTATACTGTAGTACAATCTAACCAAACACTAGCTAAAAACGGAAGAAACCTGACACTTTTCTAATGAAATGTGTTCATAAAATTTGGCATAACTGAAACCACAAAATTTTAACCCGACCGGATATGTGCATGTAGAAGCGCCGTTCTCAGGAGACGAAGGTGCGCCGGCGCCAGATCGGATCCATCTGGCAAATTGACGATGAGAGTCGGTGTGGCAGGCAGCATGGGTGTGTTTTTTAGCCGGGTTACCACATTCCACTAGGTTAATACCGGGCTGACACCCAACTTACGTCTCAGCTACACAATTCACAAACATTTAGAAAACTTTCACTCACTTTCACATGAATAACACTACACGGAGGGAGTTTTTGTACACATAGTCCACCCCAGGGATGAGTACCCACTTGCTTTAAACTAACCACGCTAAATCTGTTAGTAACTACGCTGCTCTTGCATCGCTGAGGAACAAAGGCATAAGAGAAAGAAGATAAAATATATTATATGCTAAGTAAGCTGTCTTACGTGCAGTCACGCCAGCTGCCATCACGCGTCTGTCTATTCCGCTACGTAGAGCTAATGATATGCTCCCGCCCCATCTCTTCCCACCATGCTACATCACACAATGTCGGATAATGTTGTGGAAGCTGTACAACCTCTCAATGAGACAGCTGCTCGTCAGCATCAGGTGTTACTGACGTGTCGCTCAATGGTTCGCCACTAAATGTGCTGACTCTCTATAAAAACGCAGACCCATGGGGTTGATCTATAACGTCTTCGTAGACGAATCATAGAGTATGGCGATATCCATTTCCCCCCGTCGGGGAAACGGGCCACGGTCTTCGCATTCGCGACGCGAGAAATCTGTTGTTGCCCAGTTTACGTTTGCGGACTTTGATTCTCCATTTCTGTCGACTCGAATTCGTAAAAGCAAGCAAGATAAACCTGAACATCTCGTCGCGTCTGTCAGTGGATCCCTGGGAATGTTGGAATGTGTTACGTGGTCGTTTTGGGACTAGACGCGGCGGCAGGCCGTGCCGCCTCAAAATTCCATTACCTGGCACCCCTATCATCGCCAGAATATAAATCCATATCGAGTTTAATATCACAGATAAACTACTCAGTGACACTGTGAATCGGTGTTGGAAAAGGCACCAAATTTTGCGCCAACTCCAAAGACCTTGCCTATCAAGGATTACATCAGTGTCGTTGAGCAAGGTATCTTGAAGCTTCTGAATAAGACTGCTGAAGAAATAAGTCGTGAGACTTGCAGCGCCATAACTAGGATCCCCGCAGCGACGCAAAACATCAACACTGAAGAACGGGGAGGTCTCCATTCGTTAAGGGAAGACATAGAAATAGTGATTTTACCTGCTGACAAGGGAAACGCTATTATTCTTTTGCTTTAAACATCTTATTTCGCAAAATTGACGGAGTGGCTGCAGGACTCAGCCTATCGACGTCTCCAGAAGGATCCAACTGACACGTAGCCCTTTGTCTTCCACAGTAGCTAATCTTTTCATGGAAGTCTTCAAGGGAAAAGCATTTCAGTCAGCGGTGTTGAAACCTAAATGTTTCTGGAGGTATGTGAACGACACTTTTATTGTTTGTCAACACGGAGCGCAACGCTTATTGCATTTCTGGAACACCTTAAGTCCCTCCATCCCAGCATTTTCTTCACCATGGAAGTGGAGAAAAATAGAGACCTCCAGTTCCTAGATGTCTTGGTCCGGAGAAAAGAAGATGATTCCTTGGGTCATACTGTGTTTCGCAAACCGACTCACACTGTGTATCTACGAGCTACGACTGTCATCATCCATGTCAACGCAGTGGCGAGTTACAGACTCTCGTTCATAGGGCTAGGATTATTTTAGATGCAGGGAGCTTATCAGCGGAGCTTAGATACCTACGCTCTGTGTTTGTACGAATCGGGTACTCTGATAAACAGATCAGTAATGCACTTAAACCCAAGCACTGAAGCTCAAGAACAGCCAGAAGAATCAGATCTCTACAAGGATGGTTTTTCTACCGTATGTTGGTGCGGTGTCGTTAAAGAATGGCAGGCTGTTGTAGTCCCTCCAGCCGGACTACTAACTTCGCTGTGTGCTGTAAAAGACAACCTAGGTCTAAGGAGACCAGAGATATATCAAATCCCGTACCAGTGTGGGAAATCATACATTGGCAGATGTGTCGCACTGTTAAGAATAGATATGCTGAACATAAACGTCACACCAGAATGGGTCAGCCAGAAATCTACTGAACACCGATTTGACACGGGGCACAACATAAACTACGTACAGACAAAGATCCTTTCGTCCGTTTCCATACACTGGGACTCCATCATTAGAGAAGCACTCAAATCCGTATAAGTAACGACCTGATCAATAGAGACACGGGATTTCAACTCAGCAAAGCGCGGGAACCAGCATTGGCAGTAATAAGGCATCATCGGCCCCAGACGAACGAATCCCAGTCGACACAGACAGAGAAACAACGTCCGAATGTTTAAACTGTGCGTCAATACACTACCCGCCCGCGCGCTAAGACGCTCTTCCCGCGTCGCGACTGCGAAGACCGTGGCCCCTTTCTCCGAGAGGGGACACTGGATGTCACCGTGCTCTATGATTCGTTTGCGATGACATTACAGCGCCACCGCTTAGGCGTTCCTTTTTCTAGAGAAACAGCGCATATATTGCACCTGAGATGACGAGCAGCTCTCTCGTTCAAATATTGTGCAGCTTCCACAACATTATCCGACGCGATGTCCACGAAGCAATGAAGCAGTCAATGCATTGAGAAAACCTCATACAGCACATCACACAACGCATTTAATACTTTTTTTAAATAATTCACGTACAATTATTAAAAAAAGGTATTCCATCTCCTACTTAGCACTCTTAGGGACAGAAATTTCTTTTTTTAGTAGACTATTCTCTTCCTGAGTGCTCTAGCCATCTCAAAACCAAATTTCATCGACATCGGTTAGCAGATGGATTAAACACATTGGGGACTGTATAGCTATTGTATTCATTACGTTGAATGACATCAATTAGAACATTTCTATCAGTAAAAGCATTTTCACAAACACGAGTGCTATTCGGAATGTAATTTATGATCGGTCACGAAATGGAAACCCCTGTGAAGCTTCGTACATATGTACTGGGCGGTGTGCATAGTATGCCTATCGATCGCGTTACGTCGCTCGTTTCTGAGCCACGGCGATCATTTAAAGATGCCTAGAAAATAGTGTCTCCCACGAAGTATGACGGCGTGGTGACAGATTTCGCCTGATGTCATGCAGCCCACATAACATAACTGTCATACTGTTCCTTCTTCGTGACAATTATCGGGCCGCAGTCTGCAGGGGTAATAAAGATGTTCCTGCAGTGTTTACGATGGGAAGTGTTTGATCACCGACAATATAGCCCGTATTTAGCTCTCGGTGAGTTTCATCTCCACTCATATGGACCGCTGGCTAGGAAGACAACGTTTTTGTGCAGCAACGAGCTTTAAATCAGCGCAGAGAATTGGCGGAAAGCACAGGCGGCAGCCTTCTACGACAAGGGTATTGTAATGTTGGTATAACGCCACGACAAATGTCTTAATTGGAGCGGTGACTATGTATTGGCTAGAAGATGTAGCTAACTGCTGCAAACATTTTTTGTTTTCAAAGTGGGTTACATTTCTTGACTGAGAGGAACTTACTTTTTGGATGGCCCTCGTATGATACACTTCAAACGTCAAGAAGTACAAATCTTATTCAGAGCGTAAATGTGTTTCCCTGTGTCCCTTTAAAACTTCAAATTGCAACATCTTTTTTCTTTTCATGATCCGATGTTCATGAAATAATGCCTATACGTGGCCCCAAGCTGCGCTCTAGTCATCTGCGAAAACTTCATGATTATTCGTCTCCTAGTTTTGGACATTAGCTTGTTCAAACAGAGAAACAGATAGATGCTACGATTTTAGGTAAAACATTAAATGACGATATCGTCTTTTGTGTGATCAGAATTTGATCAAATAAAACATATGAGGTGCTCAATTTATTGTCAAGTTACTTATGAAAATGCCATGATAATTCATCTAGTAGTTTTGGAGATTAGCGTGTTCAAACAGAAAATACAGACAGACATGATGGTTTCAGATAAAATTTTAAATTACGATATTTTTTTCTGACATCCGATGTTGAAGAAACCCCATGAGAATTCGTCTAGCAGTTTTGGAGATTAGCTTCTTCAAACAGTCAGCATGAAAGATTTACTGTTTCATTATTGGTATAGACAATTAAGGAAGGCCCCATAAATACCTTTCAGTACTACAGTAAGACGAATACTTACGTGAAAAGAAATGCTACGCAACATGCACCTGTCAAATTCAAAGTACAAAACCACTCTAAAGGCTTCACGTACGAAAACGCGCTTACTCTCTTTTGACTGTTTGCTGCTAACTTGCTTATTTACGGACGATATACGACGTGCGTATTTTGCTGACATATTGCATTAAAGTAGTACAAAATACGACATACCGATTGAATTAATATAGAAAAACCGAGAGTGTCCCTCACAAGTACTGCAATTACACCTTCATATGAAGCAAAAGGCAAAGATGACAAAAACTGAAAAGAATGTGTATCGTTTCAGATAAATATGTACTATATGTAAATGTAAATCAAAGGAGTCTCGGAAGGTAAAATATTCGAAAAAAGATAGTGTCTGTTATGGAAAGTTATTCAATAAGAGGAAATAATTTTTGTTGTAGTTTTCGCCATTGTTAAAAGTGCTATTTAAAATGCTTGATACTGAAGTTAGTCTATAAAGGTAATATCAACTAAAAGTGATAACAACATCAGCACAAATGAAATGTTTATTACTGAATTATTTCTGAGATTAGTCCAATAGAGAAAAGCTTCCGGTCCTTTATGTAGTCCAGTAAATCATCACTCAGCTGATGTCATTGGCATGTCGTCATCCAGTACTATTGATCCATAAAGCAGTAGTGCAATTCTTATTAATAATAAGAACTGTAATAGTCATCTTGCACATGACCACTCGCCTAATAAATGTTGAATACAGGCACAATGTCTATAATATCCTCTTAATCTATGAATCAGGATTCTGCGACGAACTAACCTTTCGCAAAATAATAATGTGAAAACTATGATGTTTGGCCTGTGTAGCAACGTGTTTGTCAAGTGGATGTTTCCCGAGGTACATCAAAGCTTGTGATTTATCAAGTGCTACCGACTATAATTTGATATGGAACTGCCTATTTCTAACAGTGCTGAGAAATGATCAGCAAGCACTGTAACATCAGTAAACATTACGGGTCTGGATAATCAAGGTGGTTTGATGGTAACGATACATGCCTGGCCCTATGTGAATTCAGTACTAAAGTCGTACTCGACTACAACAGAACATTTAGCTTGGCAAGGTTCGAAACTGCAATGATTAACTCTGTTACGACTTCTGCACCACTTGTTAGCAGCCGGCCGCTGGTGGCCGAGCGGTTCTGGCGCTACAGTCTGGAACCACGCGACCGCTACGGTCGCAGGTTCGAGTCCTGCCTCGGGCATGGATGTGTGTGTTGTCCTTAGGTTAGTTAGGTTTAAGTAGTTCCAAGTTCTAGGGGACTTATGACCTCAGCAGTTGAGTCCCATAGTGCTCAGAGCCATTTGAACCATTTGAACTTGTTAGCAGCATACACAGTGGCTGCGCCAAAGATTGAAACGGCGTGGAGTTTTACAATTATGTATTGAACTTTCTTTACAATTTCCCCGCCTGGCTGCTGCTGTGTAGATTCTCTGACAATGCATGCAATGCGTGCCGCTGATCGCACACGGGAGCCTCAGGCCACCAGTGCTCCGCTGAAGCCAGGACGCCCTGTGGTTGAGCTGAACTCGTTGTCGTGAGGTCAGCTGCCGACGCCTGCTGCACCGATGGCTGGGAAGCCATCAGTCGCGATGTCCGCGAGGTCCTGTCATGGACGGACCACGCGGCGTGGGGCTGGGTTGTCGTGATGTCCGGGTGTCAGTCCCCGGCGGTGCCTGCGTCCAAGACCGCGTTGCGACCGGTCCTCCTGGAAATTCCCACTGTAGTTAGTCAGCCATGGTGCCGACGGAACTCGGGCCGACCTCCAGAGCTGAAGTTGACATCTGGCGGCGAACGGATGACTCCTGCGAGCTGGAACAGACCTCCGGAACCGTCACCTACAAAGATTGAACAATCGGACATGGACCACGTCTGTACTCAGATCCGAACTGCTTCCTAATGGCTTCCGTCTGTTGCTGCCTGCGCTCCACTATTTACATCCGGCAGGAGGACGTTTTTTACCCTTGGTGGTAGCTTTTTGATATTACTCCCACAGTATATTGCAGCGTAACGTAACGTGCTGTCCTCACTTCCCCTTACTCAGCACTCTCCAGGCTTCACTCGGCGCTCGGTCTGTGTGCGTCTTTGTGTCAGTCTGTTGGTAGACTGCTGCTGTCAGCAAGGCTATCTGTGCGTGCTTATTTCACAATGCCTTGGTCGCCGGCATGCCTCTGTTTTGCCATTCTCCACTGCGTGAAGCAACGCTTACTACATGTGGGCGCAACAACTCTGTGCATCCCTGCACAACATCAATGCAAACTCATTCATTTATGCAATCATTCAGAAGTAAGCGCAGGGACGGATATGTACTAAATCGATACAAAAATATAATAAATACTTTTGCATCTTTCTACAGAGGCTCCTTACCAAGGAAAAATAGTAAAGTTCTGTGTGACTTACGTGTTATGAAAAGACTAGGAAATTCTGAATCGACAACTCTCATGGAACGGGATTAATATTGCCATTCCACACACACATACAAAAATTCCTTTGTGCAGTAGTTTAGAAGTTATTTTCTAGTTTCAAAACGCTTCTTCCTCTTATTATAGTTTTTTGGTAAATTAGCTTTGTTACATGATTCTACATTGACTAGTTTTCATTCCTGAAATGTGTACTTTCAATATTCACTTTAACGAACTATCAAAAAAATTACCACACATATGTCTTTACACGTAACAATACACTGAACTCAAAGTGCACCAAACCTGGTGAAGTGGGTGAATATTGTAAAATCTCGTACTATAAGAACTAATTTTTCTCGTTGTCAATGACCATTTTAAGCATATTCATAGACCTGATAAAAGATGATTCTTTTTCAGCACTCTCTTTTGCTTGTTCCCTAGAACAAAAAGACCTCTCTCAAAGATGTTAGAATATAAAGTTTCATAATTCTTCAGGATCTAAAAGTAATTGTTCCTCTCCTTTGCTACTATGTAGTAATATGTTTCTATTTTGTGTGATCAAGTGACACTGTATGCACCACAGAACATTTTACAATATTTAAAAAGTTACCTTATTTTGTACGTAGCTTTCCCCCTAAGAACGAGCATATCTGTAAAAGCATATCGTAAAATACCGTTATATATGAAAGTATATTAATTTTCTGTTACAGTGTTAAAATAGTGGAAATTATTAACAGGATATATTGTCTGACCTGCTGAAATAATGCACCGTATCTATTTAATTAATCTCCAAGCTTAAAAAATCTAGTTGTATATAAGACAAGAAACAAAACAAAGCAAAAAAGTAAACTAAGATAAAATAAATAGCACTTTTCACGCAGAAGGTATATTCGCAAGAAATTCTCTGCATTGTACAGCAGAGTCCCTCATTTTGTTTGCCAATAGAAAAAGAAGCTCTTTATACAACATAGGGAACATCATAACACGTATAGGGGTGTTAACTTGATTTTCTATTTTATTTTTACCCGTTGTTGAATGACATTATGGCTGAGACGCAGATAAACTGCAGTTCCATCGCCTTCGTTGATATTCAACCACGTAACTAGTCATTTTCAAGTGTGAGTCAGACTTCATAATTCCTTCAAGATCATTCACAGCAACGAAGTCATTCTCGGTCATTTTCTTTATAATTAAAGGTGAAAAACAAATGGCTCTGAGCACCATGGGACTTAACATCCGAGGTCATCAGTCCCCTAGAACTTAGAACTACTTAAACTTAACTAACCTAAGGACACCACGCACACATCTATGCCCGAAGCAGGATTCGAACCTGCGACCGTAGCAGTCGCGCGGTTTCAGACTGATGTGGCTCTGAGCACTATGAGACTTAACATCTGTGGTCATCAGTCCCCAAGAACTTAGAACTACTTAAACCTAACTAACCTAAGGACATCACACACATCCATTCCCGAGGCAGGATTCGAACCTGCGACCGTAGCAGTCGCGCGGTTCCGGACTGAGCGCCTAGAACCGCTAGACCACCGCGGCCGGCGTTTCAGACTGAAGCGCCTTTACCGCTCGGCCACACCGGCCGGCTGAACTTAAACAACTTTTGTATCTTACATACTCCCATTCATAGTAATCATGACAGCCATTTCTCAAAAGCTGGGTGCCAAAACAGTAAAGTTATGCCCCACTGTTGTAAAATATCCAGCCAAAACATGATAGTTGTAGAAAAGCATCGGTGTCCTGTCGTTGCTTTGCTAAAGTTAACAGCCAGTTCAAGCAGTTATTCTAGAGTATTATTTTTTCGTTATCATGACATAAAACGTTTTGTACCTACCAATTTTAATGTAGTCTTTTCTGGCATGTCTTTACCAGCTATGAAAGTATAAGATTTTCCACTGTTCCTCCTACTTTTCCTGACATTCTACTTGCAATTTGATGGATCTATTTTTCTGTCTATGCTTTTATTCAACAATACAACATCCTCTGAAGTGAAACTTACTTCAGGCACGTCCACCATTTTCATTGCATATAACGTTTTACCAGAATGGTCAACTTTACAACTACAAATAGTTTTACTTGTAAACAGAAAAAACTATTCTTTACTATGGTAGCAAAACTCATCTTTGCCAGAAATGTGATATACAACCGTATTTGCGGGTGGTCTTCAGGTGCTTTCTCTATGTGTTTCTTTTTTACCCTTTTCAATGTAATCAGTACGAAAAATAGCTTTTGCATCCTAATAATAACTAGTTATAGCCTTCCAGGCAAACCAGGTTTGTGTTTTTGCCATTGAATCACTGGCGTTTACCTGCTGTTAAGCGGTTGTGTCGTTTGCAGCGTGAAGTTAAGGAGCCACTTCTCATCTTCAGTAACAGATGAAGTACAGATTCAGTTACATTCTCATAAATGTGCCAGACTTTGCACTGAACCTCCTTCTCACCATCGAAGTTCTTCTAGCAGCAACAATTCCAACTCGTTTCTCGCGCAACATACCGTCAGCGTTCATTCTTTGTGTAAGATGTGCCAATATCTTCTCGTATCGCGTTTATTGTGGTGTTATCCAAGAGTATGAGCCCATTTGGCAGAGAAGTAGTTTTGGCGGTACTCATTTGGCTTTCGAACGTTCAGAGTTTTTCACCTCTCGGGCGTTATTAATAAGCAGTGCAGCAGCACAGACGGGG
This sequence comes from Schistocerca americana, assembly GCF_021461395.2. NCBI lineage: Eukaryota > Metazoa > Arthropoda > Insecta > Orthoptera > Acrididae > Schistocerca > Schistocerca americana. Next base: position 380,183,722 of record NC_060123.1, on the reverse strand, counting down.
GAGGGCTCAGACCTCCATTACGCGCAGACAAGGTCGGACCGGAGGCGATGCGCCGTCACCATTACCGGCCCGCCTGCTCGGTTTGCAGATCGTAACAGTCGTCCCCTTGTCGCGCTGGAGAGGTTTGGCTCCTCTCTCCTGATGGCGCCCTCGGATTCTGCGCCGCAACGACCGTTCCATGGTAATGGAATGGCGCCGCCGACTTATCTGCGGTAACGGCCGCGAGGACGTCGGTCGCCACTTAGAGGAGGAGAAAGGTAAATAGCCTACCGACTCGGGAGCGCTGACGGCGCCGCGACGCAGGGGCCGACTACCACACTCCACTCTCCAGCACTGAAGGGTGGCGAGGGTCGGAACCGGGCAGCTGGAAGTGGAAAATGTCAGGAAACGTTACTCTTACAGGCGCTTTCGTATCACACATACCAAACACAGCGTGTAATACAAACATTAGCCCTACTGACAAAATCTGGTCTCAGTTTCATCTCTTAACTGGCCATTATGTGCCCCTCTTTCGTCTGAGTTTGCACTATGAGGCCATCTTTGGAGTCCTTTTCCCGACTCGCTCCGTGTGTTGCTCTCAGTTCTGTTTGCGTTCTTCCATTTTGTCATTTACTGCAGAAACATATTGTTATTGTGTAATGTCTTCGTTAGGAACCCTGTTAACTTAATGCAACCTTTGACTACTCGCGAAATTTAATTTCAGCTGCCTGAACATGGCTAGATTTTTTTCTCTAGCTATGCCAAGATTCATTGCCATACGGTAGAACATTATGTGTTTATTTTTTATTTTTTTAGTTTCTTCGTCTAATTTTCAATGTTATGTTTAGAGTTACGTGTATATTCTGGTTTCTTTATAATTCAGAATCAAAATCCTTATATTCGTTAAATGTGTTGTATATCCCTAGCTACATGCGATGCTAAACTTGTTCCAAAATCTGAACTTCAATTACAATTATGTTCCTTACTCGGTATTTCCCATCTGATACAATCGATTTAGATTTACCTACTGTTATCTCAAAATTATAATCATTTCAAAGTAAGTTTAAAATGTGGATTAATTTTCGTAGTTCGTCTGATACTATGTAGTATGCGAATTAAGTATCCGCGCTTCTCTCTACCCAAGCAATCAAATGCTAATTCAAGATCTATGGGAGTTAGGTAGGTTGGTAAGTTAAATTCTCTTCTTTATTGTATTATTTGTCGCATAGTAAACGTGGCTCTTTTGAAGCTGCTTCACTCCTCTGGAAGTGTCACTTATTTATAGGGTGACAATTACGGAACTTCATGAAAGAAAGAAAATTAGTTACAAACTACGGCGTACACACTTTATTCAACATGTAAACTTCACTACAGATATTCGAATTTATGTTATGCCATGTTCGACATGCCTGCCATGATTGGCGATGACGTGGTGCAGATGAATATCGTAATTGTTCATGACCTATTGAAGTGTCGGAAGATCGATGTTGTCGATGACCTCCTGAAAGGATGTTTTCAACTCAATAGTGGTTTTGCGGTTATTGGTGTACACATTGCCTTTAATATAGCTCCGCAAAAAGGAGTCCCATTTGTTCATATCCGGAGAATATGGCGGCCAACAGAGGTATCCCAAAGACAGAATAGGATTACCAGAGTGCAACTCAAGGACGTCAAACACTCTCCTGCTGTGGTGAAGTCGAACTCCGTCTTGCATGAACCACATCTTGTCGAATACAGGGTCACTTTGGATATCAAGGATGAAATCATCTTTCAAAACCTTCACGTACCGTTCGATAGTCACGGTGCCATCAAGGAATGTTGCACCTATTATTCCACGACTGGACACTGCACAGCACATCGTTACCGGATGAGGGTGCAGAGGCGATTCTAAGTCGCTCAGATGCGCCAATTTGGCTTCTTGATGAACCCATCTAAATGAAATTGTGCTTCGTTGCTAAACCAAACGATACTAATTCCCATCATGCATCGCAGTAAACAGTGCAGTCGGAAAATCCTTACGCAAACCGTTCATAAGTTACGACGATTTTATTTCATGTAGTTAAATAATTGTCAATCTGTAATAGCTCCAACCTTCCTTGAGCTAATCACGCCAAGTCCGCTAGTAGCCCTGTAACCATGCGGGACAAAGGCACAAGCAAAAGAAGAAGAAGAATTGCTACTCTGTAATAATCTGTAATCTGTTACTTAATACACATGAGTATATTTTGTAGGCAACGTTGCACTTACTGACACCTCTACACTTTGATATTCTCTGCACTCCTCTTTTTGAACAGTGACACCAATTTTACTGTAAGCCATTCTCTTGGGATTTTAGTGTTTAGTCAGCAAGCATTGATTAGATGTAAATTCTAAACTTAAACAGTAATCCATCATGTTTACCAACTCCACATTAATCCTGTCAGTTCCTGCCCATTTCTTGCATTTATGTGTTTTCTATTTACATCTTCCATTTTTTTCTAAGGTAATTAAACCTGTGGAAACATTAGCAACTGTATCTTCACAAAGACTACCTCCCATTTCATTATACCACACATTCTTGTAATGTTTTGTCCATTGTTTCTGCTTAGTACGTTCATTTGTAATATGTCTTTCTCAGATCTTTCATGTGCCTTAATATTTTGAAAGCAACGTCTCCCAAATACATAATGTTCTGTCTCTGCTATTCTTAGGAACATGTAAAGTGGTCTAAGAAATCACGTCAGTCAGTTACTTGGCCCACAACCCTAAAACCAAGAAAATTATTCAGGTTTATCTTAACCAGTTTAAGTTAGACGTAAAGGTCATCAGCACAAGGAAGCCGACTGGTAGTTGGCCCTTCTGCGTTTTGTTTACGTGGGGGTGGATGACTCGAAAGGCTATGGATATTGAAAGATGTCGAGAGAGTGTCTCTTGGCAGTGCATTCCCCGGCGTCTACCTAGGCGGCAGCGGGGTCGTGTGATGACGTTTCAAAGCGCTGTACGCGGATCGGCTCATGGTCTTGTCACCTCCAGTGCATGCGAGAGCCTGCGGGTCTTGCACTACAGCAGAGCACAACGGTTCGCATGTAGAGTAAATGCTGCGGGGTTGTCGCAGTGTTACCTTGGACGGAAGTTCGGTAACAGTACTCATACTATACGTTCTCAGGGTCACCTGCAAATGAAATCGAGTCCGAGCTATGTTTGGAATTTTAAACCGAACACTGACGGTGCTATGCTTTCTGGCCCAGCTAATTCCTCGTCGAGATCACGAACTGCGTATGCCCTGTTGAATGGGCTGCCTGTTTTACCAAACGGTCAACAGGTGCATTTGCTAATTTGGCTGGATATCATCGTACTTCTTAGCGATTTTCGTCGCAGTAAAAGTAGAGAGAACAAAAACGAAAAAACGGTGAGCCTTACACTTTGATGCGCAAACACTTGTCACCACTGTTTTAATGAACCGTTCGGTTGCCGGCAGGGGTGGCCGAGCGATTCTAGGCGCTACAGTCTGGAACCGCGTGACCGCTACGGTCACAGGTTCGAATCCTGCCTCGGGCATGGATGTGTGTGATGTCCTTAGGTTAGTTAGGTTTAAGTAGTTCTAAGTTCTAGGGGACTGATGACCTCAGAAGTTAAGTCCCATAGTGCTCAGAGTCATTTGAACCATTTGAACCCGTCCGGTCAATCTTCTTTGATAATTTGATGGTTTTTGAGAGCATTGTAATGGAATCTGTAATGCGAGTTTTACATTATGTTATCAGACGGCTCCCCGATATTTCAGTATTTGTTTTAGCTAAGTGCCGTTAAGTTTGAGCACTCACGTTGATGCTTATTGGTGCAGTGGTTTTAAAAAAATATATACGAGGAGACAAGCAGACACCTTAATTCTTGCTAAGTGTTTTTTTAATCTGTATTAAAAGCAGACACATTCTTATCGCTGTACTCTTGGTTAAGATTAGTGACCTGTTTTCATTACAGAGAGAGATTTTGCTAACCTGTGAGTAATGTAACGCTAAGTGCTTTTATAATAATGTAGTGGGAAAATTGTTTTAACTTTTGAATGCCTGATGTCTTGTGCCAGTATTGGCAAACCTTGTTATTTAAGTCATAGTTCAGATAAGAATTAGGATTTGTTTTAGCTCCGTTACTTGGTTTTCAGATAAAATTACACAAGAAAATGCTTCTCCTTCTCTTAGGGTATAAGAATGTAGTTCCAACTTTCATTTTAAGACATGTCTTGTAATCTTTTCTTATGTGTGTTTAAGACAATGTGATCCCCTCTGTATCATTATTAATGTCTTTGAGTAAGGGATATTTAAGAAGGCTGGACCCGACACTTACTGACTTACTGTGAAGCTGTTGTTAGGTGTTGTACTCCACACAGGGATTCTATTTCATTTAATGTACATGCCATAAAAAGATATTCGTGTCCCCGTCGGTTATCTTATTGTTTTTTTTTTGCGTTCTTAGGCTGGGCATTTTTATTACACTGATTTCAGAGAATAAAATTATGTTAAAATTTTTCGTTGGTCATCTCTCCGTATGTTCGTTTGGTACCTTCCGTTACTGAATTGAGTGTACTACGTCGTGGTAATTTTGCGATAGCTCACCAGGTCGGTGATCGTATCAGGATACGACGTAGTTCAGGTGAACAGCTGCTTAAAACATGCGCTGCACCGTGGATACTGGTGGCGGAGGGAGCGTTATGAGGAAGTTCATCTTGTGATGTGAACAACAGAGAGAAAACAATCGATTCATTCTGTTGTAGTTTCATGTATCAGATAAATTATTTATTCATTCTATTGAGTGAAGCCAGTTGTGGGAGGAACCGATGGAAGACAATTGTTTCGTTGGTAGACTGGTCATTCCTTATTTTGAATAAAACCAGTGTGTGTGAACAGCCGAATGAAAACGCTCGAGTCAGTTAGCTGTAGTTTTACGTGTAAGTTGGGTCATTATTCGTTTATTATTTCGAGTGAAATCAGTCTATGGGAGCAACAGAATGAGAACATTCGAGATCGTCGTAGCTTTACATTGACTGGATTATTCATTCTTCCTCTTGAAGTGAAAAAAAAATCTGTTGTTTTCCTGTCGGTTGAATTATGTATTCATTATGTATTTATTCACTCTTTAATGTTTTAGCTGACTGAGCTAGCCATTCATTCTTCTGGGTGAAACCAGTCTGCAGACTTTCAGTAGTTGAGCTAAAACGCTGTTACATTATACCACCAGAAAGTAGCCCTACCCCCAGGTGTAAGTGAAGATATACCTCAGAGCGTATGCCAAACTTAAAGTAAGCATTATACATGTTCATTTAGTTATGCACAGACTGGAGTAATTTTGTGTTTCATCATTTAAGATTGATTCATATATCGTCGTGGGTTAAGTTGTTCCAGGTGCCATTAACACGTAACTAATTAAACTGATGTATGGCGGAGATAGGCCTGCCATCACTTAAATTGCCGACCCCCTACAAAAACTTCGAAATCCGTGGACATTTGGGTCGAATCGATTTGTTTTTCCCGAACACACCCAGTCTCTAGATCAGGTCTTCCCAACCTTTTCAGCTGGCGGACCCCTTCTACAGTCGAAAATCCTTGGCGGACACCTTCTACAGTCGAAAATCCTTGGCGGACCCATAGTCAATCAAGAGCACAGTAACTTTAAATTTCAGAGCGAAACCCATGGGAAGTGAAAGCTTCTTAAAGCAAGTGCCATGTTCCCAATGACCCCCCCTTCACCCCCCCCCCAAAGTATCAATAGTCTTTGTAGCTTCTTGTGATTGTTCTTCCTTTGGTCGTCGTCCCTCCTCATTCATTTCAACTGGAAACTTCCCTTGTTGTGAAGGCGATGGAGAAACCGCAACTTTCTTCAATGATCCTGACTTCAGCCACGGATCCATGTTAGAAGTAATAAACTGGTCAAAAATCGACTTATGAAATAGGTACTGCACTGGCAAAGGAAGTTTAACATTTGACGATGCCTGGAGCCGCATACGTGCCAGCGAGCGCAGTGATTGGTCGACAATGTTCGCTCCGCGCATGCGTGAAAGGTTTCAGCGCATCTAGCGCCGTGAGCCGGCGCACAAACGACCCCCGTACTGTTGCGAAATAGTCGTCAGAGAAGCCACATTCTCCGGCACTAAACTGTGTATGCGTTCTCACTTACGAACCGCAAACGCTGCTTGGGAATACGACCTGAAGTATAAGCACACATGTTTTAAACACGAAAAAAAAGTGATGCATTTGATTTTCATATTTTTATTCAATAATTTTACTCATTATTTTACACGATTTGCTCAAAGTTGTCTGCGGACCCCGTATAAAGAGCCGGCGGACCCCTAATCGGCCGGCGGACCACACGTTGGAAAGCCCTGTTCTAGATGATACGTTGGCCGATGGGCATGATGTACCACGCTGAGTGGGTACGTGAGAGGAGGGATGTCTCCTCGCTTGCGTTTCAGCCAGAGGGCGAGCGTCTCCAACCGATCATCAGACGTAAGTTACGCACTAGAGTGACGTGTAGTGCAATCTGAAATGTTTAAGAGGCGAATTTTCAGTTATTTCAGTACAGGATTTCTGGAATCGGGAGTAACCGTATTACTTAACGTGGGAATAAATTTTGTGTGAAGTTTGAAAATCATTTTCTGAGTTTTCTTAAGAATAGTGTGTGCAGGAATCATCTGGGATCCCCGTGCTCGGTAGAAAAATTTTCGCAGACTAGTATCGTAGTGAATTTTTCTAAAAATATAGAGCCAGCTTAGTAAACGTAATTATGAAAACCGACAGTTAGTTTTTTGATTCGTTCACGTACTCTGGTAAAAGTACTTTAAGTATGGACGAGTTTGGCTCCACGTGTGAGTTCGGATAAGGCAGATATGACTGCTGAATTCTTTCTAAACATATAGAACAACCTTTTTCAGCGGAATTGCGAGAATCGCGTGTTCAAATTCCAATCTCGTGAGTTTGGAATGCGAAATGTAGTAGCGTTCTACAGCCACACTGCCACATGGTTGACGTGGAATCCAAATAGATTCTTTGGTAACTCATAGTAAATGTGTGTGTGTGTGCACCTTCAGTGCGTGAGTATTGTATGAAACCCATTATAAAATGTTATTAAATTTTTCATTGTAAATCGATACCTTTTCAATGTGCGATTCAGAGTTTCACCGACCTGTGAAGATAATAAATATATGATGCATTATTAAATCAATACGTAATACGGATATTTGGTTAGCTAAATCATTTCGTGTTTCAGCAATTCACCAGTTCAGAGCGTCATCGCGATTTGCGGCACTAGATAACATTTAAATGATCCTCTCATGAAATTTTTGGTAAATGCCCAAACCTCCAGCACTCGAGGATCATTTTGATGCTCGACATATTTTCACAAGTTTTGATAAAGACATAAGCCGTGTTTTCTTTGGCTGTCTAGTATCTTACGTGTCCACGGGGTCATCAGTTCAGGTTTTATCACTTAAACTTAGCCTGATACTCTCTGCTGAGTAGTCACTGGATTCTGTGGTACTTCCAGTAGTAGTGCGATATTTACTCGGGGTTTTGTGGATTGAGCAAGTTTAAGAACGATAGGTTTGTTCACAGAATTACTGTTCCCTTTGACCATACTATCGATCCCTCAACTGTGTTCATATTTGATGCATTAAGATAATTCGTTAGACGTTCGTGTTACGTAGAGGATCACATCAATTTATTAATATTTGAATACCACTGTCTTGTCTGCACTTGGTCCACAAGTAATCAGATCCTTGAATAAACTTTGTGGATCATGCGCTAAAATATTTTATGATTGGAACATGGAAATCCCACTCCCCAACCATAATGCATTCGTGGAAGAATAAGTTTAAGGATTGACTGAGTAAATTAGACGTCCTATTCTATGCCCTTAATGAATATGCTAAATATCAAAGACAGTTATCCACTGCGCGTTTCATTAAATATATTTCTCAGGTAAGTAGTGATTAGGGGCTCAAGTAAAATTAAGATTAAAGAACAGTTAAAGAGGAGTATAGTTAAGGTTTAAAGTAACGGAGACTGCAATAAGTTTATGGTATCCTCCTCCAAAGTGTAAAAGTAACCCAATGCCCCATCCACCTCCATCTTTTAAATGTAACTGTTCACACTTAATAATTCTCCACCCAATAAATGTTACCATTTCAGCTTTACAAAACGTCTAAATGTTGGTGTCTGATTCTCTGATGGGATGACCTTTCGTCCTGTAACATGGACATGTTGTAGCCGTGAGCTGCCAATTGTACAAATACAACGCCCCACATTTTCTGCCTGACCTGAGTATCCAGTCGTCTAAAGATATCCCTGCCCCCCTAAAAATAACACATGTAGTGCGACGAAAATCTAAATACCACACTTCAGGAATTGGACTTTATTAACTGTTTTCTAACAAATTTTTCTTACACATTGAGATTAATGATCACAGGAAGAAGGTTGGCGTGCTGGTGTTTACGTTGGGGAAATGTTTAGTAAACGAAAATGTTTAACAGTGCACATTTATTTGCAAAAGAGATCATACTCCTGAATTTAAACATGGGACTCTAGAAGTTGTAGCATTATGGTTCTGCAAGGACAAACCGTATCGGTCGTAATTATTCGGCAGAAATTAGGATGGGTCAGGAGGAATCATATTCGCAGATATCCTCACACTCAAATTCTCAGCCATTTACATAAGTACTGAAGATACTGTTCACCATTTTCTGGCCAAAGTTGCCGTCGAAACTGGCTTGTGCCACGCAACGGAAAGAAAACACGAACATAATTAGCATCACGTGATTGTGGTCCGATAAAGGACAAGTACTGCCTCATATGAATTTAGCAAAATTAGCACTCACGAGAAACCAATAATACTTCTAACGAATGACTTTGAAGCTACAGAGAGTTCTCAGCTCGAACAGCCTGAGCTATATTCCGTTCACAGAAGCAGCACAACATAATCACTACAGCGAAGCGGCTCTGCTGCGACTCGACTCTTCAGCGATCCTCTAACCTCTGTTCTAAAACCATTCTGTCTCGTCTCCGAGTGCACAAACCGAAAAATTTTGAGGGTTCAACTGATCGGTCAACAACACGAATTATTTAGTGCTGCCAGGCATCGCCCACAGTCAGGGGGCGGGAGAGACGACACCTGTTCGTGCGTTCTCAAAATTTTTATCGGTTCAACGATTGAAACTGGAACGAACGAATCCCTGGCCCGTGGATGTGAAAGATAAAATCGCGAAAGAGACCGTTACGAAAACGCGAGCAAATAACACTCGTACTCTACAGAGGTACGTGGACTGACCCCTCTCACAAATGTTTGATCTCGCCCGCGAGACATGGATGTTCAATGAGACAAATTATTCAAAACTGAGGGCTGCTGTGCGATCAGTGGAGAGATGTATGTTGGGAGATAGGTACACTTACACCAGGTAACAGACTGGAGTAGAAGAGCAATAAAGAATGTAAGGATACTGAAAGTTAAGTTTGTGGTGCATGAAACCCGACTTATGAATAATAGAGTAGGGAATATCCAAGTAAATTTCCAAGAAGTATGGGAAGAAAGAGGCTACGATATTGTCGAAGTTGGGTAGACAGTATTCGATAACATGTAAGTTATACGAGACGTGTATAGTTCAAGATCGTAATGCGTGGTAAAACATACTGATGACCTATTCATAATCATGGATATCAAATAACTGATGATGATGGTAACTTGTATATTATGTAGTGCTGACGTATCACCTCAATTTTTGGCTAGTTTCAACTCTCACCACTGCGTGCTGCTGAATATATATGAGGCAATGGAACCTCAAATAACTGAGCGGAGAGAAAGAAATGTGCTTCTAAAGTAAGTCATGGAAACTGGCATGCTATTAAACAGTTAAGATATATATCAGGGCTTCATGTCGAAATACGATAGCCCGCTCGGTTGCTTACCAGAATGGAGGAAGTATCGACCTGTAATAAGTCACAGTGTCCAGCACAAAGTGCCCTGAAAGCCCAATACCAGCCAATTAGGGCAGCGCTCAGTACGGGAACTTGTTCACTGTTTTCTGCACGTTTGTCACAGCAACTTGAAAAGCCGGGCCTCTCTGCAAATTTGGGTTGAGTTCCTGTTCCCAACGTCCTCGGGCAGCTATTGGTGGATAAAACTTGACGCAATGACTATACGTACTTCTAATACAGCTTAGAAATGAACTTTAAGAACTTAGAGGCACACAACCACATTCTTGTCACTCTCTGGTGTCCAAAATTAATGTCAAGAAAGGTCAGAAAATGTATAAAATTAATAACAGTCACTGTATCATTTTTTAAACAGATAATGTAGCTGATAACTAAGACATAACGCCACTCCACTATGAGACAACTGAGCGATGGAAGGCATTTTTTTTTTTATATATAATCTTCTAGAAGTTACAACATCGTTTACGATTATTTGATGTTCATTTGTTGTACTTCGCAGTGTAATTATTATCTGCACATTTTAAGTAATAAAACTACATGTAAGAAGTTTGATGCATAAAGTTTTAACTATCGCTTCTACGGTAACTAATCACGCCATTCAAACATAAGCATACATGCTCATCCTTCAAAGCGAAACATATTTTCTAACGATGGGTGATTTTACGAAGTCCTTGGTGGCAGAAGTGTCCGTTTAGCGTTTTCAGTAAATTTTTCATCCGCAGAATTTCCTCGTCGTCAACGCCTAAACGCCTGCCAGGCAAGGGTTATTTAATCCGAACCAAGAGTGAGAGGTACTGGTGCTATATCATGAGATACGGGGAAGAGGAAAAATTTTATAGTCCAGAGGAGGAACCTGTATGAATGTATCCGCTTTCGAGTGAACTGTGGCGCTCTCGTGGCCCAATAATGCCAGCTTGGACAGATTATTGCGAAGCACAGTGGCCCATCTTGCTTTAGAACCTGGACGAAATAGAAAAATGGATATAAAATCCTACAAAACTGTGTTCTTTCTAAATTCTTTCGGTCGCTGATTAGAAATCGGAAGCCATAAATATAAATGACAGATGTAATTTGGCTGATCAGAAATTTTAAATTTAGTTAATGCGTGTAAAACTTCGGACATAAAATATTCTGACGTCACTGATAAAGAATAAGAAGCCGAAATTTCCGTACTGTGATGTCTCATTTGATATTTTATATTTTTCAGTAGAAGTCATTGTCACATTCGTCGCTTGTGCTATTACTGGGTTCAAATGGCTGAGAGCACTATGGGACTTAACATCTGAGGTTATCAGTCCCCTAGAACTTAGAAATACTTAAACCTAACTAACCTAAGGACATTACACACATCCATGCACGAGGCAGGATTCGAACCTGCGACCTTAGCGGTCGCGCGGTTCCAGACTGAAGCGCCTAAAACCGCTCGGCCACACCGGCCGGCTGCTATTACTGCTTTCAAAAGATTCGTTGTAGGGTTGTCCACTGGGAGATGATTCGAAAATCAAATGTTTTACCTCAGGTGGCACCGGTTAAACTTCTTCAATTGCCATTTTCTGGACTCCCGAGATGAATGGATCAGTCAAGGCAGTAAAACGGTCGATTACGACGAGCAACGTTTTCTCACGGAGTAAGGCCAGGTATCCTTATTCCGAGCTTCCTGTCCACATTCAGACAGCTGAGCAATTGACAACGGCGCAGCTTCGATTATTACGTTTCCTCTGAGTTCTGGACAGATATATTTAAATTCTAGGGTTTTTTGTAAAAAAATTGAATGTTTTGCAGCGTTTCACAAAAAAAGAAGAAAAAAGGAATGATATTACTTGAGAAAATTTTAATAGTGTAAAAAAAATTATTTGCGAATTTGTGAAAATTTTATGATCACAGATCTGGATAGCTCCCCAAGAATCTACAGAGAACCCTAATCACTTTTTTGTCCAGATAATAGTTTAAGAGACGATTACAAAAATGAGGGACCTAATTTGATCGTATAGCAGTGCTACACGATAGAAAAGTGACCGTCCAATAGAACGTATAAATAACATGCACGCAATTACATTTGAACACGTTAACTATACCATTAGGGTAGTAGGAGAGCCATTTACAAAAGTAGAGGTAAGCAGAGGAAATTTTGAAGCCAACGATCTAGGATTATATAGCAGTAGTTCAGTTTAAAGTCGATATACATCATTACACTAGTTAAAAATCTTATCAAGCTACCTTTTGGACTACTACCAATCTTATTTTACGCCGACAATTAGGCAATGCCGGTGTCATATGTTAAACAGGCCGCACAAGCAGTAGCTGAAAAACGTTGCGTTGTCCTATTCACTAGTTCCCGTCAACTGTCACGAGATGCGTCATATCGGCTGACGTCGCAGCTTTGGGGAAGTATGCACCAGCGTCATCTACACGAGATTTGACTGAAATAGGAACGTGCACCATTTTTATCTCTTCTGTCCAGGATTTGAAGCCAGTTGCCCACTATACGACACTTCGTCTTGACAGCTTTCTGCATCCTCGTCCGCACATTTTGTTAGTAAGCTCCTATGACTGTTCGCCCCCTGCGAGTATATTAGGTAAGACCGTCCTCACGTGGGAGGTGCTTCTTATCATGATGCATGTTAGACGTGGTGTCTGTCACGGTGATTTCTGTATGCCGCTTAAGGGAAATTACGTTTCTATATCTACATGGATACTCTGAAAATCACATCTAAGCTCCTGGCAGAGTGTTCATCGAAACAGTTTCACAATTCTCTATAGTTCCAATCTCGCATAGCGCGCGGAAAGAACGATCACCTATATCTTTCCGAACGAGCTCTGATTTCCCTTATTTTATCGTGGTGATCATTTCTCCCTATGTAGGTCGGTGTCAACAAAATATTTTCGCATTCGGAGGAGAAAGTTAGTGATTGGAATTTCGTGAGAAGATTCAGTCGCAACCGAAAACATCTTTCTTTCGATGATATCCAGCCCAAATCCTGCATAATTTCAGTGACACTCTGTCCCATATCTCGCGATAATACAAAACGTGCTGCCCCTCTTTGAACTTTTTAGATGTATTCCGTCAATCCTATCTGATAAGGATCCCACATCGCGCAGCAGTATTCTAAAAGATAGTGTAGGCAGTCTCCTTAGTAGATCTGTTACATTTTTTTAGTGTCTTGCCAATAAAAAGCAGTCTCCGTTTAGTCTTTGCCAAAACATTTTCTATTTGTTCCTTCCAATTTAAGTTGTTCGTAATTGTAATACCTAGGTATTTAGTTGGATTTACGGTCTGTAGATTTGACTGATATATAGGGTAACCGAAGTTTAACGAGTTCCTTTTAACACTCATGCGGATGACGTCAGACCTTTCGTTATCTAGTGTAAACTGTCAATTTTCGCACCATTCAGATATCTTTTGTAAATCGTTTTTGCAATTTTTTTCGATCTTCTGATGACTTTATTAGTCGATAAACGACATCGTCATCTGCAAACAACCTAAGACGGCTGCTCATATTGTCTCCCAAATCTTTTATATATGTAAGGAAAAGTAAAGAGCCTATAACATTACCATGGAGAACGCCAGAAACCACTTCTATTTCAGTCGATGACTTTCCGTCAGTTACGACGAACTGTGACCTCTCCGACAGGAAATCACAAATCCAGTCACATAACTGAGACGATATTCCATAATAACGCAACTGCACTACAAGCCTCTTGTGTGGCACAGTTTCAAAAGCCATACGGAAATCCAGAAAAACGGAATCTATTTGAAATTCCTTGTCAATAACACTCAACACTTCATGTCAATAAAGAGCTAGTTGTATTTCACAAGAACGATCTTTTCTAGAGACATCTTGACTGAGTGCCAATAGACCGTTTTCTTTGAAGTAATTCATAATATTCGAATACCATATTAGTTCAAAAATCCCGCTGCATATCGACGTTAATGATATGGGCCTGTAATTAAGTGGATTACTTCTACGACTGTTTTTGCAAATTGGTGTGACTTTCCAGTCTTTGGGTACGGATCTTTCGTTTAGCGAACGGTTGTATACGATTGTTAAGTATGGAGCTAATGCATCAGCATACTCTCAAGGGAACCTAATTGGTATACAGTCTGGACCAGAAGACTTTCTTGCCGGCCGCGGTGGTCTAGCGGTTCTAGGCGCTCAGTCTGGAACCGGGGGACTGCTACGGTCGCAGGTTCGAATCCTGCCTCGGGCATGGATGTGTGTGATGTCCTTAGGTTAGTTAGGTTTAAGTAGTTCTAAGTTCTAGGGGACTGATGACCTGAGATGTTAAGTCCCATATGCTCAGAGCCATTTGAACCATTTGAAGACTTTCTTTTATTAAGTGATTTAAGTTGCTTCACTACTCCGAGGATAATTAGTTCTACATTACTTGTGTTGGCAGTTGTTCTTGGTTCGAATTCTGGAATATTTACCTCGTCTTCATTTGTGAAGGCATTTCGGAGGGCTGTGTTCAGTAACTCTGCTTTGGCAGCCCTGTCTTCGATAGTATCTCCACTGCTATCGCGCAGAGAAGGCATTGATTGGTTCTTTCCGCTAACATACATCACATACGACCTGAATCTCTTTGGATTTTCGGTCAGGTTTCGAGACAAAGTTTCATTGTGGAAACTGTCCGCACTAAATTTCGAGCTTCTGTAAAAGATCGATAATCTTGGGGATTTTGTGTCAGTTTAAATTTGGATGTTTGTTTCGTTGTCTCTGCAACAGTTTTCTGGTCCGTTTTGTGTACCAAGGAGGATCAGCTCCGTCGTTTGCTAGTTGATTTGGTATAAATATCTAAATTGCTGCGATACTATTTCTTTGAATTCAAGGCAGATCTTGTCTACCCTTATATTATTAATTTGAAAGGAGTGGAGATTGTCTCTTAGGAAGGAGTCAAGTGAATTTTAATCTGCTTTTTGGAGTGGTATATTTTTCGTTTATTTTTGGAGGATTTGGTGGTTCCAATATTCAGTCTCGCTAGGACAACCCTGTGTTCACTAATCCCTGTATCCGTTTTGATGCTCCTTATTAACTCAGGATTATTTGTTGCTAAGACGTCAAGTGTATTTTCACAACCGTGGGCTCAAGAGCTAAATACTCGAAATAATTTTCAGACAATGCGTTTAGCAAAATTCCGGATGATGTTTTATGAGTACCTCTCGTATTAAACATGTACTTTCGCCAACCAATCGAGGGTAAATTAAACACCAACTACAATCGTATGAGTCGGGTACGTGTCTGAAAGCAAACTCAAGTTTTCTTTTAAGCTTTCAGCCACTGTATCATCTTAACTGGGAGATCGGTAAAAGGATCCTACTGTTATTTTATTCCAGTTGCCAACAATGACATCTGTCCATACTCACACACATAAATTATCCACTACAATTTCGCGACAACATCAACTACTTCTAATAGCAACAAACACGCCACCATGTTTAGCCTATCCTTTCGGAACACCGTTAGGTTCTTCACAAAAATTTCGGCTCAGCTTATATCCGACTTCAGCCAGCTTTCAGTGTCTATAACGATTTGAGCATCAGTGCATTCTATTAGCCATTAGCGCTTGGAGTTCTGGTACTTTCACAACACAGCTACGACAATTTGACAACTAATATACCGATTGTTCCTGTATCTACGTTCTTCCTATGTTCGGCTTGTACCCTTTGTGACTGAAGCCCTTCTAGTGTTTTCCCAAGACCCTCTTACCTAAAAAAACCGCCCATTCCACGCCACACAGCCAGGCTACCCGTGTAGCCACCATTTGCGTCTAATGGACATCTGACCTATTCAGCGGAACCCGAAATCCAACCACCCTTTGGCGCAAGTCGAGGAATCAGCAGCCTACACGGTCACAAAACCGTCTGAGCCTCTGGTCCAGACCCTCAACTCGGCTCTGTACAGAGGTCCACAATCGGTCCTGTCGTCTATGCTGCAAATGGTCTGCTTTGCTTTCATCTTGCAAGCGAGACTGGCAGCCTTTACCACTTCTGTTAACCGCTCGAAACCAGAGAGATTCTCTTCTAATCCAAAGTGACACACATCATAGGTATTTCTTTCCCTTCTTGGCAGCCATGTCCCTAAAGGGCCCCATAACGCGCCTAACGTTGGAGATCCCAACTATCAATAATCCCACACTCTGTGATTGTCCGGGTCTTGCAAGCTGAGGAGTTTCCTCTGAAACAGGACAGGCGACGGTATCTGGCTCAGCGACAGTGTCAGCCACGGACAGCACCTGGAACCTGTTGGTCAGACAAACCGGGGAGACCTTAAGTGCGGCCGCCTGGGTAATCTTTCGCAGCCTGCGAAGCTCCGGGGTGACCCCCACTCGAGCATAGCACATTTCTTCCGCACGTCTGATGAGATACCGCCAGTGTGATACATTCTAGACACCAACGTGAATTGCCTTATTTGATCTCAAATCCCTCAAAGCTCGATTACCTTCTGACTCTAAAATTAGATCACCTATCTCTTCTGTAACGACTCCTGTATCTCCTCGAATCACGTCATCACGTGAGACCTACCTCTCATATAGGCCTTTAATGTATTCTTTCCATGCATCTGCCCTCTCCTCTGCATTCAACAACGGAATGCCAACTGTATTCTTAATGTTACCATCATTGCTTTTAATTTCAGCGATGACTGTTTTGTCCATTCAGTATACTGAGTCAGTCCTTCCGATAATCGTTACTTTCTTGATATCATCACATTAGCTTCCCAGAACTTCCTGTTTATTTCATTCCAAAATGATTTGTATTTCTACAATCCTGAGTTTCTCTGAACATTTTAGTACCTTTTTCTTTTGTTGATCACCTGAAATATTTCTTCTTTTACCTATGATTTCATCCCACTTACCTTCCTTGTAACTATGTTTGTCTATCCAACATTTGTGATGGCCTTTTTCATAGATGTCCATTGATCTTCGGCTAAATAGTCCGCTATTCTTTGTCACAGTCTCTATAACCTCAGAGAACATCAAGCTTACCTTTTCATTCCTTAGTATTTCTGTATCTCAGTTTCTTCTCAGTTATTATTCCTGACCAGTCTCTTACACTTCAGCCCACTCTTCATCATTACTAAATTTTGATCTGAGTCTACATCTGCTCCTGGATACGCCTTATAAACCAATATCTGATTTGTGAGTCATGAGTTTGGTGCAATCTAACTGCAATGAATCTCCGTACCTCCTAGTATTTTCCAAGCATATTTCGTCCTCTTGTGATTCTGAAACAGTGTATTCACTATTACTAGCAGAACTAAATTCGTTCCACTCTTCTATCATTGCCTCTACCAAGCCCATATTCTCCCTAAAAACTATTGTTGTCCGTATTGGTTTGCTGTCGATTCTGATAGAACAACCTCATCAGTGGAAGGTTCACAGCAAATCACCTTCTGTCCTACCTTCCTACTCATAACGAATCCTACACCCGTTATAACTTTCTCCTGCTGTTGTTATCCTGTACTCATCTGATCAGTATCATTCCCTCTATCTATTTCATTTCACTATTTCTATTTCATTTCACTGAAGGTGGAATGGGTAAAATACAGGGAGCGAAAGGCTATTTACAATTTGTACAGAAACTAGATGGCAGTTATAAGAGTCGAGGGGCACGAAAGGTAAGCAGTGGTTGGGAAGGGAGTGCGACAGGGTTGTAGCCTCTCCCCGATGTTATTCAATCTGTATATTGAGCAAGCAGTAAAGGAAACAAAAGAAAAATTCGGAGTAGGTATTAAAATTCATGGAGAAGAAATAAAAACTTTGAGGTTCGCCGATGACATTGTAATTCTGTCCGAGACAGCAAAGGACTTGGAAGAGCAGTTGAACGGAATGGGCAGTGTCTTGAAAGGAGGATATAAGATGAACATCAACATCAACAAAAAACGAGGATAATGGAATGTAGTCGAATAATTCGGGTGATGCTGAGGGAGTTAGATTAGGATATGAGACACTTAAAGTAGTAAATGAGTTTTGCTATTTGGGAAGCAAACTAACTGATGATAGTCGAAGTAGAGAGGATGTAAAATGTAGACTGGCAATGGCAAGGAAAGCGTTTCTGAAGATGAGGAATTTGTTAACATCGAGTATAGATTTAAGTGTCAGGAAGTCGTTTCTGAAAGTATTTGTATGGAGTGTAGCCATGTACGGAAGTGAAACATGGACAATAAATAGTTTGGACAAGAAGAGAATAGAAGCTTTCGAAATGTGGTGCTACAGAAGAATGTTGAAGATTAGGTGGGTAGATCACATAACTAGTGAGGAGGTATTGAATAGAATTGGGGAGAAGAGGAGTTTGTGGCACAACTTGACAAGAAGAGGGACCGGTTGGTAGGACATGTTCTGAGGCATCAAGGGGTCACAAATTTAGCATTGGAGGGCAGCGTGGAGGGTAAAAATCGTAGAGGGTGACCAAGAGATGAATACACTAAGCAGATTCAGAAGGAAGTAAGTAGCAGTAAGTACTGGGAGATGAAGAAGCTTGCACAGGATTGGGTAGCATGGAGAGCTGCATCAAACCAGTCTCAGGACTGAAGACCACAACAACAACGACCCAACGCTGCATCTAGACTGGGGTTCAGCATTTCCTTTTCAGATTTTACAGCTTGCCTGACTTATTCAGACGTCTGACATTCGAAACCCCGTCTCGTAGAACACTATATTTTCGTTGTTTATTTAATCTTTTCCTCAGGGTCGCCTCCCCATTGGCTGTTTCCTCCCCGATTTAGGAATAGGGCACTAGTTCGGAATCGTTTGCCAGTGTAGAGGCCATCTTTTAACT
Source organism: Schistocerca americana (assembly GCF_021461395.2). NCBI lineage: Eukaryota > Metazoa > Arthropoda > Insecta > Orthoptera > Acrididae > Schistocerca > Schistocerca americana. Next base: position 380,165,017 of record NC_060123.1, on the reverse strand, counting down.
CTTTCAGTCACATGCAACATGTCTTGTGGTTATACATTATGTATCTTCAAATTACTTGTTTGCATTGGCTTCTACATTCTCATACCACAGCTGATTCTTTCACCATTTATCGGAAGTTTCCCGCTTCTCCGCCCTCTGTGACAAGGCCGATGGCAGACTGAGGACAGCTTCTTATACCAGAAATTTTCGGCCACCGTCGCTGATTATTTTCATTCAGAATTTAAGAAATGACGGGTTTCTAGGCCTGGACTGACGACTTTTCGATTACTACCCAAAGACGCTACCCACTTAGTTATCTTTTCTTTTAATTTGTTCCTTATTGTTCTCTTCTAGGCGGACGTCACATGACACCATTTCAACTTCATTGTAAATACTACACTCAATTCTATCACACAGGTCAGCCGGCCCTAGGACCGAACACGGTGAGCTAGTGTGCAGTCGTCCTAGATATCGGATGCGCAACAGAGACACAGATTTCTGAAATATGTGGTTGACAGAAAGTGTAAAATAGTTATACAGGAGTGGCTAAAGTAGAAGAGAAAGGCTGTCTTTACGCACTGAACTTCGGGCAAGATAAGGTATTGAGCCAAAACATTATGATCATCCAGACTGAAATTTTCACCCCGCAGCGGAGTGTGCACTGATATGAAACTTCCTGGCAGATTAAAACTGTGTGCTGGTCCGAGACTAGAACTCGGGACCTTAGCCTTTCGCTTGCCCGAGAATGGCAAATGTCCCAAGTTCGAAAAAAAAAAATGGCTCTCAGCACGGTGGGACTTAACATCTGTGGTCATCAGTCCCCTAGAACTTAGAACTACTTAAACCTAACTAACCTAAGGACATCACACACATCCATGCCCGAGGCAGGATTCGAACCTGCGACCGTAGCAGTCCCGCGGTTCCGGACTGAGCGCCTAGAACCGCTAGACCACCGCGGCCGGCCCCAAGTTCCAGTCTCGGTCCGACACACAGTTATAATCTGCCATGAAGTTTAAACCTCTGTAAATTAAGAGCCGGTGTCTGGTCGGCACAGAGTGGGTACCAAGTAGTGCCTCAATTATGCTACATAGAGTGCTTGTCATGTGAATTTAGTGGTAAAGCATTCACTACTTTGCTCTTGAAATCAATGTTACACGAGTCTTGCTTAGTAACAAGACTGTCAACCAGCTGGAGGATACTGTCGCTCTTGGGGGTACATAAAGCACGAGAAGATGCTGTAGGAATACAAGCAATCAGAAGTGTGGTCAATGGACAGTGCCTGTGACCGCTAATGAAAAGTCTTGTGTCACGATCAGACTCACAGCTTAACTTTCGCATAAAAATCTTCAGCAAAGGCTGTCGAAGACTGCCTGGTAAATCTTGTTTTGCTAATGACATGTCAATGAGGACAGAGGAGTGGGCAAAAAATCGGGGCACCCTCCTGCCCTCGGGCTTAAAAATTGCCCCTAAGGAGGCGAAAGGTACAACGATCAGCTGTGCGTGGATACAGATGGCAGTGGATTCCACCACATTAAACATACACAATGTGGTCCATAGGAAACGTGTCTGTGACAGTGAAACTGTCGTAATGACCTCTCCTTTGGCAATAGTGGACTGCCAAGCGAAAGGTTAGTACAACATTCAACGAGTGAAAATGTCGAATGTCAGTAGTTTGAACGTGCTAGTAAGCTCTAAAATTTGTAAAGAGAAATGCTAAGGCTCAGTTTATATGTAGTGGCAGTCAGTTAAGCGAAATGGAATGAATGTAAGGATGACGAGTCAGCGAATACAGGGTAACATCAAGAGCAGCAGAAAATTGTATAGCGGGAGTAGGATTCGTTTTTATAGGAAGGTAGGGCTGAAGTCAGCTACTGTGAACAGATTAGTGATAGGGCTGTTCTCATTAGAATCCACAGAAAACTAACGCCAGAAATGGCTCAAGTATACGTGCAGACATCTGAAGCAAACGATGAAGAGATAGATAAAGTATATGAGGGCATTGAAAGGGTGATTCAGTGTATACATTGATGTGATGATCAAATAACAATGGCAGATGAAACGCGGTAGTAGGTGAAAGACTGAAAGACACAGTTACGGTAAAATATGAGGTTGATAGCATACTAAGTGAGTTAGGCAATAAGTTTCAGCTACTAATGCTGAATATACTTTTAAAATTCACTATAGGAGGAGGTGTACTTGGAAAAGACTCATAGACACAGAATATTCCAGTTGGATTGCATCATAATCAGACTGAGTTTCCGGAATCAGGGGCAGGATTACAAGGTTCACCCAGTAGCAAATTTATTCCCGAGCCACAATTATCGCTGAACAGTAGACTGTTGTTTAAGAGAAATGTATGGTAGAAGCATAGTGGAAAGAAATGAGATGCTGAAGTATTCAGGAATGCTGAAATGCATTTCATCAGTATTAAAATAAGAAATTCAGTTGTCTAAAAATGGCAGTCGCAGATGATGGACGACAAACACAGATAAAAGGGAGATAACTGCAAAGCAGCCTTAGTTAAGAGAATATATATATTTGAATTGATCGACGAAAGAAGAAAGCATAAAAACTTTCACGGAAGGAGAATGAACCAAATAGAAATCTAAGGAAACAAAATTGAAACGCCTGCAGGAAAAGTGTGAAGATATCGAAAATAAAACGGTCAGTGTGAGGAGTGATTCATTATACAATGTGTTAGCGCTGTCGGTACAGATATGGTGATAACTGATATCTTCATATACAGGGTGTCCCAGCTATCTTGTCCACCGAAAATATCTCTGGAACAATAACAGCTATCGGAACACGGTAGATCACCGGTATCAATGTAAGGCTGGGGCCCATGAATGTACATATTTGGAAACATTCTAAAACGAAAGCATATGTGTTTTTTAACACAAACTTATGTTTTTTTAAATGGGCCTCCTATATTCTTTCTTCAGCAATCCATAGCATGACAAAGCACTTACCCAATGGCGTTGATTGCATCGCAATAATCCCATTACATCCCGAGATATTAAGACGCAAAGTTGACGCTTGAAACACCCGACATGCGCTGCTAGCGCACGTCCTGAGGCTCAGGCGTGAACCCCATGCTGCCCGTAATCGCGATGTGATTGACATCTGTAATCACACCTCCATACTTATAAAGAGGTCCGAAACGAATAATACGGTCTGCTGCCAACAACTCTCATAAGCACATAATGGTTTCCCTCTTGCACGTTTTACGTACCTACGTACACAATATGAACCAGTAGCGATCGGTGTACACCCGTCAGGTTGTCTTATTTATCCTGCACACCCAAAATAAGGTTTATCTAATGCCTTATATGGCCCACTGTGCCTGTCGCGCAGGGCCTGGCTCTGCCTAGTCAAGTGTCCAACGTAGTTCCCACTACTGCCACAGTTACCACTTCGCCTTGTTTATGATTTGCGACCCTTGCGAACTCCTGTACTCCACCACCCTCCGAGCATACCATTTGTTGTTGCTTTGGCGTGCAGTACACCGCTTGCCAGTGTATTCGTGCATCAGAGTAATCTAGTGACGGCACGGCGTTAGTACACATTGTGAATAAACGTTGTGTTCTGGAACTTATACTGTACAGTATAATGTACACACATGAAGATATGGTAGAAATGCTGCTGATCTATGGGGAATGTACGTTGACTGAAAATACGTTATGAGATTGCTTGTTTGTTGATAGCACTGTTAGCGAACATTATGATTATTAAGTTAGTATGTCTGTTTTCTACCCTACTCTACATACCTGTACTGTACCCTGTTGTAGGTGGACGAAATGCTGTTCAGGCAGAACACCTGTACAGAAGACGATTCCCTGACAAGCCATCGCCTTCGCGCCGGATGTTTGGTCGTCTCACATCTCGTCTACGTGAAACGGGAAGTTTAAATCCAAGATCTCGACATCGTCCTAGAACACGCACAGATGAACGTGCTGAAGTTGCTGTGCTCGCTACCATAGCTGTGAATCCTCAAATCAGCACACGTCAAATTGAACGTGAAGTTGGTGTGTCGAAATCAAGTGCACAGCGTATTCTTAAACGTCATAAATTTCATCCTTACCATGTTCATTTACACCAGGATCTTCATGGAAATGACTTCCGCAATAGGGTAACATTTTGTCGGTGGGCTCAGCAAAAACTTCTGACTAATGCAAATTTTTTTGGAGATGTTCTCGTTACCGACGAGGCATCATTCTCCAACAAAGGAATTGTCAATATGAGGAATATGCATTATTGGTCCACAGACAATCCAAAATGGCTCCGTCACGTAGAGCATCAACGTCTGTGGAAAGTTAATGTTTGGTGTGGGATTATTGGAGATACCATTATCGGACCTTTCTTTATAAATGGCATCCAAAATGGCAGACAATACTCCAGATTTATACGACACAATCTTCCTGTTCTCTTGGACACCGTACCTCTGAACCGGAGAATGGTCATGTGGTATCAGCATGACGGATGCCCTGCACATAACGCATTAGGAGCACGACGACTTCTGAACCGTAAGTTCCATGGTAGGTGGATTGGACGAGGTGGCACAGTTAGGTGGCCTGCCCGATCTCCGGACCTTACACCAATAGATTATTTTCTTTGGGGAGCAGTGAAGGATGCTGTTTACCAACATGAACCAACAACACCAGAGGACATGAAGCAACGCATTATTGATGCTTGTACAGCCATCAATGAGGAAACAGTAGCACGAAGTAGGGCATCCTTCATCCGCAGAGTGACCCTATGTATGCAAGCCAATGGGCATCACTTTGAGCATGAGATGTGAACACTATGTTTAGTGTGTAGTGCTCGTATCACTGTGGAAGTTTCTACAAAGGGCCATTTTACCCAGTGATGTTAGGAAACATTTGTTTGCAACAATTTGTCATTTAACGCATTAGATAAACATAACATTGATAATTATGTGATAATAAAACTAATTGGTTAAACATGTTTACATTCATCTTCTATGTCCTACCTGAACTTCCCAAATCAAAACATTTTTACCTAAACAACGATAAAACATTTAGTCCACTTGCTCGTTTCACTAAAACCATCAACATGAATTTTACTACTATGAGTGAATGATTTAACTGTCACTTGCGCTAGATCTACAGTAAAGTAAAGTTTTAACGTTGAACGGCATTACCTTTTTAGTAACGGATTAACGATAAGCGAGGTTAACTTTGTGACTAACGTTGCGGTACACAGATATGTTACAGAACCGCATCACCCCTAGCCTATGGGATAAATACCTGCTGGAATGAACGACGTTAATGCAGGATGGCAGCAGACCGTATTATTCGTTTCGGACCTCTTTATAAGTATGGAAGTGTGATTACGCATGTCAATCACATCGCGATTACGGCCAGCATGGGGTTCACGCCTGAGCCTCAGGACGTGCGCTAGCAGCGCATGTCGGGTGTTTCAAGCGTCAACTTTGCGTCTTAATATATCGGGATGTAATGGAAATATTGCGATGCAATCAACGCCATTGTGTTGTCATGCTATGGATTGCTGAAGAAAAAATATAGGAGGTCCATTTAAAAAAACATGTTTGTGTTAAAAAAACACATATGCTCTCGTTTTAGAATGTTTCCAAATATGAACATTCATGGGCCCCAGCCCTACAATTATACCGGTGAAAGTTGTTTTCCAATAGCTGTTATTGTTCCAGAGATATTTTGGGTGGACAAGATAGCTAGGACACCCTGTATATCCATTTCAGTGCGTTGTTACTTTTCCTCTTGGTTTAACAGTCTTCCCTTATTACATTATGTTTTTTGTGCGGTCGTCACTTGTGATTTGGACTGTACCTGTCACTACCGGCTTTCGGTATTGCATCCACACGTCCGAACTTAAATACCTGACGCACTCCCCTAGGAAAAAGAAATATTAATGTCTTCTTTGTGCCACTCGATTTTTTTTTCCCCCTTAGCCTTCTGACTGGTCTGATATTGACCTCCACGAATTCCTCTCCTGTGCCAACCTCTCCACATGATAATAGCACTTGCAGCCTACGTTCTCAATTATTTGCTGCAGGTATTAGAATATGTCTTCCACTACTTTTTTTGACCTCTACGGCTCCCTCTAGTCCCATGGAAGTCATTCCATGATGTCTTAACATACGTCCTGTCATCATGCCCGTTCTCCTTGTCAGTGATTTCTACATATTCCTTTTCTCTCCGATTCTAAACAGAATCCTTGCCTTATCAGTGCACCTAATTTTCAACACTCGTCTGTAGCATCACATCTCAAATGCCTCGATTGTCTTCCGTTCTGCTTTTCCCACAGTCCATGTTCCACTACCACACAACGCTGTGCTGCAAACTAATGCTCAGAAGTTTCTTCCTCAAATTAAGGCCTATGTCTGATACTACAGAATTCTCTTGGCGAGGAGCACTCTTCTTGCCAGTACTAGTCTGCTTTTTATGACCTCTTTGCTCGTCCGTCAATAGTTATTTTTCAGCCTAGATACAGAATTACTTAACTTAGTCTAGTCCGTGAACATCAGTCCTGATGTTAAGCTTCTCGCTGTTTTCATTTCTGCTTCTTCTCATTACTCTCAATCCATATTCAGTACTCATTAGACTGTTCATTCCATTCAAAAGATCATGTAATTCTTCTTCACTTTCACTCAGGATAGCAATGTCATCAGTGAATCATATCACTGATATCCTTCCTTGAATTTTAATTCCACATCTGAACCATTTTTATCTCCGTCATTCCATCTACGATATAAAGGTCGAAGAGTAGGATGGAAAGACTACATCCCTGTGCCACACATTTTTTAATTCGAGCACTTTGTTCTTGGTCATCCAATCTCATTATTCCCTCTTGGCTCTTGTACATATTTTGTATATTACCCAACTCTCCCTATAGCTTACCCCTATTTTTCTCAGATTATGAACATCTTACAGCATTTTACAGTGTCGAGCGTTTTCCAGGTTGAAAAATCCTACGAACGTGTCTTGAATTTTCTTTAGTATTGCTTGCACTATCAACCTCATTGTCATAAGTGCCTCTCTGGTGCCTTTACCTTTCCTAAGGACAAACTTATCTTTATGTAACACGTCCTCAAATTTCTTTTCCTGTCGGCCGGCGTGGCCAAGCGGTTGTAGGCGCTACAGTCTGGAACCGCAAGACCTCTACGGTCGCAGGTTCGAATCCTGCCTCGGGCATTGATGTGTGAAATGTCCTTAGGTTAGTTAGGTTTAAGTAGTTCTAAGCTCTAGGGGACTGATGACCTCAGCAGTTAAGTCCCATAGTGCTCAGAGCAATTTGAACTATTTTTTTTCTTTTCCGTTAGTCTGTACATCATTCTTGTCTGAAAGCTGTTAAGTCTATTATGCGATAATTTTCGCACTTCTCAGCTCTTCCTGTCTTCGGAATCGTGTGGATTACATTTTTCCGAAGGTGAGATGGTATGTCGCCAGACTCATATATTCTACAAACCAACGTGAAATGCCATTTTGTTGGCACTTCCCCGAATGATTTTAGAATTTCTGATGGGATGCTACCTATCCCTTCTTCCTTATTTGATCTTAAGTCCTCCAAAGCTTTCCTTAATTCTCATAGTAATACTGGATCCCCTATTCCTTCTAAATCGACTCCTCTTTCTTCTTCTATTACATCAGACAAATCTTCCCCCTCATAGAGATATTCAATGTAATCTTTCCACATATCCGTTTTCTCCTTTGCATTTAACATTGGCGTTCACTTTACACTCTTAATGTCACCATCCTTGCTTTCGATTTCACCGAAAGTTGTTTTCGCTTTCCGATAAGCTGAGTCAGGCCTGCCGACATTCCTTTCTTTTTCGATTTCATGTAGGCATTTCGTCTTAGCTTCCCTGCACTTCCTATTTATTTTATACTTCAGGGACTCGTATTACTGTATACCTGAACATCCCTGAAAATTTTCGTGCTTCCTTCTTCCATCGATCAACTGAAGTATATTTCCAGTTACCCACGGTTTCTTCGCATTTACCTTCTTTGTACCGACGTTTCCTTTCCAACATCTGTGATTGCACTTTGCAGAGATGTCCATTCCTCTTCAACTGTACTGCCTACTGCGCTATTCCTTATTGCTAGGTCTACAACCTCAGTGAACTTCAAGCGTATCTCGTCATTCCTTAGGAATTCCATATTCCACTTCTTTGTATACTGATTTTTCCTGACTGGTCTCTTAAACTTCAGCCTACTCTTCATCACTACTGCAGTGTGTTTTGAGTCTCCATCTGTTCCTGGGTAAGCCTTACTATCCAGTATCTGTTTCTACCGAGTATACCGAATATATTCTTGAAGAGAGTATCCGCTATTACTAGTTGAAATTTATTACAGAACTCAGGTAGCCTCTCTCCACTCTCATTCCTTGTCCCAAGCCCATATTCTCCTGCAACCTTTTCTTCTACTCCCTCCCCTGCAACTGCAAACCAGCACCCATAACTTTTAGATTTTCATCTCCCTTTACGTACCGTATTACCCTTTCAATGTTCTCATGCACTTCCTCTATATCTTCAACTTCAGTTTGCGACGTCAGCATATATACCTGAATTATCGTTGTCGATGTTGGATTGCTGTCTATTCTGATAAGAACAACTCTCTCCGTGAACTATTCACGGTAACACACTCTCTGTCCTACCTTCTACGTCATAACTAATCCTATTCCCGTTGGTGTGAAATCCTATTGGACTTATCCGCTAAGGTCATCAGTCCCTAAGCTGACACACTACTTAACCTAAATTATCCTAAGGACAAACACAAACACCCATGCCCGAGGGAGGACTTGAACCTCGGCCGTTACCAGACGCACAGTCCGTGACTGCAGCGCCTTGGGCCGCTCGGCTAATCCCGCGCGGCCCCTTTCCCGTTATACCATTTTCTGCTCCTGTTGATATTACCCCATACTCATCTGACTAGAAACCCTTGCCTTCTTTCCACTTCACCCTACTATATCTAGATTGAGCATTTTCATTTCCGTTTTCAGATTCTCTTGCTTCCCTACCACGTTCAAGCTTCTGACATTCCACTCCCCGACTCGTAGAACGTTATCCTTTCGTCGGTTATTCAATGTTTTTCTCATTGTGACCTTCTCTTTGGCAGTCCCCTCCAGGAAATACGAATGGTAAACTATACCGGAATCCTTTGCCAATGGAGAGATCATCATTACACATTCCAATTACAGGCCATATGTCCCGAGAATGTATGTTGTGTGTCTTTAATGCATTAGTTTCCATTGCCCCCTGCATCCTCATGCCGTTGACTCTACCGCCTTTAGGGACAGTTTCCCACCCCAAGGACAAGAGAGTGCCCTGAATCTCGTCCGCTCCTCCACCCTCTTTGACAATGCTGTTGAGGACGTGGGTGACGTCTTAAGCCGGAAGTCTTCGGCGCCAATGTTTTTGTAAGTACTAAAAAAATCTAAAAACGTGCTACTCTTAATAGCTATAAGTCTGTAAATAAAGTAAATATTGTAATAATGTTGCTTATTACACTGTTCTCAGACATCAGTAGAAAAATTGCACTGAAACTGCTAATACCGTCTACGGAGCATTGTGAGCAACCTTCGATGAAGTTAGATGGAATGTGTCAACATCAAGAGTTCAGTAGGATTCCCGTTGTTAAACTCCATCATAGAGACCTCATCGACAGTGAACACTGAAGCCTCTGTCAGGTGGAAGAACTGTCTGATTACGTGTCAGAAGAAGAATTGGTGTCAATACAGTAGGCAATACTTTTGAAGAGTAGTAGTAAAATAAGTTTGAAGTCATACATAACACTGCTTCGTAATTTGTAAAATTGTTGGGAGATGTGACGACCAAATGGCTATTCAAGTAGTTTAAAATCTGTGAGAGTGGAGAAGTACCGTTGGACATGGGATAAATGTCATCCACACAGTGTCGAAAATAGCAAGAGCGAATAAGGCCGCTCTGTCTCATCTTAACAGCTGATGGCCCAAGTTGCTGACAAGTTCACAAGAATGGAAAAATTTGAGGATCGGCTGGACGAAGATCAGTTCGGCTTTCGAAAAGGTAGGGGCAACTGAGTTTCAATTTTGCTGTTGCTCTTCAAAATTAAAACAGGACTTAAGAAATATCAAGATACGTTAATAGGATTTGTCGACCATGAAAAAGCATTCGAGTTTGTAAGAATAGTGCAATATGTGGGAAATTCTGAGAAAACTAAAGGTAAGCTGTAGGAAAAGACGCTTAATATACCGTATCCACGAGAACCAGGATGGAATTAGTAAGAACGGAAAGCCGAGGCAGAAATGCTCCGATGAGAAGAGTGTGTTGCAGAGATTCAGTCTTTCGCACCTACTATTCAATCTATACGTCGAAGAAGCAATTAACAGTTCGGGTGAAAGACTGTTTCATTTTCTTACACTCTTTTAATCAGAGTACTTCATTCTTTATCCTGCATTCCTATTTTTCCCTCTTTGATTTTGACCGTTAAGTACAAGGTATCAATAAAAGATTGTGAGAGTTTCAAAGGTACGTTGTATTTGCCGCAAATCATACTTTAAATTTAAAATAAACTTATCCAGTATTCTTATAAATGTTCAATATGAGTGGCTTTAGTTACATAGCACACATAAAACGTGTAATTCAATTTTTCCCTTACTTTGATTAACAAGCCCTGAGTAATGAAAGCAAGAGCCTCTTCAGATCTGTGTCTTAATTCTGGCAAATCGTTAGGTAGTGGCAGAACGTGAACACGATTCTTTATGAAGTCTTCAAATACTTTCACCAACGTCTGAGAGGCGGACATCTTGGAATTTACAAAATCATTATGCGCATTAGAGGACATGTAACTCCGCCATCTTTGAAAGGTTATGTAAAGAAATTGGTTAGCTAGTGCCCAGAATGTAAAATGACTAAGATTAATTATAATACGTGAAAGAAAGATCTAAGTCCAGTCAGGCAGAGACCCATGGAAGAGCTGTTTGTTGACGATTTGCGACCCCTATCGCGTACTAAAATTGGTAGCTGGTAGACACCTGGGGTGGTTGACGCATTTACTCGTTTTTTTTTTTTTTTTTTTTTTTTTTGTTTCTGAATAAATTCACGACAATCGGGACTGTCTTCAGCACCGAAACAAAATATTTTAAGTGTTTGGAGCACCCAACGTTATAGTAAGTGACAATGCGTCGGGCTTTTTGCCCTGGAAATTAAGGAAGTTTTGTATTAATACTGCTGTAAATCACATCACTAGTTCTCCCAATTATCTGCAGCCGTCTTTCGCGAAACGACTTATCCATAACCTGAAGTCGGCCTTCATTATTATTCATTCCCAGGCAAAGTGGGATCAGTCCATCTACAAGATTAATTTCGCGTTAAATCAAGCTAAGCACGATACCTAATACTACACCTGCCACAATGATGTTTTCATTTCTAGTTACCTCGTCGATATCAAATCAGTAGTCAGTAAACAACCTCTTTACTGAAGATATTAAACACAGGGGAGCTGGTAGGAACTATATTCTCCCCGTACGCCAGAGAGACGCTGTCCGCTGTAACAGGGGCAAAGACTGCCTCGCAAAAGGTGGAAGATTTTGTTTCTCTAAAAAAAAATTAAGCACAGAAGTATACTGAAAATAGGTGAATAGGTGGATTTATGAGGTAGGGAATGAGGTTGTCCGCAGAATCTACATCTAAAGCAACACAGGGAAAACACTGACAAGAAGAAGGGACAGGATGATAGCACATATGTTACGAGACCAGGGAATGATTTCCATGGTACTAGACGGAGCTGTAGAGAGTAAAAACTTTAGAGAAAGAGATTGGAATACATCCAGAAAATAATAGATAACGTAGGAAGAAACACTACTCCGAGGAAAAATGATTGGTACAGGAGAGAAAATCGTGGCGGGCCTCATCTAACAAGTCAGAAGACTCATAACAAGCCACAGGGTAAAACTGGGGAATAGGTTTAAATGACAAGATGGCCGCTCGCTTTGTGGGGTCCTACGAGGACGTCCAGGTGTTCTCTCCAGTCAGTTTCCTGGTTCAGCACCTAGAAACAAATATGAGCTGACTGAAATCATCTCAGTATTACGTATAGATATAGGATGCTAAACTGCAGATTAATACTTTGCTCCCGGGATCTTCCTCGTATCAAACCTCCGCCCATCCACCCCGTGTTCCTCTTGCACGTCCGAGAGGGGGGGGGGGGGGGGGGGAAGAATTGAGTTGTGCATGCGGCCTGATATCAACTCTGGTACTCGTTGAACCTCTTTGCTTGCGTTGCTAAGTTATGGCTTCTTAGGCATTCCCTGTGTTGGATCTTTTTCAGCAATGCGAAGACAATATAAGGGTGCACACACCTCGCACCTGGGCTATCTGCTCATGAGGTCATTGCCTGGAGGTCAGCGGGGAGCTGGCCGTCGGATAGATTTGTGCTTGGAATCTTAAGCTATGCCGAGGTGTCGTGGTGGGCTTTTGCCTGCCTTTGGATCGGTAGTGTTTACTTAGTGGATCGCGTCCTCGCCTACTGAAGAGTTGCGGCCTGCCGGCCGGAGTGGCCGTGCGGTTCTAGGCGCTACAGTCTGGAACCGAGCGACCGCTACGGTCGCAGGTTCGAATCCTGCCTCGGGCATGGATTTGTGTGATGTCCTTAGGTTAGTTTGGTTAAATTAGTTCTAAGTTCTAAGCTACTGATGACGTCAGACGTTAAGTCGCATAGTACTCAGAGCCATTTGAACCAGTTGCGGCCTTATTGTGTCTATGAAGTGACGAGACGACACGCTGCAGTCCGTTTTGTCGAGTGTCCTGCTACTTTTGTTGGTGGTCGTGGAACCCTCCATTTTCCTTGATTGATTTGGACCTAATGCAGGGACTGTGGGCATTAATGTGTTAGTGACGGTGCGCGACAAAAGCTTGACTCTGCCGCTATTAGGTGCCGTTTGTTGTTCTTGCACGATCGTTCTACTGGCTGTGGTTTGGTTGGTGCATGAAAGGTAGATTATCATTCTGAGCTTCATTAAGCCTAACGCGTATTTGACTGTAATTCTCGCAGTGCACTGTTAGTACATGCATCTGTAAATTTACGTACATTATATTCCTGAAGTGAAACACTTCCTCTGAAGTTTAACACTTTGATATATTTCCGTGGTGTTTTGCGGGAGGCCTGTGGGGTTTTTCACTTACTATCTGAGTCTGGATGTATATTTTAATACACCAATTGTGTTACCGAAAGCAAGCAGTAACACGTATTCGTAATTTGCGAGGATGTAGTCTGGTGTAACAGTCTCTTCCCTTTATTTACAGCAAGTCAAAATTTTATTAATTGTAGTTTGCGCTCTTGGTGCTCGTATCATGTTCAACACGTGGTGTTGTGTTTGGGGGACTTGAGTACGGTTTGTTATTCGTTGGCTGCGTAAATACAGTTTGTATCCTCTACGTTCTAGGGTCTGTTCTGAATCAAGCAACCACCTGCACTCCTAAAAGTAAAGCTGTTGTTAATAGTTGAAAAGTTTAAGTCCTATTACAACATTCTGCTCCGTTCGCTTCACCGACGTCAGTTCTTTTTTTTTTTTTAATATTTTTATTAACATCCTGCTCTGTCTGCTTCACAGGAGTCTATAATACATCTCTTATTTTAAATATTTGGTTTTTATATGTGTTTTGGTAGTGATCATGAAACCATTTACGTTGTCTGCTTCACAGACGCGTACCAAAGATTCTCTCTCGCTTAATGGTTTCAGCTTCTGCTTCACATGTGTGTATAGCACCATAGGAGTCAGCTGTCTGTTACTGTTTATTACAAGAATTGTTTTTAAAATCTTTGTTACTTACTTGTAGTTTTATCATAATCTAAAGCTCTATTGTCCATTTGGATTATCCTTGTAACCAAAAGTTTGCCCGTTGTGGTGAATCAATTTTATTTGTTTTAGCACTTGTCAGATAGGCCTCTGTGCTAAATGAATATGTCTTTTTCCTCGAATTATTTTATTTGCTTCCACCGTCATACTACTACCAATTCATTACTTTCGCGTCACTTCAGATAACCGTCTTTATATTTTCCGTTCGTGATAATCGCAACTAAGGACTACCGTGAGCAGCAGTTGTAGGTTAGCGTGAACAGCACTTGTAGCGTGCATGAGGCGGACGACTCGGAAGGAGAAAATGCGGCGGCAGTCAGGGTGACCTGGCCGTAATGCGCCAACCCGTTAAGATGCGTGCGTGTCCGTGGCCTTGAACTCCGCACGCGAGCAACTACTTTATACAAACCGTCCAGCAACAGGCTCGGCCGCTCGCAGGTGGAGCAGTGGCTACACGCTGTCGTGCGTCGGCTAGTCAGGTAAGTAGGTAAGATATATTACAGACATTCAACATAATGCATGTAGGTACATCTAATGTACGCGAAACAGCTTAAGGTCGACCCTCTGTGGTATCCAATAGGCATGCTGAACGCATCTAGACATGGGAGCAAAACATCGTTCAATGTAGGTTAGGATTCAGTGCAAACTTCTCGGCAGTGTCTCATTTACATCTACATCTGCATCTACATACTTACTCCGCAATCCACCATACGGTGCATGGCGGAGGGTACCTCGTACCACAACTGGCATCTTCTCTCCCTGTTCCACTCCCAAACAGAACTAGGGAAAATGATTGCTATATGCCTCTGTACGAGCCCAAACCTCTCTTATCTTATGTTTGCGGTCTTTCCGCAAAATGTAAGATGGCGGCAGTAAAATTGTGCTGCAGTCAGCTTCAAATGCTGGTTCTCTAAATTTCATCAGTAGCGATTCACGAAAAGAACGCCTCCTTTCCTCCCCGAGTTCCTGAAGCATATCCGTAACACTCGCGTGATGATCAAACCTGCCAGTAACAAATCTAGCAGCCCGCCTCTGAATTGCTTCTATGTCCCCTCTCAATCCGAACTGATAGGGATCCCAAACGCTCGAGCAGTACTCAAGAATAGGTCGTATTAGTGTTTTATAAGCGGTCTCCTTTACAGATGAACCACATCTTCCCAAAATTCTACCAATGAGGCGAAGAATACTATCCGCCTTCCCCACAACTGCCATTACATGCTTGTCCCACTTCATATCGCTCTGCAATGTTACGCACAAATATTTAACCGACGTGACTGCGTCAAGCGCTACACTACTAATGGAGTGTTCAGACATTACAGGATTCTTTTTCCTATTCATCTGCATTAATTTACATTTATCTATATTTAGAGTTAGCTGTCAGTCTTTACACCAATCACAAGTCCTGTCCAGGTCATCTTGTATCCTCCTACAGTCACTCAACGACGACACCTTCCCGTACACCACAGCATCATCAGCAAACAGCCGCACATTGCTATCCACCCTATCCAAAAGATCATTTATGTAGATAGAAAACAACAGCGGACCTACCACACTTCCCTGGGACACTCCAGATGATACCCTCACCTCCGATGAACACTCACCATCGAGGACAACGTACTGGGTTCTATTACTTAAGAAGTCTTCGCGCCACTCACATACTTGGGAACCAGTCCCATATGCTTGTACCTTAGTTAGGAGTCTGCAGTGGGGCTCCGAGTCAAACGCTTCCGGAAGTCAAGGAATATGGCATCCGTCTGATACCCTTCATCTATGGTTCGCAAGATATCATGTGAAAAAAGGACGAGTTGCGTTTCGCAGGAGTGATGCTTTTTAAAGCCGTGCTGATGCATCGACAGCAACTTCTCTGTCTCAAGGAAATTAATTATATTAGAACTGAGAATATGTTCGAGAATCCTGCTGAGGATATTGGTCTGTAATTTTGAGGATCCGTCCTTCTACCCTTCTTACATACAGGCGTCACCTGCGCTTTTTTGCAGTTGCTGTTAGCTGTCTATATTCACCAGATATGTATCAATTGTTTCTTGAACGAGAAACAAAATGTCAATGTTGTATGATGTTAATTGATTTCCTGGACCGTTTTGTGGCCTACAAGGCTTCTTCGTATCATGAAATTAATAATGACCAGAAGACGGCTTTATCGGTGATAAACCTATTCAGTAAATAAATTACTACTGTTGTACATCCACTTTTTTAGTATTTTATTTACAATTGTGAAGTAGTTATACGAAGCAGTGGCGGAAATATCAGACTAATTGATTAGCAGTATTTACTCACCATCTTCCTCAGACAACTACCTCACAATACTTACCATACTGACGGAGCGTATAGAGATCAAGGATTAATCGTTTGCAGTGCAGCAGAGTTTCCTTAAATATCTTACTTTAATCTAGAGAAATTCTTCAGGTTTTGGGGGGCCCATTTCTTTGCTGCATCATTTTTTCCAAGGACGTTTACTGTGGAGTTTCTGTAGCATGTGGAAAGCGATGGAGAATTACTGGCTCGACTGCAAGTTACCTGAACATAAGGTGAATTCTATGGAAACTTCTACCTCGTTGCGAATAGTACCTTCTTATACCTCAGCGATCGTAGCAATGACAGCTCGAGACACTATAAGAATTGGGGAGCTCTCCTGAAAAACGACGTTTCAACCGTCGCTCATTACTCACTGAGAACTGGCGAAGGTATTCTTTAAACTCGACTCCAGTTTCTAGCCGCTAAATTTGTGTTATGGGGAACTGAAGACATTTATTTACTTATTTGGTATTTGTGGTGTCACCGCCAGACACCACACTTGCTAGGTGGTAGCTTTAAATCGGCCGCGGTCCACTAGTAAATGTCGGACCCGCGTGTCGCCACTGTCAGGGATCGCAGACCGAGCGCCACCACAAGGCAGGTCTCGAGAGACTGACTAGCACTCGCCCAGTTGTACGGACGACGTAGCTAGCGATGCACACTGTCGAAGCCTCGCTCATTTGCAGAGCAGATAGTTAGAATAGCCTTCAGCTAAGTCAATGGCTACGACCTAGCAAGGCGCCATTAGTAACATTGCATGTATCTACAGAGTCTCACTTGTATCGTCAAGAGCGATGTACCACAAGTATGGATTAAAGTTAAGTATTCCAGAAGCTACGTACTTTTCTTTATAGCATTCATTACGTATCCTGTTTCAGACCTCACGCCATCCTGCTTTAGCTTAGCGCGTGCCTTTCGGCTTCCTCTCATTGTGTCTAGGCTGTCTTGTCTAGACACAACAGTATTTTCTTTCAATCTATTATCTATATTCAAGAACAGACCGAATGTTGCACGTGAAATTCCATGAATATAGCACATAATGTTTTAACATATTTTCAAATGTGTTGGTATAACTAAGTACTATGGTGTTCAAGAGAACAAAAATCATCCTAGAATATCCACATAAAAAGAAAACTAATGATGATAACTTTCTTTTAATTTCTTACATTCTATCATTTGGCCATCTGGTGGACAGATATATATTCATCTGGAATCCAGAACGCATTACTAAAGTAATATAAAACATTATACTACACAACACTACATTATACGTCACTACACTGCTATACTTTGTACTGGAACGAAGTGGCATTTCTCATTTGTCTAGCCACTTAGCTACCGGCGATCTAAGTTACAACTAAGGATCAGCAGGGGCTGCGTCGCTGTGCCACCCAAAGGGTAGAAATTGGGAGGTGGCTGTCAGGCTCTTAGGAAATCCTTCCTTGTCCTCCCAGCGGCTCATCTCCTCATTGCTTTCGGAAGGTTGTCGCAGGTGGATATACAGCCGTGGTGGTTCTCACTGTCACGATGTATGGCCTTTTCTTGGTGATCTCTCATCGATGTAAGCTTACGGTTGGTGAACTGATATTTTAGCTGTCAGCTAGTTCAGCTTATGCCCTTTTCCCTCATTCCTTGTTATACTATAGGCTATCGTATTACCAAAGGCGGTACTGACCTGCTATGTAACATCTGGGACATTCCCTGACGATGTGGTGCGGGGTGCCGAATGCTCCACATTCACATGTGCGTTGTCCGCAGCTCGTGGACTTGCGGTAGCGTTCTCGCTTCCTGCGCACGGGGTCCCGGGTTCGATTCCCTGCGGCGTCAGGGATTTTCTCCACCTCGTGATGACTGGGTGTTGTGTGTTCTTCATCATCATTTCATCCTCATTGATGCTCAAAGTCGCCGAAGTGGGGTCAACTAAAAAGAACTTGCAATACTGTGACCGAACTTCCCCGCATGGCGCCTCCCGGCCAACAATGCCATACGCTCATTATCTCTATTACAAGTGCGTTGTCGTATTTTCAGTAATTAGCTATGGACCATGTCCCGACAGGAAATGTATAGTTCCATTGTTTTTAAATGTGTCGTTCTTGTTCTTTTTTACATTACGAAGGAACTGGTAGATTCTCTTCCATGTTTCCATCCTGTCCCACATTTCTTGCCATTCTCTATCATGGCAGGCATTTATTTTCTTATTCGATGTGGCTATTGCGCCCAATTTCTTCTTAATGTTACTACATACGCCACTTACAGCCAATATTGTGCACCTTTCTTTCTTAGGCTAGGTCTAGAGGTAACAAGCCTGATATCACCATCAGCGCCTCAGTCGTTGTTGAGCTCCACTCGCCTGCTAGGCGCTGTAGTACAATTCCCTGTGCTCGTCGTGGGTTTGTCCTATCTTCACCTCTCTGGCTCTATGAACCCAAAAGCTCGACCAGTAGCCCACAATAGCAATTAACACTGCGTTTTGGTGCACTTTTATTGCATTTAGTGGCAGCTGTAAATGTCTTTGGTCAGTTGTTGCTAATTTGGGTAGGGTTTTAATGCCCCTCTGGCAGACGATTTCTACAAGTGCATCAAAGCCACTGAAGTCAGTTGCCCCGAAATGTTTACAAATAATTAACCCACAGAAGCTCCTTCGCACCAATTTCGTTTCCCTATAGAACAGAAAACTCGCTGCTAGTATAGTAACAGCTATTTAACTAACTGAACGGACGAACCAGCACATTGAAATTCCTTTTTGTCGTTACTCAAATCGTGAAACATCCATCTGTTCCCAAGCATTAATATATGACAGTAAAGGAAAATTCATTAGCAAGAGAGACCAGCCAACAACTTGCATCGTCCAAATGTGATTAAAATATTCACTGACTGGTCGAAACTAATGATCATCCATATGTGGACAGCACCTTCCTCTCTCCTCATCTGCAAGAATAATGTTGAGATTCACCACACGAAAATGCGTCAATGTTTTTCTCAGAGTCAATGGCCAACAATGAAGCTCTCTAAATCGTCAGGATGCTTTGATTTAACATGTTCCCGGCGACAGCTGTCTCGTTAAGGGTACTTCCAGCTCTCAGCTTTATTCAGCTACTCAGTTGCATTGTCTTATAAACATAATGGTGAAGGTGACTGAGCTATGGTTGGTGAACTTAATCTGCATACCAACGAACAACGGCCTCCTATAAAATGACCCAATGGACTTCTTGGTAAAAGGTACGAAGCATAAAGGTAACCTACTTATCTCCCACATCAGTGCGTCTGGTCACTTTTCTGAACGTAAAAAGGAGGCATGTGAGGCATGAAAAGATGTGTGGAAGGAAACATGTAGGCTCAGAAGCCGCAAATCCTCGCATCGTAAGGTGGAACTCCTTCATGCCAGAAGATCAGGGTTTCAGAACTGGATATGCCGTTCCTAACGTCCATCATAAGCATGCGGTTACATCATGGAAGCTTCCCGTCATTCTCACAGACAATTCTCATAGTGGTCGACAAAGTCAGCATGAGAGGGCGATTTAAATACACTCGTGTTAAGAGAAAAACAGAACATCTTGAATGACTAGAGACAGGATGTTCATATTCAGTGGACATGTACATTTGTCTGTTTTGCAGAAGTGAGTAACAATTGAACCATGTTGGAATGCGGGTTCAAGGTCAACATCGACGTCGCGGCGCAACAGCACCCATCGGCAATATGTGCCTGAGGGTCTCGTTGTCGCTATAAACAGTCAGTGTGAGTTGAGCACACGTGCAGGATGCTTCGCAGACACATGCGCGAACGGTACCGTCAAATCAGTGCGTTTTGAAAGCGGCGGAGGGGGGGGGGGGGTGCACTGTTGGCATGAGAGAATGTACTGCATCCATCCGGGAAACTGATGCTCGTGTGAGTCGAAGTGTTTCGGCAGTGCAACGGGTGTCTACAGAATGGTTCACGGAAGGCCGTTCAACATGACGTGGTGGGTCAGATAGCACCACCCACAGCACCCCACGAGAAGATCAATACCTCATTCGAATGGCATTACAGGACAGATCTGCGATGTCCTCGGCTGTAGCGCATCAGCGTAACAGCGTAACACATCGTACACTGTCAGGGGTAACAATCCGTTGCCGTTTATTACGGCGTGCGTTACGTGAGCGTCGTTCACTTCTCCGCCTACTTTAGACAAATGTGCAGAAACTTGCTTGCCGGCATTGGTGTGTAGAACGGCATCACTGAGGACAGAAATGGCATCAGATAGTATTTTAGAACGATTCCAGTTCTGTTTCTTTGAAAACGATGGCCGCATTTTGGTTCGCAGCAGACAGGTGTAGCGTCATCACTGTGACTGCATTCACGCAAGACATACAGCAAAAACGGAAGCCCTTACGTTGTGGAGTGCTGTTTGGTACGACCAAAAATCACAGTTGGTGCGCTTCCAGAGCTCTGTGACCAGTATGACCTATATGAATGACGCCCCGCGACCCATAGGCATACGCTTTCTGCACAACACCCCAGACGCCATCTTTCAACAAGACAGTGCAGAACCACATGTTGCTGCACGAAAACGTATTTTCTTGGTGTCACAGGATATCAACCATTAGCCCTGGAACGCCAGATCACCTGACTTACCGCCAAACGAAAATGTGTGGGGTGCGGTGAAACGACGCGTGCAGTGCTGTGACCCAAACACCACAGATGAACTTTGGAATCAGGTGTATGTAGCACGGATGGTTATACGGCAGGTCGCCATTTCCTCCTTATAAGCGTCAATGCTACCAAGCATGGGACAAGTTATCAGCGACTATGGCGGATCCTGTGCCTACTAGGCAACGGGACACATGCTGAACCAAAGTGACTGAAAGGCTACTCATTTCTGCTAAACATACAATGTACATGTCCTGTGCATACGTATATCATGCCTCTAGTCGTTCAAGGTGTTCTGTTTTGTGTGACGTGAATGTAACATATTCTTTTCGCTTACAGTAAGTAAGTTTGTACAAGCAACAACTGACATAAGGGTTCCCGGGACTTTTAAAGAGTATTCAGGCTGTATGTCTAATTCAGTTTTCCCAGTCAATCCTACTCCTTACGATGGACTGTGGCTGAGGCTACAATCTTATTCACTTATTCCGTAAACTCTATCTTTTGGAATTCATGGGTTTCCTAAAAGACGGTGGGCAGGATTACTCCAGAAGAAATTATTAGGCTGATGAATAAAGTCGTTGATTTTTCTTTTGCATGATGGTATGGGTTTATTTATCGAATGTCGTTTTTATTTGTAGTTCAGTGTTGTTATCAGAGTTTACATATTGTCATTTTATGATCTGCAGATAATGTGTGGAGCTGTGAACACTATAAAACGGAGTGGCAATTGGGAAATCGGAGCATTTCCAACAATTTCTGCTGTCTGAGTACAATAGAGGGGTGACAGCACCGGGGGCAGCCAGAAACATTTTCGCCGCGTATGGGGATAACGCCTTTGGACAGAACACTGCAAGAAAACGGCTTTCTAGTTTCAAGGAGGATCGTTTTAACATTAGTAAACCTACACGTTCGGGTTCGATGAAAATCGTTTACTCTCATTAATCCACAATTATCCACGTCCGTGTACTCGACAACTGGCAAATGTGATGAACGGTGATTATTCCACCATCGTGCGACATTTGCATGCGACGGGGAAGACTGAAAAATGGGCGTATGGGTACCGCATGCCCCAAGCCAAATCACGAATGTCAGCTGGTGGCCTTATGTGCATCTGTGCTTGTTCATCGGTTGGCTCCTTAATATCGTCGACCATTATTATTCTGTATCGTTACCAGTGACGATAAATGGTGTCCGTGTGCTAACATACTGAAAAGAAAAGAATGGTTGAGCACTAACAGAGTAGAAACTCGCCGTGCAAAGACCTGCACCCATCCGCAAAAGATAACGTTATGCAGCTGGCGGAACAGTGACTGTGTGATGTACTAGGAATTGCTTCCCCGAGGTGTAACCACCTCTGATGATATTTATTGTCAGCAATTGAGATCTCTTGCAGATGTAATAAAGAACAACGACAAGGAAGCCTCGGCGATAAAGCCTGCCACATTGTGCTAGATTGACGTAAAACACTATACAGTTCTGTTGGGAAGTCATTCGGTACCTGACCTATCGCTCTCATATTTTCACCTTTTCCTCTCTTAACAACCGTCAAGTAACTTCCTTTCCGGATGAAAATGTGCTCCGAATATGGCTCGACGAATACTTCGGCTCAAAACTACATGAGTCGCGGAATAGAAAAGTTGCCCCAGACTTCTGTAAATGGTTAAGGAGAACATACAGTTGATGGCTAAAGTCTCTGTTATGTGTATCTCTTGAGTTTATTAAACTTACGGAAAAATACTAATAATTTGTGCACCAACCTAAAAATAATGTATTTCTACATGGGTACTCTGCAAATCACGTTTATGTGCTTGGCAGAAGGTTCGTCAAACCACCTTTACAATTCTCTTTTATTCCAATCTCGTATAGCACGCGGAAAGAACGAACACCTGTGCCTTTCTGTACGAGCTTTGATTTCCCTTATTTTATCATGGTGATCGTTTTTACCTATGTAGGTCGCTGACAACAAAATATTTTCGCATTCGGAAGAGAAAGTTGGTGATTGGAATTTCGTGAGAAGATTTCGCTGCAACGAAAAACGCCTTTGTTTTAATGATGGTCTCCCCAAATCCTGTATGATTTCAGTGACACACTCTCCCCTACTTCGTGATAATACAAAACGTGTTGCCCTTCTTTGAACTTTTCGATGTACTCCGTCAATCCTATCTAATAAAGATGCCACACCGCGCAGCAGTATTCTCAAAGAGGACGGACAAGCTTAGTGTAGGCAGTCACCATACCAGATCTGTTTCATTTACTAAGCGTCCTGCCAACAAAACGCAGTCTTTGGTTAGCCTTCCCTACAACATTTTCTATGTGTTCCTTCCAATTAAAGTTTTACGTAATTGAAATTCCTAGGTATTTAGTAGAATTAGTGAAATGTTATCGGGTACTATAAGTTATGTAAGTATTTACACATATTTGTTTACAGAATAAAAAGCCGTTTCAGTTGCCAGTAATATGTCAACTGAAGTGGATTTCTATTCTATAAAAATGTTTCTCACTTGCGAATGCTCACTTGATCAAATATTCTGTGCACAGATTTGTATTAAATATGAGATATACGCTCACGTACTGTAGCGCTGGCTGGACCCATGGTCATTAAACACCAGTAACTGAGAAGGAACACCTAATTCAGCGTTACGCTGTACCGCAAGAAACTTCATCCAAAAGATTCAATTTTCTTCGATTTAAACAGACGAGATTTTTCTTTACCTACATCTCTATCCACACTCAGCAAACTATTGTGAAGTGCATGACAGTGGTTACTTCCAATTTTAGCATTTTTAGAGCTCCTTTTTATTACATTTATTTGCGGAGCGCGGGAAGAACGATTATTCAAACGCAGCTTTGTTCGTTGTAATTATTCTAAACTTGTCCTCACGGTCACTACGGGAGCTATAGCTATGGCGTTGTAATATAATCCTAGATTCATCATTTAAAGTTTATTCTTGGAACTCTGTGAGTAGGGTGTCTCGGGAGCTAGTGTCTGCCAGTTCAGTTTCCTCAGCTACTCCTTTTGGTAAGCAATATTCTAGGAAGGTTCGTACGAGTGATTTGTTAGCAATTTCCTTTGTCGGCTGACTGTACTTCCATAGTATTCTACCAATAAAGCGAAGTCTGCTACCTGGTTTACCATTGTTCCATTTCATATCCCTACAGCGTCATACCAGTTATATAAATGAGTTGACCAGTTTCAACTGTGGCTCTATGATATTGTAGCCATGGGATACTACAATTTCGTTCTATGAATTGCACAATTTTATAATTCTTACATCTGATGCAAGTTACCAATAGCTGCACCTCTTCGAGTGGTTCTCAAATTCTTCAACAAACAGATAGTGCAATAGAGTAACTCAAATGGAAATGAACAGTTTCTATTTAAATTTCTGCATCCTGCACTGTTGGCAGTTCTGTGTAGGTGGCAGTTACGTGATTTTATTTCGGTGATTACAAAACAGAGTCGAATGTATGCACTGGGTAGCCGAGGCAGCTAGTTCATGGCGATTCGCTAAACCAAGTAAATGAATTTACTGAACATGCTGCAAACCACTACAGGTAGACTGTGTGTCAGGATTTCTCATCGGGTGTGCCGCAACGGTGTTTCCATAGAAAAATGCGTCGCATTGAAGAGGGTTTGGTGGTCTCCTGGATTGATGGTAGATTGTTATGCTGATGGTCTTGGTTCGATTCCAACTTCTGCCGATGATTTTTAATAGGGAGGGACAGATTCCATGCTCTTCTCGCTACGCCAATTGAAGAAGGACAGCTTTACCGCAGAACAAGTTTTCTGCATGGATGTAATCAATAAGCTGCATGTGCATTGTCAGACTTTTAACAGATGACATCAGAGAATTCGTATATATCGTTGATGATAAATTTCTCTCTCATGTTTAGTATTGGTTTAACAACACCAAAAGAAACCTTACGAAAACTGTGCACTGTATTGTAAGAAATGAAATAAAACTACCCATGGTAACCTTACGACGAAAGTAAGTTTTAATAAAACTATCTGTACACAAGCGTGCCTCTATCGGCACGAATTAGTAAAATACTACTCACTTAGATTTCGATTGGGTTTGTGTTTAATTGGTATGCTGTGTCATACACAACAGGTATGCAAATGTGGCATTTCATAAATAAAGTTATGTATTCCTAGAAACCAAAAATTTGCTAGTCAGCAGCGGAAAGAGGCGTCACCTGTTGTGCAGCATTGTAAGTGTTTCACCGTTGCACTATGAGCTGAAAGTATTTTCTTGCGATTTCCTTATCGATGTTTGATCTGACTGCTTGTAGCTCTTTCAGAGAAGGGACAAAGACGTTACAATCTGCGAGACTGGAACCTCTTCTTGTAGATAGGAGTATGGGAATACCCATCACGGACGCTATGGTAATAGTAAAACAGGCAAACGTATTTTTCTAATTCTGTAAGGAATTTATTGTAACTTGTTCGCAGCTTGTAATTGATTCTTTACAGAATCTAATATTGACATTTTCGAAAAGCGTCATTAAAGAGAGTGGTCACAAAAATTTTACTATTATCTATAATAGCTGGTACGACACTCATACCTATTATCAACATGGTCTCAAACCCCATGAGCGATTTTACATCGCAAATGCAACTTTTACTTTTTTCTGTTGCCCTTTTGCGTTTTGGTAATCACTGCTGCTATAGCTGCCTCGTAGTTACTGATATAATTTCCATGTTAACATTCTCAGAGAGGTCAGGTCCAGTTGCTAACATTATATCGAATACGTTTCCATTATGACTGGGCTTCCGAATAATGTGTCCTAGGTGGTTGTCAGCGTTTTGCAGGACGTCTTGTCACGTCCACAACTTTCAGAACAGTAATTTTCCCAATTGATTCTTGGATTATTGAAGTCTCCTCGACAGATAAGAGCACGACTGCGGAACTAACGACAAGTTCATGCCCTCTCTTGATACTATGTCTTGCCCAGACAATTTCGAATGCAGTTTCCATTTATGACTCGGTGGATCTGAGTTTATTGTCTACTGCGACGGATACACCATTAACATTTACTGTTGACCTGTCGTTTACATATACGCTGAAACTTTGCTCAGAAATCTCACTGCTATCTATTTCGAGTTTTACCTAGTTTTATGTAGCTGGTGTATATGAGCTCTGGCACCTTGTAGGGTTGCTACAGTCTGTGGCACTTCGTTTCGAGAGCTGCAGCAGACAATCACTAGTATTTTAATACCTTCATCTGTACGGAGCACTTCTTTGGATCTTATACTAAAACTTCCTGATACCCTACAGTAGTACTTAAAAAAAGTGCAGGAATTCGCAGCCTAGCTTGTCACAGAACCTTCGAAGTATCTGATTCAGACCTTCCAGACGACTAAGAAGCAGGAGGCCACGAAATGTTCTGGGGATAACGATGTGAACTGTGAGATTCGTTGAAACACCAGGAGCAATGCTGGTCTTCTCAACCGTTTCTGCCAGCTAGCTGGAATGATCCATGTATGACCTCAGATCCCAGACGGCAGGCTAGTTTGTTCCAATGTGTATTTGGTCGCAACCTGAGCCGTCAATTGATAACGGAATAGCCCCGGCAACACGTTGAATGAGGCTGCCAGGTTCAATTGGTTCAAATGGCTCTGAGCACTATGGGACTTAACATCTGAGGTCATCAGTCACCTAGAACTTAGAACTAGTTAAACCTAACTAACGTAAGGACAACACGCACAACCATGCTCTAGGTAGGATACGAACCTGCGACCATAGCGGTCGCGCGGTTCCAGACTGAAGCTCCTAGAAACGCCGGCCACACCGGCCGGCCAGGCTGCCAGGGGTGAAGAATGAGTGCACCCGGTGTTCCTTCCCCTGTAAACCTCTTGCGTTTGCCTCTTCTTGAGACGGGACGCAGCAAATTCTCTGACAGAGGAATTGAGCCTCATAGGCTCAGTTTCGGTTTCAACGATCGATTAGAGGGATCGTTATGACACCTTGAATTCCCTGATCTCTGTCTTTCCTGTACAGGGCACCATTGACACGCCACTCACAGTCAAACAGCTGATTTGTGATAGATCCCGAACTTTTTGTATGTGAGAAAGGTTCCACGGGTAACGATAGTACCTGAAGAACCTAAAATCTCTCGGGTGAATGACTCTCGGGGGCTCTCCCAAAACACCCATTTGCAGCACCTTCCACTAGTTATGCAGCAGTCAAGACGATTTCTAGATGCTTGCAAATATCAACCAACTCTTCTTGTGTATGGGAGTAGGATTCCGTTGTGGCTGCATTGTTGCTGTCGCAATATTCTGTAGGTCAGTAAACAAGTAACTTGTAAATATGCGTGCTGGTTTGTTTCTAGTTTCTGGATCAGTTAAACTGAAAGTATTACTAAGTCCCTTTTAGGCCTAAAGCAATTAATACGCAAAATGAGGTACGTTTATTTAACACTGTATAGACACGTTTCATGGATATTCTTAAAACACATGAAAACTAGAACCCGGAATAGAAGCGATGACTGAGCATCGAAATAGACACGAAGCATATTTCAGGAAACAAGTTACCTCACTTGATAAAAATCACATATTTTTATCAGGTTTCCTGAAATATGATCCATTATCTCGTCATATCTTAGACTAGCCATCATTGTGGATCCTGACGCAGTTGAACTTTACATGGGTGTCAGGGCAATGTCTTTTGTGTAACTTTAATACCGGGAACGTGAATCTCGAAAACGGTGAAATTACACTGCTGTAGGACGTCTACACTTATGGTGTGGGGTACCGCATACTAATATTAGCAAATTCCTCTTTTATTCCAGTCGCGTACACGGCGACTGGAAAATCCCTTACTACGCTCTCTAATATCTTTTATTTTGACGGTCCTTGTAAGAGGCCGGCCGGTGTGGTCGTGCGGTTCTAGGCGCTTCAGTCTGGAACCGCGTGACCGCTACGGTCGCAGGTTCGAAACCTGCCTCGGGCATGGATGTGTGTGATGCCCTTAGGTTAGTTAGGTTTAAGTAGTTCTAAGTTCTAGGGGACTGATGACCTTAGATGTTAAGTCCCATAGTGCTCAGAGCCATTTTAAACCTTGTAAAAGACATACGATATAGCTCATAATGCTCGCACGGTCTTTCTTTAATACCAGTTACATAAATCTGGCCAACATGGATGCGCGAGAATTGCGTCTTCTTACAAGTATTCCTATTTAATATCCCCGAGAATTTTTGCGAGACTTTCATAAGGGCTATATCGTCTTCTTCCGGTCGTAGCAATAGTTTCTGAATTTGATGGCTTACTTGTTAACGACTACTTGGCTGCTTGTGGCGACTTGTTAACGACTGCAACCACTGAGACAATAGTCCTAAATTGGTCGCACTAACACTTTTTTCGTATTTTGTTTACAGATGCACTGCACCTGTCAAGAGTTCTTCCAACAAATGTGGGTTTTCCATTTGCGTTTTTTAATGCTGATTCTACGTGGTCGCTCCAGTTGCTTGTTGGTATTACATACAAGATGTGACACGCTTAAAGTATTCACCACCAGTACTCTAATCGGCTATATTCCGATCCTTTCTCTCTGTTATAGGCATTAACACACCAGCGTTTGCGAAATAATTACTGTAAAAATAATTATATAAACAAATATTATAACTACAGAAAAATTAATCCATTAAAGGGGCTTTTAGTTTCATATGCAATTCTTTCAAAGCCGATTGGTCTTGCTGGCTTTCTGACAGAGCTCATAAACTGCAATGCCTTCTAAACTTGCCACAGCACGTGAGGCTATAAAGCATTGTCTTTTCTGAACGTTACGGTAGCTGCAGGTGAAGGTTTTTGTTAATGACGCCCCTTTTGAGTTCTTGTGGTGACCTTTCCATAGAAACCTTCGTCCTCTAATGCATATTTCTTTTATTTATAACCGCGAAGTCAAATACCAGTTTTCATAGATGTAGCGTTACAAATACTTTGGCAGTTCTTTCATAATGATTTATTTTCAAAGAAAACAAAACACACGCATTCATCCATTTATGGTTTCATTTCCAAAAGTGCTGAAACACGTATTTTTTACTTATGACCGAGAAAGTCAATAACAAATTTCGTAACTCTTGCTCCAAAATTGCCTTGATAGCAACGTATTTCCAAAAATATTTCATCGTCCATCTCACCCCTTTATAGGTAAAATTTCGAAAAATTCTTTCTTAAACGATGTCTACAGTACAAGGTCAACAACAGCTCCAAATTTCTTTTTATCCTTAGCGGTTTGCGCTGGGCGATGATGAAGCAGTGACGCCGTCATCGGCGAAGTTTAGTACTGTGTGGTGTGGGCATGTGCAGTGAGTGTCACGAATTAAGTTTTTAGGTAAATAGTAAGGGAATGGCCGAATGGGACCGGACAAAAGCAGAAATTAACAACAAATCCTCAAACACTACAAATTATATAAAAAAACAGCATGTCATGCATTTGGAGCAGCTGATACATGATGATATCTGTACAGCAATTTCTGAGAACTTTTGGTCAGTTTCAAAGGAAAAGGTGAATTCCTGGTGAAGTCTGATCTATCCTGACAGCACTGTAAGGAGTGTACAAATGGTGGTGAGTGGTATTCGACCCGGATTCTGCGCTAGGCAGCTGCATCAGCGTCACTATACGTTAAGTTGGCATGAGGAGAAGTATCAAAGTCCAGATTAGGGTAAAGCAGAAAGGGGCAGAGGTAGTTGGACTTGGTAATGGGTACAACATAATTAGAAGTAAGTGTTGGACGGTGTGAGACTGCTTGCAGTATGAATGTGCAGGCTATGCCTGTTTAGCCCATTGTGGTGCATGAATAGTGTTGGAAAACTAACAAAACACTAACAAAGACAAAAGCAGCACGACGTCACCACTAGAAAATGATTAATTTATTTATTTTAGATATGTGTTTAATTACTGATATTTATTAAAATCAAAGAAGAGCTGTAAAAGTTCTCTTTTTATTTTAAGCAACCTTAGTTGTAACATTGATTATATAAAAGGAAACACTTAGGCACATTCAAGTTCATTGCATTAATCGTATTTTTAATTTTCAACTACAAACAGTTCATATATTTTCTCATAATTTTCGATGTATGTGTTTTTGTAAACATTCATTGTAAGAACACAGCACTAAAATATGCACTAAGGATTGGGCAGAGGACTCGGATGTTCCAAACGGCGAGTGAGAAGTAGACCTGTTGCCGGCGGCAGCTGGATTGATGCAGCGTGGCCAGGCAATGGGCAGGTGGCACATATCGCAATGCGGCTGACAGGGCTGGTGCGATGTACACTCATTTCTTTGTGTGGCATCAGAGAATGGTGCCATTCTGGACGAGCGACCAGCTGACGTGACATCTGACATCACTGCATGGCCACAGTGACAGCTGACAGCTGACCCCCATCCCCCCTCCCACCCCCCTCCGGCACCAACCATGAGAAGAGAGGGCAGGTAGCGGGCTTAGGTGATGACACTGGCACATCTCAAAGGTGGCAGAGGCATGCACAGAGTCCCTTTCATTAATGTCACTTGGGCCAATGGTGAATATAATCAATTCCACGCACTGTAGCTGAAAGCATTAGCATGGGTGCCTCACCTGCAGTCAGCAAGTAAAGGAAATTTGGCCTGATGTCAGGCGACCACTTGGAGCCACATTTGGGTCTGGACCAAAATGTAACATCTCTGTTGATGAGCAACGAGGGAACATAGAGCGCCAAACCAAGCTACTGAGGTCCCTGGAGACTCACCACAACACTGACAACTGCTGCTAGAGGACTGTCTTCAATAAGAGCGACAGTTTGTCAACTGCTGCCATATCTCTGGTCTGTCAGTAGTCCAGATGTCTGCCTGTCGCTTCCATGGCAATGCTACCACCACTGACGATACTAATTAAAGGGGTAACCCTTCTTCTGGCATCAACTCAAATCCTACAGCTGCCACATTCGACCTGTTACACACCTCACGAATGTAGTGTTTTGATGCTTCATGTTAAAAAATATTAACTTTGCATTAAAGCTAACTTTTGGGCTCCCTAAAGACCATTGAGAAGAGCGGAGTCGTAGGCTTAAAATATAGAGCCGTAGAGGACTTAAAAATGGAAAATAGTCGACAGAATGTTCTTTAACTGCATGCGTAATCTCTGGAGAACTTGTACCTGAGAGACCATAGTGGAGGTGATGGTGAATACGGAGAGAGAGAAGTTGGGGACCGTAAATACTGAATGCAGTGACCTGGCCCTGTGAGTGATCTTACCTGCAGAGGGACTGCTGGCTGAAAACCTCCTCGTCTATCACTTAGAGTCCGACAAAAGAGAGACAGTTTGCTAAACATGTTACCTGGGGCAGGTGGCGGTCCATCGTGAAGGCGGCTGGATACCTGAAAGTAGGCAGAGGAAGCCTTTTAAGAGAGATTGCTGCAAAATGAGCTTTTGGAGAAATGGTGGGAAAGTCATAAAACTCCATGCATTCTGATATTACATGCTGGGACGGTATGGACAGAGTGGCTAGTGTACATATTTAGTGGTGGCAGGACTGTGATCCTGCCCCCATGATGCCAGGAAGTCGCCAGGTTTCTCTTAGCGACTGGCAAAAACATGTATTTCATGGACATTACTGCCTGGGAGGCTTAACAGCTTTCTTTCAGAAACTTGAAATGCTCGGCCTTGAAAGATTAGAGCACTCCATAAATGAGGGGCTGTGGTCTAATGGAGATGGATGTTTTTCGCCAAAAGATGGCCATGCTTACTATGACGCCACACTACTCTAAAATCTTTTTTCAGACAGGTGAGATTTGGAGTCGCTGACTGGCTCCTCTCAGGATATGCAAAGTAGAGGCTTTCTCCCACAGCGTGGAAACCCTGGTGCTGTGTCTGGATTGCCTATGACGCCAAGAAAATAGTGAAGAGGGCGATTAAAAGAGTAGAGGATGGTTCGATTTGTTTGCGGACTGTGGGGGCGGTATCGTTTTTGCTAATTCAGCTGCAGTACCAGGGCTTGGTGGAAAGTGGTGACGATTCTTTGGTTCATTCGTCTTCTGGTCTTCCCCTGGTGGACTAAGAGCCAGTGGCAGTTTCCAACTGTACCGCCAGTGGAACTGCGTATCATCTCCGACATATCGTGCGTCACGAGGATGAACTTATTCGTCCTGAGTAGGTCGTCTGATATTTGACAATTCCAGCAAGCACCGTCGTGCCCATGAGTCAAATTGGGTTGGCCAGACCAGCGAACGGGTGCACCTGACACTGAAATTTGCCGGGATTTCAGTGCTCTGATAGGGCAGTCTCCCACGTTCTAGTTAGCAGAAGGCCAGCCCTCGTAGTCTGCATATTTTCGTGGACGCGTCAGAACATACAGCTGCTGCAGCGCACCGCTCCTCAGTCTCAGTGAGACGTTTTCTGCTACCTCCTGAATCACGGTGAAAGGGTAAAGTACTGCTGCACCAGGGTAGGGTTCTTTTTTTTAAATGTTGTTCACAGCTTCTTGTTCTCAGGTCAACCATACTTTGTGGTATACTTGATTCCATTTGAATAGAGTTCGACCGCACTGTGGACTCATGTAAATAAAGTCAGCCTGCGTTGTAAAAGGGATTTTCAAAGTAGAAATACTATAGCTTCCACCACAATGCGTACTTTCCTAACTGATTTGTGTTTGTCATTTTAGTGTAATATTTATCACCTTGTCCTCCAGAAAGTTGTAGATACAAATGGTTTAATAAAACTTGTGATTATTTCTGTAAGCTTCAATACGCCATTGTTCTCGTTCATGCTTCCTCTACTGTTTTTATTGTATTGTGGTGATACATGGCTACACCAGCACTTTAAGTTTCAGTATTGTTAAATTAGTTAATTTGATCATTTCCCTGAGTTTTGAAAGTGATTACAGACATAGGAGAACAGAAGTGTGATGAGTAAATTCGCTAATTCACATATAAAAATTAAGAGTGCAGCACTCGATTTGAAGGATAGCGCCAGATAGTATTTATCTTAATGCAAAGATAATAACACTCAGTTTTACTCAGACACATACTTATGATTACAAAAAGTGACGTCTTGCAAATATAGCTTCATTTTAAATGAAAATTGTCCCATTTGATTTATTAAAGGAGTGTGCGTGGGCCAGGTAAGAGTACTGCCTTTATAAATTGTCAGAGAGTACATTCGTCGCCCAAATTTCATGATGCACTAATAAACACACGAAAGAACAAAATAAGTAAAAAATTAGCTTCTGGTATTATCACTTTTTCTATTTCGCTATTTGTATTTTGCTTTTTAATACTCTCAATATAAAAAGAAATGTTTGTGAAAAACGGTGACATTCTTGTTCGACGTAGAGATGTAGTGAATCCATTAAGACCGTTGACATGTACAGAGGAAAGGAGATGGACTAATGTCTGTCCAGGTCATCTTGATTTAGGTCCTGCGAGGTTACTGTAAATTGACAGTAGTCATAACGTCAGGCTTTTGGTAGCCGGACTGTTTCGCATAAATTGTCTGTGTGGTTCTGCTACCAGTCACATTATTTACTTATTATTTTTAATGTTCTACATTTCTAAGTGCTTTGAGCATAGTGCAGCATCAGGAATTTTTCATTATATGCATATGACTACAAAAATAAGTTATCAGTAAGACCCCGTTATCATCTCTTTGGCATTACAGTTTTTAATTTCATTGCTGGCTAGGATCGCCAACCGTCATTATCACATTCTGTTAAAACATAAAATGAAAACCGAACAATAAGAACAAATTATTTACTGGTGCTTGAGATCGTAGCGTTTTTCCGTAGGTTCAGCATACACAACAGATACACATAACAGAAATTTTAGTCACCAATTATATATTCTCCTTCACTGTTTACAACTATCTGCCATTGCTGGGGAAACTTTTCGATCCCATGACCGGAGAAATCGCGTAATGTTAGGCGAAGAACTCTTGAGCCTTTTTTCGGAGCGCATTTTCATACGGAAAGGAAGTTCCATGCAGATCATTCGACAGAGGGCGGAAAAAGTGCAAATCTGAAAGCACAACATGAGGTTAATAATGTGGGTGCGGAATTACTTCCCAAAACTACTCCTGTATAGAGATTTTTGTCAATGTAGCAGAACGCTGCCGGGCGTTACCGTGTACTAGCATCCCTCAACGCAGCCTTCCTGACCCTTGTGGCCGGCCGGAGTGACCGAGCGGTTCTAGGCGCTACAGTCTGGAACCGCGCGACCGCTACAGTCGCAGGTTCGAATCCTGCCTCGGGCATGGATATGTGTGATGTCTTTAGGTAAGTTAGGTTTGAATAGTTCTAAGTTAAGTCCCATAGTGCTCATAGCCATTTTAACCATTTGACCCTTGTGCATGGATTGCGTCTGCAAGACGGCTCAGTTGTTAACAGCAACTGTCAGCGGTGACGATTACACATTGGGCAAGCAGTTCGTAGTACACTACAGCACCGCTGTTCCACCAGATGCATAACATTTTCTACTGCTGATGAAAGCAGATATTTGTAGGTGAACTTGCTGCATTGTTTGGGCTCAATCGTTCCTTTCTTCTCCTTATGTTAGCATAATGACATCAATTTTCGTCATCATTAGTGATACAGAAAATGAATGGCGATTGTTGTTCACGAGCCAACTGATAGCGAGCAAGCAGACTCAAACATACGGGTATGGTCGTCCTTCGGTTGATTTTTATGATTGCTCAGAGCATGCCGTAACCATTCACTAGATTTTTGATCCTTCCCCACTGCATGTAAATTTCGCACGATGGTGGGTGATCACATCCGCCAGTCCTCGGTACAATAACGTGGGTCACTGTGAATTAGTGGATTTAAACGATGTTCATGTAACCGCACGTGGAGGGTCACTAATGTCAAAACGACCCTCCTTAAAACGATAAAACTATTTCCCTGCCGTGCTATGTCCAATGGAATTATCCCCATATGTTAATATAAATGTTCTTTTTGACTCATCTGCTGTCACCCCTCTATTGAAAAACAGAAGAATATGTTGGAAATGTTCCATTTTCTGAGGCGTCCTGCTACGGTACGTGCCACTCCTTCCGTCGGATGTTCGAGTTCTCCCTCGGGCATGGATGTGTGTGTTTTCCTTAGGGTAAGTTAGTTTAAGTTAGATTAAGTGCGAGGTGCCACAATAAAGTAAGGAGAATGAAGTAAAAAAAAATGTTGCTTAACGTTTTAGTCAAGTTTAGTGTTGTCTCCTTCAGACTAGTTTCCTTCTGATTGCACGCCCTTTTTTTAGCGCTTCTGCCATTGATGGTAACTCATCGTCTGTAATATCCTCCAAGACCCCTGTCACAGCTTTTTGGACATCTTGTGCTGTTTCAAAATGGTGTTCCTTGACCGCCGTTTTGACTCTTGGAAATAGAAAAAAGTCGCGCGGAGCGATATCTGGTGAATAAGGTGGCTGTGGTAGTACCGAAATTTGTTTTGAGGTTAAAAATTGCTGTGCTGACAGAGCAGTATGGGATGGCGCATTATCGTGATGCAGAATCCAATTATCAGCAATGTTGGCATGGACACGAAGAACTCTTTTACGAAGTCTTTCTAAAATTTCTCTGTAGCAATATCGGCTAACTGTTTGTGCACAAGGCACACACTCTTTATAAACAATTACCTTGGAATCACATAAGCAAACAAGCATGCATTTCACTTTTGACTTCGACATGCGAGCTTTTTTTGGTCTGGGTGATCTGATCCCTTTCAGCACCATTGCAAACTTTGAAGATTTGTCTCTGGATCGTAATAAAAAACCATCTTTCATCACCAGTGATAACGTGGCTTAACAATTCTGGATTGATTTCCGTTTTCTCTAACAGATGCGCTGCCACATATTTCGTGTTTCTCGCTGTTGTGGTGTGAGATTTTTGCGTACCATTTTTGCACAAATCTTTCTCATTCCAAGATCTTCAGTTATTATTAGACGAACCGTTTCTCGATTGATGTTCAGTTCTCCTGCAATCAGTTTCACTGATAATCTTCGATCAGATCGTACTAGTTCACGCACCCTGGCCAAGTTGACATTCATCCGTGAGGTTGATGGTCGTCCACTGCGGTCTTCACCTTCAACACTCGTTCTGCCTTCACTAAACATTTTATGCCAACGAAAAACTTGAGCTCTTGACATGACCCGCTCACCAAAAGCTTTCTGAAGCTTACTGTAAGTTGTAGCCGGCCGGAGTGGCCGTGCGGTTCTAGGCGCTACAGTCTGGAACCGAGCGACCGCTACGGTCGCAGGTTCGAATCCTGCCTCGGGCATGGATGTGTGTGATGCCCTTAGGTTAGTTAGGTTTAATTAGTTCTAAGTTCTAGGCGACTGATGACCTCAGAAGTTAAGTCACATAGTGCTCAGAGCCATTTTTTTTTGTAAGTTGTCGTCGCGTTCTCACCCAATTTAACGCAAAAAGAAAAGGCATACCGTTGGACAATATCATGCAGTTCCGTTGCCGTGATGGGAGACACAAACACGTGTTAACGTATTAGTTCAAATGGCTCTGAGCACTATGCGACTTAACTTCTGAGGTCATCAGTCGCCTAGAACTTAGAACTAATTAAACCTAACTAACCTAAGGACATCACACACATCCATGCCCGAGGAAGGATTCGAACCTGCGACCGTAGCGGTCACGCGGTTCCAGACTGAAGCGCCTTTAAACGCACGGCCACACCGGCCGGCTGTTAACTTATTACAGCACAACTCACGACTGAGCAGTTGCATCAATGTGCCACTTGGACTGGAAGCAGCTTATAGACCAAGGTCAAAGATATTGCGCCTACGCAAGCCTGCAGGGTTGCCACATCCTGCAAAGAAAGTCAGTCTCATTACTTTATTGTCGCACCTCATAGCGTGTAAGCCTAGGGACCGATGAGCTCAGCAGTTTGGTCCCATAGGAGCCTACCACAAATTCCATTCTCCACTTGACACTTTCTTTTATCGTTGACAGCTCCACTCACTATTTCGAAGTGACAGAATGACTATACATACAATTAAATAGCGACAGTGAAGCACAAAAAAGAATAAAAATCGATATAAGAATCTATAGCAAACCGGCATACTGACATCCAAAACAGAAAGGCTACGAACTTCCGTACGATCGTAATATATAACTTAAAGAACGTTCTGGATGTATACAGTACAACGTATCAACATCACGTGTGTTTCAGACTGCCCAGAATATATACGAAGAAAGACACATTAAGCTGGTTTGTTGTACTACATATATCCAGAACGTTTATTAAGTAGTTTGTTTCTGATGTTCTGTTACCTTTCTATACGATGATAGCCATTCCCAAAACTATTTACTACAAAATAAAAAGTTGGTGTCGTGACGGAACATTGTAATGAAAAGTTAATACAAAGTTACTGAAATAAAATAACATGAACTATTTGTAAACCACCAAATAATAAATTTTAGATTTTTTTTTAGTAAATTTTGTTTCCATTAGCCTACCATACAACAAGATGAAGGTTGAGGTTGAGATAAACATACACAAAACCTGTAGTAAGTATTAAATAAACATGGAAACAAGCAACGTGAATGGTAACAGTTACAAATAATTAATGTAAATCAGTTTACCGTACACCCAGTTCCGTGCTTCAGAATTATCGAGGGCTATTTTACCACACATAGAATGACATTTTGTACCGAGACTAATGTGCGTTTCTAAGAGATTTAAGCCCTAATACTCCTCTTCTCTCTGTTTAGTTCATCCTGTACTGAAGGAAGGTGTAAGAAATAAAATATTTCGATCGGAACATCATAAAAGTAAAAGTGTCAGGAGATGCAACACTTTGTTGCGCCTTTATTGTCAGTGCCTCGGTACTCAGAGGCAAAATTATCAGCATGTTGGACCAGAGCATCCTGTCCGTGATCTCTCCTGATTGTGGTGACGCGTAGGTTCCCCATCAGTGGCACCTGACGACGAAGACGCGGAAAAAAGAAGGAAGAGAAAAAGCAGTTGGCCCTCGAGCAGATGGACCTGTCGGTCCCTGGGGGAAGCTGCGCCGTCACGCCACGGCATCAAAACGAGATCCGGCGGCGGTTATTAAGGAAGTAATTGGAGGCGCCGGTCGGCGTTCGACGGGCGGCGCGCCAGCTGCATTAATTGAATCGCCGTCAGAGTCGGCCCTTATTGCACGGCACGGCGTCGCGGCGCAGGGAACCCGCATTGGCCGCCCTCCTGTATGCACGGGCCGCCGGCGGCGCCAAGTGGCGTGGCGGACGGAATTTCAGTCACGGAACCGATTCGGCAATTTTGACTAAGCGTTAACGCGTTAATTACCACGAACGACGAGCCGCAACGTGACTCTGATCGAATCGCGGTCGTGCAGAACGCTCGGAAGGCAACTTACACCAAGAATTTAGCATAACGTAGCAGCAGTTTCCATACGATCTTTTCAGCAAACATCACTATTAGGAAAAAGACACACAGTGTAATCAGCTCTTAGCGTTTTGTATTTGTATTTTATTCATTTTCCTGTTGGCTGTGCAGTCATTTATCGTGTGTCCACTCAACCTCCATGTTAGGGTACAGTGTGAGTGTACGCACTCAAGTACATCTACATCTACATCTAAATACATACTCCGGAATCCACCACACGGTGCGTGGCGGAGGGTACCTCGTACCACAACTACCATCTTCTCTCCCTGTTCCCCTCCCAAATAGAACGAGAGAAAAACGACTGCTATATGCCTCTGTACGAGCCCTAATCTCTCTTATCTTATCTTTGTGGTCTTTCCGCGAAATATAAGTTGGCGGCAGTAAAATTGTACTGTAGTCAGCCGCAAATGCTGGTTCTTCAAATTTCCTCAGTAACGATTCACGAAAAGAACGCCTCCTTTCCTCCAGCGACTCCCACCCGAGTTCCTGAAGCATTTCCGTAACACTCGCGTGATGATCAAACCTACCAGGAACAAATCTAGTTGCCCGCCTCTGAATTGCCTCTATGTCTTCCCTCCATCCGACCTGATAGGGATCCCAAACGCTCGAGCAGCACTCAAGAATAGGTCGTATTGGCGTTTTATAAGCGGTCTCCTTTACAGATGAACCACATCTTCCCAAAATTCTACCAATGAACCGAAGATGACTATCCGCCTTCCCCACAACTGCCATTACATGCTTGTCCCACTTCATATCGCTCTGCAAAGTTACGCCCAAATATTTAATCGACGTGACTGTGTCAAGCGCTACACTACTAATGGAGTGTTCAAACATTACGGGATTCTTTTTCCTATTCATCTGCATTGATTTACATTTATCTATATTTAGAGTTAGCTGTCATTCTTTACACCAATCACAACTCCTGTCCAAGTCATCTTGTATCCTCCTACAGTCACTCAACGACGACACCTTCCAGTACACCACAGTATCATCAGCAAACAGCCGCACATTGCTATCCACCCTATCCAAAAGATCATTTATGTAGATAGAAAACAACAGCGGACCTACCACACTTCCCTGGGACACTCCAGATGATACCCTCACCTCCGATGAACACTCACCATCGAGGACAACGTACTGGGTTCTGTCACTTAAGAAGTCTTCGAGCCACTCACATATTTAAGAAACAATCCCATATGCTTTTACCTTAGTTAGGAGTCTGCAATGGGGCACCGAGTCAAACGCTTTCCGGAAGTCAGGGAATATGGCATCCGTCTGATACCCTTCATCCATGGTTCGCGAGATATCATGTGAAAAAAGGATGAGTTGTGTTCCACAGAAGCGATGCTTTCTAAAGCCGTGCTGATGCATGGACAGCAACTTCTCTGTCTCAAGGAAATTCATTATATTCGAACTGAGAATATGTTCGAGAAACCTGCAACAAACCGATGTTAAGGATATTGGTCTGTAATTTTGAGAATCCGTCCTTCTACCCTTCTTATATACAGGCGTCACCTGCGCTTTTTTCCAGTCATTCATATTACAATACTAAAAGAATAGTGCCTCATTAAAACATACAACTTATTTATCAGTGAGCAAAGCCCTTGGTAATATATGCAAAATCTTAACGCGATAGCATAAAAGAACGTGTACAACTAAACTCGAGTGTGGGAGGATGGGGATATTTGGCACACATAGGTATTTGTGTGGATCCAAGTCGTGTACGAAAGTGAAACATTGACGACAAACAGTTCAGGTAAGATGAGTATAGAAACTTCTGAAATGCGATGCTACACGAACTCATTTGGTGTAGGCGATAATATTTGTACTGCTCATAGTTCAAGCTACGGCAGCCGCATGCATGAAGAGTGGCGATAAACACGTCAGTGTTAGCCATCTACCAGAATTTCTTATTGTTTTTTATTTATGGCTTTCGGCAGCAAAGACCATACTGCCGAAAGTAATTATAGAAGGGCATATTAAAGTAATTTCAATACGCCACGTAGAACAATGAAAAGAGTTCGATGCACAAATATAAGTTCTTGATGTAAAATAAAACAAAGTCGAACATCATACAGCTAGCAGTAGTTACAACAGAGATAAGTTAACATCAGTGCAAGTTTCACAATAGAGCCATGATACGAGTGTGAAGTAGAAGGGTAATTTAGTTGCATAAAAAATAAAAAGAAACAAGATTATGACTCAGGGATCGAATCGGACGATTTCCAGATGAGAATGACGTCCATGGCAACTTATACTTGAAAGCTGGGTAACGGCGTCGGTTACAAGGAGAAGTTCTTAATGTAAAACAAAAACCCCAACAGACGTTCTAGTTTTCGAACCGGGTTGGTTCCATGGTAGGGCTAGATCCACACAACTTAAAGGTTAAAACTGGATACCGGTGCCTTTTAAACAGTTAGCGAGTAAATAATACTTACATACAGTGTGCAGATAAACAGTCTGACCCAAATTGTAGGGCAGAAAGACCGTATCAAACAAAGAAGTATGAGTATAGGAACTACGTGTCGCATTTCCATATTTTTGGCTGTCCAGGCATGAAATGTAATTCACAGAAAATACATACGAAAGCCAAATGTTTCTACTAACCACTCGTCACGATGGGACCAAGAAAAACTTAAAGCAACACATACAGTTATATTGTACTTTACTGACGTAGCATACAGCAGTTCTTTACAAACGAAAAATCGCATGTCCATGTTCAAGTTTTAATACGCTCTAAAAAGGCCATGGTAAATGAAAAATGAGTATTTTTTTTAAACACAGACTTAACCATTTGATTAAAATAAATATATAGTAGCAAATGTTAAAACTGACAACCGTTTTCATGCTGACATAACGCTATAAATATTCAGCACTAACCTCTACTTTCTATACACAAACTGCTTCGTTTGAGGCTGTGTCTCTGCTCTACGCACTTGGTAAAACTGTTTTCTCATACATTGTACATCGATCCGGTGATGTAAAGCAGCTAGACTTGCAGACCAGAAATAATGACAGCACACCACGGCCGCCGGATCCGGCAATTTATATTTCGTTAGTGAATTCTTACTTAGGTGGTTCTCGAATACAGCTTTTACCTCGCTAGGTACCTAGAAAGCTAGGTTTGAGACTTGTCTTGCACCAGGATCGTTTTTGTCGTATGGTTTTCAGTTTCCTTAGATTTTCATTTATTTTCCCTATTGCCTCATTAATTTATCCAAGTCTAGGTTGAATAGTTGTGTGAATAACCCATCACCTTGGCATACTCCAGTTTAGATCATGAAGGAATCAGAAAGAAATGGCTCTGAGCACTATGGGACTTAACATCTGTGGTCATCAGTCCCCTAGAACTTAGAACTACTTGAACCTAACTAACCTAAGGACATCACACACATCCATGCCCGAGGCAGGATTCGAACCTGCGACCGTAGCAGTTGCGCGGTTCCGGACTGAGCGCCTTAACCGCGAGACCACCGCGGCCGGCAAGGAATCAGAGATTCCACCCATAACTTTGACATTCGATGATGTAGCAGCTGACGTCTGTCTGAGCAGTCGTAGTGTTTTTGGGTCGTTCCTCAGAACTTCTAAGAAAGTGAACAAGGATTGTTGGCCAACAGAATCATACGCTTTGTTAGAAATCTACGAGTATTCCTGACTGCCTTGTATTTTTAGAATTGTTTTCAAATTGAAAATATGTCATGTTCATGACGCCCTGTGCGGAAGCCTGCTGGTATTCACTAGTTCTCGTTCTAACTGTTTTTGTGATCTCTGGAGTAGGAACGACGAGGAAGTTTTGCGCGTTACTTGTAGCAGGAAGATTCCTCTGCAGTTGTTCGAATTAGTCGTATCTGCTTTCTTGTGCAGCGGATGGATAAGTCTCAGGAAGTTTTTGTGTTTATCAGATGGCTGTGAATATTTGTGTAAGTTCCTGTAAAGACTTTGGTGGAAAGTCCTTCAGTAGCTCCACAATGATGCTGTCTTCACTGGTTGTCCTGTTGTTTCTTAAGTATACGTTTGTGGATCTATTTAAATGTGGTTATGAGCGATTCCGGGTGAGCGGAGGTACAGTCCTGCGCAAGGTTAAGGGCAGTTTTGGAAATCAGACAAATGAGATCAGTTCCTGGGAAACACCTTAATTAGTTAATGCGAATTTTCCATCTTGTTTTCTGAAGAGTGAATTTTAAGGTGTGTACTCCCAGACCTTCCTTTCGGAAGTCTTGCAAATTCCCTTTCCCCTATAGCACCCGGTTGCTCCTTCATGTACTTTTTCTTGGCCTTCCTTATTAGTTTCGCAGCCTTTCCTCTGGACTCGTTAAAACGATATGGGCTTTCCTCGAATTTTTCTGTTGTTTTCCGGTATGATTTGTTTGCGTCTTTTAGTGTATTTTCACATTGTGATTCCCACTACGGATGTCAAGTGTTCTTATTCCGTGGTATCAGTTCTTTTGCTTTTTGTGTGATCTTTCTATGGAAACTTCGCATGTGCTTGCTTGTTATCCCCCTCATTCCTGCTTTATGTTGGATTCTATGAACTTTTCCGTGTCAGACTTCTCTATGTGCGTTTCTTTCTGATGTATTTTGTTAGATGTAAATTAGATTTCGGTTCCAGTTACATAACGACCTGACCAACATTCGCACTTCTACGAACTTGAATGTCATTGATCTCCATCGGCAGTGAGTGGGAAATTGCTACAAGGTCAATTGTAATTCTCCCACCTGTTGCAAATGTGACCCATCTTTTCTGTTTTCGCGGAGATTTCCTAAGGGATGTTGACTTAATCTTAAGGTCCTTCTGCTGGCATAGAT
Source organism: Schistocerca americana (assembly GCF_021461395.2). Classification (NCBI taxonomy): domain Eukaryota; kingdom Metazoa; phylum Arthropoda; class Insecta; order Orthoptera; family Acrididae; genus Schistocerca; species Schistocerca americana. The sequence goes on along the minus strand of NC_060123.1, from coordinate 380,122,087 downwards.
AGGTGAGTCTTAGGTCATTTTTTTGTCTATTTGAGCAAGGGAAACTTCCCCAGAGTTCTCGGGTAACATTTTCTCTGCCAAATTGTGCTTTTGGCTTACCTAGCAAATTTATTACGTCGTCTTTGGGAATCTTGACATTACTGTCTCTAATGCTGCCCACAATTTCTCTGCTGATTTGGGGTCTTTTTGGTTGGTTGGTTGCTTGATTTGAGGCAAGGAATCAAACAGTGAGATCGTCAGTCCCATCGGATTAGGGAAGGGTGGGTAAGGAGATAGGCCGTGCCCTTTCAAAGGAACCATCCCGGCAGTTGCATGAAGCGATTTAGGGAAATCACGGAAAATCTAAATCACGATGGACGAACGCTGGTTTGAACCGTCGTCCTCCTGAAGGTCAGTTCAGTGTGCTAACCTGCATGACCTCGCTCGTTAGGTCTTTTATGTTATCTCCATTCGTTGGGAATGTACGTTTATCATGGTATACTGTAACTGAACTACAGTATCTGGAGATGTTAGAGAATTGGCTGTTCCCTCAGCTCGAACAAGAAGCACAACAATTCATATTTCAGCAGGATGGAGCGCCACCACATTGGCACTTATCTGTCCGTAACTACCTGAACGTCAACTACCCGAGGCGACGGATCGGCCGCCAGGCAGCCCGTGACAGAGCACTTCATCACTGGCCTCCAAGAAGCCGTGACCTTACCCCCTGCGATTTTTTCTTATGGGGGTATGTTAAGGATACGGTGTTACGGCCACCTCTCCCAGCCACCATTGATGATTTGAAACGAGAAATAACAGCAGCTATCCAAACTGTTAAACCTGATATGCTACAGAGAGTGTGGAACGAGTTGGAGTATCGGGTTGATATTGCTCGTGTGTCTGGATGGGGCCATATTGAACATCTCTGAACTTGTTTTTGAGTGAAAAAAAACCTTTTTAATTACTCTTTGTAATGATGTATAACAGAAGGTTATATTATGTTTCTTTCATTAAATACACATTTTTAAAGTTGTGGTATTCTTTTTGAATCACCCTGTATTTCTTTTTTCTGCATTGTAGGCACACTCTCAGTAGCCTGTTGTTTATGGAAATGACTTATCTGATTGAACTGGTTATCCTCTTCTGTACCATGAAGGCTATGGCCAGAAGTGTGGCTACCCCTAACGACTCGTTTACCTGACTTACTCTTGAAAATAGTGTAGTTTCCTTAATCCATTGTGCCTTCAACGTGCTCAAATGTTAAGTTGTACAGTTTTTTTTGGTTGAGTCAGTGTGTTTATGTCGAAGGTTGACGTCTGTTAACGGGTGGATGGTTACCACCTGGTGTAATGTTGTATGCTTATTATTGTAAAACTTATCTACAGCCTCATGCCTAACAACCATGATCCTCTCTCTATGGTGTACAGAATACAAATTACAAATGTGAGAGAGAAAATGAGGGGGAGTGGTTTCCCGTCTTCTTTAGCGCACTCAGTTGGCGTGGATCAGTATCTTGGCTCGTACCCACACAGTGGATAGGTGACCTTCATTTACCCACATTCCTAATTGCCGGAGTTGAGTGACCTTGCCATGTGCTGGGGTGAGAGGAGTCCAGGAAGTCTTTTCGCTAACCTTGAGGTAAGATTAATATTAGGACCACAAGTTTCCTTGATACCCTACGAACGCAATAAGCCGAGATCGCTTCAGTAGCAGGTTGCTTCCGCAGCAGTCTTTAGTTATAAAACTGATATGTAACTAAAATGTTTTCGGTATATTCATGCTCAGGTTTCTCTTGTTCACAGCTTTCAATTTTTGTCACGCTGATTCGTTGGCATGTTTAATTTCGTTGTTTAATCAACTAGCTTCTCAATTTACAATTATTAAAGTACTCAAGGGATTAATGTGTCGAATAAAACCATAAAAGTTTTAATGGTTCATAAACGTTACATACATTTTTACGATTGTTGACTGCAATAGTTCAACGGGATTTTCTTAAAAAATCGTATGAATCATTGCATTCATCACTTACACCTGTGACATAGTATTGTTAGTTCCTGTGATGAAAACAATACCTTATACTATACCTAAAGCTCTTCTCTCAACGATTCAATAAGAACAAAAATTCCTTCGAAACCGCCACTTTTTCCTTACCTCGACGGTTCAATAGAAAAAATAATCCTTCGAAGCCACTAATTTTTCCCTACCAAACAAAAGTTACATCTGATATACATCGAGCGTGACCTGGCTTCTAGCTACAAAACTCTTCTTGAGGAGTTAAATATCTTAGACGCTATCCACCTAAATTAAGCAAGAAAATACGCTGTGCTTCACTGTACTTAATCACAACAGCAGCGTGGAGTCGTTTTTCTGTGACAACGGTTTCATCAAGTACGATAGTTAATTACCAGTTTTATTAAATAAGCACAGAAATAACGCCTTTTCCCTTTACAATAATGCTACAAGTTGTTGCATAAGCAAAGACAACTCCCTCTTACTGGCTGGCGCTATTAGTGCGATCCACTAAACTCGTGGCCCTCGCTTTTATTCTTCAGAGTGAATGCGATGTTCTTCATGAGATATCTTACACACATCTTTGCTATTGACATCCTCCCTTGCTCAATAAACTAAAAAAAGCCAAAATATATTTACATAAGCAGTAAATGGTATTCAAGCTGTATACATTCTAGCTTCGATACTGACCACGGCAAATGCGAACGAAACACTGAACGACCCGTGCAGGACGTTAAGGCACTCAAGGAAAAAGTTCCGAAACAATATGTTATTGAGTCACCCACTGATATCACACTTACTTCCTTACTTATACTGGCCACACAAACCGCAACCGGTCCTTGGCCTCACTCAGTCCAGCCTCCCACACTTTCCTGTCATCTGCATCTTCATCTCCCAAACCCAGTATCTGCATGGCTCCCATGGTAGTATCCTTCCATCTCATTCTCGGCCGTCTTAGGGGTCTCTTTCATTCAGCTTCTCCATCCACTACAGACTTTATTACTATGTTCTCCCCTCTCCTCTTCACATGTCCGTATCATCTTAGTCTCTTAATTTTCATACTTGCTACGACGTCAAGCAGTGTGTGTAACTGTATATGTACTCTGTTTCTCCTTATTTTCCACTGTTCATGTACTATCACTGGTACAGATATTTTTCTGAGTACTTGATTTTCAAAAGTGATGAGTTGTTTCTCTGTTTTCTTTGTCAGGGTCCATGTCTCACTTGCATAGCACACTATTGGCATGATGATGGTCTGATATATTCTTATTTTTGCCTGCCTAGGCAGTAACTTCGATCTTATAATATTATTCATAGCTCCTAGACGTCTTCCCCCAGCTTCATTTCTTGTTACTGTCTGCTGTTCTATAAGATTCTGTTGGTTGTTGTTGACACCGAGATACGTGAATGTGTGTGTCTTCTGTATTTTTAGATTTCCTATTTTCTGATGGTTTGGTCCTAAATGAGCTCTTCTTCCTACTACCATGAACTTTGTTTTACTTTAACTTATACTTAGAGCTAATTTCTTTGCTTCCTGCATTAGCACAGTCCCCATTTTCTCCAGTTCTTCTATGTTCTTTCCTATCAGCACAGTATCATCCGCAACAACCAGGCTATTTATCTATTTTCGTATGGTGACTCCTGCACATTCACATGTAACTCTCCTCAGAGTGTTGTTGAGGGCCAAATTGAACAGGGTTGGTGACGATATAACATTTCCCGGTCTCCCTCCTGTTTTCTCTTCAAATACTTCTGACAACTACCCTTGTACTTTCATTCTACACTTCGATTCCATCGCACATATTTTAGTTAGCTTCATCAGCTTGTCAGGTATCCCATTCTCTGCCATTAACCTCCACATTTCCTCTCTTACTATGCTATCATATGCTTTGTTGAAATCTATAAACAGGCAAAAGGATCATGATTGTGCTTCCAGTTTGTCTTAATGTGAATATTTGATCGATTGTTGAATTACACATTCTGAACCCTGCTTATGCTACGTCTAGTATTTCCTCAATGTATGGATTGAGCCTGTTCAGTATAATTTTTGTATTACTTCATAGCATGTGAATAGGAATGATATCCATCTGTAGTTCTGTGTCAGCATTTTTATATGGGACTTACAGCAGCAGTTTTCCATTCCTCCGGCATTACTTCTTTTCTCCATACCTCTTTTATCAACATGGCCAACCATTCACGTATCTTCTCTTTACCTCCTTTGATGAGCTCTGCTGAAATCATGTCTATGCCAGGGGCATTCCCATTTTTTAGTCTTTTTGTTGCCTCCTTCACCTCCATCAGAGTTGGTTCTTCGACTAATGGTTGTATGTTCTGACTGTTTTCTGGTTTGTTTTCATTGTTGTAGCTATCTATCGGGTTTTTCAGCAGTTCTTTGAAGTATTTCCTCCAGTTCTCTAAATTTTCTTCATTCGTAGTAATTAGTTTTCAATTCTCGTCCTTCATTATCACAGCCTTAGCTGTGTACTCTTTTCTATAGCTGTTAATTGTCCTGTAAATCTGTTTACTATTGTTCTGGTTATAATTCTACTCAGCCTTCTCCATCTGTTTGTATATGAATATTCTTTTCTCTTGCCTTATTATACTCTTCATTTCTCTTTTGGCTTTCCTGTATTTTTTGTTTTCGTGGTTGTTATTGTTCATCATTGCCTGTCTGGTTCCCTTCCTGTCCTCTACTGCTTTTCTACATGTTTCAATTGTTATATTGCTAGAGAAGGGCGAAATGCACGCTATAAGCTCACGCAGGATGGCGTGAGGTCTGAAACAGGATACGTAATGAATGCTATAAAGAAAAGTACGTAGCTGCTGGAATACTTAACTTAAATCCATCATTTGTATACATCGTTCTTGATGAGACATGCTTCATACGATAACTATCAATTGCTATGGCGCCTTGCTAGGTCGTAGCCATTGACTTAGCTGAAGGCTATTTAACTATCTTCTCTGCAAATAAACGAGGCTTCGTCAGTGTTGCATCGCTAGCTAAGTCGTCCGTACAACTGGGGCGAGTGCTAGTCAGTCTCTCGAGACCTGCCGTGTGGTGGCGCTATCACTGACAGTGGCGACACGAGGGTCCGACATGTACTAATGGACCGCGGCCGATTTAAAGCTAACATCTAGCAAGTGTGGTGTCTGGCGGTGACACCACATCAATGAACCATGATTTGCGGTTTATATTGCTATTATTATTATTTCCTAATAGTGCATGAACTGTCTCCCTCATAACTGTTGTCATCTTCTTCCATTTTGTATTGATATCTCCATCTTCGTTTCTATAGCTGTCATTCTCTCATTTAGCGAATATATTTTTAAGCTTAATCTTAAACTGTCTATTAACCTCCTCCTCTATTAGCCTACTCACATCTACTCTTTGGGTTCTTTTACCACTGTTGTTCTTACTCGGTGGTTTTTGTAATGATTTTTTCATCTTTATTCGCACAAGACAACGGTCTGATTGTATCTAATCCCCTCTCGTTGGCCTATCATCTGTTATCGCATTTTGCTGTTTTTTTCTCTAACAAAACATGGTATATTTGGTTCCTAGTTAATCCATACGGTGAGGTCCATGTGGCTTTATGTATGTCTTCATGGGGTAATGATGTACTTGCTATTTTCATGTTTCTAGCTATGGCGAAGTTGACGTGTTTTATACCATTATCATTTGATTCAATGTGAGGGCTGAACATGCCTTTATATGGTTGCCATTGCTGTTCTTGACCTATTTTGACATTTACGTCTCCCAGTACAATTTTCATGTCATAGTGTGGTAATCTGGGGTGCATCTGGTCAAGGTGTCTTATAATTCGTCTTTTATGTCTTCCTCCTTGTCCTCAGATGGGGCATGGACACTTATTAATGAGATATTTCTATATTTACCTTCGATTCTGATATAGCATATTCTTTCACTGACGTTTTCTAGTGTCATCACATTGGCCAATATTTTATTTTGAACCCCATATCCTGTCCCAAATATGTGGGTGATCATGCTTGTTTCAGCTGTAGTTTTTCTCTCTGTGCATACCTTGGCCATCTTATCTCCGGCAGGGCTGTAATATCCATCTTGTACTCTGTTAGTTCATCATCAAGTATCTTTTTCTGTTCTGCAGCTTTAAGTGTTTTCGCGTTCCACGTATCTATTCGTAGTCTATTGATAAGCTTGGATCGTTTTCCGTTAGATCCATCCCCATCCGAGGCTAGGTGTGAGTATAAAGGAACCTGTCAGTTTTTTCAATATTGGATGTTTATCCCGCCGATTAACCCTCCCACTTTATCCGGGCTTGGGACCGGCTGGAAGAATAGTTTTCTTCCAGGCATGGTTACTGATATCACACTGTTTTTCAAAATGTTCAAATGTGTGTGAATTCTTAAGGGACCAAACTGCTGAGGTCATCGGTCCCTAGACTGACACACTACTTAAACTAACTTATTCTAAGAACAACACACACACCCATGCCCGAGGTAGGACTCTAACATCCGGCGGGAGGGGCTGCACAATCCGTGACATGGCGCGCAAACCACGCGGCTACACGAAGCGACACGGTTTTCCCGCCAGTATAGCGAATGCCGCCCGCCCCCCGCCCATGAACCATGGACCTTGCCGTTGGTGGGATGGCTTGCGTGCCTCAACGACACAGATAGCCGTACCGTAGGTGCAACCACAATGGAGGCGTACCTGTTGAGAGGCCAGACAAACGTGTGGTTCCTGAAGAGGGGCAGCAGCCTTTTCAGTAGTTGCAGGGGCAACAGTCTGGATGATTGACTGTTCTGGCCCTGTAACACTAACCAAAACGGCCTTGCTGTTGTGGTACTGCGAACGGCTGAAAGCAAGGGGAAACTACAGCCGTAATTTTCCCCGAGGGCATGTAGCTTTACTGTATGATTAAATGATGATGGCGTACTCGGGTAAAATATTCAGGAGGTAAAATAGTCCCCCATTCGGATCTCCAGGCGGGGACTACTCAGGAGGACGTTGTTATCAGGAGAAAGAAAACTGGCGTTCTACGGATCGGAGCGTGGAATGTCAGATCCCTTAATCGGGCAGGCAGGTTAGAAAATTTAAAAATGCAAATGGATAGGTTAAAGTTAGATATAGTGGGAATTAGTGTAGCTCGGTGGCACGAGGAACAATATTTTTGGTCAGGTGAATTCACGGCTATAAATACAAATTAAAATGGTGGTAATGCAGGAGCAGGTTTAATAATGAATAAAAAAATAGGAATGCGGGTAAGCTACTACAAACAGCATAGTGAACGCATTATTGTGGCCAAGATAGAAACGAAGCCCACGCCTACTACAGTAGTACAAGTTTATGTGCCAACTAGCTCGACAGATGATGAAGAAATTGATGAAATGCATGATGAGATAAAATAAATTATTTAGGGAGTGAAGGGAGATGAAAATTTAATAGTCATGGGTGACTGGAATTCGACAGTAGGAAAAGGAAGAGTAGGAAACGTAGTAGGTGAATATGGATTGGGGATAAGAAATGAAAGAAGAAGCCGCCTGGTAGAATTTAGCACAGAGCATAACTTCATCATAGCTAACACTTGGTTCAAGAATCATAAAAGAAGGTTGTATAAGTGGAAGAATCCTGGAGATACTAGAAGGTACCAGATAGATTGTATAATGGTAAGACAGAGATTTAGAAACCAGGTTTTAAATTGTAAGACATTTCCAGCGGCAGATGTGGACTCTGACCACAATCTATTGGTTATGAGCTGTAGATTAAAACTGAAGAAACTGCAAAAAGGTGGGAATTTAAGGAGATGGGACCTGGATAAACTGAAAGAACAAGGGGTTCTACAGAGTTTCAGGGAGAGCGTAAGGGAAAAAAGGCAGGAATGGGGGAAAGAAATACAGTAGAAGAAGAATGGGTAGCTTTGAGGGATGAAGTAGTGAAGGCAGCAGAGGATCAAGTAGGTAAAAAGACGGGGGCTAGTAGAAATCCTTGGGTAACAGAAGAAATATTGAATTTAATTGATGAAAGGAGAAAATATAAAAATGCAGTAAATGAAGCAGGCAAAAAGGAATACAAACGTCTCAAAAATGAGATCGAGAGGAAGTGCAAAATGGCTAAGCAGGGATGGCTAGAGGATAAATGTAAGGATGTAGAGGCTTATCTCACTAGGGGTAAAATAGATACTGCCTACAGGAAAATTAAAGAGACCTTTGGAGAAAAGAGAACCATTTGTATGAATATTGGGAGCTCAGATGGAAACCCAGTTTTAAGCCAAGAAGGGAAAACCGAAGGGTGGAAGGATTATATAGAGGGTCTATACAGGGGCGATGTTCTTGAGGACAATATTACGGAAATGGAAGAGGATGTAGAAGAAGATGAAATGGGAGATATGATACTGCGTGAAGAGTTTGACAGAGCACTGAAGTCTTAAGTCGAAACAAGGCCCCGGGAGTAGATAATAATCCATTAGAACTACTGACGGCCTTGGGAGAGCCAGTCCTGTCAAAACTCTACCATTTGGTGAGCAAGATGTATAGGGCAGGCGAAATTCCCTCAGACTTCAAGAAGAATATAATTATCCCAATCCCAAAGAAAGCAGGTGTTGACGGATGTGAAAATTACCGAACTATCAGTTTAATAAGTCACAGCTGCAAAGTACTAACGCGAATTCTCTACAGACGAATGGAAAAACTGGTAGAAGCCGACCTTGGGGAAGATCAGTTTGGATTCCGTAGAAATGTTGGAACACGGGAGGCAATATTGAACCTGCGACATATCTTAAAAGAAAGATTAAGGAAAGGAAAACCTACGTTTGTAGCATTTCTAGACTTAGTGAAAGCTTTTGACAATATTGACTGGAATACTCTCTTTCAAATTCTGAAGGTGGCAGGGGTAAAATACAGGGAGCGAAAGGCTATTTACAAATTTTAAAGAAAGCAGATGGCAGTTATAAGAGTCAAGGGACATGAAAGGGAAGCAGTGGTTGGGAAGGGAGTGAGACAGGGTTGTAGCCTTTGCCCGATGCTATTCAATCTGTATATTGAGCAAGCAGTAAAGGAAACAAAAGAAAAGTTTGGAGTAGGTATTAAAATTCATGGAGAAGAAATAAAAACTTTGAGGTTCGCCGATGACATTATAATTCTGTCACAGACAGCAAAGTAATTGGAAGAGCAGTTGAACGCAATGGACAGTGTCTTGAAAGTAGGGTATAGGATGAACATCAACAATAGCAAACGAGGATAATGGAATATAGTCGAATTAAGTCGGCTGATGCTGAGGGAATTAGATTAGGAATTGAGACACTTAAAGTAGTAAAGGAGTTTGCTGTTTGGGGAGCAAAATAACTGATGAAGGTCGAAGTAGAGAGGATATAAAATGTAAACTGGCAATGGCAAGTAAAGTGTTTCTGAAGAAGAGATATTTGTTAACATCGAGTATTGATTTAAGTGTCAGGAGGTCGTTTCTGAAAGTATTTGTATGAAGTGCAGTCGTGTATGGAAGTGAAACATCGACGATAAATAGTTTAGACAAGAAGAGAATAGAAGCTCTCGAAATGTGGTGCTACAGAAGAATGCTGAAGATTAGATGGGTACATCACATAACTAAGGAGGAGGTATTGAATAGAATTGGGGAGGAAAGGAGTTTGTGGCACAACCTGACTAGAAGAAGGGATCGGTTATTAGTACATGTTCTGAGGCATCAAGGGATCACCAATATAGTACTGTAGGGCAGCTTGGAGGGTAAAAATCGTAGAGGGAGACCAAGAGATGAATACAGTAAGTAGATTCAGAAGGACGTAGGCTGCAGTAGGTACTGGGAGGTGAAGAAGCTTGCACAAGATAGAGAAGCAAGGAGAGCTGCATCAAACCAGTGGAAGGACTGAAGACCACAACAACAACAACATAGGGAATGGTCTTTCCTCAACATCATCACTACCTTCTCTTGAGCGGTGCGTGAGTTAGCAGCATAGAAACGTATTGCTTTTAGATGCACTTAAGCCAATGCACTTAAATATAGGGATACTGCAATGTTGACGATTTTGGGTAGCTTATTGCATCATCGGCAGGTCTGTCTCTGATGTTGTTGTTGACACTAGGCCGTCTCTTCGCAGCTGCAATGCTCCAGCAAAGGATCAAGAGAGATTGTTAACTTTTTTTGTCATCAGTCTTCTGAATGGTTTGATGCGGCCCGCCACGAATTTCTCTCCTCTGCTAACCTCTTCATTTAAGAGTAGCACTTGCAACCTGCGTCCTCAATCATTCGCTGGATGTATTTCAATCTCTTCCTCTACAGGTCTTGCCGTCTACAGCTCCCTCTAGTACCATGGAAGTCATTCCCTCATGTCTTAACAGATGTCCTGCCATCGTGTCCCGTCTCCTTATCAGTGTATCCCACACTTTCCTTTCCTCTCCGCTTCTGCGTAGAACCTCCTCATCCCTTACCTTATCAGCCCACCTAATTTTCAATATTCGTCTGTAGACCACATCTAGAATGCTTAGTATCTCGGCTGTTCTGGTTTTCCCACAGTCCATGTATCACTACCATACAATGCTGTACTGCAGACGTACATTCTCAGAAATTTCTTCCTCAAATTAAGGCCGATATTTGGTATTAGTAGACTTCTCTTGGCCAGGAATTCCCCTTTTTGCCATTGATAGTTTGATTTTGATGTCCTCCTTGCTCCGTCCGTAATTGATTATTTTACTTCATGACCATCAGTCCTGATGTTAAGTTATTCGCTGTTCTCACTTCTGCTACTTCTCATTACCTTCATTTTTTTCGATTTACTCTCAGTCCACACTCTGTACTCATTAGAGTGTTCATTTCGTTCAGCAGATCACGTACTCCTTCTTCAATTTCACTCAGGATAGCGATGTCATCAGCGAATCGTATCATCGATATTCTTTCATTCCACCCTAGATGTACAGATTCAGCAGTAGAGGCAAAAGCTTACATCCTTGTCTTACACCTTTTTTAATACGATCACTTAGTTCTTGGTCATCTACTCTTATTATTCCCTCTTGGCTGATACACATATTGTATATGACCCGACTCTCCCTATAGCTTACCCCTAATTTTTCGGAATTTCGAACATCTTGCAGCATTTTGAATTGTGGAACGCTTTTTCCAGGTCGACAAATCTAGTGAACGTGTCATGATTTTTCTTTAGTCTTGCTCCCATTATTAACCACAACGTCAGAATTGCCTCTCTTGTGCCTTTACCATTCCTGAAGCCAAACTGGCCGTCTTCTACCGCATACTCAATTTTCTTTTCCATTTTTCTGCATATTATTCTTGTAAGCAACTTGTATGCAGGAGCTGTTAAGTGATAATTCTAGCATTCGTCAGCTCTTGCTGTTTTCGGAATTGTGTAGATAATGCTTCTCTGAAAGTTAGGTGGTATGTCACCAGACTAATACATTCTTCACACCAACGTGAATAATCGTTTTGTTGCAAGTTCCCCCAATGGCTTTAGAAATTCTGATGGAATGTTATCTATCCCATCTGACTTATCTTAAGTACTCTTCTAAGTTCTTATTATAACACTGCATCTCCTATCTCTTCTAAATCGACTCCTGTTTCTTCTTCTATAACATCAGACAAATCTTCCCCCTCATAGAAGCTTGCAGTATATTCTTCTCACCTAACCGGGATCTCCTCTACACTTACCAGTGGGATTCGCGTTGCACTCTTAATGTTGTCACCCTTGCTATTAATGTCACCGAAGATTGTTTAGACTTTACTGTATGCTGAGTCTGTCCTTCCTACAATCATTTCTTTTTCGATGTCTTCACATTTTTCCTGCAGCCATTTCGTCTTAGCTTCCCTGCACTTCCTATTTATTACATACCTCAGCGACTGGTATTTCTGTATTCCTGAGTTTCCCGAAAAATTTTTGTACTTCCACCTTTCATCGATCAGTTCAAGTATTTCTTCTGTTTCTTTGCAGTTACCTTCTTTGTACCTACGTTTTCCTTCCCAACTTCTGTGATGGCCAGTTTTAGAGATGTCCAGTCCTCTTCAACTGTAGTACCTACTGAGCTATTCCTTATTTCAGTGTCTATAGCCTTAGAGAACTTCAACCATATCTCGTCATTTCTTAGTGCTTCCATATTCCACTTCTTTGCGTATTGAGTCTTCCTGACTGGTGTCTTAAACTTCAGCCTACTCTTCATCATTATTGTCGTGCTGGGTAGCCGCGGCTCCCCCCGTTGGAGGTTCGAGTCCTCCCTCGGGTATGAGTGTGTGTGTCGTCCTTAGAGTAAGCTAGTTTAAGTAGTGCGTAAGCTTAGGGACCGATGACTCCAGTTTGGACCCATAAGACCTTACCACAAATTTCCAAAAACTACTGTATTGTGATCTGTGTATATATCTGCTCTTGGGTACGCATTACAATCCTGTATCTGATTTCGGAGTCTGTCTGACCATGATGTAATCTAACTGAAATTTTCCCGTATCACTCGGCTTTTTCCAAAAATACCTCCTCCTCAAGTAATTCTTGAACAGACTATTCGCTATTACTAGCTGAAACTTATTACAGAACTCCATTTAGTCTTTCTCCTCTCTCATTCCTTGTCCCAATCCCCAATTCTCCTGTAACTTTTTCTTCTACTCCTTCCTCTACAACTGCAATCCAGTCCCCCATCACTATTACATTTTCATCCCTCTTTACATACGGTATTAACCTTTCAGTATCCTCACCCGCTTTCTCTATTTCTTCATCTTCAGCTGGCGACGTCGGCATGTATACCTCAAATATCGTCGTCGGTGTTGGTTTGCTGTCGATTCTGTTAAGAACAAACCTGTCACTAAACTGTTCACACTAACACATTCTCTGCCTTACCTTCCTATTCATAATGAATCCTACTCCCGTTTTACCATTATCTGATGGTGTTGGTATTACATTACACTCATCTGACCAGAAATGCTTGTCTTCTTTCCAGTTCACTTCACTGACCCCTACTATATCTAGATTGAGCCTTTGGATTTCCCTTTTCAGATTTTCTAGTTCCCCTATCACGTTCAAGCTTCTGACATTCCACACCCCGACTCGCTGAACGTTGTCCTTTCGTTGATTATTCAGTCTTTTCCCCGTGGTAACATCCGCCTTGGCATTGCCTCCCGGATATCCGATTGGGAGTCTACTCCTCTTTCCTTTGCCAATGCAGAGATCACCACGACACTTTTTCAATTACCGGCCACTTGTCCTGTGGATACACGTTACATGTCTTTAATGAAGTGGTTTCCATTGCCTTCTGCATGCTTATGCCGTTGGTCATTGCTGATTCTTCCCCCTTTAGGGGCAGTTTCCCTACCTTAGGACAAGAGAGTGCCCTGAACCTCTGTCCGCTCCTCCGCCCTCAAAATTTTAGCAGCCTCGGTTTCAAACCCGAAGCCGTTTTTGATTGCGAATCAAAGACGCTACCCATAGACCACGATTTGTTAATTATAATGTGTATAAGACATATATGCAGACATCAGTGCTAGAATGTGGCACTCTGGTTTTGGCGTTCTTGGACCACTGTCTCCATAATTATTATTCGTATATCTCATTCTTGAAGCTCTGTAATGGCTAATATTTTATTCGTGTTATCTGTATTCTCCACAGCAGTTATAATGTGAAAAATCGTACGCATTCTGTTATTTCCTTGGGCTCATTGTAGTATGTCTATTCCAAATGCAGACTGTTCATTTGATGTGTTGTGCCAGCTGTTGACTTTAGTGAAACGTAACACTTCACCATACATTTGTATCTCTTTTTGGAGATACTTCCAGGGTTTGAAGATTGTAAGTTCCACTAAACCTGGTGATAATTCAGGTTCCTTATTCCCACTTGTATTACTATTTTGGTTAACCTGATAGGATGCTTTCTCAACATGTACAGCTGCCAACACTGTAGTGGTTAATGCAATCGGAAACAGCATATCTTACTTCATATTTCTTGCTTCTTCTTTTCCTCCTCTTCTAGCTGAACTTGTTGTGTGCGGGAGCTGTTTAACACTTCCTGTGACTTGTTTAAACGCTTCTAAAAGATATTATGCTAGGTCCCACTGTCCTATTTTCAGCAGCCGTAATTCTCCACGAATAGGTTTCCGCACCTCGATGACTTTTGATGACATGCTGTTGCATACTAAACCAGTGCATCTTACATAGCCCTGTGCAACGTCTTCTATAAAACTTTTGCAGTCTCATCAACCTTTGCCTTTACTACGTTGATCAGTCTCAGAAGGGTTCCACTGCTTTCTTCGCGAACTTTTATTTCCTCATTATGTAGGGTGGTCAGAAACTGTCTGCAAAGCTTCCAAGATTAGATTCTACTTAGAAATAACGAAAAAAAATTCTATATGTTGTGCAGTTTCCGATTTAATTAGCATTGAAGCTCGTCCATCAGATCGTTGTTCCTGAAAAGTTAAGCAGCCTGCTAGAGACGATGTTGGTTTCCTCGAGTCAATCACATGTAGCTTTTGCAAACCTGTCTTAAATTCATCACATCCAAAAAAGGCACATTTTAACCTGTAACGAGCATTTGAACAACTGGTAACTTGCGGATACACAGATGTATATTCATTACGTCGTTTTAGTGTGTATATGTGCATTCTTCTCCACGCATAGTGACCTAACAGGATAAACTCAATGCTAATTAGATAGTAAATTTTGCCACATATCGAATATTTTTCTTATCAATTATTTCTCAGCAAAAACCTATACTGCCATTTCCCTTACCAGTTTTTCAGACCGTTTCGACCAATCTGCATTCAGGGGGCCTTTTCATATCTTCTAAAATTTCTCTCGATTTGATGGGTATTTACAGTTTCCGTTTGCTTTAAACAGTATGAAGTTGGAGAGTTTTGTCGAAATTTTGAATTTTGTAGTACAGCCTTGGTATCTCTATCAATGTAGAAACAAATGTTTGGCTATGCACCACCCCTAAGCATGAGTATATTGGACACGTTCGAATTTGTCCGTTGCGCATATTACAGTGACCCACATACGTACTGCTACAGTAGCTTTGAAACAGAAGCTCCTCTACAGTTCGTCTGTATCATCCATTATTCAATTTTCTCATTTTAACAATAACCAGAAAGTCGTACTTCGCTTTATTCGCACAATCTCGGAGGTGCGACCTGACTCTTCTCGTCTTATTCTACGGCCTTCCGCCAATCATTCTACACACACACCCGATGCACTACCGAAACACTTTTCCCACATGAGCAGTAATTTCCGGGATGAATGCTACACATTCTCTCATGCCAGCAATGCGCCTTCTTTCAGACTCACTGATTTGACTATACGGTTCGCGCATGCGTCTGTGAGGCATCCTGCACGTCTGCTCAAGTCACACTGATCCGCTACCTTCAGTTTAAAACGACAGCGGGACCTGCTGTCAAATTTTACCGGTAGGTGGTGTTGTGCCGCGATATCGATATTGATCCTAAACTCGCAGGCCGCCATGGTACAAATGATGATCATTTCTGCAGAATATACAAATGAACGTTTGCTGTGGATACTAACGTCCTATCTCTAGTCGTTCAAGGTGTTCCGTTTTTTTTCTGAACATGAGTGTATTTTCTACAAAGTGATAATACATTTTGGATTATTCCTTAGCATCTGTTTTGGGAGCCTGGAGCTTGTTTGGTTTAAGTGAAAGATGTCAACCTAAATCGGGGGGCTGAGACAAAAATACTTCCTCATTCGATCCAGATTTGCCAATGTAACATTGTTAAATCTTGTTACGGCGTAAAGTCAAGCGCTGGCACGCCAGTCGGGAACGAGAGAGAAGAGATGGCTGTGGGAAGACGTCAGCCAATCGCACGCTGTTCGAGTCCTCTCCAGGATGACAACGCTACAGGACCGGTCCCCAGGTGAAATTGACGTAAACGCCGCGCCCGAATCGTTGCGGCCCAACTGAAAAGCAGCTTCAAGATTAGGCACTTGTATAGCAGTGACTTAGGAATCGTTTACAATGAGAAAGCTGGTTTGTTTCGTAGGTCGCCCTTTGCTTGCGACATATCTGTGTAATCACAAAGTTAAGACTGTAATCTTTTCCATTTTTAATAAATACATTAAAACGATTTGTCTGAATTGTTTGTCTAGCGATCCGAGAAAGCAGGTTTCCTAGATACCCAATTTTGACGACTATCCTGGATTTAACAAGTTTAATACATTGTTGGACTTAGTTTTTCAGCTGGCAGGATGTCATCGATTTCGCTGAATGACTGGTAGATTACTATACTGATGTTCTGTATAGTCTCCTGTAGCATCTGGTATTTGGGCTGAAATACTGTTTTCGAAAACATATATTCGAGATTGAAGCAGGTCCCCTTAGGATGTGTTAACAAAATCATAATGACACAGTTCGATGGTCGATGCAGTTGGGAAGTAGAGATCCATTCTTTTTGTTCTTCTCGTTTTCTGTATCAATGCAGGACCAGTCAGTTACTATGATGACCTTGTGGTGGGGTTGTTTCATCCACTCGGTAGTAGTGAAGAGCATGCACTTTTATCAGCATACTTGGGATTTTATCTAGAGAACACACGTAGCAGTTGTTGATTTACAGTTTGTTAATTCTTAAATACAGTAGGGTACATGAAGATATAGTGCCAGCACCTGGCAGACTTGTTTTATACATTTCGGCATATACTGATGCACAGCATGAATCGTAATACTGTTTTCTTCTCATGCACGGAGAGCTTTGTTCACGAACTCTAACAAATTGCTCCATATTTTCTCATAAAATCAGTACATGTATGATTATGAGCATAGTGGACGATCTAAAGCATGTTGGATCATGTAGCTGGTATACAATAGAATTTTAAACAGGTGTTTTTACAGGTCGGTTCCCTCTCTTTTCCATTAAAGGGCTTGCTAATTCATGGAAATTCCACTGTGTGGATCGTAAGATCACACAGTGTGACTCATGGAGGGCAAGGAATTCCATGTAACATGGCAGCAATTTGTATTGGCGTGTTGCATATATGAATTTACTCATACAGGGGCAATACGACTTCTGTATCATTGTATAGAGGATTTTTAAAACAGAAACTGAGCAGAACTCATGATTGGACATCATTCCCACACTGATGAAGCTACTGCTGCTTAGTTTAAACTGTGAGTCATGTTAAACAGCGTTACTTCACGTCAGGTTCCAACTCCTTAAATGATGGCTGTCTTCCAGCGAGGAATGTTGCTACGCATTTCGATGTGTTTACACTTCGAAGGGTCCAGGTAAGTGGAAGAATGATTTGTCATCCGCAGTAAATGTCCAAAATTAAAGCAACAAACAGTTATTTCCTCGTACTGTGACTAATTCGCCATATAAACGTACAAACCGTCAACAGATGTCCGTACGATAGTGTTCTGCACGGAAGATGGCATTTCGGTCAACGGTTAACCACCCCAACGCTGACGTCAGGGCACCTATCAAGCGGAGTAGTGCTTGGCGGGTAGTCCCACATTAGCAATCGCTATGCGTCAGTCCCAGACGGTGCAGTAGTGCACTGAGAAGACGCGGATCAGACTCCTGTTGTGGAGAGTGATAGGAAGAATGGATGAAGGGCGGTCGCAATCTCATGTGGCCGATGGCTTAACGTGAATTGCTCTTTTGTTTCTCGACCATGGCGACAGTTTATAGAGACCGAAGTTGTATCCCCAAGACCAGGGCAGAGCCGACCACGTGAGACATGAGAAAAAGAGGACCGTTGTTTGGCTTTAAGGGCACGTCGGCCTTAGTACAACGCAGCAGCTGGCAACTGACCTCGCAGCATCCACTGGACGTGTTGCACCAAGGCAAACGGTGTAGACAATGCTTCGACAGAGTGGTATTTATTGTCAGATACCTGCTGTATGTGTGCCTCTAACGCGTTTTCAAAGAAGGGAACGTCTAGAGTGGAGTCGACAACGTGCCACCTGGACAGTAAAACAGTGGGCCATTGTGCTTCGGTCTGGAAAGTGAGTCTCGACAGACTCGCATCGGAAAGAAATGTGGAACACGTTTTAGAGACCCAAACATTGTGAAAAGAGACGAATATCGAGCAAAGGTCGCTAATGGTGTGGCCAGGGATTATGTTGATCATTCGAACATCTCTTCATGAAATTTTACAGGTCAGTCGGAAATGTTTAACTGCTGTCAGGTATCGTGACGAGGTCTTGGGACCTCATGTACCGTTGTTGTGATGTTCTGTGCTCCCAGAATTCGTGCTGATGGGTGATAATGCTCGATCTCATAGAGCATGAGTGGTTGATATTTTCTTGAAAACGGAAGATATTGCACGCATGGCGTGTCATGCTCGCTCTGCCGTTTTGAATCGCATAGAGTATGTCTGGGATGCACAAGCGAGAGGGGTTGTATGACGTCAGCATCCATCAGCCACTCTCCAAGACTTGCGAACAGCTCTGTAGGAAGAATGGGTGTTATTGCCTCAACATGACATTTATGACGTTATTCATACCATGCGCCGTTGTTTTCAGCCCTGTATTGCTGCCAGTGGTGGTCACACCAGATAGTGAGCACATTAACCAGTTGTCGGAGAGTTTGTGCGAATCTGTTAAGTGAGGAAAAAAGAAGAACCTTTTCGTCTACGCTTTTGTGTACGTTCTGCATTCTTTACATTGTTTATACTGTTTTGTGCCAAAATAAACGAAACCTTGCAAAAATTTCCATTTTTTGTTTTAATTTTGAACACAAGTTTATAACATTAACAGTAGGGTATACTATTTCAATAAAAAGTTATTTTATATCATATTTGCTTTCGGTATGCAAGACAAACACCTATAAAACTATACTGTGAGGGACAAAAAATTAAAAAATGTACTTCTACTTAATCAAAAAGTATGTATGTGTTTAATCACAGATTAGTTGCATTACTACCTGTTTGTGCAACAAACGCCATACCCGCTACTCTACAAGAAATTGGAGTATTATTAACTCTTGATTCACTTATGAATACTGACTACTGCGAGAGGAAAGACATAGCTGTTATCTCTCTCTCTCTGAGGTGTGTATGTTTGTGTGTGTGTGTGTGTGTGTGTGTGTGTGTGTGTGAGTGTGTGTGTACGTAGGTGGAGGTGCTTTAACTGTGTGGCTCTATTGACTTCTACTTTTCTTGCATGGGTCATTACAAAGTGGGATATCTGGGACAGTGCATTTATTTCAGGCCATTAGGACATGCTGACAGCTATCTGGTACATGTCTGCTTCTGGTGGTAATTTCTTGTCGCCTTATGGACTTAACAGCACTCAGCCAAGGCACAACACAATGATGGTGGTGGCGGTGGCGTGTGGTGGGTATTGGCTGACACTGTGGGGGTATTTGTGCCACTGGCAGGCTGAGCCCTCGCAACGACTCAGGACAGGCAGTGCACGTGTGTACACACGTGAGTCGGTACATGTTACTGTGTCTCTTTGGTAGCAGCAAGTTGTGAATATAAGTCATTTTGGTGACGGGATGAGGGACAATATAGTAACAATTTTTGAAGTAATGATTACTTTTTATTTATTTACATACATTAGAGTCATTGTGTTTCGCAATATTTTATAAATGAATGGTTTCTATGTATCTTAAAGTCACAGAATCACAATCAACCCTATAGAACTAATGACATGCATAAGTGTCCTGTCCGCATATCCTGTGCCTGCAGATTTAGTCTTATGAAAACAACAGTTGTCTACTTTGGCACTGGATGAATATATGCATTTATGCATTGTTCTTATTGGTTTGCATTTACACTATCCTCTAGTTCAAAGTCAAAGCATGGAGATCTGACAAATGGATGTCTGAAACAGAATCTGTCTGTCACAATCACTAATGCACAGCATGGTTCACGAAAATTGATGTCACTGTTTAATTTTCCTGAAGCTATTTCCAGCACTGCTTCAAGGTAATGACGGCTATGGATCCCTTCCTTCTGTACATATATACGTCAGTTAGTTTGTGAGATGGATCATTTTCAGTCATCATCTTCCCCTTAACAGACTACAAGATATTGCGCAGATGGGCCCACTGACAAGATGTACGGTGCGCTATGTCACCAACGCATTTCACACTCTCTATTTCAATAACTACATCAAAGCCACTGTCAAGAGCTAGGCTTTCATTCACATGATTCTATTTGCTGGGAGTCATGTTACAGTACTGACAAACAGGACTATTCGAGGACCGCTTAAATTCGGCTGTGCAGGTCGAGGTGGCTCCACCGGCAGTCGTAGCACAGAACACTCGAAGAGCAGATCAGATAGATCAGGAAGACCAGCCGTGGGCTGTTGCTGCTGTGGTGGTGCACACAATAGTAAGTTGAACACCTGCTCGTACGGGTCCAGTTTCTACGCTAGTACTGCATCAGGAACCCACTGCATTGTTGAAAACGAAATATACCAATATAAATACGTAAAAACATAGTTTGTTAATAATAATATTAATAACAGATGGGCAATTACTTACTCTTCCTGTTTTGGCTAGAGGCCAATCCCTGCTGCTGGCATTTTATGATGATCCTTTCAAGACAGCATACAGACTCTGAATGACGAAACTCACGCAGTTCAGATAATAGATAAATGGGGAGTCAGTTCTTTATGAGCGCAGGAGCATACCTGCATTTTTTAACACAAGCAATTTGTGTAGATCGTTACCTTGGGTCGTACACGCACTGTGGCTGGGTGACCTTCATATTCGCTTTGCCTCGAAGTTCATGATCACGCCACGCGCAGGGGTGAGATGTTTTCCCGAAGTCTTATCTTATCAGTAGTGAGGTAAGATTATCATGGGAATCAGAACTATTCTTTACCGCTTACTTACTTTATAGCAGAAATTTTCCGTAAAAGTTTACTTTTTCTTAAAATTCAGTTGTATGCGTGTTTTGAAGCTCTACGGATTTACACAAACAAGTATACCACACGGGGAAACTGATGTTTAGAATCGCTGCTTTAAAACATAGCGTAAGCATATCTCTGGTGTGAGTATTCAGATGTGCAAAACTATTTTTGTAGGCGACGTAAATTGAATGGAAAAGTCATTTGACTAAGGTTTCGTCCTTAGGGATGTGCTGATTTAGAAGGTCATTGCTTATTGCTTTCATGCTACAGACAGATCAAATTCAAAAGTACCTTTGACTTTGTACTCGTCACTCATAACACCTTAATAATAAGCGCTATATATCTTTGCCTAAGGCCTTTAAGAGATAAATGTAAGGGCATTTTCCTTGTTTGCAGCAAGTGTCACTTATATTACTATATTAAAAGAAGGTATAGCCAGATTTAATTTTAGGTATTGCCCTTGATAATATTGTTGAGTTAATAAATTATATAGCAGTGATATTTAAAAATTGCTTCCTAGTATGCCAACGTGAAAATGTCCCAAATACACTGCAACTGGAGCTGTGGCATGTAGAGGTTCTGTCTCAGAGTATTATACATAAATCTTATATACAGGCGAAAGTTTCTCTAAATGCATATATATTCGATGGATTTACTGACAGCACACTTCCACACTACTGAATTTATCTACCACCTATCTCGTAAATACACTCCTGGAAATGGAAAAAAGAACACATTGACACCGGTGTGTCAGACCCGCCATACTTGCTCCGGACACTGCGAGAGGGCTGTACAAGCAATGATCACACGCACGGCACAGCGGACACACCAGGAACCGCGGTGTTGGCCGTCGAATGGCGCTAGCTGCGCAGCATTTGCGCACCGCTGCCGTCAGTGTCAGCCAGTTTGCCGTGGCATACGGAGCTCCATCGCAGTCTTTAATACTGGTAGCATGCCGCGACAGCGTGGACGTGAACCGTATGTGCAGTTGAAGGACTTTGAGCGAGGGCGTATAGTGGGCATGCGGGAGGCCGGGTGGACGTACCGCCGAATTGCTCAACACGTGGGGCGTGACGTCTCCACAGTACATCGATGTTGTCGCCAGTGGTCGGCGGAAGGTGCACGTGCCCGTCGACCTGGGACCGGACCGCAGCGACGCACGGATGCACGCCAAGACCGTAGGATCCTACGCAGTGCCGTAGGGGACCGCACCGCCACTTCCCAGCAAATTAGGGACACTGTTGCTCCTGGGGTATCGGCGAGGACCATTCGCAACCGTCTCCATGAAGCTGGGCTACGGTCCCGCACACCGTTAGGCCGTCTTCCGCTCACGCCCCAACATCGTGCAGCCCGCCTCCAGTGGTGTCGCGACAGGCGTGAATGGAGGGACGAATGGAGACGTGTCGTCTTCAGCGATGAGAGTCGCTTGTGCCTTGGTGCCAATGATGGTCGTATGCGTGTTTGGCGCCGTGCAGGTGAGCGCCACAATCAGGACTGCATACGACCGAGGCACACAGGGCCAACACCCGGCATCATGGTGTGGGGAGCGATCTCCTACACTGGCCGTACACCACTGGTGATCGTCGAGGGGACACTGAATAGTGCACGGTACATCCAAACCGTCATCGAACCCATCGTTCTACCATTCCTAGACCGGCAAGGGAACTTGCTGTTCCAACAGGACAATGCACGTCCGCATGTATCCCGTGCCACCCAACGTGCTCTAGAAGGTGTACGTCAACTACCCTGGCCAGCAAGATCTCCGGATCTGTCCCCCACTGAGCATGTTTGGGACTGGATGAAGCGTCGTCTCACGCGGTCTGCACGTCCAGCACGAACGCTGGTCCAACTGAGGCGCCAGGTGGAAATGGCATCGCAAGCCGCTCCACAGGACTACATCCAGCATCTCTACGATCGTCTCCATGGGAGAATAGCAGCCTGCATTGCTGCGAAAGGTGGATATACACTGCACTAGTGCCGACATTGTGCATGCTCTGTTGCCTGTGTCTATGTGCCTGTGGTTCTGTCAGTGTGATCATGTGATGTATCTGACCCCAGGAATGTGTCAATAAAGTTTCCCCTTCCTGGGACAATGAATTCACGGTGTTCTTATTTCAATTTCCAGGAGTGTATATTTGTTAAGCAACAGTGTCATACAAAGATCATGGGATCATTTTGATATGTTGTTGGTGACATGCGCAGTATGCCACGCTACCTCCATAGATAATCTTCCAGCAATCAGAAACAATAACACTGGGATTGGTAACCGTTTCCAAGTGGTTCGATATTCTAAGCATCTGCTCTACAATAACATTTATACTGCACTACCCAAAGAACCAGCGCTGACATCCATCGAGTTGATCCCTCTTACTTCTCTAGGTTACATGAAAAAACTGGTAGCTGTATTCTGCTTTAAGCTTACACCCGTTTATAGGAGTAAAGCCTCTGAATTTACCTGTCACGTTGCGTTCGGTTGACGCTGAACAAAAAGTAGGCGGAAAACAGCAGGCTGCAGTAGAAAACTTTGAGCGTTGTACATACAAAGTCAAGAATTCGACGGCACTTTCTATAGCAAATTTTGCGTGTTTACTATAGTTACCAGTCTGGTTAAACGTGACCATAAAGAATTTGACACTTTCGGACCCCAATAACACACTGGTGCGCAAAACTTAAGGACCAAAGTAACTTTCACATGGTATGTCACTGTCAAGTATCATAGGTCGGTGAAACATCCATCATACATAAAAAGAACTACTATAGTGTAGAACAAGAAGGTAACTGTAAGAAATACGGAATCAGACGAACGGACTTGACACTGTAATTCAAGGACAATGATTACACTGAAGTTGCAGCAACTCTTGATGGTCCCCTGGGCGTTACAAAAGGCAGGACATTCTTCTTTCATTAAAATTTTTTTTTTTTAAGTAGAGTGTGTTGAACTTGTGGATGGTCGTTCCTGCTTGTGGGCATACGCCAGTATGTGTCCTCAGCACGTCGCGTACGTGCTCGACAGATTTTAAGTAGAGGAAACGGACAGGCCGGTCCATTCTCCGTATATCCTCTGGGTCCGCATTACCATTCATAAAAATAAAAACGTTCAAATGTGTTTTAATTCCTAAGGGGCCAAACTGCTGAGGTCATCGATCCCTAGATTTACACACTACTTAATCTAATTTATGCTAAGAACAACATACACACCCTTGTCCGAGGGAGGACTCGAACCTCCTGCGGGAGGGGCCGCGCAGTCCGTGACATGGCGCCTCAAACGGCACGGCCACTCAGCGCGGCAAAAAATAAAGTTTAGGACGAATACACCCCTGAAAAGAAACACATGGGGAAGGAGCACAGTATCACAGTAAGGCTGACTGCAGGGTGTATCGTGTTCAAAGATTGTTTGTATACCCACTGTCAGTATGCCCACACAGTAATACGTTTCCCCACGCAATAA
The DNA here is from genome assembly GCF_021461395.2 of Schistocerca americana. Classification (NCBI taxonomy): domain Eukaryota; kingdom Metazoa; phylum Arthropoda; class Insecta; order Orthoptera; family Acrididae; genus Schistocerca; species Schistocerca americana. The sequence goes on along the minus strand of NC_060123.1, from coordinate 380,097,865 downwards.
GACTTGAATAACCAAAACGATCACCTTTTACGGTATTGGATGTACCCTGGTATGGTGAGATTTGGGAACCGTAATGCTCCCAGGAACATTGTCGAACATGATTGTACATCTGAAAAAGAGCCTAATGGCCTCAATATCGATCGTGTTACAACAACAAAAACTGAAGATCAGTTATTTGTAGTCCGAAGCATATCCATTCATACTTTCAACATGCGTTCCTTCCATCAATGATGGGTAGGTTGAATAGAAGTGTACCAACTGCACTCGTAGAAACTGTACTGCCAACCGTAGTACTAGTTGTTGAATAATTGCTTAGGAGTCAACAGCAGTAGTGGTGGAAAATATTTCTTTCCTTCCTCTCTCGTTGTCTGTTGCAGTATTAGTTTTCATTCTTTGTAGTTTTTGTGGTAATGTGCATGGCACTGTATTTCCTTTTTATTTGCAGCTGAGTCATGCGTGCGCTCTTGTCGATTTCGGCCGGTTGTTGAATGTCTCTGGCTGCATTCTCAGGCGACGACTTTCCTCCTGTCTTGCTAGGGGCAGCCTTGGGGCTTGAAATGTCTGAAAGGCATGGGCAGCTCCCCGAGGGTCTTGCTTTTCTGGCTGTTCCGCAAGTTAACCCTTTAGTGACCAAATTATTTCCGGAAGTTGTAGACTTTTTATAAACACTTTATTGCGATAAGAAACCGTTCATAAAATCATAGTTTAAATCTTGTAAGTGAGAGTTTAGCCTACGAGTATAAAGAAATTAGTGGGAACTATTGTTCCCACCGAACTCTGGAGTAACTTCACTTGCTAATTTAAAAAAATACATTTCCTTTATTTTTTAGTACAAAAACATGTTACACATTGCATATATATTTGTATTAGTTCATACTGTCCTTTGAGTTCTCTAACGTGATGTACTATGGAACTTAGAGAAGCATGGTGCTACACACAAAGGTACACGACAGATGCTACACATTATCTTTGTTCTCTTTTCTTTGTTCTTGGTGCTACATTGGCGGCATCTTCTGTTTGTTGTATCTTTTGTAGGGAAATGAGTTCCAACTTTCTTCAGACAAACTTCATCTGGTACTCGAGACACAACTCTCTTTGGTGTTTGAAAATGAACAGGCCTTCCTCTTCTCTTACGACTTGAGAAGTCAGAGATGAGCTGCCTTGCCAAGAACAATCTAAATGTTAGCTGGTCTGCTTCTGTCTTCTGTAGCTTCCAAATAACGTAGGAATTGACAACTGCCAAATCCACAAGAAAGAAAAACAGTTTGTGCCACCACTTCCATGATTGACGGCCTACAGCATACCGTTCACACAGCTGATCACAACTATCCACTCCTCCCATTATTTTATTACACTCTGCCACAGCCAATGGGCAGAATACTTCACTTCTGCTTCCACTAACTTACCTTGTAATATTTATCTAATTTTCAGTGAAATCCAGCAAACATACACGAATACTGTCTCCCTTATAAATATAAAAGTAGATAAATACAACACAAGTCACTTCACACGCAAAAGGAAAGCACACTATCCAAAAAACGGTGTAGCGCTCGAAACAGTGGCTAGTTTTCACGCGGGAACAGCGCTTCTGCATTGATTGACTCACAAGGTAGAAATACAACAGCTTTCGCCTAACTGTTGACAATCTACACATAGTTAGCACACTCTAAAAGAGATGGTAGCACACGTTAGAAGTGAGAACATGGATTACCACTGAACTTACAGCGAAAACAAATAAGTGGGATCTATAGTTCCCACTGGTCACAAAAGGGTTTTAAGAGGGTTCGCTCCCGAAGGATGCAGATGTGGCCGCCGTTTTGAGGTTGGCGGCAGTTCACCTCAGACACTGTGCCGACATCACTTGAATAATCATTGCTTTCTTCAGCTTCACGGGTGCGCGTTGCTCCTTCTGAACCTGCCAGTTCCCATTTCCGTTGCCATAGTTGATGGATGTGGTCCTTTCTGCATTCCTTGGGTCTGCGGTGTCCCACGTAGAAATAAATGGTGAGCACCTCGTTTGCGTGTGATCGATATGTGGAAACCCATGTTCTTTGCTGAGCGCTGGTAACTGAGAACTGTTGGGTTCACCACCATAGCGTGTGTATCTCTCGCTAGTGGTCATTATCTGATTTGTTTTTTGAAAGTGGATCGGCATTGTTGGTAATCGGAACTTTTCAGAGTTATTTTTAGGAATATTCTACAGGGGATCACATTTGGATACGCTCTAGTTCCGTTATTAGCTGATTAATAACAGAAACAGTTGCTTTAAAATCTATCTGTGCCTTAATTTTAACACTTAATGTTTCAAGCCATATGTTATCATCTGTATCTCAAGCAGTTGTGCATTGATTCGGCCGGCCGGAGTGGCCGTGCGGTTCTAGGCGGTACAGTCTGGAACCAGGCGACCGCTACGGTCGCAGCTTCAAATCCTGCCTCGGGCATGGATGTGTGTGATGTCCTTAGGTTAGTTAGGTTTAATTAGTTCTAGGTTCTAGGCGACTGATGACCTCAGAAGTTAAGTCGCATAGTGCTCAGAGCCATTTTTTTTCATTGATTTCTTAGAAATAATCAAATGGTTCAAATGGCCCTGAGCGCTACGGGACTTAACATCTAAGATCATCAGCCCCCTAGAACTTAGAACTACTTAAACCTAAGGACATAACACACACACGCCCGAGGCAGGATTCGAGCTGCGACTGTAGCGGTCGCGCGGTTCCAGACTGAAGTGCCTAGAACCGCTCGGCCACTCCGGCCGGCTAGAAATAATCCTGCGTTTCATTGTCAGTGATCATGTATTGGAACTGTTTGCAACTATTCGTGTGTTCAATTGATTGTTAGCTTCTGTGGGCTAAGTGAGCACCGTTTCTGTTGTTCTGATTTTCGTATCTGTTATGTAATTCTTACGTGTATCTTGTGTGTGTTTTAGAGTCTGAACTGAACCGAGTTACCGTTTGACTCACGGCCTGAGCTCACGTCGTTAACGTTACTTTGGTAAAAGCTGTCAGCTTCAGTTGCACTTTCACTTTGCTCTGAATCTGTTAATCAAGGCTTTAGTTTTTGGTTTGTGGTGATTTAATCATTTAAAAATTTTCACACCTCGGTAAATTTTGTTGTCTTAGTGAATTTGAAAGGTTATCTCAGTTAAATATTTTTAGACTGTAAAAGATCCTTTTTCTTTAAATTTCAAAGGTGGTTCTTCTAACGTATGTATTAAAAGCTCCTTGCAATTGTCTTTCGAAACAGTAAGCAAACACTCTGATTTTAGGTCTTTCACGGTTTGCGGTTTAAATGTATATTTCCTCATATGTTTCTTGTATTAAACTAAAATTCAAAAAAATTGTCATTGTTACGAGATTTGAGTACCTCTGGGGAACGTTCTTAAATATTTGACAGATTTGAGAACTCACGTTTGATAAAATTTGAAACTGAAAAGAATTAATAACAAAACCGTAAAATGTTTAAGTTTTGTCCGCCCAGTGTCTTACCGCTCCCATATCCATGCCCTCTACCATTGCAGTAATGTTGTAGATACCAGATGGTATTAATTAACGTACACGCTTCCCATAGAACACAAAAATGTGGTACTAAATTCCAGTGCCTGTGTATGTATTTAGCAATGTCAGTCAGACATGTGTGTATGTTTAAAGGAACAGGCACTGCAGAAATCGCCAGCTGTATGGTATACGAGAATCAGATTCGCATTTGCGAATATTACTAACGTTTGGTTGCTCTATGCAAATTTATACCGGCCAGGGACTAGAACCTGGATCCTTCGCTTGACACGAGCGATCCCCTTGAACGCCTCTGCCACCCAAGCATGCTCCCAGACCCGATACAGACTTCCACATGTCACGGCTTACGTCTACATCCAGATACTGTGAGTACCATACGGGAAGAGACGTATGATTGAAGCCAAAGCCCAGTTACTAGACGGTTCGAATGGCTCTGAGCAATATGGGACTTAACTTCTGAGGTCATCAGTCCCCTAGAACTTAGAACTACTTAAACCTAACTAACCTAAGGACATCACACACATCCACTCCCGAGGCAGGATTCTAACCTGCGACCGTAGCGGTCGCGCGGTTTCAGACCTCTCGGCCACACCGGCCGGCCCAGATACTAGACATCAAACATTAAATTGCAGTGTTTGTGTTGTTTTAACGTACTTTACATGTCTGAAGGAACAGGCACTTCAGCGATCGAAAGGCGTACGAAATACGATAGCATATTGGCATTTGCCAATATGGCTAAACCTTGCACATATTCGCAAATGCGAATATGATTCTCGTGCGTAAAAATGTGGTTCGAGTGACCTGTTCCCTGATAATAGGCGATATATGTTAATAATAAATTAATAAAATCTGAGTGAGCAAGAAAGTAATCAATGTACATAATATATAAATCAGTTGTGGTGCAAACGTTAGGAGAGTAGCCGATACGGTCCGACGAGACTTAGTCACCAAGTTATTCGACTTGCATGACCTTTTCAGTGTATCGTTGTGTCCGAAGATTGCTGATAAATTGCCGAGATGGTGGGCCCGGCGTCTAACAGAAGGAGAATTCCTCCGCGGTCCGCTCGCGGCCGGATGGATGTCCTCGTAACTGGCCAATTTGTTGCGCACTCGGGCCCTCTATCCCCTCGACGGCATAATACATTTCATAAGATTGCCGAGATATTTGCCGGTCTTGGCAAAAGATGGGTAGGCTAAAGTCAGAAGAGGCATCATTTCAGTCTCTTATCCGGCGGACAAGAGCAATGCTTTATCCGTAAACGAGCAGTGGGCCTCTCGTTTCTTTCGCTCTCCAGACGGTCAGTAGCTCTGAATCCGACCCTGAACTCCATAATTTAAGAACGAAATAATACTATACGCAAGAAGTTGAAACGTAGTTGTAACGTATCAGTCAGTTTTCTTGTAAGTGACTCTTGACAGGACGCTTAGTATCCTTAAGTGAAGTATTTTCGTCAGTAACAGGAAAGAAATACCATTCAACTAGGAGTGATTTTTGTTTCCAGACATTTTTGATGTAAGTGACATAATATCGGCGAATATACAAAAATTAAGACTTTAAAAATGGAGGACATGACTTAGAGAAAGCTTGCTCATGCTTCAAAATGTGTCCAAAGGTGAAAGACTTCTAGGCTTTTTAAATAGAATAGGAATATTTACAGGGACAAACAGCAATAAAGAATTACAATCGCAATATTAAAATTACTGGTAAATATATAATTTATGTGGTGCGTATTACTGATGAAAGAAGTAACTGAAAATGATGGCCGACTAAGAAGCAAGTGGTTGCTTACTTCGCTAAGGAACCAGACCGTTACAAATAAGTAACTAAAATGTCTTCTTATAGTCAGAGATGACGATCTGGAGAAGTTAAGAATGATCTGAAAATAAATATATCAAATATAGAAAGAAAAATACAATTTTGAAAATATAACTAGCGCAGGATATGTCACCAAATTTTAAGATTTACAAGTAGAGATGTTGCATCGAAATAATACATTGATATCCTGTAATAATAGAAAATATTATGCGTCAAAATTGTAGAAGAGGACGTAATGATTGATAAACGAAGAGTTGATGATCGAGTCCATCGTTAAGCGTGTGACAGAGTGTATTAAAACTTTAAACTCAAGTTTAGTGGCTATTATAAATGAATTAGTTTGAAGAAGCAGATGTTGGAAACTGAAGCTGATTAACTGCGGTACTTCGAGTGTATGAAACATGGGTCATTCTTGCGACAATTCCAGTGGGGTAAGCTATTACACCACATTTGTGTCGTCGAACTTAGCATTACTTTGATCTCATCTTCCATCCCTTCTTATCGCGCAGCAGTTTTTAATTTCTATATATCTACACGAAATTGTTCTACTGCTCCTTCTAGTAATAATTTGAATTAAAGTGGATGTCGCACAATACATCAGACTTAACTCTTTTTCATGGTAAAAGATTTCAAAAACTACTTTCTTTGTCTGTTTTTCAGTTATTTTTAAAATCACTTTTTAACGTATTTCTAAAACTTCCAAAGCCTTCCAATCATCGTTCCTTCAAGCTAACATTTTGGTTCAATGCATGTGCACAAAGGTGCAGTGAAAATTTCATTCCTCTGCTTTGTAGTATTCCTGTAGCATTAATTTATGAGAAAATCGACAGTTTTCGTGACGTGGAGCGTCTGGAGCACAATGTTGTAAGTTTCAGTTATCACAATTTGCCTTGAGAACAGATTATTCCCTAGTTTCTTTCTCCGTAGCTGACAGTTCAGCGTGCTTGATTGCCGCTAGAGGACCCGGGTACGATGGAAGGGATTTCACGTGAATAGTAAACGGTTGTGAAAACACACTTGACCTCTTAGCAACAAATAATCCTGAGTCAATAACGAGCATCAAAACCGATTCAGGGATTAGTGAACACAGGGTTGTCGTAGCGAGATTGAATATTGTAATCCCCATCCTCGAAAAATAAGCGAAAAATATATCTATTTAAAAAAGCAGATAAAAATTCACTTGACGCCTTCCTGAGAGACAGTCTCCACTCGTTCCAAATTAGTAAGTGTAGACCAGATGTGACTCAAATTCAAAGAAATAGTATCGGCAGGAATTGAGAGATTTATATCAAATAAATTAACAAACGACGGAGCTGATCCTCCTTAGTACACAAAACGGGTTAGAACATGTTGCAGAAACAACGAAACAAACATGCCAAATTTAAACAGAAGCAAAATCTCAAGATTGGCAATCTTTTACAGAAGCTCGAAATTTAGCGCTGAATTCTATGAGAGGTGCCTATATCAGTTTCCACAACGAAACTTTGTCTCGAGACTTGGCAGAAAATCCAAAGAGATTCTGGTCATATGTGAAGTATGTTAGCGGCAAGAAACAGTCATTGCCTTCTCTGCACGTTAGCAACGGAGATACTATCGAAGACAGTGCTGCCAAAGCAGAGTTACTAAACACAGCCTTCCGAAATGCCTTCACAAAGGAAGACGAAAAAAATATTCCAGAATTCGAATCTAGAACAGCTACCAACATGAGTAACATAGAAGTAAATTTCCTCGGAGTAGTGAAGCAACTTAAATCACTTAATAAACGCCAGTCTTCTAGTTAAGACTGTATACCAGTTAGGTTCCTTTCGGAGTATACTGATGCATTAGCTCCATACTTAACAATCATATACAACCGTTCCCTCGACGAAAGATCCGTATCCAAAGACTGGAAAGTTGCACAAGTCACACCAATATTCAAGAAAGGTAGTAGGAGTAATCCACTAAATTACAGGCCCATATCGTTAACGTCGATATGCAGCAGGATTTTAGAGCATATATTGTGTTCGAACATTATGAATTACCTCGAAAAAACGGTCTATTGACACACAGTTAGCATGGGTTTAGAAAACGTCGTTCCTGTCAAACACAGCTAGCTCTTTATTCACATGAAGTGTTGAGTGTTATTGACAAGGGATTTCAGATCGCCACGTGCGACTCGTAGTGAAATTGCGTGTTTATGGAATATCGTCTCAGTTATGTGACTGGATTTGTGATTTCCTGTCAGAGAGGTCACAGTTCGTAGTAATTGATGGAAAGTCATCGAGTAAAACAGAAGTGATTTCTGGCGTTCCCCAAGGTACTGTTACAGGCCCATTGCTGTTACTTATCTATATTAACGATTTTAGAGACAATCTGAGCAGCCATCTTCTGTTGTTTGCAGACGACGTTGTCGTTTATCGACTAATAAAGTCATCAGAAGACCAAAACAAAGTCCAAAACGATTTAGAGAAGATATCTGAATGGTGCGAAATGTGGCAGTTTACTCTAAATAACGAAAACTGTGAGGTCACCATCCACATGAGTGCTAAAAGGAACTCGTTACACTTCGGTTCGATTCCCGGCGGGGTCAGGGATTTTCTCTGCCTCGTGATGGCTGGGTGTTGTGTGCTGTCCTTAGGTTAGTTAGGTTTAAGTAGTTCTAAGTTCTAGGGGACTGATGACCATGGATGTTAAGTCCCATAGTGCTCAGAGCCATTTGAACCATTTGAACACTTCGGTTACACGATAAATCAGTCTGATCTAAAAGCCGTACATTCAGCTAGGTATCACAATTACTTAAATTGGAAGGAACACATAGAAAATGTTGTGGGGGAGGCTAACCAAAGACTGCATTTTATTGGCAGGACACTTAGAAAATGTAACTGACCTACTAAGGAGACTGCCTACACTACGCTTATCCGTCCTCTTTTAGAATACTGCTGCGCAGTGTCGAATCCTTACTAGATAGGAATAATGGAGTACATCGAAAAAGTTCGATAAATGGCAGCACGTTTTGTATTATCGCGAAATTTGGGAGGGAGTGTGACAGAAGTGATACAGGATTTGGTCTGGAAATCATTAAAAGAAAGGCGCTTTTCGTTGGGATGGAATCTTCTCACGAAATTCCAATCACGAACTTTCTCCTCCGAATGCGAAAATATTTTGTTGACACCGACGTACATAGGGAGGAACGATCACCACCATAAAATAAGGGAAATCAGAGCTCGTACGGTGAGATATAGGTGTTCATTCTTTCCGCGCTCTATACGAAATTGGAATAATAGAGAATTGTGAAGGTGATTCGATGAACCCTCTGTCCGGCACTAAAATGTGATTTGCATAGTATCAATGTAGATATAGATGCAGTGTTTAAAAGTCCCTTCGACAACGGGGTCATTAGGGAAAGAGCACAAGCTCTGAATGTTTCAACGATGGGAAAGGAAAGAGGCCTTGCTCTTTCAAAGGAGACATTGCGGCATTTTCCTCGAGCGATTTAGGAAAGTCTCGGACAACCTAATTCTGCTAGTTCTGGATGGCCGTGCGCGGGTTTGAACCATCATCCTTGCGAATGTGACTCTGATGTACTCACCACAGCGCAACCTCGCTCGATCCAGGGTTCCATCACCAGTACTATGAGGTATTATACCTTAGTAGAAGGGCTTGAACATGGCATACACGGCTTCAAGAGGATGGTTGTGAAACCAGCTGAAATTTACTGTCTGCAGTACTGGAGTGACCACAACCAACAGTATGACAAAGCGGTCGCTGAGCAAATGGTATTCACTGCATTGTCACGAACGTATATTCTCCATGTCTTCTTGTGAAGACCTACAGACGATCACAATCTCACCATCTCCCTTCACCTCTAATCATTAGCAATAATTGGTGTGGTATAATCTTCATCTGCCTCCATAAATAATGAAAATAAACTCATCAGGTTGCATCGCTGCAATCATCCACGCCTTCTTTTATTAGCATATAGTACTCCAAATAATAGCTTGATTCCGGTTCCTCTTCCATGACATGGGGAACCTGTTGCAGTTGGGGAGATGAATCCTGTACAATCGTTTAACTTATATCATCCCTTGCCGCCCGTTGTTGCTCCAACAGAATACACTCGCCTAATTGATTAGTCGAATTGTTCTACGCTTTCTAAGCTTTAGTTATACAGAAAAATATTATGTTTCTTGTACAGTAATTTCCAAACAGAACATTCGTTACTGGGTGGTATATAAATAACGGAAATGATTAAAAATAAAAGAAACCAAAGTCCATGGATTTGCAAATGTTTACATTGTAATACACGCAACAACAGTATTTTAATGGGTGTAGTAACGTTTGAAGGAAAAGGTAACATATCAGGGATAGAACTAGTGAAGGGAAGGTAGCTGTGATAAAAAGGATGTTTATCATGCAATAAAGAATGAAGAACACCAATATCTGAAGAACAATAACACCGAAGAGATGATACATCCAAAATTAAGCTACTATGCGATTGGTGTCACTTATATGTCTTTATGTTTCATTTTTCTACATACCTACATTAAAAAGACGGAGTATGACCCAAGGAAATTCAATATCAGGAATCAATTAAGGGACAGTATCACAATAGAGTAACACATAGTATGACAAAACCTCGTCAAGAATTACAAATCCTTTCTTCGCATAGCAAATATGGTGCTGAAGGCATTTTCCTTACAACATCGCGGTGTTACGGTTTCAACGAGATAGTCAAACCACACAGTAAGAAGTTTTTGAGCACAATTGTAAGCTATAGATCGAAAAAAGCTTTGAAATCATAGATCTAGGTGAGCTCTAGCACACAATAAGACACAGTATGTGTTGGTAGACATCTCGGATGATAGCCTCACAGACCTAGCTCCCGATAATGTCGCGTAGCGATCGCCTGCTTGAAGAATGGCGGGCAATTAATCTGGCTGACGGGGTAACGAGGTTGTTTGCTGGGCAGAGTCGGCTACCCTTCCGTCGATAAATTATGCCTAAAGGAGTGCCGTTCCTACCCAGCAGGAAGTAGCTATGGATCGCAGTCCGGACTCAAAGGAAGCCCTGTTACTTAAACATTCCATTGTCTACCGATTACAGTACGTTGAGAATAAACCTCGCCGTTCGTCAGTTCGATTCAAATTAGGGGTGCAGGATTATATTACCACACGTTAATTGTACTATCGAGCATACATTGCGCTTAAAAAGCATTAAAAAATAAATGTTTCTGTGGGAAGCCAACACCGAAAGGCAGAAGCAATGCCTTTCAATAGATAACGACATCAAGACAGCAGATGATGTGATCTTCAAAAATGCAAAATGGCGGCGTATTTAAAAATCGAAGTTAACAAAAGGAGACCAGTTTTGCTTGGTACCCCTCCCTCCGCCAACCAGTCTCTCGAGCCAATCGCAATCCAGTATTTTACGGATTATCAAACATTTGAACACCTTAAACACAAATTAATGTTCTTTTCCGTTTTCTAACAGATCTGATGATGGTTGTAAGCCGAGAGTGGTCTTTAAAATTTACACTACTGGCCATTAAAATTGCTACACCACGAAGATGACGTGCTACAGACGCGAAATTTAACCGACAGAAAGAAGATGCTGTGATATGCAAATGATTAGCTTTTCAGAGCATTCACACAATACTGGCGTATCACCCAGTGCGATGGTATGGAGTGCCATTGGTTACAGGTCTCGGTCACCTCTTGTTCGCATTGACGGCACTTTGAACAGTGGACGTTAGATTTCAGGTGTGTTACGACCCGTGGCTCTACCCTTCATTCGATCCCTACGAAACCCTACATTTCAGCAGGATAATGCACGACCGCATGTTGTAGGTCCTGTACGGGACTCTCTGGATACAGAAAATGTTCGACTGCTGCCCTGGCTAGCACATTCTCCAGATCTCTCACCAATTGAAAACGTCTTCTCAATGGTGGCCGAACAGCTGGCTCGTCACAATACGCCAGTCACTACTCTTGATGAACAGTGGTATCGTGTTGAAGCTGCATGGGCAGATGTACCTGTACACGCCGTAGAAGGTCTGTTTGACTCAATGCCCAGGCGTATCATGACCGTTATTACGGCCAGATGTGGTTGTTCTGGGTACTGATTTCTCAGGATCTATGCACCCAAATTGCATGAAAATGTAATCACATGTCAGTTCTAGGATAATATATTTGTCCAATGAATACCCGTTTATCATCTGTATTTCCTCTTGGTGTAGCAATTTTAATGCTTAGTAATGTATATTGTGACATGCCGTCGAGACGGACAGTTGTAAATAAACAACATAAGAGACACTGTTTACACCGAATTTTATACTGCACTATGTAGAAGATGTGCGATGAGATGAGGGGAAAGGTATAGCTCTACAGAGCTTTGGAGAAAGTGGTAACCAAACGACTACCTTGATTGGATTCTGAAATTGACGAGTCTGGTGACATATCGTTAACTTTTGAGGAAATACCGAACTTTCTTTCATTGAGTTCAATAGTTCATCAAGCAAAATTTTTCACAATAATAATTTATAGAAGAATGGAAAAGAAAACTGTATATCTGTTACAAGATAAAAGATGGTTCAAATGGCTCTGAGCTCTATGGGACTCAACATCTTAGGTCGTAAGTCCCCTAGAAGTTAGAACTACTTAAACCTAACTAACCTAAGGACATCACTCACACCCATGCCCGAGGCAGGATTCGAACCTGCGACCGTAGCGGTCCCGCGGTTCCGGACTGCAGCTCCCGAACCGCACGGCCACCTCGGCCGGCCGTTACAAGATAACCAGGTCGGTTTCAGGAAAAGTAAAGGCACCAGTGAGGCACTTCTGTCTTTGCACTTGATAATGAAGTTAAATTTTCAGACAAATCAAGACACGTTCATAGGGTTCGTCGACCTATAAAAAGTCGTTCGACAATATATAATGATGCTAGATTTTCTACACTTTGAGAAACGTATGTGTAATGTGCAAGGAAAGACGGGTGATGTACACTGAGAGTCCAATGAAAGTGGTATTGGCATGTGCATTCAGATACACAGATATGTAAACAGAATACGGCTATGCGGTCTGCAACGTCTATATAAGATAACCAGTGTCTGGCGCAGTTGTTAGATCGGCTACTGGTGCTACAATGGCAGGTTATCAAGATTTAAGTGAGTGTGGTATTACAATCGGTGTATGAGCAATGGGACACAGCATCTCCGAGGTAGCGATGAAGTAGGGGCTTTCCCGTGTGACCATTTCACTAGTGTACCGTGAATATCAGGAATCCGGTAAAACGTGTAATCCCCGACATCGCTGTGGCCGAAAAAAGATCCTGCAAAAACGGGACCAACAAAGACTGAAGAGAATCGTTCAACGCGACAGAAGAGCAACCATTCCTCAAATTGCAGCAGGTGTAAATGCTGGCCATCAACAAGTGTCAGCGTGCGAACCATTCAACGATACGTCGTCGATACGGGCTTTCTGATCCGAAGGCCCCATTCGTGTAGCGATGATGACTGCCCGACACAAAGCTTCATGCCTCGCCTGGGCCCTTCAACATCGACATTGGACTCTTGACGACTGGAAAGATGTTGCCTGGTCGAACGGGTCTCGTTTCAAATTGTATAGAGTGGATGGACATATACGGGCATAGGAATAATCTGTTGAATCCATGGAAACTGCATGTCAGCAGAGGGACTGTTCAAGCTGGCGGAGGCTCTATAATGGTGTTGGGTGTGTGTAGTTGGAGTGTTATGGAACACCTGATACTTCTAGATATGACTCTGGCAGGTGACACGTACGTAAGCATCCTGTCTGATCACCTGCATCCATTCATGTCCATTGTGCATTCCTACGGCCTTTGGCAATTCCAGCAGGACAATGCGACACCCCACACGTCCAAAATTTCTACAGAGTGTCTCCAGCAACACTCTTCTGAATTTAAACACTTCCGCTGGCCACCAAACTCCATACACATGATTATTGAGCATGTGTGGAATGCGTTGCAGCATGCTGTTCAGAAGAGACCTCCACCCCTCATAGTCGTACGGGGTTACAAATAGGACTGCCCGATTCATGTGTTTCAGTTCCCTCCAGCACTACTTCAGAAAATACTCGAGTCCATGCCACGTCGTGGTACTGCACTTCTGCGTGCTTGCGGGGGCCCTACCTGATATTAGGCAAGTGTACCAGTATTTTTGGCTCTCCAGTGTAAATTCTTAAATATCGAAGTTTTATAAGAGATTGTGAAAGACCGTTTAGCAGGAAAATCAACTACGAACGGCAGCTCGTTATGATGGTCTACGTTCTATGCTACAGATATGGTCTCACACGAGACAGAGGGAAAAGCGTCGTAGAAACATGGATAACAATTATTTTCACAGCGTCGAGCCCATCAGACAAATGTAAATTTTTCGAGTTGTCTCAATAGTACTGCAATATGAACCCAATATAACTGACCTGGAGCCAAGTTAAGGGATTTGTCGCCAGAAATAACAAGAGATTTAAGCTTCCAAACGTACTGGATGTAACATACAAAAAGTTTTGTTACGCGTCACTGCCGAACGCTGGCGGGATAGAGAACATTTATATGAAACACGGAATGGATGTATCATAAAATAAGTGGAGAAAATGTGGCGCTCCTATTGCTTCATGGATTCTGTTGTTGATCGTCTCATTATCAACGTAGCAAATAACAGTTTCGTCACTGAAATGGATTTCATATGGAATGAGTTCTGAAAGTACCGAACGACTGATTGTAGGTAATACCTTTAGTGCGTCAGTATTTAACTATACGAAGCCGCGTGGTGTAGCCGCGCGGCCTCAGGCGCCCTGTCACAGTCCGCGCGGCTCTCCCCGTCGGAGGTTCGAGTCCTCCCACGGTCATGGGTTTGAGTGTGTTGTCCTTAGCGTAAGCTAGTTTATGTTAGATAATGTATTGAGTAAGCTGAGGGCCCGATGACCTCAGCAGTTTGGTCCTATACGACGTACCATAAATTTCCAAAAAAGTATACAATAAAATACCCGCAATACGGTTCTGAGTCACACATAGCCTGGTTAGAAAAATTTCCCTGTGCTTAAGTTAGGAATTGTCTGTAATGATTCTTATTTTAGATTACAATACTGTGTTAGCTACGAACGGCAGCTCGTTATGTTTTCCGCCTGGTCTGCTAAGAAGCGTGCAGTATTGCTGGTGTCTTACGGAATATTATATCATTCTCTTTAAATTTAAACGACATTCGAAGCTGTATTGTATCTCGCCTCTTTCTGCGTCCAGCTGCAACTGCTCACATAACTGCGGGTTAGTTGTACCAGATGGCTGGCTAGTGCTGTCCAGGTTAAATGCGCCGGTAAATCAGTTACCGCGCAGTAGATGTGCGCATAACGCACGGCATAAAACGTTTTCTTTTTATCTTACTCGATTGTACTCAAGACAGCTCGGCGTGAAATGAAATCCTATGAGATTCCAGCAAATGCAGAAGAAAACAGGGGGTAATGTTTATATCAGGATTACTCTTATGGTGAACACAGTATGGAACTGGAAATTTGTGGTAAGGTTTTGTGGGACCAAACTGCTTAGGTCATCGGTCCCTGAGCTTACGCACTACTTAATCTAACTTATACGAACTTACGCTAAGGAAAACACACTCAAACCCATGCCCGAAAGAGGACTCGAACCTCCGACGGGGAGAGCCGCGCGGACCGTGGCAAGGCGTCTCACACCGCGCAATTACCCCGCGCGGTGAACACAGTATGGTAACAACAGCTGTGGGCAGCTAGCAATAGGGGACGATACGATGATTATAGGACACACCAGTGCTTGTCAGAGGGACAGAGGGAGTTCATACAGCCAAGTTATTTGTAAATGGGATTCAATTTTGTAATCACTGCTACAGTTTCACCTACTCTACAGCAGCAGAAAATTTAGCTGTACCTGCATGGAAGTCTGGATGTGGTTTGGTTGCTCTCATCTTTTAGAACTGTAGCTATTACTAGATTTCTCGCGACTAGCGACCAACAAGGTGCTTATTGTATTTCTTCCGTCGCAAAACCCTAATCTTCCTGTGCTTCAACACTCAGCAACATTGCGACAGTAACGAGCCTAAGCTAACTACGACTGAACTATTGATCGATTATAACTAGGAGCTGACTGTACCTATAGCAGAAGTGCTTGTTGACTTCTTAATGACAATCCTAGAAGAGAGAACCATTCGTCGCCTCGGGTGTTATGTAAAACCTTGGCTCCTTAAGAAAACAGTCAACAAATCAGAGTAGGAGTCCACTTTATTTGCAGTGTCCGTCATTGACAGCAGTTCAAGAGGTGCCAATCTTCAACGTTAAACTGTCAGGCACAGGCGTTTTCTAAAAACCGGTTTCACCTTACAGGTGTATCCCTATGCATCAAAGCATTCCAGTTGATGGAGAAGTATAGCTTTATAGGATATCACCACTTTCGTGATAAGCATTTTTTTAAATTTTTTAGTACAGTTAGGCACCAAATCAAAAAAATCAGGAATTTACTCCATACATAAGTATCATCGACATTTCTTTATTATGTCTCGGTCGACCTTACAGAAATATCATATGAAAATGTTCACACGTATTAACTACCGAAGATTCTGAATTAATTGTTAGAGCCAAGTACTTCATACGCGTGACTCATCACTCATTGAGACTGTAAGTGTTGCAGAGAAAGCTGATATATGGGTCGCAACTCTTTTGGATTTCGCCGTTGTGGTGCTTGAATTTTATTGTTAATTGCTTGTACGTAGTAGTCGTGATCGCCAGTTGTTGTTGTGGTCTTCAGTCCTGAGACTGGTTTGATGCAGCTCTCCATGCTACCCCATCCTGTGCAAGCTTCTTCATCTCCCAGTACTTACTGCAACCCACATCTGAATCTGCTTGGTGTATTCATCTCTTGGTCTCCGTCTATGATTTTTACCCTCCACGCTTCCCTCCAATGCTAAATGTGTGATCCTTGATGCCTCAGAACGTGTCCTACTAACCGGTCCCTTCTTTTTGTCACGTTGTGCCACATACTCCTCTTCTTCCCAATTCTATTCAATACTTCATCATTAGTTATGTGATCTACCCATCTAATCTTCAGCATCTTCTGTAGCACAACATTTCGAAAGCTTCTATTCTCTTCTTGTCCAAACTATTTATCGTCCATGTTTCACTTCAATACATGGCTACACTCCATACAAATACTATCAGAAACGACTTCCTGCCACTTAAATCTATACTCGATGTTAACAAATTTCTCTTCTTCAGAAACGCTTTTCTTGCCATTGCCAGTCTACATTTTATATCTTCTCTACTTCGACCATCATCAGTTATTTTGCTCCCCAAATAGCAAACCTCCTTTACTACTTTAAGTGTCTCATTTCCTAATCTAATTCCCTCAGCATCACCCAACTTAATTCGACTACATTCCATTATCCTCGTTTTGCTTTTGTTGATGTTCATCTTATATCCTCCTTTCAAGACACTGCACATTCCGTTCAACTGCTCTTCCAAGTCCTTTGCTGTCTCTGATAGAATTACAATGTCAGCGGCGAACCTCAAAGTTTTTATTTCTTCTCCATGGATTTTAATACCTACTCCGAATTGTTCTTTTGTTTCCTTTACTGCTTGCTGAATATACAGATTGAATAAAATGGGGGAGAGGCTACAACCCTGTCTCACTCCCTTCCTAACCACTGCTTCCCTTTCATGCCCCTCGACTCTTATAACTGCCATCTGGTTTCTGTACAAATTGTAGATAGCCTTACGCTCCCTGTATTTTACCCCTGCCACCCTTAGAATTTGAAAGAGAGTATTCCAGTAGTGTCCTAGAAAACTTCCTCGTGTCGTTTGGCCGCGAGAAGTGGCCGCGCGGCTAGAGGCGTCAGCCATGGCACGAATTACGCGGCCCCTCACGCCGGAGGTTCGAGTCCTCCCTCGGGCATGGATGTGTGTGTTGTCCTTAGCGTAATATAGATTAAGTAGTGTGTACACCCAGTGAACAATGACCTCAGCGGTTTCGTCCCATAAAAACATACCACAAACTTCCAGTTTCCATATTTTTCCTCGTGAAAAGGTCTGGAAAATATTTTACACAGCCTCGTGATTTGGTGGTTTCTGGAAAATATTTAAACTCTTACTCTTCGATAACGGACTAAACTAACGTTGAATATGTCTGAGCCGGCCGGAGTGGCCGAGTGGTTCTAGGCGCTTCAGTCTGGAACCGCGCGACCGTACGCTCGCAGGTTCGAATCCTGCCTCGGGCATTGATGTGTGTGACGTCCTTAGGTTAGTTAGGTTTAAGTAGTTCTAAGTTCTAGGGGACTGATGACCTCAGATGTTAGGTCCCATAGTGCTCAGAGCCATTTGAACCATTTGAATATGTCTGATATGGTGATTTGAGAGCATTCGCCTCAGACAGTATCGTCTTAGGAACAGATAAACCACTACGCACCGTTCCAAGGGTTCTTTGAATGCTGCCTTACGTAATGAAGTAGATGTAACCTCGGCGAGCTGATCCAGTATGTAAGTACCTGCCACAAGAGCGTACTCATTCAACACAAAAAAGGGCCTTTGGGTTGAGCTTATTCAGCAATGGATAAACAACTGGAAACCATGATGGACAGTCTGATCCATTATGGTGACAGCCGTTGTGTAGCCCATATTGTAATGCGGAGGTTTACACCCCATTTTAAATGGTTCAAATGGCTCTGAGTACTATGGGACTCAACTGCTGAGGTCATTAGTCCGCTAGAACTTAGAACTAGTTAAACCTAACTAACCTAAGGACATCACAAACATCCATGCCCGAGGCAGGATTCGAACCTGCGACCGTAGCGGTCTTGCGGTTCCAGACTGCAGCGCCTTTAACCGCACGGCCACTTCGGCCGGCTACACCCCATATTAACAGTGAACGTTATTCAACACGTTTACCCGGGAAAGAAAAATGTCCGTAATATCCACGACAAGCTTCCCTACTTACCAACAGTGGGGAAGGAGTTATACTTCTGGTGTGCGCCAGGGTACAAGGAGATCAACGGAAATGAATTTGGGATGTGGCAACTAAAACCAGTGGTTACTCTAAATGAGATGGCTCAACCTATTGTCCATCTACAAGCTGTTTCCCGTCTGTTATACATAATCATGTGTCAATGAGAAGAAAAACAGCTAGAAATGACGGACAATAAGCTATGGTGTACCTCCTTCCAGCGGGACGGAATACGTGTTGAAAAGTATTACCTCCGAATGTTGTATGTGAAAACTCTTACGGCTTTTTTAATAAAACAAACGCTATTCACATTCTCAATCACATATCTTTATGTCTACATTTTACAGCCTTCGACAGCCAGACAACACAGACCTGTAGCATTTAACATGGCGCTGTTTAACGTAACTACACTATGTGATCAAAAGTATCCGGACACATAGCTGAAAATGACTTACAAGTAAGTGGCGCCCTCCATCGGTAATGCTGGAATTCAATACAGTGTTGGCCTAAAATTTGCCTTGATGACAGCTTCCACTCTCCGAGGCATACGTTCAATCAGGTGGTGGAAGGTTTCTTGGGGAGCGGTAGGCCATTCTTCATGGAGTGCTGCACTGACGAGGAGTATCGCTGTCGGTCGGTGAGGCCTGGCACGAGATCGGAGTTCCAAAACATCCCAAAGGTGTTGCGTAGGATTCAGTTCAGGACTCTGCGCAGGCCAGTCCACTACAGGAATGTTATTATCGTGTAACCACTCCATCACAGGCCGTGCGTTATGAACAGGTGCTCGATCGTGTTGAAAGATGCAGTCGCCATCCCCGAATTGCTCTTCGGCAGTGGGAAGGAAGAAGGTGCTTAGAACATCAATATAGGCCTGTGCTGTGATATTGCCTCAATATGGGGTGCAAGCCCCCTCCATGAAAAACACGACCACACCATAACACCACCACCTCCGAATTTTACTGTTTGCACTACACACACTGGCAGATGACGTTCACAGGGCATTCGCCATACCCACACCCTGCCATCGGATCGCCACATTGTGTACCATGATTCGTCATTCCACACAACGTTTTTCCACTGTTCAATCGTCCAATGTTTACGCTCCTTACACCAAGCGAGGCGTCGTTTGGCATTTATCGGCGTGATGTGTGGCTTATGAGCAGCCGCTCGATCATGAAATCCAAGTTTTCTCACCTCCCGCCTAAGTTTCATAGTACTCGCAGTGTATCCTGACGCAATTTGGAATTCGTGTGTGATGGTCTGGATAGACGTATGGCTGTTACACATCACGACACCTTTCAAATGTAGGCGGTACTATCATCAACGGCGAAGATGGCCTGTACGCTTTTCTGCTGTACGTGTCTCTTCACGTTTCTACGTCACTATCACATCGCAAACAGTCGACACAGGGATGTTTATGAGTGTCGAAATTTCGCTTACAGACGTATGACACAAGTGACACCCAATCAACTGACCACGTTCGATGTCCTTGAGTCCGGCGGAGCGCCCCATTCTGCTCTCTCACGATGTCTAATGACTACTGAGGTCGCTGAAATGGAGTACCGGGCACTAGGAGGCAGCACAATGCATATAATATGAAAAACGTATGTTTTTGGGAGAGTCCGAATACTTTTGATCACATAGTGTATATCAGTGCGTGAAAAAGAGATTGCTGTAATCGAGTTTGTCGATTTCGGTAAGTTCATCCACACATAGAGTACTCTCTCTCCTTGTGCATGATAACGCGAGGCCACACACGAGAGCAACGAAATCTACAACATCCAACGCGTTGGGTTCACTATGATCTACCATCCTCCGTACAGTCCCAACTATCAGATTTTCATCTATTTCCAAAGCTTAACGAAAAAATTCGAGAAATTTTCTTTCACAGTGATGAAGTGGAGCAGGTAGATTTGAGATTGTTGATCCGTCAACAATGCCAAACGTTGTACGGTGACAGTATCAACAGCAGGGCCTCTCGCTGGCAGAAATGTGACTATGCTCAGAAATAAATAAGAGACGTGAAAGATACCATAAAGATGTAGAATGTTAATAACGTTTATTTTAGGACAATTTAAAAAGCTTCAAGAATTTCCAAATAAAAAATTTGAGGCATTACTTTTCAGCATGCCTTCGTATTTCTCACAGAGTAACACTACAATGCGTCGTGCTCGTGATGTACAAATTTCAGTGTGCCACAGCGAAACTGATGTATTGTATATCAAGACAACGGGGCAGATGTCGGTTTCCCAGTTGATTTGTCCTCTGTCTTAGCAGACAGTAATATATATGTGGTATGACTCTTAATATTTAGTGATTAAACTATTAGGAGGAAAGATTTAATTTGTTATCAGAATGGTTGGCTCTTCCTAATTTTCTGTTGTGATCAGCCAAAGAATAAGGCACACAGATTTTGCTGAGTTCCATTTTTTAAAAATAATGCGGTCTGTAGTTCTGTTAGGTTGTTAATGGCAGAGTTTTATAATTGACGTAATTGGCCATTGTAGGTGTTTTGTGATGAGACTCAATAGGAGAATGTGACTGGAAATGGGAGGGTGATCGACAATGGAAGAGAAGTAATACACTTACAACAACCCACGAATCCCACCATCCACTTACACACACACACACACACACACACACACACACACACACACGCTCTCGATATTAGAGGAACTGAATGACAGGTGTGCTATCTCAGACATGTGATATTCGCCAGGTACGGTTATATCAGTTATATCATCAGCGCGCACGGTCACGGTTCGACGCCGCAAGGTTGGCCAGCGTGGCAGAGGGTGACGCGTGCGACTGCCCCGAGGATGGCGGCTCGCTCGCGCGGACACGCTCGGCGCTCCCGCACGGATGGTATCGGTTTTCACACTCTGCTTCCTCCCTCTGCGGCAGGCGTGCTGGAAACGCGCTAGCGCTGCCTGAGGCGCTACGATTACGCCTCTGTTCTGCGCAGTATATGTTCCCAAATGAAAAAATAATTTATGTCAAGGAGGTTAACTCAATTTTGTGACTTCTGGTGCAGAACAACTTTGTGATGAAATAAAGTAAAATTTCTTTTGGCTTAGAATCCAAAAAGCTCAAAGTCTAATATCGTAACTTAACTCCTTGAATAAGGTTAATGTCAACGTAGCATATTAATAACTGAAAATTTCTGTATAGCAGGAAGTGTAAGTGAAACATTTCGGATAGAAACAGTCAGGATAAGAAAACAATCTTCTTAAACGAATCACCACTCCGTCTGCAGGCGACAAGTGGCCCATCAGGACCATCCGACCGCCATGTCATCCTCAGAGGAGGATGTGGATAGAAGAGGCATGGGGTCAGCACACCGATCTCCCGGTCGTTATGATTGTATTCCTGACCGAAGCCGCTAATATTCGGTCGAGTAGCTCCTCAATTGGCATCACGAGGCTGAGTGCACCCCGAAAAATGGCAACAGCGCATGGCGGCCTGGATGGTCACCCACCCAAGTGCCGAGCATGCTCAACAGCGCTTAACATCGGTGATCTCACGGGAACCGGTGTACCCACTGCGGCAAGGCCGTTGCCCTCTTAAACGAATCACCCCGAAGTAATTCGAAATTTGGGTTAATTACGGGCTGATGGATTGTGTTCGCATCGTTGATGCACGATACTGTACCCGATGTGTTCCTTGCAATTCATATCAGAAGAATTCGGCGGGCAAGATATCAACGTGAGTTCACTTTAGTGTACGACAGTTCAGTGTAAAACGCTTATGGCCTTGTGACCGGGATAATTATCCTCCTGTAGTTGCCCGAGTCATCAGGGAATACATCAAAATTGAAGGAGTTCAGGTGGTCGTCAATAATGTTCACGTAGTTCCTAACTGCTATAGTGTCTTCGATTACTGCCACATGTCTCATGAAAGCCTCTGCAGCGGTGCATAGAGACACAATCATCGACCTTGTGTAACAAGAAACATGATTTACCCGACAAGGTAACATTTTTGTACTACGGCAAGTTGAGAAAGAGGGAAAGTACGTATGATAAACCAGTTCCCTCAAAACTTCTCTCCTTCATACCTCCTCTGTGTTACCACAGACGACGTGTCACTGGTCTCATTCGTATTAATATTACAATATATGAGAGGTGCCTTTTGGCTTCCACCGCCCTGAGTGAAATGCAAAAGTTCTAATAAATGTTCACCAACCTGTAGTCTTCCCTAGTTATTGTCCCCTGCGCAGAAAACAGCACGTAGGTCGTGAATCCGTTATCGTCAGGCTGTAATAAAATATTTGAGAGGAACTGATAAAATAAATTTCCATTTAGTTCGTTTATATGGGATGCCACCCGATTTTTATTAGCAGAACACGAGAAACTCCACAATTACAATCAAGCAACCAAGCGGAACACTAACTAAGTACCATGCTCTAACACGATCTGTATTCTCTATCCTTGTTAATTTTCATTCACGCCAGATATCATGGCTTCAATTTATTACTAACATTGCTCTCTACACAGAATGGTGATGTTATGATCAGTCACTGAATCCATGAAATTAAATTCATATGACGCTTTTATTATTTACCCAGAAACTTTACAAATGTTATAACCATTTATTTATTAGATACTTAAGCGATCTCATAATTGCAATTAACAAAGCAAATATTATCTAGCACTGGAGGCACCCATATAATCAGAAATCTGTTTAACACTGTCTCGCACTGAAGGTGCTTATACTGTCAGAAATCTGGTCTTGTTTATAATATTATGCACTAGGAAAGGGGAGGGATCTACGTTGCTGTATCTGTAGTCCGTCTGGTTGGACAGTAATTGAAATACGCACCCCATGCTGTTACTTGGACCGAATCTTCATGAATTAATGAACCGCGCTTCTATTCCTCAATGGTCACTCTCTCCATTACTTCTCGGCACGATTCCCTTAGTCAAAATTAAAGCAAAGGTTCTTGGCATAGAAACGGGGGGAACGAAGCAGACACAATCCTGTCTCGTATACACAAAATACAATTTCTTTTAAAATAAAACATCCTATAGAATTTTGCACACGCAAACTAACGATTTACGGCACACGCAAGCATCCTCACCTTAACTGTTTTCAAGAACGAACTGGTAGTTTGCTGGCGGTGCAGTTCGACACCACGTGGGTGATCGACACCAACGGCAATTTTTTTTGTAATCACCCCATTGTTCATTCTTGTTTTCTATCAATACAATTATTCACACGCACGACTTATTATTTACCAGTTAGGTAGGACGTGAAGCCTCGTCTAGGTTTTTCCTTGCAAATGGGGGTACTCATGAATAAAAAAACCATGCACAAAATTTATGAATTTGCAAAAAAATTTCATCACACTCGTAGAGCCTTACGTAACTCACACAAAACACACACATATTCTAGCATGTTACACACGGAATCATCGTCTAAGTTTCTCATCAGCAGTTACGACCAAGTCTTAAGCTAACTAGGCGGGGTGAGGTCCCATATTACATTAGCAAGACCAGCAAGAAATTTAAAATTGCAAGACGCTACTGCTAAAAGTGGAACTATAAGATTTTTTATACTTTCGCTACTCTCGTGCGCGTAAGGCACTAACTGATTGCATTACTACAAATGCATAAGAAGAGCCCTCATGCGTACCTCTAAAAAAGAAACCCCAACTGAAAATTTTAATTTTTACAGGCAAAATTTCTCAAAATTATGAATGGTCGTAACGTCATGGTAACTACTTCCATCCTGAAAAAGAGCGGATTAATAACAATACAATAAATCATACCTCATCGCGCAAAGAATCTGGTGGCAAAGACGGAGATCGCCCTCGATTCCGTCCCCTCAGTTCAACAGTTTCCCACAGAGTGTCCATCTCATGGCGGTCCTTACCGGTCGTTCTCCTCCGCCCTGGAGGGGAGGGGAACCTGTTAGCAATTCCGAACTACCCCTGGCAAACAGCTGCGTCATCGCTGCATTTACCCCTAATTTTTTTTGGCACTAACTAACCTACAGAGTGACCACATCTCTGCCTTGCCACTACCTGCAGACGAACTCTTAATACAATCTCAAAGTTAATTAACCCAAGGCTACATAGAGGTACTAAATAAAGAAAGTGCATTTATGTAATTGTGAATTAAATAAACAGGCAGTCCATTTCTTCACTCGAGTTATGACATTTCTTAAATTAGGAAAAATGATGAAATTATCTCAGACATTTATAGTATTCGATATGATGTGTCGGAACAAGCTTATTATAATGAGAGGGGACAAACCGTTACCTCTCAAGTTGTTTATTGTTCTGCTAGCTGCCTGCCGGAGTGGCCGTGCGGTTGTAGGCGCTACAGTCTGGAGCCGCGCGACCGCTGCGGTAGCAGATTCGAATCCTGCCTCTGGCATGGATGTGTGTGATGTCCTTAGGTTTGTTAGGTTTAATTAGTTCTAAGTTCTAGGCGACTGATGACCTCAGAAGTTAAGTCGCATAGTACTCAGAGCCATTTGAACCATTTTTTTCAACTACCTATTAATATTTGTGAAATACTGGGATAATAGCGCGCTATTGAGAGATGCCATAAATATGAAATGTAAGTAAATATGCCGTTTAGTTTGTCTAATAGTAGCAACAGAAGATTGTCATTTTGGCACGCAACTTCCGAACACCGCAGCCAGTCGCGGAGAAGGGCCACAATTTAGGCGGTCTTCCTCACGGTACCCATATCGAATAAAACATTTGTCACAGGTATCTCACACCACATTATGTCATCTTGCCACTGCTGAATTCTGTACTGCTCCAAGGAGAGTTTCTTGTACCTGAATATGACGGCTGCAAAGCCAGAAATATTACACCTTCGATCCGAAGTCTAAGCTCAATGAACCCGACCCAACTAATACCGTAATTGACAATGCCATTGGGGCAAAGTGAGATCACAAAGTGTCATCTGTTGCGGAGTCTCATTTTCAACAATGTGCTTTGAAATATTTGTGCGTTCACCAGAAGTGCTCTGTGTCGTCATATTTGTCACAAATTGTCATCCATTCTGCTTTACAGAGCGGGCAACATTCCGACCTCCACATTCTGTAGTGACGGGTGAGCGTCGAACGACTTGTCTACTATAGTTCAATTCTTTTATCTTGGCGGCTCGCGCATGCCCGCCTAGACGCGGGAGATTGCTGCGTTGCCAGTTGCACACGACGCACGCACCAATAGAAGCAGCGCCATAGTATAGCATAGTTCGCAAGCTTACGTTTAGGGGGGAGCGCGCAGTTCATGAAGTAAAGCCACCACGGCCGCATTAACCCTTTCTCTGCTACAAAGACGTGCTCCCTGCATTCGGCGTTGTGGGCGATTTTGTCACTGCACTGCTCGCCTGTGCAGACACATTGTGTTCCGACTGCTTTGACACTCTTTATCAATCGATTCCACAAAAACTATTTGGCTCAAAAATTAGATTTTTACCTATCTTCTTGACTGATACCTTCCCCCCATAAATGACTTAATTTTGTTTCGATGTTCAACGTAGTTATTATGCAGCATTAAATATAGTAAACCATTGCACGAAATTTTGAAGAGTTTGCAGAGGTAAAGTCCATAGAGTATACTTTCCGGATGGTCGCTTTTAGTTGCCACAATGTTGAGAATGAAATGTGGACAAGATACCTATATATTTCATTTAATTTAAGTACCGCATAAGTGTCGTATGTAATATTGAGAAATATTCCACCTTTCGCGACTGTAGCAAAAGTTTTGCTTACACTGGGCACGTTTGGCTTTATTTTAAAGCACTTCAATCAATCAAAAGGAAGTAGACAAAATACATTAAACAAAACTGTGGACTTACAAAAACATTAGGACTTGAATATACAGTCTGACAGTGAAATACTCAGAGCTATGTCAAATATAATTTTGTGTGTGGCACGCACAAACAGCATTTATTTGCTAAAACACTGATGAGCCAACACAAATGTTGAATACTGTGCTACCGCAGCACAAAACTACGAAAGGTGACTTGGCAATGGAGGACACAAAATACAGTTCTCTTATGATGTTTCAAAAGAGAGAAACGCGTCTGGTCTAAATAAGTCGCTTATTGCAGTTGCAGAAGAGGGATATATTTCAATACCATTGGCAAAACTGCGACTGTGGAACAAAAACAAGAAATAGAACATAAATACCATTGTGTATGTGCCATACCTTTCACCGATGGAAGTGCTTTAAAATAAAGCCAAACGCGCCGTGTGTCAATAAAACTTTTATTACAGTCGCGAAAGACGGAATATTTCTCAGTATTACATACGACACCTATGTGGTACTTAAATTAAATGAGATATTGTTATACAGTGTTTATTATATGAAATTTAGGTATCTTGTCCACAGTTCATCCTCAAAATTGTGGCAACTAAAATCGACCATACGGAAAGTATATGCTATGGACTTTTACCTCTGCAAACTCTTCAAAATTTCGTGCAATGGTTTACTTCATTTAATGCTGCACATCAAAACAAAATTAAGTCATTTATGGGGGGAAGGTATCAGTCAAGAAGACGTGTAAAAATCAAAGTTTTTGGCCAAATAGTTTTTGTGAAATCGAATTATAAGTGTGTCAAAGCAGTGGGAACACCATGTGTCTGCACAGGCGAGAAGTGCAGTGATGACAAAATCGCGCACAGCGCGGAATGCGGGGAGCACGTGTCTGCAGCAGCGAAAAAGTTAATGAAGAGGCAAAGCACTAGAAATTTCATTCAAACGAATAAGATTCGTGAAGTAAGGCACTCCAATATTGTTTTTAAATAAAGAAAATTTTACGCACCGCACAAGGTTTCAACTCATAACCTTTAACTTGGCAGCCCAACACCTTAACCGTTCCGCTACCTCAGGTCCTCAAACAGTTTAACTCCATAAGGAGTGTAACAGCTCACGCAACTACTTATAAACACTGTTGGTATGATTATGAATTACTCACGCTTCGTCGAAGTACAATAGGAAATAAACAATTACCGCTGTTCTTTATTGCGAAAAATCAGTTCGTGAGATTGAAACAAACACCTTTCCTTGCTATCGCCTGAATTAGGAGTCTTATTACTTGTTTGGTTTAATTATTAGAATATGAAGCAATTGGTATAAAGAATGCTTTTTCCAAACTTTCTATAAAAGAAAGTCTGCTATCAAGACAATGCTTTTGTTCTATTACTTTATTTATGACGGAACGTTTCTAAAACTGAAGACACTCGTCTGTGCTCTGCACTACAGTCGAGATCTGGCAACGTCGTTCTCTGTTCATTGGCTGACTGTGTTTTGTGACGTCCTTGGCAGCCCAACACCTTAACCGTTCCGCTACCTCAGCTCCTCAAACAGTTTAACTCCATAAGGAGTCTAACAGCTCACGCAACTACTTATAAACACTGTTGGTATGATTATGAATTACTCACGCTTCGTCGAAGTACAATAGGAAATAAACAATTACCGCTGTTCTTTATTGCGAAAAATCAGTTCGTGAGATTGAAACAAACACCTTTCCTTGCTATCGCCTGAATTAGGAGTCTTATTACTTGTTTGGTTTAATTATTAGAATATGAAGCAATTGGTATAAAGAATGCTTTTTCCAAACTTTCTATAAAAGAAAGTCTGCTATCAAGACATTGCTTTTGTTCTATTACTTTATTTATGACGGAACATTTCTAAAACTGAAGACACTCGTCTGTGCTCTGCACTGCAGTCGAGATCTGGCAACGTCGTTCTCTGTTCATTGGCTGACTGTGTTTTGTAACGTCAGATGCGCAGAACGAACCTAAACTCGGCCGCCAAGATATATGACGCACACTTTAATAGAAGTTTCAGTGTCCTTCAACCACTTTTCTTAGACGCTCATGATAGCACCTTACGAACAGGCGATCTGCTTCACCATTTCCCAGACGCACCTTCTCAGGCGTCGGGTCATAACAGCCTGATCCTGATCAGAGCTGGTTATGTCAGGATATTTTCCCATTTGCAGCCAGTATCATCGCCAGAATGATTTCCCAATCGCCACTACCGTGCTTACATTCCTTCTTTACTCATTCACGAGCCAACAGAACTACCGGCCACTAAACACTCTCGTGGTGTACTGTGGTCATAATTCATGATGTTTTAGTTCATTATACACCCTAAGACAAAAGAAATAAGCACCACGAAGGAATTACCGAAATGGGGCGGTCGGAAATAGGTCGATGTGCCGTGCATGTACAAATAAATAAATGATTAAAATTTAGAAAAATGGGATGTTTTTATTCAAGAGGAAGAGCTTTGCAAGTTGAAAATGTCATTAAATTTCGTAAGTTGAAAATGTCAATAAACGATCGGTCCACCTTTGATTGGTGGGCGTCTTCTAACACATCTTCACTGGTCATTGGGGCTCTGTTCGAAGCGCGACTCATGGCTGAAGACAGTTCTACTCTGGTCAATAACATTCTAGGCCGAAGTCGTGTCTCAAGACGCGCTACACAGCGTTGGGATATCCACTGGAGTGTCACACCCTATACGGCCCAGCAACCAAGAATGTTGAACTCGGATAACATTTCAGTTCATAGCGAGATTCCTTTGGTTGTCATCCGCAGCATCCTTACAGCACAGCCGTACTTCGACGATATTCTACACCCTGTTTTGTTGTCTTTCATGACAAGCAATCACGGGCTTATGTTCAGCAAGATAATGCAAGAGAGATTTTCTACTGCTGGTCTTTGCCTTTGCAAAACGCTACCTTTCCCAGCAAGGTCGGCAGATGTCTCTACATTTGAGAACGTTTGGAGCACTACGGGCAGAGCACTGCAACCAGTTCTGGATTTTCATAATTTAACGCGACAACTGGATAGAAATTTGCATGATATCCCTCAAGACGCATCTAACAACACTTTCAGTCAATGCCAAGTCGAATAATCGCTTACATACTTGTAAGGGTCAGAGGTGCACCAACACATTAATGGCATGTTCAATTTTTCTCTCTTTTTCACTTGAGTAAATAGTCTAATATTTCTGAAACTGTAATTATTTCTTTGCTTATATGACTAAATCGCACCTACAGATTTTTGTCCCATTCGTATAATTCCTTCGAGGCGCGTCGTTTCTTTTAGAGTGAATATACTCTAATTTTAAATTCTGTAATTGATTAATTATTTCTAGTCAAGAATTCGTCTATTGTATAGAAGAAATTGTTACGGAAACGCAACTGATATCTACATTCAAAACACTCCGGCTCTCTGTCAGACATTTCATTTCACTGGGGTAAGTATCAACGTGTTTATAGCTAAATAGTTCCTCTCTGTTACACATTAGATTCATTGGAGGAAGAACAAATATTCATTCATCTAGTACTGCATTGGTCAATATCTCTATTACTCTCAAGCAGCAATTCATTGTTCCTAACAAGTTCCGTAAGTTAATAAATGTACCGCGATTCTGTGCTTAATGTACAGAACTCTTTAAATAGATACTTCCAAGATGTACGAGTGTGAACACCACGTATAATTCTAATCACTTTCATTGGTGCGTTGAATACCTTTTATTTACCACGGAATATTATCCCGTAAAACATAAGCGAATGAGAATGTACCAAATATTTTAACTTAATGATTTCTGAGTCCCCAAAATCGGCAACTTCTTATGGTTTTTTTCAATTTAATATTTCAACAACGTGCTCTCCTAAGTAGTTAGAACTTTCTGTTCTGTTCATTATGCATTACATTAACAGTAGATGCGGTATTTTTGACAGTAGTAAAGTTTATGAGCTTTGTTTTCCCCTCTGGGTGCTACTTTGACTGACATGGCATTAACACTTGCACCATTAGGAAAAAAAAGGAAAAAAAAACTTATTTTGTGTCTTTGTATAACACAGCTCGAGATGTCTCATACTACACCGAGATTTGTTATATCAGATGATAATATAACGAAAGCTTTCACAAACTGTAGAGCATAGTAGTCTAAGACATGTATCCGCTCACTACACAGTCTCCACACTACCTGTAGCCCTTTACAAAAGTGTAGGTTGTTCTAGAGGGTGGCATCCAACAGAGCTACAAAAGTTCCCAGCAGGGTGCAGATTACACTACACATGTCGACGTGTCTATCTCAAACCGTACACTAGATGTCACTAGGAGAGGCAAAAGTAACAGGATAATTCAAAAATCTTTATCTCTGAGAAAGTAAAAAGATGGGAGATCCACAGGATTTTTTTTTTACTTTCTCATGAAGATGATATGTTGGCCCTGTTTGTAACGCTCAGTAATCCTACAGTGATATTTTGCTTAATATCTTTTAAATAGGAACTACACAGATACGTGCAGAACGAGGTGTCTATTAAAAATTTAATTTACCTAATAGAATATTGTGGTTTACATAATCAGACGCCTTTGATAAGTCATAGACGATTCTTATTAATGAAATTTAGCCATTTTAAATTTTTTTATGTGCTGAGTGAAGCTAAAACAGCGTCTTTAGTAGAGTAACCATTTTGAAATCCCATGTGGCTGGCTGTATTTCCCATTACTACTCAGGTGGGTCACAACACTCGAACACATTTTCTCAAAAATTTTGAGAAATCGTGTGGTACGTTAGACTTCGTGGTATCTTCTGATTTCAGTGGGGTCATGCTTCACATAGAGAGCATAAGGACGGCATGTTTTAATATATCTTGGAAAATAGCTTGAACTAATGACATATTATACAAGCGACTCACAAAATGAGAAATTATGGGACCACTACGTTTTATTGTCTTACTGGAGGTTTCTTCAAATTCACACGAACGTTCACTTTGCAGCGACATGATGAAGTTGTTTCACGTAGAAAGGCATGTCGAAATTTCATGTCACTAAATCTGTTCTGTACTGATTTGCTAGTTTTCTGTTTTGCTTTATTCTGTTGGTCACCTACCTCTTAAGGATAAACTGTTAAAAATCTCTTCTACCCACTAACTAATTTTTGTAATGCTCTTAGTCTCTTTCACAGAAATAATGTCAATTTCTAATGATTCTCTCCTTGCGTTTCTTGCAACACCATTTCATAATGATTTTATTTTATTGTCCGATCAGCCAATTTCTGACAAGATATGCAAACCCACGGATATTTTGTCACTTTTCTTCCAATGTTACAGCAATGCTTATGGCATGAATGTACTTAGGGACCCTTACTTTGTCTAGGTACTTTGTATATTTCCCTTTTTCGTTCTGAAAATACTTTAATACATGTAGCGACGCTACGTTCCGTTGAAGATTTTGTAGTACTTAATTTAATTATTTTCTTCGGAAACTGTTACCAAAAATGATTACAAATGTAAGACATATGTAGGATTTAGACTAGCTTGAGATCTCCGCTTCTGCTCTCTACTGAATTTCATAATCCACGTAACCAGCTTGAAACGTGTACAAGCTGGCGTGACGCGCTATTTCTCTTTACGTCAAGCGATTTTGTCACTTTTAGTCGACTGGACACAGAAAAAATTTACTCTCTCTTATGGGACCACAGACAGAATGCTGCCAGTTGCACGTGAATACTTCCAGCGATACTAACACAACTCTTTTGCCGTTATGTGGTCATGCTTCACGCATAAAGTAATACGGATCGTTGGGCAAGGCTATGGCTATACAGCTGCCATCTAATAATATTTAAATGCGCAACTTAATTTTTTGTTTGACAAACTGTTCTCTGTCGATGTATTGGTGTGTGCTGTATTGCACAGGCACAAGTGTAAGGTATTATGGAGGTGCTTAAATGCGCTTAGTATGTAATTGCCCAAATTCAGACATACGTTTCTTCGTTTTCACCGTAACTCCATTTTCAATGGATCACTCCAATGTATTTGACTAGGAATCAGACTTACGTATGTATTTTACGCTCATTGGCAACGCCACATCAGTTAAACTTCAAGGTATGCGAACTTAAAAATAAGTATTTTAGAAAGATAACGTTTCTGCTCGGAAAATAAATTTCTTCCATTCCTTTCAATATCTGTGTTATTGAAGGCAAAGAATTATCAACTAGATTTCGATCACGTACTCTTAGTTTTCTTCATTTCCCTTGCAGTTATCCACTCGT
Source organism: Schistocerca americana (assembly GCF_021461395.2). Taxonomy (NCBI): domain Eukaryota; kingdom Metazoa; phylum Arthropoda; class Insecta; order Orthoptera; family Acrididae; genus Schistocerca; species Schistocerca americana. The sequence goes on along the minus strand of NC_060123.1, from coordinate 380,065,533 downwards.
TCTGCTTGATTTCCCCTAGAGCTAAACCATTATTTGCCACACTATAAGTGTCTTCAATTTGTTTCACAGTTAATGTTCTATGATTTCAGTCACTTGTCTGTCAGAACAACTGTCCCCCTCCCGGGGTAATAATTTTGTTAATTTGATTAAAACTGCAAATAAAAGGCATAGACATCAAACCATTAACTCCTGTTGCTATCAGAAGGATTTTTCCTTAATTGAATACTTCTAGTGTTAATAATCTGCTACAAGGGAGGAGGATATCAGCAAGCTAATACAGTTCCCCAAAATTGTGCATGAATTGACCAGGTTATAAAAACGTGTCCAGAATTTCATCCATAATGATTATAATTGCTGATTAGGAATTGCAGAGGCCCAAGTAGCGAGTGCCAAATCAATACACGCCAAAATAACTGAATAAACAATTAACTAAGCACAGAGAAGTTGACGGTTCAGATTTACTTAGCGAAATACGGATAAAATCTTGCGCAGAAAACCAAATAATACTTATGATGAAGTGTAATCACATATTACCTTTTGAGCTCATTTCGTTGTCTATCAATACAGAAAGATTATTTCAAGATACAAATGCAGTCATGCAAGAAAGATGCCAGTGTGGTATCTCCATACAATGAAAGTTCATGCCGTATTCCTATTCAGTCAACACTGTAGGCCACACAAAACAAGTTCACTGTGCAATTTGTAGCATAATGCCACAGTACGTACAAAATAATCACATCATGCACAATGTCAAGCAGCTCTGTAAGGTAGACCATTATTAATAGTGTAAACAAAGGAAATTCATTATGCCACCTAACTACTTTCTTCTCAAAGACCCTACGGAATCCAGTCATTGCCAGGGTTCTTTAAGTGGAAGGTGGGTATTCTCAGAAATCCTGCCTTCTCAAATATTCACGATAAGGTGAACTTTCTTCGTGCTTTGTAAATGGTTTCGAAGATGCCTTCCGATACCTAAAATATTCTTGCGTGAATCTGATTTCTACTCAGAAATATGAAAACGGACACAATCATCAGTCGGAAGTGTAGTGAGGAGGGGAGTCGAAAGAAAATATGACGAAACGCCGAAACTCGGGCGTATATGTACTAGACCGCACATGAATCCTTATTTTTGAGGTACTAAGGGGAACGGTTAAGAGAAAACAGATAAATTCTGTGAAGAAACTTTATGTCACATTTCTAATTTCCTAAGCTGTTCACAATATGGCCACTCTTCGTAATGTAGGTAAAATGCACAGCCAGTATTGTAATCATAGTCTTCATCGATGTAACTGTTAATTTCAGAACCTACATTTGTCTAACAACTGTCTTTATTTTTGTCATTCTTGTCCAAAAGTGCGTTTCTCTCCCTACCGTACAGGGTATTGGACAGGCTGCACTCCTTTAATCACTTGATGATAGTGCGCCATGAAGTCAGAATCCATTCGAACATAAGATCACTGATTACATTTTATCGCTATATTGAGTGAGGGCATGATCCCTTTACAAACACCAGTCGGAATAACGCCTGATTTGTAGCTGACTTGCAGCTCTTTTGCAATCCATTGGTCTCCTGAATAGATGTACCAAGGGAAAAATATTCTGCTTGTATTTTGATTTGTCCTTGTAGACGACAACTTTTACGTAGTCTAATTGGCACAATTGTGTCTCAACCAAAATATGTCACGTTCAAACAGGAGAGATGTCTAAATCCGAAAGCAGAGTTTTCAGTGAAATACAATACTTATAACTAAACCCACGTTTATTATGAACGCCATCGTATTGACAGAACATAACAGTACTGAATTCCTGTATGTTAGGAGTAGGCCTGTCTGTTGATACAAACATGGAGTATTCCATAACATACAAACTCATAAACTTCGAGAAAACACTAGAACTGACAAATGCTAAATAACAAATAATTACTGGTGGTCGGGTCTGAACTGGCGATCCGCAACATACCAGTCAGCCAGTAACGTTAAAGTTATGCCACACTGCATGCTGCACAGCTTCTTAACAATTTTAGTGGAAACATTTTATTTTTATTTTTAAGTACTTAATGAATTTCTTGCAGATGTCTAGGACGAAGAGACATATGAGTGAGATGTGTACTTTCAAGAGGTACATTAAACAACTGTATGAATTACCTGTACACAAAAGTCGAAGGGTGATGGCCGATCTCCTTAGAATCAGGTACGAAATCTTTTATACCGGTATTATTTTAAAGAGGTTATTATTTACAGAGTTAAAGAAATGTTGAGAACTCATGACTGTACACAACTGTATCACTCCAAAATGTGTTACACAATCGGTTTCAGTCATTCACAGACCATACTCTGGTGAATTTTTGCTTCACTACCAGATAGGGAGGTGACCATGTGAAATATATTGAGTAACCAACGAAAGTATAGCGGTCTACGAATCGGAGCGTGGAATGTCTGAAGTTCGAACTTGGTAGGGAAGATTTAAAATCATAAAAAGGAACAGCAAAGACGCAGTCTAGATATAATAGAGGTCAGTGAAGTGAAATCGAAAGAAATCAATGATTTCTGGACAGATGAGCTTAGGAAAATATCAACAGCAGCAGAAAGTGGCACAAGTGGAGTAGGTTTCGTTATGAACAGGAAGGTAGGGCAGAGAGTGTGCTACTGTGAACTGTTTGATGATTGGATTGTTCTTATCAGAATCGACAGCAAACTAACATCAACAACAATAGTTCAGGTATACATGTTGACGTCGCAAACTGAAGACGAAGATAGAGGAAGTACACGAGAATATTGTAAGAGTAATACAGTACGCAAGGGCAGATGAAAATCTAATAGTCATGGGGGATGGAATGCAGTTGTAGGGGAAGGAGTAGTAGAAGCTTTTACAGGAGAATGTGGGCTTAGGATAAGGAATGAGAGAGAAGAAAGACTAATTGTGTTCTGTAATAAACTTCAGCTAGTAATAGCGAATACTCTGTTCAAGACTCTCAAGAAGAGGAGGTATACTTGGAAAAGCCAGGGTTATACGGAAAGATTTCAGTTAGATTTTATCATGGTCAGGCACTGATACCGACATCAGATACGGGATTGTAAGGCTTACCCAGGAGCAGATATACACTCAGTTCACAATTTAGTAGCGATGAAGAGTGGGTTGAAGTTGAAGAGATCATCAGTAAGAATCAATACGCAAAGAAAAGGGATAGAAAAGTATTAAGGAACAAGAGATACGCTTGAAGCTCTCTAAGGCTGTCGATACAGCAATGAGGATAGTTTAGTATGTTATACAGTTGAAGAGGAATCGACATCTCTAAAAAGGGCAATCACATAAGTTGGAAAGAAAAACATTAGGACAAAGAATGTAACTGTGAAGAAACATGGATAATTGAAGAAATACTTCATTTGACCGATGAAAGAATGAAGTACAAAAATGTTCATGGAAATTCAGGAATATAGAAATACAAGCCACCGAGGAATGAAATAAATAAGAAGTGCCGCGAAGCTAAGACTACTGGCTGGAGTGGCCGAGTGGTTGTAGACGCTACAATCTGGAGCTGCGCGACCGCTACGGTTGCAGGTTCGAATCCCGCATCGGGCATGTATGTGTGTGATGTCCTTAGATCAGTTAGGTTTAAGTAGTTCTACGGTCTAAGGGACTGATGACCTCAGAAGTTAAGTTCCATAGTGCTCAGAGCCATTTTGAAGCTAAGACTAAATGGCTACATGAATAATGTGAAGGAATCAAAAAAGAAATGATTTCTAGAAGGAATGACTCAGCATATAGGAAAGACAAAACAAACTTCATTCAAGTTAAAGGCAAGGGTGGTAAAATTAAGAGCGCAACAGGGAGTCCACTGTTAAATGCAAAGGAGGGAGTGGATAGTGGAAAGTGAACACTGAAGGCCCCTATGACAAGGAAGACTTGTCTTATGTGACAGAAGAGGAAACAGGAGTCGATTTAGAGGAAATAGGGTATCCAGTATTAGATTCTTAATTTAAAAGACCTTTGGAGGACATAAGATCATATAAGGCGTAAGGGATAGATAAATTGCATCAGAATTTCTAAAATCATTTGGGGAAGTGGCAACAAATCAACTATTCACTTGGGAGTATAGAATGTATGTGTATGCCGACATACCATCTGACTTTCGGAAAAACACCATCCGCACAATTCCGATGACTGTAAGGAATCTTAGGTGCGAGATTTATCGCACAATCAGCTTAACAGCTCATGCATCCAAGTTGCTGACAAGAGTAATACACAGAAAAATGGGAAAGAAAATTGGGGATGTGTTGGATGACGATCAATTTGGCTTACGGAAAGCTAAAGGCACCACAGAGGCAATTCTAACATTGCGTTTGATAAGCAAGATTAGAAGATTAGAGAAAAATCAAGAGAAATTCATTGGATTTGTGGAAGTGGAAAAAGCGTTCGACAACGCAAAATGATGCAAGCTATTCAAAATTTTGAGAAAAATAGGGGTAAATCGAGGAATGGCGAAATTAATGAGGAGAAGTAGAACTGAGAACAATAAGACACTTAACATCAGGACTGATGGTCACTCAGCAGATGAAGTTAAAGAATTCTGTAACCTAGGCAGCAAAATAACCAATGACGGACTGAGCAAGGATGACATCAGAAGTACACTAGCACTGGCAAAAAGGGCATTCCTGTCAAAGAGAAGTCTACTAGTATCAAACATAGGCCTCAGTTTGTGCAGAAGAAATTTATGAAAATGTAAGTTTGGAGCACAGCATTGTATGGTAGTGAAACATGGATTGTGGGAATACCGGCATTGCAGAGAATCGGACCATTAGAGATGTGGTGCTACAGACTAACGTTGCAAGTTAAATGGATTGATAAGGTAGGAAATGAGGAGGTTCGGAGCAGAATCGGAAAGGACAGGAGTAGTGGAAAATACTGACAAGGAGTAGGGACAGGATGATAGTACATCCGTTAAGACATCAGGGAATGACGTCCATCGTGCTAGAGGGAGCTGTAGAGAGCAAAAACTATAAAAGAAGACAGAGCTTGGAATACATCCACAAATAATAGAGGACGTAGTTGCAAGTGCTACTCTGAAGAGGCTGGCACACGAGAGGAATTCGTGGCGGGCCTTATCAAACTAGACAGAAGGCTGATGACTCAAAAAAAAAAACGGATGTGATACAAGTGATAATCGTATAATCGTCATAAATCTTTGTGACTAGAGACCGTATTACATGCATCTATAAACCTTAAAATATGCATGCAAATATGTATGAAAAATGTTTAAAAAGTGCGTGAAAAGTGTCTAAATATGCAAGATCAGATAATAAAGAAACATGGTAATTGCTGCGTGCATTATTTCTCAAAGTCGAACCTGTGCATGTCAGTTACGAGGAAGAGCGCCGGCCACGCGAAACATCTGTACATTTAGAACGCTGATATCATTTTCTGAATACTTTCTGGTAGACGCTAGCAAGGGGGCCTTTCTGGGATTATATTCTAAAAATTTGCAAAATGGGGACGCACACCGTGTTTCAAGAATTGTTCCTTCTTTGCTGTTTTCGGTAATAAGTGGATGCGATACGACTGAGTCGCAGAGAAACAATCGATATGTACAGGACCAACTTCTAGATATATAGCACACAGTACACCCCGTAATATATTATATTAAAAACAACATACAATCATGAATTTTTTTGAAGAGCATTAACTTTTAATAAATACTATTGGATCAAAGGCTCGTTTACAATTTCTCTTACATCCTTCAACTATTCTAAACATAAATGACGAAGTACTGATCCAGATATTCAATAGAAAGATTGTGTTTTTGATCACTCAAAACATTTTTATAAAGAGAAAAGAACAGTCCTGCATCAACTGAGGTAACTGGTCAGTATTTGAATTTGGATGCTGTGTTGGCACTTTTTGTTTTTGGTGAGTTCATCCATCCCATTAATACAAATATCAATTTGGAAAAAGGGTTAAAGGCCTGTGTTATTGTTTAAAATGTTTTCAATGATTGCCTTAAGTATTCTTGGGAATACCTCTGGCAACAAGGTGTTCTCTAGAATAATTTTGTTCGTTAACTGAACAGATTCATTCAACGCCAAACCTTAAGTTTCAAGCTTTTTAATACTTGCAGGTATATGGGAAAAATGATTGCTAATCACAGTACTGTCTTTTTAATACCGGAATCATTAAAATTTTCTTTGCACTGGCAAACTGGCAAAGCCTCAGCACTTTTCAAGGCGTTTACTACCTCTCTAATGGCCTAGAAATGTTCATTGTATAACAATGCATCTTCGAGCCGCGTACGCCAACGAGTTAGTTACCACTGGTTCGGGAGGTAAAGGAACATTTGATAGTTTTTCTTTGTGGGTCTTGATGCAGACAGGAGCCTTTAGAAACACTTTCTTTGTGGATGAAATCAGTTTATTTACATTCACAAACGTGGAAAGTACCTCTTCAGTAAATCGATGTACTCCATGAACAAAGCACATCCCTTGAATCAAATTGGGAGAAAATACTCGGAGGGCTTTTCCTGCTTTGATCATATCTGGAGCAGCATCTCAAATAAACACAAACACCATTTCATCTGCAGAAGATTCTGGAAATATTTTTCTAATACCCTCATTCACAGATCTGACGATAGTAGAATGATTTACTTTTTCAAATTCTTTGCAGGTCTCTAAGTAGGAAGAAGAAGGTTCTTCTTTTAAAGCACCAACAATTAAATTTGCAATGTGAGGGTCTTCAGTGTTTGTAGTTTCGTCAACTGAAATCCAGATAATGCTGTCCTTGAATTTATTGCGTATTTCTTCCAGAACCTCTACGTTAACTGGCGGTATGTAATTTTTACACAACGTTAATTCAACTGGTATATTTTAATTCAAGCAATATTTGCGCAGGAAGCCGTTGAGGATAGGATCTGTAAGTCTGTGAAGAGGAATATTGCTTGCAATGAATGCTTTACATTGATCCATGTTAAACCGACTTTTTTGGTTACCTTTGGACTAATCTTTGCTACAGAAACTTGCTGTTGTAAGAAGTTGTTGTCTTGGTCCTTTCTTCTGCATTCCTGAGATATGAAGACTTGTCTTGACATGCTGGTCTATTTGAAACGTTTTTTTATTTTATTTTATTTTTTCACGAAACGTTTCTCTCTCGAACTCTACAATATAAAACAATTCCGTCATATGTAAATGTTACAGAATGGTCAGCTACCTATCAAACGACATTTATTTCTTCGGGTGGTATAGTGCACAACACTTTACACACTACACGTCGTAAACATGTTCAACTGTGTAAAAGTAAAGAGAAAGCTAAACTGAAACAATGTACGTGCGACTGAAAGCTTGCGTAACGTAATTTAATTGCTACCAACGCGTACGTTATGATATCGGAGGGGATTAACTGGGGGCGTGGGCGCAGGAAAATTGACTCTGTCTTCCTGTTCCTGTTCCTCTTCTATAATAATTTCGAAAGGCAGTGGCCTCTCGACTAGCGATTGCACGCAGTTCTACGTGGCGGTCAATCTGTCAGACACCACAACTAGATTGAGCTAGAGACAGCCCGTCAAAACTTTTAAAATATTGTAAACATACAGCGAATATATATATCTCACTAGTTTTTTGTTAAAATGTGCAGTAACCGGTGAAAAGGAGCCTAATACGCAAATGCATTTGCAACATTCAAATGCATATAATCCGGTCTCCAGTTATGACATACACCAACTTGTCTGCAGCTCGTGGTCTAGAGGCTAGCGTTGCTGCCTCTGAATCAAGGGGTCCCGGGTTCGATTTCCAACCAGTTTGGGGATTTTCTCTACCCAGGAACTGGGTGTTTGTGTTGTCCTCATCATTTCATCATCGTCATCATCATTCGTGACAGTGGAGGGATTGGACTGTGTAAAAACAATTGGACCATCATACGCCAACATCTCGATGAAATTGAAATACAAAAGCAAAACTAACGTTCTGTAATTTTCCTGACAAAAAGTAGCCACAGTTCTGTCTGTCGAAACAATCTACCATCAAAATACCCTTCCCCTCACTCACTGCCTAGTTTGTTTTGAGTATACTGCAGACGTTTCACGGGAAAGCCCATATACATCTTCCATACAGCCTCTATCTCTCCCAATGCAATTTCCATTTTTGAAGTCCTGAAGAAAGATATTTTTAGCCAATGATTTGCTTCGGACGAGGAGGTGCATGCCTGGGTAGAATCATGGTTCCACTGGCAACCGCAAAAAGTTCTCTTCACCATCTTGTTTTACAGTGAAGTAAATCTATTAACAACTATGGTTTACTTACTTTTTTCCATTTGTCTTGTTTCATTTCAATGCTCCTTATATTATGTGGGAGAAAAGAAGAATTCTCAGAAATGAAACTGGCTGTTCAAAACACATGTAACCTCTTTCAGATGCGTAATCCTATAAGCAGTTAACAACAATGTCGCGTGTCGGATGTAATATGTATGATATTCACTTTAACAGCGAGACGAAAATTCATTTAAGAAATACTTTACTCTTTTCCCAGAAAGGAAGACGAAAGAACATGAAAGAGTATGTGAGATACACTTAGCGTTGAGCGTTTCAAAGGGAAAACTAATCAAAGGGAAAACAAAAAAGAAAACGAAACAACAGAGAACGAAAGAGACCTCTCATATCCTAAAGCAGGATGTAATTAAAATTCTGCGCGAAAATTGCGCTCAGAGCGTGACTAATTACCTAAAACTCTTGACCGAAGTACTACTTAGAGAGGATTTAAGTTAACAGAAGATTTTTCATTTCACTCTCAGACACATCTCTTTAGTACATTGCTGAGTTACTTCATTCAAAAGATTAATTCTCGTGAAACGACTGTCTCTTTCCAGTATGATACTCCGTATAACAATAATTTCCTCGCAGTCAGGAATGTTCATTTATTTTTACTGCAAGTATCTCGTAAATAAAAAGAAGAAGTAAATCAATATTTTCGACCGATCTAAATCCGTATGTCTACTCGACAAATCACACCTAAGTGCATTGCAGACGGTTCATCGAACCACTTTGACACTACTTCTCTGTTGTTCCGGTCTCACCCCAATAGCGAACTCTTAAATATTTCTCTTATTACGTAGATCAGTTCTCCTCGTGTAGATGGGCTCCAACAAAGTATTTTCGCATTCGAAGGAGAAAGTTTGTGAAATTTCTTGAAAAGATCCAGACGCAACTGAAAACGCCTTCTTTTAATGATTTCCAGCCAAACTCGCGTCTCTTATCCGTAACATTCTGTCTCCTATTTCGAGGCAATACAACACGAGCAGGCCCTCTCTGAACTTATTCGATGTCCTCCGTCAATCCTAACTGATGCAGATCCGACACCACGCAACAGTACTCTCTCAGAAGAGGACGAAGAATCGTAGTATAGGTAGTTCCTTTAGTAGACCTGTGGCGTCTTCTAAATATTCTACCAATAAACCGGTGTCTTTGATTCTGCTTCCCCACAACATTTTATATGTGATGGTTCAAATTTAATTTGTGTGTAATTGTAATACCTATCGTCTGGAGGTATCTGCTGTAGTGATGAATGGATGTGTAATTACATACTAGCTTCTTGAGAATAGATGATTCTTCCTGTTTTCATTCACGTATAAAAGGTAAGGTGACAGAGACACACCTGTAAGTCCATGGCACGCTGTATCTCAAACGAGATCCTGTACAATTTAAGTATAAGCTGAAAACCACACACTGACATTCTCCAGTTCAGTTCAAGCATACAGAACACACATGAAATGTACTTCACCCATCCTTTTGATATGAACACAGGATCGAGACGACATGGCCGTAATCTGATATTAATTTAATTTTAATAATTCACTATTGGAACTTGAGTCTGGAATTCTGATCACAGATGTAAGCAAAGATAGCTTTTAATTTAAAATGAACTGATACTGCGCAAGTTAAGCGGAGACTATGTGCCATGTTTACAACATATCAGCACTTCAATGCACACTCGAAGATGATCACAAAGGAGCTTCTACTTAAATTTTGCAGAAGCTGGCGTTTTAGGCCGTCTTGTCACCAAATGTTATTTGAAACAAAGGGGATGCGTATTTTGGCGAAATTTTGAGACGCGCCCTATAGTGTGCTGCCTGAATGCTGCCATTTCCAAGCTTCATTTATTTGAAATGGGAAGTAAATTTCATTGTGGGGTGGTAATGCTGAAAATAACGTTCATCGAATTGTTTTTAAGGCTATAAAGCCAGTGCGTTCAACAACTTTCGGAAGGTGATTCGAATATCTTGCAAGAATAAACTTCTTACAATAATTCAGAGAGGATTTATTAAGGACAATACCATAAAACGTGTTTGAGGAGCGAAGCAATACATTTGTATTTTCAGCAAACTTACGTTTTCAAAGAAAATATCTGTACCGTCACTCTGCATTTGGTATCATTTGGACCAGTAGTAGATTCGCTTTTTACTCACTTTCATACGTTGTATATGCTTCTGTCCAGTTACAGAGATCGCTCAACTGTGTCGACGATTAAGACCTTACGAGCGAGTAACTACCACCACATCCTGACTCCGCATGAGGCTGTTTATGGTTAAAAATACAGAACCTCGACAGCAGTTGGCTGCCCTCATTATCTACGCATCCATCCACCTGCAACAGACGCCAATGCATTAACATTCTGTCATTCGTATCAGGTATTTCTTCCCTTTTTCCCCTTCCAATTCCTTTAGTGTTTCCAGATTTTGCAGGAGATAATTCCTTGAAATTTTCATGAAGGCAGCAAGAAAACAAACTTGTATAATGTTTTGCTGAACCTGTGACATAATATTACCAGAACTACACTATAAACTGCCCACAAAAAGTCTGAACGCCTTAATGCCTTGCATGGTTCGCGCGCGCGCGCTGGCGAGTTTGTGTGTGTGTGTGTGTGTGTGTGTGTGTGTGTGTGTGCTATTTAATTTATTTTCATCAGACATCTGTTTCACAGCTGCAAATAGATACCTACAGCAACATATGTGATGGAGTTGAAAGTAAGGCACCGCTCTCAGTACATTTCAGAATTCTACCTACACCATGTCACTTCACAGGACTTGTCAGCACGAGAAACTGCCTGCCAGAATGGCACACACCCCAGTGATTTGGTTGCAGTATTTATCCTCTATAGCGACGTACAAAAAGTTGGTGATCTCACTACGGTGGTCGCTCGGAGTCACCAAATTTTCAGGCTCCTGCCACGTTATCTAACATCATCGGTAGTTACCGTTCGCTATGTCAATGATGGGTTCTTTCATTACTAGCATTATTTAACGATCGTGTGGATGAAGCTCGGGATGTTACAATGGGCGCTGTATCAAGGTCAGGGTGAGCTCAGGACGAGGCCTATGGTTGGTCATCCAAGAGATGCAGGTACGCTGACTGAGCAGGTAGTTGGCTGTCTGAATCCTAAAGGAGTAATTAAAATGGTATTAAAATACTGAACAGATATTGTCTACAGCGAACAACTGCTGATGCTTCAACATTCAGGCAGCCTGCGCAAACAGGACTGGTGGTAGCATACAGCTATTGGAATGTACTGCTCAACACTCAGCAGTAGGGTCAGCTGCAGCGACGCTGCGGGACCAGTCGTCCCACTTGAATTCGCACTCATCCGCCTCCGCTCCAAGTGAGGCTGCATACAGTCTTCAGGAGACAATGGTCAGGGCACCCTTCAACCTTGTAGACTGCACACAGGAAACGCGACCACCAGCTCTGCTTAGGTTGCGTCAAGTCTCATAGAAGAGTGCCATTGTCTCCCGTCAGGAGAGAGAAAGACAGAGTATGGGACATGTGATGCCGCTATGTTCAGGGATAGAGGCGAGTGGCAGCCGTGGCTGGCCCTTTAGATGACGAATGACGATCTTCTCCCAGGTCCTCGTAGTTTACCCTTAGATGCATGAGTGACAGGACTAGCAAAAATGCATAAGATTGATCTGTAAGACACTACCTCAAAAAAAGCACTGAAAGTTGTTATTAAAGGAAATCTTATGAAGTTTTAAAGCAGCTGGTGACATACACTTAATAAGAAAGTATTTAGTCTCATATTATTACGCTTAAAAATGGTTCAAATGGCTCTGAGCACTATGTGACTCAACTGCTGTGGTCATAAGTCCCCTAGAACTTAGAACTACTTAAGCCTAACTAACCTATGGACATCACACACATCCATGCCCGAGGCAGGATTCGATCCTGCGACCGTAGCGGTCGTGCGGTTCCAGACTGTAGCGCCTTTAACCGCTCGGCCACTCCGGCCGGCTATTACGCTTATTTTAATATATTATGAAGCATGGTATTATCATTATATTATAATTTTCCAAAATTTAGTAACTAACTGCAAATTTGACTGATCCACAACAGAATATTTGCTCGTTACAAGTAATACAGATCATAAATAATGTCACTATGTTCTTTGAATATATTTTTCGTGCATATTCAGAAAAATGGATCGTTTTCTATCTTATACACTCCTGGAAATTGAAATAAGAACACCGTGAATTCATTGTCCCAGGAAGGGGAAACTTTATTGACACATTCCTGGGGTCTGATATATCACATGATCACACTGACTGAACCACAGGCACATAGACACAGGCAACAGAGCATGCACAATGTCGGCACTAGTACAGTGTATATCCACCTTTCGCAGCAATGCAGGCTGCTATTCTCCCATGGAGATGATCGTAGAGATGCTGGATGTAGTTCTGTGGAACGGCTTGCCATGCCATTTCCACCTGGCGCCTCAGTTGGACCAGCGTTCGTGCTGGACGTGCAGACCGCGTGAGACGACGCTTCATCCAGTCCCAAACATGCTCAATGGGGGACAGATCCGGAGATCTTGCTGGCCAGGGTAGTTGACTTACACCTTCTAGAGCACGTTGGGTGGCACGGGATACATGCGGACGTGCATTGTCCTGTTGGAACAGCAAGTTCCCTTGCCGGTCTAGGAATGGTAGAACGATGGGTTCGATGACGGTTTGGATGTACCGTGCACTATTCAGTGTCCCCTCGACGATCACCAGTGGTGTACGGCCAGTGTAGGAGATCGCTCCCCACACCATGATGCCGGGTGTTGGCCCTGTGTGCCTCGGTCGTATGCAGTCCTGATTGTGGCGCTCACCTGCACGGCGCCAAACACGCATACGACCACCATTGGCACCAAGGCAGAAGCGACTCTCATCGCTGAAGACGACACGTCTCCATTCGTCCCTCCATTCACGCCTGTCGCGACACCACTGGAGGCGGGCTGCACGATGTTGGGGCGTGAGCGGAAGACGGCCTAACGGTGTGCGGGACCGTAGCCCAGCTTCATGGAGACGGTTGCGAATGGTCCTCGCCGATACCCCAGGAGCAACAGTGTCCCTAATTTGCTGGGAAGTGGCGGTGCGGTCCCCTACGGCACTGCGTAGGATCCTACGGTCTTGGCGTGCATCCGTGCGTCGCTGCGGTCCGGTCCCAGGTCGACGGGCACGTGCACCTTCCGCCGACCACTGGCGACAACATCGATGTACTGTGGAGACCTCACGCCCCACGTGTTGAGCAATTCGGCGGTACGTCCACCCGGCCTCCCGCATGCCCACTATACGCCCTCGCTCAAAGTCCGTCAACTGCACATACGGTTCACGTCCACGCTGTCGCGGCATGCTACCAGTGTTAAAGACTGCGATGGAGCTCCGTATGCCACGGCAAACTGGCTGACACTGACGGCGGCGGTGCACAAATGCTGCGCAGCTAGCGCCATTCGACGGCCAACACCGCGGTTCCTGGTGTTTCCGCTGTGCCGTGCGTGTGATCATTGCTTGTACAGCCCTCTCGCAGTGTCCGGAGCAAGTATGGTGGGTCTGACACACCGGTGTCAATGTGTTCTTTTTTCCATTTCCAGGAGTGTAGATATGGGCAAATGAAGCATCTTTCTTTTGGTGATCTTCCAGTTGCTCCAATCTTCGCTCGTTGGTTTTAGCCCATAGAACGTTATTTTGGAGGCATGCCTTGTTGAGTCCCTCTCTGTATGAGAAAAGTTTTGTTTTTTTCATATCTGCCTACTATGTAGCTGGGATTTTACTGTGAGAATAAGATTACGATATTTATTGCTATCACTTCCAATGCGCTTGTCTGTAAGACAAAATACGACCTTCTTGACTGCTCATTCAAGTGGATGTACTTTCCTTCCGGCCAAGAGGATAAACTGATGTAAGTTCATTATAGAAAAATGTTGTTTCTGTGTCCATCTAAAGTGATGCTGTTTTGCAGAGACTTCGCAAAATCATAGATCTGTTCGTTTTGATCACACAAAGTACAACTGTCAGTTGGTCTTGCAATCGAAAATGAAATTTCTCCAGCCATGGAAGCCTACTGAGATATATCACGAATGACAAAGAAACTGGCAATTTGGAGCCCGTATCATCTAATTCTTCACCGCATCTTTCACCTGGGACACTAGAAGACATGGTTTCATTATCCTGATGACCATCTGTGTCTGAATCTCTGCTCTCTTCTTAATCAAAGAGAGTCTCAACTTCAATCCATTCAGTAATAAATAACTTAAAGATCTAATTACTTTTGCTAGCTTCAGATGTTCTTCTGTCCATAATTATGTTCTAAGTAAGGAATAATAGTATATATTGATACAAAACCGACGTTCATCTGACAGAGTTTTGGCACTGAGAAATACACTTACGTTAAATTGAGTGATAGGACGTAGCTTTAACAGTGCTTCTGATCTCTCAACGAAGAGTATAACTGTACTAGTATAAATGTACTAAGCTTAGTACTCTTCGTTGAGAGGACAGAAACGCTGTAAAGCTACTTCCCATTACTCAACCGGCCCGAGTAGCCGAGAGGTTCTAGGCGCTACAGTCTGGAACCGCGCGACCGCTACGGTCGCAGGTTCGAATTCTACCTCGGGCATGGATGTGTGTGATGTCCTTAGGTTAGTTAGGTTTAAGTAGTTCTAAGTTCTAGGGGACTGATGACCAAAGTAGTTAAGTCCCATAGAGCTCAGAGCCATTTGAACCAACCCATTACTCACTGAACGTAAGTGTACTTACTGTTACCAGTAATCTAGCTTCTTCGATGCGTAATTCTAGTAAAAAATAAAGGAAAAATCGGAAAGACAACTGGTTCGTTACGAGGTCTAAAGCGCCCCTGTCATGAATGTGTGAGTAGGACTACCACATTCCCTAAAAAAATTATTTGACTTGCAACAAACACCTGTTCCACCTGAAGTAAGTCAAGCGTACTTCCAAGGATTATACAGGACATCAACTAAAACAAATAAATTTTCGGAGAATTTCTTAAGAGAATGAAAGGATGGAGGGTCTAAAAGACCACTGTACGCATTGTAAGGGATGTTGTTGTTCATTATAGCCATTTTTCTCCGCTGGCCACATTTACTTTATAAACCATCCCTTTCCCTCTTCCCATCCTAAACTTCACAATGCGCTAACAACTTTTCTTTGTTCATTGCTTTTACAATCGTAACTTCTCTCAAGCGTATTTTATCACAAAGAGTTCTCTCTCTCTCCCTCCCGCCCTCTCTCTTTCCTAGTCCTCTGTATTTGCACCGACTTCCACGATTTGTTTTTGCTATAACCTACCTTAAATTCTCAGCATTCTTCGACTCCTTACCTGCTCGTTTCACTCTGTGGGCAACTACCCCTTCCTCCTATGCCCTTCGCATGCAAAAAGTGGCTGGCCACCCTGCTGTGCGGGTCAGCCGCTCTCCGTACATTCAACGCTGCAGTGGAGACAATTCGCGACGGCTGTGTATTACAACTCGCGCATGCAAACTTCCAATTACTACAAGCCAACTTCAAAGACATCCTATCCTAATTTTAAGGCCTGAGCTTTCATGTCATACTCCTCCATAATTCTCGATTACTACACTTTTCTTTGACACGACAGATACACTAAACGGCCTGTGGCACCATGTTGTTGTTGTTGTGGTCTTCAGTCCTGAGACTGGTTTGATGCAGCTCTCCATGCTACTCTATCCTGTGCAAGCTTCTTCATCTCTCAGTACCTACTGCAACCTACATCCTTTTGAATCTGCTTGGTGTATTCATCTCTTGGTCTCCCTCTACGATTTTTACCCCCCACGCTGCCCTCCAATGCTAAATTGGTGATCCCTAGATGCCTCAGAACATGTCCTACCAATCGATCCCTTCTTCTAGTCAACTTGTGCCACAAACTCCTCTTCTCCCCAATTCTATTCAACACCTCATCATTAGTTATGTGATCTACCCATCTAATCTTCAGCATTCTTCTGTAGCACCACATTTCGGAAGCTTCGATTCTCTTCTTGTCCAAACTATTTACCGTCCATGTTTCACTTCCATACATGGCTACACTCCATACAAATAATTTCAGAAATGTCTTCCTGACACTTAAATCTATACTCGATGTTAACAAATTTCTCTTCTTCAGAAAAGCTTTCCTTGCTATTCCCAGTCTACATTTTATATCCTCTCTACTTCCACCATCATCAGTTATTTTGTTCCCCAAATAGCAAAACTCCTTTACTATTTTAAGTGTCTCATTTCCTAATCTAATACCCTCAGCATCTCACCATATATCACATGCAAATGTCATCCTCAATTTCGTGTTCGTTTCCAAAGGCTAGCACAAACAAGCCGAATAGATCTTCACTGAAATTAAACCTCTCAACAGAAAACGTCTTATCTCTACAACTTACAATCCACCAAAAAGTGAACAGCACTCTCAGATCTGTAATCTTTGTATGAACCCATCATCATACACGAAAATATGAAAGTCACTCCTTCTGTAGCAAAATTCAAACATATTCTTTGCTTTTCAATCCTTACACCACTTCAACTTGGGCAAACTCGTCTCACCGAGACACTCTTTCGGTATCTTTCAATCAAGGTTCCAAATAGAGCAATTCGCACTCTACAGATATCTGCATCTGGCTGGTCTCTTCATGATGTAATAATCATGACTCACTCGTTGCAATGTTCAAAGAAGTTCAATGAAGTTGTGACTTTTAGAGATTTCAAGTGCTGGAATGTCTCTGAACTTACAGCGAACTTCTATGGTATTTATTAGCTAGTAATGACACGAAATAACTTTGACGTAAGTTATGACACTAATTTCGCTAAGAGGCTCAACAATTTATATGACAAACATACCCCTACGAAAACTGTAAGGATCAGGAGAAAATTCGCACCACGTCTTACCGATTAAGTGAAACACTTTTGTGAGTGTCAGAACCGCAGCACACAGGGAATGTAAACGGCACCCGTACTCTGAGAATTATCTTGCCTACTAGCTACTACACAACCGAGTTAGTCAGTCTGCGAGAAATGCAAAAATCAGGTAAGCCCACCCGTTAACTCAGGACTTACACAGGTCTTCCGTCTTCCAGAAAAGATCTACGAGGTGTAGGAATAGGCAAAGCCAAATCTACAGTTGAACCCTCAGTTTCTATTGTAGATCTCAATGAGCATTTCGCCATGCCTAAATTTCTACTTGACCAATGCACTAAGACTCGAACAATCGACTCCCTTGAAGAATCAGTCGTTGGTGCGAACGAAAATTTTTTTTATAGTCAGTCAGTCTTAACACAGTCCGCAGTCAATTGCGCGAATTCGTTCTGCAGCTGCATAACACGATAATATTACGATGCTAATTATCAGTTTTCTCGTCGATACACTTCCGCCCATAATGAGGGGTATTTTTAATCAATCTCTAACCTCCAGCATCTTCGAAACAGCCTGGAAACAAAGACTCACAAAATTTCTACGCTAAATGGATTGTGCCAAAGAATCGTCAGAGTACAGACCTATTTGTATTCTATCACCATTGTCATAGGCTTACGAGTACATAGTTCAAGATCAGCTTACAAAGTATTTAAAATAAACTTCTAGGTGAATAACAGTCTGGTTTCGGAAAAAAAGTCTGAGCGTGAGTACTGCTTTTATAAAACTGACGCACAAACTGAAACAAGCTATGGTGAAACCATAGAGGACTAATATGTGCATTTTGGATGTGATCAACGTTTTCCACACTGTCGACTTTGATATTCCACTTGCTAACCTCAGTAGTCAAGTACCGTACAATGGTTCCATTCATACCATACATCTCGCTAATAATGTGTATCTATCGAAACAGAGGGGTCACATACAAGGAACGTAGTGTCAGGGTTCCCCCAATAATCAGTACTGAATTATTTACTTTTCTAGTTATATATTATTGATTTATCGGGTGTAATCTACTACAGCAAATATCATTTATACACTTAAGACCTTCGTTTTATCTACGCATAAGTCCCACAATCCTGCACCCAGACATCCAGCTCGTAAATACTTTAGCAGCTACAAGGAAAGAAGGAAGGAAGAATCAGGAGTGACAATTTCTTTTTTAGTAGTACACGACGACAACGTCTCTTACATTTACGCACATATCACAGCGAAACATCTCCTAAAAAGAAGGTGCAAAAGACGGAATCGATATCTCGAAAGTAAACTCTTTGGTAAAATACAAAATCATTTATCGATTAAAGAAAGAAAAACACACACACAGACACACAGTTAACACACACACGCACGAAGGTAGGTGGTTTTCACGATCATCGTAAACTACAAATATAATCACAGTCCTCTTCAAAATCTTGTTGAAAATAAAATTGCGTTGTTTCTCGAAATATGTATGACTTAGCATATTTTGCGAGCTTCACAGACCCTCAAATTAAATATTTGAGCATCTAAATAGTCAGTGGCAACGGCCTTGCCGCAGTGGATACACCGGTTCCCCTGAGATCACCGAAGTTAAGCGCTGTTGGGCGTGGCCGGTGCTTGGATGGGTGACCATCCAGCCGCCATGCGCTGTTGCCATTTTTCGGGGCGCACTCAGCCTCGTGATGCCAATTGAGGAGCTACTCGACCGAATAGTAGCGGCTTCGGTCAAGAATACCATCATAACGTCCGGGCCGGCCTTGGTGGCCGAGCGGTTCTAGGCGCTTCAGTCTGGAACCGCGCGACTACTACGGTCGCAGGTTCGAATCCTGCCTCGGGTATGGATGTGTGTGATGTCCTTAGGTTAGTTAGGTTTAAGTAGTTCTAAGTTCTAGGGGACTGATGACCTCAGATGTTAAGTCCGATAGTGCTCAGAGCCATTTGAGCCATAATGGCCGGGAGAGCGGTGTGCTGACCCCACGCCCCTCCTATCCGCATCCTCCACTGAGGATGACACGGCGGTCGGATAGTCCCGGTAGGTCACTCGTGGCCTGAAGACGGAGTGCTTTTTTCAAATAGTCAGTATTACTTACCAAAAAAAGGCAGCTCGTTTACTGGCACTACTTGTACAGCATGTAGTGTAGAAGATGACTGTAGATCGGTCATTGTAGCAAGCATTAAATTCACCCAAATACGTAATAGTTGACTACAAAAATATGCACATGAGCGCTATTGCAGATCTAGCTGGCAGCTGAAAATCCTCCATGAATTGCCAGTATTACCCTGAAGACTAAAAATCGTCTCTAAAAACGGAAGTTCGGTATTCCGATCAAAATTTACCATCACAGAGGACCTGGAAATTATTTACTTCCGCTGCTAAACTGTCTGCATAACTTTTTAAGATACGCCCGGCGAGGGCAATGAAACCATTAAATTGAATTAGGTCACAACTGCAGATCCAACTGACATCCTACAACACACAGACAATTAGCAAAATAAACAATGATATCACTGCAAAAATCAGGTCACCAAAGATCTTGGAATTCTTTTAGCATAACACTATTACTAGAAAGTCTATCACTAGCAGAGTATAATACTTTGTCATCTTCCGCTGCAAGACAGTGGAAAACTGTATTCCCTCGATAATATATACTCTGATGCTGTTGCATCATTTGTGCGGTGTATGCTAGGCTCCTTCCAGAATAATTCGAACGCCACATTTCCATCTGCGTTTAACGGGCCAAGTACGGCTCCTGCCTCATCTACGAGGGTGTCAGCAAATAGATGAGGCACAGTATTGCATGCCAACGGACTTGCCGTTGTGGTAACACCGGATCCCTTCAGATCAGCGGAGTCAAGCGCTGTCCGGCTCGACTAACGCTTGGATGGGTGACCGTCTGGTCTGCTGAGCACTGTTGGCAAGCGGGGTGCACTCAGCACCTGAGATCTCAACTGAAGAGTTACACGATGGAGATGCAGCGGCTCCAGTCACGAAATGTGGAAACGGTCGGGAGAGCGATGTGCTGACCACGTGCCTCCCCATTTCCGCATCCAGTGACGACTATCGGCTGAGGATGACACGGCGGCCCGTAAGTACCGTTGGACGGAGTTTAGTTTTTAAGGCATTGCATATGGCCGTGCCGCAAGCAGTTGTGTCAGCGTCTGGCGACGCCAGCTTCGCCAGTAGGTGGCGTGTGAGTCACAGCACGCAGAGCTACGATCGGCGGGAAGTACTTTTCATCCGCGCAGCCACGTGGTCAAGTAGTACCGCATCGTAACCGTCCGTAGGTGGCTACATAGGTCCCCGCTCCGACAAGAGGAAGGCAGACACGCTCTGGACTCTGACGGACCAAGAACCACTTTAAGTCTCGACAACGGATTCCGCCAGCCGTGACGGCTGCCGCTCCAGGTGCGCACCTAGTTGCCGTACCGTCTTCGCCATGAGCCACATCTACCGATGCGTTTCCAAGAGCCGCTCATGAGGCACCGCTTTGCTGTGAGCACCATTTGTTGCCTAAAAGATCCTTGTCTCGTAGAACCATGCTGGACTCCTTTCCCTGCTCATCGAGACATTGTCCAGGACAGAAAGTTTTGGGGCGTCAACTTGTGAGGATTTCGTTTAGCTACTGTAAGGAACAGTTATGTTCTACAAGAGCTTTTCATCACGCATCACCAGACGATAGAATAATGGAATTACAGAGAGAGGAAATACTGTATAATTTATTAGAACCAGTGTGTATGTGCCGTGTGTATCAGCCACGGGACGAATCAGTTATTGGAGGTCACCTACTGGGAGACGTGACAGCCACAGAGTAAGTAAGTTAGTGATTCAGGTGTTAGTTAGTGGGATGGTACTACTGTTTGTGCTAACTGCTGGGTGTGTTAACTACTGGGGTGTCAGCTACCAGCTCTTCGCACTTAATGTTGTTACGATCTTTCTGCAACGTGAGTTAGTGACCAGTGATGATAATTATTGGTCAGAGATGGTCAGTTCAAATGGTTCAAATGGCTCTGAGCACTATGGGACTCAACTGCTGTGGTCATAAGTCCCCTAGAACTTAGAGCTACTTAAACCTAACTAACCTATGGACATCACACACAGCCATGCCCGAGGCAGGATTCGAACCTGCGACCTTAGCGGTCGTGCGGTTCCAGACTGTAGCGCCTTTAACCGCTCGGCCAGTCCGGCCGGCGATGGTCAGTGATTCATGAGTTTCAGTGGTCAGTGATGGTCAGTAGCCCATGATTTACATTTGTCACTAACGTAGAGAAGTATAAAGAAAATGCATACTATCAATTAAATTATTCTGGGTTCGTGACCTCATTGTCAATATGTGAAACTACCGACGTTTCCGTCACTGTTGCGAGTGACCGTGTTTAGGGTGTTTTTTTTTTTTTTTTTTTTTTGTCCGAACAGCATTGCTTTGGTTCACTCCGAGACGCCTGGTAACTTCCCTCTCTGAGAGCCCTTCCTGGCACAAAGTAACACTATGGACGCGATCGAACTGCGGTATTGACCGTTTAGGCATGGCTGAACTACAGGCAACACGAGCGTGTACCTCCTTCCTGGGACTGATCGGCTGTCGAACACCCTCCGTGTAATAGGCGCTTCTCACGCATGGTTCTTTACATCTCTGGGCGGGTTTAGTGACATTTCTGAACACTCAAGGAGGCTGTGTCTATGATACAATATCCACAGTCAATGTCTATTTTTAGGAGTTCTGGGAAACGTGGTGATGGAAAACTGTTTTTGATGTTTGTAATACGGCCAGTATTATAGGATGAGACAGATGGAGACATTGGTCGTGGCGGAGAACGCGTAATATGAGGACGACGTTATAATAAAATTCGCCTACATGAGGTTTTCACTATGGAGAATTACCGCGCCGATTTGTTTAGAGAAATCATCGAAATACACGAACATGAAAATATTTTAAAGTAGGAACCTCAAGATAAACACCTCCTGGATTACAACACTGCAGTGAATAGCCGTTGCTGATTACATGGAGAGAACCGCAATGGTAATGATCATGCAAACCCATTCAGACTGTCTCCAACAGTGGCCTCACATCCAGGCCGCCACCAGCAGTGAGCGGCGAATCGTTGGTCATGTCAGGCACTCATGCTGGCGAACCATCAGAAAAATCATCTGAAAAATGATGTCCCGAGACAGAAGCCAGAAGTGAATACGTCACTATAGGCGGCCGCATAAGCCTCATTAATTTTGAATATTGTTCGGGTCATTCAAATATGACCATCTAATTTGTAAGCGAATCATTTCAATCCCACGGTGTGTTATATTTCGAAACTGTACCACAAAATTAAATAAATTAATTAATTAAAAGAAAAATCCCTGGTGATCTCCATCCGTTCCCAGTTGCCTTACGTCTTCGTCTTTTGAAAACATCAGGAATGATCATCACTTGCAGCCTGTGTCTGCCCTTTATTGACATACACAATGTGGCCCAGTTTCGGTAGAGCTGCTTGTCTCAAATTCCAAATTGTAATGTTATCTCGTTGCGAGTTGTGGCATTACGACCTATGAAGTTTCGACAACACCCGTGTTGAAGATAGAAGTGCATTGCAGCAGGCGTCATGGCCGTGTCTGACACTGGCGGCGGCGTAGCAGCGTGCCTACATCAAGTTTTGAAAGTCCTCTATCGTTTGTGGCCCAGAATTCATCGGATTCGTCTCCTCCACGACAATGACCATCTTTTTGGCCAGCAAATGGATCACAATCCGGATCATCCGCCGTACTCACCGGACTCCACCATAGCCGACATCTTCTTCCCCAAATAGAAACTGGCAATGAAAGAACACAATTACGATCCAAGTCCACATCTACAACATCTGCATACTGCAAACCACCGTGAAATGAATCGCTGAAGGTACGTCCCATTGTACCAGTTATTAGAGTTCCTTCTCATTCCATTCACGTACGGACAGCGGGAAGAATAACTGCTTGAATACCTCTGTGTTTGAAATATTTGGACAGAGATGGGCGGAAACCCGCTACCTACAACCCACGCACAACAAGCCTGTAGGCACTAACAGATTCTTGAAACTGCTGTACCAAATGTAATTCCTAAAAATGATTACAATATCTGTTCCAAAACACTTTTAAAATGATTTTAACTGTGTAATGATTCAGGACGAGACTACTTTCAGTAAGTATAGTGATTTCGTGAACATAATTCGTTAGTTTTATCTTGTCTGAACGACAGGGCAAGACGAGTAATAAACCAAATCTGAAAGATCCCAATGAGAAAACAAAGGGTGGGAGACCAAGACTGAAGCCGTCGTACCATCTGCTGTTCACTGTATACACAAAACAACCGGTGACGAAAATAAAAGAAATATGTAGGAGTGTGATTAACTTTCTGGGTAAACAGATATCAATGAAAATATTTGCTGATTATACTGTTGTCCTTATTTATAGTTGGGAACGAATGTAGGACCTATTGAATGAAATGAACGGTATTTTGAGCACACATTTTGGACTGAGAATAAACTGAAGAAATACGAAAGTCCAGAGTAGTAGCAGAACCAAAATTAGCTATACATTTAACATAAAATTTGGGGATCACGATGTAGATTATCAGAGGAATTCGACAACCTTGGATAAAAAATAGCACATGCTGGATGAATGGAAGAGAACATAAAACATTTACTAGCATAGGCAAAGAGGTTACTCCTGGCTGAAATAAGTCTACAAGTATCAAATATCTCCCTTAATTTGAGGAATAAATTTATAATAATTTACAAATGGTGCATAGAATTGCATGGAAGCTGATCATTGACTGTGAGAAATTGAGAGAAGTGATATTATAATACAATGCTGAAAATTAGGTGAACTGAGGAGATAAGAAATGAGGATGTTCTAAGCAGAATTTTCCAGAGGAGCAACACCTATGAAACATTGGCTTGATGAAGAGACAGTATGATAAGACGTAAAGGAATAACGACTGTAGTACATGAAGAATCTATAGAGTGCAAAGACTGTACTTAAGGACCGACTGGAATACATCCAACAACTAAACGAGGACGTAGGATGCAGATGCTACCCCAAGAATTAGAGATTAATGTAGAAGAGGAATTCGTAGTGGGCCACATAAAAAAAAGGATGAAAGCTAATTCTTCAAAGTACAAAGGAAAAACCTCAGGATCAGATAGGCAGAAATAAAAAAAATTATCTTGCTACTAATCTCCTTAGAAACATCTCTTCATGCGTGAAATACGATGAATAATATAGGAAACAACGTCGTATGAGGGTTGATAATGACTTCAGCGACGGGTTAAGTTTAGGTGGGAGAACGAGAGAAGTAGGTTAAATAAGGTATCCTATCAAGATTCAGAAAAAAAACGTAACACATCAAAATGTATAGAGAACTGATTCGTTATTTGATACTATAAAGGCACATTTGCATGCCGAGCGTGAGTTTTCGCGGAAACGCGAAATACTAATTAAATAAATAATCAGTGACAAATAAATAAAGCCTATGGCACACAACTGCAGCGCTGTGTCGCTGATAAAACAAAAGCACAATTACGTTACTCTTATGTTTGATTAAAAAAAAAGGGGAGCTCTCGTAGAAGTGGTGCGAGAAGCACGTTTTTTTTTTTTTTTATTGTCTGGCACACCGCCATATTTCATGTTATAGAAGAATACTGCGAGTTGCAACCACACTAGGCACTCGATTCTGTAAAGAATTATATTTATAAAAGTAAGTAGGATTATGAACTGTAGGCTTATTCATTGAATATATCTGATTTAACTAACTGTGTAACTTTTTTATGTTTAGTAGACAATCACCTCTGTACGACGTATTGGCATGGCTGGCAAATTATTGTAATATTGAGATTTAGATTATGAGTCCGCACCTACCGCAGCAGTCTTTGGAAACGATTTAATTACGAAGTCCGATTATTCAGTTTTATTTCACGGTCAACTACGAGTAACATTGCCTTTACGAAAAAGCCATTGTCAAGCGACTGATACCGAATAATTAAACGTCCACGTTCCAGATAAGCAAATACAATTGCAATCACAATCACCATCATACAGATAGAATAATCAATATCTAAATAACAATATATATTTTTATTTATTTATTTTATATTGGCGACCGTGACAGGACTTGTTATTTTGTCATTTGTTACATTGTTCTCTTTGTTTCATGTAAAAAATCAACTTTCTGGACCTGGACGTCAATGTATGAGAGATAACAAAATCTGAAGATATTTTCCAATTCTGAAATTTTGCGGGAAGACGCAATGAAACTTCCAGCAAAATAAGGTAAGACGCAGCATCTTTGCATTGGTAGGCTTGACCAGACGTATAATTCAGTGTATTAGCTTTTCAGTAAATTCTGTAGTGTTTCTTTTCTGCATAACAGTTTCAGTGATAAATTTCATTCTCAGTACTTTTCCCTAAACAATAACGTATGCAACAATACCAATACACGAGTGTACAATATGGCCGACTTCTGTACGATATCATGTAACATGGCTAGCAGCCATTACCAATAATCTCAAATTCAGTTTATATTTTTAAATTAACAGACAGCCATTGTTGCTACGAGCGATTCATGCTCAACTACATTTTATTTTAAAATCAGTGTCAAAAATTTTCTTGAAACATATATCACGTGTGGCATGGTAATAACTAGAAAACAATACGCAAAAATGGAACAGCAAGGACGTACTATTCAGGCGCAATCCGACTCGGACGTGAGACAAGTGTTAGAAAATGACTTTACGACAGCAACCGGTAGTGACGATTCATCAAACATTGACGCAAGTGTTGACGAAAATTTTGACGATAGGCCGTCCACTACAAAAATTTCAAAATCTCAATCAGAGCCCTGTTAATGCATGACGTCACGTCTAATGACGCGGCGGGGGCAGAGACCTTGCAAACGGTAAACATTGCCGACATGTTACAAACGCTAATGAAACAAAACGCAGAAAATATGGCAACCATAAGGAAACAGAACGCCGAAAACATGGCAACCTTAAAGGCACAATTAGAGACACAAAATGAACAGTTAAAAACACAAAATGACGAAATCAAATCTGATCTCATAGGAATCAAGATAGGTAATGACACTTTGTGTAAACGTGTGGAACTTATAGACGCCACACTGACCAAACAGATGACCGAACTCAGTACTAAATTTTCCCAGCTCAATACGAGACAAGAAAAGACTACAACTGACGTAGCACTTTTACAGACACAAGTAAAAAACCTTAATGTCACGTGTGAAGTTCTTACTGAACAAATTCAAACATATCCTTCAGTACATGACAGCCTTGAAAAACGAATTACTGACGTACAGAATAAATTTGACAATGTTGAACAACACCTGACTGACATCTTACAATCAGATGCCACAGCTCATTTTCAAAATATTAATAAAGAATTTCATGATTGGGTTGAGAACAAAGACAAACATTTTGATAGATGCTTACGTGAAAATTTACCAACAATTGTGCACGACTCCGTAGCGCAATACATTACTAATAACAAACAGCTGATCAGTGACGCAGTACAATCCGTCACTGCACCCATGAGACAATTCACCGATCAACTACAGTCTGAATGTAACGAAAATATCAGTCAAAATGTACAGTTCAGAAACCAATATACATTCGAGTATGATACACACATTCCGCACACGACAAATACACAAGAACAAAACATTTCATATATTCATATATTGTCGGTTACATCCAAGGCGATGCAGCTGTCTGGGCATACAGTCAAGCTGACGTATGTACCACGTACAGTGAGTTTGAGCGTGCTTTTCTGAACAAATTCTGGTCGCAATCCGTCCAGGAGCGACTCAGAAGACAAATTTTAGAACCTGAAACTTTTAACAGTAAAAATGGTAACTTACGCAGATATTTTGAAAAATACTTGAACATGGGACACTTTTTAGACGAACCAGTCGCAACGCGTGATATACTCCGAGCGTTGAAAGCCAAATTGCCTTTCAACATTAAGGAAAAACTTCTACATATCCCGGATGACAATTCAGATTGTTTTTTAACAGCTTTAGATTCGGTTGACATGTTACTTGAAGATCAGCACTTCGCGCGGCAAAACAGCAGCCACAATGTTTACACTAGTGGTATGCAAAACATGCAGGCTTGGCAACACAATTCTGGCGCGCCCACAGTTGGATACGCGGTACAACAAAAACAGCAAACTCACATGCCATCTCAGTACGGAAATCAAAATCAACACGCGTATTCCAATACAAACAATAGCTACAACAGTAATAACATTTCATGCGGCAATCCATACAAGAGGCACCGCGGTAATAACTACAACGGTAACAACGGATACAAAGGTAATAACAAAAACACAAACAGAAATAGAAATAATAATAACTACGAGCCAAGACAGCATCAAGGTTGGACTCATAACGATCAGTACTTTCATTCAAACTCTGCTTTACCACAGCAGCCACCAGGTCAAAATTGGAGCATACCTTACGACCGACAGGTAAGTTATAATGCGCAACAGCAACAACAACCGCAAAAGTTTGGAGATCATAATAGGCAATATCCGAATATGAATATAATAGAAATGACACCTGATGCACAACCTCAATCTGTGTCAGTACCTAGTACAAATGATAATCCTACAAACTAGAAACAGTCACTACTTTGCCCCAGGTCGTGGCTGAAGAATTCTTGGGGGGCGACTTCAATGTTAATCAGTTATTTGACACCACACTTGAACAACAGAATAATGATATGCCGAGTAATTCTAAACAAAAACTACCTGTTTTATTTATGAGATACAACCACAATAACAATATATCAGATGAACTTTTACAAGACAGTACACAATGTCGTTTAAACACAAATGAAATTGTTTTAGCATCTACTACTGGTGTAGTAGGTGGGATTCCAACTACTATTATCCTAGATACAGGCGCAGCTGTGAGCGTTTTGTCTTTTAATTTCTATAAAAAGATGTGTGAATTGGAACCTGTGCCTGAGTTTCCTGCCCAAAACTGTAAAATAACTACTGCACTAGGTAATAAGTCATGTAGGGTTACGAAGCAAGTTTTTGTAAACGTTAAAATAGGTAATGGAACCGTACAATGGCCATTCCTGGTTGTACAAAACCTTGTGACAAATTGCATATTAGGAATAGATATTATGAGCGAGAAGGACTGCATTATAGACTTCTCCAAAGGTAAATGTATTTTAAATGATAAAGGCAGTGTAATTATTATTGATTTGGACAGGAGAACTCTAAAGCATGACAAACACTGTACAGGGTACAAGGTTCAGTTAGTACTTGACAATGACATTCAAGACATGCAAACACACTCATCTGACACAGAGCTAATGGACTTGAAAACATTGCTTGATCATAAGATAAGTGAAGCTACAGCTCTCAGTGTACATGAACGTATAAAACTACAGGAAGTGTTATCCAAATATTTACAAGTTTTTACCAAACGATTAGGTGTTATCAACACATATGTGTACAAGATTGAAGTTAAGCCTCACAAGATCTTCTACCATAAGACATATAACGTACCGTTATCTAAACGACCTGCTGTGTGGCAAGAATTAAAACAAATGTTAGACTGGAAGGTCATTGAACCATCCACCTCACCTTATTGTAGTCCTCTACTTGTTGTCAAAAAATCAAATGGAAGCATTAGGTTAGTGTTAGACGCACGAGCTATTAATGAAATAATTTTACCGGTTCACACAAAACCTGAAAATTTAGAAGAGCAATTACAGAAATTTCTAGATGCAAAATATTTTTCCACAATAGATCTCGCTGATTCGTTTTGGCAGGTGGGTATCACTCCTGATTCTCGGAAATATACTGCATTTATGTTCGGGGGGCGAACCTATCAGTTTTGTGTTCTACCCTTCGGACTGAATGTCAGCTCTGGGGTATTCATTACAGCCCTGGATACCGTGCTTGGCGACGATTTAGTTGAGACAGTCACACACTATGTAGATGATATACTGATAGCTACACAATCTTGGAATGAACACGTTGACACTCTTCAAAGAATTTTAGAAAAATTTGCACAAGCTGGAGTCACAGCCAACCTAAGAAAATCAAAATTTGGTTGCAGTGAGATAAAGTATTTAGGACATATCATTAATTCACAGGGCATACGTCCGGATCCCAGTAAATTAGATGCTATCAGAAACTTTCCTAGCCCTCGAACTAAAAAGCAGTTAAAATCATTCCATGGGCTATGTTCATTTTCAGACGTTTTTTGCCACAACCACTTTTGAACAGTAAACATCTGCTAAATCTACTCAGAAAGAATCAAGTTTGGATCTGGTCGGAACAATGCCAGAATGACTTTAATACAATTAAACATGCTTTAGTGAACGCTAACATATTGAGCCATCCAGATTTCAATTTAGATTTTTGTATGACTTGTGACGCTTCACGTACTGGCTTGGGCTGTTGCTTATTTCAAGTTGTAAAGAATAAAGAGGAGGAACAGATAAGAATTATTGGGTTTGCGAGTCCCACTCTAACTGAATGTGAGCGTACATACTCCACTACTGAGTTATAAACACTTTCCATAGTATGGGCATTCAAGAAATTCAATTATTATTTATTTGGAAAACATACGGTAATTTACACCGATCACCAGGCCCTGACATTTTTGTTAACTTGTAAACTTGTACATCCTAGACTATCACGATGGGCAGTTACACTTCAGAACTGCTCTTTTGAAATTAAGTACATAAGAGGTAAGGACAACACCATTGCAGACACTTTGTCTAGACTTCCACAAGGTATGAATGATACCAACAGTGACTTAGAAAATATAAATGACTACAGGATTCTCTTAATGCAAGACAAGCAGTATCACCAATATTATATTGATATGTGCAGAAACATGGCTGAATTACAAAAATCTGATCCTCACTGGTATAAGATAATAACATTACTGGTAGAAAAACACAATCATCCTTTGACTAAGTATTACAAGTTACACAATGATGTGTTATTTTACCGCCGACATCCAAATGCTACTAACTGGTGTGTATGCATTCCCAAAGAGTCTGAACGTAATCTAATTTGGCACACACACTTAGTTTGGGGTCATTATGGGACGAAAAAGTGTTTGGCAAAGCTCAGCACATACTGTTATTTTAGCAATATGAGAAGAAAAATTTACAGGGAACTAAAAACATGTGTCATATGTCAAAAATCAAAACCTCAGAATTTATCCACAAAAACAGATTTACATTCTATTTTACCTAGTAAACCCCTGGAAATTCTGTGTACTGCCATCAGTGGACCGCATCCAGCAAGCTCTGGAGGCGTCAAATATATCTTAGCTTTTTACGATATATTTTCTAAACATGTAAAACTTTATGCTTTAAAATCCGCCACTGCAAATGCTATAATACGAAGATTCTCAAGTGATTACCTGACGCACGTGGGAAAACCTAAAGCAATTCTATCAGATAATGCAGCATACTACTCTGGGTACAAATGGAGAAATTTCTTGAAGGACAATAACATCAAAAGTATATTTATTTCGAGGTTTAGTCCACAATGTAACGCGACTGAGAGACTTTTCCGAGAATTAAATCGATTCATGAGGACCTATATTTCATCAAAACATACTAATTGGGTGTCCTACCTAAGTCTTTTCGAAGACGTACACAATAACTTAAATATTTACGATACGAATTACACACCTAACGAGATCATGTTCAATTGCAAACAGAACGATCAGTGGATAGAACCATTACCTAAGTTGTCAGACAAGGAAATCACACCTGAACAGAAAATAAAAGAAGTATTGACTACATTGACACATCACGCACAAATACGAAACAAACATCACAGAAACATAATAAAAAGAAAACAAAAATTCGAGGTAGGAATGCTTGTACTACTTCGTACTCATCATAAATCTGTAGCACTCAAACGACCCAACGCTAAGTGGCGTCTGCTATATGAAGGGCCTTATATAATTGTTAACATACCGCATCCTGGTGCGTATCTGTTACAACATCCTAGAACTAACAAAATTATTGGGCTATACGCACACCGAGATCTTAGAGCATTTCATGCTGAATAATGTCAAAGTCATACGCATCAAAATATTGCTAAGCAACTCGAAAAACTCTGTTGTTACAACACAGATAATAAGTAGTATAGAAATTTTCATTTCAGCGGTTCCAGTGACGCAGTTGAAGACAGAAGAACTCTTCTTTCAGCGCGCGCCTCCACCTGAAAGACGGAATATTAAAGTAAAATTTATGATTACGTAGCAGTGGATGACATATTAATTTTTCACGGAACATTTGTTACTGAAGGTACCACTGACTTGGTGTGACACCTGACGAACTGACAGACGTCATCTGTGAAGCGATCTTTTACTTTGAGAAATAGATTAGACGCACATCTCTCAACACGAAAAGCATCTATCAGTAGTCAAGGCCACACAGACACTCTACACACACGCACAAAACGCGAGGGATCGAACATTTTCTCTCTCTTACTATTTTGAATATTTATTGAGTAGTGAAAACGCCTGGTCTTGCCTACTGATGTAATGAATGTTGTGTCTAACCTATCTTAATTTCAGATGACATCACAAAAAACATCGATAATATACCAGCAAAACCGCTAAAGAGGAAGTAAATATCTGCAATTCATGTAATCAAATGTGACACAATGTAATAACCTATAGCGATGTAATGATGTAAACATGTTTATGTGCAACTATATTATGTTTATGCTAAGAAAATATGTGACGTGTGTATGTATAATTACTTATTTTTTTAACTGATGTATAGTGTAACTGTTACTATGTAAAAATTTGAACAAAACGAGTGCCAAAAAGACATTGCATAGTGAACCACTGTTCACGGACATTAACGAACATTACTAACTCTGCAACTACGCGGAAACCTATGTGAAAGAAACTGTTAATGCCATTCATTATGCAGCGTATCTATGTGAACGCGATGAACGAATTCCTTGATTAATAACTACGAACATTTAGGTGAGCTATATTCAGCAAAAAACTGAAAATGTGAAGTACATAATTCGTGCATCGTCTAGTGACATTACTACAGTACCCAACTTCAAGATGTTAACTGGATTAAATGGACACAAAGTGCCTGTCCAGAAAACAACACGACGGGTGGAAGAATTTTGGTTGGAACTTCAGGGAATGAAATGTTCTTGAAATGTGACGGACACTCTTACCTGGACTGTCCAAGGATCGACGCCAGCTATGTGCCGTACGAGGTTCTGCAACCAAGCTTCCACGGAATGTAAAAAACGAACTGCACGTGGAACAATTACTCGACGGGTCACGTCTGATCTGTAATAAGCAATGCTTTTAGTCACAACGAACTTCATCACTACGACTATAATGGAAATGAGAAATGGTCACGCTTATGTATTAATCACGTTGTTATACAACGATGTTACTGTGATCAAAAAACTTTACCACGACGATACTAACCTGTAAAAAATTATTGTGCAGCGGATGAATATGAACTGTAATAACGACACGATGTGTATAGGTCAACGCACCTGAAAAGTACGGACATTTTTCTTTGAAGTATTTCAAAACAATACTATGTAACTAAGAACATTCAACAATCTAAGTTGTATTGTGTTATAACAAATATTGTAAATTTAAAACTAAGTTACCTGTCATAGAATGTAGTCTTCATATGTAATCTTGGTTGAATATTTTCTTTGTGCAACGACTGAAAAACGCGCGCACACGAACAATATGAACTGCAATACTGTGCCGCGTGATCTAACTGTACGATATAACGGCAGTGCCGCAGTTACACAGACGCTTCTGCGCATGCCCGCATTCTATCTGCCAACATAAGAACTTTTACGGCGCACCCGCGTCATTCAAATTTTGTATATAATGTGTATAATGTGTAATGTAAGTCATGTAAATAGTTGTAGATAACTTAGATTTACTTGTGCCTTTAGGTGAATTGCTCGCCTGCAGGTGTGTCCTTTCGCCTCGCAATTCAGGGGGCAATATAAAGGCACATTTGCATGCCGAGCGTGAGTTTCCGCGGAAACGCGAAATACTAATTAAATAAATAATCAGTGACAAATAAATAAAGCCTATGGCACACAACTGCAGCGCTGTGTCGCTGATAAAACAAAAGCACAATTACGTTACTCTTATGTTTGATTAAAAAAAAGGAGGAGCTCTGGTAGAAGTGGTGCGAGAAGCACGTATTTTATTTTATTGTCTGGCACACCGCCATATTTCATGTTATAGAAGAATACTGCGAGTTGCAACCACACTAGGCACTCGATTCTGTAAAGAATTATATTCATAAAAGTAAGTAGGATTATGAACTGTAGGCTTATTCATTGAATATATCTGATTTAACTAACTGTGTAACTTTTTTATGTTTAGTAGACAATCACCTCTGTACGACGTATTGGCATGGCTGGCAAATTATTGTAATATTGAGATTTAGATTATGAGTCTGCACCTACCGCAGCAGTCTTTGGAAACGATTTAATTACGAAGTCCGATTATTCAGTTTTATTTCACGGTCAACTACGAGTAACATTGCCTTTACGAAAAAGCCATTGTCAAGCGTCTGATACCGAATAATTAAACGTCCACGTTCCAGATAAGCAAATACAATTGCAATCACAATCACCATCATACAGATAGAATAATCAATATCTAAATAACAATATATATTTTTTATTTATTTTATTTATTTTAATATAGGAAACAACGTCGTATGAGGGTTGATAATGACTTCAGCGATGGGTTAAGTTTAGGTGGGAGAACGGGAGAAGTAGGTTAAATAAGGTATCCTATCAAGATTCAGAAAAAAACGTAACACATCAAAATGTATAGAGAACTGATTCGTTATTTGATACCTAAGACCAAGGAGGAGTATGAATGGTAAGAAGAAATTTGGAAATTTGAGGTAAGGATTATGGGACCAAACTGCTGAGGTCATCGGTCCCTAGGCTTACAAACTAATTAATCTTAATCTAACCTACGCTAAGGTCAACACGCACACCCATGCCCGAGGGAGAACTCGAACCTCCGACGGGTGGAGCCGCGCGATCCGTGACAAGACAACCCTAGACCGCGCGGCTACCCCGCGCGGACGTAAGAAGACGTAGACACGCTCTGAGCGAGATTTATGGTGCACTTTTCGTCCTTACCTAAAAGGATATCAAGAGCACTTTGGCTATTTTCGTCATTACAACCTTAGAATGAAATACTCAGCATTGGGTACAGAAGACTTCCTTCATAAGAAGTCAGTCTCGTTCTGCCTACGGCCTTTTCAAAGATGACAGAGGAGCGGACAGTGGTTCAGGGCACTTCCTTGCCCTTGGGGTGGGAAAATGCGCCTAAAAGGCGGAAGAATCAACAATCATCAATAGTATATCGATGCAGAAGACAATGGAAACCACTCTATTAAACACGCATAACGTTTTCCCAAAGGACATGAAACCTGTAATTGAAAAAGAGTTCTGATGACCTCTCCACTGCAAAAAATTCCTGACTAGGTCCCCGTTCGGATCTTCGAGAGCGCACCGCCAAGTGGGAGATGACGGCGAGAAAAAGATGTAATAACCGACGAAAGCGTAATGTTCTACGAGTCGGGAGTGAGATATAAGAAGCCTGGACGTAGTAGGAAAGCTAGAAGACCTGAAAAGAGAAATTCTGTGGCTTAATCTAGATTTAGTGTGGGTCAGTGAAGTGAAATGGAAAAATTGCAAGGTTTCTAGTCAGACGAGCGTAGAGTAACATCAACAGTAGCAGAAAATGGAACAACGGGAATAGGATTCGTTATAAAAAGGAAGGTAGAGCAGAGAAAGAATTACTGTGGACAGTTTAGTGATAGGATTTTTCTCGTCAGAATCAACAGCAAACGCACACTGATATTTATAATTCAGATGTACAGGCAGACGTCACAGGCAGTAGGTTAAGAAACGGAGAATGTATACGGGAATATTGAACAGGTAATTCAGTAGGTAAATGAAGATGGAAGACTAATAGTCGTGAGTGATTGGAATGCGGTTGTAGGGAAGAAATGGAAGAAAGGGCTACGGGAGAATATGAACTGGCTAATAGGAATGAGAGAGGAGAGAGACTGAATGTGTTCTACAACAAATTTCAGCTAGTAACAGCGAATACTCCGTTCTAGACTCACAAGACGAGGAGGTGTACTTGGTAACGCCCAGGAGATATGAAAAGGTTTCATTTATATTACATCATGCTCAGGTGTAAATTTAGAAATCAGATAGTAGATTGTCAGCCGTACCCAGGAGCAGATACAAACTCAGATCATAATTTAGTAACTATGATGTGTAGGCTGAGATTTAGTAAACTAGTCAGAAGAATCATTGCGTTGAAGTGGGATACGGAAATACTAAAGAATGAAGAGAGTCGCTACTAATTCTCTGAGACTACAGCTACGGTGATAGTGAATAGCTCAATAGCTAGTTCAGTTGAAGAGGAATGGGCACCTCTAGAAAGGGCATAAACAAAAGCTGGAAAGTAAAAAAAACATATAAGGAACTTAGCTGTGAAGAAACAATGTGTAACAGAAGAAATACTACAGTTGATCAGCGAATTAGAGAACCACAAAAATATTCAGGGAATTCAGTGATATATAAATGCAAGTCACTTAAGAATTAAATAAATCGGAAATGCATGGAAGCAAAGGCGAAATGGCTGCATAAAAGCTACGAAGCTATCGAAAACGAAATGACTATCAGGACTAACTTAGTACACAGAAAAACCAAAACTATCTTCGGTGAAATTAGAAACATTGGTGGCGGCATTAAGAGTGCGATGGGAATTCATATTCCACTTTTAAATGCAGAGGGAGTGGGGCTGGATAGAAAAAGTACATTGAAAGTCTCTATGAGCGGAGAACTCGTCTGATTACATAATAGAACAAGAAACAGAAGTCTCCAGGGAGGAGATGAGAGATGCAGTAATAGAACCAAATTTTAATAGAGCTTTGTACGACTGAAGATCAAATAAGGAACAGGGGCAGATAACATTCCATCGGAATTTCCAAAATGATTTGGAGAAGTAGCAACGAAACGACTATTCACGTTAGTACGTAGAAAGCGCGAGGCGGCGATATGCCGTCAGACATTGGGAAACACGTCATCCGCATAATTTCGAAGACTGAAACACACAATAATTGCGAGAATTATAGCACAGTCAGCTCAGCAGATCGTACGTCCACGTTGCTGACAAGGACAGTATACAGAAGAGTGGAAAGAAACTTGAGGATGTCTTAGATGACTACCAGTTTGGCTTTAGGAAATTTAAACGCACTAGAGAGGCAGTTATGACGTTGCGGCTAGTAATTGAAGTAAGACTGAAGGAAAACGAAGACACATTCATAGGATCTGTCAACAAGGAGACAGAGTTCGACTATGTAAAATGGTGCAAAACGTTTAAGATACTGAGAAAAGCAGGGGTAAGCTATAGGAAACGACGTGTAACAAACAATATCTACAAAACTCAAGAGGGAATAATAGTGCGGACGGCCAAGAAAGAGGTGCTAGGATTAAAAAGGGAGTAAGACAGAGATCTAGTCTTTCGCTTCTACTGTTCAATCTGTACATCAAAAAAGTATTGGTGGAAATTGAAGAATGATTCAGGAGTGGGATTAAAATTCAAGGTGAAAGTATATCAAGGATACGATTTCCTGATGGCATTGCCATCCTGAGTGAAAGTGAAAGAAAACTACATTATCTGCTGAATGGAATGAACAGTCTAACGAGTACAGAACATGAGCTGAGAGTAAACAGAAGAAAGAGGAAATTATTGAAAAGTAGCAGAAATGAGAACAGCGAGAAACTTAAAATTAGGAGTGATGGTCGCTAATAGATGAAGTAAAGGATTTACATTACATAGGCAGTAAGATAAATTATGATAGATAGAGCAAGGATGACATCAAAAGTAGACTAGCACTGGTAAGAAGGGCATTCGTTGCAGACAGAAATCTACTAGTATCAAACATAGGTCTCAATCTGAGGAATAATTTTCTGTGCAGTTAGTTTGGAACAAAGCATTGCATTGTAGTGAAACATGGACTGCGGGAAAACTAGAAAATAAGAGAATCGAAGCATTTCAGATTTACTGCCACAAAAACATGTTGTAAATTAGGTGTATTGATAAGGTAAGGAATAAAGCACCACCGGCGAGGAAAGAATATATGGATCACTCTGACAAGAAGATGGGACTGGATGATAGGACATCAGGTAATAACTCCTGCTGTACTGGGGGAAGCTGTTAAGTGTAAAAACTGTAGAGAGAGACAGAGATTAGAATTCACCCAGGAGATAATTGAAGACATAGGTTAAAACTGCCACTCTGAGATGAAAAGGTTAGAATTGGAGTGGAATTCGTGACTGGACGCATCAGTCAGGAGATTGTTGCCTGGAAAAAAGTAGAGAGATATCGACCTTAGTCGATTTCCTGTTTGACGTTTTTGTACTGACCTGTTACTGTTTGTAATTACCTTCACGTTATCTGAAATTAAAGATTTACTTACGTACATGTCAGAGACAGATATTGCTCGAAACAGGTATCACTCTTTAAACACAGTTAATCGTTACAAGGTTTCATACAACGATGTTTATAGTTATGATGTATCCAACCTAAGTTCAGAATAGACTGACAAAGAAGAAATGCAAGGAGTTTTAGGACTATACCGTGAAAACAAGTCGTATGTTTTACAGATTACACGATTTGTCGAATTCTACGACTAGGCCAGGAGTATTGAATACTCTCAACGGAATGACAATAAAACGAAATGAGAAACGACGACGCGGGAGATCAGTACGTACAAACATTAACTGAAACGCCACTCGTTGATTTGCGTTAGCTTTCCTGGATCTCCCTCTGTGAATTGGAGCGTATCCATTTCGTTTATTACAGTCCATGAAAACGGTGCTAAAAATTCGATACTTCATTAATGTTGTTCCCATTATGTTCGGCGGAAACAAAGCAATAGTAAAAACATATTCACTCTCACATCTCACTTTTCCAACTGTTTCGCCATAACACAAATATTTTGAAAACTTTTGTACTCCCTGCTATTAAGAACATTCTACCGTAATTGAGTTTTAATATTGGCTGACATAGAACACCTTTTTGCCCGCAATGAAGGATTTAAGTTCATTTATCAACGTGGAATCTTTTGAGCAGAAACTTACATTCTCCCAACCAGTATCAAGGGAGAAAGAACTAAAACAGAAAGAACGAAAAAATGTTACACTCCTTACAGTTCAGTTCTGATACCAGCTAAAATTTAGAGTCTAACAACAAGCTGCTTCACAACACAACAGGCAGGAGTTACATAGTCTTATGTAACATTTACGGTAATCACTTGGAAATCTATCGTAGGTCATGATGCATTCAATTGGGGCTCGACGAGCACTTACCACAGCTCTCCAGAAGAACCATTGAAAGCCAGCATATTAGACTCGCAAGGCGAATTTGTCGCACAAGAAAATTACGGCTGCAGGTGTCACCCGTCAAACTGTTCCATTGAGACGCATTGCAGTATAGTTTAATATTAAATTTAACAACCACTAGAACATTAATTTTCCGAAATGGACAGTTGCGCGTAACAAACGACCCACTTTTCTCTTCCAAAATATAAATAATAATTACATTATTTTATTATTTATTGTATGTTTTATAAGTTTAGATATTTTAATGTATTGTTTGATAGTTTTTTGGTTGACGGTGCATAGCTTTTTATTGATGTGCATAATTATAACAGCAACTATGGCTTTTATAATCACTACATCATGTTTACGTAAAAAAAATGTTTACTACTAAAGTTCATCCAGCAGCTGTACAAATATCACGGTGTAGCAGATTTAATGAGCACTTGCTGTTGGTCTGAAAAGCTCTGCACATCTCATTATCGACATCTGTATAGTTAACTACACAAGTATGCAGTTATACTCATTTAAGGCGCCTTATATCATTTGACGTTGAATGTTTCTGTTTTCAATACGATCTGCCTTTTTATATTTAAGAGGCGGCAAAAGTATATACAGAGATGAAAAAATTAAATTTGGAGGCAACGTTCCCAACACTGGCGCCACCTGTCGACTAAAGATTATTATTCTGTAATGTTCTTTTTAACAGTCCTTTATTCGACGCTTGCATTTGGCATAGGTTTTAGCACTCACACAGAACCTTCAAGTTCTTAGCTTCTTAGCTTTGTGGTGAGTGTATCTTTATAAATATGTTTTAAGCTTTTAATTTAACATCGTTCGTTAGCTTGTTTCTGTATAGCACACATCTGTCTCTCTTTATGTTCTTTTCACCTTAATTATGGAAATCTGACGACACGTCGTCATAAATAAAGAAAATTCAATAATTTATCCACACTGTTTTATTTAATAAATATTCACTATGATAGCAGACTCTTACAGGAAATTCGTTACCCTAATTAGTAAGGACAGTTATGAATAATACTTTCAAGAGGAATTGGGAACAGTGAAACGTACCGATGGATGCAAGTACAAAAACACAAGAGCGTGGATAGCCAAATACTTTTATAAACAACCAAACTCATTGGTTTAGTCATGGTCAACGTTAATACTTACTTTTCTGCTACTGATATTAGTAAATATTGTCATTAAACGTGACTAAAGCAGCCATTAGTGCTGTTTATCAAATACATAAGATTGTCGCAGGTCTCACGCAGATCCGTATAACATTGGCACATTTAACTTTGCAATGCCATGCCAGGCTAAGCGATAAACGATGTAAAGGGCATGTAACAAGTCTGATTTTTATTTCTGATTTTTATTTTTAATATTTTTATCTAGTGTTCATGCATAGCGACTTGTGGGCTAGATGCCAAATTGGATTCCTGTTCCAGCATTTGTTGATTATTCCCGTGGAATATTGTCTGTTGATAACATGTGCCCTATGCTCCCACAGTCGGTAGTCAATGGTGAGCGTGGAACAGAAATCACGTGTTGTCTGCTGGTGGCTGCCTGGGACCTTCCTTTGCCTTTTTTTGGTAATTGTTCCCATATAAAATTAACTCCATCTTGCAGGTCCTCAACACTAACTACGGCTCCACACGTCGAACTAGGTGTGACTATCTGTGTTCCACGAATTCAGTGTGTAGTGGGTTTCTTAACCAACTCCATAAGAAATAAAACCTTTGGATTCCCGCATCCCCGACAACCTGACGACGTACCCCCCTAAACCTGTACACTCATCATCACGAAAAAACTCTTTGAAACCATTGCTACATACAATGCAGCAAAGAATCCCAACATTTCGGTATCATATTATACCATAACACCAGGCTAAAAATTTGTAACAGTATCTCAGGGAAATAACTTACCGAGAAAAGATAACTTAGTACAGAAATCGAATGCTCCACAATATAAAACCTGGCGAGGCTGAGCAACATCTCTGTAGATGGACTCTGAATCAGAGTCTTTGTTGACTTCATCTACAGCGCTGCCAATGGCCTTCTGCCATATGATGCTACCAACAGCCAGAGGTCTAGCTGCAGCCTGAATATGTCTGACTCAAACTAATGTTCTCTCCAAGCCTCCAGTATGGGAAAACGTAGCAGGACATCCATAGCTATCTGTAGTGATCACACGCACTGTTAAGAATCATGTCCCCCCTTTCGTATAATGTTCAAGGCATCATCACATATCGCAATCGTTCAGCGAAATTACTAAATCGTCGAGGCTACACGTTTGTTTTTATTAAATAGCGACCAGTATCGGACTTCACCCCGTTATCAAGCCGTCCACATAAGGCATACCATAATATCATAACGTGTGTACGCTGGCCACGTTGCTCCCTTGAGTAACGAAGTGGCAGTTACTGTTTACATAAGACAGTCCAGTACTGCTTGCTGCAAAATAACTATAGTGTTTTGTTCGGTCTCCTTTTAAATAAAGCAAACTTCAGTGTTAATTTGTTTCGTTGGTTTCGTTCAGTCATAGTAAGTTGCTGCTATTGCCACCCAGCATGCTAGACGTGAATAAATCACATTGAGTTCGGTGCAATTGTTGACTTTAAATAAAAATATAATTCTGTTCGACTCATTGCTTCTGTGTACTGCCCTGCATTGTAGCAGTTGCCGTATACGGACCGAGTTTCATCGAGCTATATTTCTCGACAGTGACACTTCTGCGAAAATTACTTTCGTCCTTCAGTTATGAAAACGAGGACATTTATCAGAAGTGTATCAAAGTAGGACAGCTTCACGAGAAACTAATGGTGAGATCATGAAACACCTGCGATCCTTTAAAACCTGTTACAAAATAACTTGAAACCTCCCCTTAGAAAAATTGTAAATGACAGTGCTGGAAAAACTTCATACGTTATTTGATTTTCAAACAGCTGAGCAGAACTGAACGTACTCAGACATTTCTCTCTTTACTTATTCTGATAAACACTAAACTGACACACAATATTTTTAGCGCAACGCAGTCCGACTTTCAGTAATCCCTACGTAAGAATGTCCCTGACTAACAATAACCTACACCTTTCAAGAATCACTTACTTCACAAAAATTTTCCTTACTCGAACTAATGCAATACTGCGAGCGCCAATACTGCCAGCTAAATAAAAGATTCTAACTACTGAAGGCACTAACTACTGATAGGCGTACTTAGCAAATGAAAGATTTTGATAGAGAACAAACAATCTATTTACCATAATAGTATTCAAAAGTCATCATATATATATCAGTTATTGACATACATTATTACAAATTTACTCTTTCTGATGGACACACGTCCAGATCGTCCGCTATAAAAATTCTGCCATTTCTCTCCCCACATCCACCACTGCTTGCGTCTCACCTCCACTTGCGCAACGCTACGCGCTGTTCACGTCCAACTTCCCAACACTACAATAGCGAATATCCCAACAATGCCAACCAGCCACAGACTGCACACAACACAATCAGTGATTTTCATACAGAGCGCTACGTAGCGTTACCAACATAAAAACCTAAACAGCCTACTTACAAACTTTACGTCGGTTGGAATGAACCTTCCATTACGTTGAAAATATTTTTTTTTTTAATTCAAAAATCCAACTAGCTCGAAAAATCGGCTTTTGGGTTTTTGTGTGTTTGAAATGCTCCCTATTTCCTGCGTGAAACAGCTATTGTTTCATATAAATGTGACAATATTTTTCTGAGCTATGATGGTTTTCCTAACGCTCTGTGCGATCTGACATTTAAATGCCAAGCCTTCTTTTTTGTACCATGCAGAGATGATGCACAGGTTTCTTTCATTCCTTGTAAGCTATTTACTGCCTGTATTATTTTATCGTATCAAAGTTTCCTACCGTGCACCTACTATTGATACTCATCGTACAGATCGTGTTTGTTATGGACTTACTAAAGTTTGTTGCTAATAAAGTAAATGTTGATTTACATTTTCTCTGGTTTCACATGTTTTCTGAAAATGCTGCTAATAAAGACATTAAAAGTCCGACGAAATAAATGTTTAAAGGTAGATGAGGATAGTCAATATGTCAAAGGAACCAAGAATATTAGATGTAAAGGTAATCAGCATCTCAAGTCAAAGTTTTCTCCCAGTCAGCTTGTGGACATGAACACACGTTTAGAAAAATAAATTAGAATGCATTGGGCATGTTCACAAGAGAATGGGATCAGGTTGAGAAGATTATTAACAGAAAAGTAAAAAAAAGTACTGGAAGTTGATAAGAAGATAGGAGATAAAGATCTTTTGACAAATGTTGAAATAGATAGATTACAGAATTATTATGGCTGGGCCATTAGAAGAATTGTAGGGAAATAATAAAATATGAAAAAGCCAGTATAGGCCATCTGGTTCCATAAGTTTTCCACAAATGAAAATCTCCAGTACTGTCTTTGCCCAAATGACCCTGACACTTGGTGCAAGAACAGGAGAAGTGCAACATATGACCACGAACATTCTTTGGCTGCAGCACTAATGAATGAAATGAAATCTATATTTAGAGATCTTTGTAAAGACATTCTGATGAAGAAATGGCTTCACAAACAACCGCAATATTTAAATGAATGTGCTAATTTGGTGTTTATGATGCTATTTTATGCTTCAGTGACGGTGTAACAAGAAAACTGTGTCTTTTGGAAGTATTGGGTATAAAATGTAGTGGATACACTGCAAAATCCTTGGTACAAATAGACTAAAAGAGAATCCGCAAAGCTGAAATTTCTAATGTAAAATGCAGGAAATGAGTTAGACAGAAAACAAGAGGGACCAAGAGAAGAAAAGAAGATCAGTATGATTCGAATGATGCTCAGTATGGTGCAGGAAAATATTAGTGGTAAGTAATTCTCATCAACAATTATGCTAAAACTGCAATACTAAACTTTATATGGAGTTTTCTCAAAGCTGATGTTTTTGACTTTCAGTCACCATTGTTTTCTAAACTAATTCGGTTAGAAACATCAAATTTGGTTAATTTGTATCCAGGATGGTACCAAGTTATTACAAGTAAACTGAGAACTTCCAACCCAGCAGAAACGGTTTTATAATAATTAATGTACCAAAAACGTAAAATTTCACTTAAGTCCTACCGAACAGGCCATGAAGGCCCAACGGCACCGTCCCGCCGCCGAGTCATCCTGAATCCATAGGCGTCACTGGTGCCGGCCGGAGTGGCCGAGCGGTTCTAGGCGCTACAGTCTGGAACCGCGCGACCGCTCGGCCGCAGGTTCGAATCCTGCATCGGGCATGGATGTGTGGTGTCCTTAGGTTAGTTAGGTTTAAGTGGTTAAGTTCTAGGGGACTGAGGACCTCAGAAGTTAAGTCCCATAGTGCTCAGAGCCATTTGAACCATTTGCGTCACTGGGTGCGGATATGGAGGGGCACGTGGTCAGCACACCGCTCTCCCAGAAGTATGTCAGTTTCCGAGACCGGAGCCGCTACTTCTCAATCACGTAGTTCCTCATATGAAACTTCCTGGCAGATTAAAACTGTGTGCCAGACCGAGACTCGAACTCGAGACCTTTGCCTTTCGTGGGCAAGTGCTCTACTTTCCAGGAAGTTTCATATCAGCGCACATTCCGCTGCAGAGTGAAAATCTTATTCAAGTAGCTCCTCAGTTTGCCTCACAAGGACTGAGTGCATCCCGCTTGCCAACGGCGCTCAGCAGACCGGATGTTCACCAATCCAAGGGCTAGCCCAACCCGAAAGCGCTTAACTTAGGTTATCTAAGGAGAACCGGTGTTACCACTGCGGCAAGGCCGTTGGCGAAATTTCACTAGCGAAAGAAAAACAAATTCTTCAAATGCATAAGGGGTGTTTTCTTCATTTTACCTGTGAATGTATGCATATACATTCAGTAATTATTTCACTGGTTTAACACCTATAGTTCGTTAGAAAGGTGTATGTGTGCAAAGGGAGAAATAGCATTGGCAGAATAACAATAAAAACTACCTTTCATCTGCCTTAAAATTATGTCAGAACAGTTGTATGGTATATCTCAGAGCGTACTTTATGAATTATGGATCTAAACAT
This sequence comes from Schistocerca americana, assembly GCF_021461395.2. NCBI lineage: Eukaryota > Metazoa > Arthropoda > Insecta > Orthoptera > Acrididae > Schistocerca > Schistocerca americana. Next base: position 380,020,778 of record NC_060123.1, on the reverse strand, counting down.
CAAACATTTTATGTTACCGGAGTTTAAACAACGCAGTTATTGCGGGAAACGATTGGTTGTTTAAACTGACGAAATGAAAATGGCATTATATCACAGCGTTTCCCAGAACAGCGAACTTTGTACGAAGAAATGGGAATGGAGTGAATGGTAGCCTATTTGCCACTGGAGCATTCCTAGACGTCATATCGTTCTGTTTCGTTTGAAGGGACTGTTTTTCGGAGGGCGACGTGCTGGCAGTCGCCATATGGCACAGGTTTCCACAAACACCTGCCGTTCGGACAAACGTCAGCGAACACCTCGCAGGCGCGCTTTCCGAGGCCGCTGAATCCGTATCGACAAAAGGGCCGCCGCGAACTTTCTGCCCCATCAGTCTTTTGTTTTCTGTTTTTGTCGCATGCGGACTGCGGTTGCAAGTGAGGGAGCTTTTAAAAGGGAGTTTCCAGCGAATGGAGAGGGAAGCTGGTGAAAGGGGGAGGGGGGGCGGCAGCGGTTGGGACGGGGGAAGCTGGAGGCAGCGGAAGCAACTGTGGGGTGTTTTTCGGGAGGGGGCCTCCATCGGCAAACACATTACTTTGCGCGCGACGACGGCGCTGGCCCGTTGCCGTGGCCACTGTGCCACTGTGCCACGTCATAAATTATTCAGTGATCCCTAATTATTCAGCGCCGCCACCGCAGAAACCGCGCCCTCCCAGGCGTCGTCTTCGCTGTCGTCATCAGCAGGCGGGCCGGCAACAGCGGGAAGAGTGATCGCCTTCTCTGCAGAGTGATACCTGCTGTCAGGCCGCCCACTTCGTCACTGTACTCCAGGAGTTGTTGCTCCAGAAAAGTCAAAAACTTTGTTTGTATCTTAGGCGTTAGGCACACCACTGGCTTATTAGCATTTGATGCGTATACAAAACAAATTAACATTACGACTCATAGAAACGTACAAAAAAACTGCCTCGATCGTACGTGAGACTGTGATATCACAATATTTATTACAGCTTAATATACATTTATTTAATCGTATGGTGGTTTTATATAATGTACAGTTGATATAAGGCAAATGATTCTTGACCACAATCGTTGCTGTGACGGATGACAGAATTCCTGGTGCAGTGGTAGAGCAGGTGATGCAGAGGTTTTCCCGGTCTCCCTCAGTACAGCTTATTTCCGCCTTAAGTGAGGTGGAGGAATGTGACTCAGTACAGGTAACCAGTGGCATGGGGTTGATTTGATGGAACCAGTAATGAAGCGCATTGTGTCGTTAAGTTTTGTGCCTACCTTCTTCGCATATACACTTTCCAACCAGACGGGTGCACAGTACTCGGCAGTAGAGTACACAAGACTGATGCCAGTTACACGCAGACAGTCGGCTAGGAGCCGATTGAACTTACGATTCAATCTGCAAGTTTAAGAACTTCTTAAAAAATTAATGAGTGGGTAACATTCTGATTTGAATGTCAGTTCACATTTCACCTTTTCGTCATTTTGTTTCAGTCAACATGAGTTTATTTTGTTCACAATAATGTGAATTTTTATAACATGCTGCCTGTTTTACATTTCTAATTAATTTTCTTACGTCACTTTTACACTAGACTGTTTGCAGCCGCACTTTTCCTCCAACCCGCATAATATCACGTGATGCGCGAGCAGCTTCTACATGGATTGGTAAGCTGTTCATTTCCAAGCACGGACAACAAATTCTAATGTGGAGTACTGCTGTGTACCAACAAGTTGTAGGATCCCAGTACCGCACACTTCCATACAAAAATAAAGCTGTTTACATCTAATAGTCACTAGACAAAAAATTTCATTCACTTTCTTTAGTTTATAACTAATTCTAGGAGAAGGTAACTAGTTCTAGAAGAAAATATGAAAGAAGTAACATGTTGGTGACAATGAGATGTGCTCTCGACACTACTGTCCTTGCTAAGATCAAAGAGGCCCTTGAAGATATGTCAAACTCAAAATGTGAAGGGGAAATGTGCACATGAGCCTAGATATTTTTCAAATAGTATTGGTCTTATATAAGACTATATTCCGATACGAAGTAATTTAGAATACGAACCCTTGGTCGAAAGAGATTCTTACTCTTTGTTAGCAGGTCGGAAGACGAAATCATAGGACAAATCAAGCGTATGAGAAGCATGTGACAAATTAAACAAGAAAATTCAACATCTCTATAAAGATGGGAAAGCTTTGAAATAAAAAAAATATCCGTTAACTTACGCATGCATGGTACTACTCTACGAAGATATGAAAAGATACAGAGCGGCGAGAACAGACTTGAATTAGTATGGGATATGGCGCTACAGACAAATGACGACACCAGTTGGGTTGATAACATGACAAATCAGGTTTTTTTTGAAGAGTAAGTGTCAATGGAAGTCTAAGCAAATCCATTGTTAGATGTGTGCAAGCAAGAGCTTGAAATGACTGAATGAAATTTTTTTGCCTGATCAGAATTCGAACCGATACATATACATTTCGTGGAGACAATGAAGAGTTTGAAATCTGTGGAAACAATGAAATGATGCTACTGTAAAGTACCGAATGGGTCATATCCCAAGATAGTGGATAACCCAGTTCGAATCTATGTCCAGCACCTATATTTTCACCATCCCGAGTTCAAACAGGAATTTTAACATTAAGAGTGTGTTCCGTCCACCTTCTAAGATTAGGGTTCTGCTCGGTTCTGTAAAGGATGATTTGGGACTTAGGAAACCCGGGGTGTACAAAATCCCGTGTCAATGTGGGAAAGCTTACGTTGGCCGTTCTATTCGCACAGTGAATGACACGTGTGTGGAACATCGCCGTCACACAAGGCTACAACAGACGGAAAAATCGGGCGTAGCGGAACACTGCCTAAATGAGGGACACAAAATGAAATTTGAAGAAACTGTTGTGATTGCCAACATTTCCGGTTTTTGGAATAGTGTCTATAAAGAGGCGATTGAAATTAGGTTGGCTGATAATTTAATCAACAGAGACAATGGGTTTCCTCTTAGCAAAACGTGGAATCATGTATTGTCTTGCATCAAATCTGAACGTTCTTCGGTGCGGCCTTGATTTCGATATATCGTTGCCAGCAGTGTTTCACTAAGGGCGGCGCCACCTCCCTGTTTTGGAAGGCAGAGACCGTGATGGGCGGCGCATGCGTCGTGTACTGAACGGTGGCCTATATAGGACGTCGAATTGCAATCTTGCGTCAGTTCTCAGCGGGACTCATCAGCAGAAGCAGCATTTCCTCAAGATGGCGAACAGATGGATCGCCGAAATATCGAGTCAAGTTGATTTTAGGATCCAGCAGCAAACCCGAAGAGAATTTCAAGACTTATTACGCCGGGAAAGCCTACGTAGTCACAGAATAAATATTTGTCCCGTGAGCTTACTTAATAACTGGTTTATTAAATAAAATAAAATTTCTAGTGTAAGGAAGCATGTATATGATAGAGTTCCGGCTTTGCGTGACTTCTATCTGTGTCATGGTCCAACTTAACTCCATTAAGGAGTGAAGGAACATCGTGTTTAATTTGGATTTCGAATGGCGGTGAAGTCCTACATTCTTCACTTGGCGTTACCATATATAAATAGGGATTGTTCGTGCGTGTTCAAAATAGGTATCTGAAATAAGGTTTGAACACAGATCTCGCCTACATGGCTGGCCGGGTCATGGTTTTGTCGTAGTGTAGGACATACCACTCACGATGAGAATTACGACTGCATAATTCCCTGGAGGTGGATTTCAGCCTGTTGGGATCTTACAGTTCCTTGTTCGAACACATCGCCATTGAGCAGCTGCTTTGGCTACTTCGTCTATACGTAGGATGTGGTTCTGTAATAACTTAAATAAAACCTGATAACGGTCATCTACACGATGCTACAACATGTAGTTCACTAATTTTGTCGCGTAAGTCATTCCAGCAATCTATAGAAGGTCGGAAATTGGACACAGTACTGAATTATTGTATTGTGAGGAGAGACAAATTGTTTATGGCAAATAGACGTTATGTTCTCCCTCGAAGAAGAGAAACAATCGTTCGTTTTCTCTCTTTTATTGGTAAAAAAAGGTGTACATTATACATGAAGGCTTGGCTGTCTATTTCATTCTTTTCAGTCGTTCTATTGGCTTTTGATTTTAGATTATTTTACGGCCTATGATCAATAAGACTGAGACAAACAAGAAACTATTTTTTTTTCTTCTGTATAATTAATCTGCGTTTTTCGATACATTTTAATCATGATTACAGCATATATGCTTCAATGATTCTCAAGAAATTTTCTGCACCATCAGTTGCCACATACGTAACTTCTCGATCACTGTGCCGAAATGTTATGACACTTGCATTAGCACCTCTTAAATTCTCGCCCTCTTCCACACATGGCATCTCCAAAACAATCAGATGCGATAAAATCTTGCAGAATTATTACTGTGTCACTTTCATTTAGCTTACACTCTACATAACTGCGTTCATGGAATTCAAAAGTCAGATGGATTGTCTACATTTCCGTCGAAGACGTACTGCAGCGTTCTATCTCGGCATATCATTTCTTTTTCACGGGAAGAGTGTGGCATTACAGGCCATATTGTACCATTTCTTAAGCAAAGCGTGTGTGATTAGCAGAATGGTGCAGTGGTTAAGATGCTCAGTTTCTGATTTGAGGGCTATCACTACCATGAATGTTAGTTGGTAGTAGGAGTTATTAGTCCAGGAGTACAACGAAAATTATGAATTATTCATCATTTTAAAGTATTACGCCCACGCCGCCCGTCTTGCACCACTTTTTCTCCTTATATACTGCAATTTACGCTTGGAATTAAAAGAAAATATCTCTCTTGGGATTTGATCGGTATTGGCGTCCTGCCTGAATGTAAATAAGGAGAATACCAATTACACTACTCACCATTAAAATTGCTACACCACGGAGATGAGGTGCTACAGATGCGAAATTTAACCGACAGGAAGAAGATGCTGTGATATGCAAATGATTAGCTTTTCAGAGCATTCACACAAGGTTGGCGCCGGTGGCGACACCTACAACGTGCTGACATGAGGAAAGTTTCCAACCGATTTCTCACACACACGCAGCAGTTACCGGCGTTGCCTGATGAAAGATTGTTGTGATGCCTCGTGTAAGGAGGAGAAACGCGTACCATCACGTTTCCGACTTTGATAAAGGTCGGATTGTAGCCTATCGCGATTCCGGTTTATCATATCGCGACATTGCTGCTCGCGTTGGTGGAGATCCAATGACTTCTTGCAGAACATGGAATCGGTGGGTTCAGGAGGGTAATACGTAACCCCGTGCTGGATCCCAACTGCCTCGTATCACCTGCAGACGAGATGACAGGCATGTTATCCGCATGGCTCTAACGGATCGTGCAGCCACATCTCGATCCCAGAGTCTACATATGGGGACGTTTGAAAGACAACAACCATCTGCACGAACAGTTCGGCGACGTTTGCAGCAACATGGACAATCACCTCAGAGACCATGGCTGTGGTTACACTTGACGCTACACTACAGACAGGAGTACCTGCGATGGTGTACTCAACGACGAACCTGGGTGCACGAATGGCATAACGTCATTTTTTCGGATGAATCCAGGTTCTGTTTACAGCATCATGATGGTCGCATCCGTGTTTGGCGACATCGCCGTGAACACACATTGGAGGCGCGCATTCGTCATCGCCATACTGGCGTATCACCCGGCGTGATGGTATGGGGTACCATTGGTTACACGTCTCTGTCACTTCTTGTTCACACTGACAGCACTTTGAACAGTGGACGTTACATTTCAGATGTGTTACGACCTGTGGCTCTACCCTTCATTCGATCCCTGCGGAACCCTACATTTCAGCAGGATAATGCACGACCATATGTGGCAGGTCCTGTACGGGTCTTTCTGGATACAGGAAATGTTCGACTGCTTGGATGTCCGTCTTTGGAACGAAACATATCACTGAATCCGCGTTTCAGGGATGCGACTGTCTGTTGGTAGGTTTTTTGGGTATGTGGCATTAGATGACTACAGGGAGGTCATGTAATTCGCGTAATTAACGGGCCGCTGATTTAAGTAACCGGTGTTGGTGCCCAATAGCGACAAAGTTGGGTTCCATAGGTTGGGTTCCATCATGCCGTCGCCGAGACATCAACGAGAGTTCTCTATAGTGCTCCTAAAACAACTGTAGCACATTTCTAGTTTCGAGACATGGACAGTTATACCGCTGAAAGATGACACGTCGTGGGGGAAGATGTCAAGCATGAATGGATGCAGGCCGTTCGCAGCTGTCTGCGTGCCTTCGATTGTTACCACAGGTCAACTGCAAGTGCAGGAGAATATCTCCCGTTGCATAGTACTGCTCCCACCAGCCTGCTTCCGTGGTGGCGCTCTGCACGTTTCCAGCCGCCGTTCGCCTCGAAGACAGTAATTATCGAGACGACTATCGATCTACGTAGCAAAACCGTGATTCACCTGAAGAGGCGACACGGTTTCATTGACCGACGGTCTAATACCGATGGTGCTGTGCCCACTGTAATAGTAATTGGGGATGTCGTTGGGTCAACGTGTGAACACGTAGGCTTGGTCTGCTTCGGAGCTCCATGTCCAACGATGTACAATAAACGGTGTGCTCTGAAACGCTGAATTACCATCTATCCAACTTAACTGAGCAGACAAGTCCCCCAACATGACGTTCTATGTAGAGTCGTTGACGTCCTACCATTTAGCCCCCAGTGGCAGTTTCACAGTCCTACCTCATTCCGTAGATGTTCAGGGAATAGTCCGCGAACATTCAACCAGCTTCGATGTTTTCGAGATGTTATTTCACAGTCTCTACTTCATAATAATCTGCCCTTTGTCAAAGCCGCTTATCTCAATGAATTTCCCCATTTGCTGCTCATAACTTCGCTAGAGTGAGCCTCCTTCCGTGTCTGCTCAGCTTACGTACTTTCGTTACAGCGTCACGTGCCCACAACTCCCCAGGTGGCATCCGACGTCACGGTGTACACTTATCGCATCTATCTTACGACGAAAGTTTGATGTAATGAAAGAAAACTGTTGGTCTCAGTCATAGTTGGGAAGTAATTATGGTTTATTACACAGTAATTAAAATACATATTTACAAGGAAAAGTAGCTCTGCTGATGCACATATCAAAAGAAAGATATGAAAAAGCGTGCAGTTATGCCATCCTATACGTTTTAACCTCCGGATATACCTTAGTATGTTCATGGTTTCCGTAACGTTTGTCTCGTGTCATAATTCCCTAAATGACCAACAACGCACAAATTACTGTAGTTAATGATCCATTAAAACCTCTTCTGAGCCTTTCTTGTGAAGTAACTCAGAGTTTCCAAAAATATATTTCTGCTCAGTCCTACAACGTATTCAATGGAAAAAATGAGAAGGCTAATGATGCAGAGCTCATCTTATGATTTAGTCACTGACTTTCATTCTGACCCTTTGCATGTCGGATAAAGAAAACGAGGAAAAGGCTTTCAAACCACGGTTCTTTTCCAGCGAGATCCAAACCGATTTTGCATTAACCAGCACAGTGAAATTCGAGTGAGTTACCACCAAGCCAGCGAAGCATGCTGCAGTGTACCTTTTTTCATAACGTCCATATTTCCTAATGTAGGCTACTCTGAAGATTACATTAGACAGTAATTTAAGGGTAGTTGATAAATGTGAAATCTTGAATCAAACAACGAATTTCACTTAAGTAGTGTGACATCTTAAACGGAAGTCATTAAGAATATTTCAGTGAGATGACAGGAAAGTACAGTATTACACACATTTCGTGCCTACCAGCTGTCTGCCTCAGGGCAAAGTCTGAGTTGTTCTCTTAAGGTGGATAATATTGCCGAACGCCCCTCAGAATTTTAAGTCTAGCCATATGTAGGTTCTGACAACATGATAAGATGCGGAAGTTTATGGAGGAAGATCTGTCAGTCTTGTAGAGATATTACGGACACGTAACTTCTCGTGGTGTAGCGGTAAGACAGGAGCGGGTATACAATGCAAAAGGCATATTAATATATACATAACTAGGTCTCGGTCGGCAAATGATTCCAATCCACGTAGAGAGGCGTTCTCACATCGGACGACAGCGAGAGTAAACCATCCACTTCCGGTACTCCCTGTGACAACGTCAAGACTGGAATTAACTCGACATCCACGGAAAAAAATCGGTCCATTCAAGATGACAATTTGTGCCAAGTTTATTCTCCAGGCTTATTATGTGTTTGTAGACTGGCATGTGATGGCGACGTTGATGATACACACGTCGACGAGGCACAGTGCTTCAATGCTGTAGCTCACAGCGGAATGATTCCGCTGGCCTGCGTTGGCAGCTTTTGTACTGAGCGCATGACCTTGATTACATAAGAGCGCTGATAACGGACTAAGCCGCTGCGAGGGCCGGCGTGGGATGCTAAGACCCAATCTAGACCTAGTTATGTATATAGTAATATGCCTTTTTCATTGTATACCCGCTCCTGTCGTAAAGTTAGTCATGATGAAAAAATACATACATGGATGAAAGGACTTGGTGTACTTGTTGAGAATGTAAGTGTAACTGGTGATGTAACCCTGTAAAATAATTATTAATAAAGTCTGATCTGTAAACACAAAGTCGCACGTTCAAGTCGATTAAATTTCCAAGTTTCTTTACATTGAATATCGGATACCTGCGCAAGTTATCAGTCAGATAGACCTTCAAATATAGTTCGCTTCATTTTCTAATGTACCTGCAATAGCAAAAATTTCCAGGGACATTTTCACGAAACAGCTCACGGCTGCTTCAAGGTTAGAATAGTTTATGTTCGAGAGTTTGCTCGCCCTGCAGCAGCTACCGGCTACTGGCCAAACGCCGCCCGCTTCCAACTTCAGAAGCCTCCGATTAAGTGAACATGGCACTGCACCATGAGTATTTATCATGGGTAATTTTCCTATTTGATGTTCTTGTATTTTCCTCGCACTTACGATTTCCATTTTTAATGCCTGAAACTTATGAGCTTTGTTAAAGTGTGATAAAATATAGTCGCAAGTGGAGAAAATAACTTTTGCGACGTATTATTCGGTTTGGTTTTAGTAGAGGCGTGAAGGCAACAGAGGCAGCTCAGAATGTTTCCACTGTGTGTAGAGCAATTGCTTTTCGACGAAACATGTCAGAAAAGACGATTTTGACTCAAGAAACATTGTACTTGTACGAATGATTTTGCGCATTCAGGAACACTCGGTAATAGACATATGCGATGGAGTGCGACATTTGTGTTCAGTATGAAAGGTTTGTAGGTCGGAATCAGTAGCACTGCATGCTTTAATTTGTTGTTTTGTTGTGGTCCTCAGACCGATGACTGATTTGATGTATACATCATACATCGAGAGAAGAGTTCTAATAGCTGGAAGCGCAGTTGCCAGTATTCGACACGGACAGGCAGCGAGCGAGCAGCGGTAGCCCAGCGAAACAGCAACACTGGGGCATTTCCACGGTTACGTAAACAAAAGCTCACGATCTGATTGGCTTTCGTGGATGCGCGGAGCACGTGCGCTAAGATCACCTCAACCGTCAGAGCTCTTCTCTCGCCGTACGCACTGTAGCTACGCATACTGCTCTATGCTTTGCGAGCCTCTTCATCTTCGAATACCTGCTGGAACCTACATCCTTCAGAATCTGCTTACTGTATTCATCTCTTGGTCTCCTTCTACGATTTTTACGCACCACACTTCCATCCAATACTAAACTGGCGATCCCTTGATGTCTCACAGCGTCTCCTACCAACAGATTCCTTCTTTTGGTCAAATTGGGCACGAAATTTCTTGTCTCCCCAGTTCTGTTCAGTATCTCCTCATTAGTTACGTTAGTAACCCATCTAATCTTCAACATTCTTCTGTATCATCACATGTACGAGGCCTGTTTAGAAAGTAAGCTCCGATTGATTGCCCAATTGAAACCACAGTGAACATCAGAAACGTTTTACTTGTAACAATTAGCTACACCTTTCAGCTACTTCTCTACGTAGTCGCCGTTCTGACTTAGACTTTTGTCATAGCGTTGTACCAACTTTTCAATAGCCTCATCATAGAAGGCAGCCGCCAGTGCTTTCCGCCAATTCTCCACGCTGGCCTACACCTCGTTGTCTGTGTCAAAATGTTGTCTTCAAAGACAGCGGTTCATGTGACCAGAGATGAAACTCAGGGGGAGATAATTGCGGAATGTATTGTGGGTAATCTAACATTTCCATTTGAAAACGATGCAGGAGCATCTTCATTGCCCCTGCAGAATGCGGCTGAGAATTGTCGTGAAGACGAAACAGCACGACAGTTATGTAACGTTAGCTGCATAGCTTCAGGCGAAATTTCTCACCAGGCCCTCGTACTTGGCGGCAGACACTATTTTCTAGACATCTTTACGCACTCACTGCGAGCTCAGAAATGAGAAGAGTGACGTGATGCTAACTGGGGTTATACTAGAGACACTACCCAACACATCTGTGCAAAGCTTTATCGGATTTTCATAGTCGTTTCCATTTCGCGACCGATCGGAGCTTACATTCTGAACGCCCCTCGTATTTGAAAAACTGCAATATTTGCATCCACTTGAGATGTGGCAAATACATTTTGGTTTGTGTGTGTGTGTGTGTGTGTGTGTGTGTGTGTGTGTGTTTGTGGTGCTTTGCAATATGGTGATGTGCAAGTCAAATACGTGCTGCACATATTTTGGAATATTTGAAAAATACAATCCTGCAACTTCGCAACAAAATTGCGCGGAATTTTCGATGGCACCAACACACCAAGAACATTTAACCACAGTGGAAGAATAAAAATCGAGAACTGACGATTAAGTGAAGTGCATTTTGTAAATCTGAACAGCTGTCTGTTCGAAACCGGTTACGGCGCTATTTACTTAAATAAATAGCAGTATTAAGAGTGGCTGGTTGCTGTCTTCTTTGTAAGAATCAGCCTACATTAATTCGACACAGCCACGGTCTCACCATGTCGGTTTTAGAGAAAATAGCCCATTGGATTATTTATGGGTGGTGGTGTCAGCGGGTGGCCAAAAATAAACTTAATTTTGCAGCAGTTACGATAGTGCGGTATCGTGTGATATACTTTTTATACGTCATTCGTTCACTTAAGATTTAGGCTTCTCAAACTTCAATTGCTTTTTGGTACTTTGTATGAGCTGTGTTGTAACGTTACACTGTGGCACTGTTTAAGTTGTCACCGATTTGATCGTAAATAATCCTCATAATCCTGCTTCCTAAACTTAACAAACATGGCAACAATTAATAAAGAAAGAAATAGGCTCCCCACAAAATTCGAGTGGTCAAAGAGAAACTTTGTTCACATATTCGAGATTAAACATTACCATGTCATTAGACATATGAAAATTAATCAGTGATAATGTCCACTCTCTTTTGGCGCCTAGAGAGAATAAATCTTGTGACATTGAAAGACGAGGTGACACTAAAATTTACAAATTTCTCAAAAAAAAAAAAAAGGTAGCTTCTCAACATTCGATAGTAGTAGACAGTGAGATACTTTATCTTTTTCTGAGGAAGATTTTATTTGTTTCTTCCTCTCATAACATAAAATTTCTTTCAATATGAGATGGGAAATCAAACATTGTAAGATTCTTAAGCGTAATGAGACACCAGATCCTTATCACAGTCCCAGTCGGAAGTGTCACAAAAATCATCACTCTCTTTCTTTTATGCATTACTACTGCTTGAAGATTGCTATTCTCGTAGTTGGCGTCGCGAACTTTTGCAGTAAAATCTGCCTTACGTTACTTACTATTACTGTATGGGGAACATGTAGGGAAGGAGAAAATCCCCTACAGCAGTGAATATCTTTGTATATATCTGCATTCCGCACTGACTAACATTTCCAAAACCCTTCACAGAATAGATGCAACAGGAAATACCATAATCAGAGCATTAGTATACTGTCAGGAGATGGACTGAAACTGAACCTAACACAGCTTTCCGGGTAATTTTCAGCCCATGACGGATTACTGCTTAAGGTAGTCGCATGTCCCAGCAATTATACTTCGATTATTCACATACGAATATTCTGATGACCGAAGGCAGCGGCTAGTATGTGAAACTATCAGGCATTAATAAAGATCCAACTGCAATTACGCGAGGCATACTGGAAATGTAAATTCTAATTCAAATGGCGTTTTTCGTTTTTCTTAGCAAAGCATCAGCAGCAATTGTGTCGAAATCATTACGAGAAGATGATAGTTACAACGGTATGATCAGAATGATGTGGGCGCTCAGAGAATGTGGCGCACAGAGTATGCAGTCCACCTGTTCTGAATGACGTTAGTGACTGTGCACTTAACGTAACGCTGCCTGCTTAAGTAAACATGGCATGGTGGCGCTGTCGATTCTTATGACCAATAACTCTGATTAATCTCTATCGATATCATTCTGCTCTGCAAGCTAGCGTACAGTATGCACTGATGTGTGACTATGAACGTCTGCCCTGTTATAACAACTCATGTCATCCTCAAGAACAAGCAATTAGTGGAACCAAAAACTCCTAGCATTAGAAGGGAAACACCTATGAGTCTGCTGAAACTAATATATGTAAGAGCTATCTCATTAGTACTAAATAGGTACATACATATATTCTGCAGATATTTGATTAACGAATAGCCATTTACTATGCAACTAAAATGACAGCCACGACACGGGTTCTATACGTTACACTTCTTGTGTAATCAGCTTGCTGCAATGTTGCTTCTACTATACTGAAATATACTGACCATTAGTTATTTTAATAAGTAGGCGCTATACACTGGGTTACATGCAGTCGACCTGTTTTAGCGCCATCAGAAAAACATTACTAATGAAAGAATGACGTTAAGACCCATTTCACGGACAGTAAAGGAAATAATCGGAAATCACTTGTATTTTCTCAGAAAGCAGTTACATCTAAAATGCCATCCGAAACACTTTTTCACACTCAGTGACTGTCGATGGACTTCCAGGATTCAACCTAAATTATCCTTCTTACCTCACTAGATATTTACTTGTAATTTTGATGACTTTTTCTGAACAGTTGGTGCGTAATAAACAGTTCATGCGTAATACGTTAACATGGGTTTGAAACATTAAGTTTTGGATTGCAAGAAACGTTATTTAACGGAAAAGCTGCAATGTATCTCTTGAGCTGCTTTGTGGGAAACCTGCTTCTTTCTTCATAAATAGTTGCTACTCTTGCTAACTTTAGGAAACAGGATACTGTGATATAATTGTGTCCAAATTAGTGTCACATTAAGCAGTAAAAATATACAACGTTGCAAGACAACTCCTCCAGTGTACCAAAAAAGAAAATGAAGTTTGGAAAGCCAATATCGTAAGTGAATAACTGGCGGATAAAAAGTGTGTCACACGATACCACACCCCAATAACTGCTGCAAAATTACGTTTCCCACACAAGATGTGGCGTCTGTCACAACTAGATACAGCTCCATAGGTACCACTGGAAGTTTATTTCTGGCCACTTACTGAGACGCCACCCCGAAACTCCAATAGCCGCTCCAGCACAGAATAGTGTATAAGGCTTTTCCATGTTAATTTTTATTCAGCTAATTAATCTTTATGCAACCGTTTTCTTTATGCATAAGCACCTGATGATGAGCAAAACATGCTTGAAATGCGTTGCAGTATGTTAAATGAAACATAAAATAAATAGTTAAAATGCTTTTCTCTGCGTTATGTGGCGGAATCGTTTTATAGTATTTCGTGACTTTAATTACTTATAAATGATATTACATGTAGATCAAAAAATATAAAACCAGTTACCTATTGTCAGCGTATCAATTCGTATGATCTCAAAAATGATTATCCTGGCTAATATTTGTCACTCTGCTAAAGGAATCTCCACTTGACGTTGTGTAGAAATGTTGTCTGTAAAGTCGTGTGAGTGGCACTAAATTGCAAATAATTTATCACATTTTACATAACTGTTACTTAAGATGGAAGCATTTTTCTCTAGGAAAGGAAATATTTAGTCACAAAATACTACCCGCGCACAACACTGACGTATGTCTCCTATTAAAATATTTCATGTAAATCGTCCGAACTAATTAGGCTTCATACATCAGCAAATATTTAAAGATTCAATCTGAGATGAATTCTGTCTTTTAAAGTAGATTCGGGACCACCAGTGCTCATTTACTTCCATTCATTTATATCTAACAACATTTATGTTTGTTAAAATTCTCGATTCAAAACTGCTGCGGTGATATTTTTGCTAAGATGGGGGCAGACAGACGATAGTCTATTGTTTTTCTAGATTTATTTTTGTATCAAGGTAATATATTTAAATAAAACTCTTTAACCCTTTTATCTCTATTCTTTAGCATTTAAAATCATTTTCAGTAACAAATACCGTCATATTTTTTATACCAGCTACTAGTAAACTCCGCTGTAAGTTACTAGCGCTAATGGCTGCGATCCTAATTGCGCAGCTGAAAATTAACACTTAAAACATTAATTAGATTCGATTACAATTGAAATAAATACAAGTCCATGTCTAGACAGTAGCTACTCTATTTTTCAAATAACAATTAACAATATATAGTTAAAGGTTTTCTCTTTACAGACCTCACACGTCTCACGTCCGAACAGTTGATCCGTTAGCACAGGAAGAACAACTGAACCAAAATTATCACAGATATCAAAAAAGATTATAGTTGTCGTTGTCTATGAATGTAGTTCTCTGATAATAGTTTTAATTCACACAGACATTAAATTATTACAGAAATAATTATCGTCATTTTTACACGATACAGTCTTTTTATACGTAGTATCGACAATATTGATTGAAGTTTGTACACTTAGTTCATTTTAACATCTCGTGGCTAGAACATATTGTCGTGGATATTACACTTAGTTCGTACTACGCTAGTAAGAGTATGTTCTTCTCATTGTTGATTCCTCAGAGGCAGAGTGCCACTAAAGCTGTAGCCAAGGCTCAAATGCTATATTTGAAATCAGACATTGTCCTACTCCTCTATCTTAATTGTCAAAGATCGTTACGAATTTCAGTAACAGATTCCTACGAAACCATTAAATTTGTACCACAGTGCCGTGTAGGTCAAAAAGTAGTTTGTCATAATCGTATGGTGACTGATGGAGCATGCCTCATGTCCTGATTATTACTGATCAGTTCATAGATGTTTCTCTGTCGCTTGTTTGCACAATTTTTCCAATATTGCATCTGGAAGAAAGGAAATATTGAATGATTGCCAAACAAAACATTCATATATACCGGTATTTCTCTTCGGAGCAACGGCAGAATACCCTATCAGTTGTTTAATTGGGTGTAAACCTGTGTTTTCTGTCATGAAGTATGGCCTCTAATCTGATGTAGTGGTAGTTTGACATTATGATCATCGCAACAGAATTCGATTATTTCCGCATAACTTGAGCGGTAAGCACGAGGCGTCGTTGATATTAAGACGTTAGGGGCTCACTTAATAACGCTCTGCGCAAACCATGCATAGGATCTCAGCAGTGTGCTCAGCTTGGTAAACTTGTTTGTATTTGGGATTCTCTCTGTCTTACGTATACTGCACGTTGGAAAGCTCTTCAACGTGGCCGCTTTTTGCCTTTATTGACCAAATATCAGCAGCCGATACATTTTAATCATAAAGAACAGATGATGCTTCTCTTTCTTTTAGAATAAACTGTACTAAATGATAGTTTTACTCAAGAATGACTTATTCTACTCATAACTGCTAGTGTGTTCCACTTTCTGATAACAGCTAATTCGCCTTTCGCGTCAACAGAAGCTGTAATCGAGGTTGCACTGCATATGTTCGCTAGTTTAACTTTCAACGGAGTTTTAAGCCAGCATTTTCTATCATTTCCTATGGTTTTCTGCAATTGCAGCCTTTCTTAATCTGGAACTTCACGTAATTTTTAGCATACGAAGTGTCCCCGTGGATGTTACCTCCTGAAATCGATGCTGTGTTGCTGTCTCTTCATTTGTGTGCCTGCCTTTCATTAATAGTGCTACTTACACTTATCTTAAGAAAAATATTTGCCAAATCTATCATAAAAAGATGTGTTGTCTACTCATAACGTTTGCAGTATAACTACTGCATATGTTCCAAAGATGTGAAACGTGTCGGGTGACGAGGTTTCCAGTTTGACTATGCTTAAGACAGAAAAACGCAAATAATTAAGACAGTTGATGATCTATACTGATTAGTTTGCAGTTGGCTCATTATTATTACTCTTTATGCTGTAGTCCCTAAAGTCAGTTACAGAAACGCAGATAAGACTCGTTGACATATAGTTTGGGTATTTCGTTGCTCAGCCGTCACGTCGTTCAAATACAAACTGTACTCACTTTGTAGGCTGCTCAACGTATAAATACATCTTGGTAACAAAGGAGGATATGTCATTCTTCAACTTCTCCCGGCTTATTTCTTGCTAGAACAGTCCACGGGTGTACTGCCGATCCATAGTGTCCAACGGCCACAATATTTGGGCGATTACACATGTCGCCATCGTCAGGTGCGCTAACGAACTGAGCTCCTGAGGGCGGGCGGCCGTCCTAAATCCCCTCCTCCCCCCCCCCCCCCCGCCCCCGACCATGCCCCTCCCGCTAGGCGTTCTCTCCGCGGCCCACGCCCACGGACGCGCGTCGGCGGTGGCTGAGAGGCTGGCGTCGGCGTCTGTAGTGGCGTCGGTGTAACTGCCTCGTCCGCCCTGGTCGCTCGTTCGTTTCCTTTGTTGAGCCTCTTTTTAATTAGACTCGGTGCTGGTTCCCATGCCTTGCTGAGGTTATAGCCGCACGCAATCTCTGTTGATGAGTCCACCCCTGGTACAAATTTCGATAGCCTTTCTAACGACGCTGTCCCAGTATTTAGATGTCTGTGCCATGACCCTGGTATGTTGGTTAGCCATTTCGTGATTTTCGGACAAACAGTGCTCTTTCAACAGCCGACTTGTTGGGGTACGTAAGTGACTGTGCCTCTGATGCTCACGGCAACGATCTTCGATGGTGCGCACTGTCTGTCCATTGTAAGTCTTCCCACACTCACAGGAAATCAGGTATAGGATGGCCTTCCACAAACCGAGATCGTCTTTGACACTTCCCAATAATGCTCGTGTTTTATTTGGTGGGCAAAAGACAGTTCCTACTCGGTTTTTCCTCAGTATTCGTCCTATTTTCCCCTATAGTGCGCCAGTATACGGTATATAGGCGGTGGCTATACCTTCCTCCATGACTTCGTCCATCGCCACACGCTGTACTGTAAAGGTGGGGCGGAGAGCGCGTCTGATCTGCCATTCCGAGTACCCGTTTTTCCGCAATACAGTTTTGGGGTGTTCCAGCTCGTGGGGCAGACTCTCTGCGTCTGAGATGGTGCGCGCCCTGTGCACCAGTGTTTTTAGTACCCCATTCCTCTGCGAAGGGTGGTGGCAGCTATTATCATGAAAATACAGGTCGGTGTGCGTTTTCTTCCTGTATACCCCATGGCCCAGGGTGCCACCCGCTCTTCTTTTGACCATGACGTACAGTAATGGTAAACTTCCTTCTGCTTCGGTCTCCATAGTGAATTTGATGTTCGGAAGTATGGAGTTCAGGTGTCTAAGGAAGTCTAGGAGCTTGTCCCTTCCATGGGGCCATATCAAGACCGTGTCTTCAACATAATGTAGGAAACAAGTAGGTTTCCATTTGGATAACCTCAGGAAGGCATGGGAACCAGCACTGAGTGTAATTAAAAAGTGGCTCAGCAAAGAAAACGTACGAGCGACCAGGGCGGAAGAGGCAGTTACACCGACGTCACCACAGACGCCGACGCCAGCCTCTCAGCGACCGCCGACGATCGACCACGGGCGCGGACCGCGAAGAGAACGCCTCGCGGGGGAAGGGGATTTACGACGACCGCCCGCGCTCAGGAGCTCAGTTCGTCAGCGCACCTGACGAT
Organism: Schistocerca americana; assembly: GCF_021461395.2. Classification (NCBI taxonomy): domain Eukaryota; kingdom Metazoa; phylum Arthropoda; class Insecta; order Orthoptera; family Acrididae; genus Schistocerca; species Schistocerca americana. The sequence goes on along the minus strand of NC_060123.1, from coordinate 380,002,828 downwards.
GGCGACGTGTGTGATCGCCGAAATATTGTGCCCGTTGAACACTATGGACCGGCAGTACACCCTTGGACTGTTCGAGCAATGGAGGATATGTTTGGCAATGCTGTGACTGGCGAGTTACTTCCTGATTCACACAGAATTAGGCTACAAAATTCACTTTATATGTATATATCATTTCCATTACATAATCTGCGTGATTCTCACATAACGTGTGAAGTAAAAATATGAATTTACGCTTTGAGACCAGGAAAAATCATTCGGCATGGTAATTGCAATTAATATCGTCTGTTACGTTGCCAGCTTATCTGTCTCATCCAGCGCTGGAGCAATAAAGAAGAGCACATACACTGCAGTACTCTGCTAGCTGGGAGGTAACTCGTCGCCTCTAACGCGGGAGCTATGTTGGTTCTCAGTTGCAGTCTTGTTAATGGACGCACTTTAGGCGCTTCGCAGTCGGATCGAAAATCGGTTAGGATGTTTTACTTATTATATTTCTCAAATGTTTCCATTTCATTGTGACACAGACAGCAAGTAGACACAATAATTTCCATGTCCAATATGAGCAATATTTTACTAATAGGTTCGCTGTTGTTATAGGTATTTTATGTTTCATTAGCCCTCTGCTTTCCAGAAAGTCTATGTAGCGTGGCCTACCAGTCGGATCTGTCAGGACTATGTTGTTTAAAGTGACATAAATTGAAATTAATTTGGCTACCTATGATGTGAATGACTTTTGAGATGCAAATACTTTTAAAATAATTTTATTCATTCAAAATTTACATTCAGAAACACAGTTTCTATGGTTTTACTTGTGGCATTTATTATTATTGCAAATTTGCGCTGGGTCTGTATACAATAGCCAAATATTCTGAGCATACAAGTTCGGTGCACTTAAAACATGTAATTTGACCTTCTCTTTCTTCTCTACACAGTATGCACATCGTCTGCTTTTCTTATCTGGCAGTTTCAGTGCCCTTCCTGGGTATGGTGCTACTAGTGAATTCATTGACTTTTTTACCCTTGTTAGTTGCTTTCCCAAATTGATGATGAAAGTCCGATATCCAATTTTTTTATTGGTAGCCAGCATCATCGTACTTGTGTATGCATTCATTACACTTACATCTACCATGTTGAAGAAAACCGCCGATCACCAGAGCCTTGTTTTTCTTCTCAAAGTGTAGCATCGCGTCTTCTGCTCCACGGTGTCAACTCCGCCGGTTGTGGCATCGTGTGTCATTATAGTTTCACGCTTTTTTTGCTTGTGATGATGGCATCATTGGTTGGTCATCAAGATAGGTAATGCAGGTAATAGTTTTCTTTTTCTTAGGAACGTAAGAGGCTATCATCACGTCTGGTTGAAAAGCACATAATGTAGAGTATATTTTCACGTCCTTTTGGTGTAAACCGACTAGTTTCAGATCTTTTGACAACAAATAATGAGCTAAATTGAAAGATGTAAAGCAATTATCTTCTCACAACATTCCTTACAATTCTCTCTTTATTCGGTATTTACCAAGTTTAGGTGGGATGTATTGTCGAAATGGACAGCAACCTTAAAATGTGACCATCTGTTCATCCATAGTCATGAACTACACTGGAATGTAGCCATCCCTAAGGGTAATTTCCACCTCTCAAAAACTTTTGTGATTGGTTCCAATTTTCCACTTGACCTACGTTCAGGTCAGGCTGCTGTATTGACAAAGCGCAACACTCTCACAATAATAGCATGGAAATAGTTGCGAGACATAATGTCATTGAACAGTTGGCGGCCATTTTCAGCACTCCAGAGCTGAATGATATCTACATTTCTTGACTTGTAAACTCCAATGAGGAGCAGAGCATCAAAAAACTTTTTCATTTTATGTATGTTATACCATTCAGTCCACATAAAATATTCGATCTTCCCTGTTGGTCCTCATAAAACTTTGTCAATACGGGATAAACGCATGAACAACGTAAAACAAGATTCCTCGCTATCACAATTCCTAATCGAATAAATTCTGTATCTCTCGTCTGCTTTCAAAACAGCCTTTTCGCTCCACCTACCATAAAATGTAGCTTGAGGAGCTGCAGCCCCTATTTCAATTTCATTACGAGAAATATGTCACACTCAACAGAATTTGCACTAAATTGTTCTTCTTCATCTTCGTAAAGGGATATTAATGACCGTCATATTCGTGTGGTTCTGTCTTTAGCGGCGTCTACCACATTATCAACATTATCATCATCACTGGAAAATTCGCATTCACTAAGTGAGTATGCATTATCAGAAGACTTCTCCAACCATTTCCTTATCTCCTCATCTGATAGTCGTCTTCTCCACAACGTTTTCGGTTTGTAGAACAGACATTTGTTATGAAATAATGCACCAAAATAAACATGTGCTTATTACAATGAGGGTTGTTGCACGATGCAAGAATAACAGCGCGAGTCAACAATGGCAAATGACGTGACAACCGCTGAGCAGCAAATATCTGGTTGCCGAGAAATTGCTTCCAGCCGCGCGGGCCCGCGAGGCCCCTGAGGGAGGAAACAAGCACCTACACTTTAACACAAAGCCATAGGTAAACACTGTAATTTTTCCCTAAATAATTTAAGAAATTAGGAAAAGTCATAAAATTTCGTTAAGGTAAAATGTATAGTTACTAATGTAGAAGATATTAAACGTTACGGACGGGCCTCTGGGGCTGGCTTTCATTGTAACGTTACCGCTGTAATCTGATGTCATTTGAATTAGTTCAGTGCGTATTTTAATAGCGTTATCCATTATTTTATTGAATACAACAGTAAACATCAGAGAAAATTAATTATCAACAATTATCTCTCGCATTATCTAAAACAGTCTGACAACGCTCGGGTATTTTACCGACTCCATGCCTGTACAAAATTTATCTGAGCTAAAGATGCCTTCAAACCATGTTTGAAGTGCATTTTGTTACAGGGAGAAATTTTCTTGACTGTTTTCCGATAAGAAGCTTTAACGGGAAATCATGGCAAATGATCAGAAGAATAATTGCTTGATTGGTGACTTTTGAAACTCCGTGATAGGTTTCTAGCGAAATCGGCCGAGTGTGCTATCTTAGAGTATCAAATAGTGATAAAGTTCTGTAATTCATTTTCCTTGCAGTGCTATCGATACGTGTGTTTGTTGTTGGCAAAAAATGCTGCGGTATACGCACCCCTGGAGAGGTTTTCGTAATGCACAACACGCTTTCTGACCCTATTGTACGAAAATGTTATGTTCACCCTGCGCATTTCTCGAGTATATGTCTTTTGTCAGGGCCCAGCCAAAAATTCTTCTTAAGAAGTTAATATAAAGACATCATAAGTAATCACCAGTAGGAACGTAGCGTTGGAATTGTCAGTGAGCTAACTCATCAAGCAAAAAAGAAATTAATAGTCGCCCATTAAAATACTATTACTTTAATTAGATTATGCAGTACTACTGCTCTCGACTTCTAAACCTTGCCTATTGGCTGCCAATGTCGTACGAAAATGTTTGCACTCCGTCGCATATGTCTGTCATCGAAGCTTCCTGAGATGTGCAAAATCATTCATGCCAGAACAATGTTTCTTGAACCAAAAACGACTTTTTCTGACTTGTTTTGCAAAAAAGCACTCGCCCCACACAGAATGCAAACGTTCAGAGATTCCTCTGTTGCCTTCATCCCTCTACTAAACTCAAAGCGAAAATGTCGCAAATGTTGGACATTTTCAGCTTGCTACTGTGATTTATCACACTTGAACAATGTCCATGAGTTTCAGGCGTGCAAAACGCAGATCGTCGCTGTTAGATAAATACGAGAACGTCAAATAAGAAAATAGTCTGTGGATAAATACATTCATAGCGCCGTGCCACGTTGACTTAACTGGAGACATCTGACGCTAGAAGCCGGAAACGTATGGCCGGTAGCTGCTTTGGGCGAGGAAAGTCTCGAGCGTAAATTTTTCTAATCTTGATAAAGTCACGAGCTGTTCTGTGGGATGTTTCAGAACATTTTTTCTACTGCAGGTAGATTATAAAATGAGAAGAATTATGTCAGGTGCTCCAACAGACTGTTAACTTTAGAAGATATCCGATATGCGATTTAAAGAAACTACGGAAATGGAGTGGAATCGAACGCGTGACTTTAAGTTTATACGGCACTAAATTTACCAGCACGCCAGCGCATACGTTTTCGTAACACCTCTAGAAGACTGACAGATTGGCTTCATTCATTTCCGCATCCTACAACGTTCCCACATCTTGCACATGGCTGGACTTTTAGACGCCTGAACTGTGGCCGGGGATATTGAGTACCTTAAGTGAAAGGCACGGACTTCGTCTTTGAAGGGGCCGGCAGTGTACATTCTTGTCACCCTTTTTCATGTCTTTCTTTTTTTATCTGCATCAGAAGAGATACATTTTCACCCAATTTACATCATGATTACTGAGTGATACACTTGTATCATTTCATAACCAGTGAAACAGTTTCTTTTCATTACATCAAACATTACCGTAAGTGTACAATTCAACTATACTTTCTGATACATTTCAATTATGGTGATAGAATATATACTCCAAAGATTCACAAGCCATGTTCTACACGTCGACTGTCGCATATATAACTTCGCAATTACTGTGTGGAAAATTTATGGCACTTGTGTTAGCAACTATTAAGCTCTCAATAACACTCGCCCACACACAGCACCACCATAACAAATAGATCTGATAAACCTAGCAAAACTATTACTGTATCATTATGAATTAACTTACTTTCTTCATAATCCATTTCATGGAATTCACTTTCAGATGGACAGTTTACATTTCCGTCGAAGATGTACTGCGCCGTTCTAACTCGGTATACCATTTCTATTTCATGGGAAAAGCGTAGCATTTCAGACCATATAAAACCATTTCTTAAGCATAGCGTATGTGGTTGGTAGATTAGTGCAGTGCTTAAGGCGCTCAGTTTTCAATTCGAAGGCTGTCACTTTCATGAATGTTAATTGGTTGTAGGAGTTATTAGTTCAGGATTACAACGAAAATTATGAAGTATTCCTACCTTTAAAGTGTTATTTCCACACCTCCGATCTTGCACAATTTTTTCTCCTGATACACTGCTACATCTATTTGGAATTAAAAGAAAATATCTCTTTTGTGCTTTCGTCGGTATTGGCTTCCTGCCTGAACGTAAATAAGGAGAATACCAATTAATATGATGTTTTCTCTCGACGTAAAAAAGCTACATACTTTCTCTTTCATGCCTTCATCGATACTGACATCATGTGGCACGTGACAAAAAAAATTAGTTTCGTGTTTGTCTTAGTCCTTTTGATCAAAAGTCGTAAAATAATTTAAAATCAGAAGTCTATTGAATGACTGAAAAGACTGAAATAGACCACCAAGTTTTATAAATAATCTGCACAGTTAAAAAAAAAAGAAAATAGAAGAGATAAGAGAAACGAATTTTCCCACCTTCGAGGGAGAACTAAACTTTTATTTCCATTAACAGTTTCTCCCTAGCAACACAATAATTCAGTAGTGTGTCCAATTTCCGTCCTCCTCTACAACTACATTTAGCCGCCGGGAAATAGAGGCAACACGTTTCTGGATGAATCTGTTATTCTGTGACAACTCATGAACTGCTTCGGAAAGCGCAGTCCTTGTTGTCCGTTCTGGTCTTCTACGCGCAATAATTCTCTCCATCTCTGCTCATACGTGCTCTATAGTCAGCACCTTTGGGAGGCCAGTCCAATAGTTCAACGTCGCCGCTCGTTTGAAAACAGTGTTTTGCACAGGTCGCTCTACGGACGGGAGAATGGTCATGATGGAAGATTATTCGACCTTCCAAAAATGCCAGACGAACTGAAGGAAGTATTACTTTCTGTACTATATCGCAGTAGTAATATTAGGAAAAAAAGTCCAGTTGCCACAGAAGACCACAACCATTTGCTGCAAACTAAATATTTCCCTTTATTTGAGGCACGTGCTTCTAAAGGTGACAAAGAAGCAATAAATATTTCGTTTAAGCATGCGTATAGCAGCAACATAATGAACTAGTTAGTGATAATGCCAATAATAATCGAAGAATTATGGAGCTTCATATTCTTCAATGACATTTACCGGAAGAAGAAATTTCTTGAAATAGTGAAAACTGCTTCGATTCGTGGTAATGATTGCTAAAAGCATTTTTACATCCTTATCTGCATAATTTCCGTGTCATAAGCCTGCTGATAATTAATAAATTAATAGAGAACTGAATCTTTTCACCTTGTCTAATTTGTAAGCTAAGCGCGTTTTCTGTGGCGTCACAGCCACGAATGTTGCAAGTGTGAGCTTTAGTGGTCTGTTGGATTGAGCCTACTTTTTTTTAAATTATGAGTTACGGATTCGGTTTCCACTTACAGGGTGCATTTTAAATACAGACGAACAGATCTGCCTTATCTCCAATCTCTAGTCATGCCAAGTGAAGAACAACAGGTTGCAACGCAGTGCAGATTCAGATGTTAATATCAAATCGCTTCGCTACCAAATGGGGCAGAGCCGGTACAGGTTGAGATATAGTAGAGGTGGAATTCCCGGCAAACTGATACGCTGTCCAGTGAGCCTCCCTAGACTAGGGCTTTTATATTATTTAATGAGCCAGTGATAACTGAAGGTCACAAGGCTCTATTTTATTCGAACTTGAGACGTTGAAAAAGTTGGTGCTGGTGTGAAGTTCGAATTCTGATCTCCTCTTTCGTTGTACTCGACCCAAACTGTACATATAGTTCGATCATTTGGTTGCTTTTCCCAAGATCGCAAACTTCTGTATATCTCCAAGAAAGGTTAATATATGTGTTCGAATCCCGGTCCAGCACAAGAATATCGATGCTCTCGTTTCAAGCTCTACCATATGCATACCGAACTAATAGAGATAATAATATTTTATTTTTAATGACTCTTCATGTGTTGTCACCAATAACGGTAGTTGCTGTTATTTCTACTCAAACATGCACGCATCTCACTACAGTTGAGCAATCAATTCGTGGACAGAAAGCAAGGGCGATATGCAGCGGGTTTGATTCCCAGGCAGGTAAAATATTGTACCATAGTGTCAGATTCAAACATCTCGCTGCTGGTGAAAATATTCGGTATCTAACAACTGATTATGCCTAGTTAACAAGCTGATTACGTGATGGGTTCGTGTCCCCATCACAAGACTTTACATCACGGTACCTCGTTTTAAACACGTGTACAGTTTGTCACTTGTAATTATACTCAAAGGTGTTCGGGGTTAGTTAAGAGGCAGATAAGAGTCTTGACAGGATTCCAGGCCGAGACAAAAATTTTCTATTTCAGATATACTAGTCGACACTGGTGGAAACTTCGATATTTCTTGACTCTTTATACTTAGTCACCAGTGACAAACGTTACTATGAACGTGTCTCGGTAAGGCACGAAACCTTTGCCTATTTTAGATGCTAATAGGTACTTGATTTCAAAAAATGGTTCAAGGGATCTGAGCACTATGGGACTTAACATCTGAGGTCATCAGTGCCCTAGAACTTAGAACTACTTAAACCTAACTAACCCAAAGACGTCACACACATCCATGCCCGATTCAGGAGTCGAACCTGCGACCGTAGCGGTAGCGTGGTTCCAGACTGAAGCGCCTAGAACCACTCGGCCACAACGCCCGGCGCTTGGTTTCAATACAGACCCAGAAGAAAAATGTTCTTCATGTCGTTTAAAGTTAAAACATGCATACAAATACAATAACTGCCAAATCATGAGTGCAGAGAAATTACTTGTGGTAAGGTGTCAATTTTGAGGCACCCATAGAGCACTTGCCGCTGATGATTGAATTGCTTTTAACTGGTTAGTTCAGCACCTAGTTTATGACAAACCAATTTTGTCATGAACGACGTTTCTCAAGTGTGGAAAAACCCTCTAAAGAGCAAAAATACTTCGATTTGTCATGGAACTTCGGGGGTCCAGATATTCTATCGAAATCTCTAGTTCACAAAAATATTTATTTTCCCCTAAGTATTGCTGGAATGACTTATGTAACGGAGTTAGTAAACTCAAATTTTAATGTCTGTGGTAGTGATTTTGAAATGAGACGTCCTGTAATAGAAATGCGTATACAAGCGATTAGGTCTACCTCGTCTTTAATGACACATTTTTTTTTAGGATTTACAAGGTCGTAGAGTTGATCTACATCTGGACTGACTACCTCTAGTAATCTCTTGTGGTCTCCGTTTTGTGTAGTCAAACGACTGTAGTGCAAAGAGTTTAGAGGACCTGCTAGACTGCTGCGTTGTGTGAACTGCATGCAAATCAGGCTCAACGCAATACTGATCATTCGGATGCTTCTGGGTATGATGGCACATTTTTAGACATGTCTTAAAACTGAAGCCGATATTTGATACTGAAAGAGTTCTTTTTGACAGAAACGCCCTGTTTGCCTGTGCGTGTCTACTTTTAATGTCTTCCTTGATTCGTCTGTCGTGTGTTATTTGCTTACAAAGAAACTAAACCTCTTAATTTCCTGTACACGAGACGGGGTTCGGAGAAACGGAGCTACTGGTCCATTCTGACAGATATTGCAGAGCTGTGTCAGTTTGATCAGTCTCTCCAGACGAATGCTTAAATCTCATTTTCGTCCGCAAATCAAATTTCTTGATGGTTGAGAGGAAAATTTAAATAATAGTTGGTACGAGAGTAGAAGAAGAGGTGAGGTGAAGGATAACTTCCCAAGAAAGCTCCAGAATAGCCTCTTTTGTGAAGTCAGAAAAGTGCAGCGGGCGTTCTCTTGCAGTAGAAACCCTTGATTAGTTGTTTTGGGTCGTTGTTCTCATACTGCGATCCAGTTGTTGGTACCTAACGTCAACTGTGATGGACACACATACCGTCTAAGTACTTTATAACACAAAACGCCTTATTTGTGCCACGAGATTCGTAACAGTACGTTGTTTAGCCTGAGACTTATTCTTGTTTCAAATGCTTTTTTGGAAGGCCCAACCATTATTTTCTTATTATGAAGTTAATATCATCACAACTAGTTGTGCTGCCTGCTTAGGGTCGTGACCCTATGAACGAAAAGTCTCCGTCTCGGACGGTTTCCGGGTTCTCTTGTTTGATAGTGGACGCATTAGTTCTTCTTTCGGTCCCTTTATGCGCAGTATCCTTAGCCTCTTTTGTGAAGTCAGAAAAGTGCAGCGGGCGATCTCTTGCAGTAGATAGCTGGAATACATCAATACGCTGTTTGTTTTTGGCCTTAAGAGTACATGTTTTGCAACCATAAAAGGAAACGGAAAATTCTACTGTTTAAAACGGGTGGATACTTGTGTTGTTAGTTATCACTCTATTCTCCTCCACGAGAGCTCCCTCATAACTCTTATAGCGATCTTCATTTAGGCTTTTTGTGACTTTCTTAAATCGATTAACGCAAGTGCCACACTCGTTGATTTGCTTCCCCATCCTTCCAATTCGAGATTCTGCCTCATCTCTAATGATGTCGTCGTCAAATGGACGTTCACCTTGATCATCCTTCCTTTCACATTCACTCATATTTTCATAGTTCACCACATTTTCTGGTTATCAGATACACTGATGTGGACACTGTAGGGAACGGTAAACACGTCCTTAATCAAAACTCATTTACCTTCCTGAGCGCAGAGATTAAATACAATCAGAGTGAAACTAGAACGCTGTTTTTTAATATTACTTCCACAATAGCAGTAATTGTATAAATGGCAAAAATGTTACGAGGTGCCCCCTCCTTCAAATCCAAAGGGACAAAATGTCAGAAACCTTAGACTTTTGAGGGAACATACAACATTCTGCGCAAGACTGGACGGGAACATAAGGATTCCTCGCACGAAATGCTGACTCGACTAACGCGAAGCAGTCGGCTAATTAATTCAGACATTTCTTCGTGTTCCAAAATGTACCTTGCAGCAGTTTATGGTGATTAGGGTAATTCGAGTCATGACACTGGCTTATTTCTGACACCTTATGACAATTACTTGTGGAGAGGGTTGGTGAATCTTTCTATGTCATATGCAGATGCTCATTTAGAATGAAATCGGTTGTGGTGTAACAAACGTAAGTGATATACAGCTGCGATCGTTTTTATTAACATTTATATTTTCAGTTGTGGAGGCAGAAAATGATAAAGATTATTAACTGAACCTTGTGACATTAACCACACCCATGACGTGATAAGAATGGGTAAGAGTGGAACAATAAAATCATAACGTATTGTTAATGTAACAGTGCAGTTTTCATCTTGGACGTACTGGACATTGTAAAAAAATTCGCACACTTGATGACTGATCGTCGAAATAGATATTTTGATTTTGAGTTATATCTTTGTGGGTAGCAAGCACTTGTTTCTCTTAACAGAGGATGTACATGAAAATGAGGAAAATATTAATCATGTATTTATTGGATCTTCGTTTACTACAAGGTAATGAAATTTCAAATCCTGAGTACTACGTTCTAATTCCACTCCATAGTGCGACGAAAATAATAAACGAACATGGAGCCACGTCCCTTTATTGTTCTGTATATCCTCACATTGTTTATTCCTGTGGCGTTTTCTTCCAGTTTTATGTAATCACCATGTAGGGACTGTTTGTGTCCTAATCAAAGAGACTGTGGAATAGCATTACTGCCACTGATTTTGCATTTCTTGGTTACGATGCGTCTTCTTACAATCTGTAGCTTGGTTCGTTCCAGTGAAGTTTATTAACTACATTACGAACTCTACAGGAGCTTTCACACTGTCGATGTTGAGGGAAATCGATAACAGGAGAACAGCTGCAGTTGACGTTACTGCTGCTCAGTTTGGAAATCAGATTAATCAGAGAAGACAAGCAAATAAAAGACTCGTTGTGGGTGAAGAGAAGAAAGCACAGGGCTTGCACTAGTTCATCCACGGAAATTAGAGTCTTATACTAACAATGACAAATATTTGATTCGGATATCTCTTAATTTACATTTTGGGAAGGTTATGTACTTTTTCTTACAAAACACTGACGTTAGAGTACTTAATTTTGGCAAGAAACTAGTCAATACTATAGTGAAATATTATGTGGAAGTAATTTTCATTCAATGCAATACTAAGGCATTTATGTAAGAGAAGAGACCCAAAATTTAGAGCAGTTTTTTCACAGATGTTTGGAGAGGTGTACAAATTCAGCAAAATAAGATACCAAAAGCCTATTCCACGTCATTTGCAATAATGGTATGTAACATTTTGTGAAAAAATGCATTAATTTCGTTCTGATACGTTTTTCCAAAAAAAGAAAATTTGTACTCACCTTGTTAAAAAAAATTCGATTGTTTATAATTAAGAAGTGTAACACCAATAAGCACAAAAACTTCCGTGTCTACAAATATAACATTTCTTAATAACTGTGCCAAATATAGTTACATTGTCTTCAAAACTTTGGACTTTAGAATGTTCTTTTCAAACTATTGAAGGTTGTATGAAGTACCATTGCCAGTGCTGTGAAGACAGTAAAGATAACGTGTTCCCCTATCTGTTATTTGATAGCGCCACAAGTGTTATCTACCCTGACCTCAAGAGAAATCTACAGTCGGCCATCTCCGGCAGGCAGAGAGCCCCTTGAAATGCAGCTAGACGATCGCCGAAATTTTAAAGTCAGGTAGTGGCAGTAGCAGAGTGGGCTCGGTTGCAGACGGGTGCGCCTTGTGGGTGCGCAACCTGGTGCTGCACGCGACTGATCAAAGAGCGTACGCGCCACAAAGTGGCAGCGGCCAGCGGTTGGCAGCCCTGTCAGCCCCACACAGCAGGTAGCCGGCAGGCGCTTTCACAAGCACTGCTCTCCTCACCTGCTAATATCGCTGCTCAAAGATTTGAAGAACCGATTCTGGGTTTAGCTCTCGCTAAAAGTTTTCACACTCGTTTAGTTGCTCAATCTCACGTTGCGTGTGCACGTGAAAGTAATGCTCTAAAGACACTGTTTTTTCTGTTCTTTTTTTTTCAGATTTTCAAAGCACAAACTGGGTTTCAGCCTCTATTTCTGTTTCAGCAGCATCTTTATTGACACGTTCTGTGTGAAACTTGTGTCATTACTTTATTTTGTTCACGCATACATAGAAATGGCAACCATTTACAGGTTTGCTTAAATTTATCCCTGTCGAATGAAACTTGTTGCAGTAAGCCACAGTATTGTTAAATCTATAAGACAATTTTCCTGTTGCAGTCGATTTTCAGTACGACGTATTTCGGCAGCTACCCGACCTCATCAAGTACTTTGCTGATAGATGTGCCAAAATTTTTTGTTATAGCTAGTTTTGCAGTGTAACGGGGTCTGTTTGCTGGATGTGCCATTGAAGTTATTTATCGAAATTTATCCACTTTCTTCTGAATATGTATTTCCGTGGCACACAGCGCACAAGAAGAAACACTACATCATTATTTGAGACATTCACTTACAGGTTTTATTTTAAACAATAAGAAACAGTTGGTGAAAGTTTTCAGTGTAAAATCAATGGTCATCTGTGTCATGAAATAACTTTTGCTGCTACCAGTTCTGATTTTCTTATATTAATCTTCGGGAGACATGTATCTAGAAGTGATTTACATTTTCAGGTGCGATTTTTGTGTATTATGGAATTTACGTATGATGACTGCAATGCTTAGTTGCTGCATTATTCTGTTGGTTTACTGTTATATACAAACTCACGAAAGTTTGTAATTAATTATCAGTTTTTCTGTATTGTTGAGAGCTAACTTGCCAATGATTTTTTCTTGTAGTTTACTTGTAGTCTACTTACACAGATAGACACACCTCATGAAAGTCACTAACACAGTTTATAGAGCACAGAAGACGATAAAGGCGGAAGCATACAATAACAAACAGACACAACTGAAAATAGAGATATGACATTACAGAACGTCTACAGACTACGCGCAGAAAGTGTTTTTCGTTTGTAATGTAAAAGATTGTTTACTTATATGTTAGTTAAAGGGTACTTACTTTTTTGTTTACTTAATGATCCTGTAGAAGAATTTGAAGAAATTCACTGATAAAAATAAAGTATTTAATGAAAACATGGAAACCTGGACCTAGCGTAGTTCTTCAAATGTTTCGATAGTATCTTTCACGAGAAAAATCTGTTGAAAATACGTAGAAGTAAGTACCTTTGCCGCTAATACATAACCGAAAAAAAGGTTCAGGTTAGCTAATAAAAAGATAAACCCTGCAGCAAAGAGTATAGATACAGTGTGGCCTATCTGTTTCATGATATTTCTGTTAACAGTGTGTAGAAAATCTTTGTGATTAAGAAAATGACTTTTCAATCTGGAGCGGAGTGTGCATTGTTTTGAAACTTTGCTGATTAAAATTGTGTGCTGGACTGGAACTCGAAGACAGGATGTTAGCCTTTCACAGGCAAGTGCACTACCACCTTAACTACCCAAGAACGAATCACAACTTGCCCAGTCAGCTTCACTTCCGAGAGTACTTCATCTCCTACCTTCCAGACTCTTCAACAGTTCTTCTGTATACATTACACGACTAGAATTCCTGGATGAAAAGGATATCGCTGAGAAATTGTTTTGCTTTTATTGTTGTATGTTTCTGTTTTTAACGTCTATTGTACACTATAGACTGTGTACTGATACTTAATACGCATGAGTTTCTGCAAAAAGGACTACAACAAAGCCGTATATAGAAGTTAATTCAAAATCGCCATACACCTAGTAGAAAAAGCCATGATCAATATCAGAATTGTGGGTATTTCTATATTACAGTAAAGCCAACAGAAGTATGGAGCAGCTCACACACAACAATCCTTAAATCTAAATGTCAAAATACGAGAAAAACTCCATTAGAAAAGGGAATAATTTCACAAAACGTATCGCGCAAGAAATAAATAAAAGCAAATCGCTACTGGAAACAGCAAAAGTTATTTTCCAATAAGCAAAACCGTTATTCAAAAGTCCTATATATTAAAATAATGTTGGATATTATATTCTAGTCGATGTAATTTCTTGTAGAGTTTCACAGTTTCGACCTCGACTGCAAAGGACATCTACAAAGGCAGTAGTAGCTTCTATGAAAGACTAACTTATAAACTGACTCGCTACGACGAAGAAACTTTCGTTGCCTTGCGCTCCCGTGCAGAGGCGTGACTGACGTGTTTACAGATCTCGAAAGTAATTGTCTGTAGCGATTGCCATCTGTCTCTTTTTCTATGACCCTAGGGTACAATTGAGGTAAACGTCTTTTTCAGAACCACAATTCAGATATTGTTTAGTGTCACAACATCTTCCTTCCAATTACAATCATTGTCTGGTTATTTGAGCTCTTTGGCCTCTAGTTATAGCCTATCGTAGAATCTGCTCGTGACTGTCTGGACCTGAGCCTCATATAAAAGAAAGCGATCACAAGGCTACAGCTGTAGCGGAAGCCGCTTTTCAGCTTGAAGGTCATCACGTTCGATTAGATAATACCCAGGTTCTAAGTACCACGAGCAGATTCTACTGTCGTCTGCCCTGAGAGATGACCGACATTGTTGTAATCGGTAGGGAGTGTGAAACTGCTATGTGGACCTAGGTAATATTCTTCGTGGTCTTTGAAATACTGCGGTCATAAGTATACACAGATGTTTTACTATGGGCCTTTATTTATGAGTCGTGAGTCTTCTGACTGAAGCGGCCCGCCCCGAATTCCTTTCTTGCGCCAAGCTCTCCATTTCAGAGTGGCACTTGCACTCTAAGTCCTCTCTTATTCGATCAGCTCATTCAAGTATCAGTTATCCCGTACTGTTATTATCCTTTACTGCTCTCCCTAGTATCAAGAAATGTATTCTATGACGTCTTAACACATCTGTCATCCTGTTCCATGGTCTGTGTTTTCCATACGCTGCTTTCTTCACAGTTTCTAAAAAGTAATCTCTCATTCCCTTCTGATCAGTTCACATAATTTTCGACATCCTTCTGTAGCACAAAAATTTCACATCCTTCGATTCTTTTCTTTGCCTGTAGTCCCACCGTCTATAATTCACTACCATAGAGTGCTGTACTCCAAACGTAGATTCTTGGAAACTTCTTCTTTAAATTAGGGCTGGTTTTAGATATTAGTAGACCTCTTTGCGCCAAAAATTCTCTTTTCCAGGTGCTAGTCTGCTGTTTATGTCCTTCTTGCTTCGTCTGTTATGTGGCAGTTTTCTTCCAAATTCACAGAGTATCTTAATGCACTTTACTTCGTGCTCGCCAATTTTGATGTTAGATTTCGCTAATCTCATTTCTTCTATTCCTCAACAGTTTTGTCTTTCCTGGACTTATCCATATTACGAACTCATTAGATTTTTAATTCCATTCAACAGGTCCTGTAATTCTTCCTCACTTTCTCTGAGGATAGCAATGTCATCAGCGTCTCTCGATATTGATGTTCTTTCACTCCGAAATTTTATATCCGTAACTGTTTCTCCAATGAATAGATTAAATAGTAGGGGGTGAAATACTGCACCGCTCCTATTAAGCTCAGAATTTCGAGCGCCTTCCGTGTTACATCACCAATCGCTTTTGCGACGTCGACTTCTCCTATGAACGTGTCATGATTTTCTTATGTTCTGCTCCCATTATCATTCACAACATCAGAACAGCCCCCCTGGTGTCTTTACTGCTTTTACCTTTCGGTAAGCCATACTGACAGTTATGTAACAGTTTCGCATTTTTCTTTTCCATTTTCCTTTCTTTTTATTTTTGTTGCATCTTATTCTTGTCGGCAACTTGAATGAACAAGCTGTTAAGTTACTTATCTACCCTGGTCTTTAGGATTGTGTGGATTATATTTTCCCAAAAAACCTTCTCCTATGCCATAGATTCTGCACATCAGTCTGAACAGTCATTTCATTACCACTTCCTCAGTTGTTTTAGAATTTCCCTGGTAATGTTATCTACCTTACTGCCCATATGGCCGCAAGTCTTATAAAACTGTATTAATCTCTGGCCAGAGAACTGAATTTCCGAACTCCTTCATTCGGGCACCCATTTTACCATCTATCACATCGTCAGACAAGTCCCTCTCCCCGTAAGACGCGTCAAATGAACTTATTCCGATTATAGGCTTTCTGCGTTTAACAGCGGAACTAGTTTTCAAATACTTCACATTTTACCTGCAGGCTTTCAGCCTTGGCTTCCCTGCTCTAAGTATTTCTGTCATTCCTTATTACTTATACGCCGTATTTCTGCCTGTCGTTGATCATTTTTGTACATTCATCTTTCATTGTTCAACTAAAATATTTCTTCTCTCACCCAAGGTATCAGTTATCATCCTTCTACCTAAGTTTGTCTGCCCAACATCTCGGGCTATCTTCTTTAGTGACGTCCATTCTTCCTCAACTCAACTGTTTACTGAAGTACCAATTATCACAGTACCTACAGCCTTCCTGAGCTCTTCAAATTACTATTCCACTCTACATTGATTCTTCCTGGCGATTCTCTTAAAGGTCCAACTGAGCTACCTAAGTACGACTCACGACTCGCCCTCTCCGCTTCAGTTCTGCCAGTACCTAGTCTCCGACGTTCCAAACTTCGCAGCTGACGCCAGCAGTGTGTACTTGGGATTTAGCATTCGATTTATCTTTGGATAGTCTCGCACTCTGACGCTGACAGTCTTTTCAGTTTTTACGGAAGAGTTGTTTCTCACCCCCATCTCCTTAACGTAATTTTGTCGACTTAACCCATCATCTTTTAGTGGGTGTTCACCCGTACGCAGGATAGCTTTGTGGGATTCATGTATTCATGTTCGGAGCTCGAAACGGACAGTTTTTGTCTCATGGAATACATATGTGTGGTACAACATATGCGGATAAGCTGACATCTACAACCGACCGACGAACTTTCGATTTCTAAGGGGCACCATTTGTTCGTGTTGAAAATGGACTCGCAGAACCCGTCGGGTTACCGTTTCTCTATAGTGCTGGTACCTTTCAAAGGACGCCAGAATTACGTTCTGTGAGCTAATCCGCGGGGACAGTGGCTGGTGGACTGCGGTCGGATGTGATCGATGCGTGCGCCAGGCGGACGCATTATGCGTGCGCGCCGGGCTGACGCGGCGGCGGCGGCTGTCGGCAGGTGATGTATCGCCACACGCGCGCCTCAGCAGAGCGCTTAGCCGTGCCAGGCGGAACCACCTGTGAAGAAATCCACAATCCGACGTCGCCGTCACGCGAAACAATAAACACCAGACCTTCTCTCCCCGGTGACACTACCCTTACTTAATGGTTGTTGGATTTCTATCCACCAGAGTGACGCAGTGATAAAATAAAACGGAGGAACTGGGTCAAACCAAGCCACAGAAAATCTTTTTTAGGTTATTCATTGTTCCACAAAATAACAGGCGACAAATTTTTCAAATCATAAACCGATTCCGACTACAATAACGTGAATATTCTCTCCCAAGTATTCATTGTAACAGACACGAAGATCCTTCATTAATCTCCTCACGTTACTGTTGTAAGCCTCTCGCTCTCATTTCCAAGTCTTTACCAGCGATACAAACCTAATATACCCCGTCTCCTGCTGACCTAAATATCTCACAATTTCCGTACCAACGTCCGGATATCCGCTTGTGACGTACCATAAAATAACGGAGTGGCATTAAGTATATTTCCAGCAATACAGGTATCATTCTGTCAGGATGAAGAAGATATCCGGTGGCCTTTGGAGCGGAAGTGAGGATCATTGCCCCAGGATGTGAGATTTTGCTTTAATATTTTTAACATTACCGTAGCAAAGACGAGCCTGCCTGCATCTGGGTAAGGAACGCCAAATATGCCATTGACATCAACGACCACTTTTTGTGGACGAGACTAAGAACAAACGTAATGTCGTGATCAATAAAAAGGAAAAGATGATGGAGGGAACATGCAGAACTGTTTTCATGTGCTGAAGTCGGAAACTACTGCAAGTACCTTAATTCAGTCTCGAAACTCGAAACAGTTAAGGAAATAACGGCAGAAAAACAACTTGGTGATGGAAACGAAGCCTCCTGATTAGTCAGTTCGTACGACTATTCATGGTAAACAGAGAGGAACGTTTCTAACGGTAGAAACGATCACTGGGGGTGCTGATATGGACTCAAAGTAACGTAATTCACACTGTGCACGAGCAAGCGTAAAGCATAGCCTCTGAGTTAGTCAGTCATGGCAGTCAAAATTGGAGTACCCGTGTCCACCTGTTTTCTCATTAAGCTACTAAATGAATTACCAGTTACAACAGTTACTATCATCACACATATCAACCATTCTGTTTAAGAGCATACTCTGTTTGATACATGATGATTCATTTGGTTGCGGACCATTTTATTAATTATTTAATGATGATATTATTAATAAATGTAATTTTGTTTCAAGATAATATTTTCACCTAGAATATTTCTGAGTAGCAAACACGCTAAGCACCTGATACGAATATCAGAATTTATTTTCCACTTTCCGGATAATCCGTCAAACTCCGATGAGTCTCTAGACGCCGTACGCCAAATAATTTCATTCCACTTTTCCTTTGTTCCGAGCTCTCGATCATCTCGTGGAAGCGCTCGAAGAAACTAAAACCCGATCATCGTAATCGCTCCTTATTATCTGAATAACGTAATTCAAAGTGTAGCGCCCGAATCTGAAACTAAAACTTCAGGTTTTATGCCTCCTGATGTAGCTTTCTCAAGTACTTATTTTAATTTATGTTATTGGTTTTGTTTATTAATATAAGTTGTTACGTAGTATTCCTGTTCCACTTTTGCGTCAAAGTTTTTTCCCTTTATTTTTGTTTACTCTCTAACTTTCTACTTCTTACGTTGAGTCCCCACCACACTGTCAAAGATGTTATTTATTGTACGTTTATACTTCAGTCTAGATGTGTAATTTCTTATGTCGTTAACAGATATTGTAATTTCTTTGGTGACAATAGTCAGTCAGTGTCTGAAGATAGCCTCGTAAGCCGAAAACCGGTTACACAAATAAAGTAATACTGTGGAACAAAAGCAAACTAGCGGTTTTTGTTGACTACAGTTTTACCTTTTAATTAATAAAGTAATGAGCGTTACAAACGTCATAAGTACCTTTACGAAATTTCTATAGGAAACATGATTAGATGTTGCTAATGATGTAATGTAGTAATGATACTGAAGGGATCAAAAATTTTCGGGCTTGACGCTCAGCGTCCGGTAAGGGTGGAAGGAGCGAAGTGGAGGAAAATATGGACGAAACACAATTTTTTGACATGGTGAGGAAGAGGGGATAAACGTTGATAACATTGTGAGCAGACACAGGATGTCGGGATAGGAGGAAGAAGATTATTATACACTGGTTCTATCCTTATCTGTGGTAACTTCACTTTCAGTTAATGTAACTTGCCCTGATATCCTGGTTGTTGGCGCTGAAATGTAGTTGATGGACAGCTGACGCAACACATATGCTGTGGGGTACAGATAAGGGGTTCTCTTTGGTCAAGAAGAACTTCAACATAATTCTTGCAGCTCGTGGATACACGTCTCTTCTGTGGAAGAATTTTCTTGTTAGACGATGGTACGACAACTCTCAGAGGTCGTACACGAAGAATATCTGTCACGTTACTGTAGTGACACAGTTCCCTGAATCGCTACCAAACGTTGCTTGATAGCATACACGGTGGCTTCCTACACCTTTGTACTATGAGAAATATGGGTGTGTATCACCAAAAGAATTTGTAAAATATGTGTTCACCTTTCAATGCAGTCAATAGTCGCAGATGAATATCATCTTATGTAACACAGAATTGAGGTTCACCACTAGAAATTGTGCACTGCCACTCGTCAGCTATCTATGTTCCCCAGGTACAGCACCATCCCTAGTGCAGTCAGCAATGTTTTGGTGCTAATGGTGCTCTGCGTATGAAAAGGCGAGAAAACAGTCCAGTTTCGCAACTATCCGAGTGACGTGTGAGGGACAATAGAGAGTATTATAAAGGGTCCATTACTTGTGGCCTGATAGAAGGAGCAGTTGTCTTGAGACTTCCTTGTGCTTGGTGCATATCACTACTGTCCTCTCTTAATGTGATGAAACTTGTCTGCACTGATCTATGACGGCACCCTCTTGTTCTTACCTATTGGGTCACTGTCACACGTGAGAACACCATGTTCCAGATTCGATCGGATTGTCACATAGAGACTGATATAGATATGCCTTTCAACTCACGTATTTTCGCATACAAAAAAATTGTGTCGTAGCAGCACAGCCCCATTATACTGGGTGTCTCACCTAACTTCGCCTCCTCGTATATTGAGGAAGTGAAACAAAATGTGAAAAATGTATTTTGCCAGGGATGCACCGACTTCAGAGGCTCACATGATGGGCAGGAATGCACAAACCCTACAAGTAAACAAGAATTACTTTCAACACAAAGTAACATGTATGTTTTTCTACTGAAATTAAACCAAGAGCTACAATTAGTTATGGTACACTTGGTTTTACTCCTCTGAAAATTATAATTTCTGTAACGTTTTGACTTCAAATAATGGAAACAGTGCCACAATTTCTGCCTTAATGCTGCAATGCGGGTTGCCTACACTGTTATGAAGCCTGATGTAGGTACGCTCTGCTCTGCGAAATACGGCAGAAAATGTGGCACCGTTTCCATCATTTAAAGTCTACGTACATCAGATAGTATAAGGATTAGAACAGTAAAATAACCCTGTTGTCACAAAGTTTATCTCTAGTTTTCTTTTCTGTGAAAAACGTAAATTGGTGTTGAAAGCGTTTACGTTTATGGACAGTGCATTCCTGCCCATTATGTGGAACTCTGATACACGTGCATCACTGGCCAATTGCATTTTTCACATTTCGTTTCGTTTGAGAAATATATGAGGTGACAGTTAAGTGGAGCATCCTGCGTACTGGATCAGGTTTACTAGAGGAGGACTAGCTATTATAATGCATAATCACTAACACTAGCTTCCGTATACCATACACTTACCTTGGTGTGTCGAAATGAGGAAACAATTAATTAATAATAATCTGGCATCACTCATAGCCACCAAAAATGCAGTTTCGACCGTCTGGATTTTTTGTTTCAAACCTTATCATCTCATAATTAAAAAAATTGCGTAACCGTTAAATGCAGGCAATATCGCTCTATTGCACGATGACGAAATGCACTTCCCAGAGCCATTCACTATATATATAAAGTCTGATTAGCAATTGATTTGAACTCTGCAGGTTTGGGGGAACATTTTGGAGATTTGCAGATACATTTTCTCCTTGTGCATGAGTGGCTGTCAGACCCCGCGAAAATAATTGCTCCACTAATACAGGAACAAAATTCAAATTTCGTGATCTCAACACGCAACTCTCTTCCACATTACGAACTAGTCGCTGTGGCTCAAATGACGCAAAGTGTAACTAGGCTTTGCACGAGGCACATTGCTCGAAATCAGCAAGCGGATCATTAATATGACCATAGTTACGCTCTCAAACTGAAGAAAGCGTTGCTTTTAAATATACGCGGAGTGATTCTCAAGTAAAGAAGCACTAGTGCTGCTGGTACGTGGCCCATACTGATGCGAACAAGTGGAGAAAGTCGAATGCAGAAATCAGTAGCGAGCATTACTCCAAAAAACTCCTAGATTAGATTTTAAAAACACTCTCGAAAATTTAGCGAAATTAGGGAATCAGTTTCCCAACTAATGAGAAGTATCTGCTGTCATTGACAGAACTATAAATAGTGTCAAAGCATCTTGCGAAGGACATCCATGTTTACCAGCGTCCCGTCCTAGACTGAGCTTCCCAAGACGCCAGCAAGTGACTATTACCCTGAGGACCCACATATTTCAATACGGTGGGGGTTCGATAGCCAATTGTTTCGGGGTCCACGGGCCATTTCTCATTCGCCAAAAAGCGACTTTGCGAACCGCTCAAACAGGCCAGGAAACGGCGGTCACCGAGATGTAAGGGAGTGGGGTGGGGCTCATTGCCAATAATTCGGGGAGAAACAAAGAGAAAGCTTCACCTCGAAAACAAAGCCTTCGTAAAGTCTCACTGGGGAGGTGCATTAAGGTTGGTATTTCACTGCCAGAAAACAATTCTAATTAACGACGTTCCTTTAATGCTTGTTGACTGCATTTTTTCAAAAAATTTGTGTCAAGTTGGTTCAACTTGCGCAAATGAAAATGGAAATGCCGTGTGGCTACGGCCTTCCGCCAGGTAGACCGTTCGCCTGGTGCAAGTCTTTCGAGTTGACGCCACTTCGGTGACTTGCGTGTCGATGGGGATGAAATGAGGATGATAAAGCTAACACAACACTCAGTCCCTGAGCGGAAAAAATCTCCGACCCAGCCGGAAATCGAACCCGGGCCGTTAGGTAAGACAGTCCGTCGCGCTAACCACTCACCCACCAGGGGCGAGCAACTTGCGCAAATATTAAGGTTTAACGAGTTTTGCTATGCTTGTGAAGTTTGCTAAATCAGAGACTCATATAAAAGGCTGTGAAATTCTTTTAAACTATATGTTTCTGTGGCCTGTTACCTTCAACTCATCCGAAATCCACGCTAGCAGTTTCAGTCGTGTTATGTCACCAGTGAAAAGCAAGAACATTTACCAGTATGTGTCAAAATTCGACAACCACAGGACCATGGCCCATAGGGACTTACATCTGTTGCTACGTGATATTTCTGCCGGCGAGATGACGGGGGACCACAACTTTAAGGTGAATATGGAATCGATGGTTTCAATAGGACCGTACTCATCGCCATGTGTGACTGAAATGACCCAAAAACACATGCAGCCAAGAGGACTGTTATTTTTCATTCTGCCATGCAGGATCGCACAGCAAAGTCACTTACATATGGACTGCTCATGGGATTCCTTGGAATGAAACAAGAAGCCACAAGAGCATTTCCGAGAGTAGCGCGGATTGTCAACGTAGTGATCATTATTATGGCTTCCCTCGACACGGCAGCAGAAGAGGACGCTACAACATGGGCAAAGGACTAGCACCGCATGTAAAACAGCATGCAGACAATAAAATACAAGTAAAGGACAAACATCGAAAAGACAAACAGCGACAAGAAGCAACAATAGATACAGTAAACACACAATGAACACACACACACACACACACACAGTGATCAGTGAAAGTGAGGTGCTCAGTTGAAATGAGTTAGAAAACCCCGAAAATCTAACATCCCCAGGATGGCGCATATGGATTAAGTAGAGCACACATCGCAGCTATAACTTCTTCTTCTCACGGCATTACAACCCTGTGTGGGTTTTAGCCTCATCAACAAGTTTCCTCCATTCCGCCCTCTCCATCGCAGTTCTCATCAAATGGTGCAAATCGCTCCGACCACTATGGGACTTAACTTCTAAGGTCATCAGTCCCCTAGAACTTAGAACTACTTAAACCTAACTAACCTAAGGACATCACACACATCCATGCCCGAGGCAGGATTCGAACCTGCGACCGTAGCGAGTTCGCATCCATCGGCGGACTCTGAGAGACTATTTCTTCTTCCACATCATCTATCCACCGTTTAGCATCCATGTTTCGCACCCGTAGTTTACAATAAGCCTAATCATGACCTGTTTAATAACCTAGTGGCCAAAAATTTCTTGAACGTGTGTCAGCATTTATTACCACTTTATTTCAGTTGACATGGAATCTGTGCTGTTAATATTAGAACCCCAAAAGTCAAAGTTCAAAATTTAAACCGCCTACTGGTAGGCTATCCAAGTTATTATTTTCCTTCCCTGTGAAATTCATGTACTTAGGCTTTGTTGTACTTATAGAAGGACTCAAGGTTCTTTGGCTTCTTTTAGGTCGCATGTTGTCCCTTCTTCTACTAATAATTGCTACATCATCAGCGTATGCGCATATCTGGGCCGACTTGGTGCCTCTGTAACCAGATATCTGAAGCTTCCGCATGGGTGCTTCAAGAGTCAGAGAGTAAGATCGAAAAGCATTGTAGAGGGTGCGTCCCCTTGTCTGACTCTCTTACTAACGCTAAACAAATTGCTCAGTTCTCCATCCACTCCCTCTGCAGCCTTGGAACCAGACAATGTTGCTTGAATAACTGAGACATACTTCGATAGTACACCAAGCAGCAACAAATCATTTAGCATTTGTGCTCTATCGATACTATCAAAGCGCTGCTTGAAGCCTACCTAGAGGTTGTGAAGCTCAGTGTTACACTCACATGCATTTTCATGTATTTGCCTCAACAGAAATATATGATCTGTTGTTTACCTATTAGGCCGAAATCTGCACCGATACTCCCCCAGAATCTCTTCTATCATTGTGCTAACCTGTTGTAGAAATAGTAGAGAAGACTTTATAGAATACATTCAGCATGGTAATTTCTCGGTAATTTGAAGAGCAGGTGTTGTCTCCTTTCTTGTGTATTAATGGAACAACACTTAAGGACCATTCTTCTGGGATTCTTTCCTGATTCCAAATCAACTTAATAAATTTTCGGATCTACTTATGAAGATCAGTTCCATACTTATTTTTTAGCGATTCTGCAATTATTTCATCAGTTCCTGGTGCTTCGTAATTTTTTATACAATATACTACCTTCCGTTCTTCCTCTAATGTTGGTTCTTCTATTTCTGGATCTGCGGTATAGTACACTACTGGCCATTAAAATTGCTACACCACGAAAATTACGTGCAACAGGCGATAAATTTAACCGACAGGAAGAAGATGCTGTGATATGTAAATGATTAACTTTTCAGAGCATTCACAAAAGGTTGGCGCCGGTGGCGACACCTACAACATGCTGGCATGAGGAAAGTTTCCAACCGATTTCTCATAGACAAACAGCAGTTGACCGGCGTTGCCTGCGGTTTATCGTATCGCGACATTGCTGCTCGCGTTGCTCGAGATCCAATGACTATTATCACAATATGGTGGATTCAGGAGGGTAATACGGAACGCCGTGCTGGTCCCAACAGCCTCGTATCACTAGCAGTCGAGATGACAGGCATGTTATCCGCATGGCTGAAACGGATCGTGCAGCCACGTCTCGATCCCTGAGTCAACAGATGGGGACGTTTGCAAGACAACAACCATCTGCACGAACAGCTCGAGGACGTTTGCAGCAGCATGGACTATCAGCTCGGAGTCCATGGCTGCGGGTACCCTTGACGGTGCATCACAGACAGGAGCGCCTGAGATGGTGTACTCAACGACGGACCTGGGTGCACGAATGGCAAAACGTCATTTTTTCGGATGAACCAAGGTTCTGTTTACAGCATCATGATGGTAGCATCCGTGTTTGGTGATATCTCGGTGAACGCACATTGGAAGCGTGTATTCGTCATCGCCATACTGGCGTATCACCCGGCGTGATGGTATGGGGTGTCACTGGTTACACGTCTCGGTCACCTCTTGTTCGCATTGACGGCACTTTGAACAGTGGACGTTACATTTCACATCTGTTACGACCCGTGGCTCTACCCTTCATTCGATCCCTGCGAAACCCTACATTTAAGCAGGATAATGCGCTACCGTATGTTGCAGGTCCTGTACGGTCCTTTCTGGATACAGAAAATGTTCGACTGCTGCCCTGGCCAGCACATTCTCCAGATATCTCACAAATTGAAAACGTCTGTTCAATGGTGGTCGAGCAACTGGCTCGTCACAATACGCCACTCACTACTCTTGATGAGCTGTGGTATCGTGTTGAAGCTGCATGAGCAGCTGTACCTGTACACGCCATCCAAGCTCTGTGTGACTCAATGCCCAGGCGTATCAAGGCCGTTATTACGGCCGAAGGTGGTTGTTCTGGGTACTGATTTCTCAGAATCTATGCACCCAAATTGCGTGAGAATGTAATCACATCTCAGTTGTAGTATAATATATTTGTCCAATGAATATCCGTTTATCATCTGCATATGTTCTTGGTGTAGCAATTTTAATGGCCAGTAGTGTATAATGGCTACCCATTCATGGTGGGATTGGCCTCCAGAATTCCCTCGAAGTATTCTCTCCATCAACCCAGAACATCTTTTTTATCTCTCAGCAAAGTCTCTCTTTTTGCTTACCAGCTGTTATTTTCTGTCTACATTCTTGAATTCCTTAACTATAACTAAATAGTTATTTAACCTCATGAAGCTGGGGCTGCAAAAAGCTGTTTCTCACCTGACAATAATAAACACAGACATGTGAGTGACATTCAATAAGTAATGCAAAACATTTTCTTTTTCTAGGTTAATTTTGGTCGAAAAAAATGCTAATTTTGTTGCTTAACTTTGTGGAATAACACCGCTTTAGCCTCTGTAGCTTCATGAAGTTCCGATAGGTGGCGGCGCTATACGTAGCCTTTAAAATGGCGTCTGTAACTGAGGGGCGTTGCAAGCAGAGAGCTGTCACTGAGCTTCTTTTGCTGTGAAACTAGACGGTCGCAGATATTAATAGTCGCTTGCAGAATGTCTACGGAGACTGGCAGAGAACAAAGGCACAGTGAATCGTTGACCAGGCGTTTGACATCATCGCAACAAGGTCGCATAAACCTATTGGATCACCTGCATACCGGCCGGCCGCGCACAGCTGTACTGTCCTCAGGATATTTAAGAAACAACTTCAGTGTGTTCAATGGCACAAAAATTCAAACGAAGTTCCGCCTCTCCATGACAACGCAAGACCTCACAGAAATCTACGCACCCGAGAGGAGTTCACAGAACTTCATTGTAATATTCTTCCTCATCCACCCAACAGCCAGGATCTCTCACCTTCCGACTTCCACCCGCTTGGCCCAATGAAGCACGCGCTCCGCGGGAAGCAATACTTGGATGACGGACAGGTCATTGATGCCACAAGACGACGGCTCTTTAGCCGTCCGGTAGATTGGTACCATGCGGGCATATAGGGTGTCACTGTAGAGTGGCTTAAAGCCTTCGCATTAAATACAGAATACGTTGAAAAATTGGGTTTTGTAGTAAAAAGGACGCGGAATAATATGGTGTATTGGTATTTTGAACAAAACAAACCCGCTTTCAGAAAAAAATGTGTTACTTTGCTTATTGAACCCCACTAGTATAATAACATAATTGTACTGTTACATACCGCAGTCATAATATCCGTAAAACAAATATGTATTACAGGCCTATGAATATGCTGCATAAACAAAAATATGCGAAAAGTGTATGGCACAAAACTACCAGCCTTCAATTTGATTGCTTAGATGGAGCACATGTCCCATAATATTAATTATTTTTCCGTATCTCCAGGTTTCATCAAGGCAGCATACCTGAAAGTTTGGCTAAGTATCAGGGTAGCAATATTGTTGATGTATTCCTTCTAAACATATAAAGATAAACACGTGGATTAGTTCATTTGCTGTACGGAATACGTAAGCACTACTGACCTCTGAAGTGCGGTAGATACATCAAAGCACGTACTATACTGTTTGGTTTCCTCCAGAGCACAGACAAAGGGTATTTAATCAGCCCATGGCAATATTAGGAAGGACGACACTTATGTGATGTAACTGTTCACACCCTCTGATTGACTGCGTTCGCAGTAAATTAGTGTTACGTCCCGCAGGTATCCCGGAAGATTGAAAATTGCTTACATAGCGCAGTGTATAACAGAAGCAGAGCTTTTGTGTACAGACAGTCTCTGGGTAATTAACAGGCATGTACGCAGTGAAGAGTTGCGGACGGACGGTGCAGTTCAATTTAATAACCGAGCAAACGTTGCGTGAGACACACACTAATTTCAGAGTATTTCTCTCTGCAGCAATACTCGTTTCAAGAGAATTTTATTATCAGGTCAAAGTGTCACCCCTGATGAAAAGTGGTATAACAAATTTTTAATAATACACGCTTTTTCTCCAACATCATCTCTGCATTGCTAGTCTAACGAGTTGGACCCCATTTGCAGTAGATAACATTAGCCAATTTGCACTGGATCTTTTTCTGAAACGTAGCAAAGTTTTATTCCATGTTATTTATCCTGATCTATTAACTGCTCGACGCAATATATTCACTTTTATAATACAAAAACACGACAGCAAGAAACAAAGAAGTTTTCGATCCACATTCTCAAAAAGCTTAAAACAGATAATTTTCCATGAGCAACTACGAGGATTTATTTGAAAATTCGTGTTATCTGTTTTCACGGTTTTATTTAGACTATACAAATTATATAATCCCTAAGAAACTTTCGAACTCATCACGTTTCTATTAGTGAAATGTAGAACATTTCCTGTTATCACTTTTATACGAACTTCATCTAATCCATAAACCTTAACTGATGTGATTAACCAGAAGGAAGGAAGGATACAATTAAATGCCCAGTTGTAAACAAGTGATAATAGATAGAACGACAGTCTGTGATTCGACAGAAGAGACAAAGAAATCGGACATAAGCTTTCAGAACGAATTGTGTACTCTATCTGCCACAGGAAAACAACAGTTGATATAAATGATGGTACCGAGACACATCTGTTGCCACTCTCCTTCTAAAGCAAATCCGATGACTATACCATCGCTTCCTCACGTTATGCCTTTATCTGTAGGTGGTTTTAGGTGATGAGACCACTGTTGAATTTATGATTAATTACCACATAAGATTTATTCCAGGTCATTAGCACTGGTTTTTCTTTTTTGATGTTACAAGCGGTTTCATTCTGAATATGGGTCATCACATTGTCCAAACAATATATATTGATTGTAGTGTCGGCCCTAATCACACGGGATCTTTCCTCTCGCGAAACCGCAATTCACTGATTTAGTGCGAGTGTGACGGCAAAAAAGTTTATAACAAAATCTATCCTCACCAGCTATCGCAAAGGTTAGTACGACTCTCTATACATTATTGACCTTCATTTGTCGTTCCCATGAGCAAAATGGTAATGAGCATAAAAGAAAATAAAAGTATTTCAATCTGCATGCTGCATCTCTAATAAAATCTGCTTTCTCCAGTACTGACGCCATGATACAGTGAATGTGTAAACATACGAGAAGTTAAAGTAATTAATATGTTCATTCTGTATAGACTCTTACGAATTCGAACGATAAAATTCATTTTCAGAAGTCTGTCTACAATTAGTTTTTGCTGTTATTGTTAAAAATGCGTAAGCAACATCTGCAGAAATGTATTTACGCTATCAAAAAGTGATGCATTCTAACACTTAACTATTAAGCACATTACTAAACCATTTTTTAATACATACGTGTGCCGCACAGCACCAACTCTCCAAAAAGTTAGTATCATGTAAGGAAGAATCAATGTCAACAACAAAATGTAAATGGCATTTTATAAAACGTGTCTTGCCGAATTCAGATTAATCTCTCGAATTGAAACCGCTTCTGCTCTTGTTTTGAATTAACCGTGCAAATAATGATACTTGGTAAATGTTTTTACTTGTGTATAAAATCACTGTAGATTAAAACTGAAGAAACTGCAAAAAGGTAGAAATTTAAGGAAATGGGACCTGGATAAACTGAAAGAACCAGTGATTGTAGAGAGTTTCAGAGAGAGCATTAGTGAGCGATTGACTAATACAAGGAAAAGAAACACAGTAGAACAAAAATGAATAGCTTTGGGAGATGAAATAGTGAAAGCCCCAGAGAATGAAGTAGGTGAAAAGACGTGGGCTAAGAAATCCTTGGTTAACAGAAGAGATACTGACACTAAATGATGAAAGGAGAAAATATAAAAATACAGTAAATGAAACAGGCAAAAAGGAATACAAACGTCTCAAAAATGAGACCGGCAGGAAGAGCAAAATAACTAATTAAGGATGGCTACAGGAGATCATTGGGAGTTTCCGGCAGAGAAATAGCTTATCATATACGGTTAAGAAAGAGGATAATTGCCGAAAAGTATCCAAGTACTTAGCTGACACATATCCTCCCATTTTCTCTAGATCTTAAAAGAACCGAAATTCTGTGGAACATATGGATCGGTTGTTCCCAGCCTGGGGTTGTTACCGCCTGAGAGGTAAAATGAAATTTTGTAAGGAGTAAAAACTTAAGGTTCGATTGTGTTTAACACATTACTAACTACACTATTTCCTAAGACTGAACTATCGAATATACAATTTACGAATAACATTTTTCTTCAGATACCAATGTTAATGCGTGACAAAATGTGGTGGATACTACAGCTTGTTAAAAAAATTTAAGAACAATATCTCCCTCACATTGCCTACTGACTACACATACTTCGTACTTTGTCAGATGGATCTATGACAATAAAACTTAGACATAAATGTCATATAATTACTTTTAAATATCTGACGAAAATGCCATCTCTGAGTTGTACTCTGAGGTGACAAAAGTCATGGGCTAGCGATATGCACACATACAAACGGCGGTATTATCGCGAATACAAAGTATAAGAGTGCAGTGTTTTGGTAGAGCTGTCGTTTGTACTCAGGTGATTCACGTGAAATCATGTCCGACATGATTATGACCGCACGACGGGAGCTAACAGATTTTGAACGCAGGATGGTAGTTGGTGCTACACACATCAGGCATTCCATTTCGGAAATCATTTGGGAATTCGATATTCCGAGAGCCATGGTGTCAAGAGTCAGCCGAGAATACTAAATTTCAGGCATTGCCCCTCACCACGGTAACCGCATTACCCGACGGCCTTCACTTAACGACAGAGAGCAGCGGCAATCGCGTAGAGTTGTCAGTGCTAATAGATAAGCAGCACTGCATGAAATAACAGCATAAATGAATATCGAACGTACGGCGAGCGTATTCGTTAGGAGAGTGCGGCGAAATTTTGCTGTAAATTCAACTAAATAGCTAGGAATTACAATTACAAATAACCTAAATTGGAACCATCACATAGATAATGTTGTGGATAGAACAAACCAAGAAGGTGCAACAGGCGTACTAAAGAGACTGCTTACACTATGCTTGTCCACCCTATTCTGGAGTATTCCTGTGCGGAGTGGAATCCGCATCAGGTGCGACTGACGGATGACACTGAAAAAGTTCAAAGAAAGGCAGCTCGATTTGTATTATCGTGAAACAGGGGAGATAGTGCTACAGACTTTATACGTAAATTGCAGTGGCAATGATTAAAACAAAGGCGTTACCCATTGTGACGGGACCTACTCATGAAATTTCAATCAACAGTTTTCTCCTGCGATTGCGAAAACATTCTGTTTGCGCCCGTCTTCATAGAGGGAAATGATCATCACGATTAAATAAGTGGATTCAGGGCTCATATAGAAATATTTAAGTGCTCGTTTTTCCTGCGCGCCGTTCGGGAGTGGAACGGTAGAGAGACAGCTTGAAGGTGGTTCATTGAACCCTCTGCCAGGCACTGTATTGTGAATAGCAGAGTAATCACGTAGATGAAGATGCAGATGCAATGGGCTACGGCAGCAGATTACCACAGTGAGCTCTTATGCCATCAACACAACATCGTCTGCAGCGGCTCTCCTGGGCTCGTGACCACATCTGTTGCATCGTAGACGGCTGGAAAACCGTGGTGTGGTGAGATGAGTCCAGATTTCAATTGGTAATAGCCTATGGTACGATACGTGTATGACACAAACCCCACAAACCCTAGGACCCAAGTTGTGAACAACACACTGTGTAAGATGGTTCCATAGTAATGTAGTCTGTGTTTCTGTGGAATGGACTGGGTCCTCTGGTCCCGCTGAACCTATCATTGTCTGGAAATGGTTCTATTCAATTACTTGGGAACCATCTGCAGTCGTTCACGGACTTAATGTACCCCAACAAGGTTGGAATTTTTGTGGATCATAATGTGCCCTGTCACCAGGCCACAATTGTTCGCTATTGGCTTGAAGAAAATTCTGGCCGAATCTAGTGCATCGTTTAGCCACCTAGATCCGCGGACATGGATCCTTTTGTACATTAATGGGATGTAATAAAGAGGTCAGGTCGTGCACAGAATCCTGCGCTGGCAACTCTTTCCCAATTTCGGACGGCAATAGGGCAGCTTGGTTCAGTATTTCTGCAGGGGGCTTCCATCGACTTGCTGAATCAATCCTACGTCATGTTGCTGCACTACGCCTAGCAAAAGGAGGTCCGACATGATGTTAGCAGGTATCTCACGACTTTCGTCACCTCGGTATAGGCATTTTCTGCAATGAACCAGGAACTCATTTAGTATTCATTTTGCAACAGTAAATGAAATAACTGACAGTACAAAACAACTATTTAATCGCTACTGCACTGCTGTAGGACTTACACAATATTACCATTATGATACATTTTATCCCATCAACCCTTCCGTCATGACGGGCAGATTTTTTTCAACGATGCATATTAGATTATCAAGCATTCACAAATTTCGTTGATATATACGTATTGTTTGCAATAATAAACACAGAAAATCAATTCACTTTCCTGTATATCGTGCTTTATCGCTTGTTATACACTTAGGAATGCGAGTATCGGTGATAATTCGTTCAGGTGACAACAAAATTCCTTTTGTAGTTGGCTGATTGATATTTTATCAGTGCCAGTGGTTTTCAGCATAAATCACTTGTAGTGTGAAGTTTTCCAGTTTCTGCTGTTACAAAAATAAAGAGTTCGAAAATCAAAAGCTGATTTTAAACGGAAGGGTAGGGTGTGAAGTGGCAAAGGAGTGGTACAGAGGAAGCATGTTTTGTAACAATTGTCTGCCCTCAACGTGGATAAAAAAAATGGTTCAAATGGCTCTGAGCACTATGCGACTTAACTTCTGTGGTCATCAGTCGCCTAGAACTTAGAACTAATTAAACCTAACTAACCTAAGGACATCACACACAACCATGCCCGAGGCAGGATTCGAACCTGCGACCGTAGCAGTCGCGCGGTTCCGGACTGCGCGCCTAGAACCGCTAGACCACCGCGGCCGGCCCAACGTGGACAGTCACCTTCCTTCCCTGAGGCAGAGTTTAACGTAGCACTCGCAAAGCACTGAGAATTGCTTCATTCTATAAAAGAAAGCTTGTTAGAAATAAGCAGTACTAGTTATTTTATTGATTCAATAGTTCGTGGTCTGACAAAACTCCTATAAAAACAATAGTCTCAGAAAGGTTGGGAACCATTCTCCTTCACCATCGCATACAAATCGTTCACCATGCACCCTTCAATAAGTGTGGCACACGTTATAGACTGTGGGGCTTCGGATATGTGCCAGTGACTGATTCAATAACTACCTGCTCCTTAAATTATTGTGCAGATTGGAAACAGAGGCTATTCTGAATACTGGCAGGTTTATGGCACAATATGAGTCTATAGCTTTAGTCCTTGCACTGAACAGCAGCATTCACTGCATCACTCAGTCTATTTACCTACAACTAAACATTTATTTTAAGGGTTCTTTTCGTCAATCTTGTGATCGATTTTATGACGCCTGCTACAGATTCTTTCCCTTACTAATCCCTTCATCTCTTGGTGGCTCCTACACATAAAGTTCTGGTTTATTTATTTGATAAATTCCAGTCTCTGTCTTCATTACAGCTTTGGGCTCTACAGCTTCCTCTAGTACCACGAAAATTATTCTCAGATGCTGTCGCTCATGCTCTATCATCGTCTTCCTTGCTGATTCTGCAAAAATCTTCCTCTATTACTATCTTGTCAATGTATTTAATTTTCAGCGTTTTTCAGAACACTACACTTCAGTCGCTGCTATTTTCCCTTTTCCAATTTTTTCAAAGCCCATGATCCATTTATATACAATGCAATTCTCCAAACATATGTTCTCAGAATTTAGGACCCATGATTGATACTACTAGACTACTTTAAGCCAGGAATGAAATTGCTAGTCCCTATTTGTTTCCTACATTCTCCTTGCTTTGGCAGTCACATGTTATTTTGGTTTAGGAGTAGAAGAATTGCTCCCCATTTTTACCTTAAAATTTATGGCTACTCACATTTCGCCTACTTCCATTACATTAATTTTTCTTTCGTTAGCTCTCTGCCCATACGTTACGTTCATGGAACTGTTCAATCCATTCATCAGAGCATGTAATTGTTTCTCACTTTCACTCTGTAAACCAATG
Organism: Schistocerca americana; assembly: GCF_021461395.2. Classification (NCBI taxonomy): domain Eukaryota; kingdom Metazoa; phylum Arthropoda; class Insecta; order Orthoptera; family Acrididae; genus Schistocerca; species Schistocerca americana. Next base: position 379,968,856 of record NC_060123.1, on the reverse strand, counting down.
TCATCAGTAAATTCTGTCACTAATGTCCTTTCATACAGTAGTATATATATATATATATATATATATATATATATATATATATATATATATATATTAAAGGGTCCTTTGACCGTGACCGGACCAAATATCTCACGAAATAAGCGTCAAACTAAAAAACTACAAAGATCGAAACTTGTCTAGCTTGAAGGGGGAAACCAGATGGCACTATAGTTGGGCCGCTAGATCGCGCTGCCATAGGTCAAACGGATATCAACTGCGTCTTTTTAAATAGGAACTCCCATTTTTTATTACATATTCGTGTAGTACGTAAAGAAATATGAATGTTTTAGTTGGACCACTTTTTTCCCTTTGAGACATATGAAGCTGTAATAGCCACAAACGTATAAGTACGTGGTATCACGTAACATTCCTCCAGTGCGGACGGTGTTGGCTTTGTGATACATTACCCGTGTTAAAATGGACCGTTTACCAATTGCGGAAAAGGTCGATATCAGTACGTGGTATCACGTAACATTCGGCCAGTGCGGACGGTATTTGCTTCGTGATACATTACTCGTGTTAAAATGGAGCGTTTACCAACTGCGGTAAAGGTCGATATCGTGTTTATGTATGGCTATTGTGATCAAATTAACCAACGGGCGTGTGCTATGTATGCTGCTCGGTATCCTGGACAACATCATACAAGTGTCCGGACCGTTCGCCGGATAGTTACGTTATTTAAGGAAACAGGAAGTGTTCAGCAACATGTGAAACGTCAACCACGATCTGCAACAAATGATTATGCCCAAGTAGGTGTTTTAGCTGCTGTCACGGCTAATCCGCACATCATTAGCAGACAAACTGCGCGAGAATCGGGAATCTCAAAAATGTCGGTGTTGAGAATACTACATCAACAGCGATTGCACCCGTACTATATTTCTATGCACCAAGAATTGCATTGCGACGACTTTGAACGTCGTGTACAGTTCTGCACTGGGCACTAGAGAAATTACGGGACGATGACAGATAATTTGCACACATTCCATTTAGCAAAATGGCTCTGAGCACTATGGGACTCAACTGCTGTGGTCATAAGTCCCCTAGAACTTAGAACTACTTAAACCTAACTAACCTAAGGACATCACACACATCCATGCCCGAGGCAGGATTCGAACCTGCGACCGTAGCGGTCGTGCGATTCCAGACTATAGCGCCTTTAACCGCTCGGCCACTCCGGCCGGCCATTCCATTTAGCAACGAAGCGTCAGTCACCAACAATCGTAACGTAATCTGGCATAATATGCACTATTCGTCAACGGAAAATCCACGATGGCTGCGACAATGGCATCATCAGCTGGTTAATGCATGGTATGGCATTATGGGATGAAGAATAATTGGCCTCCATTTTATCGATGGAAATCTAAATCGTGCAATGTATGCTGATTCCCTACGTAATTTTCTACCGATGTTACTACAAGATGTTTCACTGCATGACAGAATGGCGATGCACTTCCAACATGATGGATGTCCGGCACATAGCTCGCTTGCTGTTGACGCGGTATTGAATAGCATATTTCATGACAGGTGGATTGGTCTTCGAAGCACCACGTACCACGGCCCGCACGGTTCTTCGGGTCTGACGTCCCCGGATTCCTTTCTGTGAGGAAAGTTGACGGATATTTGCTATCGTGATCCACCGACAACGCCTGACAACATGCGTCAGCACATTGTCAACGATGTGCGAACATTACGGAAGGTGAACTACTCGCTGTGGTGAGGAATATCGTTACACCTTTTGCCAAATGCATTGAAGTTGACGGACATCATTTTGAGCATTTATTGCATTAATGTGATATTTACGGGCAATCACGCTGTAACAGCATGCGTTCTCGGAAACCATAAGTTCACAAAGGTACATGTATCATATTGGAACAACCGAAATAAAATGTTCAATTGTACCTACTTTCTGTATTTTAATTTAAAACCTACCTGTTACCAACTGTTCGTCTAAAATTGCGAGCCATATGTTTGTGACTACTACAGCGCCATGCGTCACAAAGCGAAGAAAGTGGCCCAACTAAAACATTCATACACTCCTGGAAATGGAAAAAAGAACACATTGACACCGGTGTGTCAGACCCACCATACTTGCTCCGGACACTGCGAGAGGGCTGTACAAGCAATGATCACACGCACGGCAAAGCGGACACACCAGGAACCGCGGTGTTGGCCGTCGAATGGCGCTAGCTGCGCAGCATTTGTGCACCGCCGCCGCAGTGTCAGCCAGTTTGCCGTGGCATACGGAGCTCCATCGCAGTCTTTAACACTGGTAGCATGCCGCGACAGCGTGGACGTGAACCGTATGTACAGTTGACGGACTTTGAGCGAGGGCGTATAGTGGGCATGCGGGAGGCCGGGTGGACGTACCGCCGAATTGCTCAACACGTGGGGCGTGAGGTCTCCAAAGTACATCGATGTTGTCGCCAGTGGTCGGCGGAAAGTGCACGTGCCCGTCTTCCTGGGACCGGACCGCAGCGACGCACGGATGCACGCCAAGACCGTAGGATCCGACGCAGTGTTGTAGGGGACCGCACCGCCACTTCCCAGCAAATTAGGGACACTGTTGCTCCTGGGGTATCGGCGAGGACCATTCGCAACCGTCTCCATGAAGCTGGGCTACGGTCCCGCACACCGTTAGGCCGTCTTCCGCTCACGCCCCAACATCGTGCAGCCCGCCTCCAGTGGTGTCGCGACAGGCGTGAATGGAGGGACGAATGGAGACGTGTCGTCTTCAGCGATGAGAGTCGCTTCTGCCTTGGTGCCAATGATGGTCGTATGCGTGTTTGGCGCCGTGCAGGTGAGCGCCACAATCAGGACTGCATACGACCGAGGCACACAGGGCCAACACCCGGCATCATGGTGTGGGGAGCGATCTCCTACACTGGCCGTACACCACTGGTGATCGTCGAGGGGACACTGAATAGTGCACGGTACATCCAAACCGTCATCGAACCCATCGTTCTACCATTCCTAGACCGGCAAGGGAACTTGCTGTTCCAACAGGACAATGCACGTCCGCATGTATCCCGTGCCACCCAACGTGCTCTAGAAGGTGTAAGTCAACTACCCTGGCCAGCAAGATCTCCGGATCTGTCCCCCATTGAGCATGTTTGCGACTGGATGAAGCGTCGTCTCACGCGGTCTGCACGTCCAGCACGAACGCTGGTCCAACTGAGGCGCCAGGTGGAAATGGCATGGCAAGCCGTTCCACAGGACTACATCCAGCATCTCTACGATCGTCTCCATGGGAGAATAGCAGCCTGCATTGCTGCGAAAGGTGGATATACACTGTACTAGTGCCGACATTGTGCATGCTCTGTTGCCTGTGTCTATGTGCCTGTGGTTCTGTCAGTGTGATCATGTGATGTATCTGACCCCAGGAATGTGTCAATAAAGTTTCCCCTTCCTGGGACAATGAATTCACGGTGTTCTTATTTCAAATTCCAGGAGTGTATTTCATCACGTACTACACGAATATGTAATAAAAATGGGGGTTCCTATTTAAAAAACGCAGTTGATACCAGTTTGACCTACGGCAGCACGATCTAGCGGCCACCCATAGCGCCCTCTGGTTTCCCCCTTCAAGCTAGACAAGTTTCGTTCTTTGTAGTTTTTTCGTTTGACGCTTATTTCGTGATTTATTTCGCCCGGTCACGATCAATGGACAACCCAGTATATACCAACAGAGGAATATATATAGGGTGTAACAGGTATAAGTGAAGCTAATTTCGTTGATGACTGGGGGCACTATATAGAACAAAATTACATCACACTTTACATCATTTGGAGATTAATGGCTCTGAGCACTATGGGACTTAACAGTTGTGGTCATCAGTCCCCTAGAACTTAGAACTACTTAAACCTAACTAACCTAAGGACATCACACACATCCATGCCTGAGGCAGGATTCGAACCTGCGACCGTAGCAGTCGCGCTGTTCCGGACTGCGCGCCTAGAACCGCGAGACCACCTCGGCCGGCTTGGAGATTAATAACTATAGCTATTACAAGTGGTATGTTTTATGGTTGGTTAGCTCATCCAATTACGTGTGGTACGAGCAAGCCATTAGTGCTTATTTTACTCTGGACAGTAGGTCAGACCGCTAAGGTCGCCGCTTCGAATCCTGCCTCGTGCATGGATATGTGTGATGTGCTTAGGTTAGTTAGGTTTAAGTAGTACTATGTTCTAGGGGACTGATGGCCTCAGCAGTTAACTCCCATAGTGCTCAGAGCCATTTGAACCACTAGACCAGGTGATGAAGTGTCATGTTTTGATGCAAAACGTTCAGTCTATACTGACAGGCATATTCCACTTACTGGTGCAGTTATGACTTTTACCGAAAGCATATATCATAAAGTTTGTGATGTGATTGTGGGAAGACTACTCAACGCAGAGATAAAATGACCACAACACTAATGTGAGTAGATAATAAGGTACCACATATAAAAATACCAGCACTGAAAATCATTATTCCTGTATATAAAGAGTGTCAGAGGTATAAGTGCAGACATTGTGACCACTGGTATCTTAATGCATGGAGAGCTGCATCAAACCAGTCTCAGGACTGAAGACCACAACAACAAACTGGTATCTTGATATGTACCCATTTCTGTGTGGCCGGCCGAAGTGGCCGTGCGGTTCTAGGCGCTGCAGTCTGCAACCGCTAGACAGCTACGGTCGCAGGTTCGAATCCTGCCTCGGGTATGGATGTATGTGATGTCCTTAGGTTAGTTAGGTTTAACTAGTTCTAAGTTCTAGGAGACTAATGACTTCAGAAGTTGAGTCCCATAGTGCTCAGAACCATTTGAGCCATTTCTGTGTGTCAGTTATTTCTTCTCTGTGCTAGAACAGTCTTCCTACAGCCACATCATTTAACTCACTACCTGATATTTTCTGCGTGGTCGCAATGCACCACTAACTGGACGTTACCTGTCAGTATATATTGTCTTGTATCCAAGTGTCCCCGCTTCAACACCTGACGTCCTGCCCTGGGTAAATTAAGCGTTACAGGCCTGCACTTGGAGCTAAGAACCTTCTTAAAAACGTATGACTGCTATTAGCTACAATGATTAGGATGCAAATGAAGATGTAATGATGTACAGTAAACTGTTTTGACTCACCAATAAAGATATGTGCATTTATACCTCTAACATCCTATACCTATACAGACTGTATGCTACCTGCACATCTTTATAGCTTACACTTATCTGTCTATGATTTTCAAACAGCTTTTTCCATCACCGGAACATGTGGCTTTAACGCCACGAAACCAGTCGTGGTACAGTAATAAAGGACCGAAATAGAACTGAAGCGGTTATTAATGCCCAAGATGAATACTCATAGCTGTGGTTGCCCCACCTACAAGGTTGTCTGCATGTTATTCCAATCCGCGTTGTCGAACGATTTTTCTAGGTGGATAAGTGCTATGCAAGAGTGTTTATATTTTCGTAAGTCATGCCTCTACTATCAAGGCCAATGTCAGTACTGCCACCGTGGTGGCCTCACCTTTTCTTAAGCCAAACCAATCGTCAAGTAACATATGTTCATTTTACTTTTGAGCTACTCAGTATGTAATTAGTCAGCCAGTCAGACAGCAGCAGCCGGCCGAAACACAAGCAGCAACAGTGAAGAAACCGATTTTGTGATATTTTACGAGTTCCTAACCAGGAGCGAATTGTATAGTTTCATCTGTGTGCTTTGGTAGTTAAGTTTCTTGAATTTATGCGTATTATTTAATATTTAATACACACAGTTCTCGCATTAGCGTTTGTGTCGGAATGTAAGCCGATTTCGTGAATTATAATAACTTCCTAGTCAGGGGCAAGTTAAGATCTCACCTCAGTGCTGTGGTAGTTTAGGTTTTGAATATCAGCATGTTAATCTAATGTGTTACACACAGTTCTTACGATTTTGACAAAGTCTACAGTATGTTCTGCAGTGCGTGTCTACAGTCCTTTGTCTGTATAGAGCAGTTTTCCACGGTCTCTAGTATGGACAGGGACTGTGAATTCTGTCTATGGATGCAAGCCAACTTGGCGACAATTCACTCTCTGCTCCAGGCTGTGATGGCTTCGGTCATGCAGTTTGAAGCTGCAGTGGATGGGCATCACTGTGTGGGGATCCAATGGATGTTCTGCATCTCCGAGTCTGCTGATCGATCTGCACAGGTGGCAGGCCAGTTGTTGCTCGCACAGTGGTTGACTCTTTACCCATGGTCGAGTGGAGGGTCGCCTCGGGGCTTGGAAGGTCCTGAAAGACTTCCCAGGGGGCCAAACGTAAGCCCTCCCAAGTTAGTCTGACAAAGAGGTTCCAGCTGCTGCCTGTGGCTGACACTGTCCCTCAGATAGATGCAGTCCCTTGACCTATTTCAGCGGAAGCCTCTCAGCCTGCAAGATCTGGGCAATCATATAGGGTGTGATTATTGGCAGTGGGGAGCTCCAGTGTTAAGTGCTTTATTGACCCCCTTATGGACAAAGCTGCCAGGGAGCCGAAGAATGTCAATGTCCACTCCATGTGCATACAGGGTGGAGTCATTCCAGGCGTGTATCGGGTCCTACTAAATGCCATGAAGGCCACACAGTGCTGCTAACAGCACATGGTGGCACACGTTGGTACCAATGATGTGTGTCACCTTGGATCAGAAGAGATTCTCTTATGTTTTGAGAGGCTATCAGAAGTGGTGAAGGTTCCCAGTCTTGCTTGCAAGATGAAAGCACAGCTCAAAATTTGCAGCACAGCCAACAGCACCGATTGCCGACTTCTGGTACAAAGCAGACTGGATGGTCTGAATCAGATGCTGAGACGGTTCTGAATCAGTGTAGGCTGCAGATTCCTTGACTTGCGCCGTAGGGTGGTTGGGTCTCGGGTTCGGCTAAATAAGTCAGGAGTCCATTATATGCAGGAGGCGGCTACATGGGTAGCAGGAGATGTGTGGCATGGACTACATGGACTAGGTGTTTTTTAGGTTAGAGGGTCTCGGGGAAACAAGAAAAGGGCTTCAATCTTAAAGGGAGCCAGTTAAACATACGAAGGACGTAGATGCAGGAACCGTCTATATAACAGTTTTAAATTGTCGTAGGTGTGTGGGGAAAGTACCAGTTCTCCAAGCGCTAATAGAAAGCGCCTGTGCTAAAATCATTGTAGGTACTGAAATACGGATAAAGTTGGAGATAAGTTCAGCTGAAATTTTTGCGAAGGACCTAACGGTGTTCAAAAACGATACGTTAAACACAGTTGGCAGTGACGTGTTTGTTGCTGTTAGGAGTAGTTTATCTTGTAGCGAAATTGAAGTAGATAGTTCCTGTGAGTAAGTATGTGCAGAAGCCATTCTTGACCATCGGAATAAAATAATAACTGGGGCCTTTTACCAACTCCCGACTCAGATGATACAACAGCTGAAAGGCCAACAGAAAACTTGAGTCTAATTTAAAACACGTATCCTACTTATACAATTATAGTTGGTGGTGATTTGAATTTACCCTCGATATTTTAACGAAAATACATGTTGAATTGTACTAGACGCATTTTATGAAAATTATTTCGAGCAGTTAGTTCATGAGCCCAGTCGAACAGTAAACATTTGTGAAAACACACTTGACCTCTTAGCAACAAATAATCCTGAGCTAATAATAAACATCATAACGGATACTGGGATTAGTGAACATAACGTTGACGTGGCAGGGATGGATGTTGTAACTCCCAAATCTCCAAAAATAAACGAAAAACACACCTATTCAAAAAGGCAGATAAAAATCCACTTGCCACCTACTTGAGATATAATCTACACTCCTTCAAATTAGATCAGATATGGCTTGAATTAAAAGAAACAGTATCGACAAAAGTTGAGAGATTTATACCAAAGAAACTTAACAAACGAGGGAGCAAATCCACCCTTGGTACACAAAACGGGTCAGAACACTGTTTCAGAAACAACGAAAGAAGCATGCCAAATATAAATTAACGCAGGATCCTAAAGATTGGCGATGTTTTACAAAAGCTCGAAATTTGGTGCGTACGTCAATGCGAGATGTTTATACTAGTTTCCACAATGAAACTTTGTCTCGAAACCTGGCAGAATATCCCGAGAGATTCTAGTCGTATGTAATGTATGCTGGCGGCAAGACATAATCAATCCTTCTCTGTGCGATAGCAGTGGAAATACTATCCTCGATATTGATGCTAAAGCAGAGTTACTAAACACAGCTTACCAAAATACCTTCACCAAAGAAGACAAAGTAAATAATCCAGAATTTGAATCAAGAACAACTGCCAAAATGAGTAACTTGGAAGTCAATATCCTCGGAGTATTGCAGCAACTTAAATCACTCAAAAGCATGTCATACTTTCAGCGTATGCTGATTCAATAGCTGCAGTCTTAACAATCATATATAACCGTTCGCTCGACGAAACATCCGTACCCAAAGATTGGAAAGTTCAAATGGTCCAAATGACTCTGAGCACTATGGGACTTAACATCTGTGGTCATCAGTCCCCTAGAACCTAGAACTACTTAAACCTAACTAACCTAAGGACATTACACACATCCATGCTCGAGGCACGATTCGAACCTGCGACCGTAGCAGTCGCGCGGTTCCGGACTGCGCACCTAGAACCGATAGAAAACCGCGGCCGGCTTGGAAAGTTCCACAGGTCACACTGATATTCAAGAAAGGCACTAAGCATTAATCCACTGAATTGCAGGCCCATCAATGATATTTAGGAACGTATGTTGTGCCTGAACGTTATGAGTTTACCTCGAAGAGAGTGAAACACAACTGGCTCTTTACCCATACTAAGTGTTGAGTGTTATTGACAAGGGATTTCAAATAGATTCCGTATTGCTGGATCTCCAGAAGGCTTTTGACACTCTGCCTGGCTTGTAGTCAAATTTCGAGCTTATGACATGTCGGCTCTGTTATGTGACTGGATTCGTGATTTCCAGTGAGAGAAGTCAGAGTTCGCGGTAATTGACGGAAAGCCATAGAGCAAAACGGAATTGATTCCTGGTGTTCCCCAAGGAAATTTTATAGGCCCTATGCTGTTCCTTATAAACGATTTAGGACACAATCTGAGCACCCTTCTTCGGTTGTCAGCAGATGATGCTGTCTTTCATCGACTAGTAAAGTCATCAGAAGATCAAAATAAATTGCAAAATAATTTAGAAAAGATATCTGTATGTTGCTAAACTTGGCATTTGACCTTAAATTATGTAAAATGTGAGATCATTCACATGAGTGCTACAATAAATCCGTTTAACTTAGGTTGCACTATAAATCAGTCAAATGTAAAGGTCGTAAATTCAACTAGGAATTACAATTACGGGCAGCTTAAATTGGGAAGCATATAGATAATGCTGTGGGGAATGCGATCCAAACATTGAGTTTTATTGGCAGGTCACTTAGAAGATGCAACACGTGTACTGAAGAGACTGCCTACACTACGCCTGTCCGTCGTGTTTTTGGAGTACCGCTGCGCGGTGTGGGATCCATTCCAGTCAGGATTAATGGAGTATATCGAGAAAGTTCAAAGAAGAGCATCATGTTTTGTATTATCACGAAATAGGGGAGAGAGTGTCACTGTGATGATAGAGGATTTAGGGTGAACATAATTAAAGCGAAGTCATTTTTCGTTGTCAGGGAACCTTCTAATAAAATTTCAATCACCAATTTTCTCCTCCAACTTGAAAATATTATTTTGACACCGACCTCCATAAGAAGAAATTATCATCATTACAAAATAAAGAAAATCAGAACTCGCACCGGAAAATACATAAGTCTTTTTTTATTTTTATTTTTTTTATACGCGTGCCGTATGAGATTGTAATAATAGATGTCTATTGTGAAGGTTGGACGAAGAATCATCTGCCAGGCACTTAAGTGTGATTTGCAGAATGTCCGTGCAGATGTAGATTACTCTTTTTAGAAACTAACGGTTATAATTATTTAGTTACCTTCAACTGGAGGAGCTTTAAACTTCTCCATTCCGTCCTCATGAAAAGAGGTCTTGCAAGATGTTTGGGAGGTAAATATCTGTACATATATTCAGTCGGAAACGTGACACATGTGGGAAGCATATAGTAGGACGTAATAGAGATTCTCCCACTGTGCATCTCGTTGTCCCCAGACGGTTGGTGCGACGTCAGTAAAAGCGGAACGTGACGTAAAGAGACGGCCGCCTGTGATCACGGGCATGTCCGCTATCAGCTGGCTATGTGGCCGGGCCCATAATCCCTAATGGCGGGCGACGCACGGAAGACGGCCTCCTGTAATCAGCGGCGCTTGCGTATGCAGCGCGCATTACCGCCAAATTGGTGGGCAAGCAAGGCGCCTGCGACCGCTCCCACGGCGTGTCCGCTGAGAGGCCACTTCCACAGTGCCACGGATATATGACAACCTAAACGGTCTTGCTTTTAGAGATATCTTTCCTTTTCCTCTGATTCTGAATGTGATGCGGATTATTTAATGTTCAGGCAACTACGAAAACTAAGTGGGTACAAACTTTTCGTTGCAGTGAAGAGTAATAGATCGTTTGGTATGACTGAGAGTACTGGAGATGAAGCTAGCTGATGGTAAGACAGTAATAGCACCTGAAGTGAAAAGGAAACAGGCAAAGTAAATATGACTTAATTTGCAGCGAAGCTAATTTTCCTTTACGACCTGATGTTAACACTGAAAGACAAGAACTCGGATCTTACCACCTTCTTATCCTTTTATTTATTATTTTTCATACAATCTAAGACAAGAAAACGTAAATCGCTAGATGTGATGTACAGTCATGCTCAAAAGTATCCGAACGACCTGAATTGCATTTCGCCTTACTTACATGCAACCCGCATAACGCAGCTGTCTAGCAGGTCCTCTAATCGCTCCTTGGTACAGTCAAATGGTTCAAATGGCTCTGAGCACTATGGGACTCAACTGCTGTGGTCATCAGTCCCCTAGAACTTAGAACTACTTAAACCTAATTAACTTAAGGACATCACACATATCCATGCCCGAGGCAGGATTCGAACCTGCGACCTTAGCGGTCGCGCGGTTCCAGATTGTAGCGCCTAGAAGCGCTCGGCCACTTCGGCCGGCTTGGTACAGTCGTTTGACTATTAAAAATGGTTCCAACAAATCACCACTAGAAAACACTGCTCTGTATCGCAATAACTCAAGATGTAAAGTAATACCACGATACTGCAAATATCAGGGAACACCTTATCACAGATAAGAGTGTCCTTAAGGCTTGTAAGCTCACATTTATTACAATAAGTGACATACCTGAAATGTTAACGCTCTCATTATTACGTCAAATAGTTAATGCACGTAGTTATTTCGTCGTATTCATGATTTCCTCTTCAAAGTAACATACCGTACTTATTATTTAACACAAAATGACATTAAAAATTTAAGTTATTCACGAACAGCTAGTTGTGAATATGTATGAACTTCAAATGACACGACGAACCGTCTCGTTCTGCATACGGATTCAAACTCATGTCATGCAGACTAAGCAAATATTTCGTGGCTGACGGAAACTAACAGTCATCCCTGACTAGGCATACAGAGAGTGATATACTTCCATTTTAGACAGTATCAGTTAGCAAATATCATCTTTAAATTACATAACGTACACATTTTCAATGTACGCGAATTCCACCCAGCATCTATTGTCCCTGTTAACGAACTGCGAGAGATGTTACATATTGTTTCTTCACAAGTAAATTACTTGAAATGCCGTGAGGTAAAGCTTTGTGTTGGACAGGGATTCGAATCCAGAACCTAATCGGGTTGTTATCGAAGCAGAATCAACTGTGACAAATCGTATTTTCTCGGCAGCAGCTACATAGTTTAACCGAAATGACGAAACGAAACATTAGTATTTTCCTTCCCAGGCCTCCAACCCGGCACCTATCGCTCTTATATTCTAGAGAAAACGAAAGTTAAATATGCGTTTGTTGCACCAGCAGCGACATGTGAGCATGTATGAACTAGAAATAATATAGCGAAGAGTTCAGTGCTGACTGGGAATCTAACCCAACACATATCGTTGTTCACTACATACAAAGAGATGTCAACTGCCGAATTTTTCTACACCAGCAGCTCGGAATAACATCCTTGAACTTACAGTGATGTCGCAAATAGTTGTGTGTCTCACTGGGAGTGTAAAAGTCAGATATCGTTAATGTTGACAACGAATGAAAATACATTAAAAATCAAAATCATTATCCACCAGCAGGTAGGCCTTCTCATGCTAGAGCTTGATAATAGATAATGAAAACTTTAGTGCCGGGCCAGGCTTCGAACCCTTTCACGAGCAAGATGTGGAGAAGACAACTGTACTGAGAATCCAGGGCGAAGATGTGTCTGGTTGACGCCCCAGACAGCGGTCGGACACCAGCATGAGTGCCTCTAACCATATGGCCAGACAACAAGGAGTAATGGTCGGGGCTGCCATTTCTTTTCATAGCAGGACTCCTTTGGTCGTCATCCGAGGCATCCTTACACCACAGCGGTACGTCGACGATACTCTATGCCCCGTTTTGTTGCCCTTCAAGACAAGCAGACCTGAGTTTATATGTGAGTAAGATAACGCCCGCCTGCATACAGCGGCTACATCTAAGGCTTGACATAGTGCTTGCCAAACCCTACCTTGGCCAGCTAGGTCATCCAATCTCTCTGCAAGTTTGGAGCATTATGGGCAGGTCTCTCCTACCAACTCGGGATTTCAACGATTTAACGAGGCAGGTGGACAGAATTTGGCAGTGTATCCATCAGGCGGAAATCCAACGACGCTGACAGTCAATGTCAGGCTGAATAATTGCATGCATAAGAGTCACAGGTGGACCAGCGCCTTATTGACTTGCTCCATTTGTGAAGTTCTTTCTCTTGAATAAACTAAGCATTTTTTCATTAATTGTAACTACACTTGTGGAAATAGAAAAAAGAACACATTGACACCGGTGTGTCAGACCCACCATACTTGCTCCGGACACTGCGAGAGGGCTGTACAAGCAATGATCACACGCACGGCACAGCGGACACACCAGGAACCGCGGTGTTGGCCGCTAGCTGCGCAGCATTTGTGCACCGCCGCCGTCACTGTCAGCCAGTTTGCCGTGGCATACGGAGCTCCATCTCAGTCTGTAACACTGGTAGCATGCCGCGACAGCGTGGACGTGAACCGTATGTGCAGTTGACGGACTTTGAGCGAGGGCGTATAGTGGGCATGCGGGAGGCCGGGTGGACGTACCGCCGAATTGCTCAACACGTGGGGCGTGAGGTCTCCACAGTACATCGATGTTGTCGCCAGTGGTCGGCGGAAGGTGCACGTGCCCGTCGACCTGGGACCGGACCGCAGCAACGCACGGATGCACGCCAAGACCGTAGGATCCTACGCAGTGCTGTAGGGGACCGCACCGCCACTTCCCAGCAAATTAGGGACACTGTTGCTCCTGGGGTATCGGCGAGGACCATTCGCAACCGTCTCCATGAAGCTGGGCTACGGTCCCGCACACCGTTAGGCCGTCTTCCGCTCACGCCCCAACATCGTGCAGCCCGCCTCCAGTGGCGTCGCGACAGGCGTGAATGGAGGGACGAATGGAGACGTGTCGTCTTCAGCGATGAGAGTCGCTTCTGCCTTGGTGCCAATGATGGTCGTATGCGTGTTTGGCGCCGTGCAGGTGAGCGCCACAATCAGGACTGCATACGACCGAGGCACACAGGGCCAACACCCGGCATCATGGTGTGGGGAGCGATCTCCTACACTGGCCGTACACCACTGGTGATCGTCGAGGGGACACTGAATAGTGCACGGTACATCCAAACCGTCATCGAACCCATCGTTCTACCATTCCTAGACCGGCAAGGGAACTTGCTGTTCCAACAGGACAATGCACGTCCGCATGTATCCCGTGCCACCCAACGTGCTCTAGAAGGTGTAAGTCAACTACCCTGGCCAGCAAGATCTCCGGATCTGTCCCCCACTGAGCATGTTTGCGACTGGATGAAGCGTCGTCTCACGCGGTCTGCACGTCCAGCATGAACGCTGGTCCAACTGAGGCGCCAGGTGGAAATGGTATGGCAAGCCGTTCCACAGGACTACATCCAGCATCTCTACGATCGTCTCCATGGGAGAATAGCAGCCTGCATTGCTGCGAAAGGTGGATATACACTGTACTAGTGCCGACATTGTGCATGATCTGTTGCCTGTGTCTATGTGCCTGTGGTTCTGTCAGTGTGATCATGTGATGTATCTGACCCCAGGAATGTGTCAATAAAGTTTCCCCTTCCTGGGACAATGAATTCACGGTGTTCTTATTTCAATTTCCAGGAGTGTATTTATTTATCTGCATATGTAAATTGCATCAATCGAGTTCTGTCCCATTTTGGATAATTCATTCGTGGTACTAGTACGTCTTTTTTGTCTTAGAGTGTATTGATGCTAGTCCCTCTAGTTCTGCATAACTGCTGCATCCTACATCCGTGTGAATCACCTTACTGTAATTAATCGTATGTCAGATCCTACGGTTACTAGACACCACACTTCCCTCCATCACCAAATTGACTATTGTGTGAGGCCTCTTAATGTTTTCGTCTCTTAGTGAACTTGTTCATAAATTTCTTGTTACCCCAACCCGGGATTTACCTCTTCATTAGTTATCAGATCTAGCCATCTTATATTCACCGTTCTCCTGCGTATCTGCTGGACTGATCTGCAATTCACACTTAAGTTTTAGGCCGAGGGTTCATCGAACCACCTTGAGATTATTTCTTTACCGCTTCACTCTGCAACAGCGCACGCGAAAATCTATATTCCCCTGCGAGCTCTGACCCACTTCATTTTATTATGGTAGTCATTTCTCCCCACGTAGGTGGGAGTTAACAAAATATTGTCGCATAAGGAGGAAAAAGAAATTCCATAGAAAGCTCTCGTCTTTGCATTAACGATTGCCATCCTACACTATTTGATCAAAAGTATCCGGACATCCCCAAAACATACATTTTCCATATTATGATATTAGGTGCATTGTTCTCCCACCTACTGCCAGGTACTCCACATCAGCGACCTCAGTAGTCACTGGACATCGTGAGAGAGCAGAATTGGGCGCTCCACGGAATTCACGGACTTCGAACGTGCTCAGGTAATCGGGTGTCACTTGTGTCATACCTCTGTTCGCCAGATTTCCACACTCCTAAACATTCCTAGGCTCACTGTTTCCGATGTGACAGTGAAGTGGAAACATGAAGGGACACTTACAGCACAAAAGAATAGAGGCTGACCTCGTCTGTTGACTGGCAGAGACCACAGACAACTGAAGAGAGTCGTAATGTGTAATAGATAGACATCTACCCAAACCATCACACAAGAATTCGAAACTTCATCAAGATCCACTGGAGGTACTATGACAGTTAGGTGAGAGATGAGAAAACGTGGATTTCATGGTCGAGTGGCTACTCATAAGAGACACATCACTCCAGTAAATGCCAAACGACGCCTCACTTGGTGTAAGGAGCGTAAACATTGGACGATTGAACAGCGGAAAGTCGTTGTGTGGAGTGATGAATCACGGTACACGATGTGATGATCCGATGGCGGGGTGCGAGTATGGTGAGCGCCCGGTGAACGTCGTCTACCAGCGTGTGTACTGCTAACAGTAAAAGTCGAAGCGGTGGTGTTATGGTGTGGTTGTGTTTTTCATGGCGGGGGCTTGCACCCCTTGTTCTTTTGCGTGGTACTATCACAGCAAAGGCCTACATCGATGTTTTAAGCACCTTCTTGCTTCCCACTTTTGAAGAGGAATTCGGGGATGGCGACTGCATCTTTCAACACGATCGAGCACCTGTTCTTAATGCACGGTCTCTAGCGGAGTGGTTACAGGACAATAACATCCCTGTAGTGGACTGGCCTGCACAGGGTCCTGACCTCAATCCTACAGAACACTTTTGGGATGTTTTGGAACGCCGATTTCGTGTCAGGCCTCACCGATCGACATCGATACCTCTCCTCAGTGCAGCACTCCGTGAAGAATGGTCTGCCTGCCGTTCCCCAAGAAACCTTCCTCCAGCTGACTGAAGGTATGCCTGCTAGTGGAAACTATCATCAAAGCTAAGGGTGCGACAACACCATACTCTACATCTACATCTACATCCATACTCCGCAAGCCACCTGACGGTGTGTGGAGGAGGGTATTTTGAGTACCTCTATCGGTTCTCCCTTCTATTCCAGTCTCGTTTTGTTCGGGGAAAGAAAGATTGTCGGTATGCCTCTGTGTGGGCTCTAATCGCTATGATTTTATCCTCATGGTCTTTTCGCGAGATATACGTAGGAGGGAGCAGTATACTGCTTGACTCCTCGGTGAAGGTATGTTCTCGAAACTTCAACAAAAGCCCATACCGAGCTACTGAGCGTCTCTCTTGCAGATTCTTCCACTGGAGTTTATCTATCATCTCCGTAACGCTTTCGCCATTACTAAATGATCCTGTAACGAAGCTAACTGCTCTCCGATGGATCTTCCCTATCTCTTCTATCAACCCTATCTGGCTCGGATCCAACACCAGTGAGCAGTATTCAATCACCGGGCGAACAAGTGTACTGTAACCTACTTCCTTTGTTTTCGGATTGAATTTCCTTAGGATTCTTCCAGTGAATATCAGTCTGGCATCTGCTTTACCGACGATTAATTTGATATGGCCATTCCATTTTAAATCACTCCTAATGCCTACTTCCATATTATTTATGGAATTAACTCCTTCCAATTGCTGACTTGCTGTATTGTAGCCAAATGATAAAGGATCTTACTTTCTATGTATTCGCAGCACATTACACTTGTCTACATTGAGATTCAATTGCCATTCCCCGCATCATGCGTCAATTCGTTGCAGATCTTCCTGCATTTCAGTACAATTTTCCATTGTTAAAACCTCTCGATATACTACAGCATCATCCGCAAACAGCCTCATTGAACTTCTGATGTTATCCACAAGGTCATTAATATATAATGTGCATAGCAATGGTCCTACGACACTCCCCTCCGTCACACCTGATATCACTCTTACTTCGGAAGACTTCACTCCATTGAGAATGACATACTGCGTTCTGTTATCTAGGAACTCTTCAGTCCAGTCACACAATTGGTCTGATAGTCCATTTGCTCTTACTTTGTTCATTAAACGACTGTGGAGAACAGTATCAAACGCCTTGCGGAAGTCAAGAAACACGGCATCTACCTGGGAACCCGTGTCTATGGCCCTCTGAGTCTCGTGGACGAACAGAGAGAGCTGGGTTTCACACGGTCGTCTTTTTCGAAACCCATGCTGATTCGTACAGAGTAGATTTCTAGTCTCCAGTAAAATCATTATACTCGAACATAATACGTGTTCCAAAAATCTACAACTGATCGACGTTGGAGATATAGGTCTATGGTTCTGCACATCTGTTCGACGTCCCTTCTTGAAAACGGGGATGCCCTTTTCCAGTCTTTTCTAGAGACCTACGGTACACCGCTGCAAGAAGGGGGGCAAGTTCCATCACGTACTCTGTGTAAAATCGAACTGGTATCCCATCATTGAATTCCAGTATCACCGATTGAGGGCGCCACTAACTTATAAGTCATTTTCAGCCAGGTTTCGGGATATTTTTGATCACATAGTGTAACTCACTTACCATAACTTTAGGATATTTCAGATACTTCCATCCCCTTCATGTCTCTACTGCTTTACCATCCACGTTTCAAGGCTACATTTATGCTTTCTGCGATAACACTCTTGAGTAGTTCCCCAGAAGATCTCAACCCGGGGGGGGGGGGGATTTCTTGCCAGAGAGAAAGCTGTATAATATGGCTTCATGTCGTCAGGATATACTTTCCCTCGGTCTCAGGTGTTCGCTTCACCCCGACCAGTAGCAGAAAAGCCGCTCTAGGATAGCATCCTGCTCCTCCAGGAAGAAGCCACTGTCAATCGCGATATCGACAGCTGGCGACGAGAAGAGAGCAGTGACGCACATGAGCGTGGTGTCGGCACGTGACTCAAGTCCGCTACAGTTAAGTTGACGGACCATGATGGCGCACTGGAACAGCCGCGTTTGAAGAACTGGTCAGCTCCTCACCGCTAACAACAACTAAGCGTCATCAGCCTAAACCACCACTAGTCCTCCTAGAAGTTACGGTAGATTAGAAGAGATTTATGGCTCATCTGAAGAAGAGGACAGCAGCAGACTTCGCTATCAAGATGATCGGGCTATACGCCTTATAGATTCAGGTGTCCCAACGGTGAAGATTTCCGGCATGTGACGAAGGAGGTGCCGCACCTTTCGATGCCTTTCTACACGCACGCCACCGTGCTAGAAGAACTGTTTAAGGCGGTAATTGTGGTAAGTTCCTAAGGGACCAAACTGCGGCGGTCATCAGTCCCAAGGCTTGCACAGTACTTAATCTAATGTAAACTAACTTACGCTAGGGACAACAGACACACCCATCCCGATGGAGTTCAAGATGGTCTTCACGGTATTTCCGCGATCTACAACTCTACATTTCCTCCGAAAAGAACTGGACAACGTCTGCCTCATGCTGAGCACTATCTCGCGCTTCAAGGACCTTCAGATGAGTGAGAGTGGCCTGCATTTTACTCACTGTGGAGCCACTAGGTTAGAAACGAGGAGTTGTCCAGTGCTTTCGATGGCAGGGGTGGAAAATGTGCTTCACCATTGCTCCCTTCCCGAAGCATGCTTTAAGTGCGTGGGCAATTACATCAGCGTCAAAGGAACCGGTATAAGCGTGCGTATTCCGACACAGAGGAATGTAAACAGGCAGAATATGGCGCTGCAGTCGGCAACTCTTATATATAATAAGTGTCTGGCGGAACTGTTAGATCGATTACTGCTACAATGACACGTTATCAGAGATAAGTGAGTTTGAACGTGGTTTCATAGTCGGCGCACCAGCTATGGGACAATGCATCTCGGAGGATGGGGAGTTTCCTGTAGGATCATTTCACGAGTGTACCGTGAATATCAGGAAACTGGTAAAAT
This sequence comes from Schistocerca americana, assembly GCF_021461395.2. NCBI lineage: Eukaryota > Metazoa > Arthropoda > Insecta > Orthoptera > Acrididae > Schistocerca > Schistocerca americana. The sequence goes on along the minus strand of NC_060123.1, from coordinate 379,949,806 downwards.
ATCAAATCTCTGACATCGCTGCGGCCTCAAAAACGTCCTGCAAGAAAGAGACCAACGACTGAAGGGAGTCGTTCAACGTGACAGAAGTGCAACCCTCCCGCAAATGACTCCAGATTTCAATGCTGGGCGATCAACAAATGTCAGCGTACGAATTCTTTCAACGAAACATCATCGATATGTGCTTTTGGAGCCGAAGGCCCACTGGTGTACGTTTCATGACTCCACGAAACAAAGCTATACGCCTCGTCTGGCCCAGTCCACACCGACATTGGACTGTTGATCACTGGAAACGTGTTGCCTCGTCGGGCGAGTATCATTTCAAATTGTGTCGTGCTAGTGGACGTGTACGGGTATGGAGACTGTAGTGTCACCGCCAGACACCACACTTGCTAGGTGGTAGCTTAAATCGGCCGCGGTCCATTTAGTACATGTCGGACCCGCGTGTCGCCACTGTGTGATCGCAGACCGAGTGCCACCACAAGGCAGGTCGCGAGATACGGAAGAGCACTCGCCCCAGTTGTACGACGACTTTGATAGCGACTACACTGACGAAGCCTTTCTCTCATTTGCCGAGAGACAGTTAGAATAGCCTTCAGCTAAGTCCATGGCTACGACCTAGCAAGGCGCCATTAACCGTATCTGAAGAGAGTCTTATTTGTATTATCAACAGCGATGTACCACAACATGGAATAAAGTTAAGTATTTGAGGAGCTGCATACTTTTCTTATTAGAATTCACTACTTATCCTGTACCAGAATTCACGCCCGTCTGCGTTAGATTTCGGCCGCCTCTATCTACAAGGTGTTGGCACATTTGCCAACACATCATTGGCGACGAGACAACGAAAAGGGTCTTGTTCTTTCTAATTGCTTACATTTACTTGTATCATGGCTTCGCCACAATCTCCAGATGTACTGTCCGAATTTTATCGCTTGCAGAATCAGCAGACGCAGGCGTTATTGGATGCCCTTGGACAGCTCGTCCAGGGTCAACGTGCCATTCAAACCGATGCGGCAGCCGCCGCTTCACCGCTACTGCAGCCCCAACTCGCAGTTACACCGCCTTTTAGGCACTACGATCCAGCGCACAAATCATGGGCTGAGTGGTCACGCCATTTTGGATTCCATCTCGCCGCCTACAGAATTCAAGGTAACGAGCGGCAGCCTCATTTATTGTCGTGTGTAGGGGTGCAAACGTACCGTGTGATAGTGAAATTGTTTCCCCGACGCGACGTAACAACTCTGTCCTACGAAGAAATTTTATCGGCATTGGACGCCTATTTCAAAGAAACAGTTAATGTCGTTCCAAAAAGGTATACGTTCTTTCGTACAAAACGTACGGCCGGTCAAACTAATAGGGAGTGGGTTGCAACTTTGCAAGGCCTTACTAGGGATTGTGGGTTTGAATGTGCCTGTGGCCTTCCTTATTCAGATACTATGGTGCGTGATGCAATTGCACAGAACGTTTCTGATGTTCGCATACGGGAACAGATATTGAAACTAGTTAATCCCTCCCTTCAACAAGTGATAGACATATTGGATAGACAAGACACACTTGACTGTGCTCAGGAATCTTTTGAAACTTCGCCAGCCGTCTGTAACAATAACCGGCCCGCCGGGCGCGCAGCACGGCCCGGTAAACTGCCCTCGCGCACGTCCGCACAGCGGCCGCCACACGCTAAACCAGGTGTGCCGCGCCAGCATACACATGCAGTGAAATCATGCCCGCGGTGTGCTACTAGACATTCGCGTGAAAATTGCCCGTCACGCCAAGCTATTTGCTTTTTCTGTAATAAGAAAGGACATGTTCAAAGTGTTTGCCAGAAAAAGCTCCGATCAGACAATCACAATCATTCCAGGCCCTTTGCTTCACGCCGGAATCGAACCAAAGACACTCAGGCTCGTGGACTTTCGCCCATGGACATTTATGTAGTTAATTCCACTTCGTCCAGTGCCACTTTCTCTAACAGTGACTGTGTTCGTCCCACAAAAAGTGTGCGTCGACGTCGCCGGAAATCGCGTCACTTAACAAGTGATTCTGTACCAGCATCTGTTCAAATTGCACGAGACAGTCGCTCTTGTCGTCAGCAGGACAATAAACTTTTTGCAGATTTGGACTTCAATGGCACGGTAATACCATTCCAGCTCGATACCGGAGCTGCAGTTTCATTGCTCAATCACGACACGTACAAACAACTGGGCACACCTCCGTTGCATGCCGCAAATGTTCAGTTAAAAAGTTATTCAGGACAGCTTATCCCTGTGTTAGGACAGTGCACCCTTCTGGCAACATACAAGGGACAAACAAAACTTGTGTAATTTTACGTTCTTCGTTCTTCTACTGCAGTGAACTTGTTTGGTTTAGATTTATTTCAATTGTTTAACATGTCTATAGTAAATCAGGTCCTATCAGTGAATCAGACTGTGCCTTCCGACAGTGTTTCTCGTCTATGTGCAGACTTTGTAGACATTTTTGCACCGGGCCTTGGTTGCGCTAAGAACTATGCAGCACCATTGGAACTAAAAGTAAACGCGCAACCGAAATTTTTCAGAGCGCGCAATGTTCCTCACGCATTGCGTGATGAGGTCGCAAGAACATTACCCGATTTAGAATCACAACGTGTGAGTGAATGTGCGCAATGCCTCTTCCGTTTCAGCTCCGCTTCATCGCTTACGCCGTACGGGTGTTCCGTTTCTCTGGACGACGGAATGCGAACGCGCTGTTCGCCAGTTGAAATCGGGGTTGCTTACTAATACTTGCCTTACGCCATTCGATCCCCAGAAACCCCTTTTGTTGATGGTAGATGCATCGGATTTCGGGATCGGTGCTGTGCTTGCGCACAAAGTTGGCTCGCATGATCGCCCTATTGCCTTTGCATCAAAATTGCTCTCGTCTGCGCAAAGAAATTATTCACAGATAGAGAAAGAAGCTTTGGCTCTCGTGTTTGGTGTTACTAAGTTTCATGATTTCTTGTATGGTCGTCATTTTACCATCATCACAGACCACAAACCTTTGACGTCGCTTTTTCATCCGAACAAGCTTGTACCTCCGCGTACAGCGCAGAAATTCATTCGCTGGTCTATTTTCCTCTCGCAGTACCGCTACGATATCTTGTATCGGTCCACTGCTAAGCACGGAAACGCCGATGCGTTGTCCCGTTTGCCTGTTGCTGAGGATAAAGCATTCGCTTGTTCCGAACTTGCTTGCATGTTCATTGATTCGGAAACCGATGAAGTGGTCGAATCGTTTCCGATTGATTTTAGTCGTGTAGCTACAGCCACAGCTGCTGACCCTGTCCTTGCTACCGTTTTGCGTTTTGTTGCTACGCAATGGCCTTTGTCAAAGTCTTGGATCGAGGATCCGTTGGTTCGCCGATTCTTTGCTCACAAGGAGAGACTTTTTGTACGACGTGGTGTTTTGTTGTTGCGTTCTGATAATGATCAGTCCAGAGTTGTGGTCCCACGTTCGTTACAGTCCTCTGTCTTACGGCTTCTTCACCAAGGACATTGGGGTATAGTGCGATCGAAACAACTTGCTTGTCAGCACTGTACTTGGTTCGGAATCGATGCTGCGATTACGAATATGTGTCCTTCTTGCATGGCGTGTGCCGAACAACAATCCGCACCGCCGCGGAAAGTCTTTGCATGGCCGAAAGCCACTTCCCCTTGGCAACGCTTGCACATCGATTTGGCTGGCCCATTCTGGAATGCTCGATGGTTGGTTCTGGTAGATGCCTTCAGTAATTTTCCTTTTGTTGTCCGGATGTCTTCCATGACGTCATCTGCCACCATCCAAGCGTTGTCTGCTATCTTTTGCATTGAAGGTCTTCCGCAGACTATTGTTTCCGACAATGGCCCACAGTTCATGTCCGCAGAATTTCAGTCATTCTGGCAGGCCAATGGTATTCAACATCTGACATCCGCGCCGTTTTCGCCTCAGTCAAACGGTGCCGCTGAACGATTGGTCCGGACTTTCAAGTCACAGATGTTGAAGTTGAAAGAGTCGCATTCTCGGGAGGATGCGTTGTCGATCTTTTTGTCATCGTACCGCTCTCAGCCCCGAGATGGTCGCTCGCCGGCTGAGTTGCTCCACGGTCATCCTCATCGAACCTTGATGTCTTTGCTGCATCCGCCGCATCAGGTTCCTGTGCAGCGGCAGACTCCTGTTTTTGCTCCAGGCGACGTTGTATTCTATCGCAACTATCGCGGTTCACGGCGTTGGCTCGCAGGTCGCATTCTTCGCTGCCTCGGCCGCGCGATGTATGTGGTTTTGGGGGCCTCTGGTGAGGTGCGTCGGCATCTCAATCAGCTGCGCCTCTGTCGTCGCACGGGTTCTGCCGCTCCCCGTCTGCTTTCAGCGACGGTGCCGTCCGGTCAGCGCCCTGGGGACCCATCTACTGGCTCGCCTCATCCCCAGGTGTTACCGACGATGCCTTCCATTTTGCCCCATGGCGACGCGCCGCCACAGCCGCCGCCGCCGCCGCCGCCGCCTGTTCTCCCGCCGGCGCCGCCCGCATTCGACGCTTCGCTGCAGCCGCCAAGCGCCTCCCTGGGTCACGCGCCGCCGATCGCGTCCCGTGACCAGCTGTCCTCCGCCATGGAACTCTTGCCCGCTCCGGACCAGATGGCGTCTTCGCGCGTCGGATACCCCGACGCAATGGGGGTCGACCCTTCGGCCCCTCCTGTCTCTTTACGGGAGCATACACCGCATGTTGACGTGCACCCTGGACTAGGTTTTCAGGCGTTTCCTAGATCCCCTCGGACCGAATGGCCGGGTACGGGTGGCACAGCCTCGCCTGTTGTTAGGCTCCCCACCTCATCGCATACGTCAACATGGGGTCCTCCCCACGGCGGGCGGAAGCCTTATAACACGACCGTTCGCCGTGCGGGGGAGGAATGTGGTGTCACCGCCAGACACCACACTTGCTAGGTGGTAGCTTAAATCGGCCGCGGTCCATTTAGTACATGTCGGACCCGTGTGTCGCCACTGTGTGATCGCAGACCGAGCGCCACCACAAGGCAGGTCGCGAGATATGGAAGATCACTCGCCCCAGTTGTACGACGACTTTGATAGCGACTACACTGACGAAGCCTTTCTCTCATTTGCCGAGAGACAGTTAGAATAGCCTTCAGCTAAGTCCATGGCTACGACATAGCAAGGCGCCATTAACCATATCTGAAGAGAGTCTTATTTGTATTATCAACAGCGATGTACCACAACATGGAATAAAGTTAAGTATTTGAGGAGCTACATACTTTTCTTATTAGAATTCACTACTTATCCTGTTCCAGAATTCACGCCCGTCTGCGTTAGATTTCGGCCGCCTCTATCTACTAGGTGTTGGCACATTTGCCAACACATCAGAGACGACCTCATGAATTCGTGGAACCTACATGTCAGCGTGAGACTGTTCATACTGGTTGAGGCTCTGTAATGGTGTGGGGCGTGTGCAACGTGAGTGATATGGGACCCTTCATACATTTAGATACGACTCTGACAGGTAAAACGTACTCAAGCATCCTGTCTGACCACCTCCAACCATTCACGTCCATTATGGATTCCGTTGGACTCGGGCAGTTCCAGCATGACAATGCGGCTTCCCACACGTCCAGAATTGCTACAGAGTGGCTCCAGGAACACTATTCTGACTTTAATAACTTCCGCTGGGCACAAAACTCCACAGACGTGAAGATTATTCAGCGTATCTGGGATGTCTTGCAACGTGCTGTTCACACGAGATCTCCACCTACTCGTACTGTTACGGATTTATGGACAGCCCTGCAGTATTCTTGGTTTCAGTTACCTCCAGCACTACTTCAGACTTTAGTCAAGTCCATCCCACGTCGTGTTACGGCACTTCTGCGTGCTCTCGGGGGCCTACACGATATTAGACAGGTATACCTGTTTCTTACGCTCTTCAGTGACGCAACAAGAAAATTGCAAGAACTCTTGCGGTGCGAAAGTGCCAGTTACAGTGGCTGCTAGAATCCGAAAACTGCGGCGGCTGGTCATCGCAGTTCGCCGTAAAGAACCGAAGATCGTCCGCTGCAAACGACGTCCGCGACGAGGTGCGGAGGCAGTGGATAGGGCGAGCACCGATGCAAAGAAAACGGGCAGCGCGACTGTCAATATCGCCTTTGCACGAGGAAGTGGAAGAAAACTATGTCTGCACGCCAGAAACGTGATGGAACGTCTGGCGGCCTTCAGTTTGGCCTCCCTAAGGAGAAAACTCGTAGGCAAACAAGGCAACAGCACAGCGGCAAGTGACAAGAGTGCACGCTCTCCCTCCATCAGCCACACTGATGGTGCACCGCGTCGTACCACAGTGGCTGCTGCGTCTGGTGACGCACAAGCAAATGCTATCGACCTGGCTGCACGTTTCGATTCTCACTGCGGTCCCCGAACGGGTCACAAACCATACCTAGACACTTCACGGCGACGGGGAGAAATGAAGGCAGCACAACACCTCGTCGGCACTGCTGGAGACAAAATAACCAGGGAAGGTCAACATGCTGTCACAAAGAATCGCAACAGAAGACATGAGAGAAACAGCAGACCTGCTTAGCCTCCGTAGGAACCCGGGGTGGGAGAGATTACAGGCTCGCTGATGAAGATCTTGTCCGTCTGTCAGTATGAACATATTATGTTGTGTTGGCTAATGTTACAAGACAAGAGCTGCCATTCATTCAGACTCTTGTTCATGTGAATTCTATAAAAACTGCTGTCCATCTTTTGAACAACAGGTCATTCTGTCCTCTCTACAGATATCCCTTCGTTGCGGCTGCATCCACGTAACGGCTATGCGTTGTTAAGGCACTCAAGCCGCCCCACTTCAGAAGAATTCATGTATCGGAGCGGGCAGCAGGGTGTCAGTCGGGTAAGCTCCCCATCCGGGATTACAGTCAGAGTCTACAACCAGGCAAGCGGAGTACTAACCTGTTTGATAACTTTCGGGAATGCGGTTGGGTGACGTTGTCGAGAGCCGCCAGCATTTCCACAGGTGACCAGCCTCTGTGTATCGCTTATGCTCAGTACACCGGTCATCCACGATCCTGATAGTCTGTCGAATATATGACATGACACAACAGCAACGAATACAAGACACACTCGCTTTAGGCAAACAAAGATCGACCTTAAAAGGATCCTGATCTTAGATGGAGGTCGGAAAACCCTTTTCACAAAACATTTCTACAAAATAGAACCAATCTTGTTGTAAATGCTCCCAGTACATGGCAGAAAGACCGTAGACCATGGTACCAACTCTGTATTACTATCACTCACCCGGTGCATGGTTGGTCGACAGCGCAATGCAGGTCTGATCTCTCTCTCTCACTAAATCCATTGTGATGAAAGGACTGTATAACACTAAATTTGCAAATCACCGATAATGTTACTCCTCTGACGAGAATTATATTTGGTAGTGATTGTACACACACAAGAAAAGTTTTCCATCACCTCGGTTCCGAGAGTTCCGGAACCTCCATAGAAAATTGTAATAGAGATCAACATAAATATCATTTCCGCTCTTTTTATTGCTCATGAAAACCACACATAGCATGTTGTAACACCACACAGCGACACCTTCAGAGGTGGTGGTTCAGATTCCTGCACTCACCAGTACCTCTAATCCCAGTAGGACGTCCTATTGCATTGGTGCATGTCTGTATTCGTCGTGGCATACTATCCACAAGTTCATCAAGGCACTGTTTGTCCAGATTTCCACTCCTCAAGGACCATTCGGCGTACATCCCTCAGATTGGTTGGTGGCTCATGTTGTCCATAAACAGAACATTTCAGTCTGTTCCAGGCCAAATTGGGCACGATGGAAGTGCGAATTGTCGTCCATGAAGACGAATGCCTCGCCAATATGCTTCCGATATGGTTGCACTGTCGGTCAGAGGATGGCATTCACGTATATTACAGTCGTTACGGCGCCTTCCATGACCACCAGCGGTGTACGTCGGCCCCACATAATGCCACCTGAAAATATCAGGGAACCTCCACCTTGCTGCGCTCGCTGGACAGTGTGTTTAAGGTGTTCAGCCTGACCAGGTTGCCTCCAAACACGTCTCCGACGATTGTGTTCTTGAAGGCATACGCAACACTCATCGGTGAAGAGAACGTGATGACAATCCTGAGTGGTCCATTCGGCATGTTGTTGGGCCCATCTGTACCGCGCATCATGGTGTCGTGGTTACGGAGATGGGCATCGGCATCGATCTCGGGAATGAAGTTGCTCATCATGCAGCCCTATTGCGCACAGTTTGAGTCGTAAGACGACGTTCTGTGGCTGCATGAAAAGCATTATTCAACATGGATGCGTTGCTCTCATGTTTCCTCGATCCATAATCCGCAGGTAGCAGCCATCCACTGCAGTAGTGGATGGGCGGCCCGAGCGAGTTATGTCATCGACAGTTCCTGCCTCTCTGTATCTCCACCACGTCCGAACAACAGCATTTAGGTTCACTCCGAGACGCCTGGACACATCCCTTGTTGAGAGCCCTTCCTGGCTCAAAGTAACAATGCGGTCGCGATCGAGCCGCGGTATTGACCGTCTAGGCTTGCTTGGACTACAGACAACACGAGCCGTGTACCTTCTTCCTGGTGGAACGAAAGGAGCAGATCGGTTGTATGAGTCCCTCCGTCTAATAGGTGCTGCTCCTGCATGATAGTTTACATCTGTGGTCGGATTTCGTGACATCTCTGAACACTCAAAGAGACTGTGTCTGTGGTACAATATCCATAGTCAACGTCTATCTTTAGGCGTTCTTGAAACCAGGATGATGTGTGTATAATATGTGTGTATATAATAGTTGAAGTTTCGGACTATTTTCTTCTCTCTAAATATTTCTATTGAAAGGATCCATTAGCAGACAAATGGGACTCGAACCAAGGCTCTATTAGTATTAATAAAAATTGCAAATACGTAAAAGGAAAATGTATAGTTATACGTGCAAGTTAACTATTCAGGTTGTCTTTGCTAGATACTAAAATTCTGTTTTGCAGATTAGGTACAAGGTAGTAGCGCAATTTACAATGGTTTGGCGTGGACAACACCGAAGGAATATTATCGGTTTTTCCTACGACTGGCTTTCAGTAACATTTACTGTCTGTATATTAAAGTAGAAAGCTGATGATCATTACAGGCAAGGGTTTAATAATGGTGGAGCTATACTAACTTGGGCAAGAGGCCTTTTTATCAACATTATTGTTGGGAATTACTGTCACTAAAACGGTTTTCAAATTTGTGTTTTCTTTTCCGAAAACTATTTGCCTACCATGTAGCTGAAATGCATTATGTGGTCCCTAGATCTGTTATAGTTTGCTTCTTGGTAGTCAGAGACTTACTGTAGCACACACAAGCCTTTGGTATTGTTATTGTAATTTGTAGCACATAACTGGCCCAATCACTGTCATGAGTACCCCGAAAATATTCTATAAACTGACTCACATAAAACTGAACACTTTAGTTAATACACAATATGAGAAACACTTTTAATTGTATTACATGAAAATGTACACATTGTTATTCACAAACCTGTACATTAACTATACCTCGTGCTGGTCCTACAAGTTTATTAGCTGCTAAACTATTCTGAATCGTCCCGGTTTTATCATACAACTTTAATACTGTACTGAACTTTCGATAAGAACAACATTTAAGTAGAACGATTTCGATTATTTCCTTGCAGTTATATTTTGGTGAGCTTTAACTATCCTCTTATGAAGAATATATGGACAGCTTGAAACATAAGGCCTCTGAATAATTTTGAAATTTACTAAGTTTATTAACTGTAATGAAAGAGGACAATTTCTTTTCACTTCAATAAAACGGCATACTCGGAAACATCGTTGCACTTGGGGATAGTACTTTATTTAGGTAAATGTTTAAGGAAAAAATATGGCTGCTCAACACAATGTTTACATAGCTCAGACTTGTTACTGAATAATAAAACCAGTATCTGGTACATGCCGTTGTACACTACTCGGCTGATTCTTTGAGGCGAAGGTGGTTGCAGTATTGATCTCCTGTTGCTATTCAAAAGAAGGCGGAAAAATTGTTCATAGCTCCTGCTGTGTAATAAGCCTGAAAATTCTCTTGTTAGCGTCGTATTTTCTTATTTCATAGCTAACCAATGAATGCTATAGATAATGAGTACAACTTCTTCCACATCCGAGGCTATATAAAATAACCCTGTTGCTTTTCTTGCCTCATTCGGCTCACAAGACGTGAATTCTTTGTATGCTACTAGCCACCGACTCTCACTTAATGCCGACGACTGACTTTTGCCGTTATGGAGCCTCCCAGTTCAATCGCCAAATCCACCTTTTCTATTCACACCAGGCGAGTTTCGTTGCGGAAGAACTTCCCTTTAGCTTTTACATCATTAGAAACCTACTTTCCCTATTCGTGAACCAGTATTACAAGTAAAGTCTTAATGTTTTGTAGAACATTACTTTTGAGTTTACATCCATTGATTAATTACAATGACACAAATGGACACAAGTAATGGATACAATATTTACATATATTTGTTACATTAAGAAAAAACTAAGCAAGATATTACATCAGATAAGTACAGAGAATATCGGTACTGGTGTTACAACTTCAATATGGGTTAATTTGTAGGACACACTCTCAGGGTCTCAGATGACGTGGGCCCTGTGAACCAAGGTATGAAGAACCCCTTCACTCTAAGCCAAAATGATGACAGATGCTAGTGACCCTAGTATTGCGGGTAAGTCTAAAATATTTCCGTTTGCTGACGACACTAGCGTGGTAATAAAGGATATTGTGTGCAACATTGGTGTTTCAAACAGTGCAGTTCATGACATAAGTTTATGGCTTACAGAAAATAAATTAACGCTAAGTCACAATAAGACTCAGTTTTTACATTTTCTAACAAACAATTCAACAAAACACGACGTTTTAATTTCACATAATGGGCATATTATTAGTGAAACTGAACAGTTCAAATTTCTAGGTGTTCAGATAGTAGCCTGTCGTGGAAAGCCCACGTTCAGGATCTTCTTCAAAGATATAATGCTGCCATTTTTACTATTCGAACGGTATCTGAAGTAAGTGATCGTTCAACACCAAAATTTATCTACTCTGGTCACTTTCATTCGCTTACGTTGTATGGTACTGTATTTTGGGGTAAACTTGCAATAAAGGGTGACAATGGGCTTCCCATTGCAACTCCATCTGTTTGCTAGTAATATTGGTCACTGAATGAAAAGTAAGTTGGAATCATCACATGTCGAAATAGGTTCGTTAATTCAACACCAAACATAACCTCAATTAATCTCAACAAATAAGGCAAAGGTTCAAAATGGTTCAAATGGCTCTGAGCACTATGGGACTTAACTTCTGAGGTCATCAGTCCCCTAGAACTTAGAACTACTTAAACCTAACTAAACTAAGGACATCACACACATCCATGGCCGAGGCAGGATTCGAACCTGCGACCGTAATAAGGCAAAGGAACAAGAGCGAAGACGGAGACAACATCAATATTTACTAGAACATCAGAGTCATTCAGACGCATCCTTCTAATCGACGTACAAAATCCACCGAGTTCCTAATGTGATGCTCACAACGCCCATCCAGCGTGTTGAGCAGAGTAGCAGGGTGTTTAGTTGCAAAATACGTCGCATCTCCAGTGGCTACTATTGGACGAAGAGGAACAACTTCTTCTCTCGATTTATGTAAATCTGGAAGAGATGCCGCAGAAACTGACACGTGGAAACAACTCATTATATTATTCGCCTCACAACCCACAAGAAATCTCAACTCTTGCAGGGGATGGTATTCTGTACTGTCTTTGCACGAGCGATGTGCGTTACCCGTTGGTCGGTGTGTGTTGGCAGGACTGCTGGGGAAGTGGAGCTCGGTGTCTGCAGAGGGCGCGCCGGGAGCCTCACGAGCCGGTGCACTCGTTTCACGCCTGTGGGGTTCCCCGTTCCTAGTGTCCGCCCTCCCTCACGGCCGAGGCAGGCAGGTGCTCTCTGGGCCAGGCCAGGCGGCGGGCGACGTGCGCTCTGCACGCTGCGGCGCCCGGCGTCCCTCCAACACCTGCTGTCCATTTCGCTCAAGAGCACTGCGTGTCTGCCCAGCTGGTGCTACCTCACTAGGGTCCGGATATCCAGAAGATGGTCAATCCGCAAACTGTCTGGGAGATCGGCCACCACTAAATATTAATTTTAAATTTCCTTTCAACGTTTGGTGATATTAAAGCCATCCTCATGCGAGTCTTGTTTATAATCGGGAAGCGCGCCATGTCTGATTTCCATTGTCCTTGGTTCACACTCGAAAAGGACCTGGTGTATCACACGGAACGTAAACCTCATCGTACTACGTGACGAAACACTTTCTTTACGAAAGGGGATGCGCCTAAAATTGCTCAGTTACCGCTTTTGAAGTGGACTTGCAGTTCTCGATGTTTTCTTTGTAATATATATATATATATATATATATATATATATATATATATATATATATATATATATATATATATATAGGGTGCATCAAAGAATGTGGACACACATTGAAGTGTCATAGAAAATTTATTTTCCGTTCTACAATGTTAAATTTCTGGAAATGGAAAACTTAAAGTCCAATTGGAAAAATAAATGTACTTTGCAAATGTGATTAATGTTCAAACTGGTGGCCTTCAGCATCAATACATTTCTGAGTACGAGTCACCACTGATTCCACACATCGTACCAAAGTGTCCAATGAGATTTCCGCGCACACCACCTGAATCTCATTCCAAAGTGTGTCCAGGTTACGTGGTTTACGTTTGTACACCTCCTCTTTTACTGTGCCCCACAAGAAAAAATCCAGCGGCGTGAGGTCTGGAGAGCGTGCAGGACACTCGATTGGTCCCCTGCGTCCTATCCACTGGCCTGGCACATTGTGATCTAGGTATACTCGAACGTCCCTATGATAGGGCGGCAGGGCGCCATCTTGTTGGAAATAAAATTCATCATTACCGTATAATGCACGAATGGCAGGGAATATGGAGTCAGCAAGCATTGTTAGGCACGTTTCTCCAGTAACAGTACCTTAAAATCGGAAAGGCCCAATGAGACCCCGTGCAGACAAACCTCACGACACATTTACATCAGGCAAATTCACAGCCTTCTCAACTGTAATGTGAGGATTATTTTTAGCCCAGTACACAAAATTTTGCCTATTGACAGTTCCATTGAAATGAGCTTCATCTGACCAAATTATGCTACCCATAAATCCCGGTTCACGTCTCACCATCTCCTGAACCCATTCACAAAATTCTAACCTTCGATCTGTATCGTCGTCACTTAGCTGTTGCACCAGCCTTGGAATGTACACACGAAACTTGCCTTTCTTCAGAATGCTTAGCACACTACTAGCACTTACATTACTCTCACGTGCTGCTTGCCTTGAAGATTTTTGAGGCGAACGCTGAAACAGTTCCAAGACCGCAGTTGTGGAATCATCACTTGTAGCTGTACGAGGTCGCCCTGATCGACCTTTATGCACATTACACACTGTTCCATGAATTTCGAATTTGTTCGTACGCGTGTAATTGTTAACCTTGAAGGTGGTTCTGTACCATACTCACGTCTTCACTGTCTTCGAACCGCAGCTACATTCTCAAACTTCCAGTACCACTTAATTATCTGCTTCCTCGCTTCAAAGCCCAAACGCACGTCCGCCATGTTGCAGTTACTTCTTTGCCACCGCTGCCACCTTTTGAAGAAACATAACCTTACTTTCTCACAGATATTTAACCTTGTAAGCCGGCCGGTGTGGCCGAGCGGTTCTAGGCGCTACGGTCTGGAACCGCGCCACCGCTACGGCCGCAGGTTCGAATCCTGCCTCGGGCATGGATGTGTGTGATGTCCTTAGGTTAGTTAGGTTTCAGTAGTTCTAAGTTCTAGGGGCCTGATGACCTCAGAAGTTAAGTCCCATAGTACTCAGAGCCATTTGAACCACCCTTTAACCTTTTAGAACGGGAAATAAATTGTCTATGACAGTTAAAAGTGTGTATACATTTTTTGACGCGCCCTATATATATATATATATATATATATCCCTCTGAAATGACACAAAGAAGGAAGAAAATTTCATGTCCAGTCAGTACGGACACAAGTCTTTATTGCATACGATACACACTGCGATAAAATTTTACTATAGTCGTCCGCTTAATATAAAATTTATTAAGCAATTCTCACATTTTTGTGAAACCTTAATGGCTTCCTTATTCGATTGGGTACTGCTTCTATTCTATAGCAGAATTTTTAGAATATGTGAAATACGGGAGATCTGAAAGAAAGTCTTCTGATGGAAATAGTTTGCTCTCTCCTGTAGATAAAACCAAATAACGTTTATCACTGAAATATTACACTGCAATGTTCTGCACTTCCGCGTACACATGCGTCTTTGAGCATTCGTTCATACACAGTATTTGCAAACGAATGATGCTTAACTCTATTTGGAAAGGTTTCTGGCAGATTATTGGTCCATTTCACCAGCACAGACAATACAACAAACTCACTTCAGTACGGAAAGCGCCGTTATACACGCCATAACATCAAATATTACTGAACTACTTTTGTTAAATTGCTAACTAATTCACAAACTCCTTTAGAGTACATGAATACCTGGCACACAAGGCTTTAACTACATTACATTAATAACTGACCTTTAATAATTACATATATCATAAAATATGTTGTTTTTCTTTATAACTCTTCAATGTGACTGTACCTTCATAGGTCATACTTTCATAGCATGTAAGTTACAATCTAAATCACCAAATAAGAAAAGCCACCAACTATCAATATGTTGCTTCCTGTCGCTTTATTATAACAGATTAGAGCAACAAAGACACGTTTTTGACAGATCCTCAACGTGTCACAGCTTTGAAATGGCGTATACTAACAGCACGTGACTAGAAAAAGAACCAAAATCGGGCTTAAACTGCTAATGGTGTAGTCTAATATGGCGTCTCCTTAGTTCTGCGATGGACGTAAATGCGGAGTTGCATCTCAGTGCCTATGTTCTCCTACAGTAAGAACAAAATATGCCTTTCACATGCTCCGGAACCTGAAATTCTGTATTATGAGATCACAAAACTCAGGCGGCTCCTGCTCCACGTTCCCTTTCACTTCTTGTGTAAGAACGGCAAAAGGGATCGAAGTAAGCTTACCATGGATGGCAATCTGCGAAGTTAAGTAAAGAGAAACATGGAAATGCATTTAAAGTTCAAGGACTAAAAGAATAAAGTTTCCCCATGACACTGTGGGTCTTCAAAGACAGCAAACGATTTACAAGAGGAGTTAAACGAAGTGAATATTGTCTTGAAAAGACGTTGTAAGATAAACATCAACGAAAGTAAAACAAAAGTAATGGAATTTAGTTGTATTAAATCATTCGAAGCTGAGGGAATTTGCTTAGCAATAGAAGCAATGAAACCAGTAGATGAGATTTACCATTTGGGCAGAAAAATAAGTATTAATGGCCGATCTAGATGATATAAAATGCAGTCTAGCCATAGGAAGTAAATAATTTCCGAAAAAGAGAAATCTATTTAGAGTGAATATAAAATTTTAAATGTCTACAGTGTAACATTGGATGGTAGTGAAAAGTGGACGATAAACAAACAGTTCCGACAATAAGAGAGAGAAGGCTATTGAAATGTGGTGCACCACGTGAATGCTGAAGGCTGGAAGTGTAGGTCGGATAATTAATGATGTCACACTCAGTCACATTTATGCCATATGTCGGTAAAAGAACTAACTGGTTCATACGACATAACCTGATGTATTGACGAATCGTGAAATTGATAAAGGGAGACACTTTTGTGGGGTAAAAGTTGTCGAGCGCGGCCCATATTTGATTACAGTTAGGTTACAATGGACATTGGTTGCCACAGGTATGTTTCCACGGCCGAGAAGAGAGTGGAGAGCTGTTTCAGACCAGCCTCCTGACTTCAGACCACAGCAACAACAACTAAACTCTTCAATTAATCTCTTGGTTTAGAACACGTATGGCACACAAAGCCCCACAGGAAATAATGCTTTTAGACACTTAGTAACTGATAGACTGGCCGGAATGGAATGCTGACATATTTCAATCTCTTTACCAAAGGAGCTATCTAACCATGACTCAAACCGCCTTTGTCCTGTAACGAAAATGATCTAATGGCAGCTATTTTATTTTTTTATTGTTGTCCTGGGGAAAGGCGACACCCTCGCATCCACTCTTCTGAAAAGAGGCTTATGGTGAGTAAAATGGTTTAAACTTATTACAACTCCGATTAAATTTTTAGTTTCATGAAATGTTAAAGAAGAATTTTTAAGGTGTACACTCATAATAGTGCTTTTCCTTTACTTTTGTTCATCATAACAGTGCATCGCACTGTGACTCTAAGACAGCAGGAATTGTAGAGAAATGAGATATGTGGATTTTGCGTATGAAGTTAGAAGCAGATATTGATAGTGGGTAGGGTATAGGTGGTACGAATATTATGTAGGACAGTGTTGCGGAATGGGTGTGTAGAAAAAGTAATGGGGAAGAGGGTTGCAAACCAGACAGCAAGATGGAGAAGCTGTGAAAATGAGTCCTGACATAGAGAGGGAAAAACAATGTTGTTTTAAACCAGAAGATTTAATAGACTTTGCATTTCAGAGTGAAGTCTGCTCTCCAAAGATCATAATTTCGTTGAGATATAAATGTTTCCGGTTATGTTACGTCTTGCAGCTCTCAAATATTTAATGAATGACATTTTTTAATGTTTGACACCAAAGTCGCTGTTTATTTACTCGCTGATTACACTCGAGCCTTGTCCATTTTCACAAGCCCTGCCATGTTTTTGTTTAGGATACATTCTGTGTGGACGGTTCTATTTGTGTTATGAAATTTAAATTTATCTGAGATCTATGCTAAAATATGTCATAACTGTAGTTACATATGGCCATGCCACACAGCGCATTGTCATATAAGGAAAATTATGTAGCAGCAACTATTTTAATTTTTTATAATTGACATCCACTCTTCCACAAAGCGACGAAAAAACAGTAATGCGTTGGACCTAGAAGGTTTAGTAGACATTTATGTCTCATAGTGAAGTCTCCTCATTGAGATCTCACACCACTGTATGTAAGATATCGTGATACCGTTACGACGTGAACCATACCGTGGTGGATAGTGAATATACCCGTTTGCTTAGCATTTTTATTCGAATGTGGGTTTCCTTTCATACGGGTAATACATTGGGTTTTCATACTAGTTTACAGCTGAGAGTTGGCACGCAGTATTCTACTGCATCGTATCTTTCACACTTTAGATAATATTGCCTGTTTTCCAAGTGTAACATTAATATGATGAAAACGGAAATACACGGAAAGAAAGGAAATGGTGGACATTTAATTATTGTGTTTATATGGTGTAGTACGAAGGTACATTATTAGCTTTTTGCGTGAAGTGGGATATCCAACATTTAATACACAGAGTTGCCATCTCTGATAGCTAATAATGGCTGTAACTCAGCTTGGCATTAAATCGAACTGAGTCTTGATGTCAGACACGGGTAGGTCATTCCCTACTGCTTCAACTATATTCCGGAGTTCATTAGTCATAATGGTTGTGATCGATGGAATAACAGTCGTTCGGTATGACATGATAAGCTGTTCTGAATGGGTGAGATACCTGGTGAAAGTACCTGGCAAAATCAACAGTTGATCGTCCTCAGTATCAAGATAGGTCAAGACAGCAAGGGAAACATGACGTTTAGTGTCATCGTGTTGAAAGATAGCGTCGCGAATATCTCGAAGATAGGGCACAGCAACCGACCGAAGCATGTCAGAAATATAATGGTAACTGGTCAAGTTACTGGCTATGCGAACCAGAAGTGACTGCGCTGCAATCTAATGTTATCCTAAACCATCACGCCAAGCGCTGGGCCCTTATGACGATGATGAATACAGTCCATCAGTTGTCGCCTGAAGTGAAACTGCAACAGTGACCGGCATGTTGACATCTCTTTGGTGACCTAAGCGTCGCCCCACGGTACCTGTAGACGCTTTTCGTTTGCAAACAAGCCCTTTTCTTGACCCCACGTGCGTGGCGAAATTGTACGAACCTGCATGGCGGAGCGAAAAGAATATATGCCCTCTCGTGAGGTAGTGCAGTGGGGCCGTTTATTAATGCATCCTTTCCTACAGAACGATCATGATCTTGTCAATTTTCCCTTCATCGGCCTACGTGCTTAGGCCTGCTGTTTCTGCCGTCATTGTTTTAACAGTCTTTCCCACAAGCTCTTTTCCTCCTAGAACAGGAATTATATGGGGCTGATACCGAGAATTATACGCTCTGGAAATAAAGTTCCTCAGTACTGAAGCGTATTTTTTCATAGAACACAAAATGCGATCCATTGAGACCAAATGTTTCTTGTTACTGTAAACGAATACCTTCTCTCCTGAAATTTAAAAAGAAAATTCTTCGCTCTTGAAATCATACACCCTGTTAAAAACAAGTTCTATATTTTGAAGTATGATAGTACGGACCAATGAAGAAGAAAAGTCCAATAAATATGGATTTTAAAATGTGTGTCTCAAGAGCTACTGTGAAGCACATCCCTCTTACTGCTAGCTCTTTATTATTACAAACGAGACAGGGAATAAATAAACGCAGGAGGGCACATCCCTCTGTTATCGTCCATGAATGAAGCTTGCATTAAACATCTGTTAGTGCTACTACTGTGAACCATATTTCCAGTTACGTGTAAGTGCAGCGGATACATTTGTACATTTGTTCCAATGGAACCCGTTTACGTTTTGCTAAGTTTATGAAATGCTTTTACTTAGTTGTTTTAATCTTCCACCTAACATCGTAATGGAACCCTATTACTTCACACCAAAAATGGCAGACATTACCTCCTATTACGGTCTGCCAAACGAGAGCAGCAGTCGAGCCCGTGTCTTGTATGGTCAGGATTATTCAGAACGCATGGTACTATTTGCACAGTTATTCAGCCGTCTTTTCCAGCGACTGGAAGACTCTGATTCCACACCTCCAAAAACTGCGGTTCGCGGCAGTCTCGCACCTATCGTACCCCTGCAGTGGAGGAGCGTGTATATGATTGCAACCAGATTGTACTAGCAGCTCTGTTGTTTCACTGTAACAGAATAACATGTTATCATTTCTATACTCATTCTGTAGGCCCTTCGTAACAGCAAAGAGCTTGCCATAGAATAGATGTGTTTCATAGAACCGGAAATGAACAATTGCTCATAGCTCGTTGGGTGGCCATATTAGAGATCACGTCTATTGGACTTTTTTTCCTTGTTTTGGTCCATACAACCACCTCTCAAAATATGGAAAACTGTTTTTGTAGAGCACTGTTTGTAGAATGTAAATGGAATTAGCCTTCCATTTTTGTGTATTTGCGATTTAAAGGTCAAACATTCTTATATGCAAGCATCTAGTACATAAGCTTCATATCAGTTCAACAAGCCGGCCAAAGTGGCCGTGCGGTTAAAGGCGCTGCAGTCTGGAACCGCAAGACCGCTACAGTCGCAGGTTCGAATCCTGCCTCGGGCATGGATGTTTGTGATGTCCTTAGGTTAGTTAGGTTTAACTAGTTCTAAGTTCTAGGGGACTAATAACCTCAGCAGTTGAGTCCCATAGTGCTCAGAGCCATTTGAACCATCAGTTCAACATATACTATATGCCGTCTTAATAGCGCTCCAGTTTTAGTGACCAGTACCGTAGGTGGAGAAGAGTAATCTGAACTAACACACAGAATTCTTCAGAACTGCTGATATGTCATATCCGTAACATCACTTACACATTGGACATTGGACAACACATAAGAGGCACTCATTGTAGTCAGATGACACATAGTAACAGTTAGTACTCTTTATAATTATGTCAAATACGCTGGGTCTACCATGTGAGATAGTGCATTATAAGTAATGGATTTCAAGACTCAGTTCAATGGTCTGTATTGATTGCATAGAGTACAGTGAATGCCCTGATTTGTCTTTTCCCGACATGATGTTTCATCTCTTTATTCTAACTTATTTTTCGCCTCTAATGGCCTTATACTAACTGTTCTTTCATTCCTCCAGATCATAGCTAACAACTTGGCAGCAATCAAATTTCTTTGTGTAGTCAGCAAGAAAATTCTGAAATTTCTGGCGGCTGGTTTTAATGACATCAGAAGCTGCCTAATACTTTGTCATAACAAAGTGACACTCTCATCTAGAGTATAATTATATGTGGTAAATGGATCATTGTTTCAGAAGTCGAAGGTACATTTGATTACGAATTAGCCAACTTATATACGAGAGGTACAGTACTGTTGTATAAGACGAGGAAGTTTCGATTTACGTTTGTAACGAAGCGACAAATTAAAATATATTGCAGGGAATTAAAGAAATCAATATATTACACTGTAAGATGAAAGCAATTACTTGATTTGATAAAATTTAGCACATCTAAAATGAGGTTAACTAAATGAGAACTACATTAAATGCTAGTACTGAGGAAAGAAGAAAGAAGTCGGCCATTTACGGGGAACGAATTATACGAAAAAGAAAATATTTAATGAACTAACTTCTGGAAATATTTGGTGATGACGTGTAAGACATGTAATATGAGGGGATTTGTAAATACTTCAACATACAATTGTTTTAATAAATTTTACTCGCTGACGGTTCGCTAAAACAATTACAGCTTTGGCGATGAACACAGCGCATACGTACATACATGGCGCGGTCAGTGGGCACCTATTCGTTATTTAAATGTTCAGGTGCAGCAGCTGACCATTTCACACATTCGGTGAACAATAAATGTCCTTAATGTGCTGGTATCAAATACCTACACTATCTCCACCTAGTCTAATACTAGTGTCAACCACTGCCACGCACTGTTGCGCTAAGAGATGCAATAAGTTTTGAAGTTAAAATTAACTCTGGTATTTGTAGGAAAATCGTGTGCTGGAAGCAGTTTTACGATTTACTTGTGTTCTTGCAGAATTTCCTTTATAATTCGCCACTTCTCTCTCTCTGTGCTTTCTTTCTCTTTCCGGGTATGTATTTTGTATGTGTCTTGCAAGTGCGTACGTCTTTGTGTGCGGGTATGGTGTGTGAGACAGAGGGTTCGGGGAGGGGGCATGGAGGGGGAGGGGCAGGAGAAGCATGGGGGCGGTTTATGAACAATATAAAAAACATTAAAAGAATTTGAATTCTCGAACATAGTTCGTACAGAATGGCAGCATTAAATAGTCCCTTATACTCAGCAATCCCCAAAAACTCCACTGGTATGTTATTTGGAGTTTACAGTGACTTGCTGTACTTCAGTCGATCATTCAGAATGCTATTTCAACATAATTTCCTCTTCTGAAATATAAGAACTAAATTAAGCTTATTTACAGACCCAACGTCCAACAAACCGCAAAACTGAGCGAATATCGTTCTTTTAGTCATGAATCATGCAAAATGGCTGCCGATTTGCGTATTAAATGTTTGCATTAACTCGTGTAATTTTACAATTCAAGGGGCGCTTAAGCATCAGAGATTTGCGTTTGGTAGAGTTAAACAAATGTTATTCAACTGGATATTTTAAATTGTTTCCATTTTCTCTTTAACTCTCGAACATTTAGAAATAACAAAACGGTAGATTTGAAGTTGACTGCGGCGAAATGTTTTCCTTGAACATACGGTATGATGTAATAGCTACGTTGATTTACCCATGATGGAAGCCGTTAAATCTAATCTCTGTTGTTCAATGAAGGTCATGCCGACTGACCTTAAGTCTCAGACTGGGCTCTCATTTTTCTTCCATTTTTCTCGTCGTGATCGTTTCACAAGATGAGTGTTTTAGAAATTCATATGTTTCCTTACTTCTTCATACTTACACTCTCGGAGTTTTAACAGTTAACTTCTCGGTAGCGAACAAAGCCTTTCTTGTACTGTTGGACACTGGAGTTCGATGAGTATCTGCTTACGGGCAGTCGAGCATACTAAGCTAACTCGTGACGAAGTGCGCTGCTGTTATTTCAGTCTTCTCCGTTCCAGGGTAGTGGACGGTGGCAGCCTCGACGTGGCACATTCCCCTAGTAGTGTTTCGACGTGATGAGAAGAAGATGAGCGAAACGCGAAGCGTGTCACCCCCAAGCGATGGCCGGACGTACTCGCACTTCCCGGCCCTGCCAGATGCGCTACTTGAAGGCTAGCAGAATGCGGCCCATCAAAAAACCAAAAATTAGGCCTGTTCTAAGGGTATGCCAAGCTAACAATGAAGGCTATAGCAGAGCCAAAGCTGATATGCTCTCCACAATTATGAAAGAAAATGAGATAGACGTACTGCTGGCACTTCAAGAAACACATACCGATGAGCGTTCAACTTACCCAAAAAAAAGTGCAATGATTCACCACTGTTGCCTCCAAACGCCATGAAAAGCGTGCAATCGCAACGCTCATTAAAAATGAGCTACTGAATAATACTGCAGAGCTTCCCATGCAAACTGACTTTGCCATAGGGATAAAAGTAAATGACTTGACTATAGTCAACGTGCAAAAACCTCCATCCATCCCAGGCTTCTAGCAGACAGCAGTACTCAAGAACCCGTCACACTGTTGCTTTATCAGCAACTTTTCAATGAATTTCGGCCTGGCATTTGTTTATTCTACATCTAACCTTATCATTCCACAACAGGTCATTCCTGCCTGTGTATTCCATGTATTTTGTGGCTGTTATATTTTTCAGCAATTCATCACCAACAGTAATGAATCGCGTTTTATGAGAAAATTTAACATTTATTTAGTTTAGTGACCATCTACCACTCTTCGATCCTCTGACGGTCTTTTCTTTATTTCGGTACAGCTTCCTACTCTGTCCGTTAGACGATTTTTACATTTAGTAAATCGTAACCACCGTCTAACACTTGCGGTACTCCAGAGCTTTCGTTTACGTCTGTCGAGTTCTGAATGAGGCATAAATCTTGCCCAACTCACGGAACATTCGCGTTGTGGTCACTGAACGGCAGTGCGAATATGCGGTCTTGTTTCGAATACTCTCCGAAAGTCGAAGAACGCGGCGCAGTTGTGTACTGCCCTACGACTACGGTCAATGAACGTTCTTGAAATTTAGAATGAACAGACATTTTTTGGTCACATAGTACACTCCGTTTGGACCCTTCATATACTGAGCCTAAAAAGTGAGGCTCCTCGTCCGCATAATCTGAATACAGTGCTGTAGGAATCTCATTATGTCCAGACGCCTTTTTACGGTGGAGAGTTTGTAGGTGATTTTCCATTTCACAATCACTTCTCTCGTCAGTTAACATTTTGTTGTTACTATGGTGATTGAGAAGAGAATTTGTTTTAAGATCTTCCTCAGTGAAACAGTTTAAGACCAAGTTCAGTGTATTGGAGTTCTGTCTTTCATCTTCCATTTCGGTACCATTACGGGCACTGAGAGATTGAATAATTAGTAATTGTCAGTAAACAGATTTTCCGTAGATCCAACACTTTTTAGCAGATCAGCTGATTGCATTTTATATTCAAGTTCACAGAAAATATCTCGCATTGTTCTCTTCATGATCATTTTCTATTTGTTTAATTTTTATCTGTCTACAAGTCTTTGAATTCCATTGAATATGTGATGAATCTCTCCCTGATTTCCTACCAGACTTCTAACAAGCCTCTCGTATCTGCTGCTACTTTTCTCAGCACATAAGCACACAGGATTGAACATTATTCATCTCATACAGGAATACCCTGGTTGCCCTTAAGCGCTGCAGATCTTCTACCTCCAACATTCACGTTAGTAAAGCCAGTAAAGTTGTGAATGGCTGACAGTAGGTTATCATCGAATCAGCATGGATGCGTGACAGAATGTCATCAGGGAGCTATCGCGTTTTGACTTACCCAAGATCTCACTATGAAGGTGGCCGATCTGTTGACGTATCAATGGGCACTCTCCAGCGTATATACTTAGGATGGTGTACAACTCGCTACATACGGTAAGAACAGTAGCCGTAAATACAATGAAGAGCCAAAGAAACTGGTACACCTGCCTAATACAGAGTAGGAAACAATAAGCACGCAGATGTACCGCAACAGGACGTGGCATGGACTCAACTAGTGTCTGAAGTAGTGCAGGAGAAAACTGACACTATGGATCCTGCAGGGCTGTCCAAGAATCCGTAAGAGTACGAAGGGGTGGAGATCTCTCCTGAGCAGCACGTTGCGAGGCATCCCACATATGCTCAATAATGTTCGTATCTGCAGATTTTGGTGGCCAGTGGTGTACTGCTAGAATATCCCAAGTCCGTCGGAATGCACAACGGACGTGAATGATTACAGGTGATCAGGCAGGATGTCACAGTCCTATCTAGACGTATCAGAGTTCCAATATCACCCCAACTGCACACACTGCACACCATTACAAAGCCTCAACCAGCTTCAACAGTCCCCTGCTGACATACAGTGTCCATGGATTCATGAGGTTGTCACTATACATGTACAAGTCCATCCACTCGGTACAATCTGAAACGAGACTTGTCCGACTAGGCAACATGTGTCCAGTCTTCACACTCCAATGTGGGTGTTGACGGGCCCAGACGAGGTGTAAGGGCTTGTGCCATGCAGTCATCAAGGGAACACCAGTGGGTCTTCAGACAAAGCGAGGTGGCGCAGTGGTTAGCACACTGGACTCGCATTCGGGAGGACGACGGTTTAATCCCGTCTCCGGCCATCCTGATTTAGGTTTTCCGTGATTTCCCTAAATCGCTTCAGGCAAATGCCGGGATGGTTCCTTTGAAAGGGCACGGGCGATTTCCTTCCCCATCCTTCCCTCATCCGAGCTTGCGCTCCGTCTCTACTGACCTCGTTGTCGACGGGACGTTAAACACTAATCTCCTCCTCCTCCTCCAGTGGGTCTTCGGATCCCAAAGCTCATATCTATTATGTTACACTGAATGGTTCGCACGCTGACACATGTTGATGGCCCAACTTTGAAATCTGCAGCAATTTTCGGAAGGGTTGCACTTCTGTCCCGTTGAACGATTCTCTTCAGTCGTTGTTGGTCCCATTCTTGCAGGAGCTTTTCCCGGCCGCAGAGATTTCGGAGACTTTATGTTCTTTTCGGATTCCTGATATTCACGGTACACTCGTGGAATGGTCGTACGGGAAAGTCCCCACTTCGTCGCTACCTCAGAGATGCTGTGTCCTATCGCTCTAGCGCCGACAATAACACCACGTTCAAACTCACAGAAATCTTGGCAACCTGCCATTGCAGCAGCAGTAACCGACCTAACTACTTCACCATATACTTGTTGCCTTGCATTTGCGTTGTCGAAGGCCGCGCCGTATTCTGCCTGTTTGCTTATCTCAGTATTTGAATACGCCTGGCCGTACCAGTTTCTTTGGCGCTTCAGAGTAGACACTAAACAGTAGACGCTAGAGATCAGTGTCATGCCTTTTTGATGACTGCCGGTTTCAAACCCGACAGGTCCATCTTAAGCAGTTTCCACGCGAACACTGAGATGCGAAGGGCCTGCACTGGGCACGTGGAATAGGATACCCGATACAGCGTCGTTGTTCACAACGGTGCAAAATGCTTCACGGTTTAAATGTGCCAAGCTAAGTGAAAACTGTGGCGTGTTTTCTGATCCGAGGCATCGTAATTTTGGCTCTTTAGAAATGACCCAAGAGAAACAATGCATCGACGGCTCAATGAGGCGATCAGGTCGTAATGTTTTGAGGGTGTGATTCAAGCCTTGGGTGGTTCTGTGAACTTATGGTGGTATCATGACCGACATCTACTGATTCAGTTTACATTGATATCAGCCATGATGTATATTGCGTGTCCAAGTGTTACCCACTCGTTTACGTCTTGGTGACTGTGCTGTAGGAACGCCTGTCTTACAACATGATATCAGCCCTGTCCACAGCAATGCACACTTACGTTGCTGGTTTAACGAACACTCAGACACCATATCGCATCTTTACTGGCCCGTACATTCATCCTGTGTTAAGAGGCTGTCCGTGACTATTTGGAACTCGGGCTGAAACGCAGCACACTACATATCCGTTATTAACTCTATGGAAACGGTCATCAGTCAGTGGCTTCTGTTTCATTTGTGGATTCCGTGGAGCGTTGGTTGTGCTGTTTGGCATACCTCTATGTTGCTACAGCCCGATATGGTTCAAATGGCTCTGAGCACTATGGGACTCAACTGCGGAGGTCATTAGTCCCCTACAACTTAGAACTAGTTAAACCTAACTAACCTAACTAATCTAAGGACATCACAAACATCCATGCCCGAGGCAGGATTCGAACCTGCGACCGTAGCGGTCTTGCGGTTGAAGACTGCAGCGCCTTTAACCGCACGGCCACTTCGGCCGGCTACAGCCCGATATCTGGTGACCCTAGAGAAGGGAATCGCCCTTTATTATCATCATTTTAACGATATTATAACGTCACACAAACGGAAACATGCTACTGAAATGATAATTAGTACTTATGGCTTAAGAAGGAATGAAAATGTGGGTACCACAACACGCACATGGATTATAATGAGAGGCAGTGTCATCTGTTTATAACGGGAACAACTAGACAACATAACAATCAGGCTTATTAATGTCAAACATCAACACATGAGTTACCCAATGACATAAACGAATGAGTTCTTGGTAACTGAACATACTATTTCTTCACCGGTCCGTCGATCGACCTGACCGTGTAATTCGTTAACAGAAATACCTTTCCTACTACACTCCTGGAAATTGAAATGAGAACACCGTGAATTCATTGTCCCAGGAAGGGGAAACTTTATTGACACATTCCTGGGGTCAGATACATCACATGATCACACTGACAGAACCACAGGCACATAGACACAGGCAACAGAGCATGCACAATGTCGGCACTAGTACAGTGTATATCCACCTTTCGCAGCAATGCAGGCTGCTATTCTCCCATGGAGATGATCGTAGAGATGCTGGATGTAGTCCTGTGGAACGGCTTGCCATGCCATTTCCACCTGGCACCTCAGTTGGACCAGCGTTCGTGCTGGACGTGCAGCCCGCGTGAGACGACGCTTCATCCAGTCCCAAACATGCTCAATGGGGGACAGATCCGGAGATCTTGCTGGCCAGGGTAGTTGACTTACACCTTCTAGAGCACGTTGGGTAGCACGGGATACATGCGGACGTGCATTGTCCTGTTGGAACAGCAAGTTCCCTTGCCGGTCTAGGGATGGTAGAACGATGGGTTCGATGACGGTTTGGATGTACCGTGCACTATTCAGTGTCCCCTCGACGATCACCAGTGGTGTACGGCCAGTGTAGGAGATCGCTCCCCACACCATGATGCCGGGTGTTGGCCCTGTGTGCCTCGGTCGTATGCAGTCCTGATTGTGGCGCTCACCTGCACGGCGCCAAACACGCATACGACCATCATTGGCACCAAGGTAGAAGCGACTCTCATCGCTCAAGACGACACGTCTCCATTCGTCCCTCCATTCACGCCTGTCGCGACACCACTGGAGGCGGGCTGCACGATGTTGGGGCGTGAGCGGAAGACGGCCTAACGGTGTGCTGGACCGTAGCCCAGCTTCATGGAGACGGTTGCGAATGGTCCTCGCCGATACCCCAGGAGCAACAGTGTCCCCAATTTGCTGGGAAGTGGCGGTGCGGTCCCCTACGGCACTGCATAGGATCCTACGGTCTTGGCGTGCATCCGTGCGTCGCTGCGGTCCGGTCCCAGGTCGACGGGCATGTGCACCTTCCGCCGACCACTGGCGACAACATCGATGTACTGTGGAGATCTCACGCCCCACGTATTGAGCAATTCGGCGGTACGTCCACCCGGCCTCCCGCATGCCCACTATACGCCCTCGCTCAAAGTCCGTCAACTGCACATACGGTTCACGTCCACGCTGTCGCGGCATGCTACCAGTGTTAAAGACTGCGATGGAGCTCCGTAAGCCACGGCAAACTGGCTGACACTGACGGCGGCGGTGCAGAAATGCTGCGCAGCTAGCGCCATTCGACGGCCAACACCGCTGTTCCTGGTGTGTCCGCTGTGCCGTGCGTGTGATCATTGCTTGTACAGCCCTCTCGCAGTGTCCGGAGCAAGTATGGTGGGTCTGACACACCGGTGTCAATGTGTTCTTTTTTCCATTTCCAGGAGTGTATATTAGCAACTCTGATGCTATATGTTGACGTTTCGGTCTTTCAGTGCTCTTAGCAGCTAACTAGTCTTCACACTGGCTAATAAAATTATCCTGCTAAGACCTTAATGTTACGAGAACGCTGGAAACTGTTCCACCAATGCTGATTGGGTTGATATCATTGTCGTCTGTTCCGAAAAAATACTTTATCCTAGCAGGTTCTTATTTAATGGGACAAATGGACATTAATTGCGTTACTGTCATAAATAAACCTTCTCTTAATCTCAAGCAATAACGCAATTTTTGGAGCTCTACATATAGTTGTTATCCTCTGTCGCCATGACAAACAGCGATGTCAGCGATGTTATCATATGCAACTACTCAGCGCAAGTATGTATCTCATTCTCCGAGCTAAAGTTAAGCCAGTGTAAAAAATTAGGACACCTTTTCACTTTTGAAAACTCTACTTCACTTATAAAACATGCAACAGCCTTCCAGAGACGTCCCTGAATGTTAATACTGCCTCCAATCCCAAAATCACTTCGCCGAAAATCATAGGTCTCGAAGATAGTCGATTCCCTTTTTTCTGCCTCACTCAGTTAACGATTCTGATTCAGTTCAGTAGCATGATGAGGATAAGATTTAACAAGATTACCATCCAGCGTAAACACTCTTGAAGCAAATAACTTCCCAACATAGGTTTTAAATTTCCATTAATAACATCTTCTGTTCAGTTTTTAATCTTTTTCTTAACTCATTTTTGTCGTCAATGTATTGACAGAAACTAAGTTTGCTCACACGTGCGACTTAATGGTGCGAAGGTAAGATCATACCAAGCTTTTCGTCTTTTTTCTTTCTCCAATACGGTTTTTAATAATAATCAGTGACAGCTGTCCCAACGACGACGTCTTTCAGCTTGGAACGGCCATAGCTTCGCGCATATGGTGACCAGCTTTCAACGACGCCGTAGCTTGTTGCAGCTTCCTTCAGTCAATTCAGCAGAAGGAAACAACAAGTATACACTATTCCTAACGTAGAGCTGTACATATCACAGAGATACACGCTTTTGATATTATGACCCGATACAGCTTAACTACGTGTATTTTTCAATATGGACAGAACATACTTTATAAACTCCTAGTTCTTTCACGAACTGCATCACTGAAGGAAGGCAGTGCTGGCCAAGGATGTGCTGTATTCTCTCAGTAACGTCATCAGTCTGAAAGAACACTTAAAAATACGTACGAACACCATGAAGCAACTGGCTGGCTGCGAGATACGGGAACTGTGCACTGTGCAACTGATTTCTGGGAGGGCTGGGCGGGGACGGAGGGGGGGAGAGGGGAGTGAACTAACTTCACGACACTATTGCATCGTGGTCGTCAATGCGGGTCCATCTTACCACATTCATATCGCATGAATATGGAAGTTAGCGGCAGCAGCGGCTGGAGACTCTGAGTTCAGCTCTATCTGCGTACTCAGAGTTCAAGTAGAGATATCTTCCTATTACACAGCAAAGATCGTCTCATCAGTTGTCTTTACTCTTCCATCTCCCAGCGCAGAGCGTTCTTTATCTCAACGCTCAGCAACTTGGCTGTTTCTGTCAGAAAAGGAATCTCGTTAGACAACAGAGCAGATATAGCAAGTTCCGTACAGTAAAATTTTAGTAGTAAGGTTAAACATACTCCTACCATTGCGGATATCGATATTACTAGCCAATAGTGTTGTGATTTGAGGAGGAAGCAGGAAGAATACTTCCACTCCCTGATGCGATTCTCAATCTCATGAATAGGAGAGATTGCACGTAGCCACGCACGAATAGGCAGGCTCTGAGCACTATGGGACTCAACTGCTGTGGTCATAAGTCCCCTAGAACTTAGAACTACTTAAACCTAACTAACCTAGGGACATCACACACATCCATGCCCGAGGCAGGATTCGAACCTGCGACCGTAGCGGTCGTGCGGTTCCAGACTGTAGCGCCTTTAACCACTCGGCCACTCCGGCCGGCCACGAATAGGCGCGCTGTATGGAAAATAGCACTATGAAGCAAGAGAAACTCTTGTTTCAGAAATTTAAACACAATGTAGCTGCACAGCGTGGCCGCCGAGGCAATGGTAATTCTCAAGCTGCCCTCTGGGAACAGACATCTTTCTAATTTTTATCATTGTAGAAGCTTTTCTTTTTTTGGGAGGGGGGAGGGCAGAGCTGAGAGACGATGGCTTGGATGGGGACGCATATGCTGGGTCAGATGTCTAAGGCTGAAAATCAGTCCGTGACTAACAAGTTTACGATCTTGCTTCGTACTTTTTAAAACCCTTATCTTTAGCCAGCTAGTTCGACAACTGTCAACTCTGCAAGACCCTCACGGTAATAAAAGAGAAGTGATAAGAGGATAGTAAAGAGAATAGTGAATGGAGGTACTGGATATTGTCTGTAAATAGGAAGCAGCGAAAGACATCGTCTACATTGATCAAGGGATGCCGCAAGTCACCTTCACAAATATGTCGCGTGACAATTTAAGAGAGAACCTGCCACGTCACACATCCCGTCCTCGCCCAACCGAGGCTGCTGTTGAGGCCAGGGACGGTATTACTTGATATCAACATGATGTCTCCTGTGCGTTACAGTAGCTGAATAGTTACAGTCTTCACAATGTATTTCTAAAATGGATGTGTGTCCTATGTGTGTGTGTGTGTGTGTGTGTGTGTGTGTGTGAGAGAGAGAGAGAGAGAGAGAGAGAGAGAGAGAGAGAGAGAGAGAGTGAGTATGAGAAGAGAGTGAGTTTACTGATTACCAACTTTGTGACATACTGATATCCATTTAACTTATGCATAACTGAACTATTTCGTCACATTATTACTATGCAGACTGTGTCGGTATCGTCTGTGAATACCCTTACTACACGCGTAAAGTCAATATGTATGTAAATCCTAAAGATCCTGTGCTTGTTCCGCTACGATGAAGAGACACAATGAAAAGCGCAATGAGAGTGTGTAAAAAGAATTTAACGTAGATCTCTGTGTTACATATGTTGCCAGCAAAGTGTTAAATCAAGGCATTGTATAGAATGGCTAGGAAATAAAAAGAAGGCCTAGTGTATTTTGGCGAGGTCTTTTATTAAGCATTCATTTAATACTTTTCCTAGAAAAATGTATAAAATTACTAGATCTTTTGTAAAATGCGAAATGGACGCTGGGAAAGTAGAAAATTAGAGTGAAATAATTTGTTCATATCAGAAATTTATACATTTTATTAAAGTTCAATTAAAACACATAAATTACCACAAGTGTGTGTTTCTGAAAATTGGCTCATGCTGATGTACATGTGTTTTAATAGTTTCTAACAGTTACCAATATGTAATAAACAGCTGGAAATACTGTCTTTTAACAATTCTTGCAAACATGTAGAAACAGTAACTGAATCTAAATTTTTATGTACTTTGAAGCTGCACTTTTTTATGCTTTGTTTATTGCAACAACCACAAGCGAAATGACATTCTGAGTTGAAAATAACTGTTCTTTTTAACACACACACCTAAGGTTCTTGAACTTATTTTGGGCAAGAACTTCACAAATCCTTGTCCAGCCCCTGTAGAGTTCTGAGTTGCAGCTAACCTGAGAGATACATCTTTCTCCGTTGGAAAATCTTCGGACTTCGTCAGATATTTGTTGCATTCTGTGAACTGTGAGTGGATCTTATAAGTCTCAAAATGTTTAAATTATCTTTGTTTTATATTTTGTCTTGAAGTTAAGAGATGTTCTGTTAAACTTCTAGCCAAAGAATTAAGTAAGATGCGCTTCATACCCCGCCTAATGATTTTCGCTGTTGTATATATCGTCCAGGCACTGCATGAAATGCCGGTTTTCACAGGTCGCCAATGGCATACATACAGCCTGACGAAAGAGCGAATCACCCAGAAGATGAGGGGTAAACGAAATGGAAAGCGTTGGCAGGATATGTGATGTTATTTCAGTGACTACAAAATCGAGTCAAATTTATACAAAAATTGGCAGTACGAGCACACTTATCGGGATAACGTCGCACCACCTCGCGCTGTGATGCATGCCGTAATTCGGTTGGAAACGATGTCATAAAGCCGTTTTATCCTCTCCGGAGACAAGCTGTCGCACAATAGTTGTAATGGACCTTGATATCTCGGACAGGAACACTAAAATTGAGTTGACTTCCAAGCTGCTCCCCAAATCATTGTTTCGGGGACAGATCTGGGCATCTTTCTGCGTACCAGCAGTACGTCAGCAGCTGGCAGAGACACATTCCAAGTGCGGACGAGCGTTGTCCTGTCAATACTGGCACCACGCTACTGAAGCGTGAGAAGTAAAAAATGATGACGCGGCATCTCCGTGACTCCCTCTTGTGCCACCAGAGTTCCTGCGCGATTACTAACCGTGATCTGCGCACGACGGCTTTCCACACCTTAACGTCATGTGAAATGCGTTATGCCGGTCTTAAACACCAGAAGAATGTTTCATCTTGCTATGTCGCCTCCAAACTCGCCGGCAGTGATCATCTTGGGTAGTGCTGAAACACAATTCGTTACTGAACACAGGAGAACCTTATTCATCAACAGTCCACGCTTCCTGGTCACCATACCGGGCCAGCCGCAGCCGTTAATGTTCTGAGGTTAACTTCACCCTATACATGGGACGATATTTCCTTATACAGGTCGCTACTAGTATTGCATGGAGTCCATTACTTTTTGTCGGGTGACTCACATAGATGTGAAGAGGTTATGACGTAGTTGGTGTACAATACGACGATCCTGTCTAGAGGTAATCAGACGTGATGGACTGGATCTTGATGACGATTACGGCTGCCCTCACGTTCCCGTGGAAGCCAACATGGGGCATCAGTCTCATCTGAATACCCTGCACGATTCAAGCAGTCGACCAAATGGTGTCACACAATGAGAACTCTTTCACACTGGGTCAGGTGGTGATACGTTTCTCACGAGAGGACCTGGCATCCCCTTGTGCTTGTCTCATAGCGAGCATTCAAGGTCTGCGGCCGTTGACGTCTCTTACGTACTTCACCAGGTCTGGTAACAGCACTAAACAGGAACAACGCTAATGCACCCTGGTGGCCGTTCAGCTTGTCATAGAGAATCACAATTCTAATTATTTTACATATTAACCTACGATTTTTACGTGTACACATCTATAATGACATCCGACCAAGTCTTCTGAGTAATTCTTCTGATTAATTGTCTCTCGTTGTCCGTCTCTCGCTGTCTCTCTCTCTCTTTTCCTTTGCCTCTATAAAGGATCCACAAGATAAGTCGTATAATCTAATGACTCTATTGGCAATAGAGTCGACAAGAAGACTACGATTTCCTCTCAGATGTTTTCCCAATACACTCAAAAATCGTGAATCTTTGTATGAACACTTAAATGTAAATAAAGATATCATCATAGATTTTCTAAACAACTATCTTTCTATAATAAAATTCACACAGATGCTTTCCCACCTTACGTTGACTGCGATTGGGCCTACTCACAATAGAGCAGACAGTTACGCGTTCATCAGTACATTCGCAACCAAATCACTAAATTTAGTTATTCGTACTGATCAAGTTTCTACACATTGCTTTTCTGCACATAACGTAATACCATGACTTCCTTGTAATGTCCAAAGAAAAAACTGCAAGTGGCGACTTTAAGGGTTTTAAGCGCATGAGTGTGTCTGCACTTACAATTGACGCCTATGATACAGTATATCTTGACGGAAAAAGGCAGGAAATAACTTCAACGTAAACAGTTAAGAATCTAACACGTTCCTCTGAAACCCGTAAGGGTAGGGATAACCTGGAGCATGGCTTACAGACTACCTCAGACATCTTACGAGTGTCGGAGTTGCAGCACACAGGACATGCAAAAGACATACGACCTCTGACAGTAATCTCAGCTACAAGCATCGGCCCAAACGAGTCAGCCAACCGGTCACGAATTAAAGTTCTGGTATGCTCACTCGCTAACTGAGGATTTTCACAGACCTGTCATTCTTGTGGAAAAATCTACAAAGGCCTAGAAATAGGCAAACCGAAATCTGCATTTGAACCCTAGTACTTATTCAGGATCTAAATAAATATTTTGCCGCGCCGATTTCTTTACCTGACCAAGGGCGCAAACGATAGATTCCTTAAGTATCAGTGGTTGGTGGAAACGGAAAATTGTTCCGCTACCAGTTAGCCCCGGCACGGTCAGGAAGTCAATTGAGCGAATTCGTTCGGGAGTTGCAGGGCAAGATAATATGTCAGTAAAAATGGTTGATTTTCTCATCGATCAGCTATTTCTCAAAACAAGGGACATTTATAATCATTCTATGACATGCAGCATCATTCCAACAGCGTGGTAGCAGAAACATGTAAAACCATTACCCAAGAACGAATCTGCCAAACAACATTCCGACTACAAGACCATTTGCATTCTACTAGTATTATTCAAGCCGGCAGACTACACGGTTCACGGACAGCTTACTAATTACGAGAATGAGATTTTCACTCTGCAGCGGAGTGTGCGCTGATAAGAAACTTCCTGGCAGATTAAAACTGTGTGCCAGACCGAGACTAGAACTCGGGACCTTTGCCTTTCGCGGGCAAGTGCTCTACCACAGGCTGGAAATGGCGATGAATGGTTATGAACGACCCAGTTTTGACGTACGCTTTTTCTATAATACCCCACTAGCATAGGAGCAGTTATCACGGCTATCTGCAGATAAACATAGAAATCTTCAAGCTCTATGTTTTCGCTATCGTCATCTCCGTCACTGCACTCTTCCTTATTTTACTTCAACTGTTACGCTACTGTTTGAACAGTACAGCAGAAATACTCATTCTCCACAAACTAAAATTCTACCTGTGGCAGTTCATAACACTACCGTTTTCTCTAAATCATTTTCTGTGTCAGGAAGTAGATTTTGGAACAATCATTCTCAAAATATCAGAGTAATTAAACTTCTTCCAGACTTCAAAAGGTAGCTCCTATTCCACCTTCTATTACAATAGCCCTCTCTCCCACATTCTGTGCAGCTCATTCTGATCATTCCCCTCCATCAAAACTTCTAGCTACCCCATGTTGGTAGGGTTCTTTGGTTATATTGCGCTCTTTCCTAACAGCCACTATAAATGTCATCTCAATCTTCTCCTCTCTCCGTTCCCCATATGATGATACTAAACATGGCTTCAGCTGTGCCAAAGCTTATCGATATCATTCTAAATTGCATTTATATTACTATTATTACTGTTTCTGTGAGTTATTAATCCAATAATAATAATAATTATTATTATTATTCTTACTGGCATATTTATAATGTCTTTGGTACGTATTGTTCCTTGACAGATGTAAGAGAGCGCCTTAATCCCCTAATCTTATCAAGCCAAATATGCAGCAAATAAACAACGTTTGTCAAATATCAATTCCAAATATTGAACATGGGAAGATCAAGAACCTATATAAAAAATGGGAAATTTATGGGGTTCCCAGTACTAGTTTTTTTCGATCATAGAATAATTCGTCCGATAAAACTCGCACGTGTGCGACGTATATGTGATACGACTACCCATCACCCACCTGTTATTGGCGGTGCTAATTGCTTCCACGCAGCCATTTGTTGCTGTAAATGTGTTCATTAGCATTTCGTTCTCAGCTTGCTAAATCAGCCGCGATTGTAGATTAATAAATGCCTTGTTAACAAAACAGTAGCAGTATATCAGGCTGCATCGCGGCCGTCCTCTACGTAGCTTTCAATCCGATTAATGCAATGAAATTATTTGGCATTCAACACCCATAATTTTAATTTGCACTAAACACGACTACTTGAGTTTTCTACTCAAAGATAACTTTGGCTTTTTCTTGATATATTTTCGTATGTTCCCGCATTTAAGAATGTCTTCATCATTTTGAATTAATAAGGCTGATGTAGTTCCCGTCAACCAGCTATTTTACTTAACTATCAGTAATCCCATCATCTAGCGGAAGCTTTCAGCATTATAAGGCGTCAGCCGGATTTAATTCCAAACCTGTACCGACTTATCGGCTTGATAATTTGGTCTTTCTGTGAACACATAGCACATCGAAGAACGCTTAGGTTTTCCCGTTCTTTC
Organism: Schistocerca americana; assembly: GCF_021461395.2. NCBI lineage: Eukaryota > Metazoa > Arthropoda > Insecta > Orthoptera > Acrididae > Schistocerca > Schistocerca americana. Next base: position 379,913,509 of record NC_060123.1, on the reverse strand, counting down.
ATTCAAAATTAATGCACTCGTCTTCAGAGAAAAAAAAACAGAACCCCTAGAACCACTAGAGATAGGGCGTTCATATTCACAGGTCATGTTAATTAGTACGTTCTGGAGAAATTATTAGCTTTCGAATCAAGAAGAGCAGCGGGTATAAGGTCAACATCGATATCGTGCCGCAATACCACATACCTCTAAAATGTGCCAGGGGCTCTCCTTATCGCTATAAACCGGAGGTAATGCATCATTGTGACTGGAGCAGACGTGCAGAATGCCACAGACGTACGTGCGAACCGTACCGTCAAATCAGTGAGTTTTAAAGAAGTGCATCATTGGCATGAGAGAATGTGATGCATCAATCTTGAAAATTGCTGCTCATGTGGACGAAGTTTTTCGGCAGCGCAACGAGTGTGTGTAGAATGGTTCCCGGGAGACCGTAGGACTGGTCGCGCCACCCAGACCACACCCTGGGAAGATAGAATGGCGTTGCAGGCCAGATATGCATCCTCCTTGGCTCTGACGCAACAGTGAAACAGTGTTAACACACCACTATCAGGGGTGACAGTACGTCCCCGTTTATTACAGCATGGGACATGTGCATGTCGTCCACTTCTCTACCTACCTTTGACGACTGAGCAGAAAAATATAGACGGCAGTGATGCATACAGAGACGTCACTGGGGACAACAATGGCATCAGATAGTGTTTTACGACGAATCCGGGTTCTGTCCGTTTGAAAATGGTGACAGCATTTTGGTTCGGTGCAGACAGGGGGAGCGGCATCGCAGTGACTGCATTCGCACAAAACAGACAGCGCCAGTTCAAGGCCTTAGATGTGGGGTGAGTGTCAACGTTAATGTCACCAGTGTGATCTACGTGAATGATATCCTGCAACCCGTAGCCACACTCTTTCTGCACAACACTCCAGACGCTTTTTTTCGGAGACACAATCAGTGACATATGTTGCCGCACTACCACGTGCCTTATTGGTGTCACAGAATATCAGCCTTTTGCCCTGGCCTGCCAGATCACCTGACTTGCTCCCAACCAAAAATGTGAGGGACATGGTGAAGCGACCGGCGTAGTGCTCTGACCCAATGACAACCACCACAGGCGAACTTTGGAACCAGGTGACTGCAGCATGGATGGCTATACCATAGCATATTATCCGCGCCTTATATGCGTCGATACTATCACGCTTGGAACAGGTTATCACAGCCCGTGGCGGACCCTGACCTGCTAGGCAACAGGACACATGTTGAACCGAGCTGACTGAAATTCTATTCCTTTCTTCAGAACATATTAATGCACATGTCATGTGAACACTCTGTCTCTAGTCTTTCAAGCTGATTTTTTTTTTCTGCACATGACTGAAGCTAGTGTGCAATTATCTGAGACGCAGTAATATGAGCCATGGAGTCGAGAGTTCCAGCACAATGCATGTAGAAAATAACTACAACTTGTTTAGAGACATTATGAGCACGTAATATACTAGTATGCACAGGTTTTATTTTTCAACATTATTAGGACACCGTTGCCTTGATCCAAGAGTTTGTGTCTGGAGCGCAGGACGCTGCGATGGTGACATTAGTTGTGTAATCGGATGCTTTTTAAGTTACGTAGTGAGACGTTTCAGTGGATGTACGAGTGTAATGTCCGATATATGTGGGAGAGAGCCTAAAGATTGTACAGTTGCTTCCGAAAATCAGTTTTGTACAATGTGACTGCTGAGATGGATCCAGAAAACAAGCTACCTATTTCCCCAGATATCAAATATGATTGGAGCAAGAACTACGATTTAATGTGAATGCTACGGAATTCTTCAGTTTTAAGCAGTCAGTCACTACCAGTGAGTGCTGGACCAGCGATATTCATTCGTATGGTTCCATTGCACATATACTCTGTTTGTGAATGTTTCATTTCTCGAATTAAGCTGCCTCTTTCAGTGAGCACCACGCTATTTTTATTTGTTTAAACTAGCACATACCAACTGAGCAGTCCCGCGACAGCAAAAGATCTTCTCCATCAAGGATATTAAATATTTAAGTGGTACAGAGAACGGTGTCGCCGTCGATATGAGGGAACTTTTACGGACCTCGTTATTCATACAATGAGTTTTAGTACCTGTAAGCACTAAAGAACCTAAAGAACGGTTTCAGCAATATAATATAATGGTGTTTTAAGGCATCTGAGAAAATGGATGATGTTTCAAACGTAGATAACACAATAAAAGTCAACAAGCAATAATACAGATGTTTCAAAATGGTTTTAAGGCTTTCAGCACGTATTACATTCGCCTTACAGTTATATATAATACACCAAATGGAAGAGAAACACAGTTTTTCTTACAATTATTCAGTCTGAACACCGATCACACATCAAGTCGATAGGCGAGTTGTTCCAAAAACTTGAACAATGTGTCACGAGTAACTGTTGCATTAACACTGTTTCAAAAGTCGGACGGATCAGCTGGTATCGGTGGCACATACACACGATCGCGTCAGATCGTGTGTGAACGTGGACGCCATGCATAAAATGCTGTGTCAACCGGGCCCCCACCGGTCGGATATAACGTCGTTTAACCAGTCGCGTACTGAGTTATGCCAGTGAGACGGCGCACCATCTTGCTCCCACATAAAGATGCGTTGTTCAGCTTCCTCCCATTGAGGCAGGGGTCATAGCTTAGCACACCAAGATAAGAAAGGCCTATAAATGTTCCGCGGGAATATTTCTTGGGCTAAGCGTGAAAGACTAGCACTTGTTCAACACGTTTGTCAGTCACTCTTTGTCATTACGTACGCTTCCCATTGCGCAGAGGTATACAAATAAAACTGTTTGTGTTGCTCTCTCATTTGGTGTATTATGCAAAATTGAAAATTGCACGTAATAAATGCTACAACGCCTTAAAACCGGTTTGTTCATTTTGAAACAGCCTGTAAATATGTAAATAATAATGAAACACCATTTGATAATAGTATTAAGAAATGCAGAGTATCAAAAAGTCAGCCGGCCGAAGTGGCCGTCCGGTTAAAGGCGCTGCAGTCTGGAACCGCAAGACCGCTACGGTCGCAGGTTCGAATCCTGCCTCGGGCATGGATGTTTGTGATGTCCTTAGGTTAGGTAGGTTTAACTAGTTCTAAGTTCTAGGGGACTAATGACCTCAGCAGTTGAGTCCCATAGTGCTCAGAGCCATTCGAACCATCAAAAAGTCAACCAGCAGTAATAAATATGTAAATAATAATGATATACCATTTGCTAATAATATCTAGAGATGTAGCTTCTCACAATTTTAGTTTGGCAAAGAAATAATAAAGAAATAGCAGAATGTTGCATGTAAAAGTGATGTGCTATAGAGGAATAGATGTCATTGCAGACGTTCTCTGATGAGAGTAACGAATATCTGAAAGAACTCATAAAATGAAAAGGTTAACCACTTATCACAGAACTAAGCATAAAAATATACAGAAGAATGGTGAAAATTACGAAGAATAACGAAGTAAGAGTGAGAACATTCAGAAACAACATTTGGATAAAAAAGCGAAAGATGTACAGGAATTTTATCGTTTAGTATTACAGAAAAAATTACAGTTGTAGTAAAAACGGCGTAAAAAGCCATTTGGTTCTCCTTATAGAGCCCAACAAGTTGGATACAAAATATGGTAATGCTTGGCAGTTTTGTAAGGACTAATCATTGACTTCGTGATCTATAACTGATTGATTAACTGGACCAAATTCGCCGGAGGGTTACTACCGAGTTGAGCACAATAATGGATATTTTAAGCACTTGAAACCAAGTAGAAACACACAGGTTATCTAACAGCCCCTTAATGATAGCGTTTAATGATATAGAATTAATTTTATTTTATAAATATTAGTAGATTTTAGTTAAGCTTGCTAGAAAGTTGTACAGCAGGTGAAGGATAATGTTATTGATCACAAAGTATGCATGACGTGTTTTGGAATTATTTCCATCTTCAGAAACTCAACTGCAAATATAGCCCAAGAACAAGAAAATTATCAGTTGTGTACGTAGTACGTGCTACGTCAGCCATACTTGGTGATCATAAGTTCAATCTTCACCTGCTGTATGACTTTTTGTGCGACCTAGCCAGCTTCTTCACATATGTTCTAGAATGGTCGCTAGCCTACTAGGTGACTTTATGATACACCTTTATTGCTTTTATTTTATTTTTAGACAGCTGGAACATTTAAATGTTGTGGAGCTTATGTAACATACGAGTACATTCATAAGGACTGGTCACCCCTAGCTGGGACGAACAGGACGTTCTGTGGGAGAAGTCGGGGCGACAAGTGATACTGCATTACCAGTTGCCGTGAGGCTCTCTTACCACTGCGTTCAGTGAAGGGGTGTACGACACCTGGCGGCTGATAACGCTCTCTAGGAGGTGCTCACCTGCCGGTGTAGGCGTGTTATCGCTCAGCCGTCCAAACCTGGCAGTTACCCCTATTGTCTAGAGCGGTGTGCGCTGTCAGGGAAGGCTAATGACCCACACGTGTCCACGAATAATCATTTGAGGTTGATGATAAAGGCCAGAGGTGGCCACCGCACGGCAACCCCGAATTAATCAAAACAGAGTTCTCCCTAAGCACTTGCGCAATGGTTTTTCGGTGAGTGCAAGAGGAGGTCACGTTAGGCGCTGACCCGGTAGCAGTGGACTGTGGCGACTATTTCGAAATTAAAGGTAAAAGTCTGGTTACGAGTGTTTTACAGGTTTAGATGTTTTGCGTCCGATAATAATAAAATTGATCAGCAATATGATCCTCGACTTTAGTGATTGTGGCACTGAACGGTCTCCATACATTAAGTTTCTAGGAGATTGCTGAGATGCTCGTTTACTTTCGGAGAAACCTGTTGAACAGTTGAACAAGAGATTGAGTAAATACTGTTAACTGTAAGGAAAGTTAAGAGACTACTGTAACAGTGAAACAGTACTACACACATACTTTGCAAAATTAAAAGGTAAAAGCGGGCATTAAAAATACTGAAACGGTTTAAAAACAGGAAAATATGCGAGGACATATATACACAATTCAAAATTTTCACTCTTCCAGAACTGTGTACATACTAAAGTGTGTGCTACCTCACACCACTACACAGTGAAGTTCTGAATAATCAAACTATGATATTCATAAAGGGTTGCATTGCAAGGCCCTATTTTTCAAATGCGTGTAGTATAGATTTGATACAATCTTCAATGCATTTCCAACAGAAATAAGGGTTATAAAAACGTTACGTACATTTAAGAAAAAGTGTTCAATAGTTCTTATAGCACTGAGAGATACATAAATTATTCACGTTAACACAGGTTTTCCACTTTGTTCAGAAATATAAGTGATGTGTTTTCTTGTGACCTCCGCATAAGGCAAATAACTGCCACTGCTTCTCTGTTTTGATTGTTTCAGGTAGTAGGGAACACAGGAAGCTGTTGAAATGAGCTAAGTGAAGGGCAGTAATAATTGCGTGAGTGAAGCTGGGGATTTGAAGAGGCGTGAGAGGAGTGGTGTCAGTGTATAGTGTGTAAGTATGTTTGGGACAGGGACCACACTCACACACTCTCTCTCTCTCTCTCTCTCTCTCACACACACACACACACACACACACACACACACACACACACAGACACACACACACAACACATGCAGTCCAGAAGTGATGAGATGCAAATTAGAACATAATGTTTTCATTAACTCTGCACATAATTTCAAAAATTTGTTTCCATGCTTCATTATGTACGAGAGAGTGATGAAAAGTAACGCCTCCGAAAATTTTATGTGAAAAATCTTAAGCCTCGAGTGGGCGCGCCTATTTTCATCACACGAGCGCTGTACTTTATGCTCATGTAAAGGATAGTTGCCTTTATGCTACCAAGGTACGAGTAAAGTTACTGTTTAATCATATTTAATTAAAAATGATCATATGTGTGTGAATTCCTAAGGGACCAAACTGCTTAGGTCATCGGTCCCTAGACTTACACGCTACTTAAACTAACTTATGCTTAGAACAAGACACACATCCAGGCCCGAAGGAGGACTCGAACCTCCGGTGGAAGGGGCCGCGCAGTCCGTGACGTGACGCCGCAAACCACGCGCCCACTCCGTGCTGCTTTAATTAAACAACTGTAAAATAAACTTACATTACGTGGGATAAATCACTGTTTAAATAAACAACAATGGAATAATCTGCCATTGTATCACTGTGCTGCCGCGTACAAGTGTTATCACGCCGGCCGGGGTGGCCGAGGGGTTCTAGGCGCTACAGTCTGGATCCACGGGACCCCTACGGTCGCAGGTTCGAATCCTGCCTCGGGCATGTATGTATGTCATGTCCTTAGGTTAGTTAGGTTCAAGTAGTTCTAAGTTCTAGGGGACTGATGACCTCAGATGTTAAGTCCCATAGTGCTCAGAGCCATTTGAACCATTTGTTACCGCACAGTAATGTCCCACTCGGAGTATTAAAAGCTGCAGTTGCATCAGATCCTCGCCAGTTATTCGATTACTACACTGATCAAAACAATTACGGGATCAGTTGAGATACCTAGGTTCTGAAGTGTTGTCATTGGCAGAATGAACTAAAATGGTTCGACGTCTTTCTGTTGGTTCTATGGAGTGGAGGCAAGAACATTATGGTCACCGAGATAGGGGTAATAACGGAAAGTTGCTGCAGAGAGGGTTGGTGTTGACTTGTACCTACTTTATCAAACAAATTACACAAGCAGTTGGGTTCAGATAGTGTAGTGAGCAGTTGCTGCGATGCAACAAAAACGTAACTTGCCCGAAGCTATGGCATGGAGAGCCGTGGGACGGCTGGAAGCGGGACAGACACAGAGGGAGGTGGCTGCAGCTATTGGAATGTCCCAGAGTGTAATTTCCAGGACGTGCACGCGATTTTAGACAACGGGAACCTTTAAAAGAAGGCAAGGCCTAGGTCGTCCACACACGTAACATCAGCAAGAGATGACCGTTATCTCCGGTTAACAGCCCGTTGAGACAGGAGGCTGATTGCAACTCAGCTGCAACGCACCCTCCATTCAGCAATAGGGCACGCAATATCAACAGAAACAGTCCGAAATTGCCTTCGGCAATGTGGCCTCCACTCACGCAGGCCTATGGTGTGTGTCGCATTAAACCCACGACACTGTTCAGCCCGTAGAAACTGGGTGAAGGAACTTCACGATTGGAGTCGTAACGAATGGCGCCGGTAGCTATTCACAGATGAGTTAAGATCTTGTGTTCAGCCGGACAATAGTAGTTCCCTCATCTGAAAAGAACTTGGAACATGGAACAATCCTGCTCATGTGCAGGAAACATCACCATATCATGGTGGTGGACGAATGGTGTGCGCAGGAGTCAGTACTGGCGGACGTACGGACCTCTATGCCGCTCAGAATGGCGCTTTGACTGCTCAGAGATATAGAGACGAGACCCTTCGGTCTCTTGTTGCACCATACGCTGGTGCCACAGGAAATGGGTTTTTTCTGGTGGATGGTAGCGCTCGTCCCCACAGAGCTGCCTGCACTGGTGGACAACATGCCTGAAGCTGAGGGAATTGAAGGAATGGAGTGGGCAGCTTGTTCACCGGACTTACACCCGACTGAGCGTGTCTGGGATGCACTTGACAGACGCATTGCAGCCAGACCAGCACCTCGAACAACGGTTGCAGGTGGATATTGCACTCATCAAAGCATGACCAAATATTCCTCAATAGCTTATTGATAACCTCATACTGTCCATGCCACTCAGGTGTGCAGCTGTACTGGCCGTGTGAAGTGATCACACACCATATTAGATGGCAACGAGAACGACTGTTTCACTATTATGGTAGTCCCATGGTGCCTCGCTCTACGTAAAAGCCATGAAAACCTCAAGTAAAGAGTTAAGACTGCAAAATATCGTACTATATCACAAACAATGTACAATTGTAACCGATACCTGAATAAAATGCATTACCAAATGTCTACTGTGTATGATATCTCACCTGATCCCCTAATTGTTTTGAGCAGTGTAATTATCCCGTAGGGAACTGCCTCATTAGAGAATTGCGCTGCTAGCTCAGAATTTGGGTCATTTTCTTCAGCTGATTCAAAATTTTTTCTCGCCTGGCTCGCTATTTATTTTATATTATTGCTGCTCACTTGGACGTATAACAACACAGCTTATCATTGTGTTAGCTGAAGCAATAATGACGGAGTAGAAGCAGGCTCGCAATTGTAAAACAACAATAGAACAGTACCAAACAACGTTATTTATGATTGACTCACTTTGTGCATTGGCCTACCCGCTCGAGGGTTAAGGCTTTTTAAATCATACAAATGCTACTAATACTCTTCATCTTCTATCGTCATGCCTACATATCTGCAGCCCTCTGCCCCAAGAGCGCTCCGAACTGTAGCGAATGACATGGCCGTGTGTAACGTAATAATACCGGTGTGTGAAAAACAGCATGTTGTAATCGAGTTTCGACTGCGAAATTTTCGTCTCCTGTAGCATAACAATGCCAGACGACACACGAGAACTGCGACATCTGCCAGAATCACTGTTAGTGCTCATCCTAAATACAGTCCAAACTTGGCCCCATCCGATTTTTATCTGTTTCCAAAACGTAAGAACCACTTCTGAGGCCTTCACTTTAATAGTGATGAAAAGGTGGAATCGGAGGTGAGGTAGCTCTGTCAACAAATTTAAACACTCTACACTGACGATATAAACAAACTAGTCTCTCGTTAGGACGTATGTGTTCGTGGCCAGGGTGGCTATGTTGAGAAATTAATATAGAGACGATGAACCAAAATGCGGAATTTTAATGACGTTGATTTTATTTTAAAAGCCTTAAGAGTTTTCACCTAAAAATCCGGAGGTGTTACCTTTCAGCACGCCCTCGTACATTCTATATGCCTTTTTTTCTGAATCACCATTCTATATCACTGCACGAAATGAAGAAGGGAATAATAAATATTATTATTACTATTTGAGATTTTCTAATGGTATTATGTGGGTTTCTAATAACGCAGTCCCAGCAGATGTAAGCGTTTCTTGCACTTTTATTTTCTCACTCTGCTCCTTCCTTGTAGAAAACGAGGTCTCCTCATGATTGGAAAGTTGCACAGATAATACCAATAATCAACAAAGACAGTAAGATTAATCTGCTAAATTAGAGGCCCATATCATTGACGTCAATAGGCACCTGAATTTTGCAACATATATTGTGTTCAAACATTATGAATTACCTCGAAGACAACGCTCTATTGACACGCAGTCACCATGGATTTGAAAAACACCATTCTTGTGAAACATAACTAGCTATTTATTCGCATGAACTGTTGAGTGCATGTCTATATTTCCAGAAGCCTTTTGACACTGTACCTCAAAAGCAGCTTCTGATCACATTGCGTGCTTATTGAATATCATCTCAATTATGTGACTGGAATTGTGATTTTCTGTCAGAGAGCTCAGAGTTCTAGTAATTGACGGAAAGTCATCGAGTAAATTGGAAGTGATTTCTGGCGTTCCCGAAGGTAGTGATAAAGGACATCTGCTGTTCTTTACTTATATAAACGATGTAGGAGACAACCTGAGTAGCCGTCATAGGTTGTTTGCAGATGACGCTGTCGTTTAACGTCTAGTAAAATCATCAGAAAGTCAAAACAAATTGCAAAAGTATTTACGGAAGGTCTGTATAGCGCGAAAATTGAAAACTGACCCAAAACAATGGAAAGTATGAGGTCATCCACATGAGTACTAAAATGAATCCCTTGAATTTCGTCTACACGATGAACCAATAAAATATAAAGGCGCAAATTCAACAAAATACTTAGGAATAACGATTACAGGGAACTTAAACTGAAGACAACACACAGAAAATGTTGAGGGGAAGGCGAATCAAAAATTGCAATTTAGTGGCAGAACACTTAGAAGATGCAACAGATCTACTAAAGAGACTGCCTACACTGCATTAGTCAGTACTGCTGCGCGGTGTGAGATCCGTACCGGGTAGGATTAACGGAGTCCATCGAGAAGGTTCAAAGAACAGCACGTTTCGTGTTATTAAGAAATAGAGAAGAGTGTGTCACCGACAAGATACAGAATTTTGGGTACATCATTAAAACAAAAGCGTTTCTCGTTGCGATGGGTTCTTCTCACGAAATTTCAATCAACAACTTTCTCCTCCGAACGCGAAAATATTTTGCTGACGCCGAAATATGGGGAGAAAAGATTACCATAATAAAATAAGGAAAGTCAGAGCTACCATGGAAAGAAATAGGTGTTCGTTTGTTCCGTAAGCTGTCGAGAGTGCAATTTTCTTTCTTTCTTTGGGCCTTTGTCTCGCTTCAACGTGGTGTCGGCCTAGTTATAACAGATGTCGTAATGTTAGTTGCATAATGTGGCCAGATGCTCTTCCTGTCGCCACCCCTAATCCCCTGGGACGTAAATACTGTACCCCAGTTGACTGCATGTAGTGGAAGCCATGAAAGAGTGCGGAGGTTTTCAAATATTTGTGAGTTGTTTAATTGAGGCGGAACGTGGGGACCAGCCCAGTATTCACCTAGCGCGATGTCGAAAACCGTCTAAAAACCACATCCAGGCTGGCTGGCATACCGGCCATCGTCGGTAATCCACCAGGCGGATTCGATCCGAGGCCGGAGCGCCTACCCGAGTCCGTGAAGCAGTGCATTACCGCTCTCGGCTAGCCTGGCGGGTGTTTGAAGTACTGGGCTAAATGTAAAATGTAAAAGGCACAGCATGGTACGTACTTCGGAGAGTGTCACCTGTAAGATAGAAACAGCCATGTCTGTGTCTTGAGAAATATGCTGTTACTACTTTTCATGACAAGGGATGTACACCAGCGATGAGGAGAACTTTGAGATATGATAGAAGAGTTGATAAAACGTTTCTGACCATTCATTCTCTAATCTCTCTCTTCCTCTCTCTTGTGTACCATGAAACTGAACTTCGTGGCACGATTTTCTTTCTTCATGCCAGCTGACCACGGCAGCACTACTCTGGCCCTCACTGTCTACCCAGAGGGCGCTGTTGGCGGCGTTTGAGCTGCAGCAGCATCGCTTCGAGCTTAGGCCGTGTCCTACGTGAGCGACAGAAGCGAGTGACAGAGAGCTAATTCTGGATACGTGACACTCCAGCGAGAAGCAGCAGCATCAGACGAAATGCTTGGGTGACCTGCGTGCGAGCGACTACGTCGCGCTACAAGATGGCTACTTAGAGCCCACCAGCTGTTTCAATAAAACGGCGTCCCTAACCTGTAGAATACTGTAGTTGGAGAGTAAGGATACGGAATTAGGTCTACTGAAGAAAATAAAGCGAAAAGGAATGGTGTGCATGAAATTTACAAAGGGAGGCATCTCGGCATTACACTGCCGACCGTTGTTAGTCGACCTGCGGTCTTGTGTCAAATAGTTTTATCTTTTGACTTCGGATTTATGTATCTGATGGAATAGAATGGCCATGAGAGCAGTTTTTTTTTAATTTTTATTTCTGTGGCAATGATTTTATATCAGCTAGTCTGCCTCATGTATCGTTATATCCAAATGATTTATACATGTTAAGCTACATTCAAATGCTATGATGGCACCTTTAGTGTGTTGAAACCGGTCATCTAGTAAGCAGTATTTAAGCAACCTTGGCTTTCGAATTATTTCTACAACAGAGTAATCGCCCCACAACACACTATGTGTTCACTGCAAAATATTTTTAAGGTGCCAAAGAACTAGATCTTCACACTCATCCCAGTATAACACACACATTTAATTCCTAATAAATTACAACGAACCATGAAATTTTACAGATATTTGATGTTTCGAACGTAATTCATCAGCAGCCCATGTTTAGGCCAAGCGTTTCAATTAATCTAAATAGTCTGTAAAAGTAAAGTATACAAAATTTTTGAAAAGAAAGTCAAAGATGCAATGATTTGTCTAAAAGAATGAAACAAAAAATATTAGGGAAACGTTTCGTGCACCTAATTTGCTGTTCATGATTTCGAGCATGATTCAAAGGCACATTGAAGGATTCTCTGATATACTTATTTCTTTTACACAAATCATCTCATAAAGTATTTGACTGATTTCTTTCATTTTATAATTTCAAGTGCTATTCAGAAAGCATGATCTTACTGACACCTCCTTTGCCTTCCTAACGTACTTGATTCCAAGGCAGCCTTTTTGACATTTGAATACCGCACCAATGTATGTCTTTATGTGCAAAATAGCTAGGTCTTGAGCAGATGAAATTTTTGACACTTCATTTACATAGCTTGGAAGCAGCTTTTCGTGAAATATTTCAATTTTTCCTCAGCTTATTAATTAAGATTTCGTTAATTACCCTGATTACTTTGAAGCAGTTAAATATTTTCATGTCAAACTAGACCTCATGCTGGTCAGTTTGATACCCCGTTGAGCTGTTTCTCTCCCTTTGTTTGGCTCTGAAAATTTGGACAAAACCTCATGGTGTAATTTACAGGGAGTCTTGTTTCCGCTCTGCTCACGCGTTTACAAAAACGTATCAAGAGTTAATCATGTGATAAAATTGTCCTTTCTGCGTGCTGTCACTTCCAAAAATCGTCGATTCGATATCTTGATCCGTTTATGAGATCCGACTATTTTTGCGACATCTTGATTCTCGAATCGCAGGAAAGGTTCGGACGCGCCGAGAGCGACCCGTCTGCGGATATAACAACCAATATCTCAGCAATGAATAGAGATATCATTCCGGTCTCAACTTTAAGTACAATTTAGATATATTGGGTACATTTCAAATGCAGTAATGTATGGCCTTAAATGAACTATACGGAAAGTCTATGCAATGTGATTTTACCTCTGCAAAATCTTAAGAATTTTGTGTAGCCGTGTACTCAATTTCGTGCAGCACAGTACTATGACGAATAACGAAGATAAATTCAGACCTTTATCGTTTAAAGATACCAGGCTACAAGATGTGGAAGAATCAAATTTTTTCACCGAATAATTTTCTTAAAATCGGATGTTAAGTAATTCATAGCGGCCGTCGCATCCGCTCTACTGCTTTGCCGAGAAGACACGTGGCTTATCAGAATAGGTAAAGAGCGAAATGTCTGAGTACGTTCAGTTTTGCTCAGCTGTTTGAAAACCAAATAATGTAAGAGATTTATTAGCACAGTAATTCCATAATTCTTCTAAGGGGACGTTTCATAACATCGGAAGTTCACTGAGGCTTTTTGCGGATGATGCTGTGGTATATCGAGAGGTTCTAACAATGGAAAATTGTACTGAAATGCAGGATGATCTGCAGCGAATTGACGCATGGTGCAGGGAACGGCAATTGAATCTCAATGTAGACAAGTGTAATGCGCTGCGAATACATAGAAAGAAAGATCCCTTATCATTTAGCTACAATATAGCAGGTCAGCAACTGGAAGCAGTTAATTCCACAAATTATCTGGTAGTAGACATTAGGATGATTTAAAATGGAATGACCATATAAAATTGATCGTCGGTAAAGCTGATGCCAGACTGAGATTCATTGGAAGAATCCTAAGGAAATGCAATCCGAAAACAAAAGAATTAGGTTACAGTACACTTGTTCGCCCACTGCTTGAATATTTCTCACCAGTGTGGGATCCGTACCAGATAGCGTTGATAGAAGAGACAGAGAAGATCCAACGGAGAGCAGCGCGCTTCGTTAGAGGATCATTTAGTAATTGCGAAAGCGTTACGGAGACGCTGGATAAACTCCAGTGGAAGACTTTGCACGAGAGAGGCTCAGTAGCTCGGTACGGGCTTTTGTTGAAGTTTCGAGAACATACCTTCACTGAGGAGTCAAGCAGTATTTTGCTCCTTCCTACGTGTATCTCGCGAAGAGACCATGAGGATAAAATCAGAGAGATTAGAGCCCACACAGACGCACACCGACAATCTTTCTTTCCACGAACAATTCGAGACTGGAATAGAAGGGAGAACCGATAGAGGTACTCAAAGTACCCTCCGCCACACACCGTCAGGTGGCTTGCGGAGTATGGATGTAGATGTAGATATAGATGTAGAAAACAGGGAAAGGTGCCCACAAAAACTTCAGCCGTTGCTGGAAGCCGTGATAGTTAGTAACGGAGGCCGTGACAGCTAGTAGCGAATGAATCATGGGTGGCGCCGGTCGAGCTATAGTGAGCTGCCTGAAGTTGGTTTGGGTGTGGCTTGACTGCCTAAATTCTCTTCGCGAGAGACAGCTAGAGCAGACCAGAGAGTGGGCTGGTGGCCAACAACCGAGATGGCAATTCTGGTCTTCAGCAAGGTGTGCCATGGAGCCAGGCAGACGTACAGCCACATCAGTCAACGTGGGGCTCGGCCAAACAATCATACGCAATGTCTCCTTGGAGGGCGTACAGTGTCGTTTTCCTCTTGGCTGGAGATGACAGAAACCTCAGCCAGTCATGGATAACTGTGGAAATTTGTTATATTTGCAGTGTACGGAGCTCTAGGAGAGTGCAATGGTCGTCCACGGTGTTTGTTGGGCAGCTGACAAGCGTCACATAGACGTTAATGCACGGAGGATACTGAACACAGTGAAGGCAGTCAGTAGTTGTGACAGTTCGTGACAAGTTGCGATACTGCACAACGTGGCCGTTATATCGCAAGAGTGTGTTTTCTATACTGTGTTTTATTTTCGCGCTGAGGCATGTCAGCCATGTACGAGAGAGAGTGTGGCATCGTGTTTTTTTATTCACGCTGAAGGCATGTTCAGTTGTTGTACGTACCTAAGTCTGTGTCTTTTTTGCCTTGGTCATCTGCAGACCCTTTACTAGTTCTGTGTTCTGTAGCAGTAGTAGATGTTAGTGTCTCCTGTCGTGATTTTATTCGTGTATTACACTGTATTACTGTGGTTTCCCGATTACAACATACTACAGGCTCAAATGGTTAAAACTGTGATTTGTATTCTGTTGTTCTTGGTTGACGTCCACTTGTATGTCACTGTTGCTGAACCAGATTAGAAATGTACGTGTTATTTTTGTCTCAGGTAAGTTGCTTATTGTGTTGTTCATTATTGCGCGACGCCCATTTTTGCTCAAAATACTTGTGGGTAAAATACTATTGATACCCCATTAACCGTCAAATAGTTTTATTGATACCGTTGTATGCGTGTATCTGCCAGTACATGTTGTTAAATAAATAGCGTTGTTAAGTAAGCCCGTGATTGCAGAATCCCTAGCCCAAACCCTTTTTCAACCAAATCCTTCTCTACACATGGCAGATAAGGGAGAGAAATGGCCAAGTGTAGAAACTTGATGGCTGCTACAGCATCAACATTTCTTCCCACCCACACCACAAAAATAAAGAATTTATAGCTATGAGAACTTGGATGATTCTTTCTCCCATGTTATGGTGGGCAAAGAAGGGGAGGGGTGGGGGAGACTACTTCATCCCAGTGCGTATGGCAACTGGCAGATCAAGAAAGTCAAATGATCTCTGATAATTGCAATGGATCGAGTCAAACAACTTTGAAGCACCCAAAGATGCAAAACAGGCATGCTGGCGGGATCGAAATCTATCCATAGATGAGAAGAAGGATATGTAGGGCACCGTTCCAGGGACGCAATTGAGCTGGTACTCACGTTGTGAAAAATACCGCATCAGTAACACAGGGGATAGGCAAAATAATGTGAACAGTGGTAGTAATGGGATGGCTGTGTCTGACGATCAACAACTCAGGTAACACACGTGCCTCGCTGTACTGTGCGTGTTCAGTACGGACTAGACGTCAGTGCAGGTTGTTCACGAGTAGTGCACACTTCATATGTGCGTTCAGAGGCCGAGGTCGACGTGCAGTGAAAGACCACAGAGTTCCAAAGAGGGCAGACTGTGGAGGCCCATTAGCTGAAGCATCAGTAACCAAGACAGCAACTTATTGAATGTTACAAGAGCAGCTGTTTCAACAATCATGATGGCCTACACAAAACGTGGAAATATATCATAGCGTAAACCTAATAGTGGGCGCAAATCAAAACTAAACCGAGCGAGGTGGCGCAGTGGTTAGCACACTGGACTCGCATTCGGGAGGATGACGGTTCAATCCCGTCTCCGACCATCCTGATCTAGGTTTTCCGTGATTTCCCTAAATCGTTACAGGCAAATGCCGGGATGGTTCCTTTGAAAGGGCACGGCCGAATTCCTTTCCAATCCTTCCCTAACCCGAGCCTGCGCTCCGTCTCTAATGACGTCGTTGCCGAGGGGACGTTAAACACTAACCACCACCACCAACCACCACCATCAAAACTAAATGACAGATATCGCCGTGCGCTATCATGAATTGTGTCAAAACAACAAAACTATGGCAGCTAATGTGACTGAGAAACTCAGTAGTCGTCTTTCAGACCCCATATCTATCGACGCTCTCGACCGAGATCTCCACAAAGCGAATATTCATGGACGAGTTGCTACACGGAAACCATTAGTGGCGACAACCAATGCAAAGAAGCGTAAATCATGGTATCAGGATCGTAAAGCCTGGACGGCCGATCTGAGGAAACACGTCATATGGTCCGACGAGACAACGTTTTCGTTATTTCAAACATCGGGTCGGGTTTACGTCTAGAGAACACCAAAATAAGCCTACAATCCTGATTACTTGATTCCAGCGATTAAGCATGGAGATGGAAGTGTTATGGTGTGGCCAGCCACATCATGGTATTCTGCTCAAAGGATGTGAACGTTTTAGATGATCAGGCGCACCCCATGATTAAAATGTTGTTCCCAAACAATGATGTCATATTTCAGGACGATAATGCACCAAATCACACAGCCAGGACAGCACAATTGTGGTGTGAGGAGCATACAACTGAACTTTAGCGTCTTCCCTGGCCAGCACGGTCCCCGGACTTGAACATTATCGAATCCTGGTGGACGGTATTGGAGTGCAGACTCCGGAGCAGATTTCCTCCTCACTCGTCCCATAGGAGTTCGAAGAGATTCCGATCGAAGCGTGGCATAACATTCCACTGGAGACTATACAAACATTATATGACAGTATTCCAAGAAGAATCGCAGCAGTTTTACGAGTAAATGGGGCTCCAAGTCGTTAATAATAAATCATTCCCAAATAAGTACAGGTTTTCACATTATTTTGCCTATTCCTTGTATCAAGAAAGTCTGAGTAAGGTTCAGAAATAGAGTAGATGAAATATCACAAGTTCTCAGGAGACCCTGGAATAAACGGTGAGCGAGGGTATAGAGATTATAGAGCCAAGGGAGGATCTCCAATAACGGAGGATGTTTGCTGACGACCTCTTCTCTGGGCAAGACACCTTCAGTGACAAGCAAAGGTGTAATCGCACTGCTGCCGGCTCACCTCCAACTGCGCAACGCTACGCGCTGTTAACAGCCAACTGCCCAACACTACAATAGCCAATAACAATGCAAACCAGCCACAGACTGCACACAGCACAGCCAGTGATTTTCATACAAACCGCTACGTGGGGTTACCAATATAAAAACCTAAACATACCAGTATCGGTCATCGTCGGTAAATGAGTACACAGAGAAATGTTGAGTTAAATGTACAGCCTTCAGATACCAAATGCTAAACCAAATCTGTTGACTGATGAGCTAAAGTACCAATAGGCACGGCGTCTGCCTGAACGTAAAAATTCAGACAAAGCAGGGAAGTACAGAACTTTCGTATCTTCGGCGTGCTAAAAAAATTGCTCAAAATGTCTGAAAACTACTGTCTAAAGACTTGTGTGGCTTACAGTGTCGAGAGTATGATAATCAACCACGTTGTGCTTACTAAGGGTACAATAGCTCATACGTTAATTATTTTAAGTACTGTGCTCTGTCATTTTATTGCTTCATAATATTTTTTATAAAAATTGCCTTTCACCAGAATTCAAACTACTGTATAGTACCAAATCAAAGGTGGCGCGTAATAGACAGTAAATGCGATGGCATATTTACTAAACAAACTTATTTTTATAAAAATTCTTTATTATTGCTGTAATGTTACTATTGAATATGAACAGTTACGTCATAGTTAGCAAATCAGTACGTCACCTGGTTAGATCTCATGCTGATATTAAACAAAAAATTATCTTGGTTGTAGGGGGAACAAGCCACATAAATCGTGGAACGTAGCCATTGGTGTAGGCATATAGAAAATGTTTCGGTGGAGACATTGCAACCGAAAAGCGATATTTGATATCTTTGAACACGTGCGCTTTCCCGTAACTAAATATATATTTAACAGTAGTATCTATAGAGAGGCACTATTTCCCTAGAAGCTATTAATTAGATCAGGTGTTCTCAAACATTTTCAACCGCGCCCCACTTCTGAAACATAATTTATTTTGCTCCCTCCCTCTCTCTATTTTTTTCATCCTAAGCACTTCTCATACTTGACACAAAAATGACCCATAATGCCTGTTTACTTCTGCCTAATTATTACAACTGCCAGTTACAACAATAAAAATAAAAATAATTACAAATTTGTCTTCAAGCGCATTCATTCCGAGTCTACACCCAAACATTTCAAGGGACTTAGATTTAAATTCATTTCGAAGTGTTCTATTACTTGAGAGATCTATTAGTCCTCCTGCTCTACTGTTGATAAGTGGTCTGTTATGAGAGTATCGAACGGATTCTGGATCAGTCATACTTAGATGACAGTTCTATAAATTTACTCTTGAATTCTTCAGGATGGTATTCGATATGCATTGCACCAATTTCACTAATTTTACATACATCCAACTCATTTTTCTTCAGACAAGAAAGCCTGTCACCGTTATACTTCTCCATCTGGGTTTCCCAAAGTCCACATTTTCTCTTAAACTCAAGCACTTTCTCGCTCAGAAACACGATATCGCTGTTTTGATCTGGAAGTGGTACTTTAAGATCTGTCAGTTTCTCAAAAACGTCGGCCAGGCAGCACGATAATGGAAGGCATTTTTCATTCACAAAAAGGACTGCGAGTGTAACTGACGTTCACTAGGAAAAGACGAAGTTCATCCTTGTGCTTCACAACGCACCGACGAACTTCATCACGAGGCAAACAACGTACTTCCGTGTGCAGTAGAAGCGAATCGTGAGTACTCATATCCTCGGAAAGAATGAAAAGTAACCTACTGTTTAAAGCTCGACCGTTTACAAAATTTACAACACTCACTACAAAGTTACGTACTTTATTGGCTTCCGGTCGTACCACTTTCGAAGCCAATGCGTCCCCTTGTTTCATGAAATATGCAAATTTTGCGGAAGGACAGAAAGCACACCCACTTTTTGCCACCCGATCGGCTTGCACAGTATACTAACAGAATTTCTCCGTGAAAGTCTGTTGTCACCTAAGCAGTAATTCACAAGAAAGTTTTCCCTTCCAGAGCTGTACAAAATGAAAAGTCCCCCTGCATTTCATTTTAATGACTGTAGCGTACAAAATTGTTGGGAAAGATTCCCGATATTAGCAGTGTCATTCAGTTTCAGGGAGAATTTTGGCCTGTCATAAAGACCTGGTAGCAACTGATTTTTGATTCCAACGCCTGCTGCAATAATAATATAAGCCACTGTATCGCCTGACAGCGGTATCGACTTCAGGCACTTGCCAAACCTTTCTCCATGCATGATTCCACACATTTTGACGGGAAGAAGAAATTACTCCCGAATAATGTGTTGTGGTTTGAATTTTACAATGTAAGTAAGATATCTTTAGGAATGCTTGTGACGCCCTGCTAAACCCGCAGGACAGGACAGGTATGAAACTTCCTGGCAGATTAAAACTGTGTGCCCGACCAAGACTCGATCTCGGGACCTTTGCCTTTCCCCGGTCCCGAGTTCGAGTCTCGGTCGGTCACACAGTTTTAATCTGCCAGGAAGTTTCATATCAGCGCACACTCCGCTGCAGAGTGAAAATCTCATTCTGGAAACAGGATAGGTAGTTTAAGTTGTGGAAAGGGACAAGCTAAGCGGCTGTCAATAACACTCGAACATATAACCTTTTGAAACTTCCTGGCAGATTAAAACTGTGTGCCCGACCGAGACTCGAACTCGGGACCTTTGCCTTTCGCGGGCAAGTGCTCTACCAACTGAGCTACCGAAGCACGACTCACGACCGGTACTCACAGCTTTACTTCTGCCAGTACCTCGTCTCCTACCTTCCAAACTTTACAGAAGCTCTCCTGCGAAGGTTCGCAGGAGAGCTTCTGTAAAGTTTGGAAGGTAGGAGACGAGGTACTGGCAGAAGTAAAGCTGTGAGTACCGGTCGTGAGTCGTGCTTCGGTAGCTCAGTTGGTAGAGCACTTGCCCGCGAAAGGCAAAGGTCCCGAGTTCGAGTCTCGGTCGGGCACACAGTTTTAATCTGCCAGGAAGTTTCATATCAGCGCACACTCCGCTGCAGAGTGAAAATCTCATTCTGGAAACATCCCCCAGGCTGTGGCTAAGCCATGTCTCCACAATATCCTTTCTTTCAGGAGTGCTAGTTCTGCAAGGTTCGCAGGAGAGCTTCTGTAAAGTTTGGAAGGTAGGAGACGAGGTACTGGCAGAAGTAAAGCTGTGAGTACCGGTCGTGAGTCGTGCTTCGGTAGCTCAGTTGGTAGAGCACTTGCCCGCGAAAGGCAAAGGTCCCGAGTTCGAGTCTCGGTCGGGCACACAGTTTTAATCTGCCAGGAAGTTTCATATCAGCGCACACTCCGCTGCAGAGTGAAAATCTCATTCTGGATATAACCTTTTATTTGATCAAACATTACATGATCCAAGAAAAATAAAAAAAAACACACACACAGCTTTAGTTTAGGGGCTTAATTAGCGGCTGAATGTGCCGTACGATCTCATGCCTTAAGGGCAAGACCACTTTAATTTAAAAACGGCTGAAAGCCAATAACTTGGAGCTCAACCAAAATCAGAAATTTAAAAGGCAAAGCCTTATCTTAAAGCAGTTTCTTAATTAGGCTGAAGGCCCAAAGAATCTGACACTTTAAGAGCAAACAACTTAAATTCAAAATCGGCTAAAGGCCCAACACTTAAGACTCAATATCATTAATTTTAAAAATGCCAAAGGCTTTACGTAAAACAGTTCTTAAATTAGGCTGAAGCCCCAAATCATCTGACAGCTTAAGAGCAGAACAAGATTAATTCAAAACCGGCCGAAGGCCCAACACCCAAAACTCAATAACATTAATCTTAAAAATGCCAAAGGCTTTACATAAAACAGTTCTTAAATTAGGCTGAAGGCTCAAACCATCTGACGCCTTAAGGGTAAAACAACCTTAATCTAAAAATCGGCTGGAAGCCATACAAGAACAAACAACAGAAGAAACAAAAAAGGCAGTAAACCCAAGGGCGCTCTGAGGTTCCGAGGGTCGGCCGGGAATTCAAAGTCTAACTCTCGCTTAGGTGAGACAGGCAGTCGGCCCAACCATTGTCGATCCGACGACAACCCAATCGACAGACAGTCAACGGACCCACCGACAAGATAACCTCTGCTTCTCCCGACAACAGGGAGTTCATAGGAACAAATGGTTCAAATTGCTCTGAGCACTGTGGGACTTAACATCTGAGGTCATCAGTCCCCTAGAACTTAGAACTACTAAAACCTAAGTAACCTAAGGACATCACACACATCCATGCCCAAGGCAGGATTCGAACCTGCGACCATAGCGGTCGCCTGGTTCCGGACTGAAGTGCCTAGAACCACAATGGCCGGCTCATTGAAACAACGTAGAAGGTATTCGCGCCAACAACCAATTATACATTGAGCTGTCAATCTACACACTATGCTGAACAGCGACAACACGATGAGAAAAATACACTGCCTGCCCACAATCGCTCAGCAGGTAACTGGAACGTTAACGGCCATAAGACACAAGATTCCGCTGGTGCACTTCAATTCAATTAACCAAGTACAGGTAAACTTCACCAGAGGGTGGCTAAAATTTGCCAACTTGAAAACAAACGTTGTTGCTCACGGGAATATCCCAACAGTCGACAACGAACTCCCAATGGCACAATGTGAACAGTCGTGACTGGCTGGTAGATTAAGTCAAAACTCAACTTTCATGTCCAGGATCGCTGAGCCGTGAACGACGTAGCAATGCGAACAGCACCACACACTCTGACACTGCATAGAGGCTGCCAGCGGACCCGGCCAGTCTACGTGGCGCGGTGATTTCCTCGCTGCTCCACGCCAACCGCCCAACCGCTCAGACCTGGAAATGGTGAAATGACCAAATGTACGTTGGCCGATGAGGCGACCAACCGAACGACCAACAAAAGGTCGTCCCGTTCCAAACTCCCTCCGTCGGACAGTTCATGTGTGTTGCCAGCGGTTGGCGAACACTGGCTGTCGGCGCCTCATTGGCGCTCTGTCCCCGATTTCACTGCAGCTGCGTCCTGACTGCACTGGCAGGAAGTTAGTGACGCCAGTAAATGGAATAAGAAAACGAGGTGGAAGTACCATAATCGAAGATGACAAACAATAAATGGGATAAACGCGAGCTGCGCATGGCTCAATGCTGATAGGACTTTTTTACGAGCTGATACCCGTTTTCTTTAGGAATCTAACATTTCTGCCGGCCGCAGTGGCCGAGCAGTTCTAGGCGCTTTACTCCAGAACCGCGCTCCTACGGTCGCAGGTTCGAATCCTGCCTCGGGCATCGATGTGTGTGATGTCCTTAGGTTAGTTAGGTTTAAGTAGTTCTAAATCTAGGGGAATGATGACCTCAGATGTTAAGTCCCATAGTGCTTGGATCCATCTGAACTATTTTCCTAACATTTCCTTTTAGTTGTTGCTCATGAAGCTTACAGGATTCGATTCGTTGTACTTACATGGTCTGGGTGTATTGTCTACAGGTGTCTCTTTAGTTTCATAGGCTTCATGTTATCGTTGGCTAAAATCTCCAAACAATGAACAATTGTTATCGTCACTCATTATTCAAAAGAATGCTGGCAAAACCCGACGTCATATCAACTTGATATTTATGCACTTCCGTTTTGCGCTTAGGACTAACGTTGCTGATTGGAACAGAGGAAGATTCGACATAAAAATGTACTTTGATTAAATTCGAATCTTTTTCGTTATTAGAGCTTCGAAGGGGAAGCGACACTTGGTGATTCACATCTGCAGACTCACTTGTTTTCACTGCTAATCAGCCAGTTATCCAGGGTAATGGTGGAACTTGCATCACTTCATTTGAAATCCAGCTAAATATTTACACTGAACCTGCGGTGGAATCCAATTTCCAGCTAACTCACTACCTTTGAACTGACTCTGTAAGCTTGGCTGAAATCGAGTGGCCAGTCATAATGGCTATGATTAATAAGCTGTTTTATCAGTCAGTGTTGTGAGGAAGCTGCTGTCACATCGGTAAGCGGCTTATTATCATGAATGGTCGTTAAACATATTCGGTAAGTAGTGGTCGGTGACAGGGGGTATTTGCGGAAATATTACTCGCAACTTTTTCCAGCATTCCTGCTGACATACTGGTCATTTCTTGTCAAGTAAAGCAACGCGTTAACGATACGAGAATTTCCTAAATGGTTCATGGGAATGAGGATCTGACGCTAGCAATATTTGCTCACGAGAAAGCTTTTTTTACATGTTATGAAACACACTGAAGCACAAAGAAACTGGTATAGGCATGTGTATTGAAACGCAGTGATACGTAAACAGGCAGAATTCGGTGCTGTGCTCGGCAACGCCTATGTAAGACAACGAGTTTCTGACGCAGTTGTTAGATCGGTTACTGCTGCTACAATGGCAGGTTATCAAGATTTAAGTGAGTTTGAACTTGGTGTTATAGTCGGCGCTCGAGCGATCGGACACAGCATCTCCGAGGCAGCGATATAGTGGAGGTTTTGCCGTGCGACCATTTCACGAGAATACAGTGAATATCAGGAATCTGGTAAAACATCATATCTCCAACATCGTTGCAGCCAAAAAAGATCCTGCAAGAACGGGACCAACGACGACTATAGAGAATCTTTCAACGTGACAGAAGTGCAACCCTTCCACAAATTGCTGCAGATTTCAGTGCTAGGCCATCAACAACTGCCAGCGTGGGAAATATACAACAAAACGTCTTCGATATGGGATTTTGAAGCCGAAAGCCCTCTCGTGTATGCTTGATGACAGCACGACACAAAGCTTTAAGCCTCACCTGGGCCTGTCGATACCACCTTTCGACTGTAGACGACTGGAAGCATGTTGCCTGGTCGGACGAGTCTCATTTCCAATTGTAACGAGCAGATAGACGCTCCCCGGGTATGGAGATAACCTCATGAATGCATGGATCCTACGTGTCAGCAGGGGCTGTTCAAACTGGTGGAGGCTCTGTAAGGGTGTGGAGCGCGTGCAGTTGGAGTGGTATGGAACCCTGATACGTCTAGATGCGACTCTGACAGCTGACACGTACGTAAGCATCCTGTCTGATAACCTGCAACCATTCATGTCCATTGTGCGTTCTGATGGACTTGGGTAGTTCCAGCAGGACAATGCGACGTCCCACACGTCCAGAATTGCTACAGAGTGGCTCCAGGAACTTTCTTCTAAGTTTAACAACTTCCGCTGGCCACCAACTCACGAGACATGAACGTTATTGAGCACATCTGGGATGCATTGCGACGTGCTGTTCAGAGGAGATGTCCACCCCCTCATACTCTTACGGATTTATGGACAGCCTTGCAGGATTCATGGTGTCATGGTGTCACTTCCCTCGATGTCACGTCGTGCTGTGACACTTCTGCGTGCTCGCGGGGACCCTGCAGTATTTTAAGCAAGTGTACCAGTTGCTCTGGCTCTTCAGTGTATAAATATTTCTATGAAACCGACGCATACTCTACTATCCTCTGCAGCCCCCCCCCCCCCCCCCCCCCCTCCTCCAAGCCATTTTCAGGACGTCTCGGTTAGATCGTTGTGTGATTTTCTGTTGAAGTTCCGATAGCGTACGTTCCCAGAAGAGTCAATAAATATATTGCTTTCTCCTAAACACATCTAATGAAACGACCATGAAGATAAAGTTAGGGAGATTCGAGACCGCAAGAAGGCTTAGCTCCGTCCGCTCTTCCCGCGAACGATTCAAACTGGAATAGGAAAGCGGGAAAGTGACTGTGGTGCACGAACGAAGTACCATTCGCTACACACCACAAGACGACTTGTGGAGTGTAATTTAGATGCAAGAAACATTGTCATTCTTGAAATGCTATTAGAAATTAATTTAGCCGGTAAAAAGAGCTCTTGTTTATGATTCCATACACGGGTTATTCCATTTAAGACGTATGATTTTTAATTATACATTCCAGAAGATATGACTACTTGGTACTTTTGTTAGTCAGCAGGCTTAAGAGTTTGAAACGAGAGAGTGGCTTAGTACATACTGAGAAACTCCCTTGTTGTTTCTAAGTCTGCATTGAACCTTGTTCTGCTTACTCCATCGCAAGATATTAACAAATATATGAAACGATTCAGAGTTAATAAAGTGGACGATATTCTTATGTCAACAACTCAATGAAAGACGTTTTACTTGGAGGAGGAGGGAGGATCTAAAATAAAGAAATCGGTTGATATCTCGATTGAATAAAGAATTGTTGTTGGACAAGTTCGTCGATGCAAGTGCGGATTCAAATGTGTGTTTGTTCCAGAGGGATCAAACTGTTGAGGTCATCGGTCAATAGACTTACATACTACTTAAACTAACATAAACTTATGCTAAGAACCACACACACACCCATGCCCGAGGGAGGACTCGAACCTCCGGCGGGAGAAGCCGCGCAGTCTGTGACATGGCGCCTCAAACCGCACGGCCACTACGCGCGGCAAAGTATGGATTAGTTGCAGCACACATCACATAAATTTGTATCGTTTGCGTTATGATAAGTTATTTCGGTGTAGTATATGGATTGGAAGCATTATATTCTGTTGAAGGTAAGCCATGAATCTGGCATGATCGCGAAGTCTAGCCATTTTCTAGTGTATTTCGTACCGCTACCGTACTTCACAACCTATTCCTATATTTAGACGGATGTTTCTAATACCATAAAATTAAGACCATATGATAAAAATGTTCGTCGAGTCTATATTCTCATGTTACAACAATGGCAGAAAGGGAGAGCAAAGTGTTTATAGGATGAAATAAGAGGAGCGAGTTTCCTGTTTAGCTTTCTTGTGATGGTGGAATTCATTACTATTCTGTCTTCCTGCGTTAGGTAGTCGTAGCAACAAATATCACTTGATATACTAAGGGTTGTAAAGGAAGGAAACTGCAACTATCAGCCGGCCGGAGTGGCCGAGCGGTTCTAGGCGCTACAGTCTGGAACCGCGCGACCGCTACGGTCGCAGGTTCGAATCCTGCCTCGTGCATGGATGTGTGTGGTATCCTTCGGTTAGTTAGGTTTAAGTAGTTCTAAGTTCTAGGGGACTGATGACCTCAGAAGTTAAGTGCCATAGTGCTCAGAGCCATTTGGACAATTTTGCAACTATCAGATGGATGGAAGAATCATGCGAATGTTTTGTCTGTTTCAGTAAACAATACGTCACTACTGCCCATTTAAATTTCAGCACCATGAAGGCGGCACGCAACGAGTTTCAAAGTGGCATGAAGTGAATTACAAGTTTCGATAGGCAAATAACTAGCATTTTAGCTCAACCAAACAAAGCAAGTAGGAGTAACGTCATATACGTTCTGCATATAAGGAGAATGTAGCCAGCGGATTTCTCGCTCGGAAATTGTACTTGAATGGTGATTATTTCTGAGAAAATCGTACTAAGCTTCAAGTGAGCATAGCTTACCAGCTAATGACGCAGTTCCAGCGTGGAAGGACTGTGACCTGTTGAGAAAATGGTTCATCGTTCCACCATAATGCTGCTCACATATGTTGGGATACATAAACTGCTACACTAATAAGAAATTGATGAGTTACGGCCCCACGCTACTAGAGACGGAGACGATAGGTACAGAGTTCGCTCGGCTACGCGGAACCACATAGCAACATCATGTACGATAATTCAGAAAATGGGCTAGTTTGCATCAAATATCCAGTCAAAACGTACGGCGTTGCCTGGAGCACCAAAGGCCATCAGCACGGCGACCGTTGCAGCACCTTCCCTGGACGCGACAGATGCCAAACTGTATCCGTCACAGAGGACCAGCATCTAATGTGACGGTCTTGGTGGCATTGTGTACGCTACACGACCAGCTTTGAAACACTTAGCCCAAAATTTTCACTACAGCCACTTCATTTCTGACGCGCTAAGGCGAGTGACTGTCCGCTAAATTTCAAGTCCCCGTGATCTTTCAAGATGATAATGCAAGATCGCATATTGCATTGCTGTAGTGAAGTAGCATCCTTGCCATGCCCAGCCCGTTCACCAGATATCTCTTCCTCTGAAAACACTTGCCTTAGCCCGGAATACGGCCATTCGACAGCGACAATGTTTCACTACTTTGACACGGAAATGAAACAGCATTGAGCCTTATCGGATTATCGAGTCGTAGTCGCAGTTTCTCGGCTGTTTTTCAGAGACACAAGCTAAGTAGTAGGTCTATATAACCGTTATCTAAGTGTTGTAGAGAGGGAGAAAAGGCAGTTGGGTTGGAGAGCAGAGCTCCGGACAGAACGGCGAGCACGAGCATGTCTTGGCTGTCTGCAAGTAACTGTTTGTAGTCACCAAGAGAGGACGCTCCCAGCTGGGCAGTACGGTACTGCTCGGCGTTGACACACTCAGCGAGAATGGTAGTGGACGCGGCAGTTGCTGGCGACGTGGACAGCACAAGAGCGAAGTTGTATCCGATAGTTGCTGCTCAACTATCATAGATCCTGGATTGACAAGACATCAGAGACGACAGATGAACGTGCAGCTGATGTTCGACAACGTGATAAGACAGACAGTACGTGAAGCAGGGGAATCGGCAGATGTAACAACCAGTGAAGTGACATTTTTGCCCTGTGACTGTGCTCGCGATCATAATTAAAATGTGTTAGAAATAATTAAAGTGTGTTAGAGTTCTGTTCAATACAGGTTGAATCTGACTGCAACGGAGTAGGACTCTTCTCCTATTGTACTTCAAGTTTTGAGAAACAGACTGGTCAAAGGGGTGGGTAGTCCGTAAGGAGTAAATTGTTTTTAGTTGGCAGGTTTAAGGTGACTGTTTATATGGTTTTCAAGTAGCTGTATACGCTTGTTAATGACAAAAAAAGATTTATAAATTTTCTCTCTTTTTGTAAAAGTACTGTGTTTAAATCGTAGTTGTTCAAAACTCTGTGTGATTTGCAAAATCCTAGTAAGAAAATTAACAGCCCATGGAGTTTTATATTATGGAGTTGTAACTTTTGTGAACTGTTGCTCTACATAAAACAGAAAAGCGAATTTCTTTGTGTAGACTGTGTTTCGAGAATTAATCTTTTTTCTAAGAACTCAATTATAAGATAGAACACTGAAGAACTGTGCTGAAAAATTTTATTCTTATTTGGGCTACTGTTGTCAATTTAAAAATTTTAAAAGTTTCTCTTGACATACAGTAAACTTCCAGTACATTCCACTTCCCTAATCCGTGTCCTGTATTTGTTCGAGCGTAGTATGGCATACCTGTACCTGTGATCGAAACACAGTTTCACTCGCTGCCCAACTGGCTTAGAGCCATTGTTATTTTTAGAGAAGCCAGTTCTGTGCACTAAATTCAACCCACTACGTAGCCCAAAGTCACCGAAAATTTAATCAGGTATTCTTCCCACTATATTTCATATCCACAATAACTAATATTTCGTTGATATCCTTCCTGATGGCGAAATTATAATGGTGAGTGATTCACATATAACGTCTGAAAAACCTCTAAAACATTGGTTTGTTGCTAAATCTTTAGTGTTTTAGCATAGAGAAACAGTCGGAAGAAAAAGAATAATGTGTCCATAGTTAGCTGGTCTTTAAAGCTTTTTCTATAAATTTTAGTAGCAGACAAGAAAAGAGGGGCATCGCGCTTCTTGGGAAGTGCGTGTGTTAAGATTCTATGAGCGCAATATCATGAGACGATGCTTGGTTGTATTACTACTACCGCAAAGTATCGCGTAAATCTTTATAGATTAAATCACCAACGGTAACGTCATCGCGTACGGGTAATCATATTTTACGAGCACTATGAAACAGAAAAATGGGAGACGCGGGGAGATGGTAGTGGTACCAAGTAGCAGTACCCATGCAAAGTTTACAAGCCTAATGAATGGAGATGGGGATGGAGACAACAACGCCGTCTCTAAACTTTAAGCACGGAAATGTGTGAGACCACTTCTCTGTATGTAATAATCGACCACAATGCGCTTCTGATGTCTGCTCTAAGCCGTCTTAATCCAGCAGCACATCTCCCCTCAGGGTGCAGTGCTAATTAGTGAAGCTACGCAACGGATTTCCGATAGCACGATCTGGTATAAGGCACCCGAACCTCTGTATCCTAAGTGGAGCCTCTTTGATGTGTTTCTAAGTCTTTAATATTGCTTGAGATCTACTAGCTATATTAATGATGTCGTAACTTACAATATCTGGGATTTAATTCCCAAAGAGCTCAGGAGTTTGCAAGGATTGAAAGTGTATGATTCACAATTTAATCGCCGATAATATATAACAGTGAACACTCTTTATTATCATTATTGGTTGACAAGGTTTGGAGATGAGTGAGGACATCAGTCAAGACATGACACAATCATATGACATTTATAAACATGTGAAGTCGTATGGCAGGACAGAAGCAACTGCATGGCAAGGAACTAACAGCGAGGAAGATAACTCTTCTACTGTAGCTGAACGACGATTCTAGAGGCTGCCGCTTCTATTCGAATGAACGAATCATTCTGTCTGTTGGTTCCTAGAATGCTGCTGCAGCAATATATTTTTACCATGAGCTGTGCCAGCTGGTATTGAACCATAGTACTGGAGGCGGCCCTCCATTGCTGCCAGTCACTTTTGCCCCCACTGACGTCCTCTGCCACTGTTAGGATGTTGCACGCGCACTACCTGCCTTGATCCCGTCCGAGTGTTGAAAGTCCATTCTTTTTTTTTTCACATTCCCGTTCTGAATGTCAATAGTTAGCTCTTCTCTGCGTCCATGATTGCGAGTTTTAAGCTCTCCAAAGAGTGCACTCCTCCTCGCCGTTCTAATTTTTCACCCCTTCGCGAAATTTCTACCCAATCTCTCCACTGGAGACGAGTCCGGAGATGGTGCTGTCTAGGGAAGCTGCTGCGCGTCTTGCAGAGCACGTTGAGTTTCAGAGGTGGTGTGCGGGCGAGCATTATTCTGTTGGAACAACATATCACCTTCCTGTTGCAAGAACGGCAAAATAATGCGTCTAACAACATTCTGCACATACCGAGCGCTGGTTGGCCTCCCCTCCAGAAAAACCAAAAGTGAGCGAGGGTTGTAGCTTATCGCACCCCAGATCATAAGCCCTGGGAGAGGACCAGTGTGTCTTGGATGAATGCACTCTACGAGACAGCACTTATTAGATGCACGTGGTATGATCAAACGACCGTTACTTGCGTGCAGGCACAATCTGCTTTCATTACTGAAGCCCATGGCGCACCATACCATCTTCCAAGTGATCATCTGAATGCACGAGTCGAGTCGTACACACCGATGCTACGGCTTGAGTGGCTTGGGTGGCTTGCGGAGTACAAATGTAGATGTAGAGAGATTCGAGCGCGCACGGAGGCTTTCCGGCAGTCGTTCTTCCCGCGAACCATACGTGACTGGAACAGGAAAGGGAGGTAATGACAGTGGCACGTAAAGTGCCCTCCGTCACACACCGCTGGGTGGCTTGCGGAGTACAAATGTAGATGTAGATGTAGATGAAGACAGCTAGAGATGTGCGTGTCGGTGGTCCTACTGCTAATAACTAGACCTCGGATTTTAGGTAAAAACCTGTTTTGTTCTTCATTAAATAAAGGCAATAAAAGTTGTACAAACACGAATTACGCCAATTTATGATAGTAAACGCTAGTTTTACGGCACCTAAAAATACCTCATTCAGGTTACTACCTGACTGCATCTACATTTTAAAAATCCAATTAAATAAATAACTTTATGACCAACGTTCTCTCGGGATCTTCCCAGCTAAGAATTACGCAAGTATTTTATCTGAAATTGTAATTTTATAGTACCTAAATTACTCAATTTCATGTTTGAACCTGACTTTACCTCTCTTTAAAATTCCTAAAAATACCGAATTACGTGTTAGAACCTCCCTCTGTGTCCAGTTCTTAAAAGTCCAGTCAAATACAATTTCTATGACTAAAACTACCCTTCTGGTCTTCCCGACTACTTAGAAAACGGTAACTGAATGGTAACTGATGTGTTTGCATGCGTGAATGTCAATCGTCAATCAGACGATGACAGCATACGCCAGGCCGTTCCAGCCCGGCCTGCTCCGCAGACCGTTGTCGCTCGCTGTGAACCGCCAAATGGGCCGGCAGGGCACGGAGTAGCCTTGTGATCTGCCTCCAGCGCCTTCCTGCCCTGTCGGAATAGCCTGTTTAAAACACCTGCACTGTCTTCATTCAGTCGGTCAGTGTGCTGCTTGTATGTAGTGAAATATTTCACAGCGACATCGTATTTGTGGAAAGTCAAGCATGCCGAAAGTATCCAGCTCCAAATCATCTCCCATTCGTCTGTGGTTACAAGAACTGCCTGATTTCTCTAACGACAGAAGAGTTATTCACTGCAGTGTGTGCAATAAAAACGTACGTAAAATGTTTACCTTTTATCTGCTACGCCGACTCAGAGAACAGTGATGGCACTGATTTTCCCGAGTTAACTTGAATCAGACACATGCGAATGGAAAAATATTTTTTCTAAACTTAATATAGGTTAATTTTGCTAAGGAGATCTCGAATGTAAATTCTTCCACAAAGTATTTCTCATTTCTTTTTGTTTTTAGTTACGTTCTGAACAGAGGTTGCATTTAAGTCAGCATGTTGCAGGGAGTAAACAGCAGCAAAATTTAAACAATAACTCAAACTTGAAACAAACGTTTGTAACTAAACCAAATGCAACAAACCCAAACGAATATCATCTTGACCTGTGTAGAGCTATTGTGGCAGCAAATATACCATTCAATGCAGTTGAATATAGCCAGTTCAAAAGTTTTCTAGAGAAATAGTGACACTGTGTCATTCCATCAGAATCCAAACAGAGAATGAACTATTTAGATACTTTACATGAAAATACATCGAGCTGGATAAGGGAAGATATAGGCGATTCATACATGTGGATCTCTGTCGATGAGACAAGTGACAGACAAGGTCGATATGTGGCTAATTTGGTTGTTGGAAAGTTAGATCCTGTCACTGGCTCTAAACCTTATCTGATCTGCAGCAAGGAGCTAAAAAAGACTAATCAGAAAAAAATGCTCATTTCTTTAATAAAGCCCTCAAATTACTTTTCTCCAACAGTCTAGATGAAAATAAACAAATCTACGCTGATGCAGCTGGATACATGGTTGCTGCTGGTAAATTGTTGAAAGTATTTTACCCTGCCTTGCTCCAGATCACATGTATTGCCCATGTAAAGAATCGTGTAGCTGAGACGGTACGTCTCGAATTTCCACAGGTAAATAAGCTAGTTTCAACCATCAAATAGGCTTTCATTAAAGCGCCTACAAGAATACAGTCATTTCGAGAGGAACATCCCAACGTACCACTTCCACCAGAATCCATATTTATATGCTAGGGAACGTGGCTAGAAGCCATGGAATATTACAGCGAGCATTAGGAAGACATTAAGAACATCGTTCTTAAATTGCGGGTGGAGGCTGTGACCATTGCTTCAGCTACAGATCTTCTAAAGGAACCAACAAATTTCAACGACACTGCATACATAAAATTTCATAATGCATATTTGGTTCCTATTATTAAGGCTCTAGCATGTTTAGGGAAACCAGTCTACAAGCAACTGTGATTGATAGAAGAGGAGACAGAAAGAATCAACCTGCTCCCGGGTTCTATTGGTGTGAAAGTTTGTGAGAAACTAAAGACAGTGTTTCAAAAAAACGCAGGGTTGACCAGCCTCTGCACAGTGGCTGACATCTTATCAGGTAAATCAACAGAACCTGAGTTTGTGGTCTCATTGCACCTAACACAGTCATTTAAATATGCTCCGGTGACATCTGTTGACGTGAACGCTCATTTTCGGTACATAAGATGCTATTAACAGACAAGAGATGCAGTTTCTCAAAGGAAAATGTGGAGGAAAGCTTAGGTATTTACTGTGACTGTAATTATGGACATGGACAATAATGTAATGTGGATTTCTGTCAATCTATTTATCTTTCTAGACAATAAAATGTCAGATTTTGGTCACCCATTTTCTGATTTTTATAACATATTTTTGTATGTGATATAACCTATTTTAGGTACCTAATTTAAGATATTTAGAACCTACAAGTCGGAGGACTACAAATAACTGATTCGCAGCAGTTCGTTGTGATACATCCGGGAGCGCAAGCTCTCTTATCTGTGCTGTGGTAGTTGTATGATCCGCCACTGCCGCACTTACAGTACCACGATTGTGGTGGGCGGCTCTACTCCGTGGACGTCCAGTAAAGACGTCCCCGAGGGAGGGGGCAATGTTCATGTGACCACTCATACCAGCATGGTTTGCACAACTAACGCAGCACGCCCAACTTGTGTGGTAGTTCTCCGGTAGGACCATCCCGCTACTCGACAGGCCACAATTTGACCCCTTTCACACTGGCTCCTTGGGCTGCAGCAAGCACGAGCACTTCTCTATGGCATGGTTGCCTGCTTGCTTCACACTTCTGCAGCACACTGAGTTTTCTGACTGTGAGGATTCCTTATTGTAGACATAGATGGCGCCCTGATAACTATGCCAGTATCCCATCTGGTGCGGACGACGTTGAAACCATTGTCAATACATTAACGAGTATCCTCCAAGTGGCATAGGACTCTATCAGATCAAAATCGACTTCGTCCTTCGAAGTGTATTAATTTTTTGTCAGTTTTTGTCAACTACTAAACCTGTTTATCTGTTTTAGGACATGAAATACGTGTCTCGGTTATCATCACTGAATCAATAGTAAATGACTTACATATTCTTATTTATGCTGAAACATGGCAATATATAAAATTTTATATATATATATATATATATATATATATATATATATATATATATATGTAATCATTTGTATAACAAATATTATGAGTGAAAACTAAAACCATAAGTGAGTCTCAGTTGTGATACAGCCTTCTTGTTTACTTTTCTACAGGCCCAAATGGTTCAAATGGCTCTGAGCACTATGGAACTTAACATCGGAGACCATCAGTCCCCTACAACTTAGAACTACTTAAATCTAACTAACCTAAGGACATCACACACATACATGCTCGAGGCAGGATTCGAACCTGCGACTGTAGCGGTCGCGCGGTTCCAGACTGAAGCGCCTAGAACCGCTCAGCCACAACGGTCGGCTTTCTACAGGCTTATCCCTGCAAATTAGCAGTTCCCCAGATTAGGTAAGCGCATCCCGGTTGGGGTATATGCGTTCGCCTGTATTATAATAAACAAAATTGAGTGAGAGGTAGACTGCCAGTCAACTATAGTGTTACTCAAGTTTGCTACTATACCCACGAAACATAAATCTGTAGATGTAAATTAATGTGTGTTTGTCTTACATGGACAAATAAAACAAAGGACAGTACAACAGAGGTACGTCATGGGCAGAGTCGAAATGCATATGTTGTCACCAGGGTAGGGTGCCTGGGCGTGGAGTACGCTACACTCTTTAACCCATTTAGTTGTGCATCTTCTGCTGCGCGAATCCAGGGAGATACTATACCACTCGACGCAGAACAAATTAACGTATCATAAATCAGAGCAGTGGAATCAGACGTAATATTTCTGTTTGTGACCATCACAGACAGTAAGATATTTAATGCTGTTCGAAGCTACGTTGTGTGGGAAATGTCCTCGTCTTGTGTGATGAGCAAACTGTTAATAATATCGACTGAAAGCTTTCTTTGTGAGACACATCTGAATCTCAGTTTCAGAAACTGTTAAGTTGTTTTTGCTTTTCTGCCTTTTTTTCTCCATTCTTCCGTTGATTGTCTTCTACTACCCCAAACACGGAAACTCTTTGTTTGTATGTCTTACACTAAGGGAAAGATAATGTTACAATGCATGGAGAAGCAAAACATTTGTACAAGAAGACGTTGGAAAAATCCTGGCGCCGTGGTACTTGTGTTGCAGCTTGGCTAACTAGGCATCCCTCACAGGAGGAGTGGTCTCTCTCATTCGCTTGCGGGTGCCTCGCTGTGTCCACGGCCTTGTACCTCTCTGCCGGGATGGGGTCCTTCCTTTCTTAGCGATTGCCTATGCTTGTTGTGATGCAGTCGCTTCTTTACCCAGCTCGACCGCTGACGCTGTTGCACCCCATTCAAGTACCAAGGAGGCCACTACATCTCCATGTTGTGGTGCAGGCACAGTTGATGACCAAACGTTGGTGGCTGGAGAATACCATCGTCGGGTGGCCTCGTTCTGCAGTTCTCCGGGCCCGTCTAGTGGGTGGTTGCCCCGGGATTAGGTCGTTAGCTTTCTCGAAGTATACCTCTGCAACCACTTTCGACTCCCTTGTGCGCCCATTCCAGCTGTGCTGTGTCATGCTCGGTATAAGTTGTCGCCATCTACAATCTATAAATTATAAGTGATATACCAATATTTACTTAACTGTCACCATTGGGATATTCAACAGTTGCGCATTATAATATAAATTTTATTATTCGAATTTTAAAAATTATTGTCCTTATTAATATGTCAATACGTATTCGTTCCTGGTGCCACAACTCCGTAACATAAGGCTTCCCAACCTGGCATCTGCCCAACCCGATAACAAATGCACCTGGAGCTCCTGTCAAAGTATATGATAAAGATGGTGATTATGATGATGACATCGACACTGCACTTGCAATAGCAGTAGACACAGCAAGCACTCACGCAGCTTCGACATCATCTGCAGATCCTCCCCTATTTCCGCGTGAAGTAGTGTCTGGCGACCGTGGCAATACTGATAAGCATAAGAACTTCAAAACGGTGATGAGCAATGCAAATCAAGTCTTTCTATCAAATATAAAATTCTATCAAATATAAAAGAAATTCTAACTTTTGTAGCCCTACTAAAAATGATACACATTAAAATGCAGAGAAAACTCGTAATGATTTAGAAGTCAACGTCAAGTTGAGTTGTTTGGAAGATCCCAGTGTACTGCAGGTTGCTCTTAGGCAGAGTAAATAATCAGCTCAGTTTAAACCATCATGTGACCTCCTTCGGCAGGCGTTCACGAGAAGAAATCGGCGATTCGACTTTCAGCACAGTGATATACAATCAGACACAATACGACCTGTTTGTGAAAGTATTGGGACGTATTTTCTTTGATCCAGTTCAAAATGGTTCAGATGGCTCTGAGCACTATGGGACTTAACATCTATGGTCATCAGTCCCCTAGAACTTAGCACTACTTAAACCTAACCAACCTAAGGACATCACACAACACCCAGTCATCACGAGGCAGAGAACTTTGATCCAGTCCTCC
The DNA here is from genome assembly GCF_021461395.2 of Schistocerca americana. Lineage (NCBI taxonomy): Eukaryota > Metazoa > Arthropoda > Insecta > Orthoptera > Acrididae > Schistocerca > Schistocerca americana. The sequence continues at coordinate 379,876,955 of NC_060123.1, read as the reverse complement.
CCTCTCTGAAGTGCTTTGTTTACATTCGAAACACATAAAAGAATAAAGATACTACAGACAAATTCTGCGCGAAGTAAACTGGCTCTGACAAGTACGAAATATTGGTGTAATCTGTTTGCAACAACCATCCTCAGGAAACAGCAGGCTCCTACATTCATCCGCAGCTATATTAACAGTTACTGGCCACGATGAGGCAATGTCTGCCATGTTATTACAAGTAGGGAATTCTCTGTGACTGAAGTCTCTCAGCTGTGTTACAAGCACATTGTCACAGTAGAAGTGCAGGACGCACAGATAGATTGGATTGCAAAAAGCATTTACATGCAGTACTCCCAACACATCGTGCCTTATGTTGATAAAATGAGGGCTGTAACTCGACGTCGAAGAGGTGCGTGGCAGCAGATGCGAATGCAAAATCCTCTCCAAGGCGCACTAGGCAAGCTGACGACTGAGGTTAGATACTAGAGGAAGCAGTATGTCAACTGGATCTTATTGTGTTAAATCTAGAAGGCCAGCCGAGTACGTTAGAGGGACGAGCAGCTTCAGCCAATAACATAGATGTCACTTTAGCCAAGCGCGTGTCAGCAGCTAAAATTAATAGTTGGCAAATTCTCCATTACCTAACATCCATTGATCGTAATGTAATCGTCCTCGAAGGGAAAGTGGCGATAATAGAGGGACACAAGTGGAAGAAAGCATGACTGGGTTTGGCGCCAGAAAAACGGACTGGGCTGTCGTAGTTGCAACTATTGCAGCATTTCCAGTGGAATCGATCCCAGTACATGTAGACTTTGGCGCACAACGGCTAACTAAAGTCTTGAAAAGAGCACAGGACTTTTGTATCCCTACTAAAATCGTAAAAAGTCACGCTACAATCCCTGGGAGCCCTGAACTTTCCACGCTGAGGCGAAAGGTAAAACCAAGAAGAAGAACTTATCAACGTACTTTAGGGAAATCGGAATACACTGCGAGGCTCCTTGAATCCAGGGAAAATAAGATACGCTACAAAACATTCCTTCAGGACACTAAACGAATATATTTATATGGATGTGTTGTCTGTTTTTTCGGACATGTCCGAAAGAACAGGCACCATATCCATATAAGTATTTAGTTCTGGCAATACCGGCCGTGACCTTCTACTTCTGTGCGGATGCACACGTATTACCCGAACTCTTACGGGACTTGGTAAAAATGTCTCGGGAGGCGTGCGCGAGATAGTCCCTACAGTCGCACTGTCCTCTGTGCCCTCGGTGGCTCAGATGGGTAGAGCGTCTGCCATGCAAGCAGGAGATCCCGGGTTGGAGTCCCGGTCGGGGCACACATTTTCACCTGTTCCCGTCGATATACATCAACGCCCGTCCACAGCTGGAGGTATTAACATATATTTCTAATTTCATGAAAAGAGTATGTTGGGAGAAGTTCCTACGAAGACAACTTCAATCTTAATCTTAAAAGATTAAGGAACCTACTGCAATGTCCTCGATTCATAAACAGGATGGCTCAATGACGGCTGGATGGTGGAAGTGAGGAGAATATCTGCTAACTGCTCTACTTCCTGATAATAACACGAACAGAGACACTGAAATACATGGACAACTTAGACGTGAACTAGATAAGGACAATCAGATGTTGATGAGACCTTTCGCTCAAGAATTTGCTACTGCACTTTTCAAGCCCAAACCTGAAAATGCACCTGCTCCGCATGACGTTTACCCTGAGTTCGTGTGGATGTTAGATCCACTAATAGTGCCATATTTGGCAGCATTACTAAACGAGGTGTTGCTAGTAGGTAGAATTCCGCCGATACGGGTAACAGCTAGAGCAGTAGTGATTAAAATGGGAAAGGATAAAGACCTCGCATTACCGAAAAGCTGTAGATCTATTTGCTTACTAAACGTCTTGGCAAAACTCAGGGGCGTCTGTTCTGTGACCAGTTTCAGATGCACAGGGAGCTCTTGGGTGTAAATAAATGTCAATACGGATTCAGAAAAGGAAAGTGTACAGATGTTGCGGTTAAGAGAAGTCTTCATATTGCAGAAAATTCGACAGCAGTCGCGCTCATGATTGACACAGCAGGTGCATTCGATAATCTTCGGTGGCCTGCGACGTTTGCAAGCCTCCGAGATCTCGGTGTCCCAGATGTCTGAATAACAGCTTTGTACATTATTGTAACAAATGTAGCTTCCAGTGGATTGCGGGGCAGAGCAAGTAAATCAAAAAAGTTAACAATGGCTGTCCTCAAGGCTCCATAAGTGGTCCAGTGATCTGGGGTCTTAGTATTTAACTTATATTGCATCTTTTAGACGGAGAAGATAAATTTGAAGATGTTGAGCATACGCAGATGATATTAATAGTCGTGTTTGCAGATTCCAGGGCGAGACTTGAGGAAGAAATGAATGATGTGCTTGGTCAGATGGAGCACTGGTTCAAGGGCAACAAACTGACTATAGCTGTTGATAAAACAACATACATACTTCTAAAGTAAACACTTTCTCTTGCCAGAAATCTCTCGCTGAGGCTTGACGGAATCCCCGTAAAACGCAGCTCTGTTTATAGATATTCAAGCACTCTTCTAGGAGATAATATAAACTTTCTAGAACATTTAAAATTTGTAACTCAGAAAGCGGCTAAAATTATGCATAACATTGCCCGTACCGGCACTGCTGACTATAAATTACCGTTGCATGTGGTGCACTCATATCACGAAGCTATCTTCAAAGCCACAGTGGGCTTCACTGCCAGCTTCTGCTGCATCGCCTTCGACTAGGCAGCTACAAAACAATAATGCGACGAATTCAGCGGAGCGCACTTCTGAGGCTCACCGATGCCTTTTTGAAGTACCCCTGTAGAGGGTTTACTGGTGATTCTCTGGATATGTCACACAGATCACAGGATCTCATATTACCGACAAAAGACATTTATGTGCATGGAAGTGAGATGGATGGCAGTCTCTCTGGGACACTAAAAGCACAGCAAGACGGGCTTAGAATATCAGGGACAGGCTCAAACTGCGCGTCATCGCCTCTACTCGAGGAGAGGCGCACTTATTAACAGGGCACGGTCCATATCCCAGACATCTACATCGAATGGGATGTATTAATCCATCATTCTGTGAATGTGGACAGGAAGGGTCCACTGATGACGCCCCCTTTTTGAGGTAGAGAGAAAATGCTGACAGTTTGACTGTTATTTTCACGCAATTGCAAATTAGCAAAATTTGTGGACCACAGTAAATAATTGCCCACAGAATATCTAAAAGCCAACTGCTTAGCTTCCAGTTTATGAAATAAAGTGGACGCTCTGAATATCATAACAACGTCAACAGGTCACAAGAAGCGTTTCCTCCATTATAGATAATGATAGGCACATACACATTTAATTAAAAGAAATTTTAAAATACAGATATATGCAAATAAATAATGGAAATGTTTTAGAGGAAGGAAGGGAAGAAAGTAAGTAAGAATGCTATGGCCACCCACGCAGGTAGGCGTAGACTCGGGGATTGCCGAGGCACGCACATACCAGTGAGAGCAATGTAGAATAGTATAGGAACAACAGGTTTAGAAGTAGGTGTACTTGTAGTTAATCGGAAAATCTCGAGTTAGTCCAAGGCTGCCAGTAACGTAATTAGTAATATAAGCTAGAAATTATTCACTTGGAACTTGATTTAATTCCTTCTATTTTTTTATTTTTTATTATTATTTTTAATCTTTTATTTTACATTAATATTAAAAATGGTTGCTGTTAACATAATTTACTGCTATGTACAAATATAAATAATTGTATGTCAGCGTGATTATTGAATATGTACGACCTGTTTAGAGTTTCCAGATAATAGATCAAAAATTCGTGGCGATAAATTAAGTTAAACTGAATTGTGTGTGTGTGTGTGTGTGTGTGTGTGTGTGTGTGTGTGTGTGTGTGTCTGTGTCTGTGTGTGTGTCTGTGCCTTTGTATGTTTGTATGTGTGTGTGTGTGTGTGTGTGAGAGAGAGAGAGAGAGACAGAGAGGAGGAGAGAGAGAGAGAGACAGACAGAGAGAGAGGAGACGAGGTAAATGTGAGAAAGAAATGATGAGATCATGAAATAAGCGTTTGTGACGAAGTAATCATACATTTCCCTTTATCACGTTCTCGCGACAGAAAGAGCGTGCATATAGAGAACGATACAGCGAGGACGCAGACTGCGAGCAAAAGAAATGTGCAGTGGCGTCGCTATTTCAAGCATCAAACGTCTATCTCGTCATGCCGCCTTCCCGCACGAGCTGTCGCCAGTGTCACAAAGCGGCGCCACGTATCAGCGCGATGCAGCTTTCGCTCCAGGTCCACTAAGCTGTCAGAGCACGGTTGGCCTCGGTGACATTTGCTATTATTTATCATCTTTGCCGTCAGCGTCACTTCGTTATGCAGCCGCTTCGGGACTTTGACGTCTCACACCGTGGATAACGCTGGAATTCTGTTACGCTTGTGCTCTCGCAGCAAATTGCGAGAAGCAGCATCACACTGCAGATGATTGTGTGGTAAAATTGGTGATGTTGCTTTTCATGTCAAAACGAGGCCCAAAAGTACGCTCGTATTCCATAACATAAACAGTAACCATAACTATGAGGAAATCTACGAGTATTTACTTCATATTTCGCGTTCAAGTGGTCAGCTATTTAATGCAGAATAGATCCAACTGAATTGTAAAAGTGTACATAATGCTTGGAGAAACAGCATCTGCCATTTCAGCTAGATCCCAGAATTAAAAAAAGGTTCCAGAGTATTGAAGAAACGTTTTTTATGTAACTATACAGCAGTTGGTAACTGTTACAGTTCGGAAAGTGTAACAATAAATACACTATAAGACACGTCTTTCTGGTCACTGGGGATCATTTCGAAGCAGGACTCATCACCGAAGACGATTCTACCAGTAAATGAGATACTATGACAAAAACCTGTCTGGAGACTCTCTGGACAGCGATCGGTTATCAGGGTACCATCCTGACTGTCACCTGCCATACGGCCCAACGACGAAGAGTGATGGTCCGGAGTGCTTCTTCATTTAGTAGCAGGACCCCTTTGGTTGTCATCCGCCGCGCCCTTACAGCACAGCTGCATGTCGACGATATTCAACAACCCATTTTGTTGCCCTTCATGGCTTACCATTCAGCAAGATAAAGCCAGCCTGCACGTGGTGAGACTTTCTACTGCTTGTCATCATGTATGCCAAACCGCATCTTGGTCAGCAAGGTTGCTGGATCTCTCTAAAATTGAGAACATTTGGAGCATTATGGGGAGGGTCCCCGAACCAGCTAGGGATTTTGACGATCTAACTTGCCAGTTGGACACAACTTGTCACTACATCTCTTAGCAGAACATCCAATAATTCTGTCAGTCAATGCCAAGGCGAACAACTGCTTGCACAATGGCAAGAGATGGACCAACACGATAATGACTTGCTCTGTTTGTGAAGGTCTTTGACTTGAATGAATCATCGAATTTTCGAGAACTGTAATTATTACTTTATCTGCACATGCACATCACATCTACCGATTAGCGTCTCATTCCCATAATTTTCCGTGGTGCGTCTCTCTCTCTCTCTCTCTCTCTCTCTCTCTCTCTCTCTCTCTCTCCATCTGTCTGTTTGTCTCTCTCTCTCTCTCTCTCTCTCTCTCTTTCTTCTGTCTTAGAGTTTGTTTACAACTTGGCGTACGTGCTTGCAGTACCTAAGTTTCGTCTATCAATATGGAATGCAGTATAATTTTTCACTTTCTGAAACATGCGTTCTATGGCCCCAGCTACAATGTTACCAGTTTCGCAAAGATAAGCGCCACGGATTAGTTGAAGTACTTCGAATTCATTGTCCTTCAGCCAAAAACTAATATCTAGGTCTCCTATCCAGTTACCATATCCTTCTGGCATGGTTCAAATGGTTCAAATGGCTCTGAGCACTATGCGACTTACCTTCTAAGGTCATCAGTCGCCTATAACTTAGAACTAATTAAACCTAACTAACCTAAGGACATCACACACATCCATGCCCGAGGCAGCATTCGAACCTCGCTCGGCTCCAGACTGCAGCGCCTAGAACCGTACGGCCACTCCGGCCGGCCTTCTGGCATGATTGAGATGGTCCTAAGGTCACTCAGGTCACCTTCATGCCAGAGAAACTTTACTTCGCGGACACGCTGTTCGCATATATCCGTTGTGAATATGTTAATCAGCATCGGTAAGTGATTTCATACTTGATGTATTTCCTTTCTTAATCTTCCCGCGCGTGTTGTGTTTCTCTTTTGTACTGAATTGGGTAGATTTCGAACAAATATCTATGTACGTTCGTACACAACATTTTAACTTCCAAATACGTAACGTATGAATACCTATTTTCACCCATGCTCAGCCGCATATACACTTAGAAGAAAATGCAACACCCCCAACGATAAAGTCACTGTCGGAGTACATGATAACAAATTCAGTCCAAATAAAATACACATGTCACTGTAAATGGTACCCAAACAGCCGCGTAATTACTCAGTGTACCTTCAGTTGACGGCAACGTAGTCGTGTATTATAGCAAGAAAATGACCAAAAAGGTGCCGAATAGCTTCCTGCGATAAATTGTCCCAAGCATCTTTCTACATTTATTGCAATTTCGCAGCGGTTCATGCAGACCTTGGAGAATGGTATAAGTTCCCGCTTCAGCCACGTCCCTCACATAGTTAATTGACGAGAGAGCTGGTAATCTTGCTGGCCAGGGCAGTTGTCATACACCGCGTCGCAGCAGACATATGTGGACGTGGTTTCTTGAAAAAGAACTTCACCTCCCTGTGGAAGAAATGGCTGTAGCATGGGCATAACGGCTTGTGCAATGTAGGGGGCAGCGGTTACTTTACCCTGTAGAAACACCAAATGTGACAGCGAGCTGTAACTGATTCCCCTTCGCTATGAAGCCTGGAATGGGACCTGCGTGCCATGGGAGAATGAACTCTGAACAGGGATCTCATCCGGTCTACTCCCCCCACTCCCATTCATACAGAACTTACTCATCGCTGAAGACAAAAGAGCGCCATTCCACTGTCCAGTCAGCTCTTTCACGACGTCAGACTAGCTACGATCGGCGGTGTCATGGTTTCAGTGGTAGCTTCGCCAGACGCGCATGCGTTTGTAGTCCTGCTGCAAGCAAACGGTTCCCAATGGTTCCCGATGACACAGCAAGTGCAACAGGTACTCTGATATCGTCCGTGGATCATGTTCGCCAACGCAGCGCGTACAATACGTCCATCCTGACGTGTATCTGTACTACGCGGACATACAAAACCTGGTCTACATGTGGAGGAAAGTTCCACAGACCTCTGTTGAAAGAAGCGACGGACCACCGCTATAGCGTACACTAGAAGTTCAGCACTCCGTCTCACGTCCATCCAGCCTTTCACAGGCCCACAATGAGACCTCGTTCAAACGATTGAAGCTCTCTATCTCTTTGTCTCTCTCTCTCTCTCGCTCTCTGTCTCTGTCTCTCTCTCTCTCTCTCTCTCTCTCTCTCTCTCTCTCTCTCACTTACTCTCTCTCTCTCTCTCCCTCTCTCTGTCTCTCCACTTTACCGACTCTGAGCTCGGGGCCTTAACGTGCAGATTGTAAGGATAGAGAAAGGGGAGGACTATCAGTATCACTAAAAAACCGGGATTCACCTGGATCGATTTATGGGAATCTGCGAAGACCCCCTGCTAGAGTGACATCGAAGGTCTCTATGGTAGTGGAGGCGTCGGGAATCGATCTAGGTACGATGCATTTAGCAGAAGAGAGATCTCATTCAACAAGATACACTTGGCGTCCGACTTGGATAAGTGGCAATTTGTCTACGCCAGTTCAGCAGAGGTGCATCGGAATTTAAAATTTTGGAAGTAAACCCTCCATTCTTGAACGCTGCGTTTTTTTGGAAACTGAACATCGTCATTCCAAGTAAATTATAAAGAGTTTTAATAAGCATAAAATTACCCCAGGAAGAACCAAATTCCACCCCACCAATGACGGATTCTAGGGACTCTGGGCTGAGATGTGCTATTACAGATCCTCTGGACATCTCAGGCCCACAATCAAAACTTTATTTGTCATGGTCAACATTAGCACACTTCAAAAGCCAGGAAATCTCTATACATAAAGAGTAACAATTTAAAAAATTAAAATTTTAGCCATACAGAAAACAAGACTGCAGATGGGAAAAGCTCGGAATTTTGAAGTTACGGACTGTTCGGAAGGAAAACAGACAAAAGAATCTTAAAAGTAAACTCCATCTGGAAGCTGTCTTTTTAGTTTCACAAGAAATTCTTATTTCCGTAATAGAAGTAAAACTATAATACCCATAGTTCCTCAAAATCTTGTGAAGATTCTAATAGAGAAAGAGACTAGTAGAACTGTGGAGAAACTGTAACCTCAGAAATATGTCAACCAGTTTTAAGAAAGAACCCTCAAAAGAAAAACATGGTGATTACATGAGAAGAACAAGGGTGAATGCCAAATTGTCCGTACCGTAATCTCGAATCCAAATCAAAGAGAGATTTTAAGTCTTCAAGTACGCAAAGAAGCAAATGTTGACGCATACATCTATTTAACCCAAACAAAATTACATTTAAGGCCTCAAAATTCAGAAAAAGAATTTCAATAATCCCTAAATTCGATACTAACAAAATATTGTCACTAATATTATAATAGGAACTGAACAAAGACGCAAAGCAGTGCATTCGATAACTAATAAACTATACGAATTAAATAGGGGTGGCATAAGAGTTTTCATCAAGCTGCTGAATGAATCTAAAGGTAAGTCAGTATAAGAATTTATTGCTAGATTTATAAATGTGATTCTAGCCAGAGAATAAACAATGCAATCAATCAGAAAAGGGCAGAAGGATGCAAAAACATGTGCGAAAGGCCTTGGCACTGTTGGATGTGTTGAGATGGAGTGATACAAAACCTGTGTTCACGAAAATTCCCAGTGATAGTTGAATAGGTGGATAGCCTACAGAACAGGCCCAGAAAAGTTCTAAAAAATACCCGTTCTCTCTCACCTTAGCTCGTGATGAGTGCAGATAGCTGGCTAAGAACTGATTCAGAGAAACAAACTTTGACTTGAATCAAATCAGACCACAGTACTCCCGTCAAACATACGCAAATGCAGTTAATGCTGACCACTCGGCTGGTACTCAGGTGCAGAGGTTGGCTCTCGTAATGTCCGAGAGTTCTAACTTCAGTTCCTATATCTGTGGTCAGTTCGTAAGTGAAGACATCTCTGCCCGCTCCATGATCCAACGCGACAAAAAAGTGTATATTTCATGAAATATTTTTCCTTTCTTCTCCACAAATTCTATCAGGTTCTCCAGCGCTGGAATCTCGGTGTCCAGTTACAGTGCTCATTCCGAGTTCTGACCAATGAACAGATTATAACGAACACCACACTTTCTGATCTCATAACGAAACTGCCATCGCTAACCAATACTTGTCAGTTCTTCCTCGGAGAAAGCAGGAGACAAAAATTGTCTCCCACTCGCGGGGGCGCGGTTCCTCTTCTTTACCTGCACCTACCTGTGAACTCGTTGCACCAGATCACCGTTAGGAAAGCCGAGAAGAAACCAACCGTACTGCACCTCGCACCAGGCTGCATACAACGTAACTATTTCAAGAATTTGGAAAAGGTCTTAATTTAGAATGAAAGGTGAAAATACTGGCAAAACGTAGGTATATTCTGAACCTTGATAACGTACACGTTCGCTGCCACACTTGTGCTAATCTTAATACATTCATGCACAAACCCTTTTATTCAAGTTAGCAAATTTATGGTAAAGTATTTCCCGAAATCCGAACGGCTATTAGGCACGGATTGTTCTTAAATGAAAATGCTCGCAATACTATTAAGTATATCGGTGTCTAATGCACTTCTCGGTGTCTAATGTCTTTTCAATATACCACGCGTAATGACTGTCTTTTATCATACACAAAATTACTTAAAAGTCCCTACTTTCTTAAAAAAAAACTGGTATAAATATGCCTTCACTTTAAAGCACTTTTCAGACATGTAACAACACAACTAAAACCGGCAAATTGTAAATTCCTTCAGAGCTCTTACTACACACGAACGTGCCATTGAAAGGCTGGGCTCCGACTACATCAGACTGCTGTAAGCATTCTCTATCTCCAAGAGAAATGACGCGCGATGAACACGCCGTTCTGATTGGTCAGTTCTCCCGCGTTAGTCATCGCTTTTCATGACTAACCAATCAACAAATAAGACACTTTAGAACTGACATTCTGATGTTTTGCCGGCCGCGGTGGTCTAGCGGTTCTAGGCGCTCAGTCCGGAACCGCGCGACTGCTACGGTCGCAGGTTCGAATCCTGCCTCGGGCATGGATGTGTGTGATTTCCTTAAGTTAGTTAGGTTTAAGTAGTTCTACGTTCTAGGAGACTGACGACCACAGATGTTATGTCCCATAGTGTTCAGAGCCATTTGAATCCTTTGAACCATTCTGATGTTTTATTTATACCTTACGTTATTAACTATTTTCATTTGTATCGAATTAGCTTTACTTTTACCATAAACTTACTTAACATATTACGATACAAAATTTAATAAAAAGGTTCAAATGGCCCTAAGCACTATGGGACTTAATATCTGAGCTCATCAGTCCCCTAGAACTATTTAAACCCAACTAACCTAGGGACATCTCACACATCCATGCCCGAGGCAGGATTCGAACCTGCGACCGTAGCGGTCGCGTGGTTTCAGACTGAAGCGCCTAGAACCGCTCGGCCACTGCTGCCGGCGATACAAAATTCCCCGCCGTACAACGTTAATCAGTAGAACAATGATCTACGAGTACATATACACTTTAGACCACATTCACGCATCATTCACACTACTAAAAGCATATACAAAACAGCACAAAAATAATTAAACAAAAAGCCTTCAAGAAATAAACGGAACAACTCACAAAAACATTCTCTTGACGTGTTTCTTGAATGTCTCTCTGCACTTCTGGACTCTGGTGGACGAAAATTAGAACTAATTACTCGATTGAACCAGCTTGGGTCTGTCACTGTGCACTTATGAGCCATTCTCCCTATACACAGGCTCTAGACAGGAGCGATATAAGGCGCCACGCCTCACACTGTAGGTGTGGTTTTGCGTCCCGTCAAGTGAAGGCAGTTGCATGTATGCAGTCATGAGTTCTCACCTCCGCTACCAACGTAATTACTTTGAACCAGTGTTGGGCTTCTTCGCAATATTTAAAAGTATACAAATGAGACCTCCTTCAGCCCCCAAAGGCCCAATGCCACGCAGAGTAGATTGTATTTTTCTCCTGCCATTGCAGATCTTACCTTTTCTAAAGGGCATTCAGTGAGCTCCACGCCTTCTGAAAGTTAACTTTGTGCTGTGCACTTAGCCTCTGCCTGCTGTCCCCTTGGCGACGGCCTGGTGTTGTCGCATCGGTCAAAAGAAAAGACCGAGTTCTGTATCCAGTGCGTATGTGCCTGACTCCTCGCTTCCAGCAGAAACACGATTGTTGTCTGCCTGCCGCACTCCTCTTCATTGTGCTTGCCTGTTCTCGTAGCCTGATGGTCATCTCAAATTGTAGAAAAGCTTTACAATGACGTATCACCTTGCAGAGTTAGAGAAAAGGTTGGTGCTTGTAACTGCAACTGCAGGTATTAGGTTTAACACTGTGGTTAGTTTAATGCTGCGTTATAGCTTAATCGGACTGGGTTTCCTCATATGAATAAGGATTTATTAATAAAGCTATGGAGTAGTATTGAAAATACTCTCCTGTAACAAAAGTTTAACAACTTCAGCATTGAGCTAGCTAAAGATTGGTCTATCAAAACATTAGCTCACTGTTTGTTCTTTATTATGTTCCACGTTGTGATTTTGTTTCATGTTCATGTATGTATTTCCTGTTACATTTCTTCTAAACAAAACATTTAAATAAAAATTTATTTAGTTATTTATGTAAAAAATGAAAGATCTCCAACTTTGCACGCAGACAGCGTTTCAGCATTGTAGACCAAAATTTTGTATAATACTAAAATACATCAATTAGCTACAATTCTGAAAAGCACTTTCCACACATTTCTTTTACTGTTAGCACGGCATATTGAATGATAGTTAGTGTCTGCTCTAAAGCAGATATGACTTCTTTTTCTGCAATGTTGATCCATTTCTTATCTCCTCGGGGTGTTCTTATTCCCCCTACTGTTGCTGAATTCCTGCTTCTCTTCTTCTATCCGTCAGAAAAAAACTTCATTCATTCTAATTCAGTGGAATATGTGGCTTTTAGCAATATCCTGGCAACATTTTCCATGTACATTAGTTTCAAGTTGCCTGAGGAATACTTTTCTTCATTTCATTTTATAGGTACTCATTTCGTAAATGATATAGGAATTCAGTGAGCAGATATTTAAATACTAAAACACAAAAAGGATCCTCGTGCTTGTTTTGCATCCAACCTACACTTGTTGCATAGATGTTTGCACATGCCTCCAATCCATCATCAGTACTGTTGCAAAAAGTAACTGTTTCCATAGGCTGTTGTGCATCAGTATATACAATCAGCTACAAAATTTGCAGAATAATACAAATTTTGATTCAAGGACACCCGAAACTGGATATGTTCTCCATCCGCAACCTTAGCCCTTTTTACGGGCATAGTTCTAACAAATTTTATAATGTCTACTCTCTACTTACCACAAAACAATAACAGCATAAAAATCTTCACAGCACAACTGAATCGTACAAATTGTTTAATGACTGACAAGCTATGATTTCAATGCTCCTGTACAAAATGTGTATGAAACTGTCTCCAGTTCTGTGTGAGGAATTCCTATGCTTATGTGCTACTTCACTGGTCAAATGCTCTCTTACATTCAAGATGGTCAAATCAATCCAAGACATAACGTCTTTTGCTGCCCTCCGGTTCCTGGAAGTGTCAGGTATGGTAAGGCGGGAAAAATTTTTTACAACTCATGCCATAGAACCAACCAAGATATCGATTTCCCCACGGACATGGAGCTAGTGCACGACGCCAACCGCACCCTACACTCCATTCCACCCACTACCCCATGTCCCTTCCCACTATCCCCGTCATCTACGTGTGTACAGGAAGACATTTAGGCAGAAGATTCATAAAAAGATACAACGTCCGTGGAGATAATGTTTGCGCCGCAATCGCCGACATAGTGCAATTGAGACGGAACAAAGGGAACCAGCCCACATTCGCCGAGGCAGATGGAAAACTGCCTTAAAAACCACCCACAGACTGGCCGGCACACCGGACCTCGGCACGAATCCTCCCGCGGATTCGTGCTGGCGACCGGCACTCCTTCCCGCCCGGAAAGCAGTGCGTTAGACCACACGGCTAACCGTGCGGGCTGAATGAAAGTAACATCGGCACAAACTAAGGTTAAAGCAAACACTGAGAACTACCCATGTCATATATCGCACGGCGAAGTACGCATCAAATATATATTGGGGATGTTTGAAACGTACATTAGCGTATCAGTTGACAAGTGATATGGTGTTTAATAACGGATACTGTAAGGCCCTCGTGCGGCATTTGACCTAGCTGAAAGAGATAATTTATCTGTTGTAGTGCAAATTCCTTCTTGAGAAAATAATCGTCCTCTGCGAGCATGAACTGCGTGGTGGTTAAAGAAACCGGGCTCGACCTAACGAAGGCCTATTCTACCAGTGGATTTTCATGGTACTTCTCACTACCATGCGCAAAATTTCCTTAAGTATTACAAAAATTGAAAGACTCTTGCTTACTTTTAATTCATTAAGTAAAAAAACTGTTGCTTACTTTTAATTCATTAAGTATAACTCATAGGTTATTTTATAACATGCCATGTTATTGCGAGCTTAAATAGCGACTTCAAACGTTCCAGAAATAGCGCTAAGATTATAAAATGGCTTGGGAGAAATTTCAGGAATCTGCTACTACTAAGGGAAATAGGTTAAAATAATCCAGCCAGCAAATAAATGGCCGTTACAGTAAGAAAAGGCAATAGAGGCAATAGATATCAGAAAGCTCAACTCGCGATCATGCTTACTATTTAAGAGGAAATCCACTCACACCCCGAATTTCGAAATTGTTAACGACAGCTCACTACAAGACGGCAACCAATGTCCTCCCGCTGTACCAACCCAACAGTAATTTAAGCTCACAAGCTGAGACGTGAATTTCACTACTAGCTGGTTTTAGCCCTAAGATTAAGCCAAGATAAAAATCTCCCTTTTTTTTATCTTTTCTGGGTATCGTTCGGAATCAAATCCAACTTCCTGGTGCAGCCCAAGTATAAATAACAGTTCAAAGCAGCTTCTGACAAATTCTGGTAGGATACTTTGCTGCCACAAACACAGTAATTGTGCACAAATTAACCACCGCAAGAACTCTTGTAAAACACAGAAGTCAACCTGTATTAAAAACACTGCAGTAAAGTTCAGACAGTAGCTCCACTGCAGGCACCAAAAGTGCTCAATGCAAAACAGAGTCTAAAACAGCTCGACAGATTCGTAATAACGGGAACTGGTCGCACGCAACTGGCAGTGAATAGCTACAAATGCAAGGTCCAGGTGGTCTCTCGTAAGCTTGCTTCGCACGACGTAGGTTGCCAGAGACAAACAGCGGGCACACCTCAGCGCACGTCATGTAGCTTGCATTCAACTCGTGGTCAGCCAGAATGCCCTCCTGCCTCAACAAGAACATAGGTTCCCAGAACTACAGCCACATCATTGCCTCATTCGTATCACTTCCGATTCACATCGCGGTTCTTGTCAGCTCCTGCTGTTCTGAGCACTCTGCCCCAACTGGCACGCGCAGGCGCTCGCGTTCCGCTGCTGAGGCACATGACAGAGATGAATGTACGACCGCGCAGATGAGATGTCAGAACGATCCCCATGGCTCAGGGGCCATTCAACGGGCTGCCTTCTATATAACACTTCGGAAGTGCTAGTACCACTGGCAAGCGGTTGCGCCACACAGTTCTCCCCGCACATTAACAGTTACGACGCCTGCCTTGTATGTACACAGCCCGCTGACGGAAACGATGGACCTGTCGCCCTGCCCTACAGAGTGGCAGCAGGTCATCTTTAGCGAGGAGTCATGCTTCTGTCTCGGAAGCGACGACCACTGTTTCTGTGTCTGGAGGCGCCACAAACAGCGGTTTGAGGTCTCCCACAACGCGTCCCACTGT
Organism: Schistocerca americana; assembly: GCF_021461395.2. Classification (NCBI taxonomy): domain Eukaryota; kingdom Metazoa; phylum Arthropoda; class Insecta; order Orthoptera; family Acrididae; genus Schistocerca; species Schistocerca americana. The sequence continues at coordinate 379,861,737 of NC_060123.1, read as the reverse complement.
GTGATGACGGTGGGTGCGGTGTGGAGGGGGGGGGGGGGGGGGGAGCAATCTTCTACGGTGCCTGTTCACGATTAGTGTCTTGTTGGGCTCCGTGACAGCCTCGCAGTATGTGGTGCAGGTGCTGCGGGTGAACGATTGAGCCCACGTGTTGTATCAACAGGATGACGCTCGTCCTCATAGCACTGTCTTCTGGATGGTTATTCCGCCAAGCGCATCACTTGCTCTCTCACTGGTCGAGAAAGTCTGTGCAATTGAGGGTGTCATCAGGACTCCACCTCTACCCAACAGTATGCCAGAACTGCGATCTCAGGTGGCAGCAGTAGGAGATGGACTGTCTCAAAAATAAGTGAGACTTGCAAAAATCCAAGTCGCGATGCCTGGACGAGCGCAATAAAAGTTGATCCCACAAAGTTGAAAGTGTAATTATTGCGTAATAGAAGTGTAACTATAGCGTACGTGTGGCACCATCCACCTACCGGCCAACAATGATCGCAATCTGTCTAGCCCTTCTGGGTGCACCATTTTTATGAAGGTGAGTGTAGTTCACACCTTACGCTTCATATTCACGTTGTCCTTCACGCAGTTCGCCTTCACATATTCCATTTGGTATGATCGAGAACAAATTAGATGCACTACATACTCCTGAGCAACTTATTTTACAATTACCTCCGAAGTATCGCTAAAAGCACAGCTGGAAGTGGTGGACAGTGTATTTTCTAGTAACTTATACGTTTTGGCAGCATATTTACTTCCTTTGTTACTCCAGTTAGATATTTGCAGCCTGTGCTTACTCAACGTGGCTAAAGTTATTTGTTACACCATTTAAATTTTGAAGCACAAAAAACGATAGCTCTTGCTTTTTGTTTGTTTTGCAAAAGCGTAAATTTCCTCACAGAACACCAGTGTTACAGACTATCGTGTTCACTTCTAAGATCATTCAAAACATGCCTAACTACCTGTTTGATATTATCAGTAGTTATAGAGGTGTTGTCCGAAGCAGATATAGGACGAAACGGCATAACTTCAAAAAACTGTGGTTTCAGCATTTGTTGGTATCCTGTGGTACTGTGGCAGGTACGGATGCTGTGTAACTATCAGAGTCGAATATATGTCGTGTGCAACGGTGAACGCATTCTGCGTGACCTCGCGGCGGCCATTTCATTGAACCCTGTTTTCGGTGAGACTCGTGAGCGATTGATTGCGTAGTCTGGCACAACTGTGCCGTCCAACTCGGGTACGTTGTAATGTTTTCGCTTTACTGCTGAGATTTTTTGCCCAATAACAGTCCTCTACATATTTCTTTTGTTTAATTATTGAATACTGAAAGAGTATCTCATAGACCAATCAACCACTGTTCCGGTCGTCTACAATGCCCTTACGGAAATAAGCCTTTTTTACTTTTTTTCCAGGCTTAGTACCCCATGATTGTGTTTCCACTCGGTTTAGAGATCTTGTTTAGTATTCGCCAGTCATTATTTTACTCTTTGCAAAACACTCTATAACAAGTTTCCCATATTGCGTAAAAACTCAACATGTCTTCCAATTAATTTTAGATTCATCCGTTTAAATTTAAGACATAACGTCTTAGAGACTTCTGCGGCTCATCATGAATCTCTAACCTTCAGTCAGCCACAGTTGCTGTTTTATTACAATATTTCATGGTAATATCTTTCACCTATACCACGACAGCGCAAACCGCTGCGAGGTAGTAGTGTCCTGTCTTCCGCACCATTCAGTCGTGTAAACAGCATAAAGTATCAATAGCATAACTGAAACCAGTCATCAGGAGGCAAACTAACAAAAGTAGTGACTTGGACTGTGTCAAGATTGATGATTTTCATCTGTGTTTGTAGTTTTGGTACGTCCCCACGTGGATCACCTTAAAGAGTAGTGCTGAATTCAGTTGTGCCAGTTTTAACTGATCAAACTGAATGATGAAACCCTTTATAACCCTTCACGACTTCGGATGAATTTCGTCTGGCGATAAATAATCAAAGACAGTATTATGAAACAACTATACTCCACTCTATTCATTCGAACGGAACTCGGCCAGTACCGCTACTTCAAAAATAAAATGAAAATCTAGAGAGTTCGAAATTGAAGCCGTCAAAAACAAAATGGAGCAGTATGAAAAAAATTAGAATTAAAGAATAATATCATGTTACTTCTTTAGTGCAGTGACTTGTTACAGCTGTCACGAACTTGAAGAACTGTATTTTATTCATCAACTGTACGAGATATTCTTTAATCTTTACTGGTTTCAGTCGTATCGATCATCATCATCTTCAGGAATAAAAAGCAGTACATCAAATGGAAAAACAATTCACCCTTCTTTCTGGTGAACTGAAAGTTCCAAACGTTACGAGATGTTTACAAAATTAAAAAAAAAACTATACATAGTACTCTATCACTCCAACTAGCACAAAAATATAACACAACCGAATGTGAAGGAGATAGCGTGAGGACTGATTTCAGTTGAGCAGTAATCATGGCTGGAGCCATGGTCTATTGCGTATGGTTTTGCCTACATATTATAACCATGAAGACTTTCAATGAATCTAAAGGAAAGATAAATTGCTTTTCCATCTGATGTACTGACTTTTCTTCCTGTAACGATGTTCGATACTATCGAAACCGGTAAGGAATAAAGAATAATTCGTATAGCTGATGGCCAAACTGCTTTTCTTCAACTGTAGTAATGTTACTCTACGATTGTGACAAAAACAAAATTCTGTTCCGTGAACAACGTCTGTGTTCTATACCTATGACTTCCATTTTCCGTCATAAGTTTCTTCTCATTCACCATCGAACATACTGACTATTTGTTATTGAAAGGTGGCTACACTGAGTCACAGCGCCAGAGATTGCGCCAAAGAGTATTATTCAGCCGCCTCCACTGGCAGTAGTTGTTCAGAGAATGTCGAGGGCAGTGGTAGTTCAGAAATTGCCGTGGGCAGTAGTAGTTCTGAGGTTGCCGTGGGCAGTGCTTGCTGAGAGAATGTCGATATCTGTACTAGTTGTGAGCATGTCGTGTGCAGTTGTTCTGATGGGCTAGACACCCGATGCTGTTCGATTGGGGATGTTGTAATGAACAGAGTGTATTTTTCGTCAATATATATGAAGGTAAAAAAATTTTTTTTGTATTTCAAATTTCCTAAATAACAATGCTTCTTGGTCACAGGTTCAGTCAACAAAGCATCTGGCTTGTGTTCATGTATTGGAGTGTAATTCTGATTTCTTTGTGCAATCATAGTATTTCTGAGTTTTTTTAATTACTTCATTTTAAATGGCGTTTAAAGCATCTTGTCATTTTGAGGAAGAATCGTGCCAGATGTGTACGTTGAATCACACTTCCACACACAGAACAGTTACACTTGTGCTTTGTTGTTTCGTAGCTTTTATAGTTGCTGGGGACTTAATTAATTAATTGTGTTAACGGAAATTTCCTTTCATTCTTTGTTGTTATTCTATGCAGTCAGATTGCGTACTAATACTACTCAGAGCTAACCAGTTACTTCGTAATCGGACAAACAGCGACTAAAATTAAAATTATTTGCATTATATATAATTAAGCCCCCATGCACGTTGCGACCGCTGCTTCGGATCGTCCCTTGGAATTCTTTTGATAGTAAAAATAGCAGACAGTAGTATTGTTGAAGTAATTTGTAGTTTAGTAATTGTAGTCTATATTGCATGTGTAGATTTGGTAATGAACATTTGTAGTTGTCTTGTCTTTCTTCTAATGGTATTTTTGCAGAATTTGATTTTTGATGTCTTGTATATGCGTTTGACAATTTTGTGCAATTATGAAGATTTCAATTGTTCGTTAATCGTGTTTGAGGGAAGCATTTCGTGAGAATGGTGATAAAGTCTCTTATTGTGTGTAATTTTCGTATAGTGACGAGTTTTGTATGTTTTGTAAATGATTGCGCGATCGATGAAAAAGGCAAAAATGATGGATAGTCAGAATGCCGAAATTGTTGACATGGCGAACTCGCCAACACAGGCGAACAGTATGATGAATGTGGAGTAGAAAATAATTTAATAAGCAGGGAAAACAGTCCGGAACCAGTTCAAAACTTTTCACAATCAAAGAATTTTCAGAATACGAGATTAACGTCAGAAGATTCTGGAATAGTATCGAACACAGATAGCTTTACAGCTATGACGAAGGAAACTGGTTTTGCGAGAAATGTTAGGGGCGAAAAGAATTTCGAACCAGTTAATATGGAGCAGTTGATTAGTGCAATATTAAATTTGGGATCTGAATTAAAAACAGTGGGATCACAAATTGGAACAATTAAAGCTGATATGGGAACAATGGCAACACGGTTAGACTCACTGGGATCACAGTTAGGATCTGAATTAAAAACAGTGGCAACACGGTTAGAAACTGATATGGGAACAATGGAAACACAGTTAAGATCTGAATTAAGAACAGAGATGGGAGCACTGGTAACACGGTTAGACTCACGAATAGGGACATGAAAGATGAATTAATGAAAGAAATTAGAGAAGAAGTACAATCAATTTTGAATTCTCACAATAATAGATTAATTGCAGTAGAAATTAGACAAAAGGAACAGGATAGAGAACAGGAAGAAAGAGATCGCGTGACAGTATAAAAATTTTCAGACTTAAATTTACTACGTGCACACGATAAGGAAGATATATTTGAGAGAATCGAGGAATCCGTACCAAATGACAGAATAAATAACCTAACACAACAATATGAACAGTTAACTACTAAATGTGTCAATACTGAAACCCGAGTCGCGACACTTACGGAAGACGTAAATAAACAGAAAGAACAAATAGGTGACTTATCGGAAAGAGTTGAGGAGATTTCAGATAAATTGACAAATCTTAGTTTAAATGGGGACAGAGATTCAGATGATACAGCTCCATTGCCATTTGCAGAAACAGAAGAGTACCAGAGCATAAATAAACATGTTGAAAATCAGGGAAAATTTAATGAACGCGTTAAAAGGGAATTTGAGGCGTTACGAAAGCAAGTCAAACAAATTGAAAGCGAAATCGTAGGAAAAGACAGTAGAAGAAATTTGGAATCACCGATAGCAGCGGGTTTTGAAGTAAATAATTTATTTCATTTACGAGATGCAGCAAGAGAGCGCCAGGCGCGTGAACTTGACAATAATCGACTTTCGGACTGGGATAGACGCGGTAGGTCTTTGTCGCCACGAGGCGAAAACTTTGACTATAAACACTTTTTAACTGTTCGGAAATTTAAGATCTTTCGCAATTCTAAGGATGACATACATCCTTGTTCATGGTTAGATCAATTTATGTACGCACTTCCAACCAAATTGGCCACTATGTCACAAACTGGAATTTATGTGTGGATATTTAGAAAACGAACCGGCGAAGCGGATGCGCGCACTTATTAGAGATTGTAATAATGTAAATGATTTTTATCATGCATTTCTATGGGCATATTGGCCCGAAAACACACAAGACAGAGTCAAACATAGTCTTATTATGCAGCGTAATTTTAAACAGTCGGAGTTCCGCACACAGGCAGAATACTTTGAAGATATGATTCGAAAGAATCAGTTCCTTTCCAACCCTTATAGCCCGACTGAATTAATTCGCATTTGCTTAACTAAGCTGCCACAATCGATAAGACAAATTGCTTTAGCCGGAAGATGTAAAGACGACGTGGCGACGTCATTTATCCAGTGCGCCAAAAACAGCGGGTGTAAACTGCAGCTGATAGATATTTATCTTTGCCGTAGTCGGCTTGGTTGCGAGTTGTTTATTCTTGTTAGTTTTTGATCTGTGCTTGGAAACTAAAATGTTTTTTTCATCTCATAAAAAAGCTGCTACTTCATATAATATAAAGGCTCCCATAGTGGTGACCCCGAAAAATCGTAGCAGAAGCATAAAGAAAATATATATACCGACGAGAATAATGAATTCAGAGACAAAAGCATGGGGCAGTGGAATCAAAATTGAAGACTACAGTCTGTTCGACCAAGGATCGCGGTCCACGCCCTTTGATTCGCCACAAAACGGAACGACACATGTTAACGCAAAATATGGGAGTACCTAAGCGCGATACGGAAATGTTAAGCTTTCCTCGTTCTGGCCGACGCGCCCCCAGCTTTGGTTTACGCAGGCTGAATGCATATTTCGGCAGCGTAGGGTGTCTAACAACATTGACAAATTTAACATAGTGGTTCCACATCTAAATTTAGGAGTGATAGAGCAAGTAGAAGAAACCTTGTCACAACAGAATTACTTTGTACTAAAGGAAGCTCCCATACAGCATTATACGTTGTCACCAGATTTGCGACTACAAAAAATTTTCGCATACGAAGATTTGGACAACAAGACTCCGTCACAAGAACTCAAAGCCTTACGTACATTAGCCGGCCCGGAACTCCTACCTGAATAGTCTTTACGTCTAATGTGGCTTCGTAAACTTCTTGCCAACATCCGTGCCGTCATTGCAGCAGAAACAGACTTACCATTGCAAGTCTTAGCAAAAAAGGCAGACACCATCGCAAACACCTTAACCAAAGTTTCTGCGTGTTCCGAATTCAACTACAGCCAGAATAGAGGCCCAAGAACGTGTAGTGTGGTGGAATTTGACGTCAGTGAGCCAGGAACATGCAATAATACTTCCCAACAGCAGTGCTCATCGACCGAACCCACCATACAGCAACTGGCAGCACAAGTGGCAAAACTGAACGTTCAAGTAACTTCACACCACCAGCAGCTACGAAGTCGCAGTTGGAAAAGACGAAGAAATGCTATCCAACAGGATTTGACAGATCAATGGTGCTGGTACCACAGACGCTTCGGTAACACTGCCCGTCAATGTATTCAACCCTGCAGCTACCCAAATTTAAAAGGCGGGCGTTAAAGGGCGCTAACGTTCGTCAACATAGGCGCCCGAGTCATAGGGTGATTCAAAGAGGTGAAAACGCCACGGTATCTACAGTCAACCAATCACACCGATCGTTCGTGTTGGACCTCTCTTCAGGTGAGAAGTTTCTGATTGACACAGGTTCAGAAGTCTGTGTTTATCCAAGAAAGAGAGGTGATATACTCACGACAACAACGCAACATGTGCTGACTGCGGCAAACAATTCTAGAATATCTACCTATGGTGAGAAACAGTTGGCATTACATCTGAATTCCAACTTCCATCCAAAATGGACTTTTGTGGTTGCTGATGTGCCGAGGCCTATAACTGGAGCGGACTTTTTACGGAACTACCGACTTATGCCCGACCTGGTTAACCGTCGTTTGGTGACAGTTCCCACAGAAGGGAAATTGCCTACTGCGTCTTCCGCGTCCGTTCAAGCGCAATGCGATGTGCCCGTGTCTTTCTGCACGAAGGTTTCCGGCTCCTCTACCGCGTCATCCGCGTCGGGATATTGTGATACGATTTCGTACCCGCAACTAAGCGGGGCGCACACGTGTGCGTCACGCAAGAAGACACCCGACAGTCGTAACGATTCGTATACTGCAGGCAATATCAGAGCACTGTCGGAGGAATCACTTTTTCGTAAACTGCTTCAAGACTTTCCAGCACTTACCGAACCCGACAACGCAACCAGGAAATGCAGACACAATACTCAACACCACATCAGCACGACACAAGGTCAACCCCGTTGCCTGCCGCCCGCGGCGTCTGCCTCCAGAGAAGCTGCTCGCGGCGCGAGCTGAGTTCGACAGACTTCTAAAAACAGGTATTGTAAGTAGGTCTGATAGTTCATGGGCATCTCCAATTCACATGGTCCGTAAAAAAGACAATTCATGGAGAGTATGTGAAGACTACAGGGCGCTTAATGCCCGCACAAATTCCCGACCGCTACCCAGTACCCAATGTGACTGATTTTAACAGTACGATTAGCAATGCCAAAATATTTAGTGTGATTGATTGGGGCAAAGCATTTTCCCAGATTCCCATAGCTCCATCTGACATTAAAAAAACAGCAGTTATCACACCATTCGGTTTGTTTGGGTACAATTTTATGCCATTTGGCCTCAGAAACGCTGCCCGAACATGGCAAAGATTCATGGACGATGTGCTTCGAGAATTACCATTCGTATTTTGTTATATGGACGACATTTTAGTATTCTCTGGTTCTGTATATCAGCATGTCGAACATCTGCAGCAGCTTTTCTGCCGTCTGACATAGTGTGGCTTAATTATTAACGAAACAAAGTGCACGTTTGGAAAACGCGAGGTTAAGTTCCTGGGATATTTGGTTTCAGCAGCAGGCCTGTCACGTTTGCCTGAGCGGTTTGAAGCAGTACAACAGATGCCCCTTCCCACAACTTACAAAGGACTTCGCAGATTTTTAGGCATGCTCAACTATTACAGACGCCACTTACCTAAATCAGATGCCGCCTAAGAGCCACTCACAACGTTACTTGCAGGTAAAAATACAACAGGAAATTGTAAAATTCCATGTAGTCCAGATGCTGAAGCAGCTTTCCATGTCTTTCTCGGGCAACACTACTGGGACATCCAAGATTGAGCGCTGCTTTAGCGGTCATGGTTGATGCGAGCCAAACAGCAGTGGGTGCAGCGCTACAGCAAGAAGTTGATGGCAGTTGGCAGCCGCTCGCATTTTTCTCTAAAAACCTGACTCGACAGCCGCAAAAATGGAGTGCTATTGATCGTGAGTTGCTTGCTTTTTAGTTAGCCATAAAGCATTTTCGCACGTCTGTCGAAGGGAGGCACTTTGCAATTTTTACCGATCACAAGCCGTTAGTAGCTATATTTCAACGAGACACAGAGCTCAATTCACCACGTCAGTGCAGGCAAATCGAATACATTGCACAGTTCACAACTGACTTGCGTCACATTTCAGGAATAGACAACCTGGTCGCAGATTGCCCGTCTAGGAATTGTACCAGTTTAAATTCAATTCGTTGGACCGAGTTAGCGTCTAAACAACGAGAAGATCCTTTCTAGCGCCGTCTAATAGAGGAACAGAGAACTGCGCTGCAGCTCAGACGTGTGTCTGTCCCAAATGTTCCAGACGGAATTTGGTGTGATGTAGCAAAACGAAAGGAGTGACCTTACATACCAGAACAATATCGTCGCGAGATTTATAGTGCACTACATAACCTATCACATCCAGGAGTACGAGCTACAGCCAAGTTAGTTTCCTCCAAAGGTGGCCTGGAATACAAAAAGATTGTCGAGCATGGGCGCGTGCATGCCTAACATGCCAGCGTAATAAAATCAGCAGACATGTCTTTGCACCTGTTGCTGACTGCCCGACGCCATCTGCAAGATTTTCACATTTGCATGTGGGCATTGTGGGCCCGCTATCATGCTCTTCAGAACAACGCTATTTGCTCACAATCATTGATCGTTTTACCAGGTGGCCAGAAGTAGTTGTAATACAAGACATTACTGCGGAGTCGGTTGCAAGAGCACTATTGCATTCATGGTTCTCCAGGTTTGGCGTTCCGCAAAACATAGCAACAGATCGCGGAAGGCAGTTTGAAAGCCAACTTTTCAATGAACTTTTACTACTGTGCGGGTGCAACCACCTACGCACCACAAGCTATCATCCATCTAGGAACGGAATGGTGGAACGACTACACCGCACGCTCAAAGCTGCATTAATGTATAGTTCCACATCATGGCCTGAAGCACTGCCGCTGGTCCTACTCGGATTGAGAACGGCCGTGAAGGAGGACTTACAATGCTCTTCCGCAGAATTGGTTTATGGCGAGCAATTGAGGGTTCCTGGAGAATTTATCGTTCCACCATCTACACAACCGTTCGCCCCTTAAGCTATGCACGCAATTCGCTAGACAACTCAGCGTTAGAATGAGAAACATCAAACCCACTAACCCTGTCAGACATGGAGACCGGAGAGTGATTGTACATAAAGACCTGCAAGCAACGTCCCACGTGTGGCTTAGGGATGATACGGTTCGCCCACCGCTTGTTTCGCCTTAATCTGAACCATACAGGGTAATCACAAGAGGAAGCCACAGCTTCAAAATCGATAAGGATGGTAAAGAAGAGACAGTCTCAATTGAGCGGCTTAAACCTGCTTACACCGAAGAGGGTACACTCCTTCCACGGTCTGCAAAATCACCCTCAAACGTGGAGGCCAAAGAAACAGCAGATAGTCTCGCCGAGCCCGCGGTTTCAGAGGAGGACAACGAAGCAGAACGTGCAGAACAGGAGCAGCCACTGCCTGCACCTGATGTTTTCACGAGAGCTGGTAGAAAAATCAAGTGCAAGTTTCCCCACATACCTGGTGCACCCGGTTTCAAAAGGAGGGGGGCTGATGTGGCGACGTCATTTATCCACTGCGCCAAAAACAGCGGGTGAAAGCTGCAGCTGATTGATATTTATCTTTGCCGTAGTCGGCTTGGTTACGAGTTATTTATTCTTCTTAGTTTTTGATCTGTGCTTGAAAATAAAATGTTTTCTCGTCTCATAAAAAATCTGTTACTTCATAAAATATAAAGGCTCCCATAACGACATTGAGACTTTTAAGACTTTGCTACAAGAACTTGAGTATGACAACGACGACGGGACTTCTTGTAATATTTTCAGTAACGGTAATCACAGTAGATTTTCAGAGAGAAGGGATAATGATCGGAACGGAAGTTATATGGGTAATTTTGAGAATGACAGACGAAACAGACCGGATAATAGATACCAGCCTTATGACAATAACAGACGTTCTAACAGAAATTACACAGACGATTATAATAACGGAAACTCCTACCGGAATGATCAATCATACGGAAACAGTAATCGGTATCAACAAGACAGAAATTATTCATACAATAATAGAAATTCTTACTTCAGAAATAACCAGGGTAGTAGATATAACAATAATTTCAGAAGTGACAGTCGAAATTACACAAGAAGTAGTCATGCAGATAGCCAGGAATATAGAAATTTTGATAACTGACACAACCAATGATTTCCATGTAACAGACAGGAGGGATCTAATTGGCATCCTCCACGTGACAGAACTTCAGAGAGACAAGTGCAAATCGTAGAAATTGATCCGCAAACGACGCGAATAATCAAAGACGTGACGCAAACAATCGACAATGACTTGTAGCTTCGGGTTCTGGCAGCAATATAGACGGTTCAGAAAGTAATGACACTACGACTTTACGTACGCCTGGAAGACATGAGAGACATTTTGCTAGACGAAAAGGAAAATAATGTAGACGCATTTTTACATACTGTTATTGAAGTACGTATGGGTAAGAATCAGTTCACTGCGGTTTTAGAATCTGGGAGCCGATTGAATGTTATTAGTGAATCAGTTTTTCGTATATGTGTAAGAACTGTTCCTTGTCCTGTGTTATCTGTTTCTAAAACCACAATTCGAGGAGCTATTTCTGGAAAAAGTGTGGAAGTCAAACAACAGACCAACCTAAATTTCATTTGTCAAGGATACGAATTTTCTGCTAATTTTATTATTGTTCCATTACTCAGCACACAAATTATATTAGGTATGGAGTTTCTTAACACACATAAGGCAATTTTAAACTTCAAAGAAGGAAATGTGAATTTGACTGTTGCCGGAATGCCGAAATGTTTGAAAATTTTCGAGTGTTTAACAAAATCTGAATCAGACACAAAATGTTTAAGGTTTTTTACTTCTGATGTTTTCGCTGAGCATTATGACGACAATGTGTTCATTCATTACAACTACAATAGATACAGAGACGCGATGGATGATATAATTAATAGCGAAGAATTAATTAATGAAAAGGTTAAGAAAGCTGAAGTGCCAGATGACGTTGCAAGAGAAGAACTGCACCAAATTTTGACCTCACATGCTACAGAATTTAGTCATCACACAGGAACTATACAAGGCTTCCAATATTTATTTAAAGTAAAAGGACACACGCCATTTCGGGGGAAAACGTACGCTATTCCTTTGGCTTACAGGGACGAGGTTAAGAGTGAACTTCAATACATGTTAGATCAAGGCATTATTGAGCCAGCAGTCAGTCCTTATACCAGCCCATTACACGTCGTTCTTAAAAAGGATGGGTCAATTCGTTTGGTTCTGGCTTCCAGACAGATAAATAATATCATCGTTCCTGAAACTGACCGTCCACAAAATCTAGATGAACTTCTTCAACATTTCCATGGAATTAAAGTTTTATCCACGATTGATATGCGCGCAAGTTTTTGGCAAATAGAACTTCACCCTGATTGTAGAAAATACACTGCCTTTTTAGCCTTTGGTAACTGTTATCGATTTCGGAAATTACCGTTTGGACTTACTATATCTTCTGCAGCATTCATTCGTAGTCTAAACGAAATTTTACCTGTTTATCTTCGTAACAATATTACTTCATATGTTGATATTCTTATAGCTAAACGTTCTTGGAGTGAGCATAACAAAATTTTGGATTCATTACGTATTTTTGCAAGAGTTGGCATTACAGTGAACTTGGAAATATCTGAATTTGGCCGTTCTCAGGTGAAATTTCTTGGTCATATTATTTCTACAGAAGGCATTCTTCCTGATACAGAGAAACTAGACGCTATTCGTAATTATGCTGTTCCTACCACAAAACGTGATGTTCGTAGTTTCCTTGGTGTCTGTAATTTTCTTAGATGCTTTGTTAGATTGGACGATTTGGTCACACCTCGTTTATGTGAACTATCTGGAAAGAATTCTAATTGGTGTTGAGATGAGGAAGCTCAATCAGAATTTGAACAACTTCGTGATGCTTTAGTTGCTGCCCCACTACTTTCACATCTTGATTTATCTAAAGATTTTTGTTTGGCGACGGACTCATCATACAAAGGCCTAGGTGCACACTTATTTCAAGAGATAGAAGAAAACGGCGTTGTAGTACAGAAAACTATTGCATTTGGAAGTCGTGTTCTCTCTAAATCACAAAAGAATTATTCGATTACGGAAATGGAAGCCTTGGCTGTTGTTTGGGCTTTCACAAAATTTCGGACGTTTTTGTGTGGGAGACATACTAAGGTTTACGCCGATCATCGAGATCTGGAATTTCTTATGTCAACAAAATTAACACATGGAAGATTGTCACGATGGGCGCTGTATCTACAGGAATTTGATTTTAGTATTGTTATATACAGGGTTCTTAAAATATTATTGCTGATGCTTTATCACGTGCACCTATGGGTTTAAAACAAAGTGCTGAGGAGGAATGCAAAGAAAACAATTATTGTTTGATGTATATTCAAGGTGTTGCGTTTGAAAATTTTATTTCGTCTTCGCTCCAGGACATCGCTAAGGAGCAAAACAAGGATCTGACCTGGAAGGACATTAAGGAGAAGTGGAATAGAAAGGAAAGCGTAGCGATTGGACAGTACTATTTAGTTCGCAATTATATTCTTTTTAAACGAATATTGGCCGACAACTCTGTTTGGTTAGTTTGGATTCCTGATGAGTGGGTTAATAAATTGATTTGGTATACACATTTCAGTTACGCACACTTTGGTCCCAGAAAATGCTTTCATAAATTACGAGAAAATTGCTACTTCACTAATATGGAAAAACGTATTCGATTTATTCTTGCCAAATGCAAATTATGTCAAAAGGCTAAGCCGCCAACTATTTCTCACAGAGCACCGTTGTTTCTTATCATTCCAGCGAAATTAAAGGAGAGGGCTGCAGTCGATTTGTTCGGTCCAGTGGTTCGTTCTACTAATGGTTTTGCGTACATATTGGTAACGGTGGAATTGACATCAAAATATGTGTGTTTTACACCTTTACGTAAAGCAACAGCTCGTTCAGTATCTAATGCTTTCATCAAACATTTTCTTACAGAAGTGGGTCATGTTGATAAGGTTATATCAGATAATGGATCACAGTTTCGCTCTAAAATTGGGCTTCGTACCCTACGGCGTCGTAAGATTAAACCAATTTTCATTTCACTTTTTCACCCTCAGTCTAACGCTTCAGAGAGATGGATGAAGGAAATCAATAAATTGTGTCGACTTTATTGTCATCAGAATCACAGAACGTGGGATCAGTATCTTCATATTTTTCAAAACATTCTGAATGAACTCCCTAATGATACAACTTCTTTACCGCCTATATTGATATTTAAAAAAAAGCACCGACAAATCACATTTCTGAAATCGTTCCTTTTCCGCCTACACGGAAACTACGGCATTCTGAAGTTGTGAACCTGGCTCTGCAAAATATTGCATCTGCGGCTGCTAGAAGAGAGAAATCAGCTAAATGTCCTGGACGTTTAAAAACCTTGTCAGTTGGTCAAAAGGTGTTAATAAAGCCTCATCGTTTGTCTCACAAAGGAAAAGGCTTGTGTCGCAAATTTCTTCTGCTTTATAACGGTCCATATAGAGTTCGCAAAATTAATCGTGATAACACTGTCGAAGTAGAAACTCTTAAATCTCGGCGCTCTAAGGGAATACATCATATATCGAACGTTAAAATTTTTGTGGAATGACATACTTTTGAGAAACTAACCGTTATACGTAAACACACGGAGAGTACAAGGATACCGCGCCGTGTTCCGGCGGCGGCACATACTCAAAGTAACAGTCAAGTCTGCGCGGCGCACAAGGCAGTCGTTGACCGCAAACGATTACTTCCTACGTCTCGCGTACCTACAGCTGATCGAGCGCTCATTGCGAATGCACTGACAGCCGTAAACAAATACACGGTCTAATTTCTCTGATTAAATTCAGTATAAAGCTATAATGACTTGATAAATTATGTTATTAACGTTCAGTATTTTTCAGGTTACAGTTGTATAAAATATTTAAGAACTTCAGGTAAATTCAGTGAGTGTCCGACGTTAAGAGGACTTGCTATAGAGAAATTTTCAGGAAGAATGTAATTTAGAAGAAAAAACTAATAAACTAAAAAGGTAACTATTAATTGAGTTTATTTTTCAGGTAACATATTTCCACTTAGGTACGTACTTTAGACGTAATTTGCTGCTCGAGATTACGTGATTTATACTTTGTGCTACATTTTATGTTCTATGAATTTACTTGTGAAGCGACGTACTTGCATACATTTGCTGATTTTGACAATGTTTTATTAGTGAACAGGGTTATTACTTATGTATATTATGCATCGCTTGGCTGCTCTGCTTTATCACTGATGTCATATTTTTTTATTGTGTGCCTGCTGTGCTTATTTATTTAAATTATAATTGTCACCTGATTAATTGTGCTGATATGCTTATGTGTAGGTTATACTTTGTGAATTATCTGCTTGCGTATTCATGTTTACTTTAAGATTACATATAAACATTTATTTGTTCATGCTGATATGATGCTAATGACCTGTTGATTATGTAAGATATATATTTGCTGCTTTGCGTATGGATTGCATATTTACACATTTTTGTTTTGTTTTCATAACTACTCTTTATTTGGTATATAGAAATGCTGATATACTGTGTACGAACATGGAGTTTAGGTCACACTATGGTATTAATTATAGATTGTTCGCTTGGTAGAGCCTCGCTGCAGTGATTATGCTGCATCCACTTGTTGACATTCTGTTCTCTACTGGTATATTTACTCGCTATTGCATGTTTTGCTTACGCTCAGTGCCTTATATTTAAAGATAAGAGAATGAACTGCTATAATTCTACGAACGACATTGGTACAAGAAACTTCATTGAAGTCACATGAGCTGGAGGTTTTATGGAAGCTGTATAAATTTATGCTAATAGGAAGGAAGCTAACGACATGACACACCATCACTAGGTTTAGACCATCGATAGTTATTACACTGCATTCTTCATGAGCAATTTAAATAGCAAGTGACACTTGACACAAGAAATACTCCACATGTTTGCTTCTGTTTTGCCATGATTGTTGAAGTGGTGTACACACTGTGCAATATTACGATCATTCACACTCCATACTCATACTTACTTACTGAAAGTTATTCGAACTAAAGGCTGTTAGAGGTCATGTATGCATTTCTTTTATTTAATGATGGACAAGGTAACCAGAATGTATTTTATAATTCATAATGAATAAAAGATTTGGTTCAGATGGATTACACAGAGGTTGTGTGTCGACATTGGGTCTTCATATTGTATGGGATGATGAATTGAAGTTTGCACTAGAATTTTATCTGTACTTGTTCGAGGAGACTGACTAGAGGAAAGAGTTGTTATGGAAGTGAAATGATATTGGTTTTAAGGTTTATATGAATCGATGTATTGAAGAGGTATTGAGGTATTGAGATTGTGTGAAGTTGATGATTATTGGAGTTTTGGTGGACAAGAGGTAAGGTAAATGATATTCTTGATAAGGTTTATATGTATCGATGTAAGAGGTATTATTGAAGTATTAAGATTATGTGATGCTGATGATTATTGGAGTTTTGGTGGATAACAGGTGAACTAAGTGCGGAGCATATTTTTTTGTTGGTCTATATGGAACAAGAAGGATGAAAATGGCAGACTAGAACACTCAAGTAGAAGGAAGATTGTCTACACACACACTTTGTTAAATCAATAAGCAGTACATACCTTTTTTTTGGAGAGAGGAAGTAATTGCATATCTTGGCACACTGACAGTTGTTCAGCAACTGTACATTTTGATTTGGCTTGGCAGACATTGGTCTTGACATGATGACTATGACGTTGACTAACTATTATTGACTGTTATACATTGCTGCCACTACTACTTGATACACATGTCGAACATCAAATCTTTGACAGAATTGCATTTACACAGTTAACACTATTCAATTACACAGTAGTACTTAATGTGTATGAACGATGAGTGAGTGTGTTTTGTGTGTTTTCCTTTCCTAATCCCAAATAATTGGTACAGAACTATCTCCTAAATATTATTTTACTTGTTGTTGTGGCTTGTACTGACACCCATAAATATTATAGGTTTACTGATATTTGTGTATTTGTAATAGTTAATATGACAATTATCTCATATCATTTGTGTGTTTATTATAATTTGTATGTTTAGTGTAAGAGCGTTGACAATAATTTTGTAAAAGCAATTGTGTGTGCAGTCAAACTGTTGTTCATGCTTACACGTATTAACAATGGTGGGTGCCACTTGGAAATGTTTAAATTCTGCTGATAAACTCTGATGAATTGTCTGATTAGTGATAGTGAATATTATGGACTCTTACCTGCAATTGTTCAACATGATGGGTGCCACTTGGAAATGTTTAATTTCTGCTGATAAACTCTGATGAACTGTCTGATTAGTGATAGTGAATATTATGGACTGTTACCTGCACTTGCTCAACATTACTGGGTGCCACTGATGGAACTACTTCTACTGAAATAATGTCACTTGTTGGTGTCTGCACCTGCTCAACATTGCTGGGTGCCACTGATGGAACTGCTTCTACTGAAATAATGTGACTTGTAGCTGTCTGCACCTGTTTAACATTGCTGGGTGCCACTGATGAAACTGCTTCTACTGAGATGATGTCACTTGTTGCTGTCTGCACCTGTCAACATTACTGGGTGCCACTAATGGAACTGCTTCTACTGAAATAATGTGACTTGTTACTGTCTGCACCTGTTCAACATTTCTGGGTGCCACTGATGGAACTGTTTCTACTGAAATGATGTCACTTGTTGGTGTCTGCGCCTGCTCGCCATTGCTGGATGCCACTGTTGGAGCTGTTTAATTACTGCTGATGAAATGTTATGAGACTGCTATTTGCACCTGTTGACCGTTGCTGGGTGCTACTGGTGGAACTGTCAACTACTCTGAGGAGTGTTACCTGTTTATTGAACTACTGAAAAGATTTTATGTGAATATTTGTATAAACTGATTTTTTGTGTATTTACTGTTCATGAAATGTTATGAGAATCTTACCTACACCTATTCGTCATTGCTGGTGCCATTGATTGAATGATACTTGTGTAAACTATTATGTAAAATCACATGTATGCAAGCATTTGTATTCCTTGCTGTATTTTATATATTAGGTTATTGAAGGGTCAGTGCCAAGCCAAAATGTATTTAGTTATGTGATATTTACTTATTAATATTATCTTTTATTTTTTGTCTGTATTTTTTTGGACGAATTTGGTGCTATTTTCACCACCAATGCTGGCAAAAATACCATCAAATTCTAGCCCGTGTAGGAGGGGCATATGAAAGGTGGCTACACTGAGTCACAGCGCCAGAGACTGCACCAAAGAGTATTATTCAGCCGCCTCCACTGGCAGTAGTTGTTCAGAGAATGTCGAGGGCAGTGGTAGTTCAGAAGTTGCCGTGGGCAGTAGTAGTTCTCAGGTTGCCGTGGGCAGTGCTTGCTGAGAGGATGTCGATATCTGTACTAGTTGTGAGCATGTCGTGTGCAGTTGTTCTGATGGGCTAGACACCTGATGCTGTTCGATTGGGGATGTTGTAATGATCAGAGTGTATTTTTCGTCAATATATATGAAGGTAAAAAAAAAATTTGTATTTCAAATTTCCTAAATAACAATTCTTCTTGGTCACAGGTTCAGTCAACAAAGCATCTGGCTTGTGTTCATGTATTAGAGTGTAATTCTGATTTCTTTGTGCAATCATAGTATTTCTGAGTTTTTTTTTAATTACTTCATTTTAAATGGCGTTTAAAGCATCTTGTCATTTTGAGGAAGAACCGTGCCAGATGTGTACGTTGAATCACACTTCCACACACAGAACAGTTGCACTTGTGCTTTGTTGTTTCGTAGCTTTATAGTTGCTGGGGACTTAATTAATTAATTGTGTTAACGGATATTTCCTTTCATTCTTTGTTGTTATTCTATGCAGTCAGATTGCGTACTAATACTACTCAGGGCCAACAGTTTACGAGACTTCGTAATCGGACAAACAGAGACTAAAATTAAAATTATTTGCATTATATTTCATTAAGCCCCCATGCATTATTTCTGGGACTTATCTCCGACAAAAAGAAAAAAAACAGTATTGCGGATTAATGCATTACGTATTTCGTCTCTATTCCGAATTAATGGTCAGCACAGGCCCCAATATTCACACAGAGTCGAGCGTTTGCTTGACAACTAAGTTCCCTGCACCCAAATTTTTGCTCTTATATATCGCAACAATGGGAATTCTACTTTAAAAAATGTAAACATTTTTTACGATTATGTTTTACATTTATTCTCGATGGTTTGGTTAATAATCACAACACATTTTATCTACTTTTAATTTGATTAAATTATTAAGCATATATTTACTCATAAAACTAAAATGACTAGATTACAGCAGTAAGAGTACAGTTAAGTATTTTCATGTAATTATTGATTTTACGAGAAACATTAAAAACGCAATTATAACAGCTAAAAATTTAGGAACGAAAAGTATATTTTGAATATTGTGCTTCCTTTGTTACAGTTCGAAGATATACAGGGTTATTCAAAAGGATGCATAATTTTTATTTCATGAAGTATAAATTAGATATGAATAATCTATATATGGGTCGAATCAGGAAGACATAGAGTTTACAAACCGAAGTTATAATTTTTCAGTGTGTCCCACTAGTGCTGCATATCAGATACCTAACGTAAGAGTAGATGAACCGGTGAGGCAGGCGGCATGAGCTTCATCCTTTTCCATGACTGAAAGTGCTCAAATCCAAGGTTTCTGGTTTCCGTAGTTCGTGGTTCAGTGCAGAATGGGAACCAAAATTTCGCCTCCACTGAAATTACCAATCCATATCTTTTGAACTCAAGAACGCAGAAAACGTTATGCAGCATAGTAGCTATCTTACCACTGACCCGAACTGGACATCTGTTGGCGTGAGCACTCCAACATTAGTTTATGCAACATTAGTTTATTACTGTCAGTAATACAGCGGCAGTGATTGAAACTTTAGAGCATCTGCCTTCCACCGGAGTGTAAATTACTCATTTCGAATTTACATCCGAAGAAATAAAAATTGATTCAGTTGGTATTTTATTTGGTTTAAAGATGTGTTTCCAGTGATACTAAATCGTATGAGTAGCACATGAAGGGGTCAATTAACGTGCCGAGATAATGTATTTTAATTAAAACAATGTTTTACATACTGACGGAAGTATTAGTGTGTGTGAGTGTGTGTGTGTGTGTGTGTGTGTGTGTGTGTGTGTTAAAGCAACACTAGCGTACGCTTTGGAAGGCAGGTGAATACAGATAAGACGCTTTGGACCGACTAGCAGCCCAGTGGGATTAGGCGGGGTGGGGAGTCTGCGCGCAGAAGCCAGATTTGGAAGAATTTATTTCGTTGCGGCTGCGCTGGGATTTCGCTGTCAGCTCCGGCGTGTGCGGCCGCTATTTCTAACAGACTGACGTAAATAACGTTTCAGTTAGCAGCGCAGCGGCGCAGTAATTCAGTTTCCGTCGGGCGGCCGCCACGGGCAGTGATGGAGTGCGCCGGACAAACTTGCAGCTCCTGCGGCTGAGGTTGCCCTCTCGTATGCGGCCGAAACGAAGAGTTAATCACGCCCGCTGCAGGTACGACCGGACGTGGGAGGCTATCCCATCTGCTGAGCCGCGTCCTCTGACTTGTCGCGCCCCTATCGTACCAAGTTACACGACCACCAATAAACACGCAGGTAGGTGACCTGTGTGTAGTATATACGGTGTGACGCACTTTCTCTCGAGGTACAATGAATATGTGGAAGTGTTGGGCCTCACTCAGTTTCGTAATACTGACAATCATACAGCGAGCGATATGCAACACCTTTGTTGTATGCCTTACTTTATTCAGCTATTATTATACTGAATAATATTACGTATTTGCTTTACGCACGTAAGCTGCGACAGATACTGGGTGAATTTATTAACAACAGTTAACAGTTATGAGACAGGCGAAATACCCTCGGACTTCAAGAAGAACATAATAATTCCAATCCCAAAGAAAGCAGGCGTTGACAGATGTGAAAATTAGCGAACTATCAGTTTAATAAGTCACAGCTGCAAAATACTAACGCAAATTCTTTACAGACGAATGGAAAAACTGGTAGAAACCGACCTCGGGGAAGATCAGTTTGGATTCCTTAGAAATTGGGAACACATGAGGCAATACTGACCCTACGAGTTATTTTAGAAGGTAGATTAAGAAAAGGCGTTTCTAGCGTTTGTAGACTTAGAGAAAGCTTTTGACAATGTTGACTGGAATACTCTCTTTCAAATTCTGAAGGTGGCAGGGGTAAAATACAGGGAGCGAGAGGCTATTTACAATTTGTACAGAAAGCAGATAAGATAGCAGTTATAAGAGTCGAGGGGCATGAAAGGGAAGCAGTGGTTGGGAAGGGAGTGAGATAGGGTAGTAGCCGCTCCCCGATGTTGTTCAATCTGTATATTGAGCAAGCAGTAAAGGAAACAAAAGAAAAATTCGAAGTAGGTATTAACATCAATGGAGAAGAAATAAAACCTTTAAGGTTCGCCGATGACATTGTAATTCTGTCAGAGACAGCAAAGGACTTGGAAGAGTAGTTGAACGGAATGGACAGTGTCTTGAGTGTCTTGAAAGGAGGATGTAAATGAACATCAACAAAAGCAAAACGAGGATAATGGAATGTAGTCGAATTAAGTCGGGTGATGCTGAAGGAATTAGATTAGGAAATGAGACACTCAAAGTAGTAAAGGAGTTTTGCTATTTGGGGAGCAAAATAACTGATGATGGTCGAAGTAGGGAGAATATAAAATCGAGACTGACAATGGCAAGGACAGCATATCTGAAGAAGATAAATTTGTTAACATCGAGTATAGATTTAAGTGTCAGGAAGTCGTTTCTGAAAGTATTTGTATGGAGTTAGCTGTGTATGGAAGTAAAACATGGACGATAAATAGTTTGGACAAGAAGAGAATAGAAGCTTTCGAAATGTGGTGCTACAGAAGGATGCTAAAGATTAGATGGGTAGATCACATAACTAATGAGGTGGTACTGAACAGCATTGGGGAGAAGAGGAGTTTGTGGCACAACTTGACTAGAAGAAGGGATCGGTTGGTAGGACATGTTCTGAGGCATCATGAGATCACCAATTTAGTATTGGAAGGCAGCGTGGAGGGTAAAAATCGTAGAGGGAGACCAAGAGGTGAATACACTAAGCAGATTCAGATGATGTAGGCTGCAGTACGTACTGGGAGATGAAGAAGCTTGCACAGGATAGAGTGGCATGGAGAGCTGCATCAAACCAGTCTCCGGACCGTAGACCACAACACCAACAACAGTTATCTACTTGATCATTTCGTTCTGGCGTCGACGGAATATAAATTAATTGTTCGTATTGAAATCGTTGCTCTTCCACATAAAGTACAAATATCTCTAGAGTTTTTCTTTTTTTCCAGTATACATTGCCACCCTGATTGATCACGTGATCTCGGTACGGCGTAGGTTTTCCCGTAATGTGTCCTCTAAATTTTGAATTTCAGTATATCGCTAGTACAGACAGATTCACTTCGTAGGTGCCATGGATTTGTTACAGGCGTTTTGTAGACACCATAGCAATTTGCACTTGATACTTTGAGTAAATTGGCCTCTTAGCTTAGAAGAGCAACATGAACGAGCATCACGTCACGGCACATTCATATTAGTGTATATTCATCCTGTCCGTCACGTCGTGTGACATCAGTTCGCTTAGCCCCGGAGCTGAACGGCGAAACTGAGGTTATGAGTCACCATCCCTGAACACAAAAGTCAGAGTACGGGTATAGTACCAGAACCGAGGAAATATCGTCGACAAACTTTATTAATGGCCAAAGCAAACTTTATGGCGCGTGTTCTCGATCAGTTTTCTTTAGTAACGTGCTGAGAAGTGAAACATTCCAAAATTTCGACATTTACTTGCTAGCGAAAATACACATACAGACGCATCAAACAACACCCATAAAAGAATAAATGGAGCCTCTTTACCTTATCCATTATTTTCTACGTGACTAATAACATCGTAAACAACTGCATTTTTTTTCTTCATTAAATTTGACGATTTCACGTAAAATGTAAGTAATGCAAATTGCTTCCTCAAGCTATTTATATTCATTGTGGAAGTCATCTCTGCTCTGTTGTTGTAAAACCCAAATAATTTTTCACTTTCAGACATCGTTGTCATGGAACATTTGCAGTTTGCCACGAAAACCAAGCATAATAATAAAAGTAAAGGTTTCGAAGACACGAAAGCAGAAAGTCCACTACTACAATTCGAGTAAGAGCGACGAATATAGGTTAACTTACGATATCAGCAGACGATGATACCATCAGAACTTACTTCCCGAGAAATCTTGACGCGCCATGCTGTGACGTGACGTGACGCGACAGCTTATTGAAGAGCTAGATGAATGGCGCCATTTGAAATGCATTGTGCAATGTTCTGACATGACGTGACGTGACGACCAATGTGAATAGGGCTTAACCAAACAGCGTCGATCCAAGATCAACTGACAGTTATAGCTTAATGTTGACAAAATGCGCAGATGGAAATGTTCACTCCAGAGATGTTCCTGCTCTATGATTTTCCACAAAGTTACGTTTCACTGTAGTTACATCGCAGTATTCCTGTTCCAAAGGCTCTCTGCAAATTATAGAATCAAAAGAAATAACGATGGAACTGTTGACGGAGTAGGAATGTCTGTGGGATGAACACTCAGATGCGCAGAACGGAATTTTTCCCTCAAACGTATGACATCAACTCACGCTATGGTAATGCAGCATAAGGTTTGTCTGTACCGATCTGAAGGTTCCGAATATACATACTGATCCGCTCAACAATACATGGTTTTTTACACGCGTTTCATAGGCATCTTAATAACCAGTTCTTTCGATGTATGGAGAGCAAATGACTTACAGCTTTGCTGTTTCTTCGTAATAGAAAAATAAGAGACAACTGCCGATATTCTTAGGTTTCGTATCACTTATTATTGATGCGTCTCTGTTTTTAGAATAATAGTTCCCGTGTTTGCTGCATAATGATTTTATTAGTTCGTCATCGACC
The DNA here is from genome assembly GCF_021461395.2 of Schistocerca americana. Taxonomy (NCBI): domain Eukaryota; kingdom Metazoa; phylum Arthropoda; class Insecta; order Orthoptera; family Acrididae; genus Schistocerca; species Schistocerca americana. The sequence continues at coordinate 379,837,827 of NC_060123.1, read as the reverse complement.
TACGACGGTTCTCGTTTCGGCAGTTAGATATTTTCAAGTAGTGCTGAAATACAAAACACAGAGCTTTTCGGCATAAAATTATAAAAATATAAATCTGATATCTTGCCTTTATTTTGCTGGGTGTTTACATTTTTATGTAATAAAGTGTCTTGGATTCTTTGTTAAGGCCGTTCCTCAGTTTCTGTGCTCTTGAAAGTTGCCAGAACTTCATGTGTTGTGTGCACTTTATTATTTGCACTTACGATCGTTTGGCAGCACAGTCCACTTCACTGACTCTTTCACTGTTATGTTTACAATGAATCTACAATTCACATCAATGGAATTTCACTTATAATAACTACATACAAGATCGTAGGATTCCATGGTTACATCATGGAGGTATGCCGTAGTGTTCTTTGAAGACAGCGCCGCCATGTTAGATACATGAAAACATTAACATATTGTCTACGATTGCTTCTTGTTCTTAATTTCTTTTGTGTGCACGCAACAGAAATAGAAACTGTACAGTGTTTTCACCAATAAAACAGCGTCAGGATGACATTTTCTGACATTTTTCTGTTCTTAAATTAATACCTGATTCAGCACTAGGAGGCATTTCGCTTCATCAGAGTAATTTTCTTTTCGTGATTCCTTTTCAGTAACCTAGAATTTTATGTTTTGAAAAGCTTGCTTTCGTTGTTGTTGTTATTGTAGTTGTTGTGGTCTTCAGTCCAGAGACTGGTTCGATGCAGCTATTCATGCTACTCTATCCTGTGCAAGCTTCTTCATCTCCCAGTATCTACTGCAACCTACATCCTTCTGAATCTGCTTCGTGTATTCATCTCTACGATTTTTACCCTACACGCTGCCCTCCAATACTAAATTGGCGATCCCTTGATGCCTCAGAACATGTCCTACCAACCGATCCTTCTTCTTGTCAAGTTGTGCCACAAATTTCTCTTCTCCCTAATTCTGTTCAATACCTCCTTATTGGTTATGTGGTCTAACCATCTAACTTTCAGCATTCTTCTGTAGCACCACACTTCTAAAGCTTGCTACTTTCGTATTCCAGCATTTTCCTTAATGTGGACTCACGAAACGGCCAAAGCTTACAATAGGCCACCCATGCGCAAATGTCGGCAACGCCTATGTGTGTGTCATTAAGAGCAAACGTGTTATTACTTGCGACAGTAGAAACTGATCACTTATCACTTAAAAAAACAAATCATATGAAAACCTGATTCACAACTCAGCTGTTCCGCTATCTTAGACTTCCCCGACAGCCCGTTGTAAATTCAGCGACGAATCCGATTTTCAGTTATGTCTTCTTCCCGCAAATGCTGAGAATATATTTTTCTATGTTTGGTAAGTTTCCAGGATCTCCTTCTCACAGCGTTCACTCAGGGAGCGTTTCGAGTTGCACACATGGGATATCTAAAGTCAAATATAAATGAAAACACTATACAGTAAAAGTAAACAATGCAACCAAAATTCATGTGTATGTCTACTTGTAAATGAAATGAGATTCCTATACACTTCAGACTATAATCGGAAAAGTTAGTATACCTGTAAAGGATGCAAGCTGGCATTTTTGATCAACACACATCCACCGGAAGTTGAAGTTAGGGCAACTAACGTGGAGGACGTAGCATCATGTTTGCGACGTGGTGACAACCGCTTTATTACAACTCAATTGGATAGATGTACTGTGCAAGGAAATAATGTCTGGTAAGAGTTATGGAAATGGAAGAGGATGTAGATGAAGACGAAATGGGAGATAAGATACTGCGTGAAGAGTTTGACAGAGCACTGAAAGACCTGATTCGAAACAAGGCCCCGGGAGTAGACAACATTCCATTAGAGCTACTGATGGCCTTGGGAGAGCCAGTCATGACAAAACTCTACCATCTGGTGAGCAAGATGTATTAGACAGGCGAAATACCCTCAGACTTCAAGAAGAATATAATAATTCCAATCCCAAAGAAAGCAGGTGTTGACAGATGTGAAAATTACCGAACTATCAGTTTAATAAGTCACAGCTGCAAAATACTAACGCGAATTCTTTACAGACGAATGGAAAAACTGGTAGAAGCGGACCTCGGGGAAGATCAGTTTGGATTCCGTAGAAATGTTGGAACACGTGAGGCAATACTAACCTTACAACTTATCTTAGAAGGAAGATTAAGAAAAGGCAAACCTACGTTTCTAGCATTTGTAGACTTAGAGAAAGCTTTTGACAATGTTAACTGGAATACTCTCTTTCAAATTCTGAAGGTGGCAGGGGTAAAATACAGGGAGCGAAAGGCTATTTACAATTTGTACAGAAACCAGATGGCAGTTATAAGAGTCGAGGGGCATGAAAGGGAAGCAGTGGTTGGGAAAGGAGTGAGACAGGGTTGTAGCCTCTCCCCGATGTTATTCAATCTGTATATTGAGCAAGCAGTAAGAGAAACAAAAGAAAAATTCGGAGTAGGTATTAAAATTCATGGAGAAGAAGTAAAAACTTTGAGGTTCGCCGATGACATTGTAATTCTGTCAGAGACAGCAAAGGACTTGGAAGAGCAGTTGAATGGAATGGACAGTGTCTTGAAAGGAGGATATAAGATGAACATCAACAAAAGCAAAACGAGGATGATGGAATGTAGTCAAATTAAGTCGGGTGATGCTGAGGGAATTTGATTAGGAAATGAGACACTTAAAGTAGCAAAGGAGTTTTGCTATTTAGGGAGTAAAATAACTGATGATGGTCGAAGTAGAGAGGATATAAAATGTAGACTGGCAATGGCAAGGAAATCGTGTCTGAAGAAGAGAAATTTGTTAACATCGAGTATAGATTTAAGTGTCAGGAAGTCATTTCTGAAAGTATTTGTATGGAGTGTAGCCATGTATGGAAGTGAAACATGGACGATAACCAGTTTGGACAAGAAGAGAATAGAAGCTTTCGAAATGTGGTGCTACAGAAGAATGCTGAAGATAAGGTGGGTAGATCACGTAACTAATGAGGAGGTATTGAATAGGATTGGGGAGAAGAGAAGTTTGTGGCACAACTTGACTAGAAGAAGGGATCGGTTGGTAGGACATGTTTTGAGGCATCAAGGGATCACAAATTTAGCATTGGAGGGCAGCGTGGAGGGTAAAAATCGTAGAGGGAGACCAAGAGATGAATACACTAAGCAGATCCAGAAGGATGTAGATTGCAGTAGGTACTGGGAGATGAAGAAGGTTGCACAGGATAGAGTAGTATGGAGAGCCGCATCAAACCAGTCTCAGGACTGAAGACGACAACAACAGCAACAACAAGAGTTATACTGCTTTTTATTTATTTCTTGGTGTCGTAAGCACCGGATATTATCCTTCCTCTTTCATGAAGTCAATAAAGATTTCTAAATATTGCTTTGTTCATCAAGAATTTTGTACGGAAATGCATGTGTGTGCATATAAATTTAAATTTCTGCCCAAGTATTCGTTATGACTCTTTCATGTACAGGATGCAGAATTTCCATTGCATATGCTATTTGTTCTGCTTTGAGTTTATGGTTGTGCAAGTGTGTAAAATGTAGATTGATTGCTTTCATAATTTCGCGTGTGTTCGTTAATTCTAATTCGAAATTACCTACCTCTTTTTCCATTGTAAAATAAATGGAAATCATCGTACGAGATTTTATAAATTCTTGGATTCGATAAAATTGTGATTTGTGTTTTTCCTGAATGTATTTTCAATTTTAAGGTGTTACTGTCACGGAATCCAGCTTCCACATTCGTCTTTTTAAATATTTTATGGAGCTTTCCTGAAATTTGGCCAACGTATGATGTTGTTACATATAGTGAGAAACAACCTTAGCAGGTGCACAGAGATACTATACTGTAACACACAAATCCTAAATTATCTGCGATAATAGACGAATGACATCGGACCTACATTTTTTACGAAAAACCTGTGTACCGTATATTGCAGCATTACTTGAAAATGGCAAACTTGTGGAAGGAGGCTTGTCGTATGTAACGAAGTTAATAAAATTAGCGTTCAGGAGAGAACAGGAAAATTCTTAATGTCCCAATCACTGACCCAATGTATGCTGCGAGCTCATCTGAAAAGAAGTCTCTGTTTTTATACAGTATGTTGCAGACCCATCGCGAAATGCTTTCTAGTACGCCAAAGCGTAAGTACCGAATTTGACGTGATTTGTAGCAAATTCCTTTTTTTTCCTTTCTGTATGTTCTTATTCCTTCATCCTTAGAGACATTAAGATACTAACCACACGTGTCTTTTCTCCATGTCATGGATACTAGTTCTGCAGCTTTCTGTTGTGACTGAAATAGCCAAAACGATGTGTAATTTGTATAATCTGGAGGTAATGTTACAGACTGCATGTATAATTATTTTATTCTCATCAAAACTCCTCGAAATACATATACATTAAACAAACAATGGAAAATCCAGGATGGAATGCAATAATATTCTGAAAAGGAAAGTTGTTCTCACCACTTCAGCATCTCCGTTATATGGCGAGTATCAACTTTACTTTTCATAATATACATTAAACAGACTGGTTTGTTGCACACTCCAAGACAGAATATATTTTGCATTGCAGCGCCAAGGAACTCAAAGCAATAAAGGACATGAAAAAATTGTTTCATTTTATTTTAGTAACAATATGACAGTAATCTGTGTTGACGACGAAGCCGCCCGAAGTTGATCCTTGTGATCTCAAACTCGCACGACAAGTTCTCCGCTGGTCCACTTTGTTACGCGAAAGATGATCTTCGCTCGAATGCAGTCTCTTTAGATGGACATAAAACCTACGAAAACAGAGAGAAAGATATCAGTTCTTGTGCTTTATAGAATTAATATAAATGTAAAACACACAATTCATCTTATCATTGTCACATGTTGCTGTACGGGGAGTTTACTATCATCGCGTCAGTGAAGTCAAAGCCGGAAGCGGAGGTTGTCAGCACTCATTTAAACCAACGGATAAGATTTAGATTAATATCGGCGTACGCTATATAAATAAAATACAGAAGTAATTGCCTGCAAGTGGCGTCGAAGTTCCAGGCGCGACGTTATTATCTTTATGAATGACCAGCGAACATTGTAACTATGCCGGTGGAATGCGACATTCACTCATTAGCAGCGGCAAAGCACCCATTAAGGCTCTAGGTCTGAGCCTACCCAAATAATTCCAAAATAATTAATCCAAATTGAATTTAATCCGATCTAATAACGTGTCCTCGCATTTTTTTAAATACTTTACATCGGAATTTCGTGCGTGAACCCGCCAGTATAATGGATCAGTTCTCCAGCTTTGGTACCCATAGCAGCCCGGAAGTCCGTGATTGTTAGGAGCCAGTTTCTTTCACTTGCCGGACAGGGGTTTCTACAGCGTGGACACGGCTTTTGAAAGCTGGCGTTTAATTTGTTTCGAATTCTGGCCAGCAGGTGGATGCACTCCTAAGTAGAATGACAAATTCAGCGATTCCCTTACAGATAGCACTACTTCGCATCTACTAGCGCCCAAGCAACAAGCAGGCAGAATGAGAAACCATTAACTTTTAAGTGTTTATTTACAACCAAAAAAAACAAAAAGACATTCATAATTCACAGAAAATAAATGTGAATACTTCACTGAATATTGTTGCAAGATGATAGTAAATACCTTATTTACTTTCATTGTTCTTTCGATTAAAATTTAGTAGCCTTACTTATTTCAAAAGTTGGTAGTTCCGTAGCGTGTCACTAGGTTTTCATATCAACAGTACTAGACTTGCTTATGGTGAAACCTAGAACGTAAATTTTGTACTTAAAACGTAGCAAGTAGTGGTGGTGGTTAACTGATGAGCGGTGTGCACTGTCACATGTGAAGTGTTATAGTCCATTCGTCTTGTCATTGTGTTGTCGAAAGGAAAACTGTTAGCTATCTAATATTTAAACCATTATCTTGTAATACATGCTAACCACCTCAAACTGCCATGGACACGTTTATTTCATCAAAATATCCACAGAATTTTTGAATTGAGAATCCTGCATTGTTCTCTTGTTTTTCCTTGGAAGATGAGCTCCTGGTGAAAGAATCAACGCCGACGCCAAGTCTGTCTATTAAAAACCTTATGAAAAATTTGTAAGACGTTTCCAAACACAATGATACAATTCAAAACCCTAGTTAAGTGGCAGCATTGAAAGAAATAAACCTTTTAGTTTTTCTTGCGCACTACTTGGAAGGGTTAATGACGTTTTTGAATGGCATAAGTGGAGAGTAGGCGAAGAGAGTTTTCAGAATTGGCTTTCGAGAGCTATAAAGCATGAATGATCCATTTCACACATCATAGCAGTTGTTAAACACGATCAGCTAGGTACAATAAGAATTGACCATGCCTTTTCAGAGGTAACATACATGAAAGCTTTGGGAATATAACGAGAAGGTTGATCAAAACAGATAATGAAGAGACTTATTTTGAATATCTGACCTGCCTTTTAATACGGTATAAGTTAGCTTCGAGGTCATCTGTGGTGTCAGTAATAAAGGAAATTATTTAGAACTTTTGAATTTCTTGGCAAAAGAAGAACCATACATGAAAGATTATTTAGCATGCGATGGAGTATTAGGCACTTTCTCTGACACAAAGAATGAATTAATAGGTTATATTATGGATGTTGTTAAAGAACAAGAAGTGAAGTTGAAAAAAGTTCACATTTGTCAGTAAAAGCCGACGAAACAACCGATGTCTCAACTAGAAGTCAAATGATCGTAATTTTTCGTTTTGCAAATAACAATTCAGGAGAATTGCAAAAGAGATCATAGGGTATCCAAAGACAGAGCACACTGTTTTGTTGCAGATGCTAATCAGCAGCAAATCGAAAAAACTAATTAGTGTCGCAAACATAGGACGGCTGTTCTGCAGTGGTAGGGAAAAATCATGTTGTCCATTCTATTAGGAAACAAGAATATCCTCAAGCTCTCTTTATCCACTGCTAAGCAAAGCAGTGGAACCAAGTTCTCCTCAATACTTGTAAAAAAATTACGGAATTAAAATTTGTTTTGGCAAATCTATCAGTATTTTACGCGTGTTTTCCAGTAAAGGAAGTGAGCGTCTAAGGAAAATGGAATTTAAACTACGAAATCCGTGTGAAACATGGTAGAATTTTCGGTAGAATTTTTATATATCGGTGTTGCACTTTCAGGCACAGTATCACAACAAACTGAGAATGAGAGGACGTCTCTACTACAGATTCATATTGCGCTGTTTCATTGAAACTGCATATTTACGCAATAAGCAAGTATAAATACAAAATGCACCAAATACGGCCCGATGGCATTGGAAAATGTGAAATCGAGGTTGCGCTTTATGATGTTCTTTTGTTACACATGATCTTCCCAGCCAATCAGAGCACAGAATGAGGGCACATTACACTTCATGTAATCAGCCAATCATTTCATCATGTTTTCAATGCACTAACACACAAACGACAAAGAAATATTAAGCATAAAACACGAATAAAAAAGATTTTCCAAAGTATGTACTAAACATACAGTAACAAGCAAAGCAACGCTGTAACATACATCTAATGTTGAAAAAATTGAAATAGCCTTTTCCCCCGAAAGGTACGGAATTGTAGTCACTAGTTGTAGTTGCAAAATTCTTCGAAAGAATTACTCTACCACAGTTCCGCCGGGGCGGGTGAAGTGTAACCGCTTCAACAAAAATATGATGTAACATTTCTTTCTGGAAATGTGCTCGATGGCATATGTACTGAGCTACCTAACTTGCGAATAGCGCGGGATAGTATCTCTGACATCCCGCTGCATTCTGTCCACTCTGTGTGTGAATGGAACGATCTTTCGTATCTATGAAGTTCAGATTATAGTTCAATCCAAGGTGCTGAAAACATTCAGTACGTAGAGTGTTACATTAACTGTTTGCTGTCACTAACGATCGTCGTCCCAGGGAGGATCTTTTCTATCATTACTCTAAACAACATTTCCTTGATTCGATATTCAACGGACTCAAGAAAGTATTTTTTCGAATCTTGCAGAAATCCACCGAACACACAATATCCTTCGATTTCAAGGCCTTTGTTGTGTTTCCTTTATTCAAATTTCACTTCACTAACTCAACAAAAACGCTGTTGTATTCCAACTTAACATGCTACAGATCAGACTGTCACGGGAGCCAGACATTTTGCTTTCAGTTTCGTTAACTTCGCTAATTCAGAACCAAACTCTTGCATCCCAACTTAGTATAGACCTCTGGCTTCGCGACAGATCAGTCTGTCACCAAAACCAGGTTTCTTCCTTTCAATTTCGTAAGCTTCACCAGTTTACAACAAAACTGCTGCATTAGAATCTAAACCAAGCCTCTGGCTATGCTACAGATCAGTCTGTCACCAAAACCGAGTTTTTTGCTTTCACATTCGTTGGCTTGACGAGTTCTCAACCAGACTGTTGCATTCCCATATAAGCTAGAAGTCTGGCAACACTACCAAACAGTGTGTCACATTCGTTCATTGCCTTCGCCAACTCACAAGCGTACTGTTGCATTCCAACCTAACCTAGATCTTTGATTACGCTACAGATCAGTCTGGCAGGACATCCAGATTTTTTTCTGCCAGTTCAAGCTGTGACCTTATGTCTTACTCTAAGAGCACCATAGATAATTGCGAGATGTTCGGATAATGCAGCCGATAACAGCTTAACCACACTCCTAGAAATCACAACACATTCGTAGAACAACAGCCAAATATTTGTAACAACAAAGAATAGAAAAGACAGTGTGCTTCACTCCAAGCAATTTAACCCTAGATACTAAACCCTCTTAGGACTTTCGGTTCGTGGTTCGTGCGAATATTTTGAGGCGCACAGTTGTCAGTATATGATGTAGAACAGGATATTATGTGAAACTTCCTGGCAGATTAAAACTGTGTGCCCGACCGAGACTCGAAATCGGGACCTTTGCCTTTCGCGGGCAAGTGCTCTACCATCTGAGCTACCGAAGCACGACTCACGCCCGGTGCTCACAGCTTTACTTCTGCCAGTACCTCGTCTCCCACCTTCCAAACTTTTCAGAAGCTCTCCTGCGAACCTTGCAGAACTAGCACTCCTGAAAGAAAGGATATTGCGGAGACATGGCTTAGCCACAGCCTGGGAGATGTTTGCAGAATGAGATTTTCACTCTGCAGCGGAGTGTGCGCTGTTATGATGGTAGAGCACTTGCCCGCGAAAGGCAAAGGTCCCGAGTTCGAGTCTCGGTCGGGCACACAGTTTTAATCTGCCAGGAAGTTTCATATCAGCGCACACTCCGCTGCAGAGTGAAAATCTCATTCTGGAAACATCCCCCAGGCTGTGGCTAAGCCATGTCTCCGCAGTATCCTTTCTTTCAGGAGTGCTAGTTCTGCAAGGTTCGCAGGAGAGCTTCTGAAAAGTTGGGAAGGTAGGAGACGAGGTACTGGCAGAAGTAAAGCTGTGAGCACCGGGCGTGAGTCGTGCTTCGGTAGCTCAGATGGTAGAGCACTTGCCCGCGAAAGGCAAAGGTCCCGAGTTCGAGTCTCGGTCGGGCACACAGTTTTAATCTGCCAGGAAGTTTCATATCAGCGCACACTCCGCTGCAGAGTGAAAATCTCATTCAGGATATTATGTTCTTATCTTGTATGACATGCAACTGAAGACGTTATAATTGTAATTAACTAATGCATAATATATGAATTATGACGTCGTTTGAATAAAATACGGAGCAGTAAAATCTGCGATGGTTTAGTAACAGTGTCACAGTGTCCCCACCTCCTCTAACGTTTTAGGATTAAGGTCTATTGTTACGGCCAAGCCATTCCATGCCCACTGAAATAGTGATATGGAAACCATCGACATATTCGGAATAAAAGAGCCACATATTTATCGTAAACAAGAGTATCACTGTAATTGCTTCGCTGGCGTCAATTTAAGGTGTCGTCTTACATGCCAGCATAATCATATTTCTGACCAAAAAAAAGCGCATAGAAATAACATATGAAGCCATAGCTCTACTTCTTTCCGTACTATATGTATTACACGCGCTAACAAGGTTGACAATCGGCGCGGTGGCTGATGGGAGCAACGGTAAAGGCATTTTCCATTTACAATCGTTCCCATCAGCCACCGCCTGAGTGTCCGGCTAGGCGCAAATTGAGACGCGTATAGCACGTGCGACGTGACACGACACTACAGCGCGACACGCACCTTCCGCACGAGTCGCGCGGGTGCAGCGCATATTGCGACGCGTACACCGTACTTCGCACGCGCCGACTGGCGACGCTTTGCGCTGACAGAACCCAAGCGCGCGCAACTTTTTATCATTCTCAAACGATTTTACAGACGCTATTCACTGAAAATATATGATTTCTGCCATGGTTGTAGCGTTATATGTCAGCTTCGTTGCGAAGTGCCCATCACCTCGCTAATGACCATTCTGATTGTGATGTACACATTTCAGTAAGACACTACGCAAGACTTAAAAAGTTTGCAATGACAATTAGGGGTCGCTATAATATTGCGTTTGGTGAGTATTACACCATATGTTGCTGCGTATGAAATTTAGTTAACATGCTGAATTTTTGTTTAGACTTTCGAGGAGGTCTATATCTGCCTCCGATCTCGAGAAAATGGATCCCATGTAGCGCGCTCACTTCCTATCTCACACCCGCGAGAATGAAATACTGGCAACATCTCTCATATCTCCTAAACAGCTGGAGAAATCGAAACGAAAGTTTGGCGAATTATAGCACACAAAGAGAAGAGTGCTTTACCAATTCTTAAACACACGGAACTTTCTCATCTATATGTCAGTACTTATACTTCCCTTTTTATTTTTCACTCCAGTGACTGTAATTTTTTAAGAGTTATCGACAGCTAGCGAAACAAGAGCTTCCTAGTACGAAAATGAATACGAAATTTCTACTTTTATGTTACTGCTAACCGACACTATGAGGTTTTTCGTAAGCTTTGGAGCTCTATGATTGCCAATTACTTATTTAATGAAGCGCTCCGTTTCGGAATTCTGTCTCAATAGCTGCAGTGAGATGAGTTTGACAAATTAAACTGTGACGAAGGAAGTACAATTAAACCAGTGACCAAGAGAAATGTGGCCGTTACTCACAAACGGTGATGCTTCTTCGAATGAGAAAAGGTTAACAACTCACACAAAAATAGATTGCCAATTCTGTTGGAATTTTGGTGGAATCGCCGTAACTCATCGTATTTTTAACACTGAGCGACTGGAATGGAAACTTACCAAAGGATTTTATTCTTTCTCTTGATCTGAGCAGTATTAAAATAATGACGAGCGTTCCTTCAGGCGGAATGATAGGCAAATGCCGGGTACTGGTTACTCAACTATGGCTTGACAAACTGACGATGTGTGATCGCGAATAAAATAGTTATTTAGAAAAACATACGATTGATCTGTCGCACAACACAATGTCAGTGTATTGTCAGCAGCGGAGGGTAATGCGCGCGACAGGGATGCAGGAGCTAGCCATGTGTGCCTTGTGGGTTGGAGTTCGAAAAATATTGTTTATGAAAGTAGATCTGCCCTCGTCATCTGTACATTTCAACAAATTAAATATATCTAATCAAAACACTCTTTCAGGATATTCCTACTTTCGTAATAATACCGCTCATTTTCTTCATTTGTATAACCTGTTGTATAATTAGTTTATTAATGCTGATAATGTGCATGCAACAATTGAAATGCTTTTTCTCATCACGGCGAACCAATTAAAACATTATTATTTGTGACTGCTTTTCGACTGTTTCTAGCTTGCAGTGGAAATTGGATGTTCACATGCATGTAGTAGAGTGTGCGGTATTACATTATTACATCCGTATCAGAGTAATCACAGTGACTTCTATACTTCTTGGACGCTTTTTACCAGGAGCACAAAGGGATCACAACTGTGGAGATTATCCCTTTCTAAATTTTTGTAACAGATCGTACAGATACACCAGCATACTAGGCAGCGAGAAGATAACCTTGTTTTACTTTCCTGCCTTGAATCTTAATCACATGATATTATAATATTCCTTGCTTCCTTATTCACTACCCACTGTCCCTTCTTGCAACCTGAAAACATCGCGGAGGCATATGATTCAATTCCAGCGGCCAATGGCTCATCAGTTACTGAAGTCTGCATTTTTCTTGACAGAAGATAAGCAAAACAAAATAAAACAAAACTATACAGATAAAAATAACAGAAAAGTATAATGTACTAACGAAGAAATGACGTAAAACTAAACACTACCCAAAGGAAATAAAATTTAGTACACAGTAAGGCAAAATTTAACGTGTGGGCAATGCTACCACTGCTCATATGCGCCGTTCCGATGTGAGCATATGGCCGGGCAACTCTTCCGCTCCCCGCCTCAAATATCCCACGGTGCTAGCGAGGCACGCGCGACGCGCGGCGCGAGAAACTGTGCCTCAACCACAACGCCGCGCGACCTGGCGCAGGCGCGTGTCGCGTCCCAGTCGCGTCGCGTCGCAATTTGCGCTGTCCCATTTGAACCTGTGATGTTACAAAAATGCGCGCTACGCTGCGTCGCGCCACACGTGCTATATGCGCCTCAATTTGCGCCTAGCCTGTCAAGTTTGTTTGAGCATTTAATACGCGTCCGCTACGAAATAGTCACGTTGTCATTGGTAGAACAGACGGCTCTCTGTAATTGGCTAACTACACTCCTGGAAATTGAAATAAGAACACCGTGAATTCATTGTCCCAGGAAGGGGACACTTTATTGACACATTCCTGGGGTCAAGTACATCACATGATCACACTGACAGAACCACAGGCACATAGACACAGGCAACAGAGCATGCACAATGTCGGCACTAGTACAGTGTATATCCACCTTTCGCAGCAATGCAGGCTGCTATTCTCCCATGGAGACGATCGTAGAGATGCTGGATGTAGTCCTGTGGAACGGCTTGCCATGCCATTTCCACCTGGCGCCTCAGTTGGACCAGCGTTCGTGCTGGACATGCAGACCGCGTGAGACGATGCTTCATCCAGTCCCAAACATGCTCAATGGGGGACAGATCCGGAGATCTTGCTGGCCAGGGTAGTTGACTTACACCTTCTAGAGCACGTTGGGTGGCACGGGATACATGCGGACGTGCATTGTCCTGTTGGAACAGCAAGTTCCCTTGCCGGTCTAGGAATGGTAGAACTATGGGTTCGATGACGGTTTGGATGTACCGTGCACTATTCAGTGTCCCCTCGACGATCACCAGTGGTGTACGGCCAGTGTAGGAGATCGCTCCCCACACCATGATGCCGGGTGTTGGCCCTGTGTGCCTCGGTCGTATGCAGTCCTGATTGTGGCGCTCACCTGCACGGCGCCAAACACGCATACGACCATCATTGGCACCAAGGCAGAAGCGACTCTCATCGCTGAAGACGACACGTCTCCATTCGTCCCTCCATTCACGCCTGTCGCGACACCACTGGAGGCGGGCTGCACGATGTTGGGGCGTGAGCGGAAGACGGCCTAACGGTGTGCGGGACCGTAGCCCAGCTTCATGGAGACGGTTGCGAATGGTCCTCGCCGATACCCGAGGAGCAACAGTGTCCCTAATTTGCTGGGAAGTGGCGGTGCGGTCCCCTACGGCACTGCGTAGGATCCTACGGTCTTGGCGTGCATCCGTGCGTCGCTGCGGTCCGGTCCCAGGTCGACGGGCACGTGCACCTTCCGCCGACCACTGGCGACAACATCGATGTACTGTGGAGACCTCACGCCCCACGTGTTGAGCAATTCGGCGGTACGTCCACCCGGCCTCCCGCATGCCCACTATACGCCCTCGCTCAAAGTCCGTCAACTGCACATACGGTTCACGTCCACGCTGTCGCGGCATGCTACCAGTGTTAAAGACTGCGATGGAGCTCCGTATGCCACGGCAAACTGGCTGACACTGACGGCGGCGGTGCACAAATGCTGCGCAGCTAGCGCCATTCGACGGCCAACACCGCGGTTCCTGGTGTGTCCGCTGTGCCGTGCGTGTGATCATTGCTTGTACAGCCCTCTCGCAGTGTCCGGAGCAAGTATGGTGGGTCTGACACACCGGTGTCAATGTGTTCTTTTTTCCATTTCCAGGAGTGTATATCACGAGTCCTGTGCTCAGATTCTGTAACAAAAGCACATCGTATAGCACAATCTCGATTTCATTTCCCGAAGCTATCGTACCGCAGATGGTAGAGTTCGTATTTATATTTGCTTACTGCGCAAATGCGCAGTTTTAATGCTACAGCGCATTAAACATCTACCCACGAGAAGTCCTTTTCTTCTCCTTTTCAGGCTACAGTGCCTGAAAGTACGATATCGATACATAAAAATTTAACCGAATTTTCATTCACCTGCTGTACAAACCATTATTCCTATTCTGACGTGAGGGCAGCATTTAATGATGTAACAAACAATGAAGGTTGGGATGATATTTCATTACATTAGGCTAAATAGTATACTGGATTATGAAACTTTTCTTTTTCTACTGCGGTTGTACAATTCGATTTTCCAACATACAAGTATCTTGTTTGACATCTTGCAAAGTAAAATTGTGGACATAACACGCGTTAAGCTCGAAACTGAAAACTGTATTAAGGCTGTTGAAAGACTAAGATATGAGGAAATTATTCTGACATGTATAGTGGCAGCTAAGAGTCTTATAAATTCAGCAGGAGTATACAAAATTAATTTTAACGATACAGAAGCAATTATTCGTAAATAGAGAAGGCTACCATTCGAAATAATTGATACAGTACTAGTAAACAAACAATTTCCCGTCCCGTGAAAATAAAAACCCACTTAAAACATATCCTTCCTGTGACAGTGAAAAACCGAAAGAAGAACCTAAGTTTAGTTATAGCAATGAGGATAGACGTCTACACCATCAGGACCTCCTTAAATTGAATATATAGAAAATCTTAAGACAATATGTGACTTTGCTGTCGTTGGTTCTTGCAATTCCAGCAGCCACCGCGACTTCCGAAAGAAGCATGAATACATTAAAAACCTCCTTCACAAGACAATGACAATCGATAGAAAGTCAAATTCCGCGATTTTTGCTGTAGAAAAGGGAACTGCGAAATCTTCAACCAAACGATAGGAGTTCATATATCGTGTTATCGGTTTTTACCCCCAGAAAAAGGACAAGAGGAGGATAGATCTAATTTACAAAAAGATGTACCGATGAGTTACTATGTTTTATATTTGTATTACTGTGTAGCTATTAAAACATTTATAGCACTTAATTATAAAAATTTCTTTAATAGTTTCGATCTTACTAGAAATATGTAACTAAGTTACTTTTACAGTGTTTCTATTTCACCAGATTTTGTTTTAAATTTTTTTCTTTTTTCCAAATCCATAATTCTCATTCTACCCTACAGAAAATGCCACACTTCGCCACTGCTCATTAGTCAGTCATAAGTACACTCAGACATGTTTTATGAGAGGAGAGTGTCTGTAATCGTGGTATTGTTTAGAGGCAGCCATTTGCAGGAAAGCTAGATTGTGAAAGTTTAACTCGGCTTAACAACGAACATACTTGTGTAACTGTCTTGAATTTTATAAAATGAACATTGTCTGAAATGACGATCAGTTCTACATTTTAAAAGGTACAGTTCGACACTTATTTACTTTAATACCTGAATCTGTCCATATGGTGCACTATGACAACTCATAGACTACTAGATTTGCTGTTAAATCGATCGAATTTGATCGTATGGTCTACACATATTGTCTACACAACTGCAAGAGAAATACTGTTCTCTTTGTCATTAGCAAAGAAATTTTACGCATTCGTGTTCCACTTGGCATCAAACTGATCATCATCACACCGGACGGGTTCCAGTGATCTATACCGTAAAAAATAGTAGGTCTTCTGTTTTCGATGGTTTCAGCACGTGCGGGAACTTGACGGTTGCCAGTCACTGCAACCAAGATTCTCCAGATGCTGAGTTTATTTTTCTTGATAGTATATGCCTCTATTCGCTGACTTTAAAATGCTGTCTGCGAGTGATAGCACAATTTTTTTAACCACAGCTCTGATATACACTCATGTTTATATATGTACCGGGTGATCAAAAAGTCAGTATAAATTTGAAAACTTAATATACCACGGAATAATAAAATTGACATACATGCTTGGAATGACATGAAGTTTTATTAGAAGCACCCCATATTGCTAGACGCGTGAAAGATCTCTTGTGGGCGTCGTTTGGCGATGATCGTGTGCTCAGCTGCCACTTTCGTCATGCTTGGCCTCCCAGGTCCCTAGACCTCAGTCGGTGAGATTATTGGCTTTGGGGTTACCTGAAGTCGCAAGTGTATCGTCATTCACCGACATATCTAGGGATGCTGAAAGACAACATCCGACGCCAATGCCTCACCATAACTCCGGACATGGTTTACAGTGCTGTTCACAACATTATTCCTCGACTACAGCTATTGTTGAGGAATGATGGTGGACATATTGAGCATTTTCTGTAAAGAACGTCATCTTTACTTTGTCTTACCTTGTTATGCTAATTACTGCTATTATGATCAGAGGAAGCGCCATCTGTCGGACATTTTTTTGTTTATAATAAAATCCCATGTCATTCAAAGCACATGTGACAATTTGTGCCTCTCTATCTACGTTATTCTCTGAATTATTCAGTTTTCAAATTTATACTGACTTTTTGATCACCCCGTATATAATAAAAAGAACATCTAGAACCACTAGATCTATGACGTTCATATTCACAGCACATGTACATAAATGTGTTCTGTAGAAATGATAAGCCGGCCGCTGTGGCCGAGTGCTTCTAGGTGCTTCAGCAGCCTAGAACCGCGCTGCTGCTACGGCTGCAGGTTGGAGTCCTGCCTCGGGCATGGATGTGTGTGCTGTCCTTAGGTTAGTTAGGTGTAAGTAGTTCTAAGCCTAGGGGACTGATGACCTCAGATGTTATGTGCTTAGAGCCATTTGAGCCATTTTGTAGAAATGATAGCATTTGAACCACATTGGCCCGCGGATTCAAGGTGAACATCGATATCGGGGCGCAACACCACCTACCGGTAAAATGTGCCTACGGCTCTCGTTGACGGTATAAACTGAACGCAATAGATCAGTGTGACTTGAGGAGACGTGCAGGATGCCTCGCAGACGTATAAGCGAACCGTACCGTCATATCAGTGAGTTTGAAAGAGGGCGCATTATTGGAATGAGAGGATGCAATGCGTTCACCCGGGAAATTGCTGCTCGTGGTGTGGGACAAAGTGTTACGTCAGTGCAACGGGTGTGTGCTCGACTAGATGTGTCAGGTCGTCCCACACAGGCCATCCCCCGAAAAGACCGACACCTCATCCGAATGGCTTTGCAGGACAGATCTGCGGCGTCTCCGCCTGTGGCGCAATCGTGGATCAGCGTAACACGTGGTGCACTATCAGGGCTGGCAATCCGTCGCCGTTTATTACGGGGCGTGTTACGTACGCGTCGTCCACTTCTCTGCCCATATTTGACTAATGTGCAGAAACGTACTAGACGACGGTGGTGTATGGAACGAGGTGACTGGGAACAGGAATGACATCATCTACATCTACATCTACATTTATACTCCGCAAGCCACCCAACGGTGTGTGGCGGAGGGCACTTTACGTGCCACTGTCATTACCTCCCTTTCCTGTTCCAGTCGCGTATGGTTCGCGGGAAGAACGACTACCGGAAAGCCTCCGTCCGCGCTCGAATCTCTCTAATTTTACATTCGTGATCTCCTCGGGAGGTATATGTAAGGGGAAGCAATATATTCGATACCTCATCCAGAAACGCACCCTCTCGAAACCTGGACAGCAAGCTACACCGCGATGCAGAGCGCCATTCTTGCAGAGTCTGCCACTTGAGTTTGCTAAACATCTCCGTAACGCTATCACCCTTACCAAATAACCCTGTGACGGAACGCGCCGCTCTTCTTTGGATCTTCTCTATCTCCTCCGTCAACCCGACCTGGTACGGATCCCACACTGATGAGCAATACTCAAGTATAGGTCGAAGGAGTGTTTTGTAAGCCACCTTCTTTGTTGATGGAATACATTTTCTAAGGACTCTCCCAATGAGTCTCAACCTGGTACCCGCCTTACCAACAATTAATTTTATATGATCATTCCACTTGAAATCGTTCCGCACGCATACTCCCAGATATTTTACAGAAGTAACTGCTACCAGTGTTTGTTCCGCTATCATATAATCATACAATAAAGGATCCTTCTTTCTATGTATTCGCAATAGATTACATTTGTCTATGTTAAGGGTCAGTTGCCACTCCCTGCACCA
This sequence comes from Schistocerca americana, assembly GCF_021461395.2. Classification (NCBI taxonomy): domain Eukaryota; kingdom Metazoa; phylum Arthropoda; class Insecta; order Orthoptera; family Acrididae; genus Schistocerca; species Schistocerca americana. The sequence goes on along the minus strand of NC_060123.1, from coordinate 379,819,518 downwards.
AGTGCCTATCCGCTGCAGATCTTCCTGCATTTCGCTGCAGTTTTCTAATGCTGCAACTTCTCTGTATACTACAGCATCATCCGCGAAAAGCCGCATGGAACTTCCAACACTATCTACTAGGTCATTTATATATATTGTGAAAAGCAATGGTCCCATAACACTCCCCTGTGGCACGCCAGAGGTTACCTTAACGTCTGTAGACGTCTCTCCATTGAGAACAACATGCTGTGTTCTGTTTGCTAAAAACTCTTCAATCCAGCCACATAGCTGGTCTCATATTCCGTAGGCTCTTACTTTGTTTATCAGGCGACAGTGCAGAACTGTGTCGACTGTGTTTCTGGGTCAATCCATTTTGTCTATTTGAAAATCATGGATGCATTTTGTTTTGTCGCAGACAGGGAGGGTTGTATCACAGTGACTGCACTCGCACGAGACATAAAACGCTAAATCAAGGCCTTATGGTGTAGGACGCACAAATCACTGTTGGTGCATGTGGCTTATGTGAATGTGGCTTATGTGAATGACATCCTGAGACCCATAGCCACATTACCTTTGCACAGCACCCCAGACGCCATTTTTCAGCAAGAGAATGCACGATGTTGCTACACGAACACGCGCCTTCTTGGTGTCACCGGATGTCAGCCGTTTCCTTGGTTCACAAGATCACCAGACTTCTCGCCTATCGAAAATGTGTGGTATATGGTGAAAGGACGGGTGCAGCGCTGTGGCCCAATGCCTACCATCACAGATGAACTATGGAACCAAATGAATGCAGCATGGATGGCCATACCACAGAACGCCATTCGCGCCTTATACGCGTTGTCGCCATCATGCATGGAATAAGTTATCAGGGCCTTTGGCAGACCTGTGCCTACCACGCAATAGGACACGTGCTGAGACGAGGTGACTGAAATGCTAATCACTTCTGCAGAACATACTAATGTACAGGACCGGTAAATATGGTTTGTTTCTTCTGAACATGAGTGTATTTACAAACAATACTTTTTGTTCCCAGAACGAGACTATCACTCTACAGCGGAGTGTGCACAGATATGAAACTTCCTGGCAGATTAAAACTGTGTACCGGACCGAGACTCGAACTCGGGACCTCTACCTTTCGCGGGCAAGTGCTCTACCAACTGAGCTACCGAAGCACGACTCGCGCCCCGTCCTCACAGCTTTACTTCTGCCAGTACCTCGTCTCCTACCATCCAAACTTTACAGAAGCTTTCCTGCGAACCTTGCAGAACTAGCACTCCTGAAAGAAAGGATATTGCGGAGACATGGCTTAGCCACAGCCAGGGAGATGTTTCCAGAATGAGACTTTCACTCTGCAGCGGAGTGTGCGCTGATATGATGGTAGAGCACTTGCCCGCGAAAGGCAAAGGTCCCGAGTTCGAGTCTCGGTCTGGCACACAGTTTTAATCTGCCAGGAAGTTTCAATACATTTTGTTGTGGTAAAAGGAACCTATTGTTTAGATAAAGACATTTTCTACTAGTAGTTTCATTTCAGGTAATTTCAAAGTTAGTCTTATAAGCAGTCTTAGCACTGAAATTAATAATTATCCACCGTCTATCAGCGGATATTGTATAGTGCCAAAGTCCACATCACTTGACAACACAATCATTAACATAATTGGAATTTTTTGAGTCAAATTGAAGATTACGAACCAAGTCTTAACCTAATCACTTCAACATTATAGTGAATATCTAATTACAGGCTGATCGTCATCTTTGCACTGTGTAATTAAACTTTTAGGCAATGTGTGGATGCTTCTATGGATGCTGTACAGTATGATAACGAGATCTTCATCTTTGACGTTTATGATAATTGACACCCTAAAGCGATATTTCTCAGTAGCAAGTTCCAGCAACCATTATTCTAGGAAATTCTTTCTTCTGACCGCTGTTAAGATTTTGAATGTTGCAGGACGACATGTGTCATTGATTAATATAAGTACGCAGTGAATTCAAAATGTATCGGAAATGAATTGATAAAAAAGTAGAAAAACGTTGCCGGCCAAAATGGCCGTGTGGTTCTGGGCGCTGCAGTCTGGAACCGCGAGACCGCTACGGTCGCAGGTTCGAATCCTGCTTCGGGCATGGATGTGTGTGATGTCCTTAGGTTAGTTAGGTTTAACTAGTTCGTTCTAGAGAACTAATGACCTCAGAAGTTGAGTCCCGTAGTGCTCAGAGCCATTTGAACCATTTTTAGAAAAACGTTAAGAGGACCGTTTTATTGCTTCAGTCTTCTAGATAGTCCCTCACCCTCCCCCACCGTTCTACATACGTACAACGCGTATACGTTCATACAGCAAAGTGAAATTGTCAAAAAATTCATTCTTTGGAATGTCACTCAACTCGTGCGGAGTATTGGCTTGAATGTCGATCGCATCACTGGAAAGTCTGAAATTAGAAACGAAGGTGTTTTAAAATGTCCAGTCAGTATACATACAAGAACAAAATTATGTCAGTGGCCAAATTCAGAAGAATCAGCCGTACATTATGAAACAAACGAACAAGTCCTGTTAGCCATTTCATTCCTGATTTCGTAATTTATATTTAGGCTTTATTTTACTGTTTGTATTACTTCATGGAATTGGGTAATGTTTCTGCACATTTTGTTCAGATGTCTCAAACAAACGCCGTTAATGGACTACTTTTATATTTCGGTCACTACCAAAACATGCCGGTAACACAAGTCACTATTTTTCCCATTAAAAATAAGCATGCCGCAGAAGGTGCAATCGCTTATACGATTTTATCACTTATTATCTATCACACAAACATAATAATTTAGCAAAATATGATTCTTAGTAACGACAACAGTAATAATGTACATGTTGACGATTTGTACTGACAACAGCAGAAAACAAATGGTTCAAATTGCTCTGAGCACTATGGGACTTAACATCTGAGATCATCAGTCCCCTAGACTTTGAACTAATTAAACCTAAGTAACCTAAGGACAGCACACATCCATGCCCGATGCAGGATTCGAACTTGCGACCGTAGCAGCAGCGCGGTTCCGGACTGAAGCGGCTAGAACCCCTCGACCACAACGGCCGGCTAGCACATAACAGTGAGAATTCTTTTCAGTCCAAACCGAGAAATGAACAATGAAGAAGGAGATTGGAAACTAAACAAGCAACAATTTAGTGAATTTAAGGCACAAAAAATAGAAAATATCGTAAAGAGTTTAATTGTGATAACTGTTTACTTTCTTCCAGAATGAGTGCTTGCTGAGAACTGTGAGGGAAGGAAAGTCTCTTACCGAGACGCAAATGTGTTTCCATCAGAACATTTTCAGATTTCAAGGACGAGAAACGAGGTAACTCTGAGCTCGGATGTCACTGGTTAAAAATTAATTAAGGTTACTGCATTACTTCTTTTCATCTACTGTCGTCTTTTTAACACGCGCTGGAAGATCAAACAGACTGCCAAAATTGTGTGTGCTTCAGACAAAAAAAAATTAATTATAAAAGGTCCAGAAGAAATTTAATTTCCGTTGAAATGAAATGCGTCTACATTTGATGTGTCATATACATCATAATAATTAAAAACAAATACAAGTAAAGAGTAGCAGATTTTTTAAGCTCTGATTCGTTGAAGAAAATTCACTTGACATTTTTCTAGAAGCACAGAATAAGAGAGGTTTTCCGGGTTTAGTATTAGCGATGCAGCAACAATATTTTCAAGTGTTTGATTTGTACATATCCTTTTTAAATATTGGAAATATTATATAGCTTTATATAATGCGTAAGTAACGACGGACACAGTTAACCAAATATTTACATTTTGTTACCACTAATTTTGTTGGATGAACCTGAATATCATGTACTACTTACAGACAATGGTTAAGACACTGGGTCTACGGAGAAGTTGTAAGAAAATGAGAGATATACTGACTTCACATTTTCAACGTTCTGCATGGAATTACCAATGAAATGGTGAACAATGCTACTTATACGCTGTACGCTGCGCCAACTGAAAATAATTACAGCAGATATTTGGTTAGGAATTTGGCATGATACGTACAGTAAGCGTACGTGAATGTGCTGAAACTAAAGAAAGGGGGGGGGGGTGGCAAGAGTTAACATTTCGACATCCTTTAGATACGTAAATAGTAAGTCAAGCTCAGCTGCTGTAGGATAGAAGAGAAAACCGACCATGATATTAATGACGGGGCATTCAGGCATTTGCTTAAAGAAATTTAAGAACACATCAGTTTCGGCTGTGCAATATGTTAAAACCTACTCGATGAAGTAGAAAATGGCAGGCACTATGATAAATGATTCTTTGTTGAAGTGCGGTGGTAAGTTTCAGAGATTTCGTGCTGGGAAGCAGGTGCATAAATTTAAGAACAGGAGTTAGATTTAACCTGACAATAACCGCATGAGTCGCAACGAAAACTGAGTGAATCTATTACAGTAAAACAGAGTTAACGTACACGTGTTAGGCTGTTTGTCATACAAGACATTACCGTTCTTTAATGCTTATAGGAGTAGTTGTTCCCGAATGAACCGCCTGAGGAATGTCGTGACCACACTTGGAGAGCACTTGGAGCCACTAACCAGTGTCTGTAGAGGCTACTCGTTATTTCTCCTTCCTGGTAGAGGCGACAGCGCCTCTAAAGGTAATGGTATCAGCCCGCCAGATTTCTGTTAGTTAATGTTCACTTCGTGTTCCTTGCAAATGTACCACTGACAGTGAGCACTACACTACTAATTTGTTTTCAAGTGATCAGCATTGACATCTCACATTTCATCATTAACCGTACTTTTATCAGTACGATCAGTACGATCCATAATACTCTGCTAACTCCAGTAATCCGTTACTGCTTCAGTTCGATTACCATCATCTTTATTCTGCTAACTCCAGTAATCCATTACTTCTTCAGTTCCATTGATATACTCGTAATTTTAATAAAATATTTTATTTTATTTATGTTTAGAGTATGGCTAATACAGGTATATAAATTTAAATTACATATACAAATGTACATATTGACACACTACAAACTTTTGTTTGTCTTTACAACTAAATATCCAGTCCTTCAATCCAGCGCATAGCATCTGGAGTTGCTAGCAGGAAGTCCTCTTCAGCACCGTGATAGGCTCGAATCCTGCATTCACTGACAATGAGGTGAACATTGTGGAACGGAGCCCCGCACTCACAGACTGGACTAGACAGCTTCTTCCCTTAAAGAAAGCATCCCTTCATCGGACATGGCCGGTACGCATTCTGTTGAGAGAAGTCCAGGTCTTGCGTGGTAGGTCGAATCCACTTGGAAGTTAAAATAAATGTAAATGTCGTGTGACTAGAGCTTCCCGTCAGGTAGACCGTGCGCCGGGTGGAAGTCTTTCGATTTAACACCACTTCGGCGACTTGTGCGTCGATAGGGATGAAATGATGATTATTAGGACAATACAACACCCAGCTCCTTAGGATTGACAGTCTGTAGCGCTGACCACTCAGCTAGCGGGGAGGGGGGGGAGGGGGGGGGGAGGGGGGACACATCAAACTTTAGCACCTGAGAAGATGTTACGCAGGAGCACATCTGTCACTGCCTCCTACCGACCTTTCCATTATTCGCACAGAGTTGTATGGCGTGATTTCGGTCTCTTACGATTTAAAGGTGGCAGGTCGCTATGCACGGGTAGGTTAGAATGCCTGGACATCTTGTGGAACTCCCTCATAAGGGCAGTACATCTGCGTAGATCTGAAGGCAATATACCGGTTAACAGCGGAAGCCAATAAACTGGAGTTTATCTGATTGCGAAAGAGCCGGCCGGTGTGGCCGTGCGGTTCTAGGCGCTTCAGTCTGGAACCGCGTGACCGCTACGGTCGCAGGTTCGAAACCTGCCTCGGGCATGGATGTGTGTGATGTCCTGAGGTTAGTTAGGTTTGAGTAGTTCTAAGTTCTAGGGGAATGACGACCACAGAAGTTAAGTCCCATAGTGCTCAGAGCCACTTGAACCATTTATTGATTGCGCCAGATATTATGCACATTGTCGTATCCAGCTGCTCACGTCTGTAGGTTTAACCTTAAAATACCCTACACGTGCCTCGTGGGTGGTGCTAATTGAGCAAAAGTGATTATAGGCAGCCAGACTATCGATAGGATCTCCTGGCAATGATATATCAACTAAATAGCAGAAACAGTTCTTTTCAGAACCCATTAATAAGAAACATTAATAAAATAATCAAGCTTCCAAACGTTTCCACATCGAAATGATGGTAAATTATTTAAGTATTACGATATTCCAAAGGATTTGGACAGGAGGGATCGTGTAATATTCCACAGCTCCTCCTACTCCCCTCCCCTCCCCCCGCCCTGCAGCTACATGACACAGAGAGCTTAGTGGTGGTATTGCTACGTTTTTCGTTATTACTGAGAGCATTGAATAAGTTATGCAAAAACATTTATGACAGCAGGTTGGTTTTATTCAATAATCCAATACACCGTACTATTCCCCACTTATTTGGCTACAAAATCCTATTTTTCAACTCAATCTTTGTTCAGAGTGACGGCCTTACACTACCATACTGGGAGGGCCCATATGCTCGCATGGTTCCACTCTACTTATCGACGTCGAAGCCAAGGCCTTCATGCATCAATAACCTCCCCATTATGCACCCAGTGCTTCCCGCGGAGTACATCATCAAACAAAGTCGGAAGATGCGAGATCCGAGAAGTAGGGTGGATGAGTAAGAACAATCCGCTGGCCGCTGTGGCCGAGTGGTTCTAGGCGCTTCAGTCCGGAACCACGCTGCTGCTTCGGTCGAAGGTTCGAATCCTGCCTAAGGCATGAATGTGTATGATGTCCTTAGGTTAGTTAGGTTTAAGTAGTTCTAGGTCTAGGGGACTGATGATCTCAGATGTTAAGTCCCATAGTGCTTAGAACCATTTGAACCATTTGAAGAACAATCCAATGAAGTTTTATGAGCTGCTCTCACAAGCGCAGACTTGTGTGAAGTCTTGCGATGTCTGGAGAAGGAAAATTTTGATTGCATTTTTGTGGCGTCGAACACGCTGAAGTCGTTTCTTCAATTTCTGATGGTAGTACAGTACACTTCAGAGTTGTTGGTTGCACCATGACGGGGGACATCAAACACAATAACCCCTTCAGAGTCCCAGAAGTCCGTCGCCGTTACTTTACAAGTTGTGGACGCGGGTTTGAACTTTTACTTCGGAGGAGGGGTGGCGTGGCCCCAATCCATGGATTATCGTTTTCTTGCTGGTTCGAAGTGATGAACCCATGTTTCACCGCCTGTACGATGTCGGTGCTCTTTATGGTCGCCTGTTAGACGTCGAGGAACCAAGGGGGCACATAACTGATTAGTGGACGAGACTGCCAACACTACCACGGAGACGTCCACTTGAGTTGCGAGGTGTTTGTGATCCGTCGTTCCCCTCGACACTGTCCGCACTTTCCAACACTGCAGGAGTCACAGCTCTGTGCGGCCGGCCGGCAGGCAGAAGATCGGACAAGTTGGCGCGACTTTGTTGCGATGATGGGAGTTGCCTCGCGCCACAACTCACCGAACCTTTTATTTACTGCCAGGTTTCAGACATTCAGCGAAGCCTATGAATATCGGCGATGCTCCGCTCTGGCTTCCCGTCAATAAGAAAAAAGACAGCTCTTGCTCGGAACGCACCACCGTTACAGACGCCATTTTCAAGGCTTCCTATAGCGCCGCCACCTATCAGAACTTCATCACACAGTAGGGGCTGAACTGCAAATATTCCACGATGTTGAGAAAGATGTTGCATTACTTATTGAACACCACTTGCATCTTTTTTTTCTAATCGATAGGTGCTTACGTGAGCGAATATATCTTTGCGGGAGGAGAAAAATAAAAAATCAAAAAAAAATCTGGTTGAACTCGTAGAGAGTGGTCACAGTTCAGAAGCGCGCTCGCACTCTTTTATCGTATAAAGCTCAATACTGTGATGAGTTCATCAAGCTAACTGGTGTTGTCTACATTGCTTCAAATCTCATCTAAATCTGTATGCTGGACTGAATAGCCAAAGAAACTGGTACACCTGACCAATATCATGCAGGGCCCCCGCGAGCACGCAGAAGTGCCGCAACACGACGTGGCATGGACTCAACTAATGTCTGAAATAGTGCTGGAGGGAAATGACACCATTAATCCTGCAGGGCTGTCCATAAATCCGCAAGAGTACAAGGGGGTGGAGATCTCTTCTGAGCAGCACGTTGTAAGGCATTCCAGATATGCTCAATAATGTTAATGTTCATGTATGGGGAGTTTGATGGCCAGAGGAAGTGTTTAAACTCAGAAGGGTGGTCCCCTAACTATTCTGTTGCAATTCTGGACGTGTGGAGTGTCGCATTGTCCTGCTGGAATTTCTTAAGTCCATCGGAATGCAAAACGGACATGAATGGATGTAGATGATCAGACACGATGCTTACGTACGCGTCACCTGTCAGACTAGTATCTATACGTATCAGGGGCCCCATATCACTTCAACTGCATACGTCCCATGCCGTTACAAAGCCTCCACCAGCTTCAAAAGTCCCCTGCTGACATGCAGGGTCAATGGATCCACGAGCTTGTTCCCATACCCGTACACGTCCATCCATTAGACACAATTTCAAACGAGATTCGTCCGACCAGGCAACATGTTTCCAGTTAACAACAACCCAATGTCGATATTTAGGAGCCCAGGCGAGGAGTAAAGCTTTGCGCCGTGGAGTCATCATGGGTACACGAGTGGAACTTCGGCTCCGAAAGCCCATATCGATGAAGTTTAGCTGAATGGTTCACACGCAAGCACTTGACGGCCCTGCATAGAAATCTGCAACAATCTGCGAAAGCGTTGCACTTCAGTCACATAGAACGTTTCTCTTCAGTCATCGTTTGTCATGTTGTTACGGGATCTGACTGCGGTCAGTAACACCCGAATAAGACAACAAGTATCAGGCGCAGTTGTTAGATTGTTTAATGCTGCTACAATGGCAGGTTATCAAGATTTAAGTGAGTTTGAACATGGTGTTATAGTCGGCGCACGAGAACTCGCAGATGCTGTGCGCCATCGCTCGTGCGCCAACTATGACACCATGTTCAAGCTCACTTAAATATTGATTACCTGCCATTGTAGCAGCAGTAACCAATCTAACAGCTGCGCCAACCACTTGTTGTCTTATTCAGGCGTTGCTGACCGCAGTGCCGTATTTTTGTTCAAATGATTCAAATGGGTTTGAGCACTATGGGACTTAACATCTATGGTCATCAGTCCCCTAGAACTTAGAACTACTTAAACCTAACTGATCTAAGGACAGCCGTATTTTTCCTGCAAGTTAATCTCTGTATTTGAATGCATATGCATATACCAGTTTTTTTGGCTCTTCAGTCTGATGGATGTTAAAGACAATTATCAGCAACTAAACCGAATATCTAGAAACATTAAAGCTTTGAAATTTGAGAATCGAGAAAGGAAAAATGGTTATAGCGTAGTAAACATAAATGAATCATAGCTAACTTGTAAAATTAATTCCAGACTGTGTGCAGAGAAGAAATGTAGTACGAAAGTGAACCAAGCAAGCATATTAAACATAAAAACTACAAAGACCAGTTTCTTCTCTGTAGTTTCATAAACATATATTCTCTAAAAAGTCAGTAACTGCGTAGAGAAAGCGTTAGATTTTCCTCAAGCAAATCTAACAAGCTGCTTTTAGAAGTGGATATAACTCAAACGACGATTTTAATGCCATGACAAAATAATTAAATACAGCAGTGAAAATGACCAACACTTTGCCTAGGATTCATACGAGATTTTGTAAAAGTTTCGGCTCATCTGCTTAAAATATGTTCAAAAAGCCCTTGGAATCAAGGAACTCATTTAATATGTGTCAGTGTACTGAAGAACGAAATGGAACTAGTGCTGATTAACAATGACGTTGTACGAAGAGCTAGTAGGTATTTGTATGTAGTGCAGCTGAAGACAACGAATGGATAGATGACACGAGACATGAAGATAAAAGAATGGAGTGGAGTTCGTTTATTAATCCAAAACTGCAGATTTCTACTGAACATTCAATTTTGTCTGCAACGGAAAGTCTATATTTTGTATGTTTTAGTACTTTCCACTTTTGGGAATGTGGCGTGTGCTTCTAATGTGATATCTATTCAAAGGTAAATGGCTGCTGAGAGAGCGACGGTGCGTTTCGTGTTGACAAGGGATTGACTGGAAAGAAAGCAAATGCATCACGGAAGAGTGTGTAGTTCGAAACGTAATTGTGCACGGGCAGTATAAATATACAGAAGGGCACGAAACATGCCACCTGATGAATTTGTGTTAGATAAAAAAGAAAATATTGGTTGTGCCCAAAAACAAAAAAGAAAGGCCCGAGTGGGATACCTCAGAATAGCTGGCAATGTGACTGTGGTAAGCAAATAAGAAAACTATGGATGTGAAAGGGTGAATATCTTAATGTGTAGAGAAATCTGGAGGAGGTCTTTGTTTCGAAATGGATGGCAATAAACTGTTGCTGACAACGATGAAGATTAGAAATCAGATCACTCTTAGAAGAAACATCAGTATGAGAGTAACGATATTTGGTCATTGTTTTCTTATTGGAAGATGTAACTAAAATAAATCATTATTATTTCGTGGGACCGATTTTCTAGAATTCATTATAAACTTAACCTACATAAGCAATTTGTTCCGACTTGCAGTTAAAGACGTTATTAAATTTTATTACAAGCTACGAGGTGGTAGCTTAAAGTCCAAAAATTGGAAATTTGCTTGCAAATAGTTACGAGTACACGGGAATACCACTAGGTGTCTCTACTGTCATCTTTCTTGTGTCACCGTCATAAAAGGCTACAGGCTGAGCGGTGGGTAGTTCTTGGTGGGCATTGTCGTACCTTCGAGGTTCCGTGAGTTCCAAGCATCTGGTGACTCAAAGAGCAGCGAGTCTGTGAAAACAACCGTAGAAACGCAATGAATATTGAAGCAAGAGTTTGGAGACAATGATTTAAAAGAGGTAGACCTACGATGGGTGTGAGTGTTAAAACGTCTAAAATCCAATTAATGTGACTTTCGTCAACTGATAGCACACCAGAAAGTGTTCGGAAGGTGTAGGATCTGGCTTTGCAAGGTCGAGGATTACGACGAAGTTTGAGCCACGACTGCTTGCCAACAACGCTCGGCAGACCGGATGGTCACCCATCCAAGTTCCAGACCACCCCGACAGTGCATAACATGGTGATCTGACGGGACTGCGGCAAGGCATAAACGTCCTAATCTATGAAAAATCTGTTTACCCCTCACCAATTGTTATTCCAGCCTCCCGAAAAGTTGGAAATCGCATTGTACACGATCTGGATTTCCGGATCACCCAAGTCTGTGAGGTCTCGGGAAATTGTGGACCCAATTCATTACGGCCAGACGCGATATTGCTGTGGTTTATACAGCGTCATAAATTCTAGGTGAATCTATTTTCACGTTATGCCTACAAGTATCACAATTGGGGTACGCCTCCAGTTGCCATCCCATTTCAGTCGCACACTGTGATACACCTGTTACCCATATCGCAGCTGAATCGTGTTTGCTGGAAACCGATGACAATTATTGTCTTATGACAATGGTCCACTCTTTCTGCACAGTAGTCTTAGCGTGAGATGACATGTGTGTAACTTACTTTCTAAAGTCCCTACGAAGCTGTGACTCTGGTAGTAAACAGCAATCATGGTAAATGAAGAGACCATTTGTTTCGCGATAGACCTACGTGAAGGGTAACCTCAATCTCTTGTTCATTCGGTTTTCTAATTCTTTTTTATAGTGTCGGCAATTCTGTTAAACAAATTAATGTCTGTTGTACAAACGATCAATAAAGGGTTCTATCGCGATCTTATAAGATGTTTGAAGGAGAACACAAAGGGAAGACGTCCACGGAAGAAGTCAATCGCATCCGTCCTTCATTATTAAGGAAATTTTTTGCAAGATGTTTCTTTTCCACATGTAGCACTCAACAGATTTCTCACTGTGTGACTCATTTATTTTATCGAACATGAATATGAAATTGAACGGACAACGATTTGATACAGCTGAGGACGTTTCAATGGAATAGCAGAGGACACCAAACACCCAAAAAACTAATGACAACCAGCATGCATTTCGAAAGTGACACAGACATTCGAGTTGCTGTAGTCTCCTCTAATGGAAGTCCTTTGAAGTTGATAGTGCAGTATTGGACCCAAGTTAAGAGGAAGTAATTATATTTAAGTTGTTTCAGTTTCTTTAGTATAGCACCCTGAATTTGTATTAAATCCACAGAATAAATTATACCAGGGTTGTGTTGCCTTAGTGAGTTCCTATGATTTGGTGCATAACTGTAACACCACATTCTCGTGTCGGTGATTTTGGCTATTTTTCGTGTATTGTCACCCAACGTCTGTATCGTTTTTTGGACACTCAGAGCACCCTGTTACTATCCAATCTAAAATCTCAAATAGAGGTGTATAAACGTATTTTGTACAACAGAAACATTTACAAAAGGAAGGGCTTCTTCATTGTCAATATGACTCAGTGTCACTTCAAAGAACTTTGTTCCGTAGGTACAGCACATTGTACTATAGGAATGATAAGGATAACAGAAGTGTAGAAGATCACTTTGAGAACTCAGTGTATGGTATATTTTTAACGTTCCAGAAGTTATAAACAGTGGTTAGTTGAGAACGTGGCGAACGTGCATATACTGATTAAGCGCAGTGCCATGTGGATGTGCACGCCAGGGAAGATTGGAGCCCGTCTTTCTTCAAGAAAATTTGCACAGTACTTGCTTTCCCGAAGTATGGCATTTGTAAGTGCCTGGAGGAGAGGCTGGAATGCAGTCCTGAACCTCTATGATGTAGTTCTCGTTGCTCAGACCGGACTCAAATCATCAGTCTTGACGTCGTATCTTGTGTATATAACGGTGGACCGTAGTGTTTCCCAAGAAATTTCTTATACTACTCGTATGTTACTCAACAATGTAGGCTGAAATAGTGCGATCACCTGTAAAAAGATCGTTATAGTTGCAGGAATATGTCCTTATTCTGCAATCTCATAGTTTATAATTGACCTTGTATGTTGCCAGTGTAGAATGACAGAATGTGGTGGAGTACTTTAATCGAATGTTTAACTGAATATTTTAATATGGCTCTCTCTATCTGACAAATTATTACCCATTGCAACATTGATAAATGACTTCACTTGTCTACTAAATTAGACCAGGATTGCAGTTAACGCAGTTTATTACACTTGAAATCAAAATAAATAGTTTAACGATCACTGACAGTAATTAGCTAATACTTGGGCAAAATTAGACAAGTGAAACGGAATGTACGTAATTCAAACGATCATACACCTGGATAAACCATTTATACTCTTGTAAATCATACCATGACTTCCGAAGGTTAGTGTGTAGATTACCAAATACTACAGAAGGATATCCGTGGGCACCTATTACCAAAGAAGTCTTCAGAATGAAGACTGAAATCAGTTTCCCTGCAGTTCGCCCCGCTGCTACGGCTGGACCTCACCATACACGCAATCTGCAGATGATGGTTGAAGGTGATGCAAAATCAGTCATTGGCTCTATGCCAACATCTTACGTCCAAATTTAACTCAGCTGGATGAGAGCCTCCCGTTTCAGAGTAGCCTGGAGAAATCATCTAAAGTGAAGTACGCTTGTTGAAAACTATGTCAGTGAGGTCGCCTGTCAGAGAAGTCTCGGGAACTAATTTTCCCCGGTACGCTTGCAACAAGAATGACTGTGTTCTCTGTGGTTTTTGACGTGTCCCAGTTTTGATTTAGTGAATGGTAAATTTCGCGTGTGCCAACGCGAAAGAAGTTGCCTTACACTGATCTCCCACACTTACTCGGATTTCAGGTGGTTGACCAGTTAAATTAGACAGACTTAGTGTTTCAAAAGTGTACCCGCTCTCTCCCCCACTTTGTTTACGTTCATGTGCTGGCCAGTAAGGGTTGACGTCCATAAGCACAGCCAACTTACGTGCTCCCACTCCTAAACTATGTACAGTCATGCTCAAAAGTATCCGAACGATCTGAATTGCATTTCACCTGATTCGCATACAACCCACATAACGCAGCTGTCTAGCAGATCCTCTAATCGCTCCTTGGTACAATCGTTTGACTATTGAAAATCGTTCCAACAAGCCACCACTAGAAAACATTGCTCTGTATCGCAATAACTCAAGATATAAACTAATACCACGATACTAGAAACATCAGGGAACACCTTATCACAGATAAGACTGTCCTGAAAGCTTGTAAGCTCACATTTATTGCAATAAATGGCATACCTCAAATGTTACCACTCTCATTATTACGTCAGATAGGTAATGCACTTAGTAAGTTCGTCGTATTCATGAATTCCTCTCAAAGAAACATACCGTACTTGTTATGTAACACAAAATGACATTAAAAATTTAAATTATTCACGAGCAGATGGTTGAGAATATGTATGAACTTCAAATGACACGACGAACCGTCTCGTTCTGCATATGGATTCAAACCCAAGTCATACAGACTAAGATTTCGTGACTGACAGAAACTAACAGTCATTCCTGACTAGGTATACAGAGAGGGATATACCTCAGTTTTAGACAGTATCAGTTAGCAAATATGAACTTTAAATTACATTACGTAAACATTTTTAACGGACGCGATGTCCTACCCAGCATCTATTGTCCCTGTTAAAGAACTAGGAGAGATGTTAAATATTGCTTCTTCACAAGTAACTTACTTGAAATGCCGTGAGGTAAAGCTTTGTGTTAGACAGGGATTTGAACCCAGAACCTATTAGGATCGTTATCGAAGTACAATCAACTCTGATATATCGGATTTTCTCGGCAGTAGCTAGATGTTTTAACTGAAATGACGAGACGAAACATTAACATTTACCTTCCCAGGACTCCAACCCGGCACCTATCGCTGTTATATTCTAGAGAAAACGAACGTTAAATACGGGTTTGTTACACCAGGAGCGAAATGTGAGCATGTTTGAACTAGAAATAATATGACGAAGAGTTCAGTACTGACTGGGAATAGAACCCCACACATATCGTTGTTGACTACACACAAATAGACGTCAGCTACCGAATTTTTCTCCACCAGCAGCTCTGAATAACACCCTTGAACATACAGTGATCTCGCAAATAGTTATATGTCTCACTGGGAGACAAAAACGTCAAATATCGTTAGTGTTGACAACGAATGAAAATGCATTAAAAATCAAAATAATTATCCGCCAGCATATAGGTCTTCTCATGCTAGAGCTTGATGATAATAATAATGAAAACCATAGTGCCCGGCCAAGATTCGAACCCATTCACGCGCAATATGTGGAGATGTTGAGGAATCTGCAGTTTTGAACAAACAACAAATTGTAGTCGAGCTGTATTGTCACGAAGGGATCAAATTCCACGTTAAGGGCGATCTGAGTTGCATTCCAGTTCAGAACCAATTTTATCGGCATACAGAAGCTCAAATAAGAGATGGAATAAATGTTCTGTGACCCTGCATAGCGTTAGTTTCGTCACTAGAAATGAATAACTAGTATAAGAAAGGACACTGGTGATAGAGTTTCTACATTTCGCCACCCCTGACTTTATTGTGGTAAAATCTAACGTCTACTTGGTAGAGAAGGAATATCATGTTTAATGTGAATTTCAGACCACAATTCCATTACACCTTCTTCACTTGGCTTAGCCAGAAGCGGATAGAATCTGCCTCTCGCTATGAAAAATCATCGACGGAAGGTGAATTCGAACCTTGAGCGTCAGTATACGAATCTATCACCAATCCAACAGAAAACCAAATCCTCTTCTCTGTTAGTCATTTTCCTATCGTAAGACCGATGCGGCACACTCGATGAGAACTCTGACACACAGGCTCCCTGTAGTTGTTTACAGTCATTTACTTGGTTGACCGAATCGCCATTAACTAGCTGCCTCGGCTATCCAGTGCATACATTCAACTCTATTTTGTAATCACCGAAATAAAATAACGTAATTGCCACCTACTCAGAACTGCCAACAGTGTAGGATGCAGAAATTTAAAGAGGAAGTGTTCCTTTCCATTTGAGCTACTCTATTGCGCTATTTGTTTGTTGAAACCGTCGTGCAGTGCAAAAGAAAAGCTGTAACTGTCCGCCTCTCAGAAGTCTAGATCCAGCCTTACGCATTCTCACACAGCAGTGTGGAATGCGGACGATCTGGAAGAACTGTTCGCGACTTCTGGAGCCGCTAGCTACTAACAAAATGGTAAGCGTCGCGCACTGTCGATAAGGCGTCGCGAGTTGTATTACAGCCTCTGCTACATTTTTTAACACGCAGTTCTGCTGTATGCTGAAGTTATCAATTTAATGGAACTTTGAACATAATTTCCTTCACTTCTCAACCCAAAATAGTCGCATGTGGAAGAAGGGCGAACTTCTGTGACATTTAGTTCTTTTCAGGTTTAATAGACGTCCAGGCAGCAGATGCATCTCGAAGCTTTTGTATTATGTCTGGGGAGAGCGCATCGTGCCAAAATAGTCAGAAAAGTATTTTCTACACTAGCTGTCGCCTGGTAGTGGCATTTTATTCTTCTTCAAACCTTGTTTGACAGCTTTAACTCAGAACAAGTTTTCTACATGCATGTAATCAATAAACTGCATGTGCATTGTCAGAGTGTTATAAATAACATCAGAGAATTCGCATATATCGTTGATGATTAATTTCTCTCTCATGTTTAGCATTGTTTTAAGAACACTAAAAGAAACCTTACGAAAATTGTGCACTGTATTATAAGAAATGAAATAAAACTATCCACGATAACCTTACGACGAAAGTCCGTTTTAATAAAACTGGGACTCTGTACATAAGCGTGCCTCTACCGGCACGAATTAGTAAAATACTACTCACTAGATTTCGATTGGGTCTGTGTTTAATTGGTATGCTGTGTCATACTCAACAGGTATGCAAATGTGGCATTTTATAAATAAAGTAATGTATTCCTAGAAACCCAAAATTTGCTTGTCAGCAGCAGCGGAAACAGGCGTTACCTGTTGTGCAGCAGTGTAAGTTTTTCACCGTTGCACTAAGAGCTGAAAGTATTTCCTCCAATTTGCTTATCGATGTTTGATCTGACTGCTTGTAGCTCTTTCACAGATGGGATAAAAACGTTACAGTTAGCGAGACTGGAACCGCGAAACATAATAGACGCTTTTCCACGTGTCAGCACGCCACCAGAAAGCCAGCGAAGAAGTATGTGTCACGCCTTTCTCTTACAAGTCTAATAGTTGCTAGAACTCGTAATCCCCTATTTAGAGGATGAGATTAGTTGCGATTTACACGTATATCGACTTTCCTCCGCTCAAAACGGTAAATTTACAATCTTCTGTTACCCCTCAAGCGATAGCAACTCAGATTGATCAATGGAAATGACAGGAAATATCAAGTGAACTTTGAGGCTTAATTCCGTGCACACCAGGATGTAACACGTCGATCACAGCGTTGCCAAACATACCTTGCCCTGTTGCCAAATCTCAGTTACAGTACCAGCAGGAAGAAGACGAACCGATGTGATCCTACAGCGGGCTGGGTAATGACTATACCTGGCGTCTCAAAGACGCGGGTGTTACGGCCTGGAATATGTAATGCGTCTGATTCGCATTTCTGTAACTAGGTTTAGGGACTGGAGCGTAGTGACTAATAATACTCAGAACTGACCGCTAACTAAGTATCATAAATCAGTAACTCTAATTGTTGTTTTTATATTTCTTTCGTAACTGTGCGCAATACTAAGAAACTCATTCACGGACGTTTTCGTACCTCGCCGATAGTCGAGCACAACAAACAAAAATAAAAAGTATGTGAGTGTGTGTGTGTGTGTGTGTGTGTGTGTGTGTGTGTGTGTGAGAGAGAGAGAGAGAGAGAGAGAGAGAAATAAAAAAGAATGAGAGAGAGGATAAAAAACTGTTGTGTAGAAACTGAATGCTGGTATGTAAAGAAATCTTTCATTAAAATGACAGGTTCCACATCATTACGAAATGTCGTATTCATGATCTATGGAACAAGTATTAATCTAATCTAATCTAGTCATATGATATTGTTGACTACCCATGAACAGTCATGAATTACAGAAATTTTCGCCTATATCAGTAACTAAATCTAAACTTGAAAATAAAAGACGTCAGTTGTAATAAACCGAGACTCCTATCAACGCCCTTTCATTCCTGTTAACTAACCACGAAAGATGTCTGATACACTTCAATTAAGAAGTAACAAAGTGTGTATGCATTTAAAGATAAAGCGCATGATACGAGATTCTGTGACGGAGATACGAACCCAACACGTAATCGGTTTGTTAACTAAGTAAAATCAAATGTTATGTATCGGTTTTTCTTGCCAGCTGCTACGTGTTTGAATCAAAAGTAAGGATACAAATTTTTGTGCCTGAGCGCAATCGAAACGCACTGCTATCGTTCTTCTTTATCGTCCACGAATATAGCTTAAGTATGAACTGCTTGCTCACCAACAGTAAGATGTGTGCGTGTTTGACCAGAAGTTGTTGGCAACACATGAACAGACATTAAAAATGCACGTTAATTCTCACCAGCAGGCCGGTGGCATGTGATAGGGCTTGAAATGAAATTATGAATAATATTCTACTGGATCTGGATTCGGAGCCACATAGTTACCTTTGGAGGAGACCC
The DNA here is from genome assembly GCF_021461395.2 of Schistocerca americana. Lineage (NCBI taxonomy): Eukaryota > Metazoa > Arthropoda > Insecta > Orthoptera > Acrididae > Schistocerca > Schistocerca americana. The sequence goes on along the minus strand of NC_060123.1, from coordinate 379,800,781 downwards.
AGAGAATATTGCAGTCTTGGGAAAAGGAACGAAATGATTGAACTATACTGTTCCGAGAGATTCAGATCCTCGAAAGAGGAGATACGAATTCGAATCACAGTCCAGCACCAAATTTTTCAACGTCTCTAGTTCAATCAAGTACAATTAAAATAAGAGCCCTGTTTCTTTAAATGGCTATCGGTTCATCAAATAAAATAAAATTTTCAAATGCAAGTAAATTTACTGGCGACAGTATTTCTGTTGACCATGACCTGTGCCTATGTCATTTCCCAACGTAAACCGGCTCTGCCCATTTGGTAATGAAGGAACGTTATGAGTAATGCGTATTCTGGATTATAACATCTTTCTCTTGATCTTACCAGAGGTAAAGTAAATCTGTTTGTGCCTCTTAAAAGTAAATGCCTGAACCCACGCATTGCACCTGTAATAGTTCGTTCCACCAGACCTTTGTGGCCACATTTCCCTACCTCAAGCGTATGCTGAAACGGATGATGTGGTTAGCTTACAACATTAGTCACGGTGGAAAAAATGCGAGTCTATTAAATGGTTAAGTAGAAGCACGCTTATGACGTGGAGATTATGCTATTCTCATGTCAACAGGATGTAAAGACTCTTCTAAGCATCATAGCCTCGAGGTGAAGCCACTTGGAAATTTTCACTAATTCAACAAATTTCTTAGTTCGAGAAAATCCACTGTGAAGCGTGAAGTTACTGGATAATTCGATTATTACCGACATTATTACTATCATTTTCTCCATACCGCTGCTTTAACCCATGTGCTTGAAGATCATTTAATGCCTTTTAGTCATTATAGAAGTAGTTGCCCAAGAACAGGTTCTTTCTCTGTCTACGGAATCATTTTCATGTTAATATCAAACATCAGCAATAACTCGTAGGTCACATTAAAACTTAAGTAACTGATGAAGACGTAACTTGATAACTAAAACGCGCTGCCTCTCTTCATTTACTTGCGCCTAGAAATTGCTGTCGAATACTGCCTAACCAAAAGCCAAGGGATCTTACTGCCTTCCGATATACGTCGCTGTCAGTTCTTCGATATGACTTCGTCGACGTGGCCTGTTTCATGTTGTGTATGACAGAGAATGTTTTAGAAAATAAATTGTTTTCCTTTGCAATAAAAAGAAAGATTTTCATTCTAAGCAATCCAAATCCAAAACATTCGCAATATTAGTTGAAATTTAATTTTCGCTTCCATAATGTAGGAAAGTATTTCACAGTTGCAAAACCCGCATCCGACTCATTGTCCTTACACTTAGTCGCTGACCATAAATTCTAGCTCAGAGTGACACCAGTTTAAGTACCCTAAAGTAGCGAATACTGTTCGCCATTGCTCTTTCTCCAATTCACTCATTGGGCTCCATAAGGACACAGTAACAGTAATTTCTGTGTGTATGCAATGCATACGGATTGTAGAATTTAGTGGTTCTCTTTCTTACACTTCTGTATACAATACGCCTGACCTAAACGGGACCTTTATCATTACAGGCCCTGGGCGGTGCAACATCATACTGACAACAGTAATGTGCTTATGCTGACAACTTCGCTGTTCGTTTTACCTGATTTTGTAATCATTGAAATAAAACAACATGACCTTCCAGTGGGAGACATTTTGTCCCCCTTTTCCTCCTGTGAAATTCATCAGTAAACTTTTTGCCTTCCAACCAGCGAAATGCGGCAGAGTACGACCGTTAAACGATTCACAAACCAGACGATTTCTTTAAACATTGGCGTAGCTGAAGGAATTTAGTTTCTTCTTAAATCGTCTTATGTAGCAACGTTCACAGATATCTCAAATAGAAAAGCTCTTTATCCAGGTACGAAGGTTGTAAAACAAACTTCCCACAATATCAGGTTGATCTTTTCGTCTGACAGCACTGCGTAAGTATTTTGTCTCAGAGGTATCACAAGTAGTGTTCCTGTAGCTGTAAGAATCATTGGTTGTAAACGAGTTTAACACCAACGGGTACAGTACTGCTAAATATTCAGAATGATTATCAACCTAAGTCTGCGTTCATCCAAAAACTGAGACGTATTTGTAACATTGAAGCTAGACTGTGTATCCTTCACTTCCTTGAGTGGGCAATGGAAGGCGTTTACACACACGTATGCAAGGGTAACCCCAAAAATAAGGTCTCCTAAGGGACACGCAAGTGCCAACGCAGGCAAAAACGGAGATACAATTTTAATGCCAAGCAGAAACCACGGTGTTGGTTGCACGGTGGCAAGGTGATGAAGAGCAAGACTACAGATATAAAAGTCTCAGGTTCGATCCCTCGTCAGTCCCACGTTTTTTATGTGCCATTTCACACTTATTTCCCCCCGGGCAGTGTTTTTGATGTGAAAAGTGCCGAGTTGCACTGTGGTCCGAAAGCCACGTTAAACTGTAGGTTTCCCTATTAACTGGCTAGGTAAGTCAACTCAAAGGAGGGAGGAAAGCAACGGCATACCACCTCCAATAAGACCGTGCCTGTTAAAGCACTGTGGTGTTCAAACAACTCTTCCGACTGATGACTACATTACTTTCTATGGGTTCCAAAATTAATGATCTTCGGGTTATTAACATTTTGGTTTTTTCATGCTGTAGCTTTGATACCAGTAAACGTAAGTAACCGGCCGAGCACTGTCACCGTTCGTGTAGTCAAGGTGGTACACGACGATGCTGTCGACCCCACCTTGGTCATGGCTATGTTTCAGTCGAATACCTCTATGTGCCTTTCTGCGTGTTTCAAGATATACTTTTATTATACACTTGGTACGCATCCAAATTGATACCTGATAGAGATGTATTCAGCAACATGAATCATACACTCCTGGAAATTGAAATAAGAACACCGTGAATTCATTGTCCCAGGAAGGGGAAACTTTATTGACACATTCCTGGGGTCAGATACATCACATGATCACACTGACAGAACCACAGGCACATAGACACAGGCAACAGAGCATGCACAATGTCGGCACTAGTACAGTGTATATCCACCTTTCGCAGCAATGCAGGCTGCTATTCTCCCATGGAGACGATCGTAGAGATGCTGGATGTAGTCCTGTGGAACGACTTGCCATGCCATTTCCACCTGGCGCCTCAGTTGGTCCAGCGTTCGTGCTGGAAGTGCAGACCGCGTGAGACGACGCTTCATCCAGTCCCAAACATGCTCAATGGGGGACAGATCCGGAGATCTTGCTGGCCAGGGTAGTTGACTTACACCTTCTAGAGCACGTTGGGTGGCACGGGATACATGCGGACGTGCATTGTCCTGTTGGAACAGCAAGTTCCCTTGCCGGTCTAGGAATGGTAGAACGATGGGTTTGATGACGGTTTGGATGTACCGTGCACTATTCAGTGTCCCCTCGACGATCACCAGTGGTGTACGGCCAGTGTAGGAGATCGCTCCCCACACCATGATGCCGGGTGTTGGCCCTGTGTGCCTCGGTCGTATGCAGTCCTGATTGTGGCGCTCACCTGCACGGCGCCAAACACGCATACGACCATCATTGGCACCAAGGCAGAAGCGACTCTCATCGCTGAAGACGACACGTCTCCATTCGTCCCTCCATTCACGCCTGTCGCGACACCACTGGAGGCGGGCTGCACGATGTTGGGGCGTGAGCGGAAGACGGCCTAACGGTGTGCGGGACCGTAGCCCAGCTTCATGGAGACGGTTGCGAATGGTCCTCGCCGATACCCCAGGAGCAACAGTGTCCCTAATTTGCTGGGAAGTGGCAGTGCGGTCCCCTACGGCACTGCGTAGGATCCTACGGTCTTGGCGTGCATCCGTGCGTCGCTGCGGTCCGGTCCCAGGTCGACGGGCACGTGCACCTTCCGCCGACCACTGGCGACAACATCGATGTACTGTGGAGACCTCACGCCCCACGTGTTGAGCAATTCGGCGGTACGTCCACCCGGCCTCCCGCATGCCCACTATACGCCCTCGCTCAAAGTCCGTCAACTGCACATACGGTTCACGTCCACGCTGTCGCGGCATGCTACCAGTGTTAAAGACTGCGACGGAGCTCCGTATGCCACGGCAAACTGGCTGACACTGACGGCGGCGGTGCACAAATGCTGCGCAGCTAGCGCCATTCGACGGCCAACACCGCGGTTCCTGGGGTGTCCGCTGTGCCGTACGTGTGATCATTGCTTGTACAGCCCTCTCGCAGTGTCCGGAGCAAGTATGGTGGGTCTGACACACCGGTGTCAATGTGTTCTTTTTTCCATTTCCAGGAGTGTATGTGTTTTCCGTGCAATATATCGGACAACATGTCAGTGCAGCGAGATTTCGTTTGTGTGTTGCGCATGGTACCAGAAATATTTGTGTTTTGCTTGCTTCTGTGATAGGTTTCACCCCACTGAATGCGAGCAACCTTACGAATAGACTGTCAATAACTGGAATTTCGCAATAACACACTTAAAAACTGTATTTTTGCATTATGTATCCCGATGAAAATAACTCTAAACAGGTTATATGGCTACTTGGTTATTATTCGCGCTTCTCGATGCTTTTCTCAAAAAATAAAAGTAAAAATAAAAAGAGAGAGAGAGAGAGAGAAAACAGGAATGTATTTCAAATATCAACTCAGTGACGCCATTTTCGTCTCGTGATGTAAAGCAAGGATATTTGATAGGTAATATCTCATTGTACTAGCGATATGTATGGCTACAGGCTTCTTTCTTTTCTCTCTGCAAACAACCCAATCAGAATTCAGTAACAAAGTGGTAAGAACACCTACGCAGTGCGCCAATTAAACACTCAGCCTTTCATGGTTATTTTGTTAATCGTCTGTAATGCAGTAAACATCCTTGAGTATTGATTTGTTATTACTACCATTGTTATTGTTATTCGTCACCTCACAACAGCTTTCCTATCACTCAATACCGCAGGTGCACGTAACGAATGGATGAGGATGAATTTAATGTGGGAAGTTTCGTCACGGAGAATATACACATTTATCTCGGCGTCTTGTGTTCAGGGTAACATGAAAATCTCAATAAGAAAAGACGACAATGTGATGCCGGTGATGCAGTCAACAACACCTAACTATTTCTGTCGACTTAACACCATGACGACAGACAAATTGGCGTCTCGCTGTATTTTGATTATAATTCGTTAGCCTTCTTGCGACCTCGTTTTAATACCTCGTGGGAGCAGGCGTAATGTATTTTCTTTATGAAAACCGAACAATGACACACAAAGATAGTAGATGGAAGGATACAAAGAAACAATCAGACTCATGGATGTGGATCCAGTTCATCATTAGAAGACTAAACAAGAGGGAAACATTACGAAAGCAATGAATACCTTGGTTAGTGTACATTATTTGAATAGATCTGAAGATGAAAAAGCCCAGATCTTCACAGTGCCCGTATCTGCACTTTAGTTTCTGTCTTAATGGGCATAATTTTTAGTTTCTTCTCTTCTGAATTTTCAAATGAATTGATTATTACGTCGTATAGAATAATCAGTTAACTGTGTTTCTTACAGCGTCCATTCGCACCAACATTTTTCTACATTTCGTGCATTTCATGAAATTCTACTTGTATGATCACAAGACTGCACATAGATGCACTCGATTTCGAGGTGCAAAATATTTGTTATCTTACTTTTCGTGACAGCTGGGGAAAGTCGAATTCCAAAGTCTTTTTATTGTACTGAAATAATCTGTTGTTACAAAGTAACAAGGTAAGTATTTTATTCGTACATATTTTGTGGGAAACTGTAATCGTGATGGATGATTACACACCTGAATGTTTGACACAACTGGTGGGAGAAAACGCGGCATATTAACCAAACTACCGCGCCTCCTCTCCGTATCCTCCAATGACACCAGCACAGGATTCTCCTCCTATAACGTTACAGAACTGTTCCTAGCACAGCTGAGAATTGGCAACATCGTCACAAACATTTGGCAACACAGTGACAGTGCAATCATTTCCGCGTATGGTACTGAATTCACTCCCTAATTTACTTGATATTCCCCTTCCATTTGAATGACTCGTGCTGTGTAATCCTCATGTAAACTAAGACACTGAGACAGAAAATTCAATTTCTGGAATAATAGAATGCTATTCTTCACATAAGTGACAACTTTTATTAACGTTCACGATGCGTTATGAGGCTGATCGACCAATATCATGGTGAGAGTGGCGTACTGGTAGCAGTGTGTCCGTAGCCCCGTGGTACCGCCTGTATATAGCATTGCAACGCTTGAAGGAGTCGTCCGTTCTAACCGTGGCAGAGGCCAGCGTATCCAAACATTTTTCCGTGGTTTATTTTATGGAGCTGCGAATTTCCAGAAAAAATTCTGTAACGAAATCAGAAGAACACCTTCACACATCAAATCCTCTCGGCAGCTCGACTCAGTAAGTTGTGTTAATGGTCATAGATCTCGGCTTTCTGACAGCCAAGCTGCTTCACAATACAAGCGTGTCTGAAGAAATTCGAATCGACCGTCAACGATACGAAATTCAATATTGTTTTTCACTTAAGACTCACATGCCAGGGTGATAAGTATAAAGAAAATGAATTGATAAGCAAAAACAAGAAAATATTTTCAGCTCATAGTGCAACGGTGAAAAACTTACAATGCTGCACAACAGGTAACGCCTCTTTCTGCTGCTGACAAGCGAATTTTGGGTTTCTAGGAATACATAACTTTATTTATGAAATGCCACATTTACATAACTGTTTAGTATGACACAGCATACCAATTAAACACAGACCCAATCGAAATCTAGTGAATAGTATTTTACTAATTCGTGCCGATAGAGGCACGCTTGTGTACAGATACTCAGTTTTATTAAAACAAACTTTCGTCGTAAGGTTATCGTGGGTCGTTTTATTTCATTTCTTATAATACAGTGCACAATTTTCGTAAGGTTTCTTTTAGTGTTCTTAAAACTATACTAAACATAAGAGAGATATTAATCATCAACAATATATGCGAATTCTCTGATGTTATCTACAACAGTCTGACAATGCACATGCAGTTTATTGATTACATGCATGTAGAAAACTTTTTCTGAGTTAAAGCTGTCAAACAAGGTTTGAAGAAGAATAAAATGCCACTACCAGACGACAGCTAGTGTAGAAAATACTTTTCTGACTATTTTGGCACGATGCGCTCTCCCCAGACATAATACAAAAGCTTCGAGATGCATCTGCTGCCTGGACGTCTATTAAACCTGAAAAGAACTAAATGTCGCAGAAGTTAGCCCTTCTTCCACATGCAACTATTTTGGGTTGAGAAGTGAAGGGAATTATGTTCAAAGTTCCATTAAATTGATAACTTCAGCATACGGCAGAACTGCGTTTTAAAAAATGTAACAGAGGCTGTAATACAACTCGCGACGCCTTATCGACAGTGCGCGACGCTTACCGTTACGTTAATACCTAGCAGCTCCAGAAGTCGATAACAGTTCCTCCAGATCGTCCGCATTCCACAGTGCTGTGTGAGAATGCGTAAGGCCGGATCTAGACTTCTGAGAGGCAGACAGTTACAGCTTTTCTTTTGCACTGCACGACGGTTTCAACAAACAGATAGCGCAATAGCGTAGCTCAAATGGAAAGGAACACTTCCTCTTTAAATTTCTGCATCCTACACTGTTGGCAGTTCTATGTAGTTGGCAATTACGTTATTTTATTTCGGTGATTACAAAATCGAGTTGAATGTATGCACTGGATAGCCGAGGCAGCTAGTTCATGGCGATTTGGTCAACCAAGTAAATGACAGTATTCAACATGCTGCAAACCACTACAGGGAGCCTGTGTGTCAGAGTTCTCATCGAGTGTGCCGCATCGGTGTTATGATAGGAAAATAAGTGGCAGAGAAGAGGGTTTGGTGGGCTGTTGGATTGGTGATAGGTCCATATACTGACGGTCAAGGTTCGATTCCACCTTCCGTTGATGATATTTGATAGAGAGAGGCAGATTCTATTCGCTTCTGCCTACGCCAAGTGAAGAAGGTGTAATGGAATTGTGGTCTGAAATTCACATTAAACATGATATTCCTTCTCTACCTGGTAGACGTTAGATTGAACCACAATAAAGTCAGGGGTGGCGAAATGTAGAAACTCTATCACCAGTATCCTTTCTTATACTAGTTATTCATTTCTAGTGACGAAACTAACGCTATGTAGGGTTACAGGACACTTATTCCATCTTTTATTTGAGCTTCTGTATGCCGATAAAATTGGTTCTGAACTGGGAATGCAACTCAGGTCGCCCTTAACGCGGAATTTGATCCCTTCGTGACGATACAGCTCGACTACAATTTGTTGTTTGTTCAAAACTGCAGATTCCTCAACATCTCCAAATATTGTGCGTGAATGTATTCGAATCTTGGCCGGGCACTAAGGTTTTCATTATTTTTATCAAGCCCTAGCATGAGAACACCTATCTTCTGGCGGATAATTATTTTGATTTTTAATGCATTTTCATTCGTTGTCAACACTAACGATATTTGACTTCTTTGTCTCCCAGTGAGACATATAACTTTTTGCGGGATCACTGTATGTTCAAGGATGTTATTCAGAGCGGCTGGTGGAGAAATATTCGGTAGCTGGCGTCTATTTGTGTGTAGTCAACAACGATATGTGTGGGGTTCGATTCCCAGTCAGTACTGAACTCTTCGTCATATTATTTCTAGTTCAAACATGCTCACATTTCGCTGCTGGTGTAACAAACCTGCATTTAACGTTCGTTTTCTCTAGAATATAACAGCGATAGGTGCCGGGTTGGAGTCCTGGGAAGGAAAAAGTTAATGTTTCGTCTCGTCATTTCATTAAAACATCTAGCTACTGGCGAGGAAATCCGATATATCACAGTTGATTGTGCTTCGATAACGATCTTATTAGGTTCTGGGTTCGAATCCCTGTCGAACACAAAGCTTTACCTCACAGCATTTCAAGTAAGTTACTTGTGAAGAAGCAATATTTAACATCTCTCGTAGATCTTTAACAGGGACAATAGATGCTGGGTAGGAATTTGCGTCCGTTAAAAATGTTTACGTTATGTAATCTATAGTTGATATTTGCTAACTGATACTGTCTAAAATCGAGGTATATCCCTCTCTGTATACCCAGTCAGGAATGACTGTTAGTTTCCGTCAGTCACGAAACCTTAGTCTGCATGACTTGGGTTTGAATCCATATGCAGAACGAGACGGTTCGTCGTGTCATTCGAAGTTTATACATATTCTCAACTAGCTGCTCGTGAATAAGTTAAATTTTTAATGTCATTTTGTGTTAAATAACAAGTACGGTATGCTGCTTTGAAGAGTAAATCATGAATACGACGAACTTACTACGTGCATTACCTATCTGACGTAATAATGAGTGTGGCAACATTTCAGGTATGTGATTTGTTGCAATAAACGTGAGCTTACAAGCCTTCAGGACAGTCTTATCTGTGATAAGGTGTTCCCTGATATTTCTAGTATCGTGGTATTACGTTACATCTTGAGTTATTGCGATACCGAGCAATGTTTTCTAGTGGTGGCTTGTTGTAACAATTCTCAATAGTGAAACGATTGTACCAAGGAGCGATTACTAGACAGCTGCGTTATGTAGGTTGCATGCGAATCAGGCGAAATGCAATTCGGGTCGTTCGAATACTTTTGAGCACGACTGTACGTTACCCAATGGAAGCTGTTTCTACATTTCCTAAACCATTAAGTCTTGGCTGCATCTGTGGGCAGAATCGGTGTCTTGTGGTCTTCAAATGAGTCCTGATCTTCCTGTTACCAATCCACTTTCCAAGAAGTTATGTGAAAAGCCCGTGTTTTTTCGGTGTTTGCCTTCCTGCCAAAAATTCCACACGTCCCTCCTACCACACAAAGATCGCTAAGATCTGTCTCTGTTGACCCTGCACAACCTTAAAATACAGTCTGTATTGTGTGAGTTAAGACACCTGGCGCAAAGACAGCTTTCTTTCAAAGCACTGCCCAGCCTGACTGTCTGGCATGATCCTTTGCATGTTTGAGGGCGGCACTTCCGCGACTACTCTTGGGGGCTGGTTCTCGCCTGTTTTGTTGTGCTACAGCACATCACCTCGCCTCAATGAAGTGTATCCTTCTTTTACAGTGGTTTCTTATTTAGTTGTACATGCAATTCCTCATAGGAAATCGTAATCTAAGTAGATAGGTAGTGGCAATCACTGGTACTGCTTAGTACACTCCTGGAAATGGAAAAAAGAACACACTGACACCGGTGTGTCAGACCCACCATACTTGCTCCAGACACTGCGAGAGGGCTGTACAAGCAATGATCACACGCACGGCACAGCGGACACACCAGGAACCGCGGTGTTGGCCGTCGAATGGCGCTAGCTGCGCAGCATTTGTGCACCGCCGCCGTCAGTGTCAGCCAGTTTGCCGTGGCATACGGAGCTCCATCGCAGTCTTTAACACTGGTAGCATGCCGTGACAGCGTGGACGTGAACCGTATGTGCAGTTGACGGACTTTGAGCGAGGGCGTATAGTGGGCATGCGGGAGGCCGGGTGGACGTACCGCCGAATTGCTCAACACGTGGGGCGTGAGGTCTCCACAGTACATCGATGTTGTCGCCAGTGGTCGGCGGAAGGTGCACGTGCCCGTCGACCTGGGACCGGACCGCAGCGACGCACGGATGCACGCCAAGACCATAGGATCCTACGCAGTGCCGTAGGGGACCGCACCGCCACTTCCCAGCAAATTAGGGACACTGTTGCTCCTGGTGTATCGGCGAGGACCATTCGCAACCGTCTCCATGAAGCTGGGCTACGGTCCCGCACACCGTTAGGCCGTCTTCCGCTCACGCCCCAACATCGTGCAGCCCGCCTCCAGTGGTGTCGCGACAGGCGTGAATGGAGGGACGAATGGAGACGTGTCGTCTTCAGCGATGAGAGTCGCTTCTGCCTTGGTGCCAATGATGGTCGTATGCGTGTTTGGCGCCGTGCAGGTGAGCGCCACAATCAGGACTGCATACGACCGAGGCACACAGGGCCAACACCCGGCATCATGGTGTGGGGAGCGATCTCCTACACTGGCCGTACACCACTGGTGATCGTCGAGGGGACACTGAATAGTGCACAGTACATCCAAACCGTCATCGAACCCATCGTTCTACCATTCCTAGACCGGCAAGGGTACTTGCTGTTCCAGCAGGACAGTGCACGTCCGCATGTATCCCGTGCCACCCAACGTGCTCCAGAAGGTGTAAGTCAACTACCCTGGCCAGCAAGATCTCCGGATCTGTCCCCCATTGAGCATGTTTGGGACTGGATGAAGCGCCGTCTCACGCGGTCTGCACGTCCAGCACGAACGCTGGTCCAACTGAGGCGCCAGGTGGAAATGGCATGGCAAGCCGTTCCACAGGACTACATCCAGCATCTCTACGATCGTCTCCATGGGAGAATAGCAGCCTGCATTGGTGCGAAAGGTGGATATACACTGTACTAGTGCCGACATTGTGCATGCTCTGTTGCCTGTGTCTATGTGCCTGTGGTTCTGTCAGTGTGATCATGTGATGTATCTGACCCCAGGAATGTGTCAATAAAGTTTCCCCTTACTGGGACAATGAATTCACGGTGTTCTTATTTCAATTTCCAGGAGTGTATTTTATTATCTTTAGAGATTAATTTATAACGATTTGATTTGACTGTTTCTTTCAGGGTTTTCATAAGCCATGGGACAGTCTGTAGAAAACATACATGTAATAACCCACACAGAATTTACAGTTGGTCTTTTTATTACTTAACTCTGTTTTTATTCATGCTTTATCCTCGGTACTGAACGCCATACGACACTGTCAACACAACGGACAGGATCAGATTATTTTACAGGAGATTACCACGGGGAATTGCAAAATAGCTATATAATATCAATGTGCACGAAGTAATATACCTTGAGGAAATAGTTCTTACAGAGAAGAAATCCTACAAATAAATTTCTGAATGTAAAAGATATATTTTGGGATGGCGCTAAGTGTATCTGATACATGATTCTCATTGTGCAGTTGATACAACTTTTACATCTACATCTACACGATTAATCTGCAGTTCACGCTTATGTGTTTGGCAGGGGGTGCACAGAACCACTTTCAAATAATTGCTGTACCTGTCCTCTCTGGTATGGCGTGTGGCGATAATGAACACTTAAATGTTCCCGTGTGAGGGCTTATTTTTCATATTTTGTCATGATGGTCCTCCCCCCCCCCCCCAGCATCCCACGTGTAATTGGAAGTCCAAAAAATAGCTTTGCTACTTGGCGGAGTATTACAATAATTTCGCTGCATTTCCCTAATCTGCCCCAGTTATCATGGAGGGGAAACGGCACATACAGTTTAACGTGGAATCAGAATCACATGTTGTTTCTGGTTACTTCTCATATCTATGAAATATATAGGCTAAATGAAAGACATAGTTTTTCCATAGCCTGATATGTATTCGATCTTGTGACCTTGCGTTTTACCACTAGACCACCAACCGTATGGAGGAGAAAGTTGGTGATTGAAATTTCGTGAAAAGATTTCGCTGCATGAAAATATGACTTTATCTTAATGGCTGCCCTCCTAAGTATAATTTTATAAAGTAATGAAATATCCAAATCAGGAATGAGTGAAAGGAACTGCCCGAGAAAAGAAAAATAATACAAGCACGTATCAGTATGACCAATGAGGGATTATTAGGGAATGAAACTAGTGAGTCAAATTTGAAAGTCAGTCACTATTAAAGAATAATATTTAAGTTAAATAATGTTATAGGGAACCTCACGTTTATTTACTGTGTGCCCTTCTTTTAGCTTCAACACGTTTATTGTGTGGATATTAACAGGCTTGGTCGCTTCGATAAGTAACAGTCACGCCAGGTGGTATGGGAAACGTCGCCTACGATACGAGACGGCCAACTTTGAAAGAAAATGAGATGCTGCAGTTTGTTCGTCCCTTATCTAATTAAATGAATTATGTATTAAATTTTTAAGTGACATTTAAAAGTTTCCTGTTTCTGATAAAAGGAGTTACTGTGTAAATCATGTCAGACAGATAAGTGTTGTTTATTTAACTTTTCCTTCCTACCAATTCTTGCTTACAATTACAAAATAAGACTCTGTACAACAATTTTTTAATTACTTGTCTTAATTCGGATGTGAGGCAGCACAGAAGCCAGGAAATAAACGGATAGTCCTAAATTCACTGTTTACCGGAAACTGCTGTTTCCTGTTTTCACAACACATGGACCATGTCAAAGTTGACAGCCCACTGCGACGCGTACGATTTGCTCACCGCAAGCAACTAGTTGGAAACTATTGACTATCATCTTTTATTGAAAAGGTGTCACGCCTCACAAGTCTTATATGAAGATGTGGAGTGTGTGGCGCAGTCAGGACGTTGACGACACTATGAGTTGACATCTGCTAATTTCTCCGTAAGGAGTGAGACGGAGGAAGTCTCCTAGGATGTTTAGTAGAGTTGATGATGGAAGGGTGTGGAGAATTGGGTTGGGTGGGTTGTTTGGGGGAAAGAGAAAGCGAGGTCATCTGTCTCATCGGATTAGGGAAGGATGGGGAAGGGAGTCGGCCGTGCCCTTTCAAAGGAACCATCCTGGCATTTCCCTGGAGTGATTTAGGGAAATCACGGAAAAGCTAAATCAGGATAGCCGGACGCGGGAGGAGAATTCGCGAAGTAAATAATAGTGCAAACACTTCCAAACATAATTTAAGAAAACTTTATTGTTCAGTAATTCAATTTTACTAGGAGAGCTTTCTTACAGTGGCATTTTATCCATCAATCTATCACTCTAGCAACAACCCGTTCTTTAGTAACATCTTTTACTATCAAAGATGACTGTTTTGCTAAAGGCTCGTTCAGATGATACCATCAAATACTCGACTGAAGATAACAGATGAGTGCAAGACTGCGCTCATTCCTTCCTGTACACAGAAAAATCCCATTTATTCCTCGTTACGACTCACTCAAGTAGACACTAGGAAACGAGGGTAAGGCAGCACTTGTTCCTCTATATACTCTAAACCAAAGAAATACTACTACCGTTCGGTACTTCTACAGACAAACTCTACGAGCTTCGTCTTTACTATCAAGAAGAAACTCATATAAGAACTGTGGCAAGAGACTTACTGGAAAATCAGTACTTCCATTCAACGTGTACAGTCTTTGAACTGTCACTGGACAATGACTGAAACTGTACCATTCGCCTGCTAAGTGTCTCTTTGCTTAACTCATCTGCTACTGCTTAGACTGCCTCCAGCTGTAGTTATACTGCTATTTCGAGATATTGGAGGAGTTTACCCTGGCAATATTGTTTCCTCTGCTGCCAATGAAGATCCTTTTACTGAGCGAGACCGTTCCAACAGTTTCTCAGACTTCCTCAGACAGTCTAGAAATGCCGTACCTGGGCCAGCACATCTATGTTTTGGCTTTGGTCAGCTGTCTGCGCTATTTTCAGTGTTTACAGTATGTTATTCCCCCCAATAATAACCGTAACTACGGCGAAGTAACACTTTTACCTGGAATGTTCTAACCTTTCGGCTCACATGTTCTGCTTCCCGCTGGCCACATGGAGCTTGTCTCTCCAGCACTATTCCTGTGCGTTACCCCTTAAGAAGTTTCCGTCTTTTAATAAACTTTTATCACACTTCTTGCTTCAATATCATTTGCCCTTTTACACACTACTGGCCATTAAAATTGCTACACCAAGAAGAAATGCAGATGATAAACGGGTATTCATTGGACAAATACATTATACTAGAACTGACATGTGATTACATTTTCACGCTATTTGGGTGCATAGATCCTGAGAAATCACTACGCAGAACAACCACCTCTGGCCGTAATAACGGCCTTGATACGCCTCGGCATTGAGTCAAACAGAGCTTGGATGGCGTGTACAGGTACAGCTGCCCATGCAGTTTCAACACGACACCACAGTTCATCAAGAGTAGTGACTGCCGTATTGTGACGAGCCAGTTGCTCGGCCACCATTGACTAGACGTTTTCAGTTGGTGAGAGATCTGGAGAATGTGCTGGCCAGGGCAGCAGTCGAACATTTGCTATATCCAGGAAGGCCCGTACAGGACCTGCAACATGCGGTCGTGCATTATCCTGCTGAATTGTAGGGTTTCGCAGGGGTCGAATGAAGGGTAGAGCCACGGGTCGTAACACATCTGAAATGTGACGTCCACTGTTCAGAGTGCCGTAAATGCGAACAAGAGGTGACCGAGACATGTAACCAATGGCACCCCATTCCATCACATCGGGTGATACGCCAGTATGGCGATGACGAATACACGCTTCCCATGTGCGTTTACCGCGATGTCGCCAACACGGATGCGGATATCATGATGCTGTAAACAGAACCTGGATTCATCCGAAAAAATGACGTTTTGCCATTCGTGCACCTAGGTTCGTCGTTGTGTACACCATCGCAAGCACTCCTGTCTTGATGCAGCGTCAAGGGTAACCGCAGCCATGGTCTCCGAGCTGATAGTCCATGCTGCTGCAAACGTGGTCGAACTGTTCGCGCAGACGGTTGTTGTCTTGCAAACTTCCCCATGTGTTGACTCTGGGATGGAGACGTGGCTGCACGATCCGTTACGGCCATGCGGATAAGATGCCTGTCATCTCAACTATTAGTGATACGAGGCCGTTGGGATCCAGCACGGCGTTCCGTATTACCCTCCTGAACCCACTGATTCCATATTCTGCTAACTGTCATTGGATCTCGACGAACGCTAGCAGCAATGTCGCGATACGATAAACCGCAGTCGCGATAGGCTACAATCCGACCTTTATCAAAGTCGGGAACGTGATGGTACGCATTTCTCCTCCTTACACGAGGCATCACAGCAACGTTTCACCAGGCAACGCCGGTCAAGTGCTGCTTCTGTATGAGAAATCGGTTGGAAACTTTCCTCCTGTGAGCACTTTGTAGGTGTCACCACCGGCGCCAACCTTGTGTGGATGCTCTGAAAAGCTAATGATTTGCATATCACAGCATCTTCTTCCTGTTGGTTAAATTTCGCGTCTGTAGCACGTCATCTTCTTGGTGTAGCAATTTTAATGGCCAGTAGTGCATTAACATTCCTTGACAGTCCTGTCGAAGAATAGGTGAATATAGAGACAGGTAATAGGCCACAGAACTTTTTTCCATTTAAGTGTGGGAGTTTCCTTTAAAAATTATTTTGCATGATTTATTGAACCCATACTGGCTTGGTAGGTTGGTTTTAACTTTGTGTTGTTTAGCTTTGTACCAATATTAGTAAAAGGAAAGTTGCCACTCTCCATATAGCGAAGATTCTCAGTTGCAGATAGGCACAACGAGAAGTCTGTCACAAATAAAGCTTTTGGCCTTCGTCAAAAATAGACGACACACACACACACACACACACACACACACACACACACTCACGTAAATGCAACTCACACACGCATGACTGCAGCCTCAAGGAACTGTAGTCACATTGCGAGCAGCAGCACCAGTGCGTGATGGGAGAGGCGTCTGGGTGGAAGTAAGGAGACTGGGGCGAAGAGGGGGAGGGGTGGTAGGGTAATAATGGCAGACAGTGCATTGTTGCTGGGGAGAGCGCAGGGACTGGGTGGAGAGATGATAGTACATCTATGTGCAGTCGGGCGATTAGACGGTTGGCAGGGCAGAGGTGGGGATGCAAGGTGTGGCGGAAAAGAAGAGAAGTAAAACGGGTGCGGTGGTGAAATGAGGGGGGCATAGTGCTGGAATGGGAAGAGGGAGGCTAGGTTGGTGAGGACAATGACTAACAAAGATGGAGGGCAGGAAAGTTACGGTTACGTAGTATATATTGCAGGGAAAGTTCCCATCTGCGCAGTTCATAAAAGCTGGTGTTAGTCTGAAGGTTACATGTGGCACAGGCTGTAAAGCAGTCATGGAAATGAAGGATATCATGTTTGGCAGCGTGCTCAGCAACCAGGTGGTCAACTGGTTCCTTGGTCACAGTCTGTCGGTGGCGATTCATGTGGACAGACAGCTTGTTGGTTGTCATGCCCACACAGAATGCAGCACATTGGTTGCAGATTAGCTTGTAGATCACAAGACTTGTTTCCCAGGTAGCCCATCCTTTGATGGGATAGGTGATGTTTGTGGCCAGACTGGAGTAGATGGTGGGGGGAGGATGTATGGGACTAACCTTGCATCTTGGTCTATTACAGGAGTATGAGCCATGAAGTAAGGGGTAGGGAGCAGCGTTTGTTTAGGGATGGACGAGTATACTGTGTAGGTTCGGTGGCGGCGGAATACCACTGTGGGAGAGGTGGGAAGGATAGTGGGCAGGTCATTTATTTTAGGGTACGACGACGGGTAGACGAAATACTGCGGCTGGACAGTGGGACTTTGGGAGGTGGTGAGAGAGTAGAATGATAAGGCACGAGAGATTTGTTTTTGTACAATGTTGGGAGGAAAATTACTGTCAAAAAGTGGTTCAAATGGCTCTTAGCACTATGCTACTTAACTGCTGTGGTCATCAGTCCCCTAGACCTTAGAACTACTTAAACCTAACTAACCTAAGGACATCACACACATCCATGCCCGAGGTAGGATTCGAACCTGCGACCGTAGCGGTCGCGCTGTTCCGGACTGTAGCGCCTAGAACCGCTCGGCCACACCGGCTGGAAAAATTACGGTCTGTGAAGGCTTCAGTGAGACCCTCGATATATTTCGAGAGGGACTGCTCGTCACTGCAGATGTGACGACCACAGGTGGCTAGCCTATATGAAAGGGACTTCCTGGTATGGAATAAGTGGCATCTGTCGAAGTGGAGGTATTGCTGGTGGTTGTAAGGTTTGATATGGACATAGGTACTGATGTAGCCATCTTTGAGGTGGAGGTCAATGTCTAGAAAGGTGGCTTGTTTGGTTGAGTAGGACCAGGTAAACCAAATGGGGGAGAATTTGTTGAGATTCTGGAGGAATATGGATAAGGTGTCCTCGACCCAGATCGCAAAGATGTCATCAGTGAATCGGAAGCAGATGAGGGCTTTACGATTCTGGGTGTATAGGAAGGTTTCCTCTAGATGGCCCACGAATAGGTTCGCATAGGATGATGCCATGCTGATGCCCATAGCTGTACCTTGGATTTGTTTGTAGGTAATGCCTTCAAAGAAGTGATTGTAGGTGAGGATATAGTTGGTCATGGCGACTAGGAAGGCGGTTGTTCATTTGGAATCTGTCAAGCATTGGGAAAGGTAGCATTCAATAGTGGCAATGCCATGAGCATTAGGAATGTTAGGGTAAAGTGAGGTGGTATCAATAGTGACGAGCAGGCCACCATTCAGTAAAGGGACAGGACTGTGGAGAATCGGTGGAGGAAAGGGTTGGTATCTTTTATATAGGAGGGTAGGTTCTGGATAATAGGTTCAAGGTGTTAGTCTACGAGAGCAGAGATTCTGTCATTGGGGGGCACAGTAGCCGGCCACAACTGGGCGTCCTGAGTGGTTGGGTTTATGGACTTTAGGAAGCATATGGAAGGTAGGAGTGGGGGAGTGGTAGGGGGTGTTCTTAAGTTTTGGGTGGCTGAATTTTCAACAACGGAGATATATGCCTGTGGGAATACTACATGAATTTCGCCCTGCTTTATAATCTTTCTAAAAAATGTGCAAACTGACTAAATGTTGAAATTTACTATTAATTTTTTTGATTAAACAAAGTCGTCCCTGTGCTTTAATGACCTGACCTGGTGCTCATGAAATGATGCCCGTGCGTTGATAATTCTCGTAGCAAACTCATCCTGAAATGAAAGTATCTTACCTCATAATGAAATTGCTTGTAAACGCTGTGCTTGCTGCTACCATAGCTGAGAGCCTAGTGCAGTGCTCCAGACAGCAAGTAGACTATTTTACTTATCATTGAGTGAGATACTCCTTTAAATAAAAATGACTTGGATCAAGGATGTGAACTATGCTCTTTGGTGAAATATTCCTATGACAAACTGTTTTTTAAAGTATCTGATATATTATTACTTGTATGAACTTCATGTTACAACACTCATTAACATTAACAAAGGGCTATATTGATAATAAGTTCTTACTCTCACTAACGTTGGACAGATCATTAATAAATGTGAAAAATATATTACAGTGAAAATTACTCAGTCTTTAATGGATGTCTCATTCAAAAATGAATGCTAACTATGGAACTGCTCTGCCAATTAATAAACATATTACCTTCATTCCTCTTCACATTCCTTTCATTCCAAATCACTAACCAAATCCTTCTCGTTTGCTTCACGATATTTAAATACAAATCATTTTACTTAAACACAAATGCACTTAACTTTACTGCTTCATTCCCACGAGTCCCCTACACGGCGTCTGTCTCACTGCTACTCTCACGATAGAACTCCCGCGCTCCTCGCTGCCCAGCAGCGATGACAAAAACAAGCACATCTCTCACCGTCACAGCTACTCTGACCAAAGACTGTGCGCAAATAATAAGCGATTCACAATTGTCGCTTAGCGTCTGAGATATTCTTAGTACGTACAAATTTTAGAAATGCAAATAACAAACTCCCAGTAGAACAGTTTCAAATGAAGATGAAATGGGAAACAAAGGAGAAAATTTTCAAGGTATCCGATGGGGTGATTGGTAACCTAGTAGTAAAATATGGGTCATGTGCATAATAGTGTAATATCAATGAAAATATTGGTTGAATTATAAAGGAACACACCACAGAAAAATCCCAAGGAAAACACTGAGACTTTAAAAAGTAACTGCAAATTCAGGAACAGGACCAATGAAGATGTGAAAACCGAAAACTGAACATTTAAGTGTAGCGATGAGAAAACGTGGAATAATGTCTTACAGTCATATGGTTCACATGGTTGAGAACAGGACACAGAAAGTGAAGTTTTCAACACGTCAGATATGATCTGAAAGAGATGACGATTGAAGAATATGGATTTCTGAACAACGGTACTTTTTGAAAGACGCTTTCAGATTCTCACTGCTAGAGAAAATCATATGATGTTGTTGTTGTTGTTGTTGTTGTAGTCTTCAGTCCTGAGACTGCTTTGATGCAGCTCTCCATGCTACCCTATCCTGTGCAAGCTTCTTCATCTCCCAGTACCGACTGCAACCTACATCCTTCTGAATCTGCTTAGTATATTCATCTCTTGGTCTCCCTCTACGATTTTTACCCTCCACGCTGCCCTCCAATGCTAAATTTGTGATCCCTTGATGCCTCAGAACATGTCCTACTAACCGGTCCCTTCTTCCTGCCAAGTTGTGCCACAAACTCCTCTTCTCCCCAATTCTATTCAATACCTCCTCATTAGTTATTAGATCTACCCATCTAATCTTCAGCATTTTTCTGTAGCACCACATTTCGAAAGCTTCTATTCTCTTCTTGTCCAAACTATTTAACGCCCATGTTTCACTTCCATACATGGCTACACTCCATACAAATACTTCCAGAAACGACTTCCTGACACTTAAATCTATACTCTTAAACCTATACTCATATGATGAGACGAGCAAAATGGGCAGAACCTCAGAAGCAACAGTACTTTGATTTTATAAAAAAATTATTGATAAAGCAAGCAGTTAAACGAAAATTAGTTATTTACGCTGTCATGAGAGGCCAAATGCCAATTTAAAAACCGACCGAGGTGGCGCAGTGGCTAGCACACTGGACTCGCATTCGGGAGGACGACGGTTCAATCCCGCGTCAGGCCATCCTGATGTAGGTTTTCCGTTATTTCCCGAAATCGCTCCAGGAAAATGCCGGTATGCTTCCTTTGAAAGGGCACGGCCGACTTCCTGCCCCGTCCTTCCCTAATCCGATGAGACCGATTACCTGGCTGCCTGGTCTCCTTCCCCAAAGCAACCCAACAACCCAACCCAATTTAAAAAATAATACTGCAGGCCTCATTTCTATTTTCAGAATTCGCCGAACTAATCTTGATTACTATGCAAACCGGTTCTAGTGAGTGGTGTTACATTGAGGAACACGGGGAAAAATCAAGATCACAAAGTACGTAAACGCCGGCCCTTTGTTTACCGGTTGGTCGTCGTGCTTGCAACGGTCTCGGTCGCTCAGTTTTCCAGATGGAGTTCGTGACGGGCGGCGGCTGGACGTGGCCTGCGCGATGCGAGGCGGATAAGCCGCTAATGCGCCTGTTTATCGCGGTCAGCCTTAGCGAGGCGGCGCCGCAAGCAGACCCTCCTGCTCCCCGCCATCCCCCACGGAGATCTCGTGCGTGAGCCGGGACCGCCACCATCCCCGGCCAGCGCTTGCGGGGGCGTGTTTGTTATGCCACGGGCAGCCACCACCCGGCGCCCACCCCACAAATCCTCGCCGGCCAATTCATTGTATCGCCGGCTGCCGGCGGGTCATTAAACCACAATGTGGCGTGCTCGGCTTTTCAAGTTCTCCTTGGCCTCAGTCGCCCAAATGGACTGCGACACCGGAAAGTCAAAGGGCCAGGCTCTCGTTATAATGCTTCTGAGTAGCCGTGTACTCTTAACGCTAAATGTGAGTTCCCGCATCTGTGTGACTTTCATAAGTTACGAGTCTTGTAAGGCTAAATGATCTGGAGGGTAGCTATCCGTTGGACACTAATAATTGAGGAAAGGAAACAGTAATACACATTCTTGAAATCCAGCAACAGTACCTAGCACTATCACTATCATAACATTTATTACAATTTATAGCTGGTGACAGAATCAGTCACTTGGGCTGGATGGCCCTCTTGATTCCCGTTTCACATCTTCCACCTGAAAAATACACTGATTGGAAAGAATTACAACCGTTGTGCGACATAAACGAAAGTGGGTAGGCGTGTTCCTTCTTCTGAAAGGTGATGTTTATCCAAATATCACGCCACCCGCATAAGACTGGCCCTTGTAGCACCACATGAGGACGCAAATACAGTTTGCTTTAAATACACGCTTTTGTGGTCGTGACCGATAGTTACCTTTGAGATCGAAAGTCGTGAGTTGATGTTAGTAAAGAATGCCTTTTAAAGTGACAAAGATGCCGTTATCAACAAATGGTTCAAATTATGAAACGTCCCCTTAGAAAAATTATAAATGACTGTGCTTAAACTGACACACAATATTTTTAGCGCAACGCAATCTGACTTACAATAATACCTACAAAAGAATGGCCCTGACTAACAATAACCTATACCTTTCATGAATCACTTACCTCACAAAAATCTTCGTTACTCAAACTACTGCAACACAGCGTGCGCCAATACTGCCAGCTGAATAAAAGATTCTAACCACTGAAGGCTTTAACTACTGATAGGCATACTTAGAAAATGAAAGATTTTGATAGAGAACAAACAATTTATTTACCTTAATAGTGTTCAAAAGTCATTATATATATATATCAGTTCATGGCATCCAGTCTTACAAATTTACTGTCTCTGATGGACACACGTCCAGATCATTCGGGAGGACGACGGTTCAGTCCCGCGTCCGGCCATCCTGATTTAGGTTTTCCGTGATTTCACTAAGTCACTCCAGTCAAATGCCGGGTGGTTCCTCTGAAAGGGCACGGCCGACTTCCTTCCCCATCCTTCCCTAATCCGATGAGACCGATGACCTCGCCGTCTGGTCTCCTTCCCCAAAAACAACCAACCAGATCATCCGCTCTCAAAACTCCGCCAGCTCTCTCCCCACATCCACCACTGCTGGCGGCTCACCTCCAGCTGCGCAACACTACGCGCTGTTAACAGCCAACTGCCCAACACTACAATAGCAAATTCCAACAATGCAAACCAGCCACAGACTGCACACAACACATACAGTGATTTTCATACAGAGCGCTAGGTGACGTTACCAACCAAAAAACCTAAACAGTCTACTTACAAAATGGCTCTGAGCACTATGGGACTTAACTTCTGAGATCATCAGTCCCCTAGAACTTAGAACTACTTAAACCTAACTAACCTAAGGACATCACATACATCAATGCCTAATGCAGGATTCGAACCTGTGACCGGAGCGGTTGCGCGATTCCAAACTGAAGCGCCTAGAACCGCTCGGCCACATCGGCCGGCCCGTTATCAACACCTCACTGCTTTTGAGCTCGTGTAATAGGGTTTCAGTAAGCTGCATGTTGCTTCTGCGATACTGCAAGAAGACTTGCCAGAAACGTAGCCACTGCACATGATAGTTGACAGCGGTGGTCACGAGAATGTACCGTCCAAGAAGACTGGTCTCCGGACAGCCACGTCGCCCTACCGAGAGGGAAGACCATCGTGTTCAGCCTAAGGTTCCGGTGCATCGGCCTGCATCTTCGTCAGCGATTTCAGCAGCTGTTGGAACCACAGTGACAACGAACTGTTACAAATAGGTTACTTTAAAGACAGTTTCGAGCCAGACGCCATGTAGCGTACATTTCACTGACGCCAAGTCACCGCCAACTGCGACATCAGGGGTGTCAACAGAGAACTCTTTTCGGTGGGCGGGGTGGAGGGCTGTTGTGGTTCCAGAGAATGCTGTTTCTGCCCCGGTGCTAGTAACGGCCGTGTGTTGGTTACGAGGAGACCACTTGAGGGCCTGAAACCAACCTCTCTCTATACTAGACATACATCACCTGCACCTCAGTTATAGTGTGGGGTGCGATTTTGTATGACGACAAGAGCTCTTTCATGATTATCCCAGGCACCCTGATTCCACATTTGTACATTAGTCTGGTGATTCGAGCTATTGTGCCGCCATTTATACACAGCACTCCCCGGGGTGTTTTCCAAAAGGATAACGCTCGCCCACACACCACTGTTGTAACCTAGCATGAGTGTCGACAAGTTGCCTGGGACTGCTCGATCACTTGATCTGTCTCAATGCAAACGCGTTAGGGTTATCGTCAGTCAACAAATCCAGCATAATCCACGAACATCATTAATCGTTTTTGTATTGATCGACCAAGTGCGAAGGGCATGGAACTCCATCCCAAAACTAACATCCGGCTCCTGTACAACACAATGCACGCATGTTTGCATGCTTGAATTTAACACACTGTACCAGCGTGCCACACTTGCAATAGCTCAACACCTATACAAATGTATTCCATAAATTTCGTTATTCTACACTAATTACTTTTTGGTGTTCCGATTTTTTTCCATCAGTGTAGTAATGGATTGTCACTACAGTTGTAATGATACTCTGTTGAATCCACAACTCTTAACGACAATACGAACAGCAGCTAGAAATTCGGGAAGATTTGGGATACCGTCACCGTAATGGAAGACAGGGTCCCCACAAAACTGCTTCAGCGTTCATAATGTTTAATAAATAACCTGTCTTTATTAAAGTCAAATGTGTTTTAAAAACAATCAACACCACATTGACTGATCAGACTTTATAAAAATGACTTATAAACAGCTACCACTAACTACAGAATTTCAAAAACATTTAACTACACTCAGGAAAGTTCACTGGGCAGTTTTTTCTTAACTAAATGACAAGTAAATAGATACCATTATTTATGAAGCCACTGTCACTCAGTAGACAGAAAATGTATAGAAGTTTAAGAACAGTTAACAGTCACTGAATAGATAGCTACAGCTAACCAAAGTTTACTGATCAGAGTTTAAGCAAACGGTTTTGAATTATCTGCTATTAATTGTGAAAGCTCTGTAATTCAGTAGACAGCAAAATGTAGTATTTCAAAAACTATTAACAGGCACTGAACACGCAGCTACAGTTGACCGAAGTTCACCGATCAGCTTTTAAGCAAATGATTTTTAGCGACTGCTGTTAATTAAGAACCCACTGTTATTCAGTAGACACCAACATACAGAATTTTAAAAACACTTAACAGGCACTGAATAGGCAGGATACAGTTAGATAAAATTCACTGATAAGATTCTAAGCTAATGATTTTTAAACAGCTGTTGTTGATTATGATTCGTCATTCAGTATACAGCAACATACATAATTTTCAGAACAATTAACAGTCAATATACAGGGAGCACCAGTTTGCGCAATTCACTGATCAATTTTTAACCGAATGGCTTTTAAACAGCTGCTATTAATTATAAGTGGTCGTTGTGTAAACAACACCGGGTGGGGAAGGGGGGGGGGGGGGAAGGCGGGGGGGGGGGGGGATGGTGAAGGGGAAGAGCGAGAGATAAGGACATAAAAAGAAGTTACTTGACTTGGACATGATGTCCACCATTCTTCCACCCCTTAAGCCTGCAACAGACCGGACTGCCTTTGCTATTGTCGAACCACCCAAATAACCTCCAAGTCACTGGTGTGTTTTCCAAAATATTATGCCCACTCAGGAAAACGAATTCTGCAACAACTGTTGCTTGTCAACTTTTTAATTCCACAGATCGATGAAGACTACTGAGATGGGAGGGTTTACTACCAGCAAGACGGTACACCACCTCATGTCCTCGATAATCACTTCCCAGGTCGGTGGATTCGTCGTGAAGGGCCAATCGTATGGGCACCTCGCTCCCCAGACTAAATACCATTGGATTTCCTTCTCGGGGGTTTCATTAAAGACCGTGTATTTTCCTTCCCTACCAAACATTTTATCCGACTATAAAAACCGAATCTACGCTGCCGCTGCCCAAGTTACGCCTGATTTGCTGCAACGAGTGTTAGGAGAAATTGATTACCGGAGCGATTTGTGCCGCATTACATCGATCCAAAATGACAGTTGACAGTTTTATGGAAATGATGTTGCTTTCTACAAAATCACAACAGTGTTGATGCTGTAAGTTATCTCAACAAATTTCTACATCACAGCAAATTTGTAAAGTCCTTTTTGATACATCCTGTACATTAACGTCATTAAATTGTAGATCTGTGAGAAGAATATATAATATCACAAAAGTAAGTGGTCGGTCTTACAACGGCTCACGCGTTGAGTTGGCTGCAGCTAGCCTTTTACGTGCGATCAGATAAAGCCACAAAGGTGTGGTTGCTTAGACACGGCGGCCGCAGGTTGCTGGCGGACTGCCGGCAGGATCACGCCACGAGCGGCGAGCCAGCGTCACGTCAGCACTGGCAGCCTGCCACGAGCCACCAGCCGCGGACCACCTGCTCCGACAACAACGCCCCCACACGGCGACCGTGCCTAAACGCCCTGCTAGCTGTACCACCTGACCGAGCAGAGGCGCGCGGAAACAACGGTGTAGTTGAGACAAACCGCTGGATCAGGTACCATTGAAGCTGAGAGAATATGAATTATGAACA
This sequence comes from Schistocerca americana, assembly GCF_021461395.2. Taxonomy (NCBI): domain Eukaryota; kingdom Metazoa; phylum Arthropoda; class Insecta; order Orthoptera; family Acrididae; genus Schistocerca; species Schistocerca americana. Next base: position 379,774,583 of record NC_060123.1, on the reverse strand, counting down.
CGTCATAAAAGGGCTCCGAACCGCAGGATGGAGGATTGACAACTATTGTCTCCCTCGCATTCAGCTATCTACATCTACATGATTACTCTACAGTTCACAAATAAGTGCCTGGCAGAGTGTTCATCAAACCACATTCACGTTGTTTCTCGACGGTTCCACTCACGAATAGAGCGCGGGAGAAACGAGCACATGCACTGATCAGCCAGAACATTATAACCACCGACCTACTATGGATATAACCCCTCCAGGTAATGGTAGTGTCACGTGGCGAGGAATGATGCTAGTCAGACACATGCACGGTGGCTGTAGTATCAGTGAGCGTGCTGTCCGTGTATAGAATGGGGAAAGAACGCAATTTATCTGGGGTTGACCTAGAACAAATTTTGATGGCACGTGACGAACCAAAGGTGAAACCACCTCGAAGCATTGTGGAGTCGGCAGAGTACAAGTGTGTTTGAACACACAGTGCACCGAACACACCTAAACGAAGGGGCCTCCGCAGCCGATGACCCACGCATGTGTCAATGATGACACACGACCTAGACAACTACGACTGAAATGGGCATGTGACCGTCGGCAGTGGACGTTGGTGCAGTGGCAGAGCGTTAGATGGTCTGATGAATCCCGATACTTTCTTTATCATATCGATGAGACGGCGCCAATCCGTCATCTTCCAGGGGAACAGCTCCTTAACATCTGTACTGCGGCACAGAGAGAAACTGTCGGCGGCTCCATTATGTTGTGGAGAACATTCACGTGGTCATCCGTGGGTGAAGTGGAACACTATGATGGCTAAGAAGTACACTCAAATGGCTCAAATGGCTCTGAGCACTATGGGACTTAACTTCTGAGGTCATCAGTCCTCCAGAACTTAGATCTACTTAAACCTAACTAACCTAAGGACATCACAGACATCCATGCCCGAGGCAGGATTCGAACCTGCGACCGTAGCGGTTACGAGGTTCCAGACTGAATCGCTTAGAACCGCTCGACCACTCCGGCCGGCGGACTAAGAAGTACAGTACACTGGTTAAAGAGCATGATCTCGTGTAAGGCACCATGATGGCGAAGGAGTACGATAAACTGGTTGAAGAGCATGGTCATCATGTTTTCCGATAGCTGTAGCACTTCTCAACAAGATAAGGCCACGTGTGTGGTAGAGTCGTTCGGGGAACACATTCGCAAGTTCCAATTTACGTGTTGCACCTGTCCCCGCCCCCGACCCCCCATTCCACCTTGCCAGATCTGAACGCAGACTAACACAATTGGGATGCGATTACACATAGAGTCAGAGGTCATCGCCCCGCCCCCTCCTCTCCCTGGAATATACGAAAATTAGGTGACTCACGCGTGTAGATGTAGTGCCAACTTCCTCCAGCGACCTACCAAGGCCTCACTGCTTCCATGCCCCGACGGGTCGCCGCTTTTATCCGTCCCACAGGGGGACGTGCCGGTTATTAGGTAGGTGGTCAGAATGTTCTGGCTGATCAGTGTAAATCTTTCATTGCAACTTCTAATTTCTCTTTTTTTTTATCTTGATGATCATTTCTCGTTATATAGGTAGGCGACAAGAGAGTATTTTCGCAATCGGAGGAACAAAATTCCTGACGTTCCCTTCTATTCGGAAAGCTGTTGCACTCAGCGACTGTTTTATTGACTTGTAAATTACAGATTTCAGCGACCAGTCGTCATTTTTAAATTTTATTGGCAGATCTGGATTTCAGCTAGAAGCTAGCCATTCTCAATGCACTATTATTTATGCTCAATGCATGTAATGCCTGTTGGTCGGGCTTCATCCACAGTTCATTGGATACAATGAACCATATTCAATGAACTGTGGATGAAGCCCGACCAATAGGCATTACCTGCATTGAGCATAAATAATAGTGCATTGAGAGTGGCTAGCTTCTAGCTGGAATCTAGATCTGCCAATAAAATTTAAAAATGACGACTGGTCGCTGAAATCTGTAATTTACAAGGCATAACTTCGTGATTCGAATTTCGTGAGAGGATACTACCGCAGCGGAAAGCGCCCTGGTTTTAATTATTGTCACCCTAACTCGCGCATCACATCCGTGACACTCTCACCCCTGTTCCGTGATAATGCAAAACTTGCTGCCCTCATTTGAACCTTTTCGATGACCTCCGTCACTCTTATCTGATGCGGATCCCACACGTGCAGTAATACTTCAGAAGAGGATAAGAAAGCGAGGTGTAAGCAGTCTCTTTAGTAGACCTGCTGCGTTTTCTAAGTGTTCTGTCAAGGACCGGTGTTTCTGATGTGCTTTACCCACTACTTTATTTATGTGATTGTTTCAGTTTAAAATATTCGTAATTGCAATCACGATGCACTTATTTGAATTTACAGCCTTTAGATGTATGTAATTTGCCGTGTAACCGAAATTTAGCGGATTCCTTTTAGTACTCACGTGGATGACTTCACACTTTTCTTTATTTAGAGACAACTGCCGCTTTTCGTACCATGGAGATACCATGCGCTAATCATTTGCATATTTTTTCGTTATCCGGTGACTTTACAAGACGGTAAATGACAGTATCATCTGTAAACAATCGAGGGCTGCTCAGACTGTCTCCTATGTCGTTTATGTAGATCAGAAACCGCAGAGGGCCTGGAATACTTCCTAAGGGAACGCAAGGTCTTAGTCCATGACTTTGTGTGCCGTTTCTGACAGTAACTCCCGAATCCAGTCGCAACGCATGATGTCATTTTATAACCCAAATATCACTTTTATCAGCTGAAAGACTCACAAATTAATTCTCCTTTACAAACCACCACAAATTTTCTATATAGGCCTTGGGTGTAGGTATGTGCGTGCGATCAATGTCACTCGCCGTATCTCGTAATAGGTAATAAATAATGAAACGGACGCTTGGTGAATGGATAATGTCGGAAGCCCACAATAAAATAAAAATTCATGGCACGCTGCAATATAGTTTCCAATAGTTGAAGCAAATTACGTATGTTGGTATATATTTGCAGTTCCACACGCCATATGAGCACCAGCCATGTGACGAGCAAAGAAACTGTCTTCCGCTTACATGAAAATAAAAAAACTCATACGCTGTGTTCACAGAAACAAATCGTTTGTGTAGGCAGCGTAGTCGAAACAACCACGGCAACATGAGGGCGCGTATTTTGTTTCTACTACAGAAGTGTCATTAGGAAACCCTCACTTACCCTCCATACAGTTCCAATTTCTCCCCAAACGATTTCCATATCTTTGGTACCATGAAGAAGAACATTCGCGGCCTTCCATTCGCTTCAGATGAAGAGGTGCTCGCCAGTCTACATACATGATTCCGTAGACAACTGCAAACATTTTTCCATGAGTGTAACCGTTGGCTTCCGCGGCCGTTGTCACTGTCAGTAAAATTCTTCTGGGCTGTTGACCACATTGTCTGTATATAAAATAGACCGACGTTTCGGCCACTATTGCACTAGGCCTACCGCAAATTTCTCTTTGGAGGCACTGAGAGTCTTGTAGCATAGTGGGATAAATATATTAACAGCTATGTCGATTACTTTTGAAATAAAAAACAATTTACTTAATTTTTTCCCAATTTTTCTCTTTCATTTGACCGCTCTTTATATTAATCAGGCATTTTTTCATGAGATTAATTACCACAGCAGATAAACATAAATAATTTAGTCATCATCATAATTTATCCTCCATCACCGTTTAGAAGAGTCCGCGAAAGCTAGCATAACTTCTGGATTCACCGGATGTAGACACCAAGTGGTTTTGAGGGGGAAGAACTCGTCGAGCAATGTTCGGAGCACATTTTCGGCCGGAAAGAAAGTTCCTTGTAGGTTGTTCGACAGAGAGTGGAAAAGGTGAAAATCTGAAGGCGCAAGGTCAGGTGAATAAGGAGGGTGCGGAATGATTTACCAACCCCACTCCGGTATAGTGTCTAAACGGTCTGCGTGGTGTCTGTTTGTTCTATATCGTGTCTCCCTACCACTTTCGCGCAACGACGCTCTGAGCGTGTTTTTTAGGGAATTGACAAGTTTGAACCTGGGACCTGTTGCTGGTAAGGAGACGCCAGACCACACATGACATGTGGAATTCAGAAGAGTTCAGTGAGACTAGCGATGATATAACCAAATACTAAATTATTTCAGCGTCAGCTCTAATGCACTCCCCGTAAAAGAATCTTAGTACTAACTAAATTTAGTGGAAGGGGTTCAATGCTTTCCTATTTCTAGTTAGCTGGTAAAATAACGTCGAAAAAGCAGTTAAGTTTACCATTGGAAATTTTGTTCTACGCACAAAACATCGTTTATAAATTGCACTATTGATAAAAGGAAATGTTTTAACACAGGATGGTAAAAAACAACTGCGTTCAACAAAATTGTGAACGAATATTCCCTGAAAGGATTTCCAAGTTCTACAATGGATCGAAGGATGACCTATGCCATATCACATCTATGATCTTGGTTTAAATTAAGTTTCACAAGAGAGAAAACTATCAAAATGGTCTACAGTGACCCTCAATTATCTTTAATTACTTATCTAACTTGTCGTAAATTACAGTGGCTGATGAGGCTTCTCAATAACTATATAACAGAAAAATCATCGACTTTCAGATTTTTACTTCAAGTGGCAAATGTGAACACCATTATCTTTAATTGACGATCGACACTCGTATTATGTAAAGGGGGTGTAACAAAAAAAAAAATTGCTCTGAGCACTATGGGACTTAACATCTTAGGTCATCAGTCCCCTAGAACTTATAACTACTTAAACCGAACTAACCTAAGGACAGCACACAACACCCAGCCATCACGAGGCAGAGAAAATCCCTGACCCCGCCGGGAATCGAACCCGGGAACGCGGTCGTGGGAAGCGAGAACGCTACCGCACGACCACGAGATGCGGGCAGGGGGTGTAACAGATGAGACTTCTGCAGTTCTGAGTGAAGCCTTATGCGCTCAAAAATGTGGCATCGCGTGCGCTCATTACCTTGTCAGTGTTTGTCAGGGGGCGGCGGCCGGCGCAGCTCCGTCCAGCTCGCCCTCTCGGAAGCAACTCTCTCCTAACTTCTCCTTACTACTATTTACCGAAGCTGGTTTAAAAAAACTATCTGGCTGTGTTTTCATCTGACCCATCAGGGTCTCAATGTTAACCTTAAGCTCCGCCTACAAAAATTCTGTCTATCCAATGAGAAACGTTATACTTTTCGTGGTGGGGCAATTTTTTTAAAGTTTGCAACATAACAGAGACGCAAAAAAGTCTCACGCTAAAACTTGCAGCTGGTGAGGTCCTTTTAGCGTTATCGTAAGATCTATACTGTTCTTCTGGAGGGCTCTAGGTTTTACCATGGGCTGGGGGTTGGTCCTAACGTAACAGAGACACGAAAAAGTCTCATGCTAAAAACTTGCGGGTGGTATGGTCCTAGCAGTTAGCTGTCGACGTGGGTGTCCGTCCGTCCCTTATCGTAGGGCCTTCCAGCTTAACACGGTTCTGCTCTCGGCTTCTGTTCTCGTTTCTTCCCTCAGAACTGCGTCTGGCTCACTGTGGGAAGGTATGACATGCATTTAGGCATTCTTGTGTTAGTGTGTGGTATTCCATTTGCTCACTCGTTACTCGTATTACTTTGGTTAATTTAATGTCACGATTTATTCGGAGCTATGTGACATACTACTGGATTTGCTTATCATGTCAGGTTTTTCATGGAAGGTGTTGGATTTGCCTGACACCTTACATATTACCACCCTTCGAACTTAAATTTTGCACTGAAGTTAGGCAATGATTGAATCGTTGCCTAAGTCAGTCAAAAATTATTTCTTTATCTAAATTGCCTACTGTTCAGCCACATTATTCTGGTTCTATGCTAGTTTGTATTACTAATTTATATTTTTATATTCTTCCACATTATTATTAAAAATGACAAGAGAAGAATATTTTTATGCTATTATTAATTTTTAATTACTTTCTTTCTTTGTTTAAGTGTGAAGTTTGTTTTTTAAGAAGTTTGTTATCAAAAGTGAGGAGTCTTTTACATCGATTTTCTTATAAATATATTTTTTTATAAATATAGTAATTAAGTAAAATCTATTACTAACACATTTTCTAAACATCATGTACAAGTAAAATGTTTTTGTTTCTAGACACTCATTTCAACATTGTTACACTAACAAATAAGAATTATTTCCAAGAATTGCTTTGACAAAGAAATATACATACACAAGTATTGAGATATTATCCTAACAAATGGTACAAATGTTAAAAAAAAGGGAAAACATCCAACAAGATAATTTTTTATTCTTTGTTTTTATAAGGAGAAAATAAGTAAAATATAGTTATTCTTTTATTTTTATGAGGAGAAATTAAGTGGCATATAGTTCTAGTGTTTATTATGCCTTACTTTTGTTCTTTATATACTGTCCATTTCAGAACTAATGACTTATTTTTATCGATAGTCTATTTTTTACTTAAGTCCCTAGTCAATGACTGTTATTTTGTAGTTTATTAGCTGTCTGGTGTGCTTAACTTATTTAGTTTTTCACAGATTTCTTTTTCACAATTCCTACATCACATAATTTGATTTCTCACATTCACACAATCCTATGAATGTTTAAGCACGAGGTTGGCGAATGTTTTTGCATGAAGGTGATGGACTTGAGCGTGATGGATGTGGGCAAGTATTTGATGTACAGCTTCATTTGTCGTTCCTTGTTGGCTTTGCAAGTGTGTGTTGCTGTTGTGGAGGTCCCATAATGGAATGGAGCTGTGAGTGCAGAATCTCGTGGTTTACTGGCTTTGTATGCATAAAAGTCATCGTTATGTGTTGCAGAAAGCGGTCGTTTTTCGTAGTAATACTTCGCAGACGACTAGTTTACAATAGGATAGGGATTTGGGAAGGTATGTCTATTCTTCACCCATCTTCTTTCTTGGTCTCAGTCTTGTGAATCTTCAACTTCTGTTCTTCCTACTTTTTCTCTGCTTCTTACTTGATTCTTGGTTCTTGTCTGGGCAAGATATGCAAATATTTATTGATAACTAGTCGCTTTGAAGTTCTCCTCTTAGTGACAGTTTGATAAATGGTTTGGACATGTCATTTCTACTTTTGTGGACGTTTTCTTCAGTTTCGTGCATCAGCGTGCTGTTTAATAGCGGTAGTGTGACTTTTACACATATATTTTGCCAGTGGAGGCTTGCCCAAGCAGTCTTTTCGTCGGGCCGCTTTTTGCTCGCTCCCTTCATTCGGGGCGCTCGGAGACCTTTCCGGCGTCGGCGTCCCATCACATCACTGCAGGCTGTTCCATCCCAGCAGAGTTCCGCCTAGCGGGCAAATTTATTGCCCACTCCAGTTACAAGGGCCTTCTGTTGGTCTCACTGTCCTTTCCGTTCTCTCGATGCTTCTGCCTTGTAGGAATCGTGTCTTGCTAGTTACGTCCTTTTCTTTCTTGATACTTCTCGCGTTGCAACTTGTAGGTCATTGCATCTGGTCTTTGCTGGAGTTTTTACAATGGTTCTTACAAAAAGTTTTACTTATAATCATCTAACATATGTCTAGTACCTACATTATTTTACGCCTTCTTAAAAAGCTTTACAAATTTCGGCATCCTTTCCATGTTACAATTCTAAGACATTTTGAATTTTAACTTCTACAAAAATCCTCAAATTCGTTTTATTTTTATTTTTTGTGTAGTGTTGTGGTGTATAGCATTTTAGTATTTCATGCTGTTAGACTATCTACGCTTTATCCCTTCACCTTAATCTGTGGTACTATTGGTGTTATTTTTGAAACTACTTTCTTTTTCCCACCTTCCTCTCTCTTCATTCTTCTTTCTCCTGACGATCTTATCTGCAACATAATCTTGAAATATTGTGCTGATTATTTACCAGTAATAAAATTAATCTTCAAACTTGTACTGAAAGTGTTTAATACTACCAGTCTTAGGTAAAATACCCTCTAATTCTCATTTACTGTGTTCCGAAATACCTTGAACTTCTTGCAGTTTTTCGTAGATTTCTGTATGGACTTCTAACATGAGTTGAGGCGATTCCCCCTTTTGTGCATACCATTCTAATTCTTCATCCTCTTTATCTAGCATCATTCTTAATTGTTTGTTTATGACTGGTATTTCTTCTAATTTTAGCTTTTGATCAAAGAGAAGTGTGACATTCCCCATATCTATTATTGTTCGTCTCTCATTTAAAAAATCTGCACCTATAATCAAATCTACAGTTAGTTTAGGTATAATCACGAAGTTGGCTTCGATCTTTTGACCTTGACACGAAAGAGTTAACCTTGTTTGTCTCGTAACTTCCGCAGCATTGTTTCTAATAGGACCTCTTACTTTAATCTTACGTGTTTTCAGAACTGGCAATTCCTCATTGGCATTACACTGCATGAATAAATATTCTGAGATCGCAGTCAGTTCACTTCCGCTATCAATTACAATATTGACTGGGATATGCTTTACCATGGCCTTCACAATTGGTTGATTTTGAAAGGGTTGGTTCTGTTCTTCTTCTTCTTGCATCAACGAATCCTCCACTGAATCTCACATGAGTCTTCTTAGGAATTTCCCTTGTGAATTCGTACTTTCTGTAGGATAAGCTTCGACTGCTATTTCTCTCTCTTTTATTTCCTCTTCTCTATTTCTTCCTTCATTTACACTTTCTTCAACATCCTCTACTTTTTCCTCATCCTCATCTATCTTCTCCTTCTTCGTCGCTACTTCCACATCATCATCATCATCAGTTATCAGTTATATTAGCAGGTCCTTTGCCTCTCCATTTTCTGCGATCCATTGCTTCCTTCTTAAGGCTGCTGTATGTTGTACCGTCCATCATGTCATCCAGTATCTGGAATCTCTTCCTTCCTCGCTTCCTTTTCCCTTCTACATAACCTTCTTAAACTGTTTTTATCAATCCGTCATTCTTTCTTAATATATGCCCAATCCAATTTCTTTTTCTTCTCTTTATTACATCTAGTAACTGCCTTTTCTCTCCCACTCTTCTCAGTACCTCTTCATTTTTTACTCTGTCCATCCAACTTATTCTTTCCATCTTCCGCCATGTCCAGATCTCAAAAGCCTCCAGCCTTTCTCTGTCTTTTTTCCTCATAGTCCATGTTTCAGCGCCATATAGAAGAACACTCCATACAAGACATTTTATGAGTCTCTTTCTGAGTTCTCTGTCCATACCGCTGCAGAAGATTCTCCTTTTCTTATAAAACGCCTCTTTTGCCATTGCTATCCTTGTTTTAATTTCTGTGGTGCACTTCCAGTCGGTGTCTATCCTGCTTGCAAGATACTTATAATTTTGCACCTGTTCTAGTGTTTCTCCATTCAGCACAATTTTTATTTCCTTATTTCCTCCTATCGCCAATACTTTTGTTTTATTTGTGTTAATTTTCATTCCATATTTTTTTCCATTAGTTGCAATGGTGTCCACCAAATCCTGTAATTCTTTTTCCCCTGTGGCTAGAAGGACCATGTCATCAGCAAATCTCAAGCACCCTACTCTTCTTCCTCCAATTTCTACTCCTTTGACATCTAATGAGCATTGGTCAATCATATTTTCCAAGTACAGGTTGAAAAGAGTAGGTGATAAACAGCATCCTTGTCTTACTCCTTTCCCTAGTCTGATCCAGTTTGTACTTTCTCCTCTCTCTTTAACTGAAACTTTTTGATTAAGGTACAATGAGTTTATAAGTCTTCTGGTTTTCCAGTCCACTCTCTTTTCCCTCATAATAGTCGCCAGCTTGTCCCAAACCACATTGTCAAATGCCTTTTCTAAATCGGTGAAGCACATATATAGGTCTCTTCCTTTTTCAATAAACCTTTCTCCCAAGATTCGTAGGAGCCCTATTGCATCTCTGGTGCCCGTATTCCGTCTAAAGCCAAACTGCTCCTCGCCGAGATTCTCCTCTATTACTTTTTCAAGTCTTTTATTAATTATTCTTAACATCACTTAGGCTGCATGTGAAATGAGGGTGATTGTCCTGTGCTCGCTGCATTTCTTGGTTCCTTGTTTTTTCGGTAATGGAATCATTACTGTTGTCAAAAAGTCCTCAGGCCATTCACCACTGTCATATATTTTATTACATAATCTCAATATTTCTCTTATTCCATTGTGGTTCAAGCATTTCAGTATTTCTCCCGGTATTGTATCTGTACCTACTGCTTTGCCATTTTTCATTGCAGCAATGGCAGACTTTACTTCTTCCATTATGATGGTCGGTCCTTTCTCTTCATCACTTACACTGTTGTGTGATTCAAGTTCCAGAGTTTCTGGTTTGCTATTTGTGTCATATAGCTCTTTTATATATTCTTCCCATCTCTGGAGGACATCGTCACGATCTTTATACACTACCTCTTCGTCTTTACTCAAAATTTCCATAGTAGCACTTCCTGCTCTGTTTTGTTCCCATGTCATAGTCTTTACTCTGTTGTATAGTAAGTCGTATCTTCCTTTCCTGTCCAGTTCTTCAATTTCATCACATTCCTCTTTCAGCCATATTTTCCTAGCCTGCTCTGTTTCTCTTCGCAGTACGTTATTTAACCTTCGGTATATCTTTCTTGCATCTTCAGTGTTCTTGTTTTTCAATTTTCTTCTCTCCTCCATCTTGGAAATCATTTCTTGTGTGACCCATGGTTTTTTTGACCTTTTCCCTTTTACATATCCTATATTTTGCTGTCCTGCTTTAATGATTCCTTCTTTCAGCATATTCCAGTACTCGTTGGCATTATCAGGTGCTTCTTTGTCTCGTAATGTGTTTAGAAAGTCCCGAGACAGCATTTCTGTAATTTGTTCTTTGCTGGACCTTATCTTCTCTAGATCCCATTTCTTCACCATTGTCGCCTTTTTCAGTTTTTTCATTCTTATTTCTATTTTTGCCATAAGTAAGTTGTGGTCACTATTAATATCTGCACCTGGTAATGTGTGCACCTTCTTGATTCCATTCCTGTATCTTTCTTCTACCATTATAAAATCGATTTGGTTTCTATATTTATCCCCTGGTGAGTTCCAAGTGTAGAGCCTCCTCTTATGCTTCTTGAACCATGTGTTTGCCACTATCAGCTGCCTTTCCCTGCAGAAGTCAGTTAACCATTCACCTCTGTCATTTCTCTTTCCAAGACCATGACTGCCTACTATGTTTCCCTCTTTCCCTTCTCCCACAATGGCGTTCCAGTCTCCCATTACCATTTTGCAGCATTTTTTATTTTCGTCCATTATTCTCTCTATTACATTGTACGTTTCCTCTACAATTTGGTCATCATGTTCTGAAGTTGGCATATACACCTGGACAATCAGTAAATCTTTTTGTGCTCCTTTCAGCCTTACACCAATAACCCAGTCATTTGCATAGTCTACATATTCCACACATTTAGCCAATTCCTTTGTCATAATCATTCCTACTCCATTAATTCCTTTTACTTCTCCTCCTGAGTAGTAGAATACATATTCATCTGACTGCAACTCTCCATATCCATTCCATCTTATCTCAGCAACTCCTACGAGGTCCATATGATTCTTTTCCATCTCTCTTTTAAGGTTTTCTAGTTTTCCTGCTTGTAGCAGAGTTCTGACATTCCAGGTACCAATTCTCATTTTGATTTTTTGCCTCCTTCCAAGTTGTCCCCCCCGGAGATCCGAATGGGGGACTATTTTACCTCCGGACACTGATTTAACATGAAAGGAAGCCATTTTTTGTGCATAAAATGGAGACTGCATTATGTAGGGAAGATAATCTGCGGTGGTATTCCGTTGCCTTCCGCAGTTCTGGAGGCCGCCCCTAACATGGGATACAGACGGCTTTTGCAGCCGCCCACTCCGGGTCAGACGCTGCATGAGAAGTATAGGTTGGAAAATGAAAGACCCCTAGCCCTCGAAACCTAATAGCGTCAGGGTCGGAGAAGAACAAGAGCTGGCCGAGGGTGGCCAGATAGGAAAGATAAGAGTGAGGAGCCTGGCATAAGTAAGTGGAAGCAATGCCAGGACTCAGCTCGGGGCCCCGTGGTCGCCAGCCACGTGTCACTAGGTGTGACTCCCATAATCGCATCTAAATGCTCTAATTATCGCTTCATAACTTCCTTCATTATATACTTTGGGTTGTGTGCCCACTCGTAACTTATTTTCAACTTCTGTCGACTGCGCATTATCCTCATTGAATTCGCTTTCCCTGGTTTCCATCTCAAATAGCTCTGCAATACTCATTACTTCGTCCTTTCCTCCTACATTCGTTGTGCATGCCTCTGGTAATTCATCTTCCTCGTCAGCATTCTCCCAGTTAATTTCGTCCCAACACGATATTGTTATTTTCTTGTCTTCGTTTTCATCTGGTCCCTGCGGATTTGTTTCTTCCTTCTTCTCTTCTCGTGATAAGATTTTTACTTCCCTGTTCAAGGTGCTGCAATTGTCCTGGGTCGGTGCGTCATTCTCTTTGGCATGGGCGCTTAGCTGTCAATTCGAACGTTTATCGGGGTTTGGTGGTCTTACCTCCACCTCTTCTATCTGTATTCTCTTTTCTTGTTCAGTTTGTTGATAGTGGTTTCTTTGTTGATAATTTGTCGGTCTATTGGTTCTCCAGTACCCGTTCCGGTTGTCGTTATTCCCTCTGTAATAGTTGTTGCCGTTCCTGGGTGAATTATAGTTATTGCATTATTCTCTTCTAAATCCATTACCGGTTCTTTGTTGAAATCTATTGTCGTTTCTTGGTGCGAAGTTATCACGTGGTTCGTAATTATTGTTTCTTCGTACTGTGTCTTGTGGATTCCACTGCTTTTTGCTTTCGTTTTCACGTGCGCTTCGTCTTTTTCTTGCGTCATCTTCCGAAAATATGAACTCTAGTTCCCTTAGAATACCTTTAAATGCTTCGACGTCATTGCCTCCGCGACCTACTAATGATTGCTGGTATTTCAATGGTAGCTTCATCGCGCATAATTTAATCAACTCTCCGTCACTGTATGGTACATCTAAGCATTGATTTTTCTTTGCCATTAATTCGAAAAATTTCAGGGACTCCTCTCTCCTGAATGTTCAAAGTATGGGTTTTGTAATAATTCGTACTTCACTCTGTTCTGCGCTTCGCTGGACCAAAATCGAGAGAGAAAATTCTCTCTGAAATCTTCGTACGATCGGCATGTCGCTGCAACATTCTGCACGGTTTGTGCGACTGTTCCTGACATGTGTGCACATACAAAGTCTAATTTGTGTGCTAGCGTCCAGTGTTCTGGTAATCCTACTCGGAATTGATCAATAAAAGTTTGTGGATGTAATGAGTTTCCTTCTCGAAAGTGTTGAAATTTTCTGACTGTGAGGAGATGATCGTTGTCGTACTTCGTCATAGTTCCATATGAAATTCGCGATTCTTCGCCACTTTTGTTTGTGATCATTTCTCCCGTCGTTCTTTCCGGTTGTGGTAGATCGATTGGATATTGTCCACTGTAACTTTCGCCTACCCTTGCGTAGTATCGTTGGAGTGGTACGCAATAATTTTCTTCCATCGGTTGTGAACGTGTAGCTGAATGCATTGCACTGTACTCTTCGCGACCTGGCTTTCCATTATCAGGTATTGGTTCGGTATCTTGTCTGGCTAACCTTGCTGCTTCATTGCACGATCCAAACTGTCTCGAAACATACATCTGTGGTTCCGCATGTGTTTGTGATGACCTTTGTTCATCAAGAATTTCGAAACGTGTTTGTTGCTGTGCAGGCTGTCTGATTTCACGTATGTTACTTTCCACCTGTGATTGGAATCCTAAATGTGTAATATCTTCGTTAATTGCTTGTTTTTCCGGTGCTGTTACAGATACGGATGTGGTTGCAGACTCTGTGCTTGTTCGATCCTGTTCACTACGCTCTTCAATGGTTTGCAACAACTCTGCTCGCAATTTCTGAAATTGTCGCTTCGATTGCGCTTCTATTTTGACTATGCGGTTTTCATATCTTTTCAGCGCTGCTTTCGTGATACGTTTGTGTAACACACTGTTTTCAACAACTTGACGCGCTGTACCTGCTGCTTGTCTACTAATTACGTTTATCCGTTTCTCTAGTTTCTTGACTTCTCCGTGGGTGATGTTACGTAATGTCTTGATCTCGTCCTGAGTGTCATTACGCAATGTTTGTACTTCCACTTGTACCTTGTCAATGTCTATTCTCAATTGATCCGAAGTGGCCGTGCGGTTAAAGGCGCTGCAGTCTGGAACCGCAAGCCCGCTACGGTCGCAGGTTCGAATCCTGCCTCGGGCATGGATGTTTGTGATGTCCTTAGGTTAGTTAGGTTTAACTAGTTCTAAGTTCTAGGGGACTAATGACCTCAGCAGTTGAGTCCCATAGTGCTCAGAGCCCTTTGAACCATTTTTCTCAATTGATTGTGACCTGTCATTAAGTTTTCTATCACTTCTAGAGATTCTTTTGCCTCGTCTTCAATATGACTTAGGTATAACTGAATTTTTTCGTTTTGTTCTTTAATCTCACGCATTTGTCTCGTGGTTTCTGCATTCTGATTTGGAATTTGGTTCGCTATGGCTTTATTTTGCCTTGTCATGGTTTCCGTAATTTGTTGTAATAATTCTGCCAGATTGATGGGTTCTATTGCGTTTTCTTCCGACGTCCTACGCTCTGTGTTTTCGCCCAAGTGTTGGTTCGCAACCGATTGCATTGAACTGTGCGGTGACACGTTTCTGCTCTCTTTCCTTGTACTCTGTGGTGAGGGAGCTCTGATTACTTGTACTATGGGTTCTACGTATTCAAGACGCAAGTTAGAATCCTCATCGACTGTCTCTCTACTTTCCTGCTCCGCTGTCGTATGCTGACTTACTTTTTTATGCCTTGACGTACATTATCCTCGTTATGGTGCGTTATTTGTCCTATTTCTCGCGTTACTGCATCGTATGTTGTACTGTCCTCTATTCTCTGTCCGTCTTCATGTTGGGTCTCTACCTCAAATCGGTCAAGGTCTCGATCTGCCATTGCTAATCTTTCCGAATCCCTTATTTTCTGTTTTAAAAGCAATTCATGCGCCCTACTTCGAGTCAACATGCGCTCATACGATCTCACGCGTTTCATAAACATTTTGTTCACACGACTTGACACTACTAAGACTGACAATCCATTCACTTACTTGTTGGGTCAGAACCAACTTGTCAACGATGTATCCGCCACCTGTGCGCTTGCATTGAGGAGAAAACTTAATTCTAACAATATTAAAATTCACAACTTAATTATGCTATTGTCTCTGACACTTTCTTACTATCTATCGCTGCAGCTACTGTTTTCGAGTATTTAAAACTTAAGGAAAAAAATTATTTTACTACAAAAATTATTCAACAGGATATTTTTCTGACCTAGTTAGGCATGTGGTCGACCTTCAATCATGATATTTTACCATCCTGGCAGGTTGGCCATTTTCTAAACAGTCTGCGTGGTGTATGTTTGTTCTATGTCGTGTCTCCCTACTACTTTCACGCAACGACACTCTGAGCGTGTTTTTCAGGGAATTGACTAGTTTGAACCTGGGACCTGTTGCTGGTAAGGAGACGCCAGACCACACATGACATGTAGAATTCAGAAGAGTTCAGTGAGACTAGCGATGATATAACCAAATACTTAATGATTTCAGCGTCAGCTTCAATGCACACCCTGTAAAAGAATCTTACTACTAACTAAATTTAGTGGAAGGGGTTCAAGGCTTTCATATTTTTAGTTAGGTGGTAAAATAACGTCGAAAAAGCAGTAAAGTTTACCATTGGAAATTTTATTCTACGCACAAAACATCGTTTATAAATTGCGCTATTGATAAAAGGAAATGTTTTAACACAGGATGGTAAAAAACAACTGCGTTCAACAAAATTGTGAACGAGTATTCCCTGAAAGGATTTCCAAATTCTACAATGGATCGAAGGATAACCTATGCCATATCACATCTATAATCTTGGTTTAAATTAAGTTTCACAAGAGAGAAAACTATCAAAATGGTCTACAGTGACCCTCAATTATCTTTAATTACTTATCTAACTTGTCGTAAATTACAGTGGCTGATGTGGCTTCTCAATAACTATATAACAGAAAAATCATCGACTTTCAGATTTTTACTTCAAGTGGCAAATGTGAACACCATTATCTTTAATTGACGATCGACACTCGTATTATGTAAAGGGGGTGTAACAGATGAGACTTCTGCAGTTCTGAGTGAAGCCTTATGCGCTCAAAAATGTGGCATCCCGTGCGTTCATTACATTGTCAGTGTTTGTCAGGGGGCGGCGGCCGGCGCAGCTCTGTCCAGCTCGCCCTCTCGGAAGCAACTCTCTCCTAACTTCTCCTTACTACTATTTACCGAAGCTGGTTTAAAAAAACTATCTGGCTGTGTTTTCATCTGACCAATCAGGGTCTCAATGTTAACCTTAAGCTCCGCCTACAAAAATTCTGTCTATCCAATGAGAAACGTTATACTGTTCGTGGTGGGGCAATTTTTTTAAAGTTTGCAACGTAACAGAGACGTGAAAAAGTCTCACGCTAAAACTTGCAACTGGTGTGGTCCTTTTAGCGTTATCGTAAGATCTGTACCGTTCTTCTGGAGGGCTCTAGCTTTTACCATGGGCTGGGGGGTGGTCCTAACGTAACAGAGACGCGAAAAAGTCTCACGCTAAAAACTTGCGGGTGGTATGGTCCTAGCAGTTAGCTGTCGACGTGGGTGTCCGTCCGTCCCTTATCGTAGGGCCTTCCAGCTTAACACGGTTCTGCTCTCGGCTTCTGTTCTCGTTTCTCCCCTCGGAACTGCGGCTGTCTCACGTTGGGAAGGTATGACATGCATTTAGGCATTCTTGTGTTAGTGTGTGGTATTCCATTTGCTCACTCGTTACTCGTATTACTTTGGTTAATTTAATGTCACGATTTATTCGGAGCTATGTGACATACTACTGGATTTTGTTATCGTGTCAGGGTTTTCATGGAAGGTGTTGGATTTGCCTGACATCTTACAAGTGTTTTCCGTCAGTCTAGCAGAATGCTGGAGAGCGTTATCGTGGAGTAAATATCACTTCACGCCGTCTTTCAGGACGTTGTCAAAGGACTGCTTCTGCGAGACGTCTCAACTGTTAACAACAAATGCCAGCAGTGATGGTTACCTTTCGGGAAAGCATTTCGTAGTACATCACATCATCAGTGTTCTACAAAATGCGTACCATTATCTTTTTCGGTTGCGTTCATGTCTTTGTAGGGCGTGTTGCTGCTTCGCTCGGGCTTCACCATTCCCTTCTTTTTCTTTTGTTAGCATAAAGCCACCAGTTCTCGTCACCAGTAACGATATAGGGTGCCAATGGTACGTGTTGTTCACTTGCTAATTGATAATGAGCAAGTAGAGATGCTCCTGCCGATTTTTGTGATTTTGCCTGAGATCGTACGGTATACATCTACACCCGAGTTTTTAATTCCTACATTACACACAAAACTCGCACAACGTTGGAATGATCACAGGTCATCACATTTTCCAGTTCTGGTGTACACTGGCGTGGATCATTATGTATTAATGTGTTTAAACGATCTTCATCATTCCCCTAACGACTTTCTGAAGTGGAGGGTCACTAATGTCAAAGTGATACTTCTTAAAACGAGAAAACCATTTGTTTGCCATGCTGTGTCCAATGGCATTATTCCCCACACGTAGCGCAAATGTTTTTGGCTGCCTTCTCTGCTATCACCCCACTTCTGAA
Organism: Schistocerca americana; assembly: GCF_021461395.2. Taxonomy (NCBI): domain Eukaryota; kingdom Metazoa; phylum Arthropoda; class Insecta; order Orthoptera; family Acrididae; genus Schistocerca; species Schistocerca americana. Next base: position 379,756,891 of record NC_060123.1, on the reverse strand, counting down.
CTAAAACAGAAGAATATGTCAAAATATTCGGATTTATACTCTTGAAATTCCATTTTCTAACTTCCACAGCTACACACACCATCTACAGATGACAAAATGACAACATGTAAACTCAAATAGCAACTGTGTACTACAAATAAAAAATGGCGATGGATCAATAAATCCGTAGCAACTGGAATACCATCATACAAAACAAAAACACTACGAACTTACGCAACAACCTAATACACATACAGGTAAATCGAGAGGCACATGGCATGGCATACGGTAAAAATGAAGTGCTTTTTATAGTCACGGAAAACACAATCATTAAAGCAGGATTTTTAAAAAATGCAATTTGAAAGTAGGTAAAATGTACATACTTAAAATATGTTCATTCAGTCATATATAAACTTCAACAACAGTAAAACAACAATCCTGGAATTTAACTGAACTAAATCAGTTGAAGCTGACAAAGTAGCAATTGAGAATCTACAAGTAGTCGATGGGCTTTGCAAATAACTAACGATGGGCAAAGAAGAGAGAATGTAAAACGGAGACTGGCAATATTTGTAAAATAGGTTATGAAACAGAGAAATTTGGTAACATTCATTATAAATTTAATAGTTACGAAAACTTTCAAATGGTTCAAATGGCTCTGAGCACTATGGGACTTAACTTCTGAGGTCATCAGTCCTCTAGACTTTGAACTACTTAAACCTAACTAACCTAAGGACATCACACACATCCATGCCCGAGGCAGGATTGGAACCTGCGTTCGTAGCGGTCGCGCGGTTCCAGACTGAAGCGCCTATAACTGCTCGGTCACAGCGGCCGGTACGAAAACTTTCCTGAAAGTATTTCTATGGAGTGTAGATGCATCGTACGATCGTGAAACGTGGATGACAAGCATGTCACAAAAGAAGAGCATAAAGGCTTTTGAAATGAGGTGCTACATAAGGTAGCTGAAGATTAGATGAATAAACGAATGGGTACTGAGGATGCACTTAATCAAACTGGAAAAAAAATCAGTGGCGCTACTTTATTGAACGATCGGTTGATTAAATATATCCTGATGGATCACGGAATGGTCACTATTGTAAGTGAAAGAAGTGTGGGGGTTAAAAATTGTAGAGGGAGACCAACGTTTGAATACAAGAAGCAGGTTTAGATACACTGAAGGGAGAAAAACACAGGACCAGAAAATATTTAATGTGCAGTAATAAAATTTAGGGAATAGAATTTTCTAGATACATTTAAATGATTAACACTGCAAGATCACAGGTACATGAAGGCGCAAGATAAGCCACTGCAAATGTGAAATTCTGGTTCATTGGAAATCAGTGTAACCGCCAGAATGCTGAATGCAACGTGCATGTATTTTGTTGTTCAGGTACGGGATGTGAGTTGCCTAGGATGAAGCTACATGCCTGTTGCACGTGGTCGATCAGTATAGGGTCGATTAATGCTGTTTGAGGGTAACGTTGGAGTTGTTGTCCGATGATGCCCTATATGTACTTGACTGGAAACAGATCTAGTGATCGAGCAGGCCAATATGACATATTGACATTGTGTAGAGCATGTTCGGTTACAATGGCAGTATGCGAGAGAGTATTGTATGTTAGAAAACACCTCCTGGAATGCAGTTAATGGATGGCGCAATAACAGGTCGAATCACCAGATTGACGTACAAATTTTCAGGTTAGGATACCTGGGATGCTGCTGCTGTCATAGGAAATCGCGTCCCAAACCGTAACTCCAGAGGCAGGTCCAGTGTGTCTAGCACGCAGACGGGCTGATTGCCGGCCCTCAGCTGGCCTCCTTTCAACCAACATACGCCCATCACTGCCAACGAGACAGAACTAGCTTTCGTCAGAAAACACAACACACCTCCACACCTCCCCAATGAGCTTCCCGTTGACACCACTGAGCTTGGATCAGCGTAATGCACGCTGCTGGGCGTCCTGCTCGGAGCTGTCCTTGAAGTAATCGACTTGTAAAAGTTCGTTGTGTCTCTGGCGTGCCACCTGCTGCTCAGATTTCTCACGCAGGTGCACTATGATGCGCCAGAGCCACAAGCCGATCACGACCGTCTTCGGTTCGGTAGTTATATGTGGTCGCCCGGAGTCCCGTCTTTTTGCGAGCGAACTTTATCGGACCACCGCTGCCAACCATCATGTACAGTGGCTACATTCCTGCCAAGTCTTACTGCAATATTTCAGAATTAACATGCAGCTTTATTACACGATCTCTTTCAAACGAACAAGTAAGTGAGGCGTTGATGATGGCTCAAATGGCTCCAAGCACTATGAGACTGAACATCTAAGGTCATCAATCCCCTAGACGTAGAACTACTTAAACCTAACTAACCTAAGGACATCACACACATCCATGCCCGAGGCAGGATTCGAACCTGCGACCATAGCGGTCTCGCGGTTCCAGACTGCTGCGCCTAGAACCGCACGGCCACTTCGGCCGGCGATTCAAACTAGTGCTCGGACCGAAGATTGTGACAATAACAACAAAACCCAGAGACAGTAGGCAGCTTAATAAGAGCTATATAAATTAGCTGTTAAGTAATTTGAAAATGTTTTCGGTTCTGCGTATTCAGATCAGAAGCTGTCTTCCTGACATTAGCTTCCACTGTTGCTAAAGAGAGACATCAGTATAAAAATTAGTAAAACTGAATAAAGTTCGTGAGAATTACTTAGGGTGTTATCAGTCCAGAGGGCTCTCATAATGAGTTATAAAAATCAGATAGGCATCTAATATTCCTGGCGGGCGTCCCGAAACCGCTTAACCCTCACGCAGGTTCCGTTCCGTCGAACACTGCACGCGAGAGCCGAGGCACCGCAAAAAAGAGAAACGTTGTTTACGCTGGAAAATGAATGGAGGCAGTAGCTGCAGAGTGTCGACGGCCTCTGGAATGCAGCAGATATTCATACACATTCTGACCTAAAAGCAAATATAAATTTAAAAGATCGATATCGTTTCGAGAGTCACGAAACGTTAATGCTGTGCTCTAAATTACTTATATTCGCAGAACGCGCAGCACGAGCTTCCAGAAAATGCCAAAATGCCACAATCGCTGTTTTCATTTTCTTTCTTTCTTCCTACGTTTTTTCTTTCTTTCCTGTCGGCTTGTTTTCTTTTAAGAGACTCACCTACTCCCATGAGAAATACAAAAGCCATTCCTGTTCTAATTATTATTTTTGTGTTACTGAGGAACCATTTCTTAAATCAGTAAGTCACGTGATGGAGTACATTCGACTCATGTTTAGTTCTGAGAAATTTCGTGAATATTTAGTGTAAAGGGGAAACATGGTGCAAAGGTGGCTTGACAACTTTTGAATCTTTTTAATTACTTTAAAGCACTTGAATGTTTGGTTGGCCTTTTCACGAGAAATAGAGAGTCATGCTTATATTTCACTTCATGATTTATTTAACCTTGCAAGCTCAGGACCACCCGGTCATCTCTTACATCTGATCAGTCATGCCACGTATAACGTACGTTCACTATAATATATACGTTATTAATTAGTGTAATTTACAAGATTATACACCATTTAAAAATAACTCTGGCGCAGGAAGAAAAGAAAAATACTTTTTATGTTTACTCATCAAAAGTAGAGCAATAAAGACAAATTACAGGAAATTATCAGGGTCAGTCAAATGGGAACGAGGCAGATAGAAAATATATAACGCATCTGTCTGTTATTTCAAAAATTATCGTCGTAATTGTTCATACATTTATCGCACTGTCAGACAAGACGGTCAGTGCCTTGATGGAAAAGTGTTTTCGGTTACCTACTGTAATGGATCTTGCCTCCTCGATATACTCGTACTTCAGTTGAAAGTTCGATTCCGTATAAATTTTGGTGTAATTTGAGCTAATTTTTATACTTGCGTTACTTAGTCCACATCTGAAGATAATTTTGCATGTATCCGATAACCAAAACACTGTTTTTATGATAATATAATTCTATTTTCAGTATCGATCAATTTATCAACATCGATCTTGAACCATGAAAACTGGTAATCACAGTTATTATCTCAAATAAGTCAAAAAACCCTTTACAGTGGAACAATTATTATTATGCATTTGTTTCCACGTAAACAAAATATCTGTTTTCATTTTCAATTTTTCTAATTTGAGTGTCGATAATTCAGTCGACAATTATACAAAGACAGTCAGCTAATACTTTATATATTGTCAAAATTTTTAACTTTCATAATTAATTATTAGCGGCATGAATCTTAATACAAATAAATATGTCCTCAAAGCATACTGTAAATTATACCTAAAAGATAATTTCAGTTAAGATAGTTATAATAAAATTCATTTAAACTACGTCCTGTGCTAGAAGGATGTGAAAGCTGTGTACTTAAAACTTATAGATATTTTAGGCGCCAAGCAAGCCATAATAGTTTCAGCTGTAGTTGAGACCGGTCAATGTAACTATCAAGATCTTTGTGTTGTGCTGAAATTTTACACAAAGCGTTCACGTAATAAGAGCTGTCAAGAATTTATGGATAAATACTGATGTTATCAAAAAGTAACAATGTTCTAGCGACTTTTACTGAAGCGAAAAACCTTGGGCCTATTAATTGGAAAGCATGAACAGGAACCGACACTCTAGCCAACGAGACAGTCGTGGCAAGGTAAGTAACATTTATTTGGTAATATAATGTTTCTGCCTTTCGAAATTTTATAAACCTTGATAACGCTACAATTGTTAGTTCAGCCTGGGATATTTACTTTCTGTACATCTACGAACGTTTACATACTGAGGGATACGTCACATTACACTACTGTACTCAGGCCGTGCACCTCTTCGTCAGAAGAGAATAAACGGCAACGAATGTCTTTCTTCAGAGCTCCAAAAGTACGGGAATCAAATGAAGAGAGACCGGGACTGAACGGACGATATGTAAGGGATTCCCAGAGAAACGTCAGCACTCTGATCCAATAAACGATGGCAGCACGTGGGTGGGCATTATCTTGCAGCAGAATATACCGTCCATCAACATTCCTGTATATTTGGACTTGCTGGCGCGCTCCAGTTCTTGTGAAGTGTCCACGTACCTCTATGCAGTAGTTGTGGAACCGTGTTCCAGAAGGTCAATGAGCAGCTGCCCCTGCAGTCAAACAAAAAGGTCATAATTACTTTCCCGGAGTTAACGGGCCTGTTGTTTCGATTACGCTGCAGAAATTTCGCTGGTAAACCAACACACAACCTCCAGACAGTCTTGATCTCTCCCGATAAGATTTCCATATTTTTTGAACCCTGAAAGGAGACATTCAAGGCTGTCGATTAACTTCGGACAGTGAGATGCACACCTGGGTACAATCAGGGTTTCGCAGCCAACCACAAACGTTTTTCCATGAAGGCACAGACCGACTTGTTTCGCAGTGGGATAAATGTATTAACAGTTATGGCGGTTGCGTTTGAAATAATAAACACTTACTTTTTCCTTGTGTTTCGTTTTCATTTGACTGCCCCTTAAGGATTTAGAGTATAAAAGCCACCAGAAATGGACATGAGACAGCGATAGACGAGAGAAAGGAAGAAAAAGTGTTTGAACGCAATTAATGAATAGATGGGAAAAGAAAGTGACGTGACTGATTGGGAAACGAAAAGAGGAAGAACCATAAACGGGACAAAGTGGAAGCAGTTGTCTTTACATTTTGACAGGGATGGGGGATGGGGGGAGGGGGATGGAGGAAGTGATTAGATACGTTAATATTTTGGGTAATGTTTAGGGTGACATACGGACGTGCTTCAGCGTATTAAGGGCACTAGAATATTTAATTGCGCTTAGACCGCAGCATAACGTGTTCAGAGGCGGAAGGGAGCAACACAGAAACAATTTACGATTGTTTTTTTTAATTTATGAATGGGCGCATGTAAAGCACCAGGTAACTGAGGCCATGTGCATCTGTTACAATGTGATGGCAGCTGTTTAATTGCTTATACAGTATTCTTGTGCACTGACGAGCCAGTGAATAGAGATTCCGTATGGTAGTCACGTGACTTATCAGGCCGAAAGAGGCGTAACGGCGGGTACTGACATGTTGAAATAGAGGATTGTTGCAGATATAACGTACAAAGTTACTAATTATTGTTTCTAGCCGTATATTGTAAATGGGGTATTGGGTTATTTGCGACATTTAAATTTCCTAGTTTAAATTACACTACGGATGCATGCGTATAACCTTCTGATTTTCCGTTGTACATTAAATGAGAGATGAGTAATGAGCTCAATATTTCACCTTAAAAGTGATTAAATGGAAACGATATGCTTTAAAACATCACTGGAACCACAAGTAGCACTGTTGGGCCACAGCCACTTACGACGCCCTGTGGTGTCGGTATTCTTGTACAGATGAAATAATGTTCGGACTGGTGGGCTCAGGCAATGACTTCAGGCTATGGAGCACTGCCAGCTACTATCCGCGTGAGTATGTGCAATTCATAGTAAACAACAAAATTTAAATAAAATTGTGGACCATGAAATATATATGATATTTAATGGACATCATTGAAATGTATGCACATGTGTGCTTATCTTCCGATGATAAGATGGAATACGTGTATGAAGAATTATAGAAACGTACATGGAAGCAAAACCTACAACTAGATGTTAATGCAAGAATTTATGACAGTGAACGATTCTTCAGGTCTAACCATTACGTGGAATGACAGGCTGAATCTGTAAACAGTGCCCTAAGTAGTAGGTAAACCAGTACTCCGTCATATTCTCTCTTCCAGGAGTGCTAGTCCTGTTAACAACTGAGAAATTCAGAAAGTGAAGGAGAGAAAGTGACGTATGCAAAGCTGTGAGAACGGGACATCAATCGTGCTGGCTATTTCAGTCGGTAATTGTAATTTCCGCGAAAGGCAAAGATGCCGAGTTCTAACCCCATCCGGGAACAATGTTGTGATGTACCTGGAAGCTGCATTAGGCATCGTACTGGAGGAATTTCACGTAACTTGCGTAATGCACTGATCAATGAGACACATTCATAGTGTAGACGGTACGAGTTGGTTTCGGGTCGCTTACTTCTCTCGCTGAGCTGATGCGGGCCAGCACTATGAGTAGTGTTTGTCTATAGTTATTCTTACCTCGGTGACGGCACCGTAAACAACGGTAGCACGAGGCAGAGTGTTATGGCTCACATGACAGCGAAGACCGAGACTGTAAGCAGCCTTTGACAGCCGCTAGGCTTTGAAGATTAATAAACACGCTAACGAAATGCTATAAAGGAACAGTCTGTAGTACGATCATTATTGATTTTCAGCCTAAATGGCGTAACCTGCAAACAGTTTTCAGACAGACGACTGTGCGCTATAATACTCACGAATATCCACATTTTTTAAGTCGAACTTCATGAGTAAACATACGATTGACTGCTCTAAACTGAAAGCCCTTAGATTTTACAACCTAAATTTACATATTTTAGAAGTCTGTGCTGTTGTGACAGAAAATATACTTTCTAGCACAGTATAAGCTCGATTGAAATTTACTATTTCCCAAAAAACAATCGTTTAACGCACATTTACTCAAACAGGTATCTACATGCAATTCAAATTTTTGCTTTGAGTTTCTGTTTCTTCGATCTTTCTCAAGAGTGCTAAAATACGCTGGTCGTCAGAACAGTCTTTTAGCCATAATCAGATAACAGGAGGTGCTGGAGACAGCTTTGATGATCAAACATCACAAAATGTAAAACGAAGGCTCTACACCACTAGGATTTAGCTAAGCTTTATAAACCGTTTTTGTGTTGTAGTTCGGCTGTCTGCAACAAAACAGGTGATCGAGTTACCTTGACACCAAACGACGATAAATTGATTAATATATATTATTGAAATTATCGAAAAGCAAACATCATCTTCTTTGAAACATATGGCCTGGACAAAATAAGAGTCCAGATTAATAAGTCACAGTTAAAAAGTTTTGTTTGATATGCATAAAGATGTTATTACTTTTTTTAATATATCATAGCAATTTTCTGTGTTTCTAGAATTACGAACATGTCAGTCCTGTTCAGTTTAATTAATATGGGAAGTTGTAAGCATTATGTCATATAATTCCCTTGAAACTACAAAACACAACTACAACAAAATGTGACTCACAAGGGACCCATGCGAACTTCCACTCACCGATTTGATTCATATTAACAGCTGGGTAGGACACAGATAGGACTTCGACGTAAGTAAACAGGAAGACACAACTCTCGACCGTTCTCAATAAAATCGAGTTCGAACATTTTATGTGTACCTATATACTTGGTAAGGTCTCTACAGCTACTGCCACATCCGATGCGAGCCTAGGTGAATGTCTCCCACAGCATAACACTGGTCTACGCCGTTGGTCTACGCCGTTGCAGTGGTGCTTTTTCGAGCGTCGTTCGCCTGAATGACGGCGTATCAGGACACGACCACCAACACTATAGAACAAAAATGTTATTCTTCGTGACCAACCATTTTTTGGTTTATACATGATCCAGTATTGACAATCCTATACACACTGTAATCAAAATGGATGACGTAATTGGGTCAACGTGGGAACATGTTGGTGTCGCTGCAGCGGAGTCTGATGTCTGGCAATGTGTGCAGAACAGCGTGCAGCAAAACTGTTGTGCCAGTGCCAGCAGTGTTCTCTGACGTCAGATCTGGCACAAAGTTTCTGTCCTGCTTCACGTTTAGAGATTGCGTATTAGTATAAAATTGCTAAGCCTAGTCTGTAAGATCAAATAAACATTGATACGTCGCTGTCAGCAGAGAAATTTGATTCTCTTTATGAGCTTGCAGATCTTGTGATATCAAGCTGTAGTGAAACTCTACGGAGCAGATATTAGTGTTTGTTTATACTCTTCGTTTATATTTTCCGTTCATTCCAACTTCAGTAGCCTCACAGTCTCACAATTTTCTCTTTTTCAGGTGCCAGCCTGTTCTTTCTCAGTTACTCCATACTGCTTTGTTGTATTTTTTGATACTTCTTAGAGTCTTCTACAAAGTACGAGTTGGATAGGGATTGTGCTTGTTGTGTACTGACACAAGGGTATTTGGCCAATGTCTGTAAACAGCTGGAAGCTGCATTGGCAATAGTCAGCAGGCTCCTGGCTAGTCCTCAAAGCTAGGGACACATCGGGGTACCAGAGGCGTGTCGTCTGACTCCTGTTGTGCTGCTGGAATCCACTCGTGACCGGGTTGTCGCTGCCATCTGGCTGTTCTATCTTCACTCGTTTTCCCATTTTCAAGAACCGTCGTAGGACATATGCACTTAATAATAAGACTATATCTTTGATATCAATGCTTGTAGAAATACGGAACATGATTTACGTTCACATATTCTGATATTTTCGGAAAATGAAAACCTCGTCTAAAAAAGTCAGCCTGAAATTTGAGGGACTGATTACCCTGCCGTTTAGTCCCTTTACTCTCCAAACCAACCAATCTACCTGGTTTCCGCTAACAGAGATTTTGCGAAACTCAGCTCATTCTACTCCTCCATGAAATCCACTGTACTGAATACATCAGTACTCAAGTGCCTTGCCCCTCGACTTCAGGAAGGCATTTGACACTGTCTAACACTGCCGATTAATGAGACAAATACGAGCTTACCCTCTAACGCACCATATTTACGACTGCATGCAAGACTTCCTTGTAGACAGAACTAAACACATCGCTTTCAAATGAACAAAATCGCCAAATGTAAGCGTATAGGATGCCGCATGAGCTGTTTAGCATACCTCTAAAATGCGATAAGTAAGATTTCCGGTGATCTACAGGGAGTGTAATCTCCTCATTAGATCACGTAGCTTTAAGAGTTTAAGAGAAACAAATTTTTCACCCAATGGATGACATCTTAGAAGAAAATCATTAGATATGGCCCAGTTAGGCATGAAAATATGTGTACCACATATCACATGGAGATATTAATGAGTGGATTCCTCAAACTACGAAACGAAACTAACGGTCACTGTAACAGTTTCGTGTACTGCCATAAGACACCAAACAAAATAATTTAGCTGCTTCATCAGACATATAACGATTAATAACAGGACAGAGGATTTCAGATGCAAACCATAGCCTTGGTACAAGTGTGGAAGCATATAAAAACATAACACGAGACTATATTACAGATACAGTTAACGAATGCAAAAATGATTACTGATCTAAAAAGAAATATCTCCGGAAAAGCAAGACCGAATACTAATATTTTCGTCAGAGTGCATGATGGATGCAACCAGCTGGCTGTGAGTGTTAAACCTGAGCTGTGAAATCCTGATGCAAATTAAATAGCTTTGTGTCCCCCTCACCTGTAAATGGAGTAAATGTGGAAGGCGGCCACAGGAGCGGCTGGAAACTCTGAGTCCAGGTTAACCTCACAATTTAGCTCTAAGATGGAAACTTCTCTCTCTGTTTTCAGTTGCTGATGAAGATGAAGTGCATTCTTGAAGGAATCCCTGAAGCAAGCGTACTCCTCAGCCTTCCTGCAGCAAATGTATTCTACCTTTACTCTCCGAAACTTAACTGGTTCTGCCCATGAAGGAATCTCAGCAGCCAACTACAGAATATTATAATTTTATAAAGAAGTTTAACAATTCCTACTCTCACAGGTTTTATCATAGTTAACCAATTTTGGTATGGCGTGGGATGAGAGACAGAAAATTTCTCCACAGCATGACGGATTTCTAACCATGGCCAATCAAAAGCCCTGCACGTAGGCACTTGTGAGAAAGCATGCTTTCTACCAAAATAATTACAGTGAGCCAATGATAGACCCACTTACTCAGATTGAAACCAACATGCCTGCACTGCATCGCAGCGTCCAACATCTGGCCACATAGTCTGAGGCTCTGTGTTCTTGAATTAGCTTTCAAATGTTATCTAGCCAAAAAGGATCCCTTTTAACATCTCGCACAATGCTTTTTTTTTAATGGAACGCAGTCCGCCCTCTCCTACGACTCTGCTTGGTGGACATGGGAGGCTGCTATTTCCTGTGACGTGACCTGTGCAGTGATGGCTTAGAGTGCCAAACAAGTTGATGTCACTCGGGTATTTCTAAATTATCTACCCTGGCATGAGTCGGCTAAAGAAAGTCCCGAAGGCTGCAGAAAATAATAGGTCTTCCTCTCTGTAAAGAAGCGAAAGCAGAAAAAGAAGTAATTAGCAGAACATTTATTGGAAGTAGTGAATATTATCTGCCGTTTTCATGCAGCGATTGAGAATTTACTATACAGACATTTGGGATCTGCATATTACACTGCTAAAATAGGTTGTGTGACAGTTTGGGCATTAAAAGCCACGAAACAAGCGTAATTTTGGAAGTACCCACTGGAATTGCGAAGAGACTTTCCACAATATATATAAATGGTCTAGTACAAAGCGTCAGCAGCCCTTTAAGGCTGTTAGGAGATGATGCCATTGTGTATTGGAAGTTATGAATACCAGAAGAAAGAAAAAACTACCAGAAAGGGCTTCTCAGGACTGATGAAGAGTAATGGACTGCCAATTAACCCTGAACATAAATAAATGTAAAATATTGTGCACATGGCCATAGGAAAAGAAATCCACTATATTACAACTACACTGTTGATTATCAATTGCTATAAACAGAAAATAAAATATCTAAAAGTGTCTATCTAGAACAGCCCTGAAGTAGATTGACCATATAAAGCAAATAGCGGATGCCAGTCTGAGATTCGTACTGCGATGTGACCATTTCTTCTCAACTATCCAGTGATTTATGTTGAACTCATAAGAAGGAGTCAACTCTCATCGGAATAAATTAATGCCCCATGGGTAATGAAATGTGAATCAGTATTTTTCATCAGTGTAGGTCCCCTACCAGAGAGGACTGATTGAGGAGGTAGAGAAGACCCAACGTAGAGAGGCACGTTTCGTTACGTGATCCATCAGTCTGGGCGAGAGTGTTACAGAAGTGTTCAGCAAATTTCAGTGGAGGAACTACAAGAGAAGCGTTGGCATCACGGAGACATTTACTATGGAATACTTCGGGAGAGTACTTTCTAGGATGAGTTGGACAACAAACTACTTCCTGCTACTTACATCTCCCGAAATGGCTGCAACGGGGAAGTTCAAAAATTAGACTTAATACACAGACATGCTGACAATCATTCTCCCGCCTTGCCATTCGCAAATGGGACAAGGAAAGGAGGTTCTATTAGTGGTGGCAGGAGTGTAAGCTGCGTCATACCGTCGGGCGCCTAGCGGAATAGTGAAGTAAATGTAGATGTACAAAGTGGGAAAGCCCCCCATATCGTGTACTCATGCGTGGAGGTCAAGACTTTGTCGTGTACTCGTGATTTCATCGACCTTCAGGAATGAATACATATACGCTCGTGACAGCAGGACGTGGAAAGCTAACTAATTCCACAGTTTCCGATATGCTGGTTCTCAGATGCAGGCCACAATATGAAAATCGCTTGTGTAAGGAGATTTCTTCACTGTGGCCCGTATCGCGTAAGTACATGAATAACTACAGCAAAATAGCTGGGAGCTACTTTCGAAGTTGTATGACCATATAACACAAAAAAAGGCAAAAGCAGATGCCTCTGAAGGAAATGTAATTTATCCTTGAAAGAGTGGCTTGAAAAACACTTGTTCGACCGAATGTTGTGTAATGTTCATCAGTATGCGCCACTTATCAAGTGGGATTAATAAAAGACGAATAGCTATGTGTATATGGAAATGGATTAATAATTGCTTGAATAACTGGAAAAATTGATTGGGAATAACAGTCGGAAAGAAACTTTGAAGGTAGTTTATGAATCTGTGCACAATTTTGGTTGAACTTTAACTGATACCAATATCAACAGACCTTTAATATCATTACAATCATGATTGTCAATACGTACTGCTGCTTCCAGTATCGCGCGGAACCACATAATCGCCTCACATATGGAAATTGTTGATCTGACAGATGAAGCACAATATTTTTTGTATACTTAAACCAAGTTCAATAGGTGCCGGTCAAGTCTGAGTCATTACCTTCACATTAATTCCATTATGTTCAGTCTTGATTGTGACAATGTAGATGCTGGAAGGCTCCTCCGGATACCCCGTAAATGATTCTTGTCTTCACCTGTTGATGCAGGATCTCGGCGGCGAGTGAAATGATGAACAGATAGGAGTTGACCTTATAACCATACGAATAAATATTCCTTTTCTAAAAACTTTTTTACAATACTTTTGATGAACGGATCCAAGCATACGTCCGTACGCTATCACTTCCCGAAACAAAAGGGGTGAAGATACATGAATTAAGAAATTGAAGAGCGCATTTCTTACTTTGTTTCACGCAGATAGATAACAGTGTATCAAAACATTATCCTTGCCACAAAACAACTCTCTAACTTACGATTGGCGGTGTCTGTAACTCTTTCAGTTTACATATAGCTTACATATAAGAAAAGAACGAAAAAAATATGATTCAATACAAAGAGATACAGAAGATCAACGAAAAGCGGCCCCCTTTCGTCACAGGATCGTTTGCTTGACGCGAGAGTGTTACACATATGCTCAAAACCCTCCAGGAACAGACGCAACAAGAAAGGCGTCACCCAGAGGTTTGCCGTACAAACTTCGAGAGCGTACCCTCCAAGAACAGTCTTCCCATGCCCCTTTCTTGAATCGAACGGGACCGGAGGATAAACGATTCTTGTACAAGAAGTACTCTAGGCCATACAGGGTAAGGTGGCTTATGGAGTAAAGTTGTTCATATAGACAGGCAGACTGGTGGAAATATAGAGCGGGCATCACGAAGGTGACTGTGCGTTTGACACCTAACGAGACAGTTGGGTCACTGTCTAGATCGAAATACGAAAAACCAATTGTCTAAAACTGACACGAGTAGTTTAATTCTGAATAACCGGTATTTATCGGTATTTGTTTCTTCTTAGTTACACTAGTCTTTTTTTTTTTTTTTTTTTTTTTTTTTTTTTTTTTTTTTTTTTTTGCTAATAAACAGGCAAGAAAGCAGGTAATGAATTTGACATAGCAGCAGCGTTAAAGTTTTTGGTTTTCAAACAAAACTTCTTTCGCAAACTAATAAGATTTATTCATAAAATTTCCAATGCTTTGAAATATTGGGTCATTACAGAAAATTGGTAAAACGACCATTGCTATTTTATTAACAACGCCAATAGTTAAAAATAGCAATAAGAACATGACATAAGAATCGGTACAGCACTACTAACAGAATAATGTGCCTATTGCCATTTGGCATGGTCTAGCAGACGATATGTGTGTACGTACAATGTGCTAACCCTGCCCCCACTTGGTATATATGGTAGTCTCTCGCAATCGTCCTGCATAATCACTCCATTCCTTGGGTGGAACTATTTTACGAAATGTGGTAGCAACGAAGTAAATGCTTCATTTGCTGCAAAAGATTAAATATGGGAGGATGCACAACGAATTTGCGACACCTTATAAGGAGGACACATCAACAGTGTTCCTTGCAAGTGAAGGCAAATTTGATCGGTGTATCTGTAATTTTATTGATGCTCTGTAAACTTGAAATAATAAATGAACTTTTAATTTTGTGGTTGCATGAGGGCGATAAATTGATACCATACGAATGTGACGATGCAAGAAAGTCATCAACTTGTGAGCTTTGGCTCTCGCCATCGAAGTCCTCGTCTCGTTCATCTTCCCCGTTTTTACTACAGAAACTGACACCGATTTCTGCTACAGCCTTCACTTCGCATCCATTGAGATCTTCTACCCTTTCACTTTCGTTTGGAAGTGTTTAGTCTTTCTTCGAAGTCTAGGATTATTGCTGGAAATAACAGGAATAAGGAAAACCGAAAATGGGTTATTTCAGAAACCGGTATTTTGAGCGGTTTTAAGAGGCAGGTTAAACTGGAGACAAAAAAATCGGTATAACTGGAAAGCTGTTGTCTCAGCTGGAACGCTATCCCTATGCCAAAATATACGTAGTGGAAAAGTGAAATCAACTCGGCCTCGAGCTTGGAAATCTGTGAGTAGATTAGTTCCAATCAGATGTGTTATCACGCACCGAGTGCCACATACTGATACGGTTCGCTGGCTGACACGCACTGCTCCCCTATTCAATCTCCCTTATGACTGTGGATGTCGTTTCATACGCTTCGCTTCCTCCGGCTGCAGGAGATAAGAAAGCCAGTTAATTGTTTCAAATAGCCAGGTAGGTGAGGTTTCCGTAACAAAGGACACCCATTTCTAGTGTATCAGGGCGGCGCGCTCGGACACGCACCGCTTTATCGCCAACCAGGAGGGTGGGATCTGCCCCCTACCCCGTGCCCGGTCCCTAGGGTGGGGGAAGGGAGGCTGTTTACTCGTCATTACTGAGGGGACAGACGCCCAGCGCACGCACCTGCGCCGCCCGCTGCACGCCCCAGCCGGCTTCCCCGAGAAGGCAGTCCAGTCTTATCACGAATAATGGCCACTGCACTGCTACACGCGCTCTGATGGAGTTCCCGTGTCGGCAAGCTGTATAGCTATTCGTCGCGAAGCGTGACGCACGGTCACATAGAGGAAACCGCCCATACCTTCACGCTAAAGTAGTATCTAAACGAGGCACTGTGGAATATTAATACTGTATGGTGTCAAGTGATTATCAACAATTGCAATGATTTGTAGAAGCGGCTTCAAATTTGTTATAAGGAAGGGTTCGTTATGCATGACAAACCGTGCGAGTTAATACATGTTAGTACATGTTACACGGGGTACAAATTACCTACAAAACATGTGAGAAAAGTAATGTGACTTACAACACTGGAGCGATCTGGAAACGCTATGTGTTCATCTCTTCCAGGTGCTCAGTCCGAGGTCCAATTCCGTACGGTCCTCACGTGTTGTTTGTGAGCGCCATCAGTGAAATTGTCGTTCTGTTTCGTGTTAAGGAAATGGAACAGCGGAATTTAGAGCAACGTTATGCCATCAAGTTTTGTGTTAAACTTGGGGAATCCGCGAGTGTGAACTTTGGGAAGATGAAACAGGCCTATGGGGAAAATTCCTTACCAAGAACACAAGTTTTTCGCTGGCACAAATCATTTTTGGAAGGCCGGGAATACGTTGATGACAAACCTCGCTCAAGAGGACCTTCAACTTCAAGAAACGATAAAACGTCGAACGTGTGCATGCTCTCGTGACATCAGACCAACATTCAACAATAAGGATGACGAGTGACCTGTTAAACACTTTCGCCGTTCCTCAAATTGTGACCGCAGTTTTGCACATGCTAGAAGTTTATGCCAGAATGGTACCAGGAAAGCCACACAAAAGAGCTGAAGGACAATCGAAAAAGGGTGTGTGTTTATCTTCTTGAGCGGATTGCAATGATCACGAATGTTTTAGTCGTGTGATCACAGGCTCAGGGAAAGAGGGAATGGAGTGAGACTGGACATTGCAGGCAAGTGGATGCTGCTACATGACGCCTGTTTCACCATGGAATTTTTGACCTCAAAAGGCATTCCTGTTGTTCCACAGGCCAACTATTCACCTAATCTGAGTATTTAAGTCTTTTTCTTTTCCTGAAATTGGATAATGTCTTAAAAGGACGTCGTTTTGAGACTCTGGAGAACAATGGAAAGAATGTGACCTACATGTTAAATGCCCTAGCAATTGAAAACTTTCAGTGCTGCTATCAAGACTGGGAACAAGGACTACTCCGGTATATAGCTGCCGAAGGGAACTACTTTGAATGGACAATATTACTGTTTGAAGAATAAACTTTGGTAGATAAAAAATCAGTCCTGTTACGTTTCTCAGCCATGTTGTATGCCAAGTTAAAGTCATGGTTGCAAAATAGTGTTACGAATTGCTTATAGAATAATGGCGAAACTGCTAGAAGCCGACCTCGTGGAACGTTTGGAACTTCCTGACAGATTAAAACTGTGTACTGAACCCAAACTCGAACTCCGGACCTTTGCCTTTCGCGGGCAAGTGCTTTACCGTCTGAGCTATCTGACAGGTAGTTTGATATCAGCTCACGCTCCACTGCACAGTGAAACTCTCATTCTGGAAACATTCTCCAGGCTGTCACTATGCCATGTCTGCGCAATATCCTTTCTTCCAGGAGTGCCAGTTCTGCAAGATTGGCATGAGAGCTTCTGTGAAGTTTGGAACGTAGCAGACGACGTACTGGCAAAAGTAAATATGTGAAGATAGGATGTGGGTCGCGCTTGGGTAGCTCAGCCGGTAGAGCACGTGCCCAGAAAGGTAAAGGTCCTGAGTTCGAGTCTCGATCTGGCACACAGTTTTAATCAGCCAGGAAGTTTAATATCAGCGCACACTCCGCTGCAGAGTGAAAATCTGATTCTTGTGGAAGGTTTGTTTGTGATCCTGGGACATGAAGAGACTTGCGAGGCAAGTCTGCCCTTGCGACATATCTTCAAAGTTTTACTAACAAAGAGAAACCTAAATATGTAGCATCTGTTTACTTAGAGAAACGTTTCGACAAACTAAAGAGGAAAAACTCATTTATATTATGAAGGCGGCGAGGGTAAATATAGGTAGCGACAGTTTACAACTGCTACAAAAGTACTTCGTATATGAAATGGAAGCAGCTATTGAGAAGTCAGTGAGACTGGCGTGTATCCATTCAAACATGCCAACCATTCGGTACACTGGGCGAGAAATTAAGGAAACCATAGAAAACTCTGAAATGAGAACAACAACTGTAACAGTCCGACTATATACACCGTACATACGCTTACCCCCTTCCACCCCACCCTCGCCCCACCGCAAAAATATTAGATCAACACTCTGTACTGAAAGATTGGATTTAAGATGTTTCCTGAGCGGTAGACTGCAAGGGTTTTTTTTATCTGTTTTGCGTTGAGTAAGGAGTCACAACGCAGTATTTCAACGTCGGAGATTAAGTTCCGAGACGGAGATGGAATAAAATGGAAATGCCGTGTGGGTAGGGACTCCCGTCGGGTATACCGTTTGCCTGGTGCAAGTCTTTCGAGTTGACGCCACTTCGGCGACTTGCGTGTCGATCGGTAAGAAATGATGATAAGGACAACACAACAGCCAACCCCTAAGCGGAGAAAACCTCAGACCCAGCCGGGAATCGAACCCGGGCCGTTAGGTATGACACTCCGTCGCGCTGACCACTCAGCTACCAGAGACAGACAGGGAGGTGGAATGAGTGGTAAAGGCAGAATGACAATTGTCCGAAAAGCAAGGAATGGTAAGGAGCTGCCGCCTAACCAAAACTTCACCAAACATTTTATAACGACAGTCTTTGCATTATATCCATTCCTGACTGACATTGGTCTTTTACTGCACCTGGCAGGGTTATTGTTTGAATTTTATTTACAGGAAGGAGAGAGATATATAATACGAGGTGCCATCATATTTTCAGAATATATGAAACCAATCTCTTCTTTCTCAGTATATTGTGCAGGTATTAGTAACGATATGATGACCAAACCACTGATTTACAGTGCGGTGCAATGCTTTCTTTCTGTTTGCTGAATATTGTGTCAGGGGGACAGAGATAATAATTCCTTGAAAAGGGTGGATTACTGTTTGCTTTATTATACGCCTGGAGTGGCGGTACTTTGATTACTGTAGGCAGCTGGCGTGAATTCGCAGCCAGTTACAATTTTAGGGCTGCAGTAGGATTTTATGTACTGGATCCGTTGCTATAATCTGGGATTTTACGCTAGGCCTGTTTTATAGCCAGAGCACCGAAGAAAGGTTAGCAGAACGGAACTTACATGTAAAACGATCGCGAGAAAGCTGGAGGTTAGACTTCTATAAGCTAAACACTATCTTTCAGGCCATAAATAAGAAGAACTGCCACATTTTTCAGGGGAATGAAATAACAACTTCGAAGTTTGCCGATGACGTTTTAAATCTATCTGAGACGACTAAGGACTTGAAAGAAAAGCTAAAAGAAATGTAACATGTCTTAATGAGGTATAAATCGATTAACAACAAAAGTAAACAAAGGTAACAGTATTAAATCAAATTAAACCAGGCATTGATTAGGAAATCTGATTTGGAAACGACAGTAGATGAATTTGCCTGTTTGAGCAGAAGATTTTTGGCGAAGGCCGAAGGAGAGATAATATAAACCTGAGGGAAAGACTTTGTGAAAAACATAAATTCCTTAATGGCAAATATAAATTTATCTGTTACAAATCCTTTCATGAAGGTATTAGTATGTGCGTAATTGGTATGTACAGTCGTGCTCAAAAGTATCCGAACGACCTCAATTGCATTTCACTTGATTCGCATGCAACCCACATAACTCAGCTGTCTAGCAGGTCCTCTACTCGATCCTTCGTACAGTCGTTTAACTATTTAAAATGGTTCCAACAAGTCACCACAAGGAAACATTGCTCCGTATCGCAATAACTCAAGATGTAAAGTAATACTAAGATACTACAAATATCAGGGAACACCTTATCACATGTAAGACTGTCCTTAAGGCTTGTAAGCTCACATACGTATTTTACAATAAATGACATACCTGAAATGTTACCACTCTCATTATTACGACAGATAGGTTATGCACGTAGTAAGTTCGTCGTATTCATGATTTCGTCTTCACAGTAACATACCGTACTTATTATTTAACACAAAGTGACATTAAAAATTAAAGTTATTCACGAGCGGCTACTTGAGAATATATATGAACTTCAAATGACACGACGAACCGTCTAGTTCCGCATAGGGATTCAAAACCAGGCAATGCAGACTAAGCAAAGATTTCGTAACTGAGGGAAACTACCAGTCACTCCTGATTAGGCATACAGAGAGTGTTACACCTCGATTTTAGACAGTATCAGTTAGCAAATATCAATTTTAAATTACATAAAGCAAACATTTTTAACGGACGCGAATTCCTACCCAGCAAATATTGTCCCTGTTAAAGAACTACGAGAGATGTTAAATATTGCTTCTTAACAAGTAACTTACTTTAAATGCCGTGAGGTAAAGCTTTGTGTTGGACAGGGATTCGAACCCACAATCTAATCGGATAGATATCGAAGCACAATCAACTGTGACATATCGGATTTTCTCGGCAGTAGCTAGATGTTTTAACTGAAATGACGAGACGAAACATTAATGTTTTCGTTCCCAGGACTCTAGCCCAGAACCTACTGCTGTTCTATTCTAGAGAAAACGAACGTTAAATATGGTTTTGTTGCACCAGCAGCGACATGTGGGCGTGTTTGAACTAGAAATAATATGACGAAGAGTCCAGTGCTGACTGGGAATAGAGCCACACACATATCGTTGTTGACTAGACACAAAGAGACGTCAGCTACCGAGTTTTTCTCCACCAGCAGCTCGGAATAACATCTTGAACTTACAGCGATCTCGCAAATAGTGCTGTGTCTTACTGGAAGTAAGAAACGTCAAATATCGTTAGTGTTGACAACGAATGAAAATACATTAAAAATTGAAATTATTATCCACCAGCAGATAGGTGTTATCATACTAGAGCTTGAAAATACATAATGAAATCTTTCGGCCGGGACAGGATTCGATCCCATTCAGGTGCAATATGTGGAGAAATTGACGGATCTGCAGTTTTGAACAAACAACAAATTGTGGCCGAGCTGTATTGTCACGAAGGGATCAAATTCCGCGTTAAGGGCGGTCTGAGTTTCATTCATTTTATCGATATACAGAAGCTCATATCAAAGAAGGAATAAGTATACTGTGAGTCTACATAGCGTTTGTTTCGTCACTAGAAATAAATAACTAGTATAAGAAAGGTTACTGGTGATAGAGTTTCTACATGTCGCCACTGCAGACTTGATTGTGGCTCAACCTAATGTCTACTTGGTAGAGGAGGAATATTATTTTTAATGTGAACTTCAGATCACAATGCCATTATATCTTCTTCACTTGGTGTAGCCAGAAGAGAATGAAATCTGTCTCTCCCTACCTAAAATCATTGACCGAAGCTGGAATCGAACACTGACCATAGATATATGAACCTTTAATCATCCCAAAACACCACCAAAACCTCATCTCAGGGGCTCATTTTTCTATCTAACGCCGTTGTGCCACACTCTCTTAGAATTCTGACACACAGGCTCCCAGGATCAATCTGCAGCATGTTCAGTAAATTCATTTACATGGTTGACCGAATTACCATGTACTAGCTGCCTCGCCTACCCAGTGCACACATTCGACTCTATTTAGTAATCACCGAAATAAAATCACGTAACTGCCACCTACACTGAACTGCACAACAGTGTAGGATGTAGAAATTTAAATAGGAAATGTTCCTTTCCACTTGAGCTACTCTATTTCACTATCTGTTCCTTGAAAACATCGTGCAGTGCAAAAGGAAAGGTGTAACAGTTTGTCTCTCAGAATTCTAGACCCGGCCACATGCATTATCTCACAGTGCTGTGGAATACAGAAATTCTGTAGGAATTGTTGTTGACTTCTGGAACTGTTGCACTTACGTGTCAGCTAGTAACGTAATGGTAAGTGTCGGGCAGGGTAGATGAGATGTCGCGAGTTCGAGTACATTCACTGCTATATTTTTTAAAACGCAATTCTGCTCTCTGCTAAAGTTATCAATCTAATGGAACTTGTAACATAATTCCCTTCACTTCTCAACCCAAAATAGTCCCATGTGGGGAAAGGGCTAATTTCTGCGACATTTTGTACATTTCAGGTTTAATAGTCAGCCAGAGAGTAGATGGATCTCGAAACTTTTGTATTATGTATGGGTAGAGCGTATCGTGCCAAATTACGTCGGAAAAGTATTTTCTACATTAGCTGTCGTCTGGTAGTTCCATTTAATTCTTCTTCAAACCTTCTTTGACAGCTTTAACTCAGAACATTTTCAGGCAGACAAACTTTCGAAATTACAGTAGTTACAATTTTCAACGACAGATGGCGCTGCGGTCTGGGAAACTCTATAGTACGATATTTTCCACATATCCACCACGCGTAGCAATAATATGGCGTAGTCTCTGAATGAAATTACCCGAAACCTTTGACAACGTGTCTGGCGGAATGGCTTCACATGCAGATGAGATGTACTGCTTCAGCTGTTCAATTGTTTCTGGATTATGGCGGTACACCTGGTCTTTCAAGTGACCCCACAGAAAGAAGTCACAGGGGTTCATGTCTGGCGAATAGGGAGCCCAATCCACGCCGCCTCCTGTATGTTTCGGATAGCCCAAAGCAATCACACGATCATCGAAATATTCATTCAGGAAATTAAAGACGTCGGCCGTGCGATGTGGCCGGGCACCATCTTGCATAAACCACTAGGTGTTCGCAGTGTCGTCTAAGGCAGTCTGTACCGCCACAAATTCACGAAGAATGTTCAGATAGCGTGATGCAGTAATCGTTTCGGATCTGAAAAATGGGCCAATGATTCCTTTGGAAGAAATGGCGGCCCAGACCAGTACTTTTTGAGGATGCAAGGACGATGGGACTGCAACATGGGGCTTTTCGGTTCCCCATATGCGCCAGTTCTGTTTATTGACGAAGCCGTCCAGGTAAAAACAAGCTTCGTCAGTAAACCAAATGCTGCCCACATGCATATCGCCGTCATCAATCCTGTGCACTATATCGATAGCGAATGTCTCTCGTGCAGCAATGGTAGCGGCGCTGAGGGGTTGCTGCGTTTGAATTTTGTATGGATAGAGGTGTAAACTCTGGCGCATGAGACGATACGTGGACGTTGGCGTCATTTGGACCGCAGCTGCAACACGGCGAACAGAAACCCGAGGCCGCTGTTGGATCACCTGCTGCACTAGCTGCGCGTTGCCCTCTGTGGTTGCCGTACGCGGTCGCCCTACGTTTCCAGCACATTCATCCGTCACGTTCCCAGTCCGTTGAAATTTTTCAAACAGATCCTTTATTGTATCGCTTTTCGGTCCTTTGGTTACATTAAACCTCTGTTGAAAACTTCATCTTGTTGCAACAACACTGTGTTCTAGGCGGTGGAATTCCAACACCAGAAAAATCCTCTGTCCTAAGAAATAAACCATGTTGTCTACAGCACACTTGCACGTTGTGAACAGCACACGCTTACAGCAGAAAGACGACGTACAGAATGGCGCACCCACAGACTGCGTTGTCTTCTATATCTTTCACATCACTTGCAGCGCCATCTGTTGTTGAAAATTGTAACTACTGTAATTTCGAAAGTTTGTCTGCCTGAAAATGTACTGTTGTCCCAAGCATATTGCAACAAACGGTGTATTTCTATCGCTGCTCGTTTAGTTTTTATTGCCGTTTCAAATATACCGGTCATTTTTGAAACACCCTGTACTTGCGCCTAGATAAGGCTATCGAGTACTGACAAAGCAAAAGGCAAGAGATCTTACTGCCTTCCGATATACGTCGCTGTCAGTTCTTCCATATGATTTGGTCGACATGACCTGTTTCAAGTTGTGTATGACAGACATTGTTTTAGAAAATCAATTGTTTTCCTTTGCAATAAACAGAAAGATTTTCATTCTAAGCTATCCAAGTACAAAATTTTCGCAATATTAGTTCAAATTTTATATTCGCTTCTATAGGAAAGTATTTCACAGTTGCAAAACTCGCATCCGACATATTGACCTTACACTCACTCGCTGACCATAAATTCTAGCTCAGAGTAACACCAGATTAAGTAACCTAATGTAACGAAGACTGTTTGCCAGTGCTCTTTCTCACGCAATTCACTCATTGGGCTCCATAAGTACACTGTAACAGCTATTTCTGTGTGTATGCAATGCATACGGATTAGAATTTAGTGGTGCTCTCTCTTCCACTTCTGTATACAATTTGCCTGACCTAAACGGGCCCTTTTTCATTACAGGCCCTGGGTAGTGCAACATCATACTGACAACAGTTATGTGCTTATGCCGACAACCTGAGCGTTCGTTTCACCTGATTCTGTGATCATTTAAATAAAACAATATGACCTTCCAGTGGGAGTCATTTCGTCCCTCTTTTCCTTCTGTGAAATTTGTCAGTAAGCTTTTTGCCTTCCAACCAGTGAAATGCGGTAGAGTACGGCCGGTAAATGATTCACAAACCACGATTTAGTGCCGTTAAGACGATTTATTTAAACGTCACAAGTCTGCACATGGGTGTTATCGATTTCGAGGTGCAAAGTGTTTGTTATCTTACTTTTGTGACAAATGGGCATAAGTGATTTCCAAAGACTTTTTATTGTACTGAAATAATCTTTTGTCACAAAGTAACAAGGGAACTGTTTTACTTGTATACATTTTGTAGGAAACTGTAATCGTGATGGAAGATTATGCACCTGAATGTTTGACACAACTGGTAGGAGAAAACGCTCCATATTAACCAAACCCGCGCCTCCTCTCCGTATCCTCGTGTGACACGAGCGCGGGATTCTCCTCGCATAACGCTACAGAGCTGTTCCTAGCACAGCTAATAATTGGCAACATCGTCACAAACATTAGGCAACACTGTGACAGTGCAATCACTTCCGGGTATGGTACTGAATTGAGTCGCTAAATTCACTTGATACTCCCTTTCCATTTGAATGACTCGTGCTATATAATCCTCATGTAAACTAAGACACTGAGACAGAAAATTCAGTTTTTTGCCTAAAAAATGCTATTCTTCACATAAGTGGCAACTTTTATTATCTTTCACGATGCGTTATGAGGCTGAGCGACCAGTACCATGATGAGAGTGGCGTACTGGCAGCAGCGTGTCCATATCCCGGTGGTACTGCCCGTGTCTCGTGCCAGAGCGGCTCAATCGGTCGTCAGTTCTAACTGTGGTAGGGGCCAGCGTGTGCGAGCTCTTTTTTCTTATATATTTTATGGAGCTGCGAATTTCCAGAAAAAATTCTATATCGAAATCCGAAGAAAACCCTTACATATCAAATCCTCTTGGTAGCTCGACTCAGTAAGTTGTGTTAATGGTCATAGATCTTGGCTTTCTGACTGCCAAGCTGCTTCGCAAAACCAGCGACTCTAAAGAAATTCGAATCGACTATCATCGATACGAATTTCAATATTGTTCTTCACTTAATACTCACATACCAGGGTGGTAAGTATGAAGGAAATGAACTTCTTGATTACTATAGAGCCTCTATGCTAAATTTCCACAGTAGCAATTAGGAACTCCCTGCAGACATTTGCTATCAGCGGCTCTAGCAACTTACTTTTTCTCTGGGTAGCTTCAAATATGGGCAATTTTGTCGCCTTAAATCCAATTGATTATTTTAAATATCACTTGTGAACAGTGTTCACTTCTCCATTAATTAAGGTATAGAACTCAAAACAAGTAATTTGCCTGAGTAGCTATAGAGCAGGTTCTGATAGGTATTGACACAATCTTTTACATCCATTTACCATAGAGAATCAAAGAAAGAAACCAAACACATTACATTGCATTTACTCTCTGTAGCTTGACTAACACATATGAATCCATGACAATAATAAATTATTTGAAGAACCTCCTGTGAAAGGAAAAAGAACAGAATGTGACACTTTAATTGCAGTGCACTGGATCAGAAGCAATGAAATTAATTCTGTGCCACATTGATGTATTGCATTCTAGTGTAATAAAATAATCATCAAATAAATACGGTTTTGTGCCTCCTTTGCTTTCAAGAGTGAAACACAAATCGTAGACAGATTTTATGGGTCACAACTCAACAACATTAAAGCATTTTACATGGTCGAGAGTGCGGAGTGGAGCAGACGTTTTCGGCAGTAAGGGGGTCCCAGAGAACTCAGACGCATGCGGTGTTCAGAGGCAGATGGTCGGCAAAGAAATCTTTCACTTTAAGATTGTTGGACCAAAGTATTAATACCAGTGTGACAGAAAGCGAAATCTATTGTAGATTCGCTTGAATTATACTCATGGCTTCAGAACCGAGAGGAAAGAGGCATAAAAAACTGTCGAAGTGTGCTTTTAGTTACTAGACGTCGTATTAGCTATTCTCGCGTTTTACCTCAAGACTACGGTCGTAGTCAAGAATAATCTACTAAGACTGAAGTCAAGACTTCCTCTGGGAAGTGCCGCAGTCTATAATGTTGCCAGATCGAGCATATTGCCGGACATAGAATTCTGAGGGGAGCACGACTGTATGGCCCACCTTACGTGAACGACTCTGCGGTCAACTTTATGTTGTATCTACAACACATATTGCACGCTGAAGACCCAAAAGAATTTAAAAAAAACAAAAGTAGTTTCTGACAGCAACGTTAACTATAGCGTTCGAAGTATTCATAGTATTGTTTACGTGTGTGTAATCGCCTTCCAATGCCTACTCAAGGAAGACAAGGATACACAGTCTAGCTTCAATATTATAAATTCGCCTCAGCTTGCGGATGAACTCAGACTTACGATGATAATCATTTTGAATATTTAGCAGTACTGTACCCATTGGTATTAAACTCGTTTTCAACCAATGATTACCACAGCTACAGGAACACTACTTGTGATACCTCATAGTCAAAATACTCACGCAGTGCTATCAGACGAAAAGATCAACCTGACACAAACTGTGGGAAATTTGTTTTACAACCTTCGTACCTGGATAACGAGCTTTTTCCTCTTTGAGATGTCTATGAACGTTGCTGCTTGGGACGATTTAAGACGAAACTAAATTCCTCCAGCTACGACAATGTTTAAAGAAATCGTCTTAACGGCACTAAATCGTGGTTTGTGAATCGTTTACCGGCCACACACTGCTGCATTTCGCTGGCTGGAAGGCAAAAAGCTTACTGACAAATTTCACAGATGGAAAAGAGGGACGAAATGTCTCCCACTGGAAGGTCATTATGTTTTATTTAAATGATTAGAAAATCAAGTAAAACGAACATTCAGGTTGCCAGTATAAGCACGTCACTGTTGTCAGTATGATGTTACACTGCACAGGGCCTGTAATGATAAAGGGCCCGTTTAGGTCAGGCATATTGTATACAGAAGTGGAAGAGAGAGCACCACTAAATTCTAATCCGTATGCATTGCATACACACAGAAATAGCTGTTACAGTGTACTTATGGAGCCCAATGAGTGAATTGCGTGAGAAAGAGCACTGGCAAACAGTCTTCGTTACATTAGGTTACTTAATCTGGTGTTACTCTGAGCTAGAATTTATGGTCAGCGAGTGAGTGTAAGGTCAATATGTCGGATGCGAGTTTTGCAACTGTGAAATACTTTCCTACATTATAGAAGCGAATATAAAATTTGAACTAATATTGCGAAAATTTTGTACTTGGATAGCTTAGAATGAAAATCTTTCTGTTTATTGCAAAGGAAAACAATCGATTTTCTAAAACAATGTATGTCATACACAACTTGAAACAGGTCATGTCGACCAAATCATATGGAAGAACTGAAAGCGACGCGTATCGGAAGGCAGTAAGATCTTTTGCCTTTTGCTTTGGCAATACTCGATAGCCATTTCTAGGGGCACGAAAATGAAGAAAGTCAGCGCGTTTTTGTTATCAACTAACGTCTTCATCAATTACATTAGTTTTAATGTAATCTACGAGTCATTGCTGATGTTTGATATTAACATGAAAAGGATACCGTAGTCATGGAAAGAACCGTGTTGGGTTCGTATTCCGTCACAGAACTTCACATCATGCACTTCATCTTTAAATGCATGCAGACTTTGTTACTTCAGAATAGAGGTATATCAGACATCTTTCATCTTTCGTGGTTAGTTAACAGGGACGAAAGAGTCTTGACAGAAGTCCCGGTTTATTACAACAACTGTCGTCTTTTATTTTCGAGTTTAGATTTGGTTACTGATATTGGCAAAAATTTCGGTAATTCATGACTCTTCATGGCTAGTCATCAATATGATATGATTAGATTACATTACATTAGATTAATTCTTGTTTCCTAGATCATGAACACAATATTTCGTAACGATGTGGAACATGTCATTTTAATGAAAGATTTCTTTACATACCATGATTCAATTTCTTTACAAATTTTTACTCTCTCTCATTCTTTTTGATTTCTCTCTCTCTCTCTCTCTCTCTGTCACACACACACACACACACACACACACACACACACTCTCTCACACACACACACACACACACACACACACACACACACACACACACACACACACACACACATTCGACTACCGGTGAGGCACGAAAACGTTTGTGAATGAGTTTTGAGTACACTTACGAAAGAAGTATAAAAACAACTATGAGAGTTACTGAATTATGATGCTTAGTTTGCAGTCAGTTCTGAGTATTATTAGTAACTACGCTCCAGTCTGTAAACCTAGTTACAGAAATGCGAATCAGACGCATTACGTATTCCAGGCCGTAGCAGCCGCGACTTGGAGACACCAGCTATGGTCACTTTCCAGCCCGCTGTAGGATCACATCGGTTCGTCTTCTTCCTGCTGGTATTGTAACTGAGATTTGGCAACAAGGCAATGTATGTTTGGCAACTCTTTGATCGACGAGTTACTTCCTGGTGTGCACGGAATTAAGCCTCAAAGTTCACTTGATTTTACCTGTCATTTCCAATTAATAATCTGAGTTATTATCGCTTGAGGTGTAACAAAAGAATGCAAATTTACGGTTTTCAACCCAGGAAAGTCGTTGCACGTTGAAATCGTAACTAATCTTGTCCTTCAAATAGCGGTTTACGAGTTCTAGCCACTATTGGTCTTGTAAGAGGAAGCTAAGACACATACTTCTTCGCCAGCTCTGTGGTAACGTGCTGACCTCTGAAAAAGCGTCTGTTATTGTTCGCAGTTCCAGTCACACTGAGTGTACTGATTTTATCCCTTCTGTGAAAGAGCTACAAACAGTCAGATAAAACATCGATAAGGAAATCGCAAGAAAATACTTCCGGCTCATAGTGCAATGGCGAAAAACTTACTATGCTGCACAACAGGTAACGCCTCGTTCCGCTGCTGACAAGAAAATTTTGGGTTTCTAGGAATGCATAACTTTATTTGTGAAATGCCACATTTGCATACCTCTTGAGTATGACACAGCATACCAATTAAACACAGACCCAATCAAAATACAAGTGAGTAGTATTTTACCAATTCGTGTCGATAGAGGCACGCTTATGTACAGACACTCAGTTTCATTACAACGGAATTTCATCGTAAGGTTATTGTGGGTAGTTTTATTACATTTCTTATAATACAGCTCACAATTTTCGTAAGGTTTCCTTTAGTGTTGTTAAAGCAATAGTAAACATGAGAGTGAAACAAATCATCAACGACATATGCGAATTAACTGGTGTTATCTATAACAGTCTGAAAAATGCACATGCGGTTTATTGATTACATGCATGTAGAAAACTTGTTCTGAGTTAAAGCTGTCAAAGAAGGTTTGAAGAAGAATTAAATGGAACTACCAGACGACAGCTAATGTAGAAAATACTTTTCCGACGTAATTTGGCACGATACGCTCTACCCATACATAATACAAAAGTTTCGAGATCCATCTACTCTCTGGCTGACTATTAAACCTGAAATGTACAAAATGTCGCAGAAGTTAGCCCTTTCCCCACATGGGACAATTTTGGGTTGAGAAGTGAAGGGAATTATGTTACAAGTTCCATTAGATTGATAACTTTATTTGATTGATAACTATATTTTTAAAAATGTAGCAGTGAATGTACTCGAACTCGCGACATCTTATCTGCCCTGCGCGACACTTACCATTACGCTACTAGCTGACACGTAGGTGCAACACTTCCAGAAGTCAAGAACAATTCCTACAGAACTTCTGTATTCCACAGCGCTGTGAGATAATGCATGTGGCCGGGTCTAGAATTATGAGAGACAAACAGTTACACCTTTTCTTTTGCACTGCACGATGTTTTCAACAAAGAGATAGCGCAATGGAGTAGCGCAAGTGGAAAGAAACACTTCCTATTTAAATTTCTGCATCCTACACTGTTGTGCAGTTCTGTGTTGGTGGCAGTTACGTAATTTCATTTCGGTGCTTACAAAATAGAGTCGAATGTATGCACTGGGTGGCCGAGGCAGCTAGTTCATGGTGATTCGGTCAATCAAGTAAATGAATTTACTGAACATGCTGCATATTGATACAGGGGGCCTGTGTGTCAGAATTCTAAGAGTGTGTGGCACAACGGCGTTAAATAGAAAGATAAGGCCCTGAGAAGAGGATTTGGTGGTCTGTTGGGATGATGATAGGTTCATATGTCTATGGTCAGTGTTCGATTCCAGCTTCGGTCAATAATTCTAGGTAGGGAGAGACAGATTCCATTCTCTTCTGGCTACACCAAGTGAAGAAGATATAATGGCATTGTGATCTCAAATTTACATTAATAATGATATTCCTTCTCTACCAAGTAGACGTTAGGTTGAACCACAATAAAGTCTGGAGTGGCGACATGTAGAAACTCTATCACCAGTAACCTTTCTTATACTAGTTATTTAATTCTAGTGACGAAACAAACGCCGTGTAGGCTCACAGGACACCTATTCCCTCCACCGGCAATGGAGGGTGAAGCTTTGACAATGCCAGCCACTCGTGCTGGCGAAACATCAGAAAAATCATTAGATGAACGTCGGCCGAAGAACCCGAGACAGAAGCCAATAGGCAGTTTGTCAACAAGTGGCCACGAAAGCCTCAACAATTTTGTGTCCTTAGGTTAGTTAGGATTAAGTAGTTCTAAGTTCTAGGGGACTGATGACCACAGCAGTTGAGTCCCATAGTGCTCAGAGCCATTTGAACCATTTTGTCGCTGCCGGTGCAACAAACCCATATTTAACGTTCGTTTTCTCTAGAATAGAACAGCGATAGGTTCCGGGTTGGAGTCGTGGGAAGGAAAAAATTAATGTTTCGTCTCGTAATTTCAGTTAAGACATCTAGCTACTGGCGAGAAAATCCGATATGTCACAGTTGATTGTGCTTCGACATCTATCGGATTAGGTTCCGGGTTCGAATCCCTGTCCAACAGAAAGCTTTACCTCACGGCATTTAAAGTAAGTTTCTTGTTAAGAAGCAATATTTGACATCTCTCGTAGTTCGTTAACAGGGAAAAGTGGTTCTGGGTAGGAATTCGCGTCCGTTAAAAATGTTTGCGGTATGTAATTTAAAGTTGGTATTTGCTACTTGATACTGTCTAAAATCGAGGTATATTACTCTATGCATGCCTAATCAGGAATGACTGTTAGTTTCCGTCAGTCACGAAATCCTTGCTTAGTCTGCATGATCTGGTTTTGAATCCATATGCAGAACGGGACGGTTCGTCGTGTCATTTGAAGTTCATACATATTCTCAACTATCTTCTCGTGAATAACTTTAATTTTTAATGTCGTTTTGTGTTATATAATATGTATAGTATGTTACTTTGAAGAGTAAATCATGAATACGATGAACTTACTACGTGCATTACCTATCTGACGTAATAATGAGAGTGGTAACATTTCAGGTATGTCATTTATAGTAATAAATGTGAGCTTACAAGCCTTAAGAACAGTCTTACCCGTGATAAGGTGTTCCCTGATATTTGTAGTATCTTAGTATTACTTTACATCTTGAGTTATTGCGATACAAAGCAGTGTTTTCTAGTGGTGACTTGTTGGAACCATTTTCAATAGTCAAACGACTGTACCAAGGAGCGATTAGAGTACCTGCTAGACAGCTGCGTTATGTGGGTTGCATGAGAATCAGGCGAAATGCTGTTCAGGTCGTTCGGATACTTTTGAGCATGACTGTACGTAATACCGTTTTATGTAAAAGTGAAGCATAAAAGATAAGGGTTCCTGTGAAAATGGTAACAGAGGCTTTTAAAATGTGCCGCTAAAGAAGAATGCTGGTTATTGGATAGATACATCGTATAGCTAATTGCGAGTCACAGAATTGAAGAGGGCAAAAAAGAAATTTATGTCGGATTTGACAGTGAGGGTAAGTGTTTGGGGTATAAATTCGAGAGCGAACAAGTCCTCACTCCAGTATTTACAGTGTCGTTAGTTCGACCGTTCGTCATGTAAGGTGAAATTAAGAATGTCGAAATGCTGAAATGAAATAGTAAAGCAAATCAAAAACGGTGTGGTTATGGAGAGATGAAGAGATTTGCACAGGACAGACTAATGTGCAATCTTGTTACATCAGTCTTTGGACTGAAGACTACAACACCAGAAATTGGTAATAAATATGGCTATTAGGGCTTCAGACAATTTGAACACTTCTCATGCGTACTCACCAGTCTCACTGCCTAGCTTGCTACCCTAGTGTTACATACAACGTCGTTCGTTTGAACTTCCGTCGTGTAAGGTGAGATTAAGAACTTCGAAACGCGAAAAGGGTAGTACAAACAACTAGAATTTCTCTCGTTCAAACGTTTATTATTTCACATGGAGAATATTAACAGTTATACAACATTATATTTGGTAAACGAAAGTCGTTATTCTTAAGGACAAGTCCAGAGTTTTATCATAGCACCATCTCACTCTTCCAGAATATTAATACTGTTACGAGATCAGCACCACTTCTTAGCAGCAGAAACAGTGGCTGCGCCAAAGGCTGAGACGGCGTGGAGTTTTACAATTATTTATTGAACTTTCTTTACAATTTCTCCCTCGTCGTCGCTGCCCAGCCCTGCAGATCCCTCCACCTGGCTGCTGCTGTGTGGATTCTCCGACAATGCTCGCAACGCGAGCCGCTGATCGCACTCGGGAGCCTTAAGCCGTCGGCACACGGACCGTGCATCCGAACGTTGAGCGTTGAGCGTGCCGAGTTTCTTACGTCGTAGCGTGGAACAGCACGTTCGGGAGTCTTTCCGAACGTGCAGAGCAATATCTGGCATCTGGCATGTCACATATTCTGAGCGTGCGTCTGAGCGTTGACCAATGAGATGGCACAACGCCATCTACGTCACACGCACGCCGTCTCTCTTCAGTACAGAGTTGTGAGGCGCCGTATTGGCATTCATTTCAAGCCTGTATGTATATATGCCGTTTCTGAGCACCAGAAAATGGAGAATCACTGGAAAACCCGTTGTTAACTGTACGATTCGTTCCAGTAAAATAATGAGAAATATCTTATTCGTGACAAAAGAATTATTGTAGCTTGCGTATTATGAGAGTAGGCTATTTGAAGTCAGCGACACACTGAAAATCCACCCAAAACGCATTATTCTTGGTACAATTTATTGTAATTAAATTTCAATTGGTAACATGTCTACGATTAAGGTTTTCAGAAAGACATAACACAATATGAATAAGTTTTAGTGTCGTGCTGTTGATTTAGTGCTTGGGTAGCTCAATTGGTAGAGCACGTGCCCCGAGTTCGAGTCTCGGTCCGGCACACAGTTTTAATCTGCCAGGAAGTTTCAGATATAATTATTATGCCGGCACGGTAGCTCAGCGTGTTCGGTCAGAGGGTTGCGTGCTCTCTGTAAATAAAAAAAAACTGAGTCAAAGGATCAACGATGAACTTAATCAACGATGAACTTTAACGGATGTCTTGTGACGTCCGCCCAGACCAAACGCAATGAACAATATCGAACAAAATGAATTTAAAAAAAAAAAAGCGTAATGAGTAGCGTCACTAACCTTTAGCAAAATATTTGTTGGGCGGTTGTTCGCGTCTTGATACTTCTAAATTTTTTTTCCTAACATTCGCATTTTTATTAGGTACTGATACTTTATTATTAGTTTAATATAAGTATATACTATAATAGTTGATGTTATGTAAATAAAAGTTCACCTTTTTTTGAGGAATGACTTTGTTAGATTGGCTTGATCTACAGGACAGCTTGCGCTACTTATATATTTAGATATTTTGCTCCTTTTTCTTTTACGCTTCATAATTTACATGTTGCAAAGAATCTGCTACTGGGTAGGAACGGTGATCAAGTAAGACTGACCTTGGGGTTTTACTAAAATGTGGGAATGATGAAATAATGTTTGTCTGATGCGGAGAAGTATTCCAAATTTGTACTGCACTGTTTGTAATGGAACTTTTTGTAAGTCTGTGTACTTATTGATTGGACATGGTACTTCCCTTTTCATGGATGATGGAGGAAATGTGCATATTAATAGAGGTAACGTGGGAATTTTACGTGCGCTTGTTGAGTAAATACTGTGATTTACGAACTAGAAACATCCCTCAACTGCCGCTGGAGTGCGCTGCGATCGCGTATACCTCAGTGGTCCCACGTACAGTATGCACAAGTCGCATCGTTCCTGAGCGTTGAGCAGCACGTTGAACTTGGCATGCTCAACGTTAACGTTCGACAGCACGGTCCGTGTGCTGACGGCTTTAGGCCACCAGTGCTCCGCTGAAACCAGGATGCCCTGTGGTTCAGATGAAATCGTCGCTGCTCGGCACCCCAGTATGGGCACGCCCAGAGAGCCGCGTCGCGTGAGGCGAGTGAGGTCAGCTGCCGATGTTTGGTGTAGCGGCGGCTGGGAAGGCGTTAGTCGCGATGTCCGCAAGGTCCCGCCATGGACGGACCATGTGCCATGGGGCTGGGTTACCGTGAAGTCTGGGCGTCAGTCCCTGGCGGCGCCTGTGACCGAGACGGCGCTGTGGCCGGTCCGGCTGGAAGTTCTCACTGTAGTTAGTCAGCCATGGTGCCGACCGAACTGGGGCCGACCTCCAGAGCTGAAGTTGACCACGTCAGTCCTCAGATCCGAAGTGCTTCCTAATGCCTTATGTCTGTTGCTGCCAGCTCTCCACTATTTATATCCGGCAGGAGGACGTTTTTTCCCCTTGGTGGTATATTGCAGCGTAAATTAGCGTGCTGGCCTCACTTCTCTATACTCATCACTCTCCAGGCTTCGCTCGGCGCTCGGTCTGTATGCGTCCTTGTATCAGACTGTTGGTAGACTGCTGCTGTCAGCAAGGCTACCTGTGCCTGCCTACTTCGCAATGCCTCGGTCGCTGCCATTCCTCTGTTTTGTCATTCTCCACTGTGTGAAGCAATGCTTACTACATTTGGCCGCAACGCTGCCTCCTCCTAAAAATTAAATTCGTCCCCGAATTTACCCTATTCGTTAACTCTAGTTCTATGCTATATTCTACTACTTCCCGATATACATCCAGGTTGCCCTGACTCATGCCCTACTGGTAATCCATTCTACAGGAATCTCATGGAGTGGTATTGCATTAACATACTGAATCCTCCGTTTTAATAAGACATAAACCACACCGATAAATACAATCAACACAGTAATAGTACTGGTTGAAATACCAATGGTCACTGTGCTACATTTCCCCCTGGTATCGTACTCCTCCACATGCTTTAATAATTGCTGCATTGAAATTTGCCTTTATATGAATCTACTAGTTTAGCTATGATTTGCAATAGTGTAGCATCGAAGGTGTTTTTAATATACATCAAATTTTCTCCTGAAGCGATGCTGAATGATGCATCTGGCCATTACAACGTCAGATGAGTACCTGTAACCTTGGTGGCTCCTGTGACTGTCGCTGGTATGCTGAAACGAGCCCCTACTATTTCACAATTTGTCCCATTGAGTATTAAACCACTGTCCCGCAATTCCATCTTCGTGGTTGCTGTCCATTTCCCATTGTCATAACACTTGGCAGATATCCTCTCAGTAGCGAATACTGAATACAACCAATGCCTCCCAGCTTGCTGAAAATGTGGCGTTGTTGTTGTTGTGGTCTTCAGTCCTGAGACTGGTTTGATGCAGTTCTCCATGCTACTCTATCCTGTGCAAGCTTCTTCATCTCCCAGTACCTACTGCAACCTACATCCTTCTGAATCTGCTTAGTGTATTCATCTCTTGGTCTCCCTCTACGATTTTTACCCTCCACGCTGCCCTCCAATGCTAAATTTGTGATCCCTTGATGCCTCAAAACATGTCCTACCAACCGATCCCTTCTTCTAGTCAAGTTGTGCCACAAACTTCTCTTCTCCCCAATCCTATTCAATACCTCCTCATTAGTTACGTGATCTACCCACCTTATCTTCAGCATTCTTCTGTAGCACCACATTTCGAAAGCTTCTATTCTCTTCTTGTCCAAACTATTTATCGTCCATGTTTCACTTCCATACATGGCTACACTCCATACAAATATTTTCAGAAACGACTTCCTGACACTTAAATCTATACTCGATGTTAACAAATTTCTCTTCTTCAGAAACGATTTCCTTGCCATTGCCAGTCTACATTTTATATCCTCTCTACTTCGACCATCATCAGTTATTTTACTCCCTAAGTAGCAAAATTCCTTTACTACTTGAAGTGTCTCATTTCCTAATTTAATTCCCTCAGCATCACCCGATTTAATTTGACTACATTCCATTATCCTTGTTTTGCTTTTGTTGATGTTAATCTTATATCCTCCTTTCAAGACACTGTCCATTCCGTTCAACTGCTCTTCCAAGTCCTTTGCTGTCTCTGACAGAATTACAATGTCATCGGCGAACCTCAAAGTTTTTACTTCTTCTCCATGATTTTTAATACCTACTCCGAATTTTTCTTTTGTTTCCTTTACTGCTTGCTCAACATACAGATTGAATAACATCGGGGACAGGCTACAACCCTGTCTCACTCCTTTCCCAACCACTGCTTCCCTTTCATGCCCCTCGACTCTTATAACTGCCATCTGGTTTCTGTACAAATTGTAAATAGCCTTTCGCTCCCTGTATTTTACCCCTGCCACGTTCAGAATTTGAAAGAGAGTATTCCAGTCAACATTGTCAAAAGCTTTCTGTAAGTCTACAAATGCTAGAAACGTAGGTTTGCCTTTTCTTAATCTTCCTTCTAAGATAAGTCGTAAGGTTAGTATTGCCTCACGTGTTCCAACATTTCTACGGAATCCAAACTGATCTTCCCCGAGGTCCGCTTCTACCAGTTTTTCCATTCGTCTGTAAAGATTCCGCGTTAGTATTTTGCAGCTGTGACTTATTAAACTGATAGTTCGGTAATTTTCACATCTGTCAACACCTGCTTTCTTTGGGATTGGAATTATTATATTCTTCTTGAAGTCTGAGGGTATTTCGCCTGTCTCATACATCTTGCTCACCAGATGGTAGAGTTTTGTTATGACTGGCTCTCCCAAGGCCATCAGTAGGATGTGGCGTAGGATTCACTATTATTCTCCGATAGTCTGAAGCTTCTGCTTCTGCTCTAAATAACTGGATCTCACACTACCCCTTGCCCGTGAAAACAACCCGTGATGGACAAATGGAAAATGACTACGTTAGACATCTACTCAACTC
Organism: Schistocerca americana; assembly: GCF_021461395.2. Taxonomy (NCBI): domain Eukaryota; kingdom Metazoa; phylum Arthropoda; class Insecta; order Orthoptera; family Acrididae; genus Schistocerca; species Schistocerca americana. Next base: position 379,719,745 of record NC_060123.1, on the reverse strand, counting down.
TAAACTCGACATAGTAGCATGAGTATCCCCCTCCTTAGAAATTAATAAAACCTCCTGTGTCCTGAACTGTACGCCCTTCCCCATGCACTCCAATCTGACCGGATAAGGATGCACTGTGTAACAGTGACACTGTCTCCCCACACTAGTTACTGGAAATTTAATCTCTATATACATCTTAACCAGATCTGTTGTTACCTTAATCCTAGACATATGATAAAAAAGTGACACACTCGCTTCAATTATTGGCACTACGTGCTCTACCCATTCTGGAAACTCTCCTGCTGGCTGCTTCAGACTCCGTCCGAATTTTTCTGGTGACGTCAACGTCACACTCACTTCCCCGTGCAATGCGTGATGTACTGCCTCTTGCAATTCATCCATCCTCACTCGTGCATCACCAATGCTGTTAAACAGTTCCCACAGCAATTTAGCCATTTCCAGCTTTCTTTCCACTATATCGAATCGTGTTTGTACCTGTTCCAGATCTGTATTCAATAATTTCTGTGTTTGTTCTATATATGCTCGTAACCCTGTAACCATCCCACACACAATGCGTGTCACATTCAACAACTCTGTACCTAATCCCTATATCTCTGTTGTGTGTATATCCACTAAGTTCCCTATGCTTCCCCCCTGTCGCGAATAACTGTTAAATAATTGTTCAAACCCTCTATATCGTCTCTATCTGCTGTTCCAAAAATTGTTTTCAGCAACTTCCCACCTGCATTCAACCAACCCTTCTTTACTCTCTTTCTCTTCCTGGAATCATGCTCACGACTTGGCGCATGCCCCGTAATATTCCGTTCTTAGATGCAAAAAAATTCCACGCTCAATACCACCTCCTGTAGCTGCTGCATCACACTCCTTACCTGCAGGATGCTGAGTGCCAGCCAAAGTGTCCTCTCGTGACTCATGAGGACCACATCTGGTTGTTTCCCGAACAACGCCCCACTTCACGATGGCATACCCTGTACCTGGCCAGCTTTTGTCAGCTGCCAGAGGACTACACTGCATACTATCCACTCGTACTCCATCCTGCGTCATCTACAGAATGGAGAGAGATGGAAAAACTCCCATCACTACCCCTTAATACCGGTAAAATAATCCTAGTCAGTGCTCAAAAATAATACACACATTATAATTACTGCTAACTACACATCCCTCGAACGCAACTTATACTTAATACCTGGTTTACTGTCTGCCTCTGGCGCTTCTTTTCGCTTTCTGCCAGAAGGAGAAGTACATATACTTGGATCTACTACCCCCTGGAATGGCTTAACTCTACTGACGTGAAACACCGTTGTTTTGGTAGGCAATTGTAATTTTACATTGACAGGTGATGTCATGTCCACTACCTGGTATGGTCCCTGGAACTTGTTAGTGAACTTCTTGGTTCTCCCTTTTGGATCATACGGATTAGCTAGTGGCACCCATTTGCCTACTATGTAATGTGGCAACTTCCTCGTTGTACCTCCCAGCCATTCTTGTCGTTCCAACGCTTTTGTGTTAGCTCGTCTAACTCTCTGACATACTTCCTTAATGGTTTTCGCAAATTGCCTTACATGCTCACCCTCCGCTCCCAGCCTTGGACGAAGCCTGTCAAAAGGTGGTGGCATCTTCTGCCCATACACCACTTCGTATGACGACAATCCTGTCGACGTATGTACCTTGCTATTATATGCTCTGGTTACGAATTGCAAGTACACATCCCAGTCGGTGTGTTGACTATTTACATAGTGACTCAACATCTTAGCGATTGTGTGATGCACTCTCTCCGTTCGTCCGTTTGCTTGCGGATGGAATGGACTAGTCCACAGTTTCTTTACCTTCGGTAACTTACACAGTTGCTTCATCAGATCAGACGCGAAATTAGTACGTTGATCTGAGATTACGGACTGAGGTATCCCATACCTTAGTAACCAATTATTAACTAAAGCTTTTGCCACTGTACTTGCTGTCTGATCTGGAATGCAACCATGACTAAATACCTAGAAAAGTGGTCAGTCACTGTTAACACATACTTATTCCCTGCTTCATTCCTATTAAATGGGCCTAATACATCAATTCCGATTTGTTGGAAAGGTCTGCCTCCCTCTGGTAATCTTTGAAGCTAAATCTTTTGATGGCTCAAGTACGCACGCTGTGCACATGGCACACAATTCCTGACGTACTCGTCCACGTCTTGACGTCGTGTCCTCCACCAAAACTTCTCCGCTATCTGGCTATCCATAGCTCTTTTCCCGCCATGTCCTGAAAAAAAAAAAAATGGTCATGCGCCTGGTGCAAAACTCCAGATCTTAACAGTGCTGGTACGACGACGCACGGGCCGCATTTCGTCGACCTGCAAAGTAACTCGTCCTGTTCTAGGAACTGCAGTTGTTTTCTGAACAATTGGCAATCACTATCCATGGCTTGTGCCCATTTCCACTCATCTTCAGTCATCCCTGTTACTTGTAATACTGCCACTTTCCTGCTCAATGCGTCAGCATTGGCATGATTCACACCTGGCTTGTGTATCACCTCATAATCGAACTCACTGAGTTTCAGCGCCCATCTCACTAGCCTACTCACTGGGTCTTTCAGACCTAATAACCATTCCAGAACTGAATGATCCGTCACAACCTTAAACCTTCTACTGTACAGATAACATGGAAAGTACGAAATCCCGTATATTACCACTAACAATTCCCTCTCCATCTTGGAGTAATTTTGTTCTGCCTTGTTAAGTTGACGAGATGCGAACGCAATTTTATGTTCTTTGCCATCAATTCCTTGCCCAAGTACAACCCCAAGAGCGTGATTTGACGCGTCACATAGTAGTATAAACTCCTTCGAAAAGTTTGGAAACTTCAAAACTGGATTTGATGTCAGTATCGATTTCAACTCTTGAAATGCTTTCTCGCACTCTGACGTCAACTAGAAGGTAACGCCTTTTCTTAGCAACTTGGTAAGTGGCCTCGCTATTTCTGCGAATCCCTGTACAATTTTCGATAATAGCCCGCGAGACCAATATACGACTGCCGTTTTTTAACCGTTTGCAGAATCGGAAAATCTGATACTGGAGAAGCGAGATGAGGATCTGTGCGTATCCCGTCCTGACTGATAACATGCCCGAGATAATTTACTTGTGCTTGAGCAAAATGGCTTTTGTCCATACTTAATGTTAACCGTGCTGCCTCTAATTTTTTAAACACCTCCTCTAACCATTCCACATGCTGCTCTATATCTCTTGAAAAAACTATAATGTCATCCAGATACGCCATCCATTTTTTCGGTTTCGACCCGCGAAGGACTCCATCCGACAACCTCTGAAATGTTGCTGGAGCGTTTTTTACTCCAAACGGCATTCTTTTGTACTCGAAGTTACCACAATGCGTCGAAAATGCTGTTTTTGGCCTGTCCTCCAGACATACTTCAATCTGGTGATAACCGCTTCACAAATCCATAGTGGAAAAATATTTACACTGTCCTAGGTTGTCTAACGTTTCTGTGATATTCGGAATCAGTTATGCGTCTGCCACTGTCCGTTCATTCAAATGTCTGTAACCGCAACAAAAGCGAAATTTTTTCGACCTATCCAGTGTCTTCTTCGGAACTGGGACCACGCTACTAGACCAAGGACTATTACTGTGCTGGATTATCCCATCTTCCAGTTGTTGCTCTATTAATTGCTCTACTACTGTTTGTAATTGTTTCGGTAGTCTGTATGGCTTACAATATACCGGAACGTGATTCCCTGTCGGAATACGATGCTGTGTTATCGGTGTAGCACGTAATGTACACTATGATTCAAACAATGCTTTATACTTTAGTAATAATGCTTCCATACCCGAACGATCATTTCCTCTCAAATGATTTACCTTGTCACAAAGTGCAGGCGTGCTGACGATTTGCTTTACATCATGGTCTAGCCTCGAACTATCGATGTCCTCTTTATCCATTAACTCTACTGTGGCTATTACTAATCCCTTCAGCAGATCGACATCATCCTGCCTGAAGTTATCTAAACTCACTGGAACCATAAACTGCCCATTTATGTCCGTTACCCGAGATACACTCCTACGAATAAAGCAATGCTTTTCGTCTAAAACCTCATTACTCGGTAGTGGCTATACCAAGAATAACCCCTGCTGTGGCACATCGACACCCACCGGTACCCAGATCAACTTTCCTGTACCTGTTCGTACTTTGTCACACGAAATCACCTTTAATGCACTTATACGCAGCTTAGTAGGTATCACCTTAGCTATTGGTGCACCTTGCGTCTCTGAAACATTTGCAACAGCTGTACCCATTGAGAACAAGTTCCCATCGAGTTTCAGTGCAATTGCGAAAGGTCAATTTTGGCGTGATGTTTAATCAGAAAGTCCAACCCAAGTATCGCTGGAAATCCCTGTCCCACAGTTGACAACACCTTCATTTGCTCCCGAAACCACACGTTCTCTATCTTAAACTTGAGCTCTGTTGTCCCTAGTGCATCTAATTTTTAATCACCTACTGCGTGCAATCCGTATCTCGGAGCTTCCAATTCTTTCTTGCCCACGAGGTCCACACTGACAGCTGATACATGCGCTCCAGTAACCACTAAAACTCTTCACCACTTATCTTTTATCCAAACCATCAAACTACAATCCGCCTCTTCGTGCACTCTCTGAGTGCCTCTTTTTACTGAGAACGCCTCCTGATGGCACGAACACTCCCTTCTTCGTTTAACAGTTTTTTACCTTCTGTATCATTAACCCGTTTCTTGGCTCTACACTGCAGTGCCTTATGCCCTATTTTCTGACAACTGAAACCCTGCGGTTCCCGACAATATCCCTTAAAATAACCTTGCTTCCCACAATGGTAATACTCTTTGGAACACGAAAAAATTTTCTTGTCATTGCGACTTCTAGTGGCGCTATCCACTTCCTGCAAATGTGTAGCTACGTGCAATGCTGTTGCTAAGTCACTTGGATTTTCCATCCGTATCCAGTGTGAAAAATCCGGCGAGACCCTCACAAAAATGCGTCTAAAGCTCTATACTCTGCTTCTTTCAATAGAACTTCATTTGCACTCGCATCTTGCGTTAACTCATATGTGTGCACAGTCGTTCTCCTAATTCTGTCTGAAAATTCTTCTACTGTTTCACCCGTTTTTTGCATCATCCTCCCCAATTTTTCTCTAAAAAATCTGGCACTATTTTGTTTCCTAAACCTTTTCAATAATCCCTCAGCCAACTCTGTGAACGTAGTACCATCCTTTAACCCTTCGTGGTATGCCACATAAGTCTTTGTGTCACCTACTAACCATAACCTCGCCATTTGCAAACAAATTTCATCCAACCAGCCACACAGTCTAGTAGTACTACATACGTCACCAATGAAAACATTCACATCCTCTGACGTTTTACCCGAGAAGGAAGGTATCAAATTAGCCGCTAAACAATCTGACACACCGAAAAAGACAGTACTCTTGCATTCTACACTATCGCTTCCCAAACCTGGTTGAATATTTTGCGACAATTGTTGCTCCATCCTTTGCATGTGCTGCTTTTGCAATTTATTTTCTTCAGTCTGTTTCTTAACTTGCTCTGTCAATGCGACTACGGTGTCACTTGTCCCGGTTGCACGTGTCTCTGGAATTTTCCGTGTAGTATACCTCACCTCACAAAAATAAAATTATATTACCCTGAAGCAAGTTAATTCCTAGCACATCTAATGGCAAGCCATGTAGACTTACCATATTGCCCCGTTACATGACCATAGTACAAGTGCTTGGTACAAATTTGACGCAAGGAGCGGCGTGACCTGTTAATCCACACACTACACATTTTGATGGTACTAAGTTAACGTGACTATCATTCCCACGAAGCTGCGATAAGTCTACAGGGCTGCTAGGCCTTTCAAATGACACTCTCACATCCCTTAACGCTGCCCTCGACATGTCTAGCTACACAGAAAACAGAGAGAAGGCAGTTGCTGGACTCACCTGATTCGGTGTTTCTCAGTTGGTCCGCACGGTCGTGGCGTGGGTGCGCCTGACACCACTTGTTACGACTTCTGCACCACGTTTTACCAGCAGAAACAGCGGTTGCGGCTAAGACTGAGACGGTGTGGAGTTTTGCAATTATTTATTGAACTTGCTTTACAATTTATCCCTCGTCGTCGATGCCCAGCCCTGCAGATCCCTCCACCTGGCTGCTGCTGTGTAGATTCTCCAACAATGCGCGCAACGCGCGCCGCTAATCGCACTCGGGAGCCTTAGACCACCAGTGCTCCGCTGAAGCCAGGATGCCCTGTGGTTGAGATGAACTCGTCACTGCTCAGCGCCCCAGTACGGGCACGCCCACGGAGCCACGTCGCCATGAGGTTAGCTGCCGACGCCCGCTACACCGGGTGCTGGGAAGACATCAGTCGCCATGTCCACGAGGTCCCGTCATGGACGGACCATGCGTCATGGGGCCGGGTTGCTGTGAAATCAGGGCGTCAGTTCCCGGCAGCGCCTGTGACCAAGACGGCGCTGCGGCCGGTCGTGCTGGACGTTCTCCCTGTAGTTAGTCAGCCATGGTGCCGACCGAACTCGGGCCGACCTCCAGAGCTGAAGTTGACAACTGGCTGCGAACAAATTACTCCTGCAAGCTGGAACAGACTTCCGGAATCGTCACCAACGAAGATTGAACATTTGGACACGGACCACATCCGTCCTCAGATCCGAACTGCTTCCTAGTGACTTCTGTCTGCTGCTTCCTGCGCTCTACTATTTATATCCATCAGGAGGAGGTTTTTAAACTTGGTGGTATATTGCTGCGTAACTTAGCGTGCTGGCCTCCCTTCCCCTTACTCAGCACTCTCCAGGTTTCTCTCAGCGCTCGGTCTGTCTGCGTCCTTGTGTCAGACTGTTGGTAGTTGGCTGCTGTCAGCAAGGCTATCTGTGCGTGCCTCCTTCGCAACGTCTCGGTCGCCGGCATGCCTCTGTTTTGCCATTCTCCACTGCATGAAGCAACGCTTACTACATGTGTCCGCAACAATACATACGAATCGGGTCGTAAACATATTCTGCGACAAATTCCTAAGGTTGAAGGTAACCAACCCTTAGAGGTATACCGGGCTATTAAACTAAATTACCGATGGCGTAATACAGGAGGAAGGATTAGGGATTAAAATTGATTCGGCATTTGATTCTTTGCACATTTAGAGCATACTCGGAAAGGTTAGTTACTGATAGGAATATGGCCACCTTATTTCCAAAGGAACATTACCGATACTCTAATGTGATTGAAGAAACCTGCCAAAGTCAGGGAACAGTAGCTGGACTGTGATTTGAACCCCATCAAGTAGTAGCTACAGTGTTGTTATGAGAGGTTCAGAAGACAAACAATGAATAACGTGCGTATTGCATACACACATGCCACGAGACAGCAGTTATGTCGTACCTAGATGACAGGACAACCGTTTGTAAATTTTGACTTTAGGCCTTACTTTTCGATTTCTTTTATTATACACCAGAGTTTTCATTTCTACTACCTACAAAGCTACAGACGACCTTTTTTATGTGGTATTAATACACAAGGCGACTTCAAAAATTAAGACAGACCTTATGATCGAATGCCAAGTAAGTTTTATTGAATGATGCTCTACACTTAAAAGTGATGGAGGTACATGACACTATTTTACAGGCTACTCACCAAGTACCTGCAAGCAACGTTCGCAACGTTCCATGAGTTGTTCAATTCCTCGACGACATAAATCGGCTTCTTGATCACTGAGCCACTCTAGAACACCTGCGTGAAAACCCTCGCCGTCGGAATATCGGTGACAACTGCGAATCATTTCGTCTATTGCCCATACTTTCTCGTCTACGTTCGATGTCGATGGCCTTCCCTCCCGTTCAGCGTCACCCACGTCTATTCGGTCTTGGTTAAATTTTAGGCACCACTTCACAGGGTTGGACACAACATCTCACTTCGTTCATATACTCGTACACTAAGTGATTAAAAGTAACCCCACACCCAGCTGAAAATGACTTACAAGTTCGTGGCGCCCTCCATCGGTAATGCTGGTATTCATTATTGTGCTGGCCCACCCATAGGCTTGATGACAGCTTCCACTCACACGGGCATACGTTCAGTCAGGTGTTGCAAGGTTTCTTAGGGAATGGCAGCCCGTTCTTCATGGAGTGCTGCATTGAGGACAGGTATCGATGTCGGTCGGTGAGGCCTGGCACGAAGTCGGCGTTCCAAAACATTACAAAGGTGTTCTGTAGGATTCAAGTCAAGACTCCATGCCATCCAGTCCATTACAGGAATGTTATTATCGTGTAACCACTCAGTCTCAGGTCGTGCATTATGAACAGATGCTCGATCGTGTTCAAAAATGTAATCGCCATCCCCGAATTTCATTTCAACGGTGGGAAGCTGGAAGTTGCTTAAAACATCAGTGTAGGCCTGTGCTCTGATAGTGGCACGCAAAACAACAATGGGTGCAAGGCCCCTCCATGAAAAACACGACCACATCATAACACCACCACCTCAGAATTTACTTTTGGCACTGCACATGCTGGGAGGTGGCGTCCACCGGGCATTCCCATACCCACACCCTGCCATTGAATCGCCACATCGTGAACCGTGATTCGTCACTCCACACAACGATTTCCACGGCTCAATCGTCCAATGTTTACGCTCCTTACACCACGCGAGAAAGGTAGTAGGAGTAATCCACTAAATTACAGGCTCATATCGTTGACGTCGATATGCAGTAGGATTTTAGAACATATGTTTTGTTCGAACATTATGAATTACCTCGAAGAAAACGGTCTATTGACACGCAGTCAACATGGGTTGACGAAACATCGTTCCTGTGAAACACAACTACCTCTTCATTCAAGTGAAGTGTTGAGTGCTATTGACAAGGGATTTCAGATTGATTCCGTATTTCTGGATTTCCGAAAGGCTTTTGACATTGTACCACACAAGCGGCTCGTACTAAAAAGAATACCCCATCGAGGTATACCATAACACCTGTCGGCAGCTGAGGGTTTCAATTAATTATCATTTATTCTAGAGAAGCTGCACTGTCAGCAAAGGTATCTGTTCTTTCGAGAGAAGTAACTATCTTCATGTATAGTTAGAGGCTACCTTGTCGTTGAACTTAGTCTGTGCGAATGCACACAGGTTGCCCTAACTCCTACGGAAATCGACACCACAGTGTGCGCGAGTAGTGAGTAGATAGGCAAAAATATTAGGTACATTACGTATGTAGATTGTGGACAGTTGGAAATGTGGGTCTCACGGGAAGCGTGCAAGGGATAAGTCTCTGCATTCGCGCTATTCTTATGTGTCCTCGGTAGCTCAGATGGCCAATCTGCTTTCGGCCGGTGAGCGACGAGGACGTCTTGTTTACGTCCCGTCCGCAGAGTCACGAGCGCGCGTAGTTTGTTTACTTCCTCGCCGTAGCTAATACTCGCGTCCGTTAACATTGAGTCAACATGGCTCATTCGTACAGAGAAGCTATCATCAAGATCAGCTTCCAGCCCGACTACGCATGACCACGAGCCTTTGAAGTCAAACGATTCATTCGTGACGAATTCAAATACCAACCCAGCACATCATCGGTATCAAAAATGGTTCAAATGGCTCTGAGCACTATGGGACTTAACTTCTAAGGTCATCAGTCCACTAGAACTTAGAACTACTTAAACCTAACTAACCTAAGGACATCACACACATCCATGCCCGAGGCAGGTCTAGAGAGACGTACTAGCACTCGCCCCAGTTGTACAGCCGACGTTGCTAGCCATGGTTCACTGAGAATTACGCTCCCAATGGCCGAGACGATAGTTAGCATAGCCTTCAGCTAAGTCAATTGCTACGACCTAGCAAGGCGCCATTTATCCTTTGCTATGTATCTAATGAAGCATATACTGTACCAACAAGACCAATGTTCACCAATTGTGGATTAAAGTTAAGTATTCCAGCAGCTACGTACTTTTCCTTATAGCATTCATTACGTATACTGTTTCAGACCTCACGCCAGCCTGCGTGAGTACAAGCGCGTGCCTTTCGGTTACCCGTCACTGTGGATTGGCTGTCTTGCCAGTCCACAACACTCTTCTTCGCAGAAGGAATAGTACCGCTTCTTCAGGGCAGGCAAGATGACTTGATATTAGGGGGCGATTTAAATTGCACCCAAGCACCTAAAGATCAGCTGCCACGCCATTCACCGTGCCCCGAACTTGGGACACTCATCGGCGATCTCCAGCTGGTAGATACATGGGAACATGTCCGAGGAAATAGACCGGAATACACCCATTTCACGAGTCACTCGTCTAGTCGCATCGATAGGATTTACGTCTCCCTTTCTCTCTCGGCAACGGCGAGTGACGCTAAGGTGTGGCCAGTAGCCTTTTCTGATCACGAGGCCTATACATGTGCCGTCACACTTCGTCGCCCACGGGTGTGGCGCAGCCGACATCCCTGGAAATTAAACCTTGTTCATCTCGCTTCTCCGGATTGTCATTTCTCCATCGAAGACACGTGGAGTTTGTGCGTCCGCCGTCTTCCGACGTATCCTACGTCGATTAGTTGGTGGTTAAACTGCGCCAAGCCGGCCCTACGGAGAATCTTTATTACGTATGGTCGTGAGACTGCTGCTTGGAGGCGGCAGACCTTCGATTTTTATTTCACCATCCTTTGCGAATGTGCCTCCTTGCCACCCACACCGGAACGACAGTTGACAGTTCAGCGTGCGAAGGCACATATCGTAGCTCATATGCGCCGACACCTCGAAGGGACGATCGTCCGAGCGCGAACACAAGATGGACTCGCAACGGCACGACCCACCATGTACCACGTCATCCAAGAACGTACACTGCGAAGACGGGCGCTGATACATGCCATCACCACTGAGGACAGCCGTCATCACACCACACAACGCGATATTGCTGCAGCCTTCTTCGACCATTGCGCACGACTTTATTCTGCTCAATGTTCCGACCCGACGACGGTGACAGCAGTCTCACAACTGCTTTACGGCATTGTCCCACAGGATTTACAAATTGAATTATTGAACGACATTACGGAAGACGAAGTTATCGACGCCATAGGTAAAGGAGCGGCGAATAAGTCTCCTGGCCCCGACGGGCTCTATGTGGAGTTTTATAGACCTTTCCAGTATTTAATGGCTCCCAAGTTGACAGGCATCTGTCGGGAGCTTATGTCCCACGCGGTGACGTTCCCTGCGACCTTCGTAGAAGGAATAATTATACCGGTTCACAAACCTAAAGGTGGGGCTCGAATACAAGATTACCGCCCGCTAACACTCGTCAACTGCTACATGAAGATATTCACCAGACTGTTGGCAAACCGTCTACGACCGACCCTGCCTTACGTCATCTCACCAGATCTGACTTCCCTAGGGGGTATCAACAACATCCACACAGCACTGTGTCGATACCGTGACTGAATAGCCCTAGCCAGGGCACGATGCATCCCGGGAGCGCTGGCATCACTAGATTTTAGCCAAGCTTTTGATAGAGTGGATCACGCGTACCAAACGTCCGTTCTCCAGTACATGCAGTACCCACAGCAATTCACAGACGTCGTGATTCGCCTCCTCCGAGGGGCGACTTCCAAAGTGCTCGTTAACGGGCGTCTCTCACAGTCACTCCCGATTTTCCACTCCGTGCGTCAAGGCTGCCCCTTGTCGACGTTACTATATGCTCTGACACTGGAACCGCTCCTCTATGGCCTCCGTCAACGCCTCACCGGTCTTACCTTACGTGACGTCACATTTCGCTGTTCAGCATATGCAGACGACCTGGTTCTCGTGTTCCGCAAGCGCGACGATGTCAACAGAGCACTAGAATGGATTACCACGTACGGTGTGGCTTCCGGCAGTTGTCTCAACGTCCCCAAATCGTTTGCCATGGCCATAGGAGACGGGTTGACCCCAGCGTGTGTCGAACCCCTACGGCTTCGTGGCACTATCAAATGTCTCGGAATGGAGTTTCACGACGACATACGGCGCACCGCGGCTCTTAACTACCGCCGCTTATTACAACAAATACGGGTCCAGATCTTCAACCTTCGTCTGCGGACCCTCGACATTCTTCATAGGACATACTTCGTCAATGTTTACCTCGCATCGCGCCTTCCACACATAGCGCGTGTTCTCCCAATACCGTTACTGATGGCTCGACGTCTATTAGCGGCATTCGGAGCCTACGTCAGTACAGGCATGCTCTTCAAAGTCAGTTATGAGTCACTGACCCTTCCCCCAGAAAGGGGAGGTCTTGGTCTAGTCCATGTCCACGACAGAGCTGTGGCCCTGTGTGTCAGCTCACACATCAAGCTGTGGCGCCACCACCCGGAAAGTTTGACAGGTTTGCTGTTGGAGTCCTTAGCTCCGCCCTCCATTATGCCCCCACTGACGACGCAAGACATACTCCCCACCCTTCTACTATTTCGGGAACTTTTACATTGAACACAGCTATGTCCGTATCGCAGTACCACCGACGAAACAGGCGTCGGCGCGGGATATATATCATGTCCTACAGCAGAGGCGCCCACCAAACATCGTGGAGACCAAAAGCCCTCAGGTTAATTGGAAGGTGGTGTGGAAGACTATTCACGCGGTTACACTGGACACAGACGTCCGATCCACATGGTATATCTCAGTCAGTGGTAAACAGATCACCCGATCACGCCTCCACAAGATAAACATGGCGGAATCGCCTCTATGTGTAGACTGCGGGATGCCAGACACGGACGAACACCGTCTCACATGTGGTGCGGCAGAAGACGTATGGCGCTTGATGCGACAAATTCCGTCGTATTTTCTACGAGTGACTCCGGAACACGTTACACCTCGGTTCCTACTATTTCCGGATCAACAGTATTTTCCGAGCACCAAGACCAACGCTGTCACGTGGATCCGAGCGCATGCGGTACACTACTTATTTCGCGATGGACCTAAAGATGTATTCGACTTTTGGAACTACCCACAAGAACGTCATTGCAAGATCGTACGGAACCCACAATTCAGACAGTATTTTTCTAATTACTTAGGGAGTGCACTACGCGACCCTCCACGCAGCTGGATCATCAACAGGTAGGAGAAGACACCCATTGTGTGAGCTGACAAGACTACGTTCGATTCTCGGTGGAATAACATATGACATACGTGAAGACGTACCTGGATGATGAAGCATAAGGAGAGTAGCGACACACCTTTCTGCATCATGTACGCAGCACTATTTTTTTTTTTTTTCGTTTTCTCCATATACATTACCTCGGTGTAGGAACGTGCCGAGATATTGTTTTCTTTACTCAGAGCACGATGCGGTGCTAGGTACATTTATTTTTGTTGTGGTATAAAGTAAAACCAAATTAAGAATATATTAAAAACAGTAAATAAAAATAAATAAATAAGTAAAAATTCCCACAAAAGATTTCCGCTTACCATCCCTGATTCCTTGATTCCTTGACGGGCGAGGGGGACACTGTGAGCAGGCCTCGGGTTACGACCCCTGATTGCTCTGCCCTCCCCGCCCTCCCCACCCTCCTTAAAAAAAAAGGATGGATAGAGCGCTTGCCATGCAAGCAGGAGCTCCCGGTTTCGAGTTCTCGTCGGGGCACACATTTTCAGCTGTCCGCATCGAGGTATATCAACAACACCTGTGGGCAGCTGAAGGTTTCAATTAATTATCATTTAACATAGAAAATGTTATGATAAAGGTTAACCAAAGTCTGCGTTTTATTGGCAGGACACTCAGAAAATGTAACAGATCTACTAAGGAGACTGCCTACACTACGCCTGTCCGTCCTCTTTTAGAATACCGCCGCGAGGTGTGGGAACCTTACCAGATACATCTTACGGAGTACATCGAAAAAGTTCAAAGAAAGGCAGCACGTTTTGTATTATCGCGAAATTTGGGAGTTAGTGTCACAGAAATGAAACAGGATTTGGTCAAGGAATCATTAAAAGAAAGGCGTTTTTCGTTGCGACGGAATATTCTCATGGAATTCCGATCACCAACTTTCTCCTCCGAATGAGAAAATATTTTGTTGACACCGACCTACACAGCGAGGAACGATCATCACGATAAAATAAGGGAAATCAGAGCTCGTACGGAAAGATATAGGTGTTCATTCTTTACGCGAGCTATGAGAGATTGGAATAATAGAGAATTGTGAAAGTGACTCGATGAATCCTCTGCCGGCACTTGATGTGATTTGCAGAGTATCCATGTAGATGTAGAGGCGTCGTATAGCATTTACCGGCGTGATGTGTGGCTTATGAGCAGCAGCTCGATCAAAAATGGTTCAAATGGCTCTAAGCACTATGGGACTTAACAACTGAGGTCATCAGTCCCGTAGACTTGGAACTACTTAAACCTAACTAACATAAGGACATTACACACATCCATGCCCGAGGCAGGATTCGAACCCGCGACCGTAGCAGCTGCGCGGTTCCGGACTGAAGTGCCTAGAACCGCTCGGCTACGGAGGCCGGCCGCTGGATCATGAAATCCAAGTTTTCTCATCTCCCGCCTAACTGCCATAGTACTTCCAGTGGATCTTGATGCAGTTTAGTATTCCTGTGTGATGGTCTGGATAGATGTCTGCCTATTACACATTACGACCCTCTTCAACTGTCGGCGGTCTCTGTCAGTCAATAAAACAGGTCGGCCAGAACGCTTTTCTGCTGCACATGTCCCTTCACGTATCCACTTCACTATCACGTCGGAAACAGTGGACGCAGGGATGTTTAGGAGTGTGGAAATGACACAGACGTATGACACAAGTGACACTCAATCACCTAACCACGTTCGAAGTCCGTGTGTTCCGCGGAGCGCCCCATTGTGCTCTCTCACGATGTCTAATGACAACTGAGTTCGCTGATATGGAGTACATGACAGTAAGTGGCAGCACAATGCACCTAATATGAAAAACGTATGTTTTCGGGGTGTCCGGATATTTTTGATCACATAGTGTTCCATCGCACGGTCCCGCGTCCTTCAATTTTGGATTACGTTTTCCATAGCCGTATCATTTCATTCTCTCACTGTGATGAACCTGTTATACCTACCGCAGCAGAACTACGGTTGGTTAAAACCCGAAACATTTTCAGTCTGCAGACAGTGGGCCACTCTCGGCAAATTGGTCTTACCGTGGGACGGATATTGTAGCTTACTTTTTGAAGTGCTTTCATTGTTGTACACTGAAGCGTCAGAATTGAAGAAACTGGTGTAGGCATGCATATTCAAATACAGACATATGTAAACAGGAAGAATACGGCGCTGCGGTCAGCAACGCTTATATGAAACACCAAGTGTCAGGCGCAGCTGTTAGATCGGTTACTGCTGCTACAGTGCCTGGATATCAAGACTGAAGTGAGTTTGAACGTGATGTTATGGTCAGCGTACGAGCGATGAGACACAGAATCTCCGAGTTAGCGATGAAGTGGGGTTTATCCCGTACGAGCATTTCACGAGTGTACTGTGAATATCAGGAATCCTGTAAAACATTAAATCCCTGACATGAGCTGCGGCCGGGAAAAGACCCTGCAAGAACGAGACTGACGACGACTAAATAGAATTGTTCAACGTGACAGAAGTGCAACCCTGCTACAAATTGCTGCAGATTTCAATGCTGGACCATCAACAAGTGTGAGCGTGCGAACCATTCAACGAAACATCATCGATGTGGGATTTCGAAGCCGAAGGCCCACTCGTGATCCTTGATGACTGCACAACACAAAAGTTTAAGCCTCGCCTGGACCCGTCAACACCGGCATTGGACTGTTGCAGACTGGAAACATGTTGCCTGGTTGGACGAGTCTCGTTTTAAATTGTATCGAGCGGATGGACGTCTACGGGTATGGAGACAACCACATGATTCCATGGACCGTGCATGTCTGCCTCTACAGCTTGAAGAAGCCTGTAGTGGCCCTGTAATGATATGGTGTGCAGTTGGAGTGACATGGGACCCGTGATAAGTTTAGATACGATTCTAACAAGTGACAAGTACGTAAGCACCCTGTCTGATCACCTGCATCCATTCATGATCACTGTGCCTTCCTACGCATTTGGGCAATTCTAGCAGGACAATGTGACACCCCACACGTCCAGGTTTTCTACAGAGTGGCTCCAGGAACACCTTTCTGAGTTTAAACACTTCCGCTGGCCACCAAACTCTCCCGGCATGAACATTATTGATCGTATCTGGGATGCCTTGTAACGTTCTGTTCGGAAGAGATCTCCACCTTCTCGTACTCTTACGGATTTATGGACTGCCCTGCAGTATTCATGGTGTCTTTTCCCTCTAGCGCTACTTCAGACATTAGTTGAGTCCATGCCACGTCGTGCTGCGGCACTTCTGCTTACTCTTGGGGCTCTACAAGATATTAGGCTGATGTACCAATCGTTTTGGCGCTTCAATGTATGTCATAAAAGTTGTTTCACGGAACTCTTACTTCCGGCGGCAAGCTCAAATCCAGTTAGCTTGACTTTTTTCCTGATTAGGTGCAGCAGGCAGAAGACTTGCTTTGTTTGTGTTGCACGTTTTTCTCGTTTCTGACTGAGATAAACTCGAGCTGCAGTGTTCTTCTTCTGTACGTCAGCGCAGAAGTTGTCACAAAAATAGTGTAATTCACACGTTTATTTATACGTGATAGCCTATTTCATATTTCCTTTTATGCGAAACCAATTTGTTATTCTAGATCCACATATTTTACGGTTCTTGACGTTTCTGCATGATCTTTCATTGACTGTATTAATACCCCTTTGTGACATTTTTTGAAATTTCTAACATTCGCGAGTTCCGGGATAGACTCCCACTGTTATCGTCCATTGGCGGCTTGAACTTATTTGTGCTATTTTGAAATTTTTGAGAACAGTAGGCCTATCCTCATTCAAATCAGAGTTCTCTAATTTTATTGTGTACTCACATGGGAAATAGGTTATTTTTGAGAGTTTTCCGAAGCTTACAAAATTATATTGTCGTAAGTTACCGGTACGTGTGTTTTTTCATAGCTTAATTCGTAGCAAATCAGCGTTTGTAATTCACAGCTATTGCCAAAGAATAGATCACCCCAAATTCCACTGCATATGAATGTAACCAAACGAGCAATTTCGAGAACTTTTGGAAGTTGTGCTCCCTGCCGCCGTTGGATAAGCAGCTGCAGCAGCAAGTCGTATACTCCTAGCTCACTCATTTGTTACATAGTTTAATTCTTAATTTCTTTGCGTGTTTTTGGTACTTGCAATGTTTAATTCATAAATTTCGGGCGTATTATAGTATTTGAGAGTTGTAGCATCGCGTTTTAGTACCTGAATAGTGTAAATTCGCGTAGTCGTTTGTCTTCTGTTTTTGTTTTGAACGGCCAGTGTCGGTTGGTCACAGTCAGTGTGCTCCCTGCCGCCGTTGGATAAGCAGCTGCAGCAGCAAGTCGTATACTCCTAGCTCACTCATTTGTTACATAGTTTAATTCTTAATTTCTTTGCGTGTTTTTGGTACTTGCATTGTTTAATTCATAAATTTCGGGCGTATTATAGTATTTGAGAGTTGTAGCATCGCGTTTTAGTACCTGAATAGTGTAATTTCGCGTAGTCTCCTTCTGCCGCCGAGCAGTGTCAGCAGTGCGCAAGTAGCAGCTTTACTGCATTTACTAGGCAATCTTGTATTTTAATAACCGTTTAAATTTTGTTGATTTGTTTGCGCTCTCTGTAGATTAGTTCAGACGCTCTTTGCAAAACAGTTTTTAGCATGGATAGGGACTGCAACTGCTGTGTTCGGATGCAGGCTGAGTTGGCATCCCTTCGCTCCCAGCTTCAGGCAGTGTTGGCTTCGGTCACACAGCTTGAGGCTGTTGCCAATGGGCATCACTGTGGGGGTCCGGATGGGGGTTTGTCGGGGACGGCCAGCTCGTCCCACGCATCCCCTGATCGGACTACGACTGTGGTTGCCCGGGATACTGCCCGCATTGAGGCTGATCCCTCACCTGTGGTAGAGTGGGAGGTCGTCTCAAGGTGTGGCAGGGGGCGAAAGACATTCCGGAGGGCTGAACGGAAAGCCTCTCCAGTTTGTCTGACGAACCGGTTTCAGGCTCTGTCTCAGCCTGATACTGATCTTCGGCCTGACATGGCTGCTTGTCCTGTTCCAGAGGTTGCCCCTCAGTCTGCAAGATCCGGGCATTCGCATAGGGTGGGCTTACTGGTAGTTGGGAGCTCCAACGTCAGGCATGTAATGGGGCCCCTTAGGGAAATGGCAGCAAGAGAGGGGAAGAAAACCAATGTGCACTCCGTGTGCATACCGGGGGGAGTCATTCCAGATGTGGAAAGGGTCCTTCCGGATGCCATGAAGGGTACAGGGTGCACCCATCTGCAGGTGGTCGCTCATGTCGGCACCAATGATGTGTGTCGCTATGGATCGGAGGAAATCCTCTCTGGCTTCCGGCGGCTATCTGATTTGGTGAAGACTGCCAGTCTCGCTAGCGGGATGAAAGCAGAGCTCACCATCTGCAGCATCGTCGACAGGACTGACTGCGGACCTTTGGTACAGAGCCGAGTGGAGGGTCTGAATCAGAGGCTGAGACGGTTCTGCGACCGTGTGGGCTGCAGATTCCTCGACTTGCGCCATAGGGTGGTGGGGTTTCGGGTTTCGCTGGATAGGTCAGGAGTCCACTACACGCAACAAGCGGCTACACGGGTAGCAGGGGTTGTGTGGCGTGGGCTGGGCGGTTTTTTAGGTTAGATGGCCTTGGGCAAGTACAGAAAGGGCAACAGCCTCAACAGGTGCGGGGCAAAGTCAGGACATGCGGGGACCAAGCAGCAATCGGTATTGTAATGTCAACTGTCGAAGCTGCGTTGGTAAAGTACCAGAACTTCAAGCGCTGATAGAAAGCACCGAAGCTGAAATCGTTATAGGCACAGAAAGCTGGCTTAAGCCAGAGATAAATTCTGCCGAAATTTTTACAAAGGTACAGACGGTGTTTAGAAAGGATAGATTGCATGCAACCGGTGGTGAAGTGTTCGTCGCTGTTAGTAGTAGTTTATCCTGTAGTGAAGTAGAAGTGGATAGTTCCTGTGAATTATTATGGGTGGAGGTTACACTCAACAACCGAACTAGGTTAATAATTGGCTCCTTTTACCGACCTCCCGACTCAGCAGCATTAGTGGCAGAACAACTGAGAGAAAATTTGGAATACATTTCACATAAATTTTCTCAGCATGTTATAGTCTTAGGTGGAGATTTCAATTTACCAGATATAGACTGGGACACACAGATGTTTAGGACGGGTGGTAGGGACAGAGCATCGAGTGACATTATACCTCGAGCAATTAAACAGAGAACCGACTCGTGGAGATCACATCTTGGACCTACTGATAACAAACAGACCCGAACTTTTCGACTCTGTATGTACAGAACAGGGAATCAGTGATCATAAGGCCGTTGCAGCATCCCTGAATATGGAAGTTAATAGGAATATAAAAAAAGGGAGGAAGGTTTATCTGTTTAGCAAGAGAATAGAAGGCAGATTTCAGACTACCTAACAGATCAAAACGAAAATTTCTGTTCCGACACTGACAATGTTGAGTGTTTATGGAAAAAGTTCAAGACAATCGTAAAATGCGTTTCAGACAGGTACGTGCCGAGTAAAACTGTGAGGGACGGGAAAAACCCACCGTGGTTCAACAACAAAGTTAGGAAACTACTGCGAAAGCAAAGAGAGCTCCACTCCAAGTTTAAACGCAGCCAAAACCTCTCAGACAAACAGAAGCTAAACGATGTCAAAGTTAGCGTAAGGAGGGCTATGCGTGAAGCGTTCAGTGAATTCGAAAGTAAAATTCTATGTACCGACTTGACAGAAAATCCTAGGAAGTTCTGGTCTTACATTAAATCAGTAAGTGGCTCGAAACAGCATATCCAGACACTACGGGATGATGATGGCATTGAAACAGAGGATGACACGCGTAAAGCTGAAATACTAAACACCTTTTCCCAAAGCTGTTTCACAGAGGAAGACCGCACTGCAGTTCCTTCTCTAAATTCTCGCACAAACGAAGAAATGGCTGACATCGAAATAAGTGTCCAAGGAATAGAAAAGCAACTGGAATCACTCAATAGAGGAAAGTCCACTGGACCTGACGGGATACCAATTCGATTCTACACAGAGTACGCGAAAGAACTTGCCCCCCTTCTAACAGCCGTGTACCGCAAGTCTCTAGAGGAACGGAGGGTTCCAAATGATTGGAAAAGAACACAGATAGTCCCAGTCTTCACGAAGGGTCGTCGAGCAGATGCGCAAAACTATAGACCTATATCTCTGACGTCGATCTGTTGTAGAATTTTAGAACATGTTTTTTGCTCGAGTATCATGTCGTTTTTGGAAACCCAGAATCTACTCTGTAGGAATCAACATGGATTCCGGAAACAGCGATCGTGTGAGACCCAACTCGCTTTATTTGTTCATGAGACCCAGAAAATATTAGATACAGGCTCCCAGATAGATGCTATTTTTCTTGACTTCCGAAAGGCGTTCGATACAGTTCCGCACTGTCGCCTGATAAACAAAGTAAGAGCCTACGGAATATCAGACCAGCTGTGTGGCTGGATTGAAGAGTTTATAGCAAACAGAACACAGCATGTTGTTATCAATGGAGAGACGTCTACAGACGTTAAAGTAACCTCTGGCGTGCCACAGGGGAGTGTTATGGGACCATTGCTTTTCACAATATATATAAATGATCTAGTAGATAGTGTCGGAAGTTCCATGCGGCTTTTCGCGGATGATGCTGTAGTATACAGAGAAGTTGCAGCATTAGAAAATTGTAGGGAAATGCAGGAAGATCTGCAGCGGATAGGCACTTGGTGCAGGGAGTGGCAACTGACCCTTAACATAGACAAATGTAATGTATTGCGAATACATAGAAAGAAGGATCCTTTATTGTATGATTAAATGATAGCGGAACAAACACTGGTAGCAGTTACTTCCGTAAAATAAAACGATTTGAAGTGGAATGATCATATAAAATTAATTGTTGGTAAGGCGGGTACCAGTTTGAGATTCATTGGGAGAGTGCTTAGAAAATGTAGTCCATCAACAAAGGAGGTGGCTTACAAAACACTCATTCGACCTATACTTGAGTATTACTCATCAGTGTGGGATCCGTACCAGATCGGTTTGACGGAGGAGATAGAGAAGATCCAAAGAAGAGCGGCGCGTTTCGTCACAGGGTTATTTGGTAACCGTGATAGCGTTACGGAGATGTTTAGCAAACTCAAGTGGCAGACTGCAAGAGAGGCGCTCTGCATCGCGGTGTAGCTTGCTCGCCAGGTTTCGAGTGGATGCGTTTCTGGATGAGGTATCGAATATATTGCTTCCCCCTACTTATACCTCCCGAGGAGATCACGAATGTAAAATTAGAGAGATTAGAGCGCGCACGGAGGCTTTCAGACAGTCGTTCTTCCCGCGAACCATACGCGACTGGAACAGGAAAGGGAGGTAATGACAGTGGCACGTAAAGTGCCCTCCGCCACACACCGTTGGGTGGCTTGCGGAGTATAAATGTAGATGTATATGTACTTCTTGGACTTGCGTCATAGGACTGAGAAATGTAGGGTATCTCGAAATGGGTCAGGTGTGCACTGCAATTCAGAGGTAGCTTACTGTGTGCGGGGTCCACGCAGGGGTTCTTTTGGATCAGGCGACTTTCCATCCAGTTCAGATAAAGATAGCTGTAGCGAACAAAGAAATATCAGTGTAAGATCGAAAGAAATGCTTCCCATAGGTGGGAGCATTAAAATCCTAAAGTGCCGCATCATATGCAACGAAGTGCCAGAGTTTGAAGCGCTCATGAGAAGCAGTTAAGCTCACATGATACTAGGTATAGAAAGTTGTTTGAAACCTGAAACTGACAGCAGTGACATCTTTGGGGATTATTTCAGTGTATATCACAAGGATAGGCTAATGGGAAATGGATGTGGTATATTTGTCGCAGTAGACAAGAAACTCAAATTCACCGAGATAGACATGGAAGCAGTATGTGAGATTGTTTGGGCCAGACTCATTAAATGGTGATTGGGTCCCCCGCCTACCAGACACATATCTTGATGTAACCGAAAACTTAAGAGGAGACCTGAGTTCGCTTGTTCCGAAGGTCCCCAGGCACACTGTAATCATCGATGGACACTTTAGTCATCCAACAATCGACTGGAAAAACTATAGTTTTGTTAGTGGTGGGCGTGATAAGACAACCTGTGGAACATAACTAAATGACTTTTCTGAAAACTGCCTAGAACAGATAGTTTGGAGCCCCACTCATCACGGAAATATATTGGAGCTAACGGCAACAATTAGACCTGACTACTTTGAGGATGTTCACATCGAAAATGGTACCAGTGATAATTTATGCGGATGTGGCAACAATGATTACCAAAGTGGAAAAACCAACTAAAACGATCAGAAAGATATATATATGTTCAGTAAACTAGATAAAAAACAACATTAGCGTCATATCTCAATGGGAACTTGGAACTTCAGCGCAGGGCAGGAGCATGTAGAAAAACTATGTATCATATTTGAAAGAATAGCTGACCATGCACTGGATAGGTATGTACCCAGCAGAACAGTTCATAGTGGGAAGGACCCTCCATGGTATACAGTCACTATAAAGAAATTTCTAAGGGAACAAAGACTACTGCAAAGTAGGTGTAAAAGAAAACGTAGCACAACAGATACAGAGAAGCTGAGTTACACGAGTTTAGTTGTTAAGAGGACAATACGTGAAGCCCTCAGTGACTACCGTAGCAGAAGGCTGTCAAAACATCTTTCACAAAATCCAAAAATTCTGATAATATGTAAAGGCTATTAGTGACATAAAAGTTAGTTGTTCAGTCCCTAGCGAATGTGACAGGAATTAAAACTGAGGGTAACAAAGCAAAAGTTGAAACTCTTAACACAGTTTTCAAATGTTGCTTCACAAAGAAAAACCCAGGAGAAGTGTCCCAATGTAATCCTCGTACCACTGAATACATGAGTGGAATCAGTATTAGAGTTAATGGTGTTGAAAAACATCTGAAATCGTTATAACTGAACCGAAATCTAGCACCCGATGGAATTCCTATCACATTCTACAGTGAATTGGTGGCTGAGGTAACCCCTCTTCTAACTATAATCTATCGTAGAACTCTCGAACAGAAAAGCAGTGCTCAAAAGTTGGATGAAAACACAGGTAACACCGGTCTGCAAGAAGGGTAGTAGAAGTTATCCACAAAACTACCGTGAAATGCACTAAAAATCGAATAGTTGCAAAACCGTAGAGCTTATTCTGAGTTCAGACATAATGATGTATCTTGAACAGAATGACCTCTTCCACGCCAAACAGCATGGACTCCGGAAACATCGCTCATTCTTACATGACATACTGAATGCTCAGGATCAAGATAGTCAGGTAGCTGCAGTATTTCTCTATTTCTGAAAATCATTTGACTCAGTACCATACGTAAACTAACTGTAAACAATTCGATCTTATTAGGTACTAAGCGAAACCTATGACTAGTTTGAAGATTTTTTTTTCTTTTTTTTTGTGTTGGGGGACACAGCATATTATCTTGGCTGGAGAGTCATCGTCAGAATTAGAAGTAATTTCGGATGAGATGTGCCCCAGGGAAGTGTGTTGGGACCCTTACTGTTTACGTTGTGAATTAATTACCGTGCTGACTGTATTAGTAGTAACCCCAGACTGTTTGCTGATGATACTGTTATCTGTAATGAAGTACCGTCAGAAAGAAGATTCATAAACATTCAGTCAGATCGGGATAAGATTTCAAAGTAATGAAAAGATTAGTAACTTGCTGTAAATGTTCAGAAAAGCAAAGATGTGCACTTCACAAAACGAAAAACTTATTTTCCTACGATTATAATAGCAATGAACCACAGTTGGAATCGGCTAGCTCATACAATACCAGGCTGTAATACTTCGTAGGGCTATAAAATGGACTAATCACGTAGGTTCAGTTGCGGGTACAGCAGATGGTAGACTTCGGTTTATTGGTAGAATACTTGGAAATTCCTATCAGTCTACAAAGGAGATTGCTGGGAAATCACTAGTGCGACCCATTCTAGAATATTTCTGATGAGTGTGGAACCTGTATCAGATGGTCTGACAGGGAATAGTGAACGTATACGGTGAAGGGCAGCACGAATGGTCGCAGGTTTGTTTGACCCGTAAAGGAGAGTTACAGTGATGCTGAAGAAATTCAACTGGCAGACTTATTAAGATAGACGTAAACTATCCCGAAAAGTCTACTAACAAAGTTTCAAGAACCGGCTTTAAATGGCGACTCTAGGAATGTACTACAACCACGTAACTATCGCTCACACAGCGATCGTGAGGACAAGATTAGAATAATGACAGCACGCACACAGTCATTCAGACAATCATCCTCCCCGCGCTCTATATGTGACTGGAACTGGAAGAAACCCTAATAACTGGTACAATGAGACACAAACTCTGCATGCACTTCACTGTGGTTTGCATGATAAGGATGCAGATGTAAATGTACGTTTCTTCCTTAGCATACTGTGGTATTCTTTTCATACACACAGAAGCATAAGCACACCCACACACACACACACACACACACACTCACTCACTCACTCACTCCCTCACGCACAAACACACACACACATACATTGGAAACAATACCACTTTATATATATCGTCTTTCTAAAACACCATATTTAAAAAGTTTCCTGTTTTGTCATCTCCATTTTACCAACGGCGCTCTAAATTCATGTACTGCTGTGAACTAGAAGTATAAATTCAAAAATATATTCCTCAGTTTCAGTTCATTAATTTATACAAAATGGTTCAAATGGCTCTGAGCACTATGGGACTTAACATCTTAGGTCATCAGTCATCAGTCCCCTAGAACTTAGAACTACTTAAACCTAACTAACCTAAGGACATCACACACATCCATGCCCGAGGCAGGACTCGAACCTCCGACCGTAGCGGTCACGCGGTTCCAGACTGAAGCGCCCAGAACCGCACGGCCACACTGGCCGGCTTAATTTATACAATTACTTCTTTAAAAACTATTTCAATCCATGTACAGGGTGTTACAAAAGGATACGGCCAAACTTTGAGTAAACATTACTCACACACAAAGAAAGAAAATATGTTATGTGGACATGTGTCTGGAAACGCTTACTTTCCATGTTAGGCTCATTTTATTACTTCTCTTCGAATTACATTAATCATGGAATGGAAACACACAGCAACAGAACGTACCAGCGTGACTTCAAACACTTTGTTACAGGAAATGTTCAAAATGTTCTCCATTAGCGAGGATACATGCATCCACCCCCCGTCGCATGGAATCCCTGATGTGCTGATGCAGCCCTGGAGAATGGCGTATGTACCACAGCCGTCCACAATACGAGCACGAAGAGTCTCTACATTTGGTACCGGGGTTGCGTAGACAAGAGCTTTCAAATGCCCCCATAAATGAAAGCCAAGAGGGTTGGGGTCAGGAGAGCGTGGAGGCCATGGAATTGGTCCGCCTCTGCCAATCCATCGGTCACCGAGTCTGTTGTTGAGAAGCGTACGAACACTTCGGCTGAAATGTGCAGGAGCTCTATCGTGCATGAACCACATGTTGTGTCGTACTTGTAAAGACACATGTTCTAGCAGCACAGGTAGAGTATCCCGTATGAAATCATGATAACGTGCTCTATTGAGCGTAGGTGGAAGAACATGGGGCCCAATCAAGATATCACCAACAATGCCTGCCCAAACGTTCACAGAAAATCTGTGTTGATGACGTGATTGCACGATTGCGTGCGGATTCTCGTCAGCCCACACATGTTGATTGTGAAAATTCACAATTTGATCACGTTGGAATGAAGCCTCATCCGTAAAGAGAACATTTGCACTGAAACGAGGATTGACACATTGTTGGATGAAGCATTCGCAGAAGTGTACCCGTGGAGGCCAATCAGCTGCTGATAGTGCCTGCACATGCTCTACATGGCACGGAAACAACTGGTTCTCCCGTAGCAGTCTCCATACTGTGACATGGTCAACGTTACCTTGTACAGCAGCAACTTCTCTGACGCTGACATTAGGGTTATCGTCAACTGCACGAAGAATTGCCTCGTCCTTTGCAGGTGTCCTCGTCGTTCTAGGTCTTCCCCAGTCGCGAGCCATAGGCTGAAATGTTCCGTGCTCCCTAAGACGCCAATCAATTGCTTCGAACGTCTTCCTGTCGGGGCACCGTCGTTCTGGAAATCTGTCTCGATACAAAGGTACCGCGCCACGGCTATTGCCCCGTGCTGATCCATACATCAAATGGGCATCTGCCAGCTCAGCATTTGTAAACATTGCACTGACTGCAAAAGCACGTTCATGATGAACACTAACCTGTTGATGCTACGTACTGAAGTGCTTGATGCTAGTACTGTAGAGCAATGAGTCGCATGTCAACACACGCATCGAAGTCAACATTACCTTCCTTCAATTGGGCCAACTGGCGGTGAATCGAGGAATTACAGTACATACTGACGAAACTAAAATGAGCTCTAACATGGAAATTAAGCGTTTCCGGACACATGTCCACATAACATCTTTTCTTTATTTGTGTGTGAAGAATGTTTCCTGAAAGTTTGTCCGTACCTTTTTGTAACACACTGTATGTATGTGACATATATCACATTTACTTCACCAATTTGTTACTAACTATTTAATTAGGAAAAATACAAGCTAAATTAAAACTAAAATAGTATGAAGCTGATTTACATGTGCCAATGAAATGTTTATTTTAAGATAATGAAGCGAAGATATCAATTCACATAACAAAAAATGAGTATGACGCTGTACTTGAGTCAAGTAATATTTAATAAGATTAACAGAAACAGGTATCTGAAATTGAAATTTATGGTCCCTCTTCCACGTAACGAGCTTATGTAGGCACGAATGTAGCCTACCGCTTAGGATCAGAGGTCGCCATTTGGTGAAGACAACTAGCGTCGCCCGTGGGGCCGAAGAACAGCTATCGTTTTGGAGAATCGTTCCCAGAACCGATCGTCGTCCTCTGGTTTGGAGCAGAGTGTAAGATCTAAGCCAGAGGCTCCGACGATTCTGCGCAGGTAACGGATGCGTGTTTCTCGACCTTCGTTATCAGATGGAGAACTGTAGGAGTCCGCTTAATAGGTTAGAAGTGCACTACACGCAGGAAGCGCCTACTAGCATCGCAGAGTACCTGTGTAGTGCAGATTTTGGTTTTTTAAGATAGAGAAATCCTTCCACAAGCCCAATAAAATTCCTTCCGTGTCCAGATAGGGCAGCATTCGTCACAGCAGACTGTAGAAAGGAAATATTAATACAGTATTAGTTAACTGTAGGAACATCTAATGAAACACCCCGGAACAAATATCGCTTAAGAACAGTAGTACTGCCCACATAGTACCAGGAACAGAAAGCTGGCTGGAACCAGTTGTCAATAGCGATGAAATTCTAAATTCCGATTGGAATGCATATTGCAAAGATAGACTGCACGCTGTTGGTGGAGGCTTGCTTATTGCCATATAAAACACCATAATATATAGTGAGTTAGGTTCAGATTCCGAAATATTTTGGATAAAGACAAGTGTTAAAGGTGGGTCATACCTGGTCATTGGTTGAGTTTCTAGACCCCTGCTCAGCAGCAGAGTGGTTGATGTTGATGGGAGAATTTGGAAAATATCTCCTATAAATTTCCTCGTCAGGTAATAGATTTATTTGAAGGTTTTAGCTTATCAGCTGTAATCTCTGAGCCTCAAGTGATTAGGACGGGTAGTAGGGTAGAAGACTCTTGTGATATTTTCTAAGTGCCCTACCTCAATATTCCCTTCAGCAGTTAAACAGAGAACCGTCTCGTGAAGACAAAATTCTTAGGCCTGCTGTGAATAACAGACACGAACAAGTAATCAGTGATCATAAAGCCATTACAGCATCACTGAATACGGGTGTAAATCGGAAAACAAAGGCAGGAAGGTCCTTCTGCTTAGAAATAGTGCAAAAGACAGATTACAGATTACCTGATCGGTCAGCACGGAAATTTCATCTGAAACACTAATAGCGTCGAGCACAAAGTGCTAGAGCAATGTACAATATGATTTATACAGGTATGTGCCGAGAAAATAAAATGGGTTTGGAAAGACCTGCGGTAATGCGACAGCCTTGTTGGAAAGCTACTACGAAATCAAAGACATCTTCACTGCAAATGTAAATGTTGCTGAAGTCTCACACATAAATAAAAACCAAACGAAACTAAAATCAGCGTAAAGAGAGTTGTGCGTGAATCGTTCAACGAATACTGTAGGACGTTAGAGGAGCGAAGTGTTCCTGATGATCGAAAATAAGCTGGTCACTCCCATTTCCAAGAAGGCTCGTCTAACAAACGCACAAAACTATAGGCCTATCTCTCCGACGTTGGTCATTTGCTGAATTTTGGGAGACGTTTTATGCTCGCATATTATGACATTTCGGGAAGACATCTCTGTAGGAATCAACATGAGTTCTCAAAACAACCACTGTAAAAAACCTGCTTGCTCTGTTCGTCCTTGAGGGTAAGACAGCAATATATACAGGCGACCAGGTAGATGCCGTGCTCCTTGACTTACGTGAGGCATTCGGTACAGTTCCGCATTGCCGCCTAATATAAACATTTACGAGCTCATGGAGTACCAGACCTATCGTCGATTTTACTTAAGAGTTTCTAGCAAACGGAACATAGCTTGGCATTCTGAACGGAGAGAAGTTTTCATAAGTAACAGTAACTTCAGGTCTGCCCCAGGACAGTGTTACAGGAACATTGCTTTTTACTTTATATATATATATATATATATATATATATATATATATATATATATATATATATATGTATGTGACCTAATAGATAACGTCCTCATTTCCATGAGGCATTTAGAGGAGGATACTGTTGTATACAGAGAAGTCGAGATGCTACAAAACTGTGGCGAAATGAGGAAAGACTTGAAGAGGAAGGTGTGGTAATTGACCCTCAACTTAAACAAATGTAACTTATTTTTAATACAAAGAGAGAGAAAGACCCTTTCTTGTATGATTTCATTACTGTAGAACAATCGCTGGAAGCAGTTACTTCCATAAAATATGTAGGAGTATGGTGCGGAACGATTTGAAGTCTAGCGACCACATAAAATTACTCACGAGTACGGCGGATACGAGGCTGAGATTATTTGGAAGTATCCTCAGAAAATGTAGTCTGTCAACAAAGGAAGTGGCTTATAAAACATTCGTTCGACCAGTACTTGAATGTTGCTTCTCAGTATGGGATCCGTACCACATAAACCTCATAGAGGAAATACTGGAGATATAAAGAAGAGCAGCGCGTTTCCGTGTAGGGTCATTTAGTAAGCACGAAAGCGTCACAGAGATGATCAACCAAATCCAGTGGCAGACGCTGCAAGAGTGGAGTTCTGCATCATGATGTGGTTTCTTCTTAAAGTTTGTGAGCGTATGTTCCCAGAGCAACATATTGCTTAATCTTACCTGTATCTCGTGGAAAGACCACGAAGATAAAATCAGAGAGATTCGAGCCCACACGAAGGGTTACCCGCAATCGTTCTTCCCGCCAACTATCCACCACTGGTACAAGAAACACGGGAACGTGACAGCGGTACACGAAGTACCCTCCACCACTCACTGGAAATTAAGCAACAATATCTCCCAAGTTATAAATTTAAATTTGTAAATGATTTCAAATTTATGAAAAATGCATAGTCGTGGATAGAAAATAGCTTGAGCGTATTTGTGGGAAATGCAAATGCAACACAGGCACAAATGCACACAGTTTCATATTAGGGAACCTAAATGTAAAAGAAAGTGTGCGGCGATTTTAAATCTTATTACTAATCAGCATAGTAGTAGCCACGGGAAATGACCGAACCTTCTGCGTTAGAAACATAACAGATTTCATGTTACTAGAAGACAGATACCGGTCGCCTATGTGTGACAACAGGCAAACCTTAGAGGTGCGTTATATAAAATGGCAGAGGCTCACAAACGCGGTGAGGAAGATCTGGCAGAAACACCAAAGTGGCGACGGTCGCGTATAGCGATAACACTGTAATCTTTAAAACCAAGAGTGATATAACTGCAGACAAGCAGTGTGGGTAAGAGAGGGATAGTGAGAGAGAGAAAGGTCATCTGTACGTCATGAAAGACCTATAGCAGGCCTAAGACAAGATTTAACAACAGACTCCGCCCGCTTTCCGTTCAGCCTCCGAAGAATAACACCCATTTAGAACGAATGAGATGAGGGGAAAACTGAATGAAACTCACAGGCAGGACACTGTGAGAGGTCTATTTAAGTCAGAGTAGGAAGTTGGTAGTAGTGTCAGCAGAGAGCCAGCAAGCCAGGCAGGGCCAAGGCGAGTCACCTGCAGTAGCTTCAATGCAGCAGATGAACTCCTAGTCATTTAGCTAAGGAATTCGGTGTGTCGTGTCGTAGGTACGGGCTCAGTACAGACAGATTCGCTTTAAGCAGACAGAATGGTGCTAGTCAGTCGACGTCTTTCTGTGAGGACTTGATCTTCTCCTTTATATCGAGTACACCAGGAATGGATACAGCTTTCTGAATAACATCTGAAGTTGTAAGACACTCATAATGTTTGTCGTTTCAGAATTTATTCCAAGGCTTATCTTTCGTAGTAAGGGAATATTAACAATATAGTCACTTAGGGCAAATATTAAAAATATGTTCACTTAGGGCAACCGACAATTTTCCTCCTTCCCGAACCATGTCACCCAATCCCACGCAACGCTCACGTCTGGAACGTGACAGCACGGATTCTGCAAACAATTCTGGTGTGGGAGCCAGCTGTCTCTGGTCGTCCTCGAGTCACAGAAGGCAGTACATATCGTGGCAAGAAGTATGAGGAAACAAAAGGTTAAACAGAAGGTTTATTGAGTAAGATTTCTACAGTGACAGTGGCAAAGAGCAGGAAATTGTGGCGACTCGCAGGTTTCTCATAAATAGAAATTCGCTCCACGATAGCAGAGTCCGAACCTAAGTCCTAGCAGGTTCCTGGGCAACGTATGGCGATGGCAGCACGAGGCAGAAGCGTTAGAGACAGCACGCCTGACATGCGAAAGTCTGTGAGTTCGACACTGAGGGACCGGTGGCGGCCAAAGAGACGCCATCTCAGGCGAGCTGTAGAGAGAGGTCAGGCGCAAGACCTCGCCTTCATTCACAAGTCCAAGGCGAGTGTCCAGACACACAGAGCAGTAGTCACAGCATCGACACAATGCTGTCGACTTGTTGCAAGGCATCTCAAGAAATCTGTACTTATTCAACCGAATTGTAGCCATCGTAATTTTAATTCTAAAACTCTTCTGCATGTTATTTTATAATCTCAGAATGCCCTAGCAAATCAAGTTCATCAAAGAACAGTACAATAAACACTAAAGGAACATTGTGTATTATGGGGTAATTTTTCAACAGTAACAAGAGGGAGCTAAGGGAATTTATTGATAATTTAGTTTCCGCATTTGGATTGCTGAAGCCAGAAGAACATGAAGCCCTGTTTAAATTTGGTAAAGGAAAAATTACGGGTGTGGGATGATCGGGACTGTAAGTACGTAAGGGAACGAGTATGTGGGACGGGATAAAACTTGGTTAAGAAGAGAGTCACCTAAGCAAGTGGGCCACAGGCTATTATGTTTGCAGGATATTTTAGGCAAAGCGAGACCACTGAGAACCAATCTCCTCATGGGCAAACAACACTGACGAAGTGCAGCGATACTTTCGGGGAAGCCGTTGCCAGGGTCACAAGTAAAAAGAACAGGAAAGGTGCCATAGAGCTGCTAGATTCTTCAGGAAGAGAGCTGAGCAACGATCGAGTACTAATAATACTGAGATGTCACAGTGACGAAATGGGATTATCTGTAATAATGGAATTAGCATTATAGCAAGAATATGCTCTATTGTCAATGAGAGAAACAAGAATAGCACGCAAACGAAACGGTGAAGTCGAATGAGGTCACCTTGGTTAACGAGAGTGTACGGGTAACCGCGGCGTATCATGCACCAAGATAAAAAGTGTGACATGTTTCAAGTGTAAACGATCAGGGCACAACGCTAAGGATTGTCATGAAGCGCCTTGGCGTGTGTGGAGAAACGGAAGAGTGCCAATGCCTAATAAGACGGGAAAAGCGCTGGAAAGTGAAAAAGTGAATGGTGAAGAAGCCGCACAGTCGGGCATTGTCATGTTAAACAAGCCCATAGTTAGGGTAATAGTTTATGCTACAAAACTATGTGCTAGCGTTATACTGCGTAGAGTTGAAGAGGAAATTAAAACGGTTAACGGATACGATAGTACATATGTGTCCGTTAAAGAAAAGGAGTATTCCTGTAAACTGTGCCGTTACAATACATGAAGTGGAAGGCTGGCTGAATGGTGTCACTGGTGAGGCCGTCAGTACATAAAGTGCGGTGAAAATAGACCTAAGTGTGGAAGGTGCTGGAGCAGTCGGATACAAGATTCATGTATGTGGGTAAGGGTTAGACATCACATGTGACAGTTTGATCGTTAGAGATTTTTCAGCACAGCATCAAGTTGGATAACGCAGGAAAAGTGTTACGATTACAAGGGCGATATACAGGGGATAGGCAAAATAATGTGAACAGTGGTACTAATGGGATGGTTGTATTTGACAGTCAACAACGATTTAAGCCAAGTGTCATGCTGGACTGTGCTTATCCAGTACGGACTAGGCACCAGTGCAGGTTGTTTACGAGTAGTGCATTCAGAGGCCGAGGTCGACGTGCAATGAAAGACCTAACAGAGTTCCAAAGAGGACAGATTGTAGGGGCCCGATTAGCTGGAGCCTCAGTAACCAAGACAGCCAACTCATTGAATGTTTCAGGTGCAACTGTTTCAATAGTGATGACAGCCTACATAAAACATGGAAAGATATCATCATGTAAACGGAATAGAGGGTGCAAATCAAAACTAAATGAGCGATATTGTCGTACGCTAAAACGAATTGTGTCAAAACAGCACGAAACTCCGGCAGCTAAAGTTACTGCAGAGCTCAATATCCGTCTTCGAGACCCCGTATCTATCGGCACTGTCCGCCGAGAACTCCATAAAGCGAATATTGAGACGAGCTGCTATACCGAAACCATTTGTGACAAGAACCAACGCAAAGAATCGTAAACGATGGTGTCAGGAGCATAAATCCTGGACGGCTGATCAGTGGAAACACGTCATATGGTCGACGGGTCAACGTTTTCGTTATTAACAACATCGGGCCGGGTTTACGTCTGGAAAATGCCAAAAGAAGCTACAATCCTCTTTGGTTGATTCCAACAGTTATGCATGGAGGTGGAAGTGTGATCGAGTGGTAGACGTATCATGGTATTCTGCTTGTCCCGTCTTTACTCTCAAGGTCCGTGTCACAGCCAACGATTGTGCTAACATTTTTAAGTTATCAGGTGTATCCCTGATTCAAATGTTGTTCCCCAACAATGATGCTATAATGCACTCATTCACAGAGCCAGGACAGTACAGTAGCGATATGAGGAGCACGCAACTTATAAAACGTCCCCTGAGAACAATTATACAAGACTGTGCTTAAACTGACATACAATATTTATAGCGCAACGCAATCTCACTTTCAAAAATCCCTACAAAAGAATGGCCCTGACTAACATTAACCTATACCTTTCACAAATCACTTACCTCACCAAAAATCTTCGTTACTCGAACTACTGCAATACAGCGAGCGCCACTACTGCCAGCTAAATAAAAGATTCAAACTACTGAAGGCAC
The DNA here is from genome assembly GCF_021461395.2 of Schistocerca americana. NCBI lineage: Eukaryota > Metazoa > Arthropoda > Insecta > Orthoptera > Acrididae > Schistocerca > Schistocerca americana. The sequence goes on along the minus strand of NC_060123.1, from coordinate 379,685,903 downwards.
TAACTACTAATAGGCATGGTTAGCAAATGAAAGATTTTGATAGAGAACAAACAATGTATTTAGCTTAATAGTGTTGAAAAAATCATAATATACATAGCACTTCATGACATCCAGTCTTACAAATTTCAAAACTCCGCCATATCTCTCACCACATCCACCACTGCTGGCGGCTCACCTCCAACTGCGCAACGCTACGCGCTGTTCACATTCAGCTGCCCAACACTACAATGGCAGACAACAATGCAAACTAGCCACAGACTGCACACCGCACAGCCAGTGATTTTCATACAGAGCGCTACGTAACGTTGCCAATAAGAAAACCTAAACAGCCTACTTACGAATTGAACTGAGCGTATTCCCTGGCCACCACAATCCCCCGGACTTGAACATTATCGAACCCAGGTGAACGGTATTGGAGCGCAAACTCTGGAGCCGATTTCTGCCTCCCTTGTCACTACAGTAGTTAGAAGGGATTCTTATCGAAGAATGGCATAACATTCCACTGGAGACTACACAATCACCATATGCCAGTATTCCAAGAAGAATCCCAGCTGTATTACGGGCCAACGGTGGGGGGGGGGGGGGGGGGGAGACTCCTTGTTAATAACCCATTCCCAAGTAAGTACAGGTGTTCATGAGGCTGGAACGTAAATTAGGCCAGGCAATGAAAAGATATTGCCGTTTAAAATGCATTTTTAAGTATCACAGGATAGCGAAAGGGAAGTGGTTATCCTGAAACAGGGAACTAAGTAAGGGTTTACATTCCGCAGTCGTCAGTGAAAGTGCGAGATGGCAAGTGCATAGTAAGCGTGATAAATTTGTCATTGTTCAGTCTACAATAATCAACGCCAGGTAAGCGAAGAAAGAATTAGCGCAACCAGTAATGCGTGAAGTAAAGGCAGCGAGGAAGCCATAGGAAAAATAGTAAGTCGTGGTAGCGTTTTGGGAAAACAATTGATAGTATATCACTTAAATGTGGAAGAATAGAAGGCATTAGTAGAAGTTTGCACAGAGTATGTAGACATATTCCGCCTATCTGCCGTATACATCCACAGTGGTGCTCTGACTCCCGATAGCACCAGGAAATGCAGGGAAAGTGATAAACGCTAGACTACACAGAATACTTGAAGCACAGAAAGAGATTTAGAAAGAGCTGATAGAACAGATGACGAAATGTTCAAATGTGTGTGAAATCTTATGAGACTTAACTGCTAAGATCATCAGCCCCTAAGCTTACACACTATTTAACCTAAATTATCCTAAGTACAAACATACACACTCATGCCCGAGGGAGGACTCGAACCTCCGCCGGGACCAGTCGCATAGTCCATGACTTCAGCGCCTGAGACCGCTCGGTTGATCCCAGGCGGCAGATGCTGAAAGATAACATAGTTCTTGAAAGCAAAAGTGCATGGAACGCACTTCTGTTGTTAGTCCCCAGGAAATGAGACCCTAGCGATAAACAAAAGTGCAGAATAGTAATGAGTTACTGGCCATTAGATGACAATACTGTAGGCGATGCATTTACACTACCAAATTTCGCCGATATCTTGGACCAAGTAGGGCAAGCAAAGTACTTCTTGGCACTTGACCTTGCAAGCGGACTCTACCAAATATTGACAGACGAGAGGGACAGAGAGAAGATGGCGTTCAGCTGTAACTATCAACACTTCAAATACAAACGAATCCCCATAGGACTAAAAGGAGCCCGAGGTTGTTCTTAATGATTAATGAAAACACTTTCAACAGGTCCGCAAGGAATTAAATGTTTTGTGTACCTAGACGATATAATGTGTTATGGAAGGAAGCAGCAGGAGCATAATGAAAAGATCCATTTAATTTTATGTTACAACTGGATAATTGTCAGTTCTTAAGAAAAGAGATGATCTTCTTGGGTCACTGTATTACAGACATGAGAATCTCACCGGATATGACAAAGGTGGAAAAGGTGAAGTTGTTTCCACAGCCAAGAACAACGAAAGGTTTGACATGGTATGTAGGTCTGATTAGGTACTGCTGAAAATTGATTGCAAAGTTTAGCAAAATCGTGAATTCATTCCATGAACTGATAAAGAAAGGTATAAAATGTGAATGGAGTGAAAGCCAAAGCAACGATTTCGAGGAATTCAAGGATTCATTGGCTAATCCACCATTACCCGGTATCCACATTTTACAAAGCCATTCATACTGTCGAGAAACATGAGCAATGCAGCTTTAGGTGTTGCTCTATCCCAAGGAAACAAAGCTGCAAAGATTTGCTAATTGTAAAACCTTCCGCTTCATTAAACACGGCGGAATTAAATTATACTAATTCAAAGAAAGAACTGTCAGCTGTAGTATTTGCAACAAAGCTATTTCGATCGTACATACTGTGTGTGGATGAAGGTTTACAACGATAAAAGACCACAAGCCATTGACATGGATATTGAGCTTATAGGTCCTAGTCCGAGCTCATGAAATAGAGACTTAAACTCGAAGAATGTGACCATGAAGTAATCTACAAGCCAGGTAGGCTGAATAGCAATGCAGACAAGCGAGCGCTTAAGTGATAAGAAAACATCAGTACACGTAAAGGCAGATGTTAGAGAAAGCAGGGTTCGTCTGCAGGGAGGCAACAAACTCTACAGTAAAAGACATTCATGATAATCCATTGCAAGGGCACCAGGACATGCATAGATTGCTCGAATGAATTAAGCTATATGAGGAGTGAAACGCCATATAGCAGGATACATATGTAAGTGTTCATCGCGCCAAAAGAATAACCTTACGTAGGCAGAGACATAAATGGCATTCGAAATAACATACACGTCAGAATGTATATTCGAAAAGTGTTCAACAGGCATTCGAGGGCCCCTGGGCCCCTGTATGTAACATGTAACAAGCACATGTAAAAGAAAAATGCTGACATACCAAGATAGTTTTTGTAAGTTTACACGAGGTTCCAAAAAAAAAAAAAAAAAAAAAAAAAAAAAAAAAAAAAAAAAAAAAAAACAAGGCATTAACACAGTAGCAGAACCGTTTGTAGAACACATTGTTTTAAGACATAAAATCTGTCAGCGGTTCTAACTCAGCAAGGTTCGAACTTTTAAATGATGTATTTAAGAGAGTTTGTAAATCGTTGCGTACTAGCAAGATAAACCCAACGGCGTCCCATCCAGAATGAAACGGTGCATTAGAGAGAAGTCACAATACACTGATAGCGTATTTGAGGCACTTCGTGATAGGAGATCAGAGTGCATGCGGCAAGTGGCTAAAATACGTAATTTTTGTGTTCAATACGACACAGCACAATAGAACATGGTACACGTCTCTTGAGTTGATGTATGGCAGAAATGTAAACATCCCAGGAAAAGTGAACTAGAATCAGCAAAGGTAAATGATAACTACGAATCGAAGGTTAACAAATTGGAGTCCAGAATTCCAGAAGCACACAATGTAGCAAGACAATCAATAATATAACACAGAAACGTTAACAGGGAATAAGGTGATAAACGAGAAATTCCAGAAGACTTCAAAGAAGCGAGGAAGTATTATCTTACAAGGAAGTAGTAATAAGTGGCAAATCTAGGAAATCATACTCACAATGGCGACGACCGTAAGAATTAATCAGAACAGGCACGCCGATTGTATTCACAAAATTAAGATGAAACAAAGAAATGAATGTACATGCAAACAGATGAAAACAGCACTTCTAATCTCAGGTATGATACATGCAGGAAGGGTACTACAACTACTACAACTGCTACTACTACTCTACTAGTACTATCAGCAATCACAGAAAGGGCAAAAGCAGAACCTCTGACAACGGATTACGAAGTTTCAAAAACATTTAAGTCTTTAGGATTATATAATGATAATTTATGAGAAATAGAAATAAACAGTACCACATGGATGTTCGTAATACATCCAAATTTAGATGTTATAACTAAACGACTTCAGAAGGCTGAAAGCTGTGGCAGACTATCAGTACAGAAATGCAGGGACACACTGAAAGACTTACTGTAGGTTTAACAAATTGTAGCATATTAGACCAACAGGTGATACACACTAAGTAGAAAAGATAACAAAGTTGCAGAGTTGGCACATCAGTTAACAATACATGTGATGAGAAAGAAGAGAGGTCTTCTTAACTTCGTTGGTAAAGTAAGTAAATCACTATTTGGTACACTAGATGAAGCTGATGCTATGAATTACAGAGAATATATACCACAAGTAAATAGAACACCAAATGCGATGAAAGAAAATGAGTGGATAGAAAGGCTACAAAGGTTCTTTGACTCCTATATTAAGGAGGCAGACATAGGATTTAAATGAGATGTAGTGTTTTAAACCATATGTGAACGCGTAACTAGCAGATGTATTTTGAGATATAGAATCAGAGTATGAATAAATGATAAATGGTATAGTTAACGGACAGAAAGAAATATTGTATCCTGACATAATAAACCTCATACAAATTGTTAAGTTCTTCAGCTTAATGAGACACTAATTGAAGGATGTATATCTCCCCGTTCCTCTAGCCGAACCTTTAGGATACCTCTTGTTAAAGTTAATCGTTGTAGCTGTATTTGTAGCAGGAAGCATATTAGGATACGTGATAATGTCTCTTTATTAGATTATAACACGTTTACCTTGTAAAAAATGTTCCTTTTACCGCAAGAAATTTCTCAGTCCAAACTGAAGTACATTTTCATTCACCCAGGAAAGGAGATTTTACTTTTAGACGATTCAAAAAGATAATGCCGAAAACTATCAGCGGAAGAGCTAGATAGTAAGGAATTAAATGGGAACAAAGAGTTAGTAGACAAACATTTGAAGTCTTGTCAACATACTATCAGGAAGAGAGTGAAGCAAAGTTGCTTCACCTGGCAAGTGTAATGCGAAATGATTATGAAAAAATTTCACTTTTACAGGAAAGTATATGGACACATTTAAATAACAATGATTGGTTTATGTAGTTCCTAAGGAGGAAGGACTGCCAGTAATATGTGGGAGACAAGCCCAAAATGAATTAACACTAAAAGGAGATAAAAAATGAGGTCTTACAGTAATGTAAGGAATATGGAACAGTAGGTTTCATACAGGCTGACCAAATGACACTTTCCAACACAGTTAAAAAGGACGTAATATCACAAACAGAGTTGGAAACTGATTGATGCATAGTAAACACGAAAATTACAGACATTTGTTTGCTAAACCTACAGTTACCATTAGCTCACGGATCACACAACTAGATGAGTTAAAGATCGCAGGAAAGCCTTCAAATGGTTTAGATAAGGTGATCTCTGAACAGGAAGAAAAGATGACCCACTCTAAATATTTGATGTATATTCCATCACTACGTATGTGAGCATAACATGAATTATACTAGTTTTATTGACCTATTGTTACAGACAGTATAAATGTCATAGAGAATGTTTTGGAATAATTTGGAATTATTTCGACGATAAGAACTACTGTGCAGAATACATATACGAAATGCCGTCGGAAATCAAGGTTCAAACTACGCAATAGTATGAAAACCATCAACAGAAATTCTGAGGAAGTAGTAACATAAGAAAAAAGAGCAAACCAATAAGAAGACACAGCATACTTGAAAAATAGATGAATTTGTTTCTTTCCAGATTATCAAAAGGTAAATGTAAAGTGTAGATGTAACTAACCTTTTCTAAATATAATTGTATTGTTCAGAGGAAAATGTAAAACTGAATTTAATTGTTTCATTTTATAAAAGGACATAGAAATGTAGACCTGTGCAACAAAACTGGAAGTAAATGCAGAAAAAATTTGGTAATAATGAATTAAGATTTTAATTGACGCTACTTTGAGAAGTAACATCAATTACATTGCCATAGGATATGTAGCACACAAGGGAAACTGCCAAGTCTTGTGAGTTCGAAACGTAATAAAAGGAAAGTTAGGAGGCAAGAGATACTGGTCACATAGGCGTCATAACAGTAAGACTTTGGAGGGAGGTTACATAAAAAGTAAGCACCTAAAAGTACTGGAAAAAAACACTGACCAGAAGCACTAGGTTGGGAAGGCCGCTATAGCGGTAACAGTATAAGCTGTAATAACGAAGAGTGATGCAACAGCAGACAATGAGCGAGGGTAAAAGAGGGATAAATGGAGTCTTTTGAAGGGCTACCTAAACGTCAAGAACAGTCTATAGCTCTTCTATGACATGATTTAACGACAGACGCCTCCCTCCTTGAGCTCAGCCTCCGAAGAATGCTGCACACTTAGTGCCCATGAGATTGTGAGAGCCCTTTGACAACACGCCATATTAGTTACTAGCGGGGGCGAAGGGAAAAACTGAATAAAAATTGGATGTAGGTCGTTCCGAGAAGTTTATTGTTATCAGAATAAGAAGCTGCCAAGGGTATTATGAGAGGCAGCTGATGGAATCGTAGTCTTCTGCGAGACATGTCATGGATACAGGCTCAGTTAGTACTGGCAGTTTCATTTGAAGTAGACTGAACGGTTTTAGTTAGTCACCGCCTGCGTGTGAGGACTTGGTCATTTCATGGGTACAGTTCCTTCAGAGCAAGTACATCAAGATTTGATACTGTTTTCTGAATAACGTCAGAAGCTGTAAAACACATATATTATTTGTCATTTCAGTATTTATTCCCAGCCTTACCTCTTATAATAAGGGGATTTTAACAATATAGTCAGGTCAAGGTTCCCTCTCTCTTAGACCAAACGACTATTTCTCTTGTTCCCAAACTATGTCGTCCAATCTCAAGCAACACTCATGAATTGGACTCGACAACATGGATTCTGCAAACAACAGTGGTGTAAGACCCAACTCGCTATGGTCGTTCTCGAGTCACAGAAGGCTGTAGATATCGAGGCTCTGGTTGATGCATGGTCCTCAACATTCAGGAGGTGTTCGACAAAGTTATGCACCTAATGAACAACATAGGAAGCATGCGGAATACCATACCAGCTTTGTTAGAATTTCTAGCAAACAGAACACACTATTATCCTTATTCTTAATGTGGAACAGACGTCAAACGTAGAAGTAAATTCAGACACAACAGCAATGAATTGTTACAGGACTATTACTTACAACCTGTATCTATAAAAGACCATGTCCCGACTGACGGACTTATCATCACCCAAACAGCTGAAAACAGAAGCTTTAAATTTGGAGAAAGTGTTGATGTTGTATAGCAGGTGTCTTTAAAGAAGGGACCATTCGTAATTCGAAATGCTTCCCATAAGGGAGTGGAATAGGAGATGAATACCTTTTTTTTTAAAAAAAAAAGGCGCTGTTAAAGGAATGTTGAAGCTAGACCTACGAAAACTGTTATTTGGTTTCTCGGTAAGACGTAATAAAAACGTGTTTCAGCAGTCTTCGAAATTTAACCCCTAAGTGGGTGAAATAGTGGGTAAATTATTTTTGAAAATAAATCATAATTAAAGAAGTACTATAGTATATTTAAAGCTACACGTATGAAAATTTTGTGTTACAATTCCCGGTTACAAATAAAATAATACATGTTTCAGGGTTTTTGGAAATTCAACCCCTTTGGAAGTGAAATATGGGATGAAATGTTTTGTAAAGTATTTCATTACTGAGGCAGTTTTGAAGCTATATCATTGAAATTTTGAAATTGGATCTCCTTTACAAATAAAAAAAAGTATTTCATTGTTTCTGGAGATTCAACGTGTAAGGGGGTGAAATGCGATTTGAAAATATTTCATTGTGAAAGCATTTTTAACGCTGTATCTATGGAAATTCGTATTTGGCTTCTCGCTTGGAAATGAAAATATAGGTGCTTCACTATTTTTGGAAATTCAAACTTTAAGATGGTGAATAGGGTCAGAATGATTTAAAAAATGGTTGAAATGGCTCTTAGCACTGTGGGACTTAACATCTGAGGTCATCAGTCCCCTAGAACTTAGAACTACTTAAACCTAACTAACCTAAGGACATCACACGCATCCATGCCCGAGGCAGGATTCGAACCTGCGACTGTAGCGGTCGCGCGGTTCCAGAGTGAAGCGCCTAGGACCGCTCGGCCACTGCGGCCGGCCAGACTGATTCACTGACTCATTACTGCCCAACCCACTGCTATGCACAAATACTTGACATTTGGGGAATCTGTGACTCTCATAATCTAAGCACCGTTTAAGAAAGGGTTGTTCGAAATTCTACTCCTAAGGGGGTGAAATAGGGGATGGAAGGCGTTTTGAAAATATGTCTTTATTGAGGCCATTTTGAAGCTAGAACTAAGAAAATTGGCATTCGGTTTCTCAATCAGAAATAAAAAACACATGATACAGTATTTTTGAAAATCCGACCACTAATTGGGGGGGGGGGGGGAGATAGTGGATGAAAGTTTTTGAGAAAATAAATTAATATTAAATAACTTGTAACGCGTTTTGAAAGCTACGTCTATGAAAATCAGTATTTGACTTCTCTGTTAGAAAGAAAAAATGCATGTTTCTGTGTGTTCTTCGAAATTCAACACCATTATGGAGTGAAATAGGGGTTGGGAAGTCTTATGGAATTATTTTACTATGAAATGTTAGTGAATCTAAATCTAAGAAAAATTGTATTTGGTTTCTTTGTTAGAATTTTAAAAAATAATTCTACGATGTTTCTTGGAAAATTAACCCCTAATGGTTAGAAATAGATGATGATTACCCTCAACAAAGTATTTTCTTCTATTAAAAAATTTTTTAGCTAATTGTATGAAAACTGGTACTTCACTTCTCGGTTAGATATACAGAAATAAATGCTAGGGTATGAAAGTTTCTATGGAAATATCACCAAAAGAACACAAAAGGCATGATTAACAAAAACTTTGTACTCCAGCTACAAGAGTCGCTTTTTGATCAGAAGTACATTCGCAAAAGACCATGCCTTTATGGCCTTAATTAGCGTGAAAAGTTTGGAAGGTTTTCTAGTTTGTGAACAACACTGGTACTTGGTGCTCACTGTAAACAAATGTAGCACACTGCACGTAACTGGCAGAGACAGCCATTATTTTATGATTTCACGATTGTAGAAGAAATACCGGAAGTAGTAGCACCTGTTAAATATCTGTGTGCACTGAGCGATTTCAAGTGGAAAGCGAATTAAAGCTGAACGCGACTGAAAGTAGAACTATCACGTAAAAACATTCGCAGATAAGACGTCAGGCTATGACTCATTAGAAGAATTCACAGAGATCATAGTCTACCCAAGCAGGAGTAAGTTTTCAAAGCCCTCGTTCCAACCAACCTCTAAAACTGCAAGTCACAGTGGGATCCGTACCAAACAAGAATGACAGGGAAAACAGAGATGATCCAAAGAAGAGCAGAGCGTCTTATCACAGGTTGATTCAAAAAGGGCGAAAGTATTAAGTAGCTATTCTTCCGACTCCAACTGCGGAGCAACAGTGAAGCGTTGTGCATCACAATGTGGTTTGCATTTAAATTTTCTAGAAGAATCAAACAATGCATCGCTTCCACTTACCTGTGTCTGGTAAAAAAACGCTCGAAAGTAATATTAGAGAAAGTTTCGATCTCACACAGTGTTATCGAGATTCGATTTCCTGTAGACCATTCGTGACTAGAAGAGGAAAGGGAGTATGTGACAGTTGTGCATAAATTACCCACCACATAACACCGTAAGGTGGCTTTCAGAGAATGCATGTACGTAGATGAAGTATTCATTGCACAAAAACATCGTCTATGGATAATATCTGATGCCCAACTGCGAACTCCATACAGCCGAATTTGGCGTGTTAATAACAGTTTGTCAATACATTTAGCATTAGTCTCTGAAGCATTTTATTGTGAAGATCAGCAACAATAAGAAAATCGTTGTAGAGTTCACAAACATAATGCTAATGAACGAAAAAGCTTCTGTCATCCACACCATTATCTTAGTCCTCCACAGAAAAGAGCGAAATATTTACACACATCCTTTACGAATTAAATATACTGGCAGGTAATGGAATATTTCAAAACAAATTGAAGTATTTCCAACTTGCTCACTCCACTTATGAACATCTGGAATGTACAGTATCTTGAGTTTGTGTCACATTTGTCAAATATTGTTGTAATTTAAATTAAAACATCCAGTTACATGAATGAATCTTGTCTCTGAAGTAAAAATCATTTTATTCTTAAACATATGGAAAGATCCCATACCACAGGGAGTTCTCGTCAATATAATCAAAGGAACACGCATATTTTAAACTAAAAAATTATAAATGTTGTGGTGTCACCGCCACACACTAAACTTGCTACGTGGTAGCCTTTAAATCGGCCGCGGTCCGCTAGTATACATCGGACCCGCGTGTCGCCGCTATCAGTGATTGCAGACCGAGCGCCGCCACACGGCAGGTCTAGAGAGACGTCCTAGCACTCGCCCCAGTTGTATTGCCGACTTTGCTAGCGATGGTTCACTGAAAATTACGCTCTCATTTGCCGAGTCGATAGTTAGCATAGCCTTCAGTTACGTCATTTGCTACGACCCAGCAAGGCGCCATTATCAATTGCTATTTATCTTGTGATGCATGTACCGCCAGACCGATGTTCACCAATTGTGGATTAAAGTTAAGTATTCCAGCAGCTACGTACTTTATTGGCTATATTAATTACCTTGTCCTGTTCCAGACCTCACGCCAGCCGGCGTGAGCTTAAACGCGTGCCTTTCGGCTGCCCGTCACTGTGGATTGATTGTCTTGCCAGTCCACAACAAATGTCGTGTGACTAGGGCCTTCCGTCGGGTAGACCGTTCGCCGGGTGCAAGTCTTTCGACTTGACGCCACTTCGGCGACTTGCGCGCCGATAGGGATGAAATGATGATGATTAGGACAACACAACACCCAGTCAATGAGCTGAGAAGATCACCGACCTAGCCGGGAATCAAACCCGGGCCTTTAGGTAAGACATTCTGTCGCGCTGACCACTCAGATACCGAGGTCGGACAGATTTTAAAATCAACATACTCCCACATATCGACAAGAGATGCACAACTGATTTCTGAGACATGTCATAATACTCGCTCAACGGACGCGTAAAATGAAGCGGAGAAATGTATTGGAAATACGGTAACACCTTGTAATTCTAACCTCTGCGAATGTTAGAAGCAGTAGTCTACATTTGCACGGTCCTAGATGTCATGCACGGGTCGCGCGCGGCTCATCCCATCGGAGGTTCGAGTCCTCCCTCAGGCATGGGTGTGTGTGTCGTCCTTAGCGTAAGTTAGTTTGAGTTAGATTTAGTAGTGTGTAATCTTAGGGACCGATGACCTCAGCAGTTTAGTCCGATCTTACCACAAATTTCCACATTTCCAAAGTAGTCTACAATGATGTGACAAAACATTATGACAGTATGCTGAATAGCGCGTTGGTCCACTTTTGCAACGCAGTGCAGCTCCGATTCTGTGCAGCATGGTTTGGACAGTGCTTGGTAGGCAGGCGGGCGTACATGGCACAGGCTGTCTACGCACCGGTCACGCAGTTCCAGTAAATTGCGGGCTGGTGGTTTGTGCGCGCGGAGCTGGTGTCCGATAGAGTCCAAGATTTGTTCCATGGAGTCCAGATCAGGCGAACTGATTGCCAAGACATCGCAGCGAATTCACTATCATGCTCGTCACTCACTGTTCTGGCCACTGGCAGAAACAATTATCCTGCCGGGAGAGGCCAGGTCCTTCTGGAAAGTCATCATACATGAAGGGATGCAGATGGTTTGCAGTAATGTTCACGTAGTCCACACCTACGATTGTGCCTTAGATTATTACTACAGGTCCCTTGGAATCTTATTCGAATATTCCTCAGACCATAAAACTGCCCCCACCGGTTTGCGTTAGTGGCACTGTGCTCTTTTTGTGCAGCCGTTTGATTCGATGGCGGCACTCCAGTACGTTGACCTCGTGTAGCTGTTCCCATCAGACAACACGTTTCCATTGATCCTCGATCCAACCTGGACGCTCGCGTGTCCACTGAAATCGTAATTGAGGCTGTCGTTAGGTCAACAACGGAACACGTTGGAATCGTCTGCTGTTGAGCCAAATGTTCAACAAAGTGCACTGAACGTGTACTTTGAAACAGCCTGCACTACCATCGAATTCGGTCGTCAGCTCTGCCACATCTCGCCGCCTTTCCTGTTTTATAGACATAGTAAGCCTGCAACCTCTAGGTTCTATGTTAGGCGAGAACTTCAGACCAATTTTCGCCTATTCGTGGTTTCACCGTCCGTGAACTACTTCCCACGGATGTTCATGACATTAGCACGCTAACAACCGACCAGCTTCATAGATTCTGAGATGCTCCTTCGCATGCACCGGGCCACAGCAATGTTTCTTCTGTCGAAGTCGCTTACGTCAGTGGATTTCCTCATTTGCTGCTCAGATAGTCGATGTGATGATTCCCTGTTAGTCTCTATTCCTCCTGGGTGCTTTCCTTGCCCCGTGTAGCGTATGCAACGCGATCAGGTGGTATTCATTATCGAGGTGGACAGTAGTCATAACGTTTAGGGTGACCAGTTTATTTAGCACCAGATCGCGGCAAAGTAAATTTATCCAAAGTATAACAGAATATTACCTCCTGAACGACGATACGAGGCAAACAGCGATGGTCCACTCTCCGAAGACTGCATGTCAGTTTTGCGCACCCAGTTTTTGCTACCTTTGTGTAATCACCGATAAGCAACAATGCCAGAATGTGAGCTAGCGTGTCTGAACACTCCAGTAAGGAGTCATTTGCAAGTTCCGACGTCATGGAAGACTATAATCAACGAACAACTTCCTGTGACTTTTAGTATGGAACTGAATCTCAGTTTGTGAGGAATACAAGCAGAGGCTTGATTCCTCTTTTCTTAAGAATTATTACATTTAGTTTACATCCGCTTGTTATATGAATGAACGTAGAGAAAGTAAATGCCTCATGTATAACGGCAGTTTGTTTTCAATTGGTTCTTTATTGTAAAGACAATGCCTGCTGCCGTGATGGAAAATCTTGTCACGAGGCTGTGTTTACTAGCCGTTAGTCAAAAGGAGCTGCTCATCTACAATAATATGTGGAAAACAAAACAGTGCATACTGGCAAATATTTGCTTTATTCTGACCGGTTTCGATCGTTATGATCATCATCAGATTTATCTGTCTCTGTGAAGTTAATAAAAGAGGCAAATAAAATTACAGCCATCACTGGAATAGTCACAAGGAATAAAAACATGATAAAATTGTAATAAATGCTAAATTTAAGGTCCACGTCAGCATACAGTCAATCTCAGATACGTACTTTGTTACTACGACGTCTGACGGATATTTCTAGATGGTCTGTTCACTGAAAAAAGAGCTTTTTCTACAGAGTTCCTGAACAGCTTTTGTGTTGAAACGGTGTGCTCTTGATGGTCTCTGTTGGTGTCAGCTTTAAGAGTATAGAGTGAGTAGGAACCTTAGAGTTAAATGTCCGCACACAAATCAGCGTTTCGGCTGGATCTAGATGCAACGCATTGTAAGAGATACGCGCTGTATGAGCGAATAAAGCACCACAACACTCCTGCAACACTAGTAATAATGGAATCGGACACTTTCTTGACTGTAATTTTGCACTTCACAGTGAGGGTTGATACTTTCCCTCCATGCCTAAGTGACCTATCCATGCCTATCTACAGCAACCTGTACAAGTGGTCGACAGCAACAGTTCGGGTATACACTGATGACAAAAAAATCGCTACACCAAGGAGTTTCGCTACATAAAGGGAAGTTGGTAGGCGTCTTTCTACATCAGAAAGACGATCTCTGTTCACGTTTCGCGCCAGCTGTGGAAGAGTGGCTGAAGTAACGCCAGTATTAGGATGCAAATCAGATTTGATTTAAACACACGCTGCAACGGTCGTGTTAGCTTGAGATTGGACGCGATCAGTTGATGTTAGAAAAGAACACCTTTAACGCGACAAAGACGCTATTATCAGCTCCTCACTGACTTTGAACGAGGTCATGTAAAAGCGCAGTGAGATGCACGATGTTTCTTCTGCGATATTGCAAAAAGACTTGACAGGAGTGCAGCCGCTGTATATGGCTGCTGGCAGCGGTGGCCGCGAGAATGTTCGGTTGCAAACAGACAGGGCTCGGACGATCATGTGGCACTGCTGCCGACAGGGAAGACCGTCGAGTTCCGAGTGTGACTATCGAGCGTCGTGCTGCATCTACAGCAGCAATCCGAGCAGGAGTTGGCAGCATAGTGACTGAACGAACTGTTACAGATCGGTTACTTCAAGTACAGCTCCAAGCCAGACGCATTTTTTCGTCCATTCCACTCACACCAAACCATTGCCATTTGGGACTTCAGTGGTGTCAGGCGAGAGCTCAATTGAGGGCAGGGAGATGGTCTGTTGTGTTTTCTAATGTAACTGGTTCTGCCTCGGTGTCAGTGATTGCTGCGTGGTGGTTAGAAGGAGGTCAGTTGAGTACCTACAACCAGACTCTCTGCGTGCTAGACGCACAGGGCTTACCCCTGGTGTTACGGTCTGCATTGCGATCTCGTTTTATATGAGGAGCGCTAGCGTGGTTATCCCAAGCACCCTGATAGCAAATTTGTAAGCTAGTCTCGTAATTCGACTTCTTGTGTTGCCATTCATGAACAGCGTTCCAGGGAATGTTTCCCGACAGAATACCGCTCGCACTCATATCTCGTTTGTAATCCAACACGCTCTACGGAATGTCGGCATGTTGCCTTGGTGTGGTAGATCACCAGACATGTTTCCAATCGAGTAAATGTGGCATATCAGTGGACGATAATTCTAGCGTTATCCACAACCAGCATTATCCGTCCTTGTATTGACCGACCAACTGTAACAGGGATGGATATCCACCCCACAATCTGACATCCGGCACCTGTACAACATAATGCATATACATTTTCAAGCTTGCATTCAACATTCTGGCAGTTACACCGGTTATTAATGTACTAGCATTTCACCTTTGCAATGGCTTATCTCGCGCTTACATTAGCCTGTAATCTTCGCAATGTTAATCAGTTAAGTATGTTACCGAGATAAATCTACTCCCAAAATTTCGTTACTGTACATTAATAGATTTTTTTGGTGTTGTTATTTTGGCCTGTAGCGCTTTGTGAGCTGTATCTGTGTGAATGACGATACCTAGAGTAAACACTATACGCTTTTCGGTATCAATCTTATCGTAACAGCAAATACAGCAGGTTTACTTCTGGAGCTACCTTAAAGTGTTGTTTCTTCGAGCTCTGGTTCTGTTACGTCAGTCAACAGTCTCAATTATATGTGCTGAGCGTTCATTTCACTCCTTTAGTCAAATTTCACAAAAAGGAAACTATAAAACAGATGGCAGATAGAAAGACGATGAATACTAATTCATCCCACAGATCTAGGCAGTGCTTATGTTTTCGAAAAGGTATTTTCGCAATTTCACTTATATACTGTGTTTATTTCACCATCTGGATTTCTGTGTAAAGCAATTTTCAAGTGTTACAACGTCAATAACCGTCCGACTTGTGTGAAACACAAAAAATTGTGGATGTATACCAGATTTTCCGACGCTGATTTGTAGGTACTGATATTGTAGTGTTAACATCCATAATTATATAGAATAGTGCATTGCAGTTACTCGTTCAGGTAATATCAAAGAACGTACAAACAACGGTCATAGAGGTCTTATACACTCCACACAGTACATTTTGCCTCACACAGACATTCACATACGAAATATATTGTTCATATATCCCCAACAGATATATTGCACAACGATTCGCTCATCCAAAGACACAGACGAATTTGGGGTCAAACCTGGGCTGTTCTAATTTTGGAATAGGGCGTTACAACTTACGCGTGTGCGCCTCTTTGTCACATACAGACGCCAAACAATACCAGTTTGGTTAACCAATATGTCACAAAGAAGTGTTATTTACAACAATACAGTAGTTCTTGAATGGAGAGTAGCCGTTGCCTAGCAACAGTCAGCAAGGAGACTTGATGTCTGCTGTGGGAGAGTTCACGTCTCTGTCCACAAAGACTTCATTCTCAGTAACGAGACGGAGCGGAGCGTGCACCCTGAAGGTAAGCAGCCTCCAGGTATTCCTCTTAATCGCAATTAGCGACACGACAAAATACGTTCAGCTAACACCGTAAACTGCGACGCACTGCAGTCTCATGTTAAGAAACGGTCTTCATTGCTGTTTCTCCACACTGTCTCGGACGTTCTTTTCCCCACTCTGGCTATGTGGCCAGTAATTTCATAATAATTTAACACGACGGACATTGATTATGTTGTTTACAAAGCAGTATTTTTTCCTCTCTTCCTTACATGTTTTAGGTTCTAATCCTGCCTCAGGCATGGATGTGTGTGATGTCCTTAGGTTAGTTAGGTTTAATTAGTTCTGAGTTCTAGGCGACTGATGATCTCAGAAGTTAAGTCGCATAGTGCCCGGAGCCATTTGAGCCTTACATGTTTTATGGCTCAATGATTATAAACAAGATGTTAAGATGGAATTTAAATTTTTCAGTTCCATAGATTCAGAAGAATGGAACATGGTTTTCTTAACCTCGATAATTTTACTGTTCAGAGCGTTTTCTCCGAGATTTAGTAGCCTGATGTTCCTTCGTCTTGGATTCAAATTCAGAAAGTAACGATAGAAAACTAATTAATCTTGTAGACAATTAGCAAAAAGAACAATTAGGATACAAATTACAGCGATCGAGATAGCACTGAATATTTTAGCGAACGGCTTGACTGCCGACTTTTAGCTTCAACAGAGTTATCAGTGTTGAAGAGACTGCGCAGGTCAAATGATAGTTTAAGAACTAAAGACTGATAACTGATGTTTTTCGACGTTAATTCGCGAAACTGTGCTCGTGAAATACGTGCGCCTCTTTCCACCGTGGAGGACACATTTTCGGGAATTATTAATGCTGGCGCTGCCTTTGGTAAACGATAGGGAAGAACTAGTTGCGTAAAAGGTTAGCTTTATGCTGAATTCCCAACTTCGATCATTTGTCTCGTCAAGAAACAGTTATGTAAAGTGCAATGGTCATTTCATCAATGAAACCGAAGTGAAGTAGTACTGAGATAGCTTGGAAATCGATACCGTGCTGACTGTTTACAGACTATAAATTATGGAGGCGCTGCAACAAAAGGCCAGAAGGCTTGTCATTTGTGGCTGTACCGCACGAAAAGGATTGGACTCTGGGCTGTTCAGTTTCAGGATGGTAATTTACTTTCATGTCACGCATTTGGTACCTGCATGATATATTTATTCAATTTTACACACGTACAGAGTAGGCAATCGCAGTGAGAGGTCTTACACTTCTTTACTACTGTCTTAAAACAGCAGACACCTCTGTTTATATTTTAACAGAAATATGTGAGAAACTTTCTTCTGACTAGAGCCCACTGCTCATGTCGCCTATGTCGACCGAAGTATCTAGTAACATGAACATTCAAATTTATTACACCCTTGATCTACATAATTCTATAATCACTATTAAATCCTTATGCCGATCACCCCTCTCTAATGCAGTGCAAAATTTAAGGGACGTACTAGGACACTTTAAAAATCAGTAGCTATAGTTCCACTTCCTTGACGTGTGACCACACACAACAGAAAAGGATGAGTAAACACAATTCTCGCTCAGAAATGTATTGACATCCATCAAAACGACCAATAAAGGTTCTGTTCTATTTCTGTGTGTGGGTCGAGAAGGTCAATAAACCTAGTTATTCATTCATAATACTTACTTTTCTGTAAACAACAAGGACAGTAGGAAATAGCTAACGTCATACATAATGTTTAATCAGTATGGGACACGCATCTAAGTCTAGAGGAAATATTCCTAATGACAGAAACAAAAGAAGGCACAAAAACTAACTTAATAATTATTTCTTGCAATTTTTAAAACTGTTCTGTGAGTCAACTGTAATGAATAAACTCCACTGGGACAACTTTCAGGTTATCGTGAGTGTCTGACAATGATCAACATGGTCTGATGGTGAACACGTTTAAAACGTGTGCCACCGGAGTGGATCTCGTACAGCCACTCGTCGATCCAAATTTTTGTTTGCAGTTATTCCCCCAAATTACTTATTATGAATGACGCAATGGCTATTACAAAAAGCTTGCGGGTGGTTTCATCTCCCATACTTGTCAAATCCGAGCTTGTGCTCAATTTATATCAAGGCCGCTGTTAACTAGTCGAGAAACTCAAATTTTTCTTCATGGAATGCATTGCTACACTGATGAACCACAACGTTATGGCCACTGTCCACCGCAATACTATATGGCACGTGCTGACGTTGTAGCCACGTGAAAGTCTAAGGACAGTACATACACGGCCTTGGTAACCTTCCCAGCGTCGACAGGGCCTCAAATGGGGGAATCCACTGACATAACAACTTTAACAATGGGCGGACTGTTATGACTCAGGTGTTGGGAGCGATCATCTCGGTAACGACGAGGCTGGTGGACTGTATCGAGGAAATGTTGTGAGAATCTATGGAAAGTGTATGTGGTGTCTGTTCTCTGGGACATGTTCGAAAGAACAGACACCATTTTTTGATCAAGCAGCCACTATGAATTAAGAAACAAATGAAATACAGACTTCGACGATTGGACACTGCTGTAATTCATTTGTGTCTTGATTCATCAGTCGATCAAAAAATGGTGTTTTTTCTTTGGGGCGTGCCCGAAAGAACAGACACCACATACATACAATTAAGACCGAGCGAGGTGGCGCAGTGATTAGACACTGGACTCGCATTCGGGAGGACGACGGTTCAATCCCGCGTCCAGCCATCCTGATTTAGGTTTTCCGTGATTCCCCTGAATCGCTCCAGGTAAATGCCGGGATGGTTCCTTTGGAAGGCCACTGCCGACTTCCTTCCCCGCCCTTAATCCTATGAGACCGACGACCTCGTTGTTTGGTGTCTTCCCCCAAACAACCCAACCCATACAATTAAGGTGAGGACACCAGACACCACAAACATATAATTATGGCGAAGACGGTCCACGATATCTTCGGTGTGGACGCACAGGGGGCTCTGACTTTTTCGGGAATCGGTGAAATGCCACGAGTAGTGAGGATAATGGCCACTACATTCGTAATGAGTGGATAAGTTGAGAATTTTGGTCTGACGGGAGACGTCCTAGGACAGTCCGTGCAGTTGAGATGACCAGTTTGTCAGGATGGCCAAGTGGTCAGAGCAGCTTCCCAGTAAGCAGGAACCCAAACCCGACCGGCTTGCCTGCGGTCTATCGCACTGCTTTCAGGGCGGGAAATCGCGCCGGTCCCCGGCACGAATCCACCTGGCGTGTTAGTGTCGAGGTCCGGCGTGCCGGCCAGCCTGGGGATGGTTTTTAAGGCGAATGCGGGCTGGTTTCCCCTATTCTGCCTCAGTTATACTGTGTTGCCGATTGCTGCGCAAACACTTTCTCCACGTACGCGTACACCATAATTACTCTACCACGCACACATTGGGGCTACACTCGTCTCGTGAGAGACGTTCCAGGGGGGGTTCACTGGGGGCCGAATCGCACAATAACTGTGGGTTCGGTGTGGGGCGGCAGTGGGTTGAGTTGACTGCTGTAGCCTGTTGTGGGGTTGTGAACCACTGAGGTCTACGGCGAGGACGAAGCCTCTCCGTCGTTTCTAGGTCCCCAGTTACTTTCAACACAAGCAGGAGACCCTGGTTTGAATCACGGTCCAACACAAATTTTCAACTTCCCCATTGATTTACATGAAAGCACACACACAACCATAGTCTTTAGTGCATTTGGTCTTAACCTATGGAAAATGGTTAATAGACGGTGAAACTACGACTAGGGGATAACATGTTTGCACGTTCACGCCTCATCACACAATAGAATGTAGAGTTTGGAAGATTTCTTGGTTCGCAAAGTAATATGGGCGGATTCTGAGGCAAAGCTTACCGACAGGATACAATTCTTCTAAAGCCACAACTGTTTCGAAGAACTCAGTTCAGCAAACATTTTCGGACAATGCACTCTGCAACTGACGTGTTCCCACGTTAACTGAACGACATCGTGAGTTACATTTGGTTTCTTGGAGACTGGAGAACGGCTCAATGGAAACACATCTCCAGATCAGTATTTTTATTTCCCACCTAGTGGACAGTCGTACTCGCATACACGGTCATATAGACGAACGGCTCTTCAGATAATGCGTTGCCAGACGGACTCAGGCTGGTGGGTACAATATTACACTAAGGGACACATACACCTGCACTTCTGTAGGACCTGTGATAATTGTCGAAGGCACCATGGCAGATGTAGCCTTCATGAAAACCCTTACTGACAGCACTGTACCGATGCTGTTGTTCAGAATGTCTCTTTACGCAGTGTAGAGTTCGGGGTTCCGTGACTAGAGGGCTCCTTACACAGGAGTGAGGAAATTAAAAGCTGCAGCGCCTGCACTGGTCGCGGAGAGGGCCACTACGGACCAGGACGCCAGTGAAGAGACGCCAGGTGAAGTCAGCGGACAGGACAGGGCAACGGGTGAAAACGACTTGCTGTTCGGTGCTAGAGGAACACGCGAGGGTCGTCGCTGACAATGGTGTGTCTGGACACGAACGATAAACTGGGTGTGTCTGCCTGTCTATCCCCTGTTGCTCATCTACGGGCTTGCCAGCACATACGGACTTCAATTTAGAAACGGTGAGGATTCCTGTTAAATTGTGCTCGCAGTCTCTTGCCAATGTGGTAACTGGTCACCAATGACGTGTTATGCTGCCTTTATTATGTCCTTGGTGGTATTTAACGAGTGCTAAGCTGGGGTTATGAACTACTGCGGCTTATTAATGGTTTAATCTTTTAAAGACAATGCTTTCACGACTTCCATTCACTAGCGTTGTTCCTTCAGCTTTGAAAGGTGCAGCGTTTCTCTCCGTGTCACTGAATACTGAGTTGATTTTCAAGGTTGATTGACGTTGTAAGGCAAGCTGCTTGCCAGCAATCAATTTAATTACGCTGTATCTTTTGTACTGCGCATGATTGTGCAGTTTCGGGTAGTTAACGCTCATGTTTTCTAAAGCCAAAAGGGTCGCCGCTACCAGCATTAACTGTACAGCATTTACTTTTCGAGCACTTAATAGTTATACGCTTGTGATTAATGTTCTCATTCAAGGCAAAGACAAAGCGCTGCCCATTAGTAAATGTACCCGTGGAATAATTTTCACCGTGCACTAAAGGGCTATGTTAACCATAGTTGTTTGTTAATGAACAAGATTGTGGGGGCAATATATATGTGGCTTAGTCTCTTACCTTTTAAGAGGGTTATCAGCAGTGAAACTGATTGGTCCTCCTGTGTTTTAGTAAGCATGTTTCCTTACTGTTATCTGCCTGTTCTGTGGGGCAGCGGGTTGTTAGTACAGTGGCACACAGTGGAAGTGGAAACTGGGCCTCTTGAGTCTGAATAGTATGGATTTTTTGCTGGGATGCCGTGTATTTCAAGTTTTTTTTTAATCTTAATTGTTTAATGGACTCATCTTCATTGTTCGTGGGGTATTAGTTGGTTTTCCCATGGCGCTTGAGTTTTTGAAACATAAAGGCTAAGCTTTGGATGTTGACTATACTGTAGTCGTGTGAAGATTTAAACTGAACGACTTTCGTATTGACCCCTTAAGTAACTGATGAATGCGGGGTTACTTTAAAAGGAAACATCAGTTAATTAATTAATTTTTTAAATTAATATGTGTGTGTGTGTGTGTGTTCGTACCAGGACGTAAAGTTTTAAAACTGATAGTGATATGTTGTTTTCTCTGATATATACACATCATAAAATGTTTTGCATCACGTCGAATCCGACAGTTCCGGAACCTGTACAGAAGATTGGGATACAGATCAACATAAGCATCATTTCTGCCCTTTTTATTGCTCATGAAAATTACACGTTGCATGTTGTACCACCATACGAGTCTTTCAGAGGTGGTGGACCAGATTGCTGTACACACCGGTACCTCTAATACACAGTAGCACGTCCTCTTCCATTGATGACCGCTACGGTCGCAGGTTCGAATCCTGCCTCGGGCATGGATGTGTGTGATGTCCTTAGGTTAGTTAGGTTTAATTAGTTCGAAGTTCTAGGCGACTGATGACCTCAGAAGTTAAGTCGCATAATGCTCAGAGCCATTTTTCTTCCATTGATGCATGTCTGTATTCGTCGTGGCATACAATCCACAAGTTCATAAAGGCACTGTTAGTCCAGACTGTCCCACTTCTAAACGTCGTTTCGGCGTAGATCCCTCAGAGTGGTTGGTGGGTCACGTCGTCCATAGACAGCCCTTTTCTATCTGTCCCAGGCATGTTCAATAGGGTTCACGTTTGGAGAACATGCTGGTCACTCTACTCGAGCAATGTCATTATCCTGAAGGAAGTCATTCACAAGATGTGCACGATGGGGGCGCGAATTGTCGTCCATGGGGACGAATGACTCGTCAATATGCTTCCGATATGGTTGCACTATCGGTCGGAGGATGGCATTCATGCATCCTACAGCCGTTACGGCGTCTTCCATGACCACCAGCAGCGTACGTCGGCCCCACATACTGCCAGAAATCAGAACGAAACCTCCACCTTGCTGCATTCGCTGGACAGGGTTTCTAAGTCGTTCAGCCTGACCGGGTTGCCTCCAAACACGTCTCCGACGATTGTCTGGTTGAAGTCATATGCGACACTCATCGGTGAAGAGAACGTGATGCCAATCCTGAGCGGTCCATTCGCCATGTTGGGCCCATCTGTACCACGCTGCATGGTGTCGTGGTTGCAATGATGGACCTCGCCATCGACGTCGGGAGAGAAGCTGAACATCATGCAGCCTATTGCGCACAGTTTGAGTCGTAACACGACGTCTTGTGGCTGCACGAAAAGCATTATTGAACATGGTTGCTATCAGGGTTCCTCCGAGCCATTATCCGTAGGTAGCGGTCATCCACTGCAGTAGTAGCCCTTGGGAGGTCTGAGCGAGGCATATCATCGACAGTTCCTGTCTCTCTGTATCTCCTCCATGTCCGAACAACATCTCTTTGGTTCACTCCGGCCGGCCGCAGTGCCCGAGCGGTTATAGGCTCTTGACTCTGGAACCAAGCGGCTGCTACGGTCGCAGGATCGAATTCTGCTTCGGGCATGGCTGGGTGTGATGTCCTTAGGTTAGTTAGGTTTAAGTAGTTCCAAGTCTAGTATACTGAAGCCCTCAGATGTTAAGTCCCATAGTGTGTAGAGCCATTTGAACCAGTTTGGTTCGCTCCGAGACGCCTGGACACTTCCCTTGTTGAGAGCCCTTCCTGGCACCAAGAAACAATGCGGACGCGATAGACCCGCGTGATTGACCGGCTAGGCATGGTTGAACTACAGACAACACAAGCCGTATACCTTCTTCCTGGTGGAATGACGGGAACTGATCGGCTGTCAGACGCTCTCCGTCTAATAGGCGCTCTCATGCATCCTTGGGCGGGTTTAATGACGTCTCTGAACAGTCAGACGAACTGTGTCTGTGATACAATATCCACAGTCAACGTCTGTGTTCAGGAGTTCTGGGAACCGGGGTGATACTAAACATTTTTTGACGTATATGTATACTGTTTTCACTTGCGAGCTCACGAGTACTTACTGCTAGCGTTTACGCTATGATTGTTGTGGGAAATAAAATTTTTCAAGGTTATTTGCTTATATGCGCTCAGCGGTTTCTGCTCCTGGCTCCCCGTGTCCTGTTATCACATTTCAGTCACTGGTGAGCTGCAACTTTCCATATATGATGTCTTCCCCAACTGCGATGGTATTTCTTAACGGGATAATTGCGGATGTAACAAGGCCATGCCACAAGGACAGAATCGTACTGAGGTCGTTTAAGTGACGTATAGTAAACTTGGGATGATGTTTTGGCCACTAAGTTCGACTGATGTGAGCCCAGTGGAACGCATCTTGAACACTATCGGAGATCAGCTCCACACCGAAACATAATTTGATCATACTACGCAAATTAATAGCTTTTAAATATATTAATCATTATTTGCTTCTGGTTCAAATTTAGACCAATGTTAAATGATGCATGTAACTAAAACAAAGAACCCGTTAGCATCTGATAATCTGATTAGATGAGAACTTCTTCAGCACGAAATGGTTCAAATGGCTCTGAGCACTATGGGACTCAACTTCTGTGGTCATAAGTCCCCTAGAACTTAGAACTACTTAAACCTAACTAACCTAAGGACATCACACACATCCATGATCGAGGCAGGATTCGAACCTGCGACCGTAGCGGTCGTGCGGTTCCAGACTGTAGCGCCTTTAGCCGCTCGGCCACTGCGGCCGGCTCTTCAGCACAACAAATCATGTAAATTTTTAGAGATAATGCAAAGACGTGATATGAAAAAGCACGATGACGTAAAACTGGTATTAGGGAAGATGGATCAAAGATTTAAAATTGTCGAAAGTGTTCTGGGAACACTCACTGTATCTGTAGGGGAAATCGTATACAAGTTGCTAGTGAAAGCAAGTCTAGAGTAATGTGACAGTGGTTCAAGTCATTATTAAGTAGTCATGACAACAGACATCGTACTTATTCGATACAGGTTGCTATGATCTTAACAAATCGGATTATCCCTTACGAATGTGTAACAGACATGATCGTGTCTCTTGTATGGGAAGCCTTGGAAGAAAGACGACTAAGTTCTCGCGAAACCCGTTTTTTGTAAATTTAGGGGTCTTATTCGAAGAAGAGTGTAAAGCGCTAATGCTGCGACCACCACGTACCTCGCGTAGAGATCATGAGAATATGATCTGGAAAATCGCGCTGCGTATTTAGGCATACAAACAGCCATTGACCATCCTCTGTATATGCGAGTGGAATAAGAAAGAAAACCGATATTCAATTACGGTTATAGCCGACTATCAACAGGAGAGATATGTCGCAGGAAATGCATGACACAGAAATGGTCCGAAATTTCGTAAAAAACAAACCGGTTGAAATTTCCACATTCCGCTTTGAGATAATATTGTAAAACATTTAGGGACGCCAAGCATGCGTCGTCACCTTCCCCTAAAACATTTAAAGCTGTGCCCTGAGCAGGTGAGGTGTTGCTCACCGTCTTTCTTCGACGTTCGAGGTCCGATATTCCTCGAATTCTTCGACCGTGGGAAAACCGAAAACAGTGACTTGTGCTGTAAGACATTCTGTAACCTATTCAAGTTCATCAAGCGCAAAAAGTCCAGGGCTACTCTACGATAACTACAGTCCACGTGACTTCAACGTCATAAAAGTGTAATGGCCAAGTTCAAGTGGTAACAGCTTGGGTCTACGGCCCGGACAAGTCGCCCTGTGTCTTCCAGGTGTTTGGTCTGTCAAGAAAAAATCCCAAGAGGAAGCGGTTCAACTTGAAAGACGAAATGAAGGACAGAGTGGAGGACTGCCTTCTGGCACAGCTGCGGCATTTCTGGGAACAAGGAATTCCTCGGCTCGTGAAACGGCGAGGTAGTTGTGCTCAGGCCTCTAGTGATGTAGAAAAAAGACTTCAGTTGTAACCACAGTATTGTTTGTACCTTTTCTTTTGAACGCGCCTCATATATTCATATTTATTACGACCAGTTTCGGTCTTTGACCATATTCCCAGAAGCAAGAAAGGTAATTATGCTTTCACATGTCATACATTACGCAACATGAGATTAATGTTCTTGTTACAGTCGCAGTTTTTTGTGCTCGACAGAATCAAAAAGCATCTCAACGAGACGATGTGGCACATTCAGAAGCTGTTTATCTTTTCAATGAAAATGAATAGCGTTTCAGCACACCTGCAAAATAGAGGTATGAATAACGCCATTTTCATTCTGTATATATAGGAGGATTAAGTTGCTTATTCAGAAGTCGCGTTTAAGCTTTGTCTGATAACGAGAACATCATTTTATGCTCCGCGTAACGAAGCGAAACTCCTACCATTGCGTGTCGGTATTTTATAGCTGTGGGATCGTTGTCTTTCGAGTCTGCGGTTTATCAGTCCGCCATATTGCTAAACGTGTTGGTCGACAGTCCACGACCTTGATGCAAATGTTTGATCGATGTGCTAGATAGGCCACACCCAATGACATCCAGGATACCAACACCTCCACTCGAGTAGTGCAGGGAGGGAAGACTAATTGTTCATTCGAAACTGCAGAATTATTCAGCCACGTTGTATATCTTCAATTAGAAAATGAACGGCTTTGCAGCGAGACATGTAACCATATTGCGTACCGACGATTGTAGAAACACGTGGTATGGCACGGTGACGTATGACGCGGCAACTGAGAGAGGTCCGTCGACGGTGGTGCTCCCAATACACGAATACCAAAAAGTACAATAAATAATAAACAATAAAAATAAAAATAAAATTATTAAACAATGCACGAGGAAGGAATTGTCCGAATGAGACGGATATCGGTCGATGGGAGCACATGTACGGACTTACAAATGGCGAGAATTTCATAAAAATTGGATAATTTGTTCAGTACAAAGAGCTTCACAAATTGAGCAGGTCAGTAACGTGTTGGTTCATTTCCGGTCCTTACGCAAGAAGTTATTGTGCTTTGCATTGGTCGACAGAGTTGTTGGATGCCCTCTTGAGGCATGTCATGCCAAATTCCGTATTTTTGGTGCGTTAGATCGGTAAAATCCCAAGCTGGTTGACGGGCCCTTCCCATTATGCCCGAAACTATTTCAGTTTTGGAGAGATTCAGTGACATTGCTGGCCAAGGAAGGGATAGCCAAGCACGAAGAGAAGGTGTGGAAACTCTTGCTGTGTGCGGGCGGGCATTATCTTGCCGATATATAAGCCCGGTATGGCTTGCATGAAGAGCACCAATACGAGGTGTAGAATATCGTTCACGTGACGCTATGCTGTAAGGATATCACCGACGACAACCGACGGGGTCGTGCTGTTAAATGAAATAGCACCCCACACCATCACTCCTGGTTATTCGGCCATATGGCGGACAACTCTCAGGTTGGTATCCCACCCCTGTCTGGTGCGTCTCCAGACACATCTTCGGCCTGGAATATCAGTGCTTGGGGTAGAACTGTGCTGAGTGAGCAGCCTCGATGACCAGCGATGACCTGGTAGCAGTGGCATACCGACCTGCCTGCTGCCCGTCATACGGCCTGCGATGCCAATACTTTTCATATTTGGCCCACTATGGTTGTCATCTGCGGCACCTTTACAGCACATCTTTACATCGACGATATTCTATGCCTCGTTTTGCTGCCCTTTATGGCAAGCCCCCGAACTTACATTTCAGCCGGACAACGATCGTCCCCACTCAGCGAGAGTGTCTGCTACTTATCTTGTTGATTGCCGAACCCTACCTTGGCCAGTAAGTTCGTCGAATCTCTACCCAACTGAGAATGTTTGAAGCATTATTGGCAGGGCGCTCCAACAAGCTAGGGATATTCACGATCCCTCAGGGACCGCTACGGTCGCAGGTTCGAATCCGCCTCGGGCATGGATTTGCGTGATGTCCTTAGGTTAGTTAAGTTTAATTAGTTCTAAGTTCTAGGCGACTGATGACCTCAGAAGTTAGGTCGCATAGTGCTCAGAGCCATTTGATCCCTCAGGAGGACATCCAACAAACCCGTCTGTCAGTGCCCAGTGGAACAAATGCTTGCATAAGGAGCAGAGGCGGTCTAACGCGTTACTGACTTGCTCAATTTGTGGAGCGCTTACTCTTGAACATATTGTCCAATTTCTGAAATTGTAATCACTTGTTTGTCTGAACATGTACACGACATCTACCGATTTCCGTCCTATTCGGATAATTCCTTCGGTGGAGCGTCATTCTTTTTTTCCCCTTAGGATGTATATACTGTTGAGCCAGGATCTTGGTCTTTCGAGACAGTGGTTTACAGACACGCAATGCTGTATTTCATTCAACCATCCGAATGGTGGAATTTCAGTTATGAAGAGTCGAACGTGAGGAAGACACCCAGACCAAGAGTGGGGAAAATCTAAGATCCTGCCGGAAATCGAACGAGGACCCCTTTGAGTAGGAATCCGACGGGCTGACCGAGAAGCTGCCGTGTTGGACACCCCCACGATACTGTTGCTCGTGTTGGCAGGCATCCCAGGACTGTCACGCGAGTCTGGGATCCATGTGTTTAGAAGGACAATTCTCAGCATCTTGCAGAATTTCAACGGCTCCACTCGACTAGCACAGCCAAGAAACACACATTGTTCGCTCGGAGGTGCAGAATTGTTCAGCCACGTCGTATGTCTTCATTTAGGGATTGGCAGGTTTGCAGCGAGACAAGTATCCACATAGTACTACGACGCCTGGACCAACACATACTGTATCACAGAGACAATCAACGCGGCAACAGAGAGGCGCGTCTACAATGGTGGGCCAATCTGTAAAACTTGACACACGAGTGCCACAGCTTCGCCTTATCTACATCTACGTCTACATCCATACTCCGCAAGCCACCTGACGGTGTGTGGCGGAGGGTACCTTGAGTACCTCTATCGGTTCTCCCTTCTATTCCAGTCTCGTATTGTTCGTGGAAAGAAGGATTTCGGTATGCCTCTGTGTGGGCTCTAATCTCTCCGATTTTATCCTCATGGTCTCTTCGCGAGATATAAGTAGGAGGGAGCAATATACTGCTTGACTCTTCGGTGAAGGTATGTTCTCGAAACTTTGACAAAAGCCCGTACCGAGCTATTGAGCGTCTCTCCTGCAGAGTCT
This sequence comes from Schistocerca americana, assembly GCF_021461395.2. Taxonomy (NCBI): domain Eukaryota; kingdom Metazoa; phylum Arthropoda; class Insecta; order Orthoptera; family Acrididae; genus Schistocerca; species Schistocerca americana. The sequence goes on along the minus strand of NC_060123.1, from coordinate 379,657,203 downwards.
TCCACTGGAGTTTATCTATCATCTCCGTAACGCTTTCGCGATTACTAAATGATCCTGTAACGAAGCGCGCTGCTCTCCGTTGGATCTTCTCTATATCTTCTATCAACCCTATCTGGTACGGATCCCACACTGCTGAGCAGTATTCAAGCAGTGGGCGAACAAGCGTACTGTAACCTACTTCCTTTGTTTTCGGATTGCATTTCCTTAGGATTCTTCCAATGAATCTCAGTCTGGCATCTGCTTTATCGATGATCAACATTATATGATCATTCCATTTTAAATCACTCCTAATGCTTACTCCCAGATAATTTATGGTATTAACTGCTTCCAGTTGCTGACCTGCTATTTTGTAGCTACATGATAAAGGATCTATCTCTCTGTGTATTCGCAGCACATTACACTTGTCTACATTGAGATTCAATTGCCATTCCCTGCACCATGCGTCAATTCGCTGCAGATCCTCCTGCATTTCAGCACAATTTTCCATTGTTACAACCTCTCGATACACCACAGCATCATCTGCAAAAAGCCTCAGTGAACTTCCGATGTCATCCACAAGGTCATTTATGTATATTGTGAATAGCAACGGTCCTATGACACTCCCCTGCGGCACACCTGAAATCACTCTTACTTCGGAAGACTTCTCTCCATTGAGAATGACATGCTGCGTCCTGTTATCTAGGAACTCCTCAATCCAATCACACAATTGGTCTGATAGTACATATGCTCTTACTTTGTTCATTAAACGACTGTGGGGAACTGTATCGAACGCCTTGCGGAAGTCAAGAAACACGGCATCTACCTGTGAACCCGTGTCTATGGACCTCTGAGTCTCGTGGACGAATAGCGCGAGCTGGGTTTCACATGACCGTCTTTTTCTAAACCCATGCTGATTCCTACAGAGTAGATTTCTAGTCTCCAGAAAAGTCATTATACTCGAACGCAATACGTGTTCCAAAATTCTACAACTGATCGACGTTAGAGATATGGGTCTATAGTTCTGCACATCTGCTCGACGTCCCTTCTTGAAAACGGGGATGACCTGTGCCCTTTTCCAATCCTTTGGAACGCTACGCTCTTCTAGAGACCTACGGTACACCGCTGCAAGAAGGGGGGCAAGTTCCTTCGCGTACTCTGTGTAAAATTGAACTGGTATCCCATCAGGTCCAGAGTCCTTTCCTCTTTTGAGCGATTTTAATTGTTTCTCTATCCCTCTGTCGTCTATTTCGATATCTACCATTTTGTCATCTGTGCGACAATCTAGAGAAGGAACTACAGTGCAATCTTCCTCTGTGAAACAACTTTGGAAAAAGACATTTAGTATATCGGCCTTTCATCCTCTGTTTCAGTACCATTTTTGTCACAGAGTGTCTGGACATTTTGTTTTGATTCACCTACCGCTTTGACATAAGACCAAAATTTCTTAGGATTTTCTGCCAAGTCAGTATATAGAACTTTACTTTCGAATTCATTGAACGCCTCTCGCATAGCCCTCCTCACACTACATTTCGCTTCGCGTAATTTTTGTTTGTCTGCAAGGCTTTGGCTATGTTTATGTTTGCTGTGAAGTTCCCTTTGCTTCCGCAGCAGTTTTCTAACTCGGTTGTTGTACCACGGTGGCTCTTTTCCATCTCTTACGATCTTGCTTGGCACATACTCATCTAACGCATTATGTACGACGGTTTTGAACTTTGTCCACTGATCCTCAACACTATCTGCACTTGAGACAAAACTTTTGTGTTGAGCCAAAAGGTACTTTGAAATCTGCTTTTTGTCACTTGTTCTAAACAAAAATCTTCCTACCCTTTTTAATATTCCTATTTACGGCTGAAATCATCGATGCCGTAACCGCTTTATGATCGCTGATTCCATGTTCTGCGTTAACTTTTTCAAATAGTTCGGGTCTGTTTGTCACCAGAAGGTCTAATATGTTATCGTCACGAGTCGGTTCTCTGTTTAACTGCTCAAGGTAGTTTTCAGATAAAGCACTTAAAAAAATTTCACTAGATTGTTTGTCCCTGCCACCCGTTATGAACGTCTGAGTCTCCCAGTCTATATCCGGCAAATTAAAATCTCCACCCAGAACTAGAACATGGTGGGGAAATCTACTCGAAATATTTTCCAAATTATCCTTCAGGTGCTCAGTCACAACAGCTGCTGAGCCAGGAGGCCTATAGAGACATCCAATTACCATGTCTGAGCCTGCTTTAACCGTGACCTTCACCCAAATCATTTCACATTTCGGATCTCCATCAATTTCCTTCGATACTATTGCACTTCTTATCGCTATAAACACGCCTCCCCCTTCACTGTCCAGCCTGTCTCTGCGGTATACATTCCAATCTGAGTTAAGGATTTCATTACTATTTACGTCTGGTTTCAGCCAACGTTCTGTCCCTAGTACTATATGAGCGTTGTGACCGTTTATTAATGAGTCACAACACTGAATCACAATATGTGAATATGTGTGTGGAGTCTCCGCGGATAACGAACGTTGTCACGTTGCTTTCATCACCATCGTAGGGGTTCATCACCTGACGTGGTGGTATGTGTGATATTTGGTACACAACACAATCACCACTGTTTTGTATATCCAGTAAATTGGTCACCAGCTTTTACATTTACATCCAGTAATTTGGACAACAGCTCTTACATTGGCCTATGGCTTAGCCTTATCGTCAAGGTCGCCGTGACGTTATCTTTCAACAAGATTACCCGAGACCACTTGTTGCTCGTGTCTGACCTACCTGCATGGAGAGGGATCTGGAATATTGTCGTGACTGGCATGTTCTGCAGACCTCTCACTTGGTGAAAATATGTGGTCATAGGCTGCTGAGTCACTACTGTTGATGAAGTCTGGCCCAGCGTTTAGGGAGAATGGACTGACGTGCCCGTACATGACGTCTAAGCGCAGTTCGACTCTACGTCCAGCCGTATAAGAGTTATTCTTGCTGCTAGGAGGCAGTTCGGTGTACTACATTTCGCACTCTGTAAAGCACCGTTCACCTACATATTTAATCGTGTATTCGTCGTGCTATACTATATCCGTTCAAACTCACTCATAGCCTTGCAGTCTGGGTGCTTATCCATCAGTGATAAATACTCAGACTGTCCAAGAAGCTTTACAGCACATCCAAAAACGAAGTGAAGTGTTTGTATTCTGCTGGGTGCCAGAGCACTCTGGTATGTGGAGAACTGATGCAGCCAACAAAGCAGCCAAAGAATTTTGCACAAGATACATTGTTGCTGTTGTTGTTGTTATGGTCTTGAGTCCGAAGACTGGTTTGACACAGCTCTCCATGCTGCTACGTCCTGTTCAAGCCTCTTCATCTCCGAATAATTACTGCGACTTACATCTTTCTGAACCTGTTTACTGTATTCATTTCAAACTCTCCATCTACAATTTTTACACCCCCATACTCTCGTCCATTACATAATCGGAAATGTCTTCATGTCTCAGAACGTTATGATTCAGAATTCTGTCGCCATGCACGCTCTCATCTTATTCCAGGACAGATTCTGTCTTGGTGGTCTAGCGGCAATGCGCTTTCGTTGAAATCAAAAGGTCGTGTATACGAATACACGGAATAACGCAGTCTGCCATTAACCTAGCCTTCATCTCTCAACGATGTGAACATTTTCCAGGAACGACACGTTGTTCGGATTCCACATTAAACTATAAGGCACTTTACCTAGTGTGTTAGATTAGGGACACATAATTCGCTGATGTGGTGAAGTATTGAAAGACTTCCACCAAGCTGCTGAATCACACGGAGCTATTATTATTACAGAACAGGAACTTCAAGTATTATTGGAAAGGCTAGTGGTACACAAAATACTGCGGTCAATGAAATCAACCACGCGGGCATGGCGAATCCTCATTCCGGCCGAAGTGATGGAACAAAGTGATTCTCCCGTGGTTAAGGACAGAAAACTGTCCATGGATACGCAGTTTCCTCCCGAGACGATCCATCAGTATGTGAAGGCTATAGGATATCACTTTCCGTGCAACAAATTTTAATTACGTGTAGTTCATCCACCTTACAAATGCATCAGCGTATCACACATTTAGGGGTGTCAGGCTTCCCACCTACAGTTTTGGGAAGACAAGGTCAGTGACCTCCAAGTAATGGTTCGATCTTTTCTAGATTTTTTTTAATTAGTCAGTCATACGTCAAAACTCAGTGAGTTATTAAGACTTTCTTACAAACAGTTGGAGATATTTAATAAATTCGAACAACATATTTGTGTCTGCGTATCCAGACAAGCAGAACAATTCTGCCACTTTGCGTTCTTAGGGTATCGTACAGCAACTTTGTGAGAACAAACGTCATTCAGATCACGAGATGGGTCTGTTGATAACAGGTAAGGCCGCTGATAACCATGATATTGAGCACCCTATATGTGACATCACTGTAATCCTTAGCATCCTCTTCAGAATTTAAAAGATCTCTTGGATAAAAATCTCGCTATGTCTCTCTTTCAGACAATATCAATGCTGTTCCAACAGGTATGGCATTAACCACTTTGAACAACTCCGTAGTGCGTTGTAGAAGTATGAAAATAAGTAAAATTTTTAACAAAAATTTGTCTACTTGGAATTTTCTTCGTTTTCAGCAACCCAGTGTTTAGATTTAAATCTGTTTCGTTTTCGTTAGCAACGTTTCTCCGAAACATTTCCATACCATGGTTCCCTTTATCAGGCTGATACATTTATTCTTCATCATCGTCTCTGAAAATTTATGTCGTCGTGGAAACAGATGGCACAAGCTCCCTATTCTCTAATCTTACACTTAAACAAGGCAACCTTTGAACGGAAACGCCAAACAGTGTTACCTTTGGACCAACTAGATTCATACAGATCTCCTTATGTGGAAGTTCGGCCTTCTTGCAGCACAGCCAACTCAACCATGTCGGTGCTATGATCACATGAGATGGTTTGCGATTCAGTACCGCTACGAGCAACATTGCTTCTTAAAGCACCACATGAATCGGCACACCGAAATACTTTTTTCCCTAATTGATACACAGATAAAAGTTGGTTTGTGCTGTGTAGAAAGGGAATTACGTAAGTGAAATATAAAAACCAATAAACAGTGGGAATTACAAATCTGGGAAGCACATAAACAGTAGACATTTGGCCTTATATGGTTCATAATGTAGTTATGATGGCCACATTGAAAGTATGTACCGACTTGCAACGTGAAACATTGCGCATTTGAAATTTAGCGTTCACAGTTCGCTGGGAATGGCGCGGTACAAAGACAGACACTGATAACCCTTGGAGGTGAATCTGCTCTCCATTGACCACAAACAGTGATGTGAAAAACAGGTACAGCAGCAGCTGGATAGCGCAAGACGGAATAGGGTAGTGCGAGATGCCACATTGGAATGTGGATATAAATTACTGAAATCTCCTCTATTATCTCCACTTTTAGCAATGGAAGAGCAGATTGGGTGAAAATGAAGACGTACATAAAACATCATCACTGACAGTCAGAATTAAAGACGTATGTTCCGTCTTGCTGGAACATAACTAGTAACGTTTGCAATTGTAATTACTAAAACGTTAATTATGAAGGCCAATTTTACAGTGGTATGCAATAATGTAGTTAAATACCACGATAAAGCTATTAAAATGTTTTCCTTCATGTGAGTATTTGTAGTTGTTCGCAAGTGCGAAGCTCCACGAAAATCTATTTTAAAAATCTGACAAACATGTGAATTCTGTGGAACACATTTCTTAAGTGGAATTACATGCATGCGGAAAAAAGTCTTTGCTTCCAGACTTTCAAATGCTGAAATAACATTCCAGTTATAGAGCAATGAAACGGTATTGCTCATGAAGCTAACGTGACTAATTATCAGTTACACTCACCGAAAGGAATCCTGCATAAATGTTTGTAGCAGTCAGGCGGTTTGAAAACAAACGAAACGATAAAACAGCAGCACTGGTGCCTCACTTTCCGTGTCTGTGTATGCACCGTTTAATATTGGTCTCCATAACAAGAAATGCTTGGCATGTCACTTTTTCGACTGTATATTCCTGGAATTTCTGAAAGTGGATACACATGCGTTTATTAACTGTTTGTGACGATCTGCTTGCGTAGCAGCATTGTGATATGAAACGTTAAATTTGCTTTCAGGCGCTAGCACAAGGAAAATACCACAAAAACTTCAACATAACTGCATAACTGAAAAATTGCAACGTAATTACGTAAGTGTACAGGACGGCGAGTGCGTTGTGGGTACAGTGGAAGTTAGGTTGCCAGGGGCGACTGAAAAACAAGAATACAACGAAAATTATGCCTGCTTTTATTGCAGTTTCCATTTAACAAGCGTGCCTCCAACAGAGATGGATTTGTTCTACAACCATCGATTCGACACTCATGTGATTGCAATACGTGTACCAGTCTACAACAAATGGAAACCGAATATAAAGTCTTATCACGAAAACACAATAAGTGTACACATTATTATTATATTATATTATAATTATTACATAACTTTATTATAACAACCAAATTTTTCTACATATTTAACCAAAAACTTACATTTGCAACTATTTACACTCTATAAATATTTAAAGACAGAAATTATGCATGAATGACAAAAGATTTCACAGTTTGGTTGTTAATAAGTTCATGGTACTGAATATTCATCGTTTGCCATTCATATGATTTACCGATGAAACAAACATTGCAGTAAATACCAAATCAAATACAATCTTAGAAACATCTGTTAATGAAAATTTTGTGGATATTAATAACAGCTCCTAGCCATTTCTTGCTCTCTAAAATATGACGACAAAGAGACGGAAGAGTTTGACAGTGTTACATTCTTGTGATTATAGCTTCATAATTCACTAATTTGGTACTGGAGGGCAGCGTGGAGGGGAAACATCGTAGAAGGAGACCAAGAGATGCATACAGTAAGCAGATTCAGAAGGATGTAGGCTGCAGTAGGTACTGGGAGATGAAGAAGCTTGCACAGGATAGAGTAGCATGGAGAGCTGCATCATCCCAGTCTCAGGACTGAAAACCACAACAACAACAACAACAACAATAAATTCAACTGGAAGGAGGATACCACTGAGCCCATGAAGTGCCTAAAAAAATCTCAGTAATTTCCAAGAACGACTGCCTATGGAAGTCGCGGGGTCCAAGCGATACATATCGAACGTGCGATTGTAGATCGATCATGCGACTTTGGTGGTGGGTGTTATGATCAATAATTTGTGATCGTCATTTTTATCTGTTTCCCGAAGTTCCTTTAGGTGGTCGAAATTACATACCTCCGTAAATTATTTGTGAGTTGCTTGGGAAACCCGGACGATTCCTGTCGATAGTGACTGTGATGTCTGGTGTTCCCGACGTTTCTTCAGCGGATTCTCTCACATGGAAAAATCTAATTCCATGCTTATCCAGCATAGAAAATTGTTTCACTTTTTGTCATATGGAGTACTACCGGCCGAGGAAAGGAGGGACTGTGTACAATGTGGTGTTGCGAAAACTTCGTAAGAGGAGTTTCGATGCTGAAATAACGTTACAGTTTCATTGCAGACAGTGCGGAAAACGAAAGAGTATCAGGAAGAATACGTGGTTCGACTCTTCCAAGTTGTCGATCCAGACCAGCGTAATTCTTCTATCTCGATGGATTCGAGACTACACCTTGCAATCAACAACGTCGGAAACTGACTTATCTGCTAATACCGTGTGTGACTATTTCGGGTTTTGCAGAGAAGTTTTTTATGTGATAGTGACAAACGACATTGCACCAATTGGTAAACCGAATAAAGTTGTGGAAGTGGGTGAATCTCACCTAGCTAGAAGGAAGAACCAGAGAGGACGACCTTCAAAAAGTGAAATCGATCATATTTAGGTATTCGGTGGAATAGTAGGAGAGTCCCGGAAGTGTTTCGTGTGAGAGTATTGTCCAGAAACAAGGTCACTTTAGAGGGATTGATGAAGCACTTCATACTGCCTGGTAGTAAAGCCATTAAAGACGGGATTCAGTCCTACAAGACTCTGAAAGCTGAAGTATTCGACCACGACTTCGTCAACCCCTCTGTAGAGTTCGTGTCTGCGGATAATCCCAGTGTGCACAAGCAGAACATCGAGCGGCTATGGAAATCTGTGAAGCCTTCCATTAAAAGAGAAGGGCGTCCAGGACAAAGAGACGAACTGTACTTGTTTCAGTACCTCTATTTCCACAACTTGCGTTTGCAGGGAAAAGTTAACGCATGTGACACACTGCCGATATTCTTGCGTGATACTGGCAAAGTTTACCCCGGCTATGGCAAAAAGGGAATTGTCCCTGTAGCGTACACATCACATAGACTTTCACATGACAACACCGACGAGGAGTAAGATAAGTTGTCTCCTTTGTAATTTCAAGTACATTTGTAACGCTCTTCTTTTGTTGTTAGTGTAGTGACCACTGTAAACATACTCATATCGCCCACCACCAGAGTCGCATGATCGATTTACAATCGGACGTTAAATATCTATCGTTTGAGCCCCGCGACTTCGATAGGCAATCATTCATAGAAATCACCCAAATCTCTATCTGCAGTACGAATTTTGTCAGACATAAGTGATCCAAAAATCAAAAGCTAGCACAGAATTCTTAATGTGACTCCATTATATCATGTGGGATTTTTTCTTTTTTACTATTGTGATGTGAACTCAAGAATATCCTGCAGTGGTTTGATTAGAGAACTTGGGACACTAACAACTACTTCAAAATTATATATATATATATCCCTTAATGAAATTTGTCATTAAAAATATGTCTGTTCCTCAAACCAACAGCTGAGTTCATGCAATCAGTACCTGAAATAGGAATACTGTACACGAAGTCTAAAAGTCACTTACTTAGATCATATAAGTTGCCCATTATTCAGGAATACACAATTTCCATAACTTGTCACCTGCCATAAGAAATTCAACCACAACTAAAATCCAGTTGAAAATGAGCCTAAGCGATTTATTGGTCGCCAGATCCCTCTACTCCAATGACCAATTTTTAAGTAGTTTCACCTTATGTTGTTGTTGTTGTGGTCTTCAGTCCTGAGACTGGTTTGATGCAGCTCTCCATGCTAATCTATCCTGTGCAAGCTCCTTCATCTCCCAGTACCTAATGCAACCTACATCCTTCTGAATCTGCTCAGTGTATTCATCTCTTGGTCTCCTTCTACGATTTTTACCCTCCATGCTGCCCTCCAATGCTAAATTTGTGATCCCTTGATGCCTCAGGACATGTCCTAAGAACCGATGTCTAGTCAAGTTGTGCCACAAACTTCTATTCTCCCCAATCCTATTCAATACCTCCTCATTAGTGACGTGATCTACCCACCTAATCTTCAACATTTTTCTGTAGTACCACATTTCGAAAGCGTCTATTCTCTTCTTGTCCAATCTATTTATTGTCCATGTTTCACTTCCATACATGGCTACACTCCATACAAATACTTTCAGAAACGACTTCCTGACACTTAAATCTATACTCGATGTCAAAAGATTTGTCTTCTTCAGAACCGATTTCCTTGCCATTGCCAGTCTACATTTTATATCCTCTCTACTTCGACCATCATCAGTTATTTTGCTCCCCAAATAACAAAATTCCTTTACTACTTTAAGTGTCTCATTTCCTAATCTAATTCCCTCAGCGTCACCCGACTTAATTCGACTACATTCCATTATCCTCGTTTTACTTTTGTTGACGTTCATCTTATATCCTCCTTTCAAGACACTGTCCATTCCGTTCAACTGCTCTTCCAAGTCCTTTGCCGTCTCTGACAGAATTACAATGTCATCGGCGAACCTCAAAGTTTTTGTTTCTTCTCCCTGGATTTTAATACCTACTCCAAATTTTTCTTTTGTTTCCTTTACTGTTTGCTCAATATACAGATTGAATAACATCGGAGACAGGTTACAAACCTGTCTCACTCCCTTCCCAACCACGGCTTCCCTATCATGCCCCTCTACTCTTATAACTGCCATCTGGTTTCCGTACAAATTGTAAATAGCCTTTCGATCCCTGTATTTTACACTAGCCACCTTTAGAATTTGAAAGAGAGTATTCCAGTCAACATTGTCAAAAGCTTTCTGTAAGTCTACAAATGCTAGAAACGTAGGTTTGCCTTTCCTTAATCTTTCTTCGAAGATAAGTCGTAAGGTCAGTGTTTCCTCACGTGTTCCAACATTTCTACGGAATCCAAATTGATCTTCCCTGAGGTCGGCTTCTACCAGTTTTTCCATTCGTCTGTAAATTATTCGCGTTAGTATTTTGCAGCTGTGGCTTATTAAACTGATAGTCTGGTAATTTTCACATCTGTCAACACCTGCTTTCTTTGGGATTGGAATTATTATATTCTTCTTGAAGTCTGAGGGTATTTCGCCTGTCTCGCACATCTTGCTCACCAGATGGTAGAGTTTTGTGAGGACTGGCTCTCCCATGGCCGTCAGTAGTTCTAATGGAATTTTGTCTACTCCCGGGGCCATATTTTGACTCAGGTCTTTCAGTGCTCTGTCAAACTCTTCACGCAGTATCGTATCTCCCATTTCATCTTTGTCTACATCCTCTTCCATTTCCATAATATTATGCTCAAGTACATCGCCCTTGTACAGACCCTCTATATACTCCTTCCATCTTTCTGCGTTCCCCTCTTTACTTAGAACTGGGTTTCCATCTGAGCTCTTGATATTCATACAAGTGGCTCTCCTGTCTCTAAAGGTCTCTTTAATTTTCCTGTAGGTAGTATCTATCTTACCCCTAGTGAGATAAGCCTCTACATCCTTACATTTGTCCTCGAGCTATGCCTGCTTAGCAATTTTGCACTTCCTGTCGATCTCATTTTTGAGACGTTTGTATTCCTTTTTTCCTGCTTCATTTACTGCATTTCTATATTTTCTCCTTTCATCAATTAAATTCAATATATCTTCTGTTACCCAAGGATTTCTACTATCCCTCGTCTTTTTAACTACTTGATCCTCTGCTGCCTTCACTTCTTCATCCCTCAGAGCTACCCATATGTCTTCTACTGTATTTCTTTCCCCCATTCCTGTCAATTGCTCCCTTATGCTGTCCCTGAAACTCTGTACAACCTCTGGTTTAGTCAGTTTATCCAGGTCAAATCTCCTTAAATTCCCATCTTTTTGCAATTTCTTCAGTATGTTAGCGCAATCGATCATTGTAACTATAGATACCAGAGATGCAATAACACTGCCTGACTCCAATTAGCATTCCTCTCTGTATTCATATTAATTGTAGTGAAATATCTAAATTCTATAATTTAGAGAACCTTATTTTCTCTCTAGTCACTGACACTATTTATCATCTGCTTTTCAAACTTTTGTCACGTACAAGAGTCCTTCTTTTCAGAGAATATTAAATGATCTGGATTACACTTATTGCATCGATGTGTATCAGTTCCAAATACCAACGAAGTACTTCAGTTTTGCTTCGTAAATGCTTTTAGCTTCCGTTCAGTAATAGATTTATTCATCGTAATTTTCTTTGCAGACATGATGAAGTGAAACTCCATTTACCTACACGGTGAGTAATTCGCTACTTGAGAGTGCCCCCATAAAAACGAGTGATCATAAGGCAATGGGTCTTTGTGGGAAGATTTATAAAGATACGCGGAAGAGAAGTTGGTTCAAATGGCTCTGAGCACTATGGGATATAACGTCCGAGACCATCAGTCCCCTCGAACGTAGAAATATTTAAACCTAACTAACCTAAGGACATCACACACATCCATGCCCGAGGCAAGATTCGAACCCGCGACGGTAGCGGTCGCGCGGTTCCAGACTGTAGCGCCTAGAACCGCTCGGCGACTCCGGCCGGCGGAAGAGAAGTAACGAATAAAGCACTGAGAGGAACACAGTTTAATTTCCACACAAGAGAGTAACATTTGTTCATTGACTATTACGTTTAAGTTCCAGTTTAGAAACGTTGCTGGATGGCACGACTATCTACATCCACGACCGCACTAGAAATACCATTTCACAATTGTTCGCAGTACTTTTCGAATAGTGGATGCTGGAATGTTCAGCTGTCGTGACACAGCTCGTGTACTGCTTGAAAATCGCACATTGCCTTCAGCATACTCAGCCTTGGCAACAGTAACTTCTTCAACAATTTGTGGCTCATTGGCCGTCGGCCATTCCCAGGAACAGTTCCCAAATCGCCAGTTAACTCGCTTTGCGGAAAGTGGACCGCTCCGTATTCCTCTCAAACGTCGATACTCGTAAGGAGCAGCAACAGCATCGCTGTTTTTTTTTTTTTCTTTTTTCCTCCGTAAAACAATTTTACGAGCAAAGTCCTGCTCACCTTGTCCAGACCCATGTCGACTGTCTGCAGCTGTAACGCACATTGATGTTTCAATCCTATGTCGCTGTGCCTGTACAGACATCTAACGCCAAGTCATGGAACTAGCAATACTAACAGCGAAAATCCAGCAGCGCCCAGTCTGAACATAATTCCTACAATGTTGAGTATCATTACACTAAATAGTTTTACGACACCCTGGCCCCAGTAACAAAAGTTTAATTATAACCATCCTGCTTTTTCAGGTAAAATTTTCAAACGAAAATGAATATAAATTTCTCATCTCAAAAACAGTTTTATAAGCCATTATTGTGCAAAACTACATTCCTTACCACAGGAGACATTTTAAAGTTCACTTAGCCAACATCTGAGACAGAAAATTTGATAGCGGAAAGAAATCAAATATCGGTGTAGTAGGACTAGAAAAGCCCTTATGTCAAGCTCGTGATTTCTCGTATATTTTCCACAGCTTAAAATAACTACGTTATGTGAACAACAGTCTTTTTTTACTGATCTGATACTGTTGCACAGCCACTCAGTAATCTAAGGTCAAGGGAAGCGCTTCAGTAAAGTGGTGAAATCAAAATTCAATAGAAGAATACAGAATCAACTGTCTGCACCGAAGTACAAGCATATATCGGAATATGCTTTGCAAAGAGCAAGTTATGACACTGACATACCAATATCAATGTTTGTGAATGTACTTAGTGTTGCGGTAGATATCGGACTACTTGAACGCTCAGGTGATGTACCCTTAGGTGATAAGCGCCATGGCATACCTCCTAACAAAGAGTCGGACTCCTTTTGTGAGAAGTAAGTCAGCAGCTCGACGCGACATGGACTCAAAATGTCTTCCCAAGCGCCGTGTAGGTGCCTCTATAACAGTCCATAATTGCGGAAGTGTTGCCGGTGCTGGGTTTTGCGTACGAACTGACCTCTGGATTACGTCCCAATAATTGTTACATGGGATTCTTGTCGGGTGATGTAGGTGGCCAAATCATTCTGTCGAATGGTCCTGAATCTTCTTGAAACCATTAACGAACAATTGTTGCCCAGTGACATGTCGCATCGTTGTTTGGGATGTCCATGAATGGCATCAAATGGTCACCAAGTAGCCGAACATATAAATTTATAGTCAATTATCGTTTCATTTGGATCAGAGGACCTATCCATTCCATTTAATACAGCCCAGACCATTATGGAGCCACCACAGCCTTGTACAGTGTTTCGTCGGGTCTGCACCACACTCGAACCCTACCATCAACTCTTACCGAATGAAGTCGAGACTCATCTGACCAGGCCACGGTTTTCCAGTCGCCTAGGGTCCAACGGAAATGGTCACGAGCCCAGGAGAGGGGCTGCAGTCGATGACGTGTTGTCAGCGAAGAAACTCGCGTCGTCATTCTGCAGTTACAGCCCATTAACGCCAAATTTCGCCTCACTGTCCTAACGGATACGTCCGTTGTACGTCCCACATTGTTTTCTGCATTTATATCACGCAGTGTTGCTTGTCTGTTAATTCTGACAACACTAGGCAAATGCTGCTGCTCTCGATCATTGAGTGAAGGCCGTCAGCAGCGGCATTGTACGTGGTGACAGGTAATGCCTGAAATTTGGCATCCTCCGCACACTCCTGATACTGTGGACCTCGAAATATCGAATTCCCTGACGATTTTCGAAACGAAATGTCTAATTCGTCTCTTTCCAATTATCATTCCGCGTTCAAAGTCTGTTAATTCCCCTCATGCGATCATGATCATGCTGGAAACCTTTTCATATGAATCACCTGGGTACAAATGGCAGCTACGCCAATGCACTGCCCTTTCACATCTTGTGTGCCGTCATCTGCAGGTACGCATATCTCAGTAAAAATGAGAAAAAGTAGCTATATCAGTTGTGCGTATTGTTCTGTTCCACTGTGCTTTGATCAGTTCACCGAAATCCAACACCAGCACTTTAGAGACAGAAGAGCTGTGCAGCACTATACAACGTTTGTTGTTCAGACAGCGTAATTATTTTGACATAGGGAAATGTAGGAATAAGTTACGACACAGAAAATGTGTGTTTTTGACCGTTTTATGTTGCCGTATTGATTTTTCACGTTGATCAAGTTCCTCTCTTAGACCTTAAATGGATGGCCATCCAAATGTCTCTAGTGGTGAGACACGCAGATTTGCTTGCCAATGGCTAATGCTACCGGATTGGGGATAAGCTATTTACATTCTGAGCAGATCTTAGTGCGGGTCTCAGCGTTGAACAAAATCGGTTCTCGTATTTTCCCCGCGTCAACTATGAAGGCGGTCAAATTACATAATCCTAAGGGCAATCTTCTAGCGCACATTTTCTGCTCAGTTGGTTAAAGTGAAATGCGTGGGACTGGATTACACATGAAATCCGCGAGCGACAGTGGGTCGGACGTTTCCCCATTAACGGTACGAAGAAATTTCAGACAGTGGTCAGCAACAATGTTATTAGTTGAAGGAGGCACGAGAAATATGAACCCTATCCGGTCAAGCTTTCTCGATTCGCGGAAGCATAAATTTCTTGGCCGGGTGCGGCCGCTTTTGGTAGCACAAAGTTGCAACAGCTTAATGCGGGAACACTGTTCCGCATGAAATAGTGCAGCGGCGGTGGATGGCGCAGTCCCGCGCCGGCTGCCGCGCGGCTGCCAGCCTGCTGCAGTGAGTGCTCTCCACTGTGCGTGCCTCTGCTTTTGTCTCCACTGTGTGTGTGTGTGTGTGTGTGTGTGTGTGTGGAGAGAGAGCTCTGCAGAGAGAACAAAGCCGTGCTCGCGGCGAGATGGATGCGACTCGCGTGACACGCCGGCTGTACTGCGCTGCACCAGCCGGCTACCTGTTCAGCGCTCAGTCCACCAACTACCTGCACCCTGCTGGCCGAGTTTCATCGCACCGTCTGTGGTCACGCCGGTTCCCCATACTGAACCCAGACGTCCAAGCTACCGTTCAAACGCGCCGGTGTTTTATTGCCACGTGAGGCTATTAAATACTAATTGAGGAAGTTGGGCACTGGGAGTGTTGGCGTTGGGCTTGCGTGCTCTGGGTAAGGAGGATGTCATGAGAGACAGGGACAGATTACAGGTCATTGACCTGTATATGGTCTCAGAAGCGGCCACCTGGAAGCTTGGATATCACCGCTGGTGGGCATCAGAACGTGGCAAATACATCAGACAGAGCTTTCAGAGGTAGCCAGCCAGCCTAGTGTGTCCACCGAATACTTTCCAAGTAAAACAGAAACCAACACAATGTAAAACAAATTCGTGTTACAGCTAGACTAAAAGAATGGATCGATTGGTAAGACACATCCTGAGGCACCAAGAGATCGTCTGTTCGTCAGTTTGATAATGGTTGGGAGTGTTGTGGCGACGGATTAGTTTGTAGGACAGATTGGGCAGCAGTCTGCTGTCCCTTGCTGATCATGGCGTGGCATAACGAAAGGTGTCGAATATACACTACTGGCCATTAAAATTGGTATACCAATAGCCGTCAAGAAGAAGATGCTGTGATACGCAAATGATTAGCTTTTCAGAGCATTCACACAAGGTTAGCGCCGGTGGCGACACCTACAACGTGCTGACATGAGGAAAGTTTCCGAACATTTCTCATACACAAACAGCAGCTGACCGGCGTTGCCTGGTGAAACGTTGTTGTGATGCCTCGTGTAAGGAGGAGAAATAGATACCATCAAATTTCCCATTTTGATAAAGCTCGGATTCTAGCCTATCGCGAATGCAGTTTACCGTATCGCGACATTGCTGCTCGCGTTGGCAGAGATCCAGTGACTGTTAGCAGAATATGGAATCGGTGGGTTCAGGAGGGTAATACGGAACGCCGTGCTGGAACCCAACGGCCTCGTACCACTAGCAGTCGAGACAGGCATCTTATCCACATTGCTGTAACGGATCGTGCAGCCACGTCTAGATCCCTGAGTCAACAGATGGGGACGTTTGCAAGACAACAACCATCTGCACGAACAGTTCGACGACATTTGCAGCAGCATGAACTATCAGCTCGGAGACCACGGCTGCGGTTACCCTTGGCGCTGCATCACAAACAGGAGCGCCTGCGATGGCGTACTCAACGACGAACCTGGGTGCACGAATTGCGAAACGTCATTTTTTCGGATGAATCCAGGTTCTGTTTACAGCATTATGCTGGTCGCATCCGTGTTTGGCGACATCGCGGTGAACGCACATTGGAAGCGTGTATTCGTCATCGCCATACTGGCGTATCACCCGGCGTGATGGTATGGGGTGTCATTGGTCACACGTCTCGGTCACCTCTTGTTCGCATTGAGGGCACTTTGAACAGTAGATGTCACATTTCAGATGTGTTACGACCCGTGGCTCTACCTTTCATTCGATCCCTGCGAAATCCTACATTTCAGCGGGATAATGCACAACCGCATGTTGCAGGTCCTGTACGGGCCTTTCTGGATACAGAAAATGTACGACTGGTGCCCTGGCCAGCACATTCTCCAGATATCTCACCAATTGGAAACGTCTGGTCAATGGTGGCCGAGCAACTGGCTCGTCACCATATGCCAGTCACTACTCTTGATGAACTGTGGTATCGTGTTGAAGCTGCATGGGCAGTTGTACATGTACGCGCCATCCAAGCTGTGTGTGACTCAATGCCCAGGCGTATCAAGGCCGTTATTACGGCCAGAGGTGGTTGTATTGGGTACTTATTTGTCAGGATCCATGCACCCAAATTACGTGAAAATGTAATCACATGTCAGTTCTAGTATAATATATTTGTCCAATGAATAAACGTCTATCATCTGCATTTATTCTTGGTTTAGCAATTTTAATGGCCTGTAGTGTGACTGTAAGATGATACAAGATGACTTAGAAAAAATTTCTACTTCGTGTGATGAATTGTAGCTGGCTGTTAATGCAGAAAAATGTAATTTAATGCTGATGAGTAGTAGAAACAAATCAGTAATGTTCGGATGCAGTGTTAATATTGTCCTGATTGACACAGTCACGACATTTGGGGGTATCTGGGCGTAACGTTGCAAAGCGACATTAAATGGAACTAGATTTTGACGACTGTGATGGGGAAGGCGAATGGTCGACTTCGGTTTATTGGGAGAACTTTGTGAAATTGTGGTTCGTCTATAAAGGAGACCGCATATAGGATTCTAGTGCGACCTATTCTTGAGTACTGCTCGAGTGTTTGGGGTTTACACCAGATAGGATTGAAGGAAGATATCGAAACAGTTCCGAGGCTGGCTGATACATATGTTACCGGTACGTTCGAACAAACTCAAATGTTACAGAGGTGCTTCGGGAACTCAAATGCTAATCCCTGGAGGGAAGGCGACGTTCGTTTTGTGGAACGCTATTGAGAACATTTAGAGAACCGGCCTCTGAAACTGACTGCAGAACCTACTACCGACAACACACATGTCGCGTAAGGACCACGAAGATAAAATACGAAAAAGGAGGGCTTCATCGGAGGCTTATAGACAGTCGTTTTATCCCTCGCTCTCCCTGCGAGCGGATCAGGAAAGGAAATGACTAGCAGTGGTACAGGGTACCCTCCGCCACTCACTGTTCTGTGCTGTGGCTTACGGAGTGTGTACGTAGATACAGATGTAGAAATAAATCCCAACTTAAGTTCAAAGCAACACTCAGTGTCTCAGGAAAACAGGTGTTTGTTGTTTCGGTGGTCATCAGACTGGTTTGATTCAAGTCCGTTCATCTCTCTATACTACTGCAACCTGCATCCATTTGATCCTCGTTACCCTTCGCCGCAGTCCCAAACAGTATAATATTGTCGATTTCTTAATGTCTCAGGATACGCCCTACCAAATGATTCCTTCTCTTAGTCATACTGTGCCACAAACTTTGTTCTTCCCCAGTTCGATTCAGTATCTCTTTATTGGTTATTCGGTCTACTCATCTAATTTTCAGATTTATCCCTCGGTATCAGATTTCGCAACCCTTAATTCTGTTCTCGTCTGAGCTATTTATCGTCCTCGTTTTATTTCCGCGCATGGCTGTACACCACACAAATATCTTAAAAAAAGCTCGTCCTTACACTTACGTTTGTAAATGTTACCAAATAACTCTTTTTCAGTAATGCTTTTGTCGCTATTGTCAGTCTGTGCTTTGCATCCTCTCTACTGCGGCTATTATAATTTATTTTGCTGTCCATGTAGCGAGACTCATTTACCACATTAAGTGTCTCATCTACTTTCCTCGGCATCGCCTGAAGTAATTGGACTACATTCTATTACCTTTGTTTTACTTTCGCTGATGTTTAACTTATAACTTCTTGTCAAGACACCATCTAGTACACTTTCTATTACCTTTGTTTTACTTTCGCTGATGTTTAACTTATAACCTCTTGTCAAGACACCATCTAGTACACTCATCAAAAGATAATAACTAATTGCAAAATGAATGGAACACGATATCTGTATGATACGAAAAGTGGCTTTTGAATCTGAATAAGGAAAAGTGGGAGTTCAGCCACACGAGTGCTAAAAGAAATCGCTTAAATTTCGATTAGACCATAAATCACTCAAATCTAAAAGCTGTTAGCTTAACTACATATCTAGGAATTACAATTACGAACGACATAAATTGGAACGACACTTCCTTGGGGAATGCCGGATATCATTTCTGTTTTACTCGATGAGTTTTCATCGATGTTTCCGTTCGTAACAAACAAAACCTGCGTGACAGTATCTGTTTCACTACAGTAAGCAGATCCTCTCTTAACTGTAATAAATCTACAAGTGGTACAGCCTGAATTTTCTCCACTTCTCGTAGAATTACTACCCTGTGTATGTCTGAGCGTCTTCAACAATGTACCTTCATTTTGTCGTCCCCCGTACAATTCTTCGCTCTAAATCACCCAGGTCAATAAAACCCTCGGTGCTTCTCGTTCACTCTTGTTGAACACTTTAAAAATGCTACTGTAGAGCGGAGCACCATTCAGCTGAATGGGTATCGAAGTATATTTTTAAAGGGTTCATCAGAGGTGCAGGAGAAGCACCGAGGGTGTTGCTGAACTTTGAGGTCCTAAAGGGACCACCTACCGTTTTATTCATACTTGTGTTTATGTTGAGCCCCTATTATCACCCTACAGGAGGGCGTGAAAGAAGAGGGATGGGAAAGTGTAGATACCCTATGCTGCTTTGCTATCATGTTCAGATTTCGTCGACTGGTTTCGAACGGTACCCAGTAGCTCCACTCCGTATGCCAGAGCAAAGAGTGTGGTTGCGCTATACGCCAAAAGAGTCAGATCACCTTCAGTGGTGTTGCAGCGCTACGAAGTCCTTAGAGAAAGGGTGAATCGTCCACGGTGTGTCAGCAGTCAATCGTTATCAAGATATGATCCTGTTGCTCATTACATTGTGCATCGTAGCTTTCGACCACGAAATGTGCGGAAATCAGCATCTCAAGAGGAGGGATGGTTTTACTGAAGCCCTTAATGCCAACACCTGAGGGCTTTTCGTGTAGATTGAGACCGGCGGTGTGTCTTAAATGTTTCCCTCGTTCACCCCTAAAAAAACTGTGCTGCTTCAGTGCTAGGATTTGGGGTTCTGGCCTTCATTACAGAGGCGTAAGCAGAAGGGGTGGAATGTGGGAAAGAGGTGTATCACGTTTTCATCGTGAGACACGTCCACGGTAGCGTTAGGCGTAAGTGTGGTGAAATTTGGTGTCAATGCGACATGATTAACCCACCTTACACCTCACATGAACTGAGATCTGGCCTTTTTATTAATGTGACCACGTGCGTCGCAGTGAGAGGCAACTATGCGATTACAGTGTAAGTGACACCGTAATTGTTTTGCGGTGTTTATTTCGTCAGACAACCCAAATGGAATACTTTTTTATACCACTGAAGGATTCGACACTATCTAGCGAGGTTATCGTGGATTCCTAATGCGAATTAATCTGCATGAAGTTAAGCATCAAATGTCGGTGAAAAATTGGAATCAGATACTTTTATAGATCACCTGCGTCATTAGCTGCAGTGGTAGAGCCTTCAGAGGTAACTTGCTGATTGTCGTTAGTAATTATCTTTATCATGCTACTGTAACAGGGGGTTACTTTAACTAGCCAGTTATAGAGTGGAAGTGTCACGCTATCAAAACTGGCGCCATAGACAGGGACTCGTGTGACATTTTTCTAAATGTGTTGTTCGGAAATTACTTCGAGTAGACAATTAGCGAACCAGATAGTGAAAGTAATGTCCTAGACCTCGTAGTAACAAAGAGATCTGAACTTATCGAATCGGTAAACGTAGAGGAAGGTTTCAGTGGGTATAAGGCTGTCATAACATCTATTATTGCAGCTTTTACAAGGGATGTTAAGAAATGTAGAAAAATATTGTTGCTTAGTAAGAGTGAGAGGATACAAATTACAAAGTGTCTCAGTAGTCAGCACCTTTTATTTAGTGCTAAATACGAAGATGTGAAGCAAACGTGGAAAAATTTCAGGAGCATCGTTCAAAATGACGTACGTAAGTATGTTCCGGGCAAGGTCTTATGGGATGGGAAAGGCCCGCCATAGTTTAATAGCTGTGTTAAAAAACCGGTACGTAAGAAAAGATAACTTCATCACAGATTCTAGAGAAGTTAAAACTGAGCTGACAAACAAAGGCTGAACGAAGGATAAATGAGGGTAAGGAGAGAAATGAGAGACGCATTCAGTGACTTTTCAAGTAAAATTTTTGTCGATCGATCTGAGCAGAAATCCTAAGAGGTATTTGGTCTTCCATAAAATCATTAAGCGCTTCTAAATCTTCTACTCATTTACACAGTAACTATAGTGGCACCAAAACGGAAGCTAACAACAGGAGGTCGAAATACTAAATTCTGTCTTCCGAGGTTGTCTCTCCGCGGAAGATAGTAGCGTGCTACCCCTTTCCAATCATCGTACGAACGCCGAAACGGTAGATATTGAGATAACCGATCGCGAAATAGGAAAGCAACTATAATCGCTTAGTAGTGGAAAGGTATCAGGACCATATGAGATTACACAAACATTATGCGAAAATACTTGCACCCCCTTTTAGCAGTAGTTTAGCTGTAGCAGCGAAAGATATCTACCACTTAGAAAGAAGAGCAGGTGGTTTCTGTTTCGAAGAAGAGTCGTAGGACAGTTATAAGCCTACATCGTCGACGTCAATCTGCTACATTTTATGGAACATGTTTTATACTCAGGAATTATGACGTTTATGCAGAAATAGAACCTCCTCTATAGAAATGAACATGGATACCGCAAAAGGAATCTTGCGAACCTCAGCTAGTTCTGTCCCTCCAGGAGATCCACAGAGCTGTAGACATCGGCTCTCAGGTGGATGTCGTGTTCCTTGACTTCAGGAAGGCATTTGACACCGTCCCGCGCTGTCGTTTAGTTAAAAAAAAAGTACGAGCTTATCGAGGATCGGAACAGATTTGCGACTGGATTCAAGACTTTCTTGCAGGTGGAACTCAACAAGTCGCTGTTAAAGGAATAATATCGACAGATCGTAATCTCCCTAAGACTTTATGCAGACTAAGCACTAAAAGACAATGTAGATTTGCAGAATGACCTGCATGGGTTTAATGAGTAGTGTAGGATCTGGCTATTGACTATGAGCATGAATAATTGTAATATGTTGATGACAAATTGCTGGAAGTAATATATACCGTGAAATATCGATGACCTTAATTGGAATGATCATATACAGTAAACGGCAGGAAAAGTAGACACCAGAGGGAGATCCATAGGAGGAATCTTAAGGAAATGTAAATGAAGAAAGTGGAACACTAGGGACTTGAGCTACCGATTCTTGAGTACTGTCCACCAATGCGTGGTCCTTACCAGAGAGCACTGATGAAAGAGAGAAGATACAACGATCAGCAGCATGTTTCTTCATAGGATCGCCTAGTCGGCGCGAGGACGTCACACAAATCCAGTGGCAGAAGTTACGAGAGAGACGTTGTGCATCACGGAGAGATTTACTATTGAAACTTCGAGAGATCTCTCAACGAAGATTCAGACGACATATTACTTCTTCCCATACACATCTAGCGAAATGACCACGACGAGAAAACTCGAGAAATACAGAGGCTTACAGGCAATTATTCTTCCCGCATGCATTTTGCGAGTGAAGCAGGGAAAGGGGGGGGGGTTAGTATATGGAATCAGAAGTACCCTCCACCACACTCTTTTGGATGGCTTGCTGAGCATGATGTAAATAGAGATGAATACACTTCATTTGTGTCGTAAATAAATTATATTCCTATTGATGTAAAGCGTATGCAAGTATTAATTCCGTTTTAATTGACACACATAAAAAAAAGTTTTGCATTACCACGGTTCCCAGAACTCCTCAAGATAGACGTTCACTGTGGATATTGTATCACTGACACAGCTCCTTTGACTGTTCAGAGATGTCACTAAACCCGCATAAAGATGTAAAAAGTCATGCATGAGCAGCGCCTGTTAGACGGAGGGGGATCCGACAGCCTATCAGTTTCAGTCATTCCACCAGGAGGGAGGTAAACTGCTCGTGTTTTCTGTAGTTCAACCATGCCTAGACGGTAAATACTGCGTTTCGATCTCGTCCGCGTTATTACTTTGCGCCAGGATGGGCTCTCAACAAGGAAAGTGTCAAGGCGTCTCAGAGTGAACCAAAACGATGTTGTTCAGACAAGGAGCAGATACAGAGAGACAGGAACTGTAGATGACATGCCTCGCCTAGGCCGCCCAAGGGCTACTACTGCAGTGGATGACTGCTACCTACGGATTATGGCTCGGAGGAATCCTGACAGCAACGCCACCACGCTGAATAAAGCTTTTCTTGCAGCCACAGGACGTCGTGTTACGACTCAAACCGTGCGCAATAGGCTGTATGATGCGCAACTTCTCTCCTGACATCCACGGCGAGGTCGATCTTTGCAACCACGACACCATGCAGCGCGCTACAGATGGGCCCAACAACATGCCGAATGGACCGCTCAGCACTGGCATCACGTTCTCTTCACCGATGAGTGTCACATATGCCTTCAACCTGACAGTCGTCGGAGGCTTGTTTGGAGGCAACCCGGTCGGTCTGAACGACTTAGACACACTGTCCAGCGAGTGCAGCAAGGTGGAGGTTCCCTGTTGTTTTGGGATGGCATTATGTGGGGCCAACGTCCGCCGCAGGTGGTCATGGAAGGCACCGTAATGGCTGTACGATACGTGAATGCCATCCTCCGACCGTTAGTTCAACCATATCGGCAGCAAATTGGCGAGATAATCATCTTCATGGACGACAATTTGCGCCTCTATCGTGCACATCTTGTGAATGACTTCCTTCAGGATAACGACATCGATCGACTAGAGTGGTCAGCATGTTCTCCAGACACGAGCCCTATCGAAGATGTCTGGGATAGTTTGAAAAGGGCTGTTTATGGAAGGAGTGACCCACCAACCACTCTGAGGGATCTCCGCCGAATCGACGTTTAGAAGTGAGACAATCTGGAGCAACAGTGCCTCGATAAACTTGTGGATAGTATGCCACGACGAATACAGGCATGCATCAATGGTAGAGGACGTGCTAGTGGGTATTAGAGGGACCGGTGTGTACAGCAATCTGGACCACCACCTCTGAAGGTCACTCAGTATAGTGGTACAACATGCAATGTGTGGTTCTCAGGAGCAATAAAAAGGGAGGAGATGATATTTGTGTTGATCTCTATTTCAATTTTCTGTACAGGTTCCGGATATCTCGGAAGCGAGTTGATACAATTTTTTTTATGTTTGTATATTTAAAACACTAATTAATTGCGTACTATAAATAATTTAGAGTATGTGTTAATAATGATCAATCTTCACAACAATACAGTAAAAGTTTCGTTCATCATGTTTCACCATAATGAAAAATGATTACCTAAAAATCAAGGCTTGTAAGTTGTGGGTGTGGGTCTCACTATTAGCTGTCTTTTACATTAATTTATGTTCGGTACTGAAAATGGAACTGTCAAGTACCAGACACTGAATTATCGCTTTTTCAGTGCAGATAACATCTCTTTATTATTTATTCATAACTGGACCTAAATAAACTAAAATTTGTTATGTATACATCAAATCCTGTTTTTCGATATGAAAAAAGTTGTAATAAAACAGTTCTGCCTGTAGATGTAAAAATGTATTTTTTTATATGTTTCGCTTTTTTTGCAACAACTATTCATTTATCTCATTTTCATGCAAATGGTAATTAAAATGAGCTGTTGAAATTTTTCTCACAAATACTTGTTAATTAACATTTACCTTTTATAATGTATGTAGAAACTGGATAAAAGATTAAAAAAATAGCCTCCAAGAATCAGAGGGTTCGTGTTTGCTAGACTTACATGTTGTATCCACAATCGCATGAAAAAAAAAAAAAAAAAATATGACGCAGTCATTCGAAATGCCACATTTCTAAACGAAAAATATACATTAAATATTATTGTCCGGTCTTCAGATATAAAAAGTATTTTTTTAGATGTTTCAAATTTTTAATTTATCTCGTTTGCATACAATTAGTAATTAAAGGTAAAATTATATTTTTACTCTTAAATATTTGTTAATTAGCGTTTTCCTTTGATAATGTACATGGAACTGAAATAAAAGTATGAAAACGTTGCTACCGGGAACCGGAGCCTTCGTGATGTGTTAATGCATTCGTAATCCTTCACTACACAATGCTTGGTGAGCTTATAATCTTGAAGGTTTTTACAAATGTGTCCTAATTCTGTAGGAAATTGATGCCCTGGCACTGATCTTCAAATACTGTAAATAGGAAAATTCAAGTTGGGCCAGTACATAAGGTACGCTAGTAAAATCACAAGCGACGTTGAGTGTGTGGGAAAAGAAAATTAACAAATTTGGGATAACATTTTGTCTGGAGACTTAGATAGAGAATTTCTAATTGGTGTGATAAATAGCAACTTTATCTAAACGTAGCAAAATGTAAGTAATGTAGATTAGTAGAAAAAACTATCCTGTAATTTCCGAATACGATGTTAGTGGTGTGCTGCCTGACCCAGTTATAATGGTATTTAGGCTCAACTTTGCAAAGCGACATGAAATGGAACAGGCACTTTAGGCCGGTGTTAGGGAAGGCGAATGGGAGCATTATCATTATTGGCAGATTTTTGAAATTTATAACTGATCTGTAAGCTACACTGGGAATAGAAAGCAAGTGCGATTCATTCTTGGGTACTGCTCGAGTGTTAGCTACCACGTAATGGTCGGGTTAAAAGAAGACATCGAAGGAATTCAGAAGTGTGCTGCTAGACTTTTGCCGGTAGGTCTCATCAGCACACCAGTATTACGGAGGTCCTTCGTGGACCCAGATGGTAATCCCTGGTGGGAAGACGACATTCTTTTCGCGAAAAACTACACAGAAAATTTTGCGAACTGGCATTTCCTGCCGAATGCAGAACGATTCCACGAAGATGAGATAAGAGGTCTCGCACGGAGGCATATAGATAGTTTTTTCTCTCTAGCTCCATTTGCGAGTAGAACAGAAAAGACAATGGCTAGTGGTGATACAAGCTATCATCCCCATGGTGGCTATGTAAATTTCAAACTAAAAGCATATCTTCCTCTCATGAGGCTGTGTTCCGCTGATGAATCAAGATTAGACACTCGGAGACACCTGTCTCAGCTCAATCTCATGCTCTGTTGCTCCTGCCTCCCGCTCGTCTCCCTGTTTTGCATCACTAGATAAGTTTATTTTTCCTCCTACTTCTCCTCCTCCAGCTATTGCTTTCTCGTACAGCTCACTGCTCTGATCATTTGAACGCGCCTTAATGGACTCGTTGCATCTGTCAAACTATGTTGGTAGCTAACCGAAAGTGTAAAAGCTATTTTAGCATACCTGTGGTATCAAAAACTACTTCACGACAAGTATTCCGCCAGTCCTCGCGATGTGTTGTTACGAAGAATTTATTTCCTTTGTGAGTTTTGAAATTGAAGTATGGCTTCTTTGTGTAAATGGAAATGTGTGGTAAGGTCTTATGGGACCAAACTGCTGAGGTCATCGGTCCCTAAAATTACACACTACTTACACACTACCTTAAACTAACTATTGCTAAAGGCGACACACACACCCATGCCCGAGGGAGGACTCGAACCTACGACGGGGGAAACCGCGCGGACCGTGACAAGACGCCCTAGACCGCACGGCAGGACTTCTGTAAGTTGCATGCTATGCACCAACAAAACGGATGTGAATAGGACGCAGAGTAGTAGAAAGAGGCTACGTTGTGCCTAGATGTGAAGAATACATAGGATGCTGTTAAGAAATTTTGTTTCTGATGCCGCAAATTATACTGAAAATGAGTACGCAGAGGACAGTATGAAAGTAGACGAAATCAGATGCAGATATACATTCGTAAAATGCATCCAGCTTTTGTGTTGCAAACTTAATAACAGTTACTAAAAATGACAATCATAAGGTGCTAGAAGTCTAGACCATGCGAGCTGTAATATCCCCAAAACCTATAAAACTTATTTCGAGTGTTCTTTGGATCTACGATTTTTTTATATGTCTGTCCGTATACCAGCAAGGAAATATTATTACCCACTCGCATAACTTATCACTAAGAAAATCGAGCTATACTGCCTGACAAAGGAAGTGAAACACCAAGAAGACAACGTCGGATGGCAGTGTAGCATTTTACACGTTCACGCCATAAGCGGATATCTGAACGATTGGACTTCCCATTCTCTGTGAACAGCAGAACTGCCTACAGTGCGACTGATGTTGTTTAGTGTTACTACCAGACCAGATAAGGTATATAAGGCCATGGATAGCGTCGGATGTTGGCTAATGACTGTGAAGGGCAGCGAGATCCTCCGCACTCTTGTAAGGAAGCGTTATCATCTCCTGAGAGTCTGAAAGAGGCCTCGGGTCCTCCTTTGGCTGACTGGTCAAGTCGTGCACTATCGAGATTTTTGTGCCAGGCAGATGTAATAACGGTAGCCGTATGTTAGCGTGCATGGAAACGTGAGGATATGCGGTCTTGTCGTCAAAGTGGAGATCGTCCACGTCTAACTCCCCCCCCCCCCCCCAAAAAAAAAAAAAAAAAAAAAGTCACCGCACTGTGCACCAAGAACACCGCAACGCCTGTGTCTTGGGGTGCCATCCGCAAACAGAAACATTCTGTGTCATTCCTTCTAACAGCATCCGGACTAGGGAATTACCGTCCCATGCCTGAGCAGCCGTTAATACAACACAAACGACTGCGTTTGAGTACTACAGTGACTGGGAAACACTGACTGCTGGTGAATGACACACGGTGTTCAAAGATACCGCTCTTCTGCACTACTCCAGATAACCATCTTGGCGAGTGTGGTGACGACCTGGGAGAGGTCCTTTCCTTCTGATGTTTTGGAGAAACAAAGCAGTGTCACTCTTGTTGATAATATATGGGGAGCCATCAGTTATGATTTTAGCTCACGAGTGGTGGTGACTGATGGCACAACGGTAAGTTACGGACATGCTGAGTGCTCGTGTGTTACCTTCCATGTAACAGTATTGTGGTGTCATCTTTCAACAGAACAGTGCTCGTCTACATATCGCTAACATCGCTAGTGTCTGAATGAAGTCAGCATGATGTTGAGTTACTTCCGTGGCCAGCGGGATCCCCAGGTCCGCCCCCAACACAACATGTGTGGGACCAGCGCGGACGTCAAAAAAAGCGCAGGGTCAGTATCAGGGTTATCAAGGACCAGTTACAAGAGTTGCTCGCCATGCAAATGCCACACCATACTGAAAAATGGGCTCACACGGTTCTCTCTAAATTTTAATCGATGTCATGTTCACTGATATACAAGTAATACCACTCACCCTGTTTGTATTGCTACCCTGTGTCCGGCCGTGTACAGTCGTTCACATAACATGATATTTCGACAACTGTCTTGCCACCACATTTAAGTAATACCAGTAGAATGAGCGTCTTCGCTATACTGCTCACTCTCCACCCCCTCCTCCGCACCTCGTCGCACTTCGCATGATGTTGAGCTGAATGCTGAGCGCGAACTCTGGTACCTGAGTGGTTCTGCTACTCTCATCGTTCGACGTTATGACATGAGTTGGCTGAGCGCTGGATGTCATGCTTTCTTTACTGATAGTGGAGCCTTTGCCTCTGGTGATCACGTTGCCGGCCACAGGTTCTTTCTTACCACTTCCTTTTTTCATATTTTGTCCGGTCCCCAATAGCTATGTGGTGTTAAGCAACCGCAGATTTTGCTGGTTCCTTAAGTGCTGTATGTCTCGTGTGGTCCTTACACCTTTCTTCGCCGGCCAGTAGAGTCTACCCTATGTATACCTTTCCACATTTGAGTGGAAGAAGGTGGACACCCGATTTACGAAACCCACGTCTTTCACTGTACCTAATGAAGAATGCATTTTAGGATGTGGATGGAAAACAGATTTTTTAAGTTACATGGAGCCCAGATTATATTTATTTTGTTAGCATACGACAGGTAAGCTACTCTCTTATCCTTCTTGTCACGTTCTATTTTATGGATCTGTACCTTCTGCTTGAAAGTATGTCGGATTTGTCCCACGACATATCTGTTCTTCTATAACTGTCTTTAAGTTGCTAGTTCTTCCTTGGTAGGCTTACATCGTCTGTGGAGTTCGATGGCAGCTGATGGCGTGGAGATACACTATGTGATCGAAAGTATCCGGACATCTTGCTGAAAATGATTTACAAGTTCGTGGCGTCCTCCATCCGTAATGCTGGAATTCGATATGGTGTTGACCCACGTTAAATCTAGATGACAACATCCACTCTCGCAGGCATACGTTCAAACAGGTGCTGAAAGGTTTCTTAGGGAGTGGCAGCCCATTCTTCGCGGACTGTTGCACTAAGGAGAGGTAGCTATGTCGGTCGGTGAGGCCTGGCATGAAGTCGGCGTTCCAAAACATCCCATAGGTGTTCTATAGAATTCAGGTCAGGACTCTGTGCAGACCAGTCCATTACAAGGATGTTACTGTCGTGTAACCACTCAGTCACAGGGCGTGCATTATGAACAGGTGCTCGATCTTGTTGAAAGATGCAGTCACCAACCCCGAACTGTTCTTCAACAGTGGGAAGCAAGAAGGTGCTTAAAACATCAATGTAGGCCTGTGCTGTGATAGTACCACGCAAAGCAACAAGGGGTGCCAGCCCCCTCCATGAAAAACACAACAACATCATAACACCACAGCCTCCGAATTTTACTGTTGGCACTACAAACGCTGGCAGATGATGTTCACCGGACATTCGCCTTACCCACACCCTGCCACCAAATCGCCACACTGTGTACTGTGATTCGTCACTCCACATGACGTTTTTCCACTGTTCAATCGTCCAATGTTTACGCTCCTTATACCAAGCGAGGCTTCGTTTGGCGTTTACCGGCGTGCGAAACTTAAGGTTGAAAGTAGATTTCGCATGATCTGTCACTGCCAGGCAACATAAATCGATAAAGCATAGACCATAAATAGGAAGCACTGCCACAGTATAGACAGAAGGTAGTTATAAGAAATACACAAAGAGACGAAGATAATTGACACTTTTATTCAAAGACTCGCCGCGATCCATGGTGGTCCCTGGATATTAAAATCGTCGTGATGTGGTTCTTAATAGAGTTTGTGACTACCTCGGCTGACAATGTATGCTCGGAAAGGTGCTGGGCACAAAGTTGGTATGGAGTTCTTGGTGGTAGACGTTTCATTGTTCCTTCACTGTGGTTGAATGCTGCTAGAGGTTCATTGGTGCATGTGGACATGCAGCACTACATCTTCCCAATGGATCTCACTCGTGCTCGATGGTATTTAAGTGTGGGAACGGGCAAGCCAGTCCATTCGCCGAATATCCTCTCGTTCCATGAGCTCCTCCACCTATGCTGTTCGATGTGGTCACATAGTTTCATCCATAAAAATGCAGTTAGGACACTTTGCAACACGGAAACGATGCACTTGGTGAAGGAGTACAGTGTCTGAATGACGCTGACCGGTAAGTGTGGCAACGACCGCGGTGGCCGAGCGGTTCTAGGCGCTACAGTCTGGAAACGCGCGACCGTTATGGTCGCAGGTTCGAATCCTGCCTCGGGCATGGATGTGTGTGATGTCCTTAGGTTAGTTAGGTTTAAGTAGTTCTAAGTTCTAGGGGACTGATGACCTCAGAAGTTAAGTCCCATAGTGCTCAGAGCCATTTGTTAAGTGTAGCGTGTTCAAAGTTTTTGATGTCAGCGTACCCATGCAACATTATGCCTCCTCACACCACAACACCTGGACCTCTAGAACGGTCACATTCGACAATGCTGGGTGTACCCCCCTATGACGAGAGGTGAGAACACGTAATGAGCCCAGTAACACTGAATGCAACATTTACGTCCCAAATACACCCAGAATGTAAAAGTAAATTCAGGAGCGGTTTCCGCTAAGCTATAGCTGAGAAAATGGAGAATTTCCTGACGTTCTCCAGTAAATTTTATCGTTTATAGTCGCCGAATTACTACACAGACATTGTTATGCTCTAATGGAACTACATTTTTCTTCTGTGCTATTTGACAGAAGATTTTAAGTGTACTTCCGTGACATGACATCTATCGGACTTTATTAATAGTATCAAGATAACAGCATCGCGAAGCATTGTTGTGCCGTCAGCAAAAGTGGTTTCATAAACGTCTTCCCTGTTAGACCAAATCTAAATGAACATATAACTCAGATAGCAGAATGTGATTTTCACTTTGCAGTGAAGTGTTCTCTGGTATGAAACTTCCTGGCAGATTAAAATAGTATGCCTGACCGAGACTCTAAATCGGTACCTACCGAAGTTTTCTTTTTTTTTTTTTTGTTCGATGTGGTTCGTTGGATTTGTTCGGTGCGGATGTCCCAGGACACCCGTGCAAGTTCAGTGTGGAGAGCCGTTGACTCAGGTTTTTTTTTGTATTTTTTTCATGGCAGCTAACCCTCAGACCGAACACGCTGAGCTACCGTGCCGGCACCGACTAAGCTACTCAAGCACGACTAACGACCCAGCATCACAGCTTTGGAAGTTAGGAGACGAGGTACTGGCTGTTCTGGAGTAACCACAAGCGCCAGAACGAAAATGAAGAACGCAAGAGAACAGATGGCGGTGAAACGACGTCGGCCAATGGTGCGCTGATTAAGACCGCACCATGACAAGACCGGCCTGTATAAGAGGAGAATATAAAGGCCGATGCTGCCAGTCTTGGACGCTCAGTATTCGGACAGTATTAGCACGTCCTAGCAGAGAATGCTAAGATAGCAGTGACGTGTGATCCACAACAATGGTTCAAATGGCTCTGAGCACTATGGGACTTAACATCTGTGGTCATCAGTCCCCTAGAACATAGAACTACTTAAACCTAACTAACCTAAGGACATCACACACATCCATGCACGAGGCAGGATTCGAACCTGCGACCGTAGCAGTCGCGCGGTTCCGGACTGAGCGCCTCAACCGCTAGACCACCGCGGCCGGCCCATAACAATGGCTTTCCAGGACATTATGTATTTCAGAAGACACTTATTTGCATATCGCCCATAGCTGACGACCATTTGTTGTAAATACAAGTTAAGTATTGTGATTCTTCTCATTTACAATAAAAAAACTATTAATTTGATTGTGCCTGAATTGTTGTATATCATTCCGAGAATGCAGCATCCTTTAGGCACCATGTGAGAGACGAGTGGACAGGACCCCACATTGGCAGAACTGAAGCTGTGAGGACGGGTCGTGAGTCGTGTTCGGGTAGTTCAGATGGTAGAACACTTGCCCGCGAATGGCAAAGGCCCCGAGTTTGAATGTCATTACGGTGCACAGTTTTATTCCGCCGCGAAGTTTCAACTCAGTTACTGTTCAGGTGTTTATTATCACGATTATCATATCACTTGCTCAAGATGTTGACCATGAGTATTGCCACACTCTATAAAGTGATTCTGGTGAGACAATACTGCACGTCGAAATTCATCTGACGTTAACAGACGCACAGATACGCCTTATAAGTTTTTTCATGCTGTAAGTGGGCTGCTTCTGTGTTGGCAGCGCTGTGTAGCGCTTTGTATTTGATCCCTGACTGCGATTTCTTTTTAAGAGACTCTGTGGTTGGTTTGACTCATTGTTGAAAGTTAATCGACAATACTGTTGGGCAGTTGGAAGTTAGTCGCGAGCAGTGATGGAAGTCCTGTTGGGCAGTAGGAGGTGAACAGCCAGCAGTGATGGATGTTAGATGTGAGAAGTTAGCATTGATGAAGGGTAGAGGTCTGAAGTGTTAACGTAGGCTGACGATCTGCACATGTTCAACTTGGAGATACCTTTGTACTAGATGTCAATGACGATTTATGTTCGTGTTTGAACTGGATGTCACATTATCAAGGTAAAAAACACATTATTTGGTTTGCAACAAAATCTTTCCTTTGTTAACCACATGCCTATTAGTAGTTAGTGGCTTTAGTAGTTAGAATCTTGTATTTAGCTGGCAGTAATCACGCTCGCTGTATTGCAGTAGTTCGCGTAATGAAGATATTTGTGAGGTAATTGCTTTAAATGCGAACATTTTTAGGTTAGGCTTTACCGTGACTGTTACTGACATTAAATGAAACAACAAGTTCACTGTTACCAGTCACCGTTTTATTTATTTCCACGACGCGTTTCAGAGGTTTAAACCTCCATCATCGGGTGGATTTACATTAGTAAGTATTACATTTGTGTGTGTGTTGTGTTACGATTTTTGGAGGAACTTGTGGCACTACCTAGTGGAGAAACAAGACACTTCAGTGGT
The DNA here is from genome assembly GCF_021461395.2 of Schistocerca americana. Lineage (NCBI taxonomy): Eukaryota > Metazoa > Arthropoda > Insecta > Orthoptera > Acrididae > Schistocerca > Schistocerca americana. The sequence continues at coordinate 379,624,061 of NC_060123.1, read as the reverse complement.
CACAGGTTCCTTTTTCTGTCGTAACACATCACAAGTACACTGCCACATAGGCAGTGCCACAAGTTCCTCCAAAAATCGTAACACAACACACACACAAATGTAATACTAACTAATGTAAATCCACCCGATGATGGAGGTTTAAACCTTCGAAACGCGTCGTGGAAATAAATAAAACGGTGACTGGTAACAGTGAACTTGTTGTTTCATTTAAGGTAATTGCTTAATGAAATGTATAGGTTATTGCTGTGATATCTTTTTAGTCAGGGCCATTCCTTTGAGTTAATTTGGTAGCAGTCAGATCGCGTTACCGTTGTATATTGAGAGTAATTAGTGAATACGAAAAGTTTGAGTTCTATTTGCCAGAGCAAATTCTGTAGGTCAGTGTTATAAGGATAAAGACAAGCAAAGTGACACTTGAATTCAATTTCACTCAGCAGTTTAAGCAAATATTTTAAAACGAAGTTTCATTGCCTTCGGGAGTCATCGGTGTTTTCTAAGAGTCCTCTTGTTTTAATTCTCGCCACAGACGGAAGTATAGAAGTGTTAAGTTTAGTGAGTGTGCGCGCCATTTTGCGTTTCCTGAAAGGCTATTCCAATGCTTTGTAAACGTTACCTTAAGAGGGTCTGTCGTAACATGTGCGGAATGAGAAGCACAGCCATCTTGGTAACACACTGCCTATGTCCAGTGGGAAATCTTCCAATAACAGCGGCAGCAGCATATCTCAGGAAATCCAGATACTTGAGTGTATTTAGATTCCCATCAATAAAACAAGAGCCAATGATGCCGGTCTCTAAAAACATGCACTAAACCAAGAGCGTTGTTTTCATCGACTTCTTTGAGTCAGGGTGGATTTTGAACGGGTGATTAATGCATATTTCGAAAGTTGACTTACCCAAGGTTTGTAAACGATGCTCTTCCTTAAACAATATTTTGCATAGATATGCCCCAACACATTCGTAGGTAACGTTCGGAGTACTGTAACCAATTTTGGAAGTAGCTGTCTTGCAGCTACAGACGCAGAAAAATGTGGAGATGGTGAAATGCAATGGTTTTTAGCGTTCACAGAACACTCCTTTGGTTGATCCCTCTCGTACTTTCTAGATACCTGTTACTGACATATGCACTGTTTGTTACTGCTACTAAAACGTTATTTTCATTTATCTCATTAGTTGCCCCTCTTTTTCCTTGTATTTTATTCTCCTTCCATTTTCTAGAAGCTTTTTATCGTGACTTCAAAGACAGATCTTGAGTGCTTGGCTCCATCTACATACTTCTCAGCGTACAACCGACCCGCTGCACTAATAGTTTGACTGTAGTATACATTGTGAATGTCTCGGTAGTGAGCACGTTGTCTGCTAGTTACAACAGCAGAACACAAACTGGTGGGTTTCCAGCGCACTTGTAAACACAAGGACCATACCTTAATTACGTGTTTGCTTACATCTGGTATAACAGGGCAGATTTTTGTTCAACCTCTTCTCCTGACGACGAGACAGTATCTTGTGGCACTGTTATCTTGATACTATTTGGTCAAGTTCCATACTTGTTATATCGTTGAAATCCTCTTAGGAGTTTCTTTCAGTTGTCACAGGTAAGGATATATTTCCATTAGAAAAAGACGAAGCTGGTGTCATCATCCGGCAGCTATAAACGATAAAAATTACTTGCGAAAGTCAGCAAATTCGCCCCAATGTCCGCTATAACTTGGTGAAAACAGCACCTCGATATATTTATTCTTCCTTGCTGTATTTCGGTGTCCTGTCTTAGCAGCCTCACTCCGCATAAGAAACGATGTACGGTACTGGAAGAGAGAGCTTTACGTTTGTATATTTGTGTGTACAGGACAACGAAAAAAGCTGTTACGTCATTACCTCTCGACTAAACCCGTCATTATTAATAACGTTAACTGTTCCTCCATTTAGTTAGTATCGCGACTAAAAGCCCCGTACGCTATCAGAATGTCCTATTTTTCTCTCGTTGTGTGGTGCAGCTCTCACACTGTTTCGCAAGCTCGATTGGTCGTACGATCATGTCAGGCGTTTCCCGTGCCTATTCGTGCTACAAGGACTGTTATTGGAGTACATCGTAATTATCGAGAGGCGCGCCAATCCATTCCACCGGTATCGATTCGCTTACTTCGATATGCAGCCAGAGAGCGTATCGCTGAAGTGATTGTTGGAGCAGTAAGCGCCATGATTGCACTAACTGTCCCAATAATGAGACAATTATTGTTCGCGCTGCGTCGTCCCAACAGTAGTACACATGGCGTAGCTTCCGTTTTATTTCTGATGAGATCGACATTGCGTGGAGCACTCAAGGCAATAAACGAAACTGTTTACCATAAGGGAGCAAGCGCTATTGTCATGCTGAACGATGTCGTGAAATCGCAGATGACCCGAATCTAGTGCTACGAGAGAATACCGAGTAAATTCCGCGTGACACATACCTGTCTAACGATTGAGAAACCAATTTAAAAGACATGATGTATTTGTTGTCGTTTTAATTAGCTTATTGCGAAAACTCTGTACTTCGTAATGCTCATTATTGTTAAATAAAGACAGGAATTAAATTCTTAATTTCTGTGGCCTTAGTGTCCTTACTTGCTTCACAGTTACTTGAGGTATTTGATACCCATTTTGGCAAATACTATGAAAGTCATATTTATCTAACCACATGTATTTCGTCCTTTCATTTAAAATACCGTCGGTGCTAGCACTTTCGTCAGGTCTTCTGGAAATATCGTCCGTTTACCTATTCTCCAAGGATTTCTGAGATTGACAATATGTTTTTGTTCTAATTTCTGGTTGTCCTACCGTACTACACATTTACTCATCTAAAACGCAAGAGAGTACTTAACTGGTAGTGTTTATCTCTCTTCTCATGGATCAATATGTGTCTGTGGGTGTGCGTAGGCTTCTACAGCCATTGTCACAGTCGATAAAATTCTTCCGCGTCAGTTATTGAACTGTGATAGGCTCTGAAAGGTGGCCGCAGGTACTAGGAATACTGGCTTGCCTCAGCCGACACCAGGCAGCGAGAAAACAGCGCTGCGTCACAACTACCACCCGTTTTTCTTTCGACTATTTCCACCTGTTGCAAGCAATAAAGCAAACACCACTCAAAAAGTCTGTCTCTATCAATGAAAAGAAACAATAAAAGCGTCAGTAAAGGACGTCTAACCCCTCCCCTCCCATCCTCATCCTCAACAGCCTATCAGAGTTCGATAACAGCATCTTCCTCCAGTACATAAGAACCAAACTCTTGTCGTTCAGCAGTTAGGAAAAGAAGGAGTTTTACACATTGCCAATGCGGTCGCAGACACGGAAGAAAATGGTTCAAATGGCTCTGAGCACTATGGGACTTAAAGGACATCACAAACATCCATGCCCGAGGCAGGATTCGAACCTGTGACCATAGAGGTCACGGGGTTCCAGACTGTAGCGCCTAGAACCGCTCGGCCATCCCGGCCGGCCAGACACAGAAGAAATTTGAGTGTTTTGAGAGAACTGTTTTGCAGATTAGTGTCATTAGTAATAAAAACTCTAGGTGTCAGCTTAAGAAACGCCATATGTCGATACGACAAAGAGACCTTACTCAACGACATAAGCAAAATTACAGCTTTGTTGACAAATAAAAAGCTAAATGGAAATAAAATGCAGAGTATTTCACCATTTCTATTATAGGCCTCTACGGGATGCATAGAGGAAGTAGTAGATAAAGTTTTGGTAAGTGACAAATGTCCAAAAATGAAATTTCAGAATATAAAATAAACTTTAAAATCTGATCATTTTCAAGCTAGACAAAGAGAGTGAAAAGAGGTTGTTATCGTCATACTGTGTTGTAATTTTCACATCACATACCATTTTCGTGGGACTAGAACGACGGCTACGAAAAACTGGTACGTTCATAACTAGAGTTGACCTTTGTGTTCCACGGCTGCGCCGCACTCTCCACTTTTATAAGGACGTCACTTGGAAGAGAATTCAACGACAAATATTCGAAACACAGCCCATGCGAAGCGCTCCTGTAGAGAATTTCGGTCAAAGTTCATTGCTTCTGCCGTCTGCGTAACGTGAAGACTGAGATTTGAAAGTAATCCAATTTTAAAACTTTTTTCTTCAGAAAGTCTTCTGGACTTGTGTTCTACATCACAGATTATGTATTAAGTCCCTTCTACACCCACGCAAAGCCTGTAATAGGAATTTTGAAACATCCCATATAATGGGAGCAATGAGAGAATCGTTCAGTGAATTCGAAACTAAATTATCCCGACCTGTGTGACGATAAATATCAAGACGTCTATAAATGGATTAAAATTATCTGTCCAGTCGCTCAGCGATAATGTTACTCTCGTGGTATTCAGTCCAAATACTGTCTTTTTCTTTTCAGTGTCTCTTTATCTGTGCGTAACTACTGCAGACTAAACCCATTTCAACCGTACTTCTGAAGTCAGACTTTTGTCTCCCTATAAAATCCCTTCCCCCCGTGCCTTCCTTTAACAAAGTGATGACTTCTTGGTGCCTCAGAATGCGTCCTGTTAATCGATCCCTTATTTTAATGAGGTTGTGCAGAAATTGTCGTTTTCCTCCGATTCGATTCAGTGTCACCCCATTTGTTAGTCTATCTATCTAGCTAATCTTCAGTATTTCGAAAGTTTCTACTCTCTTCCTGTCTGGACAGTATATCGTCCCTAGTTCATTTCTCCTCAAGGCTACACTCGAGACAAGTATCATTAGAAAAAGCTCCTTGCATTGAAATTTATATTCGATGTTAACAAATTTCTCTTTTTCAGAAACGCCTTTCTTGCTGTAGCCAGGCTGTTATTAATATCCTATTTTCAGCGGCCATCGTTGGTTATTTTGCCATTAAAATAAAAAAATAAAAAAAATCATCTGCTACTTTTACTGTCTCATTTTCTAGTCTAATTAACGCCTAATTTAAATCGGCTGCATTCAAATACCTTTGTTTTATGTTTCTTGATGTTCATTTTATAACCTCTTTTGAATACTTAATCCATTCCGTTCAGCTGTTGTTCCAAACCCTTTGCCGTCTCTGAGAGAACTACGAACGTCAAATTTTATATATCTTCCCCGTAAATTTTTATTCGACATCCTAATTTCTCACTGGTTGTTCAATATAGTTCAATTTGAATAACATTGGGAATAGACTGGAACCCTGTCTCACCCCATTCCCAACTACAGTTTCCCTTTTATGGCCTTCGATTCTTATAATAATAGCCTTGTTTCTGTGTTAGCTTTACATAGCTTTTTGCTCCGGTATTTTGCCCCCCCCCCCCCCTCCCATGTTCAAAATTTCAGAGTGTGTTCCAGTGAAAATTCCCAAAAAGCTTTCTCTTAATCTACAAATGCTATAAATGTAGTTTCATCTTTCTTCACTCTACCTTAAAAGATAATACGTAGGGTTAATATTCCCTCGCGTGTTCGCATGTTCCTTCGGACCCCTAAGTAATCTTCTGTGAGATCACCTGCCGCCGTTTTGCTCATTCTTCTTTCAAAAGCGGTTGAATATTTCTGATGAAGCGAAATATCCCTAGGATACCAATAATTCTGAGTGAACTTCCTACTCTGTTGCCTTCACTATTTCATAACTCAAAGCTCCCCATTCGTTTCCTACCGCATTCATATCCACTGTTTCGGTCAATTGCCGACTAAAGTTCTCTTTGAAACATTCACCAACTTCTGATCCTTTCAATTTATCCGAGTACCATCTCCATATTTTCCAACTTTTCTCCAAATTTTTCGGTTTTAAGCTCCGTTTTGCACAGGGTGGGGAAAATAAAAGTAGCCCAGACCAGTAGATACGATTGGACGTTAAGGCCACGTGATCCACACAGGTTCAAAGCATAGTGTAGGCTGTGTCAGTGTGAGTGGAGCAGTGCAAAGGGGATGATGGTACAATGGAGCAGGTGGAGTTCGTTGTGGAAAGTTAAGCGATAAAAAAGTCGTGGAAACGGTGTGGTTAGTTATTTGCTGAGAAGTTTAATGGTTGCAAAATGCCAGCAAAGGGTGCCATCCAGTGCTAAGTCTGGAACTGGCCTCAGACCAGTGCTTAGTCTGAAATTGGCCTCAGACAGGATCTGTTTTGAAGAAAGAAAAAAATATTCCGAAACATGCATGCACGCCATAAAATGTGGTTGCAGTTCGCCAGAAAGTGCTTCAGAGTCCTACCAAATCAGCTCCATGCATGTCGCAAAAGAGCGGCATTTCATGTCGATCGTGCGGACGAATACTGCATCTGGACCTACACATGCATCCTTACCGAAGGTTTGTTGTGCATGCGTTAAAACCACCAGATACTCTTCAACGCCTCCGGTTCTTTCATTGGCTGTTCAGTCAGATAACAGTGAATGGATTTGGTCATGGACCTGTTCTTTATGTATGATTAAGCCTGGTTCCACCTGAGTGGTTACGTCAAGTCAAAGAATCACAGATTCCGTGCAGCGGAGAATCCGCACAACTTCCACGAAACACCACTGCATGATCAGAAGGTTGTGGCTTGGTGTGCAGTGTCTTCACGCCGCATTATTGGTCCCATCTTCTTTCACGAGACGCTGACTTCGGTGCGTTACATTGCCAACATATTGAAATCATTTGTGGTAGCATTAACGGAGGAGAAGAAGACTTGCAGTTACTTCCAGCAGAATGGAGCAACTGCCAGCACAGCCGATCGTATCTTGGAGCACATTTACACAATCTTCACGCCTGACGAAGCTGTTAGCAGAGGTCAGCCTGGTCGCAATCCCAGCTGGCCACCCAGGCCACCCGATCCGTCAGTGTGGTTTTACTTTGTGGGGGGAACTCTCAAGTCTAAGGAGTATGTTAACAACCCTCATAAGCTTCACGAACTGCAACAGAAGGTTTCGGATGAGACTGTAGCAATTCCAGCAGTTCAGTTTCGAACTTGCTGAAGTCCCAAGAGATGAATGGTGGCCACTTTCAACATCTGCTGTAGTCACGTTAGTACTGTATTTCCTTTCTTCCGCTGTATTTCCTTGTATGCAGGAACTCCCTTCTCCGAGGCACTTTTATTTGCCCACCCTCAGATGATTGATTGTCGTGAGAGTCCACATTTGCCGCAAGACATATTTTGCAGTTTAGAAAACTGGGATCTTCTGGTGTCCCTAAATCTCTTCCACTTATACAGTCTTCTTTCATGGATTTCAAAACAAGTGAGTAAATAATACTCTGTGCGAAATTCAACTACGAGGCTTCCCCTTCCCCCTTCCCTTGCCCATGTTCTGCCAATTATCTTTCTCTTCCTCTCCCTACTGTCAGATGCCAGTCACCATCATAGTCTAACTTTCGTCTCCTATAACTATCTCTACAAAAATCCTTTTATCTCATTGTACATTTTTTTCAGTCTCTTCATCTGATAGTAGGCGTGTAAACTTGTAAATCTGTGGTGAGTGTTGCTTTCGTATCAATGTTTGCTACAATAATGCGTTAACTCTTTTGTTCAAAGTAGCTAATCCGCAAATACCTATTCCTTGAATATCTCTACATTGTTTTGTATTACAAGACCTGTTTTCACTTCACGGTAAGTCCTATTCTACCTGTCACAGTACTTCACTAATGTTAAGTGTAACTAAAACTAAATGTAACCTCAACGTGTTTATTTCCCTTTTTAAATTCTCTAACGTAACCACCCCGCTAAGGTATCTAATATATTTACTCTGCTGTCAAGTTTTGTCAGTTTTGTTTTCCTTATTGGTATCATCTCCCTAAGTAGTCCCCGTCCGATAATACGAATAGGAGACTCTTTAACTCTGGAATATTTTGCCGTTATCATTAAGTCATACTGGTACAGTAGAGTGGCATGGCCGGCCGCGGTGGTCTAGCGGTTCAGGCGCTCAGTCCGGAACCGCGCGACTGCTACGGTCGCAGGTTCGAATCCTGCCTCGGACATGGATGTGTGTGGTGTCCTTAGGTTAGTTAGGTTTAATTAGTTCTAAGTTCTAGGCGACTGATGACCTCAGAAGTTAAGTCGCATAGTGCTCAGAGCCATTTGAACCATTTTAGAGTGGCATGCCGTCGGAAGTTCCGCCTTGCTTTCAGACCGTTCACAGTAACACCTTAGAGAGGCCATGATGTCTAATGGTGCAAGTTCAGGTCATATATCCACACTGTTTCCCTTTCAGCTACTGAAAAGGCTCTAACTCCTCCTCAGGAACTACAGAATAGTCTGGTCTCTCCACAGACACCACTCCAATGTGATCCCACTGTCTTGCAACACGGAGATGGAAAAGTTAGCCCAGATACAGAATTCGGATTCTAAAGTCGTTACATTCCAAGAGATCATAGAACTACTTAGCCTTACAATCGCCGAAGAAACACAGAAACAATCGATATTGCAGTAATTGGCAGGGGGATGGAAAGTTAAATGAATCTTCTCAACAAAGGAAAGGTATCTGGACCTGTAAATATACGTGTATGACTCTATGAAGAATGCATGAAAGAACTTACTCTGCTCCTAGCAGGTTTTCTGTACACTTTTGTTGTTACGAAGGTTTTCTGGCAACTGAACCGTTGGGTCATTTGGTCAGGACTGTTCTCGAAAAACATTGCCAGAAACATAACCGAGACTATAGACCTATACTATCTGATCAAAAGTATCCAGACACCACCATGTAATGGGAAATCGATCACTAGATCACACGAGACGTGGAACGGCCAATACAGAAAGAAGGAGGTGGGGGACATCGTATTGTCACTGGACGAACAATAATGGCAGCATCAGTCCGTCATGAGAATTCAGAGACTTCGAATGTGGACTACACGTTGGCTGTCACCTGAAAACAGATGCATCAGGGACATTTCAAGGCTTCTAAGGCTGCGAAAGTCGATTGTTGTGATGTGACCGTGAAGTGGAATCGCAAAGGAACAACGACAGCTAAAGCAAGGTCAAGCAGACCTTTTATAGTAACGGACAGGGATCGTCGAGCATTGCATTGAGTGACTAGAAACAAATCACATGAAATCATTGGAACGAATTCCTCGTGAGTTCCAAAGTACTACCAGCAGCACTGATTGCACAATGAGTGTGTGTAGAGAGATAAAAAGAATGGGATACAATGTTCGAGCAGCTCCTAGTAAACCATATTTCTGTAGTCAGTAGAAAGCAACCCTTAATATGGTATAAAGAGTGATGCCACTGGACGGTGCACGAATGGAAACGAGTCATCTGGCATGATGAACAACGATATACCCTTTGGAAGTTCGAAGATTAGGGTTTGGCGAATACCTGGTCTCTTTTAGTGTCATGACGTTTGGTGCTAACATTGAAGTGTGGAGGAGGTTGTGTTATGGCGTAAGGCGGGAAGAAATTGCCACCATACTTTTAATATTCCTTCAGATTTGTATTTACTCGTATATTAGATCACTGTTTACAGTGCTCAATCGGATTATTAATAATTTCATTGGCTGTTACTGGCTAGTACAACGTACTAACAATTCTGTAGTACTGCATGTCTGTGAGTTAATAAGAGTCGATCACGGCAGAATGGGCTAAGTGGGCCGTAGGTTTCTCACGCTATCGACTAAACGGGGGCTGTGAAGAGACTTGTAAATACAGGGGCAGACATACACTTCCCTGAGAGAGAGCAGAGCGCGGAGGCTGCTGTTTACAATGCTGCATGGGGCAGAAGCCCCCTAGTGCGTTCAGAGTGGACGGGAGGTTTCTCTCTGGCTGGACGGGTAAAATCTCAGAATAGCATTCCTGGGAAAAGAGAATCAGTCAGGAACTAGGCGAAAAGGCATCATTTTAATGAGAAGGAATGTATGGGCTCTCAAATGATGTCGTGAAGTGACCTCTGAGGAATCTTCTCACGGAAAGCACCAGGACAATTCGCGTCGAAAAGAAGAGACGTGTGTTTGATTGGCGGAGTGTTAAGGATGTAGAAAGGAATACGGAAACTTCCAGAAAAACTTCTGAAAGGAGTATGAGCTTCTGGTGATTGGCTGGCGGATTTGTGACCCACGTAGTGGGAGGTAATGTTTTTGCAATAGCAGCTCCGATTCGTCGAATGCTCGCAAATGTAGACGCCACGTGTCCAGACATGAGTGGGGTATAGCGTGGAGAAACATACTTCCCTCCGAGGATCCATCGAGGACAATTCTCTGCTGGGATCGATCGAAGGCAGTTTCCTCTGAAGTTCGATCTAGAGACTTAACTGGAGAGAGTTACAATGGGGAATCTGGCGGTTAAATTTTATGACGTGTTAGTTTCGACACAGGTAGCATCTGAAGTCGTTTCTCTGTCACAGAATTGTTATTCTGTTTATTTAAGTGACGAGTCTTTAGCTCTCTGTGGTCTGACACACAATGAATAGCTTCTTTACGGGAGAATGCTTGTGTAGCATTTCTGTTCCCGGCTAGTAAGCAAACAGAAGACTTGACTTGTGTTCTGTCTTATACTGAAGTAATTTCAGCCCTAGGCGTTTTCGGACGGCATAGTGTGAAAATTGTGTAGGAAGAGAATTGCAGGTATGCGACGTACATCTGCACAACGGCCAAAGCCCTAGCAATCAGTTCATCGGTGCAGTACAACTGCTGTCCATACTTCAATAGGTTCGGCGGTCAGGAAAACATTCACAGTAAATGTGTTGACTTCCATTTGCTAGTCCACTGACCGTTTTCTGAAGGTGCCAGCCATGGTGTAGGACCTCTGTTTCTAACCAGTATTAGCCAACTTGTGTCTAACAACGGGGTTGGAGATGGGGGAAGCGGGCGAGGTCTAAGGAAAGTCAAATTTATGTTCTGCCAATCTCAAAATTACATGTAACATATATGTTTTCTTAAATAAAGAAATTACGGGTCCCACGTTGTGTTGCATTCTAGTAGCATCCCGATAGAAATAACTGGTTTATGTGCTTAACAGAAGTGAAGTAAAACAACAACACAATACTTCATTATATGGAAGCGCCTAGCTATACTTTGTCAACAGCAGGGTCATCTTAATTCATCAATCGTGGAGACAACATTAGGCAACCACACATACACTGATCAGGCAGAATGTTATGACCACCGACCTAATACCGATGCAAACCAACTCAGACGATAGCAGCGTCACCTGCCGAGGAATGACTGTTAGTCAGACACATGCACGGTGCAAGTATTATCAGTGAGCTTGCTGTCCATGTAGAGTGTGGGGGAAGTGGGGAAGTTTGACTGAGGCAGATTGTGATGGCTCAGATGCTCGGCACTAGCGTTTCGAAAACCGCACTACTTTTCGGGTGTTCGAGGAGTGCTTTGGTGAGTGTCTTCAATACGTGGAGAAAACGAGGTGAAACCACGTCCAGACGTCGTGATGTTGGGCGGCCAACCCTAATTACAGATGTCGGACGTCGTAGACTGGGCAGACTGGAAAACCAGGAGAGGCGGCGAACTGTGGCGGAACTGACATCAGACTTTAAAGATGGGCAGAATACAAATGTGTCTGAACACACAGTGCACCGAACACTCCCAACGTTGAGCCTCCGCAATTGACGGGACTTGCGTGTGTCAATGTTAACAGCACGACATAGGCAACTGCGACTGGAATGGGAATGTGACCACCAGCACTAGACGTTCAGCAGTGATAGGGTGTTACATGGTCTGATGAATCCTGATACCTTCTTCACCATGCCGATGGGAGGGGAGTAGCTCCTTGACATTTGTACTATGGGATGGCGACAAGCTGGTGGAGGCTCCATTTTGACCTTTGGATCATTCACGTGAGCATCCATCGGCCCACTGAAGCTCATTCGAGGGGCCATGACGGCCAAGGAGTATTGTACAGTGGTTTTACATCAAGTGCACCCTTTCATGCCGATCATGTTTCCCGACGTCAATGCGTTTTTCAGCAAGATAATGCGCCATGTCATAAAACCAGGAGTGTGTTGGAGTGATTCGAGGAACACAGTGACACGTTTGAATTGGCGTGCTGGTCCCTCAACTTGCCAGATCTGAACCCGATCGAACGCATCTGGGATGCGATTGAACATGGCGTCAGAGCTCATTGCGATTGAACATAGCGTCAGAGCTCATCAACCCCCCGCCTTGAAATTTACGGGAATATGGTGAGTTTTGTTTGCAGATGTGATGACTACTCCCTCCAGAGACATGCCAAGACCTCACTGCTTCCACGCGACGACGCGTCGCTGCTGCTATCCGTGCCATAATGTTCTGGATAACTAGCAGTGTACTCACGCTACATGTTACAGTACCAAGGGGCCTTATAACGGTATGGGATACTTTTTCCGGGTAGTGAGTGGTCCTCCAAGTGCGCTTGAAAAAGCGCTAAATGCAGAATGATATGAACACATTTCTCAGCTTTGCATACAACGTTACGGTAGAGAAACAATTCGGAGATACTGACTGATCATATCAGTAAGCAATATGGCAGTGCAACCCGACAAAGCAGCATCAATGAGGCAATAGTTGTGGACAGTTACACTCCTGAAACCTACTGGCCTGCCGGAAGGCAAGACTTGAAGCCTCGGGAATACATTTGGGGTAAGTTATTACGTCGATTTTGCTCTGAATCACTGTGTGCTTAATATTTATACAATTATTTGCCCTCTCCCTGGTTTAGGGTCTTGAGGAAGTCTTTATATAATCGTCTGTCCTTCTCCGTAGCAGAGCGCTGGGCGTGTCTGACTACCTTGAAGAGGATCAGGGTTCAATTCTCATTACATTCTGGGATTTTTCCTTGTGAGATAGGACCACAAACGTGGGCACATAGCCTGGGAAGGCCAATCTTGGACCTGATGGAATGAGAAATAGTGATTTCAAGGTCTATAATCAGGCAGCCGAATGGAGAGCTGTGTGCGGAATCCATGACCCTCCATACCATGTCCAAATAATATCATATTACAGGTAATGACACTGTAACGATCTGAATCGCGTGGCCGCCTGAGTTTAGTCTATTATTCTCACTACTTTAAAATACATAATATTTAGATTCTATAATATAATACGTTAAGTATGAAACAGGAGCGTAGGTAATAACTCTGCCACCATTAGCTCCCGTTCAGTACTTTACGTATTATATTATGTAATGTAACACATTTTTTTAAAATAATACGTAACAGTGGACTAAACCCAGACGGCCACACGATTGCGATCGGATACCGTGTCGTGAACTGCAGTATGACTGTATTTGGACGCGAAATGGAAGGTCGTGGATTGAGTCCACCAGTCTCCATTCAGCTGTCTGATTACAGAACTTGAACTCACTAATTCTCATTCCATCAAAACCGAGAATGGCATTCCAAGGTTAAGTGCCAACCTTTCTATTTCTCTCTGAACGAAAAATCCCAAAACTGAAACTGGATCATCCTCAAGGCAGTCAGACACACCGACCTGTCTGGCGTGGTGAAGGACATATGAGTGTATACATATATGTAATGCAGTATTCAGATGTCAGTAATTGATTAAACTGTTCATTTTCTTAGGCAAGGAACAGCAACTGGCTAGATGTGGCAGATAGCTCTAAATGTAGAGAAATGTACGAGTACGTTACCGTAGATGAATAAGGAATACAAACCCACAGTGTTCGAGTACAGCATTAGTAGTGTGCTTCCTGACAGTCACATCTGTTGAATATATAGATATAACGCTACCAAGTAGTATGAAATCGAATGAGCAGCCGGTCGATGTGGCCGAGCGGTTCTAGGCGCTTCAGTTTGGAACTGCGCGACCGCAACGGTAACAGGCTCGAATCCTGCCTCGGGCATGGACGTGTGTGATGTCCTTAGGTTAGTTAGGTTTAAGTAGTTCTAAGTTCTAGGGGACTGATGACCTCAGATGTTAAGTCCCATAGTGCTCAGAGCCATTTTTTTTTTTTTTTTTTTTTTTTTTTTTTTTTTTTTTTTTTTTTGGAGTGAGCATGTGAGGGTTGTAGTAGGTAAGATGAATGATCGACTTCGTTTCATTGAATCTTAAGAAAGTGTGGTCTATCTGTAAGGGAGACCATATATAGGATGTTAGTGCGACCAACTGTCGAGTTTTGTTCCAGTGTTTGGGATCCACATCAGAACGGATTAAAGTGAAGTATCGAGGCAGTTCTAAGGTGGGCTGCTAAATTTGTTACCAGTAGGTTGGAACAAGACGTAAGTGTTATGGAGGTGCTTCGGGCACTCAAATAGGAATCACTGGAGGGAAACCGACGTTCTTTTCGAGGACCACCATTAAGAAAATTTAAAGAAGCGGCATCTTACAACACTGGGAATGTGCTTCAGGAGCATGATAGTGAAGTTACGTAGTTCTCTTGGCACCAAATTCGCTTGGTCTGTCTCCGATGGAACGCATCTCGGACATTAATCTGGCGCCAGGTCGGCACCACAAATCAGCGGATCGTAATTTACGTGAATTGGGTGACCTGTACGAAGAAATATGGTGCCACATAGCTCCAGAAACTTACAAAGGAATTACGGAATCTACACAATCCAGAACTGCTGCTGTACTGTACATCGAAGGCGGACCAACACTGTGTTAAGCACCTGAGCATAACGTTTTGGCTCATCTGTGTCTTTGAGTTTAGTGTTGCATGCTTCATCAGTTCTAGAAAGTCTGACAACTTTGGCTACTTGCATATAGATAACAACGTACAGCAAGAACACAGAATTGCGGAAAACTTCTGTAATCAAGCTTGAGTAGAGCTCACTAACACTGGAACGCTAGCGGTAGCTTTCTTTTTGCTATTATCGCCGCCGCATCTGTTCACTGTGCGGGAGGAGTTTTAACACATATTCCGGAGCAGTTCCCTCAGCCGCAGCACGTGGCGGCCGCGGTTGGCTGGCGAGCGCGGTAGCCTTTGTAGCGGCGCCCGTAATGAAGTCGCGGGACAAAAGCTGCCGCCGTGGGGAGGACACGTGGCCCGCACAATGCGCGCCGCGCCCACTGACTGATGGGCGGCCGCTGCCGCCGGCTCCCTCCTGCCTCCTGGCGCGGCCGCAGGCGCCTGTTGCTACATCGCCGCCGATGAGGGGGCGGCAGGTGCCTAAACAGGGATAGCGGTCATCGCAAAAACGACAGGTTTCGTTTATATAGTTTTGTTCACGCCTCTCCGCCCCCGGTAGCTGAGTGGTCAGCGCGACAGAATGTCAATCCTAATGGCCCGGGTTCGATTCCCGGCTGGGTCGGAGATTTTCTCCGCTCAGGGACTGGGTGTTGTGTTGTCCTACAAATCATCATTTCATCCCCATCGACGCGCTACTTACCGAAGTGGTGTCAAATCGAAAGAATTGCACCCGGCGAACCGTCTACCCGACGGGAGGCCCTACTCACACGGCATTTTCTTTGTTCACACCTGTTTAACTGACTGTTAAAACCGCTCAAAATAACCAGTTTCTGAAATAACCGATTACCACTATTGATTCCTATTATTTCCTACGGTATACTCCTATTCATCTTAATTATATTTTTTGAAACTCTGCTCATAAATCATGTTATACTTGAAGATCGTACGACTATTTGGCCACTGCGAATACTCATCGCTAAAGACTCAAAACCGAGGCTTAAAAACTCTGTTCTTCTTGTTAATTTGTCCGTTTTCAAAGCCCGTAAGGACGTAAAGGCATACTATGTAGACACAGGCAGCAGACCAACTACTTTCTATTTTTATTTTATAGGCCTCCTATGAATGAAAAGGTAAAATTTTAACTAATGACTGTGACTATACTTTCCTTTCTATTCTGTTACGACAGACACATGTTTAATCTTTTAAATCAAATGAAGCACTGTACTTTATTGTACTTTATTCCTGCATCACTCCGTGAAAATGTTTCCAGTCTAGGGTTGGTGCCATTCTGTAACACAACGGATGTCCTGCAACGAGAGCGAGAAAGTACTGTATAGACCATCCGGGAAATGGTGTGTGTGGGGGGGGGGGGGGGGGCCTTGGGAACTCTCGCACACTGCACACGTACTTTAAGCCACGGCACACGGTAACAGGAACGTTATTATCTAATAAATGTTGTTCCTACTAATGCGATGTGTTTGCTGCTCCATTTTGTCGGCATTGTTATCAAATTAACATTGATCGCTTTTCCCACTTTCTATAAATACGTAATAAACCAATGCAAACCTTACGAATAAGAATTACACCATTTTCTAAAAACTGTTTATTTGGTTCAAATGGTTCAAAAGGCTCTGAGCACTATGCGACTTAACATCTGAGGTCATCAGTCCCCTAGAACTTAGGACTACTTAAACCTAACTAACCTAAGAACAACACACATCCATGCCCTCGGCAGGATTCGAACCTGCGACCGTAGCGGTCGCGCGGTTCCAGACTGAAGTGCCTAGTACCGCTCGGCCACACAGGCCGGCTGGTTTATTTGAAAACGAAAAATTGTACCACTGCTACAATAGATAATTGATATTTCGGTTTCTTTAGTCCATTATTAGTACAAAATAAAAATCACCTGTTGTAACGGAGACCATACAAATAGAGAATAATTATGGTTATTCAGAACTAAAATACCGGTATCGGTTTTGATTGGTCTGTTTTTCTCATTCCAGCGTCTATTTTAAGAGGTTATAGGAGAACGGAAAACAGTCATATAGCGAATATTCTCTGAGCTAAAGCTATAGAGCTGCTCGGAGTGTAAGTTCAGTTAGTTAAAAAAAAGTTATTACGTTAAAGGCGTTTGTATTGTATAGAACTTGAGGCTACAGCTGTCAATTACTTTTCTAAATACAGGGCGTGGACAAAAATATGAGGGACTGACGACCTTGTAGCTCGGTCCCTTTCTCTACAAACCAACCAGCAAAAATATGTATACAGAACCAACACAACACATTTCCATGCATTATACGGTACAGGAAAGCCGTTGGCGTTCAAAACAGCTTCCATTCATCTCGGAATGTATAAATACAGGTCCTCCGTAGTTGTCAAGGGAATTTCACGCCATTCTTCCTGCACAGTAGGACCAAGTACAGATAACGATGATAGAGGTGATAGCGATCACGCACCCTTCTCTCCAAAGTAGCTCACAAACGTTCACCAATATTGAAATCTGGTGGTTGTAGTGGCTCGGGGATATGTGAAAATTCGTCCTTCAATTCACGTCCTGGACGATGCGAACTGTGTGAACAGGGGCCCTGTTTTCTAGAAACTCAGCATCGCTACAAGTGAACAAACATTGTGCCAAGGTTCAAATGGTTCAAATGGCTCTGAGCACTATGGAACTTAACATCAGTGGTCATCAGTCCCCTAGAACTTAGAACTACTTAAACCTAACTAACCTAAGGACATCACACACATCCATGCTCGAGGCAGGATTCGAACCTGAGACCGTAGCGGTCGCGCGGTTCCAGAATGAAGCGCCTAGAACCGCTCGACCACACCGGCCGGCCATTATGGCATAGGATGGACATGATCAGCCAAATGGTCACCATCTGTGGCGGTAATGCGACCTTGCAGAGTAGCAGAAGAGCCTATGGAGTTTCACTTGCTGCCAGTTGCTACGATATACATCTTCGATATGCTAGTGTACTAGGCGCGTGCTGGGCCGTCTCGGGGGTTCGTATCTCAAGTATTACCAGGGACGAGCCGGGCTATTGCTCCGCGACTGGAAGTTGATAAGGGACTCTGCTCGCTGCTGTCGGCCGGAAGTTGCGGTCTGATAACTGGCAGCTATGTAAGTGACGTTTCTGGTAATACAGCGTCAGTTGTCGAGCAGCCGCACGTGCAGCAGCATCGACACAGAGTGGTTATGCCATGTAATTTTAGGAGGAGAAAGCGTTCGCGCCTTACAATGCATAAAGCTACTGATAATATATCTATTACTACGAAGAGCGGAATAGGTGCGCAAGTTATTCTTCATGATCCTTCAGTGTTTTGTGGATTCGTACTGAATTTTACGCTTACTAATACTGGTGCCAGTGCAGAGTGTACAGACAGAAGTTACTGAAACCACGTTACATGAATATGGTCCAATATTATAAAAACTGGTCACTCACTTCATGAGTAGAGGCTCTGTTACAGTAAAACATTAGCGACACTTTTACGTAATATTTTATTATATTTTACCACGTTACATGAATATGGGTCACTGTGGCTCTAGTTCGTGGTGGTAAAGTGGAGAGTGTATCAGGCCTAGAGACTTTTAACAGCCGGGGAGTTATTGCTTATCGTACATTTCAGATATGTGAAGTGTATAACAGAGATCGTGGTTCATCTTACTATATGTCTACAATGTCATTGGTTCTTAGGACAAGGAATCGTCGTAAAGTAAATGAATCAGAGTCTGTGTCCGTATGGGTTAAAGGTGCACTGAATTGTGCCAAAATTAAAGTTGTTGGTGATGTGACACATTAGTATAGAAACTGGAATAAAATATCTGTCCTTTCATCATTCAACCCCTATCACGTTTCGTTCCTGCGACATGAACTCAATTAAAAGTTGGAAAGAGTGTGAAAGAAAACTCACCCGACCAAATGACATTCTTCCATTGCTCCATAGTCAGTAACTTATGGCTTTGCCACTACGTTTTCCCGTTATGGGCATTTGCATCACTGATGAGTGATTTGGAATTCCAGCTCGCCGTGCAATTCCTTGATTGTTAATATTGCTATTTATATTGTTTCGGTGCTCATAGAGTTCGCGACTACGAGGTTCAGTTGTGGAGTGAATTTTGCAGCATTCGTCCACTTGTTTTTCATCACAATACTTTCATGACCGTCTATCACGATCACTCAACGTACACTTCTGTTCGTTTGTCAAGTAGTGGGAGACATCTTTTCTGTTTCTTCCCTGTATGCGGTATAAATCTTCGAATCGATGCCTCTTGAAACTCCAAACACATTGGCTGGCTTGGTTATGGAAGCTACAACCATACGAGCACCAACCATTTGTCCACGTTGGAATTCACGTAGCTCTGACATAACGGACTCACGTCTACAGACAAACCTGTTCTGACCTCGACTGACACTTGCAACATATTGAGGACATTGTGGAGGTCCCACTCATGTACACACACAACAGCATAGCCTCCAGGCTTGGCTAGGATCTTACCAAACGCTGGCAGATGGATGAAAGGTAAGGAAACTGTTTATTATTTCAAAAGTAATGGCGATAACTAGTAATAAATTTATCCTACTATGAAATATGAGAGTCAGGGCCTTCGTGGACAAATGTTCCCATTTTCTATGGAACCATGACTGCGCGCAGTGTTATACGACAGTCTTACCGAAGCTGCTCTCCACATTCAAATTAGACTACCAAATAAGTGTTGCTAGTGTTGCATGACGGTATGCTAGTGACTGTAACAAACACGTGTGCTCGCGAATATAACACACACTTCTTCATTTCATTGCTGTCAGGTGACGTAATGTGTAACTTTTTCTTTTTCCTGGGTCCGCTGTCTGACTGGGAGCGTGAGGACTCCTAGGGTGGAACTGCAAGTGAGTTGTACAGGCGTTATTCACTGAAAGGTAGATACCCGCTCCAGATACACATTAGACGGACGGGCATTGTCAGAGAGAGTGTCTCATGTTCTGGTAAGATCTTCGTAGAGAACAGGAGGCGGCATTCGGGAGAATGTAAAGTTCCATTCTGAGAAGTAGCGTAAGTAATACGGAATGAAGTTTCGCTCTGAAAAGGTGTGTGCGCTGATATAAAACATCCCGGAAGACTAAAACTGCCTGTCGAACCGAGACTCGATCTCGTGACCTCTGCTTTTCGCTGGCAAGTGCTCTACCAATTTTATTGTTGTTGATCTCAATTTGTTTGTTAATGGTCATTGTATTTGTTCGGTGCGCACGTCCCATGACGCTTGCTCAAGTTCTACATCTACATCTACATCCATACTCCGCAAGCCACCTGACGGTGTGTGGCGGAGGGTACCCTGAGTACCTCTATCGGTTCTCCCTTCTAGTCCAGTCTCGTTCTGTTCGTGGAAAGAAGGACTGTCGGTATGCTTCTGTGTGGGCTCTAATCTCTCTGATTTTATCCTCATGGTCTCTTCGCGAGATATACGTAAGAGGGAGCAATGTACTGCTTGACTCCTCGGGAAGTTATGTTCTCGAAAGTTCAACAGAAGCCCGTACCGAGCTACTGAGCGTCTATCCTGCAGAGTCTTCCACCGGAGTTTATCTATCATCTCCGTAACGCTTTCGCGATTACTAAATAATCCTGTAACGAAGCGCGCTGCTCTCTGTTGGATCTTCTCTATCTCCTCTATCAACCCTATCTGGTACGGATCCCACACTGCTGAGCAGTATTCAAGCAGTGGGCGAACAAGCGTACTGTAACCTACTTACTTTGTTTTCGGATTGCATTTCCTTAGGATTCTTGCAATGAATCTCAGTCTGGCATCTGCTTTGCCGACGATCAACTTTATATGATCATTCCATTTTAAATCACTCCTAATGCGTACTCCCGGATAATTTATGGAATTAACTGCTTCCAGTTGCAGACCTGCTATTTTGTAGCTAAATGATAAGGAATATATCTTTCTATGTATTCGCAGCATATTACACTTGTCTACATTGAGATTCAATTGCCATTCCCTGCACCATGCGTCAATTCGCTGCAGATCCTCTTGCATTTCAGTACAATTTTCCATTGTTACAACCTCTCGATACACCACAGCATCATCTGCAAAAAGCCTCAGTGAACTTCCGAGGACATCCACAAGGTCATTTATGTATATTTTGAATAGCAACGGTCCTATGACACTCCCCTGCGGCACACCTGAAATCTCTCTTACTTCGGAAGACTTCTCTCCATTGAGAATGACATGCTGCGTTCTGTTATCTAGGAACTCTTCAATCCAATCACACATTGGTCTGATAGATCATATGCTCTTACCTTGTTCATTAAACGACTGTGGGGAACTGTATCGAACGCCTTGCGGAAGTCAAGAAACACGGCATCTACCTGTGAACCCGTGTCCATGGCCCTCTGAGTCTCGTGGACGAATAGCGCGAGCTAGGTTTTATACGACCGACTTTTTCGAAACCCATGCTGTTTCCTACAGAGTAGATTTCTAGTCTCCAGAAAAGTCATTATACTCGAACATAATACGTGTTCCAAAATTCTACAACCAATCGACGTTAGAGATATAGGTCTATAGTTCTGCACATCTGTTCGACGTCCCTTCTTGTAAACGGGGATGACCTGTGCCCTTTTCCAATCCTTTGGAACGCTACGCTCTTATAGAAACCTACGGTACACCGCTGCAAGAAGGGGGGCAAGTTCCTTCTCGTACTCTGTGTAAAATTGAACTGGTATCCCATCAGGTCCAGAGGCCTTTCCTCTTTTGAGCGATTTTAGTTATTTTTCTATCCCTCTGTCGTCTATTTCGATATCTACCTTTCTGTCAACTGTGCGACAATCTAGAGAAGGAACTACGGTGCAGTCTTCCTCTGTGAAACAGCTCTGGAAAAAGACATTTAGTATTTCGGCCTTTAGTCTGTCATCCTCTGTTTGAGTACCATTTTGGTCACAGAGTGTCTGGATATTTTGTTTTGATCCACCTACTGCTTTGACATAAGACCAAAATTTCTTAGGATTTTCTGCCAAGTCAGTATATAGATCTCTACTTTCGAATTCACTGAGCGCCTCTCGCATAGCCCTCCTCACACTACATTTCGCTTCGCGTAATTTATGTTTGTCTGCAAGGCTTTGGCTATGTTTATGTTTGCTGTGAAGTTCCCTTTGCTTCCGCAAAATGGTTCAAATGGCTCTGAGCATTATGGGACTCAACTGCTGAGGTCATTAGTCCGCTAGAACTTAGAACTAGTTAAACCTAACTAACCTAAGGACATCACAAACATTCATGCCCGAGGCAGGATTCGAACCTGCGACCGTAGCGGTCTTGCGGTTCCAGACTGCAGCGCCTTTAACCGCACGGCCACTGCGGCCGGCTTTTTGAACTTTGTCCACTGATCCTCAACACTATCTGTACTTGAGACAAAACTTTTTTGTTGAGCCGTCAGGTACTCTGTAATCTGATTTTTGTCATTTTTGCTAAACAGAAAAATCTCCCTACCTTTTTTAATATTCCTATTTACGGCTGAAATCATCGATGCAGTAACCGCTTTATGATCGCTGATTCCCTGTTCTGCGTTAACTGTTTCAAATAGTTCGGGTCTGTTTGTCACCAGAAGGTCTAATATGTTATCGCCACGAGTCGGTTCTCTGTTTAACTGCTCAAGGTAGTTTTCAGATGTTGTTGTTGTTGTTGTGGTCTTCAGTCCTGAGACTGGTTTGATGCAGCTCTCCATGTTTTCAGATAAAGCACTTAAAAAAATTTCACTGGATTCATTGTCCCTGCCACCCGTTATGAACGTTTGAGTCTCCCAGTCTATATCCGGCAAATTAAAATCTCCACCCAGGACTATAACATGGTGGAGGAAATCTACTCGAAATATTTTCCAAATTATCCTTCAGGTGTTCAGCCACAGCAGCTGCTGAGCCAGGGGGCCTATAGAGACATCCAATTACCATGTCTGAGCCTGCTTTAACCGTGAACTTCACCCAAATTATTTCACATCTCGGATCTCCGTCAATTTCCTTCGATACTATTGCACTTCTTATCGCTATAAACACGCCTCCCCCTTCACTGTCTAGCCTGTCTCTGCGGTATACATTCCAATCTGAGTTTAGGATTTCATTACTGTTTACGTCTGGTTTCAGCCAACGTTCTGTCCCTAGTGCTATATGGGCGTTGTGACCGTTTATTAATGAGAGCAGTTCTGGGACCTTTCTATAGACGCACCTGCAGTTTAATATTAGCACATTAGTATTGTTATTCTCTGTTGCATTTTGCCTACTCCTACCTTGCCGCGTCTCAGGAGGCGCCTTGTCGTGTCTAGGGAGGGAATTCTCTAACCTAAAAAACTCACATGTGCACTCCATACGTACTCCGCTACCCTTGTAGCCGCTTCCGGCGTGTAGTGCACGCCTGACCTATTTAGGGGGACCCTACATTTCTCCACCCGATATCGGAGGTCGAGAAATTTGCACCCCAGATCTCCGCAGAATCATCTGAGCCTCTGGCTTAAGCCTTCCACTCGGCTCCAAACCAGAGGACCGCGATCGGTTCTGGGAACGATACTACAAATAGTTAGCTCTGATTCCACCCCGCGAGCGAGGCTTTCCGCCTTCACCAATTCCGCCAACCGCTTGTACGAACTGAGGATGACCTCGGAACCCAGACAGCAGGAGTCATTGGCGCCGACATGAGCAACAATTTGCAGTCGGGTGCACCCAGTGATCTCTATCGCCGCCGGCAGGGCCTCCTCAACATCTCGGATGAGACCCCCCCGGCAAGCAGACAGAGTGAACACTGGCCTTCTTCCCCGACCTTTCCGCTATTTCCCTAAGGGGCTCCATCACCCGCCTAACGTTGGAGCTCCCAATAACTAATAAACCCCTCCCCCCGTGTGCCTGCTCGGACCTTGCTGAAGGAGCGGCCACATGTCCACTCACAGGCAGAGCGGGCGATGCCACACGGCCAGCCTCCACAGTGACCCTCCGCCTCGTGCGCCGCGAACGCCGCTGAACCCGCCACTCCCCTTGGGGAGAGGGTGGCCCAACCGCGCCCGGTACCCCCGAAGATGTCTCGACAGCAGGGACAGTGGGTGAAGCATGTAACACCTGGGGTGTGCGATGCGACGCACGGGACTCCCCACTACCCCTACACTCCGAGGCAGCAACCTGAAGGCGGCTGACCGCGGCCATCAACACGTTCAGCTGTTCGCGAACAGTGGCCAGCTCCTCCTGCGTCCGTACACAGCAGTCACACATCCTATCCATCCTAAGAAATCAGTTTACTGTAGAGAGTTAATCAACTTTTAACTAGACTGCCAATTCACTAAATGCGGCTGATTGTTGACTAAACTGTGGTTGCTAGCCACTTCTTGTAGAAAACAATGAAAATAGCTCTACCTGTCTCTGGACTGCATTGAAAACAAACACTAGCACTACTGGCAGTATGGTTGACTAAAGGGACTCTCTCTGACTGTATTGAAAACAAACACGAAATCTATGGAACACTATTACTAGTACTCGACAATTAAAGCTTCCTAAAAGCAAAAACACGGAAGAAGAAGCGACAAGTAAGAAAAATACAGTTAATACTTAAATTAAGGTAGCTCACTGCACGGCAGTTGCGACGACACTGACACTACTGGCACTATGGCTGATCCATTAACTCTGAGTCCTTTTTTTTTTTCTTTTTTAAAATTTACACAGTGCAGCTGACCCTCTGACCGAACACGCTCGAGCTACCGCACCAGCACCCAAGCACGACTCACGACCCGTCCTCACAGCTTTACTTCTGGCAGTACCTCATCTCCTACCTTCCAAACTTCACGGAAACTCTCCTGCGAACCACTCCTGAAAGAAAGGATACTGCGGAGATATGTGTTTGCCACAGCTTGGGCGATTGTTTCGAGAATGAATTCTCACTGAGCAGTGGAATGTGCGCTGATGTGAAAAGCAGTATCTCTGCAATATCCATTCTTCGAGGAGTGGCAGTCTTGCAAGGTTCACAGGAGAACTGTGAAGTTTGGAATGTAGGAGTTGAGGTACTGGCGGGAGTAAAGCTGTGAGAACGGGTCGTGAGTCGTGCTTGGGTAGCTCAGTTTTTAGAGCACCTATCCGCTAAAGGCAAAGCTCCTAAGTTCGAGTCTCGGTCCGGCACACAGTGCCAGGAAGTTCCACATCAGCGCACACTCCACTGCGGAAAGTAAATTCATTACGGAAACAATCCCCCATGCTGTGACTAAGCCGTACCTCCGCAATATCCTTTCTTCCAGGAGTTCTAGTCTGACAAGATTTGCAGGAGTGCTACTGTGAAGTTCGGAAGGTAGAAGGTGAGATATTGCCGAAAGTACAGCTGTGAGGACGGCTCGTGACAACGGCACGGTAGCTCAGTGTGTTCAGTATGAGGGTTAGCTGCCTTCTGTAATAAAACAAAACTGTGTGAATGTATCAACGACTAACGTGAACGTATGTCATGAGACGTCCACCCCGAACAAATGGAACGAACAATATCGAACAAAGTCGGATTAAAAAAAGAAAGTTCGTAGAGCACTTGCCCGCAAAAGGTAAACGTCACGAGTTCGAGTCTCGGTCTGGCAGCCGGCCGCAGTGGCCGTGCGGTTCTAGGCGCTACAGTCTGGATCCAAGCCACCGCTACGGTCGCAGGTTCGAATCCTGCCTCGGGCATGGATGTGTGTGATGTCTTTATGTTAGTTAGGTTTAATTAGTTCTAAGTTCTAGGCGACTGATAACCTCAGAAGTTAAGTCGCATAGTGCTCAGAGCCATTTGAACCATTTTTTTCGGTCTGGCACACTGTTTTAATTTGTCAGGAAGTTTCAGCGTAAGTAATGCGTTCTAAAAAGACAGAGAGCTGTGAGGGGACAGCAAAACACGAGGCACTGAGAATGAATCAGTTGGGCCCAAAGGTGGCCAGCAATAACTGATGTTTAAAATTTTTAAGGAAGGCCCGAGTGGTACAACATAATTATTTTTGTACCACGGATGAGGACTCGTATGTGCTTACATGCAGCCGCTATCACTGGACAAAATGTGAAACCAACTTCACAGTGGGTGAGATTTTATGCTTTCTGCCCCACTCTTAAGACAGAATTGTGTATTAACAGTTAATCACAGCATATCCTTTAGAAGGAGGAAGACTTTTCCTATTTTTTTTATAAACTTTTAATTGGTTGGAGCTCGGAAAGTGTACATCAATTTCCCAACAATAACTTGATGCTGGCACTTAATCTCCGATCATCGGGGGGGGAGGGATTTCTTCACTTTAGAACAGCAGAGAGGGAAGACTTCGACCTAGAGCTGATCGTAATCGATGGGACGGGGCGGCCCACGTGTTGCCAGGTTTCTTTCGACTACGCTGCGCGAGCTTCACTCGGAAGCCGTTAACATCCTCCATATAGTCCTGATCTTTCACCATGGAATTGTCATGTCTTTGGAGCCCCGAACAGAGAAATTTGTGACCATTAATATGATTCGGAGAAAGAGGTGCATCTCTGGGTGCAATTATGGTTCTTTAGGAAACTACAAACAATTTCCGTTGAAGCCAGTGAAGGTACTGATAATTTTGCCTAACATTTGGATGAATGTACTAACAGTTACTGTGATTAGTTTTGAAATAAAAACCGTTTACTTACTTTTCCCCATTTGTCTCATTTTCATATGGAAGGAGAAATTCTCTAAGCTCTCGTGGTAGTTTTCTTCCACCTCTGAGCTAAGGAATGCCTTGCCAATCTGCTTAAATCGCTGTGACACAAGCAGTTTTGTCATCTTTGGCAGTAGGTGAAAGTGACTCGGTGACATATCAGGCCTGTACGGAAGCTGGTAAAATAATTTTCAGTTAAAATATAAGGTGTCAAGCAAATCCAACACCTTCCATGAAAACCCTGACACATAGTTCCGAAAAAATCCTGACATTAAATTAACCAAAGTAATACGGTCAACGAGTGAGCAAATGGAGTACCACAGACTGCCTAAATGCAATTAAAATTGACGCCTAAATGCATGTCATACCTACCCACTGTGAAACAGACGCAGTTCTGAGGGGAGAAACGAGAACAGAAGCCGAGAGCAGAATCGTGTAGGCTAGGAGGCCCTACGATAAGAGACGGACACCCACGTCGCCAGCCGACCGCCAAAACCAACCCCCAGCCCATGTTACAAGATAGAGACCTCCAGAAGAACAGTATAGATCTTACGATAACACTAAAAGGGCCACACCAGCTGCAAGTTCTAGCGTGAGACTTTTTCGCGTCTCTGTGACGCAGCAGACATTAAAAACATTGCGCCACCACGAAAAGCATAACGTTTCTCATTGGATAGACAGAAGTTTAGTAGGCGGAGCTTATAGTTAACATTGAGACCCTGATTCGTCAGTTGAAAATACAGCCAGATAGCTTTTTTTAAACCAACTTCGGTAAATTGTAGTAAGGAGAAGTTAGGAGAGAGTTGCTTCTGAGACGGTGAGGTGCGTGGAGCTGTGCTGACCGCCGCCCCCTGACGCTGCCTAAACACCGACAAGGTAATGAACACACGCGATGCCGCATTTTTGTGAGCATGAGACTTCACTCAGAACTGCAGAAGTCTCATCTGTTACACCCCCGTTTTGCGTAATACTAGTGCCGATCGTCAATTAAAGCTCATGGTATTCACATTTGCTACGTGAAGTAAAAATCTGAAACGCGATGAGTTTTCTGTTATATAATTATTGAGAAACCACATCAGCCACTGAAATCTACGACAAGTTAAATAAGTAATTAAAGATAATTTAGGGTCACTGTAGATCATTTTGATAGATTTCTCTTTTGTGAAACTTAACTTAAACCTAGATTATAGATGTGGCATGGCATAGGTCATCCATCGATCCATTGTAGAACTTGGAAACCTATTCAGGGAATATTCGTTCAAATTTTTGTTGAACGCAGTTGGTTTTTATCATCCTGCATTAAAATATTTCCTTTTATCAATAGTGCTGTTTATAAACAATGTTTTGTGAGTAGAATAAAATTTCCAATCCTAAACTTAACAACTTTTTCGACGTTATTTTACCAGCTAACTAAAAATAGGAAAGCCTTGAACCCCCTCCACTAAATTTAGTTAGTATTAAAATTCTTTTACAGGGAGTGCAGTGGAGCTGACGCTGAAATCATTAAGTACTTGATTACATCACCGCTAGTCTCACTGAAGTCTTCTGAACTCTACATGTCATGTGTGGTCTGGCGTCACCTTACCAGCAACAGGTCCCAGGTTCAAACTAGTCAATTCCATAAAAAAAACACGCTCAGAGAGTCGTTGCGCGAAAGTTGGAGGGAGACACGACTTAGAACAAACAGACACCACGCAGAATGTTAGAAAAACTGTTGAGCAAAGTTTGTGTGAGTGTGGCAGTATGTGGTATAGTAGTACCATGCACAAAATCGATGCCAGTGCTGAACATCTATCTCTGCGGCTCCCGTTCTTAAAGTAAGGATAGAATTTATTTAAATGTTACCAACGGAAAAATGTTCCTATCAGAGCACAAAATTTGTGAAACTGTTCTTGTTTAAAAAAATGACTAAAAAGTAGGGTAACACCTGCCTCTTCTACTTTCCTCAATAACTGTATAAATTTCCCCAAAAATTTTGTCATGCAAAGCATTTCGTGGTCTTTTTAATACGCAACTCACTTTTCGCCCCCACATACTCCCCCAACTGTCACTCCTTCACACCCACTATTCCAACGCTTTAGGTCGCTAATACGCAAACACTCCCACTCACCCATTCTCACTTACTCATTCAGCCAAAGTCATTGTCACTATCTTTTTCTATCTCTCTAACGGTCACTGTCTGCTCTCTCACAGCCACAGTCTCCTTCGTTATGTCCTACTACTATTGCCTACTCTCATTTCCAATACCTTCCCCTTTGCTCTCTCTTACTGCTTTTTCTCAAATTCATTCCTTCCCACGCCACTGTCTTTTCTCAGTGTCTGTCTCTCTCTTCCTCGCCATCATTCTCATACACTGTCTCTAATTATCACAGGCTCGCACCCTCTTCCACTTCATCCTTCTCTTTATTTCACTCCCACTGACACTATCGCCTTCACTCTTTTCCTAGCACTGTTCTGTCACTGTCAGCTATGTTCCACCGCCACTGTGTACCTCTCTTTCTCCCACATTGCCATTGTCTCCTTCGCTATTTCTATACCACAGCCACTGTCTACTACACTCCTGGAAATTGAAATAAGAACACTGTGAATTCATTGTCCCAGGAAGGGGAAACTTTATTGACACATTCCTGGGGTCAGATACATCACATGATCACACTGACAGAACCACAGGCACATAGACACAGGCAACAGAGCATGCACAATGTCGGCACTAGTACAGTGTATATCCACCTTTCGCAGCAATGCAGGCTGCTATTCTCCCATGGAGACGATCGTAGAGATGCTGGATGTAGTCCTGTGGAACGGCTTGCCATGCCATTTCCACCTGGCGCCTCAGTTGGACCAGCGTTCGTGCTGGACGTGCAGACCGCGTGAGACGACGCTTCATCCAGTCCCAAACATGCTCAATGGGGGACAGATCCGGAGATCTTGCTGGCCAGGGTAGTTGACTTACACCTTCTAGAGCACGTTGGGTGGCACGGGATACATGCGGACGTGCATTGTCCTGTTGGAACAGCAAGTTCCCTTGCCGGTCTAGGAATGGTAGAACGATGGGTTCGATGACGGTTTGGATGTACCGTGCACTATTCAGTGTCCCCTCGACGATCACCAGTGGTGTACGGCCAGTGTAGGAGATCGCTCCCCACACCATGATGCCGGGTGTTGGCCCTGTGTGCCTCGGTCGTATGCAGTCCTGATTGTGGCGCTCACCTGCACGGCGCCAAACACGCATACGACCATCATTGGCACCAAGGCAGAAGCGACTCTCATCGCTGAGGACGACACGTCTCCATTCGTCCCCCCATTCACGCCTGTCGCGACACCACTGGAGGCGGGCTGCACGATGTTGGGGCGTGAGCAGAAGACGGCCTAAAGGTGTGCGGGACTGTAGCCCAGCTTCATGGAGACGGTTGCGAATGGTCCTCGCCGATACCCCAGGAGCAACAGTGTCCCTAATTTGCTGGGAAGTGGCGGTGCGGTCCCCTACGGCACTGCGTCGGATCCTACGGTCTTGGGGTGCATCCGTGCGTCGCTGCGGTCCGGTCCCAGGTCGACGGGCACGTGCACCTTCCGCCGACCACTGGCGACAACATCGATGTACTGTGGAGACCTCACGCCCCACGTGTTGAGCAATTCGGCGGTACGTCCACCCGGCCTCCCGCATGCCCACTATACGCCCTCGCTCAAAGTCCGTCAACTGCACATACGGTTCACGTCCACGCTGTCGCGGCATGCTACCAGTGTTAAAGACTGCGATGGAGCTCCGTATGCCACGGCAAACTGGCTGACACTGACGGCGGCGGTGCACAAATGCTGCGCAGCTAGCGCCATTCGACGACCAACACCGCGGTTCCTGGTGTGTCCGCTGTGCCGTGCGTGTGATCATTGCTTGTACAGCCCTCTCGCAGTGTCCGGAGCAAGTATGGTGGGTCTGACACACCGGTGTCAATGTGTTCTTTTTTCCATTTCCAGGAGTGTATATTCCAGTGCTGGACACTTCTCCGTTTCTTTACCACTGTTACTCTTTCATTCTCAGGATAAAAACGCGCGAATGTGTTTACATGGCAAAATTTTGGAAGAGATTTTAAAGGTACCGAGGAAGGTAGATTGAGGTAGCTGCTACCACACTTTTCAGTCATATTTGTCTCAAACGGGACATACTGACCATTCTTGTGTTTCGATAAGAGCATTTTTCCACTAGTTTCCTTGTTTTCCTTGCCATGTAGACCATGTCATTCATACAAAAATAACTTTTTGTGTCGGTAATATTTTAGTAATTTACTTACGTGAAACTGCAATAGCGCAAAGTAATTTTGCACCTCAGATTGGATTTTACGTGCACAAAAATTATGTATCGGATTCCCAGAACTCTTCTGCTGATAACGGAGACACTTCACAGCATATTTCTGCGTGTTCCGGCGCTTTATAAACTACGTTTTCGCCTCACACCCGATTTTAAGTGTGTATTTTACGTATAAAAGTAGGGTAAATTTGAACCACTGTATCTCTGGCACGTATAAAGGAATGAAGAAAATATTCAAGGTTGTTCGAGCTCGGGATCACAGGAATATATCGTAAATGTTATATACCTTTGCTGCCCGTAGCCATTTGGAATCCGGTGCTCGGTTTTGGTACCCAAAAAACACATTTTTGGGTGTTTCTCAATAATGGATTAAGAATTTTGAAAACGGGGTGATAGTGATTCTACATAAATGCCTATATAATATGAGGTTAAAAACGATTTTCACATGCGTATTTTACGTTTACATGCTGAGTAACTTTGAACCTCTGAATCTTGGAAACGGATAAAGATATCAGACAATTTTCAAGAGAATTCGAGATCGAAATCTTAGGAACATATCGTAAAAATTTTACTCTCTTGCTGTGTGGAGCGCCATCTTGGAATATGCTGCTCGTTATTTGTTCGAAAAAAACGGTAAAAATCTTTTCGAGGTTTTCTACGGAACCGGCCATGAAATAAAGGTGCCTTCTTAAGCTCCTATCGTAGAGCACATAAAAAAAGGAAAAAACGATTTTCGCAATTTCAGTAAGCAGGAGGAAGTGTATTAGCCTATATTCTTACTTCGACCCTGTACTGTAGGACAGTGACACTAAGACCACCTTTCAGCTGCGTATACAACTACTCCCTAAGACAATTGTTATCCAAAACACTTGATCCTACGTTTCTGTCATAAACAGAATCCGAGGTATCAGCCACGGAAGAATTCCGATTTTATGCGCGGCATTTCGGAACATACGACTATTGGGGTAGCGCATGCTTCCGCATGCGTGCCAATACAAGGCTGCCTGTAAAAAGAGCACGCCTGTTTCGCCCAAGCGTATGTTCAGTTTCTAATTTCGTTCGTCCGAACCACCGAACTGACGGCCTAGTTAAAAATCCTTCAGAAAAGTTGAGTTATCGATATAAAAGCCATAATTGGAATTAAGTCGGGTGATGCTGAGGGAATTAGATTAGGAAATGAGACACTTAAAGTAGTAAAGGAGTTTTGCTATTTGGGGAGCAAAATAACTGTTGATGGTCGAAGTAGAGAGGATATAAAATGTAGACTGGCAATGGCAAGGAAAGCGTTTCTGAAGAAGAGAAATTTGTTAACATCAAGTATAGATTTAAGTGTCAGGAAGTCGTTTCTGAAAGTATTTGTATGGAGTGTAGCCATGTATGGAAGTGAAACATGGACGATAAATATTTTGGACAAGAAGAGAATAGAAGCTTTCGAAATGTGGTGCTACAGAAGAATGCTGAACATTAGATGGGTAGATCACATAACTAATGAGGAAGTATTGAATAGGATTGGGGAGAAGAGAAGTTTGTGGCACAACTTGACCAGAAGAAGGGATCGGTTGGTAGGACATGTTCTGAGGCATCAAGGGACCACCAATTTAGTATTGGAGGGCAGCGTGGAGGGTAAAAATCGTAGAGGGAGACCAAGAGGTGAATACACTAAGCAGATTCAGAAGGATGTAGGTTGCAGTAGGTACTGGGAGATCAAGAAGCTTGCACAGGATAGAGTAGCATGGAGAGCTGCATCAAACCAGTCTCAGGACTGAAGACCACAACAACAACAACAACAACAACAATTGGACCCCTAGATTTTGCATCTTAGTGCAATAAAGTGTTCCGCCATTACAACGCCGCTAACAGAACAATTGAACACAAACGATTAATTTATTAAATTTCGGCGCACCATTCAAAATCTGCAAACGGAGCAAAATTATTGTCAGATAAATTGCGTCCTCTTTCACAACAGTTAACATTGTACAGTAGAATAAACCATCGGCGACGGACCTGAAACTATGATATATCCTCCCAGTAATGTTAGAGGCAGTGCAACTTGTGGAACTAGCTGGCCTAACTGTCTAATATTAGTCAATCATAAGTTCAGTCCCTCTGGTCTGGAGCAGTAATAAACAGTTCAGTCCAGAATGAGTGACAATATTATTATATCACATTTTTCCTTGATTCTTGAGAAAAAAAACGTGTGGACGTGGGTGCCGTGCTTCTTGTTCCTAGATTGCTGTCGTCATCGACCGCATTAACATTGTCTCCCGAATACTTCAGTCCCCAAAAAGCGAAGCTGGCTGGTGGCTCGGATGGCAGTAGTCTACGCGTACTGTACAGTTCTACAAAACTGTTGATCAAATGAGCTGTTGGCACCTGCAGCCCTTGTCCCATCGCTCGGCAACCGCTTAAGATTCGTTATCTGATTATTAATTTAACGCTTTAACTGGAATCAAAAAACTTACGTAATTGAAACGTTAGATTATTTTGTTCTGAACAGTTGCTGTGATCTAGTTTAGAGTTTCTAAGTACTTTTCGGAGATAATTACATTGCCTCTCACATAAAAAAAAACAAGAAGCTCTCTCTTTTTGACCCAGAAACTGATGTCTTCAGTTTTCGTGCAGGAAGTGCTTGGCAGCACTTTAAACGGCTACGTTGCGAGCCAGTATGGCACCACACCTTTGGCTTTTTTTTCTACGTTTGTGTTGTTCAGCGCATGTTGTATATCATGTCAGGAGATCAAATGCCGAAATCGATGTTCGACCACTTCTTTTTTCTTCATGGACCTTCGTCCGAACTTCCCGCAACAAACGATAACACTTTTTTCGAACTAATTACTCATTATGTCGTGTCCGTAGACGCAAAAAATTCTCTATTACTATTTACAGTTTTCATGTACTTCGCACACAGAAAATGTGTTGCAGCACGTAATTCAGAGGCAGGAGAATTTTCAATGACAGAAACATTTTCATTTAAGGCACAAGCAACAGTTCAATAATATTCTCGCGTAGCTGAAAGACTGTTGGGCCCGGTGAATTAGCTATACTGGAAAACTCCCCCATCTCAACTCCTCCGAACACAATGCAGCACTGGAACTTACGTCCTGCACAGCTGTAGTATATCGCAAGGCGTATATCATTGTGACCAGTTGAATCAACAAATAATTTGCATATGCATTCACATACTGTTTATAAAAAGCTGTGATATTTGCATTCTCAGCGAGCAGCATGATCAGAATGCTGAAATGCCCTACGAGTACAGTAAGGCACGCTCCACCTTAAATGAGAGAGCTTATGTTCTAGAATACTGAAGACGGTTTGACAAAGAGCAAAAGCCCAGAGAACATTTCTTGAAGTACCTAGGACACAAGAAAACACTTTTAATATCCTCTCGTTGTCAGATCAATACTTAAACTTAATTTAAGTGTGGCGTTGCTAACCAGTCCGCGTCCGTTGCTGAGTGGCCAACACTACACTCCCACATACAGCAAACCTTCGGTTTGGTTTCCAGTACATCAAGGGACTCTTCCTTGGTGGGAAGACTGGACCAGGGCGCATTCAGCTTCGTGATGCCAGTTTAGGAACTACCTGATTGAGAAACAGTGACTTCAAGGCCGAAATGTCGACAATGACCCCATTTCCCCCCACCCCCAGACTGCATTCGAAGATGAATGACCGAGGATAACACTCCGGTCAGTTGACTGTCGCGTCTGGGGGTCTAATCGCGCGTTTTCTGTTTTCTCCCGCCGGCCGAAGTGGCCGTGCGGTTAAAGGCGCTGCAGTCTGGAACCGCAAGACCGCTACGGTCGCAGGTTCGAATCCTGCCTCGGGCATGGATGTTTGTGATGTCCTTAGGTTAGTTAAGTTTAACTAGTTCTAAGTTCTAGGGGACTAATGACCTCAGCAGTTGAGTCCCATAGTGCTCAGAGCCATTTGAACCACCATTTGTTTTCTCCCGTTTTGTTGTTAACGAGCACAACAAGTTTTACACTGGTCGACAGTGAGAGAACTTATAACGTCAAACCATAAGTGACAACGCATTGTAAGTCATAAAGCACTGTTGCAGTAAGGAGCAGTTTACACGGGTACATTCCCCTGTATTGAAACTGACCTACCTACTACCTACCACTACTGCGTCCTTGAAGGCCCACCGCACTTCTTCAGCCTATCAAACTTACCTGACCTTGCCCACTGTGCAGTAACGGTACGCTGCCTTCCAACATGTGAACTCTGAATAATTACATTTCCAACACAAACAGACGTGGTGAATTTTACTACAGCTGTAATTAAAGAGAAGAAAATTCTGGTAAAAGTGTCTATACTGTCGAGGCTTTGTGCCTTCAGAATAAATTTTTGTACATTCGTCGTTACACTGAAAAAAAATAAAAGATGGCACCTCTCAGAATGTAAAGAGCTTGTTCAAACGTTACTATGTTGATGCCATTAGCACAAAAGCAACGCATATAATCGGCACTCACGTAAGACTTCATGATTTTTAAAGGCTACGACACAGCTACCCATGTTGGGAAGATAGTATTACTGATGTTTGACGCCTGGGACTTATCACAACTGGGCAGTATAATTTAGAAAGCCGCAATTAATTAGATACTCTCCAAACCAATAGAATTCTACCAAATTAGAAGTCGCAACCAAACGATCATCAATGTCTTCGCACTCAGGAGTTATGTACCGCTCACGACATAAGCTTCTCTCGTTAACTATTAACGGCTAAGCCTCCGCAGTTTTTCACCAGCACAGATATACATAAAACACATTTTTAAGTTCACTGCCTGAGCGGCATTGCTTACACATTGTCAGTAGCATAGTATGAGCATTAGCTAAACGTATTGTGCAATTCCACTGGAATTAAACTTGGCAGGCGTTAGTATTAGCCAATATCAGAGCCAAGTCTCATCTAACAAATACGTATCGCCCCACTGCTACCTATCATTGGTGGCAATGACATGACACGCTACAGTATACCAAACACTAACTCTGCTTGTAATTATAATATCCTCTACAGTTTGCTGCCATGGAGACAAACTCTATACGTTACTTTAGAACGGTGAATTCCCTGCTGTCCTCCACAGTAAAATGTGAGGTGGACTATTTTTCCCTTTGGCTAGGTCCACTGATGGACCCGTCCACACGAACCGAAGTGAAAGGCTGTCAGCTCCTGGAAACTAAGCCTTAACTTTTACTTAAGTTTCTTTTTCCGTATCACTGTCTCTGTGCCTCCATGTTCCTCATCCTGGTGCCATCGCCTGCCATCTTGAGTGTCAATATAGGGAGGGCCGCCAGCCAAGCCTACCCCCGAACGTACTATCTGGTCTCCTCAAGCTCCACCTGCTGGCCAGTAAATTCTGACAGGCTCACTGAATTAAAACTCAAATATATCCGCTATATATTATTTAATCTTTATGCTGAGTTTGCCATTTTTAATGTAATTAAATACTGCATCAATTAATACGCTTTCCAGCTCATTACTTTTCATTAATATGCTAAACTGTTTAATTCATTTAAGTATCAAAATAAGCACCAGCAGTTCTATCGCAACGCATGGTGACACCTCAGCATTCTGTGTGATCTTTACACCAGACTGTGCTGTGTAAGGATGGCACGCCTAAGCAAATTTAAATTAAATTGTGACGTTCACTGCCGGCCGGTGTAGCCGAGCGGTTCCAGGCGCTTCAGTCTGGATCCGTCCGACCGCTACGGTCGCAGTTTCGAATCCTGCCTCGGGCATGGCTGTTTGTGATGTCCTTAGGTTAGTTAGGTTTAACTAGTTCTAAGTTCTAGGGGACTATTGACCTCAGCAGTTGAGTCCCATAGTGCTCAGAGCCATTTGAACCATTTTTAACTGGGGATAGTGTGAAGCTTGTACCAAAACATAACTTGTGATCCTGCAACTAAGGATAGTGCGACGCTTGAATCATAATAGAATTTCTACTACTTTCGCCATTAGTGTGTCCCTCCATACAAGGATAGCGAGGAGCTCAAACCGTATGACGACTTACATTCCTATCACTACCATTGTGTTTAAGCACCTAGTAAAAATGCTGGGTTATTTGAAATCTGATATGAACTTTCCTTAATGAGCAACTGATTCCACAGCTCTCGTTTACTGACGAATTGAAGTTTCATGATTTCAACGAGATAAAATAAGGATAGTAATAACTAGACGTCCAAATCGATACAGGCTCAGCTCTGGACGTGACAGCGTAAGTGTGGAGGAACGGTGTCGCTGCGTTTGTAGGGAACCAACGGGAAACTTAAATTTTTCTGGCTTGACATGAATTTGTATCCCACTTCTCTGCAATAAGAGTTCTGTGTTTTAATCCTGTACCATCTGGCTCTACGAATGAACAGTAGTCGCACCGTACCACATACATCTTTTTAAGGCGGGATATCATCTAAAATGTTCTCTGTCTTTGCTCAAGATCGACTAAGACAGTCATATCAAGAGCATCATTCAGCATCAGATCTCTTTTCCTCCTCGAGGGTGTATTCATGTCCCCGTCTTTCTGTTGAGTAGCATTTCACGTAATTAGAGATACGTAATCGTAAGCGGCCAGTTGGGTACTTTACAGACAGTAAACAGATAAAAGTTGTTATTGTATTCCCCAAAAAGGTATCATATTATAGTCTTAAAATATATAGACACTTACAGCAAACTGATCGAGAAATAATGCTATGGAAAATTTGACGTAGAATCCTTCAGTTGACATACAAAAACAGAAAGAAGTTGCTGGCAGAGGTTTCTCGGGTAACTGAGTAGCGGGAAAGCACTGGTATAAGGAAATATAGAGTGAGGTGAGCGAGAGAAAGGAAATGATGGGTAATAACTCAGCGGCAGTGGAACGTATTTGGAGTTACTATGAGTTGTCTCTTGGCTGGGTGAGGATCGTCCTTTTGCGCTACCAATATTAAATTAACTCTTTCGGCAGCTCTAACAGCGAATAACAGAACCAACAAGTAGTTGCTCTTTGAATCAGTTGCTTCCTCTGTTCCTCTGAGACTTCGGTGTTCCGCATATACTTAAAGCAACATAGTTAATCCATGTGGTCAGACTGCAGACCACACCGATCTCGCAAGAGTGTTTTGTGTACTCAAAGTCCAAGTAATAAGTGTGTGTTGCTTCTTTATCTCAGCCCTGTTGAAAGACCCCCGTCTCGACGATACAGCTGACAAGTCAAAGTGAAATTATTTCTTGAGGCGAAGCAACATCGATCATATTTGTAGCATGTACTGCAGGAATTAATTGTGGCGTCAGATTATCGGTCTCTGAAGACCTTTTACTACCACTTTCTTTTGCAGGAATATCTTTACGGTATTTAAATCTCCCTGCAACCATGGGAATATACATAACATTAATCATCAAATTTAAGTGCTTAATGACTTAAAAACATTTCAAATCAATATTTAGATCAATTCTCTTATTTTGTTTTTCTTTCGTCGTTCCTAAATGTAAACATCATAGCGCGATCCCTTCTGATTATGGAAGTACATTACCTCTCAACCATTAATGACGGAAGAGAGTGAAAACGCTAATACAGCTACTGAAAGCAGATAACCTTTGATGCAGTGTATAATTGAAACAGGTACACAAAGTCGTTTTTAAGAAGCACAATATTCAATACTCTTGAAGAATGTTTCACTAAGAGATGTTTACAGAATAATCTCTTGTTAACGCAGGCTGGAAGGTGTATCGATGAAGATGTAGCTGCTGTCGACTCCTCATGATCAGTGGTTCGATGTCTCAGATTGGAGCTGCGCGTTAAAACACTCACCAAAGTCACTGAGTGTTATTTCATTAGATTACATAGCATGAGATTAGTAAGAACTGAAGTCTGCAAGTAATATGTAGAGAAAAAAGGGACTTATTTGCTAGGGTTTTAGATACTGTTTGCATGGGCTCCTGAGAAATGGAGTCGTTAAATCCAAATAGCAAATCAGCACCTGTGTGCTTTATTTAGACAACTCATTAAAATCGATGGTGACATGATTGAAGACTGCGTTGTAAGATAAAATTACAGGCAAAATGACACAGGTTGTAGTAACGTCACATCTACAACTACCATCTCTGAAGGTCTCAAACACTTGACATGATTGAAGACTGCGTTGTAAGATAAAATTACAGGCAAAATGACACAGGTTGTAGTAACGTCACATCTACAACTACCATCTCCGAAGGTCTCAAACACTTGCATCTCACAAGCCATTATTACTACTAGAGTATTTGAATACATGATATTTACCATTTAAAATGGTCCTCTTGACAATCTCTCAAAGTTTATCCGTTTCATCATCAGGGAGAGAAGAATTCGCACGATATCTTCATCAACATCTACTTCTTCTTCCTCATGCTGGAACATTCAGTCTGCTCCATTCAAATATAAATTTCAGGTTCATCTTTCCACTGGCTGCTAATATGCCTTCGATCGCTATTTAATCCTTTCGTTTCTTATTTTGGCTCTAAGGATGTATTTAATTTAGAAGAGATAGGGAATTCAGTATTAGAATCAGAATTTGAAAGAACTTTGGAGGATTTAAGATCAAATAAGGTAGAAGGGACAGATAACATTCCATCAAAATTTCTAAAAGTATTGGTGTAAATGGCAACAAAACGATTATTTACGTTGGTGTATAGAATATATGAGTCTGGCGACTTAAATGAGTCTGACTTTCGGAAAAATATCATCCACGCAATTCCGAAGACTGCAAGAGCTGACAAGTGAGAGAATTATCGCACAATCGGCTCAACAGTTCATGCATCAAGTTTCTGATACGAAAAATATACAGAAGCATGGAAAAGACAATTCAGGATGTGTTAGTTGACGATCAGTTGGCTTTAGAAAAGGTAAAGGCACCAGAGAGACAATTCTAACGTTGCGTTTCATAATGGAAGCAAGACTAAAGAAAAATCTAGACACTTTAATAGGATTTGACGTCCTGGAGAAAGCGTTCGACAAAGTAAAATGGTGCAAGATGTCCTAAATTCTGAGAAAAATAGGGGTAGCCTATAGGGAGACACGGGTAATATACAGTATATACAAGAGCCAAGAGAGAACAATAAGAGTGAACGACTAAGAACGAAGTGCTCGGATTAAAAAGGGTGCAAGAAAGGAATGTAGTCTTTCGCCCATGCTGTTCAATCTGTACATAGGAGACGCAATGATGGTAATAAAACAAAGGTTCATGAGTGGAATTAACATTGAAGGTAAAAGGATATCAGTGATACGATTCGCTTACGACATTGCTGTCCTGAGTGAAAGTGAAGAAGACTTGCATGATCTGCTGAATGGAATGGACAGTCTAATGAGTACAGAACATGGACTGAGATTACATCATACAGGTAAAAGTACTTAACAACACTTTAAATACACTTGAGTTAACAATTAAATAAACAGAAGGACAAATCCTTCAAATCAAGAGGATCCAAGAGGATCCAGGACCACAACCCAGAGACCGTAAGTTTAACAAATTAGTCATCGTATTTTACGGTTATAATTCAATTAATAATAAGTCCAGATCCAAATGTATGTAAGAATTAAATTATTATTCATATATTTTATCCTTACAAACGTGTGCAGCGTACTCCATTGATAACATGACGCCAACAGCGGAAGCCCTCAAGCAAATAACATTGAAAAAACTAACCATGTGGCTACCTAAAACTGAATAAACAGAACTTAAGAACCAAACTGTTATAAAACACTTACGCCAAACCAACAGCATATGCGAGATAATGTCAAAACCTACTTAAAAAGGAAATAAACTTCAAAACCTTAATAAATCTTAAATAACACCAGCAAGACCGCTGGAAGACCAGTTAAATAAATGAACGATCGTATTTACGCAGTATTACAAACTGCAGATCAGACTTACATGGCAGTAATTCACTTGAGAACTGGAAAGGCACACCAAGCTTAAACACTGGAAGCTCAGTCAAATCAATTCCTTTTTCATATTTATAATTGTACAAAACGAATCAAATTTACGGAGTACCACAAACTGGAGATTAGCTTAGGTAGCAGGTATTCACTACAATGGCCCATCGAGTTTATAAGTTTTGACAACATAGTCTAAACATAGTCTAAACACTCTGACCAAAAAATTTAAAACACATGAAATTCTTAAAACATCAAAACCAACACCATTAGGTATCACTTAGTACGGCTACTCAAACCAGAGCCACCAAACATTCCCGACGTCAACAAGCCTGACACTTGAATTCTGTCAGTATATAAGTCCGGGTGTCACCATGATCAATCGTGTTGTTAAGTAAAACTCAAATGACTCCTCCGCAGAACAGAACCTTTTCTGTAGCACGGCGGCTAGGCCACGATGTTTACTTCAGTACAAGTGTACGAACTCCAAACAGGGCCGAACCAACAGCCGTTGTCGCTCGTTATTACAAAAATACACTGCAAAAGGTTCACGTCACTTCTCTAGCACTGATAATCACATATCCCAAGCCGCATAGCATTGTCCACAGCATGTATCTCTGCCAGGAAAACCATCTTTAGGCTCGCTTGACAAACAAAACACACACCACGTCGAGACGAGATGTCAGCATCTTCAAGTCTCTGCGGACACACCCTCTCCCCTATCGGCGAAGTAAACCTTGCATGTAAGGAAATTACCGCTGCAATGGACCACAGACTGTCTCAATCACTTCTTCAAATTTCTTATTTGTCTCCTTTCTTCTTGTGTGTGCAGTGTCACATACCAGTTGCAATTTATTCAAATTATTTTTCAACTCTTCACCTTGATCGTAGGAAAGCACATATGCCAAATAATTAAAAATAATAATCTGCACGATTGTGTTACTGTCAATTACAATCTTTGATCGAACTGAATTTTTTGTGAACTATTACCACACCGGCATATTTTCTTTAACTGGTCTCTAGATTGTGATTTAAAAGTGAGTCGAAAATTTGATTCGTAGGTTCGTCTCAATCCTACAAGTAATACCTGATTATCAGAAAAAATATTGAGTTCAAAACTGCAATGTTACTTCTCAAATGTTTTATACAGCTTTGCCGGTCGTTTACAGATGTTAAGTATACGTGTTAAAAAGGTGCAGTAATTCGGGAACCTTGTCCCATTCCCTGCTTTATAACAGTATCCGTGTATCATCGCCTCCCAGCTGCGAACATGGATGATTGTATCCCCTTACAAGCTGCGCAGACGTTCGCTGTACGATGCGGGTAGTAATTCTGTCATTGTTTCCAAAAGTTTGTTTTTCAACTTCATCTAATGCTTTTATGTTATCACTAAACAAAATAAGATTTCTAAGTTGAATTCGAATGTCGCCTATATACATTGTTTTATAGTAAACACACTGTTGCTACAAGAACGCTCTCCCCTCAAAAACTGCTGTTCTACTAAAAGTGATTCTCTAATTGCGTTTAGGCGTCTTCAAATAAAATATTCCTAGGTTACTATTAATAGAGGGAATCCACTATAATCGCTTCTCTTGCCTTTCTTGTTACTGTATGACACAAGTGCTCTCGCCCATTTTTAGGGTTCCTT
Organism: Schistocerca americana; assembly: GCF_021461395.2. Taxonomy (NCBI): domain Eukaryota; kingdom Metazoa; phylum Arthropoda; class Insecta; order Orthoptera; family Acrididae; genus Schistocerca; species Schistocerca americana. Next base: position 379,582,063 of record NC_060123.1, on the reverse strand, counting down.
CTGTGTGTTCCAGCATATATTGACAATCTGTAAAAATTTGGTGGCACCCATGAATGAAGCGTACCCAACGACCTCTATTAAAATATTAAGGTGACCTGAAGATTTCCTATTTCCTACAGACTGTCATGCTCATATTATTTCTGGCCGCAACTATGCATTCGAACTTACTATTTCTGGGGCCAACACTGCCTTCATTTGAAGTGATTCCCAACCCTTTATAATATTCTAAGCAATTGTTCTCATGTATCAAATTCTTGTTTGTTCCATCTCTCTCACACTTAATTATTTTATCATTTTTATATGTGTTAGGCCTCCAGGTGCAAAATACTCTATATTACATACCATAACTCCCAAAACTTATCTAGTCTGCCGATTTATCTTTTGAAATCTATTCATTTACATCTCTATTCCGTTTCATCTGTCTGAGTGTTTGTTCTCAAAATCTTAAGACACTCTCTTTTTTCTCGCTCATCAATATGTCGATTCCTTCATTATGTAAATAATCATTTCATTTTTTCCTTTCCGTTTTGTACCTTCAGAGTGAACAGAAATTGTTCATTTTTCCGCCTTTACCTCGCGAACGTCAGGGAGACACAAATGCAATACTAATCCCTTGCCTACATGTCGGTGCTTTCATACCAGCATCGGAGTCGAGCTATGCTGCATATAAGCTGTAGGAACCTCCTCAGACAGAGACTTTTTAACAGGCCCTTATAAATGGACGTGCAAGTCACCTGGACGTGCTGTATTATAGTTTAGACCTGTAAAGTTCACATAACTTTGGACACACTCAATCGTCATCATATATTTCACCCTTAGGAAGGAATTTTTTGGTACTGAAAATGGCAAAAATAAGCGACGTTGGGGGATATAATTTTGATAAAGTTAATGGTCTTGTCATCACTTTGCTTTCCTGTACGGCACTGGTAGTAAAAATTCAGTACCATTTGGAGTGATGGAAGAAATTGATGTTCCACGTGGTCGGTGACGACTAAGTTTACACAGTGAGCAGATTGATAGAAACGGAGTCCACAACACAGCACATTCGTCGAAAGCGTGCAAAATCAGTCCACAGTAAATACCGACATGGAGAAAACCGCACAACAGGCAATGTAACGAACTCTGTCAAACGGCACGGCCCGACGCCTTAAAGAAATAACAGAAAAGTCGCTTACGTTACCGCATTCCCGTATTTAAGCGCAGAACACCATATGCCGTGCTCATCTTATCCTCTACTTGTGCCATCTGCTGAGACGCGAGGGTGCGTTATTACTTCCTGACTACAGTGTCTCAGACGTGGTTCGACACTGTTGCTTGGATAGGAATCCGAATGTCGATTAGGTACATGACGTACCACACATTCATGGAAGTAATGGAGTAAAAGGTCCAATAGACAATGAAATGGAAACGACAGTGAAAACAAAACAAAAATGTTTTATTTACGACAGTTAGTTACCCCTTCCACCTGTTTCTCTATGAACTCGCCGCTCTTACTTATGTAATCGTTGTACCAACTTTCCAATACCCTTGTCATAGAAGCCAGCCGTCTGTGATTTTCGCCAGTTCTCTACACTGGTCTACAGCTGATTGTCTATGCCAAAACGTGGTCTTCATGGCCAGCCGTTCGCGTGAGCAGAGATGAAACTCAGGAACAATCAATTACGGGCTGTACTGTGAGTGATCAAACAATTCCCATAGAAAACGCTGCAGGAGCATCTTCATGGGCCCTGCAGAGTGCGACCGAGAATTCTCTTGAAGAAGGAAACGCATGACAGTAATTTTACAAGGGATGCATGACATCACATGAAATCTCTGACCATGCCCTCATACTTGGCGGGAGACACTGTTTTCTGGGCATCTTTACGCACTTACTATCCGCTCAGAACTGAAAAGAGCTACGTGACTCGATCGAGGGACATACTAGAGACACTGCCAAACACATCTGGATTTTCGCTACGGTTTTCATTTCGCATCCGATCGGACCTTGATCTCTATATCGCCGTCGTAGCTTGAGATCGTTTAGGCAAGGTGTTCATGGTTGTAGCACTCTCCGTTTCCGTCAGAGCCAAAGTACACTACTGTATTCGACAGGGCGTGACTTAACGTTCCACGGGAAGGGGACTCCAAATAGGTAACGTCAGACTTAGAAGAACACGTGGCGAGTTGTTTACTTCCGTGTTAAACTTAGGATTAACCGAGTGTAGCACCGACCGCCCAGGTGGTCTTCGTGCGACGTATCGCGGCGCTGCCTACCAGCAGGGGCAGACTCGGCGCGTGGCCTGCGTGTGAGCTGGCGTCGCGTGATGATGCGCGACTAGCGTGCGCCAGGCTGGGGCAGATTGCATCGCCGTTGATACTGTCACTCCCAGCCGTCTTTTCCGGGCAATATCCGTACACAATTTTGGGAACGACGAGAACAGCGTGGTATTCTCTTTCACAGTTAAAATAAACCAAGTCGCAACCAAAGGCGAAGAAGGCAGACCGCCGAATTTCAATCAAAGCTGCTACCTTCGGCACGATCCCCCGAGATTATGCTCAAAGTATACTGTTAGCCATTGAAATTGCAACACAAGGAAAGATACAAAGCAGCGTAATTTTTCTCATACTGCATATATACTCTCGCACCGAGTGAGATGGCGCAGTGGCTAGCACACTGGACTCGCATTCGGGAGGACAACGGTTCAATCCCGTGTCCGGCCATCCTGATTTAGGTTTCCCGTGATTTCCTTAAATCGCTCCAGGCAAATGCCGGGATGGTTCCTTTGAAAGGGAACGGCGGACTTCCACCCCTAATCCGATGAGACCGATGACCTCGCTGTCTGGTCTCCTCCCCCGAAACAACCCAACCCAACCCAACCCATTGTCGCAGGTAGGATACGTGATGTAATTTGTAGGTGATTTGAGGGTATCCTAAAGGGTGAAATTTAGCGAACAGAAATTCCACATCATGCCGCGGCAATGTCTCCAACAGAATTGGCCATTGAGCCAGTCTCATGGATTTGTCAATCAATGCTGGTACAACTGTATGCCAAAGTTCATCAGCTGTAGTGACCGCCTAACAACGATTTCTCGAAAATTCTTACTGAGGTCCTTTCAATAGGCGGGAAATCAGGAAAACTTTATGGTCAGTTCAGCTGTCATACAAACTGTATATTGATGTAAAGGGTGTGGAAGTGAATACGGAAATGTCGAAAAGCAAAGCGTTACCATTTCCTAATACGGTGTAGAAAAACCGCTGGCATTCAAAATAGCTTCCAGTCGTCTCGAAATGGGTATATACAGATCCTGTACGGTGGTCGGGGGAATCTTATGCCATTCTTCCTGCAAAATACCCTGAAGTTCAGGTAACGATAATGGGGTTGCCGGTGATCACGCATCCGTCTCTCCAAGTTAAAGCGGCAAAAGCTCAATAATATTGAGATCTGTTGGTTGAGGTGGCCAGAGGAGATGCGATAATTCATACTTGCACTCTCAAAACCAGTGCTGGACGATTCCAACTGTGTGAACATTGGCATTTCCGTCTTGAAACACACCTCCAACATTGGGGGGACAAACATTCTATTATGGGATGCACCTGATCAACCAAAATGGTCACAGAATCATTGGAAGTAAACTGACCTTGCAGATTACACATGGTGTCCATGAAATATCACGTTATGGCTGCCCAAATCATCACCGAGCCCCCGCCTTGTTTCACTGTTGGAACGTCACCACAGTCAGAAAGTAAAAATCGTGTGAAAGAAGACTCATCTGACCAAATGACATCGCTACCACATTTTTCTGTCAGTGGTGACTGGTTTTGGAATTCCAACTCGGCTCGTAATTATTTGCTTATGGAGCACTCTTCGTGTTCTTTTGCTGCTGACATGGCTTGCGAGTGCGACAGTCAGTTCTCCAGTGGATTTTGCGAATGTTGTTCCCCTATTTTTCGTCATAGCCCTCTTCAGCGATCGCCTGTCATCATCACCCAAAACGCACTTTCGTATTATGACTTAGTGCATGATGTCTTTCGGTTTTCCCACCTGCGGTATAATCCTCAGATACGGCGGCTTTGTTGCCATACCCTTCTTGACCAGAACAGCAGGTATCACACCTCAGCATCGTAATACAAGACGCCACAGTGCAATTCGCACCACAAATGCTTTGAGGAATGAATGGATTCTTGACTTGTCCGTCCGATGTCCTTATTTATCGCCCAAGGAGCATGTCTTTTCTGTGATTAGAAGACGTATAGTTTCATACCAGTCACCAGTCACTACTGTTCGCCGCGCGGGATTAGCCGAGCGGTCTAAGGCGCTGCAGTCATGGACTGTGTGGCCGGTCCCGGCGGAGGTTCGAGTCCTCCCTCTGGCATGGGTGTGTGTGTTTGTCCTTAGCATAATTTAGGTTAAGTAGTGTGTAAGCTTAGGGACTGATGACCTTAGCAGTTAAGTCCCATAAGATTTCACACACATTTGAACACTACTCTTCATAAACTGAAAACATCATGTGTTTCAGGCATGGAAATAAATTCCTCAAGATGACATTCGTAGGCTGTTGCCTCCACGAGACACTGAATAAAGAGCGTATTCGTGCCTATGAGGGTCACACCTCTTATTGACACTGATGAAGGAGATCAGTTCGTAATCTATTAATTATTTATTACCCGTTACGTAATGAATACCTACACAAAGCTTGATAGACCGTGGGCGAGCTTCTTGCTATAGCATTTCCTGCTTCTCTGAGTCTAGCGCAGTAAGATACTGCTGCAGCCTCGCAGCTCGCTCTTTGCCTTACTGGGCATTTAACCTGCAGCTGCCCTGCCATCCCCAGCGGTGACATCCACTCCTGGCGAGGATTCGACTTCAGCTTCAGCACCAACGTATAGTAGAGGCCGAACAACAAAACATCAGGTTCATATATATGTAAGTCGTTGAAGTGGTTTGGTTTGTGGGGCGCTCAACTGCACGGTCATCAGCGCCCATACAAAGTCCCAATTTTGACACACTGCAATTTTTACACAGTTCAATCCAACCCTTCTCACGAATGATGATGATGAATTGATGAGGACAACACAAACATCCAGTTCTCGGGCAGGGAAAATCCTCGATCCTGCCGGGTATCGAACCCGGGACCCCGTGATCCAGAGGCAGCAACACTAGCCACTAGACGAAGAGCTGCAGACATACGTGAGTCATAAAAACAATGAACACCAGACAGACGGAATTACTTCGAAATACATCTTGTACCGTTGCTAATAACAGTGAAAAAAGACGTTGTAAGACTCCGTGATACGCTTTTAAAGGGAAATGTGGAATGCTAAAGTTAAGAGTGAGAATGAGCAGCAGAAAACCGTGTCGCAAACATAGGGTTTTTGTTGAATGGAACACCAAAATTGTCTAAGTGACAAAAACATTTTTCTTTTTCAGGAGAGCGAACAAACTATGAGGTTATAATAATGTAAACACACTCTTAAGAGAGAAATGTCCGGGTTGAATTGTATGAAGTATGACCTAAGCTAAATCCTTAAATACACTCCTGGAAATGGAAAAAAGAACACATTGACACCGGTGTGTCAGACCCACCATACTTGCTCCGGACACTGCGAGAGGGCTGTACAAGCAATGATCACACGCACGGCACAGCGGACACACCAGGAACCGCGGTGTTGGCCGTCGAATGGCGCTAGCTGCGCAGCATTTGTGCACCGCCGCCGTCAGTGTCAGCCAGTTTGCCGTGGCATACGGAGCTCCATCGCAGTCTTTAACACTGGTAGCATGCCGCGACAGCGTGGACGTGAACCGTATGTGCAGTTGACGGACTTTGAGCGAGGGCGTATAGTGGGCATGCGGGAGGCCGGGTGGACGTACCGCCGAATTGCTCAACACGTGGGGCGTGAGGTCTCCACAGTACATCGATGTTGTCGCCAGTGGTCGGCGGAAGGTGCACGTGCCCGTCGACCTGGGACCGGACCGCAGCGACGCACGAATGCACGCCAAGACCGTAGGATCCTACGCAGTGCCGTAGGGGACCGCACCGCCACTTCCCAGCAAATTAGGGACACTGTTGCTCCTGAGGTATCGGCGAGGACCATTCGCAACCGTCTCCATGAAGCTGGGCTACGGTCCCGCACACCGTTAGGCCGTCTTCCGCTCACGCCCCAACATCGTGCAGCCCGCCTCCAGTGGTGTCGCGACAGGCGTGAATGGAGGGACGAATGGAGACGTGTCGTCTTCAGCGATGAGAGTCGCTTCTGCCTTGGTGCCAATGATGGTCGTATGCGTGATTGGCGCCGTGGAGGTGAGCGCCACAATCAGGACTGCATACGACCGAGGCACACAGGGCCAACACCCGGCATCATGGTGTGGGGAGCGATCTCCTACACTGGCCGTACACCACTGGTGATCGTCGAGGGGACACTGAATAGTGCACGGTACATCCAAACCGTCATCGAACCCATCGTTCTACCATTCCTAGACCGGCAAGGGAACTTGCTGTTCCAACAGGACAATGCACGTCCGCATGTATCCCGTGCCACCCAACGTGCTCTAGAAGGTGTAAGTCAACTACCCTGGCCAGCAAGATCTCCGGATCTGTCCCCCATTGAGCATGTTTGGGACTGGATGAAGCGTCGTCTCACGCGGTCTGCACGTCCAGCACGAACGCTGGTCCAACTGAGGCGCCAGGTGGAAATGGCATGGCAAGCCGTTCCACAGGACTACATCCAGCATCTCTACGATCGTCTCCATGGGAGAATAGCAGCCTGCATTCCTGCGAAAGGTGGATATACACTGTACTACTGCCGACATTGTTCATGCTCTGTTGCCTGTGTCTATGTGCCTATGGTTCTGTCAGTGTGATCATGTGATGTATCTGACCCCAGGAATGTGTCAATAAAGTTTCCCCTTCCTGGGACAATGAATTCACGGTGTTCTTATTTCAATTTCCAGGAGTGTATATTGTTAGGCGCAAGCAATACTGCAATAAAATATCAGATTTTCTTTTGTCAAAAATTCCAGCATAGTACAAATCAACTTTCCTCCTGATTTCACTGGAGGATACTAAAAAAGGCAGGCAGAAAAATTCTGCTGATCTTATGTAATTAACAGTGGTTCCTTTTATCGGATGAACTGCTTCTGCCGCTGGAGGAAGTCACGACAGCTTCTCTTGTAACAAAGACCAACTGCATCTTTTACTGTGATCCTTCTTTTTTTAGCACTAGGTCGCAGATCGACAGAGGCCTAAGCGCCCATTTCGTGATTCACAGCCACGTATCCCAGTTAATAGCAAACATTGAAGTGTTATATTTATTTTATGAGGACACTGCCAGACTAGAAGAAGATTTGTCACTCCTTATCGAAAACCTTGCAGGGTCGAAGCGGCCTAGCTTTAGTAGTAGTATTTGTGATTCAAATGGGGTTAAGAGCAGTAATAGAAATTGAAGTTAACCTCAGTTGTTAGCGCTTATATTGTTGCATTCTTACTGCTGGGTTATTGAGCGGCAATTACTGCAAAAGATTATTCACGCTTCTTCTAGTTTTCTGCTCTCTTCCGCTTCTCATATTATAATGAACTGAATGCTTAGACAGCAGTTTTAAAAAACTCACAAATATTAGTGGAACAACAAACTGATAGAGAAGAAACATTGAAATGGGACCCAGGTTCCATCCGTGCGGTTAAAGGCGCTGCAGTCTGGAACCGCAAGACCGCTACGGTCGCAGGTTCGAATCCTGCCTCGGGCATGGATGTTTGTGATGTCCTTAGGTTAGTTAGGCTTAACTAGTTCTAAGTTCTAGGGGACTAATGACCTCAGCAGTTGAGTCCCATAGTGCTCAGAGCCATTTGAACCATTTTGAACCAGGTTCCATACAGAACATTCTGCAGCACTTAATCTGTTTGGTGTGTAGCTGACTGTGCATATAGAAGCGGCATCAGCTATTGCGCCATAAAGAACTACGAAAGATACGATATTCTTCTTGAATACTAAAACTGTACATAGATTACCTTGAAATAAGAAATGCTAATTTCCATACTTTGTCACAAAGATCCATTAGCGTTCTCACTCTGTATTTTATCTAAGGGGAATCTATATTATATAGTAGCATATTGCTGAGATTTTATGATCTAACCAAATACTGAACCTACAAAAAGATACTCTGGCAATCAGCCTTCTGTTAATCTCTCACCTCCTTCCATACTGAAGTTGTCATTTTCTTCATTTAAGATGCATTCACGATGCATTCCAGTCCCCATGCAAGCGCTTTCTGTTGCACTGTAACTTTCGCAGCATTGTCATATAATGACCGAAAATATATCAACATAAAAAAATAATTAATGTAGTGTAATGAAATTTCGGTAATATATTTGTGTAGGTAACATATTTAAGTGATTAGCACTGCAACATCACAGGTTAATGTAAGCCAGGGATAAGCTATTGCAAGTGCGAAATATTGGTACTTTAATAACCGATGTAACTGCCAGAATGTTGGATGTAAACATTCGAAGGTGCATGTATTACGTTGTACAGGTGCCGGATGTCAGTTTGTGCGATGGAATTCCATGCTTATCGCACGTATAATACTGTCAGTCGATGACTTTGTAGTTGTCGTCCGATCATGTCCCATTATGTCCTCGATTGGAGACATATCTGGTGATCGACTAGGCCAAGGCCATCTGTTGACACTCTGAAGACCATATTGATTTGCAACAGCAGATGAATTATTTGTGAATGTTTTATCTCTTAGTTGCAAACTGGAATTACCTTGACGAGATTGGTAGGAAAATGGGCTCTGAAGCCATTTTGCGAAAAGCAGAATTAGAGTCGATATTATGTAATATTATTGTGTGTAATTCTCATTTATTTACTGTATATAACGTACAGCCTAGCGTTTAACGTTGATGAGACTTATCAAGATTGTCGAATAAGCTACCATCCACAAGAACTTCAAATGAGCTGGATGAAGACTACTAAAACAAAAAAACATTAACCTTCGTGTACCTCTGGGCATATCAGTTTACATGTATATTCGGACTAATGTGATGCTCATGAAATCCATCGCTCAAAGACACTCCCATTTAATGTGAGGTGAGCTGGCACCACGTCAGCTGAAGGGTCAGTGTAAACACTTACTGGTTTCAAACACTAGAACTTAAAGGAGAATATTTCAAATGATAATACAAGGTAATTAAAGTTATCCAGATGACGAGGCGTGTACCGGATACCGTTAGACATTTCAGTGCGGTCACAGGCCAGACTTTAAACAAAGGCTGCTTATGAGAAGATGAGACAACTCATCATGATCTTTGTAAAGTAGCTAAAACAGTCTGTTGAGAGTTATATCTCGCCTGAGACTAAGTTTATCAGTCCACATAACAATATTTCCACCCGCTACTCAAACAATGAAATGCTACATTCATTCTCATTGTATGAATGACGAATAAAGTATCGGTTACCTGAAGGGAGTGTATTTGGAGTACTTGAAACTTCATGACAAATTAAAACTTTGCGCCCCACGTATTTATTAATCGTTACCCCCGCTTTTTTCTGGTAATGCCTACATTGATAGATCTATCGTGTTGTGCCTCATGGCTGTTATGACATTGTACCAGCACTAGTGCAGCAATGAATACCATGTGGAGAATGAGGTGCTTGAAAAAAAGCGTCTACAGAAAAAATTAAGTCACAAAATTTTACATAGTGTAAGGATTAAGTAGTTTAAAATCTGTCAGATCCTAGTACATAAATCACAATATACTCGTACGTATGTTTCTGGTTAGAGCACTTCGGCAGTCAGTTTTCGTAACACCTTACTCTGACAATAAATGTTCTTTATTCTACTTTGTGATTACAAGGGGCCTACACATTAAATAAATTTAAACTCTGTGTAATTAAAGTGAAAATAATTACATGTACTCTGGGATGAATGTTATGATGTTGTATAAATTGCCTCGGTAATCCCGTGTAGAGAGAAGCGAACGGCTCATAAAACTCTTGCGTTGAGACTTGCTTTCAAATTGTCATTAGGCATCTTCGATGCTAGTCTCGCATTTCACAGTCGCATCCACTTACACTGTGAATATGAACAATTTAATCGTGGACATTGGCAAGAAGCCATTGTTGACCATCGTTTCTATTTATATAAGTGTATATCTTCAAGAAGGTCTACACAACACATACCTTCTTACAATGGATGGTGCAGTCTATTTCTCGTGCCGTTATCGTTACTGTTCTCCTCCTCTGCCATTCCATACGTGCTATAATGGGCGATCAGGAAGTTTCCGATCGCAGGCCGCTTTAACCCCTTGCCTAAATGTCGGTGCTTAGGTACCCACATCGAAGTCGTGCTGGGTTGCGTATACGGTGCAGCAACCCACTGAAATGAATGCCGTTAGATCTCTTCTTATAGAAAGTCTCTTATTTTACAGTCAAAGTTAATTCGCGAGATACACTTCAACGCTACCCGCCTCTCTTTGAAATGTACGCGATCAGAATTCTAACAGTAAGCTTTCACATGGTACTCAACAGCTCTCTTGTATCGTCTGGCTGTAGAATGGCCAGGAATCTACAAGACGTTTTCATTCTTATTAAACGGCACCTTGTCGACATGTGCTGCTCATCCTGGAAGCTCTGTATCTCTTAATATTATCAGTAAATGGCCTAGAGTGGCGAGCAGTTCTCTAGCCACGGTCTCAAGAGGATTTTGTAATATATCTCTTCCACCGGTAAGCACCATTTCCTTAAGATTGTTATAATGAGTCTCAGTGCAGCATCTTCGTTGCCCTTAACTAGCCTGATGAAGTCGTCAGCTAAGATTACTCTTGACGTATTGATTTGGTTTTATAAGAGTTGTGACTACTTTCCATGACTGTTCGCAAATCGTGTAATGAAACCACAGCGAGATTTTCACAAATGCGTAACACGTTAACATTCATATGTTTCCCTACAGCAAACGTCAGTCCGCTTACAACTCGGAACGTGTTTCTAGTATAATTAGTGAATGAAGCCACGCAGACAGCGTATTGGTACATCGACGTTTTCCGCCGAATAATTTTCGCAAGTTGTGAACATTAGTGATTCTACAAAAAATCACTCTAAGCACTATTGGACTTAACATCTGAGGTCATCAGCCCCCTAGACTTAGAACTACTTAATCCCAGGACAACACACACATTCATGCCCCAGGCAGCATTCGAACCTGCGACCGTAGGAGCAGCGCAGTTTGGGACTGAAGCGCGTAGAACCGCTCGGCCACAGCCGTCGGCAGTGATTCTACAGGTCGCCCTTGGGTTATGCCTCACCGTATTTGCTCATTTGACCATTTTTTCCCGTTAAGAACGTTTTGCTGAGTTAGTTATGGTAAGAAATTTCCAACCCATTAACGAGTTTGGTACGGCATTTTGTTAGCTCGTAGTTCGTTCCTTAGGTGTAAGCGCGCAAATCGAACCAAAGTCTACCGATAGTGAAGGAAAACGGCATCATACTGAGCGGCGACAGCTTCTGTGTTCCATATCTTAGGCACAAATAGCCTGAACTCAATTCACAAGATCGCTTTTGACAAATTTATTATCATTCACATAGTAAATAGTTTCGAACAGTTATCCCGTTAGACCAAATCATCTCACCTCTGTTAAGCATGTACAGCTGATTTTGTATTCCTGATTACTTATCTCAAAATCTATTATCTAGGCCTTCATGTGATTATTGTTCATAGAAAATTTTGTTCATAGAAAGTGGTCTGCATTATCCGTCTCTCCTGTTTCGGTACGCAAACTGAATGACGGAATAGACGAGTTTAATTCGTTTCCTAACATTCGTTTATACAAAACGTCTTCATAGTTCCCATCGCATCAGTACTTACAGTCTCACTTCAGAATTCGTTAAATACTACTCGCTTACGTCCCCCCGAAGTCATTTTGCCTTCATTCAGCCTTTTCTGAAAAAAGACCTATGCCTCTCTTTGCCTTGCTAACAACTTCTTAACACAGTTTTTGAGCCGCACAGGATTATTCTCAGTTCTTCACAATCCTGCACGGCACGTACATGTGTGAAGTGCCGGAGTCTACTGTTAAAACCAAATTTTCTGACATTAGAGTTCCTACCTGCTAATTTGAACCCAGTGTTACTGAAGCAGTGTTATTAAATGGTTTCAACGGCGTAGAGATGTCCTTGGCACTTGTCATAGAAGAATGCGGTAGTGTCAAGTTGTTCCTGAAATAGTTTTTGCATAGCTTTGCAGTGTAACTGAGCCTTCAGGGTATAAATTTTAAAACTAGAGCGCAAGTCAAAGCTATATCGAAAAATAGCAACGATGACACTGCAATAGTTCACCATTTATATCATCTTTAGGAAAAAAAGGATTGAGATTCTACTGGCCGAAAAGCTTTACAGTCAAACTCTCAGAAAAATTTCGTGACGTTCACTTGTATTCAAGAGCAATGCATTCCGTTATAAAGTGATTACTATATTACGGTGTGTTCTCTGGTATGCAGCCGAGTACTTGATGCCATTTTTCTGCGCTCAAACCACACAGTCTGTTGCGAGTTCAGGCAGCAAGTACGCAGAACTATACACCTCACACCATTCGAAGAAGACGACCCAGTCAGTCGCCGGAGTGTCATACAGAAAAGATGTGGTATCACGTATCGATACCACCACATGGGCGTCAAATTTGGCAACGGGATCACAAGTTTCCGTCGGACGCGGATAGCGGTCGCGCAGCATGTGGCGGACCCAACGGTGCGCGCCCACTGAGCCCCACCTCCCGCGGCTCCGTATTATCAGCTCCTCTGCCGCCGCCGCCGGCCAGACAGCCACTTGCGCTTGAACCCTCTCCTCTACGTGATGCTACACAGACGCCGCCTAGTCGTGGCTCTGACGTCATCGTCCATGCTGTAGTGCAGAGAGCCTCTTTCTTGCTGACACTAAGAGCTGGACTCTCCTTCTTGTTGCTTATTTTTAATTAGCCTTCGTACGCTGGGAGACTTACATGTCAAGTAAATCTTCCGTTTATTGTGTTAACTTGTTCGCTAATCATTTCTGCTCCTGTCCGGCTTTCCTACGACAGTTTCCGCATTATTATGTAACCCACGCCTCCTTACCATTGTGTACAGAGCCACACACAATGAAAGGAAATCAAGAAATAGACTGAACACTCCGTAAACTCTCCCCATATAATTCACACCGAGAAAGCCAGAGAAATCGCAAGGCTACAGTCTTATACTACCTGCGAACGCTAAGCGTACAATAGCCAAACCACCAGTAAAGTAAAAACACAATTATAGTGATAATTTGAACGATCGTCATGGCTGTTGTTGTTGTTGTGGCCTTTGATGCAGCTCTCCATGCTACTCTATCCTGTGCAAGCTTCTTCATCTCCCAGTACCTACTGCAACCCACATTCTTCTGAATCTGTTTAGTGTATTCAGGTCTTAGTCTCCCTCTGAGGCGTTGCGGAATATTAAAGAGTTGGAAACGTGGAATATTGTCAAAGTTTCATTGCCTATAACGAGATCCAGAGGCAGTAGGTTAGCCAAGAGGTAAGAGGATTTCACATATTTCGGAATTTGTCATCACGCAAGGGCAATGGCCTGGTTACACACAACAGGCGAGAGAGAATGGCTTAGCACGCGGGTTTGTGTTAGACAGAGAGTTTCGTAGAGTGCAAGACAGAGGTATAGCGTAGGCTGCACTGAATTTCACAACTTCGCGTAAGTCTGCCATAACAACATGTAACTCTGCCGCAAGAACACCTAAGGGGCGAGTACGACAGATGAGTCAGCAGTATAAGTGGAACGAATGCATTCATTACAAACAAGCATGATGTCAGGACGTCGCTCGTGCTGCCTTTAAATACACCACCTTTGATAGCAACAAGGCACTCGCAGTTAGACTTGCAGTTAGATGTATACTGGGTCGCTGCGTAGTGCTCAGCTCCGTGATCGGCATGTTAATCTCTATTAACGAGATGTTGCAGTAAGGGCGGCCCATCCAGCAGCAGACGTGAAGGGACAGTACCAGCTCCAGTCCTCTCTGCTGCCGCTGTCAATCATCAACCCAGGATTAGCAGACATCGCGGCAGACTCGCTCGCCACCAACGCTGACCACATCAGTCAGCCGTCGTCGAGATCGTGCAGAGCCTAGGCCCCGTGCATCCGCCGTCACATCTGGGTGAGCCGATGACGCTGCGGTACTGCAGCCCGTTCCGCCCGTCCACTGTGGACGAGCCACCAGGAGGAGCAGGGAAGAAGACGGGGTGGGATAGAGTACACTCCGCACTATGAGAACGCCTCCCGTGACGGCAGCGGGACTCCAACCCGGAGCCTCCTACGCGCAGGCGAGCCGGCTGGCCAGCTAGGCGCCACCAGCCATGCGCGGCCGAAGTACGAAGTAAGGACATTCCTTCGCTACGTCACAGCACGGGGCGCTGCACTAGCAATACTGTGCAGCCCGGAGCTGGAGTCATCGCTACGAGTCAGCGAGGACTCAGGGAAGGTCGTTGATATCACCAAGCTCAGCCAGCCTGTGTTATACGGGCCACATTGTACTCGACAGGAATAAAGGTGTTATGAATTAAGAATGTTTCTTTGGCGTTTCTGACGCGTCCACAATCATTTCGTAGCATCCTGATCACTGGAGAGGTCACCGCTCGGCTTCCAGTCCACTGTAGGCGACTGGGACCAACGGGGTGCCTACACCTCTACAATTTTTACCATCCATGCTGCCCACCAATACTAAATTGGTGATCATTGATGCCTCAGAATATGTCCTACCAACCGATCCCTTCTTTTAGTGTAGTTGTGCCACAAATTTCTCTTCTCCCCAATTCTATTCAATACCTCCTCATTAGTTATGTGATCTACCCACCTAATCTTTAGCATTCTTCTGTAGCACCACATTTCAAAAGCTTCTATTCTCTTCTTGTCTAAACTATGTATCGTCCATGTTTCACTTCCATATACGGCTACACTCCATACAAATACTTTCAGAAACGACTTCCTGACACATCTATTCTCGATGTTAACAAATTTCTCTTCTTCATAAATTCTTTCCTTGCCACTGCCAGTCTACATTTTATATCCTCTCTACTTCGACCATCATCAGTTATTCTGCTCCCCAAATAGCAAGACCCATTTACTACTTTAAGCGTCTCATTTCCTAATATAATACTCTTAGCATCACCCGATGTAATTCGACGGCATTCCATTATCCTCGTTTTGCTTTTGTTGGTGTTCATCTCATACCCTTCTTTCAAGACATTGTCCATTCCGTTCAACTGCTCTTCCAAGTCTTTTGCTGTCTCTGACAGAATTACGATGTCATCGGCGAACCTCAAAGTTTTTATTTCTTCTCCAAGGATTTTAATAGCTACTCCGAATTTTTCTTTTTTCCTTTACTGCTTGCTCAATATACAGATTGAATAACATTGGGACAAGGCTACAACCCTGTCTCACTCTCTTCCCAAAAAGACAGTATTGCAGTCAACTTTGTCAAAAGCTTTCTCTAAGCCTACAAATGCTAGAAACGTAGTTTTGCCTTTTATTAATCTATTTTCTAAGATAAGTCCTACGGTCAGTATTTCCTCACGTGTTCAAATGGTTCAAATGGCTCTGAGCACTATGGGACTTAACTTCTGAGGTCATCAGTCCCCTAGAAGTTAGAACTACTTAAACCTAACTAACTTAAGAACATCACACACATCCATGCCCGAGGCAGGATTCGAACCTGAGACCGTAATGGTCGCGCGGTTCCAGACTGTAGCGCCAAGAATATCTCGGCAACTCCGGCCAGCTCTCACGTGTTCCAACATTTCTATGCTATCCATACTGAATTTCCCCGAGGTCGGCATCTACCATGTTTTCCATTCGTCTGTAAGGGATTCTTGTCAGTTTTTGCAGCTGTGGATTATTAAGCTGATAGTTTGGTAATTTTCACATCCGTCAACATCTGCTTTCTTTGGGATTGTAATTACTATATTCTTCTTGAAGTCTGAGGGTATTTCGCCTGTCTCATACATCTTGCTCACTAGATGGCACAGTCTTGTCAGGGCTGGTTCTCCCAAGACTATCAGTAGTTCTAATGCAATGTTTTCTACTCCCAGGGCCTTGTTTCGACTTAGGACTTTCAGTGCTCTGTCAAACTCCTCGCGCAGTATCATATCTCTCATTTGATCTTCCTCTACATCCTCTTCCATTTCCATAATATTGTCCTCAAGAACATCGCCCTTGTATAGACTCTCTACATAGTCCTTCCAACTTTCTGCTTTCACTTCTTTGCTTAGAACTAGGTTTACATCTGAGCTCTTGATGTTCATGCAAGTGGTTCTATTTTCCCCAAAGGTCTCTTTAATTTTCCTGCAGGCAGTACCTACACTACTGGCCATTAAAATTGCTACACCAAGAAGAAATGCAGATGATAAACGGGTATTCATTGGACAAATATATTATACTAGAGCTGACACGTGATTACATTTTCACGCAATTGGGTGCATAGATCCCGATATATCAGTACCCAGAACAACCACCTCTTGCCGTAATAACGGCCTTGATACGCCTGGGCAATGAGTCAAACAGAGCTTGGATGGCGTGTACAGGTACAGCTGCCCATGCAGCCTCAACACGTTACCACAGTTCATCAAGAGTAGTGACTGGCGTCTTGTGACGAGCCAGTGGCTCGGTCACCGTTGATCAGTCGTTTTCGGTTGGTGAGCGATCTGGAGAATGTCGGTTGGTGAGAGATCTGGAGAATGTTCTGGCCATGGCAGCAGTCGAAGATTTTCTGTATCCGGAAAATCCCGTATAGGACCTGCAACATGCGGTCGTGCATTATCCTGCTGAAATGTAGGGTTTCACAGGGATCGAATGAAGGGTAGAGCCACGGGTCGTAACACATCTGAAATGTAACGTCCACTGTCCAAAGTGCCGTCAATGCGAACAAGAGGTGACCGAGACGTGTAACCAATGGCACCCCATACCATCGCTCCGGGTGATACTGCAGTATGGCGCTGACGAATAAACGCTTTCAATGTGCGTTCACCGCGATGTCGCCACACACGGGTGCAACCATCACGATGCCATAAACAGAACCTGGATTCATCCGAAAAAATGACGTTTTGTCATCCGTGCACCCAGGTTCGTCGCTGAGCACACCATCGCAGGCGCTCCTGTTTGTGATGCAGCGTCAAGGGTAACCGCAGCCATGGTCTCCGAGCTGATAGTCCATGCTGCTGCAAACGTCGTCGAACTGTTCGTGCAGATGGTTGTTGACTTGCTAATGTCCCCATCTGTTGACTCAGGGATCTAGACGTGGCTGCACGATCTGTTACAGCCATGCGGATAAGATGCCTGTCATCTCGACTGCTAGTGATACGAGACCGTTGGGATCCAGCACGGCGTTCCGTATTACCCTCCTGAACCCACCGATTCCATATTCCTCTAACAGTCATTGGATCTCGACCAACGCGAGCAGCAATGTCGCGATGCGATAAACCGCAATCGCGATAGGCTACAATCCGACCTTTATGAAAGTCGGAAGCGTGATGGTACGTATTTCTCCTCCTTACACGAGGCATGACAACAACGTTTCACCAGGCAACGCCGGTCAACTGCTGTTTGTGTGTGAGAAATCGGTTGGAAACTTTCCTCATGTCAGCACGTTGTAGGTGTCGCCACCGGCGCCAACCTTGTGTGAATGCTCTGAAAAGCTAATCATTTGCATATCACAGCATCTTCTTCCTGTCGGTTAATTTTGCGTCTGTAGCACGTCATCTTCGTGGTGTAGCAATTTTAATAGCCAGTAGCGTATCTTACCCCTAGTGATATACGCCTCTACATCTTTACATTTGTCCTCTAGCCATCCCTGCTTTGCCATTTTGCACTTCCTGTCGATCACATTTTTCTGACGATTGTATTCCTTTTCGCCTGCTTCATTTACTCCATTTTTGTATTTTCTTCTTTCATCAGTTAAATTCATTATCTTTTCTGTCATCGCTAACCCGTGACAAATAAAAATAACTTCCCAACAGTAGATACAGCGGGAAAGACAAAAAAGCGCGCGACTACCTTGCTAAGTAGGATTTTGATGAGCCAAGCAACGTGCATTAGCCGTGATCGGTGTTTTAGCACCCGACGCGCGTTATCACAGCATGAGGCCGTATTGGGGGGTGAATCAGAGTAGCGCGCAGTTATTATGGGCCTGGATTTACTGCTTCCCCCGACGTTTACGAAGAGACAGGCGGCGGGAAGCCACTCCACGTAATAACGGCGGAGGCGGTGATATGCACGTGACGCTCCTACCGGTGCAGACCCGCTCCGTGCTCCGCGAGTGGCAACCCCCAAATTGAGCTATCATCGCCACGGAGCGGTCGATGCGCCGCTCACCCTCAACCCGAGGCCCATTTCCGCAAACAAGTCAGCGGGCGACCGGGCCTAACTGAAAACGGACGCTCAAGCAGCCTTCGTGTTTATTTCCGTCCCCATCTATGAAACTCTAGTGCACTGGTAGTTTCCTCGTGTGAATTTTAATTTACGCTAGCCTGCAGTCACATGTAATCACTTCTCTTATACGATTCAGTTTTGATACGGAGCGAAGACTGAAATGAATAGAAACGATGCCAAAGTTAGCGTAAGGAGGGCTATGCGTGAAGCGTTCAGTGAATTCGAAAGTAAAATTCTATGTACCCACTGGACAGAAAATCCTAGGAAATTCTGGTATTACGTTAAATCAGTAAGTGGCTCGAAACAGCATATCCAGACCCTCCGGGATGATAATGGCATTGAAACAGAGGATGACAGGTATAAAGCTGAAATACTAAACACCTTTTTCCAAAGCTGTTTCACAGAGGAAGACCGCACTGCAGTTCCTTCTCTAAATCCTCGCACAAGCGAAAAAATGGCTGACATCGAAATAAGTGTCCAAGGAATAGAAAAGCAACTGAAATCACTCAACAGAGGAAAGTCCACCTGGATCTGGCTGGCTCTGAGCACTATGGGACTCAACTGATGAGGTCATTAGTCCCCTACAACTTAGAACTAGTTAAACCTAACTAACCTAAGGACATCACAAACATCCATGCCCGAGGCAGGATTCGAACCTGCAACCGCAGCGGTCTTGCGCTTCCAGACTGCAGCGCCTTTAACCTGGATCTG
The DNA here is from genome assembly GCF_021461395.2 of Schistocerca americana. NCBI lineage: Eukaryota > Metazoa > Arthropoda > Insecta > Orthoptera > Acrididae > Schistocerca > Schistocerca americana. The sequence goes on along the minus strand of NC_060123.1, from coordinate 379,562,941 downwards.
ACGGGATACCAATTCGATTATACACAGAGTACGCGAAAGAACTTGCCCCCCTTCTAACAGCCGTGTACCGCAAGTCTCTAGAGGTACGGAAGGTTCCAAATGATTGGAAAAGAGCACAGGTAGTCCGAGTCTTCAAGAAGGGTCGTCGAGCAAATGCGCAAAACTATAGACCTGTATCTCTGACGTCGATCTGCTTTAGAATTTTAGATCTCGCGGTTCTAGGCGCGCAGTCCGGAGCCGTGCGACTGCTACGGTCGCAGGTTCGAATCCTGCCTCGGGCATGGATGTGTGTGATGTCCTTAGGTTAGTTAGATTTAAGTAGTTCTAAGTTCTAGGGGACTGATGACCACACCTGTTTAGTCCCATAGTGCTCAGAGCCATTAGAATTTTAGAACATGTTTTTTGCTCGCGTGACATGTCGTTTGTGGAAACCCAGAATCTACTCTGTAGGAACCAACATGGATTCCGGAAACAGCGATAATGTGAGACCCAACTCTCTTTATTTGTTCATGAGACCCAGAAAACATTACATACAGGCTCCCAGGTAGATGCCATTTTCCTTGACTTCCAGAAGGCGTTCGATACAGTTCCGCACTGTAGCATGGTAAACAAATTAAGAGCCTACAGAGTATCAGACCAGCTGTGCGGTTGGATTGAAGAGTTTTTAGCAAACAGAACACAGCATGTTGTTATCAATGGAGAGACGTCTACAGACGTTAAAGTAACCTCTGGCGTGCCACAGGGGAGTGTTATGTGACCATTGTTTTTCACAATATATATAAATTACCTAGTAGATAGTGTCGGAAGTTCAATGCGGCTCTTCGCGGATGATACTGTAGTATACAGAGAAGTTGCAGCATTAGAAAATTGCAACGAAATGCAGGAAGATCTGCAGCGGATAGGCACTTGGTGCAGGGAGTGGCAACTGACCCTTAACATAGACAAATGTAATGTATTGCGAATACATAGAAAGAAGGATCCTTTATTGTATGATTATATGATAGCGGAACAAACACTGGTAGCAGTTACTTCCGTAAAATATCTGGGAGTATGTGTGCGGAACGATTTGCAGTGCAATGATCATATAAAATTAATTGTTGGTAAGATGCATACCAGTTTGAGATTCATTGGGAGAGTCCTTAGAAAATGTAGTCCATCAACAAAGGAGGTGGCTTACAAAACACTCGTTCTACCTATACTTGAGTATTGTTCATCAGTGCGGGATCCGTACCAGGTCAGGTTGACGGAGGAGATAGAGATGATCCAAAGAAGAGCGGCGCGTTTCGTCACGGGGTTATTTGGTAAGCGTGATAGTGTTACGGAGATGTTTAGCAAACTCAAGTGGCAGACTCTGTAAGAGTGGCGCTCTGCATCGCGGTATAGCTTGCTGTCCAGGTTTCGAGAGGGTGCGTTTCTGGATGAGGTATCGAATATATTGCTTCCCCTACTTATACCTCCCGAGGAGATCAGGAATGTAAAATTAGAGAGATTCGAGCGCGCACGGAGGCTTTCCGCAGTCGTTCTTCCCGCGAACCATACGCGACTGGAACAGGAAAGGGAGGTAATGACAGTGGCACGTAAAGTGCCCTCCGCCACACACCGTTGGGTGGCTTGCGGAGTATAAATGTAGATCTAGATTTATTATCGTTGCCCTATTACCATCAAATTTAACGGAAAAAAGTATTCCATACAATCCTGGAGATAACAAGAACGGTACGAGAACTATTGCGCAGTCAGCGTAACAGCCCATACACCAAGCTTTAACAACTTTCAGAGGTCTTTGTATTGTTTTTAAAATCGTCTAATGCGTTTAGACATTTCATCATTTTCAAATTTATACAATGCAATACGGAAATGGTATCAAAAAATGTAAAAATATGTTACATTTAACCACTGATTAGAGACAGAGTATAGGCTAGGGAATAGGCTATGATTGTTTTAGCTTACCACTGTTATATCAATAATAGAAAGTTGTTCAATAGGTACATTGTATCTCGTCAACATTCTTAACTAGGAGACGAGCGTAGTGCGCTACCAAGAAACACGTTAGAAATCAAGTGGACTAAACCGCTAGTCGGCGCGTGATACGTGATGCACTCAGTATTTGTTTTTTCACAACTACATATTTCATCATTATGCCGTATAAAACAATTCCATCAGTAAATAAATCATGGAAATTGCTTTACAATGTTTTACAAAAAGATAGTTTTTACAAAACAATACTTAGCGGTTTTCGTAAGGTTTGAATTAATACAGTGGAACAGACCGCTGGATGGCGCTAGGGTACGTAAGGCAAACTGTTAACTAGTATAATTTCTGGCAACTTATAGCGTAAAAATTAGTTTCTCCACTCGAAGCTGTCAATCCATAGAACGATTAACCTCATGTACTCTAAAGCCGCTCAGGGGTCTCTCGCAAACGCATCCAACGCCGCCTAGAGGTTTAGTCAACTTGATTTCTAAGGTTTTCCTTGGTAGCATTTTGTTCTTGTCTCGTGGTTAAGTATACAGACGAAATACAGTGTATGTGTTGAATAATTTTCTATCATTGTCATTGTTGTGTCTACACAAGACAGCCTAGACACAATGAGAGGAAGCCGAAAGGCACGCGCTACGCTCACGCAGATGGGCGTGAGGTCTGAAACAGGATACGTAATGAATGCTATAAAGAAAAGTACGTAGCTTCTGGAATACTTAACTTTAATCCATTCTTTTGGTACATCTGGAGATTGTGGCGATACAAGTGAGACTCTTTAGATACATGCAATGTTACTAATGGCGCCTTGCTAGGTCGTAGCCATTGACTTAGCTGAAGGCTATTCTAACTATCTGCTCTGCAAATGAGCGAGGCTTCGTCAGTGTCGTCGCTAGCTACGTCGTCCGTACAACTGGGCGAGTGCTACCCCGTATCTCGAGACCTGCCTTGTGGTGGCGCTCGGTCTGCGATCCCTGACAGTGGCGACACGCGGGACCGACATGTACTAATGGACCGCGGCCGATTTAAAACTACCACCTAGCAAGTGTGGTGTCTGGCGGTGACACCACATTCCTCCCCGGCAAATCGGCGAACGGTCGTGTAATAAGGCTTCCGCCCGCCGTGGGGAGGACCCCATGTTGACGTATGCGATGAGGTGGGGAGCCTAACAACAGGCGAGGCTGTGCCACCCGCACCCGGCCATTCGGTCCGAGGGGAGCTAGGAAACGCCTGAAAACCTAGTCCAGGGTGCACGCCAACATGCGGGGTATGCGCCCGAAAAGAAACAGGAGGGGCCGAAGGGTCGACCTCCATTGCGTCGGGGTATCCGACGCGCGATGACGTCATGTGGTCCGGAGCGGGCAAGAGTTCCATGGCGGAGGACAGCTGGTCACGGGAAGCGATCGGCGGCGCGTGACCCAGGGAGGCGCTTGGCGGCTGCAGCGAAGCGTCCACTGCGGGCGGCGCCGGCTGGAGGACAGGCGGCGGCGGCGGAGGCGGCAGCGGCGCGTCGCCATGGGGCAAAATGGAAGGCATCGTCGGTAACACCTGGGGATGAGGCGAGCCAGTAGATGGGTCCCCAGGGCGCTGACCGGACGGCACCGTCGCTGAAAGCAGACGGGGAGCGGCAGAACCCGTGCGACGGCAGAGGCGCAGCTGATTGAGATGCCGACGCACCTCACCAGAGGCCCCCAAAACCAAATACATCGCGCGGCCGAGGCAGCGAAGAATGCGCCCTGCGAGCCAACGCCGTGAACCTCGATAGTTGCGATAGAATACAACGTCGCCTGGAGCAAAAGCAGAAGTCTGCCGATGCACAGGAACCTGATGCGGCGGGTGCAGCAAAGACATCAAGGTTCGATGAGGACGACCATGGAGCAACTCAGCCGGCGAGCGACCATCTCTGGGCTGAGAGCGATGCGATGACAAAAAGAGCAACAACGCGTCCTCCCGAGAATGCGACTCTTTCAACTTCAACATCTGCAACTTGAAAGTCCGGACCAATCGTTCAGCGGCACCGTTTTACTGAGGCGAAAACGGCGCGGATGTCAGATGTTGAATACCATTGGCCTTGCAGAAAGACTGAAATTCTGCAGACATGAATTGTGGGCCATTGTCGGAAACAATAGTCTGCGGAAGACCTTCAATGCAACAGATAGCAGACAACGCTTGGATGGTGGCAGTTGACGTCGTGGAAGACATCCGGACAACAAAAGGAAAATTACTGAAGGCATCTACCAGAACCAACCATCGAGCATTCCAGAATGGACCAGCAAAATCGATGTGCAAGCGTTGCCAAGGGAAGTGGCTTTTGGCCATGCAAAGACTTTCTGCGGCGGTGCGGATTGTTGTTCGGCACACGCCATGCAAGAAGAACACATATTCGTAATCGCAGCATCGATTCCGAGCCAAGTACAGTGCTGACGAGCAAGTTGTTTCGTTCGCACGATACCCCAATGTCCGTGGAGAAGAAGCCGTAAAACAGAGGACTGTAACGAACGTGGTACCACGACTCTGGACTGATCATTATCAGAACGCAACAACAAAACACCACGTCGAACAAAAAGTCTCTCCCTGTGAGCAAAAAATCGGCGAACCAACGGATCCTCGATCCGAGACTTTGACAAAGGCCATTGCGTAGCAACAAAACGCAAAACGATAGCAAGGACTGGGTCAGCAGCTGTGGCTGCAGCTACACGACGAAAATCAATCGGAAACGATTCGACCACTTCATCGGTTTCCGAATCAATGAACATGCAAGCAAGTTCGGAAGAACTGAATGCTCTATCCTCAGCAACAGGCAAACGGGACAACGCATCGTCGTTTCTGTGCTTAGCAGTGGACCGATACAAGATACCGTAGCGGTACTGCGAGAGGAAAATAGACCAGCGAATGAATTTCTGCGCTGTACGCGGAGGTACAGGCTTGTTCGGATGAAAAAGCGATGTCAAAGGTTTGTGGTCTGTGATGATGGTAAAGTGACGACCATACAAGAAATCATGAAACTTAGTAACACCAAATATGAGAGCCAAAGCTTCTTTCTCTATCTGGGAATAATTTCTTTGCGCAGATGAGAGCAATTTGGACGCAAAGGCTATAGGGCGATCATGCGATCCATCTTTGTGCGCAAGCACAGCACCGATCCCGAAATCCGATGCATCTACCATCAACAAAAGGGGTTTCTGGGGATCGAATGGCGTAAGGCATGTATTAGAAAGCAACACCGATTTCAACTGGCGAAAGGCGCGTTCGCATTCCGTCGTCCAGACAAATGGAACACCTTTACGGCGTAAGCGATGAAGCGGAGCTGAAATGGAAGAGGCATTGCGCAGAAAGCGATGATAATAGTTAAGTTTTGCCAACACACTCTGTAGCTGCTTCAAATTCTGCGGCGAAGGCAAGTCTTGTATGGCATGGAGGTGTTCGGGACTGGGATGGATGCCTTGGGCATTGATTACATGTCCCAGATATGGTAAGTCACGAGCAAAAAACACACAATTGTCCTTCCGCAAGTGAAGACCATGTTGTCGCAATACCTGAAATAATGCTCTTAGATTCGCTAAATGTTCGTCGGCTGTCCTTCTGGAGATCACAATATCGTCCAGATAGTTCGCAGCAGTAGGGACCGACGCACAAACAGTTGGCAGATATTGCTGAAACAATGCAGGGGCGGACGCACACCCAAATGGCAGTCTTTTGAATCGGTACAAACAAAGATGCGTGTTAACCACCAAGACGCGCTGGGATTCGGCGTCCACTGGGATTTGCAAGTACGCATCTGCTAGGTCCAACTTCGAAAAGTATTTACCCGGGCACAGTTTATCAAAAAGATCTTCCGGGCGGGGTAAAGGATAAGTTGCAATCACTAATTGTGGATTCACTGTTGCCTTGAAGTCCACACAAAGTCTCAATTTTCCGGAAGGTTTTGGCAAAATTACTAAGGGTGATGCCCAGAGAGAAGCCTGTACACGTTCAATTACTCCTTGTGATTCTTAATCGTGTAATGTTCTTGCGACCTCATCACGCAATGCGTGAGGAACATTGCGCGCTCTGAAAAATTTCGGTTGCGCGTTTACTTTCAGTTCCAAAGGTGCTTCATAGTTCTTAGCGCAACCTAAGCCCGGTGCAAAAATGTCTGCAAATTCTTCACACAGACGAGAAACACTGTCTGAAGGCACAGTCTGATTCACTGATAGAACCTGATTTACTATAGACATGTTAAACAATTGAAATAAATCTAAACCAAACAAGTTCACTGCAGTAGAAGAACGAAGAACGTAAAATGACACAAGTTTTGTTTGTCCCTTATATGTTGCAAGAAGGCTGCACTGTCCTAACACAGGGATATTCTGACCTGAATAACTATGTAACTTAACATTTGCGGCACGCAACGGAGGTGTGCCCAGTTGTTTGTACGTGTCGTGATTGATCAATGAAACAGCAGCTCCGGTATCGAGCTGGAATGCTATCACGTGGCCATGAATGTCCAAATCGACAAAAAGTTTATTGTCCTGCCGACGACAAGAGCGACTGTCTCGTGCAATTTGAACTGACACTGGTACAGAAGCACTGGCGACTTGACGCGATTTCCGGCGACGTCGACGCACACTTTTTGTGGGATGAACACAGTCACTGTTAGAGAAAGTGGCACTGGACGAAGTGGAATTAACTACATGAATGTCCATGGGTGAAGGTCCACGAGCCTGAGTATTCTTGGTTCGATTCCGGCGCGAAGCAAAGGGCCTGGAATGGTTGTGATTGTCTGATCTGAGCATTTTCTGGCAAACACTTTGAACAATGTCCTCTTTTATTACAGTAAAAACAAATAGCTTGGCGTGACGGGCAATTTTCACGCAAATGTCTAGTAGCACACCGCGGGCATGATTTCACGGCATTTGTATGCTGGCACGGCACACCTGGTTTAGAGCATGGCGGCAGTTGCGCAGACGTGCGCGAGGGCAGTCGACCGTTCTGTGCAGCGCGCCCGGCGGGCCGGTTAACTTGACACACGGCTGGCGAAGTTGCAAATGATTCCTGAGCAAAATCAAGCGTGTCTTGTCTATCCAATATGTCTATCACTTGTTGAAGGGAGGGATTGACGAGTTTCAAAATCTGTTCCCGTATGCGAACATCAGAAATGTTCTGTGCTATTGCATCACGTACCATAGTATCTGAATAAGGGAGTCCACATTCACACTCAAAAGCACAATCCCTTGTAAGGCCTTGCAATGTTGCAACCCACTCCCTATTAGTTTGACCGGCCGTACGTTTTGTACGAAAGAAAGTATACCTTTTTGCAACTACATTAACTGTTTCCTTGAAATAGGCATCTAAAGCAGACAAAATTTCGTCGTAGGACAGAGTTGCTACGTCGCGTCGGGGAAATAATTTCACTATCACACGGTACGTTTGCACCCCTACACACGACAAGAAGTGAGGCTGCCGCTCGTTACCTTGAATTCTGTAGGCGGCGAGATGAAATCCAAACTGGCGTGACCACTCCGTCCATGTTTCCGTAGCTGGGTCAAACGGCCTAAAAGGCGGTGCAACTGCGAGTTGTGGCTGCGGTAGCGGTGAAGCAGCGGCGGCTGCATCGTTTTGCAGTGCACGTTGACCCTGGACGAGCTGTCCAAGGGCATCCAATAACGCCTGCGTCTGCTGATTCTGCAAGCGATAAAATTCGGACAGTACATCTGGCGAAGCCATGACACAAGTAAATGTAAGCAATTAGAAAGAACAAGACCCTTTCCGTTGACTCGTCGCCAAAAAATGTTGTGTCTAGACAAGACAGCCTAGACACAATGAGAGGAAGCCGAAAGGCACGCGCTACGCTCACGCAGATGGGCGTGAGGTCTGAAACAGGATACATAATGAATGCTATAAAGAAAAGTACGTAGCTTCTGGAAACTTAACTTTAATCCATTCTTTTGGTACATCTGGAGATTGTGGCGATACAAGTGAGACTCTTTAGATACATGCAATGTTACTAATGGCGCCTTGCTAGGTCGTAGCCATTGACTTAGCTGAAGGCTATTCTAACTATCTGCTCTGCAAATGAGCGAGGCTTCGTCAGTGTCGTCGCTAGCTACGTCGTCCGTACAACTGGGCGAGTGCTATCCCGTATCTCGAGACCTGCCTTGTGGTGGCGCTCGGTCTGCGATCCCTGACAGTGGCGACACGCGGGTCCGACATGTACTAATGGACCGCGGCCGATTTAAAACTACCACCTAGCAAGTGTGGTGTCTGGCAGTGACACCACAGTCATAACACTGGAAAGCTAAAAGAACGTGTTCTACTCACTATATTGTGTCTCTAATAAATGACGAATACAATATACATGTCAGCGAAGGAAAAACGTTCGACCATATTAATCGGAACATAGCTATAAGCAGTAGGCGTAATATTCAGCGTGATTCAGTTTCCCTCGCTAATAGCTTTAGGACAATCTGCAGCTATTTCAAAAACTATGCACGAAATTTTCACATTCTCTCGCTTACTGCGTGAAAACTATTAATTCCATAAACAAAAAAGCTTCCTTTCGTACTTTTTCTTGAGTATTTCGAAAACTACCAAGATTGGTTCAAATGGCTCTAAGCTCTATGGGACTTACATCTGAAGTCATCAGTCCCCTAGACTTACATTTACTTAAACCTAAGTAACCTATGGACATCACACACACAATCATGCCCGAAGCAGTATACGAACCTGTGACCATACCTCCGGACTGAAGCGCCTAGAGCCGCTCGGTCACAGCGGCCGGCAAAACTACGACCTCTAGCGAAAACGTACTCCAGTACAGAATTTAACTGCATTAAATTTCCTACGAAATAATCCGGTTCATTTTTTCTTTAGGTGTAACTGCGCATAGCGAGCAATAGAATAGGTAAATCTTCCACATGGCGTCACAGGTTGCATAAAACCCATAGGTAAAGGCAGCTGACTCACCCTAAATAATTTGCACCATAACAAACAGACAGCCATAAGAATAATCATCTTGATGCTGAAGCTCTTTTGTCTGTGTTTGCTTTAACAATAACATATGTTTTTGAGTGGGGTCCGCCCTTAGCAATCAGAATGAAAAGGAAAAAAAAAAGAAACAAGATCTATGTTCTCAGAATAGGAAGGCTGTAGAACTGGAAGTAGTCCTTTTCCCATATTGTTCGATCTGTACATGCGATAAGGATGATGGTAATAAAAAGAAAGGTTCAACAGTGGGATTAAAATTTGAAACCAAAGAACATCAGCCAAGAAGACGACGTGGCTGTCCTCGTTGTAAGTGAGCAAGGATTAAAGGACCTGTTGAATAGAATGAGCGTAAAATACAGATTGTGAGCAAATCAAGGGAAGACGAAAGTAATCAGTAGTAAAAACGAGATCAACCATAAAACTGACATTAAAATTAGGGACCCGAAATAGTTGGCGTGATGGAATTCTGCTATCTTGGAAGTAAAATTACGCTTCGTGGATGGAGCAAGAAGGATGCAAGAAGCATACTTGCACAAGGAAAGAGGGGTTTTCTCTATAAAGTAAACATATGGCTTAATCTGAGAAAGACGTTTCTGAGAATATACGTTTAGAGCAAAGCGTAGGAGGAAAATCAAGAATGGAGTGCGGGAATACCTGAAAAGAAGAGAGTCGAAGAGTTTCTAGGAGCACGATTTCCGGAAAACCACCAGGTCTAGCATTTTCAGTGAGCTACAAAATTACTTATTATCGTAATTATTTCCTTAACTATTAATATTTTGTCTTCAGTAATTTGACTTAGATGTATGCCGCATCACTGCAGCTCTATTTGTTTTATGTATACATACCGTACTTATAACAATGATAAATTATAGTTTAACTTGTAAGTGTTGCTGAGAAACACTTTAAGCCCAAACGACTCAAAACAACATATTTAAATATTTTAACAGGCATTTCGTTTATACGGCTCACTATAAAAACCAAACAAGCGATTGGATGAAATATTTTGGTTAAGAAACCAGAATTAAATTCAGTTGCAATGATCGACTGATTGATACTAGATACAAAATAAGCCACGTTAAATTAGTAGGTGATAAGGAACTCCCTGTCATTTCTATTATTATACATTTACTATATGGAGAAGTAGGTTATTTGTTTCTGAATTGTTACTCGGTTCGCTTTATGCAATTATTCATAAATGTCTACGGAAGCCAGACGGCAAACAGTCTGTGCAACGTTAGGTTATTCATCTAACAGTACATAAATGTTTATACAAAGTACTAACATCTTGCAGGTGGAATGAGGAAATGAACCGAATTGAGTGCTGCCTGACGAAGAACTCCTTCAGTGAGATCTCATAGTACTTATAGCGCATAGCTCTAGTTTTAGACGCAGTATGTTAAGCGAAATACCAGGGGTGCACCAAACAAAAGCCCTTGAGGCACGCCAAAGAAAATAACTTACACAGTTGACGACACTATAAGACGTACAGTACTAATCAATAAGTAATCATCCTTTTCAAATACTGGAGAGGACTTGTAATTCAGAGCCGGCCGGTGTAGCCGAGCGGTTCTAGGCGCTGCTGTCTGGAACCACGCTACCGCTACGGTCTCAGGTTCGAATCCTACCTCGGGCATGGATGTGTGTGATGTCCTTAGGTTAGTTAGGTTTAAGTAGTTCTAAGTTCTAGGGGACTGATGACCTCAGCTGTTAAGTCCCATAGTGCTCACAGCCATTTGAACCATTTGTAATTCAGACACATCGGTTAGTGATGGGAAAATCCGTCTAGACGCGGCAAAATACAGTTTCAGTTTTAACTATCGTGATGTTGTACAGATATGCCGGCCGTGGTGGCCAAGCGGTTAAAGGCACTACAGTCTGGAACCGCGCGACCGCTACGGTCGCAGGTTCGAATCCTGCCTCGGGCATGAATGTTTGTGATGTCCTTCGGTTAGTTAGGTTTAAGTAGTTCTACGTTCTAGGGGACTGATGACCCTAGAAGTTAAGTCCCATAGTGCTCAGAGCCATTTTGTTGTACAGATATTTAAGTTATAAGAATGAAGACAGTCGTGTGTTAGGGACACAGCACAATTTCCACTCCGGAGACGAAGAGTTCACAACAGGTGAATCAACGGTACGTAATGAGTGTGACCGGTCTGTGGGATTGTATTTACTAGAGCATGTAACGCTGGTGATCTGATGACGGGGAGCATTTACCCTGGTATGGGCTCCTGTTATTGTCACTAATCGGGGGTAAAACGCATATTTTATTGAAGCATTTTACACAGTTCCATGACATGCACAATGCAGCAACAATTTCAACCCAATTTCTGTGAATATTCTTTATACTGTTCCACCCAACTAATAAAATATAATTCTGTCTCGGTCCAAAGATAATTAGGTGATGTACTGGACCTGCCCAATAACTAATATTTCTTGATAAATCTGGGAATGGATTCACACTAACTTTTCACCGTAAGTGAGGAGGAAAGAAAGGCAATATACAATCCACTTCGTGAATCATAAATGAACAGTGAAAGCATGGTATCCATCAATGATCGAAAGAATTAGCGAGGAACTGACACGGGTTACGAGAAGAGTAGGGAGATTAGTGACCCTTGGCTGATGACGTGGAAATAGGTATTTTGGTTATGTAGGAGACAATAGTTCGGAAAATTATAGGTGAACTCCTACACTGGTGTATTTAAAACTCAATCTATAGGTAAATGGAAATCTCGAAAACATGGCACAGGAGTATCATATCAGCATAGATCTGTGATAAAAGCCATGAAAGTGAAGAATTCAAAACACTGTGCTGTAAGTTATAGAAACGACAGGGTTCCACAGAGGAACACGGTTCCTGAGACGGACTGAAGTTCAGTGATCATATAGTAAGAAGCTTAATATAAAATACGAAAGAGTACAACTCACTGCCTGAAAGAATTAAAGCTAATAATATACTTGTAAGTGTAATTCTTGTGTACTCAGCAAAAAAAAAAAAAAAAAAAAGTAAAACCACGTGAATCATATTACCATACAAATTCCACTAATTAATACAGCAGATCTTCTTGTATCAGTAGTCACAGTAGCATGAGCACACGACAGACGTACAGAATCTAACCACAGTCGACCATTACAAGGTGTTGATGATCTCTCGGAGGCTTCGTTGTTCCACACGTAGCACACAAGTTATGCGCTGGGTAGCAGTAAAGGTGCCCGTGGTGAAAGTGTTTTGTTATCTTGGATTCCGGATGGCAGTGGCATACAGATTTAGCTTGGACCTCTGCATCAATTAAGTAGCATGTGCAGTTCGCAACAACAGCTATAACCCATGTTAGAATCTTTTCATCTTTTCTTATTTATAGCCATCATGAACGATCTTATCGGAAAGTTTGCAACTATGTACAAAATGATTTAAATGATAAAGTTTCTGCTGCAGTTCCGAGTTTTGAGAATTTATAGCCATTTCGGAGTTCGTGGGAGATAACATAAATTTTGAACGTGATCCCTCTCAGTAAGATTTAGTGATATCCTTTCCCTTTTTATTTTCTCACTGCAATCATAAAACATCGGGATTTATAACTTTTTGGATTTCAGATGCTGAAGTTACAGGACAGTAATTCTGTAGTGTCTTATATACCCTAGAAAAGGTCTTATATTCGGGGATATGTAAAATTACATGTAAGACTAGCTGAAGCTATCACAAAGCAGACAGGCATAAATTTTGGTACTAGATAGACTGAACACAACAGCTGTTGTACGCGTAACGTGTTCACTAAATAATCCACAGAACTACATACGAAAACCTCTGGTCATCTATTCACAAAGATGAAGATCTTAAAATTTTCCATGCCTTTCAGAAATTTCCTGTAACGGACTTAATGAAAGCATTGGAGACTATTTTACACTACGAGAACCGGGAATTAGAGCATCCTGCGTGACAGTGTCGACAGTGAATACATTAACCTATTTTCTAAGGTTTATCTTGTAGTGATTAGCTATACTGAACTCGTTTTTTCTAGTTTTGCCAACATTTCCTATATTTAATAATACTAGCCGTAGTATGAAGTTCGTAAGCCACATGACAAAAGAAGGAATTGATCGTAGTGAATAATAGGTATTTCAAAATTCGCCTAGTTGTTAGAATAGCGATTATGGAAGGCACAACATAATTAAAAATGAAATCCACCACAACAAGCCATTTTATACCTATAGTGACCCCCCTGTCAAGCAGTAGCCTACAATATCTTTGTAGTAAGTTGTCAGTTAACGAAAAAAAATGTGGTGTGGGTGATGTGGTGTGTTAATTTCTGTGTTACATGGGGTGCACAATACTAATAAGCTGATCTACAAAAATACTACCCTATTACATTAGCAGCTAATTTCCGTAATATCGCGTATTTTTCCGAATGTAGTGAGGCCATAAAAAGTCGAGTGCAAGGAAACAATTCTCGAAACGAGTTGCGCTATATCCCTTAAATCGGTTTTTTCATGTTAAATATTAATTCTCGATGAAACTTCGAAATTTCGACTATGTCCACCACCGAAATCGTCAGGAAGCAATGGACTGCCGAAAAACTAACGGAGTCACACAAGTGTAACTGAAATAGTAGTACAAGTGACCTCTATAATACCTGTATAATGATCTGTGATCACGGAGAATGGAGCTTCGACTAGCCTGCAGATTCTTGTCGTATGCGTAGTCTGCCATTTTGTAATCAGGGCAAAGAAATTTCCCCCGGTTTCTTCATGATAAAGAGTTCCCTACTTGTTTGCGGCTTTTGATTTTATGTCAATAAGCGATGAACAGGCTGATGTGTGATAGAAGAGTTCTCATTTTGAATTCTCTTGAGGTTTCGTGGCAGCCGTGTTGTAATTAGACGAGAAACAAAATGCGAGCGTCTTTGGTCGGCACGTTCAGACTGCTGTAATTTGACATCCGATAGTATTCTAGGTCACTCACAAGGAATCCCTTGAGTGCAATGTCGCAAAAGGCGTTTGATGTTTACGGCTGAGCGTCACATATTTTGTACTATGCAACCACAATATTGGCTGCTAATGGGAACAGGACGTGGGACTCGAGGCATTCATTGGTGATCACAGTACGAAGCTACGGAGCGTAGTTGTACTCCCTAGTCAACGATAACTCACAACAGTGCCACAGTTTGGTGTTGATACAAAGCAGAACTATGGTAACGATAAATAAAAGCAAACATTATTTATATGTGCAACAGTAGTAACCAAAGTTGACATTTCGTCAGGAAGAAACCTAAGAAATTTAGGAGTTTGAGAAAGAATTGGCAGATGAAATATTAGTATTCTTACAAGATGAGTCAGTGGACTGTGTGGTGTCGTATACGCTCGCCTGCGTGGACAATGTGCATGAAGAGTACAATGACGACGATGAGTGTTTAACAAGTGGAAGTATGCTGAAACAGGTGTCGAGCCAAGTTTATTACCGTCGTCGGACAGGGAGCCACAAATCCCGTCTGTAGCGAAACGTAGTAAAGGGCAATCGTTGTCCAAGCAGCGGGTACTAAACATAATAAGGTACACGAAATATCATCCGTAGCGTATTAAAAAAACATTTATGCACAGATTTCGAATAGATTTGCAGCACTACGACCTTGTGCTGCATAAGAAAAACTACGGATGTTCATGGGAGTACAAGGTGCACTCGTTACCTAAACTAGTGTTTGCTTGTTTCTAGGATGCTCGATACAGTTTACCGGATGTGCATGATAGTGAGCTACTGCGTTATGGACACCTGATTGCACGTGGCATACCTTAGAGTGCTTTGAACGAAAGCAGTAGATGGTTGCATAACTTCGAACAGCGCTTCAGAGTTGGAAGACGTAAGATAACGAAATTTCAAACAAAGCGTCAACTTGATCACGCATAGCAAACTGCGGAATCGGCCCGAAAATTTGTAGATAAGGTAAACAAGATTATCTCATCTTTCAGTTATGAATCTGTTTCCAATGCCGCCCAATCTGCATTTGAAGAGGAAATGCATATGAAAGGAATCCTGGAAACCATAGGTACAAAGAGAGTTGTAGCAAGATCGATACATTAATGCTTTCGCATCCAATTATGCCGACTGTTAATGTGGATGGTAAATTGGCTGTAAAGTTATTTACTGTGCTGCGAGAAGTTGGAATTGCTCTGCCCCCTAAGATTCTTTTTCGTATGCACCATCTTGAAAGGGCAACAGGGAATATTTACGTCACAGCAAGCAATAATGGAAAAATGAGAGTAACAGAACTACAGGTATGGTATGAGCACTGCTTTGGGCCAATAGCTGGTCAAAATAACTTGTTTGTCCTTAATTTGCGGTCTGTGTATCGGAGTTGTACTCCTCTAGAGCAAACTATCCCTCATGAAAAGTGTGTGACATTGTAATTCGTACCAACTGGGACCACTGGCAAATTGAGTCACTGGTTGTTTGTTTTCTCTGCGCCTATAGAACATATTATCGCATTACCTGCAGCTAAGCAAGAAAGGTCAGCCAGGTTCACCATAAGGTCCACGACAGACTATTACATCAGTTCTCATCACCCCGTTACACCAATGATTCTATGTGCGTCCTTTAAGAGCGGATATCTTGCTGAACGTCCTGCATGGTTTGTAACTCTCAAGGAGTTCGTCTTCGATCTTGATGGTGTGAACCTGTGGCGCGCCATTTTTTTATTCGATTTCCATGGTGCATGTTGCAAGTTAATGGTTTGTTTTGAACGTTGGCGAGTCATTAACAGCTAATAACAGCTAATATTTTTCCTGCATTAACTGATAACACAACACTTTCAAATGAGCCTTACTACAGATTGAACTTGCGACATCGCACTCAAAGTGTACTTTGTCAGTAGTGCCCACTGGGAACGGAGGTTACATTGGCACCAACGAAGAACGTCACTCGCTCCGTCTTTGTTTCAGTCATTGCGGTATGCGTAATACCTTCCCCATTTCTGAGATTGAATCCAGTATCACTCTTAAAATTCTTCACACACATTCTAATTCCCAGAGACTCTTACATGACTGTGCCCCAGTATTTTAAATTATAGTACAGAATCCTTATCTGCTCAAACAATGTTTTGTGCAGGAGCAGATTGTAGTTCACGCGCACTGGGACACAGTCATCCAAGTGGATGTGGAAATTAGAGTGCGTGTGAACAACGTTATAAATAGGTCCTTTCCTAGACGTCCACCTGCTTATCTGTCATCATGATCGTCCTACTACACATCCTACGCACATTGGAAATAGATGGGATAAAAATACTTTTAAAAAGTTAGTGTCCTACAGAATATGTCCAGAATCTTCTCAACTTGTGATAATGATCGTATCCAGTTTATAACCTTAACAGTTTGTGACTACTGTCATATGAGGCCACGTATTCATGTTACGCATTTTTGACTGACGTACTATGGAGCAAGTGGGTCATTAGCTCCCGACGGGAGTGTAAAGAAATTTAATTTCCGGAATACCACAAGGAAGTGTGATAGGACCAGATGGTTCAAATGGCTCTGAGCACTATGGGACTTAACTTCCGAGGTCATCAGTCCCCAAGAACTTAGAACTACTTAAACCTAACTAACCTAAGGACATCACACACATCCATGCCCGAGGCAGGATTCGAACCTGCGACCGTAGAGGTGGTGCGCTTTCAGACTGTATCGCCTAGAACTGCTCGGCCACCCTGGTCGGCTGTGATGGGACCGTTATTGTTTACAATGTATACAAATTACCTATTAGAAAGTGTTGGGTACTCCTTCGAAATATTCGCAGACGATGCGCTTTTCTGTTACGATGTAGCAACGTCAGGAAACAGTGTCGATTTTCAGAATGACCTGCAGAGGACTGATGAATATGCAGACTACTGGCAGTTGACCCCAAACGTAAATAAATGTGACACACTGCGCTTACGTCGGGAAAGAAATCCGCTACTGATGACCAACTGCTGGAGACATTATCTACCGTAAAATATCTAGACGTAATTATCCAGAGCGATCTTAAGTGGAATGACCACATAAAACAAATTATAGGAAAGCATATGCCATACTCAGATTCATAGGAAGAACATGAAGGCAATGTAACTCATCCATAAAGGATGTGGCTTATAAGGCGCTTTTTCGTTCGATTATTGAGTATTTTTCATCAGTGTGGGATTCTTACCAGAGAGAGAACGAGAGAGAGAAAGTGGGAGAGAGAAGGTCCAACGAAGTGCTGTGCGTTTTAGCCAATGCATTGTCGCGATCCTCAACAATCTGCATTGGCGGACGTTACAAGACGGGCCTTGTGGATCACGGAGCGGTTAAATATTGAAATTTCGAGAGAGCACTTTTCCGGGAAGAGTCGGACAACATATTACATTCTGCGATATACATCTCGCGTATCGACTACGACGAGAAAATGCGAGAAATTGAAGTAAATACAGAGGCTTACCGCCAGTCATTCTTCCCTGACGCCATTCAAGAGTGGAACAGGGTACGGGGTATCACTTAGTGCTATCAGTAGGTGTCTTGCAGAATATGATGCAGATGTAGACGTAGATGCAATTCAAAACTTACAAGAAGCATCGTTTTCAGCCAGCTGAAAATTGAGAGCGTTCGTCTTGTAAAAATATCCAGTTCAAATTACCAGGTCGATTAATAGTATATTTTTCATTAGTAACCTCTTATATTTGTTGGGAAAATCTATGATGTCTTATGTCTATCACTTCCCATTAACACAAAATATATTATTGTTTCGAAACAGGTAACACTTTTGAATACAGCAATTAAACATCGCATATCTGGACGCAGTATTGCTCTACCATGGCAGCGACAGAATTGTGGAGAGAAAATGTTCCCAAATGTTGCTGTTTTATATAAACACTTTTGTGCTTTGCAGGATACTATTAACGCTAAGAGAACGGGTTTTGTTCTTCATAGGAAAGTGGAGGTACATGGGGTCAAGTGTTTTTCAATTATCATTTCATTAGCAGACTCATTTCCTCTTATTGCACCTACTTCACCTTTATTGGATTTTTACGCCCTCAAACTTTTCTATTTGGTCTTTCTCTCCTCGTTTGCAATGTTTATTCAGTTACTTCGAGCAACTGGTGGCATTTGCGTTAATGGAACAATCCACTCCACAATGGATTCCTATTCTCAGAAATGTACTTCAAGATGCAAATGCTGCTTGCAAGTATTCTGAGCAAATCTAGTCCACGCCGCTGGAATTAGCGAATAAAGATTACGTACATCTGTAAGTGCAAAGTTACTAACCGTCAGGTTTCCACGAACGGGAGAGAGTCGCAGCTTTACTGTGAAGGAATTAGGACTGACGTGGCAATGGGGAGAGACAAGAGGAGAGGGAGTTGCAGAAGGACAGAGAATGAGACCGATATATATAGAGAGAGAGGCAGAATGAGGTTGGAACATGGACAGAAATGGGGTGAATGTTACAGTGCGAGGTAGTGATGGAGAGAAAGGCAGAATGCTTATAAGATGGGGAAAACGAAATAAAAGGTGACAGGGGATACAGGTAAAATTGACAGAGAGAATGACAAGGTCTTCACGGAAGATGAATGGTAGTGTGGATGCAGAAGAGAGACATGGGAGAAGAGGCATCAAATTTATAGATTATATCCATGGAACCAGTGAAAATGGTTTCACAAACACAGGTACGGGAAAGCGACATCTATTTCGTAAGTTTTTAGCTTCTCATCCACATAGATACCATGTCATTGTGATAATCTCAGCCACAATGGATATATTCTTTACATGCTGTATTTTTATAGGTATTTTATTTTGTATTACATTCTAACAACGTGCATTTATACGCAGTTGTCATTCATTACACAGAATAATGGTACAATTAAAATATCCACTAATGCCCTATGTGGTATTTAAACTGCGACATCCACTTGTCCCTCCCTGAGACTGTATAAGACAGTGTCAACTAAGACAAAAAATAATGTAAATGGTAACCTAGTGAGAGATAATGTAATCTACGAAATGAAAACATAGTCTAAACTGTCAGTATGAGATGAAGCCGTGTTCTAGGGGCATCGTCATTAGCTAGTAAGTAAAACGTTTTGGGTCGCTGGTTCGAAAATAGACACCGCTTAAACACTGGACAAATTACATCGGCAATGGCCACCGAAGACGTCTGGCTTAAGAAGTCACCCTGGTTCTGCCAACGGTCGTCTCAAAGAGGGTGGAGGAGGGTGAAGAGCTTCAGGGCACAATCACGCCCTAGGAGCCGGAAACGTCCCTTAAACGGAGAAAGAATCAGCAGTGATCAACGGCCTGAGGATGCAGAAGGAAATGGAAACCAGTGAGTGCATCGAAGATACATAAGGCGTATCGACATGGTACGTGGCCTGTAACTGAAAGTGTCGTGATGATCTGTCCTAGGGCAAAAGATTACAGATTAGTCCCCCATTCGAATCAGTGAAATGGGACTGTCAAGGGAGAGGTGACTACGAGAAAAAGATGGAATAACCATCGAAAATGTAACCATCTGCGAGATGAAGCACGAAATCTCACAATTTTGAACGTGATAGTGAAGCTTGAAATCTGGGAAGGTAAATGTTAAGGCTGAATTCGGATACAGGGATTGCGAGGGGCGAGGGTGGCGGGGGGGGGGGGGGGGGGGGGGGGTCAGTCAAGTGAAATGGGAAGGAGACAAGGATTCCGAACCAAAAGAATGTATGGTAATATCAACAGCAGGAGAAAATGCTTTAACCGGATTAGTATTCGTTATGAGTAGGAGCGTGGAACCCACAATGAGATATTGTGAACATTTAAGTGATTGGGTTGTTCTCATTATATTCGAGAGCAAACCAACGCAGACAACAGTAGTTTAGAAATATATCCCGACGTCGCAAGTAGAAGATAAAGAGGGCACTGAACAGGTATTTCTGTATGCAAACGGAGACGATAACCTAGTATCCATTGTGGATTGGAATGTGGTTTTAAGGAGAGCGTAGCAGAGAGAGTTACTGGAGAATATGGGTTAGATAGTATTAATGAGACGGGAGGAAGACCAACTAATTTAGACAATAAATGTAATAGCGAATACTCTGCTAAGAATCGCGAGACGGGATGCCGTGATTGAAAAAGGCCGAGAGACACTGCTGGAAGATTTCAGCTCTATTATATCATGGCACACAGAAATTCTGAAGTCACATATTGAACTGTAAGGCGTAACCAAGAACACATATAGACTGAGATCACAATATTGTATCGATGCAGAGTAAATTTAAGATAAAGAGAATGTCATAGGAGAACTAGTGCGGAAGGAAGTTGGTTACTGAGGTATTGAGAAATGATGAGTAGCATTTCGTGTTCCCTAAAGATTCCGGTACTGTGGTAAGGAATACCACTTTAGGCATTTCTGTTTAAGAGGAACAGATATCTCCGACAATGGAATCACGAATGTTAAGACAGACAATCATAGGTACAAGGAAGGTAACCGTGAAGAAATCTTCGGCAGCAAGAGAAATACTTCAACTGATCGACGAAGAAGAAAGTACAAAAACATTCAGGGAGAGACAGGAATATAGAAGTTTAAATCCTAAGGAATGAAATAAATAGAAAGTTGCAGGGCAGACAAGGCGAACTGGCCGCAGGAAAGACGCGAATAAATAGGAACAGAAGTGATCGTCTGAGAGCTGACTCAGTAAATAGAATAATCGAAACAAACTTCGTAGAAATTAAAACAAGCGTGGCAACATCAGGAGTGCAATGGGAATCTTGTTGTTAAACACGGAGGAGAGAGCGGTAACATGGAAAGAGTTACTGGAAGAAGTTTATGACGGGCATGCGTTGTGTTATGACGCATTAGAATAAGAAAATGGTGATATTATTCGAGACATAAGGGATCTAGTATTACAATCCGCATTTAGAAGAGCCACGGAAGCCTTGAAATCAAATAAGGCAGAGTAGATAGATAATATTCCATAAGAAATTCTAAAATCACTGCTGGAAGTCGCAACCAAATGAATATTCAAACTGTTGCGTTGAATCTATGAGACAGGTGATGTATCATCAGACGTTCCGAAGATTATCATGAACACAGCTCCGAGGCTAGCGACACCAGATAAATAGGATGCATCATGACGGATTATTTACCACAAGGTCGTTGTCGCAAGACTGAATACCAAACATCCAAATCCACCCAAAATAAACGCAAAATAATACAATTTAGAAATACAGATAAACATTCAATTGACGACTTCCTAAGAGATTGTTTCCACTCTTCCCAAACCCACGATGTAAGGGTAGACCTTATGTGGCGGAAATTCAAACAAATAGTATCAACGGTGAATTGAGAGATATATACGAAATAAATTAATAGAAGATGGTAGTTTTACCCCGTGGTATACAAAACAAGTCAGAACACTGTTACGGAAGCAACGAAAATTGAAAACAACGCAAAATCTCCAACATTGGAGATTTTTTACTGAGAATCGAAACATAAGGCGGACTGGTCGTTTGTAAAGTACACCAGAGCCAAGACACAATCAATACCTTCACAGCTTGACAGCAATGGTAATGTTACTGGTGACAATGCTACTAAAGCAGTGTTACGAAGCACATTTTTCCAAAATTCATTAACCAAAGAAGATGAAGTAAATATTCCAGAATTCCAATCAGGAACAATTGCCAACATGAATGACTTTGAAATAGATACGCTTGGTGTAGCGAAGCAGCTTAAATCACTTCATAAAGGCAAGGCGTCCGGTCCAGATTGTAATCCAGTTAGGTTCCTTTCAGAGTATACTGATACAATAGCTCCATACTAAGCAATCATAGTCAACCGATCGCTCGACGAAAGATCCGTATCTAAAAGCTGGGAAGTTTCGTAGGTCACCCGGCTTTTCAGGAAAAGAAATATGTGTTATCCGATGAACTACAGACCCACATCATCGACATTAACTTTCAGTGGGATTCTGGAATATATACTGGGTTCGAATATTATGAATTACCTCGAAGAAAACGATTAACTGACAAACAGCCAACCCGGATTCAGAGAATATCGTACTTCTGAAATACAACTAACCCTTCATTCTCACGAAGTAATGAGTGCTACTGACAGGGGATGTTATATTGAGTCTATATTTTTGGATCTCTAGAAGGCTTTTGACACCGTTCCTCACAGCCGTCTGCAAATAAAATTGCATCCGTTTGGAGTATCGTTTCAGTTGTACGACCGGGTTCCTGATTTCCAGTCAGAAAGGTCACAGTTAGCAGTAATTGAGGAAAGTCATCAAGTAAAACAAAAGCAACATCTTGTGTTCCCAAAGGTAGTACAGTATTACAGACCCTCTGCTGTTCCTGATATACATAAACTACGTAGGAGAGAATCTGAACAGCCATCTTAGATTTACGTGAGATGAACAGAACTAATTGCAAAATGACTTAGACAAGATATCTATACGGTGCGAAAAATGGCATCTGAACCTCAGCAACGAAAAGTGTGAAGTCATCCACACGAGTACTAAAAAAATTCCTCTAAATTTCGATTACACGAGAAATCACACAAACTCAAAGGCTGTGAATTCAACTAAATGCTTATGGATTACAGTGACGAATAATTTATTTTATAAATATCACGCAGATAATGTTGCGGGGAAAGGGAACAAAAGGCTGTGATTGATAGGCAGAATGTTTAGAAGATGCAACAGGTCTACTAAAGACGCTGCCTACACGACGCTTGTCCTTCCTTTTCTAGGGTAATGCTACTCGATGTGGAATCACATCAGACAGGATTGCTTATGAACTTTACAGTGTGGCCAGTTTTACTGCATACAAAAAATGTTCGCAAGGATTGAAAAAAATATGTGACTCTCTATAGTTACCAACTAGCTGCACCCCATGGTGGTACCTATCTTGTGTGTGGCTGGAGGTGCTGGAATTGTCGGTGATAGAGGGTTGGTAGCTTGTAGGAGTGGGCACTATTCTGCTTTATGGAAACCGAACTAATAAAACTACGAGCGCACGTCGTCTTGCGCTCACTCCGTGTCTGCAATTCATTCGAATTAGATCTTGACTGCGACTAGTCATCCGGTCCGTGACGAAGGTTATATAGTATTTGCGGAATAGCTGTTAACATAGGTCGTCCATCTGGGTCAGTTTTTTTATTCATAAAGACGCACATGTTTAGCAAGTATCGGCTAACAGAGAGAGACATACATTCCACTGTGCGATAGGGTTTGATTTTTGGAACATTAATTTTAACGACCTCATCCTAATTTAAATAATGGTTCACCTCCATTGAGAGAAAATTTGGAATACACTTCACATAAATTATATCAGCATGTTATAGTCTTAGGTGGAGATTTCAATTTACCCGATATAGACTGGGACACTCAGATGTTTAGGGCGGGTGGTAGGGACAGAGCATCGAGTGACATTATACTGAGTGCACTATCCGAAAATTACCTCGAGCAATTAAGCAGAGAACCGACTCGTGGAGATAACATATTGGACCTACTGATATCAAACAGACCCGAACTTTTCGACTCTGTAAATGCAGAACAGGGAATCAGTGATCATTAGGCAGTTGCAGCATCCCTGAATATGGAAGTTAATAGGGATATAAAAAAGGGAGGAAGGTTTATCTGTTTAGCAAGAGTAATAGAAGGCAGATTTCAGACTACCTAACAGATCAAAACGAAAATTTCTGTTCCGACACTGACAATGTTGAGTATTTATGGAAAAAGTTCAAGGCAATCGTAAAATGCGTTTTTGCAGGTACGTGCCGAGTAAAACTGTGAGGGACGGGAAAAACCCACCGTGGTTCAACAACAAAGTTAGGAAACTACTGCGAAAGCAAAGAGAGCTTCACTCCAAGTTTAAACGCAGCCAAAACCTCTCAGACAAACAGAAGCTAAACGATGTCAAAGTTAGCGTAAGGAAGGCTATGTGTGAAGCGTTCATTGAATTCGAAAGTAAAATTCTATGTACCGACTTGACAGAAAATCCTAGGAAGTTCTGGTCTTACGTTAAATCAGTAAGTGGCTCGAAACAGCATATCCAGACACTCCGAGATGATGATGGTGGATGACACGCGTAAAGCTGAAATACTAAACACCTTTTTCCAAAGCTGTTTCACAGAGGAAGACCGCACAGCAGTTCCTTCTCTAAATCCTCGCACAAACGAAAAAATGGCTGACATTGAAATAACTGTCCAAGGAATAGAAAGGCAACTGGAATCACTCAACAGAGGAAAGTCCACTGGACCTGACGGGATACCAATTCGATTCTACACAGAGTACGCGAAAGAACTTCCCCCCCCCCCCCCCCCTTCTAACAGCCGTGTACCGCAAGTCTCTAGACGAACGGATGGTTCCAAATGATTGGAGAAGAGCACAGGTAGTCCCAGTCTTCAAGAAGGGTCGTCGAGCAGATGCGCAAAACTATAGACCTATATCTCTGACGTCGATCTGTTTTAGAATTTTAGAACGTATTTTTTGCTCGAGTATCATGTCGTTTTTCGAAACCCAGAATCTACTCTGTAGGAATCAACATGGATTCCGGAAACAGCGATCGTGTGAGACCCAACTCGCTTTATTTGTTCATGAGATCCAGAAAATATTAGATGCAGGCTCCCAGGTAGGTGCTATTTTCCTTGACTTACAGAAGGCGTTCGATACAGTTCCGCACTGTCGCCTGATAAACAAAGTAAGAGCCTACGGAATATCAGACCAGCTGTGTGGCTAGATTGAAGAGTTTTTAGCAAACAGAACACAGCATGTTGTTATCAATGGAGAGACGTCTACAGACGTTAAAGTAATCTCTGGCGTACCACAGGGGAGTGTTATGCGACCATTGCTTTTCACAATACATACAAATGACATAGTAGATAGTGTCGGAAGTTCCGTGCGGCTTTTCGCGGTTGATGCTGTAGTATACAGAGAAGTTGCAGCATTAGAAAATTGTAGCGAAATGCAGGAAGATCTGCAGCGGATAGGCACTTGGTGCAGGGAGTGGCACCTGACCCTTAACATAGACAAATGTAATGTATTGCGAATACATAGATAGAAGGATCCTTTATTGTATGATTATATGATAGCGGAACAAACACTGGTAGCATTTACTTCTGTAAAATATCTGGGAGTATGCGTGCGGAACGATTTGAAGTGGAATGATCATATAAAATTAATTGTTGATAAGGCGGGTACCAGGTTGAGATTCATTGGGAGAGTCCTTAGAAAATGTATTCCATTAACAAAGGAGGTGGCTTACAAAACACTCGTTCGACCTATATGAGAGTACTGCTCATCAGTGTGGGATCCGTACCAGATCGGGTTGACGGAGGAGATAGAGAAGATCCAAAGGAGAGCGGCGCGTTTCGTCACAGGGTTATTTGGTAACCGTGATAGCGTTACGGAGATGTTTAGCAAACTCAAGTGGCAGACTCTGCAAGAGAGGCGCTCTGCATCGCGGTGTAGCTTGCTGTCCAGGTTTCGAGAGGGTGCGTTTCTGGATGAGGTATCAAATATATTGCTTCCCCCTACTTATACCTCCCGAGGAGATCAGGAATGTAAAATTAGAGAGATTCGAGCGCGCACGGAGGCTTTTGTGTTTTATTGGCGCCTTAATTATACCTTGTCTTTTCTTTGTGGGGTGTGTTTACATGTTTTACCAGTTTCTCTTATAGTGTTTTTTCTGTTCGGTGTTTTCAGGTGGGCGTTGCTGAAATTCTCGTTGCTTGTGTGCTAATTTTTATCGTTTGCATTGTCTGTTCATCGCTTTTGTCTATTCCACAATGAGCAAGCCACCTCTCCCACCCGATGCTCGGGCGACTCAGCTGCAAGCGATAGATGCAACGCAGCTAACACAGATGTTTCAGTTTCAGATGCAGCAGATAGTCACACTACTAAACACGGTACAGCAGCCCCTGGCGAACCAAGCCACTAACACAGTGCCACACGCAACAACTGTAACTTCGAGTGCTATACCACCTTATCACCGTTTTAATGAAAAAGAAGACGAATGTCTCGCATGGTTGCAACAGTATGAAGCCTACATCATTGCTTACGAAGTGTCAGCTACTGCGAAAGTACATTACTTTATGTCGATGGTAGGAAGTGCATGCAATCTTTCGCCTCATTCACAAATTGTTCCCTAACGCTACCCAGAGTGAACTTTCCTATGATAAGGTTATTGGTTCTCTAACTATTATGACCAACAAATGAATGTGGTACCAGTTAGGTACCAAATGTCTCATTGCGAGAAAAGGTCTGAACAAACTTATCTCGAGTGGGTAACAGATTTGCAGAGTACGACGAGGAAATGCAAATTCAAATGCTCCTGTAGTACTTTACATTCCGATGGTATGTTGCGTTCAAAATTGTTGAAATGGCTCTAAGCACTATGGGACTTAACATCTGAGGTCGTCAGTCCCCTGGACTTAGAACTACACTTACATCTACGTACCACAAGCCACCTGACGGTGTGTGATGGAGGGTACCTTGAGTACCTCTATCGGTTCTCACTTCTACTACTTAAACGTAACTAACCTAAGCACATCACACACATCCATGCCCGAGGCAGGATTCGAACCTGCGACCGTAGCAGCAGCGCGGTTCCGGGCTGAAGCGCCTAGAACCGCTCGGCCACAGTGGCGGGCTGGTATGTTGCGCTATGCGATCGTGTAAAATGTAACTGATGTCAAACTTAGAGGACAGATTTTGAAACATTCTGATTCATTATTCCAACACGTAGTGCAAATTCTAGACAGTACGATGCAGCTGCCGTAGCGGCCGATAAGTTTGAGCAGCCGCCAATATGTCGGGTTGAGTCCTCCCTTGCTCTCAACCGGCCCAGTAAGCAACAACATTATGCGCGTGCCATGCCAAGTAAACAGTTCTCTAAACAGGCGAACATAATTAAGTCATGTCCTCGGTCCTATTCAGGGTACAAACGCCTAAACTGCCCGTGCAAACAAGCTCAATGTTACGCCTGTGGCAAGAAAGGTCACGAACAAACCGTATGTTTGCAACAGAACGAACATAAGAATTCCGCCCTCGCACAAAAATCTAGTCACAAGGTCCATTTAATCAATGCAGTGTATTCAAAGCCTGCTGCAGGCATTAGCAAACCTAGCAAGCAAACAGTTTCTTCAGTGCTACGCCAGTCCAACGAACTTTTTGTTCATTTGTGTATTAATGGAAAACGTGTAAAATTTCAGTTGGACGCCGGTGCCTCTTATACATTGCTGACTCGTTACACATATGAACTGTTAGGCTCCCCACGCCCGTCTCAAACTAGCACACACCTAACGGCTTATAATTGACAAGGCACTCCCGTTCTCGGAAAATGTACTTTTGCTGCCATGTATCGCTTGTGACTTTCAATGTGCTACAATCACGCGATTGTGAGAACATATTTGACCTAGATTCGTTTCAGTTGTCTGGCTTTCAAATTCAGGACAATGTGTTTTCAGTGATCACATCCAACGCCAAAGACAATGTAGCTGGCTTGCTGAAATAGTACCCCGAACTCTTTTCTGAAGGTTTAGGCAAGGCTAACAATTTTGTTGCACATATTACTATGAAAGATAGCGCTCAGCCGAAATTTTACTGGAAGAATTGTTATCATCGTATTACGGGACAAATGTCCTGCTCAACTCAAAGAATAGCAAGATGGCGTAGTTATTGCGGCCATACAAGCTAGTCAATGGCAAGTCAACTAGTTTTTCTCCCGAAACCTTCTGGTCGCATTCGCCTCTGTGTTGACTTTAAGCCTACAGTTAACCAACAAACTGTGATTAATACTTATCCATTGCCTCTCCCAGAGGATCTCTGATAGATTAGGCACTGGTGAGTGCTTTTCAGAAATTGATTTGCTCGACGCGTATCTTTAAATACCACTAGATGAAGAATTTCATACCGTGTGTGTTGTGAACAATCACTTTGGCTTGTTTAAGTATTTGCGTTTGCCTTTTGGCAGTGCTTCCGCACCCGCCATTTTCCAAAGATATTTAGAGAAGCTGACTGCGCAAGTGCCAAGTTGTTCAAACTTATTGGACGATACCGTCGTAGCAGGCCGTACACCTGAAGAACACATTGCAAATTTGCGTGCATTGTTTCGTGTGTTATCTTATGCAGGACTAAAGTACAGAGTGGACAAGTGTGATTTCTTTTTTACAACATGAGTTGCAGTATCTTGGTCATGTCATATACAGTCAAGGTGAACAACTTCTTTAGCCACATTTGTGAGCCTTATGTGACCTGCCAGTTCCCGGCAATGTCGCAAAATTGCTGTCAGTCTTAGGGAAAATGAATCATTACATTCGGTTCACACCGAATGCTACACAAATCGCAAATGCATTGCATCGGAAGAACGTCCCCTTTGATTGGACAAATGAGTGCCAAGAAGCATTTCAAAAACTTAAAGATGTATTGCTCAGTGATCGATGCTTGGTTCACTTTGATCCTGACAAACCATTTGTGTTGCAAGTCGACGGTTCCTCTTACGGATTCGGTGGAGTGCTTTCACACAGATTTGGTGATAGACGGGCCTGTGGCTTTCGCATCAAGAGTGTTGTCCAAAGCTCAGTGTAACTATTCACAAATAGAGAAATAGGCATTGGCTGTTGTACATGGTGTTACCAAATTCCACCACTATCTGTATGGCACATAATTCTACTTACTAACGGATCACCAGTCACTGCAGGGATTGCAGGACTTGGGATTGTTTCATCCGATGAAGTGGGTTCCTGTCCGAACTGCCGAAAAATTGCAAAGAGGGGTTTTGTTGTTCTCTCAATACATGTACGAGATTGTGTATCGTCCGACAGCTCAACATGGTAATGCGAGCACAGTTTCACGTCTTCCGATTGGCCGTTATACAGACTTTGACGCTTCTACTGCATCTTGTTGTCACATCAATGCTCATGATTCTTTACTGCTTCAGTCGGCCGTCGGACACTGCTCCACTTGCTCCAACCTCCTCAGCATCCGGCGACGCGGGAAGGTCGCAATATGGCTTCGCGCAGCATAATATCGTGTTTTACAGGATTTTAGCAGCAGCAGACTGTGGGCGCGAGGCGAAATCCTTCGTCAACTTGGCGCATACACGCATCTAATTTCAAGCCCAGATGGATTGCAGCGCCAACATCACAGTTAAATTCACCACTCTCATGTGCAAGGCGATCCTTCTGTATCTCTTCCCCCACATTGATGCATCCCGAGGGCAGCGCGGCCACAGCACCCGCCAGAGGGCGTGATCACAACATAGTGCGGCGGCCACATGGAGACGAAGCCTTCACCTCCTCCGCCTCCTCTCGTTCTAGCGATGGAGCTGGACCCGCCCACGCAGCAGCTGCCGACGCCTTCTACATCAGGGTATGGACCTCAGGAGGTGTACGCGTACCCTACTGGCGTTTCCCAGGGGACGTTTCCTCCAGACTAGACCAGATGTCGCGGTACGACCGTAAGTCTGCCGTTCTATGCAGCCACAGCTTCCAGTCCAACAGGGCGTTCCTACCTGTTGTCGTTCTCCATACACTACGACGGTTCGTCGCTTTGGGAAGGATGAATGTTACGGAGTAAAGTCAAGCGCCGAAACGCAAGTCGGGGACGATATGGAAGAGAAAACGTGGGAAGAAGTCAGCCAATCGCACGCTGACCGGACCACCCTCAATGATGACAGCGCGACAATAGCGGCCCCTATGTCAAGAGGATTGGTGACGGTCCAGTTAAATAGCACCTTCAAGATTATCGATTTAGAGCAGCGTCAACGCTAGACACTTCGCTTGTACTCTCTATGTAGCACAGACTTGGGATTAGCTATACT
This sequence comes from Schistocerca americana, assembly GCF_021461395.2. Classification (NCBI taxonomy): domain Eukaryota; kingdom Metazoa; phylum Arthropoda; class Insecta; order Orthoptera; family Acrididae; genus Schistocerca; species Schistocerca americana. Next base: position 379,533,211 of record NC_060123.1, on the reverse strand, counting down.
GAAGAAGACTGATTATTTCGCAAGTCGCCCTTTGCTTGCGACACATATGTGTAATTAACAATGTTAAGTATTATAATTTTCTTTTTGTAATAAAACACATTAATTCGACTTGTTTGAATGTTTGTGTAGCGAACAGAGTACAACCTCTCCATGGGAATTGTCATCCTGGCTAAACCAGTCCTTGGTCCTTCCAGCAATTAAATAAATTCTTTAGCCCCTGTGAATTAGAATTTCAGTGCGTTCACGTACTGTTCATGCCAGTAATAGGTTATCGTCGGGAACGATAATTGTCGTCTGACTACGTCTAACTACTACTATGATTGCAGTAGGGACAGAACCTATTTTCCATTCGTGACAACTTTCCTCTTAGACGATACCTATGAATGCTTAGAATAATGTGCGTGTTTTGTACATTAAAAGTGTATGAGCTCCTGAAAGCCTTCAAGAGGAATTTAAACACAATTTAAGTTCTCAGAGCCAATAAATACACTGTGGAACAGAATAAAAATGCAATAAGAACTGTAGCATATTGAAAGCTATGTAGAATGAAGCTCCCTTGTGCGGAATCGATCGTGGTCTGGCGAGATAAAACGTAAGTAGTCTACCTAGAAACACCTGAAGATTTGCAAGTATCTGAGAGAGACCAAAGATAAACATTAACCTTTCGCATTACACCATACCCCAGGAACCTACCGAATGCAACACTTAATGAAAACTGCAGCTGTCGGAGTCTGTACTGTTTCTAAATCCAGAGCACAAGGTAGACATACACATACGAAACACTGAGCCATGACTGAGGTTCTACTAACTAAAGTTGATGAATAAGTATGAGGTTCATCCTCGAATTAACGACTACGATGTTCGCTTACTTGAGGAGACCACTGAAACCTACAAAAAAGTACACAAATATGTGAGTTAAACAAATGGGAGTTTGAATATCATTTCTACGTCAACCCTCTGTTGTAGCGTAACGAAACATGAGCACTGACAAACATGGCTGGCCCCGCAACACGAGGTAGTTGACGAAATTGAGAGACGATGTGCGTCGATAAGGTGAGAAGTTACACTGCATTGTGATGGTGTTTTCGTTACATACTGTGACCTAGTACTCCTTCCCCACGTTCGTCTTTTCAGGGGTGCATTCAGACCTGACTTCATTTTTACTGTGAAACTATTTCTTAAGAAAAGTGACATGAAAGACAAACAATTATCGTCCAGTTTCCTTCTTGACATCTTTTCCGAAAACATTCAGAAAAAGTAATGTCTTCAAGAGTAGTCACATACTTAAACGGAAACAGTTTGTTTAGCACATACAATTTGAATTCCAGAAAGGTTGCTATTTATATATTCACTCATAAAATAGTAGAAGTCTTAAATAATAACATATCACCAGCTGGTATTTTTTGTGATCTCTCCAAGGTCTTCAATTATGTAGATCACGATACTAACTCAAGTTTTATGGATTTGATGGTTTTATGCATAGCTGGTTTGAGTCGTGCTTCGCAAACAGAATGCAAAAGGTTGTGCTGATTAATTCAGGCAATGTCGGAAAGGCAGAATGTCTTAGTGGCTGGAATAAAAATCACTACTGTAGTCCCACAGGGCTCAATTTTGGGTTCACTCCTATTCCTTACACATGTTAGTGACCTCCCACTTAACAGTCAGCAAGCAAGATCGGTACTTTTTTGCACATGTCACTAGTCATTAGATAGAAAGAAACAAACGAGTTATTAAATGATATTTTCCAAAGAATTATTGAGTAGTTCTCTAAAAATGGACTCTCCCTAAATTTTGCAAAACTACACTGCATTCAGTTCTGTATAACAAATAGTCATACCAACAACTGATGCAGCACATCAGTAGGACTCAGTAAATAGCTTATAATGCTCAAACGTTTAGGATGTACGTATTGACAAAAACTTGAAATGGAAGAAGAATGTTATTGACACTGTCAAACGATTGAGTTCATCTACTTTTACTCTTCGTATAATTGGTAATACTGGAAAGAAACGTATCAACCTACTGATATATTCTGTATTTCCATTCAGTAATGACGTATGGAATAGTTTTCTGGGGTAACTCATCCCTTAGAAGGAAACTGTTGATTGCAAAACAGCGAGCAGTAAGAATAATACATGGTGTTAACCCACGGACATCATGTGGGTGCGTCTTCAAGGAGCTAGTGATTCTAACTTTGCCGTCACAGTACATAATTTAGGTAGTGAAGATCGTCATAAATAACCCATTATAATTTAAGAAAAACAGTGTTGTACATAGCTACAACACTAGAGGGAAGAATGACGTATATTACCTATTGTTAAAACTAACAGCAGCACAGAGAGGCGTTCAGTATGCAGCAATAGAAGATTTTTATCATTTTCCCCATAAAATAAAATGACTTGGAGGTAGGGGAGCAAGTTTTAAATCAATTTTAAAATCATTTCTCCTGATAGCTAGTAAAAAGAAAAGAAAAGGAAGTTTTCTACAGTAGTTCCATGAGTAGGAATTAAATGTTAATGTGCTCATTAATGTTAATAGTAATTGTTCATTCATATAATGTAACATAATATGTCTCACATCATTTAGATGAAATAATCTTTCAGATATTCTATGGAACATGTAACTAGCTAACTGTGGATGAAAACGCGCGACCATACCGAACAGCACAGGGGGAGCTCCTGGAACGAGAGGATAATCGACGATTGGACTGTTCTGCCTGTTCGACCGACCTAAACGTCATCCAGTACGTGTGGAATGTTTGGGGGAGACGTATAGCACCACAACCACATGGGACAACAACCACCTAGCAGATGTGAACCCAGCTGGTGGAACTACCGCAACAACTCTTTACCAACCTTGTGGCCAGCACGGGAACACGTTGAAGACTTAACACTGCTGTTCGAGGTGATCACACACGTTTTAGAAACCATTCCTACCTTTTATAAAGTCTCCCATTTGTGAACCACGGTGACTTCAGTGTACTTTCTCTCTTTCAATAGAAGTGTCATTTCTATACGTCTAATTGCGTGTTTCTTTCAGTTACCTTCGCTACTGCACTATACTATGGCAGTTGTTTCTATATATGATCCATGTTTCATCAAGCTAAGTTACTTGGTAGTGACACATCATGTGAAAGTTACTTTGGTCCTTAGCTTTTCGACTTCAATGTAATATCAGTCCAGTAAGGAGAAAGTCTTATGTCCCGGCATGCACATAATTTTCGGCAAAAAGAATATGTAACTGCCCAACAACATGCGAAAATATTCTATTAATCAACATCCGTCCATAGCACCAAAAGTCTAATTAATTACATATCAAAGTCATATGTTACGTAGTCACTGTAGATCCATTTACTAGACAGTCTTCCTTACTTTATCTCATAAGTTCCACATCTACCGATTTTCACTGTTTCTCTGAATTTGCTTTCACTGATTTCTTCCCCTTTTAAGGCAAACACCAATGATGATAAGATGACTTATTTTACATTACAAGCAAATTGAATGTATAAGTGAGTCCAGAAAACAGTTTCTAGTATTTACAGAGGGTGTAGTATGCAACAAGGAAAGGAAAAAGTTTCCTATAAACATTAGTCGTAAACCTTATATCTTGAGAGTTATGTTCTACTACCATACTATCAATGATCACCATGTCTTTGTGTTTTACTTCACAACATGTGCTCGACGCGACCGCCATCCACTGTTAGTGTTGTGTCACAACAAACAATGCACCATATGAACACTATAGGATCACCAGATGGAAATAACAAACCTGCCCGATACGCTAGGCACCGTAGTACGCTGTGGGATTCTGTACGTACTCTTGTGTTCAGCGCGAGCTAGATACCAATGCAAACATGTTGTGCCGCATAAAGGTTTAGTACGTAGGCTGTTTTCTTATTTGTCTCATGCCAAAGTGCTCGGTGTGCAAGATATGCTCCTCTTAAACACACAGGCCATGACTCCAAAGATATAAGGTTTGCTATCAACATTTACTGGAACTTTTTTTGTTATCTTGATGCATACCATCGTCTGTAAATATTGGAACTCTTTTCGGACACCATGTATGTATACATATACTAGCTGAGAAACCTTCGGGAACATTTGATGTACAGTATTATTATTGGGGACATCAACGAAGAGCCTGTTTGCTTTTTTGCTTTTCTAGTACGGTAAGGGGGGGGGGGGGGGCACTGTGAAGCAGCTAGGGAAATATGCTGAGAACTTCAGCAGTTACCTCTGTCAGTGAAGGGTTCTGAGGAGCGAAATAATTCTATGACGCTTTTGATGAGAGCTCCGTAGCACCTCGCTTTCGGAAGGAGTTTCCAAAGAGCGAATGAAAACCCTGACAGTCTCAGGCCGCAACAAGTCTGGCATCACGCTCTTCATTGGATTATTGAGACTTTATTGCCTCACTCCTTTAGTCATTCTGCTGTATTCAAAAAGACTTGATCATTTTCTAGGTATTTCCATTCGTTCACAAAACGAAATCAAAATGTAATTAGTAAGCACCCAAATCACAAAGCAGACTCAATAAACTCGTTTTTCCCAGCAAAGAACAGAAATAAAAGCCATCGAAAGAAGCAAAGCATTGTCGTTAAGTTTTTAATATATAAAGATAAATCAGTAATTCCGTATATAATAACCACGTAAATTCAATGCTAGTTTGTATGTGTGAAGATAAGGGTGTGGCGATTAGCTCTGTCACTTACGTAAACGTCCTAAAATACATGTGCCACTGACCTGAAAAAACTAACAGCGTCATTGATTGATCCTTATGTGTAATATGAAACTAACAATGCCATCTATTGGTTCTTTGGTGTACTAGCCCATGAAGATCTTGTCACTGAGGTAAATCTCCACGCCGCAAATGGGTCGGAGATAGGAATTTACTTCTGAAAGCAGTTAACCATTGTTTTAGCAGTCAAACGCTATTTAAAATGACCATTCACTGTAGCAAGCCTATGAAAAACTGTATTTGGGGCTGATTACCTTCATCATTATAGCGTCAAAACTAAGAGGTTTATAGATAACAAATAAGCAGAGCAGGCTATCGTAGGTAAATCATTAAATCAAAGTATTTTTTGTTATCCAATACTGATAAAATAAAGTCTATAAGTTGCCCCAAGCTACGCTTAAGTTACATGTAAAAACCCCATGAAAATTTGTCTAATAGTTTTGGAGATAAGCATGTTCAAACAGAAAAACAGGATGACAAGACGCTTTTAAAGTTTTGTTATACAATGTAGGTAGATTAGATTACTACTTTACCTGTGTATCTAATCAACGTTTTCTCTATATTTTGAATGCAGGATTACATATCACAAACCAAATGCTTTCTGTAGATACAAGACTGATATAAAGGCCTTTTTCTCTTTCAGATACTCTATTTTGGAATTTTATAATTATTATGCCAATATCGAATTTCTTCACTGATAAGTTTCCATAACATGGATCAAATAATTATGATTTTCATGCCTCATCTCTTAAATGTTATCTTCAGTTATTCTGTATTTTAACCGAATCCTAAATTTAGAAGCCCGTACGTGAACTTAAAAGTCCAATAGGTCTTACTTCGAGATAGCGTAAATGACATAGGCAGTAAGGTAGACGGAATAAGCTCTGTGATCTTTGTTCTTGTGTCACAGTAGGATCGGCCTGTTTGTATTGCGTAGAAGGGGCTTATTTTATTCATGGGAAGCCACACAATCTGAATTAAGGTCGTATATTTTATAATCACGCTAATTAGCGTTTCAGGCTATTTGAATCTGTATACCTATAGCTTCCTGCCGCACACTGTGCGGTCCGACTGTTGGAGAATTTATGCATCGCCAGTGTTACGGTTTGCTCCAGCAGCCAGCGGCAAACACACGTTTATCTCTCGTTGCTCGATTCCGGCACCACTACGCCTTGCTACAGGGTGGGAGCAGCCTTGGCCACCCCTGCAACGCGCTTCTGATACCCCCTCCATTCCGAAAAAACAGTGCTCTTACTCTAATTATGGTCGCCTTCACTCAAAAATCCCGCAGTGTTCCATAATATTCTTTATATCCCTCTTACGAAAAATATGAAATTTTAAACCGGATCTTCCTCTCGTGGCACGCAAGTGAAGTCTGTAGCAGGACGCAGTCGCAATAGTACCTGGGATGAAAAGGCTGGAAGAAGAGAAAAAATCGTGGCGCGCTGCATCATACCATTCAGAAGACTGACGAATCAAAGTAATAATAATAATACGTACAAGAAAACAGTGAGAGCCAACTAAGAGACGGAAATGAAAGCGTCGCTGTGGGCTCGTCATTGTATTACGCCTTAGGTCGTGTAAAGAGGGGGGAGTGTGTGTACGGGTAACAATGTGCACATCTTACCATTCTTTCAAGATGGTTATCTGAAACACTTTCGAGAGTAGGACGCATGATATTGCAGCAGACATTACCTTACATATGTGGTATGAAAGATTTATTGACGAGCACGTCAACTACACTTTATCAGTTTTCTATGAATTTTTCTATATCGACTACCATTTCAGCACATAGTGTAGGTGATGGCTAAGGTGGCTGTAGAATCGCTGATTAGGGGAACCAACGACTACTGCTAGTGGCTAAGTGCACATTAGCCTGAAATGTTTTGAAGTCCACAGTGCATCAGCTCAGGAAGCCCTGTGCCATCTCCCAGAGTCGAGGTCGGACAGTGCAGGCTCCAGATCTTAATTTTGATCTCTGAACTCGTTTTATCCATTCGATTACTAATCGAACGTGAAGTAAGACGAAACCTTACATTGCCACATTTTCCTTCTCTTACAGTATTTGACTGACTCTGTTTCGAATGTTCCGATCACCGACTGACCAATCTGCTCATTAAAAAAGCTTGTCTTGTACTCCTGACTGGTTAACAAAGGACTTGTGTCCTAACACACTCTACCAAAAAAACTCGTGTTACTTTCTCTCTCTGTCTATCTCTTTCTGCAGCCAGTAAGGTGCTCTGCCTTATCACTGTGCGGTGTCTCTTTTTAAGTTCTAGTTTGTGTACATTAGCCAATAGCGGCAGGTTTCACATGACATAACATTGTCTTCATTGTCTTTTGTAAAGTCAGAGCGTTCAATAGTCTCCCATAGTTTCAAAAGTCGAGGACCAAGCGTCACCAATCCATCACTGAGACGTTCGTCTTTGGTTTTCTTTGTTTTTCTGGCAAAGCGGCCAGTTTTCACCATCTCTTGTGCAAAGGTGCATTCCAGCTAACGAAGACGAATTCTCACTCCGTTTCCTGGTTGTAAAACGTCTTTGCAAGGCATTCTTCTACAGCAGATGCTATTTGTATTTCTATCTAATGGCTTGACTTCGTACGGCGCCGCTGCAAGGCAACAGCCTCCATCCAATGGCCAGTGATTCGTCGGACCATCCATGGCAGCCATTCCAAGAACGTGTCACAGCGGTGTGACTCTCTGGCTTATTCAAGTAAACATCCCTTCTCATCACCACATGCTGATATGACGTTGACACGCAAATATGCATGAAGAGTAAGGGAAAGGCAGGAATTCATCGGTTATCCACTGACAATCACTGGTAGTGTAGTATATTAATTTTATCGACGTAAATGAAATATTCTGATTAAATTGGTGTTCCATTACTGATCTGCGTATGTAGCGAAACTATCCCACCACAAAACTAAACAAGCCCGTATTCCTCACAAATAACTAAGCTTGAGATCCATGATGTGCTGACGGACCACTCTCATACCGTAGTTGTATGAAGGGACACGCAGTTAGTACATCAATTTAAGACTTCATACACGTTACAAAATAACATAAGGCAAGTGTCACCATCCTAAGCAGGTTTTCTTATACAGTTTTAATGGTAGTAGTGTATTATTTCTTTCATTAGGATAGGATTAAAATATTATTTATTTCGAATGGCGTACCATCTATGTAAATGTATCGAATTTTAGTAGAAGTTTAGAAGACGTCTTCTCCTTACTTGTCAGCTTTTAAATATTGGATGGGTTAACCTCACTCCTCCTGACGATGATCAACATGAACTAACGCCCAAATCTGTCGCCACAGAATAAAATATATTGCCTGTGAGCAATTTATTATGAATAAATGGGAGGTCGAAGTTATATGAATTTAATTGATCCTATGCACACACGAAGAAAAAAATTGTGGGACAGACCATGCTTGATGAATTTACTACTAGAAAGATTTGTGCCGCATTTGTTCACTCCATAACAAAAGCAAATATGTGAACGAATCAATCAGTTAAGCTTTGGCTGATTTTGAAAAAAACCGAAATAACTTTCTGTTTCGAATTCTTTTTATGGATGAGACGTACTTTCGACACATAATACCAGAAAGGAAATAGCAGTCAACCTAAGAGGATAGGAGTACGATCAGTAGTAGCTAACTGCTGTCTTCAAGAACCAAAAAAAATTGTTTCTACTTACCTAGAAAAAAGGGCAAAGCAGTAATTGACAAAATAAACGCAAATATTTTGGAGCAGCTGTGTGTAGAAGTACTGTATCTGTGTTAATGTCTGGACTTAAAATGAACAACAAACTTTTTAATGACAATGCAAATGTCGCAAATCAGTGTTATCAACGGGAAGTTCAGGGATTTGAAGTTAACAAATTGTTCTGTCCTCCCGACTCCCTCTGTTCCTCATACTGACAGAAATTTATTGATGGAAAAGTTTTTTGTGTTCCATCAAAAGGTTGTATTACTGTCACCGATGGTTAGTTGCAAAACATTCGTTAATCTCACTTCAGGCATACAGCCTTTCTTTTAGTCGTCAGTGATCTGATAAGTTGTATGTGGCTGCCATAATTTTCTCTTCCGTCTCGACCTCTTCATCTCAGAGTAACACGCACAACATTATTAGTCAGATATGGAATGTTCTCCAACAACTTTATCTACAATTTGTGACTTTCATTGATTCCTTAACGTTTCAACACACGTCCTATAACAGCGTGTCTTCCTCTACCTAGTGTCTTCCAAATCATCCATTTCCATGTGATTTTTATTCTACTTGTCCACTTCGCTTTCAGCATCCTTCTGTAGCACTGCTTCACATTTTATTCGATTCCTTTCGTTGATAGTTTTCCAATAGTTCATGGTTCACTTTCATAAAAAATTTCCGAACTTACATTCTCATATATTTATTTCTGAAATTGTGCCAATGTTTGCAGGTAGCGGACTTCTGAAATAGTCTTCGTGCCTTTACTAGCCTGCTTATTATGTCCTCCTTGCTTCATTACTGTGCTTCCTAGGTAGCTCCCTCACTTCGTTTACCAAATGTCCCCCGACTTCTACTGCTGGACAAATCGATCGCAACGCTACGTTTTATTCTCAGTGCACATTGTGTACTCAGTAGATTACTTATCACTTTAAAGAGGTTTTCTGGTATTATTCCTCATCTTCACTAGCAATATCAAACTCCTTAGAAAATCACGCCTTTGATGTCCATTTACAATGACTCATAATGAAACTTCCGAACCGTTATTTTATTTACTTGATGTTCGATATACAGGCTGAAATTTACAGTTGAAAAACTACAATTTTTTCCTTTTCCTATTTCATCCGAGCACTATTCGCTCGGACTACTACTTTCTTATTGTTCATACTTCAGTTTTGTTTAGTAGTTTTCCCGTCTTTCAGTATAGTATATCGATTTTTCTCGAGATTTTAAATATCATGCCTTGCTCAACGGTGTCTGACGCTTTTCTTATGCAAACAAACCGTATGAAGCTTCTTTGTTTTTTGGTAAACCTTCCCTCTGTTATCAAGCGCAACGTCAGATGTTTCTGGTTTCTATTATTCTGTAGAAGGTGGTTTTCTAGCCTGGAGATAACGCGTTGATCTTTCCACAATTCTATGTAGATTATGGTTGGGACTTCCTACGTTACCTTCAGAGTTAATGACTTTTTCAGGACATACGAAAAGTCATGGAAGGAAGCAGCACCTTCCAGAGGAATTCTTTCCTGCGAGAGTAGACGTTTACCAATGTTCCTGTGACTTTGTTGCTTATAGGGCTAAGTTTTGAAACACTTTTGTAGAGTTTATTGGAGTTCACAAAATCGCAGCATCGCCTGTTAGCCCGTTGGATTGAAGGAGGAGTTTCATGCCAAATGGGGCGAAGGTGATGGGTTTGCGTACATAGAGTGGAGAGTTAGTAAATATTTCGTGAACGAATTTCTGTAAGATGGTGTGGAAGCCCCTAAGTATGCTGTAAAGGATACTAAGGAGAAATTTGGAAACGTATTTTAGGTTCATGGAAAAGAAATAAAACTTTCTTCAGAGAACATACACGAGTTGCAAGACCAAATGAATGGAATGGATAGCGGCAGGGAGAGATGTTGTAAGCTGAACTTCAAAAAAACTAACGCAAGGATAATGGGATGTAGTCGAATTACATCAGGCGATAATGCTAGGGTAAGTAGTAGATGCGCGCTGAATATTAAATAGTTATACGTACAGAAAGCTGGCTAAAGTCGAAAATAAATTCAGCCGCATTTTTTTCAGAAGATCTAACAGTGTTTGGGATGGATGAAACACAGTTGGTGGTGGAGTATTTAATGCTGTCAGAAGTAGTTCTTCATTGCGACGGGATCGTCTCATGAAATTTCAATCACCAGTTTTCTCCTCCGATTGCGAAAACATTCTGTTGGCACCCACCTACGTAGGGAGAAATGATCATCACGATAAAATTAGAGAAATAAGGGCTAGCACAGAAAAATTTAAGTGCTCGTTTGTCCCGCGCGCCGTTCGAGAGTGGAACAGTAGAGAGACAGGTTGAAGGTGGTTCATTGAACTCTCTGCCAGGTACTTTATTATGAATAGCAGAGTAATCTCATAGATGTAGATGCAGTTTTGTCATTTGGACATCAAAATAAAAGTGAAACTTGTTAACACTGAATAAAAATTGAATGTTAGGGAATGTAGCCTTGTAAAAGAAGTTAAATGTGGACGATAAACTGTTCAGGCAATAAGAGAGTAGAAAGTTAGGAAATGTGGTGATAGAGACGAATGCTGAAATGGTTCAAATGGCTCTGAGCATTATAGGACTCAACTTCTGAGGTCATCAGTCCCCTAGAACTTAGAACTACTTAAATCTAACTAACCTAAGGACGTCACACACATCCATGCCCGAGGCAGGATTCGAACCTGCGACCGTAGCGGTCGCGCGGTTCCAGACTGTAGCGCCTAGAACCCCTCGGCCACCTTGGCCGGCACGAATGCTGAAGATCAGATGGCTAGAGCGGATAACTAACGAAGTATTACTGAATCGTACTGAGGAGAATAGAAATTTATGGCATAGCTTCATTAAAGATGGGGTCCCATTCAGAGAACACATCCTGATGCATAAAAGAGCGGCCAGATTGGTAATAGATAGAGGTATGGAAGATTGAAGCCGTGGAGGGAATAGTTCATTTGGCTGGATTCTTCCACTGGGCGAGTGTTTAGGTAGCTGCCCAGACACTCTGCAGCCAGTCCTCACACTTCAGGCCTATATCAGCTGTGCGTAGTGGCTCATCAATAGCAGTCCACATTGAAGAGTCAATAAGGCGTACCTCACCAAAGCACCTACAGACTATGTCCATCCTCTAGCTTCCTACATTCACCACCAACGAAGGCCTCAAAGCTACATCCATCACGGAGCACATTACACTCACTACTGACCAAGACTCCATGGACTATGCCCATCCTCGAGCTTTCTACGCTCACCGCCTGTGAGCAAACAATTGAGCTTTCGACATACACCTGTCAGAGTTCAAATGGTTCAAATGTCTCTGAGCACTATGGGACTTAACATCTGAGGTCATCAGTCTTCTACAACCTAGAACTACTTAAACCTAACTAACCTAAAGACATCACACACATCCATGCCCGAGGCAGGATTAGAACCTGCGACCGTAGCGGTCGCGCGGTTCCAGAATGAAGCGCATAGAACCGCTCGGCCACAGCGGCCGGCCCTGTCAGAGTTATCTGCACTGGTTGGCCTGGCCGATAGTCAACTGCCCCCTAGGGGCTCATGGACATTTAATAGAAGGTATAGTGAAATGGTAACTAGGAAAGATGAGACACGGTTGTTGCATCTCAGAACAGATAACAAGCAGGGTTATCAGCTAAATACGAAATGTGACAGTGGTCCACATTTATAACAAAGTTATGTGCTAACACACACGAATAAAAAATTATTACATGATCGGTTCAGTCACGAGAAAGTCGACAATAAGAAAATTACCAAACGTTGACATGGGACAGTAACTATCTAACCCCTTAATTGCATGGGTTAATAAGACAAAACTGTCGCCTTCGCATGAATTGCAGGAAGATATATCTGTGGTGAACACACAGTGATTGCATGAATCCGCCAAAAGAATAGAAAACCACACACGCCAATAACATTGCCGATTGTGTGAAGAGTGGGCCTTCAGTCATTCTAGAAAGGTATTAGTTTCGTGAGATGTTCTTCATCATAGCAATGCAACTAAAAACGCACAGTAACTCTCACACCCTGCTCGCCCAAGATGAAAGTTCTCACCATAGGCACGTATTCAGCAGTCAGCTGCGTGGAGAGAAGCGATTACTGTGATCAGCTGCAGACCGCAACTCGTCAGCTTTCTGTCAGATCCTAAGACAAAGTGTGTTCTCTTCTACATCCCATGCCGAAACGTTCTCCTCAAGATCTGCTAGAAGATGCGGTCTCCACCATATCCTGACCCGAAGTCCATTCTCCTAAAAACCCCGTTATCTCTTTCCTCTCTATAAGTCTGCTCAAATTCCGTGTGCCATTGGAAAAATGGAGGTCTATGATATTTTTTTAAATAAAATACCTATATCCCCTCCAATAAAAAGTCTTACAACAGTACTAAATCGTTGCCCACTCATGTACGCAATTCTTAAACGATGTGAGGTACTCCCCCAAGCCTTAACTATGTTTTCTGATTCAGCCAATACGTCTATTTCTACGTTTGTATTTCTCAGAAACTGACATCCTTACTCCTATTCTGGTATTTTTTTCAGACTAAACAATGAGGAGCTATCTGACAACTTTTTGGCCAGCGGTTATTTACCACATGATAAACGCCGCCGGAAAATCAGATCACCACTTTACATAGGGAAAAGAATCCCTGTCCACAATACAGGTCTGTCACTTCTCATGGAACGCCTAACTTTTATCTGGAATTCACTATTATGATCTTGGAAGGTGACTCGTCGGAACAAAACCAGGTTCTTTTGAAAATTGTTTCGATCAGACGACATTGCTTGTAAAAACAATCTGCAATAGTACAGGTGATCGTCGCACTACGTTACATGATTTCTGTGAAAGTAGCCCCGGACCACAAACCGCGCAGGGTGCATAACGCGAAAAAACTGCAGAAAGGCTACTCACTGGCGCTGTTACTGACAATTTTCGGATCACCGTCCGCCATCTGCTTCGAGCGGTCAGCTCGTCTCATCCTCTCACGCTTTACTCCGTCAAGCGAGCTGCAGCTTCCGGTGGCTCAGTCCAAACACCAACTCACTACCCTGGGCCACTGCATCCAGCCTGCATCATAACGTGTATAGCTAAAATACGGAGAATATTATATGCAAAAGTAGCCACTAACAAAGAGAGGGAATTAGTATAAAAGTACACGGCTTAATCCCGGCGATCACTCACGTCACTAATAGCGGGCATTAACTATTTTATCAACTGGCGGGAATAGAGTTCAGATAGTCATGATTTAAACCGATTATGGGTAACACGTGAGACGTGCCAATCCAGCAACTGCCTGACGTGTTCGGCTCTGACCAAGTCTCAATGGACTACACATTCTCCAGCTCTCTACACTCACCACCGAGCGGGCCCCGTCTACTCACAGCCAACCAAGGCTCACGGACTACGTTGATTCTCTAACACACTAAGCTCACCGCCAACCGTGGCTCATGGACCTCACTGATGCAAGAACAATCCTGTGCCATCGTCAATCATTAACCTTTCATTTTGAATCGATTAGGGCAATTCACGTCTCTAAAAATCGTGCGTGCAGAAGACAGACTAACGTGGAAGGCTGCGTCAAATCAGGAGGAAGTAATGAGGCCGTCACATTCTGTTCTGAGATAAGATCGCCCACAACTGTTGTGACTGGTCTTCGATATCCTTGATAGTGGTATTAGAACAGACTTGACGTCCAACCTATTGCCATACATATTCTATTGGTGACAGACCTAAGACCTTGTTGGATAAGGGGATATTTGAGCATCACGTACACTCATAGAGATACGTGCCATGTGTGGACTAACATACTGCCGCATGAAAGGTTAACACATGAGGACGGATGAATGTCTCTGACGTGCCGTTATGCCATCATCATTCCCTCAATGACCACCGGCGATGACCTGAAGTCATACTCGATAGCTCTCCTTTCCATAATGCGAGGAATAACACCGCTGTGCCTCTCCAAAACATTTAAAAACCCCAGGTCACCGCCGTACTAGTCGACGGTAGTCTGCTGGGGCAGTGCAAAACCACGATTCATCTCTGGAAACAATGCAACACATTCATCATCAATGCAAGATCAGCAGTCACTGTACCACTCCAAACGCTGCCGCTTGTGTTGCGATATTAACGTCAGCCCTTTGTGTGTGTGTGTGTGTGTGTGTGTGTGTGTGCGTGTGTAACAGTAAGTGTGTAGTCGAGTTTCTGTAGCCTCTGACCATTGATACAGGGGCAGACAGGCTGTCGTAGGGAGCTCATTACCTGTTGTCGCATGACAGGCGCAGATCTGAATGGGTCACGATGAACTTAATGCATAATAAGATTGCCGTCCCTTGTGGTAGTCAGATGTCATTGGCCGAAACATTGACGACAAGAATACATACCTTCACATTCCCAAGGAGTCCAACACGGGCCACTCTTACATCTCAATGCCCAACAAATCAGGATATTACGCTATTCGATCAGCTAGGCAAATGGAGACCCATAATGAGGTCACCCTCAAACAGTCTCAGACACTGATAAAGCTTTCTCACACGAGTACACGGTATCCCCAGGACCTTCACATTGATCACTCAACATCTAATGCTGTTCACACCCCTTGTATAGCCTAACAGTTCTGGAAGCAGAACTAAACACTAACTACATTAATGAAGTGTGGTTACCGCCCTACCTGCCACAGATAATTGCAACTCTAACCAATTATATAAGCACCGATAGTATGCACCCGACATTGTCTTGTAGGTGTTTCACTTTTTTTGGTCAGGCAGTGTGTCACAGCTAAAAGCAAGACTGTGACACTTATGTAGGCTTGTTTTATAAGTGTAGGAGCACAGAAAAATAATCCTGATCGACTAATGTGTGCTTTCCAGTAGACGTGGCATGGAGGCAGCAAAACATTGGAAGTCCCCTGCAGAAATACTGAGAAATATTGAGCCATGTGTTCATAGCGGCGGAAGTGTTGCCGGTTCAGAATTTTGTACACGAACTTACCCCTCGATCATGTTGCATAAAAGTTCAGACGGGTTCGTGTCAGCCAAGTCATTCGCCCGAATCGTCTGTAATGTTCTTCAAACAAGTCACGTACAGTTGTGGCCAGGCGACATGGCCAACGTTGTTTGGGAACATAAAGTCCATGAATAGCTGCAAATGCCTCATAAGTAGCAGAGCATATCTAGTTACATTCACTGATATTTTCAGTTGGACCAGAAGACCTCGACCATTCCACGTAAACACAGCCTACACCAAAATGGAGCCACCACCAGCTAGAAAAGTGCCTTGTTGACAACTTGGGTCCATGGCTTTTGGGGTCTGTGCCACACTCGAATCCTAGCATCAGCTCTTGGCATCAGGACACATCTGACCAGACCACGATTTTCCAGGCGTCTAGAGTCCAATTGATATGGTCATCAGCGCAGGAGGGGCGCTGCAGAAGGTGTCGTGGTGCTACCAAAGGCACTCGCGTCGAACATCTGTTGCCATAGATAATTAACTGCAAATTTCGCCACACTGTCCTATCGTAAAAGTCCAGAATACGTCCCACATTGATATATGCTGTTATTTCATGCAATGTTGGTTGTCTGACAGCTCTACGCCGACTCCGCTACTCTTGGCCGTTAAATAAAGGCCATTGGCTACTTTATTGTCCGTGATGAGAAGTAATGCCTAAATTTGGTCTTCTCGGCACACTCTTGACACTGTGGGTCTGGGAATACTGAATTCGCCAACAATCTCCGAAATGGAGTGTCCCGTGCGTCTACCGCCAACTACTCTTGCGCGTTCAAAGTCTTTTATCACTCATCGTGCGGCAATAATCACATCGGAAACCCTAGCTCATGAGTAACCTCAGTACAAATGATAGTTAGGCTAATTCAACGCACTTTTATACTTTGTGTTAGCGGTGCTGTTGCCATCTATACTATGTGCATATCGCTGTCCAAAGACTTTGTCGCCTCAGTCCAGTACGGTTCCCAATTTGTCTCGCGTGCTACACACTGCTAAGGGTGAGAGAAGACCGTTTCCAAGTGTGTCTGGTATAGACCTCAGAGGGGTGCATGTTAGTGCCCTTTCATCTGAATAGTGGAGTGTTTCAGTTCCAAGGTGAGAAGTTTATACCTCGCTGTCGCACTGATGCATGGGCCCCAAGCCCTTCCTCCGCGGGAGAGGTGAGGACGCGGTAGATGGAGGTGGCAGAGAGGGGAGGTGTTTAAGCGGCTGGAGAGGGTGGGCGCCCTTAACGAGGCAGGCTCGCGCCGAGATAGCGGCTGCCTGCCCGCCTATCCCGCCTGCCAAGTGGCCGCCCTGATTTACTCGGCGCGCGATCACGCGATGCGATGCGCCGCTGTCTTGTCCGGGCCCGCGCTGGCCTCTCGTGCGGCCCACTGATACATTTCGCCGCGCCTCTTTGAGCGCCATCCTTCCGACACTACGCAATCATCTGCATACGAAATTAAAACCCCACGAAAATAAGAGGGCCCGTTACACGCCACAGGGAATATATAAACACACTGGAAGTGCTCCCTTCCTTTTCTTCTTTATTACGTCAGTGCTGATTTACAAGGAAGTTCCGGTATTTTTTTCTTTTGGCTTTAAAACGTCTATTCACTCCTCGGTTGAACTTTCCTGTGTAACAAAACACCACCACATTTGAATCGATAATAGCTGCTGGATTAATAACGCGTAAGCAATAGTTGAGACTACAATGGACAAAGCTTATAAATACCAGAGGTTAGAAATTCTTCTTTCGGTCTGCCTGCCTCTGCCGCAACCAATAATGGGAGATTGTACGTTATACACTTGTACAAAGTTAAATTTGTCAATTTTAAGAACATTTATCTCGTGAACGGTTCGTGATAATGTTATAAAATTTTTGTGGCTGGTGGAGGAAGAGTCTCTCTCCATTGACCGATATCTGTCGCTTGCACAATTTGTTTTGAAGAGTTTTTTTTTAGCAAATTGTAAAATTTTTACACATATCTAAGATTTATTAATTTATAATTTCTACAATATTTAACTGAATTTCCTTTAAAAATGCATCATTGATGTTCAGAACAGTTTCTGTAAATTGTGTAGGTTTCGCTGTTCTATGATGGTAAGTTCCTGAAAAAAAAAGGTACGTAATCATTAAAAAATTAAAGTCTTAGGAATCTTGCTTTAAAGATGAACATAGTTTGTTACTGACCTTAGAACATCCCTGCCCCATATCCTGGGTCAATTGCATTTTCTTCAACCTCTCTGGCTCTCTTAGCATTCCTTGAGTGCATTCCTGCCTTCCGAGCTATCATAGTCACTTCGTAATCTGCTTTCTTCACACAAACTGCATTCAATCCGGAAAGTACCATCACCATACTTTCCCCAGGTTCTATACCTAACTTCTGAAGCAGCCTAACTCTCCCCACATTACCATCATTAAATGAAAGAACTGCATCATAAAAACCCAGATTGAATGTACCTTTACCTAAAATTACTCTTTTAGGAACTCTAGACAATATGACATTGTTACATGATTCATTAGGGTTATGGAATGACAAGGAGAAAGTGAATCTAGCGCACGAACAGGACAGCCAACTGTGAGCACGAAATATTTTCGCAAATCAGCAAATTAGGTTTATTAACTTCAAGAATTTGACAGAAGGCAAAAAGTGGGCGTGGCAACATTTCCAGCCCTTAAAGTAAATGAATATCCTAAGCCTTTAAAGGGTAAAATGCACTTATAAGACGCATTTCACTAGTAAAATACAGTCCAAGGAATGTTTATGAGCCAAATTTATTTTTGTTATTTCACCCCCTACGAAGGTACAATCTCTCCTTAAACCAGCTCAAACTGCCGCAACGGAGACACGAGAGAACATGTCTACTGAACCGCAGTGTTTAAAGCATGCCAGCCTGGGCTTCCGCAAGCCTGGTAAATTTCACGGGAACCGTTCAGCCTGCTACACCTGACACCAGGTCACGCTACCGATCCAGAGTGACTACAGAATAGACAGGTATATGTTGGCGTAGGTGTTTCAGTGCAGCTCATTTAGCAAAACGGCACGAGCAGTGAAATTATCAAATCAAACTGCCAAGAGATTGAGGAGAAATTAAGAACTAATCCGCACATAAGTAGCAGACAAATTACGCGAGAATCGGGAATCTCAAAAACGTCGGTGTTGAGAATGCTACATCAACATCGACTGCACCCGTACCATATTTCTGTTCACCAGGAATTGCATGGCGACGACTTTGAACGTCGTGTACAGTTCTGCCACTGGGCACAAGAGAAATTACGGGACGATGACAGATCTTTTGCACGCGCTCTATTTAGCGACGGGGCGTTATTCACCAACAGCGGTAACGTAAACCGGCATAATATGCCCTATTTGGCAACGGAAAATCCATGATGGCTGCGACAAGTGGAACACCAGCGACCTTGGCGCGTTAATGCCACTTTATCGATGGCAATTTAAATGGTGCAATGTATGCTGATTTCCTACTTAATGGTCTACCGATGTTACTACAAGATGTTTCACTGCATGACGGTATGGCGATGTACTTCTAACGTGATGAATGTCCCGCACATAGCTCGCGTGCGGTTGAATCGGTATTGAATAGCATATTTCATGACAGGCGGATTGGTCGTCGAAGCACCGTACCGTAGCCCGCACCTTCACCGGATCTGACGTCCTCGGATTTTTCTCTGTCGGGAAAGTTGAAGGATATTTGATATCGTGATCCACCGACAACGCCTGAGAACATGCATCAGCGCATTGTCAATGCATGTGCGAAGATTACGGAAGGCGAACTACTCACTGTTGAAAGGAATGTCGTTACACGTATTGCCAAATGCATTGAGTTTGACGGGCATCATTTTGAGCATTTATTGCATTAATGTGGTATTTACAGGTAATCACGCTGTAACAGCATGCGTTCTCAGAAATGACAAGCTCACAAAGGTACACGTATCACATTTCACATTGGAACAACCGAAATAAAATGTTCAAACGTACCTATGTTCTGTATTTTAATTTAAAAAACCTATCTCTTACCAACTTTTCGTCTAAAATTGTGAGCCATATATTTGTGACTATTACAGCGCCATCTATCACAAAGCGAAAAAATTGGTCCAACTAAAACATTCATATTTCTTTACGTACTACACGAATAGGTAATAAAAAATGGGGTTTCCTATTTAAAAAAACCGCAGTTGATATCCGTTTGACCTATGGCAGAGCCATCTAGCGCGACAGCCATAGCGCCATCTCGTTTCCCCCTTCAAGCTAGACAAGTATCGTTCTCTGTAGTTTTTTCGTTTGACGCTTATTTTGTGAGATATTTGGCCCGGTCACGATCAATGGACCATCCTGTATATTGGTGTAGCGTGGACATGCGTTTAGAAAGCACATTGATTTTGGTGTGACTGAGAAGAAGTTGCGAACCATTACTAGAACACGTTGAAAGGAATCCAAGAAGTCTCAAGGGTAGTGCCGAACGAATCCGAGCGCTACGGCGACATCTGAAAGGAAATATAAAGCACTGTGCAAAGCGATTGTGTATCTGACCCATCGCGCACTATTGTATCGAGCCCCCCTGAGTCCATGTCTTGAATGCGTGTTGTGTGCATCAGGCGGTTGTGTATTTTATGTAAGTTGACACTGGTGATCATACGTACCTCACCGGTGGTGACACTACGCGCACCTCTCGATATAGTGCTTCAGTTTCATGAAAGTATAGACTTTTGCTGCGTACGATAAACTTGTGATTTGTTTGTTACCTGAGAGCTATACTTTACTGTGCCACCATTCTATTAAAGAGATCGAGAATTAAGATACACATTAATATGAAACACTTTTCACAAAAAATCAAAGGCACTAGTTCGAACTGCACACAAAGTAGTTTTTTTATTCTATTCATGTTTTATCATTTTAACTCTGACAGTAATTTTTACTGCCTTGGGAAACAAAGTATTTTTGTTATATCATCAGAAATTTGTTAAACTGGACAGTATGTACCGTACATTACATCACTATATTGAAACTAACCTCTGTATCAGCTGATTAGTGGTGGTATCCACTCCCAGGGACTTTATGAATACTGTTCAGTCTGTGTTAATTGCAGTATTTCCATTAAAAATTATTTTGTTCTTCTCCTTCAAAAGCGACTGTTCCACGATGTAACGGGGTCTACTCTTTCAGCCCTCTGTTTCCACCAGACGCAATAGTGTTCTTGGAGGCGGTGAAGGACCGCTGTCTCGAGGTCGATATGGTGGATGTCAGGCCAATGGTGTGTTGGTTGCACAGTAAGTCGTCTACCATCCACTTTCAAAGGACAACCGTGTTCATAGTATTTCTATGACGCTTTCTTCTGGGTCAAACACACCTGCAACCTTTCCTGTTACCCTACTTTGTATGGGTTTGGTATCCCCTATAAGTCCTATTTGGTATGGAATCGACACATCTGACCAATTTGCTACGCTTTTAATAATCTTGTGGTGTTGCAGTTCTTATTTCCGTGCTTGCTATGAAAATAGAACGAGGAATTCCGCCTTATGCAAGACACCTCTTCAGTTTCGTTTTACCCAGACATGTTTCAGCCTTTTTGTCCTACCTTCAGTAGGTTATTTTATTTCCTTACTATAAAATTGTTGTTACGTATTAACATTTAGAGAAACATTTGGTACAAAATATTTACAATTGTGAATGAATAATTTTGTAAAATATTATACATTATTTGTATACAGCTCACAGTTGAAATATATATACATAGATATACGCAGTTGAGACATAAATATACATAGATATGCATAACTCAATTGTGAAATTAAACAAATAATGTATAATATTTTACAACAATTATTCATTCACAACTGTAAATATTTTGTATCAAAAGTTTCTCTAAATTTTAATATGTAACATCAATTATATAGTAATAAAATAAAATAGCCCACTGAAGATAGCACAAAAAGTGCTGAAACATGTCTGGGTAGAACGAAACTGAAAAGGTGTTTTGCATAAGGAAGACTTCCTCGTCTTATGCTACGGTTGCTTGCACGAGTATTTTATAAACACTCTCATTTATACACACAACGATTTTTGTCAGTTTTCTACCACTGAAACAAACTACAAAACCTGCCTTACTTACGATTCAATTACGTTATGAATCTATTTCATATCATCACCAAAGTAACACCCAAATATTTTTATTACTTGGCTCATATCGATTAATTAAAGTTCACAGAAGTAGCGTCTAAGGAATGTAACACTAAATGGCGCTCATTGTGGAGCCCTAGCTACAATTTCATCACTATGTAACGAAACTGAGAACATTTCTAGAATGAAAAATGTATCTAAGATAATTAAGAATAACCATAATCACATTCAGTGATAGAGCCAAATTCAGATACCATTCACAAATGGGTACACCAGGACGTAAGATGCCGCTCATGAGCTTTGAGGAACTTGTCGATTTAATGACTGAAGCTGACTGGTCTTCAGAACGATCAGAGTACTATCCATTTATGCAGGTACGTAATTTAAGGCTAGAGCAATGGATTAAAAAAAAGGCCCTTTGTGAATGAATCATGGTGCCGATCTTACAAAGTCATTAAATAGCATGAACAGGGAGTGTTTAGCCAAAGAATTAATAGGAAATATATACTCATTGCCCGTTTCAATTGACTCTAATGAAAATACACGTGAGAAAGTGAATACAAAGAAAATTTATATAGGAACAAATCATCGATACATATGGGAAAGCAATAAATAATACGGATCATACTACAGACATTTATGAATGGGCCGCATGACACTGACGAAATGAAACGAAAAATTGTCTCTAGATACCGCATCTGAAACCACATTAACCGATACTGGAGTAATAATTGAATGGGCCATGTTGTAAGAGAAGGGTGCTCATCAAGCACGCGAAAGAATTACTGATACGTACTCAGTATTATAATGAGCAATCGCATGGAAATATATGCGCCTACGTTCACTGAGACGAATTTCACTCACGGATAGACGAAAGTAAGGAAATCACTAACGCATTTGCGAAACGAAACATCCTATGAGTAGCCTAAAATCAAACGGTGCTTGATCAAAACTAAATGTTCTCCATTTTCGGTTCATTTGAACCAAGTAAGGCTAGCAGCACTTGCTGAATGAATCTCCAGCGTAAGGATCTAACGCCAGAGCTCAAGCACTTCGGTAATACCTCCTCCTGCAGTCCCTGTGAAAGAAGTGCACCTGGACTAGCATTATCCAATCGAAGCTCGTGGCCTGTCGTAAGCCAGTGACATGAGAGTAGGCTGTCTCGGCAGATCTCCATCCTAAGAGAAAATTAGAAATAACTGACTTAGCATCTCTAGACAGTAAAAGGCGGCTTTATTGGTAACCGAAAGCCGAGGCAGGAAGTTTATCTGCCCACAATATTTCAAGTGTAACCAACAGGTCGACACCACAAACAAGAGGAGTGCAGCTTGAAATGGCTACCACCAAACGCGGTGTCAAGTAATTGCAACGCGAACTGTGAGGGGTCACTTTCCTCAGGAGTTCCTCACACCAGAAAATTCCAAATGTAACCAACCACGCACCCTCGTGAAAGAAATAAAAGAGACAGTGTATCGGCGATGGTCGTATTAGATGCTGGGCTGCGGCCTTCCCCGTGGTGTGAAGGTTGAATGCATTCTGGAGCCCCTTTTGCCAGAAAAATTGAGTTACATGGCGGAACGTGTAATTCTTTAGTGAAAATCTAAATTGCTCATACATTGTCTCTAAAAGAAACATATCTCACTACTAGAAAGAGACAGAAATACGGGTCAGGTGCTAATTATGTATCTTTTGAAATTATTTCTGTTACCATTTGAAGCTACTAAATACATTATTTTTACCAGAGGGCTGGAAATCAGTAGCTCACGAACCAGTCTGCCAAGCAACTGGACGAAGCATTTCACTACCTCATTGAACGACGGAAAATATGTGAAGGGGTGTCCCACACAGAGAAAGATAGTGAGGCATGCCTAGGCATTTTCTTCCTTCTATTCTAAATTTTCGTAGTAGTGGGAATGGAATTGGTGGGAATGGAATTGGTGTGAATGGGAATTTGATGCCTCTATATCATCTACTCTTTATCAAAAATCACTTATTCGGAAATCTCTTTTGTACATAGACCCCAATCATATTTCATTCACAAGTAGCTATGATGTGCATATGAGATTTTAATTACAAACCAAAGAAAAACATCAGTATGTAATACTCATTCATTCCTTAAATCTTACTAATTTTGATTAGTTTCATACCTCCAGTATTTATTCATTCATCCTCATAATAATTTCACTAATATCATGATACATTCATGTCAGTTCTGATGGTGTCAAGGTGGTTCTTTACTTTACCAACAGAGAGATAGAAAACAATTCCACAATACCAGAAAAACTCTTTCACACTTTAACTTTACTACTATCTTATCATTAACCCCCTATATCATACATCAAGCTGTATAGAGAATTCATTCTTTTATTCATGTCTTTTAATATTTACATCGTATATCTGCATCAACAATATTCGCTCACGCCACATACAATAATGAAAAATAGAATTTGGTTACGAGCAGTGATACACTAATTATGAATAAAATAATACATGCAGCTTACATTGATATCAAAGAATTACTAAACAAACAAGCATGACATTTTTGATAACGAATTTAACAAAATATTGACAGTCTATGCACATATCAGGGAAAAAACCCTAGAACGTAGTTCTTGAATAAATGCTAAACTGGTTAAACAATATATTACGCAGGTAATACAATGGTTTGGACTTTCAGGCTGTTAAAAGTGTATACATA
This sequence comes from Schistocerca americana, assembly GCF_021461395.2. Classification (NCBI taxonomy): domain Eukaryota; kingdom Metazoa; phylum Arthropoda; class Insecta; order Orthoptera; family Acrididae; genus Schistocerca; species Schistocerca americana. The sequence continues at coordinate 379,508,918 of NC_060123.1, read as the reverse complement.
ATAAAAATACATTGAAGTTAAACAATGCTTTACATTTATTTTATAAACGTCATTAATATACAATATTCTTGGTGTGAAAAAGGGAAGAATGTGATTATTATTCTGCTGCTGTTGATGTACAAATAGAACAAACAATCGCTCTATCACGTATCCTTTCCAACATAATTATATAAACACTAAATAATTGTTTCTTTTTCTGGTTCACATGAAAAATGTTCTGACCTGTTTGAATAAACATACGTGATTATCAGTTCATGGACGCATTCACACAGCACTCGAATTGGGGAGCGCATTTCAACCGATACTAGAACTGATATTTTTTTTTGTCATTGCACTAGCAAAGGAGATAAAATGTAATTGATTATTCACCAAGAAGGTAAGCAAAATTTATTCCGCTCTCTCTACCGGAGAGAGAGACAAATGCTTGTCGGAGAAAAGAGGCGAGTAAGGATCCTGTAATTGTTCTTGCAGCGGTCAGAAAGAAAAGGAATGATGGTGAAAATGCAGCTACCCTGATGTCCAGTACGCTGCTTTCTTTAGGCTAAGTGCAGAGGAAGGTGAGTTACGTTATTCACAAGTGGTCATTCGCCTTGAGTGAGAGAAGGAAATGGGAGACGCGGTTTCGGCTTTTAACTTGCCGTAGAACGTCACCTCTATTGTCTCAAGAGAAGAGCTTGTACAATTTGCTGTGGCATGGGACAGTGCGAACGCCCATCCTCTGTTTACCTCTGCTAACGTTTTCCCTCCTCCAGGTATCTGCAGCTCAACTCTGGGGTTAACATCCGGATTTTCTAACCATCTCAGGATTGGTGGCAGGTGCTTAGCCTCTCAACCCGTGTCTGACGGAGAAAATGACAATGTAGTCGGCTGCTTGCTCCCCGCCACAGTCCCCGGCGGCTTTATCCAAATGTTGGCTGACAGTACTTCTTCTTAAGGCTAAATACAGGGTGTCCCATTTATCTTCACCACCATAAATAATTGTTTGTCCACATGCAAATTACAAAATGTTTCAAGCAAATGTCCTTTAGCCGTCAGGTGGACATCAATCAGCATGATGGCCCTTGTTGTAGCTTTGTTTTTTACAAAGATATGAACAGTGGCACGACTTTTTTTTAAATGGCACCCTGATTTTTTTATTCTGTAATTAATTTCCTCTTCTAAAGACCTGTTCAAAAATGTATAACAGAGTACCATTCACTGAAACACAACCTTATTAACTACATAACACAATACTGACGTTGACGCTCCCAGCGCTTAGTGCAGGTACTCGGGGTAATGAAACAATTTCACGTGCTGACGTTGACAGAGGACAAATGTAAACATAAGTAGAATGCACATCCGTCATTCCGTCAACCATCGTCAGTTGAAGAATTGTGTATGTAGAATGTATACAAACGAAGAGAAGGTAGAAATGCTACTCATCCATGGGGAATGTAAGTTAGCAGAACAGTAATTGCAATACTGTTTTCTTATGTACGGTTACATTTAGTGCAGTACTTTAGTCCTTTTAAATACTGTTGTGTAGAGTAGGCATACAGTAAAGGCTGTCCTTCCTACAAGCTGTATCGACTTAACGTTTCTTTTATTTTTGTTGCTGTTGAAGGAAGGCAAAATTCTACAGAGACAGTGGAACTGTACAGAGAGCGATATCCTGACGAGAACCCAGCTTCGGACCGATGTTTAGTCGTCTTGCTGCGACGCTTCAGGAAACGGGAAGTTTCAATCCACGACAACGCAATCGTCGTAGCACTCACACAGACGAAGCCGCCGAAGTTATTGATCTCGCTTCCGTTACTATGAATCCACATGTGAGCACACGACAGCTTGAACACGACATTGGCATTCCTAAAACCAGTGCACATCGTATGCTGACACGTCACCGGTTCCATCCTTAATGTGTACACCTATATCAAGAATTGCATGGAAATGAATTTCCAGAACGTGTACAGTTTTGTTAGTGGGCACAGCAGCAAATCCTCGCCAACCCGAAATTCTTCTCCATGTTCTATTTAGCGATGAATGTTCCCTCTCAAACAAAGGACAGGTAAATACAAGGAACATTCATTATTGGTCCAGCGACAACCCACGATGGCTTAGAGAGGTGGAACTTCAGCGTCAATGGAGAGTTAACGCTCGGTGTGGGATGCTTGGTACTACAATTCTTGGCCCTTATTTCATCAATGGTAGTGTAAACGGCACAGCGTATGCCAGCTTCCTCAGACGAATTCTTCCTCCTCTTCTGGATGAGGTGCCGCTGAGAACCAGAATGCTTATGTTGTATCAACTTGATGGATATCCAGTACGTAACGCCTTGCGTGCAAGTCGTGTGCTGAACCGAAGGTATGCTGCCAGATGGATTGGTCGGGGAGGAGGAACAGTTGCTTGTACTGCTAGGTCTCCTGATTTAAATCCTCTGGACTTTTTTCCTTGGGGACGCATTAAAGACGTTGTCTTTCCCGATATTGTAACAACTCCAGAGGACATGCAGTAACGTATCGTGCTTTCTTGTAGTTCTCTTGAGCAGGCAACACTGGAAGCAGTAAATAATTCTTTCATTCAACGAGTGCGCCATTGTGTCGGTGTCCAGGGTCACTCTTTGAGCAGCTTTGAATGTTGTACTCCTGGGAAATGGTACAGGAGAGTCAAAGTCAATTTCGTGTTACATTTTTACTTGGTTTTCATTAATTTTCTTACAACTCCAGCAAGTGGATGAGTTTGTGACCCCGGGCTCAAACTCAGTGTTGTGTTATGTAATTCATAACGTTGTGTTTCAGTGAATGGTACACTGTGATACATTTTTGAATAGGTCTTTAGGAGAGGAAATAAATTACCGAATAAAAAATACAGGGTGTCATTTAAGGGGATACGGAATCGGATTTTGGGTTAAAAAATCGAATTTTTTTTTATTGGCGTATTATATTCTGCCATGTTTCCTCTTTAAAATGACGTATCATACATATCTCTACTACAATTATAACTATTTTATTTTTATATATTTGTGAGATCGGGTATTGCGCTTTAGTTATACACGTCTCTCGTGGCTGACCATGAACTTTTTGGCAGTACCTTTAAAGTGACATGAATTCAAATACCCCGGTTTCCAGCGACTATTTATACACTAGTTGCCCGAAAATGTTTCTCTCTGGTTTCCTCAAGTTACTCTTTGACTTTGTGGCGGGACTGTTTTGTAAACAGTGTGATACAAGAAAGTAGTTGTTGTTGAGTTATTTCGTATTTAGTGCTTCATTTTTCGCAGTGAAAATGCCTAGAGCTAAAGCAAAAGTATTTAAAAAGCGTGTGAACTGGCAAAAGAAAAGAAATAATGATTCATTAGCAAAGCAAAGCAGTTCATCATCATCACTGTTGGAAAATGTGAATCCACTTATTACTGATTTGCCGAACGAACTTACACCAAATGAAAACAGTGCTTCTCATAAAAAACTAAGAGATTTGGAAGAGAAATATAATTTACTTGATAGAGGGAATGAAGTTTTTGAACTCATTGATACGAATATATTGTGTGAAGCTCTTGAAAACAGTTTGTGCTGCAAAAAATGTCATGGAAACGTTTCTCTGAAAGTAGAATCCCATGTTGGCCTGGCTGCCCAGTTTAATTTAATATGCAGTGTTTGTAAATACAGCTGTAAGTTTCCAAGTTCGGTTTCAGTAACTGTAAATAATGGATACAAGAAAACTGAACTTTATAGTGTAAATATTAGGTTAGTTTATGGATTGCGAGCAATTGGTAAGGGCAAAGCAGCTGGTGATATGCTATGTGGTGTTCTAAATCTTCCAAGTGCACCTTCAAAGTTTGAAGCTTACAATTATGTACTAGGATCTGCAGTTGAAGATGTAGCACAGAAGTCAATGCAGGTTGCTGTGGAAGAAGCAGTGGAAGAAAATGACGGCAGTCGTGACCTCACAGTGGCGTTTGATGGCACGTGACAGAAAAGGGGCCACACCTCCAACAATGGTGTTGTAACAGCAACTAGTGTTGATACTAGCAAGGTTATTGATGTTGCAATAATGTCTAAATACTGTAGGTGCACAGGCAGGCTGAAAAATGAACACAGTGATGACTGTATTGCTAATTATTATGGTAGTAGTGGTGGCATGGAGGTTGCTGGGGTGAAGAAAATTTTTCATCGCTCTTCACAGTGGTATAATGTTCGCTATGTCAAATATCTGGGAGATGGTGACTCTAAAGCATTCAAAGAAGTTTTGGAAAGCAAACCATATGGGAACAGTGTAAATATAAGCAAACTTGAATGTATAGGACATGTGCAGAAGAGAATGGGTGCCAGGCTGAGAAGGTTAAAATCAGTTATGAAAGGGAAAAAACTAGATGATGGGAAAACCTTGGATGGCTGAGGAAGATTGACTGATTCCATAATAGACCACATTCAGAACTGCTATGGCCTTGCAATCAGGCAAAATACAGGCAATCTTGAAGAAATGAGGAGAGCTATATGGGCTTTATATTTCCACACCGCATCCACGGATGAGCATCCACAACATGGTTTGTGCCCCAAAGGTGAAAACAGCTGGTGTAAATACAATAGGGGACTAACAACAGGAGAGAAATACATTCACCACCACAGTCTACCATCAGCCATCATGGCAGAAATAAAGCCCATTTTCAGAGATCTGGCTGACAGAAGTCTTCTGATGAAATGTCTTCACGGAAAAACGCAGAACCCCAACGAGTGCTTGAATAGTGTGATATGGCATCGTCTCCCAAAAACAGTGTTTGTCGGAATTAATACACTACATTTTGGTGTGTATGATGCTGTGGCAACCTTCAATCTTGGAAATATAACTAAATGCCAGGTCCTTCAAAAGTTGGGTATGTGTGTTGGTTCCCGTACGGTACGTGCTATGTTCTTTTTAGATCAGCACAGACTAAGGCATGCTGATAATATAATCAAGACATTAGTGAAAAAAGCAAGACAGGTGCAGAGGGGTGCCAAAAGAAGACTTGAAGATGATTATGAAGACTGTGAAGGGGGTATTAGCTACGGATCAGGAATGTTTTAATCTTCTTTCTCCGTTTCCCGTAAGTTTACTTTTTACTTCATCTAGGAACATTATCTCAGGTACTGGTCAACCTAGAAGTCTGAAATTTTTATGACGTAGTGACATAGGTCCCTATTACATACTGAAACAACGATTTTTTAATTACTTGATTTACAAAAGACTTAGGGGTGATAGTCTAGTAAAAAGCGATGGAAAAAATTTACTTAAAAATAAATGTACAATATCTCTGTAAGAAAATACTTTGACAATAAACTGTTGTTTCAGTATTGTTGTAACATATGAATGCACATACAGTAAAATTTTTACCTCTCTGTCTCCAGTAGTTTGTGAGAAAATGTTCCCTATAGTAGGCATATATTAACATTGCGGGGATAGGTGATTCCGTATCCCCTTAAAAAGTCATACCGCTGTAAAAAAAAAACAAAAAACAAAGCTACAATTAAGACAATCGTGCTGATTGATGTCCACCTGACTGCTAAAGAACATTTGCTTGAAGCATTTTCTAATTGGTATGTGGACAGTTAAGTAGACTGGTCAAGATAAATGGGACACCCTGTATATTAGTAATCGACGTATCTCATTAGCGTAATGACTATCATACTACCACACGTACTCCATTCCCCACGCAAAAGAAACGACACTTTAAGTTGCATATGCAAAGCAGAAAAGATAAACTACAGAAACTGCCCTACAATACTAAGTGCAATCTCTCTCACAATCAAGCATTAAATCCTATATGCAGCTCCCAGTCTTTGTAGCATGTTTTGATGCTCTTAACCGACCACCGTTCTCCTTCTGAACTCCATTACCTGAGTAATGATCTGTTTCTGTTACGCTAGATTTACCTAATTGTTGTCGAAAATCGAAACTTATTGTTATTGTTATTATTATTGTAGTTAAGTGGTGGTTTCCATAAAGGAATACAAAAATGATTCACATGAAAGTCTCTCTGAAAGCTTGCATCATTGCCTTTATTTCCAATTGGAGACCGACCACGACAGAAGTAGAAGACTACTACTAGGAACGAGAACAACCATGACCGAAGTGCATGGTGATCTACAATTTCTTCGGAGCTGCTCCTCGGTCTTTCCGTTCACTTCAGTGAACTGTTACTTTGGGCATATTCGTTCGTGAATGACCCACCTTTATTCAGGAGCGTCTAGCAGAGAGAATTTGATACCTCATTTTGAAAAGGACGAATTCGACACATGTAAAAGTAATTTCTAGAGTACCCCAACGGAGTGTTTTATGGCAGTTTCTGTTTACAAATATATAGGGTGCCCCAGACGTGTTGTGACAAACTTCTATGGGAGATTCATAACATCATAAGGATTGAAAACTACGTAGTAACCCATAGCCGCAAACATCGTATGCCTCTAGGGGTTCTGTACACGGAATTACTGCTATTCCCCAATAGCGCTTACCGGAAGATGTTCCAGAGTAAATACGAGGCAGAGCGTGTGGTTGCAATATGATGGAGCACCTGCTCGTTTTGCACTGCCTGTTCGTAGGCACGTAAAAAGACCGTTCCCACGTCGATGGATTGAGCCTCGTGGAGCGGTTCCTTAGCTTTCACACTCTCCAGATTTATTCAGTCCTGACTTCCTTCTGTGGCGAGGGGAGAAAGGGGGGGGGGTGAAGATGGCGCAGTGGTTAGCACGCTGGACTCGCATTCGGGTGACGAGGGTTCAAACCCGTGTCCGAAGATCCTGATTTTGGTCCTCCGTGATTTCCCCAAATCGCTCCTGCAAATGCCGGGTTGGTTCCTTTGAAAGGACACGGCCGACGTCCTTCCTCATCTTTCCCTAATCCGATAGGACCGATGACCTCACTGTTTGATCTCCTTCTCCCAGATCGACCGTCCGATCGTATGCATAGCGATCCTGTGAAGTCTGAAACGAATTTCGTTCCAAGAAACGTCTGCACAGCTGCTGCAGTCTAAGAAACTCCCTGTTCGACCGTATCCAGCATTCAATGCCCCTTCGCTGATCACTCCAGGAAAATGCCGGGATGGGCCTCTGAAAGGGCACGGCCGACTTCCTTCCCCATCCTTTCCTCACCCGATGAGACCGATGGCCACGCTGTCTGGTCTCCTTCCCCAAACAACCAACCAACCTTCGCTGATGGGCATGCGTAGCATAAGTTGCAACAGACCTCTAGCATCTGTTTTAATATTAGAGCTGTATTCATGTCGAAAACCATTTGTACTCATTTTGCGAAACAGATGTTTCAAAGAATCACTCTCTTGTTTCATTTTTGACATTTGTTACCGTTCAAGCCTGACGTTTGCGGCCGTGGTTTGCTAGGCAGTTCTCAATCTTTATGATGTGCTCCACCTCCCACTCCCTTAGAAGTTCGTCGAAATATTTCTGGGATACAGTTTACATAAACGATCTTATGGATAACCCTGGAAGTTCCCTGAGGCTTTTTGCAGAAGATGCTGTGGTCTAGAGAAGTTGGCAAAGCCGAATACTATTGCGAAATGCGGGAAGAGCAACCGTGACAGGGGCAGCTATATTAGGTGTTGAAGAGCCTCCACACTCTCCACATTTATTGAGTATTGTTCGTCAGTCTGGGACCCTGAGCAAGTAGGATTGACAGAAGAGCTAGAGAAAATCCAACACAGAGCGGCACGTTTCATCTCGATAGAGTTTAGTGTGCGCGACGGCGTTACGGAGACGCTCAACTAACAAAAGCGGCAGTCACTACGAGAGACACGTTGTGTATCATGCATGGGTTTAATGTTGACATTCTGAGAGCGTATGTTCGCAGAAGAGACGGGCAACATAGAAGTTCCTCCCACATACGTCTCACTTGGCGATCTCGTTTCCACTGTCGCTCATTTATGTCGGTTCGGGCTTCTCCCTTATTTCAGTTGCACTCTTAAGCGATGCCTACATTTCCTTGATCAATTCTTCCTGTTCAGTTATCATCAAAAGATGGTTCAAATGGCTCTAAGTACTATGGGACTTAACATCTGAGGTCATCAGGCTTAGAACTACTAAAGCCAACTAACCTAAGGATATTACACACATCCATGCCTGAGGCAGAATTCGAACCTGCGACGGTAGCAACAGCGCGGTTCCGGACTGAAGCGCCCAGAACCGCTCAGCCAAAACGGAGTTATCATCCGTTCCTATCTCTTGTCTATAGCCTACACCACGGCAACGATACGGCTCTGGCGACACGAAATTTCCGTTGCTTTAACTGGAGGTGAGCATTCGCGCCAAGTTTCTCACTGCCTGTTTCAGTCATCCCCACCGCTTTCTCAGTTAGTTTTGCACTGCTGTAATCCTTTGTTGGGCTCGTTAGCAATGTATTCTTTGCTAATGCATACCGACTGTGTCCAGTACTTTCAAAAACTGAGTGTTCATTTAACACTGTTTCTCTCTCCTCAAGCGTTTCCTGACCCAGACTACTCCATTGCCGGCCTGAGTGGCCGAGCCGTTCTAGGCGCTACTGTCGGGAACCGCGCGACCGCTACGGTCGGAGGCCCGAATCCTACCTCGGGCATGGATGTGTGTCATGACCTTAGGCTAGTTAGGTTTAAGTAGTTCTAAGTTCTAGGGGTCGGATGACCTCAGAAGTTAAATCCCATAGTGCTCAGAGCCTTTTGAATCATTTGAACTATTCCATTCTCTCCGCACACCACAGCGTGATTACGATTAAGATGCACCTACTCACTGAGATCCAGTGTGGGCTGTAGTTTTCGTATGGTAGTAAACTTGGTTCGTATGGTAATGAGTTAATGAGGAATCGGTTTACGCTGGGAAAAAATTCCAATTTTAACCACCAGGTATAAATCTGGCGCTGTGAATTCAAGAAAGACGTACAGAAATGTTTATACACTGAGGCGCCAAAGAAACTGGTATAGTCATGCATATTCAAACACAGAGACATGTAAACAGACAGAATACGGCGCTGCAGTCGGCAACGCCTGTCTGGTGCTGCTTTTAGATTTAAGTGAGCTTGAACGTGGTGTTATAGTCGAAGCACGAACGGTGGGACAAAGCATCTCCGAGGCTGCGATGAAGTGGGAATTTTCCCCCTACGAGCACTTCATGAGTGTACCGTGAACATCAGGAATCCAGCAAGAAATCAAATCTCCGACATCGCTGTGGCCGGAAAAAGATGCTGCAAGAACGGGACCAACGACGCATGAAGAGAAACGTTCGACGTGACAGAAGTGCAACTTTCCGCAAACTGTAGATTTCAGTGCTGGGCCGTCATCAAGGGGCAGCGTGTGAACCATTGAACGAAACATCATCGATATGGGATCGGAGCCTAAGGTCCACTCGTGTACCCTTGATGACTGCACTACACAAAATTTAACGCCTCGCCTGAGACCGTGAACTACATTGGACTGTTGATGACTGGAAACATGTTGCCTGGTCGGTCGAATCTCGTTTCAAATTGTATCGAGCGGATGGACGTGTATGGGTATGGAGACACCCTCATGAATCCATGGACCCTGCATATCAGCATGGGACTGACCAACCTGGTGGAGGTTCAAAAATGGTTCAGATAGCTCTGAGCACTAAGGGACTTAATATCTGAGGTCATCAGTCCCCTAAAACTTAGAACTACTTAAATCTAACTAATCTAAGAACATCACACACATACATGCCCAAGACAGGATTCGAACCTGTGACCGTACCGTACCAGTTGGAGTGATACGGGATCTGACAGATGACACGTGCTTGAGCATTCTGCCTGATCAACTGCATCCATTCATGTCTATTATCCATTCCGACGGACTTTGGCAATGCCAGCAGGACAATGTGACACCCCACAGACATGAACATTGTTTACCATATCTGGGATGCCTTGCAACATGTTGTTCAGAAGACATCTCCAACCCGTCGTACTCTTACAGATTTATGGACAGCCCTGCAGGATTCATGGTATCAGTTTCCTCCAGCACTATTTCAGATATCAGTCGAGTCCATACCACTTTGTGCTGCGGCACTTCTGCGTGCTTGCGAGGGCCCTACAGGATATTAATCAGGTGGACCCATTTCTTTGGCTCTTCAGTGTATATGTAATGCATTAGGAATGACACGTGGGCGGAAAAATTTGTGTGTGTCTATCCTTTTGATTGGAGGTTTGAGGGAGTTCGGCAGTTCACTTACGTTGTAATATGGAACACCTATAGCCGTCATTTCGATGTTATTTATTATATGGCTACTAGTTTCGGTGCTTCAGTGCACCATCTTCAGGCCTTAACTGATGCTGACAGATAGATAGATCAGGGGTGCACTACACACAGGAAGCAGCTACATGGGTAGCACAGTACTTGTGCGGTGCACATGTTTTTTTTTTTCTTTAGATTAGGATTCTCCCCAAACCGTTGGCCTGAAAAATTACCAGTTCATATCACTGATGTGTGTGTGCTAGCTGTAAAAATTGTTAGTTAGCCTAAACATGTCGTTCCAAAGGATTTAAATATGCTAAATCTCATGTTAGTAAATTGTCGAAGTGTCTGTAGCAAGATCTCCGAGTTACTCTCCGAAATAAACAGTAGTAATGCCAATATTGTGTTAGGTACCGAAAGCTGGTTGAAACCAGACTTAAAAAGCACTGAAATTCTGAACTCGGATTGGGCAATGTTTAGGAAGGATGGGATTGATGGTACGTGAGGTGGTGTGTTCGTTGCAGTTAAAAGCTGTTTAAACGCGGGTGAAATCGATACTGGGTCGGACTGTGAAATAGTCTGGATGAAGCTGTCAATCAGACAAGTATTGACCATTATATTAGGATGTTTTTACAGACCACCAGCATCTGCAACAAACGTCGCAGAATGTTTCAGGGAAAGTCTTGAGTACATAAGAAATAAATATCCAAATTGTCCAAATAGTTATAGGTGGAGACTTTAATCTGGCATCCATTGACTGGGAAAATTACACGTTTATCACAGCGGGCAGAAGCAAAGATTCGTGTGAAGTTATTCTAGGAGCGCTCTCAACATACAACCTTGAGCAATTGGTTAGAAAATCAACTCGAGATGGGAACATATTAGATATCTTGGCGACAAACAGACCTGATCTTTTTGAGGAAATTGATCTAGAAGAAGGTATTAGCGACAATAGTGTCGTTGTGGCTTCTATGTCAATGGACGTTGCAAAAGAACCAAAGAAACAGCGTCCAGTTTTCCTGTTTGGGGAAGCAAATAAAAGTGTCATTAATGAATATCTTCATAGTCAGCTTCGAGCATTCACCGCGGGACACAAAGATACTGAACATCTTTGGTCGGAATTTAAAGGTATTGTCCACCATGTGCTAGGGAAGTATGTGCCTAGCGAAAATATAGGGGAGTGAAAGGATCCACCCTGGTACAGCAAACATATTAGGAAGTTACTGAGGAAGCAGAGAATTTTGCACAGTCGTTTTAAAAGTAGTCACTGCCCCGCTGACAAACAGAAACTATGCGAAATGGAAGCAGCTGTCAGAAGGATAATGAGAGATTCTCTACGAATTTGAAAGCAACATTTTATCTGCAGATTCTAAAAATAACCCCAAAAAGTTTTGGTCCTACGTAAAATCTATGAACGCTACAAATAATTCAGTATCTTCTCTTGCTGAGGTACGGGTAACGTAGCTGATGATGATAAACAGAATGCCGAAATTCTAAAACTATCTTTCAAAAACCCGTTTAAGGTAGAGGACTGCAGCACCATTTTCACTTTCAATTATCGAACAAACGCAAGGATGGTTGATATAGTGTTTAGTGTATCTGGGATTGTAAAACAGTTAAGATCCTTAGACGCCAGGAAGGAATCTGGCCCAGATGGTATCCCCGTAAGATTATATGTTGACTATGCTACAAATATAGCACCACTCTTATCCACCATCTTTCAGAGATCATTGGAGCAGTGGAAAGTTCCACGGGACTGAAAGAAGGCCCGGGTGATAGCAATCTATAAAAAGGGCAGAAAATCGGGTGCACAGAATTACCGGCCAATTTCACTGACATCGATTTATTGTAGAATCATGGAACATACTTCGTGTTCAGTCATAATGACCTTTCCAGACTCTGAGAAGCTCATCTGCAGAAACCAACAAGGTTTTAAGAAACAGCGGTCATGCGAGACACAGCTGGCTCTCTTTGTGCATGGTATACAACAGGCTTTAGATACCGGCTCGCAGGTTGATGTCATATTTCTCGACTTTCGAGAGGCGTTCGACTCAGTTCCGCACTGTCGCTTGCTCCAACAAGGGAGCGCTTACGGTCTATCCGAGGACATATGTGGTTGGGTAGAAAATTTTCTGACAGACAGAGAGCAGTATGTCGTCCTGAACGATGTGACTACAACAGAAACAAGCGTAACCTCAGGTTTGCCCCAGGGCAGCGTAATAGGTCCGCTGCTTTTTACTATTTACATAAACGATCTGGTTGATGTTATTGACAGCGGCTTTAGACTGTTTGCCGATGATGCTGTAGTTTACACTAAACTAGTATCAAACGAAAGTTGTGAACAAATCAATGAGAATTTGCAGAAAATTAATGCGTGGTGTAATGACTGGCAGTTATCTCTCAATATTAGTAAGTGTAACGTACTGCGTATAACAAGGCGAAAACCCCATTAATGTACGAGTACAAAATAAATCCCCAGTCCTTGGAAGCGGTAACGTCTGTCAAGTACCTGGGTGTGACTATTCGAAATTATCTCAGATGGAATGATCAGATTACACAAGTAACGGGTAAGGCAAACTCTAGACTGCGGTTTATTGGTACAAGCCTGAAGCGATGCAGTCCTTCAACAAAGGAAATAGCTTACAATACTTTAGTTCCTCCAGTCTTAGAGTATTATTCATCTGTATGGGACCCTTACCAGTTGGGTCTGATTCAAGAGACTGATAAGGTCCAAAGAAGAGCGGCAAGATTCGTTACTAGTACATTTAGCCATCGCGAGAGCGTTACAAATCTCATAGAAAGTTTGAAGTGGGACACTCTTGCAGATAGACGAAGCGCTAAACGGCAGGGGCTGCTCACTAAATTCCTAAATCCGATCTTCACCGAGGATGTAGAGCATATGTTATTACCACCAACTTTCAAATCTCGCAATGATCACCATTCAAAGATAACGGAAATTAGAGCTCGTGCTGAGGCGTTCAGATAGTTGTTTTTCCCTCACGCAATCCGCAAGTGGAACAGAGAGGGGGAAATATGACTTTGTCGCGAATTGTGCCTTCCGCCACACACCGCTTGGTGACTAGTGGAGTATACAGGGTGAGTCACCTAACGTTACCGCTGGATATATTTCGTAAACCACATCAAATACTGACGAACCGATTCCACAGACCGATCGTGAGGAGAGGGGCTAGTGTAATTGTTTAATACAAACCATACAAAAATGCACGGAAGTATGTTTTTTAACACAAACCTACGTTTTTTTAAATGGAACCACGTTAGTTTTGTTAGCACATCTGAACATATAAACAAATACGTAATCAGTGCCGTTTGTTGCATTGTAAAATGTTAATTACATCCGGAGATATTGTAACCTAAAGTTGACACTTGAAACCTCCGACGTTTAGTTTCGTGTTGTAACAAACACGGGGCACGGTCGGCGAGCAGCATCTGCAGGGACATGTTTACGATGACGACCGTGTTTACGAGTGTGGCTGTAGTGCACTGTTGTGGTTTGGTCTAGCTGTCGCAGTGTCCGCATGTAGCGCTTGCTGCTACTGTTATTCTGCATTCGTCTCCGCACGCAGGCCAAATGTAGTACACGGTGTTACCAGACGTCTGTGATAGTGTAGTGTTGTAGGAACTGTGACCATGGTGTATTCGAACTCTGAAAAGGCGGAGATGATACTCATCTATGGCGAGTGTCGACGAAATGCAGCTGAAGCCTGCAGGGCGTATGCAGAACAGTACCCGGACAGAGAGCATCCAACGTGTCACACATTGCAAAACATCTACCGCCAACTGCATGCAACAGGTATGGTGGTAGCACGCTAACGTCACAGGAGAAGCGGGTGCAGTTGGTGTGTTAGCTGCTGTTGCCATGAACCCACACATGAGTACACGGGAAATTGCGAGAGCCGGTGGACTGAGTCAAAGTAGTTTCATGCGCATACTGCATCGTCACCGCTTTCACCCGTTCCATGTGTCGCTACATCAGCAATTACATGGTGATGACTTTAATCATCGAGTGCAATTCTGTCAATGGGCATTAACAGAGAATGCGTTGCAGTTCTACCTGTTTACCGATGAAGCGGGTTTCACAAACCACGGGGCAGTGAATCTACGGAACATGCATTACTGGTCCGTGTACAATCAAATGGTTCAATTGGCTCTGAGCACTATGGGACTTAACTTCTGAGGTCATCAGTCCCCTAGAACTTAGAACTACTTAAACCTAACTAAGCTAAGGACATCACACCCACCCATGCCCGAGGCAGGATTCGAACCTGCGACCGTAGCGGTCTCGCGGTTCCAGACTGTAGTGCCTAGAACCGCTCGGCCACCCCGGCCGGCCGTGGACAATCCTCGCTGGCTCAGACAGCTAGAGCGACAGCGACCGTGGACTGTAAATGTATGGTGCGGAATCATTGGCGACCACCTCATTGGTCCTCACTTCATTGCAGGGCCCCAAACAGCTGCAACATACATCGCGTTTCTACAGAATGATCTGCCAAAGTTGCTCGAAAATGTCCCACTGGAAACGCGTCGACGTATGTGGTATCAGCATGATGGTGCACCTGCACATTCCGCAATTAACACTAGGCTGATCCTTGACAGGATGTTCGACAGGCGTTTCATAGGACGTGGAGGACGCATAAATTGGGCAGCCCGTTCTCCTGATCTTACACCTCTGGACTTCTTTCTGTGGGGTACGTTAAAGGAGAATGCGTACCGTGATGTGCCTACAACCCCAGAGGATATGAAACAACGTATTGTGGCAGCCTGCGGCGACATTACACCAGATGTACTGCGGCGTGTGCGGCATTCATTACGCCAGAGATTGCAAATGTGTGCAGCAAATATCGTTGTTACAAGTAATCTGCGAAACCAGTTCACACTGATGAATCGTGCTTATGATTGGAGTTAACCCCATCAGCATCAGTTAAGCCCTGAATATGATGTACTGAGTCGCCGAAAGTGTTAGCTATACAATAAATAACATCGTAAGGACGGCTGTAGGTGTTCCATTTTATTAACTGGGCAGAAAAGGTCAAACAAGCGAGAAAGGCATTATGACGATTTTATTACTAACCATCTTGCATGAAAACAGTGGTTTCCACACAGTTACGCTCATACAAAGCAGGGATCACATAGTGTACCAGGACTCGATAAGGTACAGACGTCACGGTACATGTGACAGCCCCTGGGTGCATTCTATTCAAAGAAGAGTGGACCAAGAATATAAGCGCTTTTGAATTCACATCACGGTCATACGCAGCGATTGCAATGACGCCTCGTGCTCAACTCACAGTTTACCAGTACCAGAAATTCAACAGTTCTGTGTATTTACTGCTCCCTGTAGTGTAAAATGTTCATAAATGTGTGTGAATTCCTAAGAGACCAGACTGTTGAAGTCATCGGTCGCTAGACTTACACACTACTAAAATTAACTTATGTTAAGTACAACACACACACACACACACACACACACACACACACACACATTCCCGAGGGAGGACTCGAACCCCCGGCGGGAGGGACCGCGCAATCCGTGACATGGCGCCTCAAACCACGCAGCTACTCCGAGCGGCGTGTAAATTATACCTCGTCACTGTTCTGAATATCATCTAGTCACGTCTCATCAGCATCAATCCGTGTCCGAAACTGAAGAGCAAATTCAGAACGTTGCTACAGATCATGCGGTTTCATTTGCTGCACCGTCTGTAACTTTTGCTGGTGCCAGTGTATAATAGACCGCAGAACTTTCAGTATAGTTGACCTTGGGATGAACAATTCTCGTGACACTGCACGAGCTCTGGCCCTACCCGGGATACGTGCTGCATGGCCACTTACAGCAACAGCAACCTCTTCAATAACTTTCACCGGGACAGGAAACATTCCTCTTCCAGGTGCCACACAAAGTTCATTCGTGTTTTCGAATTTCATAACCATGTACTTTAAATCATTTAATGACATCCGGTCTCTCCACAGACTTTTCAGTCAGCGGTACTCTTTCTGGGCTGTACTGTAATTGTTGCCGTTCATGTAAGACAGTTTCACTAAGATCGCTCCGTCCCTCTTGTGGATGGCCATACTCCCCACTCACGTTATGACTTGTCAGATGGCATCGTGGATGTCATACCGTCATAAAAGCAATGTACAGCGGTAGGTTTGCACGTGATAGCCAAAATTAGAACTAATTTGTTCCAGCGTAAATCGGTTCTGCATTAGCGCATACGATAATTACAGCCCGCCCACACTGCAACTCAGTGACTATCTGCACTTTAATTATAGCCACCCGTGTGGTTTTTTATTACAGTCGCTAAATCACCTTCCGACAAAATGACCCCATTATCTTCGTTACACTTTTTACGTACCCACCGTGTTTGATCAACAGTTTCTCTTCTCAGTCCGTTAATTCTTTTCATTCTGCCTTAGTCCGACAATGGCGTTGAATCCCATTCTGTATACAATATTTCTTGTTTCTACCAACTATTCTTCGTTCACCACGTCTCAGAGTCATATTTTTGGAAACGGCACATTCACCTAGGACACCCCCTCCCTCCTCAGTTCTCGATTTAGTAAAGTTTCTCAAAGTTGCGAGGAAAAAGGAAGTGTTGAGACTTTACTGAAACACCTTAGCTAGAAAACAATCACATTAAAGTGGATTGCGAAGTATAAATGTGCACTGTCCAGTCACATTAATGTGATCACAATTTATGAGCCTGAATAAACGCTTTTTGCAGAGTGGACCGCTACAATACATACAGAAAAATAGTCAGTGGGTTTCTGGAAGGTAGCTACAACCGTGGCCAGCTATTGTAGGTTTCACGGGTGAGGATCCATGGCACGAAGAGCTCGATCGAAGTGGTCCCAAGTATTCGCGATTATGTTTAAATCCAGGGAGTTTCATAGCCAGTGAAGTTCGATAAACTGGTCCTGCTGCTCTCTGAATCACGCACGTCCACTGTGAGCTGTGTGACAAATTCCATTGTCCTGCCGGTACATGCAATCGTGGTGAGGAGAAAGAAACTTAATGTATGGGTGTTCCTCATTGTCTCTTCGCGATATGTACGTAGGAGGGAGCAATATACTGCTTGACTCCTCGGTGAAGATATGTTCTCGTAACTTCAACAAAAGCCTGTACCGAGCTACTGAGCGTCTCTAATGCAGAGTCTTCCACTGGAGTTTATCTGTCATCTCCGTAACGCTTTCGGGATTGCTATATGATTCTGTAACGAAGCGCGCCCTAGGACAGATGCATACTTGTGCTGATCCAGTGTGCCTTTCAGAATCACCAGGTCATTCAAGAAATGCCACGAAAACATTCCCCAAACTATCTACATCTACATCCATACTCCGCAAGCCATCTGACGGTGTGTGGCGGAGGGTACTTTGAGTGCCTCTATCGGTTCTCCCTTCTATTCCAGTCTCGTATTGTTCGGGGGAAGAAAGATTGTTCGTATGCCTCTGTGTGCGCTCTAATCTCCCTGATTTGATCCTCGTTATCTCTTCGTGAGATGCACGTAGGAGGGAGCAATATACTGCTTGACTCCTCGGTGAAGATATGTTCTCGAAACTTCAACAAAAGCCAGTACCGAGCTACTGAGCGTCTCTCCTGCAGAGTCTTCCACTGGAGTTTATCTGTCATCTTCGTAACGCTTTCGGGATTGCTATATGATTCTGTAACGAAGGGCGCTGCTCTCCGTTGGACCCTCTCTATCTCTTCTATCAACCCTATCTGCTACGGATCCCACACCGGTGAGCAGTATTCAAGCAGTGGGCGAACAAGTGTACTGTATGTAACCTACTTCCTTTGTTTTCGGACTGCATTTCCTTAGGATTCTTCCAGTGAATCTCAGTCTGGCATATGCTTAACCGACGATTAATTTTATATGGTCATTCCATTTTAAATAACTCCTAATGCGTACTCCCAGATAATTTATGGAATTAACTGCTTCCACTTGCTGACCAGCTATATTGCAGCTAAATGATAAAGGATCTTTTTTTTCTGTGTATTCGCAGCACATTATACTTGTCTACATTGAGATTCAATTGCCATTCCCAGCACCATGCGTCAATTCGATGCAGATCCTCCCGCATTTCAGTACAATTTTCCATTGTTACAACATCTCAATGTACCACAGCATCATCCGCAAAAAGCCTCAGTGATCCGATGCTATCCACAAGGTGAGTTATATATATTGCGAACAGCAATGGTCCTACGACACTCCCCTGCGGCACACCTTGAATCATTCCTACTTCGGAAGACCGTAACGCCCCCTCCTTGTTTGCTTTCAGACGTTTCACGCCGTGCACGCCAACGGTCATCAGTCCGATGGAGCGTAAAACGTGATTCATCACATAAGGCCACCAGTCGCACTCAGTGGTCGTCCACTTGCGCTATTAGCACGCAAATTCCAGCCTTCGCCAGTGATGAACAGAAATCACCATGGTTGCATGAATCAGGGACCTTCTGTAGAGGCCCATACACAGTAGTGTTCGCTGAATGGTCGTTGAGAAAGCATTGTTGCTAGCCCCTTGGTACAGCCGGGCGGACAGCTGCTCAAGAGTTGCACGTCTTCTCGCCTGTGCACATCTCCGCAACCGCTCTTCACCCCCGTCATTTATGATCCATGACGCACAACATGTGCGACAGCGCCGGTTTTGAATATCGCCATTTTACCATGAACTGTATATTTAAATCATGCTGGCACGCTCAAAGAGCACAAACTTAGACGTTTTTTTAAAAAAATCTTTATTACAAAACCATAATAATTATAAAATATCAACCCAATTCCTTATCTCATTAGTAGGTCATAATAATTATACAACTGGTACTTATATTGCAGGTAGTTACAATTTTCATTTGAGCTACAGCTACAGTTAGTGTTACATACAATGGGCATTTAATGTCTAGTATCTAGGGCTTATATCTATTTATAACTAATTCCTATCGCCTGCAGCGTCACATGTGTGCCAGTGAGAGATATAAACCTACTACTTTGATAGCTTTGCTCATCGAGCTAAACCCGAAGAGCGTGCCCCTGGCACTGGGCAGGCCAAGATGTTGATTCGCTGCAGTTCCCTAGCATAGTTTTCCTAAACTAAGTACTACAAACTAACCTATCCTACGTCATTTCCGGTGCATGTCCTTATCGGCAGCATTGACCCCCACTCCCCCTAATCCTGCACGTGGGGGATTTCAACTATGGTTCAAATGGCTCTGAGCACTATGCGACTTAACTTCTGAGGTCATCAGTCGCCTAGAACTAAGAACTAATTAAACCTAACTAACCTAAGGACATCACACACATCCATGCCCGAGGCAGGATTCGAACCTGCAACCGTAGCGGTCGCTCAGTTCCAGACTGTAGCGTCTAGAACCGTTCGGCCACTCCGGCCGGCCGGATTTAAACTATGATGGAAAGTCGGCCAGTCCACGCACAGGCGGTAAGGGAATAGGGCTCTGGACGCAATCAGTGTTGGTTGTCTTAGTTATTCAGTTCATGTCCCTCAAGTATTCAGTTAAAAATTTCCGTGATACCTCGTTGGCCAATGTATTTAGCATTTGGAAAGTGTCCTCACGTCTAAGCAGGTGATATGTGTCGTGGTTTGCAAGTCTGTCTCGAAATGTAGTCGCAACATCATTGAAGAGGGGGCACTCGTAAACTACATCGTCGGAAGTACCCTCTGGCACGCCACAGTCATACGCGGGTGTAGCCCTCTTCCCAAATCGACATAAGTAGGTCGGGTAGGGTCCACGGCCAGTGAGAAAATGGATCAGTCCTCGTGTAAGCTGCAAATATTTCATGTCCAAGCGCTCCCTCACATCTAATATGAACTGGAAAGCTCTACGTCCAGTTTCTTCTACCTCCCTCCCAAGACTCTTGCCAAAATTCCTCCCCTCTTTTCCTTATTTCCCTTTTGTCCTCCACCTTTACACCCATGATGTCTACAGTTTCCTCATAATTTCCCTTTTTTTCCCAGTACCAAGCCGCTTGTTCCCTTATTTTAATGTCCAGAGAGCAGAGCTCCGTTATGACTAATAGGGCCCTCCATGGAGATGTTCTGTAGGCCCCCACAGATCTCAATATCATACTTCTCTGGACCCTTCTCAATGTCATGGAGGGCACAACCCTCGTGAGCCTGTGCGCCCAGACTCCCGAGCCGTTTCGGATATACTTCCATCAGTGATCGGAAAGCCAATTATCGCTCCGTTTACGCTTTACGGCGACTGCCCTGTTGCCCGCGTCCTCCCGATACGCCGAACATAGACGACCGCAGACCAGTAACTCTACATGCACGCCCAATACGTTTCCGCGAGAAAGTCGAATTCCTCGGTGTATGGCTGGACCGAAAATTACTCTGGGGGACCACATACAACACATGACCAACCGAGCTAGCGCGAGGCTCAAACAGCTCTATCCTAAGCTCAACAGGCGTAGCACACTGAACAGAAGGGTGTCGAGGTCCATGTACGTGACACTTATCCGACCCCTGATGACGTACGCAGCTCCTGTCTGGGGATACGCTGCGCCAACACGCCTGCGCCATCTACAGCTCATACAAAACAAAGTACTCAAAATCATAAGTAATGCTCCACGATACACACGCATCGCGGACCTTCACCGGGAATACCGACCGAGACTCTCACGGAGGTAATCCACAAACTCACCACAAGACTATACAGAAACTCCAGACATTCGCAGAACCCGTTTATTCTGAATCTGGGGAACTACGACCACAACCATAGATGTAAACATAAAAGACCAAAAGACATACTTGTAAGGACCTAACATCTAAGGCCAAACATACGCAAACATAACGGTACAGGCGAGCCCCTGTTAATCAGACGCCATTACTGGATATCCAGCTGGAATACACTGCCGAATAACTGGCACCACGCAGGGAAGCCGTACCGTACACTGCATGCAGACAAGCTCCACACATCCCCCACACAGTGAGATGATCTATGGCCGATCTCCCACTACTGTCTAACGATCTTGATTGTTCCAGGAATGTAGCAGCTGCAGCAACTGGGATACATCGCCATCGCTTGCCCCAGTAATGATGCATGATATCTATACTAACAAATCCAACCTTGCACGGACCATCGTAGCTAGTAAGCCACCATTGCTCTTACTACCCATCCTACTGTCGCAGAGGTTTTTTTACCACGGCACGAGCCATGGCACTTTTTTCCCTCTGCTCTTCAAATCGCTACCCTCACTCGCGTTTCGTCCACTATCTATCACCTGATGGACGGTGTTAATGCGTAAGTCTTACCAAGACGCACGGATAACATCACACCCCAGCATCCTGTAATCCACTTACTAGATAACTAACATGTTTACGGAGGTGACAGTAGAACTTTTGGTTTGGTCACCACGTTGGTGCGGGCGTGGAGGGACCCCATCTCTCTACGGTGGTCAGTGTGACTGGGCCGTGTAGAAGCGCGATGAATCTTTTTGAAAATCTAGTTCTGATAAGAAGCGTACCATGGACGCTTAGCCAAGATGAAATGTGTGACAAGCCGCAGAGACTTTTCACAAAAGAAAGAGAGATTTAAAACAGTCACTCCATTACGATTACGTGTGCTCCTGACTGCACATGTAATTCTGATCGTACGTGCCGCCAGCTTGCACAGCTGGGTGACAAGATTTACACGCATCACATCGTCGGAGCGCAGCGGACCGCGGTGCAAGCCAATAAACGTTTGCCGGCGGCGCGGCTCGACGCACTGTGCGCTGCGCGCATGCGCCGTGCGGCGCACGGCGCTCGGGTCGCGCGCGGCCGGCAGTGCCCGTCCTGCAGCCGCCGGCGCCCGTCCGCGCCCGCCCACGGCCGCTCTGCCGCTGGTGTTGCTGCTGCCTCCGCCGGCAGCCCGCGGGCAGAAGCCCGACGCAAGGCGCAGGACCTGTCGCGTCCTCCCGGGACAGCCGGCGCGTGCGTAGCCTCCCACCCCGAGGGACTCCGCCTGTCAGGCGTGTGTTCGTACCGCCGTAGCGTGTGTACTGCGAGAAACGAGCGAGCACGCATCGTCTGTTTTCCTCGTGCATGTGCCAGCGACTGTGCCCTCCCGAGTGATGTCCCTCGCGGCAGCTGTCACCGTGCGCTCTGGCATTTCAGTGACAGTCCTTTGAAAAGTGTTGTCTCCGAGCTTGCTGGAAGGTATGAAGAGGAAATTTGTTTACTGATTCTCTCGCCTCACGTTCCTGGGAGGTGGTACGTCTTAGTGATACGTGGTGAACCGTGTGGGAACACGTGTGTCGCAGTGACGGTAGCGAAGTGACAGATGAATTTAGCTCGCACTTAGGAAGATTCGACAGTCGCCAGGCTTACACAAGCTGAGTCGAGGTAAGTTTAGTAGACTGTCAATCACAGCATGCAGTCGTTTTAATCGGATCTCACATATACCCCAACAAAATAATTAACAGCATGAAATTGAAGAAAATACACTGTTTGTGATCTGAAACAATAGTTCTGTCGAATTTATATCGCCGTTGAATCGCACATTATGATAGATCAAAGCGAAAATTAAAATAATTTTTGACCCTCGACGTCTTCCCGGCATAATGGATTTTCGTGGGGCTTCGGGCTTGCAGCCGGATGACGTCCACATTCTGTCATGATATTTCGGCTGACAACCATTGAGTTATCTTCAGGTGAGTATTACAGCGTAAAATTCGCCTGGAGATGGCTGAATGGTTGTCAGCCGAATTATCCTGACACGATGTCGACGTCATCCGGCTACTAGCTGAAAATCTCATGGAATACTTAATTACTTCTCCAATCTCGTTTGACTTAGTTTCACAATACGTGCGCAGGATTTCGCGGCCAGAGACGTCAACAACATATTATTTTTTTTCGTGTCTGTGAAAGCATAGAGATGTAAATTATTCATACTGCGCGTTGACAGAAACTTGTGAAATGTTATCTAAACTATTAATTATTTTAATTTTAATAACCAACAGCTTAAGTAGCACCGGTTACCTAGAATTTACCTAGGTTTCAGTCGGGATAACCCCCCCCCCCCTTTTTCAGAATAACAGTAACTACCGTTTGTCCATCGTGGACATCGTCAAGCTAAAACTACAAAGCCATAAATTATCGACAAACTGTAAAAAGTTATCTGAAACTGTCTCGGCCACCCTTCGCGACCGCGATGCGGCAGTCACGAGTGCTGTACTGGAAATCAACGGTAAACCTAGGTAAATTCTAGGTAAACGGGCAACTGAGGCTGTTGGTTATTAAAATTAGTATTTATACAGTTGTTGACAGGGCCGCGAAATGTTGAAGATATTAATTATATTCCATGGCGCACACAAAATAGGTTAAAAGTTCATAGATACTTGTGCTCACATAGTCTTGGCTTTTAAGTACCTTGTCGCTTCTCATATCTCTGTTGGCACGAGTTCCTAAGCACAGGGTACATCACAATTGGAGGAGGTTTTGTGAAAAGAAATGTAACTTCATTTGGAGGCGTTTTTGATGATCTAATGAAAGTACAGTAGTGCGGCAGCGAAAGAAACTACCCGACGAATTATGAATGTCATGCAGATATATTTAATTCTGACGATTCTCTCCGAACAGTATAAATATGGTACCAGGTCCACGTTCGGCAAGCAATTTTATCTTGTGAATGTTATTATTAAGAATTTTTCCCGTTTAACAACCAAACGGTTATAGGATACCCCCTGTCCACTGTCATATTTCTCGTAAATACTTTGATGTTTGTATCTGTTTCTCTGTCGCTGCTAACGTATCCTAACATAAACATTTATTTTTTATTTAATCGTGTCCACTGAAGGACAGATGTTTCGTTCATTTATCACACACCGGCAGCAAAATGCACTTCTTCAGTGTAGTACTACAATCCACACCAAATGCCAGGCGGGTACAGTCATACAAAAGGCGCTTGAATTGCTCATTTGCATGTTTCGAGACACAGTAATCTCTGAGTTGCCATCATACGACCGATACTGTTTGCAATGACCTCGCGTTCGTTTATGTTCTGCGGTACAAAATGAGTTTGTTGCCGCAGGTTGCGTTTGTACTGCAGTCATAACGTCAGTCCATTACCTAATATACTTACTATCTTCACTGATTACCTTGCGAACATCTTGTTCTAAACCGACAGACACTGAAACAAAGACGCCAGGTTTCTTTTAGTATTTTGGTTAATCTAAGCTGTTTTACACGACGTGTAGCTTCTGTACAGCGGGAGAGGAAACAAAAACCAAATAAAACCTCAGCTCGCGGTTTGTGAATTCCATCTGAAACCTGGTCCTTGCAGAAATAGTTTCAAGCGAGTGAGCGTGATTAACAACTACGGTACTTTTCCTTTGTGCACCACTCGTACGCTTACCGCCGAAAAATTTTTCCTCCTGGCTACTTCGTGCAGCACGCAACTGTTCCGTGAAGTTCGTGGCGAACTGTTCTACTTCAACGCCTATTCATGGCAAACAAAGTGCCTGAGACCACCGCCAGTGGCTAGGATAGGCCGCAGACCTTAGCCGCAATATTTCCGCCGTTCGATCTTTCTTTCAGACCTACTCGAGGTGTTATTTGTCGGTACGTTTGAGAACATGCAATTTAGAATCGTGCAATTTAATTCTCTCTCTCTCTCTCTCTCTCTCTCTCTCTCTCTCTCTCTCTCTCTGTGTGTGTGTGTGTGTGTGTGTGTGTGTGTGTGAGAGAGAGAGAGAGAGAGAGAGAGAGAGAGAGAGAGAGAGAGAGAGAGCGGGGGGGGGGGGGTCGGTGTCGGAAATTCCTTTTTTCTTTTGAGTATTTCATCCAATATCAGTTGATAATGAATAATTTAAGAAATACTGTCAACAGGAAATAGTTACTATCAACAATGACAATATGTATATCGGCCATATTAATGGTCAGATGAATCGTAAACCATCATTTCAGTCCGTACAGAGACGATCGTTAAAATCTATGGTACATTTAGTACTTGGATTCACCATAATGCCTCGCGGATCATCCTGCAGCTGTGACGTACACGAAAATTACTAGACGTATGAAACTGTTTGGCTATAGGTACTTCTCTACCTAACTACACCATGAGACCAGTGACCATTAACTCAATCATTGACCACTGAAGGGCATACAATCGACTCTTTTAACAACGTAACTGATTCAGTACACTTAGACATCTTGGAGGCATCTCAGTGTCTCACCATCACTGTGTTACTGTATCTGCCCTCAGGAGGGTGTATTATATACGTATGGAATTCAGTCTGAAATCTGCTACTGCTTTTCATCGCACCATATAGGTTGTAACCACTGCGGATGGTGTCTTCAGTTCGAAGAATGGTTTCATGTGGCTTTCCACGCACAGTAGTGCAGCTCGTGCTTGGGAAATGTAACGTCTGCAGATTTGTCCTGCTTTCTCAGTGCAGTACAGCACGGCCACTTTGGGTAAAGTTACAAGGACAGATCATTCAATTATTTAGACTATTGCTCGTGCAACTACTGAAAAGACTGCTGCCCAGCGCCAGGAACCCTAAATGTTTGTCTTACCTTCCACAGATCCATTGTGGTTCCACCCACGGTACGACTGCGTGTATCGTCAAGGCACATAAGTCACTCAACCTCGGTAAGGTCCATGGTTCATGGAGGAAGGGAAGAAGTGTTATGGTTTCACATACAGGCACTAAAAGTGTGTAGCATTTTACTTTCTTCTTGTTGGAAGTAAGCAAATGCTACATGATGATAAATTCCCGAAATCTACTTTCGTTTTACACTGATCACTTTACGGGATATAGCGGAGGGAACCACTGCTGCATCTGCCATTCCCCTCTTTCCTCTTCCATTCACGAACGATGCGGGGGAAGAATTACTGCCAGCACGCCTGATATTAACACAATTACTTCTCAATTCACAGACTTGATCATTTGCGAGACGTTTCTGGGAAAAAGTATCTTCTTGATGTACTTGGAACGTGTGCCTTTCGTATTTCAGCTGAAAGTTCCCCGTGGTGTACTATGCCAGTGTTGTAGCTTCTGCTGCTATAAAATGTAACATCTTAATGACGCCCTCGCATTTACTGACCGAACTCGTGACGAAACACGTACTCTTTTCGGGTTCACATTTATCTGCCTTATATATCAAGGGTCAGAGATCAGTGAGTACTACTCAAGAGTGGGTCCATCGGAGGTTTTGCTCGCTTCCTCATGGAGTGAATTTAATTCTCCTCAGAATACTTGCAGACAATCTCAGTGCGGCATCTGTCATCCGATCTTTTGCGGGTGTTCCTGCTTTTGTCTGCTATTTTCTAGCGTTCCTAACTGCTTACACATGACAGAATCATCAGCGAAAAGCCTAATGGAGCTTCGTACGAAGCCCACCCGACGACTGATACGCATCCTGAAGACTAACCGTCCTACAAAACACTTGGGGTAAAAGTGAAGTAACTTTCACATGTGAGAATTTCTCGCCGGTTAGGACCACTTGTTAGCTACCAGTAATAACTCAGTCACCCAATAGATCCATCAAAAATTCCGTAAGTTTGTTTGTTATTCACCAACCGACAGCGCTCAACTATAGCAATCCATTCTGAAGATCCGTTACCGTGGCTTCAGACCATTTACTTCCTACAGAGGGTATTTTTGGATAGCGGAACGGTAACAATAAAGCAGCATAAAATGTGGCCGAAAATTTTAAAACTGATTGACGTCAGGCGTATACATCAACAATTGTGTCTGTCAGTTCCAACACCCTTCCTAAATCTTTAAATGGCTTTTTAATTTTTTCCGACTGCTTGTAAACTTTCATGGTTCCAGCGTTCAAAGATTGATCCTATTTACAAGGTTCTGTTGCGTAAGCTGCATAGAATCGTACACTTATCGCATACGGTCAAGTCACCTTTCCCCTGTTGGGATATTTTATTTCGTTTTCTGAGCCGCGATCATTTATCTCAGTATCTATCATTTTGGCGCTCATGTGACAGATGAAAGCAGCAGACATAGAATGATCTTCCTCAGCAAAATAATTTTATTGCTCAATGGTAGCTGAATGGCCGTATGACTGACTTTGATCTGTTTATGCACTCTATGCAAAATTTAAATTTCTTAGGATTTTCCCCCAAATCAGTAAAGTAGGACCTTAAATGAGAAACAACGAAACGTATCTATTGTGAATTGATTTTGGAATAATACCTAGCGCCCAGAGTTCTCATATTTATTCCACTGCGTTACTTTTCTTGATATTTTCGACACGGTGCACTTTTTCATCATGTTGGTAGCCGATTTACGATGCTTAGCATTTTGTGGTATGCGACCATATGTATGGATCGGTCACATTCCTATGTATCCAACAAGTGATAATTATCTGCAGCCTCAAGAATTACTCGACGTCTATTTGTATGATTTATCCGCACCGGGATACGATTTTTGAAACAGCACGAAAACTCCATTGTATTTTCTTCAGTTGAAAGGCAAAGAGATCTATTTCATTAATGCGTACCGACTGAGTTAACGAATACCCTTTGTTGACATGGCGTGCGTGTACATATTTTTTTTTTTTTTTTCTTGTGCGTTAGAAGGTAATAGCGATCTCATTAGTAATGAACACCATTTCGGTAGAAGATTCCTCTGTCAAACAAAATAGCAATTATCCCACATTACAAAACCGTCAACCGTACCGCAAATTTCAACTTTTCCAATGTATTTTACCACTCGACGAATTCCCGTCAGCAACATATCATTATTCAGCTATTAAGATGCCATTAAATATCTTTTCCCATTTCTAGAAGAGAACTGATGGAGGCAGAGCGTCGTCTTCACACAATGTGTTACTCTAGTGTAGCAAAAATATAGAATTGAGAAATTACGTATTAAATCTCTCTCTCTCTCTCTCTCTCTCTCTCTCTCTCTCTCTCTCTCTCTCTCTGTGTGTGTGTGTGTGTGTGTGTGTGTGTGGGTGTGTGTGGGTGTGTGTGTGCATGTGAGAGCGCGCTGTGTAATATTTTGACCACAGCCTTACGACCTACTGAACAATCACGACGAAGCGTTGGTGAACTAAACGATCTGTAATCGGAATTTGGCTTTTCTGATTTTTTTTTTTTTTTTTTTTTTTGGTAGCTGTGTTATCGTTACATTCAGTAGTATTTCGCGGGTATGGGCTTTCGCTGCGCTGGCGTGGATCGGGCGGTGCTGTAGCTCAGTGAAACGCACAACATATTGACGATGCTAATCACTGGTCACAGTAAATGTTCGTCAGTATTCAGAACATACCTCTCCCTGGTTCGCTGGTAAATTTCCTCGTTTATAAACGTTAGTACGACCGCGGCAGTGATTATAAAGTTTCGTTAAACTTCTTTTCCTTGTGCCCTTCTCCCGCATGCTGGGTCTTCATGGTTATTAACTGATTTGGTATGGTTAAGTTAAGGGGTGGCCAGATGCTCTTTCAGTTGCCAACTCGGTACCCCTGTCTCGTCTCTCCCAGACGGAATATGTGTACCCCAACTGCCTGCCTGTCAAGTTATTCATGTGAAAATGTGCGAACGTTTCCTAAATGTTTGTGAATCGTATAACTGAGGCTGTACTTTGGTACCAGCCCAGTATTCACCTAGTGAGCTTATTTATTCATTTATTTTCATCTATTTATTCTTCATGATTACTGCCTGATAGGCCATACAAGTCACATTTTCTTGGACCTTAATATGTTATGTATTATTTATTTATTTATTTATGATACTTAATTTTAAAAAAGAGATAAAAATCTACAACCACTTCTACTACAATACTGCAATAAAACCCTTCAACAGTTACCAAGCTGTTAATCTACTACAAACACTAGAAACAATTTGTTCTCTGCTTGTTCATTTATTTTGGTGTATTTCACTTGTAGATGGTTGTTTTCTCTACTGGATCCGCTCCCATACAATCCGGATTCCTGGGGCATCGGGAAACACATCAGCAGCGTTTCCACTATAGCAAATAATTCCACCCACCACTGCTTCGTCTTAAAGTCCACACTTTCATGATCACTTGTACCAACGCAGTGTAGGTTGTTGGGTCAGTATTTCATTCGGTGGCCCTTGCCATTATTTTAATATGGTAACGGTTGTGCTTCGGCACACCTGGCATCCAGTACGGCTTTCGTGTGCTACATGGTCACGGGATACAAAGGATTGCTGTGTTTCATGACTCCCGAAGCAACGCAAATTTTGAATTTAAAAATGTACGTGAAAAATTTTTACAGCAGAGTTAACAAAATTCTGCTGTAGACTTTAATTTTTGTTAGTCCATTTTGATAATGGCCGTTTCAATTCACGATGAAATAGGGCATCAAACTAGACGCTGCTCTGATATCTTTGAATAAGTAAAATATAAAGCAGAACTAACGAAATTCTATACTCATTTACTCCAAAAACGTAGAGACTAGTACGCGATCACACGAGCCCGTAAGTACTTAAAGAAATCTATGAACCATTTTGTGTAAAGTTCATTTCAATTTTCCTCATTTCTTGTATAGCAGAGGAGAATGTTGTATCTTGACGATAATGTACCTAGGAACACAATGGAGCTTACTAAAACCAGAGGACGTTTTGGTTGGTTCGTTCATAACACGCGTATCATAGCATAGCGGATAGTCAATGCTGATGGAGATATGAAACGAATAAAAAGTTCTAATATCTACTGTAGACGTTCCACTAACAAATTCTTAATTGAGGAGACTAACGAACCTCACAGACACCTCAATAACTTTTCGCGCAAACGTGAAAGCCGTTTCGCCCAAATTGCATTTGCATAGACGACTGTTGTGTACACAAGATAGACTGTGCGGATTAATTTATATCATTATTACTTACTGCCGTA
This sequence comes from Schistocerca americana, assembly GCF_021461395.2. Classification (NCBI taxonomy): domain Eukaryota; kingdom Metazoa; phylum Arthropoda; class Insecta; order Orthoptera; family Acrididae; genus Schistocerca; species Schistocerca americana. The sequence goes on along the minus strand of NC_060123.1, from coordinate 379,478,915 downwards.
CTATATTGTCACCTATGGAATGACCAAAATAAATATATGAGAGGGTGTCTGAGTTTGCCTTAATCTATCACAAATTATCCTCTTCATTCTTAAACCAAACATTCTCACGCAGCGAAGAAATTAGTTTAGAGTCGATATTCTTTAAAGTTACATTACTCTGCCGTCAAAGTAAGCATTACCTTTATGATCAATGTCTCTCACCATGTCCGTAATGCGAACAACACAATTCTTTCAAAACTGACTTCATGCATATACCACATACACTGTGGCGTGTTGCTCCTGAGACAATGGTTTCCTCCCTGTAAACTACCTATCTTTAAGTTTCCCTTCTTTACCCTAACTCACGTCAGGGGGTTATAGTGATGATCTACTAAGCAATACTTCACATAACATCCTTTCTTGTTCCTGATCAGTTGATGACTGTGCTCCTTCTTATAATATTAAGCTTCTTTACCCGAAGTTCGAGTAACTCACTGTAATATAAAACGTGCTCCGGTTCCTCCTAAGATTATATGACTGCGTAAGATTCCTTCTTTCCTCAGCCAACATTAAACATTCATGCCCTTCACTTCTTTTGCGATGTATTTTTCGTTTGGATATACACGTATGATTCACTAAATGCGAAGGTGATCAGTAATTAGTATATCTTAAGTAACAATTTATGTTCGAGGAAATCAAAGTGAACTCTAACAAAGGGAACGAAATATATAGCACGTTCACAGCTCCTTGAACAATGTCTTTCTTTATTAATAGAAATACTGTCAACTACTTTTTAAATTATTTGACTGGGAGAATTTAATTGTTTTATGAATTATCGACAGGAGTAATGAGTGTGAAAATGTTGCGAATCGTATTTTGGAGGTATTGATGCATTACAGTCATTCATTTTCATCCTTGTTTCTCTAAAGAAACAAACAGTTTTAACTGCTTATGAATTGGTCATGACTGGATGTACCTTTTGCGCGTCTTCATTCCTACCCGTATATCTGCGAGTGTTGGACGAATCTTCCACACATATCTCTGGTGGCTCTAGCTGAATGAATCATACAGCAGGTCACTGTTCCCAGTTCAGTATATACGTGCTACGTGATAATGTGGTTATACTGGTCATGTGTATTGACAAGGCGCTCTTTATTAGAAATTAATCTGGCTGTTTTCTGCTAACATTTAACGAAACGAGAATTTTACATTAAAAAGGGGTGAATGTTTATTTACATTTAATTAATTTGAATACATAATACCGAGAATTATCGTTCGTTGTGTGCGATAATGTTTACTTCCAGAAAGTTACAGATCAAACATGAGTAGAATATTTAAATAATAATGTTAAAAATGATGTTCCATAATGTAAATGCAACGTTCATTTTCAGCATACATTTTTAATGACTAAACTTCCTGGTCGTAGTACGTCCGTTCTAAATTTGGGAATGTAAATGACAATCTTCTATTTGTAGAAGTTCATTTTATTTTATTCCATGCTGTCAGACTTGACTTAGTATGGAAATATTATTAAGTGCCACTCTAAATATTTCAAAACAATAATGTTGAGAGAGCCACCAAAGAAGGTCGATTGCTTAAAGTAATTGCATTCTCCCGGGCGCTTTTTCGTACTGGCAATAACGACCCTGGAACCGTTGGAACGCATATTTCTCGTTGTGAAAGAAGTAATCGTTCACGTTCGAGCTTTAAAATCCTCCGGTACATGATACCCTGTTGTAGCACAGTCAGTTCATTTCAGTTGAATGCAAGTGTTTTTATTATCACTTAGGCGTTTCACAACACTTTTTTCATTCTCCGCTAACCTTTCACTAGTATTTCTTTACACTCTTGTTCACAAACAAGCCGTGTAAATTGATAAAAATTACAAGTGCACGATGCCAAATTGGTAGTTGCTTTTAGGCCACTAAACAAGTCGTCCTCGTACGCGTACTAGGGCGTCTGCGACGTTGTTACCGGACTTTTTAAAGAGTGTCGAAACGATCTGGTTCATTATAAAGACGCCGCTAAGTGCTGTCTTCGAAGATTTCGCATCTCATTTCTTTCGTTTCCACAACTATATTTAGTTTTCAATTCAGTTGCCTCAGCTAAATATTTTTCCGAAGGTAGTGGTATAATTTAGTACAAATTACGGAAGAAAAATAAGAAGAATTGACTTCCGTGAAAAGTTTTTTTTTTCTTTTATAGAGCAACTTGACAACAAGACGTTAAAACTTCAGCGGTAGTTTGGAGGTTGAGAAATAAAGTAGTGGCCCTCTGTTCCTGTAAAAGTTTTTGTCAGTGTTGTGCAGTCACTACATGCATCTAGAATGTTACGTCGTGAGAATATCGGATTGAGCTGGCATGCAATTCCCACGGAACTGTGGCAATATTTGCATATCCGGACAGGGCGAAAAATTTGTGACCAACAGGTTACTTTAATGTTACTCTAAAGAAACAATATGATGGTATTTACAATGTGACCGATACGGAATAAAAAATTAGAACGTGTAGTGTTCTAAATTTGTAAAGGCACGTATTTTATGCGACCGAGGCTACTACAGTATACTCGTTTCCATAAGAACGGAGAACTTCTTTCTATATTATTTTAATGTCTGACAGTTAGTTACAAATGAAAAAGAAAAGTCACAACCGCAACAAACCTCTTCTTATGAGAGCACCCTAAGGTCTGTTTTAGATCATCTTCAAAACTCGCTCCAGTATGATAAACCGTGGCTGTGAACGGAGCAGGCACCATGTACAATCCTGGTGTGAGCTCTGAAGATGGTCTAAAACAAACCGAGACCGGTAGCCTCATAAGAAGATTTTCGTTGCCGTTTTTACTGTTAATTTTCATTTTTAAGTAATAAAAATTCTGCCTGCCTGTGTGGCCGAGCGGTTCTAGGAGCTTAAGTCTGGAACCGCGCGACCGCTACAGTCGCAGTTTCGAATCCTGCCTTGGGCATGGATGTGTGCGATGTCCTTAGGTTAGTTAGGTTTAAGTAGTTCTAAGTTCTAGGGGACTGATGACCTCAGATGTTAGGTCCCATAGTGCTCAGAGCCCTTTGAACGATTTTGAATAAATATACTCCAAGAGAAAAGCCCTCAAAAATTTCTGGCGATTAGCTCCGATATGTCATACACTTCTAAAATCTGTTTGATGCAGCATCATGTTATGGAAAGAAAACTAAATTAGTTTTACCAATTTCAGACTATAAGTTAACTAGAAACGCGTTCTAAGAAGTGCGTTTCGTATTTTACCTGTGTTAATGGGATATATGTGGACTGTGAAATCCCGTATAATTTCAGTCAACGTTGTAACATGATTCCTGTTTATCAAAAGGATATTGACTGGACCATCTCTAATGTTGGCGTCGACTAAATACTAAAGTAGAGTCTAACTCATCAAATGTTTCCAACAAAGATAAAAGAAAACAAACGAACACTCCACTACGTCCCGAAAACTACTGTCTGAAATGAAAGGAGGACGTAACGATGGATGCTGTTAAACGTTATATGAGTTATTTTGTCATGTGTGTGTTTTCAAAAGAGGTACCGAAGCCGTAACACTCTTTCAAAGAGTAATAATTCGTGATGGTACCATGAGGAGCCCAATATATTGCTACTAGTAATTTCTTGTATTATCTGTTGAAAACCCAAGAGTCAATACGTAGGATTAAAATTTACCGTTTTTCTTAGTAGTTTACATTTTACACGGATATTCCGAAAGCCTTATCTTGTAATTCCAGTTGGGAGAAGGAAAGAAGGAAGATTTGGTTTATCGTTAGAACGAAAAGTAGCTTTGGGTGCAATTCAAGGAAATGAGCCAGTATAGTAATTACTAAAAAAGTAAATGGTGTATTAGATAACATCCGTTATCCTTGGTTATTGTTCTTCATCAAAGAGGTGCGAACAATATGTAGAGATTGTAAAATCCAGGAGGGATTGTTTATTGTAAGTTTCTGTGATGACTGATAATGGTATTTAAATGTAAAATACTGTCTTATTCAAGGGGATCCGTGCGATTTTTTCGCACTTTTATAACTTTACATAATGCCAGTATTTGGAATAAGTGTGTGTTTGGGGGAGGGGGAGAGGGGGGAAATCTAGCGCACTTTCAGCCTCTACCATATATTATAAGAAACGAAACATGCTCCTGCTTCCGGTCGTTGTAAGTAATACTCAAAAGAAATCCTCTGTCTCTCTAAATCGCGTAACTTATATCAGATATCAACTATGTAAGATAAATGCGACGTAACTCGTCGATTTTGGACTAGAAGAGATGGTTAAACATCAACATTCAAAATACAAATTGCGCTTTTTTGTGACGCAGCAGTAGTCTGATATTTCTATTGCAGTCTGACCCCAGGTCAATGTTTCACACCGAATAAAAATGCAACTATTACCTATTAGATTTTCGTAACGAGTCTCGTATGCATTAGAAATACTCTTCCCTTTCTATAATTTGTTTACGTGAGACGCGAAAGATTCTTCCCATGCTAATTCAACTGCTGTTTCGATATAAAGCATGCAACTCCGAGCAGTGAACCGTAACCACTATTGAATATAGACACACTAAACTGAATTTCACTCCAAACAAGATGAGTTCCTACGATAACTGACAGCACTCATTTCTCCAGATACTTACATTAGAAAATCAAACCTAGCGATTACGTATTTGTTTACATAAGTTAGCAATTTGCATGTAGATTAGAAAAATACTGATTCCTTCCAGTGGTTTAGCGTGCCTGTTCAAAAACGCTTCGTACAATCATTATTTTACTTTCTACTCAGCGTATCAGAATTATGCGTTCTGCAAATTTAACCGCAATTACTGTTGCATACTGATAATTGAGCCTTCATTATTATCTGCCGAATCTTGAATTGTGTGCATGCTGCATCAAATCATTCTTAATTAATTTTAATTTTGCTGTAGTTTCTCATTGATGTGTATTATAAGCTTGCGTATTATAAATAGAAAAAAATTCTCATTTTCCAGGCACAGCACCTAGAAGATAATATATTATAATTTCTGTATATTCCTTAGTGCACTGATGTAGTTATGTAGCTTCATATAATGTATTTTAGATTCTCTTTTACGGACATTTTTTGGGCAACGTTTTGCAATTTTATCAAATTAATGACAATTACAAAACTGAATTTGTAGATGTTACATTGGCTTTTTTATTACTGTTTCTTGTCTCTCCATCGTTCAGACCAGGCTTGCAACCGTATAAATTCCAAATTTCGCATTTAGTGTTTCAGCGACTGCATGATGCACATTAAATGACATACGTGACACATAATAGTGTTTTGAACAATGTGTACAGTATTTGTGTTTTAGTGTTACATTTGTTGTGTTGCATTTGTCGATTTGTTTTCGATCAAGATGGTACAATTATACGGAATATTTCCGAGAATCTGCACCTATCCCCTACCGTTCTGTTGCTGTCAGCTCAACACTGATGAGGTTCTCACGTTGCCAACCGAGTTTTCGTCGTTTACTATGTCGTCCTCTGGACATTAAATTGCATGAGAGTCGTATATAATGTGTCTGCTGATAAAATAATACTAATTTGTGAGGGACCTGCATGTCATACTCGAACTATTCTTCTTCTGACGGGCTGCAAACGTGAAGCAAAGGTAGATTATGTACGAAGCGTTTTGCGTTGTTGGTCTATATGTGTTTTATTTTGACTTTAAATCGTTAGGTTCCATACAAACAGGAGCTACAGTGGTAAGAACAGTTAATGTCGTTGGAAAATGGAAATGTCGTGTGGTTAGGGCCTCCCGTCGGGTATACCGTTCGCCTGGAGCAGGTCTTTCGATTTGACGCCACTTCGGCGACCTGCGCGTCGATAGGGATGAAATGATGACGATTAGGGCCAAACAACACCCAGTCCCTGAGCGGAGAAAATCTCCGACCCGGCCTGGAATCGAACACGGGCCCTTAGGATTGATAACTTGTCACGCTGACCACTCAGCTACCGGGGCGGACAATGTCGTTGTTATATAGTAACGTTATACGTATGACGAAAAAGGCATTTGTTCAATATGTGTTTACTTCACATTAGCGTGATGCTTGTTCCATAGTAATTCTGAATTGTGGTAGGCAGATATACCCCAGATTAAAGTAGTTTACCAACTAATAAATTATATGTTGTGTTTTTATGTGTAGGATTACTTTTGAAGCGAAAAGACCAACACTGCAAGGGGCGGAGTCGGTGATATGCAACCTGAAAAATAGCCTTGCAGCTCAAGAAGGGAGGACGGTGCCAGAACATATCAAATATGGTGGCTAACTCGCAGTGCATGGAACGCGTGAACTAATAACGTTCCGTAAAATGAAAGCATTTAGTATGAGAGCATAAAACTTTCTTACGTTTGAAGCTGCGTGAGGTTTTTAAAAATACACGAAACTTCAGTAGAGTCCATCTGTGTCATTATCGATTGCCTGAAAGCCATACAAGTAATGTGGTACCCAAGGATCATATTCGCACATTCCCCAGTTTCCAGTGCGTCACGATATCGATATCACAACATATTCGTCGCATATAGTGAGATTCCACTGGTAGTCCGTTCCAAGCACTTGTACTTTTTCATCACTGCAGGGCATAAATTGTTCCTCTAAATGCAACCATCACTATCCTGTGTTGTCTCATATTTGTTTATCGACAGCAACCGTAAAGGCAAAAAAACGGTATTTTAGTATTTTTGTATTGTTAAACACAACGAATACTGAAATGTATGTTCCCCCACAACATTTTGGCCCAATGAAGGGAAACGGAATGTCTTACTCTTACACTTTATTATTACGTCTGTTTACCCCAGGAACTATGTGCTAGTGATATGTAGAATAATTTCTGTGATGGAATCGCCTTTTATCAAATGGTCAAAGAGTCCGTTAAAGTCGAGCATGAGCTGAAACGAAACGTCGAATTAATTTTTTAAACTACGTTTTATTATTAAATGCTGAATGTCCGGTCCGCTACATGACAGCTTATTTTATTATTCCGCTGTAACCGTCCTCTTGGCCGAACTATAAATACCGAATCAGTTATCGTTAACAGATTCAGGTCGCCGGTAGATATCCAGAGATATCAGCGCTTTCTTTTACATAGATAATAAAGAGGAATATTATTCGGAAATAGAAGCTGACAATTCCGGTTCAACTTGGGAAAAAAGTGCAACTAATAACTTCTTGGGTTCAATTATTAGATATTTTTGTTTAAATTTCGTTTCTGTCTGGAGAATGATGTTTCATTTGACATAGGTCTGTCATTCATTTACTCATTCATTAATTTTTTCCCTCATTTATCATGTTCCGTTAATCCCGCCATATAAGAGAGCGTTCTGGGACGTCGAACGAATAAAGTTATACTGAATATAGTGTCACGAATATTGCTGGGTTAACAATCATTATAAACAAAAGCGTGTTTCGTTGCGGCAGGACGTTTTCCCTAAATTTTAATTACGAAATTTCTTCTCCGAGTGCCTCTGTATTATCGAAAGAACATCGTTCCACGATGGTGTATTGTATATGACAACGTTTCATAAATATTAATGTGATATAATCTCGTGTCTTTCATGTAACTGTTAGTGTACAATGAAAGGCGTACTTCAATTAGTATATCGATTGTACTGCACGATCCTTGTCTATGCACTCTTTTGACAGTGGCCATTTCTCCCGCCCACACTTTTCTACAAATACAGTGGCACCATCAATATCTCTGTGTAGATCTGGCTTGTTGGCGATGCATCGCAAGGTTTGTCTTCTCGTTGTTGCCGTTTATGTGACTTTTTAATTGTTTTATAATACTGTAGTTGTTGCGAACACTATCACTCTAAGCGTTCTTTATTTTGGATCGTACACTTAGACAATCGTGCTGAGCCCACGCGTTTTTTATTTCTGGAGGATGGTATATCCAAATCTGTTGCACGTAGTTACTGTTCTTGAGAAAACACAACCAGTACAATTGTACGCGTTTTTCTAATGTCACTTTCATTTAATTTCAAGAGATGTTACTGTTTTAGATGCATCTAAAAACGAGACACGCTCAGGTTAGTAATTTTAATAAGATTTCCTTCTTCCTTAGTAGAGTACAGGCTTAAAATATATTGCAGTGGAACAGTTTTTTTCTTAAAATTTATGAAGCCTGTGGTGCCCACCCAGGAAAAATCGACACAAATGTTTTGTTTACTCCCATCTACATAGAGGCAAAGTCCGCTTCCATAGCCTTGTGGTCAGCTTAGATGACTGCAATGCGAAGGAGCCGGGTTCGAATCCCAGTACTGACAGGCATTTTTCCTTCGTGGGAGAATTGGTTCAGGGTGTATTTAGTCTCTTGATCCCAAGTGAGGGCTACTTTATTGCAAGTAGCGGATCCAAGGTATGGAAATTCGACAAAAGGGCCGTAAGATTGGTGTTCTGACATGCATTTCCATACCGTATCTGAATGACGTCGCATGGCAGAGGATTAAATGGAGGCCGGTCAATATCTCTTGGGCTTCAGGACCTGGACGAGCTCTTTTTCTTTTACGTACGAACAAACGACAATGATAAAAGATATCAGGGCTCACAATAAAATATTTAAGTGTTTAGTTTTCCGAAGTGGAGCTAAACGTTGGAGCAATTATGTGAAAGTGGGTCTATGAACCATCTTCCAAATACTTAAGTGTGGATGTAAGAAAGCTTCCAAAATAGACGCTTTATTGCCCAAATCGCAATTGACACATACCCTGATTACTAGTTTCAGCAAAGTTATATTGCTATCTTCAGATGTGGATGTATTACAAACATATTAGGAGGTATAGTATTACCCTACGTAGCTTCGGAAACACGTTAACTCAGTTCGACATACCTTCGCATACGTGAATTACTAAGTCCCTACGTGTGGCACATTGCCTCCTGGTCATTGAAAACATGGAATTAAATTGAGAAATCAAAAATATTGCGGAAAAGAAAGCGCTAGAAAAGTTTATCGTGACTCCACAGTCACAGACTAAAAAATGTTACCTCACAGAAAAGACACTCCCGTGCAACTTAGTGTACACTAAAATGAAAGCCATCACCAACTCACATAGCTGTCAAATACGTCAGGTAGAGCACACCCACTACGGTCAGATATATGTATGTTGATTACCGGCTCTTTAATGCCAGAAAGTTTTCAAAAGGACTACGTAATACCACAAAGTACCATCAGGTGGCAGCAGTCAAGCTATATACTAAGTGAAGCATTTGCTTACATCAACGACAAGTTTACAAAATTATTGCAACATTATAAAGCACACATTAACTTTTTTTACGATCATACTAATTGAAAACTATTGAGTGAAAATGATTTACATTTTCGTTATGTTTGGAAAGGCGTGCCAGGATCAAGGGATAAGACAATTTGCAGCTAAAATACAGTGGTACCAACATATGAATACAAAAATAAAGCATGTTACGATACATGGCGTGATACAATTACAAAATCTTTGAGGTGACAGGGGAACAGTATGAGGAGGATAATCGTGTGTCCCATAATATTGACATTATGCGCAGAGGCCAGAGCTGTAATTATAAGTGGTCAACATTTATTCCTGGCCGAGCGGTTTTAGGCGCTTCATTCCGGAACCGTGTTGCTGCTGCGGTCGCAGGTTCGAATCCTACCTCGGGCACGGTTGTGTGTGTTGTCCTTAGGTTAGTTAGGTTTAAGTACTTCTAAGTCTTGGGGACAGATGACCTCAGGTGTTAAGAGCCATAGTGCTTAGAGCCATTTTGAACATTTATACCAGGTGCATCAGGATTGGAACAACAACAAACCAAATGTTCTTAACAACTGTATTAAAGCTATTAACGTAATTACAACGTGAGGTGTGGTAAAGTATAACACGTGTCATAAAAGTCTTAACTGGTCTGTGCCAATGTGCGAATTTACCTAAAGCGCTAAGTAAAAATTAGTCATCACACTTCATAAAACTGATGTAAAATTTGCCACTGTCGCTTGACTAATGTGCAGAAGGTAAACTAAAAAGTAAAAAAGTTCAAGTATGTAAACAAGGCGATTATAATCTGAAACATTACGTGCAACATATAAATGTAGCGAGTGCCAATCTACAAAATAGGTTTACATGCTGAAGAGTTACGTGCAACGTATATGGAGGACTTGACAAGTAATCTAAGGTCTAGGTAATACTGCGTAGTGTACTAATGTGGATAATAATACGAACACAACAAAAAACCCTTAAAACATGTATAATACAAGGATTAAGTGAATATAAAAGTTGTAAGAATGAAAAGCAAGTACTACCTAATGTATTGTATAGAACAGTACGGTATGTAACACGAAGTCTCGGTCATTTAGACCTCATGGTGTGTGGTGTAGGGGGCTAGAACCTCGTTAAAGGTATTATATTATACAGCCGTTTACTGGGAAAATGTAGTATGTCAGTAATTATGATTCGTATTAACTGCGATCTGGGTATTAAAACGTCTATTTCGGAAGCCTTTTTACAATAACAAAGATATTTCTCTCTTTATGTCAGTGTCAAGTAATTACACTTGAGAGTGAATTCCGAAGTAATTACATATATGAAGATGTAAAATAATTTATGAACAGTGGCCTGTTAGTGTTCCTAGGGTTTAAAATCTTTTGATATATCGTTTATTTTTCAGTACTATAGTCCAATACACGAACGATGGCTTTTCGCGCGCGTCGAATTACGGACGAGGATTGCATTGTTGACGATTCCAAGCATGTGCGTGCTTTCCGCTTGAAGAAAACGTACGAGGTGCATTCAGTTCTAAGGCCTCCGATTTTTTTTCTCCGGACTGGAAAGAGATAGAAACATGCGCATTGTTTTAAAATGAGGCCGCGTTCATTGTCAATACGTCCCAGAGACGGCAGCACCGTAGGGCAGATGGAATTTTACCACCAGCGGCGAGAATGAGAACTGTTTTAAATACTTAAAATGGCGGCGTTTTCCTTACTTGAACAGTGTGCAATCATTCGTTTTCTGAATTTGCGTGGTGTGAAACCAATTGAAATTCATCGACAGTTGATGGAGACATGTGGTGATGGAGTTATGTATGTGTCTAAAGTCCGTTCGTGGGTGCGACAGTTTAATGAAGGCAGAACATCGTGTGACAACAAACCGAAACAACCTCGGGCTTGCACAAGCCGGTCTGACGACATGATCGAGAAAGTGGAGAGAATTGTTTTGGGGGGTCGCCGAATGACTGTTGAACAGATCGCCTCCAGAGTTGGCATTTCTGTGGGTTCTGTGCACACAATCCTGCATGACGACCTGAAAATGCGATAAGTGTCATCCAGGTGGGTGCCACGAATGCTGACGGACGACCACATGGCTGCCCATGTGGCATGTTCTCAAGCAATGTTGGGACTTTCTTTTCGTCGGTTGTGACAATGGATGAGACGTGGATGCCATTTGTCAATCCAGAAACAAAGCGCCAGTCAGCTCAATGGAAGCACACGGATTCACTGCCACCAAACAAATTTCGGGTAACTGCCAGTGCTGAAAAAATGATGGTGTCCATGTTCTGGGACAGCGAGGGCGTAATCCTTACCCATTGCGTTCCAAAAGGCAAACAGATGCAAACAGATGCAAACAAATGCATCCTACGAAAATGTTTTGAAGAACAAATTCCTTCCTGCACTACAACAAAAACGTCCGGGAAGGGCTGTGCGTGTGCTGTTTCACCAAGACAACGCACCCGCACATCGAGCTAACATTACGCAACAATTTCTTCGTGATAACAACTTTGAAGTGATTCCTCATGCTCCCTACTCACCTGACCTGTCTCCTAGTGACTTTTGGCTTTTTCCAACAATGAAAGACACTCTCCGTGGCCGCACATTCACCAGCCGTGCTGCTGTTGCCTCAGCGATTTTCCAGTGTTCAAAACAGACTCCTAAAGAAGCCTTCGCCTCTGCCATGGAATCATGGCGTCAGCGTTGTGAAAAATGTGTACGTCTGTCGAGGAGTAACGCTAGTTTCATAGATTTCGGGTGAGTAGTTAATTAGAAAAAAAATCGGAGGCCTTAGAGCTTGAATGCACCTCGTATATCGTGCAAATTACGTCTCTCCTTTGCTTATGTGGAATTAATCACTTACCACCACCATCAGCGATGACAACTCGCAGCAAATGGAATAAAACTTCGCTACACAATTCGCTACGATCATGCTTAATGCTCACATTAGCTACGTCGTTCAGAGCAGAGCGCTCAGAACACTACTGAGCGCCTGCTGGCTATGTGTGACGTATGACGTAGGTGCGTAGAACAAGCCTAAACTCGACCGCTATCGTTCGTGACTCCAACTATAGTTGCACAATTTTTTTACAGCATGACGATTTTCCATTTTCGTGGAGCAGACTAACATCTGTGTAGTAGCGTGAGCAATCTACATCTACATACATACTCCGCAATCCACCATACTCCACCAATCCACCAATGCGTGGTGGAGGGTACCTCGTACCACAACTAGCATCTTCTATCCCTGTTCCACTCCCAAACAGAACGAGGGAAAAATGACTGCCTACATGCCTCTGTACGAGCCCTAATCTCTCTTATCTTATCTTCGTGGTCTTTCCCGAAATATAAGTTGGCGGCAGTAAAATTGTACTGCAGTCAGCCTCAAATGCTGGTTCTCTAAATTTACTCAGTAGCGATTCACGAAAAGAACACCTCCTTTCCTCCAGAGACTCCCACTCGAGTTCCTGAAGCATTTTCGTAACACTCGCTTGATGATGAAACCTACCAGTGAGAAATCTAGCAGCCCGCCTCTGAATTCCTTCTATGTCCTCCCTCAATCCGACCTGATAGGGATCCTAAATCTGTCGTATCTGTACGAGAACCACTGCAGCATTCTGTAGTACCGTGACGTGTGGTATTGATACAGACACGACGAACTGCTGATGCTACTACGAAGATCAGAAGATGATCCACGGAGGTCAAAATCTGGCATGCTGTAAAAAAATTGTGCAATTTGGACTCAAAAATAAACAATATGTTAAATCTGTTTTAAATAGCAGTACAGTTACTCTTCTCTCGTGACGGACAAGTCGACTGTAGTTCTTAGGGTCTGCTGGTAGAATGGTGCAACTGTGGACGAGAAATCTCGGCGTGGCCAGTGCGAGCAGTTAGAAGGAAACAATTTGGCCGGCGTGAGCTCTGCCCGGCACCTGCTCCAGCTCAGCCGAGTGAATTATTCGCGAGTGCCGCGGGGGTGGCGCTCCCTGCAGGAGCCATTAGCCACTTAGCGGGACTTGGGTGAGTTGCGCCCCATCCGTCTGCCGCCGTCCCGGCCTGCCGCTAACTTCGTTCGCCTTCCGCCACTCACGTCGCACCGTCCTGTCTCTACCGGCGTGCGCCACTCTGCTCGCGTCAATAGTGTGTGTGCGTGTGTGCGTATGTGTGTGTGTGTGTGTGTGTGTGTGTGTGTGTGTACGTACTCCTCATCCACCTGCTTGGGGCTAGATCAACAAGCGACGAGATGGTGCCCCGGATCTTCCTACCAGCTTGTCTACTCCTCCAGGACTGCATAAATTCCCAGATGGAGCTACTCACACTATTTACTTTGTTTCTGCGTTATCCCGTCCTACAAAGTCTCTACTTAGCAATCTGTTTTCTCTCTTGAATTTCGCTTTTGTATTTGTGCACATACGTCTTATCTGATGGCAAATTGGTATAATCTAAGCGTACCAAAGACGTGTACGCCACCTGTCTACGAAATAGCCGACACATGATTTTTGTGTTTCAAAGTTCTAACTGTTTGTATTTACATAATACGAACTCGTTCGTCGTTGCCACTATGCTTCACTAGGGGCCGTGCAGTCACGGAAAGTAAACAATTGTAAACAAACGCAGCGCACCAGAAGTAAGTTCTTGTGATTGCGCAGTTGTCCGAGTGTCTCGTACTGCAGCAAAATGCCTCGGAACAGGCTCTGCATAGCAGACGGTATCAAAGTCACTACACTGATGGGTCAAAACATGAGACAAGATGATGCTGCCAATATTTTTCACATTAATCAAAGTGTTGTCTCCAGACTGTGGAAAAAGTTCCAGGAAACGAATTAAATTGTGGATCGACATTGCGAAAGCCGTCCATGCAAAACTAGAACAGCGCAGACTGGTACGTATCGATATCTGACGGCGACACCAAACAAAGACAGCGACTACTCTGCGCCACTACCTTTGAGAAGCCACAGGGCATATTGTAGGTACCCAAACTGTTCACAACTGACTTCATGATGGGGGCGTTGTACAGTGTAAGACCTCTCAAGACTTGACCACTCCATCTACATCACAGGGGTGCTCGTGTAAGATGGGCTAGATCACATAAACATTGAACACCAGACGAATGGACCATAAAGCTGTTCACAGGCGAAGTGCGAATAGGCTTGCACACTGACGACAACTCTGTTCGCCTACGGAGGCGAACAGGGGAAAGCAATCATCCCTCAATGAACCAATAATAGGGTGGCTCAATAGCATTTTGGGCAGGTACGACGTATGGCCAGGCAACGGCCTTGCCGCAGTGGATAGACCAGTTCCCGTCAGATCACCGAAGTTAAGCGCTGTCGGGCGTGGCCGCCACTTGGATGGGTGACCATTCGGGCCGCCATGCGCTGTTGCCATTTTTCGGGGAGCACTCAGCCTCGTGATGCCAATTGAGGAGCTACTCGACCGGATAATAACGGCTCCGGTCAAAGAAAACCATCATAACGACCGGGAGAGCGGTGTGATGACCCCACGCCCCTCCTATCTGCATCCTCAGCTGAGAATGACCAGGCGGTCGGATGGTCCCGGTGGACCACATGTGGCCTGATGACGGAGTGCTTCTTTTCTCCTTTCACGTATGGCCGCCGCACACCACTCCCTCCAACTGAAGGCAACATGAGTGCAGCAGGTTATGAAGACAACGTTCTTCGACCTATGGTCACTGGTTTTGCAGAGACTGTAGGGAAAGGGTTCACTCTACCGGATGATAACGCCCGACCTCATCGTGCTCGCAGTGTTTGTCGGTATCTGACAGGACGTGACATCCGAAGAATGGATTGGCCAGCATGCTCACCGGACGTGAATTGCATAATGCATCCATGGAGTTTGCTCAAGAGAGCGATTTCTAGTCGTCAGCGTCCTCCATTAACGATTGAAGCTCTCAGGAATGTTGCTGTTGAGGATTGAGGCAATAGCTCAAGAGGCCTCCAATGATTTGGTACTGAGCATGCCCCGTCACATTCAAGAATGCCTGAGAGTTCGTGGAGGACCTACACATTATCAAATAATACACTGAACACATCATTTTATGTTTTTTGATGCTGTAGGACACTGCAATTTTTTGTTTTTCTAAATAATGTTCCTTTTTCATTTTATAATGAGTTCAAAGAAAACATTTAGTGTAGTACCGTTGCGTAATTTCTATGTTATCAAAAAAATACAATCTAAGGCCTCTGCCTCATCTCCAGATAAGAGAACCGATCACATGAATAACTTTTTCTTGGTGGGTTTATATTGCATCACATATTGAGATTCCTCTACAAGAAGACGGCGTTTTGTCGGAGGAGATACCAATGACACATTAAAATTTAGCGAACAAAACCGTCTAAGTCCCATTTTCTTATTTACCAGTTCCAGTCAGATTAGATCATTATCACGTCCAATGTAGAAGACAAATTGGTGTCATGGACGTTGGCATGCGCACCTCTTCATTTCGTCATTAACGACTTGTACGAACTGGCGCTAGTACTTGTAATGTGTCTTCCTGTATTTTACATACGAAGATGGTCTAAGCAAGCCGAAACTAGCGACTGCAATTAAAATACAAAGTAAACCAGTCAGTATTGTTGATAAAAAGAGTTCCTTCTCACTTCGTTGAACTATGGAATGTGAAAGTAATGACTGTCTGCTTGGTGTTCTGTGTTCTATTATTGATGTAGGTTTATCTTCACGTCCTTCACGAGAATTATATTAAGACAACTGATGAAAATTTGCAGATTAATTCCTTAAATCCTATTTTTAGAATTTTGTGAGAGGAGTTTCGCTTCATTTTTGACATGTCCCTTTCAGTGTCTTTCCCATACGACATACACTGAAAAGTTATATGCAGCGTTGCTGTTTGAACATTCTAGAGGCATCCTCTCAATACGAACTGACATGAATTCTACATACTTCATTGTGGACTATAGGATATATTTTAAACATTACACATGGAGCTGCATCTTACCATTGTGTTGCCAGTATATAAAAAATCTGCAACTGACCTTGAGTCCTCCCTCGGGCATGGGTGTATGTGTTGTTCTTAGCATAAGTTAGTTTAAGTAGTGTGTAAGTCTAGGGACCGATGACAGCGATTTGGTCCCTTAGGAATTCATACACATTTGAACATTTTTTTGCAACTGACTTTACCTAGAACTGAACAAATTTGATCCTTTTACTTCACTTGGCGGAGGTAAGGAACCGACATAGAATCTGCCTGGTCTGCTTTTCGAACCATTGATAGTACGACAGATGCAGTAGTTAACATAAACAGCCAGGTCTGTCGCACTGCCAGAATTTTATGGTAATACTCAGCAAGAATTAACTGAATATTGGCAATGAACATCATTGTGCAGTTTCCATGTTACACATTTCGATTCTTATAAATTTCATTGTGTCATTGAGGAAGAGGATAAAATGGAGACCAGACATGTCACTGCTGTGAAAAGAATTTGTGGCATTGTCAGAACTGAGTAGTCTATTAACTTCAGAAGAGAAGGCTGTAGAACGCTTAATCAGAAATAGAGAACGTAGAACAAAGGGAAAGTTTCGTGGTTTATAGAACCACACAAGACAAAGCAATAAAGGAAAAATTTCAGGAGTCATACATACAGGGTGACCCAAAAGTCGTTAACATTTGAAAATTCAGTACTTCAAGGAATAAAATAGGTAGAGAAGTAACAAATTGACACAGAAGTGCACAAAACGACCAGCAGTTTACGTTTCGCTCGTGGTCTTGTGGTAGCGTTCTCGCTTCCCGCGCACGGGGTCCCAGGTTCGATTGCCGGCAAGGTCAGGGATTTTCCCTGCCTCGAGATGGTGGGAGATATGGGTTAGCCATAGCCTGGGGGATTGTTTCTACAACGAATACTCACTGTGCAGCGGAGTATGCGATGATATGAAATGCCACATATCCGTAATATCCTTTCTTCCAGGAGTGCTATTCTGCCAGGTCTGCAGATGAGCTTCTGGTAAGTGTGGAAGGTAGGAGACGAGGTACTGGCGGAATTAAAGTTATGAGGACGGATTGCGAGTCGTGCTTGGATAGCTCAGTTGGTAGAGCACTTGCCCGCGAAAGGCAAAGGCCCCGAGTTCGAATATCGGTCCGGCACGCAGTTTTAATCTGCCAGGAAGTTACAACGACGATGTTCTTTCTAATAAATGCTCAACATATCGGCTCTCATTTATCCGAGTGACAGTGTTGTGAACACCGCTGTACAGCTTATCAGTAGGTATGGTGAGACATTACCGCCGGGTATTGCCTAAGCATTGCTAATGAGGTCGGACGATCGCGGTACACTTGAGACTGCACATAGCCCCACAGCCAATAATCGCAGGGACTGACACCTGTGGGGCCCTGGGAGGTCAAGCGTGATGGACGTGGCCGTTCAGCACACGATCCTCGCCAAACGATGTGTGCAAGAGATTATACACATGTGTAGAAGTATGGGGCGGAGTGCCAGCTTGCATTGAAGTCGTACCTTCCACCAGATATTTAACACCCAGGCTAGATATGATCTGACTCCCTCTCCATCTCTCCGGAAAATTTTATTGAAGATTCTCATGTAGCATCACTGACGCGTTGTTGTCCAACGCCATTTGTCGACCAGTTTTTGAACTCGTTTTTGGTTTCAATAGAACTCCATGTCCTTTCAGGGATGTGTGTCAATTTTGAACTCTCTGCTTACATTATTCCGTGTATTAGTGCATTTTTAAATTTTGACAGACTTTTGGGTCACCCTGTTTAACAAAGCATTTCGTAAGTGGGAATGTTACGCGTACAGAGATTATAAAATTGAAAAAAAACAACAAAGAAATAGATAACAGTACCAAATTAGGGACCCCAGATTGCCCATGAAAAATATTCTACGAGTACATATGATAGTTATTCAGCACAGATAACAATACCCTTCCAAAACATGCTAAAATTAAATCTGTGATGTCTCTCACTGCAATAAATATTGCTGAACATCTCGATCGCTACGTTGGTGAAATTGCAGCATTTCAATAGAGCTTTCTCTCATATCACTGCTGCAAATTAAAACGAATACCAAAGAGTTGTAGAACGTGTTCCGTTGCGTTAATGTTAATCTAGTTGGTGATACGAGCAAAACTTGGAAGAATCCATCAATCAAGGTAATGGTCGAGGTATGATACGTTCGTTTGTCTTTCAAACTTTTTCCCATGTTTCGTGTTCAGTGTTAACGGTCTGTTTGTCCCCATTTCAATCTGTTGCATACATGATGCGTGCACATAACAAGGAGTGCGTACACTCTCTCTCTCTCTCTCTCTCTCTCTCTCTCTCTCTCTCTCTCTCTCTCTTTGTCTATACTCTTCCTTCTGCCACCTCTGTCTCACACACACGCGCTCGTTTACGGCAGATGTCATCTCCCACTCGCTCGGTTCAGAACTGAGTCTTCTAGGCGTCTCTTCTCTCAAGTAAACTGAGCCACTCAGGGTAAGAGCCATGAACTGAAGAGCGCTGTACATTGAATAAAATAAAGTTCAGTAGCTGAGTCCAAATTACATTTGCTTGCTTCCAGGAACCGACGAATCCTGCGTCCTATGCTAGTTATGTGGCAAGATTAGTGTAGTGGTATTTAATTATGGAAAGACGTTTATTAAATTTTAAAAGTAAAATTGCCGGCTGCTCATTTCTTTTCTGTAGTTGAATATAATCCAACCGATGGAAAAATAAACTGTAGAAATCGTAAACGGAGATAATGTTGAATGCACGTCATTGATATTGAATGTCTCTAATTAGGCGCTCTCTAATGAAAAGCCACAGACAATTGATACATACGGAGAGAAACTTAACTTTTACTGTTATTGACGTGTAAATTTCAGAATTGAACGAGATCCGTTCCATTAAAAGAGGGAATGATGTTACTTCTTTGTGTTTCATTATTTCGAAAAATTGTGTACGATACCTCACTGTGCTGATATAGTGATTGTATCGCGGACTGGCGTTTCTGTTATGAAAGGTGTTTGGGTGGTGAGAAAAGGCCACAAATAGAGCTCTCTTATCAGAGATGCTTCCAAATGAACTGCGCTAATCAGAGTTCAAGAACAGCCGCAGGAAAAAGTTTCTTGCTCTTCGCTTGCTACATAATACATGGAGTTCGAGATGTTGTACTACACTTGCCGCTCAGGACTCCAGCAACAGTTCCACTTCAAAATCTTATGTTAACAGGCCAGTATGTCAGCACCACTGTGAATGTATCTTTCAGTAGAGAGATTATATTGAATAGTTAGCATTGTTTGAGGTCAAATTGTTATGCATCTAATATTTCATTGTTTCATATGCAAGGCTTTGTCTTACTAGGATAATGGGCTGGTCTCGGGAGGAAACCATTTTTGCTAGAGCGGCAATGGATAGTTGTTTTTAGTAGTAAATTACTAACGAGGGAAATGTACCATGATACATACCGATCGCACCTTTACTTTCGTGACAGATTTGTCATGACCAGAATGTGATTATGCTAGTTGTTTGTCCTTACTGGTATCGTATAACGCTCAGTCATTTTCATTGCACTAAATCCTTCTCCGCCTCCTCAATACGAATCTGGAATTAAAGTCGTAATATCCTGCGACTGATCCATAACTACAATGTATTTAATAGCAGATTGACTCCTTACTGGTTCTCATAGATAACACTTCCATCTCTGTATATCCCATCTGTCTTCCCAGTATCCAACAGCGAAACAATGTGCGTTCCATACTGTCTATGCTGCCCGCGATCTGATCCCAATATAAACGTTGAACCATAATTCCAGCGACAGACTTTCAGAGAGCAGAAAATGTAGGCTCAAAAGGCATGCCTTGCGTAAGAGCTATGAGCACTTACTCATCTTGCTAGTGAGAGAGAGAGAGAGAGACATATCTTCTACTGAAAGCTGTTTGATTTCGTATTTTGAGAGGCGGTACTGTGGGCAAAAACAACAAAATAACCCTTGTAAACATCGGCTCTAAAGCGTTATAAGAACTTGCCAGGCTTGGCTACTGTTAAACAGATCTATCACATACGATTTGTATTTTCGTTTAGGTGCTTACTTCACCCTAAACTTCTCGCTCTTCTTCACACGAGTCAGATTCTTCGCCTGAACTGATAGCTTCGTTATTGCTGCCATGCACTCCTGTTGATATGTTGTTATTCACATAAAAACAAAATTGTCTTGATGTCATTGAACCATGTAAAAATGAGAACATACAGAGTGGCCACGAAGATATGCAGATATTTTAAAATGTTATTCTATAAGTAAAACTAAGGAAAAAAGTTCATATAAGCATTGGTCCCCAAATGTCTGGTTACGGAGTTACGGATAAATAAAAGATTTTGCCTGAAATTTAGCAATTTCGCTAGTATGAAGCCAACGCAAAACTGTACCTGGTTAAATTAATGCACGATTTCTGTTTATTTTGTTGTTATTGGTCTGGTGAATCTAATAAAACATGTTCCATACTTGAATCTGCAGTCGTTTTCCAGAACATGCATAGAAGCAAAGGTTAATATACAAGTAAATTTGTTTACTTTCCATTAAGAATGTAGAAACGCTTACGTCATTGTTGGCAACCGTTAGTAAGTTGTTTCAGTCGTTTCTAATTTGAAACGAGTTAGTTTTCTGTATTGTTTAGTGAAAGAACATAACAACAATAGTGCATTTAAGTGAAACCACACAGTAACTGTTCTAGTTTGTAGATTATTTATGAAACACGGACGCCTTTCAAATTTACGACGGAGGAACACGGCGATATGTTGTTTATTTATGGGAGATGTGATGGTAATGCTACGGCTTCAGGTGCAGCTACTGTTGTATGTACACTGTACAACTTTCTTAACACTGAGCTTTGTTTTTTCCTGTTTAACATGAATTCACGCGTGCTGCGGTATTAATAAAAGCAGATTACCTGACATATTCATATAGTTTCAGTTAAAGTAATTACCGTCATTTCTCCAAAATTAAATTCTCTACAAGCTCTATTGAAAATTTTGTGCAGTTAGTTTTCTGGAATTTAAAAAACAAATTGGGCCAAGTAGTTAATAAATTAAAAATATTAGGAAATTACTTCCTTGCTTCTCTGGATGTTCTGGAAAACATCTGCAGATACACGTCTGGGACATGATTTAGTAGAGTCACCTGATCATTCATGACAAAATAAATGGAAATCGTGCATTAGTGTAACCTCGTACAGTTTTTTGCGATGGCTTCATATTAGCAAAGTTGCTAAATTTCAGGCAAAATCATTTATTAGCCGTAATTCCCTAACTACAAATTTGTGAACCTATGTTTATATGAACTTTTTTCTATAGTTTGACTTGTAGAATAACATTTTAAAATATTTGCATATTTTCGTGAATCACCCTGAATATAAAGAGAAATCGCTTTATGAAGAGTGATTAGTTTTTAAATAAATTTTTAGAGTATCGACATAGCCGTAGTACTATTAGCTAAAAAATACTGACGTGATATCAGCTTCCGACTAAAGGGAATACATAAAATAGCTTAACAGATTCATGTGAAGCATGCAACTGAATACCAGAATGTTCATGAAACTACGAATATTGCACAAAATTTTACAAAAACGCGTTACTAACTTATTCAAACTTTATAGAAATGTAATGGGAAAAAGATTGACTCAATACTGATAAGAATATTACAATTATTATTCTGTGTAGGTCATGTTATATGTCTGTTGTAATGTTCATTCACTAATAGTGTCTGTTTAAATGTGAGTGGGAGCCTAAATGTCTCAATCATACCAAGTGAAATAAATGCATAAGCAAACAAATATTATGTTATAGGAATTGAAGTTGTTGTACGCAGTGGTTCAGACCTAAACACACATTATAATGAAGGTTAGTTACGATTGCACAACGGCTTTTGTTTCTTGAGTTTCATGTATTTATTTCCTTGTAGGCCATCCTCATGTCCAATAGATTTCGAAACAGTGATTGTATGTGGACAGACTGATACCGTAGTTTGGAATATCCGTCATGGTAGGTGGAAGCACAAACAGTAATCTATCCGATTTCAGGTAATAGTCAGTAATTTGTAAACAGAGGGCATATGCGTGCAAGCGTCAGACAATAAATAAATAAGTAAATAAATAAATATATTTATGTACTGGAATGTAATAACGATGAAAGTTAACGATGTTAACACATTGCTAAACAACTGACGTGCGCATTTTCGTACTGACAAACAGGCTGTTTCCCACGACCATCTTATTTAGGAAAAAAAGTGCATATAAGGCTTCAGATCAAGTTTACACGGCGTTCCATTTCATTTTCTCACTCAGTTAATTGCAGGTGGCTGTACGTGTACTTTCCCCTTAGGTATGCCTTAGTGACACTCACATTCAGCCGTTCTTTTTTATTTTTTATTTTATTTTTATTTATTTATTTATTTTTTTTTTTTCGAGTGGGACTTATTCCCGTGCTGCAACCAGCGCCGCTTGCTCAAACAAGGCCTCTGACGTTAGCCTGTAAAACGCTAAGACACACTGAATTATGGCAATGCTTTGGTTTGTTAAGTACACTGTATTTCCTAGGACACAAGAGGCCATTGTGAATGTTTACCGGGTCAGTTCGATTTCTTTCAAGATATTGCCATTTTAGTTCGGTCTGTGCATGTAGAAGATGGAATTAAATACGCACAAGGACTACTGGACACAATTTCCACGAGTTAATCATCTCCCACAACAGCAAATAACAGATTGTCGTACATTTGCCACATTGTTCACAGTTCAACGTAAGTCTTTGAAATGGTCGCCATTTAGACGACTTGCGCAACAATCGTGTTAGTTATATGTGTCTGTAAGGCGTCGTCAACAGTGAAAAATTCACGTCGTGAATATCGCTTTTCTGTTATTGATTACGAGAGAGATGAGAGAGTTTGTGCAAGAAAATGGCTGCAAACTCCAGCAAAATAGCGCAATGTCACCTTCCTTTACGCTATCTACACACGTGTTTGTAATATAAAACAGAACATTTACGCAAAAGTTTGCTGGTCACAAATGTAGGTCGTCAACTCTCCCGCCCGCAAGGGCAAAACTTGTCGATAATATTTGTTTCCATAAACAGGAGTCGACCGATCCGCTTCATAGTCCAGATTCGTTTCACTACTATGGAATCAGATGAATGACGTTTGGTCTTAAATTTAGTGCCAGGTATCTGATTTAGCGTTACGTTAGCGGCTCGCATGTTAACGCCTCTGCTAATAAATACAACTAAATTCTGATTTAGACTCATACGTTTGAAGGGGCCATATTTAAACTGTCTCACTCAATAGATATTCGAAGTGATCAGCATCAATAAAAACTGTCACAGCTGTTCTGATATTCACCGTTGCCAAGAATTAGGGCCACATATGTTTTCGACATTCTCCTATTAATGGCCGCCACCCCAAAGACGTTAGCTCGCGTGCGGCAGTATATGTTTTCCTCTATGGTCATTGTTGATGCAATCATGCAACTGTGTTCAGTGTCTCACGATGTTATTAGCCACTTCGTTTGAATTGCTTGACTCTTGATCTTTTACTGTGCTGCTAAAGATAAAACGTATTTGATTTATACAAAGTTTGTAAGCAAATATATATCTACATTTTTGTCCTGTGTTGAAACAGCAATGGGAAAGCCATGTTCTTGATTAATCCGCGCAACAGTAATTTATAGCCCTACTAATTAGATTTTAACTTCCGTGGATTTATCTTGTGTCTACAGACTACTGTCAAAAACTGACCATTACTACCGCACGTTGTAATAAAAGAATGTATTTGCATCTTGCTTATTGAAACAAAATTATTAGACGTACATAAATAGATGCTGATTAAATCTTTGTCTGCTTCACTTTAATCCTGGCTCTCTTCGTCCAGTCTTTCGTACAAATAAAAGGAAGACATGCTGACAGCTATAACACAGCAAAATTAGAGTAACTGGTCTTAATTGTAAATACAAGAACATTTTGTAATCACTTATTAAGTTTTAGTATTTAATGAAAATACGCAACCTCCAAAGGCTTTGTTCCATTATCAGATGGCAATTATGATTTATAAGTGAGAGGTATTTCTCTCCGGAAACTAGACATGTGGAAAAAGTCTGCAATTTATTGCCATGTGCGTCATTCTCTCTGTTATAAATTTCAGCATTCTAACTGTACACCCGGTCAGCATGTAGTGCGGTTGGCGTGCGCGGCTTATGAAGTTCGGATTATCATCAACATTCGTATGGCACACACATGCAGTACATTTATAACGTGTAATGACTGTCATTACTTAAAACAAAAGTAAATGGACTAAGCATTATCATCTAGGTTCCTAATCCATTCCACTGCTGTGGCATTGGGATTCATAAAATAATTCCACGTGCCCTTATAGCACCGTAGTATGTACTCCTCTCTTACTATTGTTTCAGTGCACTACAGTCACAACTCGCGGACTCCACAACGCCCCATTTATAGTCCGAGTACCTACCACATCCAGTGTGCATTCTATTTAGTTTCATCCACGATTTCCTGTCAAGTTCGACACCCACAGTATCACAGCTACATTTCTCGATCTATTCCCGTTGTTGGTTATTTCCGATGAGTTGACTGTTCCTTTTCCAGAGATCAGCTACTTTGGTGTTACTGTAGCAGTAGCTGTTTAGCGCACAGTAGTGGTATCTGTCTCTAACGAAGCCTATTTCTTTACAAGAAAGATATGTCGTGATGAGTGGGTAGCTTCTTATATCCTTGTATATAGTGCTAATGTCTAAGCAGGGTCTCAGTTCTGCAAATCCGTGATCCGTAGATATTGCTTAGCAGGGGGAGCCAATAGACCGGAGTTTGTCTGATTGTAGCAGCAATCATGCACATCGTGTTGTTGAGCTGCACGATCCACCAGGTTGTGCCACAAAGTCTATGAATGTTGTTATTGTGAGTTTATCTATTGGATGATGTATATTCCAGATGGTTTTTATGAGACTGAGTGTGGTCCCGTGTGATGCCAAGATACTTGGGCTACTTGTGAAAGGGAATATTTCCATCAAATTGCATCTTGAGCCCAGTGTTAGCTTGTTTGTTGTTGAGGTGAAACGCAGGAAACTCTGTTACTGGTATTGGGCTTTAGTCTCCATTTTTTGAAATACGAGGCGTGTTTTTTAAGTAAGTACCGTTTTGAAATTAAAAAAGGACGTGCTGAGATAACTCAATAATTTTATTTTTACATAAAAGCCTGTACCTTAATCTACTTTTCTACATAATTTCCGTCATAATGAGGCACCTGTCATGACGTTGTACCAGTTTTTGAATACCTTCCTCATAGAAGTCTGCCGCCTGACTTGTCAACCACTGCATCACCACTGTTTTGACTTCGTCATCGTAATGAAGACGCTGACCGCCCAGGTGTTTCTTCAAGTGCAGGAACTGATGGTAGCCACTGGGCGCAGGATCGGGGCTGTACGGAGGATGATCTAGAGTTTCCCATCGAAAACATGTGATGAGATCTTTGGTCTGATTCGCCACATGCGGACGGTAATTGTCTTGCAACAAAACGATGCCCTTGCTCAACTTCCATGGACTGTTGCTTTGATTCTGGCGTGACGTAGGCCACCCATGTTTCATCACCCGTAACAATTTGGCTTAAGAAATCATCACCGTCGTTGTTGTATCGATCAAGGAAAGTCAGTGCGCTGTGTAAACGTTTGGTTTTGTGCACATCCGTCAACATTTTCCGTACCCAACGAGCGCACAATTTTCGGTAATTCAAGTGCTCGGTCACAATGTCTTACAAAACACTACGAGAAACATTATGGAAGTCATCCCGCAAGGAGGAAATCGTAAAGCGTCTGTTTTCTCTCACCTTATTGTCTACTTCCTGCACCAAACCTTCATTAACGACCGAAGGACGCCCACTCCGTTGTTCATCATGCACATTTGTGCGCCCATCTTTAAATGTTCTCACCCACTTTCTTACCATTCCATCACTCATAATGTTTTCTCCGTAAACTGCACAGACCACACGATGAATATCGATGGCTTTTAGGCCTTTAGCACTAAGAAATCTTATAACACCCCGTACTTCACAGTCGGGGGGATTCCCGATTATCGGAGGCATCTTAAACACTCAGTACGCAAAGTAAATAAGGAAGAACCAGACTGTAATGGGGTCAGTACGTAGATTAAGGTACAGGCTTTCATGTAAAAATAAAATTATTGAGATATCTTATCATGTCTTTTGTTAATTTCAAAACGGTACTTACTTAAAAAAACACTCCTCGTATGAGTTAAGGGACGCTATGTCCTCTGTCAGCCTCCCGTCTGACTGGCCAAGATCTTTTGAGTAAGAAGCCAGATCTGCATGGCAGGCCACTATTTAGTTTCATCAGTGAGATTATATTTTTATCTAATTATCGGTTACTTATAATGTTATTAATAAAAGACGCTTATTATTCAGCATTTAATTATTTTCAGTAATTTGTAGGTCATCCCTTCACCCCAGAGAGTGCAATATGCTGACGTGAGATCGGTAAAGGCCAAAGATGTTATTAGTTTCTCCTGGAAACCGGCCTCTATGAAAGTTGTTAGTGTTATTACCAGTTCGTTGCAGCTTCGGTGAGGCGTAAATTCTGCTTGTCGTATTAGATTGTGTTCTAAAATACACCAGCTAATTCTGTTGTAAGTAAGTCTCTCCAAGAGCGTTTACGCTCAGTTAAGCAGGGAAATTAACGGAAAGTTCTGGGAAAATCCGGTGATTTGTTAGGTTTTAAGATTTCTACACTTTTTGTATTTTTAAGTTCCTTGAAAAGAGTTCCTGGCTTCAGAATATTAGGAAATAAGCGAGTCAGCCTGTGTATGGCATTTTCCCCTAGATGGGATAAAATTTCTGGATTGTGAGCTTTCTACAAATACGAGGAACGCAGATGTGAAGAAACTACGTTTTTTTTCAGTTCCTTTCAGTCCTCAGAGTGGTAGTAATTAACAGCAGACAAAATTTGTCTCCTGATGATAGCAGTTAATTCTAAAGGCTGCGCACTTTTTAATTTTAGAGACTGTGCACAAAGTTTCTGAATGTATGCAGTTTTAATGTGGAGCTGCGTTCTCACCCTGTGTCAACGTCTTTATATTTAATACTGGGTGGACTTGTTTAAACTGGTAGGTTGACTGTTTCCAGTGTAATATGGAAACTTTAACTTTGTTGACACCGTTAATTCTGACAGCGGAAATTTCCTGCCACGACTGCGTCGTTTTCGTCAAACATTGCACTTAGCTAGTTTCTTTAAAATGGACGGAGTTAAAACAGGGGAGAGAAATGTACTACCTACGCACATACGTTTCCTCACTTTGGCGCTCCCTACGTTAAACTTCGTTACATGCATTCTTTAACGTGCTGCGCCTGCTGCGGGTAATTCGCCTTCATTTGGAGTACGGGCTGTGTGCGCTCCAGGCTGTCGACAACAGTTCCATCAAGAGCTCTGCTGTGCCTTAGCCGAAGACGTTACTGCAGCCTCTGGAAGTTCATAACCCCGCGAGGGGTTCCTGAAATAGTAAAGCATCCATTATACGCGCAGAGTTCTCTCGCTAATGCTCGAATCAAAATTTCAAGCGCCCCTTTGCACAGAAGCAGTTCCCCTCCACCTAAAGACGATAGAGGAAGCAAAGCTCAGATTCGTACTGAGCCCAGCCGTAAACCTTAAAATTGCTATTTCACTCTCGGTTAGTATGTTGAGTTCGTAAAAGTCAGGTGGCAACAGATATACATAAATATTCCACGTGTTACCTCATGTAAAATTGAATACACGTCTCTATGACTGACAGAATAACACTATGTTGTTCGACCTTGTACTAGACCAAATTCGGTCATTGAAGAAAATTTCACCAGAAAACCGGGCAGCCCAGAGGGGAAAGACGATGGAAGATTTCTCATCAGTGGAAACACTGCGGGGTTCCACTCTTTTGACACTTTTCTATAGAAATACGTTACGTGCTGGTACGTCGAGACGCATCTATCTATCTTTCTTTCTTTTTCGTCATTTGTCGTTTGCAATACAGACATTTCAAATATCTGCACTTCTTAACTTTTATAGTTAATGGAATGATGCCATTCACTGTGATCGTACTTATAAAGATGTAGACACATATAGATAATTACAATGTGCAGATGTCTTAAAATTTGGAATTTAATATAAAACATGAGACTGGTAGTTAACAGAAGATTTACAGTTTAATCCTAATGCTAATAACAAATTAATATGCTATGCATCTCTCATCAAAAACAATATCTTACTCTTCAGTCCTCAGAATATACAAGAATGTTTTTCCCCTATTTTACTACGACTAATAGAATTCACTGTTATAGCTTTAGTCTCTGGAAGACACCATACGGGTTTTCCCTTTCTGGTCGATGCGTCTCTTAC
Organism: Schistocerca americana; assembly: GCF_021461395.2. NCBI lineage: Eukaryota > Metazoa > Arthropoda > Insecta > Orthoptera > Acrididae > Schistocerca > Schistocerca americana. The sequence goes on along the minus strand of NC_060123.1, from coordinate 379,450,281 downwards.
CTAATAGCGTAACACAGCAGAAAGCATAATATTCTTCAGCAGTGTACACACCTGACACGCCATTATTAAGACGGACAGGCAAAACAATTAGAAGCTTGTCGAAAGACTCGCTTATCTCTGTGAGCCATATTTCATTGAAATTGAATGTGTGGAGAACGTATGATTCCTTATAATCTTCCCAGTAACGTAACTGACTTACCGTAACCACTCATTCACGTTCCAGAATAATACGGTAATAAGCATGTGAACGTTGGTTTTGCTTAATACTAACAGATTTATTTTCCACAAGAAGCAAACCACGTTTCCTAGCGCAGTACATCGTTTTCAATAGGCAATCCAATTAAGCTGCTCATCCTCTCATTCAACGATCTGTGTTACATTTAATTCCAAAGAATCTCCCCATAACCGTGTATAACGTTTAAGTTCAGTGTTAAACTGAAAACTCAACTGTATACAAATAAGCTTTAGCGAGTGAAACATCCTTGCATAAAAAACTCTACATGAACTACAAAGTGCGAGCAGAATCACTTCCCCCCAGATGCCATCTAACGGTGATTTATGTATAGGCAGGAATAGATACCTAAATTTCATTTTCTATGGTTCTAATTTTCTGTTCGCTATTTTAGGTACCACTGCAGACTTATATTAAGGTTGCTTGTCCTGTTCCAATGACACCGGCCTTAATTATATGAAGGCAAGATCAGGGATAAATCATTTTATGTTTCGTGACATAACAGACGACTAATGTACTTACCAAGTATACTGGGAGCTGCAGGCACATACATATAATTCAAGAGGATATTAATATAACTACCGCCGATAGTGTCCCAAGAGTATGTAAATATACGCTGTTATTTTACCTCACCATATATACAAGTAAGCTATTTTCTTACTCAGTTTTCACATAGTAAGAGAGAGAATGGTTGATGTCTTCTTATGTATTGCAATGGTTAACATTTCTTCCGCTGGACAACAATCACGATTCTGTGTGTTGTTGTGGGTGTTTCGATTAATTGCATAGCGTGAAAGGTATTCACAGTTGACAATATGAGCAACCGTCAGGTGTTCATGGGAATGATGACAGTGAAAATCTGTGCCTGACCGGAATTCGAACCTGGATGTTCCACCTTACGCAAGAGTTAGCCTCAACCACTTTGCCCATCTGTGCAAACTCACGGCCATAACCAGATTTCCATGAGTCGTCGTTCCTGCGTCACAGCCTGTACTCGTACACACATATTGTGTACGAGGGTTGAATAAAAATTAATGCCTCCACCTTCGATAATTGGGTTTGGATGGGGATATTTTAATAAGTCAAACAAATAAAAATAATCGTTAGAATGTGATCTTTAATTATCAATATTTACTTTTCCACATAATCGCCAGCAAATCGGATACATTTGTACCAACGATGAACTAGTTTTCTGAAGCCGTCACGGAAGAAGTTGACACACTGTTTCGGCAACCACAGTCTCACAGTTCTCTCAACGTCAGAAACATAATGATGTCCCATCAGATCATCTTTCATTATCGCGAACAGATGGAAGTCAGACGGTGCTAAATCTGGACTGTGTGGAAGATGCCGTACAGTGGTGAGATTCAGTCTCTGAAGTTCTGCTGTGGTGGCACGTGAAGTGTGTGGTTTGGTATTATCATGCTGCAGGAAAACATTTCCCTTTTCGTTTCGGACAATTGTTAGCCGTCGTTTCAGAGCTCGCAGCGTTGTGATGTAACAGTCTGAATTTATTGTTGTTCCACGATCAAGGAAATCAACATGGATAACGCCATCTGCGTCCCAAAACACTGTGGCCACGATTTTTCCAGCTGAGGGCTGCATCTTGACTTTCTTTTTCTGGGGCGAGTCTTTGTGTCGATATTCCATAGACTGACTTTTCGTCTCTGGGCCGTAATGGTGTACCCACGTTGCGTCTACTGTCACAATTGAATGGAGAAAGGCGTTACCTTCATTCTCGTAACGAAAGAGGACTTCCTGGCGAATTTCAAGTCTGTCCGCTTTCTTTTCAGGAGTTAGCATCCGGGGTAGCCAGCGTGCACAGATCTTCCGATAGCCAAGCAAAGCAATAATGTGACCCACACGTTCTTGTGAGATCCCGATTGTGCTTGCAATTTCTCTCTAAGTGATACGACGATCGTCCTGATTCAATCTGTCACCATTTTGCTTGTGAAACTCGGTGGTTGCGGTCACTGGACGTCCAACACTTTGTTTGTCACGCAGATCAGATGTTCCCGCCTCAACATCTTTAAAAACTTACTCGCTCGACGACTCACAGTACTGACATCAACACAGTCACCATAAACTGCTTTCATTCTCTGATGAATCTCCTTTAGGGTGACCCCTCCTACTGTCAAGAGTTTGATGACTGCACGTTGCTTAAATAGCATTGACCGACCACCTGCGCAGCGTTCCATACTTCATACTGCAACAATACAACCGTTCAGTGCTAAGGCTTCCCGCCAACTGGAGCAGTAGAGAATAGGATACGGCACAAGGCAGTACCTGCCGCGTACCAATGCTGCCAACTGTTGAAGAGTTACGAAGGTGGAGGCATTACTTGTCAGTCAGTCCTCGTAATTCCCGTGCAGGGGAGGATATTTCAGTTAAAGCCGCTGCCTAATATCGACGGATAAATTCGATGTAGCACTGCCTATGTTGTTAGGAAGAACGACGCAGTGTTCTTCTTAATAACACTGGCGCTGTAGTATCGTAATTGTAGAACAAAAAATATGACGGTACTATCTTGTAAATATTCTGTATAACAGAATTAAAGCCATCCGATGCGATGCGGTCAGAAAGTAGCTATTTTCAGGTATAGAATTTAGCACAATCGTCATTACAGGACTATGTTCGTCTGCATACCGACGTGGGCCATGTGTGTCAATATAGCACCGGAGCAGTGTACGGGTAAGTCAGCAGTCAGCCGCCCGACTGCGCATTGCGCGTAAGTAAACAGATGGCCACAGCAGACGGCAAAAATAAATGGGCATGGAGAAATATATGCATCAACCTAAATAACTGAAGAAGAGAATATTGTAATCCAACCGAGTCGTGTGTTTTTTAAATATAGAAGCATTTGTTTGATTTAAATAGTACCATAGTCAGTCATTCATCCCACATTCAACCGTGATCATTGAAAATCGATACGGGTAAATAAATGTAAAGTAAAATATTAATATAACTACTGAAGAATTCTGAGCTAACAACTATGATTTTCTGTTGTCTGTGGACACAATATTTTATTATTCTATTATTGCTTGCATTATTTACCTTCCTTTACGTAATTTAAATAAGCCCTGTGTACATTTGTTTTTGCGTACATCTAGTTTTCTGTTGCCAAATGCGGAATTGTGTGGATACTATACATGAAACTGAACACAGAACTATTTTTTATCTTCTTCCGACCGAAAAATATATTGGCCGTTTTGGTCTGTCGTATTTATACACGCTTGTATTTGACTGTCGTAATTACTCTTTCTCACTGCCGATAACAACTGTATAATACAAGTAACCTTAAATTTCTATTAAACGCTTTTACTAAGAAGCCATTACCGTTCTCTTCAATCCAAAAAATTTATTTACAAAGTCACACGTAGATATGAACATACTGCGCAGTCGATTCAGATTCTGCAATTAGTGTTCAGATATTCAGTAGGGATATAGACTGATGGATTTTTGATGCTTAATCTTCTGTTGGTAGATCACGCATTTACGGTTTTCTTTATCTCTGTTGCTGCTGGTTAGAAGACTCTCCCGTATAGTCGCGCGCGTTAGGACGCCGCTTTCGTGACTTTGCCCGACAGAGTAACGACGAGGATTGGTATTTCGGTAACCCTGGGTGTTGTTTTTAGACATTCTTCCACTTGCGGCTATGTGAATACCGGGCTGGTACCCACCTACCGTGTCTGTTACACGATTCACAAAGATTTCGAAAACGCACTTTCACATGGGGTAACACTAGACGCAGACAGATGACGAGAATCTGACAGCAAGAAGGGCATCCGGGAGCTGGGTACCCTGTACCTCTAATATTGCCAATCCAGAATAACGTGGTGATTCAGTGTAGACACGGATTAGACGAGAAGAAAGAAGGAATCTGTTTACTGTGACACGGAAATTCGACTTGTGGTGGGTTTTGATGTTCGGTTGGTATCTCAACTCAGAAAATCCGTATTGGTTCTGTACGTAGCTTTCTTATATCACAGTACTTATATGTTAAAACTGACGAGTTGCGTCGTCAGTGAGAATTTACGCAATGCTATGGGCTCACTGTTGGTAGCTTGAGGCGTAACATACATAAGAAAGGTGAATTTTAGAGTGATTAGTGGTTAACTTTTAGGTAAGTGGTAAACTGACAAGGGAACCTCCCCATCGCACCCCCCTCAGATTTAGTTATAAGTTGGCACAGTGGATAGGCCTTGAAAAACTGAACACAGATCAATCGTCAAAACAGGAAGAAGTTGTGTGGAACTATGAAAAAAATAAGCAAAATATACAAACTGAGTAGTCTATACGCAACATAGGCAACATCAAGGATACTCTAAGGTTAGGAGCGCCGTGGTCTCGTGGTTAGCGTGAGCAGCTGTGGAACGAGAGGTCCTTGGTTCAAGTCTTCCTTCGAGCGAAAATTTTAACTTTTGGTTTTCAGACAATTATTATCTGTCCGTCTGTCGTCCGATGCGAGGTAACTGCGCCGTAGTATCGGGCAAGGTAGGAGAATCTTTTTACCCATTCGCCAAGTGTACAAGTTAGTTGGGTCGACAACATATTCCTGTCATGTGACGCATATGCCGTCGCCAGTGTCGCATAGAATATATCAGACGTGTTTTCCTGTGGAGGAATCGGTTGACCTATGGCCTTGCGATCAAATGTTTTCGGTTCGCATTGGAGAGGAACGTCCTTTCGTCTACTAATAGCATGGTTTTGCGGTGCGGTCGCAAAACACAGACACTAAACTTATTACAGTGAACAGAGACGTCAGTGAACGAACGGACTGATCATAAATAAAAAAAACGAAAGTAAACTTTTCACTCGAGGGAAGACTTGAACCAAGGACCTCTCATTCCGCAGCCGCTCACGCTAACCACGGGACCACGGCGCTCCTGAGCTCACAGGCTCCTTGATGTTGCCTATCGTGCTCATGGACTACTCACTTTGTATATTTTGCTTATTTTTTTCATAGTTCCACACAACTTCTTCCTTTTTTCTCGATTGATGTGTGTTCAGTTTTTTAAGGCCTATCCACTGTGCCAACTTATAACTAAATCTGAGGGGGGTGCGATGGGGAGGTTCCCTTGTGAGAACTGAACAGGCAAGTAACATTTCACTGCAATTAAGTTTAAGGATATTACTACGATATTACTTGTAAGATTTATGATTTTGTTGTTGGGGTGTGCTATTGTCACCAAACAAGACGACCTGCTCTTCTGTCTCTTGAAACTTGTGCTGTTTTAGTTTGCAGACCACTTGATACACTCCCTTCAAACTGTTTTATATACACAATCCGTCTCTTTACCAGTTTAACTTTATTTACTTGTGAGTGTTTATCTGCAGTATTTTTCATTCTGAAGTCTCTCTAACGTTGACAGACAGTAAATGTATCAGCCAATTATCGATTTGTTTTTTATTTGTTAGTACAACTCATGTACAATAAGTTCCCAAGGTTTCAATGTTGAAATCGCATCGGAAGTGCCTGAATATTAATTAAAAGTGTGACGCGGCCTCCATGCCACGCCCACGTTTTGAAGCAGCAATTCAATACCAGCTCAGTGAACAACGATTCTGTGTATTACTTTGAACCAAACGTGTGCGGAATACACCTAGAAGGCCGTGATACATACTCTTTGGTTTTAAAGATCATCTTTGACCGATCCTGCACTTCCCAAAAGATGTGTTCATCAAAACCCAAAATCCTAACGAGTCTCTAAATTCACTCATATGGAGACGATACACTAAAAACACATTTGCATCTGCTGCAGTTGTCAGAATTGCAACTTATGATGCAGTTATTGTATTTAATGATGGGAACGTCGGGAGGATGAAGGTACTAGAAAGAATAGGCTTCAAGTTAGGAAATGTTACTCAAGACATCCTGAGAAAAATAGATTTACAGCGCGTCTCTTCACCTGGAAAGTTAGTTGAAGACCTGGTAAAGGAAAGAAGACAGACAACATGAAAGCAGAAGAGAAGCCTTGAAGGGAAAGACGACCCAGAGAACAAATGTGGTGCCTTCTCAAGAAGTGACACAAGGAAAAAAGTTAGTGTGAACTTTAAATTGCGTTTCCTGAAACGTTTGTTTTTTAATGTTTATCTACCTTTTCCTCAGATTCTATGAATGCTGGAATTACGAAATTTTGTACACACATTTCTGTAAACCTAGTAAACGTTATGTCAAGAGCAAATAATGAAATTCTGATTACAAGCTGAGATATGAAGCAAAGTGATTGGAATTTTGCTTGAATCTAAAATTGTACTTGTGGAATTATAATTAAAAAATTATGAAATTTCTCCTATTTGACCTATTCCAAAAACCTCATGAGAGAAGCTTACAACACATCAAGAGATGAAACAGAGAAATTTTTGTAGAAATCTCTTGAATACTTTCTGAGAAAAAGAAACATACATTATCTTTTGAAAATAATATTTTAAATTTTATTCAAAAAATGTTGAATACACATAATCAAAGGATTTTGTATGCAAATGTGTTACTTTCATGTAAAGCGTGGTACAAAATTTTCTTTGCCACATCTCCAAAACTGTGGATTTGGTGCATTTTTGAAATAGTGTGTGTTTTTCATCAACATTCCCCCTTAAAGTAACATATGCTAAGAACAACACACACACACCCTTGCCCGAGGGAGGACTCGAAGCTCCGGCGGCGGGGACCGTGCAATCTGTGACATGGCCCCTCAAACCACGCGGCCACTCCGCGCGGCTACATTCAACAACACAATAATAAACTACGTTCCCACATGTCGGGCTGCTCTAGCGGTAAGGAGCGTACCAGAAAGCCGAGAGGTCGTAGGTTCTGATTTACATCGAACCACAGACTTTTCAGTCTTCCTTTTAACATAGGCCTCACCTCTCAGCGATATGAGGAATCGCCCAGAAACAAAATGCGTTTCGGATTTCACGTAAACTGTAATTTCCCTTTCCCCAGTTGGATAACCCCGGGAGCAGGTTGGCCTGGCAGGCAGCAGCACGCATGTCTCCCGTACGCATATGCGTACCACCAAGTAGTACCCCCGAGTCCTGTGCGCCTCCTTGAAATGGTAGTTTATGGGTTAAAGTTTCTGTCTACAGGAGATCGCTTCATAGTAAACATGTCCCCTAACGCTGTTACAATTAATGTTCGTAGAAAGGCAAAGAAAATGCTACTTCAGAAAGAATTCCAAAAATTGTTAGAATGTGATGTAGTGCGGTGGATGCGCAAATTTAAGAATTCCAGGAGATTTATTAAAACTGCCTCCACCAAAAACACCGATGTGCTCGAGAGTCAAGCGACTACAACCACGCAGCAATAGCTGGTGATAAAGTTCAGAGGCAGAAAATAGTTTGTCATCTGAAGACGAGAACTACTGAATATATGAGTGAGAGGCCATCGAAACCTACTGTAATCAACTGATAGGAGTAGACACGGAGCTGATAACCATTAAGAAGTCGGCAGCTTTCGTAAATCGATTCATAAAACTAGGCGGAAAGTTCTACCGAAATAACGTATACTTATTCAGGAGGCTCATGATTTTCTGAACGCATTAAGAGTGAAAACTGCAGATGGATTAATGTAGTAAACTCTGAATTCAACAATGTTTTCAGAGTATGAGGAAAGAGTAATGAAGGCTGGAAATGAAGTGTGGACTAATTTAAGAATCCAAGGCAATACGTTTAATCTAACACAGAGCTGGTAGTGAAAGGTACAAACGTTAGGACTAGCATTTCAGAAATGTAATCGGGAAGTTGCTGTCTTATATACTTGGTTTGCCGATGCTGGGTCCTAATTTGGTTGGTTTCAGTTTTGTTGAGGACTGCCAGTCATGCCCGCATCTGAAAAACGACAGACGTTCTGCAGCTACTTCGTAGAAACTCATATACATAAAAAAGGACTCTTTCCTCCATTCATGTGGCTGAAATAAGTTGCAATAGAGAAAAATCACCAATGCTCGTGAAAGTTTCCATAGCAAGTAAAATATTCAGTTCAACTACTGCAGCACAGATATATACAGATTTCTTGAAGTACTGAAATAAATTCAATTCGACACCAATATTGCAGCCAGTTCTTCAAAAATAAAAAAGGAAATGTCTTACCCGGATTAAAACTTCATGAAGCAGCAGGTGGCAAAGTTCCGAGATGGAAAAGTCAGAAGCATGCAGTACGTGGAATTAGATTCCTGTAAATTAATAACTGAGACAGTGCGCCTCGTAGTGGTGCTCCCAGGGTAACGCTGAACGAACTGGTATAAAACCACTAATTTATATTTAAGAAGTTTTACGATTATCAGAGTTATTTTTCCATAGGACTTACGAAAGAAAAATGTTTTACAGCTTAGACTAGAAGTATGTATGTTACTGACTGCTTTGATCAGGAGTGCTACGTTCCTTCTCTGACAGAGAAAGGCTTGTGCCCTTTGCCTAGGCGGACCTTACCTGTGCCGTGTAGTCTGTTTTGTTTACAGTGTGTATCGTATTTGCGTCCGCATGGTGGTAAGTTCCTACGGGACCAAACTGCTGAGATCATCGCTCTCTAGGCTTACACATTAGTTAATCTAACTTAAACTAACCTACGCAAAGGACAACGGGGTGGAGGGGTGTGGGGGTGGGTGTGGGGGGCAAATCCGTGCGAACCATGACAAAGCGCCTAGACCACGCGGCTACCCCGCGCAACGATTTGCGTCAATCCGTGCCCGGGCACCCTGCAGTGAATGTCACTTGCGATTTAGCTGTTGGTTTATCTTTCGACCATTCTGTGATGCAGCTAAGCGCATTTGTTTTCAATTTATCGTTCTCATTACTTTCAGCGTAATTACACACAAAATTTACCTTCACCAGGAAATAATTTCCTCTCACGCCCACGCCTGTTTCGAGACATTTGTATTAAAAATTAAATTTGTCTGTAATTACGCTGAAAATAATTATTGTATAGACAAATAACGATTAATTTAAAGTAAAAGCATTTGCCTCCACACCACAGATAGGTAGAAAGGTAAGACAACGGCTAACTTTAAACTGACGTACACTGCACAGAGACCGGGTACGGAATGAGGCAAATTCGACCCACGAAGTAAGCAAAACATACTGTAGATCAGACTGTGCCGATAGTCAGAACTCGCTGGCCGTGGTGTCGGCCACCTGCCATTCCCCGAGATACCTTGTCTGGAGGGGCGGGGCACCGGGCTCTTTAAGGGTCGGGAGGGATGGGTCCTATTTTTCTGACAGCAGGCGGCTTGGGCCCTGCGCCAGGAGAGGAACACACACGTCGATCAAGTGCCATCCAATAAAGAGACCTGCACCTGGTCATTGAGCCACATTAAATTATTATTATTGTTATCTATATACATAATTAAGTTCGTGCAGAACCCTCAGAGCGCCAGTTCTAATCGCACTTGTCCAGTTTTTTAACAACGCAGTCTCTAGAATTTTGGAATGACAGGATTGTACGTAGTGAAAATGGAGATCTAACAAATTCAGGCCGAAATCAAGTAACACCTTTTATTTACAAGTTGTTTTGGCGTATCGATCCGTTCTCTACTCGGAACGAGCTCCCGCCCATTCGTCACTCGGACTTGGGCGGAGAGAGAACATGCAGGGCAATGCAGGACAGGGCAGACAGGGCACAGCAGAGGAAAGAAGAGAACAGCGCCTCGGCGCCGGCTACATTCCCCATGCGGGACCACCTGGTGGGCGGCTACCTGCTTTGTTCCCGAGTTGCGGGGACGGCCGCAGTTCAGACAGAGTTTTCCGAGCGCGGAACTTCACCGGCGCGTCGGCGCGAATTTACTTTGAATAATAGTAGGACGCGGCGGCTGTCACAAGTTTAATACGAATTCAGGAGAGTGGCGCCGCAAGTGACATTAGCCAGGCAGGTACGAATTGCGAGGCGAGCTGTGGGTAGGGCCAGGGGGCGAAGGAGGGGGCCTGCAAAGTACCGGCGGCGGCCGGAAAGTAACTTTTGTGTCATAAATAGCCGGCGACGCAGCTACATTTGTCAGTCTAAGCAGCCCCGACTGCGTGCAAGTCGAGGCCCACTCTCGACGCTCCCCAGTGGATTGCCTTGAGCTTGAGGATTCCGTTGCGATCCTGTAGAACTTCATGCCACTCTGCTCTACCAAAGAACGGCTGTATATTCATGAGCCCAATCAGCTGCTCACAACATAGCCCTTTGAGGTCCTTTAAAAGTAGAGTAGTACAAATTTTCCTGCCGTAATCATTCACTGCCAGGCAATTGTTCTTGGTGGGATGACTGAAACGGGTCTCTCTCAACCTTATGATGCCATTTGGGAAGGTACTTGAGGTAAAAGCAGCGGTTCTCAAATCTGCGAAACTGACAACGGCCGGAAGGACGGTGTGCAAGCGCCGTGCCCCTGCAAACCACAGCCCGATGACGCCATTGGCAAAGAATGACGCGGCGGTCGTTTCCTAGTGAATGGGTCGTCGAGGACAGTCTACCTGAGCCGTCGTCTCGATGTGAAGTCTCTGCCGTCTGGGGTGGCAGAGCGGTTCTAGGCGCTACAGTCTGGAACCGCGAGACCGCTACGGTCGCAGGTTCGAATCCTGCCCCGGGCATGGATATGTGTGATGTCCTTAGGTTAGTTAGGTTTCAGTAGTTCTAACTTCTAGGGGACTGATGACCTCAGAAGTTAAGTTCAAATGGTTCAAATGGCTCTGAGCACTATGCGACTTAACTTCTGAGGTCATCAGTCGCCTAGAACTTAGAACTAATTAAATCTAACTAACCTAAGGACATCACACACATGCATGCCCGAGGCAGGATTCGAACCAGCGACCGTAGCGATCGCTCGCCTCCAGACTGTAGCGCCTAGAACCGCACGGCCACTCGGGCCGGCAGAAGTTAAGTCCCATAGTGCACCGAGCCATTAGATCCATTTTGTGAAGTCTATGGGCTACCTGTTCGCAAAATGTTTTACATGGTTTTACAAAACTTATTTATTTATTTGCTATTTTCTTTTAGTCTCTTATCTATAAACAAGAACAGATCGAATGTTTCTCCTACAAGGGCGAATAAATATTGGTGTACTCTGATATCCCAGAGGAATTCCTCAAATACAGGCAATACAAAAATGTTTGTCACAAAATTTCTCCCTGTGCGTATTTCGGGCAGTAAATGGATGTTAAGTATTGGCGATCTGGTAACATTGTAACCACATGTACGCTAACTACCACTGTCAGTTGATAGTGCAGTGGTGTGCAATTGCTGCAGTGAGCGTTTTAGGTTAACATTCTGGAGATCGAGGGTCCGATTCTGGGTCGAGGCGTATTTCTTTTTATTTGCTAAAAGTAGTCTGCGTGGTACGGTATCTGGCGTCTTAATCGTTATACAGCGACTCCATTGGGTCTTCTACATTTGCAGTTGCGTACTACGGGCACATAAATGGAAGCACAATCGTTTTCATTGGTGACCTTTCAAAAAAGCCTTTTGCACGTTGTTGACGCGAATTGTTTCGCGCCACTGCGTCTACTAGATTCGAAATCCGTTTTCTGTGTACCCTCCGCGAAAGGACCAATCGAAATTATTTGCAAAGCACGTTTCTATCCTTACTGGTGACATAAGGCCGTAACGAAATGTAATGGTACACAGAAAACAACTTTGGAATCTAGTGGATGCAGTGGTTCGAAACATCTCGCGCCCACGACGTGGCAAAGGTTTCTTTAACAATTTAACAGTGGAAACGATTGTACTTCCATTTCTGTGTTCGTAGCACGTAACTGCAAATATTTTGTAGAAGACCCACTGTAAACGCTGTAAGACGATTAAGACGCTAGATATCGTACCAAGCAGACTACTTTTAGCAAATAAAAACAAATAAGCCTTGACTCAGACTCGAACCTTCGACCAACTGCAGCCGAAACCCAAACACTACCCACTGCACCAACTGCACAGCACTACTTTATATCCAGACAGAGATAGGTATTACACGTGATTGCAATGTTGCCAGATACCCAGTCTTTAACGTCTATTTACTGGCCGAAACACGAGTAAGACGAAATTTTATGAGAGACATTTTTGTATTGCTAGTGCGTGAGGAATCGCGCTGACAAATCCGAGTGCACGCTGTATAATAATAATAATAATAATAATAATAATAATAATAATAATAACTGAAAAGTCCACATACAACCGTTGGACCATCTGGCACACAGATACATGTTTATTCGGAATCCAGAAGGTACATGCTACTACTCCGCTACACTATGCAGCATTAGTTAATCACAAATTTTGTTTTTATAATTTTGTACTATTCTACTACACTACACACGAAACACTACACTACACTACACTACACTACACTACACTACACTATTGTTGTTGGTATCGGAACCAAGTTGTATTTCCCATTTGTCTGGATAGTTAGCCCCCGGCACTCTGACGTACAACTCAGGATTCACATGGGCTGCGCTGCTGTGCCATGCAAGGCATAATGATTGGCAGATGGCTGTCAGAGTCCTAATAAATCCTTCCTGCTCCTCCCCGTGGTTCATCTCCTCACAGCTTCCGGAAGGTTGTTGTAGGAGGATGTTCTACCATGGAGCATCTCGTCGTCATTATGTAAGGCCGCTTCTTAGTTGTCACTCAACCATATAGCCTTGCAGTTCACAAGATAGTTTTTCAGCTGTTAGCGAGTTCAGATTATGCCACAACTCCTCATTCCTTATTGTATAACAGACTATTATATTACCAGAATCATTCCTATCCCGGTCTATAACATACTGTCTGATGGCAAATTCGAGGCGATGTGATCTGGGGTGGCAATTGCTCCTCATTTACAAGTGCCTGTGTTGCGTTGTCGTATTATTATTAGTAGTAGCTCGGATACCGACCATGACCCTATAGATAGTGTATAGAGACCTTGGTCGGAAGGAAGTACGTCATTCTTGTCCTTTCTTTTGTTTTAGGAAGTTCTCGTTTCTGTTTCTGTACTGTCCCAGATTTCTTGCCATTTGTATCAATGCATGCCTCTATTTCCTTAATTGATGTGGCTGTTACTTTGTTTCGATACTCTGAGTCCTCTTTGACACACGTTTTGCATCTTAGGTAATTTGAAGAAAAAGACTGTTGGTCTCATGCACAAGCCGAACACCCCACCACCATCGTCTTACCCCCAACACACAAAATATCTGTTCCGCAAGGTTATGTGTTTGTACTTTGGTATAATCATCTATTCTAGAGGTAAAACGAGGCTCGAAATTTTTATGTACTGTGTTTTCCTATTTGGCATTCACGTCATAGAATTTGCAAGACTGGATATCACTGTTAGTGGAAACGTTTTGTAAATAAGTGTACTGGGAAATGGATTTCTCGTCACTACACAGATTTCACAGCGAAACTGTATTATAGCAGCTCCTCAGTAATGAAAGGAAACGTTTCTCCTATAAGAGGGCTTTTTCCTGGCGTGAAATCCTCTATCCTAGCAACCGAAAGAGTGTACTTCTATTTATTACTTACTTAGCACAATGTCATTGTCACTGTAACAGTGCTGGCCTGTAGCACAGTCACTTTTCTAGCTGCGACACTCTTAGACTGCTAGGCACAACAAATGAATCACTACTAAGTACATCGTCATTGTAGAAGTAATAAGTCTTACAAGGGGAGGCCGCCAATTGTGAAATTCAGATTCGATTCATACTGCGCATAATAAAAGCTCATGGCCGGAGGTGTAATGTGGCAAAGCACCAAGGTGCACTTCTCAGCCGATGTCGAGAAAGTCGACAGTTAAAAGAAACCGTTGCGGTGAAATACTCTCTACGATTAATAATTTTCTACAGCGTCGTGGCGCAGCGGTAAGCGCTCAGGTTCGTAATCCGAAAGTCGCCAAGTTTTTTGTAATTCAAATATATATATATACATATATATAACTGGCGACTTCGAATATCATTATGTTTTCTGCAAACAAAGTTGTATTTCACAAATGTTATTAATTGTCGTCATAATGTTAACCACGTATAGTTAATGGAAGACGTAGAAACGATATTCCGAAACGAATACGTATAGCGTAAGTCAAACGTTCCAATTAGAATAGAGACCCCACGAACACAAATTTGCTGTGGCAGGTATGAAATATAAACTCCGTTACTCGCTCGTTACACTTGAAGGACAGATGTTGAATGGGCCGAAACGAGCCACCGCATAACAGCGTAGTTGCCTGCTAACTTCGAAAGAAGGTAGATGCGGTCCCTAGCGCAACTTATAACATCGTCGAAAATCAGTGCGGACGGGAGAGCTTTGGTCCACCCTGTTAAAAAAAAAAAAAAAAAAACGGAAAAATGGAGGCGGTACAATTGGAGAGCGATCCGCCTTCACCAACATGCATAAGCAATTCATTAATATATATATATATATATATATATATATATATATATATGAATTACAAAAACTAATAATAAAAAAAATGGCATGGCGCGAGATTCGATCCGGCGACCTTCGGCTTACGAACCCGAGCGCTTATCGCTGCGCCACGACGCTGTACAAAGTTATAATCGTAGAGAGTATTTCACCGCAACGATTTCTTTTAACTGTCGATTTTCTCGACAACGGCTGAGAAGTGCATCTTGGTGCTTTGCCACATTACACCTCCGGCCATGAGCTTTTATTATGCGCAGTATGAATCGAATCTGAATTTTACAATTGGCGGCCTCCCCTTGTTAGTGTATAGTCGCAATTTTTTATTTAGCTACAGACTGTCGGTTTCGATGCACAGAACGATCCTCAATTCGTCACCTGGCACGCAACCGTCACACTCGCTTCCAAAGTAGGTGTGTTAAATATATTACTTTTAAAGTGTATTGGTCCTTGTTCTATCCGAAAGTATCCTGAGAACATGTAACATTACCACTTCTCTGAATAGGTATTGTCGGCTGGGAATACCTTAGAAAGAGAGTAACCTACATCCCGAGATTCTTTCTCTTCCCTACTCAAGATGCGTTCTCCTGGTCTGTTTCCGACAAACTGTAGGTTTGTCCATTATGTAGCTCACTAATACCACCGAAAACGACAAAACGAATCAGGCTCTTAATCATATCACAAACCACAAAATCATAAAACGACTTAAAATTGTTCAAAAATGGAACACTTCTAAAAGAGTTTTGAACAGATAGAACAAATATTGTCACTCTCCACAAAGAAATTTGCATCATATCGACACAAAACGATTCAACAAAACGACTCTCATATCATTCTACAAATAAGGAAGTATATACTTGCTAAGCAGCTCTGAGAAAACAAAAACCCAATTTTTTACCAAGGATACAATAGAAAACAATCTTTCGTTCTCTTAATTCCAGTAGGAAAGTCGAAAGATTTATGGTATCTGTTAAACTGGATGTGTCTTCGCTACTAGCAGTTAACATGAAAGTTCCACTTGAAATTCAATTGATTAAAGATGCTCTGTATGCAAAGTGAATACAGCCCATAGGAAATAATATTATTACGCAATCTGTCTGTCCTCAGGAATAATTCATCACAGACGCGCATATGTAACGCAACGTAAATTCTCTTAGCATCTGAAACTATCTATTGATTATGGTCATCTAGTAATGTAATATCACAGAGCATAGTAACGAGACGACGAGACATCTGTTGTACTGCGACTCTGGCCGTAAATTTATCTTGTGTAATCTCAAAATAATCAGCTAATGCTAAGAAATTCTCGATATTTGAATTAATTTCTCAGAGTAGAAGGTGCTTCAAATTCAGCTGCCGATCAAATCACAGCTTGAGAGTATTTCTGTGATTACATCTGCATGAAGCTTTAGTGCAAGCCTCATGGTAATTCAGTATTACTATCTTGAAAAATAGTACTACGTTTAATTAAACTGATCACAGGACGAAATAAGGATAAACTCATGAGATATTAGTTTAACTTTAGGGTCACTATTGATTCCAAAAATCACGAGGATACTGCACAGGACAATAAAGTTAATGTTACATGACACAACAAAGAACTGCTCCCTATCGGGAATTTGACAAAACTTTTAAAATGCTAAACCTTTTGGTAAATGAGATATTTGCTTTCCAAACCGTCTCACTAATCACAAATAACACGTAAGCAAAATGGGATCTATTCCACTTTGATCGTAATCTTGATTGTCATTCTGTTTCCCATTAGATAACATTGCCTGAGCAACCAGTGTTCCAGCATTGCTCGACACGTCGTAAAATAAGGATACACGTTGCCTCTTGTTGTAGAACAAGCACATAGAGAGGACCCGTAAGTGGTTTTTATATTAACTTCGTCCATAGAAGCCCAATGGTGTTGCTTTCATGCATGGCTTCCTGTCTCTCAATGTATGCAAATGTTGCCTCGCTCGTTAGCACACCGTATCACACACGAGCGAAGCACGCCTTTACTCCAGAGGAACAACAACGGAATCGATTGAAGCAGAATGTTTTCTTCCCCTTCCAAAACCGGCTAGGCATGAGTGGTGCCCACGCTCCTGCTAGACGCTCAACGAAGCCATACTCGCTTAAAAGACCTCAGGCAGATAAACAAGTGTAGCTCAAGCAGCCAAGAACATGTGGAAGCGATAAATGTGCCATGGATATTCGTAAAGTAACAAAGTTTCCTAGCACCACGAAACGACGTAGGAGGAGAATATATGGAAAATGACGTATTGTAATGGACACTTTCAAGAAGAATAGAAGTTTTTAAATGTTGTACCGCAAAAAAATACTGAATATTACATGGGACGATCGAGTCATTATACCAAACTTGACTACAAGAAGGAATCGATAGATACACAAGTTGAGGTTTCTAGAAATTATTAGTTTGATAGTGGAGGAAAGTGTGAGGGTAAAAATTGAATGCAATAAGCAAGTTTAAGGTATTCAGGGTGCAGGCCTGAAAAATTTTTCTAAGGATAGATCAGCACGGAATTTCATACTGAAGACCACAGCAATTAATAATTATAGGAAGCGATGTAATGTGACGTATAATTGTAGACAGTTGCTACCGGTTTGAAAGTAAATTAAGGACTCGTATGGTGTGTCTATAATTGGCAAATATCATTTGCCAAACACGCAAAAGGTAAACTAAATGAATGGTTGTTGAAGGAAATATTCGAAATAGCTAAGATATGCTGGTGTAGTCACTTTCGATTCGGGAGTAACTGTTTCGGAAATTTTTATCTCATATACGATGGGTGGTAATAGATGAGAAGTGGTGTTTTAAAGTCTGTGATGACAAGATTTGCGCCAGTGGCGTAACTTAAATTGAAATTCCCACCATTTGAGTGCAAGAAGGAATAGGCAACCTCGGTTTGCAACCTAGACTTCCTATTCTTTCTTGAACATCTCGAGAGGTTTCTGTACCATCAGCCGAAACATGGAGTGGTGTGATTCCCATCTGAGCGCATGGAGCATTTCCGTAACGATCGCGAACTGATAGAACCATCCGGTAACAAATCTAACAGCAGGCGTCTCGATTCCTTCGGTGTCTTTCGTTGATCTGGCTTGTTTGGAATTCCAAACATTAGAGTAATACTCAACAGGAGATTGCACTATTGTTCTGTATGCGGTCTCTCTTATAGAAGAGATCAGAAAGGAGCACCGTACACTCGCTTTAAACTGGCCAGTGAGTCTTCTGACGTCATCTCCTGACTCGCCATCTAATGTATCGTAGACGCAGTTCGTGGGATTCCGCCGCATTTGTCGCTTGAGTCTGTTGTCAGGTACAAGTGGACTCGACTCGATTAGCAAGGAGAGCGAGTACGCTAGTTCGCAAATAGAAACGCTGACTAGCGGCATTTCCGCCCCATTCACAACCATTTAGAATGAAATTTCCACCTTTAAACTATACTTAACTATTCATTTATTTCACACGATCATGATTTCGGCCTTATAGCTATACTCAAGTACAAGTTGAAGTGTCATAAAATGCCCGAACTGTCTAAATGGTAGATGTTATCTACCAAAATAACTGCTGATTGGTTAGCAGTGAATTTTATTCTGTTTATATGTGCTTTTATGTAGATAAATCTTTTTCAGAGACTGCTGTAAATTTATTTTAGTATTTAGTATTTATGTTTAAGAATTACGTTGACATATACACACTTTCGAGGCGTGTGCAACGAAAGGACCAAGTTACGTAACATGAGAATGAAATGCAATCTGTAAATGATGATTAATTATTAAAATAAATTACAGAAGCCGGCCGTTGTAGCCGAGCGGTTCTAGGCGCTTCAGTCTGGAACCGCGGGACCGCTACGGTAGCAGGTTCGAATCCTGCCTCGGGCATGGATGTTTGTGATGTCCTTAGGTTAGTTAGGTTTAAGTAGTTCTAAGTTCTAGGGGACTGATGACCTCCGATGTTAAGTCCCATAGTGCTCAGAGCCATTTAAATTACAGAAATAAATGATAAGCTACACAACTCACTGTTAGCCAACAAACGTAACTTTCCATGGCCAAATTTATACAGAATTAGGTCGCTTTTATGTAGGAGGGATATAAAAGTGACGTTGCTCTCTGCCCTGGTTTCCTTTGTCGCAATACATATGTTTTCTCGTGGTAGAGATGGTATAAAGAAGAATATACTCTTTTATTTTCATTGGACCAAATTTGTATGCTTATCATCTGAAGCGAAGACTATATTGTCAAACTTATTTCAGATATTACTCCCCCCCTCTCCACCATTAATGGAGCACGTTTGCAATCGTATGCTTTACAACAATTAATTTTGATCTTACTCCCTCCACAGTATCTCAAACACAGCTTCGTTAAAGGCCGTCTGATCCCGACAGTCGGTCATTTCGGCTTGTCAGTGTCACTTTACAGCAGCAAGATCGTCTACTCATCTTACTTACTAACAGTAAGTCACGACCAGCCTTACGCTCTTGCAGGCTTCAGCAAAAGAGGAAGAGTCAGCGATTAGGAAGCGACCGCAGCGCCACGGTTCTCAGACTCGTCATAGTCGCGAAACTACAGCAGGAACGAGGGAAGCCACTTATCCCTGATTCATTAGTAGCTCCTTGATTTATGAAATACGCAGCACGAACTTACACTCCGACTCGCTCCGTTTATGATCTCTGTTGTACAGCTACACCTACCTAGATATCTCCCAATAAACCGATATCGATCATTAGCTTTCCCTACAATACAACCAATATCACGTGCGCGTTCCATCTTAACGTCACTTTGTGATGTTATATCTACATATTGAACCGGGGTGAATATGTCAAGCTACACATCACTAATACTGTATCTAAACATAACAGGATAGCCTTATCCTACTTGCCCACACAAACTTGTATTTTTCCAAATTTTCGGCAAGCTGCAATTCTTTATTCCATGTAGCAAATTTGTTCAAGTCTTCCTGTATCCCTCTACATTCACCCAGCAAAACTCTCCCGAACAATATAGCTTCAACAGCAAACAGTTGCAAGTTACTGCTCACCCTGTCCGTCATATCGTAAAAGCGGGGGCGCCTGCCCCGCTGGGCTCTCCACAGGGCTGACTGGCCGGCTTTTACTTCCGCTGCAACCATCGAGTCTCCCCCACAGGGTGACATTGACGAGGTGGTCCGTGTCTTAACCACGTCAATCATTTCGGCGGCAGAGGCTGCCATCCCCCGCTCTTCTGGACCCCCTCGGAGAAAAGCTGTACCCTGGTGGTCGCCGGAGATTGCTGAGGCTATTCGCGACCGTAGGCGGGCCCTCCAGCGTCATAGGCGGCACCCGTCTCTAGAGACACTCATCGCCTTTAAGAGGCTCAGTGCCTTGGCCCGTCGTCTTATTGCACGGCGTAAGCAGGAGTGCTGGGAGAGGTATGTCTCATCCTTGGGCTCCCGTGTCTCCCCCTCACTCGTGTGGTCCCGGATCCGGCGGATTTATGGATACCAGACCTCTATGGGTGTCCCTGGGATCTCCTTGGACGGCGCTGTCTGCACGGACGCTGCCGCCATTGCTGAACGCCTTGCTGCGCACTTTGCTAAGAGCTCTGCGACTGCAACTTATCCCCCCGCCTTTCGCTCTCTAAAGGAGCGAGCCGTGCAGACGCCGTTATCATTCCACACGCGTCGTTCTGAAAAATACAATGCTCCTTTCAGCGAGAGGGAATTCCTCGCTGCCCTCGCCGATTGCCCTGATACAGCACCAGGACCACGCGCAGATGCTGAAGCATCTCTCCAGGGACTGCCAGAGACACATCCTCACCATCTTTAACCGCATTTGGAGCGAGGGCGTGTTCCCGTCGCAATGGCGAGAGGGTCTTATTGTCCCGATCTTGAAGCCCGGTGCGGACCCACTGGCGGTGGACAGCTATCGTCCCATTACCGTCACCAACGTTTTGTGCAAATTGCTCGAACGTATGGTGGGGCGGCGTTTGTGTTGGGTCCTTGAGTCGCGCGGTCTCCTCGCTCCATCCCAGGGTGGCTTCCGTCGGGGCCGGTCTGCAGCGGACAATTTGGTGCGGCTGGAATTTGCTATCCGTACGGCCTTTTCCCGACGTCAGCATCTCGTTGCTGTCTTTTTTGATCTGCGGAAGGCGTATGACACCACATGGAGGCATCACATCCTTGCTACGTTGCATGAGTGGGGTCTTCGTGGTCGGCTCCAGGCTTTTCTTCAAACCTTTTTATTGCGCCGCTCTTTCCGGGTGCAAGTCGGTGCCACCTCTAGTTCCTCTTATACACAGGAAAATGGGGTCCCGCAGGGCTCGGTGTTGAGCGTCTCCTTATTTCTAGTGGCCATTAATGGTCTGGCTGCAGCCGTGGGGTCGTCGGTGTCTCCTTTGTAGGCCGACGACTTCTGCATCTCCTTTAGCTCCACGACTACGGGAGTCGCCGAACGCAGGCTGCAAGTAGCCGTTCGCAAGGCAGCATCATGGGCTCTGACTCATGGTTTTCAGTTCTCTGCAGCCAAGACTCGAGTTATGCACTTCTGCAGGCGTCGGACGGTCCACCCTCATCCTGAACTTTACCTCAACGGCCACCTGCTTGAAGTGGTGGACACATGCCGCTACTTAGGACTCGTCTTTGGTGCCCGGCTCACATGGGTTCCTCATACTACGCAGCTGAAGCAAAAGTGCTGGCGGCACCTCAACGCCCTCCGCTGCCTGAGCCACACATCTTGGGGTGCGGATTGCTGCAAGCTGTTGCGATTGTACAGGGCCCTTGTGCAGTCCAGGCTTGATTATGGGAGCCTGGCCTATGGGTCTGCATCACCCTCCGTGTTGACGTTGTTAGACCCCATACACCACTGTGGGGTTCGGCTTGCAACTGGCGCTTTTCGCACGAGCCCCGTGGATAGTCTACTGGTGGAGGCCGGGGTTCCCCCGCTGCAGATTCGCTGCCATCGACTGCTCGCCGACTATGCTGTCCACGTGCATTGCTCGCCAGGCCATCCCAATCGTCGCCTTCTTTTCCCTGCCATGGTCCTCCATCTGCCCGAACGGCGACCTAGGTCTGGGCTTTCCATAGCTGACCGCGTCCAGTCCCTGCTGTCGGAACTGGGGTCATTCCCTCTTCTGCCTCCCTTCTGAGTCCGTGCACCTACGCCTCCCTGGTGTTTGCCCTGGCCGTCCGTCCGTCTGGACTTGGCACAGGGACCCAAGGACTCGGTTCCGCCTGTGGCACTCCGTCGCCGTTTTCTTGCGCTCCTCGCCTCATTTTCGGGCTGTGAGACTGTCTACACTGATGGTTCCCTGGTTGATGGTCGCACTGCCTACGCTCTTGCTCACGCTGTCCATGTTGAGCAGTGCTCCTTGACGGCTGGCTGCAGTATTTTTACTGCAGAGCTGGTGGCCATCTTGCGCGCTCTTGAGCATATGGGTTTCTGCTCAGGTACGTCCATCGTCATCTGCAGTGACTCCCTGAGCAGCCTCCAGGCCATCGACCGCTGCTATACCTCTTCTCCTCTGCTGTCCTCTATTCAGGAGTCTGTTTCCGCCATTATCCGTTCTGGTCGTTCGGTGGTCTTTGTTTGGACGCCAGGTCACGTTGGCATCCCGGGGAACGAACGTGTTGACAGGCTGGCCAAAGGGGCGATCGACGCCCCAGCTTTGGAGATCGTCCTCACGGCTCGCGATCATCAGCTGGTGTTGCGCTGTAAGGTACTTGGGATGTGGACTGCTGAGTGGCGTGGCATGACATCCCCGAATAAACTGCGAGCTGTCAAGGAGACGACCGATGTGTGGCGTTCCTCCCTGCAGGCTTCTCGCAGGGACTCTGTCATCCTGTGTCGGCTGCGCATCAGCCATCCCACCTGACGCACGGTCGTCTTTTGCGTCAGGAGGTTTCCCCCCCCCCCCCCCCGTGTCGGTGTGGGTCCCGGCTGACGGTCGCCCACATTTTGTTGGAGTGTCCCCGACTGAGCACCCTCCGGCAGTCTTTTAATCTCCCGGGCACTTTGCCTTTGGTTTTATGTGAGGATGGCTCCATGGCTGATGACGTTTTAAATATTATCCGTGGTAGTCCTTTTTATGGTTCCATTTAGGGGGGTCCTGCACCTTTCCCTTTCTGTGTCTTTTGTCCTCACGTCTCTCAATATTTGTTGCTGTTTTGGTGTGTCATCGGATGGTTGACTCTTTCCCTTTTTTTGTTCTCGTGGTCAGTCAACCAGTCTCCGGCCATCTTCTTTTCTTCTGTTTCTTTCTGTCTGGTGTTCATCTGTACTCTTCTTGTCTGTAGTGTTTGTTGCTGCATTTGTGTTCTTTTAGCGCCTGGGGGGGCGTCTCCTCCCCCCTTTGGTTTTTACCTGCTCCGCCGATTTTCGGCTCGCCTGTTTTTGGAATGGGGGACTGATGACCTTCGCTGTTTAGTCCCCCTTAAACATCCCAACTACCACCACCACCGTAAAAGCGGAGGGGTCCTACCGCATTTCCTTGAGCCTATCCTGACTACACACTTGTCTCTCATGAACACTCACCTTCCGAGACAATGTACAAGGTTGTATTACTTAGTCCTTGAACCACTAACGTAGCTGAGAGCTGGTTCCTTATGACTGAACCTTCGTTAACAGCCTTCAGTGTGAACAGTATTATTACATACTGCCGAATAACGCTACATGTGCCTTAACCCGAAAAGGTACCACGTTCCGCTAATAATTAAACCATTTCGACGTATTTTATTGGGATTAAAATCACTTCGCTTCATGACTGCCGCAAAGCCACTGGCGCAGCAATCGTAATAGATCTTTACAACAGATAATACACTCTTAGCTGCGCAAGAGAGGCTAATTTAATCTTCATATATGACGCGTTTGGCCTTTTCTATCTGGGGAAACTACCAACTGCTGTAAGTATATATTGCTGTATTGCTGTTAAAGACAATAGTAAATGAATAAATTAAAAACAACAAGAGGAAGACACAGCCGACTGGACTACGGAGCACAAGGCCACATTTGTGGTTTCAGATGATTGTGAGGGGTATAATTTTCAACTCATAAAATACTGTGCTATAACTGAGCTTACCGCTAAAAATTCTTGCTAATTGTAACCGAGGCATCGAACGTAATTAAGAGTCCCATAGAACAATCATCGATAAAATTCCTCCTTCTCGTAACCGAGGAGAGGTGGACAGCCTGAAGGCGCGGCATTGGAGCAGTTCTCCAGCTTCGCGCAGCCCCAGCAGGCATCGAGTGGCGTTTGGGCCGCCCTCCCACTCTGACCGGAGATTCTGATCGACAGAACAGCTTGAATAGCCTCGCGTGACGCGTAGCGTGCGGCGCGCCGAATAACCGAACGTTACTGTCGTGTGGAACGCGAGGACGGAAAAATGGAGCCGCTGAATATGAGGGAGAGGGGGGGAGGGAGGGGGAGAGGAGAGGAGATGGAGGAGGGAAGGGTAACAGAGAGGAGGGGAGCAACTCAGTGGCCGCCATTTGTCAGCGTCTAGTCTGCGCGAAGCTGACAACATTTAGAAAAGCAAATGAAGAGTCCAGGAGAAAAACCTGATAAAGTTCCACATTTTCTGATTTTTCATTATTTATTGATTCAGACAGTGTAGTTTTAGATTGTTTCACAGAACTAAGGAACAATCTGACAAATAGAGAGATTTTTTAATACCTTTGAAACGTATGTGGGGGGAAAAATCTTAAAAGTCCATACAAAACGGGGGAATATTCCGTGGACTTGTCCAGGCAACGTAATGAGAAAATTTAATGATGTAATGATACCTAGCCTGTGTAGGTCTGTTACAGCTAATATTATCATTGTTGTAATAGTCACTTTTATATATAATTTGAGCATTTCAGTTTCTTTTATGGAACTTTTGAAGGAGGTTCGATCTAGCATTTTGTTGTGCCAAAGTAATACGAATACTACTCTCGACGAAAAATATGTCTTCAGAGAAGTTGACTATAAAACGGATGAGTTTTGTTCGCATGAAGATTGCAATCGCGTGAAACAGGGGAGCCATGTAAGTGTAAAAATAATTATTTTGATATTGTCAGCGCTTAAAATAAAAGAAATCTTATTAATAAGATGAACCAATTTGAAAATCATGATGAAATAAATTTCTGTTTAAACGGTTAAATCACAGTGATCCTTGTAGGGCGCAGGCACCGCGGAAGAGAAGAGCAGATAAATTCAGTGTTTGTAATACTCGCAATGGAACAGTCGAAGAAACAAATGGGTGCAAGTCATTACAAGAAATAAAAAAGGGCATGGTAGAGCATTTAATGCCGCGCACAGTGGTCACGCTCTTTGGGGCTCCATGTCAAAGATTGCGCGGTCCCTCCCGCCGGTGGTTCGTGTCCTCCCTCGGACATGGGTGTGTGTGTGTGTGTGTGTGTGTGTGTGTGTGTGTGTGTGTGTGTGTGTGTGTGTCTTGTTCTTAGCGTAAGTTAAAGTTAGATTAAGTAGTGTGTAAGTTTAGGGACCGATTACCTCAGCAGTCTGGCCTGTTAAGAATTCACACACATTTGAGCATTTTAGATCATTTACTCAAGAAACATATATCTGGAGACGAATGTCTGCGAGACAGCCGAAGGCAGAACACGCCCATACGAATTAACAGTTCAGACATGTGAAATAATAAGAGAACAGACCAAGTTTCATAGTTCGTTCATCATTTTGTACACAATTTTCTAAATCAAGATGTTGAACTGTGGAGATCTTGTGATTCCTGCGGGGGCAAAGAGGATTACCACCATTTCATGTTCCTTTACCATCGAGCCCATACAGAAAAAACACCGGACTTTATAAACATGACATTCCCAATAAGAGGTCTTCGTACCTTGAATATCGCAATAATATTAGTATGAATGAGCAAGCTTAGGAATGTCAAATGCCGAAGGGTTGGTTTTACGTTTTCCGGAATTGACCCATCCACGGCCATTTGTTGTCACTGATGTTGGAGAGCAGCCAGAAATGATCAAAGGACGGGCAGCACATCTGTACAGCACAATACACAGGAAGAAAACCCTTTCCAATTGAGGTCAACAAGGGAACTGAAAACCACACGACATAATGCAGTACTGGTCCGGCATAGAAGCAGCTACAACGGAGCCTATGGGCAAGTTTCGTTAGTTCTTCCAGGAAAGAAAAGACGAGTTCTCAGCTGGAGAGAGGGAGAATTCAGCCTCGCAACGGATCGATATGAAGGTACAGTAATTCGCTTACAACAGGAAGTGTTGAAGTTGCTTTCTTCTTTTCAAAAAGTTAAATTCTAGTTTTTATGTATTATAACTATTGAGATATAATGATTATTTTACGATGGTATTATAATATCAACTGAGAAATGCAAAGATTTACAAAACTTGAAAAGATTTTGTACATGCATTTTGATCGTTTCTGCGCTGAAAACGGCAGAATTATATCTCTCAATGAATTTTTATGACATTACATTCAGCAATTTTTGGTGATGGGGATTTAAATAAACGGTTAGTGTTTGAAACCTAGTAACTACTTGCAATATGTTGAGCACTTGGCATATTTTTGCTCTTCACAAGTTGCATTCGTGATAAAAATGCATCGTATCATTGTACATGTTACTCAAATGTATAAAATCTAAGCAGTATTGTTTCTCTTGAATGTATATAAATGCCTTAAGCAAAGGACTTGGAAGAGCAGTTGAACGGAATGGATAGTGTCATGAAAGGAGGATATAAGATGAACATCAACAAAAGCAAAACGAGGATAATGGAATGTAGTCGAATTGAGTCGGGCGATGCTGAGGGTATTAAGGGGGCAGTTCAATAAGTAATGCAACACATTTTTTTTCTCGGCCAATTTTGATTCAAAAAACCGGAAATTTCTTGTGGAATATTTTCAAACATTCCCGCTTCGTCTCGTATAGTTTCATTGACTTCCGACAGGTGGCAGCGCTGTACGGAGCTGTTAAAATGGCGTCTGTAACGGTATGTGCGTTGCAAACAACGGGCAGTGATCGAGTTTCTTTTGGCGGAAAACCAGGGCACCTCAGATATTCATAGGCGCTTGCAGAATGTGTACGGTGATCTGGCAGTGGACAAAAGCACGGTGAGTCGTTGGGCAAAGCGTGTGTCATCATCGCCGCAAGGTCAAGCAAGACTGTCTGACCTCCCGCGTGCGGGCCGGCCGTGCACAGCTGTGACTCCTGCAATGGCGGAGCGTGCGAACACACTCGTTCGAGATGATCGACGGATCACCATCAAACAACTCTGTGCTCAACTTGACATCTCTGTTGGTAGTGCTGTCACAATTGTTCACCAGTTGGGATATTCAAAGGTTTGTTCCCGCTGGGTCCCTCGTTGTCTAACCGAACACCATAAAGAGCAAAGGAGAACCATCTGTGCGGAATTGCTTGCTCGTCATGTGGCTGAGGCTGACAATTTCTTGTCAAAGATTGTTACAGGCGATGAATCATGGGTTCATCACTTCGAATCTGAAACAAAACGGCAATCAATGGAGTGGCGCCCCACCCACTCCCCTACCTAGAAAAAGTTTAAAGCCATACCCTCAGCCGGTAAAGTCATGGTTACAGTCTTCTGGGACTCTGAAGGGGTTATTCTGTTCGATGTCCTTCCCCATGGTCAAACGATCAACTCTGAAGTGTATTGTGCTACTCTTCAGAAATTGAAGAAACGACTTCAGCGTGTTCGTAGGCACAAAAATCTGAACGAACTTGTCCTTCTTCATGACAACGCAAGACCTCACACAAGTCTTCGCACCCGAGAGGGGCTCACAAAACTTCAGTGGACTGTTCTTCCTCATGCACCCTACAGCCCCGATCTCGCACCGTCGGATTTCCATATGTTTGGCCCAATGAAGGACGCAATCCGTGGGAGGCACTACGCGGATGATGAAGAAGTTATTGATGCAGTACGACATTGGCTCCGACATCGACCAGTGGAATGGTACCGTGCAGGCATACAGGCCCTCATTTCAAGGTGGCGTAAGGCCGTAGCATTGAATGGAGATTACGTCGAAAAATAGTGTTGTCTAGGTAAAAGATTGGGGAATAACCTGGTGTATTTCAATGCTGAATAAAACAACCCCTGTTTCAGAAAAAAATGTGTTGCATTACTTATTGAACTGCCCTCGTAGATTAGGAAATGAGACTTAAAGTAGTAAAGGAGTTTTGCTGTTTGGGGAGCAAAATAACTGATGATGGTCGAAGTAGAGAGGATATAAAATGTAGACTGGCAATGGCAAAAAAAGCGTTTCTGAAGAACAGAAATTTGTTAACATCGAGTATTGATTTAAGTGCCAGGAAGTCGTTTCTGAAAGTATTTGTATGGAGTATAGCCATGTATGGAAGTGAAACCTGGACGATAAATAGTTTGGACAAGAAGAGAATAGAAGCTTTCGAAATGTGGTGCTACAGAAGAATGCTGAAGATTAGATGGGTAGCTCACATAACTAATGAGGAGGTATTGAATAGAATTGGGGAAAAGAGGAGTTTGTGGCACAACTTGACAAGAAGAAGGGTTGGTAGGACATGTTCTGAGGCATCAAGGGATCACAAATTTAGCAGTGGAGGGCAGCGTGGAGGGTAAAAATCGTAGAGGGAGACCAAGAAATGAATACACTAAGCAGATTCAGAAGGATGTGGGTTGCAGTACGTACTGGAAGATGAAGAAGCTTGCACAGGATGGAGTAGCATGGAGAGCTGCATCAAACCAGTCTCAGGACTGAAGACAACAACAACAACAACAAGCAAAAACAAAGAAATAACTCTAGAATCAGAAATTTTATGAATTTCTTAACAATTCTGTCTCCTGAAAAAAAAAAGAAGTACTGTGACTTATCAGTGTTTTCCGTGCGCAGTTGGTAAGAGACACACATTAACTTCGAAAAATGAAGGCATCGTATTAACAGTGTCGATACACATTCAGTGACAGTGAACGTCAAGATAGAAACTCTGACCTCAGACTTCATATCACTATAGAACCGAATTTGGTATGATAATGGATGTTGTGATGTACTAGCTGAGGTTTATAAAACTTTCAGAGAAACGACCCGAAGTTTCAGTATGAAAAATCTGTCTTCATAGGTTCCAGTTTCCAGAGCGGCTCCCGTACTATACGTCGCAGCAGTGGGTAGTCGTATCACCTCACGCCGGTGGGACAGTCTAAAATAAAAACATTTGCCCATTTATCACACTACAAATGAGAGCGCTGGGTTTGCCGCTCGGACTTCTCTGCTCGCGTTGCGCATGCCCATAACAAGCATCCATCTTAGCTTTCCGTTCGCCTATGGGCATCTCGTGTCTCGAGCGCAGCACCGACCTACACTAGTAAGGGCCGAGAAATGGCTTACATCCGTTGTAAATGTTTACTTTAGCTAAGTCTCCAGGACAACTCAAATTAGAAAATTTGCTTCGACGAGTTTCAGTAGTTCTACGTTACATATTGCACAATGTTTGATCTGCGTTTCGCTCACAAAATATTAAATTCCATATTAACGATGCAAAATATTTATCTGCCCAACAGCCTGTGTTCAGACGTTAAAATATTCGAGGAGAACATAACAAATAGATTAATCTTTGTTTATGAAATCTGGATATGCTTTTCACAGGTGTTTCCCTACTTGGAGAAAATAAACTTTCTATGGTCTGTCGAGCGTTGTTTTCATTATTTCGAACTGACCAGTTTCGGTATTCGTCTCCCATCTTCAGCTCCCATCTTTAGATCATTTCTCGCAGTTAAGGAGTAACCAGCCTTTACGGAACTAACTGTATACCAGACACACCATTCACTTTTCCACGATAGTTTTTTAAATCCGAGTGCGTCAACAACGAAAATACAAGTAAAATCGTTGTTTTTCTCTGGACGCTGAATTGTCAGAACGAGCAGTTCATCAGTCTCACGTTTAGGTGTGCCAAGCAAAGTTTTCTTTTTCACCTTAATTTTTTCTCCTTAATGCCCAAGTTCCTAAGTCGTCCTTCTTAATTCTAGAGTAAGTGCTCTCAACGAAAAACCACAAACACAAAAAATTGCAATTAACAAATTATTTCACAATTTGTTCAAAGTACATGCTTTCAAAGCACTGGCCTGTTTAAAGTAGGGACATTTTTGCGCTACTCATCATAATCAACGTGAAAAGTAAAGATAGCTTATGGATATATTGCATTAATAATATCCTGTCTTCAGTCACAATATTTTTGGTTTCTAATTACTGTCCATCGAATTCCGGACCTGCAACCCCGTTATCAAAGGCTGTATAGACGTAATGGCTGTAACATTTGGTTCAATTTCTCACTTGCATTTGACCGTATATCATTCGCCTGCTGCACTGGTTGAAAATTCCACATTTTCACTTATATTGTAAATTGTTTTGTAGCTCCGAGCCGGCAGCGGTGGTCGTGCGGTTCTAGGCGCTGCAGTACGGAACCGCGGGACTGCTACGGTCGCAGGTTCGAATCCTACCTCGGGCATGGATGTGTGTGATGTCCTTAGGTTAGTTAGGTTTAATTAGTTCTAAGTTCTAGTGGACTGATGACCTCAGAAGTTAAGTCCCATAGTGCTCAGAGCCATTTGAACCATTTTGTAGCTCCGAAACGCGTTGGAGGGAAATAATAAAATAAACGAGTGGTCACTGAAGGCGGCATATTATCAATTAATATATATCTAACCTAAAAGTTACAGTCATGGACAGCCCACTACTTACTGTCTATTAATTACGAAAAGTCAATACGCCCTTAATATTACCTATTGATTGCATACCAGAGCACTTTACTATCCTGAAGATACGCGGAACGAGTTGGCCCAGTAGTGTCACACGGGTCTCTCGTTCAGGGGCACAGCAGTTAAATTCCCCCTCATACCATTCAGATTTATGTTTCCCTTGGTTTGCCTAAACCACTTGAGGCAAGGGCCAGAAAGTCGTCCTATGAAAATGACACTTCCGATTTACTTCTCATTCCCCTACAGTCTGAGCTTGTGCTCCATCTCTGATGACCTACTCGTCGACGGGACGTTAAATCATCTTCATTCCTTCTATTGAAAATGACTGTCAGACATACACAACGACCCATTTGCAGGTAGAACCAGGACAGATACTTCACTGCCCTACCTTAAAAACAGTAGAAAACATTACGTCATTTGTTATTATGATTTGCTACAACAGTTAATTCTTACTGGAATCTAGGGAACGTTTCCGTACTTTTGGCTCTCAAATATACCTACAATGAAAAAAATTACTATTCAACCAAACAATGAGTTCAGATATTGATTTGAATCAGTGTTGAAATCCGTTTTTTACTTATGCCAATCTGGGTTTAGTGTTGTAGTTACACAAAAAATATCAGTGGACAATTATTATTCCTAAGAGCTCGACTAATTAATCTGATCTAAGGGCAACAGGAATGTCCTGTTACATATTCATGATAACCTCTGGTCTCCAGCTACAGTTGAAATTTGTTTGTAAGTTCGGTTCGCTGTCAACTTCTTTTTTTTTAATCGTAAATAAGTCGAGTTCATTCTACAATTTGAAATTTTTTGTGTTCGTACACTTGTAAGTGCCCAACATGACTAAGATAAAAAACAGTTGGCAGGCATTACTGTTCCAAACACTTTGGCGTTATTGGCGATTTATCACGAATTAATTTTGGGTACTGCTGAAATAGGTAAACAGTCGTTGCACCGGTGAAGAAAACCCGGAAGTCTTAGCCTTTATCCATTCGGGGAGTAATTGTCCCCTCTAGCCTCTACAAAAATGGTTCAAATGGCTCTGAGCACTATGGGACACAACTGCTGTGATCATCAGTCCCCTAGAACTTAGAACTACTTAAACCTAACTAACCTAAGGACATCACACACACCCATGCCCGAGGCAGGATTTGAACCTGCGACCGTAGCAGCAGCGCGGCTCCGGACTGTAGCGCCTAGAGCCACACGGCCACAGCGGCCGGCGAGCCTCTATAAATCGCCGTTATCTGCAAATTGTGTATCCTAATTCGTTTCCTATTTAGATTAAGAATGCAACAGAAACAAATCACAGACCAAAGATAGTGTAAGTTTCAAAAAGCTCCAAACGCTTTTTACGGGAAAGTGAAAGGAAGTATCTCCTTGAATCAAATTACTAAATACAACTTTTTCTCCTCACGGGCAATGAATTTCACTAATCTGAGGCACTTTAAGCATCAGCATAAAAGTGTAAGCAACTGGTTTCTTTAAAATGTGTATTGGATTATTTTTCACGTGTAAGTTTACTTGTGTTCGAAGATATTCCTGAGGTACTTCGCGGTATCATCATTCTGGATTTGTATAGATTTTGCGATACGCTCACTTTATTTATAAAAGTTCAGTAGACCTGTGCTGATAAAGTTGTTTGGCGCGTCGTTCTGAACATTTTCAACAATTCGGATAATAGGGTAATTGTCCTTGCGACAGAGTATAGATCGCGTGATAGTTCAGTATCGTGAAATAATGCGGCGGGACATTGCATGTCAGTCAAGAATCAAACTAAAATAGTTTGCTGCCAGCTAAGCTGGCCACTCGTAAATATACAGGCGACGATAACGTCAGTCGGTCAAACAGTCATTATGAATCATTGCTAACTGTGATTAACACTCTGCATGAAAGCCAGTCGTAAATATGCTAAGAACCGTAGGCTGCCACTTTCAACTACACTCGTTTATTACCCATCGAGTTAAGGGCACCTGAAGAAATCATTCAAAAAGCCGTAGACGAACTGAATTTGGTAAAAGACATAGATGTTTTATTCTGAAGAAACTAGAATTGAGAAAAATCTAGGACCTGGTTGGGCCGTGAAAGTCTGACGATGTCTGAAGTAGAGATGATATAAAATGTAGAGTGTCAATCGAAAGAATAGGGTTTCTAAAGAAGAGAAATTTGTTAACATCGAATGTTAATTTACGTGCTACGTAGTCTTCTCTGCAGGTATTAGTCCGGAGTGTAGCCTCGTATTGAAGTGGAACTTGGACGGCAAGCGGTTAAGACAGGAAGAGAATAGAAGCTGCTGAAAAGTGGCGCTATACAAGAATGCTGAAGACTAATGAATAGATCACGAAACTAATGAGGAGGCACTGAATATAACTGGGGAGAAAAGAAATTTGTGGCAAGGAACAAGGGGATCAGTTCATACAGGAGCCGTGTGGGGGAAGGAAGGCGGATACGGAAGGCAAGGCGGAGCGCATGGCGTTCAAGGATTTGGAGAGCCTTGTAAAAGCGGGTGGGGCCGGAGATCCAGGCGACGCTGGCATAACAAAGGACAAGACGGATGAGGGATTTGTAGGTGTGGAGGATGGTAGAAGGATGCAATCCCCATGTCCGGCCGGACAGGAGTTTCAGCAGGCGGAGGCGGGAATGGGCTTTCTGCTGGATGGTCAGGAGATGAGGGGTCCAGGTGAGGTGTCGGTCAAGGGTGAGGCCAAGGTATTTCAGGGTCGGGGTGAGTTGGATAGGACGACCATGAAGGGTGAGGTAGAAATCTTGGAGGTGAAAGGAGCGAGTGGCACGGCCTATGATGATTGCCTGGGTTTTGGAGGGGTTGAGACGGAGGAGCCACTGGTTACACCAAGTGGTGAACTGGTTAAGGTGGGTTTGGAGGGTACGTTGAGACCGTTGAAGGGTAGGATAGAGAGCCAGGAAGGCGGTGTCATCAGCATATTGGAGAAGGTGAATTGGTGGGGGTGGCTTGGGCATATCAGCTGTATACAAGAGATAAAGGAGAGGGGAGAGAACAGAACCCTGGGGGACGCCAGCCGTGGGATAAAAGATACGGGAGTTGGTGTTGTGGAGGGTGACATAGGAAGGACGGTGCGAGAGGAAGGAAGCGACCAGACGGACAAAATTGATAGGCAGGGCGTAGGTTTGGAGTTTAAAGAGGAGACCGGGATGCCATACACGGTCATAGGCATTTTGGAGGTCAAGGGAAACAAAAATGGCGGAGCGACGGGAGTTGAGCTGGAGGGAAAGAAGGTGAACAAGGTTGAGGAGTTGGTCGTCAGCAGAGAAGGAGGGTCGGAAGCCACACTGGGTAAGGGGGAGGAGGTGGTGTTGAGCAAGGTGCCGATGGATACGGTGGGAGAGGATGGATTCAAGGACCTTACTGAAGATGGAGGTGAGGCAGATGGGACGATAGGAAGAGGCGGCAGAAGGGGGTTTGTTGGGTTTGAGGAAGAGGAGGACGCGGGAGGTCATCCACAGGCCAGGGTAGAAGCCAGTAGAGAGGATGACATTATAGAGATGGGCGAGGACAGTTAGGAAGGAATAGGGGCTTTCTCGAAGGTGACGGTAGGTGACACAGTCATGACCAGGGGCCGTGTTGCGTTTGGACTGGAGGAGAAGTTTAATGTCTTGTGCTGTGATGGGAGTGTTGACGTCGGAGGGGGGCAACTGCCCCAAGTACTGGAGACTAGGAGCAAGTGGAGCAACTGAGGTATCAGCACGTTCCATGACGGTGGGGAAAAGAGAATAATCAAAGTGGGGATCATCGGGGATGGAGAAGACCTCGGAAAGGTGGGAAGCGAAGTGGTTGGCCTTACTGAGGTTGTCTGGAAGGGGGCGATCGTTATGGAGAAGGGGGTAGTGGGGAGCGGAAAGGGAACCAGTAAGACGATGGAAGGCAGACCAGTACTTGGAGGAGTTGATAGGGAGGGTGGCATTGAGTCGTGTGCAGGTCTGGTGCCAGTCCCGGCGTTTCGTTGCTGTAATAAGGTTCCGTACGTGTCGCTGTATTTGCCGGTGGCGATGGAGTGTATCCCTGTCACGAGTGCGGAGGAAGGAGCGATAGAGGCGGCGGGATTCACGGAGGAGGAGGACAGCCCGCGGAGGGAGAGTGGGACGGTGTGGGTGGATGGTTTTAGTAGGAACATGGGCCTCCACGGCGTCAGTAATTACCGTCTGAAGGAAGGACGAGGCGCGGATGATGTCGTCAGGATGGCGATAGGTAAGAGGGTGGCTTTCGACCTGGGTGGAGATGGAGTCCCGGTAGGCATCCCAGTTGGCACGGCGATAGTCATGGACGACCTTGGGAGGGGGTGCAGGTTGCGGAGCCGGAGGGGGACGGTTTGCAGACGTTATGGTGAGAAGGACAGGGAGGTGATCGCTACCTGTGGGGTCAAGGACGGCGACAGTGATACGCCCAAGGAGGTTGGCGGAGGCAATGACAACATCGGGGGTGGTGTTACTTTCGGGTCGGGTGTGCTGGGGAAGGGGAACAAGGTCACCCTGGATTGTGGAGAGGAACTGATGCCACCGCCGAAGGGCAGCAGGAGTGCGGCTATGGATGTTGATGTCGGCAGCAATCACATAGGTGGAGAAGGTGTGGTCAATGTGTGAGATGAAGTCATAAGGAAGAGGAGCAGTGGAGCGGACATAGATGGTGGCACAGGTAATGGTGAGGGAGGGGAAGAAGACGCTAAGGATAAGGTGTTCAGTGGGGTCATTGAGGAGAGGTTGTGGCCGGACGGGGATATGCTTAAGGTGGCCAATCGCGACTCCACCCTGCGCACGAGGACCAGGAGCATCAGTGCGGTGGAGGATATAGGGGGAGGTGTGGATAGAATGGTGGGGCTGGAGAAAGGTTTCGTTCAAGAGGAAGGTGTCGACCTGGTGGTGGGAGAGGGTGTGCATGAGGAGGTATTTGTTGGAGCGGAAGGAGCGAATGTTCTGGAAGAGGATGCGAGACTCGTGCCGCGCCATGACGGGAAGGAGGGGGGGAAGAGAGGGAAGGGAAGAGACTTAAACGAGGGTGTCGAGGCGGGTGAAGGTGAAGTGGGCTTGGTTGTGGGAGTAAGTGGCGAAGGTGTTCAGGTGGAAAACAGAGCGAGCAGCAAGGGATATTTGTTGGAAGGTGTGCGGGCGCTGAAAAGGGTGAATGTTTTGGAGTACAACGGTAATGAACCGGATGTTGTCCTCGGCCGTGGGGGGTGGACGGAGGGAATTGTTAGGATGGACAGGAGGATCGACGGGACGAACTGGGACTGTAAGTTCAGGGGTGGCTGGAGGGGGTTTAGCTTTACACTTGTGGGAGTATGTGGGATGGGGGCCATTGCAGGTATTACAGGAAGGAGGAGCAGCGAGGTTGGGGCAGTTCTTGAGAAAGTGGGAGGCCTTGCAATGGGGACAGGTGGGGGGGTTTTTGCAGTTGGGAGTCAGGTGGTCATTGTACATCAGGCACCGTTGGCAACGGTAGGATTGGGGAGGGGATTTGGAGGATTCAACAGGGTGGCGACGGTGGTATATCAGGGCATCCTGGGTGAGGAGATGGTCTATGGACGGGGCGGATTCTGAGAATACCCGCATGAGGTAGGTGGGACCAGAGGCATTGTGGATACGGCGGGCAGATCGGATTTCCAAGTCCGGGTGGGAGTTCAGTTCTACCAACACTTCATCCTCTGTGATCACCGGGCTGAGCTTGGTGATCACAGTGGTGTAGGTGGGGGGGCGACGGGGAGGCCAGGGCTGACGAGGAGTGGAAGCGGAAAGGAAGGGTGTCAGAGAGGCGTGGGGGCCAAACATAACTCGTGGGAGTTTTCGCAGGAGGTCTGTGTGAAATGATGGGGACGGGGACTTGATAAGGACCGAGTCCCTGCGGGGAATGAGTTGGGAGATGGGAGCACCAGGTAAGTACTTTCGTATTTCCTTGGTGAGGGTACGAGCGTCGAGGAACTTAGGATCGGGAGTTGACAGGACAAAGGTGTGGAGGGTGGGGGCCAAGGTAGGGGTGGCAGGAGGAGGGGTGGTGTCCATGGTGACGGCAGGGGGAGGGGGAGGTGGCGTTGATTTTTTGTGGGAAGTGGCGGGAGCAGAGTCGGTAAGGACGCGCTTTTGGGGTTTTTTGGAGACTGGAGGCTGGGAGGAGGGGAGAGGGACGGGGAGGAGAGGGAGGTGGCGGGTGGCAGATCCCTGTGGCGTAGTGGAGGCACCGGGAGAAGCAGCTGGTCCAGTGGTGGCGATGGTGGCTCGGCGCAACGTGATGCGTGCGGGAGATGCAGAAGACGACGCGACGGGGTCGGTGAGAGAGGGGAAGCCAACCACCTGAGGGGCGGCAGCAGAGGCGGCAACAGAGGCGTACGTGAGGGCGGGGGTAGTAGTGGGAGCTGTTGAGGGTGTGGAGGCTGGAGGAAGGGTGTAGAGGTGTGGGTATACAGCAGGGGAGGAGATAGGGGGGTGGGTAAGTGGAGGAAGGGAAGGGGAGGTAGAAGGAGGGAGGCCAGAGGCGGCACTCCAGGAAGTGACTGTGGGAGAGGGGGAGGGGGAGGTGTAGATGACGGTGGAGGTGGGAGTACTCATTGCAGACGAACGGCGACGGACAGACGGACGTGCAGCAGGCGGCGTCGGCGTCGGCGATGGGCAGCGGCGTACAGCAGGCGGCGTCGGTTGCGTCGGCGGCGGCGAACAGACGGACGAACAGCAGGCGGCGGCGGCGGCGGCGGCGGCGGCGGTTGCGACGACGGCGATGGACAGCCAGCAGGCGGACGGACGGACGGACGGACGGACGAACGAACAGCGACAGCAGCGGGCAGACAGACAGACAGACACACACAATCTTCGAAGACGGAGATTCCACCCTGAGAGTAGCCCAGGCTTGACACACACAATCTTCGAAGACGGAGATTCCACCCTGAGAGTAGCCCAGGCTTTGCAATCTGACGCTTTCGAAGGAGGGGATCCAACCCTCTAGATGGAATGCTTGGTACTGCTATTAGGTTATAACTCTTTTACTTAACTTTGCTTACAGATGAGCACGTAGGTGCGAAGTCGTTCATCCGTCAAATCTAACAGCTACTAGTAGTTGCAAAACTATCATTGGAGTAACTGAAGTAACACAGTCTGTAATTGCTAGCTCCTTATGAAATAGAAACAATGTTTATAGGTCGTTTCCTCGGAATCAAATGGGCTGAATCTGGAGCGGAGCTCCTAGATCTGCACAGCGCCGGCTAGAGGGCGCTGTCGTCGGTGTCGTTGTCGTTGTAGTGCCAACCTAAGAACTTGCACCTACGCCGTGGAATCGTAGCTGTCGATACCACAAATTTTAATTAACATCTAGTACAATGTTATCCTCTGTCTGAGACAAAAATAAGATGATTTACCTGTGTTCCATTCTCTACTACAGGGAGCAGAGCTGTTCCATTAAAGAGTCGCTCCTCTTCCCAGCCAAATGTACCTGTAGGCAAAGAGCAGGAGATGTGGGAGAGAGGGATTCCGCGTTCCTTTTAGTCAATCTCCGAAGCTTCCGCGGTGTAGCACGAAATCGCACTGCTTGTCGCAGCAAGAATCCGGCCTCCTCTTGACGATATGTGGTGCACGAGACAAATCACGAAACTTACTTCTCCGCCGATTTAATAGGACACTTCTATTGCTGGTCCACATTAATCCTCTGCACTCCCATATATGCAACATCATCCTAAACAACCGTCAACGGCCTCGCTTTGAGCTGCGAGACAGGGTTAAACTTTGTGGAGCGTCCCTTGAATTTTATGGCTGGCTGCGAGACAGAGCTAAACTTTGTCGGGCGTGTGTTAAATTTTATGGCTCTCTGTCTATAACTTCCTTCCGAGATGAATAAGGCCCAAATTATCGAAACGCAATCTGACTACTCTGACTTGTTGTTCCACAGACACCCAAACTTATACAGTGCAAAGGAAATTTTTGTTTCAATTAATATCTGTTTGATTACCAATGTACAGATTTATGCTTTCACGTATAAACTTGTTATATTTCGTCGAAATGACCTCGCAACGCCAGAACACCACAAACAAAATTAATAAAATGTCGAGTAGCCCCCTTCTCGAAACTGTCGTAGTGACTTACGTTACCTGACCTGAAAAAATTAACTAACGCAAAAAAAAAAGAATTTTGTGAGCACCTACTACGAGCATAAATGGTCATTGATTAAAAAACTGAGTTGTATGAGGCACGAGATAATTTATTTTAAATACTGCCACACAGGCATTTAACTACGGCTCACGCTTGCTCTCTTCTACTACCTGATAAAATTGAGATTTAAGTTAGATAAATTTACGAAAGGTGCGAATTTGGAATAAAGATACGAGATTTGCGAGCACTTTATATTTATTGTTGTACTTAAAATATACAAAAACCTTACACAGTTCAACTGGTTAACATACTAACACTACCGAGTGAGGTGGCGCAGTGGGTTGCATACTGGACTCGCATTCGGGAGGACGATGGTTAAAACCCCCCTCCTGCCACCCTGATTTAGATCTCTGTAATTTCCCTAAATCGCGTGTGGCAAATGCCCGGATGGTCTGTTGTGAAAGGGCACGGCCGATTTCCTTCCCCGTCCTTCCCTAATCCGATGGGACCGATCACCTCGCAGTTTGGTCCCTTCCCCCTGACCAAACAACCATACAAACACATGTTTCTCTCAGCATACTCATACGAAGATCACGTCCTTAATACGCGTTAGAAAATGGTATGAAAAGTGCAAGATCTATCTGGTGAATGAAGTACCAACTTACTACAGCGACCATGAGTTCATAAACAGTAAGCAACCACGTAGCTCCAAAGTAACACCATGCAAAAAAGTAGTAGTACGCATTACCTTGTGTTGCTGAGCACATACATAGAGAAAGGCGGTATATGCTTGTTGTTCTCACATCCTCAGTAGGAACTTAGGATGTATTACTTCACTGGATATTATTGCAGCCGCGATCATTAAAAGCACATACTATACTGAAGCCTTTTACCCAAAGTAGCACCGAAACAGAATATATCACAAAACAATATCATCATCAAATACAACTTCTAGACACCACATTCTGACCAGAACCGTCTGTTCGCAGCCATAACAACACACTTACTCCAACTCAGTATTATAAGGTGATCTGCACTTCTTCGTTTCGGAAACTAGCCTGCCCAAGTAAGGCGACCACGCCCACGGTATTCATTGGTGCACCAAACTCATT
This sequence comes from Schistocerca americana, assembly GCF_021461395.2. Lineage (NCBI taxonomy): Eukaryota > Metazoa > Arthropoda > Insecta > Orthoptera > Acrididae > Schistocerca > Schistocerca americana. Next base: position 379,410,780 of record NC_060123.1, on the reverse strand, counting down.
CAACAGGCCACAGGCAAAGACCTTACTATAGCCAGTGCAGCAGAGAAAAGGCGGAAGTCCATCAGTGAGTTACAGATACAAAAGCAAAAAGGCATGCCAGTAGCCCACATGTAAGGAAATGGAACATAAGAAAAATGCCTGATCAAATCAGACATCTTGCAGCTTGACATCTCGGAAGTGAATAATTAAAAGCTCTATAGCTCCATATTTTCAGGAATTATTCGGGTATGCGACCACTGGACTGGGAAGGTTCACACCAAACAGTTCAATACATCGCCTCCAGCTGGTTGCTAATAACTGTCGTTGATAATCACCATAATGACTAATCGGAAACACAGTTCAGATTAATTAGTGAAAAGGTCGCCAGTAAATACGACGCTCAAATTTGCACGGCAACAAAATGGTATACGTTAGTCTACGTGTAATATTCGTATCAATTAACCCTAGCCACTAAGTCATTTTCTTCTGACAACTCCTCTAGGTATCTAATGTGTGCACGCAGTGCTCTATCGTCTTTCTCTAGGCTAAATAAGTTCACCCTCAATAGTCTCCAACAATCGCCGAGAAAATTGGAAAGATCTCTGAGCAGAGTACTACGACAGCGCCCGAGGTCGCACTTTGTTCCCGTAGTCTTTCGCGCTGGTTTCTACGAGACGGTTAATCACGAATTATCTGCCACAGGTGACTTCAGAAATAGTGAACGGAAACAAACTAAACACGAGAAGGCAGACGACTTACACGCCTCATGCCTCACTCAGTGGCGTTACTTAATACACAACCCTCTCATCCAGTCAGAACTAGGAGCCGAAAGTAGACAGTCTCATTGGCCTTTTCCTGCTTCCGCTTACTGCGCTTCTGTAAGGTGGTGTCTTTTACCACGTCGTTCTGAAATGGATCTAGGAAACCCCGTAATGAGGAAATCACTTGACTTCCAAGCAGCGTCGTGTGCTCCGACCCTTGCCTATTTGTGCGGGATTATGAAAAACAAACCCATTACCTCCAGTCTAGAGAAAACTTCTTTCCTTGACGTACTCAATAGCCACCGAAGTTTCGCGGGGTAGCCGCTCGGTGTAAGGCGTCCTGTCACGAACCGTGCGGCTCCCCTCGTCGGAGATTCGAGTCCTCCATCGGGCATGGATGTGTGTGTTGTCCTTACCGTAAGTTAGTTCAAGTTAGATTGAGTAGTGTGTAAGCTCATGGACCGATGACCTAAGCAGTTTGGTCCCGTAAGATCTTACCACAAATTTTTAAAAATAGCAGCCGAAACGCAATGTTACAGTACGTGTGTGCGTGTGTGTGAGTAACTAATTTGAAACACAGACAGCGAGCCCAAAGACATATATATCACTTCCCAACATCCGTGGATTCACTTCTTAACCACATTTTTGACTGAGAGCGTGAATTATCTTGTCAATGAGTGAAATATTCAGAAACATAGTAAGCCAAGACTGTCTCGAATGTAGGGGCACAAATTTGTACTACGGTACAGCAAGTATATATGCGAGATCGATCAACAGCAGCGCTCACTGCGACCCTCCCGTGGTGACCTTTAGGGGCCAGAGGGAGGGTGCGGCGCGTTGTCGGCACACAGCTGCGGCCGTCCCACTGTATTTGATCAACGTCGCCTCCCCTCAGACTCCACAGCGCCAAACACCTGCACCCACCACTGTGTGGTGCGCTGTGGGAGCCCAGGCGTGGAGCCACGTGCGGCCCGTAATCGCCCGCAGGAATGTCGAGTAGCGGACGCTCGAAAGCACTCATTACTGCAAGCTCGCACTTGGCGATCCAGTCTCTATTATGCCGAGCGTTTCGTTACATGAAATGTAGCACTCAACGTTTCTGCCCCACTTAACGGACGGTATTCGCTTTAGTAGTCACAGAACTTTGTATTTCGCAATGTATCTGATCTCCTCTGGCCATGCCTAAGCGGCATTTCGCTTCCTGCATGTCTCTCGCTTTCCCTTTCCTATTGATTCCAGTTGAAAATTGATACATCATATCTCCTTTCCTCATCTACTCTCTCTCTCTCCCTCCCTCCCACCTCCCCACCCCACCCCACCCCTCCCCGCCCCTCAATCTGTCCCTCCGTCACACGTTGATTGGAGAATATAAACAGAGCTAATTACGGTAAGAATGCAATTTTGCAGTAGAGTGTGTCTTTCCTGCTATGATGATTACTTTTGTGTAATTATCATACCTTCAAACCTTCCTAAATCACCCACGTTCGAGTATCCGCACAATTTCCGTTACGCATACTGTTTGCTCAATTTTATGTGGGGCGAACATGTACGACAGTGTGTGATATAAGGGCCTACTGTGCAGGGTTCTCATTGCCCAGTTGCGCTGCTTTTAAAGTTGTAACACAGTAGATCGATACAATCCTCCTTTTGACGGAACGTAAAAAACTATTTCACATACAGATATTGTACTAAAAGTGAAGAACGCATAACGTTGTAAAGAATATATATGCTTTAGTATAAGTATTATCAAGGGTAAACAATATGATATTATACAACGGAGAATTGCTCTCGACCTGTAGTTCACAGGCCACAAGATTGATAAGACTGACAGATGCCTTGTAACTGTAATAACAAATGTTAGATTTAGTCATAACAGTATCTCAGCTCATCTCTTCACAACTGGTGTTGTGGACAGCACTCAGTCAGACTTCGACGGTTAACCTACGGTATTACAGACATCAAAAAATGGTTAAAATGGCTCTGAGCACTATGGGCCTTAACATCTGAGGTCATCAGTCCCCTAGAACTTAGAACTACTTAAACCTATCTAACCTAAGGACATCACACACACCCATGCCCGAGGCAGGATTCGAACCTGCGACAGCAGCGGTCGCGCGGTTCCAGACTGAAGCGCCTAGAACCGCTCGCCCACATCGGCCGGCATTACAGACATCAGTCTACACTCTAAACATGAACAGAGTACCAACAAGTTAGTGAATCCAGTGAATAAATCACTAATCCCATTTCCCTGTGCCCAACTCGTCTGTCGGGAACTACGTAAATAGACGTTGACGATTACTGAAGTATATGAAATAAAATTTTTGTCACATCAGAATGGTTTCCGTTAGGATGTTAAAACTGCACGGTTGGCAGGAGGACATGAAGGGAATTAGTATGCGCTGTATAGTTTAGCTTTGCGACTTGGCCCACTTTCATGTGGGTGGGTTCGTCAATAAGAAAATTGGAGCAATCGGGGAACTGAGAATCCGCATTTCTCTATAATCTCTTCACCCTCAACGGGTGAATATGTGGTGTGCACTGTCCAGTCAAAAAATAATAGGTGCGATATTCCTTGATGGCTCGGTGACTACCGCACATTACATTAAGGTTTGGGGAATGATTTCATCCCTATTATCCAAAGTGACCCTGATTTCGACAAGATGTGGTTCATGCAAGACGGAGCTCGACCACATCGTACCAGGAGTGTGTCTGATGTCCTGTAGGAGCACTTTTGGGACCGCATTCTGGCTCTGCGGTACCCAGAGGCCCCTGGTATGGGCCTAGATTGGGTGCCATATTCTCCGGATCTTAACACATGCGACTCTTTTTTTGTGGAGCCATATTAAAGACAAGGTGCACAACAATAACCCCAAAACCATTTCTGAGCTGAAAACAGCTATTCAGGAGGTCATCGACTGCATCGATGTTCCGACCCTTCAGCAAGTCATGCAGAATTCCGCTATTCGTCTGCAGCACCTTATCTTCAATGATGGCATTCATATCGAACATGTCATTACCTAAATCTGAACATCTGTAGCGACGTTTACATATTGAATAAAGTGTTTGCACGCCGTAGTTTGTAACTAATTTACGGCTTTTTTCATATAGTTCAAAAATTGTCACCCTGTTTATATAAGGCACAGTAACAAAATTTTCACAATACCTCACATCGGCTTGCAGTTATTTTTGTGCTTAAAATATGCTATTCAGTTTTGCAAAAACGATGTCAAAAATTGTTTGCGAATTAGGACAGTATGTTAGATGTGGGGAGAATTCTGTGATATGGCCGCGTTTATTGCAAACAGGCTATTTTGTGGAAATTCTTTAGCGTTTTACAAAATAATTTTGTTTGGGAATTTATTTTTCATCATCCATGGCAGTATAGTGTTTTATGAAATTCTAAATGGACGATGAAAGAAAAACATAATAAGTACGACAGTACTTACTCAGGTGCAGTAGAAGTTTTCCTAAGAAAAAGAGACATAAATCATTCAGCACGAAGAAACTGTTCACAGAAGCATTTCACCGATTTGCGGTTTTATAATCTATTAGATGGAATTTGTGTAAAGGTGTAGATGAGTAAATAGAGAAAAAGAAAATAAATAGAAATGACAAGTTAAATGACTGGGGTTCGAGCTTCCATCCTGTCTGTGATATGGCCGCGTTTATTGCAAACAGGCTATTTTGTGGAAATTCTTTAGCGTTTTACAAAATAATTTTGTTTGGGAATTTATTTTTCATCATCCATGGCAGTATAGTGTTTTATGAAATTCTAAATGGACGATGAAAGAAAAACATAATAAGTACGACAGTACTTACTCAGGTGCAGTAGAAGTTTTCCTAAGAAAAAGAGACATAAATCATTCAGCACGAAGAAACTGTTCACAGAAGCATTTCACCGATTTGCGGTTTTATAATCTATTAGATGGAATTTGTGTAAAGGTGTAGATGAGTAAATAGAGAAAAAGAAAATAAATAGAAATGACAAGTTAAATGACTGGGGTTCGAGCTTCCATCCTGTCTGTGATATGGCCGCGTTTATTGCAAACAGGCTATTTTGTGGAAATTCTTTAGCGTTTTACAAAATAATTTTGTTTGGGAATTTATTTTTCATCATCCATGGCAGTATAGTGTTTTATGAAATTCTAAATGGACGATGAAAGAAAAACTAATAAGTACGACAGTACTTACTCAGGTGCAGTAGAAGTTTTCCTAAGGAAAAGAGACATAAATCATTCAGCACGAAGAAACTGTTCACAGAAGCATTTCACCGATTTGCGGTTTTATAATCTATTAGATGGAATTTGTGTAAAGGTGTAGATGAGTAAATAGAGAAAAAGAAAATAAATAGAAATGACAAGTTAAATGACTGGGGTTCGAGCTTCCATCCTGTCTGTCCGTGTAGTGGTAATCAAATCCCTAAATATTGCTCTGACTCAGTCGACACACTTATTTAACGTATAGAAAATTACGAGTACAGAAAATATTCTGTGGAGAATAGTAAATCTAATATTCAGAGATTGCGCGCGTCTTTCGATTGACTACTTTCGACTTCATGTTATTGTTTACACAAAGTTCAGCGGTCTCATCGAATTCCTAGGCATCCCATATCCTAACTGTTCCCACACATTCTAGATATTTGTACGGAGTGTCTTTCACGTCGTGATGTATAGTAAACCGACATTTCTACCATTATTACGAATCGACGATACCGAGGTATGCTGCGTGCCCCAACTATTACCAAATTTAATACTACAAATTTGGTATTGAATGTTTGGTACGATCTTTGCCCCGAAAGACACTGACAAATTTATTGGTTCGCAACATTTCACCCTTGCAATCCTCACCACTCCCCCCACCCCCACCCCCATCAGCAGTAGTAGGGATATCATCACCACACAGTACTTTTATACAGTTAATGAGTCACGGATATAAGAAATTAGGTTGACATTCCTACAGACAATCCTGAGTTGTATTTTTGTCACTTATTTTCACCCCAACCCTCAGCCATAGGTGTGCTAGAGATGTCTCACTGTCGCAGTAAATTTTAGTGTGTGTGCCAAATTTGCCAGAAATTCCTTCAGACATTACGGAGATAATACGTCACTGTTTTTGCACATTCCTACCCGCACTTGTAGGAATGACTCATAAGTGTAGCGAACCCAAAAACTACGAATTTAATACTAAGATCTGTCATTATCGAATGTTTTTTCTCGTCAAGTCTTCCCCTAATCCTTAGGTGTGGTGGGGGTATATTATGTCCACAACATCTTTGTACAACAATGAGACATGTATGTACGGAATTTGACTAACATCGCTCCTGACGATTAAGCTTCTATATCACTCTTTTTTCATCCCCATCGCTATGGGTGGTGGTGGTTCTTACCCACATGCAAACCTTCAAGAGCTTGCGTAAAATAACTCACCAAAGTATCATTGTAGTCAGCTGAATGGTATAGGAACACATGGAAGACGAACAAACAAACATTCATTTTTATTTGTTAGACACATTGTAAATATTGCCCTTGTAGTATCTTCAGATGACCAGTTAGAACACCGTCTGTGCTTTCTGTGGAACATGAGTCATCTAGAATTTTTGAAAGAAATATCCGACATTTAACTGTTAATTGTTCATTTATATTATACAATCATGATTTCGGATTTGTAGCCATTCTCAAGTGCATGTTGAAATGTTAAAATATGTCTGACGTGTCTGTGACGTGTCATCATCGGTAAAAAATATCTCTGATCTTATAGATCAGTTGTCGTGTTACAGGAATGGAGTACATGTCGAATATGCGTAATATGTCAGCCATATTGCGTTTCTTTGATATGTACTTGTTATCTTATAATACAGCTGGTCTGTAAGATCAGAAATACGGTTTTCCGACGATGATGTGTCACAGACAGGTCTGACATATTTTAACATTTCAAAAAGCGCTTGAGAATGGCTACAAAGCCGACATCATGATTCTGTAAAATAAATGAATAGTTAACAGGGAAATGGCGGAATTTTTTAAAAAATAAGTTAGAACACATTCCTTTCGCTATTACTTGTTTCTGACAGTCAGAAAAAGAATCTTAACAACTTTTTTTGGAAACGTCTTGTTTGATGTAACTCACCAGAAGATCCGGCAACCTGTATATATATATATATATATATATATATATATATATATATATATATATATAATTTCTAATTTTTGGCACAAGCGTATAGTGTCGCATGCTCAGCATCGTTTATTTTCGTAGTTAACGTTTTCTGTGCTAGTAGATTCTTCGTCACTAGGTAACAGATTTACCTGTAAAATTTTGTAAACTTTACGGTAACTCTGCTTTTCTACCCGAATTGTTCTTTCACTATTAGGCTCATTACTACTTCCTAAACCAACTCTACAGACTGGGAGATTTATAGAGTTGAACCAGCACCAGCGTTCAGCTTGTGTTTCGGTAGAAGATTCTAAAGTTTACCTTTTAAATCCCCCTCAAAATGCGAATCATCAAAATGTAGGAGCCCACACTCCAATCCTGTTCCGCTTTCGCATAGTGCGTGGGAAGAATGATTGTCGGTAAGTCTCTGTATTGGTTCCAATTTCTCGAATTTTCTCGTCATGGTCAGTAGGCGAGATGTATGTGGGTAGAAGCAATTGTTGTTCGACTCCTCCTGAAAAGTGCTATCCCAAAATTTCAATAGTAAATCTCTCCGTGATGCACAATGCCTCTCTTGTAACGTCTGCCAGTGAAGTACGTTTAGCATCTCCGTAACTCTCTCCAGCTCGTGACGAAACGCACCCCTCTTCGTTGGATCTTCCCTATTTCCTCTATCAGTCCTATCTGATAGGGATCCCAGATAGATGAACAGTACTCAAGAATCGGGCGAACTAGGGCCTTATAAGCCATTTCTTTCGTGGATGAGTTACATTTCCTTAAGATTCTTCCGATGAATCTGAGTCTGGTGGCTGCTTTTCCCACCGTCTGATTTATATGATCATTCCATTTAAGGTCGCTCTGGATAGTTACGCGTAGGTATTTTACGGCAGACGCTGGGTCCAGCTGTTTGTCATCAGTAATATAACTGTACAGCAGTGGATTTCGTTTCCTATATACGAGCAGTATGTTACATTTATTTATGTTCAGGGTCAGCTGCCAGAACCTGCACCATTCATAAATTTTCTGCAGGTTGTTCTGCAAATTCTTACTACCTTCTGGCTCGTATTTTTTTTTTCATTAAACGGCAATGTGGGGTGGTGTCAAATGCCTTACTGAAATCAGGGAACACGGCATCAACCTGAGCGCCGTTGTCCAATGCACTGTGGATCTCATGGAGGAACAGAGCGAGCTGAGTTTCGCAGAACCCCTGTTTGCAGAACTCATGTTGATTTTTACAGAGAAGACGTTCATTTTCCTGAAAAAGTCATAATTCTTGAGCATAAAACATGTTCCATTATTCTACAACAGATCGTCGTCAACGATATAGTTCTATAATTGTGTGTATATGTCTTACAGACTTTCTTAAAAACGGGAATGATGTGTACTTTTTTTCCAATCGTTAGGTAACATTCGTTGCTCAAACGATCTACGATAAATTACTGCTAGAAGGGGAGCAAGTTCTTTTGCATAATCTTTATAGAATCTTAAAGGTGTCTCATCTGCTCCTGATGCCTTTCCGCTACTAAGTGATTCTAGCAGCTTTTCAATTCCGTGATCAGTTATCTCAATATCTGCCATTTAGATTTTCGTACGGCGATTGAATGAAGGGACAGTGTTATGATCATCATGTTCTTCTGGTTAGTGTTGATAAAACAGTTACATGGCCAACACGCACCTCCACCATCCCTCGAGAATAAACACACTTTCTACGCAAGAAACGATACAAGATACTGCTGGCGCCATTCATGATTTTAATACATCGATCACCACGTGGATAAAGACTTATTGGTTTCCAGAGGTGACGGACATCATATTAAGTAAGTACTCGTTTTAATTTCTCACACATCTGAATCAATAACTTCAGCTTCGTGAACAAATTATTGTGTTTGGGTGTTGCCCTCGGTTTTTTATGCAGCGAAATAAATCTCTTTTTGTAGATACTTAATGAAGTAGGGATGTTTACGTGTCGCCATTGTAGTAAAATTAAAACCTATGTGTACCGAAATCATTAGTCCGTCAGCGTAGCGTATACTAATTTCTTAATATAAAACCTTACAAAGGGAATTCCGTCCGTAACTGCATATACTTGCTACATAAACCAGATCTTCTTTATATCCGCGAATACATTCATTTTATGATATATTAATTTTCTTGTATATCCTTTATCTATTCATTGGCAGCAGGGTGTTTATTTCCTTATATTCTAAGTAACCTGATCTTAATTTTCTTTTAATCATACTTCAAAGATCCACCAACCACCCCTTTCCTTTCTGCATACCGTTCCCTTCTGTTAATGTTGCTACCCACAGGACTGCGACTTAGGCAGCGGAAGTTTCGATACATTAAACGTTCACCGCTCGACAAGAATTTTACGTACCTTAACTTCAAAGTAATTTTAATCAAAATTCAAATATTATGAAAAGGATAGAAAGGTGCAATTTACATTGCTGGGGACGAGTTGGTAAAGGCCTCATTATCTTCCTGCGTGAGGCGAAAATTTTCACTTTAATCGCTGTATTAGGCCCTCATCTCTCATTAAATAAAGACACTCACACCTGAAGATCATTACGGTTAATATCTTTGTTGTAAGCGCTTTGTAGTTCGACTCTATACTGTACAGACCACTGTAAATTTCATGGCAGAGGGCTGCTAGTCATAGCACCAGTTATGAGGATATATCCCGTTCCCTTCTCATATGGAACGTGGGAAGAAGGATGGCTTCAGTGTCTCTATGCTTGATGTTATTAGACTATTTATGTATTCGCGATCCCTAAGGGAGCAACAAACGGTGAATTGTAATACACACATCAAAAAAGTTTTGCATCACCATCGTTCCCAGAACTCCTGAAATTAGACGTTGACTGTGGATACTGTTATCACAGACACAGTCCCTTCGATTGTTCTGAGATGTCACTAAACCCGTCCAAAGATGTAAACAAGCATGCATGAGCAGCGCCTATTAGACGGAGGGGGTCCGACACCCTATCAGTGCTAGTCATTCCACCAGGAAGGAGGTACAAGGCTCGTGTTGTCTTTAGTTCAACAGTGCCTAGACCGTCAATACAGCGGTTCTATCGCGTTCGAATTGTTACTTTGTACCAGGAAGGGCTCTCAACCAGGTTAGTGCCCAGGCGTCGCGGAGTGAAACAAAGCGATGTTGTTCGGACATGGAGGAGATACAGAGAGACAAGAACCGTTGATGGAATGCCTCGCTCAGGCTGCCCAACTGCTACTACCGCAGTAGTACCTACGGATTATGGCTTGGAGGAATCCTGAAAGCAAAACCACCGCGTTGAATAATGCTTTTCCTGCAGCCACAGGATATCGTGTTAAGACTCAAACTGTGCGCAACAGGATGCACGATGCGCAACTTCACTCCTGACGTCCATGGCGAGGTCCATCTTTGCAACCACGACACCATACAGCGAGCAACAGTTGGGCCCAACAACATGCCGAATGGACCGCTCAAGATTGGCATCACGTTCTCTTCAGCGACGAGCGTCGCATATGCTTTCCATCAATCGCCGGAGACGTGTTTGGAAACAACCCAGTCAGACTGAACGCCCTAGAAACACTGTCCAGCGAGTGCAGTCATGTGGAGGTTCCTTGCTGTTTTGGGGTTGCATTATGTGGGGCAGACGTACGCCGCTAGGGGTCATGAAAGGCGCCGTAACGGCTGTGCGATACGTGAATGCCATCCTCCGACCGATGGTGCAACCATATCGGGAGCATACTGACGAGGCCCATCTTTATGGACGACTCCATCGTGCACATCTTGTGAATGACTTCCTTTAGGATAACGACATCGCTCGACTAGAGTGGCTAGGATGTTCTCGATTCATGAACCCTATCGAAAACGCCTGGGATAGATTTAAAAGTGCTGTTTATGTACGAAATGACCCACCAACCACTCTGAGGGATCCACGCCGAATCGCGTTGAGGAGTGGGACAGTCTGGATCAACAGTGCCATGATGAACTTGTGGACACTATACCGCGACGAATGCAGGCATGCATCAATGCAAGAGGTCGTGCTACTGAGTGTTAGAGGTACCGGTGTGCACAGAAATCTGAACCACCACCTCTGAAGGACACGCTGTATGGTTGTACAACATGCAGCGTGTGGTTTTCATAAGCAATAAAAAGGGAAGGAAAGGATATTTATGTTGATCTCTATTGCAATTTTCTGTACAGGTTCCGGAACTCTCGGAGCCGAGGTAATGGAAAACTTTTGTTGGTGTGTGTATATTTCTAGAGTCGTTGCATACAGTTGGTTCTAAAAACTTTCTAAGTAGGGTTTCACGGGATAGTTTGCGTCTGTCTTCAAGACTCTGCCAGTTTAGTTCTTTCAGCATCGCTGTGGTACTCTCGCTTGGGTCAAACAAACCTGTCACCATTCGTGTTGCTCTTCTTTGTATATTACTAATATCGCCTGTTAATCCTGTTTAGTACGAGGTACATAAACCTAAGAAATAGTTTAGGAGGGGTTGCACGAGTGTATGTCACCATCTTTGTAGACGGACTGCATTTCCATAGTACTCAACCATCGAAACGGAATCTGCCATCTTCTTTACCTACCACTGAACCTACATGATTGTTTCATTTCACCTCCATACAAACTATTACACCAAGGTATTTGTACGAGGTGATTGATTCCAGTTGTTGCTCATAGATACTATACTTAACGGATACTACGTTATTTCGCTTTCTGAAGAGCACAGTTTCAATGTTACGAGGATATAAAGCTGCTTGCAAATCTTTGCAATACTGAGAAATTTTATCATGGTCTGAATAAATATTTGTGCACCTTTTTTGAGACGGAACTTCATTATAGATAACTGCAACATTTTCAGAATCACTGGGGTTGCTATTAAATATTTTTGCGAGGTCATTCATGTAGAGTATGAGCAGTAATGGCGACAACACGTTTTCCTGTGGAACACGAGGGAATACTTCTACATCTGCCGATAGCTTTCCATTCATAACATGCTGTGCCTTCGCAAGAAAGAAATATTTCCGAGAATTCATTTTCGCGTACACATCTCTTGTTTATACGACTGTATATCTCTTATTTATATGACGGTATATCTTTTCATTCGCACTAGTCGTTTTGAAGCAAATTGGCAGTATGTTTGAAGCAGCACAGTGTTACTAACATGGCGCTTCAGTTGATAAATTCTGTCCCCATTCTCAGTATGTCAGTCAGCCTTAGAGATCCCACGTCAAACATCAAAATTCCATGTACGATTTCTTCATTCATCTGTTCACCTCTGGACTGAGTTTTCCGCCGCCCTCTACAGAAAGTGCCAAACGTGTCTGTATACTTCTTGGTTTTCATTTTTTGTATGAACTTTGGGACAGTTTTGCCATGTTTAATATGCCCAGACTACTTCTAACTAAGTTCTAATACGAGCTTTAGCATTGTCCTGCAAATTGATGGTCAGGTCCTGAAGAAAGTGTCATCACTTATCTCTCTAGCTGGTCGTAGGCTGTGTTCCAAAAATGAACAGCATAGAGACAGAAGTGAAGACACTTTCTGCAGGATCTGACCATTATTATGCAGGACAATGCTCAAGCACGTACAGTGCAAGCTGTTACTGATTTGTTTGACTGATGGGGCTATTAAGTGCTATACCACCTACTGTACTCCCCTGACTTACGTCCTCGTGAGTACTACTCGATTTCTGAACTGAAGGAAGCACTTCATGGCATTCGCTTCAGAACTGCTACGAATTCATCGGGCAATAGTCCGCGCCGCTCGAACTGTCAACACAACTGGCACTGCTAAGAGTATCATACGACTTCCACATCGCTGGCAACGGTTATACACAATGCTGGTGACTACTTTGAAGGTCGGTAAAACTTTGTAACACGTATCTATTTTCTACGAGCTGTAAATAAATAGTTGCCACTATTGTGGTTCTAGACTTAATTTTAGTATTGACATTAATGATACTTTCTCACACGGTAATGGTTGGCTCACTGTAGCCATTGTACGTGGAGGTACTGGAGTTCCTAACGTACCTGGACTGGAAAGTTTTGTTGATAGAAACATTATTGTCTATCGTACTTACCATATGGCAGAACTTGCTAATAAGGACTTTGGTAAAACTGTTTATATGTCTCCTTCTGCATTGTCTTTGTATACTTTTAAGGTCGGTAAAACTTTGAAACACGTATCTATTTTCTACGAGCTGTAAATAAATAGTTGCCACTATTAAAGTTCCAACCCTCGTATACTGAGAGGTCAATGTCAGAACACGCAGACTAATGAAGAGAGGTCGACAATAGGTTCTCGAACACCAGTTATTGCCCGAACCTGCCGTTTCTGAGCAAAAAATACCGTTTGAGAAGGGGAAGAGTTACTCTAAAATATAATACCATACGTCATAAGATACAGGAATGTGTTGCATGTGCGTCTGAACCAAACCTCGTGACAAGAACAGTACTCGATTTAAAACGTCCGAAAATAGGTCCCGGACGCCCACCGAATAACTAGATTAGGTCACTAAAGGAAGAACTGAAAACGATGGACTGCAAACAGAAATGACGCACATACGTTCAAAAAGACGTAACAGGACTAAGATGACGTGATAAATGTACGGAAGAAGAAGAAAATACTGAAGGTGATTGCTATTAATACACTTCTAAACGAATATGGCAAACGATAAAATGCATTCCTTCGGTTGAACAGAGACGTTACTTAAAATTGCGCTAACGCTATTAATCATCGTGGCAGCTACGTGGCGCCCTAATGGGCGCCTGTCACTGTCCACCTTGTTGTATACAGCTCAAACACAGGCCGGTTGGCCTCGGGTCGATTGACCGCTCACTGATGATTAAACTAGACAAACAGTCCATGTTTAATTGCTTATCCATATTTGGACGAGGTACAGAGTAGTTATAAGCAAACATTCTGACCCTGTCATGAGCTAGCATCCAATAGTTTTGGGTAATCACAGGAAAATGACAAGAGTTTCGCTATCATTCATAAAGGGACTTTCGCGTCACTTTGCATGGTACCAAAAATATTCTACGTGTAGTTGCTTTAAAAATATCCACGGGGAGTCATAGTTTCCGAGCTCATACAACGTTCTTTCAGGAAATCAAATGGTTCAAATGGCTCTGAGCACTACGGGACTTAACATCTCAGGTCATCAGTCCCCTAGATCTTAGAACTACTTAAACCTAACTAACCTAAGGACAACAAACACATCCATGCCCGAGGCAGGCTTCGAACCTGCGACCGTAGCGGTCGCGCGGTTCCAGACTGAAGCGCCTAAAACCGCTCGGCCACAGCGGCCGGCTTCAGGAAATTAAACAAGCTGTTTTCTGCCTCTCAGCGTTTGTCGAAAAAAGTAAAGTATCAGGTTTTCCTTCCATGAAAGAGCCATTGCGACCTCACGGGAGATCCGCTGCGATCTTCGCCTTCAAGTGGTGCGATACAACAGGATGCCACCTAGGTAAAATCTTGCAGAAGGAATTATTATTGTTGTTACGAGCTTCATACTGAAAGATTCATATTCCAACAACATGAAAAAAAAAAGCTGCAGGAACATAATTGAAAAACTTTCCACCATATATTGCCACATTGTGACATCATCAGCGTCTGTCACGTGACCATAGGCGGTATATTCAAAGTGGCGGACATCGATGTTCCGGTTTTACAGCTTGCTGTCGTTGAATTCCTTGTTAAAGAGAGAAAATGTGCTGCTGAAATTTACCTCAAACTTCAATGTGCCTGTCAAAATGTAGGCATGGGTGCTCACAGTGTTAGGAGATGGATGAAGCATTTCAAAGATGGGAAAACGGGTACCCAAGACGAGCGTCGTAACGGTCGCCTGCGAACTGCCTCCACGGACAGCAACAAGGAAAGATTTGATGAAATCATTAGAGAATACAGGTATGTCATAGTAAATTAAATCGCTGCCAAGCGTGTAGTAGGACACAATGAAAGAAATGATTGAAAACCTAGCTTATCGAAAAGCTTGTGCCTGTTGGGTACCACGTTTATTGACCAAACACCACGAACTTCAGAGAAGATCCATGAGCCAAAACATTCTTCATATATCTCAAAATTAAGGTGGTGAGTTTTCGACGAGTATTGTGACAGGTGATGGACACTACGGGACGCTAGAGGATATTCAGAAAGCACTGAGTCAGTGTCTTCGTGCAACTGGAACGGAGTTCTATCGTAAGGGTACTCTAAAACTGGTAGGACAATGGGAAAAATGTGTGCAAAGAAATGGAGGCTATCTTGAAAAGTAAGAGAAAAGCCTGTCGGTTACGATGATGTACTAGGTTCTTTAAAAAAAACTCAGAAATTTAGCGATCGTTGCTTACTACTTTCAGTTTAACCTTCGTATAACAGCAAACGTGTCGCATTTTATCACGGACGGACATTTCCCAAGCATGTAGGACAGTGCGATGTATTGTCGGATAGTTCTTGCAGATGCCAGTGAAGCGAATTTTTGTATTTGGCAGACTGATATTCGATCATTGTTTTCAAGTGCCCACTAAGATCTTTTGGCACTGCTTCCAGAGTGGCGACAAACACAGAGACTACGTTCACTGCTTTCTGACAGTGTCGATGTTGTTCGAATTTGAAGTCCTCATTGTTTTAAGTTTGCTGAAGTTATTTCTCGTCGATTCTGCTATCACTTGGGGTGGCCATCTCAGTGGTCCACGCTTTCTTTTCTTCCTTACGTATGACGATAATGTATTCTGTTCCAGCATTCAGTGTGTCTGAAGTGAGAATTCCCACAATGATGTGATTTGTTCGTTTTAGACAATTGTATCTGATATATAGCCCCCTCAGTTCCATGTCAGCAGCAGGTGTTAAATTTGGTGCAAGTTACAATGGATCCTATCATTGCGCCTCTGCTATTATTGTTATTATTGCTAGAACCTATTATTACTAATTCCTAGTTAACTCATTTTACATGATATTGATAAATTGGTAATGGTTTCAATAACAAGTTTTCACTATCTTAACTAATCTATTCGGGAACCCAAAAAACAGTTCTTGTCAAAAGAGCGAAGGTTGTAGGTGTATTGTCATGTAGACTTTTCACACATAGATCTGTAATACCTGCCCTTTATTGCCACACTCATGTGTTAACTTCTGTCTAATCGTGACTGTTACTTCTTTTGACAGTATGGGGAAAAAACTTTCAGTAGCCAATGTCGCATTAACTAGTCTTTATTGTTGACAACCTGTTTCGACAGGTATAGCTTAAAGCGTAGTTCATCTACTAAGTTCTCAGTTGAGAAATATCGATCTTAGACTGTATTTGGCCATGTTTTCATTACAAGTTGTTTAAAAGTCGCGGGTTTTGGGTGCAACAAGTCTGTGAGAAGAAAGTGACTTCCTCGGACATAATGATTATTATTCCCTGAGGTAGATTATATCGAACTCTCTTAACAGTTGTCATGGTTTCAGCTACTTCTCTCTGTTTCTCATTTTATAAAATAGTTTGAGTATCGAGACTGTAGTATAAAGAGCACTCACTCATTAGGTGGTACTGTCCCAAGTTAAGGTGAATAATTTTGACGAGCCAAGTTAATCTTGACTTCTAGGATATTCTGCAAGTGCCAGTTTTACATGTAGGTGTAATTTTTTATTTGGTCTTCTCACATTTCTATTACATATCAGCTTTTACTGTATGATATATGCCGTTCCTGACTACAATGAGGTGATCTTGTATCGCTGACAGAAACCGCTCATTTCCTACATGCAAAGGTGCCAGCGTTAATCGCTTGTTCGATACTTACAAATCAATATGATCCCCTCTGAGGCCGCTCTCATGCCTCCCGTGCTATTCTTATGTACTACAGCTATTATCATGGCGTCTATTATTGCTGCCTTACACATTGCGAGGCTTCCATACGCTTCTGTTAGGCTAATTTTTGTGTACTTTTTGCCTGCAGTCACTACTGGTTTGCGGAATGACGCTATGGCTTCGTAAAAATCTTGCCTGAGACTCCAAAGTTGTCTTTCGTGCTACTGCTCGTTATCCACTAGCCCGCTGTCCACTTCTCAAAAGGGACGGCCACTCTTTCAACAGCGGGTTTACACAGAAGCGCCAAAGAAACTGGTATAGGCGCGCGTATTCAAATAGAGAGATCTGCAAACAGGAAGAATACGGCGCTGCGGTCGGCAACGTCAACATAACACATCAAGTGTCTGGCGCAGTTGTTAGATAGGTTACTGCTGCTACAGTGACAAGTCATCAAGATTTAAGTGTGTTTGAACGTTGGGTTATAGTCGGCGCACGAGCGATGGGGCACAGCCAGAGGTAGCGATGAAGTGGGTATTTTCCCGTACTGCTATTTCACTAGTGTGCCGTGAATGTCAGGAACCCGGTAAAACATCAGACCACCGATATCGATGCGGCAGAAAAAGATACTGCAAGAACGGGACCGACGACGACTGAAGAGTCGTTCAATGTGTCAGAGTTGCAAACCTTCCACAATTTGCTGTATATTTCAAAGATGGACCATCAACAAGCGTCAGCGTGCGAACCGTTCGACGAAACATCCTCGATATGGGCTTTCGGAGTCGAAGTCCCCACCCGTGTACCCTTGATGACTGCACGACACAAAACTTTACGCCTCGCCTGGGACCGTCAACACCGGCATTGGATTGTTGATGACTGGAAACATGTTGCCTGGTCGGACGAGTTACCGTTTCTAATTGTATCGAGCAGATAGACGAGTACGGGTAAAGAGACAGCCTCATGAATCCATGAACCCTGCATGTCAACAGGGGACTGTTCAAGCTGGTGGAGGCTTTATAATGGCATGGGGTGTGTGCAGTTCGAGTGATATGGTACCCCTGATATGTCTGTATAGGACTCTGACGGGTGACACGTACGTAAGCATCATGTGTGATCACCTGCATCAATTCATGTCCATTGTGCATTCCGACGGACTTTGGCAATTCCAGTAGGATAATGCGACACCCCACATGTCCATAATTGCTACAGAATAGCTCCAGAAACATTTTTCTGAGTTTAAACACTTTCGCTGGCCACCAAACTCAACAGCGATGCACATTATTGAGCATATCTGGGATGTCTTTCGTAGTTCAAAAGATATCTCCACCCCTTGGTACTCGTAGGGATTTATGGACAGCCCTGCAGGATTCTAGGGGCCAATTCCCTCCAGAACTACTTCAGGCAAGAATCGAGTCCATGCCACGTCGCGTTGCAGCACTTCTGCGTGCTCCCGGGGATCGTACAAGATATTAGGCAGGTGTACCAGTTTCCTTGACTCTTTAGTGTAGAATGGTCGACGTCGTGAATATTCCTCGTGTCTTCAAAAATGGTTCAAATGGCTCTGAGCACTATGGGACTTAACAGCTGTGCTCATCAGTCCCCTAGAACTTAGAACTACTTAAATCTAACTAACCTAAGGACAGCACACACATCCATGCCCGAGGCAGGATTCGAACCTGCGACCGTAGCAGTCGCGCGGTTCCGGACTGCGCGCCTAGAACCGCGAGACCACCGCGGCCGGCCTCGTGTCTTCCTTTGGGTTTCTGGTTTCTTTGGTTATTGATCCATCTAAGGTCAACTGAAAGCCTTGAACTGTAATGAAAAATGTTCTCAGATTTTCTGCTTCCCTTTAGGCCAGTTGTTTTTCTCTAGCACGTCATTCATCTTACCATTTGACGCCAGCTGTCAGATTCTCATCTGGCAGAAATTCAGATGTTTTCCGCGTATTCCGATTGTATAACCATTTCCTGTAAATAGGTTTTAGTTTCATGTGTCAAAGCACTCTTGTTTCTGATTGTGACTCAAATATTTTGAAGATACCTTTCGTCCGTTAGGTACCATTCATTCACCTTAAGACGCCTCAAAACAAACCTATGTTTGCGCATTGTGTCAGTAATTTTCCTGTTGTATAATACATTTCTTGTTTCGAGTTTTTTAAATGTAGATCCTATGTTTCTCATAATTTAAAGCAAGTGTAATGAGTAGGATCTTTTTCTCTGTGTTCTTTCTTTTTCCGATAGTAAACATCTCTCAGAGAGTACAAGACACCTGAAAAAATGTAGACTCACTGGTTTTCTGACAGAGTTGGGGTGATGAAGTTTGCTGTTTATGGAAAAGCGCTTTTTGTTGTAAATGTTGCTTGAGATTAGGAAAGCTATTTCTGTTTCTCCTAGCTCTCGCTCTTAAAGCTTCTTTGTTTGCACATTGACTTTAAGCCACTCACCCGTATCTTTCAAGTTATTCAAGCGTTTTATTGGTTCGCATCTGCTGTTTAACTAAGCTGTACTGCACTTCATGTACAACTGATACGGCAATAACGCTACTACTTTTGCTTTTATTGGTAGTGGGAGTTGTAGTAGCAGTATTAGTAGCAGTACATGTAGTGTTTTGCGAATTGTATGCTGTAGACGAGACTGTGTCGGAAGATCACGAGAAACTATTTAAACCACATTTGACCAGTAATAAGTATAAAGTTATGTGAAACTTCCTGGCAGATTAAAACTGTGTGCCGGACCGAACCTCGAACTCGGGACCTTTGCCTTTCGCGGGCAAGTGCTCTACAAACTGAGCTACCCAAGCACGACTCAAGCCCGGTCCTCACAGCTTTACTTCCGCCAGTGCCTCGTCTCCTACCTTCCAAACCTCACAGAAGCTCTCCTGGTTCGCAGTGCCTCTCAGGTTTGGAAGTTTAGCTAGTCTCTGCTTCGTTCTCTGTTGTTCTTAATCAATTTTTGCCTAAATACATTTACCCTTAACCAAATTTTGCGCATATGGGCCTATCCATCACATACAGAAGTCCCTGTGCGCGTCCCTTGTTTTCGTCCAGAAACGCTGTGGCCTCTGTGAACTATGATACTTCTCCCTTGCACATTTATTCCCTCTCCGAAATATTATAGCACCTTAGTCATTGCTTCTTAAAGAAATATGGTAGCGGTAAGCTACACTGCTACATTTCACTGAAACGTACTCACGGGTGTTTCCGTTCTTGTTACTCGTCACGGTATTTACAAAAATTGAGAATTAATCCCTTTGCTCTAAGAAATGTACTAACCTCATTTTCAAGAGTCACGCATGTGAAAGGTTAACTGTCTGGTTAAGAAATTTACGTTAAAGTCTCCCACATCTTTTCAATCAAAGTCCACTAATTGATGTGCACAGCACCACTCAGTAAATGTAACTGAAGTCCCCCAGAGCTATCAATCTCACAAGCCATATGTCATAAAATCTATTCAACTGTCAGTGATATGTGCTAAATATCAACACAGAATAATTAAACATTAATTTATTCATAAACGATGTCGACATCCATATAATACATAAATAAAATCTATAATGAGCAAACAGTGTTCAAAACGAAGTGACTGTGTGTCTGCTGGCTGTTGGCTGTTGGCTCCGAATTATCCCACTGCTGAATAATTAGGCCCTTACAAAGCAGTTCTAACACACTCCGAGGTAATTTTAGTTCTACTGGATAATGACAAATTACAGTGTCTGGGGAGCTGCCGAACTATCGCGAACCACTTGCATTCAACGGAGATAATTTGTATTTGAGGCAGAAACTCGTCTCTGATATGAAACCTGATGGACGACTCACTGTTTCCATACGCGTTGGTGCTGCTTGTTATACTCAACCTGTGGTGAAATGGCGCCGCTGACGTGCTGCTGGCTCTGCCGCAGAAGACGACACTGATGTCACAGTTTGAAGATAGCACGTCTGTGCAGGACCCCGCTCCGTACCTTGTCTCAGACCGATCTTCAGAACTCTGTCTCCTACAAGAGGCAGCGGCAAGTGAAATCCTGAACGAATACGTAGCACTACACAACCAAGCCCACCCTCTCTACAGGAAGCTTGGAGACTCAATCTTCATTTCAATGCGCACATTTTGGGGTCTTACAGATTCCCGGCAGTGCACTTTAGTCCACCAACCGTAAAAAGTGCGTAGCCCGCAGCTCCATTTGCGTGGAACCTCCGTCACCGAAAATCCCGTCAAAACAACTTGTTTCCAAACAAATCCAATGGACGTTCGGAATCCACCTCCACTTCTGAGAAACATGAATTTTAGTTCCGTCACTTTGATATCACTGACTCCTCTACGAAAGGGGTCTTTTGCGTTTTCCCCTAGCTTTGCTACAGAGGTGCTGAGAACTTACACCAACAGAGTTACGAGGCTAGGGCCATTATTTCAGCCCCCCGTGTTCTTTCCGAAAGCGGCCGATGGCTATCAGCAAAAGAGGTTAGGGTTTCAACCTTCGGCCTTTCTCTTCGTTATAAAGTGCACAATGCCCTGCGTGGCTACTGACCTCCTCGGCGCCAGACCTCCGTTACAAAGCGTTATCTCTGGCTGGACCGAGCCATGTCAAAGAACTGTCTTTTTTGTAGCTGCGTTCCTTTGCCGTTCCAGTGTCCCTCGTAAATCCACCGTGCTCTGCGTTCCCATACACACCAGACTTACGAAAATAAGATAGCCACCATCAGGTTACAGAGGAAAAGGAATCAGTCTTTCTAAGGTAGTACGTCACGCTTCAGTAATTATGAGTCCTGACATTGTAAATTGCTTCGCTAAAGACCATCTTTAATATTTTAATTAAAAATATAAATGAAAAATGACATGCGACTAGGGTTGCTGCGTTTCACGTTTAATGTCTGCGCTGGATTAAAATGGTGTGTTGTTCAAAGACTGCATTATGGTCGTACTATACAGACATCAGAGGATCTTAAAATGAGCCTTGAAGATAAGCACATAATGGTCGGAAAGGAATATTTATAAACGGCCTCAAGACCCATCTGTACATCACAAGAAAAGCCACTGCCACTATGAAACTCTAGGGTACAAATTCTATTTATCTCGTTATTAATTCTTCGTGATGCATTGTTCGAAATGATCATCTCAATGGTAGATTCATCAGTATGCTACCACAAAATGATTCAACACTGTATTCTCAAAATATACTGTGTGAACAATTATTTCGTGGAGATCTATGTCCAGGGCTCTGTGGCCTGAAGGACCCAGTATTTTACAAGTTTCTCAAATTTGTGAATTCCTAAGGGACCAAACTGCTTAGGCCATCGGTCCCTTAACTTACTCACTACTTAAACTAACTTATGGTAAGAACAATACACACACCCATGCCCGAGGGAGGACTCGAACCTCCGGCGGGAGGGGCCGCGCAGTCTGTGACATGGCGCCTCAAACCGCACAGCCACTCCACGCGGCTTTAAGTTTCTATTCACAGTTTAATTTCTGGTAACCAAAATGTCTCCTGACGCCTAAGTTTCTTACACTTACATTTCCTCCAGACATTGCATATTGATAACCCATACATGAAATACGTATTTTCAAGTTCCTATATCTAGTAATGTTCCATCGACAAAAACTGGTTATGGCCCAAAAAGAATTGTGGTTTCCAACGCGGATACGTTACATACGTCTGTGTGCCTTTTTGCGTGACACAACTACCAGCTGCGTTAAAACTCTGTCTATATTGACCTCATCGTTGATATTACGTTATATGATGTCTTTAAAAAGTGAATGTGACTTCGTTAGTAGCAGTGGACATTCAATTTTCACTTGAAATTACCCTGACTGAAGATTCCCTCTACGCTAAGTGAATAAAGTAAAAAGCGAATAATATTATTAAGCGATCTGACTGTCCTCAAGAATGATTCGTAACAGACACGCATATGTAATGCAACGGAAATTCTTCTGGCATCTGAAATGATCTGGTATTGATTATGGTGACCTAGTAATGTAACGTTGTCGCGGAACGTTATAACGAGACGACAAAATAGCTGCTGCCCAAAAGCTTAGAGAGATACTTACCTGCCGTAATCTGAAAATAATTTACTACTTCTAACAAATGCTTGATATTTCAATTAGCTTGGAGTAGAAGAGGCTGCAGTTGAACTATCGATCGAACTGAAGCACGAGAACATTTCTGTAATTACTTCTGCATAAGGCATTGGTGCAAGCCCCGTGAATATTCAGTGCTACTGTCTTGAAAAAGTTCAATAATTTTTAATTAAATTGATGAAAGGAATAAAACACCGATAAAGAGAAGAAATTTTGTTAGAACTTCAGTGTTATTGGCTGGTTCAAATGGCTCTGAGCACTATGGGACTCAACACCTTAGGTCATCAGTCCCCTAGACTTAGAACTACTTAAACCTACCGAGCGAGGTGGCGCAGTGGTTAGAACACTGGACTCGCATTCGGGAGGACGACGGTTTAATCCCGTCTCCGGCCATCCTGATTTAGGTTTTCCGTGATTTCCCTAAATCGTTTCAGGCAAATGCCGGGATGGTTCCTTTGAAAGGGCATGGCCGATTTCCTTCCCAATCCTTCCCTAACCCGAGCTTGCGCTCCGTCTCTAATGACCTCGTTGTCGACGGGACGTTAAATACTAACCACCACCACTTAAACCTAAGGACATCACACACATCCATGCCCGAGGCAGGATTCGAACCTGCGACCGTAGCAGCAGCGCGGTTCCGGACTGCAGTGCCTAGAACCGCTTAGCCACCGCGGCCGGCAGTGTTAATATTTGATCCCAATATCACAGGGATTCCACACAGAAGAATTAGATTAAAGTTATGTAATGTACGTAAAATTGTGCACTCAGCTTAAACATGAGAGGAACATGTAATAAGTTAAGCAACTCTTTTTATTCTCTCGGCCAATTTCAGTTGAAAAAATACGGAATTCATTATGAGACACGGTGGAATACGCCCGCTTCAGTCCCTATTCTTCCATAAAGTTCTGATTGGTGGCGGCACTCTATGTGGCTTTCAAAATGGCGTTTGTAATGGAGGTGCTTTCCCAGCAGTGTGTTGTCACTGAGTTTCAACTGCCGGAAAACTGGAGCATCACAGATATTCAGAAACGCTTGCAAAATGTCTACGGAGACCTGCTAGTGTAAAGAAAGCACGATAAGTCTTTGGGCGAGGCGTTTGTCATCGTAACAAGATCGCACAAACCTTTCGAATCTCCCACGTGCAGCCAGGCAGCACGCAGCTATAACACCCTCAATATAGGAATACGCGGACAGTCTCATTAGTGGTGACCGACGATCACAAACACGTTACTGCACAACAGGACACCTCTTTTGCTAGTGCTGTCACACTCGCCAGAAGCTGACAAAACTTCATTGCACTGTACTTCCTCATCCACCCTGCAGCTCATTTCTTGCACCTTCAGACTTCCATCTGTCTGGCGCAATCTAGGCTGCATTCCAGTAGAAGAATTATGTGGATGATGGCGAAGTTATTAATGCCTCAAGACGTTGGCTTCGACGCAGTCCAGTACAGTGATACCATACGGGCGTTCAGGTCCTCCCACTAAGCTCGCGCAAGGTCTTCACCTTGAACGGAAATATGTTGATAAATAGCGTTTTGTAACGAAAAGAGTAGGGAATAATTTGGTGTATTGGAATCCTGAATGAAGCCAACTTATTTTCAGAAAAGAAAACGTGTTGCATTACGAAGTGATCGCACCTCGTAATAGCAAAGAGTGGTCGCGAGATGAAGCTACGTAAAAACAGAATATAAGGAAGATGGCCGATTATAATGGAAATCTTTCTTTTCGTATTACACGTACAAGGGGCAATAATTTTACTTCAGCAGTGTAACGTCCCCTTAGGAAAACTAATGAATTACTGTGCTGATAAACCTCTTACATTATTTGATTTTCGAACAGCTGAGCAGAACTGAACGTTCGCTCTTTACCTATTCTGATCAACAGTAAGGTGACACACAATATTTTTAGCGCAACGCAATCTGACTTTGAAAAATCCCTACAAAAGAATGGCCCTGACTAACAATAACCTATACCTTTCATGAATCACTTACCTCACAAAAATCTTCGTTACTCGAACTACTGCAATACAGCGAGCGCCACTACTGCTAGCTAAATAAAAGATTCAAACTACTGAAGGCACTAACTACTGACAGGCATAGTCAGCAAATGAAAGATTTTGATAGAGAACAAACAATGTATTTACCTTAATAGTGTTCAAAAGTCATATATATATATATATATATATATATATATATATATATATATATATATATATCAGTTCATGACATCCAGTCTTACAAATTTACCGTCTCTGATGGACACACGTCCAGATTATCTGCTCTTAAAACTCCGCCATCTCTCTCCCCACATCTACCACTGCTGGCGGCTCACCTCCAACTGCGCAACGCTACGCGCTGTTCACATCCAGCTGCCCAACACTACAATAGCAAACAACAATGCAAACCAGCCACAGACTGCACACAGCACAGCCAGTGATTTTCATTCAGGGCGCTACGTGGCATTACAAATAAAAAAAACCGAAACGGAATACTTACAGCAGTTCATTAGTTTTCCTCACACCACTTCGAGAGCCTCGGTTCACCGAAGACTGACGATTGCTTCTCATAGGGAAACAGAGCATAAAAGTTTTCATCGTGAAATGCAATCTCTTACACGTGTGTATTAGGTCTCTGCTGGACAGTTTCTGTAGCAAACTTGGAAGACGTCTCTTGATAGCCGCAGTAATATCCCCAGACAGCTATTCAGCTTCCGGGCCTTCGCTGTGGCACGTTTAGATTTTGTACAGAGATTTCCTGGGCCCATCGCAACCCTACCTCTCAGCGCAAGAGCCTTCGCGTAAAAGTAAAGGAGGCCAGGGCAAGGTTAGACCCCCGCGGCGGCGTCGATGGCGGCCTGCAGTGCGCAGCGCGGCAGATGCGCCGGGGGCGTTACAGCCGTCCGTTAGCGTAGCCACAGCTTGCCGGCAGATTAAAGTCTGAGCGGCCACCGCCCCGAGAACTTTTTTTATGAGTTCCACTTTCCGATTGAAGGGAGCAGGCAGAAAGAAAGGAAGAAAGGGCACTACCCCGAGCTCGGCGGCGGAGGAAGAGTCCGTGCTGTGTTGCGGAGAGGGGTGCTAGAAAGAGGCGGGGGTGGGGGTGGTGGGAGCTTGTCGGCGAGACGTGCCGCCACTGGCAACAAGCTGCGAGATGTATGGCGCGACGCCTCCGCAGACAGGCGGGGGCCGGCGTGGCCTCCTCGATCAGTGGGTTGCCGATCGACGGATGTCTTGTTCGACCTGGGAGGCAGGAGCTCACACGTACGAAGGAAGCAGGAAAGATCTCGGTAAGGCCTAGGGGTGGAAATGGTGCCAATGAAATTTTGTTGCTGTCGGGTTGGATCATGTTGTGCAATAAAGTAAGCCGCATATCAGTATGATTATCCCGTATTTTAAAGCATCTGGCCGGATTCCAGAACTTCATTGAGATCATGTAATTCCACCGCATCTAGACCAGCGTTTTTCAGTGATTACCCCCTGAGACGTGAAACAAAGTTTTCTGCGGTGTAAAAGCAATAGTGTTGAACTATGTTCCGGTCACGAAACTAAATCGTGGACTTTCACGGCCGGTATTTCCGACATTTCTGATGTAAGCTTAATGCTCATTGTGAAGAGATCGAAGACATAATTCTCTGTCTAACGGTTCGTCTTCGACTGCTGGAAACACGACCAGAGGCTTAAGCACTCAGAAAGCTGTTACAGACGAAAGAAAGCTCAGCAAGCCGATCTGTATACATGTATACTCGTTGGTTGTTGACGTCATCAGACTGCTGCCCGTGGCCCACGGGAAAGACAGGCCGCGGGGCGTGTGTCGCATCATGTGACGCGCGGGATTAGCCGAGCGGCCTCAGGCGCTGAAGTCATGGTCTGTGCGGCTGGTCCCGGCGGAGGTTCGAGTCCTCCCTCGGGCATGGGTGTGTGTGTTTGTCCTTAGGATACTTTAGGTTAAGTAATGTGTAAGCTTAGGGACTGATGACCTTAGCAGTTAAGTCCCGTAAGATTTCACATACATCATGTGACACGTAAGATCTTACTGATGCCAGCAGCCGTCTCCGGCTAGGAATGAGTAACTATTCAAGACGAGTCTAATAATTTTTAACTGCGCGTTTAAGTGTACGGAAGCTTTCGATAGCAAAAAACAAATGAGAACTTTTAAGTGGGTTCCTATGTGGTGTCACCGCCAGACACCACACTTGCTGCGTGGTAGCCTCTAAATCGGCCGCGGTCCGTTAGTATACGTCGGACCCGCGTGTCGCCACTATCAGTGATTGCAGACCGAGCACCGCCACACGGCAGGTCTAGTCGAGAGAGGCTCCCTAGCACTCGCTCCAGTTGTACAGCTGACTTTGCTAGCGATGGTTCACTGTCTACATACTCTCTCATCTGCAGAGACGACAGTTCAGCATAGTCTTCAGCTACGTCATTTACTACGACCTAGCAAGGTGCCATATTCAGTTACTATAAGTACTTCAAGAATGTATTCTGAACAGATAATATTTTGACTCATGTACCGTCAAGAGCGACGTTCATGAAATGGTTCAAATGGCTCTGTGCACGATGGGACTTAACATCTATGGTCATCAGTCCCCTAGAACTTAGAACTACTTAAACCTAACTAACCTAAGGACAGCACACAACACTCAGTCATCACGAGGCAGAGAAAATCCCTGACCCCGCCGGGAATCGAATCCGGGAACCCGGGCGCGACGTTCATCATTAATGGATTAAAGTTAAGTATCAAACTAATTACGTCCGCTTTCTGAATTCTCATTCCTTGTCATGTTCCAGACCGCACGTCAGTATAGTTTTTCCCACCTCACGCCAGCCTGCGTGAGCTAAAACGCGTGCATTTCGGCCTCCACTCGTAACACGGTGTTGGCTCTTCTGCCAACACAAAATCATTTTCGTATTGTCGCCCGTGGGCCTTGAACGGAGAGAAGTGAAAGTGAAGTACGGCGGACAAGGTGACTAACGTGACGTCAAAAATTCGTTGCAGGGCCCGTATTTCTCACGGGCTCCGACTGCTGCCTAAGGTTGCAGAGTCCCACCGTCAACATCCTATGGAACTTTTATTTTCTATTGAAACTATTTTTCAGCTTTTTTTTACTTCTATGGCCTCTCTGTACCCCCTATTGTAGTAATCATTAGATCTCGCATAAACCACAATGACAGAGAAACGAATTCGGTGATTTCCCGAGCCCAGTGCATGATGTGCTTCTTAAACATACAAGAGTGGAGCAGCACCTGCGTCCCAGAAGTGAAGAGTGGCCTTTTAATACATTTATTGAACACTTAAGCAATTAAATAAAGATTCAGAACACAGTAAAGTTTAAGCATTTATTTGTACCATCAGTCAAATCTCTACCAACAGAACTAGTGTTTATGTAGACGCTGTATAACTTGAGTTAACCTTATAATCTTCTCCCGCCAGATGGAGTCATCGCCACAGTGTAATCAACCCAAGTGGATGCGTTAGTTGTATAAGATGCGTTAGTTGTATAAGATGCAACGGTCCACGGACGGTGCCAGAACAAGGCCGACGAAAGCAATGCAAATGATACTAACATAGCCTCATCTGAAATGGAAAGTATATTAAAACCTGACCACAGAATAACAGCTCCCTTTTCTCAGTGCCGGAACTACCCCTTTTAATATCCGTACCTTAAAACCATGAAATTAAAGGTTCCCAAGTTATGAATTAGTGTAAAGCTGTATTCCGGCCATTAAGCCATAAACTCATTTAATTAAGCAATAATCTAGAACCTGAGCTGTACTAACAGTTAGTACATTCATCTATTAACAAAATCTTTAGAAATGGTAGCACCAAATTTCAGCTTCTAAGCACAGTTTTAAATAGTCTCTTGCATTACAGTAACAAACAGGGTGATAAAAGAGGCAATAAAACGTCAGGTGAACTCACACAGCTTAACTAACGATAAGGGCTTGGTGCGAGCTTATCTATGTCCAAGTACTTGCGTGCGCACACATGGCAGGCCGGCAACGCGGCCCCAAGCGCCACAGCAACAGCCGGCGCTAGTGCCAACAGACTAGTGTAATAGAATAACGCACAGAGACTAAGCCCCCTGACTGAAAGCACTTACAACAAACACTGACGCATTGCATTAATGACAACCTGGCACTCAACACAAATTACGGATCTATTAAAGCCACGTAAGGTACGATAAACAGCAACAATGTTTAGCAGCAACCTCATATAAGTATCCTTTCCATTGCGCATGTAGATGCACGCCTCAGTTGTCCAGTATTCAAACTGAAACCATTAGCATCAGTATATCCATCGGCTTCATCGGATTTCAGCTATATAAAATGCTTCCAAAACAGAGGTAGTGCCGTCCGCCAACGAGTTCTTTACTGTACCCTTCTAACAGCTGTCCATTATGTGGCACCAATCGCTGCTGCTGGTAATACATGTGTTTCTGACAGCTTGTGCCAACTGGCCTCATGGCGATCCTTCCCTCATCCCGCCACCGCTTCCCGATGGCGCTCGTGTCGAGCCAGCCCGCACACCACGAAGATATACCAATGCCGCGACACAACCAGAGATGTGTCGACTCACGGCACAGACTGAGCCCTCTCAAACTTATTAAGTAATAGGCTATGTCGTGAGTTTTGGCAGAAGATCGACATCTCATTAATAAGCATTGACAGGATTCTGTTTAAGAAGAAAATCATGCCCCATAACCAGGAAACCACCAAATTTGCGAAACTGTGATTTTAGCGAGATTTAATAATTACTACGCAGGAATGTACGGAGAGCCCATAGAAATTCAGAAGTACGAAAGCAATTTCAACAGAAAAGGAGGAGGAGTGAAATTAGAGAAGTCGTGGGCCTTACTGCACGTGGGCTGGAAGCCGAAAAATCAGACAAAGACCTATGCTATGGACCACGACCTAATGCCCGTAATGCAAATATTTGCAATATCACGAAACTAACCTATTTTTATGACGTCACTGTTTCGTAAAACTGTAATACCGATTATGTAAGTTACCAATAATGACATTTTTTATATTTCAGATACTACTAATAACACGCGAGACAATGCTACAGCTACAGCTTTGGAAACTAATGTATGAACATCTTCTTCACGTAGACCGCCCACTACAGGCATCCGTTGCCCCATTTACCTGTGAAAGTAAAACGTAAATATTTATCACATATGCTTCAATATCTCCTGAAAATACCTTATGAGTGTTGTAGATAGTTTCAAAAATAGACCATAAATTGCTTGATTCTTTACTTCGCAACAACAAACGAACTAACTGACGGCACAACAGTAACTATGTATGGTTACTACATTGCTGTAGAACCTACACAGTATGTTATTATTATTATTATTATTATTATTGTTAGTGTTCAGGCCTAAAGCATTGGCAGCCAAAAGTCTTCCAGTTTCTGTAATTTCAGACGTAAGGAGTCCAGCAACCAAGTAGTTTCCAAACAGTAAACAGTTACGAAAACCTTCGTAACTGTCACTTAAAAACAACGGCAACACGATGGACGGAAGGAAGCAGACTTACGGTTAGGCCAATGTTTTAATTACCACACCACCTATTACGGTAACGAGAAACAGAAGGGCTGTTTAAAATTATAATGTCATTAAAGTTTTTATATATGGGCTTATAGTTAGCGTAAGCGACAGAATGGACATCAAGTGTGCAGGTCAGTCATATCACACGTGCTGTTCTTTAGAGTGCCAAGCGGAGTAAGGGGTAATCTCAAGATTTAAATTATCCCCTGGAAAATATAAAGTTTCGTAGTTCATTTCTTGTTTGTTTACAGGTGTAAGTCTGCAGTCCTGGTACATAATAAAGCCCCTCGTCACTATACAATAACATTCCGCCAGAAGAGCCAAAAAAGAAAAAGAAAAAAGCCGCAGCTTCTTACTAAGGTGGAGAACCGTGCGGTAATTCGTTTTCGGTAACAGTGGAAATGTGGTGACTGTGTCAGGCTAATGTTTATGACTTCTGTAGCAATTTGGATTGACCTACCTCCGCCACTACATTACAAACAATGTCTTGCAGGAATTACCGAAAGATCACTATAGCAAGTAGCTGCCCCATTTTATAACGGTTCCTCTGACGGCGAACTACAGTATTGTGGTGGGGTATTTCAGTGTATACCTGTGCTACAAAAATGAACCTGTAAGTAAGCAAAAAATTAAATACGTTACTTTACTTTTTAGAAGTTCTAATCAAAACCTTATGAACATTCCCTGTATACTTTAACGGTTACTGAGGCCCTTCGTGAGCAAGGTGAAATTTATAGCTCGTAATATAAGCTCATGTAATTTAGTTTCATGTTCAGTCTCACGATGAACAGAAATTATTAATTTGTACGAAATATTGTAAGTTGCGGGAATAACTGGCTTGGTTTTTTATCTTCACGACCGTGTCAACTTAGTATCTGTCAAGAGCTCCAATAATGTTCGCACTAGCAAATCGGAATTCGTAAATTAAGAAGCAGCCACGTTTTGAATAATTACTACATTTCGTGGCGATCTCACAATCAGTGAAATAGCCGTAATGGTGGCAAAACAGATATCGTGCATGGCTGTTATTCGCCTTCATACCATCAGACTCACTTGCAGTTCCATTGTAAAACCTGTTAATAAATTCCCAAGGGTATTAGTGGTACAAAATAAAATAACATGACACACGGCTTAAGCAACAGTTAGTACTCTCACCAAACGAAACTTAAATTGATGTATAGGTCTTAACAGATCGCAGATAGGAGGAAGAAAGGTGAAGACGGAAGTAACAAGTGAAGTGTGTCAGACAATAGTCGGATTCTGTTTCACAACGATAACATTTTCTAAACAAATTACTCCAGACTTTATGCATTATGCAAGTGTTTTTGCTTCATCACAAATAACACATTTATAGCCAGAGTATTATATTTTCTCAAAAATAAAAAAGCTTATTACAACAATTGGAAAGGAGTAAATTACTAACATGCTGTTGTAACGGATATGTAATTACCACTTAGAAAACTGAAAGGTTTCTGTCTTTACTAAAACCGGGATAGTTTGTGCAGTAAGGAAAATACGTCATTGCCACTCGGTATGCGCGAACTTCAAATGTCCGTCTAACAATCGAGATTTGAGTTTACTGTGATATCCATAAATCACTTAAGCTGATTTCTGGTTTGCTGCAAATCAGACACATACGACTATCTCTAGCATGCTTGACCTGCCGGAGTTTGCGCTGCATTTCTTCACCAGTGAGACGTTAACACTAGTCTTTAGTTACTCATTTTCTACTGTATTAGATGCAGTTTGAACGAGTAGAACTGAAAGAGGCGTAAGACTTTTCACGTCACGTCGATCAAACAATTGTAAAAAAGTATGTACTACTCCCTGCAACTGAATTGTAATAACATAATAGGATGAAGAAGCGCTACGTAATTTTAAAGGGTTCGCAATTTGCATCACTGTGTCCATTAGTTTGGAACGTCCCTTATCTTTCAAATTCATGGTATGCATCATTGTGAACAAACGACATATCAAAAAATACCGTCATATTCACTTTAGTGGACTACTGGATAGCCGGCCGCGGTGGTCTCGCGGTTCTAGGCGCGCAGTCCGGAACCGTGCGACTGCTACGGTCGCAGGTTCGAATCCTGCCTCGGGCATGGATGTGTGTGATGTCCTTAGGTTAGTTAGGTTTAAGTAGTTCTAAGTTCTAGGGGACTGATGACCACAGCTGTTAAGTCCCATAGTGCTCAGAGCCATTTGAACCATTTTTGACTACTGGATTTTATATTTTAGTTTACCGCTACCAATTCTGCATAATTTCTTTAAGCAAATATGCAACATTCACTCTAAAGGGGAAACGAGTTGTTATTTTTTTAAGTGCCCCTAAATTTCGACAATATAGCACTATGAATTACACTGCGACAGAAGAAATACGTGGTAGGTGACATGAAGTGTCTCTCGTTGTCGGGTCGAAGCGTTACGGTCATACATTCGCATCACCAGTACCAGAACACATCGATTTTAGTTATCATATGAATATCTGAATGGAAGCTATTTACAAAAACAGAATGGAAAGATAGCATCAATATGAAACAATAAATCATATAATTAAATTAAAAATGAGACTTACTGCAAAACGACGTCGAGGATACATGTCTCGATGGGAATTCGACAGCTAGAAAGATAACTACAAAAAATTAGACGAGAATCACAAATAGGACGATATTAGTGCAAGAAATATATTGAATGTTTACCAGTAAACAAAACCACGATGGTGGATTCACTGAAAGTCATAAGGAAAATTTTGAATTAAAGACCAAACAGACCACAGAAAAGGTCATTTAGTGAACTTTATGTACATACGAAAAAAAGTTAAGGCAGATTAAGAAAAGAATAATAGCTACCTATGGCCATTTTCAGAGGAGGACCCCTTACAGACTGACAAAAAGACTGTTATCTTACTTCGGTAAATTAAAAATGGATAAACATGGTGAAAAGAAAATGGAAGCGACATGGACGAACTCCGAATTTACTCCATAAGATAATGAGAAACTATTTCCACTCAGAAAGAAATTACAGAATTCCAAAAGTTTGAATGAAAAACCCAAGAAGTAAATTGTAGCCACTTGGACGGAGGAATGAAGAGAGAATCGTCGAGAAAATAGCAGAGAAACAGTTGAAATAACCGTAGTTCATGATACTCATTCATAAAATGATGATAATAATAATATCAGTGAACAGAACAATTCATAAAAGGATGATAATAATAATAATAATAATAATAATAATAATAACAATAATAATAATATCAATGTAGAGACCAGTTCATAGAACGTCTATATAGAAAATTAACTGATATATCATAATTTAAGTACTTCATATTCGTGCACACATTTTGATTGATTAATGTTTCCTTTCAATTACACTGAAGAGCCAAAGAAACTGGCACAACTACCTAATGTCGTGGATGGCCCCAAGATCACGCAAAAGTGCCGCAACACGACGTGGCATGGACTCGACTAAAGTCTGAAGTAGTGCAGGAGGGAATTGACAACATGAATTCTGCAGGGCTGTCGGTAAACCCGTAAGAGTACGAGGGGGTGAATACCTCTTCAGAACAGCACGTTGCAAGGCATCCAAAATATGCTCCATTATGTTCGTGTATGTGGAGTTTGGTGGCCAACGGAAGTGTTTAAATTATGAAGACTGTTCCTGGAACCACTCTGTAGAAATTCTGGACTTGTGGGGTGTCGCATTGTGCTGCTGGAATTTTCCAAGTCCGTCGGAATGCTCATCGGATGTGAGTGGATGCAGGTGTCTGACAGAATGCTTACATTCGTGTCACCCGTCAGAATCGTATCTAAACGTATCAGGGGTCCTATGTCACTCCAACTGCACACGTCCTCGCGGTTCTAGGCGCTCAGTCCGGAACCGCGCGACTGCTACGGTCGCAGGTTCGAATCCTACCTCGGGCATGGATGTGTGTGGTGTCCTTAGGTTAGTTAGGTTTAAGTAGTTCTAAGTTCTAGGGGACTGATGACCATAGATGTTAAGTCCCATAGTGCTCAGAGCCATTTGAACCATTTTTTTGCACACGTCCCACACCATTACAGAGACTTCACCGGCTTGAACAGCCTCTGCATACATGCAGAGTCTTTGAAACGAGACTCGTCCAACCAGGCAACATGTTTCCAGTCATCAACAGTCCAATGTCGGCGTTGCTGGGCCCAGGCGAGGCGTAAATCTTTGTGTCGTACGGTCATCAAGGGTACACGAGTGGGCCTTCGGCTCCGAAAGCCCCATCAATGATGTTTTGTTGAATGGTTTGCACTCTGACATTTGTTGATGACTCAGCACTGAAAACTGCAGCAATTTGCGATAGGGTTGAACTTCTGTCACGTTGAAAGATTCTCTTCAGCCGTCGTAAATCCCGTTATTACAGGATCTTTTCCGGCTGCAGAAATGTCGGAGATTTAATGTTTTGCCGGATTCCTGATATTCACGGTGAATCATCGTACGGAAAAATCCCCACTTCATCGCTACCTCGGAGACGCTGTGTCCCATCACTCGTGCGCCGACTATAACACCACGTTAGAACTCGCTTAAATCTTGATAACCTGTCATTGTAGCAGTAGTAACCAGTTTAACAACTACACCAGAGACTTGTTATCTTATGTAGGCGCTGCCGACCGCAATGCCATATTCTGCCTGTTTACACGTCTCTGTATTTGAATACGCATGCCTATGCCAGGTCCTTTGGCGCTTCAGTGTATTATTTAGCTGGGTGTCAGATTTGGTATTGCAATATCGTAGACTGTGTCGTCAGATAAACAGAACGCAATTACAGGACTATATATGGCTAAATAACCCGAGACTGAAAACGAAGACAGAATAATAATAATAGTAATAATTAATGATTTCTAGTAAATATTTTATCAAAAACTTTGTCCAAGCGTCAGTAAATACATTATAGACGTTGTTTCTTATCAATACCTTCCATTATCTCGTGCAAGTAGGAATATATATATAAACACCAAACTAAGATAACGTTAGTGAAATGTCAGTAGACACAAGTTGAACTTCAATATTGAAAAATCCCTGCAAGAAATATTTCCGAAACACAGACATTGGTCTGTAGTAATCGGAGCGATAAGTCATCTATCTGAGGATCAAAATTAGACCCTTTTAAGAAGTTGAAATGAAAAATTCCGTCCTCATTTGCTTTAAGAAATTAAAAAAATAATTTCAATTTCTTTGACGGAAACCAATTTCAATCATCCATTTGATTTCAGCGAGTGGAACCAGTTTAATATACACAAGATAAACAGCCTACGAGAACGACATGGTGAGCGAAGGTTAAACTAGAAAGTGAGTTGCCGCAGTGATTAAGAAATACACATGTAAACAGTAATAGTGTATGGTTCTTTAGCCAAGTGAGTAAATCCCAGGTGTTCAGCACACCACTCAGCTCTGGAAATGATTTCTCTCTCGCTGTGGTCTTTCTATCTCTGCAGAGTACAGCAACCTCCATTCGTTTTAGCCTGCTTGTGTTATTCGGGCCTTCGTCTTCCTCTGCAGTCTTTCCCCTCCACACTTCCGTCCATTATGAAAATGAATATCCCTTGATGCCTCAGGATGGACTCGATAAGCCGATCCTTACAGTTAGGCAAATTTTCAATTAATTTATTTTGTCTCCAGTGCGATTCATTACCTCATCGTTAGCTTTCCGATATACCGATCAAGTCTTTAGCAGTCTGCTGTAGTTTCCATTCTCTTTGGTCTAAACCATCTATCGTCCACTTTACGCTTTTGTACAGGGCCCCATGTCACACATGGAGTTTTATAAACACTTCCTGACGTTTAAATTTATATTCGATGTTTCCAAATTTTTCTTTTTCGCAAACGCTTTCTTGCCATTGGCAGTCTGCAATTTATATCTCCTCTATTTCTACCATCGTCAATTATTTTGTTTCCCAAATACAAAAGATCATTTACTTAATTTGGTATCTCATTTCCTAACTTAATCTAACCCTCTTACCTAGGATGGTACGAACTTCCATTCACCGATTTGCTTCATAGTGAGAGAGTGTATAGGTCACAATTAGCACTTCCAACATATCGCGCTCCAGCAAGAATAGTGACACAACTAAAAAATTCAGTACCTGGGAAAGAATTAATTCTATACAACGTATATTGAAATAGTATAAGCTTCCATTAAATTTAAAGTCATTGCTGTAGATAGTAAATCCCATTATGGTTTTCGTGAACGACGGGACACTTCAAATTGCTTTCTATCAGAGACATAAACTAAAGGGGTCGTTTTTCTACTTGTCACTTTTCTTGCTAGCGTGTAATATGTGAACAGGAAGACGCAACTCTCAACTCTTTTTTGAGAAAATGGAATTTGAACATTTTGGCGTGCTTATATACTTCGCATAGCGCAAGCATTCAGACATTCCGTAGTCAATCAAGCAAGCGATTAGTTCCAAAAGTGCGGAATCAGTGTACCGAGTCTCGTTACAATAACTTTTTTTCCCATTCCTTCGCAATTCTAAAGACAGATACGCGTGATATGCTACGAAATTGTATGCTGATCGGAACCGTTTACGAATGTAACCAAGTTCATTTACAACAGACGCATTGAAAGAACGATACATATGCAAAAATTCGGCATTCGTTACAAGTGCTGCGCGTCGCAATATTTGTGGTTTTACATGTTTCTTTGATTATTATAATTCTGATTTCAGCAGTGCTTGATAGATTACACATTATACTTGTAAAAAATGTAGATACAATAATATAGATAAAATAATTATACTGATTTGTCTGAAAGTTCTTGTGCACCTTTTTTTTCTATTTGCAATCTCCTTAAAAAAATTCCTATGTTTTCAGGGTAAAGGTTATGAAAATAATAAACAAATCAATAAATATACACGATACCTACAATCATAGTAATGTATAGTTAGAATTACGTGAGGATGGAAAAAAAAGAAATGACAGCAGTGAGATTCGATGAAAAGACCTCAGGCTTTAGAAACTCAGCTGTTACTTGCTCAATTACGGACTCGTTTTAACAGTAATGCGACCACACAAGGTAAACAAGACGAGCCCGCATCTCGTGGTCGTGAGGTAGCGTTCTCGCTTCCCACGCCCGGGTTCCCGGGTTCGATTCCCGGCGGGGTTAGAGATTTTCTCTGCCTCGTGATGGCTGGGTGTTGTGTGCTGTCCTTAGGTTAGTTAGGTTTAAGTAGTTCTAAGTTCTAGGGGACTGATGACCATAGATGTTAAGTCCCATAGTGCTCAGAGCCATTTGAACCCTTTTTTTTGTAAACAAGACGAACAAAGTTTCAAACAGGATTTTCTCGAAACTTTTGAGAGTTTAAATATGTTGGCATCCTAATCGTGTCCTACACTTCCTGCCAATATGAATCAAATCGGTAGGGGAAGTTTCCACGGTTCCTTTGTTAGCATCGTCTGATTTGATTCGACTGCACTCCATTACTGCTGGTGACATACATCTCATAACATCTTTTCGAGACACCAACGGTTCAGTTCAACTGCTCCTCAGAGTCCTTCGTTATGTCCGTCATTATTACAGTGTGATCCTCAAAAAGATAGTACGTTCTGGAGATAAAAAGCGTCGGATTAAAAACGTAAGAGTTCATGTTTCAGTGTTAGAATATTTCTATCACTCTCATTTGTCTTAATTTCGAAATTAAATCGTTAACGCGAAAAATTCCGTATGGACCATGGGCTGAAGTCTCTTTGAAACTTCAGTTCTTACAATAACTAGTCGGGTAAGTCAATTCAAAGTTTAGAGAAACACAAAGGTACACCACTTCCTATAGGAGCAAGCCTAGTAATTCACAGAAGTTACCACACGAACCAAGGGATGGAGGACAGATTTGCTTTACTAACTAGTTAGCAAAATAATATTTTTATACTATCTACTGTACTGGCATTACATTTGAGTACTTAGGTTCATCTGCTATATCCTTAAGTACAGTTAGAACAAAAAATCTTTGTTACTCACAGATTGGAATGGCGCGGGCAGTCCTGCCAGCGTGCAGCCAGTTATATTTAACAGTGGTATGTGTGTACCCAGAAAACAGGTAACATAGTGAGCACACGGTGGTAGAGAAAATAGAGAAAACAATGCAATTTCTTGGCAGCTGGTCTATCCTATTTGAATCCCTGCAACGTCATTCACAAAGTTATTTTAATCAAATTCTTCAACTGCCCTTCAATCTGACTCAATAGTCCACCTCTATTAAAAAAGCTGTACAAGACGTGTTGGGTTTCATTTACAGAGGTAGACAAAATGCAGAATCATTCAAGGGTGTCCATATTTCGTTCATTGCAGAATAAGTTTACTCCCCCATTTCATTGTACTGAAGACCCCTCATTTCTGTTGTTTTCTTGACAGTGTTCTAATATTCCGTGTTATTTTTATTTAGGATTTTATCTATTCAACTTAGGGACCTTCCACTCCTAGTCTCTGTACTAATACTTCCTAAGCTCTTTCTTTTCCGTAATAAGCTGCTTAAACCTGTTCTAGATTATGCCTTAGGTTGTGATGTAATTGATGATTTATTTCATTCCAATTCTAATGTCTTTATTACTCACACTATCTGTTACTACTAGGATTACTTTTTATGTATGTAAGTGGTAGGCACATTACATAAATTTAAAGGAAAAGTTTGCATGAATGCATTATGTTTTACACAAATTCTGTGGACACTGTACATCTACATCTATATCTACATCTACATCGATACTCTGCAAATCACATTTAAGTGCCTGGCAGAAGGTTCATCGAACCACCTACACAATTATCTATTATTCCAATCTCGTATAACACGCGGAAAGAACGAACACCTATATCTTTCCGTAAGAGATCTGATTTCAATTATTTTAAAATAGTGATCGTTTCTCTCTATGTAAGTCGGTGTCAACAAAATACTTTCACATTCGGAGGAGGAAGTTGGTGATTGGAATTTCGTGAGAAGATTCCGTCGCAAAGAAAAACGCCTTTCTTTTAATGATGTCCATACCAAATCCTGTATCATTCAGTGACACTCTCTCCCATACTTCGCGATAATACAAAACGTGCTGCCCTTCTTTGAACTTTTTCGATGTAATCCGTCAGACCTACCTGGGAAGGATCCCACACCGAGCAGCAATATTCTAAAAGAGGACGGACAAGCGTAGTGTGGGCAGTCTCTTTAGTAGGTCTGTTACATTTCCTAAGTGTTCTAGCTTCCCCACAACATTATCTACGTGTTCCTTCCAATTTAAGTTGTTCGTAATTGCAAGTCTTAGG
Organism: Schistocerca americana; assembly: GCF_021461395.2. Lineage (NCBI taxonomy): Eukaryota > Metazoa > Arthropoda > Insecta > Orthoptera > Acrididae > Schistocerca > Schistocerca americana. Next base: position 379,371,224 of record NC_060123.1, on the reverse strand, counting down.
TATTTATATGAATTTACGGCCTTTTGATTTGACTGATATATCGTGTAACCGAAGTTTAACGAATTTCTTTTAGCACTCATATGCATGACCTCACACTTTTCGTTATTTGGGGTCAACTGCCAATCTTCACACCATTACATATCTTTGCTAAATCGTTTTGTAATTTGTTTTGATATTCTGATGACTTTATTAGTCGATAAACGACAGCGTAATCTGCAAGCAACCTAAGACGGCTGCTCAGATTGTCTCCCAAGTAGTTTATATAGATAAGGAACAGCAAAGGGCCTATAACTCAGAATTGGGGAACAACAGCAATCACTTCTGTTTTACTCGATGAGTTTCCGTCAGTTACTACGAACTGTGACCTCTCTGACAGGAAATCACAAATCCAGTCACATAACTGAGACGATATTCCCCTAAGCACGCAATTTCAATACGAGCCGCTTGTGTGGTACAGTGTCAAAAGCCTTCCGGAAATCCAGAAACACGCAATCGATCTGAAGTCCCTTGTCAATAGCACTCAACACTTGATGCGAATAAAGAGCTAGTTGTGTTTCACAAGAACGATGTTTTATAAATCCATGTTGACTGTGTGCCAATAGACCATTTTCTTCGAGGTAATTCATAATTTTCGAACAAAATTCATGTTCCAAAATCCTGTTCCATATTGAGGTTAATGATATGGGCCTGTAATTTAGTAGATTACTCCTACTACCTTTTTTCAATATTTGTGTGACCTGTGCTACTTTCCAGTCTTTGGGTACGGATCTTTCGTCGAGCGAACGGTTGTATATGATTGTTAAGTATGTGGCTAATGCATCAGCATACTCTGAAACGAACTTAATTGGTATACAGTCTGGACCAGAAGACTTGCTTTTATTAAGTGATTTAAGTTGCTTCATTAGTTCGAGGATATTTACTTCTAGTTTACTCTTGTTGGCAGCTGTTCTTGATTCGAATTCTGGAATGTTTACTTTCTTCTTCTTTTGTGAAGGCATTTCGGAAGGCTGTGTTTAGTAACTCTGCTTTAGCAGCAATGTCTTCGATAGTATGAGTCTCTCCATTGTTATCGCGCCGCTAACATACTTCACATACATCAGAACCTCTTTTCGAGACAAAATTTCGTTGTGGAAACTGTTATAAGCCTCTCGCATTGAAAATCGCGCTAAATTTCGCGCTTCAGTAAAAGATTGCCAATCTTGGGGATTTTGTGTCTGTTTAAATTTGGCATGTTTGTTTCGTTGTTTCTGCAACAACGTTCTAACCCGTTTTGTTTACTAAGGAGGATCAGCTCCGTCGTTTGTTAATTTATGTGGTATAAATCTCTCAATTGCTGCCGATACTACTTTGAATTCAAGCCGCATCTGGTCTACACTTACATTATTAATTTGGAAGGAGTGGAGATTGTCTCCCAGGAAGACAAGTGAAATTTTATCTTTTTTTTGAATAGGTATATTTTTCATTAATTTTTTTAAGATTTGGGGGTTACAATACTCAATCTAGCTACGACAACCCTGTATTCACTAATCCCTGTATCCGTTTTCATTCTGGTTATTAACTCAGGATTATTTGTTGCTACGTTAAGTGTGTTTTCACCACCGTTTACTATGCGTGTGGGCTCGTGAACTAACTGCTCGAAGTAATTTTCAGGGAATGCGTTTAGCACAATTCCTGACGATGTTTTATGCGTACCTCCGGAATTAAACATGTATTTTCACCAACATATCGATGGTAAATTAAAGTTATCACCAACTATAATCGTATGAGTCGGGCATGTGTTTGAAATCAAACTCTTGTTTTCTTTGAACCTTTCAGCAACGGTATCCTCTGAATTGGGAGGTCGCTAAAAGGATCCAGTTACTGTTTTATTCCGGTTGCCTACAATGATTTCACTCATACTCACAGGAACAAACTATTTCAATTTCGCGACAAGATAAACTACTTCTAACAGCAACAATTACACCACCGCCAACTGTGTTTAGCCTATCGTATTGGAACACCGTTAGGTTCTTCGCAAAAATTTCGGCCGAACATATTTCCGGCTTTAGCCAGCTTTCAGTGCCTATAACGATTTTAGCACCAGTTCTTTCTGTTAGCGCTTCGAGCTCTGGTACTTTCCCAACACAGCTACGACTGTTTAAAACTGTTATACAAATGGTTCCTGTATATACGTTCTTCCTGTGTTCGGCCTGCACCCTTTGTGATTGAAGCCCATCTTGTGTTTTCCGTTGACCCTCTAACCTAAGAAACCACCCAGTCCACGCCACACAGCTCCTGCTAACCGTGTAGTCGGTTCGTGCGTGTAGTGGACACCTGACCTATTCAGTGGAACCCGAAACCCAAACACCCTTTGGCGCAAGTCGAGGAATCTGCAGGCAACACGGTCGCAGAACCGTCTGAGCCTCCGATTCAGACCCTCTGCTCGGCTCTGTACCTGAGGTCCTGCAAGTGGTCATCTCTGCTTTCATCTTGCAAGCACGACTGGAAGCCTTTACCACTTCTGCTAGCCACTCGAAACGAGAGAGAATGTCTTCTGATCCAAAGTGACGCACAACATTGGTACCGACGTGAGCAACTACCTGCAGTTGGTACACCCTGTGCTCTTCATTGCATCCGGGAGGACCCGTTCCATATTTGCAATGACTCCATCTGGTATGCACAAGGAGTGCACATTGGTTTTCTTTCCCTACTTGGCACCCATGTCCCTAAAGGGCCCCATAACACACCTAACGTTGGAGATCCCACTTATCAATAATCCCACCGACTGTGATGGTCCGGATCTCGCAGGCTGCGAGGTGTCCTCTGAAAAAGGACAGGCGACAGCATCTGGCTCAGCGACAGTGGCAGCCACATGCAGCATCTGGAACCTGTTTGTCAGACAAACCGGGGAGGCCTTACGTGTGGCCGCCTGGGATGTCTTTCGCCGCCTGCTACTTTCCGGGGCGACCTTCCACTCTACCACAGGTGAGGGGTCAACCTCAGTGCGAGTAGTTATTGGGCTGGCCACCGGTGAGGACCGATCGGAGGCCTCGGACGTGCTGGACGTCCGTTGAATCCCCACGGTCGGCCCACAACAGTGGTGCCCATCCACTGCAGCCTCAAGCTGTGTAACCAAAGCCATCACAGCCTGAAGCTGAGAGCCAAGTGTCGCCCACTCGGCTTGCATCCGTACACAATCGCAGTCCCTGTCCATACTAAAGACCGCGGAAAACTAAATTATGCAGATAAACGGACTATCGGCACGTGCTGCGCAACTCTACTGTAGACCCTGACGAAAACACAGGAACTGTGTCTAATAAATTAGATTAATACACAGAGATTCAAAAATCTAACTTCCGAAGCACTCAGGTGAAACTAAATAATTCGTCCCTCATTTGGAACGTGAAATATGTCACAAAACCGGTTTCCTTTCCGACGCAAACTAAAATGCCAGAACTGTGGCTACTAGATATTAAATTAACACACATGAACTCAAGAAACTAAACTATTAAAGCACACAGATGATACTATAAAATCTCTCCTGGTTAGGAACTCGTGAAAGTCACAAAAGCGGTTACTTCCCTGTTGTTGCTTCTGTCTCGGCCGGCCACTGCTGCCGTACACTCTTCCCTTTCTTGAGGGGACTAAATTATTCTGTTTCATGTGCTTTTACGACATAATTCCTTGTATATTTATGTAGTCTTCATTTCTGTCTTTAGTATTTCTCAATACTGCGAGGTGAAGTAGTAGCAAAAGGATGGACTTAACTTCAACAGCAACAGTATTCAATTTCACGTCCCATCATCCTGATTCCGGTCTCTCATGGAACGATTAGGGTTGTTCCTTTTAATAGCACAGGGCCATTCTTATCCCATCCGTAGTCCGTTAGAGCTTTCGCTCCGCCTCTAATGACTCGTGGGCAGTAAGACGTTAAATCCCAAACTTTCTCCCTCATTTTTCATTAACACAATTTCAAAACCACCTCCCAACGGTTGTATAACTCACTAATCACACCTTCCACACTGAAAACATCCTGTTATTAGTTAGCAGTGAAATTATTGTCATTGTTATATTTCCTTGTAATATTGTTGGGACACTTGTTAAAATAAATGAAGAAAGTAGTTAACTTTTTGGTGAATGCTTCTTAGAGTGTGTTGGAAGTAATTGGATGCGTTTGACTTATGTTCACGAGAAACATGTTCCCTGAATGTAATTCGCTTTCACGCCGACGATACGTAAGGATTCTAGCAGCAAATTTCTTTTAGTGGGAAACCTAAGAATCTAATAATTCATTATGTTCGTCTTGCTTTTATTGTTATTTTTTTACTCAAACATTTTGTGAAGTTAAGGGTTAAATTTGCATCATTATAATAAGCGGCTGTTGGGAAATTCTTACTTAAAAATACAGCAGAACCACCGAACAATACAAACTAGCCTGGTGGTAGAGCTTCGTATGTTGTATGAAGAAAGTAGACTGTGAGGTGATTTGAGTGTTTGATGAGACGATCACCGCAGGCGTAATGTTACACACTTGTGACCAAATGTTCGCATCTAGTAGGATTATATGTGAAGGTTACTCACTAATATATTATTTAGTAGGAATGACATTCAGTCTTTAGTAAAAGCCGATCCACCGATTTAGAAGTTTCAATTTTTTAAGTCGTATTTTCTTGTAAGCAATGTTTATTCATATTCATATGCGTGACAATTCGCGCTGTTCTGTGGTACTGATTTATCTGTAGTCTGTACCAGAAACTTCTAAAATAAATTTTCAAGTAGACATGTTATTGTATGGACCGAAACGATGGTTAACTGTAGACTTTTATAATGTTATTGTTTCACTCTACATATCTTCGAATTACTGCTTAGAATACTCCTTCGGTTAGATTGACGAAATGTTTAAATAATCCTATTGTGCTGTGGTTAAAGTAGGGGTGTCAACTTTTTCCCACCTGCGGATGTAACAATAATAAAGGTAGACAAATGTCAACTTTTTGTCTGCAGTTTCCACGAAAATGTAAATTTATTACTAAATCGATTGCTTTGATTGTGAATGTGAAACCTGTCCCTTCACAGCCTCTAAGATTTTTGCACCACCACCATCACCATCATCATCATCGTCATCGTCATCTAAATGTGTACACAGTGATATCAGGAAGTAATCAGAAAAATATAGAGGCGAAAGATGGTAAATATGATATATTTATCATATTTACCAAAAAAGGTGATGTGTGACATATATGATTTAGAAGAAACAAGTAGATTTGGACGCTGACCAGGAGGAGCCGTTACTTCCATTTACGTAAAACGCACCTCCTACACCGTCTGAGGAAAATCTTCAATGCCAGTCGCTGTGCCCGAGCGGTTCTAGGCACTTCCATCCGGAACCGCCCTGCTGCTACGGTCGCAGGTTCGAATCCCGCCTCGGGCATGGATATGTGTGATGTTCTTAGGTTAGTTAGGTTTGAGTAGTTCTAAATCTAGGGGACTGATGACCTCAGATGTTAGGTCCAATAGTGCTTAGAGCCACTTGAACCATATCTTCAATGATTAGTGCATGTCCAGCTATTTTAAACAGACCCGCACCTCAGCATTTTATTGTGTACTTCTGTTTATGACGTAACAATTGTCTGTTAAGCGCTACGTATATGGCCGTGTGCACAGGGTGTTTTGTTTACGACAGACCTCTATAAAATGTTTACCTGCATGACAACTTGGCATGAGGTCCAACTCAAACACATTTTATAACAAAATGTTGCTGAAAATCTGAAGATGATAGCAAAGTCTGTGGAAACCCGCTGCTTTTAAATCAGGAAATATTTATGCGATCTTGGCTTTAGAACGTTATTACCTAAATAAGATGTACTGTACACTTATTTGAGTCTACCGTTGAACTGATCACAAACACACCGGCTGAAGTAGAATCAAGCTCGAATAATTTCAGTTAACTACACATGCCTCTTGCCTCTATGGGTATTCGCGTGTGTTACCATACATCCGTGTTTGTCTGAGAGCAAGGAATTTATTTCTTAATGAACGATATACATCATTATCTTTGAATTAATAATTCTTCAGTTACGTTTCCTTTGAAAAATATGAAAACGCTGGAAGCACGGTAGATGAAACTTCGGTAAAAAGAGAGAATTTAGGTCAACGTTTCCGCCAGGGAGAGAGGAGGAGGGAGACTTCTGGCCAAGAATATTAATTTCTGTGTGAGACGGGAAGTAGGAAGCCCTGCAAAGTGCTGATGTAGACGAAGGAGAAAGATGACAAGATTTATGCCTCATGAAGGGCTTCCTGTTGCCCGCTGGCGTGCTCGACGTAGCGGAAGACGAACGCTGTGGCCCGAAGGCCTCAAAGGATAACAGCAAAGGGGTCGGATGGCGCTTAAATCTGGCTGCGCTATATTTCTATTTATACAAGGGTGATCTTCTGGCAAATGAATACCTTAAAATATTCCAATCTGACTCTGCGAGGCAAAGCCGAATTTCGTGAGTCAGCCGTTCCGTAGGAAGAGAAGCTAGATGTTTATCAACGACTAGGACAGTCCAAAACAGTCGATTTAAAATTGGAAATGTTTCTGTAAGAACAGAAAGAATCTGAAACTTGCGTAGATCTAAACATTTCGTTCTGAACTCAGGCTTCATTTGAGGAATTCAGCGTGTTAAAGTGGAACGCTTCCGTCAGGTGTGTCAAGTAAAAGTAACAGAAATATTTCGTATACGACAGAAAACTGAAGTATCTACTTACTGCTGCGTTCAGTATTTCGCTGAAGTTGTAACCGTAATATATCAACACCACACACAAAATTCAGCATCGAAAATTTATGTATAGAAATCGAAGAATCATAATTCAATTAATGATCAATAATACGTTTCATGGCTAACATAAAACACTTTTTCGATACTATTTTCAGACTACTTTTTCTGCACGTGGCACATAAGTTTCATTTTATTTGACAGGGATGAAGATTGTAACTGTTCACTCTATCATGAGGATTTTTTTTTTTTTAACCTCTGATCGGTTGCGAAATGTAATTCGCAGCTAAAATATAAAATGTTGTCATGGCAATACTTACCTCCACCTTCCAGCTACGTAGACCTTTCAGACTTCGACATTTGTCATTGTGTGGTACCAACTTTCCGAATAACCTCGTCATAGAAAGCAGTCGCCTGTGCTTTCCTGCAGTTCCCTACGCTGGTTTGCAGCTTACTTTGTAAACAAAGATTCTGCAATAGCCAGCGGTTCATGTGAGCAAAGAGATGAAAATGAAAGATACAAAATGAAAGATACCCAAGTCCAGACTGTATGGTGTCTGATCAAACACTTCCCATCGAAAATGCTGCAGGAGCGTGGTTGTTGCTCCTGCAGCGCGCGGTCACCCATTGTAATGAAAGATACGCATGACATACACGATTTGTGGACTGTAACAAATCATGCTCATCTCTGCAAGTGCTTCACAGTCGGCGGAAGTCATTAGTGGTCTAAGCATCTTTACGTGCTCGCTGCACTCCCGGAACTGAAAAGTGGGGCGTGACGCGATCGACGGGCATATTAGAGACACTGCGCAACACATCTGCGCGGAGCTTCATCGGATTTTCTTTGCTGTTTTAATTTCGCCACCAACCGGAGGTCGAAAATAGCTTTTCAAGGTTCGGTCTTTTCTGTATGCCAGTGGTACCAGTTGACGTTCTCCCGTTTTTTATATTTCTGTAGTGACGTTTTCATTCCTATTCATTTCACATCGGAGCACTGAACGGAAGAACTGAGGACAAGCAACGTTCTGCTCCCTTCTCCAGAGTGAATTTTCACTCTCCTCTGACGAGAGTCCATGTTTGTGCCGAAAAGGATAAAAAAGGCACACAGTTTTATCAGCGAAGAAATTACAAAACAAGACAAACTCTTCTGCAGTTGTATTTGGTTTCCCTTTTTCTCATAGTTCTGAATATGGCCATTATGAACCGAAATCGGTAGACTGACCATAATCTGTTTGTGGTCATTAACTGGAATTAAAGAAAGAAATTCAGGGTATTTATTTCAGCATTCTCTGTAACGAAGTGCTGCCCATTTTCTAAATTTTCGTGATTAGTATTCCGTTTATACGTCCATCTTCCAAGATGACAACAGCTGTGTTTACAAAAATGCAAGTAAGTCTCTCTGGTTTGAAGAACACTGAAGCGCTCTGTAGCACCTGACAACCAGGCTGAATCTCCCGACCTAAATACCTCAGAAAATGTCTCGGATTACTAGTAACAGTGCTGTGCATAGAGCAAACAAAATGGTGACATTAACCTTACTGGGTCTGATCGTCGCCGAGAGGCAACAGCTGGATAGAAATGTCTAAAGAAACTTGTGGAGTCTCTTCCTCGCCTAGCTGAGGACATTAGCAGGATTACAGGAGGTATAACAAGGTATTAACTTGATGCCATCTGTGGGCGACTCATTATTTGATCCACAAAACTGCGATAGTTCAGCGGCAACGAAAGTCTGTCTGCTGCTAATATTTCGGCTGCAAACCGTGCAGTCGGGGAAGCTGGACAGATCGCCGGTAAAGCGCCCCTGTCCACCTCATACAGCAGCAGGGGCATGAGTACACGGAAAATCGCCGTAGAAGACACGTCACGCGGACAGCTGTGATGTATGCTACCATGACCCCTTGTAAAGGACGTTGTTTCACAGATGTTGGTCGATAGGAGAACAGTATCTTTGGGTATGACAGTTAACTACTATCAGTGCTGGATTCCACATTTAGTCTGTAGTAAAACCATAATCAGGATTAATTAAACCATTTTTCAGATGTATGCCCATATCTTCCCTGAGAAGTGAGTCCCAGAAGACGAAACAGATGTCAAAATGTGGACGTTCTGTAGTCCGTAGCGTGGCTTGCCTGTCTACAGTGCTTGTCCATTGCAGATTTATCAGGCTGCACGTGGCGGGTATGGCGTCGATGTTCCGCACAACTTTCTTGAACCGAACATAATTTAGATCCCACGTATGATAAACTACACAAACAGTGAATATTACACACGCCTGTCTTCCGCAAAATACAGTCATGCTTCACACAGCCAACGAGTGTGGCTATCTTTGGTGCTGAGAGAAGAATAACGTTGATCTTATGGATCGACCTGTTTTGGAAGTAAGATTGCTTGCAAACAGTAGCTTATGAGGTGAGACAGTCATCTCCATTTAGATTCGCTAATCCTTGTGGATCTTCCCTGATGGATTATTATTAACTTCAATTGTATTTTCTAGATGTTCAAGTTCTTCCTGTACATGGTCCTCGGCGGCATTCATATATGCCATGTGTATAAATGTATTCAGGGCACTAATTTTCAGCACAGGATGATGACAGCAGTCCACTAGCAGGTACAGATGTACAAGGACATGCTGAAAAGTAATTCCTACGAGTTTTTTATTCTGTTCTTAATATCGGTTGAGGTATGACATGTCATGCATATCACTCGGCTGACTTTACCGTTTCACTGACGAAGATGCAACCTTCTTCCGTTGAAGTACTCCGAATTGTAGAGGTTAACATGGCGGTGTGTAACGTAATTATGTTGGCGCGTGGCAGAGAACGCGCTGTAATCGAATTTCTAACCGCAGAATATGTGTCTCAAATTGAAATTAATAGAAGAATAAAAGCTGTGTACCGTGATGATTGTATTTACATCGGCAATGTGCGACACTGGAGTGTATGTGCTTGTAATGAAGTGGTGCTATCCTCAACCTGTGAAGCAGCTCCCTGACTGGACGGTCCCATACGGCAGCCGACGAGATTCGTCGGAATCTTATTGATGAACTTATCAGAGAAAATCGTCGGGTAACACAGATACAGCTCACAGGTTAAGGCGTGAGCGTGTACAGGAAACCACTGCAGAACTGCGGCACAGCAAGCCGTGTGCACCGGGGTGCATCGAATTCTCACTGTTCACATAAAGCAGAGGATACTGGACATCCGTCAACAATTTCTTTTGCGTTTTGAGCGTGAAAGTTGTGTGTTCCTCAACAACATTGTGACGGGTTCACCTTACTGACACCGAAAACAAGAGAGCGTTATCGATGTTCCGCCACAACGGATCACCCGCGCAGAAAATGTTCAAGAGCATACTATCAGCAGATAAAATCATGCTCAATGTTCTAGGGTTTTCAAGGTGTGGTGCTTTCGGAAGTCATGTCTGAGGGTACCACGAGAAACTGTGGAAGCTAATGCAAGTTCCTCAGAAAACTGAAAGCACGAATTTGGCTCTGGCTTTGAACACAATGGGACTTAACTTCTGAAGTCATAAGTCCCCTAGAACTTAGAACTACTTAAACCTAACTAACCTAAGGACATCACACACATCCATGCCCGAGGCAGGATTCGAACCTGCGACCGTAGCGGTCGCGCGGTTCCAGACTGTAGCGCCTAGAACCGCTCGGCCACCCCGTCCAGCCGAATTTGTTGAGTTCGTCGACAAATGGAGCACCCTATCCTTCAGCATGACAATTCCAGACCACACACATCTGCAACAATTCGACGCCTTGGGTTCACTGCAGTCGATCACCGTCCATACAGTCCCTACTTGGGCCCATTCGACTTTCATCTGTTTCCAGACTTTAAAGGACATCTTCGAGGACTTCACTTTGATAGTGATGAGGCGGTGCAATCGGAGTGAGGTTCTGGCTCTTCAACAGAGTTAAACATTCTACAGTGGCAAACTGGCCTTACCCTTGAGAGAACGTGTTTGTCGCCACGGTGACCATGTTGGGAAATAAATGGTTCTAAAGGCTCTGAGCACGATGCGACTTAGCTTCTGAGGTCATCAGTCGCCTAGAACATAGAACTAATTAAACCTAACTAACCTAAGGACATCACATACATCCATGCCCGAGGCAGGATTCGAACCTGCAACCGTAGCGGTCACTCGGCTCCAGACTGCAGCGCCTAGAACCGCACGGCCACTCCGGCCGGCGGGAAATAAATATGTAGGCATGAAGAATAAATATGTAGAATGTTAACGAACTTCGTTTATTTAAAAAAGTTTTAAGAGTTTCCACGTAAAAAAATTCTGAAGAATTACTCGTCAGCTCTCCCTCAAATACTTGTCGGCTTGCAGAAGACAGCACGCCCCCGGATGTGGTCGATTTCATAATGAACGAAGACATCCAAGAAGGTAAGACTTGCGTCCTTTACCAGCATTGTGGTAAATGAGATGTCCAAATCGGGATTCAGATGGCCCGAGAACTGGTGAATCTTCTCACCATTGGGTCATACTACATTAAAAATGTGTCATCTATGTACAGTATCTGATGAAAGTATCCATACACCTCTGGCTAACGGGGAAGTAGCTACCAGATGTCAGGAGATGCAGACCCGCCAGTGTAATAGAAGTCAGCAAGGAGTGTATTGTCAGTGGAGGTGGAGAGTAGCAGCGACTGGCACGTTCAGGAGGACTCAGCAACTTCGAACATGGACTACTCATTGGATGTTACTTGGGTAACTGATCTTTCAGGGAAATTTTAGCCCTTCTAAGGCTGCCCATGTCGAGAGTTGGTGATGCGAGCATGAAGTGAAAACGCGAAGGAACATCTAGGGCCTAACGAAGACCAGACAGGCTTCATTCACTGACGCACATGGATCGTCTAACTTTGCAGAGGGTACTTGCAAACAGTCGCATGAAACCAGTGGGAGGAATCTCTCGTGGTTTCAGCAGTTCTACCAAACTCCAGCTAGTGCAACGACTGTGGGTAGGGAGTTAAAAGAATGGTCGAGCAGTTCCTCATAAGCCACACCTCTCTTTAATCAATAGTAAGCAACGCTTCAGGTGCTGTGAAGAGCGACGCCAGTGGACGGTGGACGACTGGAAACAAGTGACCTGGGAGTCATGCATTAACGTGAGGCAACCGATGGAACGGTTGGTGTTTGGCTAATGCCTGGACTACGTAACCTGCCATCAAGCGTAGTGCCAACACTGAAGAGCCGAGTAGTTGATATTATGGTACGGGACGTGTTTTTAGTGCCTAGTTATGTCAGGAAAACGCTAGATGCGGAAGGACATGAACCCAACTTACAGCATTGTGTGTTGCAGGGGAACAGTTCGGAGATTATGATTGTTTGTATCAAATTACAGTAGACCCTGTCATAACGCAGCATCTGTGACGCAGTGTTTTGTGGACAATATTCCTGAAATGAATCAGAGTCCTGATCTGTACCCACTCTTGGGTATGAGCTGCAACGTCGACTTCGAGTGCAGTACGCAGCGTCCAACATCATTATCTTCATTGATTTTGGCTCTCGAGCAAGTATAGACTGACATTCCATCACAGACATTCAGACACGTCATTGAAAGCGTCCCCATCACAGTTAAAGTCGTCATAAAAGCGAAGGGTGGCCCCACCCCTTATTAATTGATACCAACAGGTGACCCGATTCATTTGATCGGACCTACTTTCAAAGGATGGCAGTATTCAATTGGGGTTGGCGGTTAGACGGTGAAACAAACGGGTGTCGTCTCATATCTTCTTTTTTTCACGTCAGTTTAATCTGACTGTTAAGACTACTCAAAATAAGTGGTTTCTGAAACAGCCGATTTTCAGTTTTTTATTCGTATTATTTCCTGTAATAACAATAGAATTCAAATAAAGATTGAAAAATTTTTACTTTCTCATTTTCAAGACGCACAGAATTAAAATACTGAATTAAATAGAGAACTAAACGGAAACTAGGCCCGTGCATCGTTTGCTGCTTCTCTCGGAAGGTCACAGGTTGTTGAATATTACAAAATACTGTTATTATTCTATTGATTCTAATTTTTCGTACCCTGATCAAAAATCACATTGAAATCTGATATCAAACCACTTATTGGGCATTACAAATAGTCAGTGCTAAAGGGTAAAAACTGAGGTTGAAGAAGTCTGTTTTTCATGTTAATTTCTTCTTCTTCAAACACATGGAGGCATATTATTTAAAACATTCAGCAGAAAGGCTACTTTCTATTTTTATTGTGTGCAATTCTTGATTTTATTTTATTACTATCACTACAATTTACCTGCTCTTTTATTATTTCAAAGAAATGACAGACACCTCTTCAATCTTTTAAAGGAAATGAAGCTCTGTACAACATTGTTACGTCGTTTCGAAAAAAATTTGCAACTAAAGTTGGTGCATTCTGAAAAACAACGGATGTCCGGTGACGACAGCGATAATCTGCCATTGGTATCAGGTGGGGGAAAGCCCTGCACACTGCACGAACACGCGTACCTAAAACGACGACACACGGCAACAGGAACATTACTGTCTCAGCAGAGCTGTACTAATTCTAATACCATGTGTTCCATTTTCTGTAATAACGTAAAGTTGCCATGAATCAAATTTTGTGAATAAAACTTACTCCTTTTTCTTTTAAAAGAAAGGGTTTATTTAAAAACGAAAAATTTTAACACTGCTGTTACGGATAATTAATTTTCATTTTTTTACTCGATTATTAATAAAAATAAAAACCACCTGTCCTAACCGAACAATAGCGTTATTCAGAATTAAAATACCGATATCTACATCTACATCATTACTATGCAATTCTGAATTAAGTGCCTGGCAGAGGGTTCATCGAGCTACCTTTAAATTACTTCTCTTCCGTTCCACTCTCCAATTGCACTCGGGAGAAAGGAACACTTAGATTTTTCCGTGAACCTTTGGTTTCTATTCTTTTATTATGGTGATCATTTATTCCTATGTAGTTGAGCGCCAACAAAATATTTTCACACTCTGAGGAGAAAATAGTTGATTGAAATTTCATGAGAACGCCCTGAAGCAACGAAATAGTCTTTGTTTTAGTGACAGCCACCGCAATTCGTGGTTCTCTCTTCTTCATTTGGCGATAGTTTGAACATTTCCGATGTCCTTCGTGAATCCTATGTGATGTGGATCGGACATCTTACAGCAATACCCCAGAAGAGGATGGACAAGCTTAGTGTTATCAGTATCTTTAGTAGACCTGTTAAATTTTCTAAGTGTTTCGCAAATACATCGCAGTGTTTGGTTTGCTTCCCCAACAATGTTATCTATGTGATTCTTCCCGTTTAAGTTATCCGTTATTGTAATCCCTAAGTGTTTAGTTGAATTTACAGCCTTTAGATATAGGTGATTCATCGTGTAACCCAACTTTTGCAGATACCTTTTGGTACTCATACGGGTGACTTCCCATTTTTCATTGTTAAAAGTCAATTGCTACTTTTCCAACCATACAGATATCTTGTCTAAATCATTTTGTAATTCGTTTTAACCATCAGATGACTTTACATGACGGTAAATAAGAGCATCATCCGCAAACAGTCTAAGAGGGCTGCCCAGATTGTCTTCGAAATTGTTCAAATGACTGTGAACACTATGGGACTTATCATCTGAGGTCATCAGTCCCCTAGAACTTAGAACTACTTAAACCTAACTAACCTAAGGACATCACACACATCCATGCCCGAGGCAGGATTCGAACCTGCGACCGTAGAGGTCGCGCGGTTCCAGACTGTAGCGCCTAGAACCGCTCGGCCATGCAACAGGTTCTGTTGGCTTTATTCTCTACGCGATGTTGTAGGGTATAATCCACCTCTGCGATGAAAAGGCCAGCATAAGATGGCGCAATTCCTGCAGGAGGTTGCAAACTTCCAATCACACGCTACCCTTGCCCGTGTATTTTAAAATAATATGGACCACTACAACGAATATAAGCCGAATTAAGCTGCACTGAAGCCAATTCCCGAGTACTGTTAAACTGTCCTCATAGGTTCTAGGTAGTGTAGTATGGTCGATGCGTCTAGAACCGCTTGTCCACCCCGGCCGGCCCTAAATTGTTAATGTGGATTATGAACAACAGACGGCGTATAACACTTGCTTGGGGAACTTCAGATATTACTTCTGTTTTACTCAATGATTTTCCATCAGTTAATACGAACTGTGGTTTTTCTGGCGGCAAATCACGACCCTAATCAGACAACTGGTGCTATATTTCATAGGCAATAAGTTTAATTAGAAGTCGCTTGTGAGGAACGGTGCCAAAAGCTTTCTGGAAATCTAAAAATATGGAATCAGTGTGATGTCCCCTGTCGATAGTACTCACCAGTCAGTTTTTCCCATCCCTAGATTGAATCTTGTAGTGTTCAAAGCCTTCTGGTAGGAATAAACCATAAAAAAATGACCACAAAGGGAGACAAGGAACTTGGCATAGGCAACCCCGTCAGTTTGTAACTATTTGTCCAGTTTGGCTACATCTGACTTGTTCAGTACGTAGCCATGCAACAGTGCCTCGGGGAAGTACTAACGTGATGCAAGTGTCGCAGCAATAGAAATTCTTCCAATCCATATGTGGCATGCATCAAACCAGTGCTTGACAGTATTGGTTAAAAACAGTCTTGGTTGTAAATTTTTTTGTTTTTTTTGTTTTCAACGGCGCGTTTCGCCTTATTTAGGCATCTTCAGGTTATCTTTTCTAGATGGACGCGAGAGGCACCAAGATGTGCATAATGCGATTTTAGTTTTTTAGTTTTCAACGACGCGTTTCGCCTCACTTAGGCATCTTCAGGTTATCTTTTCTAGATGGACGCGAGAGGCACTAAGATCTGCACAACGCGATTTTAGTTTTTTATTTTTCAACGACGCGTTTCACCTTATTTAGGCATCATCAGGTTATCTTTTCTAGATGGACGCGAGAGGCACCAAGATGTGCATAATGCGATTTTAGTTTTTTAGTTTTCAACGACGCGTTTCGCCTTACTTAGGCATCATCAGGTTATCTTTTCTAGATGGACGCGAGAGGCACCAAGATGTGCATAACGCGATTTTAGTTTTTTAGTTTTCAACGACGCGTTTCGCCTTTCTTAGTCATCTTCAGGTTATCTTTTCTACATGGACGCGAGAGGCACCAAGATCTGCATAACGCGTTCCCGTTCACAGGAGCGAGTAACAGAGTAAGATGGGGACTCAGGTAGTAAGCGTAATGCTGTTACTCGCTCCTGTGAACGGGAACGTGTAATGCAGATCTTGGTGTCTCTAACTTCCATCTAGAAAAGATAACCTGAAGATGCCTAAATTAGGACGAAACGCGTCGTTGAAAAATAAATAACTAAAATTGCAACCAAGACTATTTTTAACCAATACTGTCGCAAGAATAGTTACTAAACCGTCGCGAGTTCTTCGATACGTACTTACACGACCGCACGCATATTTCCTTTATCCGGTATGTGCGCAGCAGACTCACTGTAGATGGCGCGCAGAGCGCCTGCCGCGAGACTACCGGAGCCCCCTGTATAATGAAGCGGCGCGCCGGCCGTGCTGGAGCTGGACCTCGGGCGGGGCGGGGCGGCCAATTTGGAGGAATCTGCCGGTTGAGGCCGCGCGCCCGAGAATCCGATTACCGGGCAGCCCGCAGCCCTCAGCCCTCAGCCCGCAACCCGCCGCCGGCAATAATTAACAAAGCACCCGCAGATGGCCGGCGAGGACCGCGACATGTGTCGCGTCGCCCGGCATCGCGCGCTCTGCCCAAGTCACAGCGCGCCGGACGCCGCGTAAATACTGGAAATTCTGAACCGCGCTGAGAGGATTATCGCGAGTGAATCTTTTTTAATTCGGCAAATAGCCCATAAAATCGCATTATGCCTAAATGTTTGGTTCAGTTAGAGACGTAATTCGAAACCCTTTCCCTCCCTTCCCTTTTTTCCCTAGAAACTGGAAAAAAAGCGACACAAAACAGAGCTAAAACGTCATTTGTTTCAGAAATGCGCTTACCAAAAAACATTGGTTCTACAAAGTTGTGACTTTTTTGAGTGCGATGGTTGATCTCGTTAGTTATAAGCTCGCTCGGAAACTGCTGTGGCCAAAGAGAACTTTGATTAAGTGGGATCCGCACGAAACAACGGCGTATTTCGTCT